>NC_140413.1:190819303-193219303 GCF_965140295.1 Lepidochelys olivacea
GATCATGCATTCAAACGGTGAGAACAAAAAGAAAATAAACAGGTGTGCTGGTGACAAGCACTTTCTTAATATCCTTAGCTTCCATTATTTTAATCACAAAGGTCTAGAAAAACTCTACAGGGAACCAGGGGCGGGGAGGGGAGTATTAATATACCTCTATTCAGTTTTTATATCATTATTCAAAACTCGATCACTGTGCCATTTTTTCATGTGTTTCTCCAGGGTACTGTACACGCTAAAAGGCATCTTACAAATTTCACATTTGTAAACGTCCTTTCCCACCTGACCATGTGTTTTCATGTGCCGGGTGAGTTTGCTACTCTGGGCGCAGGCGTAGTTGCAAAGCTCACACTTATACGGCCTTTCGCCTGTGTGGCTCCTCCTGTGGACAGTGAGATTACTACAGTTCTTGAAGACTTTCCCACAGTACTCACAAGTGTCGCTGCGTCTGCCCTCTTTTGAGCTAGGCCTTCCAGGGCCTGGGCCACTAATATGTGGGGTGCTTCCTCCGCTTCCTGTGCCGCTGCGGCCTGAGATCCCTCCATCCATCTCCCCTGGAGGCGTGGAGAAGCGCAAACTTCCGTTTTCTGAGGAGTGTTCTGAGGAAGAGGCAAAAGGCGATTGTCTGGAGTCTCCAAAGCTGAGGAATGGATCTTTTAGCTGTCTAGAGGCAGCATACCCAGCCAGCCACTGGGAGTAAACATTTTCTGTGTTAGGCATAGCTGTAGCAGGCAGGTCAAACTCTTTCTCAAGTTTAATGCGTTTTGAGAAAGGGCTCAGAGAACTGGGGCTACCCAAGAGCAGCTTTTTAGATAAACCTCCAGAGGCAGATTCACCAGGCGAGCACCCCCTGCCATTAACAGTGCCATCGTCAATGCGATCTGATTCTCCAGCTACTGAGTCTTCATCACAAGTGTCTCTGTGTACCTCAGATTCAGACAGGTGCCCTCGTTTATGTTTCTCTCCGAGGACCTGGTGAAAAGCCTCACTGAAGTGCTGCATGGAACTCAAGACCATCCCCTGCATGACGTCTGGCATAGAACGGTTCTCCTCACCAACCCTGGAGTTGTTTTCGTGGTGACGGGCTGCTTCTAGATTAATGCCAAAGCCATAGTCTGGCCTTTCATTTTCAGTTAAGTCCTCCTCCTCTTCCTCTTCCTCTTCTTCCTCTTCTTCCTCGTCCTCTTCTTCTTCCTCATCCCCATTTTCTGGAATCATATTGGGGTCATTTTCACTCTTAAACTTGGCCACGACAGATTTGAGAGCACTACTCGCACTGCCGACGAGATCACTGGTTCCAGGCTCTGGGGAGCTGGCTGTGGAGAGCCCGTCATCTGACTTGACGGTCATGGGGGAGGACTTGTGCATGTGTGTTTTCATGTGACGCTTTAGCTTGCTGGCCTGAGTGCATGCGTGGTCACAGAGGCTGCATTTGTAGGGTTTTTCTCCAGTGTGGCTTCTACGGTGTACTACTAAATTACTCTGAAACTTGAATGTTTTCCCACAAAATTCACAAGACTTGGATTTTATTGGAGGCTGGGAAGGAGGAGGGGCTGACTGAAGAGGAGGAAGGGGCGGTGTTGCCAGAAATGGTGGCTTGCTGCCTGGCTGGAATGGTTGCAGTAACCTTTGCATAGGGCTGGGCCGGCTTGGTGACAATGGTGGACTGGAGGTGTTTCCAGCTAACTCTCTAAGTCTCCTGGAGAAATCCATAGCTGGTGGCTCCATAGCCATGGGGTTCAGTCGCAGCACCCTGTCAAAGGCACTAGGGTGATGGGTTGCAAGAGCCATTTCTTCTGCACCCAGACGTTCTATGCGATGTGGATCCAAATGATGTCTGGGGGGAGGGCTAAACAAAGGAGGTGTGGGTGGAAAACGCCCTTCTCCAAGACCTGAAGCCTCTCTTGATACTGACCCAGGTATTCTTAGCAAGTTAAAAGGATTATTGTCTGCAATATGAATTCCGTGGAGTGGTGGCTGTGAAGGACATTCTGCACCTAGTCCTGATGGGATACCAACCCGCGGTGTCAGGGGACTTCCATGCTCGCTTTCTAAGTAGATTCTTAATCCGTGAGTATTCTGTGCGTGTTGCAAGAGAAACCATGCACTGTTGAAAGGCTGTTTACAAGTTGTACACGTGTAGCTGCTGGGCTCATCTTTACCTGCAAAATAATACCAACAGCAACATAAATGTTTAATCACTGAATTGCTTATCAATGATTGATGGTTGTTGGTTTTTTTCTTTCTAATCTTTCTTTTCCCCTAGCATTAAATCTAAACTGGAGAAACATAAATCTACTAATGAGTAGTTATGGGGGAGGGGAGCTTGCACATTTAACCATATCAAATCTGAGCTGACTTCCTGCCTTTTTTCTTTCCCTAACAAACAGAGAGTATGTGAACAGGTAACAGTGTTAAAGATCCATCAAAAAAATGATTCAGTAAATTCATTCTAATTATGGCTCCACAGATACCTTGATCTTACTTCACTAATATGTAAAATGAAAAAAAAAATCATTACAAATAATTTTATGAAAGGTATAATGCAAAAACATATACATTGGTTCAAAGAAGCAGCCCAAAGTGCAACGATAGCTAAGGAAGATGAGAAATGTTAAATTATCATCCTTCTCATTATTCTGAGAGACTAACAATGTGTAGAAAATTAGACAACATCTCATGCCCTTAGCAGAGTGTCAGCTTCAAGTGGAAAAAAAGAAAAAAGAAAAAGAAAAAAGGATAACGAAGAAACAGAAAGATGCAGTTCAGCTAGTCAAATATCTGTACAGTAGCCAAGAGGCCTGGATGCACGCCCTGTTGGAGTCACATTATTTCTCTCGCCCTGAAAAGAATTTGAGGATGGTAAATGCCACTTTGGCAAGTAGCCAACTAACTAGCTAACTCTAATTCATGATAATTTATTTTCAGAGATAACCCGGACATTATAAAAGAGCAAGTGACTAATAAATAACTAAACAAAAAGCTAACTAATAATGGCACAAGAAAGCAGCCACAACTAAATATATTGCAAAATAAGGAAAATGAATGACTTCTGGAGGGTGGTAGGCAAGAGATCATATGAAATCTGAAGGAGGCAAGTGTATTTTTATTGAATGCTGTAATTTTAAGAATAATCCCATTTTGCCAGAGTAAGTATTTTTCACTGATAACTGTTGGTAAATTGAAATTAGAACAAAGATGAGAACAAAAATTAATGTTCAGTCCAACCTGACAGTTCTCATAGAGTTGCTAGCTAGTGATTTAAAAACAAAAGCTCTTGAGGTCTGCTCCGGAACAAAAATATAACCGTCTTCAAAAACAAGCCAGGCTTACAATGGTATTTGACTGCATAATGTACTCCTGGTCTGACCTGTAATTTACTTGACGATGCATTTATAATCTCACTCAATATAACCCACTCGTGGTTAAAACCTCTTTACAAAATTAGATGGTAGATGCCTAAATTAGGTTTCAAACAGTTGCCTAATGTGGAGGGGGAGGGAGGGAGCACAGAAAGATTTGGAAAGAAAATTTCGACATTAGTATCATTTTATCAGCAACCTTCTTGTTTTCCTCCTCACTTCAAAGAAGAAAAAGGAAAAGCTTTATAAGGCTATTTTCATTGTATAATGTATTGAATAATGATTTGTGAATATGACAGACAGGCAGCCTATAGTTCTGGCTATAGTGACCCATAGCCATTTTTCCTGGTGCCTTCAGATTCCTCTATTATTATACATTTAGTCTGACAATCTGAATTGGATGAGTAAAAAGAGATTCAACCACTGATAGCAGGCATTTAACACTTTAGTCACTTAAAAAGCCCTTGGAATAATATTTAACATTTCATTCTTCAACTGAAGCCAGCATTTGAATAAAATGCACTACGGTGTTTAGCATGTACTGTGAATACAGGCATAGATAAATATTTAAATCTGTTGGAAATAGAACAAAATTCAATTGGACTTTCACATTCCTGTGCTCATAAAGACTTAAATGTGAAAATTTCCTTTATTTTGCTGTCATAAAGTGGAAATTTTTAACAATATACCGAAAGCTACATGATCAGGCTACAGTATGCTAACAATATAATGCTACCCTGCTTTTCTATTTTATATATTTAGGTCAGAGAAAATGGCACTTTATCTTATAATGAGGATACAACAAACAGTTTTCACTATCACATTTTAGTATTCCCATCAACTAGATATTCTAGATCATAAGGGCAGCTAGTGTAATCATAATGTCAATGAGAAGGGCTGTTACGTCTGAGACTAAAGATTACACGGAAAAAGCTGCTTTGAAACTGGTAATTATTACCAGTCCACTAATAGCAAATGATGCATTACAGTTTCACCATATAATCTGTATTTCACTCAGCTCCTACCAGTGCAGTATATTATATTATAGTGCTCACAAATTCTAAATTCCTAAAGTACAGTCATCAATAAATGTGTTACTTGCCATCATTTGCAAAATTACTTTGTTCATAACATCTTCGACTGTTATAAAGACTAGAATTGATTTCCTGCATGGCAAAAATTAGGGCTACATTGATTTACTGAAGTGTAAAATGTAATATTATTCTTCATTTGCTTTGAAGAAAAACAAGTTTTCAATTCACCATTCATGTTTGGTAATCAGGATAATAATTTAAAGTAATGCTTATTTACATCACTTGTCTAATCTTAACCAATCTAACATTTTCAATGGAGCAATATAAAATAGGAAATAAGACAAAGCAGTGAAACAGTTAAAATCCACCAGTGATTTACCTCCTGCTTTGAAGAAACACAGTTTCTAATTTGTCTATTAGTGCTTGATTAATAATGAAGGCTACTGACTGACCATATTACCACCAAGAGGTATGTTCCAGTCTGATGCAGGCTTGCCAAACTATGAGAATTATGGCAATAATCCACATACTACCACCAAAGGAGTGAGAGTTGTATTTAAACCGTCACATTCTGGGCACAAAAGTCCCTGTTTTCTTAGAAGTCCTGAGTTTCTCATTCAGTCAGGCTAAGCTCCTGTTTTTGGACACTATGCTGCTCCCATTGAAGTCAATGACAAAACTCCCATTGACTTCAGTAGGAGTAGGGGCAGGCCCCAGAGCCTGCTCCCTCAATTATTATAGGCCCAATTTTACTCACACCAAGCAGTACTTTACTTCACGAGTTAGACCCATTCTTTTTAGTGCGATCAGTTGAAGGGCATGGTACTACTCATTCTTAATAAGGGTGACAGAATCAAGAACTAGAAGTAAATAAGTGAATAAACAAGTCAGGCCAAACCCTTGTTTTTACACACCCCTGACAAGCCAGAACCACAAGTGGAATCAAGGAGGCCCCGATCCTGCACCTCCAAAATGTATGGGGTTCAGTCATACTACTAAAGGTCTCCAACTCACTGAGGTGCATTAAGGGTATCACAGGGGGGACCAGGATTCTCTCAGTGCATACCCCACTGACTCACCCAGACCCTATGCACCTCATGCCACTCAGATTATTGGTGATCCTGTAATAAACCTGGGTCTGGGGGTGTTGTGCGAGTGCTCTTGGTCTGGCCAGGATACATGCACTAAACTATTACTCAGTGCCCATTCTCAGGCTAAATCTGAAGAGATATGGGTTATGGTTGAATTTGTTTCCAGTTACCCACTGTTCCGACATCCCCATGCAGAGCTCATGGTCACTAGAGGGACAAAGTGACAGATTAAACCTAAATGCAACCCATATCCAACCCAGCCAAAGCAACCAAACAAATCAAAGGACACTGCTCAACAAATCAAACCGCTCCAGGCACTCTTGGATTTCTGCCTTGTCACTATTGCAGTTCCCTAGCAGACCTCAGTATGCTCTAGCTGTCGTCCCATCAACCCTACCTCAACAAAAAGATTATTGGACCAGAAGTCTGAGGGTCCATGGGCCAAGGCATGGCCTGGATCTTCACATTAATGGGTCCCACTATAGTCTACCCTGTTAGGGTCACTAGAGACACCATGAAATCCCACATAGAGGTGAGAAGTTAACACAGCCTAGGAAGGGAAAGATAGGCGGGATATGGGCATGAGTAAAGGCAGCAATTTGAGGGCATGTGATCATAAAACATAAAATCATTGAACCATAGGACTGGAAGGGACATCGAGAGGTCATCTAGTCCAGTCCTCTGCACTCACGGCAGGACTAAGTATTATCTAGACCAGTGGTGGCCAACCTGTGGCTCCGGAGCTGCATGCCACTCTTCAGAGGTTAATATGCGACTCCTTACCTAGGCACTGATTCTGGAGCTATAGATGCTAACTTCCAATGTGCTGGGGGGTGCTCACTGCTCAACCCCCTGCTCTGCCCCAAGCCCTGCCCGCACTCCACCCCTTCCCCCAAGGCCCTTTCCCCTGAGCCTGCCATGCCCTCGCTCCTCCTCCCTCCCCCCCCAATAGCCTCCTGCACACATGAAACAGTTGATTGCGGGAGGAGAGGGGAGTAGGCGCTGATTAGTGGGGGCTGCTGGCAGGCAGGAGGCACTGGGGTCTGGGGAGCGGATGTGGGGGCTGCTGACATATTACTGTGACTCTTTGGCAATGTACATTGGTAAATTCTGGCTCCTTCTCAGGCTCAGGTTGGCCACTCTGGTCTAGACCATTCCTGACAGGTATTTGTCTAACTTGCTCTTAAAAATCTCCAATGATGGAGAGGAGGAACATGAGAGGAGGAAACTGGATAGAAGTCCCACAAAACCTGAAGGCTGGTTCAGGCACTGAATTGCGAGTGTGATACATGATGCTATCCCATGCCAAGCAGTGCTGCAATTCCATCTTGCAGCATTGTACTGATTTGGATGAGATAGGCAGAAATACCCCCATTTTCCTGTCATATAGGATAGTCTAGAGAGAGAGCTCCACCAAACACACCTTGGACTAAAGCAGGACTTGAGCCCAAGTCAGTGTGGAAAGACTACTGTATTAACCCACTGCTAACCCAGACAAGTTTTCAGGAGAACTTGTGAAACTGAAACAAGAAACCTTTGTAATTTCCTTCATGATATTTTTAAAAATACACTCATTTTGAGTTCAGCTCTGAGGCAATGAACACATATTTCTGCAAAGATATTTTCAGAGGAGGAGCCACTTCCATTGTGCACATGGAGAAACCATGATCTCCAGCCTGAGGGCTCCCAGAGCTCTGGGACACTCTCCTGTGGAATCCAAGTCCCAGGGTGTAGTCTCAGGCACAGCACACAGAGTGCTGATCGGAAACACACACAACAGCTCAGAGAGTGTTGGCTCAATGGACTGGAGACAGCTGGGTTTTTCTCTGCCCTACCAAAGAAACAGAAGGAGGGAGAGAGAAGAAAAGCACTTCACTTTCACTCCTAACAGCCTCTAACGGGATGAGGACAGAGAGGAGATACTGGGCCAGATTCTGGCTTATGCTATAGCTTCTCTGAGCTGTGCCCCTCCCATCAGCCTTCCTGATGTAGAGAGCATGTTAGGAGTGGGAGGGGGTGTGGCTGGATCATGCTGTTCTCCAGTGTTCCCTGGACAGAATGGCCCCTTGCAGGCCCTTACATGCCAACCTAAGTTAGAGTAGTTGAGTGGCTGCTCTAACTCAAGCTGGTGGCCAAAGAGGACTCAGCAGCTCTGGGAAGCACAAAGTTAGCATGCTACCACCTTTTCCCCCTTACCCACTTTGCAGCTGCACCGAGCAGAACTCCATCTCAGTGGAGGATCTAGCTCACTGTGGACAAGAAAATTGCATAGAGTAACAAAAGAATTGTGGTAAGAGGTCTTGATATTGCATTGTGAGGTTTACATCATCAAACTGCTGCATCAGCCTAGATGACAGATCACCATGACATGCTGCACCAACGCAAATAGCACCATGCAGTGCCAGTGCATTGCTCTGTGGCTTTGTGGCTGTCTGAGACACTGTTCATTGATGAAATAAACTCTTCTGTCCCACAACTAGGAGAATTACTGTATTGCAGGGATTCTACATAAAAAATAAACACAATGGGCTAAATTCAACCCTGGCCCAATAACATCACTGGCCCAATTTCTTTAGAAAAATATCAAATAAATATTTTACTTGAAGACAATCACCTATTTACTTTACATCTCATCCAGCGAATTATTAGCTATAGATCTTAAGAAATTGCATTGCACTTTCGTAGAACAGTATTTAGCATTTCTAAAATAATAGTTCCATCTCCCTAAAATAATAACAAAACTTCAGCACTTGACCTCCCCCCTCCCACCCCAAATAAAGAGGTGATTTAACTGGGGAATGTGTGGGTGACAGATTTAAACTCCTGATCTGAAAAATGTTAACAAGTGAATGGAATGTATATTGGCATTTGAGTGCCTTTAAGGGCAGTCCACGCATTTACTTAATAAGATATGAAGGCGCATCTGCTTTTAGCACTAAACAGACATTTTAAAAAGACATTTATTCTTTGCTGTACTCACAAATGTATTTAATGGAGCAAATGTGAATGCTTTACACTGCTACCTGAGTCAAAGGAAGCTGACATCCAGAAGCACAATATAGTTGACTCTGAACCAGACCCATAGGCATGTCCACAGCCACCAGCAGCGGAGCCAGACAAGGAGCTGGGGAAGAAGCCAGCCGGGAAGAGAAGCTGTCAGGTAGATGCCACTGCTGGAAAAAATTTCATTCTGGAGCTAGGCATATGAATGCTTCCAGTGCCAAGTGAGTAATGGAATAATATGCATGTGTATGTCAGTGGGCTTGGGAAGCGCTTCCTTCAATTCTTAAAAGTAAAAGCTAGATCCATAAAAGCTTATCACAGCACATACGCATCTCTGGACATTCTACAAGCCATAACGATTAAAGGACAAATGCGGAGTGACTGGAGGTTCCGCATCCACAATGCGGAAGTTAATTTGTGCAGGACCCCAAATTGGGGCACTTAACATGGACACAATACACAACCTATGATAGGGCATCATATGAGCTGGCCACATTCTGTTCCAGAATACCCTATAGTAGAAGAAATACAAACTTCAGTCCATCATCTGGCAGAGTTTTCACAAGAAAAAACACAAAGGAGGATAGTAAAAGGGGAGGAACAGACTATGTGCCAGTGGAGATTGCAAAGCATTCCATTTACAGCCATCGACATTCCCCTTGGCAAAATTTTGGTCCCAGTGAAGTCAATGGCAAATCTACCAGACTCCAGATGGACCAGGATCTGGGACTCTACACTTCTGGGAGATGTTGAAAATGAGTTGGTACAGGTAGGCCTGGCATTTCAACAATCCCAGTAGGAGAGCCATTTCACTGTATCCCAGTAACTCCCATCCTGAAAAGGGATGCACATGGAGGAAACCTCTGCAAGGTTCCCCTTTCCCAGAGTTATCTCCATTGGTGGGGTGGGTCTGCCCCTCTGTAGAAGAAGCAGTGGCTCTAGCCCCCAAACCATTCGGGGTTCTGTGACTTCATGCTGACTCTGAGCGCTTGTCTACACCGGAAACACTACAGCTGCCGCAGCCAGCTATAGCGCTTCAATGTAGACACTGCCTATGCCAATGGGAGGGGTTCTCCCATTCACCTCCCTCAGAGAACTCTTCCATCGACGTAGCGCTATCTACAGCAGGGATTAGGTTAACTACATCGCTCTGGAGTGTGGATTTTTCACACCCCTGAGCAACATAACTGGGTTGACCTAACTTTTTAGTGTCGACCAGGCCAGAGGCTCCAAAAGGAATAGCAGCTCAGCCCCATGCTCCACTGCAGCCGGTGCTGCCTGGGGTTCTTCAGCCATTGGGACGTGAAGGGGTATCCCACTGAGGGGAGGGCACAGAAAGTATAACAGAGCCTGAATTCAGTAACCTTTACAATGGCATTTGCTCTGAGTGCCAGGGGAGACAATGTGCATCCCTGCCAAGACCTGCCTTCAGCCAACCCACCTCTCCATGTACGAAGCCCCAGAGGATGCTGCAGAAACCCAGGGAGAGGTGAGATCCACACATGAATCTGCGAAAAATTATTCTTCTCTAACTCCCTGAGATGTGCTAAGCACCCAAGTCTCAGTGGGACTTGTGCTCAGCACCTCTTAGGATAATGGCAGAAATCTGAAGTAGTGCCAGAGACTCCAGACTCGCTCTACTTTTACATTGGTGTAAATAAGATCAGAATTAGGTCTGCCATGATCATTTGGACAGTTTCCAATTTCCCAAGTCTAAAGGGTATGTAAAAGGGTGTCAGGCCCTAGTGATGTAGTGTACAATGCTCTGTTGCTGTGGTTGGTTTGTGGGGATTATGAAAGGAAAAAAATGTGTTTTGATCATGGACAAATATTGTGGTCTCAGTTTTCAAAAGGAGGCTGTTTTTTCAGGGGAGGAGGACTCACTTTCTGGTGTCTAACTGGAGACACCTTGACAAGGCTTGATTTCCCAAAAGCAATGAACCCCCACCAACTGAGGCCTTTGCCTGTTTTCCGTGAGCTTAGCAGTAAGAGCACATGAAAGCGTTGTCATTACAGCCCGTAGTGGTGGGGCCTTTAGTGCAAAATATACCTTGTTCTCCTCATAAAACGTACACTTGCCAAGCAAAACTGCGGTTTATAGGACAAGGTTCTTTTCATCACAAGGTTACGTACTAGTAAGTTACTACAATAGTGTGTTGCTCTTGTAGGCTCCTGCATAGATCACATGTATCTTTTGTTATCAGAGATGCAAAAAATAGAATGTTACTGGGACTTGAATATGTGAAAATTATAACAAATACTTTTCCACCCTCCTCCCCTCTTCACAAAAAAAATTGAGGAACAGTTTGAACCTAAACCAGAATTTCTTTATTCTGCTTTAATATCAAATGATTGCTTGCTTTTAGGCTGATAAATTTTGGATCATTACAGTATTTAAGAGGGTGGAGGGGAAACAGAGTTAATTGTTACCACTTGTACTTGATTCATCTCTTCTGCATCTGGCTTGTCAAATATCTTTTCCTTTGGAAATGCATGCTGTTGAAATCCCACAACTAAAACTTCAGAACTAAAACTACTGGGACACAGGAAGCTAACAGAGACTGAAGATAGATATGCTCAGTCTGGGTATGTCTACACTACAGAGGGGACCATGCCTCCCAGACATACACTACCTCGCCAAAAGCATCAGTGGCACAGGCTAGCTGCCTGAGTACAAGCTGCCCCTCTGGGTCCGAGTTGAGGTAACCAGCCCATGCCACCACCCATACCGCAACATCCAAGCTGCTATTTTTACCATGCTAGCTCGAATGGAGGCATGCCCAGGCTGGAAGGCATGCTCCCAACAGCATTGTAGATGTACCCTCTGTGTCTTCTGCAACTTACTTCTGTTTGTAAGCACTGAGGGGAAAATACCCACTTTTCGTAAGTCACCTTTTCCTAGTAGTTAGCAGCATTGACTTAGACAAGGGAAACTGTAATTGTTCAATGAATTTTTTTTCCTTAGTTAACTGAATACTGATTTTTCTTTATGATTGAGCAGATTGCAAAAGACACATTATTATACTGGCCCATCATAAATGGATTAGAGGTGGCTGTGGGTTTTGTTGGTGGTGGTATGTTTTGTTTTGTTGGGGGGTTTTGGGGGCAAGGAGGTCATTTCTCTGTAACCTATACATTTATCATTTCTGTATACCAACATATTTTTTTGGCAGGAGGGCCTTTAGTAAATATTGGGCCTGATTCACTACTCTATTATACTACTGTGACTCCACTGACTTCAACACTGGTGTAACAGAGCAGTGATACTGGTGTAACAGAGCAGTGATTCATGTCTATTAATTAATTATTATCATCATCATTAAATGTTAACAGAAAAACACAAGTAAGACTCGTGAGAAAATTACGCAGCACCAGATCAGGATGAACAAGTACAGTTTCTAGTGTATATATATATATATAAAAAAAGAAAACTACAAGAATCGGAAAGTAAAGTCCACTAGTAACTGATTATAAACAAAAGTGAAACTGAGCAGTAGAAATGATTGAAAAACAACAAACAATTTTGTGCTAAATGTCAAAATCTGAAAGTTGTTTCATTTTGTAGGAGTCAAAGTGGCCCCACATTTTGTTTTTCATGAACTTTTCCATGACCTTTTGATCCATATTTTATTGAGGACTTCGGCAAAATCGTCACTGAAATGTTTAATTATCTGAAACTCATTTCTTCTTACTAGAAGCCAAGATTTTGTGAAATGAAAAATTTCTAAAATGATTTCAATAAAAATTTCAAGAAAGATGTCGCAGATTTTGATCATTTCAATAATTTTTTGAAAAATGTTTTGTTCTCAAAAAAGGCCATTTTTTTACACCAAAAAATCTTTTTGTGAGAAAAGGTTTGACCAGTTTTACAGATATTTTATTTTTATTGTCCAAACTGAAAAAATACAAGCAGCATAAATGATAAAAAAGCAAATAATGGTGGTAATTATCTTTCTATTTTAATATCTGGAAGCATGACTTAGCAGACAAGGATTTTATATTTAAACAAAATATTACTTTTAAACTGATTATATCTCTTTACATTTCCCGATGACAGTATTATTTGGCCTTCTCTCATACAGAGCCTAAAGTATTACTATTCGGTTCTGTTCAGATTCTTCTGCCACGCCTATCACTCTGGTATTTGAGTGCCTTTCACTTGTGCTGCAGAACAGCTACTACTAATTCATTAGGAGGAAAAAACAGGCTTACAGGGCACAGGTAGGAAAGACTATGCCTTTCATTCCTTCTCTGTGGAATAGGAACACAAACAGACAGGATGCTACTTGCAGTAAGGTCACTCCCTGAAGAATATCCAAACAGAGAATTCCTAAGTCAATCCAATAAACACCCAAGCACCAACAGCTCAAGCAGCCACAAGTCTATTTTCCCGGACTCCCCTGCCTTTTACCTTTGTCCAGGGAAAGCAGACTTCTGCCTATTTAAGGTGCAGCCCTTATGGCAAACCGACATTCTTTCTGCAGGGGAAGAGGCTGACAGCTTCCAAGTTAAAGGGGTGTGGCCGTGCAGGAGTCGGGCTGCAATTTGATAATGGTTTACTATTTAAAGTTAGACAGCAGCAGCATTATCGGGAAGGTCAAAGAAAAACAGAACCTATCGTCTGCCATACGTTTAAAGTCTAACAGACTGGAAAGGAAAATGAGAGTTATTTGGAGCGAAGGTAAGAATGGGGAGGGGGCTAGGAAAAGGAACAAGGAATGGGTATGGTCCCTCTAATGCTATCTCTTCTTTCCAAAAGAACAACTACTCAGCGTCATCAAAGAGCAAACGGGCAAGACCTCTATGGACATCTAATTAACGATAAAGTGTTAATTTCTTATTTCTTATTTAATTTCTAATTTCCCACTTCTCTTCTCAGCTCTGCAAGCACAAGGTCTGGATCCAAAGCCCACTGAAGGCAATGGAAAGACCTCCAGTCAGTGGGATGTGGAGTAAGCCCTACACCAGGAGTAACATCAGTGAAGTTAACAAAAAAATACTGGTGTGAGAGAAGAATCAGAATTATTTTCACAAGAAGCGTAACCTGTGTTTACACCTCACATAGTAGCAGAGAAAAAAAGCTGCTTAAATAAGCATACATTTAGCTTTGGGCCAATGCCCATTGGAGTCAATGGAAAGACTCCAGTCCATTCCAATGTGTGTGGGATCACGTCCTTCCAGGAAAAATGGAAAGTTTGTGGGTGGACATTTTACTTCCAGTGTCAAAATACTTTGTATTTTTTCTTACTCACTTAAAAAAAATCCCTACTAAACCCTAATTTTACACAAAGACCAGAACTGAAACTGATCTCTTGCTTGAGCTGTAGGGCTTGGCAAACAGGAGATGGCTTCTGCTGTCCCTCAGGAGCATCGTAGGGCTGCCAGTCATACTGGCCTGACCTCAATGTCTGTCACCATTTTCAAGGTGATGATTATCTGGCTACAAAAAAAACTGCTTCAGGCTCCAACTTGGCAAGGAAGATGCCAGTCTGGGAGTGATTTTGTGTTTTTTAAAACTTGGGGGTGGAAATCTGTCACTTTTCGATTACCAGTGAATGGAAACAAATTGCAGTTGGTGGGTTCAGACAACAATTTGGAGCTTATAATTCAACTTTGAAATAAATTGTAAAAGAAATTTCTCAAACAAATAAGATCTGGCAAACAAAAGTAGTTTGTACTTAAATACTAAGGTCACAGAGAAATACAAATAATATAGAAAGACAGACAGACTTCAACATATGCACTCCCATTAATTCAAAATATAAACTATAGAGTCTAATATTGGACTATATCGTACCATCAGATTTGTAAGCAGAACTCATTATTGATATAATCTGGCCCACGACTTCTAAAATAATTCACAAAGTGATCAAACCCTGACGTGCAGATTCTTTTCCAGCTCTCTTCCAACTGACTTTAACGGGATGACTCGCATGAGTAAGGATTTTCCGGGACTGGGCCCATAGTCCCTAATGCCATCTGATCACTTTTGCTATTTAAAAAGACAAAAATGATTATTACTGTTGCAATGACTAAGTTTTCCCAGTATGGGTTTTCTTTTTCCTTTAAAATTTTGTAATCATTTTAAATTAATGGACTTTTAAACAGAAATGACACCCAAATGGCCTTAACAAAAACTCCTCTAGCTAGATCTACACGCAACAGACAGATACATTCTCCTTCAGGTCTACCAGGTCAATGATCCATCAACTAAGAAATCTCATGTAAGCCTTGACCCGATAGAGCATCAAAGCTCCTTCAAAGCAGTCACCCGATTATGCAGCAAACAATACCCTGTGTCAACAGTCCATAATTATGTATTTACCCAATGGCTGTTAGGGACAATCAAGTTAATAATTCACTTTTTAAATACAGTGTAATTATATAGTTACAGAGAAGTTCCAAATAATTGTGCTCGTTCTCATACACCTAAATGATTAATTGTTTCCTATTTTTCTTTCTGGTAGTTCCCTTTTTCATTTAGTCTTTTCTTCCCTTCTAACAGCAACAGTACTGAACCTGAATACCAGGCAGAGAATACTAAAGCATAAAAATGCATATTAAAATGATGCTAACAGTTAATTGCTGCAAGTTTTATTCAAGAGACAGTATGGTCTAATGGATAGGGTGTAGACTAGCATGCAGGAGATGAGTTCTAGACTCTGCCATTCACCTACTGTGTGACATTAGGCCAGGCTCTTTACCTTTGTTTTGTTCATTTAGAATGCAAGCTCTTCAGAGGAAGGACTATCTATACAGCCTTCAGCACAGAGGGGTCATGATCACTAGGTGCTACTATAATACAAATAATTATAGTAAAACAAAACTTTAATTGACATAAATAGGAGGACTACAAGATTTGATCATAAAGTTATGTGGGCAAATTTTTGGCCATGAGTAAAAAGGGACAACCACAAAAATGTCAATGATCCCGTTTCACACACATGGGAAAACTGCATGCTGCACGTGCAAATGGATGGGATGTCTTGGAGTGTGTACACAAAGGCCCATTTGCACTCACCAGTGTAGATGCACAGTGGCAGCACCCAGAAAATTTGGTCCTATGGGTTTGAGTTATCTCATGAAAGCAAGAAATACATCCATGTTGTCATGCCCATCCTTCACTAACTGTTTTTGTTCGGAGGTGCAAAGCCATATATGATGATGACACCTAAGTACATGCAATGTTTTCTGACCTCAGCAACATCTCAGCACAACACAGAGGGAAAGGCAGATCTAGATTTCTAGCCTTTCATTCCATATTCCCTTTTTTCTAAAAGTTTAAGTCCCAACCTTTACATTATTTTGTTTAGAAACGGCTAATACTGTTATTTTAGTTTTAATTATTATTTATATTAATTATATTAATAGCCCATGTACTGTATATGTGTAACAAAATATCTTCTCACAAATAAAGGATCAGAAACATAGTCACATGATTTTGTATTAATCAGCATAACTACTAGTGCTTTACAACCCAATTAAACTCTATGGGAAATTGCTGAAGGACGCTAATGCAATACACTGGGCACTCCTGGAGAAATCGAACGGAGATGACATTTTAAAACCACTCAATCTCTGCTCACTGGGAGAGACACTGGATGGAATATTCACACCACTGGTCACTGTTAGAGCAACTTGGAGTAAGTACATTGGAGTAAATCTATATAGAAGTAGTGCCCATCCCTTATTGCCTTTATTTATTTATTTTTGTAGAGAATGCACTGACACACTTTACATGTCATTTTCTATTTCTCTGATGTCATCCCAGATTTTGTTAAATAAATATAAAATTCTTTCACCTATGAATAGGCTTTTTTGTATTACACTTTTAAAGCAGAGAGTTGCATGGCACGCTGTGTTTTGTTCGTAAACATAACAGAACAAATTTATCCCTAGTGTATTAAGTTAATGGAGTTACACCTGAGATGAATTTAGCCCAATACACTCACTCAGGAGGCAGCTGGAATATTGCTGCTTGTCATACTTGATCACAAGGCAGGGCTTGCATGACTGTCTGGGCTAGGACCCTATTGCTCTTCTGCACCTGCTAGTCCTAGGAAACCAGTACTGAGGAGAGTACCCATTGCATCCATAGCATAGTAGTTGCCACTCCTGGAGGCAGTGTTCTGAATGTCTGAGCATTCCACAACCAAGGCTACGTCTACACAACAAATGAAGGTATGACTGTAGCGCAGGTAGGTATAGCCACGCTAGCTTTGATCGAGTTAATGCGGGTAACACTAGTAGTGAAGCTGTGGCAGTGTGGACTTCTGCATGAGCTAGCTCCCCAGCTCAAGCCTGCCAGGGACCCTGGGTACATATTCAGGATGCTAGCCCATGCCACCATGTCTTCACTACAATCGTTACCCATACTCGCTAGGTTAAACTAATGTGGGTATGCCCGTGCTACAATTACATCTTCCCTTGGCTGTAATGCCACTGATTGCTGCCCCACAGTGCTCCATTGCGGCTGCAAAAGCCACATTCTCGCCAAGGCTGGGGATGGGTATTGTGAGCTGCACTGACAAAGGTGACATTCTGTGGGGAGAAGTTCTGGTACATATAGAGGCCCTGGTGCTGCTCAAACAAGCTGTGGAACTCAATTTACCCTGTTAAATGTTCTCAGTGCCAAAGTTTTAAGGTAAAATACTCACCTTAGAATAACATTGATCTAATTTTTTCAGACTAGATTGGGCTTGCTTTTGTAGATCATAATTCTAATTGAGGGTCAACTTCAGGATTTGGGTGAATAAAGCTTGGGACCCTCCCCATCTTCTCAATCTCTTCTTCCCCCACATTCCCAAACAGATCCTCTAAATCTCTCCTTCCCTCTTGTAATGCCCCTCCTCCACTTCAGTTTCCCCTTCCTCACCAATCAGTGCACTAAGACAGCAGCAGACTCCACCAGCCCAGGTTTACTCTGGCACCATCTGACAAACTGAGCCATCTTGGCCAGGGGTTCTGCAGGTCCCCAGAATCAGTATCTCTGTCCACAGATCATCTATTGGAAAGGCAAAGCCTTATTATGTCCCTGAACAAGTTCAGTGTCACTAAAGGAGCTGCAATTATAGCAAGAGCTGCACCTGACCCTTACAGAAGCCAGTTTTGTACTTGCACAACGGAGTATTAGGAGAGTTGTTAATTTTTTCTTTGTAAATAGGACAAAAGATATCATAAAGTTCTATGGTCTTGTTTGTATTATTCTGCCTCCTCTTTGTAATCTAAGACTCCTTGAAGTTGAAAATGATATAATGCTCAGGATACGTGGGGTTTAGGGAATCTGAGAATGAAGGAATTTCTATAGCTTTACTGCATTTTCAGGGCACACTGAGTATTTACCATATATCCAGTCAAGGAACACAAAAGGGGCATTTGAAAATTCAGTGCTTCAGGAGTTTAAAGTCACAGAAAGGAAGATAAAGAGAAGAATTTCTTATTTATAGATTTGCAGATGAAATCCAATGAAAACATACCAAAAAATGCTTCTTTATGTCAGTATGGCTGATTCAATTTCCAGGCTTGCAAGGTCTCCTCTATCTAAGTACTACCCGACCCCAATAACATACTGTGTTCCAAGGTTAAGATCTGTTTCCTTACAACAGTGCAGAAAGCTGTTGTTTCAGTTGCGGCTGCAGAATTCAAGCTTTGAAGGACAAGTTAGTACCAAACTACATTTAACTGGATTCAGTTCATCTGATTATATAGTGCCTTGCTTTCTGGAATATGTAATCATCTCTTTCTGATGACATTTTAAATATCCAACTAGATAAATAATTGCAGCAATAATTGATAGCTGAGTTAAACTGGAAGATTATTGATTGGCACAGTACCCACTGAAACAAATGTTCATCTTTCAAACATTACAGTAAGGATGCTTAAATCTAACTTTTGCAGCTAAATGGTAAAAATCTGATTTACTGATAAAGCCATTGGAAGACAATATGCACTTTGGGATTTGATTACTTTGTGAAAATTTTTAGAAGAAAAATTAGGCATCGTGATTTATTATATATTTCATTTCAATAATTACAAGGATATGGATAAGTAGTTGAATATAAACACATGCAGAGAAGTTCCAAAGAGTTGTTCATTAACTCTCTTCCTTCCTGAATGGTATTTATCTGCTCTTTATTACTACTTACATATGAGTCTATCCTGCCATCTTTCTGCGCGTGCCGTATGTCTGTCTCTTTACCAGTGTTGGGAGCTACATAATCAAGTCAGCAGCAAGTTCCCCGCATCACCTTCTGTACAGATGTTCCAGTGTGCATGACGGAGCCAGTTTAAATATTTATCCTCTTAGCAGACTATGAATAAAGTTGAAAGGAGAAGCTCAGATTCTGCGGGCCTAAACTGGTGTAAATCAGGAGCAATTCCACTGAAGTCAGTGGAGTTACGCCACCGTAAAAACAGAATGAATGAGATCAGAACCCAGCAGATCTATAGATACCAAATTTTTGAGGGTTAAAACTACATCTCACATCTTGCAAAACAGGTGCTTGAGTCTACTTTTTTTTTTTTAAATAACAGAATGACATCAACTCGGCAACCCTTCCTTGTTCGCTATGGGGTGGAAGGATGAAGCGAATCTGTGCAATGTACTGGTTGAAAAGAATCATGACTAAACAACATGGATGCTCATGTGTGAGAAATGACAAGCAAATGAGCTGCCTGACTAAGAGAAGTGGAGCCATTGTGAGGTAAAACCTGAAATTAGGAAAAAGCACCAGAATATTTGAGCAGGGAACAAAGAATATATATTCAGAGTAAGAGATGAAAAATGCACTGAAATGTTTTGAAACTGAGCCATTATAAGCTGATTTAGTCTCATAGCTACTGTTAAAAATCAGAAGCTTGTTAGATGTAATGATTATCTGCGCCTTGACACTTAAGGCATATGAGGGGGCTTGTCAAGCGGCTTTGCTCTAATTTAGAGATCCTCAGTTAATTAGAAAGCCCTCAGATTTTCTGCAAATGCGGGTCACTATCGACAGCTCATGCTTTTGATGCTTTTCCATGTGACAGTTGTTGGACTGACCTTCCACGAGCTGGCAGGGTTGTCCAGACTTTTACAGTGTCAGGGAATTCAATCACTCCTGCCAGCTTAAGCAAGAAGTTACAAGTAAGGTTACTGTACTCGTATACTGTGTTTCCTCACATTAAACAAAAGCTGATGAAATCGGCATTCGCTTACCACTATAAATAGCTCTAATTTCCATTTTTTTTTCTTAGTGGGTGTCACATTCAGCCCAAACTTCAGGGTACTCGTTTATTTAAAAATCTCACCGAGCCGCACTCATGAGAAAGGGAAGTGTTTTACGGAGACTGATTTGCTTGCACTGAAACTGCAGCAATTGTGGAACAGAAACCCCTCTTTGATTTTTGCTTCCTGATTTCTACATCAGGTATCAGAGGCTGCACCTGCACCGAGATTGAGTCCATGTTTTTATTGCAGACCACATTTGCAGAGGGGGAAGGTCATAAATCAGACACACAAAAGGCTCAGTGTACTAACTGCTTAGCCCAGTAGTGAATTGTTGTTGTGTTTCTCTAAGTGAAGAAACAATTGGAGAGTTCAGTGTTAAATTATACAGGCAGGTAAACTAAACTTGAAGGCCCAGTTCTGGTCCCACTGAAGGCAATGGGAGCTTTGTATTTGTTTATTTGCTCTGTATGTGTGTGCATGCATGCTTGCTGCTTGGATTTTTAAATAATGAAATGTGTCATGTGACTCGTCTAGGGAATGATCTAATTGTTACTGGAAACTTATTAAAATAGAAAAGGTGTGTAACTCGGAAAATAATCTATTGCTCATACACAGTGATCACTATTTTAAGGCCTGCTCCTGCTCCCCTTGGGCCCGATTCACTGTGTTGTGTGCTTTTGTATTCATGCAAAGTGAATGCCAAGCAGAGTGGTGGCATATCATGTCCACTTTGCACTTGCATGAATGACTACACAATGTGCAGAGTAATAGTGAATTGGGTTCACTTTGTTCAGCGGGTGTGACACCAGGCCCTAAAATAGCTCTTACTATTACAGCACCAGGTAAAGAATCAGTGTTTATGAAGCTGTCTAAACAGAGACTTTCAAGACAAAGCAAATACATATTTGTAGAAACTGTATTTATATAAACAAGAATAAAAGCTCCAAAGCTGTGCCTTACTCCTGACCACGGAGTGAGTCTGAGGAGCTGCTCCATGCCCAGTTAGATAACCACACCTTGTCCAGGAAAGGGGTTGCTGGGACACAAACCAACACAAGGTTCTCCCACACTACCTGCTAGCCGTCAATCCACAGTCGAACTGGGGCCTGGCAAGACAAAGTTCCTTGTTCATGCAGGAACTTGCATTTTTTACAACTCTTTCAATGTGCATCTTTATCTGACAGTTATTGTTGTTTTGACTTTCAGACACAACTTGGGAGAAAGAAATTGAAATGCAAAACTGGAGGGAACCTTTCTTAACAACAACAACAAATTTAAAACCTCTTTATGGAAATACAAGAAATAAAGCTGAAAGTTGTGGTGAAACTCCCATGGCTCCGTGACATGCGACAGTCACACAGTGAATCAGTGGCAGACACTAGAAGATTAACCTTCGGGAACAGTACAGCATTGGCAGAGAAATGGATGAGATGATCTAATAGATATTTTCCACCACTAATATGATTCGGCAATGATTTCACATAGATCTCTACATTATCTCAGCCTTTAGAAATAAATGTGTTGTCTGATCTTTCCCCTTCTAACTCAAATGTAACACATACATTAATAAATTGCAAGCTGGGCCCACTGCTGCTGTTCTTGTAGTCAAAACTTTTGCAGTGATATATAGATAGATACTATAGATTTAGTAGATATAGATATAGATATAGATTTAACTAAAAGAAAAGGAGTACTTGTGGCACCTTAGAGACTAACCAATTTATTTGAGCATGAGCTCATGCTCAAATAAATTGGTTAGTCTCTAAGGTGCCAC
This sequence comes from Lepidochelys olivacea, assembly GCF_965140295.1. Classification (NCBI taxonomy): domain Eukaryota; kingdom Metazoa; phylum Chordata; order Testudines; family Cheloniidae; genus Lepidochelys; species Lepidochelys olivacea. The sequence continues at coordinate 190,840,777 of NC_140413.1, forward strand.
AAGTACTCCTTTTCTTTTTGCGAATACAGACTAACACGGCTGTTACTCTGAAACCATAGATTTAACTGTTTTTAGTGGCAATAATTTTTACAACCCAATCCAAATATTCTGTTACTAGCAGATTTGGCAAGCATTAAAAACACCTTGCAGAAGATCCAAACGTATTAATTTAGTAGCCAGATGAAGCAGAGAGGTGTAAACCACACTCACAGGGAAGCTCCCTACACCTCAGAGGGATTTTGTCCAAGGGACAGTAGGCTGAGATCTCTCCCTTGAGATTGTTGTTGGGGGAAAACAGCTTTAAAATACACGGGAGGCACCAGAGAACCTCACTGGAAGAGACTATTGAAGAGATGTGCTTAATCAGCACACCCTCTGACTACACTGGTCATGCCCCCTCTCGTCAGTGACGCTCACTTTTAGGTCCTACTTGTCTCCAGTGCCCTCTCCCCACACCTCAGCAGATGGTAGCTGGCAGGTACTTTGCCAAAGAGCATTTTCCATCAGAGTCTATGGTGACTGAAGTCAGGATATACCAGTGGCCGAATCTGGCCCTGGTACTTCCTGTAGCATGGAAGTGTATATTTTCCTATTGAACAAAAGACTTTTTCCATGTGGATATTGGGGTAGGAGAGATAATCAATGGAGTTACACCAGGGATGAATATGGCCCATTAGCTTGGAAAACTCATCTGTGGTGAAAAACAAAGTTCTGGCTGTCATGAGGGTGGGAGAATAGATATATACCATTCCTAAAAGCTCAGGCTCTGGGCACATGGCACATGCGCATAACCCTCAGAGGAATACAATACGGACCATCGTTCAAAGAAGAAATAGAGAATTGGTGTTAGGCATGGGTTAAGATTTTATAGATGGGGAAGAATAAAATTAAAATAAGGACTTTTTAAGCATCTAATATAGATTGTAGAGGGCCCCATCTTTTACCAGGATAAGCATTTTGTTATAGGAAAAATACAATCTACTATAATTCTTTAATGGGGTCAACAAGCATGTGGACAAGGGAGATGCAGTGGATATAGCGTACTTAGATTTTCAGAAAGCCTTTGACAAGGTCCCTCACCAAAGGCTCTTAAGCAACCTAAGCTGTCATGGGATAAGAGGGAAGGTCCTCTCATAGATTGGTAACTGGTTAAAAGATAGGAAACAAAGGGTAGAAATAAATGGTCTGTTTTCAGAATGGAGAGAGGTAAACAGTGGTGTCCCCCAGGGGTTTGAACTGGGGCCAGTCCCATTCAACATATTTGTAAATGATCTGGAAAAGGGGGTAAACAGTGAGGCAGCAAAATTTGCAGATGATACAAAACTACTCAAAAAGAAAAGGAGTACTTGTGGCACCTTAGAGACTAACAAATTTATTTGAGCATAATCTCTCATGAGCTACAGCTCACTTGTAGCTCATGAGAGCTTATGCTCAAATAAATTTGTTAGTCTCTAAGGTGCCACAAGTACTCCTTTTCTTTTTGTGAATACAGACTAACACGGCTGCTACTCTGAAAACTACTCAAGATAGTTAAGTTCCAAGCAGACTGCAAAGAGCTACAAAAGGATCTCATAAAACTGGGTGACTGGGCAACAAAATGGTAAATGAAATTCAGCGTTGAAAAATGCAAAGTAATGCACATTGGTTACAATCCCAACTATACATATAAAATGATGGGGTTTAAATTAGCTGTTACCACTCAAGAAAGAGATCTTGGAGTCATTGTGGATAGTTCTCTGAAAACATCCACTCAATGTACAGCGGCAATCAAAAAAGCAAACAGAATGTTGGGAATCATTAAGAAAGGGATTAGATAATAAGACAGAAAATATCACATTGCCTCTACATAAATCCATGGTACACTCACATCTTGAATACTGCATGCAGATGTGGTTGTCCCATCCCAAAAAAAAGATATATTGGAATTGGAAAAGGTTCAGAAAAGGGCAACAAAAATTATTAGGGGTATGGAACGGCTTCCATATAAGGAGAGTTTAATAAGACTGGACTTTCCAGATTTGAAAAGAGACAACTAAGGGGGGATATAATAGAGGTCTATAAATGATGACAGTGTGGAGAAAGTAAATAAGGAAGTGTTATTTACTCCTTCTCAAAACACAAGAACTAGGGGTCACCAAATGAAATTAATAGGTAGCGGGTTTAAAACAAACAAAAGGAAGTATTTTTTCGCACAACGCATAGTCAACCTGTGGAACTCCTTGCCAGAGGATGTTGTGAAGGCCAAGATTATAACAGGGTTAAAAAAAAGAACTAGATAATTTCATGGAGGATAGGTCCATCAATGGCTATTGACAAGGATGGGCAGGGATGGTGTCCCCAGCCTCTGTTTGCCAGAAGCTGGGAATGGGTGACAGGGGATGGATCACTTGATGATTACCTGTACTGTTCAAGTGCATGCGCAGCTCCATTTATTCCAACAGGACAATTTGAAGATGAAGACACTCGTCAGTGAGAGTAAGGGGATCAGAATCCACACCACACATCTTGTATTGGGCCACTTGAGTGCTGCTGGCACTCAGTAAAGAATAGTTCTTGTGCACCCAGGAGAGATTTCTCCTCCTGGTTCCCTGCCACCCGCACTACCTTTTTACCTTAAAAATCTACTGACAAAGAACATGAAGGCCTCATTCCCCCCTCCAGTTATGCTAGCAAAGAGAGCCCACATCTACAGAACTCAGTTGGAGGATAAAGAGAGAGTGCCACCTCCTTCCACTGGTTCACAGAAGCCTCTCCTTGGCTTCTTCCAAGGGTTCCAAGCACTGTTCCCTCTAAGCTGTGTGTGTGTGATTGCACACAGATCCTAAACCCCGCGCACACGGCGAAATATCACACACACAAATTTGCACAGAAGAATTTTTTTGCACACACAGCCTGTCAAACATTAGAGGGAACCTCTTAAGGAGCTGCACTGCACAGGGAGCACAGAGCATTGGGGTGTCCAGTGAAAGTACAGAGGCAAAGGTCCACAGGTATCTCTGGAATCTGCAGCTTGGGCAGGGCTGAACCTCTGCTATATGCCTGGATTGGGAGAATCCCAGAAAGGGAAGTTTACAAGGGAGGATTAGCCCTAATTACAAACAGCCATGGTAAGAAAAGTTAAGAGAGAAAACCCTGTAATTGTATCTCTCATAACACCAGGTCACCTCTATCTGATATATCTTTAGCTGTCTCCAGGCCCACAGACAGCAATTGCGGGCCACAGGTCCAGGGCCATCCCTAGGGGGATACGGGGCTCATGGCAGAAGTGACAAATCCATCACTTCCAGGACTGACCGTGCTGGCCAATCGTGCCTAGGAGCCCTGTGGCCCACCTAGGTGATTAAGGGCCCGGGGCTCCCAGCCACTGCTGCTGCAGTACATGTCCCTTTTTAACCACCCGGGCCCCTAGGCAATTGCCCGCCCACCCCCCCACCCCAACCGCTGGCGGGCCTGGCTGTCTCTGTCATACTACTGGCGGTGTATAGTCTGTACCAAAAGAAGACAAAGTGTATCCGTGTCCCCTGCAGCAGTAGGTTTATGCTTTTTTGCCTCCTTTTGACATTTCATTCATTCTCTACCCCTTCATGTCTCACAGCATATCCAACCCAGGTTGATGCCTCCCAGGCTCCTCCCACACAACCACACACAAGCATCCCCACGCAGGACATACACACACAATCCAAACACCTGGTACACCCCTACACACAGCTCATTCACAGTGCTCCCCAAACTGCACATTTTCCATTCACAACCCTCCTCAGACACTCACACACCACTCACACCTGGAAGCCCCCTCACACACACTGTTTATTCACAACCCCCCCCACACACACACACACTTCCTGCAGATACCTGGATGGATTGTAACCTGCCATCCCATAGGCCCTAGGCAGGGGAAGCCAGGGCTGTCCTAGGGTCAGAGAAGTCTTTACTCCCCTCCCCATATCACTGCCCATTGCTGGATCCTCTGTGAGCCAACAGTGAGAGACAGCCTGCTTTCCATCCAAAAGCACAGACTGCATGATGACACTGCAAGGCCCCATCCAAAAACCAGGCTTGGAACAAATGTCTTACCTGTATTCTGTACCCCCACCTCCTACCCCGTCCTGGGAACTGCCCTGGTAAACAGGGGTAGTCCACTGACTTCAGAGGAACTTCACCCACTTAGTGCAGGGCTGAAGCTGACAGTCTTGTTTGGCATTTAAGATGTAAAAGGTCACCAATGTAATATGTAGAAAAAGAGTATAAGGCTAATACTCTGTGCAGTGACTTTCTGGCTGCCTATATGGAAACTGGGGAGCTGTCTTCCCTCATAGACAATACTTTCCCGGGGTAACACTGCTGTCTGGGAATATCCTTGTGATACACTAGACAATCAGATCAGAGACAAATGAGAAATCCCTGGCCCCCAGTGAAGTCAATAACTTCACCAGGGCCAGCATTTCATCTAAAGTGAATTCTTCAGGTTACTAATTATTAATAATTATTATTATTAATTTGCATGGCAGTAGTACTTACAAGCCCCAGTCAAGGATCAGGGCCCCATTGAGCTAGACACTGCATGTGCAGATAAGAAAATGACAGTTCCTATACCTGAAAGCTTACTATCATTGTTATTCCTATAAACCTTATAATATGGACTGCCACGATAAACAGGCAACCCCTTCAACATACCATTTCTCCACTCCCCAAGTTTAAGAGTAGTGAACATTTCTAAAATAAAAGGAGTACTAGTGGCACCTTAGAGACTATCCAATTTATTTGAGCATAAGCTTTCGTGAGCTACAGCTCACTTCATCGGAGCTGTAGCTCACGAAAGCTCATGCTCAAATAAATTGGATAGTCTCTAAGGTGCCACTCCTTTTCTTTTTGCGAATACAGACTAACATGGCTGCTACTCTGATTTCTAAAATAGATGGCTTAGTTTTAATTCCACCATTTGCCTGTCTACTGCTGCATCTATAGCTATTGAAAAATGACAGCATTACATCTGTGGTTCTTTCATGGTGCCCAACATTATTTTAGTAATAATATAATAAATCAATAACAACATTAATACTGAGAATTCGCCCTTCATAGCACCCTAAATCCAAGTGCCTCAAAGTGCTTTACAAATGTTCTTTAATTAAGACTCAAAATAGCCATGTCAGATAGGTAAGTAGATGTAAAAAAAGAGACACAGAGACATTAAGTGATTTACCCAAGATCACACAGTGACTCAGTGGCAGAGTCGGGATTAGAACACAAATTCTTAACTCCTAGTCCCCCACAACAAACCCTGACCTTGCTTCCACTGGATTCAACAGCAAAACTCCCATTGACTTCGATGGTGCAAAGCACGAGAGCCCGCACCATCCCAAATTTTCCTAAAAGAGAGTATGAAATGGTAATTTTTCAACAAGCATTTTTTTCTGCTGTTGCTTACATTGGGCCTGATTCTCCACTGCCTTGCACCTTAGCTAGTCCATTTACATATGAGGAAAACAGTGGTGTAATCTTACTGATTTGTTAGGAATCTTACATCCAGCTCATACAGGTGAAATGACTGCACAAGAGGTGAATCAGGCTTGAGGAACAAAGCAGTGGAGAATTAGGCCCATCAGAATAAGCCCGAAAAACAGTTATCACTTTGGCTGTTTAAAAACAATCTTATACTTCTTGTTTGGGATGTGTCCTGGTATTGTATGTGTTTCAGTACAGAATGCAAAAGGTACTTCAGCCATCATTTTACCTGAATGATTTCTCTGAAAATACACCATATGGGAAGGGGGGGGGGGGGGAGAAAGAAAGACAACTGTATATATGGTGTGCTTGAAATTGCCATCAGATTCACCTAGTTTCTTTTCTTATGTCCTTGGCAATCCAGTTAAGATTTGACAGCGTTTAAAGATGACAGTGCTTGAGGTAATGGGACAATGCCATAACAGGATTACAGGAAATGTGAAAGAAAGGACATACGTATGTAATGTCATTTAGGTAATGTAATCTATGAACACTTTTTGCTTTGTTTTTTGCTGACAAAGAAGTCAGTATCACTTATACAATTCCTTTTAAACTATGTTATGGCCACAAATAGTTTACTTCTGCACATGAAAGACACTCTAAATATACTGTTACAAATATTTTGTCAAACTTTCTAGCTGTATCTTAAAGGAGGGAATTAAAATAGAACTAGAGCATCAAGTAAAGAACAGTTACCTTGAAAGAAAGAAATACAAAATGATACGAACCCAGGAAGGGATGTTAGAGAGGGAGGGCAGCTGAATTAAAAGAAGCCTCAAATACATTTCCAATGTAACTACAGTATTTGGATTTTAAAGATCCTTCTCATTAATTTCTACCATATTATTTCTTCTCCAAAGCTCAATGCACCCTCTTTACATCAGTATTCCTTTTTAGTAGCATCACAGCTGCCCCTGTCCGCCGCTAAAACAGCTTCCTCATTGTCCCACACCAGAAGTTTTGTTGTGTGCCAAGTGACTGACCACAAACAAAAGCTTGTTTGACCAACACTTGTTCCAAAACAAAACACCGGCTATAGGAGGAAGTACTGCAAAGGAGGCTGAATTGATGTTCTGACAATTTCAAATCCAAACAGAGGAGCGTTCTCCTCTGGAACTTGCATTCTTGCCAAACAATGGTGTCTGATCTCCCTATTCACTGCATGCTTTGTACCCCACCACAAAAAAAATTCTCTTAAAACCATGTTTATTATCTAGTCCAATAAGTGGAATAGATGCTGTTAAATAGAGCTAGTAACAATTCAGTGTGTGGTATCTGCATTGTTTCGGGTCTTGACTGCAGACAGTCAGCATTGTTTATTTGGTGGTGAACACCATTCCCCCAAATTCTAATCTAATTGCATAGAACTGGAGAGCTCACAGGGCCAAATTTTGCTCTCAGTTACAGACGTCAGTGAAGTTACTCCAGATTTACTGGGAAGCATTTGGCCTACTATGTATATAGAGGGGAGGGAGTAGTTTCAAAACAGGGTTCATGTTACTTCAAAATGGAAACCTTTGTGGATTCAAAAAATAAACACATTTCCCAGAAGTATCAAAACTGAAGCAAAGAGGTTAGTTCCTATCAACGTAAAAAGCAGAAGCCTTTGCTGGATTCAGAAATAGCTTGTTGGGCTAAACTGATGGGTAGGTAATATGGCGGTTGATTAATTCTGTCCTAATCAGTTGTTGTTACTACTGTACAAGATGGAAGATTAATAAGGACAATTCAGGGGACAACTGAGAGAATACCACGAACCAAAAAGCCCTAAAAATATAATTGATAAAAGATAGGCCAGTATCTTCCTTTCTGAATAAAATGTTGGGTTTTTTTTTAACCTTTCCAGCTTTCTCTCAAATAGCTCCTTTTCCTGTACCTGACAGAAGTAACTGATAGGAAAAAGAAGAGTCTTTACCGTGTTTATGTGTCTGTGTGTGTGAGAGAGAGATATTAGCATGTTAAGTTACTGATTAGAAGAAACACCCTCCTTTAGACAGCCGGTACACACCCTTGATAAGTACAGTTGAAAACCAGTCACATATTCCAGCTAATGTATATTGTATGTGAGCCTGACAATCTTACCCGTTAATAAACAGACATTTAAATTTTCATTACTTTCAGTAATGTAACATCTGCAATGTTTAGGCAACGCACTTAACAATAGCCTGTGTTTTAAAAGGGTAGCCACCAGCATTGCATATTGCCAGAGATGACAAGATAGTTTAATAGTGACAGAATGTATCAGACAATCCCACAGAAAGTGTCGTTTTTAAAAAATTCCAAAGCAACGGGAATGATCACATTGATTTTTTCCACCCTTTGGTAAACAGGTCAGTTACACCAAAATAATTTTTCGAAGCACAGAAAACCAAGATTTTATGGAAAGTGCAACACATCATCTGTATATGGATCCTGCTCCAGTGACTGTAGAGGTCTAACAGGCATTCAGCAGAGCAAAAGCTAAATGTATTGGAGTCAGACTGCTTTCAGCGACCGTATTAACGGGATCTGAAGTCTGTGCTGTCTAATTATTCACAGCAAAAATGAAGGGCTAATTTCCCTATACAGTACAATAATCTGGTTTCCTAGTTGCTAGACAAAGTAACTCTGGCTTACTTTCAAACAAGAATTGCTTGTCTCTTATTCAAAGAAAATGAATATGCTGTTTTCTTCTATGTGCTCATTGTGGGCTTTCCATTGACTTCAATGTGAGCAAGACTGGGCCCTAAATTTATCAAAGTATTTACATATTCACTTTTAGGAGTTTCTAGTGGAACCTACTTGTAATAAACTTGGGTATACTTGAATTCCTTATGAAATGAACATACTTAGCACTTACACAGCACTTCACACAATTAACTAATCAATCCTCCCAAAGCCACCTGCGGTGAAGTAAATGTGAGGGTCCCCATTTTACAGATGGGGAAAATGAGACCTGGAACTAGTGGCAGAACCAGCCTTCGAACTGAGGAGTTCTTGGCTCCCAGGCTTCTTCCCAACCCACCAGACCAGAAAACATGACTTCACTGGGAGAGGCTTCCATTGTGATTCGAGGACAATTCTCAAAACTTGATTTAACGTTTCATTGCCAGTGCTGCAAATGGTATTTAATATACCATAGAGTGTCAAAAATCCTAGGAGGGTCTGCATAAGAGTGGAGCAAACTCTCCCTCACAGTAATAAACCATGCTTATAAAACGTATTTGTGTCCCTCACACGCACACACACCACATGCGGGGACCCTGGTCACGGAAAGCAGTGCATAGTTAGGCCCTCAGTGTCAAAATGGTGGCAGGCTAGAGCTGCCCCGGTCCTGAAGCCCAAACCAGTTCAAAGACAGGTGCGGTTTGCTGCCTGTCAACTGCTTCATCTGAGCAACCAGATCTAGCTATCCAAAGGGCTGTCGTGATTTACAAGAAAGACGGGCAGATAATTAGTTGCACCAATCCTTTCCTCTTTCTCAATATTTTATTTTGATGAGACAGAAATGTATATTTCTCTGTAGAAATAAGAAATTACTCAGTAGGATCTGAGTAATTTATTGTTTTGGTTCAGGGCAAGCTGCAAAATAGAGATCTGGATTTCAACCCCGCTGAAGTTCAGTGCTGTTTTAGGTCCAGGGAACTATTCTAAAGATAGAGGCATTTTGTAAAATCCACATCCCTCAGTGTAGAAGAAAGAATTTTTCTCTGGATTCTGGTAACCCCCAGCCTTGCTGTCCTCTAGTTTTCAAGCTGGCTAATTACAAGATCTTTCCAACAGATAGAGCATTCAGAGCTTCACAAATGGCTAAGATACAGGCTAGAGAGATACCGAAATCAATCGAGCTATGACAATTTACACCAGCTGAGGATCTGCCCCATAATGCCTGATCCAGTGAGGCTGTGAACACTTGTCATTCCTATTCACTTCAGCAGGAGCTGCAGGTGCATGTTTCAGGATCAGACCAGTAGCATTACAACTGGCTGTACAGGAACAAGTGTAAGCAATGTGTAAACTCCTTGTGCCACCATAATCCTACATTTTAAGGTAGCCATGTACCCTGCCTCCCCTCACACTCTTTTCTAAAGCTGAGCTCTTAAAGGACCCTGATGCTGGTGATTGATGCTCCAGTTTTATAGTCACAACTTTTTTAATTTGGCACTTTCTATAGAGATGTAGTACCCTGCTTTACTTCATACTCACAGACCGACAGGCCAACTCCTCAGTTACTGCAGATGGTTAAAGAGACAATAACTGCAAGAGATGGCATGCTGGCCCAAACCTGTAAACTCCAGCTAGAAGGCACACAGTCCCCACATTCAGCAAACACAACCAGACATGGGCTGTAAACTGAGTACATTTTGGTTCTACATCCACCAGATCCCTCAAAAACACAAGGGATGGTAGTATTTGAAAATTACCATTGGGAATTATTGTTTGTTGCCATAAGTCAGACAGCAGATCCCATTCCCGTTCCCACTTGCAGCGCAGTCAAGAGTAGGTGTGCAGCGATTTCTGTCAGTTATGCTCTTTTTGGCATCCCAAAATTTCTTGAAAGTCAATCCTAATAATTTGCATCTCTACAGAGTCTCTAAAAGCTCTGTACAAATGATAGTTAAACCCCACAACATCCCTGAGAGTTATGGATATGTAGGAATTACTTTACCCACTGATGAAATGCAGCCACCTCTAGAGTGGAACATAGCAGGAGTTCAATGGTGCTAAGCAGCAATCCACATTTTAGGGAAGAATTAGGTAGTTTTGGGTCAAACAATGTATCCAATTGAAATTGCATGAAAAATGGCAAGATAACAGGGTTAACTCGTCTGCCCAACCTATACATGCCATGGAGTTGTTATTATTATGATGTATTATTATGTAATATATAATAGCATTTAGGAGCCCCTACCAGGAACCAGGACCCCATTATGCTAGCCGCTGTACAAACAGAGAACAAAAAGACCGTCCCTGCTAATTACCATAAATTGTCAGAACCTTGATTTTACATCTTATCTGAAAGATGGCATTTCCAGTAGCAGCACATTGCTGGGGCACTGGGGCAGAACTGACTCAAAGGAGAACGCCATCTTACTGACTCACCATCGCCACTTCTTCCATGGATCTCCCTTTCCAGTACTGAGCCAGCCGACTGTTATTTAGTTTGTGACAGCTGATGGGAACCCCAGCACTGGGTGTAGGGTTGCCAACTTTCACTGGACGAATTCCTGGAGGTTTCATCACATGACAATCTTTAATTAAAGATTAATGTTTAATTCCTGGAGACTCCAGAACAATCCTGGAGGGTTGGCAAGCCTAACGGGGTGGCATGACATAAACAGCCCACTGCTTTTGAACTCACTGTATATAAATGAATCCCACTCAGTGGGCCATCTCCTCAAGACAGCAGGCAGTTCTGTGCTATTTAGAATAAAGTTTGTTGGAGCTATGGCCAATGAACCTTAAATCTAGAATACCACTCTCAGAGGGCAAAACTGAGGTAATTGCAATACATATTTAAATTACATTTTCAAAAATATTAAATATTGATATTGTACTAGAAGGAAATTCTAGAGAAGTCCTACATGTGTATATAATGGGATCTATCCTTCTCTGGGCAAAAAGAGTTTTCATCAGAAATTAGGGCATTGGCTTGTTGGAACAGATACTCAGAAAGCACATGAACTGCTCTCAGGGCAATACATAAAAAAAATGAGGGTGACTCCAGACTTCATAAGGAAAATCCTGGATCTCTAGCTCTCTGATTTTACACTGTCCTGCTAAAACACTAAATTTAGATTAGAAATCTTGAGTACTTTTATCAGTTTCAAGCCATATAGTGATGTGTGTAACCTGAAATACAAATACTATGAAAACATTAAGAGAGCTAGAACTAAGCCCCTTGTACCATCTCCTCAATACACATTTTGGAAAGAAATAAATGAATCTGAAAGTTGCTGTACAGGATATTCACATGCTGTTTAATTCTTGTTGAAGTTGTTATGGCATGGACAGGCACAACACTCAAGAGGAAGACTTAAACACACAGAAAAATTTGGAAAACATTCATTTTAGGGTAAATTTTGATGCTCTGTTATCTTCCTCTTTGCATATTTATCTGGTTTTGATGGCTTGGAAAACAGGATCTTTATCCTTAGCAACTTATCTGCTTCTGCTGCTATTCCACATCCAAAGCCAAAGGTCTGGTGCCGGTCTCATACCAGGATAAATTAGGAGCAACTTTACTGCAGTCAGTTGGCTTACACTGGAATAAAACATATGAGATGAGAATCAGCCTCACCGGGCCAGATTCTGCTCTCAGTAACATAGCTGTAAATGACAGGTTTCAGAGTAGCAGCCGTGTTAGTCTGTATTCGCAAAAAGAAAAGGAGGACTTGTGGCACCTTAGAGACTAACCAATTTATTAGAGCATAAGCTTTCGTGAGCTACAGCTCACTTCCTCAGATGCATATCGTGGAAACTGCTGTAAATGTGGACTAACTCAGTGGACTGCAGTGAAGTTACTCTGGCTTTACTCTGTTGTAACTGCAAGCAGAGTCTAGACCATACCCCTCTGTGACATGACAATTAGTTGCTGTGGTAACATTTCTGATGCCACAGACAGCATTTTCATTTGAAGTGAGGAATAAACACCTGGATCAAAGCTTCGCTTAAGATAAAAAAAAAAGATCCTGAAGCCTTGAGTCAGGCAAAGCTTGCACTGCACCTTATTCTTCTCCCATTTACATTTGTGTAAATCAGGAGAAACTCAGCTGCAGTCAGTGGAGTCATGCTGGTGCTAAGATGCTGTAAAGGAAGAAAATCAGGGACAACAGGAGTTTTGCCTGAGAAAGGGTTTCTGGATCAGGCCTGCTGTAAATATTCCTAATGAGAGAGGGCCAGATCATCCTCTCCTGTGGAAAATCCCACAGAACAGGCCTCAGGGGGAGAAAATCACACACACCCCAACACACGCAATCCTATGAGGGAGGAGGGGATTGAAAAGGGGACTCTCCAAACCTGGTGGATCCATGTGAGGCCAGGGCTGTGTGTGGACCTTTTGCTTCTGCACTAGGTCTAGCTCCCTTCCGACTCTCCCCTACCTCCTGGGCTTCCTGGCAGTGTTCAAAAATCACAAGTTAGGGCCAAAAATATTGTGAGATTGGCTTAAAAATCATGAGATTTTTAAAAAATAATTCCTTTTGGAGTCTCCTTATTTGCATTCTGATTTTTAAGCCTTTAGGGCTGCTCCTGAGTCAAATTTTCAAGCTTTATTCTGCAACCATGAAGGCTAGAAACTTTTTTTTTTTTAAATGAAGCTGAGATTCTCATGTAATCCCATGACTCCATGTGCTGGGGCTTCAAGCAAAAAAAAATCACAAGAATAATGCTAAAATCATTGGAGTTGACAATGCTGGCAAGTGTGTATTAGCTTTTTGGATTGACTTCCATAGGGTCAGAGCGGAGAAGATTTGCATCCTATGTCCCACCCTTAAACTGTCCAGAGTTGACCCCCTCCACAAGCACATACCCAGACAGGACAGAGAGGTTGTTTTAACATCACCTAAGCATATCCTAGTTTTGAAAAGACATAGTAATATTCTGTTTTGGGGCCTGATCCAAAGCCCTGATCCAAAAAGCTTCCAATCGGAAGACTCCCACTGACTGCATTTGGTTTTGGATCGAGCCTTTGCCGAGCAATTTACATGATGTCAGATCTCAGGATAACAAGACAACAATGAATGGTGGGACCAGGTTGAAATTGTAACATACAATAAAACGCTTCCAACACCATGAAGAAACATGCCTACCAGAAACCCTGGAAATCTGACAGCTTCGTGTGTTGTAATAATGCAATTCAGAAGACTATCAGAATTGTATAAATATTTGTACAGACACTTATCACTGTAACAATCAGATACTAAGTCCCTCTAAATCAGCTGATTTGTTTAAAGTCATTGCCTCAGTTTGTGGAAGCCTGCTAAATGAAATTATGCAAACCCAACGTAATGATTTATACAGTGTAACATAAAGTCTGTGTTTATGTAAATAGACTAAGTCCTCTAACATCCTTACATTTCTAGGTAGCTGTCAGCAAAATAAAATTAAAATTGGAATCAAATTTCCAAGCCTACTAAAAGAACATGTGCATGAAGTACATCTTAGCCCAGGAATTAATTAATTATTATTAATACAATGAATGCTTGCTAGGAAATGTTTGTACTTTGCAGCTGTAATTAAATATTCTCACTCATGCAGCTCTCAGCTTTCATAAATTAGTATTGTGTTTTATAGCCCAGATTTTTTTTTAAATAAGAAAATACATTCAGATTGAATTTTACATTTTATTTGGGCCTGGGAAGACGGAGAAAGACTTTTTAATATTCATATACATTTTCTTTACGACATAAATCCAAATATTTCTCTGTCTGTGTTGTACACCATTTTCTAAAAGCAATAAGTCACTTTTGTTCCAGAAGATGACATCTTCAAAGTGCTGTGCAAATACTGAATGCCAGATCCCACCATCCTGACTTATGTTAGGAAGCATCCTGCTCTATTGGTAGCACCGCTGATTTCACTGACGCTATTTGCTACTCAGTGGGCAGACTGTAAACCTCTTGAACAAGCTGCTGAGCAGTTGGTCACACAAGTAGCCTCCACTGAAATCAGTAGGGCTACTCATGTGAGTAAGTGCTCCACAACATGATTAAGGGGGTTTAAAATCTGGCCCAGTGTAAAAGGATTGCCATATCTAGCCCTAACTAATGAAGGGGCAGTTTCTGATTCCTTATGTGGGGCATCCCCTTACTCAACAAAGAGTCCCACAAACTTCAGTGAGACTACTCATAGAGTAGGATGCTACCCAGTGTGAGGGAGGGCAACAGAATCTGGCTCTATATTTCAAAACACCTCTGGGAAATAGATAAAATAAAGATATAGTATTTTCACCAGGTTCCCAAGGGAGTGATTGAAACAGAAAGCCATTAAGGATGAGATCCTTTCTCTCTTCCATTGAGCAGTCCCATTAAAATCAAAGGGTTGCTCATGAAATAAGGTGCTTCTCAACATGAGGGTACCAGAATCTGGCCCTAAGTAGCAACAAATGAATTCATTGACAGAGCCAGAATCAGAACACCAGGAGTTCCTAGCTCCCAGTCCTATGAAATAACCACTAGACAATGGGGCTCTTCTTCCCACCTGCCTGCTCCCTTTGGAAATTTTTTTGATGTACTCAGATTCAGGGGTTTGTTTTTAATTTTTATTTTTATCAGATGGACACATATGATAATCTCTTTTTGTCATCTGAGTTCATAGTTAATTTAGCTCATATCTCATTTCAGCAAGAATCATCTTAACTTGGGGGATGTATAAAATAATGATGATTGCCCCAGCAGTCAATTGTTCAAATAGTTGAAAATTAAGAATACTGCATACAAAGTATATTAAGCAATTTCCTATCCTCCCAGGATCTTCCAAGTCTATCAAACTCCTCATGATTAAGAAGTCAAGTTGCCTCATTACTATAAAGGAAATGTACCTTTGTATCTGCAGGTCCTTTAATGGGACTACAAAAAATTGGGAAATAGATCTTGGCATACTCTGATCACACTGATGAAATAAAGTTTTGACGAACATTCCTGAGTCGACTCATATATTTCTGCATCTATGCTCTAATCTTCCTTTCTTTGATTGCACAAAGCTTTGTGGCCTCCAGTAAGGATGCACAAACCTGATCTGTATAATACCAGTTGTTGATCATGGTCTAGACTGCAATGCTCTTGCTCACAGTAAAGTGAATGGGACCAACTGTGGAGTAAGGTGCTACTCAATGTAAAATCCGGCTCCATGTCAGGTGCCAACTGGTACTCTTATTCATAATCCTGCACCCTTCTCTCAGATTAATAACTAAAATAGTTTTCAGCATGTGACTGATCATTTTTAAATAATCAATGTGCACTGAATATGCAGTGCTCATACCAAAAAGCTATTAGATATTCTGTTAACCTTAGCCATTAAAATAATCCTTCTTCACTGGGATAATGCTTCACAAGCTCCTACAGATCACTAGATCCAGTCCATCTTCTTGATTTGTACATTTGAGAGAGGTTATACTCCTGAGCCCAACAAACTGGGAATTATTCCTAAGCACTGGGAATCCCATAGCTGAGTAACAAGTATCCTGCATTATGGTGATCGTTTGGCAGTGGGTGCGATAACCTAAATTTTTGTTAAGACTTTCATTATAACTCTTCATTTCCAGTGCTTGTACCTTTTTGAAAAATTCTCCTTTGCAACAGAAACTCTCCTTGGTTGGTCTCAGGCCAGAGGTGAAATTCTTATAAAGAATAAGGAAAAAATCAGTATTTTCCAACTGAATAGAGGGGGGGAGGGGCACATTTTCAACAGATTTAGACATTTACTCACTAATTACTCAGAAATGACTGAACAACAACCCTCCACACTTTGCATGTAAATCATCCAGACTGGGTTGCAGGGACTTCGATAGGTTTGAAAAAAACCTAAAAATCAAAATGCTGTAAGGTATTTAAAAAAAAAATCCTTCTGCATATGCTTGGTAGGCACCTGCTAAGATTTTTTTTTTTTTAGTAAAGTGCAATGGGGCACCGCACCACTCAGTCAGGTCCATCACAATGCACAGCTTTCCTGCATGGCTAAAAAAGGGGTCGGGAGTTAGTCTACAGGAGTGAGATTGTACAGTCCAATTTCTTTTCCAAAGAAATGAGAAATTTTGGGTGCTTTCATTTTTGAAGAAGTTCTAGGTGATATATTTAAAGGAGCCGAATTTTCTGGGCACCCACTTTCTGAAAATTGGGCCCTTTTAAGATGTCTCAAGTTGAGCCACCCACAAATGCACCAAAAATCACTAGTCATATTTGAAACTGGCTTCAATGCCTCCCTAAATACACACACAGCACAGTCCTCCGAAGTGGGCCTCAAGGAGAGTGGAAGTTTCTTCAGGGGACAGATTAGGCATTCCCACTTCATGAACGGAGCCAGTTGGGGAAATGGGGTAATTCCCACCCTTTCAAAATGTGCAACGCAGCAATGGTCAGAACCAGTTTGTGGTGGGCGGCCCAACCATCCTGGTCCTAATGAAGTAAATAGGAGGGAGTTTTTTGTAGACTTCAATGGGAGCAGGATGGAGACCCACCTGTGAAGCCAGCAAAAACTGGTTCTGCGTGGGTTTGAAGTTCCCACTATGTGCAAGCATAAAAGGAGTAGGGAGGGGGTTGCTTGGAAATATCCATCCCATGCACCAAACTGGTGGTAAACTGGTTGCTTGGGGCTGCAGAGTTTCCCTAGAAGCTGCCTCTAGCGCTATGATCTGTACTATAATAAGAGATGCAGGTTTTACTGTAGTTTATGATAATACTGAGCCTTGCCGCTTTTCCATAGGGATGTTGTAATGACAGATGAGCTGCTGGTTCTTTATGAATCTCACTGTTTTTCTGCTTCGCTTTTGTATAGTTACGTTCAACGCAATAAGGCTTTTAAACATTCTAAAGCTTTTTAAGACAAAAAGAACACACTCCGCATTCTGAACCCTTTCTGTTGTTCCAAACCTGGGAGCGGGACAGGGTTGGAAATTTACCTTATGGTATCAAAATAGAAATGAGGAACTGTTTCTTCTGTAGCACAGAGTGATCACTTAAGGCTGCAGGTAGATGTCAGGTCTTGTCTACACACACAGTTGTTCCTGACTATGTATTCTGGAACAAGTGTGCCTGGTTCCTATTTAGCTTAATGCAGGGAGCTAAGCAGGAACAAGGCACTCTTGTTTTCTGGAATAAGAGCATCCACACATGCGGTTGGTCAGCAACAGCTATTGCACTTTAAATTTTCTTTAATCGCATTAAATTTCAAGTGTAGACAAGCCCTTAGGCACAAGATAGAGTATATACAGTTCACATGGCAAAATTGATTAATAGTGCTGTGGCCTCCAAAATGCAAGCAGCAGACTTCCAGGGAGAGTGTGAGACCCATTGCCCAACAACACATGGGATTAGACGCTGACAACTTTCCAAGCTCTGAGAAATATTCTGATTGCATTCCTTCTATATTCACTAATCCCTGCTGCTCATGGTAACAAGGAATGTGACATCCCTTTTTGTTCTTATGAGGCTTGTCCACACTTGGAGTTAGCCCAGATTCCATCCATGGGTGTAGCCGCACCAGTGCAAACCCCTCATGTAGGCATGGTAAGCCCACAACTTGCGTCAGCAGAGCTTACGTCTGCTTGATAGGCTCCACTGGTTCAAACTTCCTTCCTTTTTTTACATGAGTGGTTTGCACTGGTGCAGGCAGCTATACTGATGGCTGAAATTGGAGCTAATTCCAAGCCTATACAGGGCCATAGGGTCAAATCCTGATTCCTGAACAAAGACAAAGGAAAAGCTCCATGGCCAACTATAGCAGCTTCCTTCACGTCACTAGTAGTCCTCACTGCTCCTTCCTCACAGCAGGATGGGGGTGAATCTGTATAGTAACCCCTGTCATAACCACATCATAAGGCAAGGGAGTCCCTCTGAAGTTGTGCTCTGGGGCATGTAGAGGGTACAGATCCTCTCATGCAGGATTCCTACATCTTGCTCAGCTACCAGACAACAGATCACGCTGGTTCCACTATAGTTCAGGACCTCCAATGGATGCACAGGATTCAGCGAGCAGGATTTGCCCTGGAAGACTTGTGATTTGGTAAAGGAAAAAAGCAGCCACACTGGTTTAGAAGAGAAGGTGACGATCATTTGAATATTCTAGACACCCAAATGGAAGAAACATCCCCTGGAACCCACTTTCAAACATAAACATATATATGGCATTTTGTCTCAGAAATGGGATGGAAACATCCCAGCGTCCATCTCCATGTATCACTTCTTTTTCTCCTTGCTTGTGCCACCAGAGCACAAGAACTGGGAAGGGTTCTCCTTGTCCAGAGCCTATATTCCAGTGTGCCTGCAGGATGTACAGGCCTTGATTGTTGTTAGAGTTTTAACAGCGTATTCAGAAAGGCCTTAAAGGTGTTATTCAACATCAGATGCAATTGTGCCACAGGCCCAAGGGCTCTTTTCAGTTTAGATTTGACTGGCAGGATTCCCAGGGTACAGCAGAAGTGCCCAGTGAAACTCCAGTCACATCTTTCTGGTGGGAGAAAATGCCCCACCATTTCTAAATTCTAAACAGCTCCTTCCTAAAGAAAACAATCCTGCTCTCTGGAAAGATGAATGGAGGAGCAGCGTGCAGATACATAATCTCCTAAAGTTCCCTGTGACCCTCCTTTTCCTTTCTAAATTACTACTTCATCCTTCCCAGTATTCAGTTACAAAGTAACGCAGGGCGCCAATCTGGACACAAGAATGTTACATAAACGGTAACCTGCCTCTGCTTACCCTTATCTATCTTTGTGCTGTGATAACCATCAACCTATGACCTCCTGCTTCTTTTATTTATATTAATATTTTCTTTGAAACTAAACTGTCAGTCAGTTCTCCAGGTCTTAAAATAAAATACAAATAATCCAGCCCTGCTTTCAACAGAAGTTCAGCCTTGGTTGAAGATTATTCCTCCTTCCCCTTTTGTTAATATTTTGCTTGGAATTCAATGTATTCAGAAGCTATGGTACAGCTGTGTGTAATAGCAAAAACAAACAACATTAAAAGAGCAGTTTCTCCAGTCCTTTCCTATCCAAGTCCATTGCTGTAATTCTTGGGCGCTGTACTTCAAACTGAAGCATTTTTCCCTTTCTCTACTGATAATGCATTATTTGAAAATGTTTACACTGAGGATTAATTCTACAGCTAGGCAGTTGGTTCACAGCCCCCACTCTCCTTACACTTACACACACACAAGAGCAAAAGCATATAGCACTTCTTCAAAATGTCCTTTTCCAGCCTATCCTGCAGGTCCCCAGATGCCTTACACTGAGAACACCAACCAGAAGGAATACAGTGCTTTGTTAAGGTTCACAGGTGAAATCCGGAGAAGCAGCTGTCAGCTTGGGGAATCACTCATCAGGTACAGAACCAAGAGGGATTGGTTTCAGCTGGACAAACATTTTATCCACATCAGCTAACGTGAAACTTTCTGCCCTTCTGTGCAGTGCCAGCTCACACACTCACTCCACCCCTTATCTTTCCATCAACGCTCCATAAAGGTGGTTGTTTTTCTCCTGAGGCTGCACCTAGCCTGTACAAACAGCCTCTTCACATAGGCAATGGGTGTAGGCTGGCTCTTTGTGACCAGAGTGCATGGGATCAGGCTATGCAACTGCTTAACTCTCCAGGCCACGGATGTAATGTGTAATTCTACATTAAATGATTCATTCAGGATTGTCTGCTAAGGCACAGACCAGTTACAGAAGTTAGCAAAAACAGCTGAAGCAGTACACCCAAAAAAAGGGTAGTCGCCAAAAACAACCTGAACAATATTTGTACACAAGTAAACTCCAAGGAGCCTACCAGACCTACTTGAATCCTTTGTGAAAAGGGCTGTTAGCACCAAGGTCTGGTTCAGATTGTAATTGTTATGGGCAGCAGAGGGCAATAGCCAGGCACCATTGTTTAGGGGAAGCATCAGCAGACAATGCATTTTTCAATAAGGACCTAATCAACTTCAGTGGACTTTGGATCAGGTCCTAAATCCTGACAGTGAAACTGCTGCTGTTGAGTTTCACAACCTTTGTATTTTAGAATCTAATATAGCTCTATAATATAGAATATAATATAGTTTTAGAACATTAGTGGACAAAATGTTGGGTTTGTTTTTTAAAAAAAATAGGAACCTCTTGAAATTTAATTTTTTGCTCCTTTGATTTTATTATTTATTATTTGTATGGCAGTTATCACCTGGAGAGGCCAGGCCCCTCTGTGTGAGGCTTTGCAGAAACATAACAAAGAGATAGTCTCTGCCTCAGACCACTTACAATCTAAGCATTAGACAAGGTAACAAACCGACAGGAGTATGGGGAACACAAGATAAAATGAAATTATTATGAGACTTTGTTCTCAATACCTTTGGCCCGGACCAAAGACACAGTTGTCTAGGCTATCTGGACTGTAATAACCTTTGCTTTAAAACTAAGGTACATATGCTACCCTGCAGTAACCACATTCCTCTGGAATAATACACTGGCAACTTCATACATCTCACTCCCTCCATGTATTATGTTATTGTTATTTAGAGTACTAATGATCAAGTCATACTGATGGCCACGCTAGGCACCCGCTAAATTGCCAAGACAATGTTTAGCACTATGAAGGAATGCCCCCATTTCTCCTTCAGAAACACTTGATATATTTCCATTTTTCTGTCAGCAGATTCAAATAACAATCTGAATGCCAAGATTTATACATGGACACTTCTAAACGTATTTCATTATAGCCTTTGCAAAATCTACATTTCAGCCTAAACATTCAATTAATGTAATTAAATTGCTACCTGATGGTATTATCTAATTTAACTTAGGTTCTATAGTATTGAAAAGCATGTGCCTTTTAACATTCCGACTGGCAAGACGTGTGCTAAACAGAGCTATAAACATGTTGGCTCAACTGAGCTGTTTAAAAATAAATTAGCGAACTATAAAAATAAACAGTAACATACATATGTATTCAATTATGAACTAACTCTAATTTTTGTTCTGAAATACTCTTTGACCTTAGTCATAAACAAGCACTATTAAAAAAACATAATATCTCAACAGACAGAAGGGCAGGGATTAAATGCTCATTGAGCACAGCAGAATGCAAAATAAGGTATAAGAAGAAAGAAGAAAAGAAAGAAAAGAAAAAAGCCCTTTCTTCATTAAGAGTAGAAAAGTTTACAGAAACCTACATTGACTGCAGTGTTTATGTTGATGAAAGCTGCTTACATTAGAGCATTAGAGCAAAAACAGTTAAAATCCAATGAAGTGCTTTTGCCTTTTCTTTATGTTTAAAGCCACACAAGAGCTAGCAAAAACAAATTTTAATTTGCAGCTGTTTCAACAGCCTGGTTTTGCGACAGAACACAGTATCTATTCTGCAGGGCTATCTGAAGGCCTCTAGCTATCCAGGTAGAAATTCTGCTACTGCCTTGTAAGATTTAGCCCATTATGAAACATATGGTGAAAATGTCTTCCGCATCTCACCAGAGAAGGGGTGCGGAAAACAAACAGGCTGTTAAAACTTAAGAGCACTATACCGGACATATTTTTCACACAAATCCAGTGCTCCTGTGACAAAGGACAGCATACTATGGGATAATTACAATGGATTATTATTATAAGAAAGAAAGAAAGAAAGAAAGAAAGAAAGAAAGAAAGAAAGAAAGAAAGATTTACAAAAGGCATATTTCATATACACAGAGATTTCTGAAGCTTTCACATCATGTGGCCATCCATGTTTATTCACATCTGGTTATGCGCCTAACTGATCAGAACAGATGCACACACATACACATGCATAAACATACATACACACACATACACAAATCACAATAAGCCTGAAATTCTCTAGTGTTATGATGTTTGATGCCCTTTATTTCAAAAACAAAAGTAGTTGAGCAACAGCTATGTAACATGAAGAACCAACCCAAAATGCTGATTGTCCGAGGACTGTCTACCAAAAAGTTACGTAAATAAAAAATAGGGGGAAACTCATGTTCATCTACACACAGTCTTAGAATGCAGGAAACCCCTGATCGGCACGAGGAGTTGGAAGAGAGGCTTCATTACACAGTACACCACCCCAGGCCAACTTCTCTACAGTGGTGAGACACGTAGGCCCAGCAGTGCAGTCAATAACTACATAGAATCTGACATTTACACAAACAAGAAGGGCTGCCAGTTGCTGTGAGACAAACATCCATAACACACATTTTTAAAGGAATGCAACTGTAAGGTTATGTAACAGCCAGTAAAGGCGCACATTTCTACAGGACTTCATTTTCACAGCAATGGGATGCTGATAATCATATGTAACTTCTGTGGGCATTTTATGACGCGCAGAGGAAAGAGAGAAAAAAGGCTGTGTCCAATCTTCCTGCTGCTCACAAAGACTATGCAGTCCAAGTGGTTCGGGAGCAGTCCTTTGAGTTTTCTCATGGCCTTTTCTGTCACATGATTGTCGCGTTCAGCCTGACCCAATTAGCTGTGCTAGGACTTTTCTGTACTGTCCTCAAGGCCATTAATGAATCTGAAAGGATTTTCTCTAATTTATGGTAGAGGTAGGGTATTTTTAACAGACTCAAAGGAAACAAAAGAAAACCAGCATCCGCAGTCACGGAAGGGCGTGTATTAATCTGGTGTGCTAACGTTGTCTTTTCACAGGCTTCCCCAATCTTTTCACTGCAGCCTTTTTTTTTTTTATTGTTCATGAAAGGTGCCAGATTGACAGCCCTGGAGACCAAAGTCCTCCATCTACACTGCCCCATGAACATGGCTGAGTCCTGACCCAGAGGGAATGTCTCCTGTGCGGGAAGAGGCTCTTTGTTCATTAAAATCCTTTGTCTTTCTGCTCACACTGTGAAGTAATGCCAGCTGGGATGTGGACACCTATTCACTGGGAACTGGACTCTGAGAAGCAGCTCATTTAACTTAGGCCATCCAAAAGGCATCATTGGAAGGTGACAATTTTTCGTCACCACCCTGTTGGTCTAGATTCAAACCATCGGCCTCTAGGAGAAAGGGTCCGTATTCAATCCCGTCCACCGCATTTGTTTCCTATACCAGGAACTCCATAGAGTACCAGAAGCAAACAATATCAAAGAATTGTCCTAGGAACAATTAATGTTTCCAAGAAAGAAAACACCTTAGCAACTTATAGGAATTAGAATGGGGTTTACAAGCACATATACAAGCTTTAGTTACAAGTGGGAGTGGCAGTCAGTTGAAGTAAAGCACATGCTTCTTTAATATTTAGCAAGTCCCTTTTTTACCCTACATATGTCTACTGTTTCCTTAAGCATTTGGTAGACGCATAACTAAAAAAGCAAGGAAAAAGAGAAATAAGACAGACAGGTGTTTCTGTCTGAAAAGTTCGGTAAGTATTCAGAACATGTTCAAACAAGGAGGACGCAACTTAAACCTCTTTGTGCTCTCTTTATCACTCTTTTTTTCATTTCTGAATTCAGTAAGAAGAACATTAACCCTCACAGCAATCCTTACATCAGATGGTATAGGACCTATGTAAGCTCCCACACACGGTGCCTTGGTGAGGACTCATAGTATGGCTACATTGCAATTAAAACCCTGGGGCTGGCCCATGCCAGCTAACTGGGGCTAAGGGGCTGTTTAATTGTAGTGTAGATGTTTGGGCTCAGGCTAGAGCCTTGGCTGTCTAACTGCAGTGTGGACATACCCACCATGGCTCTGTCACCCTTTCTACCAGACACAGACTAATATGCAAGGTGAACTTTTGTTCTTCGTACCGTGCTTTATGAGAACACTGCTTTACAGGAAATTTGGGTGTGTCTCGAAATACTCATCTTTCTCAGCTTGTGCTCATATGCCCTGTAGCTATCTGACTTGGCTACAGGACCTTCAGGTAAATCAATAATCCAAAGGTGGACGTTAGTTCTGAAGGGCAGTATAGCCAAATATGACGTTACAGCACTGTCCAATCAACTCTGGCTGAATGCAGTCATGTTATCACTGCAGTATGTGCCACTGGCAGAAATTAAGGCACGGTTATGAAAATAAAAACAGTGGAGGGTTAGACGAGTGGTTATCACTGACACCAGCAAGATATTATCCTTTATACCACCTCTTAGCTGTAATTATCAGTGCTCAGTAAAATGGTAACAAGCGAAGCATCAGTGGAAACCATAGCTGATCTCAGAATTTTGATATATGTAATTTATCAACAAGAAGGCCCCTCATATCATGCTCATATTTGAATTTCACATGAGCTGCACGTTTACACACACTACATTCACATCCTGCTATGTACCATGTATGTCAACAACGTCTTTTTTGGAACCAGACACATGTTTGAGACCAATGGCAAAATAATATAATCCCATGTACTGCTCCTGTTTAAATACTCTCCTGCAGATATGCATCTGTCTCTCTTTTTCGCTCTTTTTTTCTGATAGCTGATACCAGCGAGAAATGTGAATTAAAAGCACTAGCCAGTTTGAAAACTAATGCCATTTTCTGTGCCTCTCCTCTGTTCTGTTACCAATAAAACACTTAAAGATACTCTTCGTGCAGATATAAAGTGCTATGGGTTACCTGTTAATGTGTTTCAGAATGCTAATATTTTGCTGCAATTCCGATAGTTCTCTTTTTGTTATTTTAAGTTAACAGCACTCTAATCTGGGTTGACATTGAAAGCTTGAAGAGCTGCAATCTACATAAACTACACTATTCATGACAACCACTTCTTTACATGTTACTCCATTTCATGAACACAATCTTCTCTCAGTCAAGCTATGTCCCAAGCCATAATAAGTTGGCAATGCAGAAGCACAGAAGTAGCATGTAAAGTAGTGTAAGACATTCATTTTTTTTTCCAGGGCCCTGTGTGTACAATAGGGGCAGGAGGAGGAGAGCAAGCAATGAGTAAGTGACAAAAATCCAGTGTACAAGACACTTTTAACAGCATAGGTCAGCCTAGGTCAGTTCCCATCTAACCGAAGAGGTGAATTTGTAGGGCCAAAACCACAGTGAGTGTAAATCAGCATAGCTCTATGAAAGCCCAGCTGATTTACACTGGAAGTATTGCCCTGAGTGTCTGCTGTACATCTCCTATTGACTTTGCTCGATGTTGTACAACTGAAATCTGATGCTGCTCTGAATATTTACTGCAAAGTGTTCAGCTGGTCCACAGATCCATACCTCGCAAAAAAAGTCACTTATGTTTTCATCTCTTAAAAATTATGTTGGGCCTGATTCTCCACTCCCTTATATGGATGCAAATCAGGAGTAACTCGACTGAGATCAGTGGAGTCACACCAGGAGTAAAAACGGTCACGTGAAAGGAGAAGGGGGTCCTTTATAAGTAGAACCAATTCATAAAAGAGCCAGTGCAATCTTCTCATCTTCTGTGGAAAGGGACAGGAGCAGAAGCTCTTTGGTCTCCAGCTCTAACTGATCAGGGTTCTGCAGAGATTTTAAACCACTTGATGCATGTTATAGCCTGGTCCATGTAGGAGCATTTCATCCTTTCAGCTTTTCAATTGTGTGCCATCCCAAAGGAAGAAAGCGAGCAGGTTTTACTATCGTACATTGCACCAAGGTTGAGAAACAAACTTTATCTAATGTAATCATTAACTAAATATAACCTCCCTGGCCCTGCTTTCAGGAACTACATGCCAGTTACCAGTTGGAATAGGCACAACTAATGGAGGATAAGGGATACTACACCCCAACTTTTTGCTGTCTTTTTAATCCACCCCTCGCACCATTTCAGGAGTAATACACTCTTGCTGTGCCAGCCCAGTTGCTTATATGTGGTTGTATCTACATCAGTAGGTTGTTTCCCACAAAGGATTTTCCTTAAAAAAAATGAAAAATCAACCAAAGGAGTGAATTCCCATCAACCCTGTGTCACAGGAGAAGTGTTCTGCCCCACAGTGTGAGTGACTTAAGAGGACTAGATTCAGGAGTCTCATTCCCTGGGCTAGGACACAGTAAATACAGAAGGGACATACCCTGTATGCTTATGCATAACTGGTCTGCAGATGAGCCAACCCATCGTTTTGTGATGCTGACAATAGCAACAATGAGCTGCATGGGGATCAAAACTGGTCACAACTCCCTTCTACTGGGTGAGGCTATTGTCTCTAGAAGTGGTGGGGAGGCAGCCAGTTGCATGGGAGATGGCAGACAGCGGTAAAGCTGCTATACTTGCCCCCCATACCTGCTCCTGCTTGTCACCCAGGTGGTTCCCATAGCCCTGAGTCCTCACTTGCCTTCTTCCCTGACCTGCTTGTTCCCAAAGCTTCTTACCCCTCAGGTTGGCCTCTTGCCAGTGGCTGCTCCACCATTCTGTATCCCATGAGACAACTGGCCTGACCCTCATATGTGCCAACCCCCGCAAAAGCAACTGGAAAATGAAACACATATTTCTCAGCATGTGCTCACGTATTGGCAATACCCAGCTTTTTGTTGGAACCCACCAGTGCACCCCCAAAGCTCTCAGTTTAAGGAGAAGTGTTGGCTTGGCCTCTCAGGGTAGGTAACTCATGTCAGAGGTAGTATAAGTCCCCATGAGACTCCTTAGCTGTAGGGGGTTCATTTGAAGTGAGTCACTTCCTCACATCCTTGGGCCTCAGTGTATCAACTGACGGGATGACAGGAGAAAACAAATCCTGAATGTGCAGACACTTCCAAATCCAAACACATTTGAAAGAATGAACCACAAGATCATGGGGTACGCTTTTTCAAAGGAGCGTAAGGTAAGAGGAGGTGGAGTTTCCTGACAAAGGAGGATAAGGATTTCCCTGCTCAAATATCAAAGGATTCATACCAAGAAAAAAAGGAGGAAAATTAACCTAATGATGTATCTGTCTGAGCCTCTGCAAGGAAGACCCACATGCTCTCTTCTGAACACTGACCTTTTATGGTCTGTCTTCTTGACCAGGATTTATAGGTGCATTTATAGAACATCTTACCCATCACATTCTATAAGACTGGTGCAGGCAAGATGTATCTCAGGTTAACTGGCTTAGTGGAAGCCTTGGCTTCCCCACTTCGTTTACTTTAGAAGGTATCAGGTTAGCACATGTTAACTAACAGCCTCTAACACAGGGACGGGCAAACTTTTTGGCCTGAGGGCCATATCCGGTTTCCGAAATTGTATGGAGGGCCAGTTAGGGGAGGCTGTGCCTCCCCAAACAACCAGGTGTGGCCCGGCCCCGCCCCCATCCGACCCCCCCTGCTTCTCACCCCCGATGGCCCCCCTGGGACTCTTGCCCCATCCAACCCCCCCTGTTCCCTGTCCCCTGACAGCTCCCGTGGGACCCCTGCCCCATCCACCCCTCCCTGTCCCCTGACCACCCCCGGACTCCCTGCCCCTGACTGGCCCCCACCGCCCCATCCAACCCCTCCTCATTCCAGACTGCCCCCCTGGGACTCCTGCCCTCATTCAATCCCCGTTCCCCGCCCTCTGACCACCCTGACCCCTATCCACACCACCTGACCACCACCCTGAACTTCCCTGCTTCTATCCAACCCCCCTTCTATCCAACCTCCCTGCCCCCTGACCGCGCTGCCTGGAGCACCGGTGGCTGGCGGCGCTACAGCCGGGCCGCCCAGAGCACCAGGACCAGCAGCCGCACCACCCAGCTGGAGCCAGCCATGCCACCGCGCAGCACAGAGCACCGGGTCAGGCTGCAGTCTGCAGCTGCGCTGCCCGGCAAGAGCTCGCAGCCCTGCTGCCTAGAGCATTGTGCTGGTGGCACAGTGAGCTGAGGCTGCGGGGAGGGGGAACAGCAGGGGAAGGGCCGGGGGCGAGCCTCCCCTGCCAGGAGCTCAGGGGCCAGGCAGGAGGGTCCCACAGGCCATAGTTTGCCCATCTCTGCGCTAACATCACCCCTGAATCCTAGCCTAGGCAAACCTGTATGATTCTATATGGTTTATGGAGCAGAATTACTACTGCAGCTTTCCTTGCCTTCTCAAAACATCTTCTCAGTCTCTGTCCTTGCCCTGATGGCCCCTCCATTTTTTCCCTACCCTTAAGGCCCCACCTCACAGCTGGTAACCCTCTGGGACTGCACTGGGCTCACCAGTACTGCTCACCTGGCTAGTGGAGTTGCTAATTGAGACATGCACCCCTAGAGAATACACCTGTTGTCTGTAACACACTGTATTTCTAGAGCACCTACCGTCCAAGAATCTCAGAGCACTTTACACAGATTAGTGAATGAAGCCTCACTATACCCCAGTGAAGTAAGGAAGTGTCATTATCCCTATTTTATAGATGGGAAAGCTGATGCCTAGGGTGATTGTGAGCTGCCCTGCAGCCTTCCTGTGCCTGTAATTCAATAGGAGTTTTGTGTGCAAAAAAGCTTCCAGTCTAACTGCCCTCTTTGAAGAAAAATCCTATTCTGGGCTTGGTAAACTGCAAATGCTGGGTATGGATCCAAAGCTGTGGGGTGTTTGGATTCTGGGTTTTGGTTCAACCTGTTACACAGAGAAGAGCCAACTGTGAAATCTGAATCTGAACTTTTCCAACATGGCTGAATGTGGGCTCTCTCGTCCCCTATGCTGCACAGACCCAGGCCCCCCGGCTCCTCCAGGAGGTAAGCAGACACACGCTAATTTTCTGTAAATTTGAGAAAGGCTCTAAAATTTTGTGGAGTATGGTATATGCATTGAGCCTTTATAAATGGGAAAACATAATAACGTGGATCTGACTGCAAGCGCGTCTGAAATGCCTCGCACAAATGTGAAATGTTTATTGCATCATCATCATAATTATTCATTATTAATTATTTTTATTATTATTATTATTATTATTGGTTTCCAGTTACAACATGCTAAGCACTTTGCTGACATAAGAGAAGACGGAGTCCTTGTGCAAAAGACAAACAGACAAAGAGCAGGAGGAAGAAGTATAACATACATATGAAGTGGCTCAGGTGGTAATTGGCCTTCTTTTGCTCATGTAACTTCTTTTGCTCATATAGCTTACCCACAAGTACCCACAATCATGGGTGCAATGAATGCAGTGGATCTTCAGGAGGATTTTTAATACAGAGACCAGTTCAGGGAACCACAAACAATGTGCAGGGAACAGTGTGGAACAAGGCATAGAGATGAAGGTAGTAGAAATGGACCACAAGGCACCAAGGGTAGCATCACTGGTAGAGCAGGGGGTGGCGGGATGGCACAAAAAAGGGACAAGGGTAGATAAGTCAGGAGGGGCAGTTATGCAGGGCCCTGAAGGCAGAAACAAGAAGATCGAACTTGCTGTGTTGCAGCAGGAGAAGCCAGTGGCAGAGGGGAAGAGGCAGGGGCATTCAGAGCTGGGGGCAAGGAAGGTGATTTCAGCAGCTGTGTTTTGAATGATTTGGGGGTTGTGGTGTGAGGCCAGAGGGGTTACAATAACCAAGGTGGACGGTGATGAGCAGGAAAGTGCTGCTGAGCAGCTCCAGCATGGAGTGTTGCTTCCCGGGAGACACTCAGCTCCTAGCTCCATGTTCTGTCTCCAACATCCTGACTGAATCAGTGCCTCACCTGTGGCAGTAATGCACCGTTACGCCTGATCCCTGGTGATACGGCCCTGGCCACAGAATCAGAGAATCAGAGAATATCCGGGTCGGAAGGGACCTCAGGAGGTCATCTAGACCAACCCCCTGCTCAAAGCAGGACCAATCCCCAATTAAATCATCCCAGCCAGGGCTTTGTCAAGCCTGACCTCACATGTCTTATCCTGGACATGGTTGTGATGTCGCCCATTCAGTCTTACTACTTCAGTGCAGAAGATGAAACAGGGAACCAACAAAACTGTCAAGAGACATTCTACATGTGATCCATTTTAATGTTTGCCTTTTAAAACGTTTTGCTTTGCTCTTGCTGCTTGATCCTGCAGGCCTGGCTGGCAATTGTATAATACGCTGCCATTTTCTTAGTTCTCCAGAGAAACACTAAAATGGTCACTATTTCCATACATCAAAGAGGCAGGAGCTACATACATCCAAATGCTAAGCTTGTGATCATTCATTCTTCTGTAGGGGCAAACTGAAACACTTTCCAGTGCTTGCAATATTTTTCATAGTAACCTACACTCTCTTCATCAGTACATCCCTTTATCCTAGTACACAGAAGAGACGTGCTACATGCATTTAGTTTATGATCAAGCATCCAATATACTACCGAAGTCCGCTTATACAGGTAGCCAAATTGCAAGCCTACTTTCAGCATATTCCACCTTTACTGATTACACATCTTTGTTTTTCTGGATATCAGCAAAAGTTGTGTAACCCTGGCACCTGATACAGGGTTACACTGAGAAAAACAAGAGCAGAATTTGGTCCACTGACTACTGAGCAGCCCAGTTGTCGTCTTTATTTGAGCAGCAACATATTTATATTGTCTGTCTGATTTTACAAGGCAGTACTCCATTTTGGATCTAAATGCCCCTGTGATGTCATGCAGGCCTAATGCAGCCTCACTTTTTGTTATCCTGATTTATAAACACCATTGACATGGATCAGAGGATGAACTGGCTTCCAATAGCAAATCTTAATTATTCTTAGTAAATGATTTGTTGTAGCTTTCTAACTAGCTAATTAATTCTGCCCCTACATTTTGGTCATTCATCTAGTCTGTTCGTAATGGTGCTCCTAATGTTGATACTTTGGGAAAAGTCTAAAATGCTCTAACCCTTGCACAGCCCCGGGGGAGGGAAAGGTCCAAGAGTAAATGCTGGATCTTCACATAACAAGAGAAGGTTAATCAATCTCACTCCACTCACAGAACTGTGGGTTGTTGGCTTTTCTTTTTCCTTCAGAAGAAAATCTATTTAAATTAAATATACAACCAGTGGTGGAGCCAGAACTCTGACTCCCCCTATCTGAACATCTACAACATGTCCGAAGTCAGTGGGGTCACGCCAGCGTCATTGACGGCATCACAACACCTACAGATGCGAAAATGAAACTTCTCAATTCTGGGATGAGGTTATGACATCCAGATAAAGAATTTTAAAAATTGACAAAAGGCAACTTACATGTCTCAGTAAAGTGGATGAGGGACACAGTTGTAATTTAGGACCTGATCCAAAACCTAGTGAAGTCAGTGGGAAGACTTTCATTGATTTTAATGGATTTTGAATCAGGCCCTGCATCATTCAAGTATATGCCCATTAGAAGAGGAAGAATTTATAATCCCAGGGAGGCCAATGGGCCGTTATTACCAATGAAGAATAAGAATACAGATGTATCACAAGAAGCTATTACTACTACTTTGTAAGATGTCTAGAAAAAGGAGCGAGTTATAATAGCGAAAAAATTGGGAAATAATAAGGATTATAAAAGAGCATAAGAAACGAACATGTAGCCAACTAGCATCAGCATATTTAATGAATGTTACAGTGTTTTACTTATGTTTCGTATTTTACACCGCATGGGTGTTATGCCTTGAAATATGTTCATGCAGCTAAAGCTACAACATCAGACCTTTAAAGAAATGAGAGCTGCAGATTAGAAACATGTTGGAACGTTTACTCTGCACTGTGCCAAAAATGTGTCTCTAACCTGTAGGTAGAAGTGGGTGTGGAGCTTCTTACAAAAGGATCCTTACACTCACACAGCAGAGGACAAGGTCTTCTCTCTTTGTTTCTTCCTTGTGAGGAAAATACTGACTGAAAGATGGCTGAGGTACCACTTAATCTCTCTACATTAAAAAAAATACAACTGGACAAGAAAGTTAAATGGGAATCACTTGAATCCCTTCTGACTTGTAAAGACTAGTCAGCTTGCCACAGAGGGCTATAAACTACTCATCTCAGTGCTCACTTGGGCATGGGGTTTGCAGATTATTTTACTAACTTAAAATCACATCATGTGTGGTATTGAATCACTCTGAGTAGATACAAAAAAGTACACAAAGCATAAAAGTCTTTTACTTTGAATTGAAGTTCAGTGTACAGCTCACTAGACTCAAGGGTGTGTTTGAGTAGCTCTTTGTTGTAAGTTTTTGCCAAGGTATGTTCTAACTTGTTCTCCACAAAATTTTGCAGTAGTTCCTGATATTGAAAGTCAATTACTTTGCGCAAATGACTCGGACAATGGTGTTTTTTGCTGTTAGTGTTGCTAATCCAGGAACGACAAGGCAGAGCCAAATCACTGATACACATTTTGAAACACCGTAATTCATAGCCAATACTGCCTCAGCTTTGCTGACTCCCTTGCATTGCATATCCGTCACTCTCTCCTTTAAAACTTATGTGAGAAAATAACTTGCACAATCAACAATGCTATTTATTTTTAATAAAACAGTTGTGATAAGGGCCAAATTATGTAACCCTTACTTACATGCATAAACACTTACTCATTGAAATAGTCCCATTAAAGCCAATAGTTCTACTCGGGTGAATAAATATTTACCAGCTGTGTAAGGGCTCAACAATCTGGCTCTAACGTAGGTAAAAAAGATTTCTTAGGGCCAAATTTTCATATCCTTACTCACATTGAGAAACATATTATTCTGTGAGTAGCCCCTCTGAAATAAATGGGTCTACTGGCATTGCTGAGTTAGATGCTACTCAACCTAACCAAAAGTATAAAAAGGTTGGCCCTCAGTCTTTATGTTACATCATAGTGACTGTTCCAAAAATTAACACATGCTTCAACAAATAAATTACAAAATGATTTCTGCAACACTATCAAAAACAAATAATAATGAAAATAATAAAACTCCAAGGACAAGCCATTCTTTCCACTTCTAACCCTTTTTTAATTCTCTTATTTGATTTGTTAATTTAAGGAATTGCTTCATTTTTTTCACCAGATACAAGGTGCAAATTATGAAAACACTATTTGGATATATAAACTGGTTAATTTGCATATTGAATGACTAGTGAGTAATGTAAATTCTAGAGTTCTGGTGTCATAAATCAGGGTTTTGGAATGCTTTTTAAAAATTTCTGAAACCAAAGCAAATAAATATAGTTTTAGATGGAGTAACATAGACATCTAGGGTACTATTTACAACAGCACTCAGAACTGGAGTTTTAGGCTGTTGATTCTGTGGCAGCAGAGTTAGGCCAAGACTAAGTACTTTTGAAAAATCTCACTCCTCACTTTCAGAGTCACAAAATACCATTACTGCACAGGGTTTTCAAATAAAGAAAGTTAACCAACTTTTTTTTTTGTTTGCTTTTGTTTTGTTTTTTGTCTAGATGATTAAGAATTGTGAGGAATATTCTCCCTTCAGTGCTTGTGCAAAACTTCTATTGGTAATGAAGGACACACATGAGTGCATCAACTCTGAGTGATGATTAGTTGATGTGTCTTTCATCTGAGCCTGTCAAAGTGCTGTTCCATTATTAAAAATCTGACCCTGACAACATTCATGTGAAGTAGATATTTTACTGTCCATTTTACAGATGAGCAAACTGAGGAACCATGAAACTGAAGGCCAAATCCTAAAGGCAAGTCTCAGCCTGACTTCAGTGATTTGTGACTCACCCACGGTCACACAGGGAATCTGTAAAAGAGCCAGGAATAAAGCCCAGAGGACAGATTCTCCAGCCCATTAATGCCACTCTGTGTGGCCTTAAACTGGCCAGAGTTTCCGGTGAAGAATTCTCCTTACACAGGAGGAATTCCCTGCTGCCACCTCCTATGCCAGCCCCATCAAACCTCTCGTATAAGGACAGGAGGAGGCACGTCAGGGCAGGCTGGCAGCATGCCAGGAGTGGGAGTGTGTTGCAGTACCGAGCTCTGCTATGCCCGATCCCCTAGCACAGGGGTGAGCAAACTACGGCTCGCAGGCCAGATCCGGCCCCTCAGGGCTTTGGATCTGGCCTGCAGGATTGCCCCCCGTGGTGCCACAGGCCCTGCGCCGCTGTCAGAAGTGGCCGGCACCACATCCCTGGGGCCTGGAGCGGCAGAGGGCTCCATGCACTGCCCTTCCCTCCAGGCACTGCCCCCCGCAGCTCCCATTCGCCGGGAACAGGGAACCGCGGCCAACGGCAGCTTCGGGGGAGGTACCTGGAGGCGTGGCAAGGGCAGTGCGTGGAGCCCTGTGCCGCCCCCTCCCCCAGGGGCCGCGCAGGGACGTGGTTCCGGCCGCTTCCCGGAGTGGCGCAGCGTGGGGCCAGGGCAGGCACACAAGAAGCCTGCCCTGGCCCCGGTGCACGCCGCTGCCACCCCGGAGCTGCTTTAGGTAAGCGGCACCGGGCCGGAGCCCGAAACCCTCCCTGCCTGCACCTCACACCCCTCCTGCACCCCAACCCCCTGCCCTGAGCCCCCACCACACCCCGCACCCCTCCTGTACCCCAACCCCCTGCCCTGAGCCCCCTGCCGCAGCCTGCACCCCCATGCACCCCAACCCCCTGCCCTGAGCCCCCTGCCACACCCTGCACCCCCGTGTACCCCAACCCCGTCCTGAGCTCCCTCCCACAATCCACACCCCTCCTGCACCCCAACCCCCTTCTCTGAGCCCCCTCATACACCCTGCACCCCTCCTCTGCCCCAATCCCTTGCCCTGAGCCCTTTCCTGCACACCGCACCCCCTCCCACACCCCACACTCCCTCCTGCACCCAAACCCCGTGCCCCAGCCCTGCATACAATTTCCCCACCTAGATGTGGCCCTCGGACCAAAAAGTTTGCCCACCCCTACTCTAGTAGCATAAGGGACCTCACCCTTCCAGCACCAGCTGCTTAAAGTTAGAACAGGATCCCCCTCACTCTAATTGCATAGCCCGGACGCAGAGAACTGCAGCTGACTCCCTGGGCTGCCGCCTGCCTCTATGTCCAAGCACAGCTTGACTCAAGAATCAGAGCCTAGGGGTCCTGACATGCCCGGTCCCTGGCACTAATTTCTAGACCATATCTCCTTCCCATAGATATACAAACCTATATTTAATTGCCCATTTACAGTCCCCTGCAATGCACAACACTTAATACAGCTCATTGCCACAAGATACATTAAAAGCGTAGGCACGGTATCTTGTGATAGAGAAATAACACTGCTTGCTAGGATGTTATACCAATCTAGGGTAGGGAAAGGCAATATACAGCTGGAGTGCTGCTGACCGCAGTTAATAGAAAATATGGGGTGTGGTTTGGTGGAAAGGGGAGGGCTCAAGAGGAACCAAGTTATACGACACGACACCATTCCAAAACAGATCCACATACAAAACCAGATCACTAGTCCAGGCTTCCCTCGGCAGCAGTAATTTGTTCATGGCTACGTCCGTAGTGGGAACATATTAAAATAATTCCTCAATCAATGCATTGCTTTCTTGTATGGTAAAAGCTCTGACTCTGAGACATGCGCTTGTGTACTGAATGGCCCACTTCCACATGAGGAGGCATGCCTGTCGTGGGACTTTGAGCACCTGTATACAGCATCTCTGACGTGGTCTCTGCTATTTTTCAGTCTGTGCCTGTGTACTTTATAACCACGCCCTTTGGCAGATATGACAAGATTTCCTTTGTGTGCTTCCAGGGTGGACTGTCCTGTAACTCGTGCTAATGATATACCACATAACAAAGCTGCAGATTTTTGCTCCTTCTGCACTTTTTTTCCCTATGAGAGGGTGCCACAAAACCTTCCAGGTGCGCAAACCAACCAAAAGATACTGCAGTAACATGACATTTGCTTAAATCTCATCCAGATCAGTCACTGGATCAGAAGCAATGATTAAAGATACCAATAACACAGTTTATGATTGTGTTCCCATTAATAAATTACCTTATTTAATGGTGTTTATTAAACCTTATTTTTTTAATTATTTTGTACTTATTCATTTATTTTTATTTTATTTATTTATTCATCTATTATTTTATTAAACCTTATTCAGTGGTTTTTCTGGCAGTTC
This sequence comes from Lepidochelys olivacea, assembly GCF_965140295.1. NCBI lineage: Eukaryota > Metazoa > Chordata > Testudines > Cheloniidae > Lepidochelys > Lepidochelys olivacea. The sequence continues at coordinate 190,876,759 of NC_140413.1, forward strand.
CTCCCTGTTTTTGGATATGTTGAAAAGTTGTATCCTACCACTGCTGAGCTGCCCTTTGCACTCCTGCTTTGGGAAGTCCACTAGGTCAGGTTTTGGCCCATAACGGATATGACGCCTCACTTCAGGAGAGCAAGGTGCCAGCTGCCCTGGAACAGTGTCATCCTGCTGAAGAGAAAAATATCTCGACATTAACAGCCTTGCCAGTTATTGGCCAGTCTCTAAACTTTTACCTCTTGAGGAAGTTTATTGAGAAAGTGGTTTTGGAACAGCTCCAGTTGCATCTCGATCTTGCAGGGTCTTTGATCCCTGTCAATCTGGTTTTAAATATGCAGTCAGTATTACCATCTATGTCTGACAATGTCCTTCAAGCAGTGGATACCAGTAAGGTGTCCCACACAATGTCTTTTTTCCATCTACTGCTGGCTCACAGACCCTGACTATTTCTCTGATGTGGACACTACCCCAGTAATTCATGTTTTTAAAATCTCACCTAAGATTACTGCAGTGCATTCTAGTTGGAGCTATGTTTGAAAAAGCAGCCAGTGCAAAATCCACTGGCTCGGCTCTGGAGTCAGTGAACCATTCTGAGCAGAGCACAGTGCTCTGAACCAAGTGCCTGTTCACTTCTGGGCTTAGTTTAAAGTGCTGGCAGTGATCTATAAAGACCTATATGGTCCAGGACTCAAATATTTGCGCAATCACCTCCTTCACTATGTTCTTTGAGATGGTTACAACCTAGTGGGTTGTCCCTGCTATTCTGGGCCCAGCAGCAGAGTGTTCTTAGTGGTTGGCTGACTCCCTCTGGAGCTTCCTCCCTGTGGCACACTACCAGAGTCCAAGTGTTGGTCCAGTGCACGATGGACATCCACACTATTTTAAAGGGAAGATATACTTAGAATCTTACCTAAGTAGGCCTATATTTTGTGTATTTTTGCAAAGTGTAACAAAAGGTGCCTAGCTGCTGAGTGGATGGATCCCATTTACAAATCAATGAGTCAATCAATACGTAAACAATACTCATACCAGGCTTTATACTAAAGTATTTGTAAAGATGCGCTAAAATCATAAGGGAAAAGAACAGCACTGATTTTGCCAACCAGCCATTTCCAAACACAGTCCAAAAAACTCTCGGACGGAACAAACTCTTTGATCAATGGGGAGGCAGCACAGCAGTTAGATTAGGACAATGGCCCCTATTCTCTGACCCCACTGAGAGCAGTTTGCCAGGTACCTAATCGCAAAAATAGTCACCTGCATATGTAGAAGCTCCAAACATGCAAGGGGGAAAAAATATCAAATCATGGCACCCTGTACTTGGTGCAAGATTACGGTTCCACAGCAGCTGCTCCTTTTGTCTACTTTCAGTAAAGCCAAACCTGCCTAAAATTTAATTTAATCTTCTGTAAACCCAAGTGTCAGGCACTTAGATGGCAGCTAAAAGCGTCACTCTCAGATAACTGAGTGACACTTGCTAATAATAGCCTATGCATTAAGAGAGCAAGAGCGGACATTTTGTGTAACCAAAGAGGAACCTGTGTATGGGAACGGATCAGTGTGGCCTGTCTCAGCTTCTTAGGCAGCAGATACAGCACGCAGACCAAGCCCACCCGGTCTCTTATGTGATTAGCTGCACTAATACCACCAGTGACCTCTCTTTCAAGCTAGGAGGCAACAATAGTCCTGGCTTTTGTTAACAGGAGAACAAAATGCCACCTTTTACAGCTCTGCAATCATAGCTGTCTTTCCTTTTCATCTTCCAGAGGCTGTGCACTAGACCTTTCTTACTAGGAATGTTGCTTAACCCTTCATTGGGCTGCCTTTCATATGGGTTTTTTTCCCCTTTAAGAAATTATCTTTCTCCAGAGTCTGTTCATTTCCACTGAAAACACCAAATAACCCTTTTCTGGCTGATATTATTCTGCAGATGATGTGTTGTTAAAAAAAAATAAATAAAATAAATTCTTCTTTGCTATTAGACTTTTTCTTATGCAGTAAGTAATCTAATGTCTGAGTCTACTTCAGCAGATCATTAGCTTATCAACCTCTACATTAAAATCCTCCCCTACAACCATACACCTCAATATAACTTGGAACAGGCTCACTGAAAAGGATCAATCCGCTAATTATTAGGAATGAACTGGTTTTAACTTTAGAGAACTTTTATTTTGTTGCCAAATCTAAAGAACTACAGTAAAAACATGTCAAATGCTCTCAAGAACTGTGCTTTCCAAAGCTGTCCTAGTTCAACAACTGAACCAACATAAATGACAAATGTAATGAAATGTCTTGTCAGAAGAGAAGCTTGGGACATTGTACTAACATGTACTTGCTGTAAATCTCTTTATAAAAAAAGGAGGCAGATTGTTCCGAGGTGCTGAGCCCTTGCTGCTCAGATTGACTTCAGCCGGGGCAATGGGTGCTCAGTACCTCTGACTGCTCAGGTCCCAAGTGTCTTGAGGTTAGGATGGCAGGATTGTCCCCCACTGCAATAATCTCACTCCTATTGAGGTGTATAACCACAAATCCGGTATTTTCTTTCCAAGTACTGTAAGAAAGTGCTCTCCTGGAACTGGACAGTTCTGTACAGAATTCATTCACAGAGTATGTCTTAGATATGCAGCGGACTGGATGTGTCAGTTATGTTCCAAATGGGTTTTCACAGGTCAAGGTTCTGTAGGCAGCAAGAGCAAATACTATTTTTAGCTGGGATAAGGTCACAATGCTTTTAGAGACAGTGAGGTCTACAATAAAACCTATTGATCAGTCTCTGGAACTAGTGCTCCAGAGAGACGCGTAGATTGAAACAAGAATTGCCTAGCTGTTTTCTCTGTAGACTCACTGGGTAAAAGCTTGTTGGACTTAATATCTTTCAGGAGATAAAATAAGTAAGAAGTAACTGTGTACAGATTGCTGTAGTCCATTTAACCAGATGCACGGAGGGAGAGAAAGAGAGGTCCATGGGAGAAATAAATAACAAGAGCTAAGCATACTTCTGTGCAGAGCACAGGAGTACTCCTATTCAGCAGCAACAAGTGCAGCAGCCACTGAGATACCAGGGCAAATGCACTCAGTGTACGGAGAAGAGAACACTGATTCATCAGCAAGCTGTTAGCTCTCTACCTTTCATAATACTGTAGCTACAGGCTAAATTACAGCCATCAGATTTGCAATAGGATCCCTCAGTATAGGGCACCATTGGCTGCATGGGTGTTTTTCCTCAAATAAATTGCAGACTATCCCTGAGAATGTTTTAATGGAGGAGAAATTATGAGCAGGAACATCTAAGTAAAGATGGTATTTACATTTACTATGATTATTTTCTCTATAGCTCGCTCTACAGACTAAGGCAGCATCTCATGAAGAAAATGTTGATTTTAGGAGAGTAAATAAGCGTTTTACATATATATCTATTACTCAGAATTCTAATGATGAGCACACATCCAAATGCCATACAGGAGCTGGGCTGATAAAAAACAGACCAATATTACAGCCAGGCAAATTACATAACTAGATGGAAGGTTCATACATTTGCCAATGTTTTCACAACAAATCCAAAATAATTTATCTGGGTCAAATAAGAGCTTTAAGCAAAATACTGAAGTAATGCACTATCATATTTTAAACTTTAGCCATAGGTCTAAAACTTCAAGTGAATTATGAGCCTCTCCATTATGAGAAGCTCTTTATTGTTTTGGAAACTTGTGACCACAGGAACTAGTGTGAAAATGTAGGGTATCTTCATTTATCATCTGTTCCACTCTCACAGCCTAGCTTGCAAACAAAATATGCCACGATAAACATAATCCATATATCACATTGTGACATAATTGACCCCATTAGTGAGCCAAGGCTGTCCTATCAGAAGCACCCCACCACACATTAACAATAAAATGGCTGATGCATTTGCATGATACAATAAATAAATACATAAATAATAAAAAGAGACAGAGAGACCATATTGTGCTATAAAATTCTAAGATTCGCGTTTGAATATATGGTTTGCTTCCTATTTAGAACATTCTTTATAGACAAGAATTTTATCTATGTTCAGCTGTTCATGTAACAACATACTGTGTAAGAAATAAAGCATTTGCATGTCTGCAGCATGGTCTGTCCCTTATCTGACTACTAGGCTGTACAGTATTTTAACTTTCTTCACAATAGATATGATAGGATGCGAAATTCTGAAACAGCCGATTCTCTCTACATGTGGATTACGAAGGTATCACAATAAAAAGCTTTATGTCTCAAAGCAGCACAACAACAGTGATGCAAGGCTAAAAAAAAAAAAAGATACCCCCAATTCATTGCAAATATATATATATTACCTTTAGAAAAGCTAAGAGAATTACTCCTTTATTTAGGAGATAGGGTTTGGTTTGGTTTAAAGATCCTTGTCTGATAGGAATACTTATTTCACAGCTTTTCTTCCTACTGCCTTCTAGATGAAACTGTAAGAGAAAGTTAAAGGTACATGCAGTTCTAATTTATAGGGGATAAAGGTACCTGAGAATTTGGGACATTTCTGAAAACACTCTTTTTTATAAAAAGAAAAAAGAAGACCAAGCTAAGAAAGGCTCCAAAGAAAAGAAAAATGCGATTTGCTGTAGTAGATGTGTAAAAATATAAAATTCAAAACACACTTTAATCGATAATTACATTGATACTATAGAATATTTTTTCTTCTCAAACCTATAAATTATCAGACAAACATAAGTGAATGTGCACTTGGTAAGAGATCCTGCGGGCGAAATCCTGGCTCTACAGATGTCAATGGCAAAATCCCATTGACTTCAATGAAGCCAGAATTTCATCCCATATAGGTAGGTGGGTGGGTGCATACATGGATATACAATTCTTAAAGACAGACATCCATTCAATCTGCGTTTGATCCAATGCCTACTGAAGTCACTGAGAGTTTTCCATTGATTTCAATGGATGTTGATCAGGCTCTTTGTTAATCTAAACATAAATAACAATAATGGGTGGGATCTGGCTTTCTGTTACACGGGTGCACACATAAAGTAACTCTAATGTCCTCAGTGAAGTTATTCTGGATTTACACCAAGGTAACTCAGAGCAGAATCTCCCCTAACTATTCTTTTTCTGTATTTATGCTCTTGTCTTTTCCTGCTCTCTGCATTGATAGATGAGAATCATCCCTGATAAGCATGCTAGCAGGCAATTCACGTGCCTGTGCAGTGAGGGGGAGAGAATAAGGCGCCTCCACGCCCCGTTGGTTGGCCTGCCTAAGGGCCAGGCAGAATTCCAATCCCTGTATTCAAAGGAGTCCAGCTACTGCTCCTCCCTACTTCCCTGGGGCACAAGGCTCCCCAAAGGGGATGGGGAGGGGCAGGGAGGAGGCTGAACAATGGCTCTCTCCCCCTTGTCTGCCAGCCTTTCAGAATGCTCCTGCGTTCCTCCTGGGGCGCCACCCTGTACGATGGGTGATGTGCAATTTGCACAATCTAGCCCTCGGACAGGGATCCTGCAGTCCATACGCCAACAAAACTCCCACTGGAGTTTCGAGAGGAGTCAGCAAGCAGGGAGCATAACGGGGTGGGGCATGAGTGAGGCATGGAGAGGTGATGGGGCCAGAGGATCTTCTGCAGCCCAGGAAGTGGGAGGCCAAGGAAAAGGCTATGCCAACAACTGAGCTGCTGTAGCCACCGAGGAGCCACTCTACCAAGTGTGGGGAACTCAATATTCTCCCTGCCTTTCTCTTCTCCCACAAAACTGGGTTTAGCATTTGCCCCTATACAAGTACTAAGTAAAAGTATTATTAGACCTTAAACCCCACGTTGAGCCTGCTAATGTAATCCCAGCAAATAATAGAAGATGCAGAAATCATTCCGACTCTTTCAGAGTCATCAAATATGCTCAAAATTATGCCATCATCCCCAGTTAAAAGAAGAGAAAAATCTTATGAGAAAATAAGGGTCCTGTGTGTGTGTGTTTGTGTGTATTTTCCTCCCATTATAAATATTTAATCTTTTCAAATTCAAGTTTCAAGCTGAGATGTTGATTATGCTTTTGGGGGAGGGATGGGCCAGTGCACGGCATTGCACTGTCCATTGTAGATCTTCTTAATGCATAATGCTGTTTGCAGACAACACACCAAATTTTTGTGTTAACAAGTGCACGAAAACGGGAAAAAAAAGCAAGCAACCACAGCTATTATTCAAGTGAAGCTTTTGTTACTTGCTTGTGTAGTGTTCAATATTAAATCAAACAAGTTTAAAATACTGGCAGAAACCAGATTTCTGTATTTGTTTCACTGTGAAAGACATCTAATGATTTTGGTTTATGAAGCTTCTAACATGAGCATTGTTGCACATGTTGGAATCTAGCATTATCTATTGTAAAATATTGGGTCAGAGACTGCAAACCTTACTCACATGAGTAACCCTTACTCAAGTACCTACTTCCACTGAGGTCAGTGGGATTACCACAAGAGTAATGGTTACTTAGTTCACCAAATCTGTGTAGGATCAGGTCTTCTCAATGGCAAAACATTCAAATTTATTAGTTTTGTCTTTTCAGTTTCTTTTTAAATTAGCATTCAGTGTCTGAAGTCATAACATGGATAGTTAAAAATGCATGTGCGGATATGTCTTCCATGAACAAATGGCTCATATTTGTTCTTTATTATTTAGGAAATGCACATTAATTACTGCAGATTTTCTCCTATACATCTACTGTATCTCAGACAGAGATGCTGAGAAGGGTCTGCAGAATAAAAATGTATGGGGTAATTAAATGGATATTTATAATTAGAACTTAATAATTTGCATCAGGGACAAACGAGCTCTGATTTCAATCTGTAGTGCATTTAGATTAGCCTGAAGATAGTGTAATTTGATATTTTATAGTCCTCCTCTCAGATTATGAAACAATACCGTGTCTTTAAAGCAGCCGTGTTTGTGACAGGAGTGTGTTAAGAAGGAGCTGCAATGAAAATGTTTGACAATGTGAAAGCAGCCATAAATTACATGACAACTGTGTAAAAGTCATGATGAAACAAATAAAGGGCTGACCTATAATGCATCTGATTCATTGTGGCATTGAGAACTCTCTGCACTAATCTCTGTGCAGCAAACTCATTCTCAAGTGTGGAACTATTTAGCACCGAGAAAACTGTAAATTATCACTAGTCAACAACATTGATTTTTAGTCGACATTTCAAACAGTTTGAAGCAGAAATACTACACAGCTCCTCCAGCAGCCTTTTAGCTAGGCTACTGCTCCTCTGTAGTATTTTGGTTACAGCACTGTTAAATCTCCATTGTTTCCACTGTACAATGTTTTTTGTAGAATCTATAGATGCAGGTACTTGGCCTATAAGTCTCTGGCTTGTCTTTTGGGACGTTCAACTTACCTTCACCATAACGGTGAATTGACCCAAATGTGGGAAGCCAATGAAAAGTCAGCTACACCACTTAAGTCTCAGTGTGGGTGGCCTAACATGGGATGAATTTCACCCTTAATGAAAGTAAGCTAACTGTCCAAAACACAAGCATCTGGCCTTTAGATCAAGGACCTGGATCCACACAAACCCTACACATGGGGTGGCAGATAGAGTGGCCAAACAGGCAGACCCAACCTTATGTGTCACAGCACTAAGCCCCACCCCAAAAAGCTGGCATGAAGGGGATAGCCAGGGAAATGGGCTACTGAATCTGCAATTATTATACCAGTCTGGTAGCCCAAGATCCTCGTGTAGGGTTGTGAATGGTCAATAATCACTATTCCAGTCCACAGGCTGGCATAGCAGTTATAGAGGAACAACCCTGTGGTCCTAAAACCTTTTAACAGGTTAGAGAGCATTCTCTAACCATCTAAAGTCAGACTCAGTTAAAGATCCAAAGCAGGGGTGCTCCTGTTTCCAGGGGGAAAGCAAACATGAGTAGCAAACTTGAAATGTTATTATTTTATCATTTTATTTTTCAACCTACGCTTCCCTGTGATGACTGGGAGTAGAGAAGAGCAGAGGGGGCAAGGTGATTGAGACACTGGACTGGGATTCAGGAGACCTGGGCTCTGCCACAGGCTAAATGTGTGATCTTGGGCGAGTCACTTAATCTTTGTGCCTCTGTTCTTCATCTGTAATACTAGTACTTCCCTGCCTCCCAGGGCTGTTGAGAGGATGCATTCATTCATTAAGGCCTGTTAGATGGTCACATGCTAACGTATGGAAGCCATATAAGTACCTAGATACACAGATAATAAGCAGACGTTCCACAGGACAAATTAACCACATGCACAGCCAAATAATACACAGAGATAAAGCGGTGTACAGTAGATAGGGAGTTTACGATGAAGTTATCTATGGTTTGACATGCAACTCCAAGATCAAGATAAGAACCAGTTTTATGAAGGAGATCAGCTCCTGAATGAGTGCACAGACACAGAGCAGATCACCTCAGAGCTGTAGCTGAGAACTTCTTCACTAGTTTTGTACTTGTCTTTCAGGAAGTTGAATTCAATACACTACATTTAATTAAACTTTAAACTGAAAACATGGAGGGTGGAAGAATAGGCCCAAGTTTCCAACCCATTGAAATACAAACTACAGGGAATGCTTGAGGAACTAAGGTTCTGGACCCCCTGCAAATATGGATTGACATGGGGGGCTTGCACCTGCCATAAGGTAGTGAGAGCCACACCTGCATTTAGTCCTGTGTCCACTGAGGATATAGGGATCCACAAATGACTAGCAGTCCTACTAATTTATGCTAATTGAAAGCCAATCTGATGTATTGGAGGGAGACTGTCAAAGGCACAAAGTACAGTTAGGCACCCAGCTCCCAATACAGTCCTAACTGCCCTTTGTGCCTTTGAAAATTTCTCTCTAAAGGTATGTCCACACTGCAATAAAAGACCCGCTGCACTGCCATGGCTACCCCGGGTCAGCTGACTCAGGCTCGCAGGGCTCAGGCTGCAGGCCCTACAGCCCCAGTCCCACAAGCCTGAGTCAGCTGACCCAGACTCTGAGACTCAGTGCTGTGGTTTTTTTACCACGGGACAGACATACCGTTAGCAGCTTAAGGAGTCTATGTTTTTCTTGTTATTCCATGTCTTTAAAATTTGAAATCAATCTAGTATAAGATTAATGGAAAAATCTTCCTTTGAGGAGTTTCTTGTTTGACCAGAATACATGTTATTCAAATAAGCTAGAGTGAAATTCAGTTAAGCTGCTGTTTGTTGCAGCACAATGAGACCGGCCTGTTAAAAAGCAAATATGTCAGGATGTTATGGACTGAGCTTCCTGCCAAGACTGGTAAGTACCTGAATAACTGTCAGAAATAGACATCATAATCAGAAACAAAAACCAATTTGGGCTCCTATATAAATCTCGATCTATACACACAGACTCCACATTTTGCAACTGACCATAGTTTTTTACGATGGGCCAGATCAAACCCCAGGATCCAAATACCCCTGAACTTTGGGGAAGCTCTGATGCAGACCTTAACTTTGGAAGCTTGCCTCTCAGTGCAAATCTGTAACTATAAACACCTTGCAAAATCCTACTCACCCCAGACAAGTACTCTTCTTTTTTTTTTTTTTTGAGCTAGTAGAATATCTTTGTTCTCTTCATTCTCATCACTCGCATGGTAAAAGAAGGCAAACAGATTTTGTGCTTTGGCTGGTAAATTTTGTGACAGCTGCACAAGGCTGAAAACATACAAGATATGGCTTCATGCCGTTTTTGCACATGTTTAAGTAAAGTAGATGCAGTTAAATCAGTTCAGCCCTCTAGTGTGGACACAGTTATACCAGCATAAAGGTGTTTACCTAAAACGAGCTGTAGACGTCTAAACAGCTTTATATCAGTACAACTGTGTCCACACTAAGGGTCGAACCAATTTAACTAAATTGTTTTTTCTACCAATTGATTAAATCAGTGCAAACCCCGTGTGTAGACAGCAAGCACACACACATGCTGGAAAAGGATTTCTTCTGTGGAATTATCCACTACAGTACACCGGACCCTCACTAGAACACGCGTCTATATAGAGCGAATTTGCATATAACGCGGTAGCAGCCATTAATCCCAAATTTAATTACATTAATTGGAATTCATTTTAATGCGGTCCCCGCGTTAACGCAGTACCGCGCATGGATCCCAAATTCCGCATTGTAGCGAGGGTCCGGTGTATTATCTTTTATACTCTGTCGACCTGTATTCACATCTCCTCTTGTATTTGCCTTTCTCAGCTATACACAGATTACTTCACAGATGCTTTCAAACAGTGAATTTAACTTCTGCAATTTATGAAATCTCTCTCGTTCTCTCTCAGACACACAAACACACCCACTCCTACTACTCTGACACTCTTGCTCAGTTTAATTTGCCTCTTAGAACACCAAAACCCTTTTTGTCCTGGGCCCTCAGGTTACTGGCATTATTACAACTCTTTTTTCCCAATAGCAAGCCAGGAAAGATGATAGAACCTGTCTGCGTGGCCAAAAGACTGGTCTCAACTGGTTCAGAGGAAAAAAATTGAGCTGTCTCTCTCTCTCTTTTTTTTTTCCTTTCTTGCCTTTAGCCAAAAGACCTGGGAGCATTTGATGTACAGTCAGCAGGTATAAAAAAAATTATTGAAAAGGCTTGACTGCTCTTGGGCTATGACACTCTCTCATCAAAATCTGGATTTCTGCCAAGTTCATCTGTTAATGGACAGCTACAACCAGGGCCTGCCCCTCCCCCAACTTTTCCCTTCCCCTCCCTTAGTCTTCTCTGTTCTCCTACCTCCTAAAAAACTAGACATCGATTATGTCTGTGCTTTTCCCTTTCTATTCAAGATAAACAAAGTGCTTCAAGTTCAGGGCACACCCTGGGACCCTGGACAAAGCAATCTATCATTCTGTCTGCTAAACCAGTCTGGCCACACTAGGACTGAAGAGACTAATGCTTCCAATGTACAATTTTCCCTTTGTGCTGCTTCCCTATTACTACTAACCTCTTTTCTTTACCACCTTCTCAGGAGCAGATGTGCTTGACCACTTTCCCTAAACCCCTCCTGGCAGAGACTTCTTCTTGTTGTTGTTGAAAGCAACCTCAAGAATTAAAGAAAGGAACAGAGCTTCTGTCTGTCCCTCCCCGCTCCCTTCGCCACCTCCTATTTCCCTCCCCACATCCACTAAAGAAACTAAGCCCAGAGCTACTTTTCCTTCCTCCCTGAAGAGGGGCTTTTTTTAAAGCGAATTCAGGTTTAAATCATATCCATTAATTCATTCTGACTTGCAATTAAATGCAAATACACTTTTACAGCCAGCGCAGAGTGTATTAATTTTAACAGCAAATGACAAAATAAGAATACCTTCCCTCAAAAAACTAATAAGGAGTTGCACTATAAATAATATTAACGAGCACATTCACTAATACCTGTAAAGCGCTTTGAGATCCTTGAGTGAAAGGGATATAGAAGCATGCAGTAACATCAGATGCAGGGATAAGCTTCGCCTGGTAGTTGCATGCCCTTTCCCAAATGCCAGTGCAGTCATCCAAATATACCGCTGGTAAAACAGAGCATGTGTATCAGAGTATGTGTAGCCACTAGGAGCTACATCCTGCATATCTTGGACGTTCAAAATTCCCCTCAAAGTCCACAAGACTTTGGGTGCACAAGGAACACAGGATGGGGTTCGAAGGGTTCAAATCTGAAAAGTCTTGGGCACCTCCTGCGAGGCACTGAATGCAAACAACTGCCATTGAAGGATGCACACTGCACCTCCCAAAATTAGGCCCTACGCTGACAAACATGGGATTGTCAACCTAACACCAGGCCCAATCCTGCTGCAATGTAAATCAATCAGAATTACGCAACTGAGGTCAATGAGAGGACCCTACTTGCTTCCCTAAAAACAGAGCAGTCATAAAAAATAATAAGAAAACACAAAATGCAGTTTCTAACAGTTAATGTGTCCATTTTGTAATGGTCCCAGCAGCCCACTTAGCTCTTACCCTTTCCAGGTCTACAAAACATGCCATTTGCCTGTCTGCATTAACATCCTCTGCAATGTTTATTAACCAACATAGGGAAAAGTAAGGTTTTTCTAGGTCCTTTGTTTCATTAGGACAGCTGTGTGCCATTCCCACCCCCTCCCACCCACCCTCTCCTAAAGAAATAATTAAATCCAATTAGGACCGGAAAATAATTTACATTTCGGTTCAATGGCACATGGTGGGAGGGAAAAAAATCACAAAAAAATGTTGCCTTAAGATTTCACTCCCTTACAAGTTATTCACCTAATTTTGTGTTTTGAACTGTTAAAAATTCATTTTTATTCTTTAAAAGTCTGTATATGAGCTTTAAGTTTTGGAGCACATGAAGTATATAAAGAGAGAAAACGTATTACAATTCACTGTTCTTTTAACAGCTCTTAAAAGAAGCCAGCTCTGCAACATCATTCCATATGTTACAATTTGGTTCTGTTCCTTCAATAGTTACTCAGTGAAGTGGGTTCCACTGCAGTGGTTTACTGATTTACAGAATCTTGGTATGTGAATGGCAAAAATTCCTTGGCATAAGCATATGTTTGCTGATCAAATTTCAGATCATGTGTTGTTCATTATTATGACTTGCTTGAAAACAGTTTGCTACAGTTATGTAGGTTTGCCTTAGATAGTTTTTCCTCTTTAAATACTTTGAAAACAGCAATTGTGGGGGGAGAAGAAGATGAAAATATAAAATGTTTTTGTGTCTGTACATTGCCCCAAAATGTATTTTAAAAGATTTATGGAAAGGATTACAATCCGCTAGGACTGGGGAGGTGAGAGGAGAGGAAGTGAGACTCAGATTAACAAATCAGATTTAACAAATCCAATTTAACATCCGCATTTTAAAATGAAATATTTTCCCTTTACTTCTTATGGAATTATGTGCATTTGACATATGTGCAGTTTCAGATCCACCTAAACATAAACCCAGGATACACTTATATATTGAATTGAAATCTGTATGTCATTTAAGCAGAAACAGAACAAAGTCTCCTAACACTTACCCATACGTTTCAATGTGAGTGATATATTTTAGCACAGGATGGCAAGCCCATGCTACGTATCTTAGCTCTCACAATGTAATCCTTTGTGTTGTTTGAGGAACTTTGTCAGTGTTCACCTTCCTGACAAGTAGAAATGCAGATATGACAATATTTGGGAATAAAATAAGGTTTACAACAATTCAACTCTTTTACTTTTTAGCTGCATTGTAAGTCTGCTTTTATGTACAGAGAGATTTGGTTCAAAGTACCAAAATGACCCACCTCTGTATAGGATGCTGGGAGAAGGTACTACTTTGATTTTATTTAAATTAAGTAATCTGGCCACCCTTCTCACTGCCCCAGCACAAAGTATGAACATTTACTTTTTTGCCATTTTCCTATAGTAAATTATCCATTAGATTTCATCATATCTTACTAAAGCAATTACATCAAGAAAATGATAGTGCGTGTGGAATCAATTATGCATGCACTTGGCCAGAGACCAAAGGCTATGAAGTCGGAGAGGGCAGAATCATTCAACACACACAAATAAAAAGCCCCTCGATCTCACAGATGGACCCCATCAGTTCATCTTACTGCCTAAAAAGTTCATGCACTTAATAATTTATTTGTGTTCTGGATACTGTTTCCCAGCTGAATATTAACAGCTTTGAACTGAAGCATGCTTTTAGCATGGTACGAATGGAAGCCATAGAAGGGCAGCACTGGGTCTCCTCTGAGGTTAAAATTATACTTATGTTTCTTACATAATGGTCATTTTCCATCTCCATTTATTTACTTTCATTAAACATTCCCTTTAATCAGGATATCAGTTTCAGTGTTCTGATTCAGCTTGTTAACCAGTGACAAACTCATAAACCAAAGTTGAGCCCCAATTATGAAACACGGACTATTCAACAGATAAAACAAACACAAAGACCTGATTCTGCAACCAAAACCCACACCAACTCTGGGGGAAGGCTTGTGCAAGGATTGCAGGGATCATGCAAAGTATCCTCAGCATGAATTTTGACAGGAAAGGAGAGGCATTTGACTGTTAATACCCTATCTGTCCAACAGGATCAGAGCACATGCAGGGAAGGAGGGAAAGATGCCTGCTTGTGATTAGGCAATCAGAAGACATGGGCCAAGCAGCCCTAAGAACATGATTTACTTTACTAACTAGGTGAAGACCAGTGCTTAGTTTGTGTCAAGGCTTGCCGGGGCTGAGCCCAGCACCTCTAGGCTTGGCAGTTTATGCCCCTGGCACCTCTGGGCTTGCTGCATCAGTTATGAATGTAAAAATACTGCTTGAGTCCCGGCATCTAATTACTTGAGCCCCGGCACCTCTTTCATTACAAATTAAGCACTGGTGAAGACAGTGTGAGTGTTTCGGAAAAACGCAGGATGCAGAAGGGGCTCTCCAAAACATGCTATCAAGGGGGAATAATCTGGCCATGGTGAAAAACTGTTTGGTGTTTAAGATTTTCAATCCAAACAACTAAAGAGCTGATGAGAAAGAAAATACATTTTCTTCACACTACAGGGCCTGACCCTGCAGTCCTTACTCCCATAAATCTCTGAATAAATTCAACAGCAAAATTGGATAAGTAAGGGCAACAGGATCAGGTCCAGATTGCCATGTCCTAAAGTAGTCCTGTAGTTCTAAGAAATACCTAAGTGTTGAAGTATTCCATTTTACTATTATCAGATTGCTAGCAGCTAAACCTCTAACTTTTGCCAAGACAACTCTGATTCACTGAAAAAAAATTATATCTAGCTATATTTATATCAATATTAAAAAAAAATTAAAGGAATGTCTCCCCCAAATGGGAACAATTTCATTCTCCATTTCCAACAAACTGTACTTAACATTAAAAGAGAACTGATAAAACATATTTAATTACTCAAGGTTAGACTTCTAATTCCTCAATTCACTAAAGGAAACTTGGCAAGAAGATGCATCATTTTGCTGCTTTCGACTAGAGCATCTGAGGGAGAAGAGCCACTGAGGCAGCTAATACACAAAACATGATCAAAAGTGATTAACAACAGCTTCATATGCAAATTGCATTAATGAAGGAGTGCAAAGTCATCATGTAAATTAAATATGTCAAATCTCTTGGTGAACTTTCCATCTTGAGAAGAAAAAACACTGCTTTAATTTTTTTACATCATCAATTTTCCAAGATTGAAAATCTAAGAATCTTGGTGCTATAAAACAATTTTCACCTTTTTTTTCTCCTTCAGCAGCCTGACAGGCTGGCCTGATGTGTGCCGAATGCACATGTTAATAGGCCAATCAAAAATGCAAAACAATTCGCAATTACTGCAAGGACCTAATGGTCATTAGAATTTACAACTAGGTAATGAACTAAAGTCTGCCCACACCATGCATATTCATAAAGCAATTTAGCCTTTGAAGATTAAAGAAGTGCTTAAAATTCAAATGAGCTTTAGCAAATTATCAGTAAGATTCATCCAAAAAGCAAAAGGGTTTTTCTTCCTATGATTTCCTTTTTTAAAAAAAAATGCAAAATTGTTATATCTTCCAGACTGAGCTTAAACTAAACACAGGGCTCCAAGTCAAGCCAAAGGGGCTAGAGACAAACAGAGGCAGAAAACATTGTTATGGACTTTGTTCATAAAACTAAGCCCTTAAGAGCCAAACCTATCTCTAAACATGGTGATTTATCAAAAGCACCACAGACTTGCTCATAGGCAGTATTGTGTGCTGCTCTCAAAGAGCAGATTAACAAGATTTCTGCCACCCTCCAAAAAAGCCTTTTACCATCAAGTCACATCTTCCATGTAAACATCAAATGTATTATCAAAACATTATTTTAATCAAAAGCAGTGGTATTAATTTGTAAAAGTGTATGCATTTAAAAGAAGGCAAGGGAAAAAAAACATGTGTAATGAAGGCACTTGGTTCACTTCAGATGTGTGAAAATCCAGTCGATTTGGCACTTACAGTCAGAATGGATCATACAGATGTCAGCTGACAGTCAAAAAGTTTGTTCTGCTGTTAGTCAACATTGTGGGAACTGAGCTTATCATGCATCAGACTTCAAAAATGCAACAGAACCCTATCTCTTAGGGCCCAATCCTGAAAACACTTAATCTGAAGAGTAGCGTTTACTGTCATGAGTAGTCCCACAGAAGTCAATGGGACTGCTCAGAGCAGTAAATCCTACTAACAGTTGTTAAGTGTAATTTACAGGATCGAGCCTTTAATTCTCCACTTATGCTTAAAAGCACCACGTATAATTTAAAAGGCTCCGCTGTTTAAGGAGAAAGTTTCATGAATAAAGCAGGGATGGTGTCTTTTGCTGTTAAGGTGAACTGACTTTGAAGGATTACAGAACATTCAAATAATTTATATTCCCACCCCTCTACTCCCTAGACTATTTTCCATAGCTAATCTTTCCTGCAACCTTTTTGAACCAAAAAGATACACACAACTATTCCTGTTCCCTTGCTTCTCTCCTCCATCTGTCCTGTTCACTAACTCTTTACGTTTTAACATTTATTAGAAAAAACAGAATTCAGTAGTGTGTGAAAGCTGCATCAACAAACATTTGTATCAGCCACAGGTCTCCAGTTGTGACCAGTTCTCTTTGACACTGACATTACTTTACATGAGTAGAGTTCAATGAGGGTTGATATGGGATGTGACAGCATAAACCAGAATTAGATTAAAAACAAAAGTTTAGAAACTAAGGCTAGGTTGCCAACCAAATGGCTTCTGAAGGCCAAATATCTCAAACTTCCTTCCAGTCTGTTTCCCTATTAGATTTGTTCTCTCTTTCTCCGCTTTTAGAGCAACTACAGTACGCAAGAGTGAAAGCACATATAAGGGCTCTACATTTTCCTAAAAATAAAGCAATTAACTTATTGCCAGAATTCGGCAAGTAATCGTGACAGGCTACCCTGAGCAGAAAGCAGAAGTCGTGATCCCTGACCCTCAACCAACACAAAAGAGGCAACGCTAGCATAATACCTGCTGTCAGCAACTAAATTATTTTTATACAGGAATTTTTATCTCTATTGTACAAACAAGTATGTGTCTGTGCTGACTTGTTAAGCAATCCACTTGTATGTTGAATACGATTTTTCTCCCTGCTACCAGTCACGCTGCTCTAAGATCAGTAGAAATACATACTCTTTGAAGCTCCTCAAATGTTTTAGTTAAAAGGACAGCAGTTGTTTTCAAAGATCCAAGACTATCTTTATCAGAATTTAATTTTTCCTTATTGATTTTTTTCTAACATACAAATTTAACACAGGACAATATATAGTTTATTCCACAATATTACAGCCTGTAAAGAATTCCGCAGGAAGTAAGATTATTTTTTCTTTTTTTTAATACAAACTAATTTGCAGAGAATGAGGATGTGACATTATTATGTTTCCTGGGAACAAAACAATTTTTTAAATAATATTACTGATAAATAAATGGTCGAAAGCCATTGATTACACCGAAGCAGTAAA
Source organism: Lepidochelys olivacea (assembly GCF_965140295.1). Classification (NCBI taxonomy): domain Eukaryota; kingdom Metazoa; phylum Chordata; order Testudines; family Cheloniidae; genus Lepidochelys; species Lepidochelys olivacea. The sequence goes on from NC_140413.1 coordinate 190,894,243, forward strand.
TGTATCATACATATTATGTGAACTGGCTTTAGTGCAATCCTTAGCTGATCATTATTTTTTCTCCAAAAAGAAATAAACTCAATGGCCAATACACTACAAAACTAACATGGCAGTGTCTGATACATCAGCTGTGATGTTGATAGCATAGCCAGGTTGCATTTTATTTGATGGCAAATTAATTGCTATAATTTTTGCTGGGCGGTTGGGTTTTGGGGTTTTTTTTTGTTTTTGAGGGGCCGGGGGGTTGTTTCTTGCATTTTGTACTTCATTGCCTTCTACATCAACTGAGCAAATAATGAACATGAAATTAGAAATTAGAAATTGTTTCCTCATGGGTAATGTGCTAGAACTTGAGTTTATTAAAAGAAAGGAGACTAAGATATATAGTTATAGATATAGATACACACTCATACACAGTGCCAAGGTTCTTCAGGTCCCTGCTATTCAACAATAATTTCATTCTTTATGTGGTTAGAGGTTTTTAATCAGAAAAGTGGTTTAGATAAAGCTAAGATTAAATTGTAGGTGTGACTGTTCAGCATTTATGTTGAGAACAAGGAGGATGCAAACAAAAACTCATTGTTTTTGACTGGACAAATCTCCCCAGGTAACCCTTCATCAATGTACATGTTCAGTATTCCAGTGTGAATTCAACGACTGAAGCTGATTCAGCCCTAAATAACACACTGACAACACCTACTTGTAAAGGCACAGTTTAGCAGTGAAGTTGCTTCCTTGCCACAACAGTTATTCACAGAAAGATTAAGCTTGATCATTTCCTTGATGTTCATGTAGTTATTACTCTGTGTGTGTGTGTGCGCATGTCTATCACACTAACCTTGGTATTTTATATTTTTAGTAAAACACAAAAACCTAATCACAGGCTGGTTTATATGCACCCATCCAATATGGAAAGGTGTTGTTTTACAGAAACCTGTTCAAGTAAAACTTCCAATGGAATTGCATCAGACAAGCTCACATGGGTCTCCAGAGGGAGCAGAGAGAAGAAACACTTCTGTGCATTATCTGCAAACCTAGAACTCAACAGCTTTTTGGCAGGCAATTTGTTTCAAGTGTTTTGTTTCAGGAAACGTGTATTTTTCTTTGTATGTTTCATGGATTTACTACAACTGGTTCTGACAGCTGCTGATTCTGTTAAATGAACACATTATTAAAAATCCTCTAACATCCCCAAGCTGAGAAATATACATTTTAATGGCATTTAAATTGTGAACCTGTAAGAATGTGCAAATGAAACCTGTGTGAATACTAACTCAGTTACTCTGGATTTAAAGGATCGCTTGATTTTTACAGTCGGGGGTAAAGGAGACTGAAGCTGACTGCATATGTTGATTATATTTCCTTTGTTACAATCAAGTACAGATAGAGACATTTAAAAAAGGAAAGCAAAATAAACAATCTCAAGTAGTAAAAATAAATGAGGGCTAATACTTTGAAAAAGAAAATACTCCAATTATTGACATATTTCCAAATAATTCCATTCTATGTCATATATGCAATCTTTGTATATTTTGTGGGCGGAGGGTTTGGAGAGGGTTGGGAGGGGTGAAGGAGAAAAACAGTTATTTGAAATGAGGCAGGAAAAAAGTGGATGTTTCCATTTTGCCTTAGATCAAAGGAAAACAAGAATGGAATCTGTGGCATATTGAACATTTTTCCACCGCTGTCTTTCACACTAGGCCATCTAAGTTTTATACAATTCCCCAGACTAGCTGCATATTAAGCTTGCTGTGTACAGCTTTATTATCGTGTGGTAGTGTGGGAACATTAATATTCCTGTGTTGCCTCTGACAGGACATTTACATGTGCCCATCTGAGCTCACACCTGAGAGCTGCTCCAAGGTACAGTAACTGTGCTCCTATTGTAAAGGCAAATGAAGAACACAAATTCCCTGCTGGGATCAGGGCTGCCCTCACCACACCCCACACCTCAAACCTTTCCCTTGCCAACATAACTCAATGCCACCTCAGAATGACGAATGAGCTGAAGCACCAGCACCAAGTACTAACCCTCTAAGAGCAGCAAAAGCCTCTCTGAAATATTTTTAAAATGCACAGTGAGTGCCGCTGGCCAATAAAGGTTGGGGAACAAACTCCAGTGAACCCAATACAGAATACATTGCATACTAACACTGATTAGAAATACGGGATGATGTTTATAAGGCTTCAAAATGGGTTTGGCATAAAGCAGACTGGCTTTAATAATGAAGGTACTTTTTATTTCAGATTTGCCTTTGGTCTCTGTTTATGTTAAAAGCTGCAGTCTTAGGCCCTGCTGCTCCATGCATTTATGCACATGTGTAGCTTTATGCATGTGAGCCCTGACTTCAGTGAGACAACACACCGCGCATAAAATTAACACCAACTACTTGCAGAATCAGATCTTAAAGGCCAAGTTACATTTAGTAGAAATTCATTTTGTGATGGAAAACAATTCTGGCAGCAACAATATGGTTTGTGGATAAATTGATTAGGCTATTGTTTTAAAAACTATGTAGCAAATCACAACGGTAAATTTACTGAAATGGACCACAGTGGGCCCAATCCTGCTCCCAATCAGGTCCAATGTTGTGTATATTCAGATTAAATATGCTTATTTCCCCTGGGGGGAAAAGCACTGAATTTTATGACCATGTTACAAATAACAATACAGGTCTTAATCTATTAAATTATATGATCTGGACATAGTTTATGAACTTCAGCAATACCCCTCAAATTGACACACACAATAAAAACCTCCTAGATGGAAAACTGTTTTGAAAGTGTGCTCCAAGTTAAAAAATAAAAATCCCTTGTAATAACAACACTGCTGACCCAAATGAAATCTGAACAAGCAGAAAGGTACTAAAGATCCTCAGTGATTAGATCCCATGCTAAAAAAGTGGCAATGTGCCAAGCAATGTCCAGCTTGATGTTAAATGCCTTTTATTGCACAAAGCTGGTACTATTGGATATAAAAGCAGACTGGAGATTGGGGTGAATTTTGTCAAAAAATTTCTTTATATAATAAACAGTGCGAGCAGACAAACAAATGGAGATTGAATTCCCACAGCCTGACAGTCTCTCAAGTCTCCTTAATTGTCTTTATTACTTGAATTGAATAAAAAGGGAATTCAAGTTCTCAGGGTTGCATGTACAAAATTGTGTAATGCTAAAAGATTTCCTTCTCTTTTAAATTTACATTACAAAATTATGGAAATCTTTAGGAAAGAATCTACTTCTCCCCTGTAATCTAATGTTAAGATCTTTTACTTACACTTTCTCCCCCTCACCATCCAGCTCCCATATTTCAGTCTTTATTGTTCAGTCTGGCTACAGAGGGCGTACATTTATTAAGTATATTATTTTCAAAGCTTGTAGCGTTTAATGTTAATCTGCACCTTTTTCATATCTGCTAAATTTAATGCTTGCTAGGCTGGCTCTTCAACCACAAATATTTTGTATCCAGCTATATTTTAGTCCATGGTGAGCTTAACAATTAAATGTCACATATAATAGAAGAAAGAATGCAAAACATATTTCTAGTCCTCTAAACCAAAGGATACGATTTGCAGAAGACAAGAAATGGCGCAATGTAAGGAATTATAACACTTTTGATGCCTCCCTGGAATAATCATGCTGAATCAGAAGGAAACTTTCTACACTCTGCTTCTGTTCTTGAAATGAGCACATATTTGTGTTTCCAATAAAAGGCTATTTTTACATTAACTATCTGTAACAGCAGGGAATAGAAAAACTAACAATCTCCACCTCATACAAGGGATGATCTTGATATCACATGGATGCTTCTTCAAAACTGTTATTTATAAAAAGGCAACAAGGAAAATGCACAAACAGTTTAATCTTTTGTGTGTCACTGAAAGAGTAACAACTTTTGGATCGCCTACGTTTTTAACATTTTTTTCCCTCCTAGAAGTAAATTTCTCAGCCATACAGGCCACTGTGTTTAATTAAGCTTTCAAAAGTCCTCTGACAATGCCAACAATTGAAAGACACTTCTGTAGCTCAATCATGCAATCATTGTGACAGTTCTATTTACAATTTGTCTTAAAGAGACTTTCTCTGACATTGTACTTTAACAAAACATCCAAGCTGCCAGTTCACAACCTTTCTCTGTCTTATTTACAAATACAGCTTGTACGCAGGACTGAGAATCTCATAATCATGAGTCTTTGGATAGTGCCCTCACAAATTTTCCATCTCGTAACTATTTTGTCCAGCCCATTACTATCTGCTATGAAGCTTTGTTTTGAACAATTACAGTTAGAATTTTAGCCATTTTAGAATATTTAAGCTTCTTCTGTCTCATTGTTTAGATGCAATGCTAACTATTCAGTTCATCAGCCAAAGATTTTTATCCAGAACAAAATAAAATAATAAGGAAATGCAATTTACGCATCACAGAATTACAACAGTAATTGCTAATAGTGTACTAAGAGAATTTCTGTGGCATATAGACAAGTCAAAGAAATTCTATTCTGAGAATTCTAATAGTTAAATGTACTTAGTCCATCAGTTAGTATCATACTAGGTTCATTTTCCATTTGATTATTCAATGGAAACGTATTTCTTACATTTGTTTTCCTTATGTTGGATTTGTATCTAACTGGCGATTAGAGAAAACAGATGCAGGTACTCAAAGTGAACTTCTCTCTCTCTCTCTCTCTCTCTCTTTGTATATACACTATATAAAGCTATACAATCATAATTATAAATGAGAATATATGTAACATTCCAATGAGATAAATATGAAGTGTAGTAGTAGTTAAAATGCCTTTCCCTCCCCCCCAAAAAATAATCTTTCATTAATCTATACAGCTTTATATATTCAACAAGCATCAAAACCTAACACCAATGGACTATAAATATTTCTTTTCCCTTTTCAGTAAGTGAACAGCAGTTTTACATTCACTGATATCTTGGTACTTCAGTTAATATTTTCCTCTATTGTAAAATAAGAGACTGGATAACTAAACCCCTGCCCGTAGCACTCACTGCAAATCACAGACTGCTGATATCTGGTGGTGAGTGTTTGACACACATATTGATGAAAGCTGCCTCATTGGACCCACACAACATATCCTATTAATTTTCATTCAATTTATGACATTTCTGCCATAGCACTGGATCGTCACTCAAAATTTTATATCAAGCCAAAGAGAGAGAGATACACACACATACACAGAACAGCGATGTGTGGATGTGTGTATCTATATTTTATGTATATGCATGCATATTGTACATGTACACACATACTATTATAAGCATTCCTTTATCTGGAAAATGGTTAGGATGAAGAGACACCTAGAGACAGTTAAAATATACATCATTTCACTGTACATTTGAGTGACTGCCTTTCTTGTAGTTGGGTGCATTGATCCCTAAGCATTACTTATCTTAGGAAGATGGTCTCTTATTATAATGCACCAAATTATTGACTGTAAAATGACACACAAAGCAGGTACTATAAATATATCTAACCTAGAACACTACAGTAACCTCTTTCTGAAGAATACTTAACTGGCTGCATTTTTTACATTGTTATTAAATATATTTTCTGGACTTTTATCATGAAGAATTGGTTCATTCAGCTTCTGTATCATTTATCCCTATTTTTTAAATTATATATTCACATATCTTTTGCATTCTTGGGATTATTGTTTCCTTTCTACTTCTGCAAAAAGGAACACAGATATAAAATATGGGAATGAGTAACTGCCATTCTGAGATTCACTTCAGGGACCCCCAAAATACCTGAACTCCACAACTTATTCAATGACCCTGACTGTTAATTTCACTGACGGACACTGGAAATCATTGGTGTGATCATTCCTGCTATTGACATATTACTTTGTGATATGACAAAACTGTCTCTTGGTTAACTAATTCCAGTGTGGAAACATATTAAATAAAAATTAAAGGAACAGTATAAGAGCTCATAATTATCCGTGCATGAAAGCTTTACCTCACCTGAGTCACATCACTTGTGCACCCACTGAAGAGCTTGTATATATTTTTCCTTTGAAAACAATTAGAAGCTGATCTTACATTCCTTCCATACCCAAAACTCCCATTGATTCCAGCTGGAGCTTTGAATGTGCAAGAAATATAGACAGTATTGGACTTCTGATATGTGTCAGTTTTAAACATAATTGCACAGAAATCTCTCTGCACAGGAGACATGAAAAGAACTGGAGCTAGATCTTGCAGTCCTTACTTACAAGAGTAATCTCTACTTCTGTGTGTAGTCCTATTGACTTTCATGGAACTACTTTTCTGAGTAAAGACTATCTGCACACATATGATTTATGTGCATGTGAAAGGGTTTGCAGGATCAGGTCCTTAGGTTTTTTTTGTCTGTTGTATATTGTACATACCCCGAATTCAGTCCTTAGCTTACTGAACCATTTAGAAGAACAAGGGACAGTTAAAAACATATTATTCTTCTAATTAGCAACACCATTACATCCTTTAGGGCCAAATTCTGCCCACTTAACTAATGCTAGGAATCTAATTAATGGTAACCACCCTATATATATGAGTACAGAAGGCAGGCTTTGGCTTACATGGTTCAACAACTGTAATAGTAGAATTCTAAACTAAAGCAAATAATTCTAAACTCCTCAGTGTGGTTGTATCTTAGACTGAATGGCCTATTTGAGACCATGGCAAGGAGTGTGGTTTTAATTCTTGCTTGACAGATACTGTGTTTTGTCTTTTAAACAGAGCCGTTCAATATGTAAATACGATGTTACATCACACAAGTGTTACTCCATATTTGGTGATTTAGCATGGCTTCAGATCTCTGAAGACTACAATCCCTTCCGCTAGGCTCTTGCTTCATTAATCATGCCCTACACTTCTGTTCATTTTCCTTCAAATCACAGACAGCACATGGAAATGGTCACTGCCATATACCACTTTGGAAAAAAACTCTTTAACCTACATGTCACAGAAGTTGAATGTGCTGCAAAATTTAAGCCATCTTTCAAAATGCAGCTTGCCAGTAAGTTGACCCTATATATGTGTGCGCGCGTGTGTGTGTGTATATATATATATATACTATTACTACAAAGCTTTCAAAAAATATAAATGCCACATTTGATTTTAATGATTGGTTGGAGGAAAAAAATATCACATTGAATCCTGCAATGCCTACTGACCTGTTATGGTTGAACTGTGTGGCCATGGTAAGTCAAAGACAAGATCCAGTATATCATGTGATTACATACAGTACTTTTGCTAACACTGAACTACCCTTTAGGCTATTAAAATAGAGGTATAAGTGATGTCTTATCCTAACTGATGTTTCCATAAAACTAGATCAGGCATTGGTTGATTTTAATATGCTACAGCACTACATATTTATAATTATATTTTAAGCATAATTTAATACCAAGCAATGGGTGGTGTTCATATTTACTTTCAGGATTTTAGAAACTAACTGACTTGTTAGCCTTCCAGTATTTCTCTGATTTTCTTTTTCATATTAAGTTCAATTATTTTAACCTCAGCCACTGAGACATTCACATAGTGTCTTTCCAATTAAAAATTTATCATAGGAAATGACATTATTTACTTTTTTAAATTACATTTATATATTGTTTGTTGTGCAAAACAGAACTCAGTCTTGGACATTTGTACGGGTGACATGTGGTTGTGTAAACCACAAACAAAATCAAGATACATCTGTCAAAACCACATCAGAGACAAGAGAGAGCACAGAGAAGCATTTATCATTTGGCTGAGGAGGCAGGCTGCAGACCAGCGGCCTTTCCTGTCAAACCAACCTTTTGAAATTTCCAACATGCCCTTAAACTTTTCGAATAAGCATGTCTGTGCGCTTCAGCAACTGCCCTCTCTACTCTGGCCTGGCCAGTCGAAAATGGCATCTTAAAGTCAAGGTCGGTGGTGTCACTTTGCCATGGGGCTGTGTTTAATTACAGTCCATACGCTGACAGCCAATATGGATCCAAGGCTAGCTGATGCTCAGTTAACTCTTTCACCCCTGAGTTAACAAAAGACTGTAAAGCTAGTTCTTGTATAACACAGCAGAGTGTAAAATATACATATATGGAATTAAGATAGACAACACACAAGGAGACAGCTTCTATACTATATACAATTAAGAAAACAGAATCCCAGCAAACCCTGTTGAAAATACACATGAGTATTGCATGGGCCTGTTGATGCTATAACTACTCAGCCACTTGGAAATATTTTTTGTGTACTTAATATGAACTGAAACGCAGAGTATTTAACACATTGGCTGTCATGGTGACTAGAACGGAAAAACAGACACAGCACTTCACAACTGTGAGCATTATTACTACAGTTTGACTGAACATGGAAATAAACTTGTAAATGCTTCTCCTTGCTTCAGTTTACCTGCTATATGTTCCTGTTTAGGGCAGATTCCTCTAGATGACGTTGATAAACAATCGTCATCCTCTGGTGTGACCTGGATGCCAACCTCCACAGGATTGGATGCTTTTTTCAGCTCACTTGGTGAGGGTGAAGGTGGCTTATCCACAGCCTTCTCTAAGCAGAGACTGCCATTGCATTGTTTCCGTTTGTGCTCAATAAAAATAAGAATGTCCCCCAATGGGAAGTTCATCTGACACTGGCCACAAGTAAGGAGGTCATGATCCCCTTCTGGAGCTCCCAACGTGCCATGCTCTGGTTCATCATCAGTAAGAATGGCTTCAAGAGGTTCGGCTGCAGTTTAAGAAACAAAAGGAGAAACATTAGACCTCTTGTGAAAAGAAGGGGAAGGTGGGGAGAGAGAAAATCATGTTGTTGAGCCCTCTGTTCATGGATGCTACACCGAGTTTTGAATATTTATAGAATGAAAAAATTAAACCTGCATTACGTGAACAGATAGCACATTATCAGTCCAACAAGAAGCAAATGTATGTAGTTATCGATGTTGATAGGGAACATATTTCGAGAAAGCAGCTGTAATATGCAGAACTGTCAGAATGGAACCTGCAATCTTATATATATTCCTGGAGTTAGACAAAGTTCTAATTTGAATGAATGATTTAATAGTAAAAATTAAAATAACAGCTGTAAAAAAAATTACTGTGAGACAACTATGGTATCATGAAGAAAAGCCAATACGGTCCTTTGTTGCCAGAGGTATTATTTATGTTTATGTATTTATAACTGAAGTGTGTGTGTGTGTGTGTGCACGCACACGTAATGTATGACTTGGTCATGGAATAGCTATATATTGATGACCAAGTCATACGTTTTGAAATGTTGAACTGTGAGTTAGGTGTGTGCGTGTGTGTGCATGCAAATATATGAACATACACATTAAAAGCCTCATAGATTGTGCATGCACACATATGCACAGGGGCTACATAGCCCTGTGCTGTGCGTGTATGTACGTATGTTTATATATTTATATTTTATTCCGTTTAAAAATTGAAAACTTGTGAACTAATCATGGGAAAAAAGACCAAATTAATAAATAAGGAAACTAAATAGCAATACTTTTCAGATACCTCCCAGAAATTAAAGAAATATCAAATTCACTGGCAATTCTACTTAGACACATTAACTAAACAGGATACCTTTGCATACTTAAGAAAATAAGCCAATTAGGTTTTTTTGTTTTGTTTTTTTCATTCTGAAAAAAGGAATGCCTAAATTATTCTAAATATGTTTGCAATTGTGGTCTTCATCATATATAAATCAGTATGGTCAACTGAATGCCACATTTCATAACAACGGTGAAAAGACCTTTCTTTACACTTGAAATACCCTGCCTAATGTTGTCAAAGTTGACTAATTTTCTGAATGAGCTCCAAAAAGCTTCATTATGAGACTATTTCTACACACATAGTCGTCAGTGGATTGTATAACAAGGCAGACATGCCTTTCTTTTCTGTTTGCTTTTTTTAACTTTGTACTGAAATATCTTAGCAATATGTATGCAGCATTCATCACTATAACCTTGCAAGGAAAAAAAACCTGTTGGTATTTCTCTCCCTATGCAACATAATACATATACTAACAACAACAACAACCACCAAAATGAGCTGACACTACAAAACATAAAATGCCTCAAAATGTTGCCAGTAAATGAAAGTGAGACCCAATACAACTCTTAAACAGTTAATCAGTCTGACCTTCTTTAGTGAGCCTCCAATTTCACATTTAATGAACTTAAAGCCACAGAGAATCAAAAAATAGATTTTAATTTGACTGCAGAATATTGGAACAGATTTTGATAAAGTGCAAAAATCCAGTGAACTCAGGTTAAATTTATTTCAACCCTACCTAGGCTGAATATTGAGGAGGAAGATCTGGAGTAGCTCCCAGTTGTGCTGTGTAAAATAATATTGAAAGAGCACCTTACCGTACCTTAGCTCCAACTAGGACACACTGATACATTCCATAATTTCTTGCCTCTAGTGCTACTCCTAATTTAACATAAGGTCAACTACAGGAATATGAAGGTTATATTCATATTAATAAAAACAATATCTTAATCATTTGGGTTTTCTTCTAACCTTACTGACCAAAAGATAATACACAACATGCATTTACACTTTTCTGGCATAGAAAAAGAAACAGGAATGTTTCTGAAATGTCTGTCTATGTCATTTTCTCAAGTAACAACTGTTTGCATTTGCACAAAGTGAGTAACTGAATATGGAAGTCATTCCATCAGATTCTTTCTACAAAAAAGGTTTTTTTGTGTTAAGCAGTAATTGTAACTTTTAGTTTACTAACTCAAAGTAGCAAAATATTTTTTAAAATTGATATTCTCCTTATAACTGTTTTGACTGGAACCTAGCACAATAATTACTCAATTGTAATATTTATTCGTTGGCCTGATTTGTTTCTGAAATTGTCAATATTACTCAGCAATGAAAGAGAATATTGTGCTCAGATACCAGACAGTTAAAAGTAATGCGAAACAAAAACAGACTTTGCTAAAGACTGTACTGACTGGGCTGATTTACAATCAAAACCAGGAAATGAAGTGGGAATTCAGAGGCTGCTGATTACACCTCCACATTTCACCTAATTAATTTTATAGGAGGCAAAGTTCTCGAAAATAACAAGATGATCAAATGTACAGATATAAAACCTGTAACCTCAACATTTTCTATGCTCTTAAGGTAAATTATTGCTAATTAACAAGAATTATATACTAATGTATGAAATACCTCTGGCAACGTGTTCGTTACAAAACGTTTGGCTCCCGATCCTCTGAGAGAAAGCAAAATGTGGTTTTATTATTTCTGCTGTTTAAAAAAAAAAAAACCAGGTGCACAAAGAAAATTTGAAAATACAATTCACCTGGCCTGGCCACTGATTTGCAGTGCACTTCTTTGAATTCTGGGGCAATCACAAGCTCCTTCCTGGGTATCTAATCATTCCTTGTATGTTTTTAATGCAAAATGCCCTTCCATTAACATGTATTTCTACAAGAACAACAAGGAGTCTGCTGGCACCTTCAAGACTAACAGATTTATTTGGGCATAAGCTTTCCTGGGTAAAAACCCCACTTCTCCAGATGCATGTATTTCTAGCCTCTCTCTCGCCCTTCCCCCATTCCCCACCAACATCCACCAAAATAACACCATCTTCTGTATCAAGTTCAATGGATTTTTGTCTCAAAAGAAGTGTGAGGGACGCAATGGAAGAAAAAGCACCAGTTCTGCGTTACCAAGAGTGGGGGGTTGACGGGGGGGAGAAATGTATCTGTATAGATTCAGCAAGACAGAGAGGTCTAAATGCCCCAGCAGCAGACAGGGCTGTGTCCAGCTTAGAAGACAAAAAAGAAAAGCAGGGGAGAAAGAGAGAGTGAGGGGCTAGTCCAAGTTTGCCTTCAAGTGTGTCCTGGGATTGTCTTACAGTCTAAGGGAAAAAATGATGGCTAATAATGTGGGCAAGTGGCCGGTGTTTTAAAGCAGACAGAAAGCGGGAGCGCATGAGGGAAGGAAGGAAAGAAAAAGAGGGGAGAGCGAACTTGGAGAGGACTGAGCAGGCACAATGGGAGCAGCGTGGATCGGAAGCTTAGTGCAAACACGTGCGAGCCAGCAAGGTGCCGTCTCCCCTTTCGGCTGGGGCCGAGCTCAGCTCGGCTCCCGCTTCTCCACCCCAGCGCCCCCCCCCCCCCCCAGCGCCCATGAGGATTGCCTTTGCCTCGGATGGGCCTGTAGCGAGACCCGACCCGCTTGGGGGGGGGGGGGGGACAAACAAAAGCAGATGTGTCCAAGTAAGCCAAACAAACACAAAGTCACAGATGAGAAGGTGCCACTCAGCTCCCCCTTCGAAAGAGTGTTTCAAGCTTTTTTTTTTCTGGAGGGGGGGATGTCGTTTGCTTTCCACGCGCTACAGCATCGTGCAAAGCTACGACTAGACAGAAGGGATCCCAGCCAGCCCAGCGCCGCCTGGAAAGGCTCCCGAGCCCGTCTGTGACCCCCACGGCTTGATCGGCCGTCGGGGTAGTGAGGGGAAATGAAGGGCCAACTTGCTAGTCCTCGCGATCCTCGGAAATCGTTTGCTGCTCTGAGCGGACGGGAACGGCGTTAAAACAAACATTACAGGGAGAAACTGGATCTTTTCTCCAGTGTGGGGTCTACGGGCTGCGTTCCTGTTTCCTCACCAGCCATAAAGCAAGGCAAAATTAAGAACAAAGAAAGGGGGAGGGGGGAGAAAGAAAGGGGAGAAAGGGGGGGAAGAGAGAAAGAAAGAAAACCCGCCCTCCCTCCTTCCTAAACGAGAATGCTGAGAATTAAAGACGTGGTGAAACTGATCAGGTTCAAGTTCGTTGGGGTTTTTTGATCTTGTTCTGCCTCCTAGCGACTGAATCTCACATGCAAACCTATCGTTAACCAATTTTTTTTAAATCCAACTCCAACACATCTCGCCCCCCCCTCCCCCAAGCCCCCCAAATCTCACAGGGAGAAATGTACCGAATGGCAATTACACTGCCAGCAAAAAAAAATTAATAACTTAAATATGTATCTGTATATTACATATGGAATTGCCAAGTCAGGGGGAAACCCTGCACGACTGGGGAAGGATTTGGGGATGGAAATCTAATCTTTCAATTATTCTGTGACAAGTGAGTCTAACACACGCGGCACACACAAACCCTAAGGATGAATGCACTCTGGTATATGCATTTTTAAAAGTAACATAGGTTACTAGTGTCGGCACCAGTTTCGGCAGCTCGCGGAGGAATGGGGTGGAAGGGGGTGGGTTCCTGCGACATGTTCTGGAAGAGATAGCACCTCCAGAAATGTGACAGTTATGTTGCAATACATAACATAACACAACGTTTTGCATTTCAAAAAGCTCTTAGAACTGTAGCAAATGACTGAAACAATGAGGGGTGGAGGGAAGAGAACCTTAAGGTGTCTAAAAGAAAACTTTACGCAAGCAAATGTTTTGGCTTCCCCTGCCTTTACGGGAACTGTTTTATCCAAATCGTTAACATTCTCCAACGGACTGTGTGCAAATCTTGCTCCAAATATCTATGCATCTGAGTGGGGAAATTGCATTGTAAACTTTTACAGAGCGCGAGAGGGGAGCGGGGGGGGGGGTTGTTTGCAGACAGAGAAATTGCACTGAAACGGACGGTCCCTGAGAGGGGAGAAAAACACCTGGAATACTGGGGGGAAATAAAATACAAGCGTGCATCTTTTTGCTTTCCCACCGCCCAAAAAATAAAATATTTCCTCTCGTCTTCCCTCCCACCCGCTCCAGATCCGAGTTCCCTTTTGTTGTGTAAGCAGCGACCTTGCTTACTTTGCATTCAGCTTTTATGTTTTATTGGGGGGGAGTGGAAGAAGGGGAGAATTTTTGTGACGAATAGTGTATTTTTAAAATGTCCCCGGGAGCGTATTTTTTTAATTTGATCGTGACAGTGACGATAGTTGGTTGGTTTGGGGTTTTGTTTTGTGTGTGTGTGTGTGCTTTGCTTGGGTTTGCTCTTGTCTCTGCTTGTTGGCAGGAGGCTCCCCGCACACGCGGTGCTTGTAAACATTCAGACACGAGATTTTTCCCAATCAAAATCCACTTCCACTTTTTTTGAAAATCTTCCAAAAAATAGTAAGCGAGAGAGGAGGGAATTCCTCTCGCTCGCTCGCTCTGCCCCGTGCAGCCGAGCCAAGCAGCCCAAGTTCGCAGGCAGGAGTTGGGGGCAGTGGGGGAGGAGGGGAGGAGTGGGGGGAAGGCTGGCATGAGTCGGTTGGCCGGGGGGAAGGTCCGATTGTGGCGGAGCCCCGGGGAAAGCCAACGATGGCTCCGGGCAGCACAAGCAGCCGCTGCTGCCTTTTTTGCCCTTTCGCCGCGGAGGGAAAAGAGGCGCAGAAGAGAGCGGGACAAACACCCCACGCCTTGGAGCGGAAACAAAAGGGGGGACATTGCCCCCCCCCGGTACGCAACAAGGTTTCGCTCGGGAGAGATGGGGATCTGGCTAAAACCACGCGCCCCTAGACTTTTCTCTTCACTGGACCCTAATCTCTTGTCTGTCTGTCTGTCTGTGCGTCCAATGTCCAGTCTGTCTTTCCTGCAGGGATTTCTTTACACTCCCCCCACACACACCCCGCACGGACAAATTCTGCTCTTTTCCCAAGTCACACTGGCACAATTCGAAAAACGCAGATCAAAGCGAGAGGGGGGATGAAAAAGAAAAAGAAGGAAGAGAGAGTGAGTAAGAAGGGGGCATGCTCCAGGAGCAAAGAAAAGAAAAGTGATCGAGGTGATTTAATTAGAGAGAGACTGAGACGGGGGGAAAACCCGAGCCAACATTTAGTGCATTTCCACCCCTCTCGCCCGCTTTTTCCGCTGCTCTGAAATAAAATAACCCGCCCGAAGGAGGCACAGAAATAAATGCACGTTGCTCGCTGGGTTACTTACGCGAAAATTCCCGCTTGCTTAAGTGCTGGGGTTTGCCTTGCTTGCGGCGAGACATGGTGGGTTGGTGGCTGCGGTGGCTTGTGAGCCGCTCGGTTCACATCGGGAGAGCCGGGTGAGAAAGGAAGGAGACTCCAGAGAAAATATCTTCATCAATGTCTTTTGACATCCAAAATAAATTAGAAATAATACAAAGATGGCGCAGGGAAGATGAATTGTGGGATAGCAGTCATGGCTTTTTTTTTTTTTTTTTTTTTTTGTGCAAGAAAAAAAGAGAGAGAGAGGGAGAGAGAGAGAGAAGGAGAGAGAGAGATGAAAAAAATGGCAAAAGCCCCCCTGAGCTGCAAGTTCAAGTGCGGACGTGACGTCCCTGCGAACTTGAACGTCAGGAGCCTGGATGGACAGAGACATACAAAACATGGGCAGGGCAAGCTGGAGAGAGGGGGAGGAGGGAAGAGGAAGGCAACACCAATGGACACTCATCAGGGGCTGGACATGAAAAAGAGACCAGGACAAGCCAATGGACAGTGATCGCAGGGGGGAGAGGGGAGGGGGAAGCGGGAGGGGGGTGCACTAGACACCAGGCGCACGCTGCTTCGCGGAGCAGGGGGGTTGGGGTGGAGGGGAAAGGAGCTGGGCACGCGGTGCAGAAGTGGCCGCAGAGGAGTAAGTGCAGAAGGCAAACACAGGAGTGGCCAGGAGGGGAGAGGGAAATAATAAATAAATAAAACCAGCCGCACACACACACACGCACGCACACCCCGCGCTGAAAAAGGAAGAGAGGCTTGCCCAGGTGAAATGCGATGGGATGCTCCCAGGAGGGGGAGGCACGGCAGGTAGTCTGGGAGCCCACCCAGCAGGCAAAGCCAGGGGATTCAAAACTTTCCACCGCCGCACGAGCAAAGCCCCGAGAAGCAGTGACAGGCCCTGGCAGGCAGCACAAAGGGAGAGAGCGGGCAAGGGGACGGACGGAGGAAAGTTTGCGCTTGGAGCAGCCGGGGGAGAGGCGGCCAGGGCCAGCCTCCTTCCTTTCAGGCCGGAGATGGGAGAAAGGAGACGAGTTTCAGAGTCAAGTAGAAAAGAGGCAGAGGATGAGAAGGAAAAGGGAAGGCGGTGGAACTTGATACCCCCCCCTCCCGCACCCAGCAGTCCAAAAAACCAAATAAAATAAAAACAGCCGAGGCAGCCTGCAAAGCCACGCCGGGCTCTGAGATGTAACGAGCAGTGACCGTGTCTAATAAAACTAACGAAACGGGAGCGCAGGAAGCGCAAACCACAGCTACGTTACTGGCGAGAAGCGGGGCGAGCCGAGCCGAGCAAATGGGCAGAGGGGGCAAGGCGAAGCGGCGGGAGTTGGGGCCGAGGAGGCAGCGGCCGCAGCGTGGGTTGTAACTTACCGGGGACACACACACACATTCCCCCGGGGCGGGATCGGGTTGCGAGAAGGGATAAGCGGGAGAGGAGGAAGAGAGCGTTTGTGGCAATTGCTCCGCAGAAGGGTTACAAAGCGTGCGCCGCGGCAGGGCAGCGAGGTGGCGAGGCCGCGCCCGGAGCGCACGCCCCGGCCGGCTCCCCGGCGGAGAACGCCGGGAGAGGGACAGAGAGAAAAGAGGTGCAAAGGAGGGAAGAAGTGGATCTAGCACAGGAAGGGGAAAGAAGAAGCTTGCTGTGACTGTAAGAAATATTTTAACACGCAAAACTGTAATAATGACGTTACCCAGGGAGAGCCGGGGGGGGGGGGTGGAAATCCTTCAGTTTGTTCACAGAAGCAGCAGGGAATGCAAGTGGTCGGGGCTGTCCCTGAATTCTCAGCCGCTTCCGATCGGACGGCTCCTTTTGTGTGAGCAGTACACGCGCTGGGTTATAAGCGCCCTTTGGGGAGAGTCTGTGGAGAAATTAGAGGAGACCTGTTGGAAACAAGACCCTGTCTCTTTAATGGAGAAACACACACGCTGCTGTTGTCACAGGTCCGTTTCATTCGGGTGTGGGATACTTTCAGTTTCACGTCAACGGTACAGCAATAGCACCCCCTACAATCTGAAGTTTATTCGCAAACATCCCTTAAAGCCTCAACCTCCTCCAGCATCGCGGCTGCTTTCCCGGGCTGCCTAGGCGAGGAGTGAGGGGAAGTGAGGCAGGGAGGGTGTGTGTGCCAGGCGGCTTCAAAGGGACTGATCAAGAGCTGCAGGTGAATCCATCGAACTACTTAGAGGTGATCTCTCCCCTGTCATGAAGCGCAATAGCCTCCTCCTCAAGATCTGTTTTATTATTGCACTTTCCTTATCATCGTAATCTTCAGCCAAGAGGTGTCGGTTGTGCACTTTAACTTGCTTTTGTTTGGTTTTTATACACACACACACACACACACTTTACCACAGTTTTATGGTCCAGCTTCATTTTATAGCTACCTACAGCGAGAGAGATGCAACTGCTAATCCTGCTTTCACACTCTAGCTTCCGCGGGTAAAGTTTTAACCCCCTTAAAACGAGTGTGTTCCTATAACGCGCAGTGGAGTGAGTGATTCTGAAAGGGAAAAGGAGGGGTTGATGCTCACCACTATGAGGGTGTTTCTCCCCCCCCCCATGTAAATAAAAAATGAATCCCCAAAGCCTGTGAAGACGCAGGATTCATTTGCAGTAAGGCTCTGTAACCACCTACCTGACACGATTTCCTCTATGCCATGGGCTCTTCGGAGTAGGTCAGCATCTGTCTTACGCCACTATCTATTTTTGTCTTGCTCCAATTTAAATAGACTCCTTCGAGCTATAAATGAATCTAATTTCTCTGCTTTGGGGCGGGGGGAGATATGGGGGAGCGGACAGGCAGAAAGTAAATAGTATTCTGTATGAGGGTTTTTTAAAATAAAAATAATTTCAGGTGACAATAGCAACCTGCCTCATTCTTTTGGTATCACACTGCAATTCAGAGGTGGTACTTCTGTATCTAAACATACGTTCCTTTACAGAACGTATATAAATAGGCGTGTGTGTACTTGTAGATACATATGTGATTTGATTTATATATAATAGCGTGTATAAAGCCTTTCAAGGTGGCTGCAGTGTAAAAAGTAATGACTTTATTATCCCTGAAAGGTTCTGTGGTTCATACTTAACAGTCTTCTGAATTACAATTCATTACGCAGTTGTGCGCTCTCTAAAGCCAACCTACCCATCAGAATACCTATCTGTGGTTATTTCCAATAAATAACCGGCAACATTTTATTGATTTTCTTTTTAGAACCATAAGAAATTAAGCACTTAGTTACAACTAGATCTGTTTTATTATTGCACTATGCGTTAGATTCCAGAGGTGACTTCCTAAACCACATCTTAAAACATACATTAAAAAGCCAATTTTACAGATGCTTTTGTGAGTGGCAGCTAGACGGTTTCCACCATTAGCATATACTTGATTTCAGCATCATAAAATCCTCGATTTCAATGGAAAGTCTTTCCCCCTAAAACAATATTTCATCTCGTCTGGATTGTAATTAATATTGGCATTTGATCACAATTGCGTTTCTCTCTCTTTTCTCCCCATCACTTTGCATAGCCATGTGATTTCAGCAAGGTAACTAAACTCAAGAAAGAAAAGGAGTCAGGAGACATTTTTTAAATATTATATCACCACAAATTAACGATGCAGGCGGATTTTGGGAGGTAGGAGGAGTGAAAGGGATAGTTTAACTAGAACACGTGGGGACAACATAACTATTACAATCCTTGATGTGACGCTTGATGGGTAATAAATTATGACAATGTTAAAAATATTTTTCTGGCAGTCCAGTTAACTGCGTTTGGGGTTGTAAAGCCTTTACTGATTCCTTTTATGCCTTGTAATTATGGTCCATGGGCTCTCCCTAAACCGTTTGGTGTAATGTGTGTAAACTCTTAGCTAATAGACCTTTTTTGAGCGCAAGGACTTTTCTCAGCACTTCCTGCAATATATATTCTGTCTCTGATGGCTGTATTTAATGGCCAAGTCCTGGTTTATGCTTTATAATGTGTTGACAAGTTTTCTAACAGACTTTCTGAAATAATGCACATATATTCAGGTCGGTTAGAAACTCCACAGTATTTTTAGAGTCGAGTAGATCTATATCCTAATGCACTGAGAGAGAGTGTAAATCATACAGGATTTCATAGCCCTTTCAGTAGTTTTCTGTATGAAGTATGAGCAGCGTGGCCTCCAGACGTAACCTTTTAGAAAAAAAGACAGTGCTTTTATTTTATGGTGTAAAGTGCTTTTAGCTTCAGGGCTCTGAACGTGAATGTGGTCAACAAACAGCTCCTGCAAGGGATCTTAATACAGCCACAGTACTAGTGCTGGGGAATTGTCTGGTTGGGATTCAGGTTGGAACGGGTTAAAGGTCCATCTCGATGGAAATGACAAGATTAAAATACACTAGGCACTGTCTGCCTTTAGAGCCAACACCTTTATTGACTTAAAATACATAAATAAACACATATAATCTGTTCCTGCCTATTGAATCTGGAGATCAGACTTTTCTGGTATCTGTAATCTCCTTTCAGAGGTGCATGCCACCATCTACATGTGACCTACTTATTCTGTGATCTGCACCTGGTCCTGAGACACTACTAAAAAATTTAAAAAACCCAACACCCCCCTGACCCCCACCACAAAATCCAACATGTCACAATAACTTAAGGGACTCACACTTAAACCCTACCAAAGCAAAGCTGTTCACACTCAGAGTTTAAATGCCAACTGGACACAGGGGATCTAACCCCAAATATAGTCTCTAACCCTATTTTAGGTGGGTTTGCCTCTGATAAAGACCTGAGGATCTCTCCAAGGTGGGCCGGGCGGGGGAGTGTCTTTGGTAATGCTGTGTAGTTTGTCACGCCAATGAAGTTTCATTGAACTGAACTGAAACATTGAAATCCTACCCTTAATTCACCCCGCTGACTGTGCCCATGTTTTTGCAGCAAATGTTAGTAAGGTCACCCACATACCCCCTAAGCACAGAAGCCTGGGCGAGGACACGAAAGGCAGTTTTACTCAGATGGGCCTGGTTCCTGCAAGGTGCTGAGCACTCTGGCTGCAGTCCTTCAAACCATTTTAATGCATGCTTAACTTTAGAGAGACAAGGTGGGCGAGATAATGTCTTATATTGGACCAACTTCTGTTGCTGAGCAAGAGAAGCTGGTCCACTAACAGATATTGCCTCACCCTCCTTGTTTCTCTAATATCCTGGGACCCACAGGGCTACCACTATACTACTTAACTTTAAGCAGGTAATAGTCCCACAGTGGTTGAGTTGACTTCATTGGGACTGTCCATGTGCTTAAAGAAGATAAGCATGTGCTTAAATGCTTTGCAGGATCAGGCCACCATGCAGAACTGAGCCATAGGTACATTTACTCATCTTTGTCTATCTAGGGACTCATTTTAGGACTTTCAGTGAAGTCAATGGAAAAACTCCCCTTAAACAAAACCATGCCCTATTTTAATTAATGGTAGGGGGGTTATAATGTAGTTTTGTTTGTTTTGTGATATACATTAGAAAGGAGATGGGAGCAAAGACATTGTACCCTATCTATAGCTCCTTTGCACCCTATGCAATGTTATTATTTTGTACAGTACTTTATCTAATCAGCATTTCGAAAGTGCCTGTCACAAATTTGTTGGTCTCTAAGGTGCCACAAGTACTCCTGTTCTTTTTTCATAGTATCTGGGTACTTTTAAAGCATCTTAGCCTTTTTCGCACCTATTGTTAAGTCAATAGTGAGACAATTAACAAAGGAAGCAAGTGAACATGGTACTTTACAACTGTTAAAAATAGGTGATAGTTGCATTAGAAATGCTGAGAAATTAGAGAGGGGCAAAACCCAAAAAACACGCAGTAACACCCCTTCTCCTTATTGTTTTATTTATGTTATAATTTTGTAATAAGCATCCATGGCTAATTAAGAAAGGGAGCTTCTTCAGTGAAGTAGTGGACAGGGCACTATCACTGGAAGTCAGGAATTCTGACTTCTGTTGCTGGGTCTGCTGTTGACTTGCTGTCCAGTCTCAGTTGGGGTCTCTAGGTCCTATAATTAATAATAATGCTTATTCTACAAAATAAATACTTATTAAATAAATAGTACTTATTTTTACTATTAAAACACACACACATACACACCCCTTCTTCTAAGAGCTTAGTCTATGGTCTTGATTTCCCAACTTCTTGCACAAGGCTCTCATGTGCACCACACTCTGCCCAGATGCTACATGTTGCAGGATCAGGGCCTAAAGATGTGAAGGAATACTGTACAGTTAATAAACCATGGTCTTAATCCTGCTTTCTTTGCACCCATTCACTGAATGGAAGACTGGGGTGCACAGTGAGTGCAGCAGCAGCAGGCCCCAAGAGTCCTATGCAAATGTTATTGTTTTTAGGCTTCACCTGAATTATTACAATCTATACATGGTATGAGACACTTCTGCTGACATCATATTACATCATTAGGATCAAACACAATGTCAAGGGAGCTATTACAAAATGGCACCAAGCTCCCCTTGCATTCAGCAGGAGTTTTGCGTAAATAGACATAGTCATTATATAGCAGGATAAGGTAAAAAATATTTCCCTGGGCCTTGTTGATCTGCGGGTGAATCAGGCCAGATACAATGTAAGTGGAACACCTACAGTACAAAACTAACTCTCAGTGAAGTCAATGGAATTATAAATTCTAGAAATATTATGAATATTCTCCTTCCACAGTAAGGAACACTGATATATTTTTTTTACAATAAAATTACAAAGTTAGTTCTGGAACCTGCAAAAGCTTACTACCAGGCAAAGCATGCAGTAGTAAGCATTTGCAGGATCACAAGCTTATGTACTAATTGTTAGGCTATAAGATTTTCCTTGTAAGTTCCTCAAGCATCTGGGCCCCTGGGTGAAATCCTGGCTCCAGTGAAGTCAATGGGGTCAGGATTTCAGCCTGTGTTCCTATTTGTACAGCATCCAGCACAATGGAGCCCTGATCCTGATCCTCTGGGTACTATTGAAAATTAATGTTAAATAGCACTAATAAAGTTAATCATAAATCAGCCTTTCAACATTATATAACTTTGCTTCCAAACTTTAAAAAAAATGTGGGTGTGGGTATATGCACACACATGTGCAGGGAAGTCACCAATGATGGTAAAGACAGAAGAAATGCTATTAAAATTTCTTTTTTATCAAACATTTGGTTTTATCTACAGCATGATTTTATTCTATGCTCCTCCAGCCCCTGAAGATATTTGTAAATCTTTTGTACAAAAAATGTTTTTAAACATTTTAAAATCATATCCGCTCTAACATTTTGTATACCAGCTTTCAACCCAACATTATTTCAAACAAATGGGAGTTTAAAACCTCTTAAAATTTGGGTTTATAATATAAATGCTGACAGACTCTTAATCATAGCACCACTGCCAGCTACTGTCATAATGAAATAGCTGAGTTTTCATAACTATAGAAGCACAATAGTTAAGGTCTGTCAGTGTTTCTGTTATAACCCCCAACTTTAAGAGGTTATATCTTGGCAGTTTAAATTGTAGTGAGCTGAAACTTGGGATACAAACTGTCAGACCATATGTGAAATTGTTTTACAAATAATTTGGCTAACCAGTTTTTTGGTTTACAGAGCATCACAGCATGATTTGTAATGGTTTCAGACACTTTTTTTTCTTTTACCCACATCCAGCCTATGATTTGTTTTCTAACAGAAACTTCATAGGCAGTTAGGACTTTGTTTGGAATGCAACTTTTTGTTATGATGAAAATTTCTACTGGCTTCAGAGTATAGGTATAAGTTAAAACTGTGACACCATCAAAGGGGTTATTGTGAATGGATACATGAATTTATACATTCAGATGTACATACAGAAGGAGGGAACGAATGTGAAAGAGAAATCTTAGTTATATCTATCATAAAGGAGAGACTTCTAAGCATGCTGGATAAAGAATGTAAGTGGCTTGCATAAGAGGAAATGAAATCTCATAAAACTTATCCACTTTGTACATCAATTACATTGTGCTATATTCCAAAGATAGCATCTCTCAGACCAATTTATAACATAGTGCCAAAGAGGGCAGGTGCTCACTGAGCCAACAATCTGAAATATATTTCTGGCACAATACCTACTGTGAGTAGGTCAACTTGATCATTTATACATATGACAAGGATAGTGAGGACCAGGGATATATCCCAGACAGCACTGGTCACTTTGTTTATCTATGTTAACAATTTCCTAGAATCTTTTAATCTTCTTGTATTTCCTGAACATATGGAAGTAAGTCCCAGATATACCTTGGCATTAGGACAATCATCATGTGCAGAGCCCAATACCTTTTGGGCATTTTGAAACATTTTTGCAATGGTTGAGGTATTTGACTTTGAACACTGAGTATATACATAACTTGTACTGCTTTTTGTTATAAGGCGTTTTACTGTGAATTACTCACAGTAATATTTTTATTTTTCATTTATAAACCTCTGTCTCCTAGGGTGATTTTTATCTCGGTAATTTCAAATCGCATCATGCTTAAACTCTACATACAGATGGCTAGTTTTGGTGGAGATTTTTTTTTAAAACCCCTGTGATAAAGCCAGCTGACAATGAAACTACATATGGACAAGGACTGCCAGACCAAGATAAGATTTTTTTGAAAGATGAGCTGCAAAAATTTAACAACAACATCCTGTTCCAGGGCCAGACCATGCAACCCTTCAATTCACGGATCCTCCGTTGGAGATTCCCCAAACAATTACAAAATATGAGCCTAACCCTGCAGTCCTGACTGAGGAACATAGATTTCAGTTGGAGTTTTGCCCCCAGGTCAAGAGTCAGACTGTAGCTCTGGGTTCTACATTTGTAGCATTTAAAATGTATACATAATTCTAAAACTAAATGTTATAAAGTCAGTTCCTCCTTTGCTTATCTGCCAAGACGTATGATCAGGATCATGGCCCTCTTGTACATTGTTCTTGACCTGCTCATGTAACTCCACTTGACATCAACTCCACTGCTGATCAAGAATAGTATACAGCCCTATCTTTTTGCCTTGCAAAACTGATGATAACAACTACTAAGAGCTTGGTCCTGAAGTCATTGTGCACTCAGGCCCCAATTCAGCCGCGTACCTAAGCACATACCTAACACGGAGAATGGATAATGTATGCAAGTATTTTTCTCCATTCGGTTTCTGACTTTAGCTGTTAAATGGGAGGATTTTCCTAACTAGCACATAGTATAGCTAGCACAATTATTACCAACTACTATAAAGAAATCTTGCCCAATATAACAGCAAAACCAGAGGCATAACAGGTACACAAATTGCCCCCAAAGTGGGAACGAACAGTAGGTCAACTTTTCTTTAAATGTGCAGTGGGCCACCAATCTGATGACATTGATAACCCTTAAACTTGGCACAACTTGTAACTTTAAGAACAGACAGTAGCAGTAGTAGAAATCCAACAGTACCTAACATTGGACTCCTACATTTCACACATAGGCATTCTGGTAAAAACTCGACTTTATTTACTGGTTCCAATCACATGGTCTGGGTCGGTGTGACAAAGGTGAGACCTCAGCCACATGGAAGGGGTGAGTAACCACTGACAACAATTGTTGTTACACCTACTGCTCCACATATGCACTTACTCCTGCTACAGCGTAATAGTGAATCCCAAGGTCAGAGGTGGCTAGCACAATGGAACAGCTTGTGGAACTGTTGACACTGGTCCTGACATCCCCACTCTCCCACTACAACATCCCCCTCCTGCCCTGTTTCAGAGGTTAAAAGGTAGGAGAGCTGAGTCAACGCTGAGCAAGACCTGAGCTACCCAGTAAAACATGTGGTGCAATTACTGATCACCGGATTAATTATCTGTTCACCAGAAATTCTGTATGAATTGGCTATTCCTAGCCACAAGGAGTAGCCCTGCATATGACAACACATGCTCAGGCATGTGGGCGGCTGAGACATAACTAGCTCCTGTGGGGAAACAGAGAACCCTGTAGTAGTCAGGAGTAAGAAGAGGAGGAACTGATTTTCAACTATTTTGTTTTAAAATATAAAGTCACCTGTATCCTCTTCTGCACTAAGGAGCTGGATCTTAAACAGCTTTTTTCAAACTCTTTTGTAGGGTGACAAAAATCATTCAGTTATCCCAAGCTCCAAATGCAAGTTTCAGCAAACAAAAACCAAAAAGTTCTTCAGCTGCACAGGGCGGGGACAAGATTTGAGGATGCCATCTTGTGTACTGTAGAGTCCAGGTCTGGGACGGGGGTGGGGCTCCCTGTGTGTCCTTGCACGGCTATGTTTGGGTGGCAGGCCAGGGCAAAAGTGTGGGAGGAAAGGATTGCTTCTTCCAATAAACCTTATGGATCTACCCAATGTGGAGAAAGTCTACTCGGGCTTGGTACAGCATGACAAGAGTTTTGGCCATGACCCAGAAAAAACACTTAAGCATGTGCTTATCTTAATGCACACAAGCAGTATTTACATACTTAAAATTAAGCATGTGTTGGATTGGGGCCTTAGCTCGATGTTAATATGCCTTATTCACCTGATTTTTAAAGCTTAGTGTTTCAGTGATTTAAAATAACGTTGTGTTGAAATGTAGAACACAAATGGCCAGCCTATACATGATTTTTTAAAGTGTTAATCTTTAAGGCCACAGTTAGTTTATAGAGTGGTAGAAGAGAAACACACACATTTCTCAGAGTTTAAAATATATTGTGCCAAAATCTAGACCATAACCAGAGAATTAGTTATAGCTATGAGTTGAGACCTTTCTTCTGAATTAAAAAAAAAGTTTGAAAAAGTAGCTGCAAAGATATTATTCATACTATATAATATTTTTCTGTGCAATACTAATGTCAGCTGCTTTTTATGTACAAAGTTACATATGAAATAATAGAATGCTTGCAATAATAATTTTAATGTGCCTTTCTAGAGGCAGAATAAAATACGGATATGTAGCCTAATGTTGCACAGAACGATGTGGCAGCAAAGTATAATATGATTGATGGTGAATAATGTGATAAGAGCATCTTTCCCTGATCAGTTTGGACAGTTATGTCACCATTTCTTATTGATAGTACATATAATTTTTACTATATAGACGAATTCTGACTGCAGTGAAAAGGATGCCTCAGCCATTAGTCTGAATAAGATTGTATTTGAATCAAATAATACAAAAGTTTACTGCATAATATTACACAGAAAGCTGATGTACAGTGAGAATAATATGGTTAACAGTGTTACTTATATGTTAACTATTGTTCTGTGAGTAATTGTATCCTAGCGTTTAAGAAAGCAATGTCAATTAAATACAAAAACTGCACTAAATATAATTTTAAAGTTTAGATTTCATCATACTAAAACAAGTAAATTCTAGCTTTACCTGGCAGCATTGTATGTAGGTATTGCGGCTTATATATCAGCACGTATATACCATGGTGAGGGGTGTTATAGAAAAACCTAAGAGAAATATGGAATATATACCATTTCTCACCATCAGTCTTTAGACATAACTCCTCACTGAAATCAGGGAGGAGTTCACTCTTAAAATGAATGGCACGTACGTCCCAGTAAAATCAGCCATCCAGTACTCTAAAGCCCCTAGAAAAAGACAATAAAAACTGCACCTTAGCACAAGCAGGGGTGGGGAGTTAAAGACCTAATGGCCATGTAATTAATCTATCATCCAGAACTAAAGATGTTTGAACTTATGCAGCAATGGATGTTCTTTCTACAAAGAAGGCCAAAAGTGTCTGAGAAACAAGGTGTATCTGAGTCAGCCTTAGTACTCAGAGCCAATAAAAATGAAACTATTCTCTATTGAGACCTAATTAGCTTTTATATTCAAAGTTGTACTGCATATTTTTACCGTTGCTTATGAGTGGGACTAAAAAAATATATGTACCGTAGCACTATACTTTTTAAGTGTCTGTTGAATGCGTTTTCCATTCTCCAAGGATTGCCTTCTTCCTTAGATGCATACATTCAGCAAATATGGCGAGGCTAATTATTTTCCCCTCAAATGACAAGTGCTTTTCTACAACAATTTTCATAACATCATGGACCGTGGGTCTTCAGCCTTGTAACTTTCAAAATACTCCCTTCGAATCCTAAAATGAAAAAACGTTTGGTAAATAAATTTCATGCCATGGACTTTACAAGGAATAGACTTGTATCAGAGCCACTGTTCATGTATAATACTGTTTCGTTTTTTTAAAGGAGGATATATATTTTTCGGTTACCTTTCCTGACTGTAAAGCAATCACAGAAAACTACAGGAGGTACCATAAATATGCAAATTACTGAGAGATAACTGGTTTCAGTGGTTCCGCCTTCAAGTAGTAGGAAACATGAGCGTGCTGGAGCTCTTCATTCCAAGTAATTTGTATGTTTGTGGTGCCCCCTGCTGCACTCACAAGTTGTCCAGGAAAAGGAGAGCAAAATCTTAAAGCATTCAAACATGGGTAAATATATAGATTTTACAGCAGTGTCCACTGGCATTGCTATAGTTAAAGGTCTGTCTGCATTTCCATTATCAGCTCTCTTTTTCAGAGGTTCAGAATTCAGCTATAAATATTTGCTCTGGGCAAAACCTTAACAAGATTTTAGCAGGGGAAGGATTGATTTATTTATCCTTTTTTTTTAAATTTACTAATTTTCTTACAAATATCTGGATTTACTGTCTCCCTCTCTCTCTCTCTTATTTGTTCATATATATTATATTATTTTCTTACAAAGTGTAGTATTTCACCTTATACACCAGGTACTCAAAAACTTCTGACAGTTTGATATCACCTTTTTCTAATTACAAATCTATCTGATATCTCCCTATCCTGATGTACTCATCTTAAAGATTCTCATAGATGTAGATTAGTACAAGGAATGTAACATTCTTTTTCTGTGTTATGTACCTACTCATAAAATCTGACTATATTTGCATATGACTCTATAATCACATTGCCATGAAAACAAAATATAAAACCCTATCTTTTTTAATTCAGATTTTGACTGGTTCACTTTAGTCATTTGCTCCTGTACTGAAGAGAAATTTAAATCAAGTATATAATTCATTTTTAAAAATTTACAAACATACATTTAGAAGTTAAAACATGGAAGAGAAAAAATCTTATGACTTTCAGATGATTCCCTCCCTCCTCCCCCCGTTATTACCTTAAAAATGGCTTTGTTTGTTAAAGTGAATTTTTGCAGGTCATGAGTCCAGAAGGTGGACTAAGTATTCTAGTATTTTTTAAAACATATCTAAATGATGTAACTAAGTTATAAGTGTTAGGAATTGGCTACAGTAGATGGGCACTAACTTTATTACAAATATCTATCTTAACATTGTGGTGATTCCATATCATGGAATAACATGATACAATTAAAGACCCATGACAGTCTATTAAATACACCATATGCATTTTAAAAATTGCCTGGAAATGTGTTCGCATGACAGAGTCTAATGGTTCAGGAGGAGCTCTTACTCTTTTTCAAATAATAAAAATTGTTATAGACCAGTCTATCATGTCATTGCTCACCAATTTCTATGAGCATAATTTTATGTTTTTGTTTAAATGCTACAGCAAAGGGAAAAGAGAGAGAATTTAAACCACAAAAACTACATGTAATTCAGATCCTTAAATTTTAATCCACAAAGGGAAGAAAACTGAAAGAGCAGGCTGGTATTCTATACTTAAGGTGGCTCCCATTTTGCTTCAGTATAGCAGAAGTCTCAGACTCATATGTGATGCTATTCAGTAACATATTGCAACAGATAGGCACTAGAGAGTGAGTTAAGAGTGACAACCTGGAATTCCAGCCTTACCTCTGATTTTCCTTGACTCTGTGGGTTTAAGCCTGATATTCAAGGCTATTTTAGTGTAGCTAGATAGATAGACTTTTCTGGGTGTTGGAGTGGTGGTGACAGCATTATCCATATAGAATGAATTTGAATTATAGATAAAGCTACTAACAGTAATAATTATTACTATGACTTTCCATTACTGAAAACTTCAAATAAGTCTCCTGAACTATATTTGAGGGATTTTTTCTCATGCTAACTCCAGGGTTGATTGCTGGAAAAGGTTGACTGTTAGAGAAAGAAAACCAGTGCACTACACAGCAGTTGGGAATCGAAGGCCCTCTTTACCAGAACCCCGCCATAAAAATACTGTCACTCACCTTCCAGACACTCAGTACAACCATTCAATCTATTGAATCAAGAGACTGTTTGATCTTATCTGCATCTGTGAGCTGACTGTCAACCTGCTTAGGCTGCATATTAAATCATCTATAGTAGCTGTATCAAGCTGGGATGATCTGTTAATTCTAAATTTATTAACCCTTGGAGTGCAGTCATCATGTTTAATCTAGTGTAGCCAGCATTTATTTTACAAGACTAAATCCTTCTTTAAGATATGGCTGTGCTGTAGGTTAAAGAATCATTAATGTGCAAGACATAATTATAATTGGAAAGAACTCACTTTGATCTTGAAAAGCCACTGCCATCACTACGATTCCAAACAGACATGGGTATGTTTGCTTCAGTATAAATGTTGTGTTCACCTGATTAAATTTTCTTGTGGAGAGAGTTTTGTCTGAGAAAATTACAGGAGAAAAGAATGGCCCTCAACAACATTTTGGTTGTGCTTGTCCCATCAGGATGATTTAATAATCAAAGGACCACACCAGCATGCGCTGCACAAAATGCTGACTGAAGGCACAGGCACACTGTACCACACACCAACCATCCTTGCTAACGCAAACTTCTGCCACCAAGATCTGAATTCAAAGATTTGCAGTAGCCATTAGGACTCCTCTTCAGTCTATTGCATGACTCACTAGTAGTGTAGTTCTATATATATATAAACTGCATATGTTAATCTGATTTTTATACACACATGTCTCTCCCTCTCTCTCTCTATCTATTATACTGGCACATTGCTGATGTTATCAACATATTCACGGCTTTTATTTCAAGCACAAACTGCTAGGCATGCTTCCTTTTTTGGCAATCACGTGCCTTATATCTCTCTAATGTAGCCTAATAACAATTTTAGCATTCAGATGAAGCGATTTCATTCTGTGACTGCCTTTTCTATTAGATTTGATTTTGAGAAGCCCCAGTGGGTGCCTCCGAGGCAGAGATCTATCTGTGAGGCTGCAACCGATTCAATAGCAGCCTGAGCTAACCTTGACCTTTCCCTAGACCCTGCTCCATCTGGTGCCAGCCTGTTCCCCCCCCCCCCCCGCCCCTTCTTCTTGCTTCATAGTCAACATTGATCAAGGCAGAATCGAGCGCCTCGTCTCCCTCCAAGGGCTGGGCAGTCTCGGAAAGGACAGCACATTTCAATCTATGGAAATGATCAAGCCTCTTATGCAATCATAAACCCACATAGAGGTTTGTGATTTGATGTTTCATTCAACCCCCCTCCGCCCCCCCCCCAGCAGGAATGTATAAGCTATAAAACAACGGCTTTCCCCAGCACCTGGAAATTATAAAGCCCGCTACTTACACAGATTGAACGCTTCACAATTTGATTTGATTTGATTTTTTTTTCAACTCACTGGATTTTTTTTTAATCCAAGATAAAAAAAAAATGCATGAAGAAGCCTTAGCAAGCCAGCTTTCAGATGAGGCTCATTTCCCTTACATCAAACACACACACAAGCATCGAAACCAATCTGAACACTGTGTAGAGCTCTATTTCTCTGCATACAGTTTAAGACAATTTTGCGTCCCCTTTAGAGTAGTTTAAAAGAAAGAGACAGGCAACTGGGTGTGATACTTTGAATTGATCTTCCTGTAAAGCCACTTCTCTCTATTCCCCACCCTTCCCTCCCAGAGTTCACGGCTATTTTATTTTCTAAATCACATATTACATTGATCGTCCTTTCTCCAGCATACTTCTCCCCCCCACCCCCTTCTTGTCTTGATCGGGGCTGGGAGCTTTAGAGTCTGGGGGGGGGGGGGGAAAGGGAAAGATCACGTGGGCAGCCCATGGACAGCAGCAGCAGCTCAAAGGAAATTGACTGACTGGCCGCTTGGGCGCATTTCAATATATGGAAATGACCAGAGGCTTCTGCAATAAATCAGCACTCAACACTTTGTCATTTCTGTAGTTCTGCTTCATTTTCTTATTTTCTTCTCCACGCAGAAGCTTGATTTCTTGCATTTCACATCTCCCCGCCCAAACCTCCCATCTCTGCTTTTGCCTGGATCACCTTTAACTGGAAACATCCTGTCGATTTTTTCCTTTATTCTGAAAATAAAAATAAAAACACAACTCGTGAATGGCTGTTGGGCTGATGTTAGTGGTTGGATTTCTTTGACATTTCCCCTTTCCATCAGGAATTACTCAATTATATTGTCATGTAGCTATAAATCCACAGAGAAAGGGGGGAACCCCTCCTTTCCTACAAATGCTTATTGAAGAGTTTACCCTGCAAACTTGAATCTACAGTCCCCGTTGTTATATTTTGCAGGGGACGTTTCCCCGAACCCACACACATTTTATTGAAGAATTTATCTTGCTTTTTTTGGGGGGGGGGGCCTGCATTGTGAGCGTCCTTGCAGCTTGGGCTTGCTCTCCAGAAGTCCCTACTGCATTAGTCTGACTACACCTGGTGCAACACAATCAACAGAATAAAAAAGCAGCTACTCTGTGTAACTTCTCTAAAGCAAACAAACCAGCGTCTCCAGCCCTGAGTTTTGTTGTTGTTGTTGTTGTTTTGTTTTTGGAAAAGGCGTTTCTTCCCCCTGTATTTCATGTGATTGCAGCTGTTTTAATGTTTCGGCTTGGTTTATGTTTCTTCCTCCTTTTTGCTCCTGGCTTTGTGCACAGTAGGCATGCAGAGGGTCAGTGGTCATCACTCTATAAAGCTCAGAATCTAATTAATTGTATTAAAGAGGAGAATCTGTTTATGCAATATGACAGCTTGTGTAACTAACCCTTTCTGTGACGCCGGGAAATATACATGTGAGCCAAATTCAGCCCTGGTGAAAGCAGGTGCACTCATTTACCCCAGGGCAAAATTTGGCCCGTCATCTCCAACTGTAGCTCACTCCCTCTAAAAAACACACCTCTCTTTTGATCCTCGCAGCATCTTGTTTTTGTAACCAGGATAAACTGGGTGTGGTTCTTTTCCCTCTCTGTTTGTTCTGTGCACACTTTTGAGTCTACCAGACAAATCAAAGACACCTTCCTTAATGATAACTGGGATTTTAATTACAAAACAATTAGACTTCATATGAAACCAGGTCAAAAGGGCTCCCTGAATTTCCCTTTCACTTGAACAGTGGGTACTGTTATGTTATATACGTTGGCATACATACATGTATATATTTTTCCTTACCATTCTCCTACCTGAAAATTACATTATTAAATCTAATACAACTTCCTCAAGATCAAAGAAAAATTTGTAACAGAAGTAATAATGTTAAGCTATCTTTGTTTGTTTGCCAGTCATTTTTGCATTGTGAACTACATTTTTAATAATATCCATAATGGATTTTATGGTTTAGATACATTGTGTATCCATGTGTTAATATCCCCATGTCCCTTAATTACCCGGACAATGTTTATTTCATTTATATTAATAACTTTATGTTTCTTCCTAAGAATTTCAATATAATCATGTTCATCTCATACCATTAGTTTTTATATTTTTCCATATTAGAGAGATATAATCTCATACACATATATACCACATACATCAGGAGCAGTTATATAATAATTGCTCACCCACACTTTTGGGTGTGTAAGCAATGGAGAAATGAAATGGACAAACAGATGACAGTACATAGGTCTATGACAGACATACTATTTAATGAAAAAAAGTGTCTGAAAATATGTTTCTTTTTGTTTTGAGGAATTTGTTTTGATTTAGGTCTATAGATAGTAAAAAAAAAAGGCAGAAACTGTGAATTACACTGAATGTAATTTTTTATCACTTTAGTATTACACTTTCTCTCTGCGATGTTACAAAGATTTAGAACATTTTCAAAACTTTCAGATCTAAGCTGTCTTATGATGTCTAAGGTTTGTTTGGAAGACCTGCCAGCACACGCCAGCTAAAAATGAGTGTCAATTAATAGTAATAAAAAAACCCTTCCTTATTTCTACACTCATGTAATTTAACAGGTTTTGAGAAAACCACTGAAGCAGTGGTGAGAATTTTCCAATATATGCAGTACTAACAGTTTTCATTGTAAAGCACCAAAGCTTCCCAAAATAGAACTGTTGAATATTTCTTTACTTCCCTCTATGCCAACCTATGCTTATTATTATACACTTAAATAAAGAATATTCATCTCTTACAAAAACACATTTTTTCTGCCAAGTAAGCAGCCAGCTGAAACAGAGTCTTAAATCTAGACCGTTACAGTTCCTATGCTATGTGGTTTGTGTTCTCCAGAATTAGAAATATTTTTAAATAAGAAATTGATGAGAATTTTTAACAAAACATTTTCAACTCCTTCAGACAAATAATTAAACTATGCTTGTCCTAAGACTACAGCAGCATTTGTAAACTCTTGTTTTTCTGCTCTACTTGAGAAATCGTGTAGCCTCTGCAGAAATTCCTGAGTGTGGTTTATTTTTTAAAAAAGCATATTGTACTGATTAATAATATGTGAAGTAGCTAAAAAAACCAATTTGAGATATGAATTGCCATCTGTTCAAATGGGGGGAAAACAGAAAGTAACTGAATATATTTTCTCACCGTTTTTTAATAGTAGCATGAACAACATTCCAGAATATTATAAACTTTTCACTCTATTATATACATTTGTATAGTTCATCTAGTCTTTGGTCAGTGCTTTGTTTACATTCTTAAATATATAATTATTTTTCTTTAATTATCTACATATGTCCTCTTATAAAACTCCATTCCATTAAATAGTGTTCCCTTTTTAATTTCAGGGATTAAAGATCAGATCCTGCTTCCCAGTTGAAATTCAATTCACCTCTGTATGGAGAGCTAAATCCACCAACTATGCACCACTTAAGACCTCAAAATAAGGTTAAAGTGGGACTGAAGTGGGACCTTGTGATAGCTCACTGCGCAGGAGTGACTAATACTAATACCTAGCTCTGACACAGTACTTATTAGTAGATATCTAAATACTTTACAAAAGAGATCAGTATCATTATCCCCATTTTTACAGATGGGTAAACAGAGGCACAGAGCAGGGGAGTGACTAGCCCAAAGTCACCAGCAGGCCAGCAACGGAACCAGAAACAGAATCCAGGACTCCTGAGTCCCAGTCCAATGCTCTATCCACTAGACCACACTGCCTGAATGAATGTCACATGTCTGTTCTCTACCTATAAACTCCCAATGACCTCAATGAGAGTTTGGGGTGGGTACACAAAGAAATCTAGGACCCAAGACTAGAAGTCCTGTGGCTACAGTAGTAGAAATGCTTCCCGGTGCTTCATTTTCTGCAATGGCCTATATTGTAAGATGTATCTTGCCAGAGACATATGAGAGTAATCTGCAGTAGACCATTTGGGGAATATCATTCATCCAGGCAATTGCCCCTCCCACTTACATGGGTTTGCCCCACTAGTGCTAGGCATAAAGAAGCAAAATAAATACATTTTCTTTCTATTTAGCTGTACTTTCCTTCTGTTGTTCCCCAGTCCCACCTACCTAATAGCCCCAGAGCTTTTGAACTCATTTATTTTCTGTTTCCTGCCCACCTGCTGCTCTGCTAATGTGTCCCAAACACTTTGCTCCTGCCAGTTACAGAAACCAAAGCACTCAGGACCTTCTGGAGTGTCACAGGGCCATTGCTGTAGACAAGGAAAATAAACAGGCTCTGGAGCACTGAGGACACAAATCCAGGACTTGATGAGAAGCAATTCAATTTGTAGGGACCAGGAGCACAGGGACAATACAAAAGCAAGAGGGGGTTAGAAGCACTTACAAGGGGGTGAGTGTGACTCATGATGGTTCATTCTCACAACCTGATCACACCTGGGGTATTTTCTCCTTCTGATTCTCATGTGTTTAATGGTGTTACTGGAGAGTGCCACCATGCCTCATGGGGGAATGGGGGGGAAGAGAGAGTCTGCATGCTATAGTTTATACTCTCTTTAGTTGTGCTCATCTCCCTGATGTTGCCCTCCTGATGCTTCCACTCTTTAACATTTACTTTCTAATTGCACCATTTAAAAAATTAAAAGGGGGGAATGGTTTCCTTTTGGGAGCCAATGCTCTTGGTACATTGTAGCTGGGTGGGGAACATTTAAACTTAAATGAGACATAAGTGAAGAAGGGATCTAAACTGGCACAATTTACAAATGCAAATGTCATAAAAATGGGCTCCTTCCTGCCCTCCAATTTTTATTTCAAAATGTCCCTAGCAGGACTGCGAGGTAACAACAAATACCTCAAGATTTATCTGCAGCATATTGGAACTCATTGCGATGGCTGTATCACAGCACACACCTACGCATTCTACACTTCACATCCATATCACACCATAGTATTAAGATTCAAATCACCTGTCCTCCATAGCTAATAAAAATGAAATACATTAGTGGAATTTTGAATACTGCAGCTATGACAGGGTATGTCATGTCTTACATACGAAAAATGATAGGATTGAATGATCAAAAAGTAGCTGCACATTTTCGTGGTAAAAGATTGTTCTGTTTCAAGGGGCATAATGCACACCTTGGGATGAGGTAAACCCGAACTCTTAAGCTAGTTCTTAAGGCCCCTAAGAGTGCACTATGAAGCAAACCTTCCTGAAAGAACTTACTGCTATTCTGAGAAACATTTTTATGAGGCTGTGGTGCGGTGGTCACCCCGCCATGCCTCAAAGGGCTTAAAACAGCCCTAAGAGAGGGCTGTAGCCGGAGGAAAGCTAGGCTGATTGGAGGAAATAGCCACAGGTGGGGCCATGCCCCAATCAGGCCACATCTGGTCCTATAAGAGGGCTGTTAGCCAGGAGCTGAGAGAGACACTCTCTCTAGCTATGTGGTGAGAGGAGGACTTAGCTGCCCAGGAAGCTGAGGTGGGTACCTAGGGCAGAGCAGAACTCGGGAAGGGTAGGGGGAGCTCTAGCCTAGCACAGCCCCAGGCTGTGGTAAAGGCCCATGAAAGGGTATTAGGGCTGCAGAGGAGCAGCCCAGACCTAGACAGAGGCAGCTGGTCTGCCCCCCTGTCCCCTTGCTGATGAGTGGTACAGACTGCAGTCTGCCCCAGGGAGTGGGGGGGGGGGCTAGATGATGACTGACAGTAGCCACTGAGGCAAGGGAGGGTTGGGTGTTCCTCTGAGAGGGAAGACCCAGACTAAGGGGGTACTGCCAGGGGCAGAACCCTAATCTAGAAGGGCTATGGGGCCTGTGGCAGGCAAGACACCAACTGGCAGAGGGTGCTCCTGGCTGAAAAGAGCTAATTCCCTGGACAACCAGTAGGAGGTGCTGCAGCAGTGAGTTGCCACAGAGGCTTAAAGTTTTTTTACTTTTTGAGATTTGCAATGTGAAGGCAAAACATGAGCTCTAGGACATAGCATTGTATTTTGAATAGTCTTTTCCTAATTCAGAAACTGTCACAATACAACAGCTAGGAGGTGTTGCAAGTCCTTTGGAGGATAGGATTAAAATTCAAAATGATCTGGAGAAATGGTCTGAAGTAAATAGGATGAAATTTAATAAGGACAAATACAAAGTCCTCCATTTTTGGAAGGAACAATCAGTTGCACACATGGGAAATGACTGCCTAGGAAGGAATACTGCGGAGAGGGATCTGGGGGTCATAATGGACCATAAGCTAAATATGAGTCAACAGTGTAACACTGTTGCCAAAAAAAAAAGCAAACATACTTCTGGGATGTATTAGCAGGAGTGTTGTAAGCAAGACACAAGAAGTAATTCTTCCACTCTGATTAGGCCTCAGCTGGAGTATTGTGTCCAGTTCTGGGTGCCACATTTAAAGAAGGATGTGGACCAACTGGAGAGAGACTGGAGAAGAGCAACAAAAATGATTAAAGGTCTAGAAAATATGACCTATGAGGGAAGACTGAAAAAATTGGGTTTGTTTCTTCTGGAAAAGAGAAGACTGAGAGGGAACATACTTTTTCAAGTATGTAAAAGGTTGTTACGAGGAAGAAGAAAAAATATTTTTCCTTAACCTGTAAGGATAGGACAAGAAGCAATGGACTTAAATTGCAGCAGGGGAGGTTTAGGTTGGACATTAGGAAAAACTTCCTAACTGTCAGGGTGGTTAAGCACTGGAATAAATTGCCTGGGGAGGTTGCAGAATCTCAATCATTGGAGACTTTTAAGAGCAGGTTAGACAAACACCTGTCAGGAATAGTCTAGATAATTAGTCCTGCCATGAGTGCAGGGAACTGGATTAGATGACCTCTCAAGGTCCCTTCCAGTCCTATGATTATCATACCAGAGTTTACTAGTATTATTGCAAAAAGAGTTTCAGTATTTCCATTCTAAAGCCTCTAACTTAAGTAACACTAGGCTGTTAAGAGGGTAGTTGTAGATTTTTGTGTGTCTTTTTTTTTTTTGTAGTGGGCTGGGGGGAAGGTGATCACTGTCCTTTTTAGAATTATAGGAACGTGAAACCAAATGCTTTTTTCTTTATGCTCTTATAAATGGCACTCTTCCCCCCACAACAAACTGAATTTTTTCAGGCAATTGGTTCGCAATGCAAACTAATTTCTGTGTGTGTGATTAAAACAGCTGATTGAAGTCATGCAGGGCTGCTGCAGATACGCAAAAATTCCATGCACAATGTATCCTGTCATGACTAAAGCCATGCAGGTGCACATCCCCTCCCAGCTGGTTCTCAAACTGTGGTCTATGAACAACTAGTGGACCATGGAACACTTCTGCGTAGTCTGTGCAGCTGCTTCTGTCACAGTGACAAAGCATTCATCAGCCTTGGAGCAATGATACTTCTGGGTGGCTGTGACTGAGGCTAAGACATGTAGACTTCCAGAGAAGAAATTTTGAACCAAGCAGTTGAACACATCACATTAAAGTGAAAGTGGTTTCCAGCATGTACTCACTATTATTTTTTTTCATATAAGCAAGTACTATTGCAACAGAGAAGGCACTGGGCTGGAAGATGTGGTCCATAGCATGAATAAGTGTGAGTGCATGCCCAAGCATGGTAGCTGGTGTTACAAGCATACAGGACGGCTATTATGGTGTAAATACATGACTACAGTATTGACATGATGATGGAGCATAACATCTCCTTATACATGCATTCTGAACAGTCCTTCTGTCCTGACAGGAGAGATTGTGATGGTTCAGAGGTGTCCACTAAAGATGCCAATGCTTGCATTAGCAATAGACCACAATTGCTCCAAAAAGAGCGGGTACCATTTTAAAGGAAAACCTGTGATTTAAAAGGTCACTAAGGGTATGATCCAAGTACACCGAAGAGAACATGAGTCTTTCCATTGACTTCAGTGGGCTTTGGATCGAGCCAAAAAAGGACTAGTTATGGGGACTATTAATGGGTATATAGCCTTTGACCTCTGTCAGCAGGTCAAATTAAAGGTGAGACCAAACAAAAGCCTGGGATTTGAAAAACCCCAAAATTTGGGAAGTTCAGATCTGAACTTAAGAGCAGGCCCCATCCCTGTTAGCCTAACCCAAACCCCAAATCTGAATACATGCAAACCTTAAAGAAATTCAGTTTGTACCTGAAATTTCTTTGCCCAAATAGCAACTAAATGGCATCTGATATGATGACTATTGGGTGTTCTATGCAACATGGCCTGGGGATGTCAGTCCAATCCACAGCAGAGAGGAGCCGACATCACCAAGCCCACTCTCCCAGCTGGTAGACTTGATGGCAATCTCAGGGAGGAGGCAACTCTCACCTCACAGTTGATCCCTCCAAGACAGGTTGGAGGCACTGTGGGGTGGACATGTGTGATTTGCTGCTGCCTTTGCTGCAGCTGTAGTATGGATAAAGAGAGGACATTATTCTCCAGGAATGTTCATCTGGCACCATTTACAAAAACTCACACATAGAAGGAAGAGTCTCTGTAGTATGTGCTTTAAAAATTCTGTAACTACAACAGATAATTGCTCTAAACAGTATGTGCCATGCAGGGAAACTGAGTTCATGACCCAGCTTCCTTAGCCACCAGAAGCCAGGACTCCCACAGAGAAAACCTGTTTAGTTCACAGGGGTAAGAACTCCTTGTGATTCCTTCTGACTCTTTTAGAGGAAGAAACAAAGACTTCCAGAGGAAAAATTGTCCTGGTACCCTTTTAATGGAAAGACAAGCTGGCCTCATGCAGAGCCTTTTAGAAGGTAAATGGGAGCAGGAAGGATCTTGAAGGACAAAGCAACAAGTAGTTTTACCTGAAAATTGAAGTTTTGCAATAGATAGGCCTAAAGTTTGAAAGTGCACTCCCACTATCCCAAGAGCATGCCCATGGATCAGGGCACACACATAATCCTAGGTGTATGTGCATCAGGTATTTTGAGAAAAACATTATGCTTATGCAAGAGTGGTGTGGGCACATTCACTTTTTTACAATGTGGGTTGCAGTAAGATTACGTGCAAGACCGAGTGAGTGAGGAATGTGTGATATCAAACTTCTCAATGATTTTACAATGCCTGGAGAGTATTTTGTTAAACTTTAAAAAATGTGCCATTGAAACAGCACCAACAGCCAAATACTAGCTCAGATTTGTGAGCACACATCACACACGTGCAATCAGTTATTGCCCAAGATAAATGAGAAGTCTAGATCATTTGAGATCAGAATTGGGCCCTCTGGAGTCTGGCTTAAACAGACAAAAGCCAGAAAAAAATTAAATGTGAAACTCCTTAAATTTTTCCACTC
Source organism: Lepidochelys olivacea (assembly GCF_965140295.1). Taxonomy (NCBI): domain Eukaryota; kingdom Metazoa; phylum Chordata; order Testudines; family Cheloniidae; genus Lepidochelys; species Lepidochelys olivacea. The sequence goes on from NC_140413.1 coordinate 190,934,027, forward strand.
TGTTCCCATACTGTTGCTTGTGTGGCTCTCTACTTTGAGCCTTAACTAGTCAGGAGACAAAGTGGGTGAGGTAATCTTTTATTGGACCAACTTCTGTTGGTGAGAGAGACAAGCTTTCGAGCTTACACAGACCATGTTTACACTGGCGACCTTACGGCCACTGCTCCATCTTTGTAAGATCGCTTGTTTAGTCACTCTGTGCCGACAGGAGAGAGCTCTCCCATCGACCTAATAAAACCACCTCAACGAGCGGCGATAGCACCGCTTATGCCAGCGAAAATTGTCGCTCAGGCAATGGTGTTTTTTTCACACTACTGACCAATATAAGTTTTGCCAACATGAGTAGTATGTAGCTATGCCCGCAGAGCTCTTTTTCAGGTCTGGAAAACAGCATGACAGCTAAATACAGGGTGGAACAGATTAACATAAGTAGTTAACACATTTCAAGGGACCTCCATTCACAGGGGAGAAATGAGGGGGCAGGGGAGAGGTGGGAGGGGCGGTTAGTGGGTTACAGATTGTATAAACCATAAATCCAGAGTCTCTATTCAGTCCATGATTTAGTGTCTAGCAATGTTTTATGAATTTAAGCTCTCAGGCTTGTCTTTTGAAAATATTGTGCAGGTTTCCTATGAGGATGGACAGGTCAGATATAGAGTGATCGCTCTGTGAAAAGTGTTCACCCACAAGTGGTAGGGTGTTTTTGTCTTATCATTTTCCTGTGAGTTCATTTGAGTGTGGTAGTGTCAAGCCTACATAGGATGAGTTATAATATATAGACTTACAGTCTAAACTCAGAATTTCCTGGCTTGGATTTCATTGGTTTAAAACAACCCCCTGTCCAACACGGACACACCACACAACACCCCCCCCCTTTTTAAAAAATATACTTTTGTGTGTGATGTAACATTATTACTGAATAGTCATATTTTTAAATACTGCCTCTAAGGTATATTTACAGTACCTCATGGGAGAAAGCATTGGTTTCTTCTCTAGCAACATACCTTCAATTATTTACACCATTTTATACGTTTCATAATTTGCATCTGAAACTAAGGATCAGTTAATTCACACAATGTGTCTAGTTCAAATCACATGAACACAAACGGGGGTTCCTTTCTTTCTGAAATTCAAGTGTATCTTCCACTGAATGTATAGGCATGTCTCTCCATGAAAGCAAATGTCATTCACTGAGTCATCTTAGCAATAAATTTTTTTTTTTTCTTGAGGAGTTCTAAGCATTCACTGGTTGCATTTCCTAGGTTGTTGCATTCAGCTTCATAAACCACATTCCTACTTAAACCGAAAGGAAGATTCAGAAATGTTTCACATGTGGCAAAAGGAGTAAGAGAATGACTGCCAGACACCACCTCACATATTTATTTTGTCTTTTCAATTATTTTGAAAGAATCCTCTACTTATCAAGAGTTGTTTGTTTGTTTGTTTGTTTTTTTTAAAAGACCTGGACCATCAAATAAAGAAGTCTATAAACCTCACTTTTGTCATTTTTCCTCTCATTTTGGAGAAAGTGGGTGCTTTAGATGTTTTTCCTTCACTTAACTAAATGCTACATGTTCTCTGGGTGGGGAGAAAAAACCCTTCATTTCAAAGGTCATAGAATAAATTCTACGTTCAACTTTTATAATGGTGAGTTCACAAAGCTGAATACTCATCAGCAATTTTAACATAAGAAGCCCCTGCTTTTACCAGCGTTTCCAGGCACCAACTTATACAGGGGGGATCTGTAGGTAACAATTACTCCAGAGACAGCCATGACTGTAAGTAAACACTTAAGAAGGCCTAGACCTGGAGAGTAGTTCAATTTGTTTGTAGCCAGTCATGAACACACAATCACCTATTGAAAGTGTCTGGCTTCAAGTGCAGACAGATGGAGAGCACAGAGGTTAGTACAGCCAGGCCTTGGATTGACCTTTGGAGAGGAATTAAATCAGTCTGACCTCGTTGTGAGGCCTAAATTATAACCATAGAACCCCAAATAATACATCTTTAATACACCACTACTCTCTTTTTATCAGCTTTCTTACCTTGGGGGTGTATTGCTCACTAACTACTAATGTTAAATTGGAGCTATTTATGTGTGCAGTTTTGACCTTAGTGGTCATTGCATCATACTTTTCATGAAAAACGTATTTGCAAAACAGAGGTTTTTGTTTGCTTGAGCATGAAATAAAATTGGATAGGAAAAAAGCCCCCTTCAACAAAGGGCACAGAATACAATATTTATATCATATATTTATATCATACCAAGCTTTACAACTAACTAAGGCCACATCACACATGCAGTTTGGGAAACTGAACTGTGTCAGGTTAACTAGATTTTTGAAGGCTTAGAAACAGAAACGTCGTCTTAAGACTTTTATGTTTATTTCAGTGTTCTGGGAGATTTTTTTAAATACAGATAAGAGGAGGATGCACATGACACAAGTAACTAAGGCTTGTTTACAATAATATTTCCATTTTAAAATTCAACTCTCATCTGGTATAAATCAGCATTGCTCCACTGTACACCAGTTTTCACCATCATCTGACTCCCATCTTTGAAAGGTTTATTAATAAACCCTAAGCATGCCCCAGGAGGAAACTTGGAATGCAAATCTTAGTCCAGGAGTGTATCTTTTACAACAAATTTTCAAACACATTTATTCTGGCTATCTTTAAGGTCAAATTTTTAATGTAAAATAACTTCAGGAAATTTGAGTTACTCTTTGGCTTTCATGAATCAAAATCAGGGGTTTGTTTGTTTTAACTATGAGGAGGGGAAGGATGGTTCAGTGCTAGCCTTGGACTCTGGAGACCTAAAGTAAATTCCCTGCTCTGCCACAAACTTCCTGTGTAACACTGGGCAAGTCCCTTGGTCTCTCTGTGCTAGTGTTCCCTGTCTAATTGTCCCTTCCCACCTCACAAGGGTGTTGTGAGGATAAATCCATTAAAAATTCTGAGGTGCTCTGATACTACAATAATGGGAGTCATACAATACATTTTAAGTTTTATTTGTTTCTCAGGTGCCAGATTGACATATATATATAGCTGCATAGCTTGATGTCCTCTGTTTATTCTCAAAACAGGTGTAACATGGGCAGCAGCAACACAAGCTTCCCTACTCTGTCCCACCACCATGCCTCCATTTTGTCCCAAAGGGCCCACTTGGGAGCTAAAAAGGGTCCACCAGGGCATGGGTGGCGGATGAACCCCTGCTTTGGAAAGGCTAGTCCACGGAGACACCCCCCACCCCCGCTGCATGCCAGAGTCCCAAACCCTCCCAGTAACAGGAGGAGTCCTGAGCGGGGGGGGCCCCCAACGACTGAAGAAGCCCCGCAGCCTACCCACCCAAGCCACAGTGGGCCGGCCCCCTCGAGCACCAGTCCAGTCCCAGCCACACCGAACTAATCCACTGCCCTCCCCCCCGAACCGCTGGGCTGACCCTCCTCTCCCCTCCCCAGCTGGCTACGCTGGGCCAAGCCGCCAGTCCGAGCTACCGGCCAGGCCAAGCACCAGGCTGAGCTGCCCCCTGGATGGGACGGAACAGGCCCTGGCCCTGGCCCCATGAGTGGCACTGAGCCACCGGCCCCCCTGAGTCAGCCACGCCTGGCCAGCCTCTTCCCCGCACACCCCCCCCACACCCCTTTCCCCGTGCCCAGGCAGCCCAAGCACATGGAGCTGCCTCACTCCCCAGCCAGATCCTCCCACCCACTGCTGGCTCCCCGTGTTCCCTCCTCACTCTCCCACCCCCAAGGAGGAGGGATAGGGCAAGCAGCGGCAGGCAGGCAGCAGCTGATGGTGGGGGCCAAGGGGAAGGGGCAGGGCCACCATGGCCCAGGTGTCCAGTGGTGGGTCAGCAGCAGCTGCGCCCGGGAAGGCTTAGCCTTCCCTGGCCTATTATACCCACCACCCAGGGTCCAGGAGGTCACTCACTGTTGGGGGCTCTGCTGACACCATCAATAGGAGTGCCAATCAGTTCCATTTGTGATGGGGAAATCTGTCCTCTAGGAACAGGACCGAGACCACCAAACACATTTCACATCAGCCACTGCACAACTATCAGAAAGTAATGACTTTTGGTCACTATCACTTGGGCCATATAAAAATGGTGAAATTCATTTCCATCGTAAGACTACTCCATGATGGGATGATTGCCACCATTCTGTGCAATGGCTCAGAGATCAAACCAATCATCATTTGCACTGGTGTCAAGCGGGGCTGTGTCATTGTTCCAACACTCTTCTCCATTTACTTTGCTGTGGTCCTGATTCTCATCTGTGACCGCCTTCCTGATGGAATCGGGCTTGAGTATCGTATGGATGGTCAATTCCTCAATCTCCAACATCTCCAAACAAAATCTAAGATCATGGCATCACTGACCTTCAGTATGCAGATGACTGTCATTCTCGCACACACAGAGGCTGACCTGCAAAGTACCCTAAATCTTTTTGCAGATGGCTATCACAGCATGGGTCTCGCTCACTCAACATCAGGAAAACCAAGGTACTCTACCAGCCCTCATCTTCAAAAAATATTCTTTGCACTCCACAAATCACCATCAGTGGAGAACCCCTGGAAAATGTGGACCATTTTCCATACCTTGTCAGCCACCTCTCCCAAACAGCCAGCATTGACACAGAAATTGAATACAGGATCCGCTCTGCCAGCACATCCTTTGGAAGACTACTCAAACAAGTCTTCAATTATAGTGATCTGCAAACATGCATCAAGATCTTGGTTTACAAGGCAGTTGTCATCCCCACCCTTCTCTTTGGGTGTGAGACCTGGGTAACCTACAGAGGACATCGCAAGCGGCTGGAGTGGTTCCAGCAGCGCTGCCTCAGGAGAATTCTCAGGATCAGCTGGGAAAACTGACACACTAACATCAGCATTCTCTCTGCAGCCAACATCAGCAGTATAGAAGCACAGGTCATGAAACACCAGCTCCGCTGGGCTAGCCAGCACTGACACTCACCTCCCAAAGCAAGTACTCTTCTCTCAGTTAAGTCAGGGAAGAAGTGCTCGTGTAGGGCAGTGGAAGCGTTTCAAAGACATATTGAATGTACACCTTAAAAAGGAAGGCATCAGCCCAACACACTGAGAGGATTCAGTGCACCACACCATACACCACACCACAGCTCACTTTGAGGAGAACAGACGTGCTCATGAGACAGAGAAGTGACAAAGGAGGAAAGAAAGGGCACAACAGTCCAGCCAACAACTATGTCTGCTCCAAGATTACACGTCACTTCTGTGGGAAAATCTGCAGGGCACGAATTGGGCTCATCAGCCACTTAAAAGACCACCAATGAGCCCCCTTCATCCTCGCATCGAGGGATAGCCAAAGAAGAAGAAAGATAAAAATGGTAGGCCCAGATTGTCTCATTCCCCTACTTATATCCTTCCACCCTGGGAAAATCCATGATACAGGCTCTTGGGGGAGAAAACTGTGATGTTTCCTTCACCTATTCCAATGGAAGTGGTACAGAGTTCAGCCCCCAAGGCCTGTGGATGCCTCAAGTTCTATGCAGACATGGAGACTTTGCCGGAGACATAGAGCTATCCTGCTGCCCCACCAGCTGTGCAGCTTTTGGAGCTATGCTGTTTGGACTCTCAGCCTGTGACTGCCCCAGAAGCCCCCACAGGGGTTCGTTTCACAGTGCAGAATGTGCTCTGCAGGAAAGCTATCTCTAAGGTGTATTCAGTTTCCTGCAGATTCCTCGGGCAGTTATAAGAGGCAATGCCATCCCACACCCTTCAGGCAGTTCCCACAGATGACTCTCCATGGGGATCCAGTGAAGGGGGATGTGGGGACTGCAAGTGCAGCTTCCCATTCTGTGATGGCAGGAAAAGACCCAAACACCATGGAGCCCTCTGCACAAGGGATTTGGAAGAATGGTTCCTCTCAAGAGAGAAAAGGCTGTGTCCTTTTGTGTAAGCCAGCAAAGACCCAGAAAGTAGATTTGATTTAAACATCAGTGTGGGAGGTAATTAGCACAAACGACAGTTTAATAACTTTTAATATAGGTGAGTGATATTCAAAAATTTGATTCTGAGCTGACTTCTGCAGTAGCTTTTTTCCCGGGGACGGTAGCTTTGCATACCACTGTGTGTTTGCCTAGATGTGGATTTACAGGTTATGCTGCTGTCAGGCCCTCTGGTTTTCAACTCATATCGACATTCACTTGTCAGTACACGCCTGACCAAGTTGCAGTCCAGATTAGGAAACACACATCTTTCTAGTTCTGTTCTCAGTGCTGAGCTTCATGCCACTCCAACTAACACTGCTTCCTGGTAAAAATTTGATTAAAAGCAACATGAAATGTCATCCGGCTGGCCCCTGGGAGGTTGGACCCAAAAATAACAGCCAAAAAAAGCAGCCTTTTGATTAAACCTTCAATTGCCAAAAATACACACGCACACAAAACACTGCAAGTCAGAAATCCTAAGTATAAGTCTGTCTTGTTTGCACTGAAGTCAATGGGTCTCTTGCCATTGGCTTCAATGGCAGCAGAAGCAGGTTCCTTGAGCCCTATTCTTATCTCACACCTGTTTTACATTGATGTAACTCCATTGACTTCTGTGATGTTACTCTGGATTTACACCAGCATAACTGAGAGCAGAATCAGGCCCTATATATACAGCACAGGAACAGTTGATCTGTTGGATAGGTAACAAGCATTTTCTAATATTCTAAATATATCCTGTGCTCCCTCCTGAGTTTTCTGGGCTGGAAAGAGCTAAGCGCAGCCTGTCCAACCCTTCGGGGTAGGGAACACTGCTCTGGATGACCCAGAAACACCAACCATGGGCTCCAGGGGGAACCATGTCCAGCTCCATGTAAAAGAATGAGATAGGGGCTTTTGAGTGGGGGATGATCCTGAATGAAACATTCCCCGATACACACTTCTATAGAAATGTACACCTAACTAAATATACACCTAAAATGTGTACCTAAATATACACTTCACTCCCTTTGGCAAATCTACAGTGCAGCCGTTGAGATCAGTACTTTCTTGGGGAGTTTTGCCTCTTTACCACAGGATGAGGCCGTAAAATTAGTTTGTTTATACTGCTATGGCCAATCTAATGTTATTAGCCATATTTCTTTTGAAAACAAGGCATAAAATGAGCTAGCAAGAGCTAGTATGGGGGGGGGTGTGGTTCATTTGGTTTTTGGTTTTGCTTCAGAGAATCAATACAGGGATGGCTGTATTTTCTCAGAGTCTCCTGAACTGGCAGCCCCACTTGTGTACTCCCACTTTCCCTATCCCAAGTTCAAACCCAGAGTTGAAGAAGTGTATAATAAATTGGGGGGTGGGGAAGGAGTTTCTATAATGCATTGCAAGGATTACCAAGTCAATTACTGAGAGGGTATTTGGAAAGTGAGAGAAATAAAAAGAAAGAGTCACACATTGCATGCTAGGGCACATCCAATTCAAGCAGTGAGTTAGAATTCTCTCTATGGCATACACTGTGCATACATGTAGCCTGCAAGCCCACAGCAATTCAAAATAATATTTTGGTCAGCCAATGTGGACCCCAAATATACAGCAGTTTAAGACCAGGATTGCGAGAGGCAGACATCTGCAGAAATTAGAAAGGCATTCTAGGGCTATTATTTAACATTCTACATATGTGAGATACCGAATGAACGAATGAGAATTATCTTGAAATCCCTGCTAAATCATGCCCTGCTTTCTCAAGGCAATCTCAAGCTTTAGTAGTTCAGACAGATTCTCTAGCTGACAATTAATATTAATGGATAGATTTCACAATGTGGCATTATCACACTGTGAGATGGGTGGGCATACCATCTGGGTTTTGGCAGGTATTAGATGTAATCAAAGGGATTACTTGGCTCAGGGAGAAATAGAAAACCTTGGGTTTGTTTAGTCTCTTTCCTCTTTTGTTTGGATGCAGCTCTAGGTGTGCTTAACTATTTTCCCCTTGTCCTTTGTTTGTTGCGATGAGCATTTCTGAGTTTACATGGGAAATGAGAGGCATATATACCAACCCAATTGGATTAGTTTGATTCTGGAACAATTTGTCTGTTGTCCTCACCCTTTCTTTCACTGTCTATTGTTTCAGAATTGATGTTCAGGGTCCCATTTCTAAATGCTTTACGAGGTTAAACAGCGTATTTAAACTCCAAAAGCATTAAGGTGGGGGGAGGGGGAAGCTTCCAAGTCTAACGGAATTGGGGTTCTGGAGAGAATGGGTTGCACATACACATACAAGCAGATTTAGGTAAGCCAGAGTCACCATTTTTAGTCCTGTTCTTTTTGCAAAGCAACGTGTGTCTCAACAAAACTTTCTCAGTGGGGGGGAACCACATACACACATAAACAAAACACACCGGTGAGGATCAGCAGTGCAATTAGGGGGAGGTTAAGCTTTAAACTTTGCAAGAACTCCATTGATTTGGCAAACCCTTCCTTATTTCTCCAGTCGGAACACCAGCTGATTGTAACTAAGTAATCCTCATCAATCTGCAGTAACGCAGGGCCATGTTTATTGCTGCAGTAGTTAAGTTGTTGTTAATTTTACACTAAACGGTTGTTATGATGATGAATGAGAAGCTGGGGCTGCTACCCAGGGGACTTCAGCCCATGCAGCCAACAAAGGGAGGTGAGGAAGGTGGAAACCAAGGAGGTGGCTCTGCAACTTTTTTGTAGGGTCTAAAATAAATAAAAAAGCATTGAGATGATCTTATGGTTTGTATTTGGGATGAGAGGTGCTATGTAAATGTGCTTGGGACGGGGGAGTGGAGGGGGATGAAGGCAGAGTATTTCCACCCCCCCACCCCAAGTCCAAACTGACCCAGGAGATCATGGGCTCCGGGCACAAATGGGTTAACATAATTTCTGCTTAAGAGACCCTGTGCTCTCGATTCCTTTGGACCGAAGGGTAAACACTGTTGTATGCTCCTACTGGTAGGAAACACATCCTAAAAAATAATTCCTAGTGCCCGGTCAATCCTGTCCAACCCCAGGCACCCTTCTCCGGCCTCCTGTCCTCCCCCATTTCTCCTCCCCCTTCCCTTCTCCCCACACTTCTCCCGCCCTTCGCCCCACTTCTCCCCTCCCCCCCGTAGCTGTCCCAGCTTGGGGAGCTGGCTGAGCTGATCTGCGTTCTGAGCCCCCCTCTGGCCTCGCGCAGGCCCAGCTCGGCTGAGCGCATGGGGCAAGGCGCGTGACAATGGCTAAGGCCTTCCCCGGGGGGAGGCTTGACCGCCTCACCGGGAGAAGGAGGAGGCCAGCAGCCGCTTTTTCAGCGTCACTGGCTTGGCGTCTGCAGGCAGTTGGCGCCATCGTGAGGACAAATCCCAGTACTGCAGGCGCCGAACCTGATGACTGCAAAACTCTCCTGCTTTAAGAAACAAGCCAGCCCCGCATCCTTAGCGGCTGGCTCAGAAACTCAGTAAGTGGGAGGGGGAAGGAATTGGGGTAAATCCTTCAAGCGACACAGGAGAGAAACACCTACAAAGAAGCAGACACATTAAAAGACAGGTTTCCAAAACAGCTGTGCTCCCATTGAGGCATCAACTTGTATTTAGGTGGCAAAATCAGAGCTCTGAGCTTTTGAAGATCTAGCCCCAAACACCTCTGTCAGTGGGGGGTTAGGTTATTTGGTGGGCAGCAGACATTTAAATACTACTCTGACCTTTGGGGAGTTTTCCTCTAACAACAAGGACAGCATCAGGATGGGGGAAAGAGGGAATAAATACTCTCAGAAGCAGAGCCAGCCTGCAGGCTTATCTACAGGGGAAAGTATTTCCAACATAAGTTTTTCTGCAGGAATTATACTGCTGTAACTATATGGAAACTGCAGCCACATCACTTTGTTTATGCTAGGTTTCAGAGTAGCAGCCGTGTTAGTCTGTATCTGCAAAAAGAAAAGGAGTACTTGTGGCACCTTAGAGACTAAAAAATTTATTTGAGCATAAGCATCTGATGAAGTGAGCTGTAGCTCACGAAAGCTTATGCTCAAATAAATTTGTTAGTCTCTAAGGTGCCACAAGTACACCTGTTCTTTTTGTTTATGCTGACTTCCCTCGCATGAGTCACATCTCTGTGCTTTTTCCTGGATGATGATATCCTATGGCGCAATATTCTGCGGCTAGACTCAGTATACTCTGGAGGTTTTCTTGCGGCCCACTGTGCGATACCTACTGGAATCTACTAGAAATCTGGGACTTGGAGTCAAATTCACAAACTCCCATGCTTCCTTTCCCAGTGTAGATAAACCATTAGTAAGGCGAGCAGAGTTGGTTAGGGCGCAACAATAGCTGTAGCAAATCAAAGCCCAGTTCCATAGGGAGAAAGCAAACAAAGCCCAAATTCCCATCACCACCATAGCAGAGTCCCTCTCCTTTGGAAACCTCACAGGAGCTTCACTGCTTGGGGTTCTGCATATGGTGGGGGCTGTCGCTGGGAACATTTGTATAGGGGCCCTGTGTGAAGTCCACTATCGGTCTGGATTCGTCCTAACAGATTACTTGGGCACAGAAGGCTTTATGTGTTATGTGCAAGAATATTAAAGCTATCAGTGCAGTTTCCCATGCCATATAACAAGATTGCTGGAGTGATAAATAATTGGGATTGTGGCAAGTTAAGTTGCATTTCCTTGCATTTCGTAAGTATGGTTACGGGCATGAATGTGCAATTTTTCCAGTCATTATCAGTTGTCTGGGTCAAGTGGCATTGCATTTCCATTTTGTGTCAGCCTCAAATTGATCAAGAAGAACAAAATGTGGCAATTTGAGCTGTGAGGCCCTGGGGGGCGGAGATAATGACAGAGTCCAGGATTTGCAGAGGTCCCCAACAGATGTTCAAGGACCAGCTCCCAACTGGTGAAATTAGAGGCCAAAGTCAGAATTTGAGCATTCTTAGTTTACCATATATTCTTTTCCCCCCTCCTTCTTCTGTGTGTATTGGTGTGTGTGTGTGTTCACGAAAGGCTTGGAAAAAGAAATCCTCTGTTTATCCATGGCATAGGTACAAAAGTGACAGCAGCGGTGCAAGCTTCCCCCACGTTATTCAACCTATACAGTTCAATGCTGACCCAGACAGAACTCATCTAATAGCTTTTCCCTGTTAAAGACCGTATCCTCTGCTTGAACTACCACAAAGAGCCAAGTGTGGGGATGGTTTTGTGGCTTGGACACTGCACAGTGTCAGAGGTAACAAGTGTCAGTTCTTAGCACCTTGTTAAAACCAGCCTTTGAGCCTCATGAAACCCATAATTTCTGCTACCCCTCAATTCAGAAGGAGCCTGGGAGTGTAAAGCTTTAATTCTAAAAAGGTACATCGGTTGCCTTTTTCCTCACAAAGCCAGCCTTGAAAACATACACTGGCATCACGAGGGTTGAAAATCTGATCCTGGTTTGCCTAAAGATTACAATTGACTCCTAACAGATGCCCAGGCCCAAGCATGGCTTTTGGAGTCTATGAAAACGTCCCTCATTTCTGAGGAGGATCCAAGAACCAGATCAGTTCACAGCCATTAAGACTACCGCTGATAGCTCTATGGCCAAGTAAACTCCCTCCCAGCCAGTTGGCTTGGTTCCAAAGCCCAGCAGTCAGTGTGAGCTCAGTCACTAGGAAGCACAGCTCACTATCATTAGAGTCAGTGTAGTCTAGTGGATAGGATACAGAACTAAAAACAAGGGACTCCTAATCCTGGTTCTAACCCCAACTCCCTCAGTGAACCTTTGTCAAGACAGTAAGATTTCTACCTTAGCTTCCCTGTTGCTGGAGCAAGACAATGGAAATTACTACCAAATAGAACAAAAATTACCATTAATCTCCCCACTTTCCAAGCTAAATGCAAGTCTCACCTGTTAGCCTAAGAGTAGTACCCTTCTTGACACCAACACTTGCACATTCCAAAAGCATTAAGAATAATACCTAGCTCCTGTATATCACTATAGCACTTCTCATCAAAGTGCTTTAGAAAGGAGGTCAGTATCCTTCTCCCTGTTTTACAGATGGGGGAACTGAGGCACAGAGAAGGGAAGTAATGTGTCCAAGGTCATCCAGCAGGCCAGTGGCATAGCGGGGAAGAGAACCCAGGTCTCCCAAATCCATTAAACAAACCTTAACAACATGATGTTGCCAGCAAGGACATAAAAGAGAGAGAGAGCCTGTTCTTGCTCTTGCGAGGTACTCCGCTACTACCGTGAGGGGTGCCAATGTAAGAACCCAGAGATAGAGCTAGTTCTTTTCCTGCCTCCGCCACTGATTTCCTGTGTAACTTCAGGCCAGTTCTTTAGAAGCCAGTGGGAATTTTGACACTTGATTTCACGAGAGCAGGAGAAGGCTCTTAATTGCTCTCTCTGTCTCAGATTCCCATCTACACAATGGGTATTATAATACTTCCCCACCTCACCTGGGGGTTGCCGAGCTAAACTCATCAATATTTGTGAGGTGCTCAGATATTATGGGGAAGCGTGTCATAGAAACCCTATGAATGAAAAAATAAAGAGGGGTAGAAATCATCAGAATGCACATAATAGGTCACCAGCTAGGAGACTAGTGTCCCCCCAACCACCAATTTATCAGACAACTGTCCCTTTCAAGCCTTTTTAAAGAACATTTATAACTCTGTGGGACTCCAGCACAGGCAGCTGGGCTCCAGTTCCACAGCAGGAGGCTGTCTTAGAGTTGCCAGGTGTCTGGTTTTTGACTGAAACACCAGGTCGAAAAGAGACACTGGTGGCTCCAGTCAGCACCGCTGACCGGGCCGTTAAAAGTCCGGTTGGCAGCACAGGGAGGCAGGCAGTCTCCCTAGCCAGCTCCATGTGGTTCCTAGGAAGCAGCCAGCATGTCCAGCTCCCAGGCAGAGGGGAGGCCACAGGGGCTCTGCACGCTGCCCCTACCCCAAGTGCTGCCACCGCAGCTCCCATTGGCCGGGAACTGCAGCCAATGGGAGCTGCGGGGGTGGCACCTGCTGGAGCGGGGGGGAGCGTACAGAGTATCCTGGCTATGCCTCCACCTAAGAGCCGAACATGCTGGCTGCTTCCTGGGAGCTGCCTGAGGTCAGCACTACCCACCCCAAGCCTTCTTCCGCTCCCCAATCCCCAGCTCACAATCCCCCCCGCACCCAAACTCCTTCCCAGAGCCCACAACCCACCACCCTCCCATACCCCAGCCCCATGCCCCTTCCTGGAGCCCCCTCCTGCACGCTGCACCCCTCATTTCTGGCCCCACCCCAGAACCCGCACCCCTGGCCCACAGCCTATAATCCCTCCCACATCCCAATCTCCTGCACCAGCCTAGAGCCCCCTCCCACACTCTGACCCCCCTTGGCCCCAATGTGGAGCCCCCCCTCCTGCACCCAAAACCCCTTATCCCCAGAGCCCACACCCCAAGCCGGAGCCTTCACCCCCTCCCACACCCCAGCCCCTGCCCCAGCCCAGTGAAAATGAGTTAGTGAGCAAGGGTGGGGGACAGTGAGCAAGGGAGCAAGGATGGGAGGATGGATGGAGTGAGTGAGGGATGGGGCCTCAGAGAAGGGGCAGGACAGGGGGCGGGGCAAGGGTGTTTGGTTTTCTGCTATTAGAAAGTTGGCAACTCTAGGCTGCGTGCATGCTGAGAAGTCCATTTAAAGAGATACACAAACGTATACACATTTTCATGTCTACGGTGAGTCGGTTACATCTTTTACAACCCAAAGAATCATCTCGCTAACCCTCTCCAGGTTCTCCAGGCCAGCCCTATACATAGTGATGTGATCACAGTAGGCAGGAAACACTTATGTTGGAAAAATTATTGTGCAGGCCCACACAAAATACTAAGACTGGTTCTGAAAGCTCAATAGCCCATCAGCAATCCTTTGAGCAATCAAGTTCCCCTCCTATATACTCCTCAAAAGGGGAGTCTACTTTCAGAGTAACCGCTAAAATCCAGTCTGGGTAGGCAAGATCCACAGGTCTGAGATTAACAGGTGATGGATGAAATGCATCAGCACGTGTCAGATGGGTAAAGCACTCCATCAGCCAGCCCTTTTACCACCCTCACCAGCAATGGCCTATGTGTTTTTAATACTCCCGGAGGAATGACAATATTTTGACTTCTGCAATTATTTTTGATAGCCACAAATTTGAAATGACCTGTTATGTCCCTTTAAAGAAGGACTGAAATGTATTTTAAAATCCCAGACATGGGAACCTTTTAGTGCATGCCCAGTGTACAAGTGCAAAGCCTCCAGCACATGTGAAGGTTGATAAAGTACACAAAAAAATATGTAGACTAAATTGCAACTACTTGGCTACTTTGTGCTTGTATGCAGAGCCCACGGTATGAGATAAAAGTGCACCACCTTGGGGAGAACACCAGAGGCACTGTGCCTCACAGACATACACGTCCCTTCCTATTGTATGGACAGGGGGTGTAATAATTTGCAAGATCACACTCTAAGGTGGAGCCAGCTAACCATCTGCATGGTTCCATTTGTCCACTTTGTCTCGGGGGGGAGCATCTGACATGCAGACCCTGCGCTCTCTTGAGCCCCAGAGCTGTTATTAATTATTATGAATTAGGAGCCCTAGGCATGGACCAGGTCCCCATTGTGCTAGGTGCTCAAAACAAAGATGGTCCCTGTCTCGAAGAGTTTACAGTCTAAGTGATACAGGAGTCCTGTTCAAAGGGTAAAGTGGAGAATCCTTCCCTCCTTCCTTCCTTCCTTCTGTTTTAGGACTATCTGCAATCCAACCCCCTGTAAACAGATAAGCACATAGTCAATCCTTGCATTAATAATTAGTAAATAATAAAGTAGTCGAAAACTAGTTTTTCTTCTACTGAACCTGAGAGGACCTGTGTTCAGAGTTGTTCATTTTCCCTAGTTCAGTTGCTAACCCCAAAAGCAATGCAAGGAATGCAGCTCTCTGCTCTGTTTAGGCACTCACCATGTCCTGAACTGCAGCAGAACAAATACAGAGCCCCTATCCTAGCTTCCACTGCATCTTTCAAATGCATTTAGCTGTATGCTATCTACACTGTTTTATTTTGTTATTAAGAGGAGAGACAGCATGATCTAGTGATTAAATATGGTTAAGTGTTGAGTTAAGATATGGCATTGACTTGCAATATGACTTTGGGCAATTTACTCAATTGTGCAGCGCCTCACTTTCCTAATCCGTAAAATTATTATTCATATTGTTGTCCATGGCAGTTTACAGACATTGCTGTGCATTGGCACTTTTGTGCTATGCAGACATGTATGAAGATAGGGGGCCCAATTCATCGCTACCTTATGATCATTTTGCACTGGCTAAGTTTCTCCCCAGAAATAACCCCAGTGCATGATGCTTCTGTGCCCCAATGCAAGAGCCTCTGGGAAGGGGGACATTTAGTGCGTGCCTGGGTGTTCCTATGCCTCAGGTATTCATTAGCTGCTGCAAGGCCCATAGAGCCATGACAACTGGGGCACAGGTTTGGGTCTCCTTCATGGCAATCTGACCTGCCCCTGGGCCAGAATGGCCAATGGCAGCAGCCTCAGGATAGGGGAGCACAAGCTGCCTCCTTTGGCCCCTCCACTGGAACAGGGAATGAATTGGGGCCAAGGTCCATGCCCAAAAAAGTCTACAGTCCAAATTAGATGTGAAGATACAGACAAAGAAAGGGGGAAAGGAGAGCACCATCAAACCAAAGTGACTAAGCAATTATGCTTGGCACACATCTTGTTGCTGGGGGTAATAATACCCCTCTACCTGACATGTGTGCTAAGCGTCTTAATTCATGGATGCTTATAAAGCGCATTGACATCTGCAGATGGAAGGCCTTCCAGGCATGCACAACATCTGTATTATTAAAACATATAAAAACCAGTTCACAGATAAGTGTGTTCAGAAACTAAAGGGCCCGATTCTCCACTGTCTGTCACCTTGGGTCGTTGTTTACACCTGAGCAGCTGAGAATGGCAGATTTACACCCACTTTGCACTAGTGTAAATAGCTAATACAGAAGGTGCAAGGCAACAGAGAATCTGCCAGTCATCAGTTGTTTCTCCCAGTGTCTTATGTTCCCTTTCAATAGCATCTAAGCCATGGAACAAGGTATAGCAATATAGCCCCGTCACATACTTTCATCTATAGTATAGACACACAGACAATAAGGAAAGGGTGGCTAGTAAGTGACCTCTCAGATTATTTAGAAAGGTCCCAGTGTACTTTTGTGCAATTTTCTTCTCACTTCACTGTTCCCTCTTTGTGTGAAATGGCAGGTAACGTGAGCAGGAGCGGTGTGCAAATTGATTTGGAGCCGATCGATGACTTGGTGTTCGGCTCTGGCCAGCTGCTGTGTCACTGATTGCCTCCAAATCGATTCACACACCATTCCTGCTCAGCACACCTGCCATTTCAGATGGAGAGGGAACAATGAAGTGAGAAGAAAATTACGTATTTTTTAGACACCCTTGCCCCCCTCTACTTCCATCCTCAACAGAAGCAGAGGGACCTGGAGATCTTTTGCAGTTATTTGTAGAAAGCTCCAGGAGATAAATTAGCAGAAAAAACAGAGATCATAGACCCCTAGGCATGTGACAAGAACAGCCTAAAACAGAGCTTAGGAAGCCAAAACTGCTGCCTGCAATGGATCTTCATAACGGAGGTGTGGTAGCAGAAATATGAAGTTGGAGTCTCAGCTTCTTCATTGCCATCAAAGGAACTAGGCTGATTTACAACAGCCAAGAATCTGACCCATAGAGTACATAAGGCTCAATTCATCACTGCCTTGCACCTCACCTAATCATTTACACCTGTGCAGAATGAGTGTACAGCCATTCCCGTGTGGTAGCGTTTTACAGTTACCTTGTAACACTGTTGGTGACTACACAAGACAAAAGACAGTGGAGTCTCAAGCCCACAGTCTGCACACATGTTGTCCAAGAGTCTATCTAATACCCTGTTCTAGCTCAGAAAGGAGTTGCAGAGGTGTGCCTCTGGGACTGCTTATACTTATCCAGATCAGGGCGGATGAGTCGATGAGTCTGGTCACCCACCAGGATACTGGCCCTTCTGGAACACAATAATTTGGCTGGTGGAGCCTTCAGGAACAGGCATGTGTTGCTGCTCTGGGCTGGAGGATGGCTGCAGCTTTTCTTCTCTGAAACTAGGCAGGTGCAGATCTCCTGGTCAGCTCCTCTTAGCGTTAGCGAGGATGGTGAAAGGTCATCTCTCAGGTCTGCAATGCTAGCTGACATGTTCCTCTCAGGCTGGGACCCAGTGTGACTGCTGCTCTCCTCCTGATAGCAGGGCTGGTTTTCCCCAGGTCGGGGGTTTGTTGCAGCCAGAGTTTGTTGTGGCTGCTATAGCAGTGCTCTCTTTCCTCTCAATATGGCTCCTGCAAACTCCACTCTGAGTCTGGAGAGGTCCCAGGCTATTCGCCTATCTTGCTTCAACGCTCTTTTCCTACTGCTAGTGCATCGTGTGAGGTTGCACTTAAAAGTTGCTGCTCAAGTCCTGAACTGAGGAAGATTATCTAAAAAAAAAAAAAAAACTCCTCTCAATTCAAGTGCTTGTTTTTGCAAATTCACAATAGTACATAGACTATATTTCACTCTGTACATTTTCAAAGTATTGAACAAACATTGGGTAACATTTTCAAAAGCATCTACATTACTTAGGAGCCTAATTCCTATTTTCAAAAGTAATCTGGGAATAAGTTAGGAGCCTAAATTCCACTGACTTTCAATAAGACTTAGGTTCCTAAGTGCCTTCAGCCAAGATTTTTAAAGGTATTTAGGCACTTAACTTCCTTCAATTCACTTTTCAAAATGGGACCTAGGCATCTAAATCAGTTTGGTGCTTCTGAAAATTTTACATTAATTAATTTCCACAACATCCCTGGAGAAACAGACAGACATAAAGGGCAACGTTTTCAGATACATTCACTAATTTTGTGTGCCTCAGTTTTCAGGTTTCCAATTTGGGATGCTTTGTCTCTGATTTTCAGGAGTGTTCAAGATTTCTAGCAAGCTGCAGACCCCCAGCACCCATGAAAATTAGGCCTGGGGAGCCCTTTTTCCAAAGTACGGAGTATCCACAATTGGGAGCTGTATTTTCCAAACAGCTCAGTTCACATCTTACCACCTAAATGAAGTGGCCAAATTTTCAACATTGCCAGCAACCAACAGAACCACGGAGACTGCAGGGTGCTAAGTGTTTTTGCAAATCTGGACACTTATTTAGGTGTCTAGATTGGAGCTACTGGGTGCTGCTGAACTCTTTTGAAAACTTGGCTGTTAGGTGGCTCAAGATGGACACCCCAAAAATGGAAGTAGCCAAACTTAGTAAATGTTTCTGAAAAACTGACTGCCTGTGACTTGCCCAAGGCAGCAATACAGCTTGAATTAGAATACCTGAATATTTGGCTTCAAGCCCTGCCTTCCAGTCCCCTGGCCCATGTAAGACAGCTGTTCTGGTGGGCTTCTACACTCCAAGAGGCATAGGAAAAGTTCACTCTGCAAACAAGCTGTTATTTATTGCTTTGGCTTGTGGTAGGTCTGCTTGCTGTTGTCATATTGGACAAGTCTCTTCTCTGCCCATGAGAGCATTTGTGTCAGAAATGCTGCCAGTAGGCAAGAGTGCCAATGAAAAGAATGACTTTTGGGGAGTCACATAGGCCTCAGTTCATCGGTGGAATGGATGGTTTCAGACTCTTTTTAGAAGATGGTCGGTTTACACATGTGTTTGGAGGTCATTAGGGATTTCTCTCTGGCCCTGCCTTCAGTCCCTTTGCCCATTGCTCTGATTATTTCACCCTACTCTTTTAAATCCCTCCTGCCGCTTACCCATTTCACCACATCAATTACAAGCTTCTTGTCCTCAGCTTCAAGGCCCATCACAACCTCACCCCTCCCTACTTATCCACAGTTGTCTCTTATCATATCACCCCAGCCTCCTCAGCTCTGCCATTGGTGCCAGCCTTGTCCTCACATTTATCAGCATCACACAAACGTCCCACGCCGCCTTCTTCTTCACTACCCCATATGTATGGAATGTCCTCCTGAAACTGAGCTGTAAGGCATTATTCTATGCTTCTTCATTTTCTTCCTCCAGACCCCATTTTTCTGTGATGCCTGCAAGAAACAGGCCAAGTAATAATGGAGAGAATGTTGGCATCCTGGGTTCAGCTAATATGTATTAATTTAATTTTTAAAATTAAAGGACAAGTCTTTCAACAGTGATTAGTGAGTCAGGGGATCTCAATTTTGGGGTGACCAGCTTGAGAAATGTGCTGAGTGCCTACCTTTTGAAAAAATCTGGCTACTTTAAGATATCTCTAGTTGGGCACCCCAAAACTGCTGCACCCAAAAACACTGTTGAAAAACCACAGCTATAACAGATATTTTTAAAAGTATAAACTTTATAAAAATTGTACTTATTTTGTGTGGATCCTTTTCCTTTACCCCTTGTTATGTTGCTTACGTTCTTAGGCCCTGATTCCACAAACATTTAAGCATATACTTAGCTTTATGCATGAGACAAGTCCCATTGAACTCAATGTGTAAAGTTGAGCACATGCTCACGTGTTTGGAGGGTTGGAACCTTAGATACTAAGCTCTTTGGGACAGAGGCCATGTCTTCCTGTGTGTGTGAGCAGTGCCTAGCAAATTGTGGGTGCTACGGGAACACAATAAATAAATAAGAATTGGGCCCACTATGAGTGCTTAACAAACACATAATAATAATAATCCCTAATGATCAACATTATCTTTAGTGGTTCTCAAAAATGGGTTGTAGACTCATGATTTCAGCCTTCACAAAGTCCCATGTATGTGTAAGCTTTGAAAGGGTTTACTCTTTCAAGGCAATTCTTCCTCTGGGTTTTCTTTGAGCTTTGTGAATGGCAGCAGAGGAGGGGCCAGAAGAGACTGACACACAGCAGCCATTTTGGAAGGAGGTTGACAGATTCTGACAGAAAGACTCTTAGGGATTCTGACACAAAGGGCTGACTGGGAGCCTAACGGTTCTGTTTCCAGGAGGCAGGGCCGTCCTTAGGATTTATGGGGCGCTACGCAGTATTATTAGACTGGTGCCCCTATGCCCGATGGCTGCCCAGGCTTGCAGCCTGGGGGCAGGAGGGACGAGGCAGCGAAGGATACTGAGCCGCCCAGCCTGCCTCACGGTGGCGGAGAGTCACAGTTCCCCACAGAGAGCCCCGTACCCTCTCCCTCATGCAGAATGCACAGTGCTGACGCATTCGGCTCTGTGAATATGGCCCCTGCCTAAGGAGGCTGCAGTGCGCTCTGGGTGTGCAGGAGCCGACCCACTCTCCCCTGCTGTCATGGGCGGTGGGTGAAGCTGCTGCTTGGGGAGGCTAACTTCCCAGCCCACCTGTGGCTCCGCCCATGCTCCACTCCTGCTCTGCCCCCCTCTGCCCAGGCCCCGGCCTCTCCCCACGGTCTCCCTCCTCTTTTCCCTCTCGCACCCTGCTCCCCCTTCCAGCCAAATCCCTGAACCCAAATGAAGCAAATGACATTTGAAAAAAACACTCTTCTGCAATTTCTTTCTAAAGAAAATGGAGCATGTTTTCCACTGCATGCCAGAAGGTGAAGAGTGGACATGCAGAAGGTACCTAATTAAAAGCATTAAACTTGGGAATAAAAAATGTCAGTCACAGGTTTTCTGAAGTTTGTCAGAGATTTATTTGCAAAAACTTTGTAGTAAGGGCTGTCTTGCTGAATACAACATTAAATATTATGGAATGCATGATGCAGCTCTTCACTGTTTTACATTTTCTTAATCAGTATTTCTAAGCTGATTTTATATTTTAAATGTGCTCTTAAACTTTCATAAAGTGATCATCCCAGATTACTACATATTTAACTCACTGAAACAAAGACATTCTTTTAAATTAATCAGTCACAGAGGTTTAGTGTGTTCATAACAATGTTCATTGCTTTTAAAAAAAGGGAACACTAATTTACTTAACAATAGACACGTTTATGAAATTTCACTAACTTTAAAAAATATGTTTCCAAAGATTTTAGGCATAACAAAGGATTTTATATCTTACTAAGGTACTGATTTTGCTAGAGGATTCTCTTAAAACTAGTTAATCAAATAGTCAGAAATAAAGAAAGGAAAACTCATTTGTCCAGCTATCTGGCAGGAAAGGGGTGTGGTCTCTTTAAGGGCCCTTTCCAAGGATTTTTTAGAGATGTGATTTTATCATCTTCAGTAAGACGTTAATGAAATATTTTTAAAGCAAATTTTAAACTAAGGTCCTGTAGACTAACATGTTCTGAGTGGTTTCAGAGTAGCAGCCGTGTTAGTCTGTATTCGCAAAAAGAAAAGGAGTACTTGTGGCACCTTAGAGACTAACAAATTTATTGAGCATAAGCTTTCATGAGCTACAGCTCACTTCATCTGATGCATTCATGTTCTGAATGAATATTACAGGAATGCACAACTGTTTTTGTCAGTAAATTCAGAAACTGACAGTATGTACCTGCGGGTTGGCAAATGCCTGTTAAATGGATTCATTACCACTTGAATGGCTCTTTAACAGTTTCAATGTTGTGCTAATAGGTCTGGCAGCCTTGAAAGCTTTTTCACTTTTAAGTTACTAGATCCCCTCCAGAGTAAGAGTAATCAGGCTGCAGCAGCTAGCTGTGGAAGCCTGCAGGAAGGGTCAGAACACGGATAGGAAGAGGCAGGATGGTGGACACTAAGACCCAGGGGTCCCCCAAATTTTTGGGTGCCCTACACTGCTTATATTGTGTATGCCTAAGGACAGCCCTGCCAGTAGGGTACCACTGTGCGCAGGTACCGGATTCCTCCTTGCCCCATGGATGCTCAACCCCCACTCTACCCCAGGCTCCAACCCCACTCCACCCCTTCCCTCAAGCCTCCACCCTGCCTCTTCCCGCTACCTCTTCCCACCCATTTCCGCCCCCTCCCCATAGCGCCTCCTGCACTCCACAGAACAGCTGATTGTGGCAGGTGGGAGGCACTGGGAGGGAGGGGGAGGAGTTGATTGGCAGGGCCACTGATAGGTGGGAGGCGCTGTGGGGCAGAGGGAGGAGCTGGCTGCCGGTGGGTGCTTAGCTCTGGAGCACCCATGGAGTCGGCGCCTATGCCACTATGCATAACAAATGGACATGGCACCAGACCCTGCCTGCAAAATCTCAGATATATCTCCACTGCTAGAACAATAAACACCCCCAGCCCCACAACATACTTTTTCCATGGATCCCACACATGCCTATCACACCTCATGTGGTATACCTCATCCAGTGCACTACATGCCCCCAGAACAATTACATGGATAACACCAGGCAATCTCTACACTCTCAAATGAACTCACACAGGAAAATGATAAAAAACAAAAACACCTTATCACCTGTGGGTGACCACGTTTCACAAAGCGATCACTCCCTATCTGATGTATCAGTCCGCATCCTCAAAGGAAACCTGCACAACACTTTCAAAAGATGAGCCTGGGGGCTTAAATTCATTGCTCTGCTAGATACATCATGGACTGAACAGAGACACTTGATTTATGGCTGATTACAACTATCTGTAATGCACTAAACCCTCTTTCTGTCCTGTGACTTCAGAAGTGTTAACGGGCCACTCCACCTCAAATGGTCCCTTACTATATGTGCTAACTACTTATGCTAAAAGAAAAGGAGTACTTGTGGCACCTTAAAGACTAACCAATTTATTTGGCCACAAGTACTCCTTTTCTTTTTGCGAATACAGACTAACACGGCTGTTACTCTGAAACCTGTACTTATGCTAAACAATCTGTACCATCTTGTATTTAGCTGTGATGTCTGAGTAGCTTTCCCAGACCTGCAGAAGAGCTCAATATGGCTTGAAAGCTTGTCTCTGTCTCCAGCAGAAGTTGGTCCAAAAAGAGTTATTTGTGGGTATTATATGTTAATGTAAATTTTATTTTTAAAAGACATTTAGTCCAGCCAGCTGAGAAACATTTCACCTCATCTATAGCCACAATTGGAGGCTGAGAGCTGCACATCTGGGAAAGATACTATCTTCTCCAAACCTAAGGATGAGGAGGGTTACAGGTGTGCAAATATGACTGTTCATAGATTTGCCATGACTCCATTGACATGGTATAGGGAAAGGTAGTACATTGAGCACTGATGTGAATGCCAAATTAATATACTAGTTTCTAACTGGGCCCAAACATCCTACATGCTTTGTGCTAGACTTTGGATTTAGTTAGCATGTGTGATAAATAATGTATTGGTTCAACAGTATTTTTGTTATGCACTCCACAGAAGAGCCATTTATACTCTGTGATGTTCCAAGCACTACTTTCTGTGTTGTTTTTTGCTTCCGGTACCAGAAAGGAGATAGTCCTTCCAAAATGAAACAAAAGTATCTTTCTAAAGTTATTTGGAACTTTAATGTTGTAACAGAAAATAGATCCCTTTTTAAATTATTAATCCCATCAAATAATGTTGTTTTGAGTTTATGTTGAATTCAGTTCAAAACAAGGTTCAGAGTGAAAAAGGTCCATTTTATGCAACAGAAGAAAGCAAATCTGGCTAGCTAGATTAGAAAGGCTTGTTAAACAGAAGGATCTGGCAATCTCCTAAGGGAGACATGGGTCATCAAAAGTATCTCCCTGCATTTTTTCTGAGTCTAGAGAGGAGGAGAGCCTGGTGGACTGGCAACATTCCACAACCAGCACCCTCTTGCACAATCCTGCTACCTTCAGAAGGAGGGAACAGGCTGCCAGCAACCTCTACCCAAAAAATATCCGCTGCGGTAGAGCCTGGTGGCTGTCTCTACCTCCGGTGCATCTTGTAATATGCAGATTTAGAATGTAATGGGACATCAAAAATAAATTCCTGTGCAGTTCTACTTTTGTTGTGAAGACAGAATAAGACAGAGCTGTCTGTAAAGATGAAGGCTGTCCCTCAGAAGGGAAAGGAATCTGTGAGGACTTTCAGACAGCATGTTGAAAAACAACATGCATCAGAAATCAGTTTTGTTTTGAGTACTGAGCAAAAAAAGAAGACATTTTAGTTTTAATATTAGAGTGGAACTGAGTTTTCATTTGTTAATTTTAAATAACAATAAAATTGTATAATGCAGAAATCTCTCTCTATTGACATGCCTCTATGTATACCACATATCTATTTCTCTCTATTAGGCCAGATCTATGCACAAACATTGTACTGCTTTAATTAAACCAGTACAGTTAAAGTGGTGGATGCAGTTGTACGGATATCTGTTTAGCTATCCTGTAGGAAAGGGGAATAAGCTATACTGGTATAGGGTGCCTCCATCTAGATATAGCTGCATCCACACTAGGGGTTATCTCTATTTAACAATTTTGGTAGAAAAATCACACCACTAACCAAAAAAATTAAACCAGTATAAAAACTCTGCAGATCAGGCCTCAGAGATGAGCAAATAATTAGAAAAAATAATCTGCTTAATGAATTTAGCCCTTTTCTGCTTGTAGAATGCCAATGAGCAATTGCAAGTTCCTTGAATGTATTCATAATTCAACTTTACTTAATGATTTTTTGTTAGATATTTTTCTTCCTCCATGTACTGATCATGAATAGTTTACTCTAGGTATTTGATACTTTATGTACTGCTACTACATAACACTTGCATTATGCTTTCCATTTTCAAAATAATGTACAAACCGTGATTAGGAATTGCTCAATATTTGAAAGTGATGTTTAGCTCTCATTGGTCACATAAGTCACATGGTATCTTTCTATTCATAGAATACCAGGGCTGGAAGGGACCTCAGGAGGTCATCTAGTCCAACCCCTTGCTCAAAGCAGGACCAATCCCCAACTAAATCATCCCAGCCAGGGCTTTGTCAAGCCTGATCTTAAAAACTTCAAAGGAAGGAGATTCCACCACCTCCCTAGGTAACGCATTCCAGTGCTTCACCACCCTCGGAGTGAAAAACCTTTTCCTAATATCCAACCTAAACCTCCCCCACTGCAACTTGAGACCATTACTCCTCGTCCTGTCATCTTCTACCACTGAGAACAGTCTAGATCCATCCTCTTTGGAACCCCCTTTCAGGTAGTTGAAAGCAGCTATCAAATCCCCCCTCGTTCTTCTCTTCCGCAGACTAAACAATCCCAGTTCCCTCAGCCTCTCCTCATAAGTCATGTGTTCCAGTCCCCAATCATTTTTGTTGCCCTCCACTGGACGCTTTCCAATTTTTTCACATCCTTCTTGTAGTGTGGGGCCCAAAACTGGACACAGTACTCCAGATGAGGCCTCACCAATGTCGAATAGAGGGGAAAATCACGTCTCTCGATCTGCTGGCAATTCCCTTACTTATAATCCCAAAATGCCATTGGCCTTCTTGGCAACAAGGGCACACTGTTGACTCATATCCAGCTTCTCGTCCACTGTAACCCCTAAGTCCTTTTCGGCAGAACTGCTGCCTAGCCATTCGGTCCCTAGTCTGTAGCGGTGCATGGGATTCTTCCATCCTAAGTGCAGGACTCTACACTTGTCCTTCTTGAACCTCATCAAATTTCTTTTGGCCCAATCCTCTAATTTGTCTAGGTCCCTCTGTATCCTACCCCTACCTGCCACCGTATCTACCTCTCCTCCCAGTTTAGTGTCATCTGCAAACTTGCTGATTCCCTCAATGAATTAGAGTAACTGATAGGGCTTGAATGATATCAATCCATTGCTTAAAGTTATGTAAATGTTTAAGTATGTTGTTAAACTGGCACCCATATGAGCACA
The DNA here is from genome assembly GCF_965140295.1 of Lepidochelys olivacea. Lineage (NCBI taxonomy): Eukaryota > Metazoa > Chordata > Testudines > Cheloniidae > Lepidochelys > Lepidochelys olivacea. The sequence continues at coordinate 190,959,744 of NC_140413.1, forward strand.
CATATGGCTATTTTGTCCATATATCTTTTCTTATATGGCTTCATCACCATAGTACAGGGGTCGGAAACCTTTGAGAAGTGGCATGCCGAGTTTTCATTAATTTAAGGTTTACAGGGGCCCCCCGACAGAACCCCAGACTGGCAGCAGGCTGAGCGGAGCTGGAGGCCAGGACCCTGGCTAGCAGGGGGCCAGACCAGCAGTGAGGTGAGCGGGACCGGCGGCTGGTAGCCCACGCCAGCACCAGGCTAAGCGGGCCTGATGGCCGGGACCCCGGCTGGCAAGGGGCCGGCGGCTGGAACCCCAGACCATCAGCGGACTGAGCGGCTCACCTGCTGCCGGTCTGGGGTTCCGCAAGCTCCTACCAGCCAGGGTCCCGGCCACCGGCCCTGCTCAGCCCACTGCCAGCCAGGGGTTCTGTTCACCCAGGCCGGCAGCAGGCTGAGTGGGGCCGGTGGCCAAGACCCTGGCTGGCAAAGGGCCGGCGGCTGGAACTCCAGACCATCAGCAGGCTGAGCAGGGCTAGCGGACAGAACCCCAGATCAACGGTGGGCTGAGCAGCTCAGCCCACTGCCGATCTGGGGTTCCATCCACCAGCTCCCGCCAGCCGGGGTCCCGGCCACCGGCCCACTCAGCCTGCTGCCGGCCGGAGGTTCTGTTCACCCAAGCAGGCAGAGGGCTGAGTGGGGCCGGCGGCTGGGACCCCCAGCAAATATTGGCTTGCGTGCCACGTTTGGCATGCGTGCTGCAGGTTGCCAACCCCTGCCATAGTATTTAAGTGGCTTTTACCAGAAAATATCCATTTTTCATCTACAATCATAAGAAACAAAAGCACATGGAATCGACAGTACACAACCAGGTCATTCTTTTCTGCCATCTAAAGAGTATATATGGGGAACACACTTTTCAAACTTGGGAACCTAAAGTTGGGCATCTGAGCACTCAGATTTGCATATAGGCATCGAGCACATACTTGATTTCCCAAGTGCTCATTTATGCCTGAAATGCAAGATTTGAGGCATCTCATTTAGAAAACCAGATTTGAAAATTAAACCCATAGTATCGGACATAAAAATGTTCATGTCACCACAAGCTACATACATGTTAATAATGTGCACAGACTTTTTTTTTTGGGAAGGGGAGGGAATCTAAAGATTAGGAACAGATGTCAGGAGTGCAAAGAACATAAGCATGATAGATCCTGCCACAGTATATTTCCTAACACAATATAAATACAAACATATGTAATGAAACTGCTGGCTCATTACTGGTTACTGTTATTGTTCTCTTGAAGGACCTGGAGGGGAAAGTGTTGGGCCACATGACATTTTGGACATTTTAGATCATCAGAGGCTAGAAGGGGAAGTATCCTCCCAGAAACACAGAGAATCAGAAACAGGGAGAGAGGCACATAGCTTGTGTCTTGAGCAGTATGCTGAAGGCAGTAGCTTGGAAGGTGGCCATGAAAGGGAGTCAGGCAGCAGGCCCCAACAGATGGCCTTGAATAGAGCCAGGACAGCTGGAGCTAGGAGGAGCGGCCCTTAAAGAGTTTCAGGAAGCAGATGACAAGAGCTCCAGAGTCTGATCTGGAGTTGGAGAGCTAGCAGCAGAAGTAAAATCCTATCTGACTGAAGCCTGTACGCAAGACAAGCTGCCTTACCAGCCACAATATGGAAATGACCTTAACATGATGACCAGGTGATGTCCAGACAGCTGGAGGTGGAGCAAGACTAGGCCTGAGAGACCAAGGATCTAAGATTATTTTAATCAGAAGTGTCAAACTCATAGCCAGTGGAATAAATTCAGCCTGTGTGACATATTTTGGGGCCTACATGGTGTATTCAGATTCTGTACCTTCTCAACTATTTAAAAAAAATGTTTCCAGTTCTCATGAATGTGAAGAAAAGCTTATAAACATGAGTACAGTGTAAACCAATGCAGTGATGTCTACCTGAGTCACATACAGGCCAAAGGAAGGACTGAGAGGTGTAAACTCCTCCAGCTACTTTGGAATGTTTACACCTAAGCCTAAGGATACTTTAAACATCAACATTAACTATTTCTTTGCTGGTCATTTGAGCAGAGGGAGTGGAAAAGCAGTGGCCCCCTCCAGGGGGTGGAATTTGGGATTTGCTATCAGGAAATAAAAAGAAAGAAGGAAAAAAAAATAAAGACAGAGAAGAGAGAAAGAAGCAGAGAAAGGTGGATGGGGAAGGAAATGAAACGAAGGGGGGGAAATGCAGTGATCCTAAAAGGCAGCATATTTTCCTACTGAATGCAACAGCAAGACACTGAACAAATAGTAAATATCTAAAAACTTAGTTGTTTCCTAAAGGCCATAACTCACTGTTGATTTTTGTGAGTCCCGTCCATTGACATCAGTGGCAGTTCCTCTGTGGACTGAGGGGAGAATAGAGTCCTTAGTTTATACCCCACCTCACAGATCATAAGTAAAAATGGAAGTTGGTCTTCTCCACTGGATGAGTTTGACACAACTGATTTAGAGAGATCTTGGAGTTACTAAACCCATGGAAATCTGGAGTGTCCTCCTGTTGTGTCCTATCATTGGACTGCTGCTTGGGTGAAGTTCGGAAATTTTCTGTACCTTTCTCTTCTCTAATTGCTAACTACCAAGACTTGTAGCTAGGATATTTGCACCCTTTCTTTTCTGCCAATTCTAGTCAAGAAGTCTCCTTCATTTATTAGATGTGTGTGAGTGTTTAGTGGAAACCCACCAAAGGCTAAAGCCTGTACCATCTAGGAGTCTGGAATGTCTACAATACATGTCTCTGAACTCATGGGGCACATATCATGCTACCAAACATCTAAAAGCGATTGGTGTACCACAGCACTGAAATTGAACTTGAGCTGCTAGCCCTGGTTAAAAACACACTTTTTTTTTAAAAAGACATACCCACAGCGAAGACGGGGAGGGGAGGAAGGGGAAGAAGGAGAAAAGCACTGTCAGACACATATTCAAGAATCATTCGTATGGATCGTTTAATTAAGTTACGTCATTTTTACATTATTTCTTAATTAGACAGTATTGAGCAGGTTTTGCTACTTTTAGCAATCAAGTTAAAAAAGCAAAAGAATAAAACAAAAGCAAATTCAGGTGAATCATGCAATTTACATTCTAAAAACTAAACTATTTGGGGTTTAGATAGTGAAAAATGTAACTATTTTTGCTGTTAATGACATTTATGACTGGAATGAGTTAACGTGCATCATCATTTGCATAATGTAAATTGTTCTCCACCATTCAGAGGTCTGCACGTGCTCAGACCTCAGAGTGAAGAAGGACTGTTTCATATCATTGCTAAGGAGAAGGACCTCTGGAAGCTCAGAGCTCCTGGGGCCAAGTATGGGAAACAGAAAATTGTGATGTGGACTTTTCCAGAATGCCTTTCTACCAAAAATTCATTGAGTTTCTTGGAGAAACTATCAAGAAATTGGGGTGGAAATTGGGTTTAAATGGGATTTAGAATTCTACTCTTGGGGTTGTTCATGTTTAACCCTAAAAGTACTCTCCCAACTAATAATACCTCTGTTCAGAAGGAGGTACAAATACTTTGTTATTTTAAAGCCACTTCCATCTTAGGATCTCAAAGCACTTTACAAACATGAATGAATTAAGCCTTGAAACATCATTCTCAGCTTTCAGAGAGGGGAATCTACGACAATGTGTCCAACATCACAAAGCAACTGTGTGGTAAAGCAGGAAACAAGACCCAGATCTCTTGATTCCTGTTCCTATCCTGCTGCTTCTTTTCACAGTGCAGCAGTATTAATGTGAACACCTACACAGTCTGACAAAAGCTGAGTGACATGAGTTAGGGATGATCAGTCTGGATTTGCAGTGACAGCAACAAGATGTAGGTCTGATCCCCACTCTCTAGGAATCCAGGGAGGCAGTGGGGGTAGGAAAGTACACAGAAAAATCTAACAGCACAGGGTAAAGGTCAAATTGTGTGTGACAGATAGTTCTGGGGTAGGGAAACTGAAAGATTTTGTGATTTTTGTTTAAAAGCCCACAGAACAGGGAGAACAAATCCTATAATTTCAACAAATTCAGACCTTGAAAAACACACACACGTTTGGTTTCCTCCAGAGACTGCTCTAACGTATGCTACTCCACTGCAATGGCTCCCTGGCAGCTGTAGTATAGTGATCACTCAGAGCTTAAGGTGCTTGCAAGAGCTCTGCTTTATTCTGTGTCTGGTTGGAACTGACTGTTCTGCTGAGCATAGCGACAAGAGCTTCACAGCACCCCGCCCAGACTTCTCTGTCTGGGAAACTCAGTCTTAATGACACAGCCCGAAAGACCACAGCACCATTCCACAACATGCTCCACTCACGCAACTTTCCTTCCTCAGTATGCCCACTTCAGCTGTGGGGAGGGCGTGACATACAGTCTCAATGTCTCCCTGGTGACCCAGTCCACCACCTCTCTGTGCCAAAATCTAGCACACTAGCTGTAAAAGCCAGGATAGAATCCAAACCTTCACAAAATCCATCTTAGTGGCTAAGGAACCTCCAGGCTGCATATCTCTTTTACCTGGACTTTACTCACAAGTGCTGTATTTGTATTGCCCATTTTTTCCCTCCTAATCTTTCTAGATTGCCTTATATTTCTTACAAAGCTCACTCAATGCACCTGTAAGCAGAGTCAGGATGAGCTCCAACCTGACATCTGGTGGTGAGTTGTGGCAAGTTTTGGAAAAGAACTTCAGGGGCTGATCTCATTTGCTTAGGAACACCCACCCTGCCTAGCATGAGCCCATGGCTGCCCAAATGGTCACTTTGGCTGCTGTGGGATCTCCAGTTTCTCTGTTATTGGGACAGGAAGAATAAATTGTTATTATCCTGATTATGTGAATCAAGGACAGTGGAACGGTACTTGGCCTTTTGTTATGATGGAGGGACTCGCCATCAACTAAGTAGCACTTGCTAGGCAAGGGACATGGGTTCCAAAACTCAGTGAATGGAGAGAGGTTGGGGATAGGTATTAATATCTGGTGGTATGCCCCTCCCCCCCTCTGGGGCCTTACATGCTAATTGCACTTTCTCCTCTCTCCACTGTAGAACATCAGAGCTATTTTTGATTCTGTTAGCAGTCTAGTTATAGGCTGCTGAGCTGAATTCACTTTGGGCCAATGGTTCACAAGAACTGAGGCTCCCCTACTACAAGCTGAAATCACAAAAGAGCTAAACTTACTAAGAGCTGAAATCACTGAGTGTTGTATTGTGTTAACTGAAGATATATTGCAGAGCAATTCGTGGGGACAGCTGGAGAGATTCATGGGATGGCGAGCAGAGCGGTTCTTGAAGCGGAGTAGTTCGTGGGGATGCCTGAAGCAGCTCATGGGGGTGGCTGGCAGAGCGGAGCAATTCATGGGACAGCTGGTGGAGCAGAGCGGATCCCCATGGAGAGGTTGGGCAATCGGCTTTGGACCATGTAAGGTGCCCCTTAAACCTCCCCCCCGCCCATCTCCACCCTGGTTGGGAGGTAAAACTCTGCAGATAAACTTTCCAACTCTGGTGCTGCACTGACCAGGGACAGAGACTTTTGGGTTGTTGGACTTTTGGGACTTTGGGTAACTTTGGGTTGCTGGACTCAAGAACCAAAGGGAAAGGACATGCCCCAATTTGCTTGGGGGTGTGTTTTTTGCTCATGGGTTGTGTTATGAATCCTGTTGGTGGTGTCTTCCCAACATAATGCCACATTGTTTCTCTCTGTTATTAAAAGACTTTTGCTACACTCAGACTCTGTGCTTGTGAGAGGGGAAGTATTGCCTATTAGAGGTGCTCAGTGGGGGTGGTATATATTTGTCCTAGGTCACTGGGTGGGGGCTCGAGCCAGTTTTGCACTGTGTTATTGGAATGGAACCCCTAGATATTGAACCAGACCCTTGTTGCTGCTAACTCTGATGGGCAGAAGGGTTACACACCGAAGAAGTTGTTGGAGCAGACCTTCTTGACCCTCTCCCAGTTGCCCTTTTCTTGGTCCCTGCTTACCTCCTTCTCATTTATATTTTGTCCTCAACTTCTTTCTAATCACTGTCACACAGCGCTGCCTCCAAAGGGCCAATCCAGCAGCACAGCATGGCACCAGCAGAGATAAGCAGTAGCAGTGACTACAACAAGGGCGGATGATAACAATTATAAGCCAGTTTTATAGATGGAGAGTTGTATAAATGGACTATGTCACAACTGTACTAAAGAGCTGGATATACTTACATGCAATAAAAGTGAACCATTACCTCACTTGTCTGTAATGAGGTAAGCATTATCTTGTGGACACAAAATTTGAATATCTTCATGTAGAGTCACCCTAATACACACTATTCCTTATAATTTTCCTTCCAAATAGGACATTTAATTTTATTTTTCAAAGGTAGTAATTAGTAATAAGACTTTCATCAATGTATAGTCTATTTTCCAGCATTGTCTATACGCGGGGATCTCTATTACTGCAGAAAACATATCTATTTTTACCTCTCATTTCAGGACAGGTGTAGCTGTCATTTAAATAACTTTAATTAAGATGGATCCATTGTGATTTCAGTGTAGTTTTTGTCTGAGCTTGATAAATTTATCACAGACAGCCTTAACAATACATAACGAGTTATATCTGCACTTTCTGCAAGTGTATGCAATTAATTTTCTATTTGTGAAAGGTAATGGAAAATGAAATATTGTTGCTTTTTTAATGCAGAGGCAGGTGTAATGAATGGGCTCTGGCAAACAGTAGTCAAAATATGTTGACCTGCATCTGGAAATCTCACCTCCCTCCCCACCCCATCCCCAACAAGTTTTAGAGCCGAGGATAATATAGGGCTAAATTTTATAATTGTACTATAAGAATTGATGTAAACCTTGATTTCATTCTGCCAGCCATCCCATTTGAATAGCAGAAAGAAATGACGCTCTGGGACTATGAGATTCTGTTTTCCCATATGCATTACAATTAGGACCTGTTATAAAGTTTAGTTAATAAGAGACAGGATTTTGTATTGTGTCTATGTTAATTAGATTAAAGGAATGTTGAAGGCCTGAGCACAATGTAAACTGTTTTTGACCACAAGATTTAGTGAAGTTTAATTTCTGTCTTCTCTGTGAGAGACTGTGTCAGTGAGGAATGCATGCATCAGGAAAAGATAAGGTGTGAAGGCCATTGTTATAGCCAGATGGTGAAGGAAGAAGGAGTGAAGAGATGTAAGGACACCAGAAAATTATCAATGCGCATCCATAATGAAGGCAGGGCAGATTGACGACCCTGAGGGGAAGGCTGGCACCCCTAAAGACAATTGATTAAATCAAAACCAGGACAGGATGACCCTTTCAAAGGTGTTTTGAAATGTTAACACCAATCAAGGAGTAACAGGTCAGAAACTGACACAGCAAAATCCATAGACTTCAACAGAGAAAAAAAGACTATAGGAACAGGAAAAGGAGTACTTGTGGCACCTTGGAGACTAACAAATTTATTTGAGCATAAGCTTTCGTGAGCTACAGCTCACTTCATCGGATGCATTCAGTGGAAAATACAGTAGGGAGATTTATATACATAGAGAACATGAAACAATGGGTGTTACCATACACACTGTAAGGAGAGTGATCACTTAAGGTGAGCTATTACCAGCAGGAGAGCGGGGGTGTGGGGAGGAAGGCCGGGACACACCTTTTGTAGTGATAATCGAGGTGGGCCATTATTAGCAGCTGACAAGAACGTCTGAGGAACAGTGAGAGGTGGGGGAATAAATATGGGGAAATAGTTTTACTTTGTGTAATGAATCATCCACTCCCAGTCTCTATTCAAGCCTAAGTTAATTGTATCCAGTTTAGGTTTGAATAGAGACTGGGAGTGGATGGGTCATTACACAAAGTAAAACTATTTCCTTAGTATTCCCAGAAGGGAACCAGATTTTCAACAGAAGTCAGGCTGTCAAAAGCTAGGTAAAAGCCCTGGCTGTGGATGAGGCTACCAACAGCTCCCACTTCCTCCATAATCACCCCATTACATGAGAAGAGGATGCTTATATCCTGCCCTTCTTCCCAACATACCTTGCTGTGGAGGCCTACAAATCCCAATAGCCCCTTAAACTATATTTCCAGGGAATCCTTCTGAATGAGAGAGGAGCCTTGTGCTATCCACATACCAGGGCTCCAGGCCTGGGCTTTCGACAGAGTCAAAAGCTTGGCCTCTCTCTCAAACTACCACCCTGGGATTATTTCGTCAGCTCAGGGGTTGTCTCTTGTTCCCCTGGGCTCTGTCTTTGCAGTATAAACCCTGGCATAGGGGAGTATGGCCTCAGGGACTTCTCTCCTCAGTCTTAAAGGGCTACTATATCCCTATTAGAGTCCTCAACAAAGCTACCAGCAAAAGGTCTCAACTGCCTATATACCTGGATAGAAAACCCCTTGCATTCCCAGATACCAGCACACAGGACATGTGATCTGCTGGAACAGGGAGGTCAGAGAGCTCCCTGGGCCCTTTATGTGGGCAATGAAGTCCCCTCCCTGGAAACAAACTCCAAATCAGTTTATTGCCTTCTGGTCTCACCGCTGCAATTGAATGGCCCATTATCAACAGCTCATAGGGGCACGGAGAAGAGGAGTCAATCCCTTACCCCTTCTTAAGGCAAGCAGCTGTGTTACGACAGACAGCTGCTCAATGAGGGTGTTACAACAGTATGATTATGTATAAGGTCATATTTAGAAATTAAGAGAGCTCATTTTCAGGAAGTGCTTGATGAGAGGGGGCTATAAATGTGGAGGAAGGAATAAAACCTGAATGTTTCACAGTCCTGACTTTTTCTCTTTAAGCTCATGTGATGACTGCCCTCTTGACCAGCACACCAAGGACTGAAGCAGGGGCTTCCAGAGCTCAAACCATGACCTGTTACATCCTGAGCAAAAGAGCCAAGCTCCATGATCCGCTTTGAGGGCAACATGGAAGACACACTCACCAGTAGGTTCTACTCGCACACAGAACATGGCATCAGAAGTGAGTCAGCTCCTGAAGGTATGTGAAATCAGAAACAAAGAGTGGGGAGAGGAAGACGGGGACACAATAATCATGGCAGCATGCTCCCTGATCCCTATCCCCAAGCAGATGGGCACGAAAGGGGGTGTGTTTAGCACTTAAATATTTAGCACTTAGTCCATTTTTTCCACAGGACTCCTGTCTCATTCAGTGCCTAGGATGGATCTGCTCTGGGGATGAATCAGTGTTGTGTAGTAAAGCAGACTGTTGACTGTAAGATCCCTGCCTTATTTGTTGCAGAAGTAGGAAAGTGTGTGAGGAATGAGGCAGGGGCTGGCAGAAAGAGAAAGAATGGTCTCCTGGTTAAGGCAGTTGAATGCTGCCCTGAAGAACTGGATTCTATCCTTGCCTATGCCACAGAGTTCCCACGGGATGCTAGGCAAGTCACTTAAAGTCACAGCATTACAGAGGTGGTTACAAATTGTATGTTCCTCATTTGTCTGGGTGCCTGACTTGAGACCCAAGAGTCTGATATGCAGAACTGCTTGGGCACTCACAACTGCAACTGAAGTCAATGTGCTTTGAACATATAAAGTACTAACTACTTTGAAAAATCAGGTCCTAGGCACCTCAAATTGAACATCCAAAATGAGTGGCTACTTCTGACCTTAATTTCTCTGTGCCTCATCTCCCGATTTGTAAAATAGGGATAATAGCACCCCCTCACCGCACTGGGGTGTTGCAAAGATAAATTCATTAATGTTTGGGAAGCATTCAGAGACTATCACGATGAGCACTATATAGTAGACACACAAGGAAAACAAAAGCGGAGCAGACAATGCACAGTGGCGTCCCTGCAGCAAAGCTGATAAAAAGATTACCAAGACATATTTTGAAGGACTGGGATATCTTCTAGGCATGTTGCATCTGGAAATAGATAAAAGAATCCAGCCAGTCACACACCTGCCTCACGAGAGTGCCCATTGCCTTATGAGAAAAAATAATGGGAGCAATAAAGCAAATGGGAAAAGAAGGCATCATGGCTAATGTCTCAGAGCCCGCAAGCTGGATAAGCAGCATGGGAGCCAGCGAGAAGCCAGGCAAGCCGCACATTTTTGTAGACCAAGCAATTTAAAGAAAGCACTAAAAAGAGAGCTTGCTACCAAGTGCCTACAACTGAAGGATTATTACCTGACCTGGCAAAAGCAAAAATATTCTCAGTACTTGATGCCAAAGACTGATATTGGCAAGTGCTTCTAGATAAGGAAAGCACCTACTTCACCACATTCTGGACACCAGCAGGTAGATACTGATGGTTGAGAATGCTGTTTGGACTCAAACCTGTGGTAGAAATATATCAATACTGCCAGCTAAACATACTAGCAGGACTTGAAGGGAACAGCATCATAGATGATGACAGTAGCAGCATGGCAGAAGCTTTGGCAGATCACAAGCACAACCTCATCTGCCTGCTAGAAAGAGCCAAGGAAGTACATCTAAAAATAAATAAGAGATGGAGCTGGGAGAATCACTCCTACAAAAGAGAGAGCTGGTAGCTTTGTGTCAAGGTCCCTGTTACCGACAGAACAAAGATATTTAAAAGGAATGTCTTGTAGCTGTGTTTGCATGTGAAAAATTCGACCAGTATGTTCAAGGATGGGAAGCCATTCAAGTAGAAAGTGACCATTAACTACTAGACAAAACTTTTTAAAAGCCACTGCTTGACCAAGTTATCAGAGACCTGGTAAGCAGTTGAAATATCTGTGTGTAGGCCAAGCAGCCAAAAGAGAACATGAAAATACACAGTATTCCCAATAGACCTTGGAGCAAAGTAGCAATGGATCTTTTCATGCAAACCACACAAACTGCATCATTATTGTAGACTACTTTTCAGAATTCTGAGAACTAGACAAATTATTAGACACTACCACAGCAATCATCATAGAAAAAGCAATGAAGTATTGCAGCAGGCATGGTGTCCCAAACCGTGTAGCTTGAGACAACAGATCCCACTTCACTCGCAGTGAGTTTGTGCAATTTACCCAGGAATGGAATTTCTGTCAAATTATATCATCACTATACCACAGCCAGTGACATGTCAACATCAAATTGGCATTTAAAATTGCTAAAACTATTAAATAAAGCTGCAAAAAGCAAAGATAAGAAAACATTTCTCACTACTATCACTGGTTGAGTGTCCAGGAGTACAGTAGGACACCATGGCTATATGCCACCCTCATAATCAGTGAGTAAGATGCCCTCAGTTAAAGAGGAAGTTAAGTCTTCAGCCAGCATTTCACAATGTTTCCCCCTTAACACCATCATCACTTGGGTTGAGTTTTGGTCATTTGCTCGTTATTCATATGTTTTTCTTATTCAGGCAAATGTGGTGATGGCTCTGTCCTCCTTTGTCTAAAGATGTAGACTGGTTCTTGTCAATATTTTCCTGGCACTGAAGCCCATAATGTCTCAGGACCTGCCCTAGAAGTTTGACATATATATTGAAAACTACTCATTTCCAAAACACTGACACTTTCAGGCAGGAACCACAAAAGGACCCATCCTTTCAACAGCTTGCAAAAGTAACCCTAGATGGAAAGTCAACAGAAAAAAAGCCCAGATGTCTTCCAACATAAAAATTTAGTGGAACTATCAAGATGAAATTAATGCACATGATGGAACTCTATACAAAGGATATTAGGTCATAATAGCACAGTGTGATGTTGAAAATAATGGCTAAGCATAACCCACAGTGCTCATCTGAATACAGAATAGTGTTAAAACAGAGCCAGACATATCTTATACTGATCAGATGTGATGCTCTCATTAAAAATAAGGTATCCAAGTGTGAAATCTGCAGTAAACACAGAAGTTAGAATGGAAAAGAACCACAGAAACTACATGAGATTCATGCTTGCCTTTGGTCCAAGATTGGTGCAGAGCTATTAGAATTAAAAAAGGAAAGATTAACTCTTATTATTGGACCGCTATTCATATTTTTTTTTCAAATTGAGCTGTTGCACAACACATCAAGTAAAATTAAATTCAATCAATATCTATCATCTCAAGTAAAAAAGAATACATACTTTGTTTAATTTGAAGAAATTATGAGAAACTTTCTGGTTAGGGCAGTCGTTTTGTAAGCAGGTGACATAAGGGCTGATTCCATACACATACACGACTTCTCTGCTACTCACACAATGAGTCATAAGGTAGTCCCCCACAGTTCTTAAGGGCTGAGGAGAGAGGGAAATTACAACCTGTTCTGCACTTCAGTCTCAGACCCTGCACTTGAGGCAGCAAGCCCCAAACACCTTCCTGAGACCACTTCCTCTTTTGTGGTAAAACAAAATTTCTGCTTCTCTCTTCCTTCCTCCTTCTCTGGGACAGAGCAAGAGTAAAGTGGGCTGGAAACAGCCACAGTCTTTAAAATGCTTCCTCTTCTACACAGGAAAAAGTAGAGCTTTTAAACTAGCAACAACAACACAGTCTCAAAACAGAGATCCTGTCTTTACTGGGATTTTTTTGCACTGCTGTAGCTATGCTGATATAGCTCTACCAATGCAAATGTGGTTTGCCCTAGTGTAGCTTACCCCAGTAGCTCCCAAAGTTAGTTAAACAGGGCAAGCTGCATTTTACCCCAATATAGTGGGTCTCCATTAATTACACCAGTGTACTTTTCCCTTGTCTAGACAAGTTTGCAGTCTTTAAACTAAACAGTCTTATCCTGAAGTTAGTTGAGTCATCTTTCTGAGGAGGCAACCATCTCCAGCCCAGTCACTAGGGTGCTTAGCTACTCCCAGCTCCTTGCTTCCTGAACATGATCTTCAGAAAATGACTACCCTCCTTTCATGAATGCTGTGATTTACAGTGAAACAGTTAACAATCTTGACATTTATATTCTGGATACGCTTCAGAGTGAACAGCCCATTTGTTTCTCAGAGCTTCAAGCTTCTTTGTTGTCATCGCTGTGTCAATTTACAATCAATTCACATTTTTTAAGAGTATCTTCACAAGCATAAGGGCTAACAGTAAATGGATTTTGCCAGCGGAGAAGCCAACAGCCCTTAATGTTTAAAAAAAGGAATGCTTAGATTCTGGATCACAAGATGGCAGCCACCAGGGCAGTTCTTCTTATGTACTAAGGCCCTGTATGAAAAATCCTTATTATACTTTGTGACAGGGACCATCTTTCTGTTCTGTGTTTGTACAATGCCCAGCACAATGGCATCCTGGAGGGCTCCTACGAGCTATTACAATAAAAAAATATATATATTTTAAAAGTTGTACATATCCACTAACCCTCTTTTTGAATTGATAATCAGTTTTGTTTTCCTTTCCCCCACTTTCCAAGCTCAACATCTTACATTAAGTGAATAGACTAATGACTCAGCAAATTTCATTTTAAAAAAGTCATTTTTGAATTATCAGGGTGCAAAAAGGTATGGAAATTATCAAACATCTGTTTTATTATTTATACAGTACCATGAAGTGTATATAGTGCTTTCCAGAGAAGTACGAAAGACATGTTCCTGACCCCAAGGATCTTACAGTTTAATTCAGACATGCCACTGTGGGAGCTAGGTCACAGTGTATGGGATGGACAAAGGACATAAAAGTGATAGATCATGAGCTTTGCTTATGCTGCATATACTTCTGAGTTCCTTTTTTGGGAGTGGGACCTCATGTTTTTGGTTTTTATTTACATCTCAAGTCATAAACTCCTACAAACAGGAGGATTGTAATGAAAAGATTGATGGATTCTTAGTTCTAGTAGAACAAAACCTGTCAGTAAAATTCTTTGTCAGATTATAAGGGCATTAGGGAGAAGTAGGGGAAATATTTCATTAATTTTTATTTCTGCAATTTGTGTAACATTCATCTTCAGGAAGTATGATAAGTTACACAAACACACACAGTTGTCCACCTAAAATTTAGTCATTTTGAAACTCACATGCTGCTATGTTACCGCCACAAATATAGAAGAATAATGTTGGCAGCGTGTCAGTGGGTAATATAAGATGTGTTGAGAGCAAACAAGGAAGGCAAGTAATCAAAGTGTTTATGTGACTTGAGTGAAGGGGGCAATTTCATTTCAAATACATCTAGAACTTTCTCATTAGGCCATGAAACTCATAGGTATTAATCATGAAAATAAATGTTCCTTGACCTTAGGTACAACACAGTTCTTACACAAGAGAAATGACCAATGCAACTCTTTCTCTCATCAAATTACTGAAGATGAAATGCATTTTAAAACAATATCCTAGGTGGATTATACATTTAGAAGAGACCTTTGTAAGGACCCCATTTATTATTTTGAAAAGCAATGCAAGTTACTGCCAATAATTAAGCACCGTCCTGTTCACGTCTCACTTATTTTATAGGCTTTGGAGCTGAGGATTCTATGGTTAATAGCCAGTCACCCTATTGTTGACTTGAATTTATCTTTGAAAAAGTTTGGATAGCTGCAAAATGAATCAGCGGTAATATCAGATGGTGTCTTTCAGAAAGGTTTGGTGCTTTTTTATGCTAGTCTATGGGGGTGGCGGTGGCAATAAGGAGGAAACACAAGGATTTTGGATCTGTTATTTTGATTTGGTAATAGGGCTGAGACACTAAGACAAAGGTCCCAATCCTGCAAGCATTTACATACACGCTCACTTTTATGTACATGAGTAACACACTGAAACCATAAAGAAGTGGAAAGTCATTTTTGACCCACCAGTTAATGAGGTTTGACTTCGGTTGGAATACTCACATGTGTAAAGCTACACAGCTGTGTATTTGCTGGATTGGGGCAACATGTAGTTCATGTACTGATTAATGTGCCATGCCTACCTCCCCCACTGAAGTCAACGGTACTCCATGCAGACATAGCCTTCCACCCACAGCCTACATGGTGCCTTAGCTTGTCAAAATCTTGAGAGCTCATCTCCTGAACTCTTGGCTGCTCTCCCCATTCCAGGATTGCCAACCCCCAAGCCTTCAACAATCATGAGTCAGGCCCCGCAAAAATCATGAGATTTAAAAAAAAAAATTAGATTTTTATTTAGTTCCTCACTTTTGAACTGTTGGGCAAAAATCTGGCCCTGGTGAAGTCAATGGCAAAACTCCCATTAAGAAAAGGAGTACTTGTGGCACCTTAGAGACTAACCAATTTATTGACTTCAGTGAGGTCAGGATTTTATACTTAGGGTATATTTGTGACATGTTTTCAAGATTTTTCTCCTCAATTATGAGGGCGAGAAATGTATTGTTTTCTAAATGAAAACTGAGGTTATCACATAATCCCATGACACCAGGAGCTGGACACTAAATATAGGAAGATTTGTAATGAAATCATAAAAGTTGGTAACAATGCTAGTCTAAAACTCATTTGATTGTAGTCTAATTAGGTTGAAGTATCGTGCATACAAGATATCCAGAACAGTAGATATTTTGCCTTTTTAAAATGTTTTCAAATATTTCTTAAATACATTAGACCAAGTTCTACTTTCAGATACACCATTGTAAATAAGGAGTAACTCTAAAGAAGCAAATGTATTCAGATATGCAGTGGTGCAACTCAGAGGAGCATTTGGCCTGTATGGTATAAATACAAGGTGGATGTTTTAACAAAGATGATAAATCCATTTCTGAAAGTTTCAATTCAAGGGTTTCTCTAAAACCACAGCTTCTATATGAACAGGTTAGTAAATATGGCATAGTTTATAATTAGGTCTTATTCGTGGTCAAGTCAATTGCAACAATTCAGCTGCTTTGTAACAATGTCTTTAATTTTAACTCAAGCAAATAAAACTAGTTCCTTGCCACTTTGTGTCCTAATCCCATCAACTCCCATAAATAAACCAGGTTGAGTCAGCTCAGTACTTTGATGGGAGGCCTCCAAGGAACATTCAGGGCTTGATCCAAATCCCACAGAAGTGAATGGGAGCATCTTCTTTGACTCTATAGGATTTTGGCTCAGGTCCCTAGATGAGTGCTTCAGATACTGATAGTAGTGATAAAGTAAGTGACACTCCTCTATAGGAAAAAATGCCCCAACGTGATGTATACGGAAATGATGATGTCATCAACTTTCTAGCAAGATGTTAAGTTGAGGCCGGGACTGCTTGCAGTGATAATAACAATACCCAGATTATATAAATTAAAGTTTACATGCACTTTTCAAAAGATTAGCAGTTGTCACAGAGTGTGGGGGAGTCCGGGGCCTGCACCCCTCTTCCTGGGATTCACTGTGACTCTCAGCCAGCCAGTAAAATGGAAGGTTTATTGGACAATAGGAACACAGTCTAAAACAGAGCTTGTGGGTACAACCAGCACCTCTCAGTCAAGTCCTTCTGGGGGCAGGGAGCTTAGACCCCAGCCCTGGGGTTCCCTGCGTTCCACCACCCAGCACCAAACTGAAACCAAAACCCCACCAGCAGGCTCTCTCCTGCAGCTTTTGTCCAGTTTCCCGGGAAGATGTGTTACCTCCCCCTCCCTCTCCTGGCTCAGGTTACAGGATCTCAGGTCTCCCATCCCCAGTGAAACTCTCCTGCCACATTCCCAGGTCAACGTTCCCCCCCTCCCTGCTGCGTCACATCTCTCCCCCCTTCGAGACTGAACTGAGCGGGGTCACTCTGACCAGTGACCTGGGGAAGTTCAGGGCCGCCTCTCCGGGACAACGCATCCGTTATCATGTTGGCACTTCCCTTCACATGGACCACGTCCAGGTCACCCTGCAGGAGCAGGCTCCACCTCAGGAGTTTGGCGTTGGCTCCTTTCATCTGGTGCAGCCAGGTCAGGGGAGAGTGGTCGGTGTGCACGGTGAAGTGTAGCCCGAAGAGATAGGGCTCTAGTTTCTTGAGGGCCCACACCATGGCCAGGCATTCCTTCTTGATGGCAGCATAGTGTTGCTCCCGGGGTAGCAACTTCTTGCTCAGGTACACGATGGGGTGTCTCTCCCCCTTTTCATCCTCCTGCATTAACACCACCCCCAGTCCCATGTCTGAGGCGTCGGTGAACACCATAAAGGGCTTGTCAAAGTCTGGGTTTGCCAGAACTGGGCCACTGACCAGAGCCCCCTTCAGCGCCCAGAATGGCATTGAGCTTCCAATAGTCCACACAGAACCGGACTGACCCGTCCTTTTTGGGGACCAGCACCACTGGCGAGACCCAAAGGCTGGCAGATGGCTGGATCACCCCCAAAGCCAGCATGTCCCTGACCTCTCTTTCCAGGTCCTGAGCAGTTTTCCTTGTGACTCGGAAGGGGGAGCATCTTATCGGCAGGTGCAATCCTGTCTGCACCCGGTGGACAGTCAGATTAGTGCATCCAGGCTGGTTGGAAAACAGCTGTCGGTATGGATGCAGCACCCCCCTGATCTCAGCTTGTTGGGCAGGCATTAGCTGATCCAAGAAGGGAATTGTTTCCAGGGGTGAACCAGCTCTGGTCCCAGGAAATAGATCTACTAAAGGGTCATCTCCCTGCTCCTCCCAATGTCCACACACAGCCAACACCACATTCCCCCTGGCATAATATGGCTTCATCAGATTCACATGGTACACCCAGCGGTGGTGCACCCGGTTAGACAGCTCCACCACATAGTTTACCTCATTTAGCTGCTTGACAACCTTGAAAGGGCCCTGCCAGGTGGCCTGTAGTTTGTTCTTTCTCATGGGGATGAAAACCATCACCAGACCCCCGGTGGCATAGGCACGGGCCCGTGCTGTGCGGTCATACCAGACCTTCTGCTTCTTCTGGGTTCTGGCCAGATTCTCCCTGGCCAGGCCCATGAGTTCAGCAAGTCTCTCTCGGAAGATCAGAACATACTCCACCACTGACTCTCCATTGGGAGTGGCCTTCCCCTCCCATTCGTCTCTCATCAGGTCCAGGGGGCCCCTTACCCTCCTTCCATATAACAGTTTGAAAGGTGAAAATCCGGTAGACTCCTGGGGTACCTCCCTGTACGCGAACAACAGGTGAGGTAAGTATTTGTCCCAGTCTTGCGGGTGCTGGTTCATAAAGGTTTTCAGCAGCATCTTTAGCGTCCCATTGAACCTCTCCACCAGCCCATTGGACTGGGGGTGATAAGCTGAGGCCCAGTTATGCTGGACCCCACATTTCTCCCACAAGCACCGGAGCAGGGCCGACATGAAGTTGGATCCTTGGTCTGTCAAGACTTTCTTGGGGAACCCCACTCGGCTGAAAATGGTCAGGAGCGCATCTGCCACAGTGTCTGCTTCAATGGAAGCTAAGGGCACTGCCTCGGGGTAACAGGTGGCAAAATCTACCACCACCAGAATGTATTTCTTCCCCGACCGGGTCGTCTTGCTGAGAGGTCCCACTATGTCCATGGCCACCTTCTGGAAAGGCTCCTCTATGATGGGCAAAGGTTTCAAAGCCACTTTCCCCTTGTCCGGGCCTTCCCCACCCTCTGACAGGGGTCACAGGATCGGCAATACTGCCAGACAGTGGTAAAGACTCCGGGCCAGTAAAAGTTCTGCAGCAACCTCTGCCGGATTCCCTGGTGCCCTGAGAGGGGGATGTCATGGGCCAGGTACAGGAGCTTGCGGCGATAATTCTGGGGTACCACCAGCTGCCTCCTGATCCCACAGGACTCCACTTCTCCTGGGGGAGCCCCTTCTTGGTACAGGAACCCCTTCTCCCACAGGAACCTCTCCTGGCAACTTCTCCTCATGGTCCGTACCACACTGAGGTCGGCCAGGTCCCTGAGCTTCCGCAAGGAGGGATCTTTCTGCAACTCAGCCTGGAACTCAGGGGCTGGGGAAGGGATGGAGCCCGGTTCCCTCTCATTGGCCAGGTCTGAGGCCACAGCCTCTCTGAGCCGTGCCCCTCGGTGCTCCCTCCCCACCAGGGTAGGGTCCTGTGCCTCTCGTGTGGCACCCTCCCCAAGATCAGGGTGCAGTGCCCCTCGCCGGCTCTGGGTCACAACCAGGGTGGTCTGGGGGTTGCTTGGCCAGTTCTTTAGGTCCCCCCCATCAAAACCTCAGTGGGCAAGTGGTGGTGCACCCCCATGTCCTTGGGGCCTTCCTTGGCCCCCCATTTCAGGTTTACCCTTGCCCCGGGCACCTTGAATGGGGTCCCGCCCACCCCTGTCAGGGTCAGGTAGGTGTTGGGCACCACCCGATCTGGGGCCACCACCTCAGGCTGGGCCAGCGTCACCTCCGTGCCCATATCCCAGTATCCATTGACCTTCCTCCCATCCACCTCTAGGGGAACAAGGCACTCTCTCCGGAAGGACAGCCCCGCGCCCACCCTGTAAACTGAGAACCCTAAGTCCAGAGCATCCAGCCCTCTGGCGGAGCTGGCCTGGGGTACTCTTCCCTCCTGAGAGGTGGTAAGCTGGCAGCCCCCCTTTCCTGGGCCGTCTGCCCCTCGTCCAGCTGGGTCCCTACCCAGTTAACCCTGGGTAGGTTGGGTCTGCTCAGACTGTCCCTGAGCCTGGGGCACTGGATCCGTATGTGGCCTCTCTGGCCACAGTGATAGCAGCTCAGGTCACGTTGGTCCCCTCGAGCAGGTCGGATGGTCCTGACACCAGGCATTCCCCTTGGGAGGGGTTCTCCATATTTCCCTGCTGGGAGGTCCCATGGTGACTCTCTCTCTGCATCATGGGGGGCCTGTTCTTTTGGGACTGCTCCCGGCTACCCCGACCAACTGTTCACAAACTCGTTGGCCAGCTGCCCTGCATGCTGTGGGTTCTCTAGCTTTTTGTCCACCAACCATAGCCTCAGGTCGGAAGGACACTGTTCATACAGTTGCTCCAGTACAATTAGGTCAAGCATGTCCTCTTTAGCTTGGGCCCCAGCTGTCCACTTGTGGGCATATCCCTGCATTCGGTTGACCAGTTGTAGGTATGTGACCTCATGCGTTTTACACTGACTCCGGAACCTTTTCCGGTACATCTCAGGGGTCAGCCCAAACTCACGGAGCAGGGCCTTTTTAAACAGTTCATAGTCCCATGCCTCTGCCCCTTTCATTCAGCTATACACCTCCATTGCTCTGGGGTCCAGTAAGGGGGTGAGAAACTGGAGACTGTCTGCAGTGTCAACCCTGTGCATCTCACAGCTTCCTGACGGCCTTTGAGAATGCCTATCTATGTCCTCCCCCTCCTTAAGCTGGGCCAGGAAGCACTTATCAAAGCTCCTTGCAGTCTTGGGTCCCCCCTCACTCACCGCAGCCGGGGCCCCACTGCTCCTCAGCCTGGCCAGCTCCAGTTCATGCTGTCTCTGCTTCTCTTCATGCTGCCTCTGTTTCTCCTTCTCCTCCTGCTCATTCTGACGTTGCTTCTCCTCATGCTGACGCTGCTTTTCATGATTCTCCAGCTCCCTCATTTTCATCTCCCTCTCCTGTTCCAGCCACCTCCGCTGCAGGGATGGGGAGCTCTGCCGGGAGGATCCCCTGCTGGCTGCCGGGGTCAGGGTGCCCTTGGTATTCGCTGGGCTTCCTCCAACCCCTCCCCCAGACATAGGTAGGAAGGGTCTCGGGATGTCCTCGGCAGCAGTCTGACCCCTCCCAGCCCGGTCAGGCCCAGGGCCCACGCTCCGTCCACCAGGCGGCTTCCCTCAGGGACAGGGATCGGGTCATCCAAGCAATCCCTCTCCTCCAACTGGGCAATCAGCTGTTCCTTGGTGGACCTCCCAATGCACAGCCCCCTCTGCCTGCACAGTTCCACCAGATCACTCTTAAGGCATTTAGGATACATCTCCCTGCTGGCCACTCGCAGGCCTGTGCAGCTTTCCACGGTTTCCAGGAAGAATCCCTAGGGTGCCAGTTCTTCTTGAGGTCACCACCTCTTTGCCAGGGTTGAGCTGCAGACTTCTCCGCCCCTGGGACCGCTCGCTGCAATCCCCCAGCGGACCGTGTTACTGCAAAAGTCCTTCTCTCTGGTCACACACTCCCAGAGGTTAACTGCCCCCTGAAACCGTCTCTCTTTGAATCTTCAGCACGCCTGGTCCCCGTCAATCCCCCTTCGTTTTACTGTTCCCCTGTCACTTACTGCAGGAAGTGCCGTTCACAAGGTGCAGTAGATCCCACCGCTACCACCAGTTGTCACGGAGTGTGGGGAAGTCCGGGGCCTGCACCCTTCTTCCTGGGATTCACTGTGACTCTCAGCCAGCCAGTAAAATGGAAGGTTTATTGGACAATAGGAACACAGTCTAAAACAGAGCTTGTGGGTACAACCAGGACCCCTCAGTCAAGTCCTTCTAGGGGGCAGGGGGCTTAGACCCCAGCCCTGGGGTTCCCTGCATTCCACCACCCAGCACCAAACTGAAACCAACCCCCCCGCCCCCAGCAGGCTCTCTCCTGCAGCCTTTGTCCAGTTTCCCGGGCAGATGTGTTACCTCCCCTCCCGGCTCAGGTTACAGGCTCTCAGGTCTCCCATCCCCAATGAAACTCCCCTGCCACATTCCCAGGTCAACACTCCCCCTCCCTGCTGCGTCACATCTCCCCCCTCCCTGCTGCATCACAGCAATACTATCCTAGCTAAATTCCAACTGGGGTATTTATATTTTACTCTCTCCAAATTCTCCCTGTCATCACACCTGTATTTCTTCCTGGCCTAAATTGCAGCGTAGCATTGCTGTGCACCATTAAACAGTTGCTTTCTTTCAACTGGGTATTAGGTGACGGGCTCATTCTATCCAGTTTGTAAAGTACTTTGGGATGGAAAAGCACTATAGAACTCAAGACTCATTATCACGAAAGAACATAGCAATGATATTGATCTTCCTGGCCCTTTTGTTAGTGTTTTTAGCCATGTTGCATTGGCTGTATTAAGGGAATGGTCAAGAAAAATTAATAAGGAAACAAAAGAAACACTATAGCTAAAATCCCCCATAATGTAAGATTGTTCAGCTATTGGTGTGTCATAAATATAAAGGGAAGGGTAAACACCTTTAA
The DNA here is from genome assembly GCF_965140295.1 of Lepidochelys olivacea. Classification (NCBI taxonomy): domain Eukaryota; kingdom Metazoa; phylum Chordata; order Testudines; family Cheloniidae; genus Lepidochelys; species Lepidochelys olivacea. The sequence continues at coordinate 190,981,637 of NC_140413.1, forward strand.
AATCCCTCCTGGCCAGAGGAAAAATCCTTTCACCTGTAAAGGGTTAAGAAGCTAGGATAACCTCACTGGCAGCTGACCAAAATGACCAATGAGGAGACAAGATATTTTCAAAAGCTGGGAGGAGGGAGAAAAACAGAGTCTGTGTCTGTCTGTGCGATGCTTTTGCCGGGGACGGAACAGGAATGGAGTCTTAGAATTTAGTAAGTAATCTAGCTAGATATGCGTTAGATTATGATTTTTTTAAATGGCTGAGAAATTAAGCTGTGCTGAATAGAATGGATATTCCTGTCTGTGTGTCTTTTTGTAACTTAAGGTTTTCCCTAGAGGGATTCTCTATGTTTTGAATCTAATTACCCTGTAAGGTGTTTACCATCCTTATTTTACAGAGGTGATTCTTTTTTACTTTTTACTTGTATTAAGTCTTCTTGTAAGGAAATTGAATGCTTTTTCATTGTTCTTAAGATCCAAGGGTTCGGGTCTGTGGTCACCTATGCAAACTGGTGAGGATTTTTACCAAACCTTCCCCAGGAAGTGGGGTGCAAGGGTTGGGAGGATTTTGGGGGGAAAGACGTTTCCAAACAATGCTTTCCTAATAAATAAACCCAGATAAACGTTTGGTGGTGGCAGTGGAAGTCCAAGGGCAAAGGGTAAAATAGTTTGTACCTTGGGGAAGTTTTAACCTAAGCTGGTAAAAGTAAGCTTAGGAGGTTTTCATGCAGGTCCCCACATCTGTACCCTAGAGTTCAGAGTGAGGAAGGAACCCTGACAGGGTGCATGAAACTTCATGATGAACTCTTAAGAGCAAACTGTCAGAGCAAGCTGTATGATGAACTATAATTAATTCTAAAGCTAATTCATATGCCTGTGCAGTACTAAAATCTAAAGTTGCTATTCCTAAAGGATTTCTATTTTTGTAAACAGTTTAACTAAAGACAAAAAAATGTAAAAGACATTAAAACTATTATCTGTTGCTAAATTACATAGTATATAGAATGTAAATGTGATCAGAGCACACTTAAATACTTATACCAATAAACTACTCTGTTTTCCTCCCCCCTGACATTTACAAAATTCATTTGGAAGAGCAGGATATACCTTATAGAGATTAGTGATAAATCATGTATTTTTAATGAATATCAATAGGGGAAACCCCATGACACAGCCCACCATCTAATTTGATTAAACTGTGCTTAAGGCAACACTACTTCTCTGGCTAGGGAATAGTTCTCTAATGACTTTGTGAGCATTATTGCAGGCTGTTTTAATGATTTAATGAACTACCTCTATATTTAGTTCAATAGCCTTAAAATGATTAGTGTTTAAGAAAAATTAGCTCACTTTGATTTGATTCTAGTTGATGGTAAGTTTAAATAACCTAACCCTTCAAAACACAGTGGAAATTTTTTTCCCCTAGAATCATAGCCAGCTAACTGCTAGAAAACATTATGGCAATCATTAATAACAGTTCATTTATGTTTAGCTACAGTACATGGGATGACATATTCATCCCACAAGATGGGCTGCAGTAACATATATTATATTGTATTTTATAATTTTCCTCCCTATTTTTCATGTGAAAAATGAAGAAAAGAACGATCACTATCTGCCTATTTAATGTGAAAAATATTATTCATCCTTAGGCCACACACACTCAGAATTTTAACGTGGGGGGTCCCAAGCACATTTCCTCTTTCCAGTGACACCTGTGAAGAAACTTCCCAGTGAGGAAAAGAAGGGTCTCCAAAAGACCTTATTTAGCTGGCTTGGCAGGGAGGCCACTTGGTGTATAATGATTCGCTTGTCAAGCACTGTGATATAAGAATATGCTTTGTTGACTGGCATCTCCAGCATGTAAAAAGACATCATCCCAGGGAGGTGAAAAATTGAAAAACTGTCTCAGTAAGCAAAATAGCCTTGTCATACAAGCATATTTTATTTCAGTACGATTACTCCTAGTACCATTACTCCTGTTACTATTACTGCTGCAAGGCAATGTGGCCAATTGGCTAAAGCACTAGCCTGAGAGTTAGGTTCAATTCCCAGCTCTGCCAGCGACCTTGGTCAAGTCATGTCACTGCTCCATGCCTTTGTTTCCCCATCTGAAATATTAGAATAATGAGACTGACCTCCTTCGTAAAGACCTTTCAGGTCTATGGATGAAAAGTACTATATTATATTATTATTACCACAGAAACACTGCAGGAGTGAGAAGACCTAACCTACACCTAGCATATTTTCTAAGAAGTTGAGTCTTTATCTTAAACTTAACCACAAAAATCTCTTTAAAAACTAAGTTAATTTGTCCAACTCATGCCACAAGGTACACTCTTCTGGAAGCCATTCCCACTTGAAGCCTAAGGCCTCCAACAGAGCCTGTGAGATGTAACTTCCACTGAAAAGCAAACCACTACCATAGGAAACTGGGCATCTGAGTGCACACAAGCACCTTTTCTCAATGGTTTTTTGTAACTTAGTCATGTGACATTGTGGCAATACTGTAATAATTCAGTATGATAGTGAGCTATGTGACTTTCTGGGAGACTGCTAGCTCTTTTATAGGTCCCTTCATTTACTCCCCTATTTTTTTTTCTCCTTTTTAGCCATCATCTAGACGTTTTCTTCATCCGTTGCTCTAGTATGAGAGATGTACTGAGCTGTTTTAAATGCTCTGTATTTTGGAGCAAATTCTTGCCCCACTGAAGTAAAGGCAGAAATCCCATTGACTTCACTAGAACAGGATTCCGCCCTAAGCACAGGCTTGCTATGGTCTTCCTGGTGCTGTCATTCTTTTACTTTATTTTTCAGAAAATGTTGTTCTGCTTCACATTCTCAACTTCTTGAACAGGGATAAATGCTAATAGGAAGTACACACAGAAACTGAGATAATTTACCTCTAAATCATTAACAGCTTTCAAGCTGGAATACACACTGGGTATGTTGGGGCGCAAAGATCTCTGTCACCAGTGAGCCGTATGTATCTGGTACTTAATAAAGCTCACTCATATAGGCATTCTGTTGAAAACTGCTCTGGTCATCTAATTTCCCAAACAAATGGGCATACAAACCATTTATATTTTGTTGTGGTCTTAGAAACAGACCAGATTCTGCTGCTGCTAGATTACACAAGCGGCAATGCTTGCACATGGAAGTTTGCAGTTTTATGACCCAGCTTTAGATCTTCTCGCAGCCATGCTCCAGAAACAGGTCCTGGATGTGTGGTAACACACCCCCTCTTTGGAGGTCACCATGGGTGGGATGATACATCCTTTCCCCCCACCTCTTTCACATACAGCATGATGTGTGTGCCTCAGGATCAGAGGCAAACATAGAGGACACTCCAGACTCTAGGCCTCATAGACTTCAGCCACTGGTTGGTTTGCAGTAAACACGCAAACATCTACTAATAAGAAAAGGGGCTTTATTACGACTGGCGGTAAAGAAAAGGTGCAAATAATCTAGGTGCAAAGGGCCAAATTCACCACTGGCATAAATTCCTGTTACTCTGTTGATGTCAGTGCAGTTGCATCAGCTGTCACGAACTGTGAATTTAAGCCAAAATCCTAGAGGCCCAGTCTGACTCTAACTGAAGGACAATAGAAGTTTTCCCACTGACTTTAATGGGAGCAAGATCAGGCCCTTAGGTAGAGTAGCTTCTAAATAAACCCCTCTGGCCAGGTAGTATCCCAATATGATATCCCTGCATCAAATTACCATTGTCCCTCGGTTCTGGTGCCCAAGGTGCTTATCCTTTTCCCTCAGCTGCTGCCGCCTGACTACTTCTCCATAGGTTTTGACTGTTCGGCCTAACATGCGCTACTTGCAGCAGCTGGGCTGCCTTCCCTCAGCCTAGCTCTACATAAAACCATCTTGTGGTGGGCCTGTTCCACGCCACCACAGGTCTGTTCATCTCATTCCACTGAGTTCCTTTCCTCTTTCTGAGTATTGCACCAGCTCGTGGTCACTTCCCCAGTCTTACAGGGGCTGCTCCATCTACCCCCAGGCTTAACCAGCTACTACCTATCAGGCTCTGTAGCCTGGCCTCATCTCTTCATCTGAGCTTCCAGGCCACTGCCTCCAGTCACCTGCTCATACACTGCCTTCTCTCTGTCCTCTCCGAATCACTATTCCTGTTCACTAGAGACATCACATTGCCTCCTATTGGCCAGCTAGTCACTTGGGTCCCTCCTCCTCCTCATCTGACTTGTAAGGACTCATCATCACCTTCTCTGCTGACAGATTTGATCAATGTCAGGCTTCATTTTTCACTCTGCAAGAATGACATATGCCTTAGAGCACATGTTGGAAACTGGAATGTCCATTCTGCAGGATCGTCCAACTTTTCACAATTTGTTTTTGCTCCAAATCGGAATGAAAAGCCAAAATTTCCTGAAAAATAAAAATTCTGAAAAAAATTTAAGATTTGAAACTACTGAAATGTTTCCTTTCAATAATGTCAGATTGTTTTGTTTCAATAATGTCAAAGACTTTGTTTTGAGAAAGTTGAAACAATATGAAATAATACATACATGGTATTATATTAAATATAAACATGCAATATATTACCATTCATATTTTACTATAAAGTCAAAATCAAATGAATCAAAATGATAAAGTTTAAATTAAATATTTTTACCTTATCAAAATGAAACAAGAAAGTCATTGAAATCAGAATATACTTATGACAATTTTTATTTTGACTAACTGCATTTTCCAAAGGAAAACCATTCCATCAAAAAATTTTCATCTCTAATGTGCTTGAAATGTGTATAATTGACAAAGTTTCTAAGCACAGTTTTGATCATAGCCAATCCAATCTCTTCACAAGTCCTTGCCCTCTAGACCATCCTAAACGGGTGAGGGTATCCAATAATAAGCCCAAAGGTTCATGACAGTATATTAACCCTATCTGATATTTATCTCTAGTCATTCCTGGGAGTTTCCTGTGAGCTTAATGAAAAGGAGTACTTGTGGCACCTTAGAGACTAACCAATTTATTTGAGCATAAGCTTTCGTGAGCTACAGCTCCCTTCAGCGGATGCATACCGTGGAAGCTGCAGAAGACATTATATACACAGAGACCATGAAACAATACCTCCTCCCATCCCACTCTCCTGCTGGTAATAGTTTATCTAAAGTGATCACTCTGAAACCTGTGAGCTTAATATCATTCATTTCAATGGACAGTAGCACTCTGGAAAGACAAGCCTTTGATAGAAAAGAAGTCACATATGGAAAATCGTGTGAGAGGCTGACTACCTCAAGCTATTTGGTACCTAGAGAAGTTCATGAAGCAACAACTCTAGTTCTTTATCTCAGCAGCATGGTAACAAAATGCACATGTAGGCTTTGATCCTGCCCAGTGCAGGTGTGAAGAACTGCATGTTTACCTACACGGTAAAAAGGGACGAGCAGGAAAGGTTGCACAGGGGAGCCACATCCTGTGTTAATAAGAGCACTGCATCATGGCCACCAAGTTACATCTAGTAGCAGGAGGTTCAAAAGGAAAAAGTGCTACCAGCTGGGATTACCCAGGGCTGAACATAGCCCATGGTCTTCCAATAAGGAGAAACCATCAGAACACAAAAAGGCTAATAAAAATTAAAGTTAGCTCTCATGCTCATTTACAACGAACGCAGAATATGTGCTTAGTTAAACTATCCCCATCACACATTTTCTCCAGCAAATAATACATATTTTTCCAAACACTCTGATGTGCACTTTGCCAAAGTTCGCTGCTAGTGTAAAAATATTTTCACTCCTCCCATATATTTAAGCCCATCCCTTATTTTGGATTTTTGATTCATAATTCCTCTAATATTATAATTGCTTCATTTGCCCTTAACATATTTACACAAAGCCTGTACCAAAGAGTTCAGGCACTTCATGGGAAGGAGAAGCATTTTGATCCTACACTCATTCCAGCATTCCTCATTTTTCCAGCTCATTTCACTCCTTTACTCCTGTTTTATGCATATTGAACTCCAATCTCATCTTAGCTGTGCCACCACAGTTACACTACGTCTAACTTGAAAAATATATTTTAGCTTAAAGTCTTTTAATTTACACAACCCTTCAAATTTTTTTTGGCAAGTATCCTACTCTTAAACGCCAAGTGCTGATCTTATTGTCCCCTGCCCCTCCTCCCAGCACTTAGAAATACATGATTTTGGGGCGCCTGTTTGCACACGAATGCTCATTGTTTTCCAGGATTACAGCAAAACCTGCCTTTGAACTAATTTTTTCTCTTGATTGATAGCTGCTGCAACGTGTCTGCAGTATAGCTCTCAAACGCATATATTTCAAGCACTGACTGCCCCGAACCTACTCTGTGGATATACTTGATTAATGTAAGGCTTTATTTTTCAGTCAGCAAGAATTACATGTATCTCAAACATGATTTCTAAGTGCATTTCTGACCGCAAGGAATCCAGCTCTTCTAGCAAGGGTCCAACTGTAGAAATCAAACCTTCTGGTACAGCTTGATAAAACATACTTTTTTAAAATGCAGGGTTCTTGATAGCTAGCTTTCCTTTGGCTGTCCATACGTTATCACAAAATGGTCTCCATCGGGGCTGTGTGCACTCCACCCTTAGCAAGGGGAGCAAGGAGTCTTATGTGGGGGAGAAAAAGTGCCCATCCTGTTCCAAAGGGAGTGCGTGGAGGGCAGGGCTTAGAACAAGGCCTTACTAAGAAAGTGCTTTAAGGGGGATCAGACTCTGCTCTGGGTATGGGCTCTACCTATGGAGCCCAAGGGCACTGAGGGTGGGAGACTCTGAGCTCAGTCTGCTGTGGACCCATGGAACTGTTGTTGGGAGTTAATTCCTTTGGGGGTCTGGAATAAAACTTTGCTCAGTAGCTGCTCCTGTGTTGTGACTCGCTGTAGGAATTCCAAAGACACCCGGACCCTCGTCCCACTGCTCCCAAAGTCCCCTCTCAGACATCAGTAACTGTACGTCCATCAGATATATTAAAGAAGCATTCAAGACCTAATTGTCATTAAGCCAAGGTGCTCACAGGCCTTGTTTCCAGTGGCAGTGGCTGTAGGGTACATGTAAAGCAGGCTGCATCCACACTGCAAAGTGTAGCTACACACAGCAGTGAAAGGCTCTGGCAGAGGGGAGGCAGCCCTGTTGCTGGAGCCTTTCCCTGCTGCTTCCCCCCCGCCAGAGCCTTTCTCTGCAGTGGGAAAAGGCTCTGGCTGGAGGGAAACAGCAGGAGACTACACTGCTAGCAACAGCAGGGTAGACGAGGGAGGCATTTCTTGGGCAGAGAGAGAGCTGTGTAGGGTACACACCGCAAGGTTCTGAAGTGTCTTTACTTTACTCACCTATGTCATGCCTCACTGCTTACCCTGCTATTTACACCTGTGCTGTGGGGAATGCAGTGTCAGTACTCTACACGCTGCCATAAGTGTAGACATAGTCACAATGTGGCCCACTTCTTAATAGAGAGAATGTCTTGAGGATCATCTCCCCTCCCATTCACAATGGTGCAGACCACCTCCCATCCCAATCACAACTGCATAACATCCCTCTGGCAATTGCTCTGGGGAAGAAGTAACATTAGAAAAGTACGTAATATATTTGTAGCTGTCTTGGATACAAAGCTAGCATCTGGAAACAAAAAAAAGGAGCCAGCTGCATATAACCAGTCAGCTCTCCATGGTCTCTTCTGCGGACCACTGACATCTATGGGATACAGATTGGGAGCTCGTGCCATAAGGCAAGGCCCACGTGTAATTTTTGAGTGCATTTACTGCAGTAGTGTATGTACACTGGGTATTTGCATGTGAAATTAATTTAAACTTATTTGTGCACATAAATGCCTGATTTGTGCATATAGTTGTGACATTTGCACATACAAAAGTAGGTACCCAAATGACTGCACAGCTGTGCATGGATCTCAGGTTTCACTTTATGACATCAGGCCCTCAGCATTTTAATCCCTTATGATTCATGATGTTTCAGATTGTTCAGGGATGGTTAAAGACTGAATGAAACTCATTCCACCAAAACACCTTTTGTCTCTTTTCTTCCACTCCATTTAAAGAGAGTTTTCCTCCCATCTTTCCTTTCCTCACCCTGTCAGACTCTCTTCCTCCCAGCTCCCACATGAACTTGTATCATCCTCATGCTCCTAAGTGCCTGATTTTCCCTTCAAATGATCCAGACCAAACCTGTTACCCAGTTCCTGAGGAAACCGAAAATGAACAGAGTATAGGTGAAGTCAGCCATGCGCAATACCACCACCTGCTGGTCTGCCTTCAATTTCACCAGTGAGCCAAGCCCCTTTGTCCACAGAACCCAGGATCCAAGGGTCTTGTCTTAATTTACCACTTTGTATTTTAAAGACTGTACTAGCCATTAGCCAGTTCAGTAACATACCCACAGCTTTTTCCAGATAACACACTTATCTTTTATGCTTTCTGGCACCATTATTAGTCTTATTTTCTCTACAGGAGCCTTAGTAAGTCTTCATATGTAGCCAAAACAGCTTTTTTATTCTGCTTCCTCTTTCTAGTAAAACATTGTTCTGAAAAGTAATGGATGCAATATATCTTGTCTTACAGTTTTTGTCTTGCTACAATATTTTCTTTAGGACTATTTTGATAGAGAAATAGAACTTTAAAGTGGTAAGATAAAACTCTTCCTGAGGATTACGTTATGTAAGTACTGGAAAATGTCTGAGTTAATCACGGAGTCAGTGGGTATCGATCAAGATCAAGATATGTCTGCACAGATATTACTGCCTGAGATCCTAAAAGAAAGAATGTGGTTAGTTTAAACCAGGGAGGAGTCTACTGATTTAGCAATTACTTACATACCTCAGAACATGATCTGGGAGTTGCTGGTGGGATCACTTTGCAGAAAAGTGGGCAGGAGCTGATGGCTCCTGGAGAGAGTGGTAATTTTCCTGCTCCATATTTTGGCCTTGTACCTAAAAAAATACATGGCTTGAGGACACCTAACCTAAGGTCAGCATAATTTCCAGTATTAAACAGTTACAGCTGTTGGAGATTTCCTAATTCCAGCTTACAGGAGGCTGTGAAATTGCTTGTTTAAATTCATGAAGATCCAGGGATAAAAATGTGGATTTAAAAAACTGTAAAAATTGCACTGGACTGTACAGGCTAAAATTGTGACTTTGTGTATTTCAGTGGAATTACAACAGGACTGTCCTTGTATTACGATGTGTTTCCCATTGCTTTTAAACAGAATCACAGAGAGAAGGACCCAGGAATAAAGAAAAATAAGAGAAACATTTATTCTTTCAATGCTGACCTATTTTGTTCAGGTCATCTTCAATTACTTCTTGTTGGCCAGACAAGCAAACCTGTTATTTGACAATGTACCATGATCCAAGATAATAAACTTTATCATGCTGGGGTCATGAGAAAATGGCCAAGGGTACAGTTTGCTAACCTTCACCAGATAATTTTTCACAGTTATCATCTAAGCTCTGTAAAAGCACAAAAGATATCTTATCTTGGAGCTCAGTTTATTATAAGGTGTGGGTGAGAATCCCTATAAAAGCACTTACTAAGTAACTGTTGCGTGTTCTTCTGCACAGAAAGTCAAATCAGTAAGACATCTTTTTGACACTGTAAGACTCAGGAATAAAAAGACAGCCTCCTACAGGAGAGGGAGCACATTATTTATCATTCCACTCTGCTTTTCCCTTCCTTGCCACCCATCTGCTCTCTCCACAAAAAAGGCTTAACTGCTTCATTTGCTATTTTATTTTTATTTTTTTTTACACATTAGTTACTCCAGATTAATATTCCACATAATGTTACTTGAAAATAGAGATGAGCCTGAGCCAAGAAGTTCAGATCTAGATCCAAATTTTCCCGTCATTGTGGCGTGTTTCAATTCAGGATTTTGATCTGGGGCTAGCTGGGAAATTTTGACTCATCTCTGAATGTCCCAAAAGTTCACAGATGTCAAATTAGAATTTTCAATTCAGGCCATCTATGACATGAAATACTAACTGTCCTCGGTTTCATTATGGACAAAATAATAAGCTAAATTCACATTCACTTCTAGTGTAACTCCGTAGACTTCAAGATTGATATACACTGCTCACTTCCTGTCTTTCTCTGAATGTTCTTGACAGTCCAAGATTTTGTCATCCACAAGATTATGTGTTTTAAATAGAGACCAATAGGCCTCAGGAATGTTTACAGCTAAATTGAAGTGTAGCCTTGCAATAAAGTTCTACACTGTCTTGGAACAGAATAGCAAAACTCCTAGGCCAGATTGACATTTACTCTAAGGCCTCTTTACATCACTCTAGCAGTCACCCCTTTCACTGCTTGCACGCACATTAATATACATGAAAACCAGGCCCACTGAATCATTTTTTGAGACCTCATAAGTATTATTGAAGAGCCAAAATTAGCATGGCAAATTTCATTACTGGCTGAAATTAAAGTAGGAAACTGTTAATGGAGAGTTGTATGCTGAGTTTTCTTCACAGTTCTGCTGTTCTCTACAAGCACACAGCACATCCTTATTATAGTCATTATTGTTAATTCTTTGTACGGTGATAGTGTAAACACTGTTGGCGGCAGGTGGGATCGAACCTGGGACCTCTGAAGTTTAGTGTATGAACCTCTACAGCATTAGCTAAAAGCCAACTGGCTGTTAGTGAAGGCTGTAGAGCAGACTCATTTTTACCTCTCTCTCTAAGTGGTCTTGGTGCCACTAAATGGGACAGAACACGACACCCAGAAGGTGCGTGGGTTACAATAGCGCCCAAGGGTCTCAGTCAGGATTAAGGCCCCATTGTGCTGTGCACTGTACAAACATAGAAGAGAGACAATCCTTGCCCTGAAGACTGTTTACAAAATGTAAGTAAAGGGGCCAGTGCTCTGAGCTCCCTCCACTTCCGTCAAGGTAAATGGGAGTTGGGGATGCTCAGCCCTTCACAGGAGGCACTTTGCACCTCACTTTGGTACAACAGTACAGCATCACGCAGTGGAAGTGGAAGGTTGGACATATGACCAGGAAAGAGTATAAAAATATTGCTCGGGCATGTAGGAATGAAATTAGGAGGGCCAAATCGCACCTGGAGCTGCAGCTAGAGAGAGATGTTAAGAGTAACAAGAAGGGTTTCTTCAGGTATGTTGGCAACAAGAAGAAAGCCAAGGAAAGTGTGGGCCCCTTAAGGAATGAGGGAGGCAACCTAGTGACAGAGGATGTGGAAAAAGCTAATGTACTCAATGCTTTTTTTGCCTCTGTCTTCACTAACAAGGTCAGCTCCCAGACTGCTGCGCTGGGCATCACAACATGGGGAATAGATGGCCAGCCCTCTGTGGAGAAAGAAGTGGTTAGGGACTATTTAGAAAAGCTGGACGTGCACAAGTCCATGGGGCCAGACGAGTTGCATCCGAGAGTGCTAAAGGAATTGGCGGCTGTGATTGCAGAGCCATTGGCCATTATCTTTGAAAACTCGTGGCGAACGGGGGAAGTCCCGGATGACTGGAAAAAGGCTAATGTAGTGCCCATCTTTAAAAAAGGGAAGGAGGAGGATCCTGGGAACTACAGGCCAGTCAGCCTCACCTCAGTCCCCGGAAAAATCATGGAGCAGGTCCTCAAGGAATCTATCCTGAAGCACTTAGAGGAGAGGAAAGTGATCAGGAACAGTCAGCATGGATTCACCAAGGGAAGGTCATGCCTGACTAATCTAATCGCCTCCTATGATGAGATTACTGGTTCTGTGGATGAAGAGAAAGCAGTGGATGTATTGTATTGTATCTTGACTTTAGCAAAGCTTTTGACACAGTCTCCCACAGTATTCTTGTCAGCAAGTTAAAGAAGTATGGGCTGGATGAATGCACTATAAGGTGGGTAGAAAGTTAGCTAGATTGTCGGGCTCAACGGGTAGTGATCAATGGCTCCATGTCTAGTTGGCAGCCAGTATCAAGTGGAGTGCCCCAAGGGTTTTGTTCAATATCTTCATAAATAATCTGGAGGATGGTGTGGATTGCACTCTCAGCAAATTTGCGGATGATACTAAACTGGGAGGAGTGGTAGATACGCTGGAGGGCAGGGATAGGATACAGAGGGACCTAGACAAATTGGAGGATTGGGCCAAAAGAAATCTGATGAGGTTCAACAAGGATAAGTGCAGGGTCCTGCACTTAGGACGGAAGAACCCAATGCACAGCTACAGACTAGGGACCGAATGGCTAGGCAGCAGTTCTGCGGAAAAGGACCTAGGGGTGACAGTGGACGAGAAGCTGGATATGAGTCAGCAGTGTGCCCTTGTTGCCAAGAAGGCCAATGGCATTTTGGGATGTATAAGTAGGGGCATAGCGAGGAGATCGAGGGACGTGATCGTCCCCCTCTATTCGACATTGGTGAGGCCTCATCTGGAGTACTGTGTCCAGTTTTGGACCCCACACTACAAGAAGGATGTGGATAAATTGGAAAGAGTCCAGCGAAGGGCAACAAAAATGATTAGGGGTCTGTAACACATGACTTATGAGGAGAGGCTGAGGGAATTGGGATTGTTTAGTCTGCAGAAGAGAAGAATGAGGGGGGGATTTGATAGCTGCTTTCAACTACCTGAGAGGTGGTTCCAGAGAGGATGGTTCTAGACTCTTCTCAGTGGTGGAAGAGGACAGGACAAGGAGTAATGGTCTCAAGTTGCAGTGGGGGAGGTTTAGGTTGGATATTAGGAAAAACTTTTTCACTAGGAGGGTGGTGAAACACTGGAATGCGTTGCCTAGGGAGGTGGTGGAATCTCCTTCCTTAGAAGTTTTTAAGGTCAGGCTTGACAAAGCCCTGGCTGGGATGATTTAATTGGGGATTGGTCCTGCTTTTGAGCAGGAGGTTGGACTAGATGACCTCCTGAGGTCCCTTCCAACCCTGATATTCTATGATCAGATCATTTAGGGCTCCTTATCTCACTGCAGTTTCACAAATCGGAGTCAATTCTTTGTAAAGGGTCACTTCTATCTGTATGGGTTATTCTCTTGTTGTAACAGACTTTTCAGTAGTGTTGGGAACCAATGGAAGTTTCCGTTACTCTTGTGTCAATTTTCGTAAAACAGAAGTTCATAATTCTGCTCTATAGTGAGTTTGAAACAAGCTCTCTGCAATTATAATATTTTTTGGCGCTGTAGCTGGCATTACCAAGACAGTGTGGATTGCGTGAATTTACCATTGACTGTAGACTTCCTAGATGTACTGCTTATTTGATGCAGTGCTGCTGCATTTTCTGCATTTTCACTTATTTCCTGTTTAGATTCGGTAATGATAAATAATTAATTCTTAGAGTCTATGGCAAATCATTTTTCTTACGTTCATGAAAATTGTCAGGGACACCACTTCAAATGTGCACAGTAATTGGTAGTTAGATGCCTAACTACCTGATCTGCAATAGAGTGACCAGATAGCCAGTGTGAAAAATTGGGACAGTGGTGGGGGCATGGTAATAGGCACCTGTATAAGAAAAAGCCCCAAATATCAGAACTGTCCCTATAAAATCAGGACATCTGGTCACCCTAATCTGCACATGCAAATCCACACTTCCTAAGCAAACAAATACTTATGCCCCCAAATATGTGAAGTCAGTGCGGGTTGAGAGTGCTCAGCTGTTTGCAGGAGGCACTTGACATCTCTCCGTATCAGGCCTTAAAATACTTCTGAAATTTCCCCTCTCAGAAGTAGATAGTTTATACAACCCTTAGCTCAAATTATCAACTCCAGCCACAGGATGATTTGAAGTCCTTAAGTGACATGTTTCAAAATGACCTCAGGCCTGCTTCTAAAGTTACACATATTTTTTAGTTTCAGAGGGGTAGCCACGTTAGTCTGTATCAGCAAAAACAATGAGGAGTCCTTGTGGTACCTTAGAAACTAAACAAATTTATTTGGGCATAAGCTTTCGTGGGCTATCACCAACTTCATCAGATGCACGGAGTGAAAAATACAGTAGGCATATACAGCACATGAAAAGATGGGATTTGCCTTACAAGTTGGGGGGGGGGTCAATGCTAATGAGGCCAATTCAATCAGGGTAGATATGGCCCATTCCCAAAAGTTGACAAGAAGGGGTGAATATCAAGAGAGGGAAAATTACTTTTTGTAGTGACCCAGCCACTACCAGGCCTAGTTTGATGGTGTCAAGTTGGCAAATTAATTCCAAGTGTGCAGTTTCTCGTTGAAGTCTGTTTTTGAAGTATTTTTGTTGAAGAATGGCCACTTTTAAGTCTGTTATTGAGTGTCCAGGGAGTCTGAAGTGCTCTCCTACTGGTTTTTGAATGTTACAATTCTTGATGTCTGATTTGTGTCCATTTATTCTTTGGCGTAGAGACTGTCTGTCTGGTTTGGCCAATGTACATGGCAGAGGGACATTGCTGGCACATGGGCATATATCACATTGGTAGATGTGCAGGTGAACCAGCCCCTGATGGTGTAGCTGACGTGGTTAGGTCCTATGGTGGTGTCCTTTGAAAAGATATGTGGACACAGTTGGCAACGGGGTTTGTTGCAGGGATTGATTTCAGGATTAGTGTTTCTGTTGTATGGTGTGTAGTTGCTGGTGAGTATTTGCTTCAGGTTGGGGGGCTGTCTATAAGCGAGGACTGGCCTGTCTCCCAAGATCTGAGAGAGTGAAGAATTGTCCTTCAGGATAGGTTGTAGATCCTTGATGATGCGCTGGAGAAGTTTTAGTTGGGGGCTATAGGTGATGTCTGGTGGCGTTCTGTTACTTTCTTTGTTGGGCCTGTCCTGTAGTAGGGGACTTCTGGGTACTCTTCTGGCTCTGTCAGTCTGTTTCTTCACTTCCCCAGGTGGGTACTGTAGTTTTAAGAATGCTTGATAGAGATCCTGTAGGTGTTTGTCTCTGTCTGAGGGATTGGAACAAATGCAGTTGTATCTTCGGGCTTGGCTGTGGACAGTGGATCATGTGATGTGGTCTGGATGAAAGCTGGAGGCATGTTGGTGAGTATAGCAGTCAGTAGGTTTCCAGTATAGTGTGGTGTTTATGTGACCATCGCTTATTCGTACTGTAGTGTCCAGGAAGTGGATCTCTTACAGTTTTTGGGCATCTAAGTATTTGTGAACCCAGAACACCGAGGTCTGTGCATGCTGATGAGGTTGTTAGACATCTAACTATGTAGACAAAGGGATCTTTATTTAGGGCCTGATCCAAAGCCCAGGGACATCAATGAGAGTCTTTCCTTTGACATCAACGAGCTGTGGATAAGATCAATCATCACAAAATCTAAACTGGAAGTAAGTGGAAAGCCATGGTCATTTGTGCTGCCACACAGTGATGAGTTAGCAGTCTATCCAGGAACTCCACAGCCAATGGTAAATTCAAGCAATCCAAGGCATCTCAGTAATGCCAGCTACAGCTCAATAAAACAATTACAGAGAGACAGCTGTACTGTTTCAAACTCACTATCACTTATAGAACAGAATCACACCATGAACTTCAGTGATAAGAAAAGTGATAAGACAGCAGCTAAAATCACCAATAGTTCATGGCGCCACAGGAAAGTGCCTCTTTCTCTCTCTCTAATATCCTGGGACCGACATGGCTTCAACTACACTGCATACAACAAGAGCATAACACAGACAGAGGGAAGTGACTGTTTAGAGAGAATGAACGTAGACTTGTGAAACTGCAGTTTGCCATAATTGGAGAAACCTAGGTTAATTTCAAGAACAGACTAAAAATCTTTCAGCCAAACTTACACCTGAGGCCTCATTCCCCACTGTCTTGCTTCTTGTGTAGTCATTTAGACCTAGCATTTAAATACGTGCTTACCTTTAAGCACACAAATTGGTCCACTGAAGACTACTCATTTGCTTAAAGGTAAGTACACATGTAAGTGCTTTATTCGATCACGGCTCAGCACCTAGCAGAATTGAGCCCTAAACTAGCCAAATGTGCAAACTGTGGAAGTGATGCCTAGGTTAGGGTACTAGCAAAAAGGACCGGAGACTCACAAAAAGTAGCTGTGCAATAAAGAAGCTCTCTGATTGAATCAATTGAAGCATTTAATCTGATCCAGTTCTGTGCAGCAACCATACACATCTGTCTAAAAATAGATCCATTTCACAATGCAAAAAAAAAAAAACAAAAAAAACACACCCCACAGCTTATGGCCTTTACATTGTTAAATATCTTAACAGTATATGCCAGTAAATGTATTCTCAATATGAAAATATTTCAAGTGTTATTTTTTTCAATTGCTACTGAAGATAGATTTATATTTTTAAAAACTCAGTGCAATGAATTACCATTTGTCTTGAGACACCCACTGATTCGTATTGAAGTAAATCTGCACTGGAACCACACACCTGGGCGTCATCTGACCCAAAACAAACTGGCAATCTTTGTATTTATATCCTGCTGCAGTCAACCTGAAGGAGCACCATCTGGTGAAAGGAAGTACAAAATAACCATGAAATGGAGGAGGATTTTTTTTTAATGCAGCAGTCAGTAATGCTGCAAATGATCACATTAGGTGGAAACAAGGAGGTCTTAGGGCAGCATCCTAGAGAGTGTCTGCTCATGCACTGAGCCATGGAAGAGCCCTATATGTCTCATCTCTGCGTTTTCTACAGTAAACATACATACACCACAGTATTTTTTTCCATCTACTCATTTAAAAAAAAAAAGTTTATCTTAATTGTAATTCCTTTTTCATTTGTCTGTGTTTTATTTCAATTCTATACTAGCTACTGGTCTGGATAGATTATACTTAATGGCTTTCCCCGTTATATTTTCAGGTTTTCATTTTTTGAAGTCCTTTGTTTGGTTTTTCGTTCTCATTTTGACTCAACTCCCTTTTCAAGTTTTAATCCCTTGGGCCTGATTCTCTACAGCCTTGCAACTTGGGTGACTATTTACAGTTGTGCAAAGTGAGTATAGAGTACCCAATGACCTGGTGCTAACATTCGGATTTGGTAATGTCTTGCACCCACTTTTCATAGGTATAATTGACTACACAAGATGCAAGGCAATGGAGTATAAGGCTTTAACATTTTCTTTACATCTTAAACTATTTTCGGGTCAGATCCTCAGCTGTTGTATTAGTCGCCCCCTAGTTACACCTTACAACTTCTGTTGCTTTTCTTACCAACCCTCATGTTCCACCGCACTTACTCAAATGTGTAAAATAACAGAATCTGGGTTGGAATAAAAGTGGATTTTTTTTAAACACGATGGTAACGTTTTAAAATCTGAGTGTAGACAGGGAAAGTCACAGTTTTAACACATTTTAGCTGAATGAGGTGAACCCCTAGGTGAGGGAGAGAAATGAAGACATACATGCAAGAGAGAACTATATGATCTCAGATAAGATTTTAAAGGAGAAATACAGATCATATACTCATGCTCCACAATACTAATGACTATACACATGAATCATTTTACATATATATGGTTTCCTGATCTACTCATATGGGCAATATCTAGTCAGTATTTTGTTCTCTAGCTAGAGCAAAAAATAGTATGAATACCTTGATGCTGCATGTGTTCTGACTCCTGTAAATAAGATGTGACTCCAGTGAAGTCATTGAGATTACAGAATCATAGAATATCAGGGTTGGAAGGGACCTCAGGAGGTCATCTAGTCCAACCCCCTGCTCAAAGAAGGACCAATCCCCAACGAAATCATCCCAGCCAGGGCTTTGTCAAGCCTGACCTTAAAAACTTCTAAGGAAGGAGATTTCACCACCTCCCTAGGTAACCCATTCCAGTGCTTCACCACCCTCCTAGTGAAAAAGTTTTTCCTAATATCCAGCCTAAATCTCCCCCACTGCAACTTGAGACCATTACTCCTTGTTCTGTCATCTGCTACCACTGACAACAGTCTAGATCCATCCTCTTTGGAACCCCCTTTCAGATAGCTGAAAGCACTTCTCAAATCCCCCCTTATTCTTCTCTTCTGCAGACTAAATAATCCCAGTACCCGGAGCTTCTCCTCATAAGTCATGTGCTCAAGACCCCTAATCATTTTTGTTGCCCTTCGCTGGACTCTTTCCAATTTTTCCACATCCTTCTTGTAGTGTAGGGCCCAAAACTGGACACAATACTCCAGATGAGGCCTCACCAATGCCGAATAGAGGGGAATGATCACATCACTCGATCTGCTCATAATGCTCCTATTTATACAGCACCAAATGCCATTAGCCTTCTTGGCAACAAGGGCACACTGTTGACTCATATCCAGCTTCTCGTCCACTGTAACCCCTAGGTCCTTTGCTGCAGAACTGCTGCCTAGCCACTAGGTCCCTAGTCTGTAGTAGTGCATGGGATTCTTCCATCCTAATTGCAGGACTCTGCACTTGTCCTTGTTGAACCTCAACCTTGTTGATTACACCAGTATAAATCTGTTTTCAGAACAGACTCAGACTTCTTATGTATAGCTACCATACAGTGGCAACAGGAGGTGGTGACAATTCATACAGCTGACAGTGGCCTCCAAAATGTTCTTCCTGGATCTTTCTCCTGCCTCTTCGCTCTAGGCAGCAAAAGGCTGGGATCATCAGTCAAACCTGCACACATTACAATGAAGCCATCAAACTGGTATGGATGAATGCAAATTTGTAACCAAACCGATAAACTTTTTCATTAATTGATGCACTCTGGCTAAACCTTACATCAGGTCAGATAGATTGTCATAAATATAAAGGGAAGGGTAAACCCCTTTGAAATCCCTCCTGGCCAGGGGAAAGCTCCTCTCACCTGTAAAGGGTTAAGAAGCTAAAGGTAACCTCGCTGGCACCTGACCAAAATGACCAATGAGGAGACAAGATACTTTCAAAAGCTGGGAGGAGGGAGAGAAACAAAGGGTCTGTGTGTCTGTCTATATGCTGGTCTTTACCGGGGATAGACCAGGAATGGAGTCTTAGAACTTTTAGTAAGTAATCTAGCTAGGTATGTGTTAGATTATGATTTCTTTAAATGGCTGAGAAAAGAATTGTGCTGAATAGAATAACTATTTCTGTCTGTGTATCTTTTTTGTAACTTAAGGTTTTGCCTAGAGGGGTTCTCTATGTTTTTGAATCTAATTACCCTGTAAGATATCTACCAACCTGATTTTACAGGGGGGATTTCTATATTTCTATTTACTTCTATTTTTATTAAAAGTCTTCTTGTAAGAAACTGAATGCTTTTTCATTGTTCTCAGATCCAAGGGTTTGGGTCTGTGGTCACCTATGCAAATTGGTGAGGCTTTTTATCCAACATTTCCCAGGAAAGGGGGGGGTGCAAGTGTTGGGAGGATTGTTCATTGTTCTTAAGATCCAAGGGTCTGGGTCTGTAGTCACCTAGGCAAATTGGTGAGGCTTTTTACCAAACCTTGTCCAGGAAGTGGGGTGCAAGGTTTTGGGAAGTATTTTGGGGGGAAGGACGCGTCCAAACAGCTCTTCCCCAGTAACCAGTATTAGTTTGGTGGTGGTAGCGGCCAGTCCAAGGACAACGGGTGGAATATTTTGTACCTTGGGGAAGTTTTGACCTAAGCTGGTAAAGATAAGCTTAGGAGGTTTTTCATGCAGGTCCCCACATCTGTACCCTAGAGTTCAGAGTTGGGGAGGAACCTTGACATAGATAAAGTCCACAAAAGGAGAAATTATATTAGCCTGTGAACCAATTTTGATATTTGATATTCCATCTGTTGTATTTGCATTGGCTAAAGGCTCTGTCCACTCAGGCAATTTCTAATGGGTATCTAAGTGAAGACTCTAAATGTAACAATTTATTTTATAGCCTACTTTTCATTTGTCTGAAAAAGCAAGGATGCTCCCTTTTGACAACTTTAAATGTTTTCCCTATAATATCAGGAGAGAGAGCAGTAGGTATATTTTCTTTTAAAAAAAACAACGTTGTTTGCTTAGCAAACATTCTATTCCCCCAGCAGATTAGGATTTAATCTCCAGGTTTCTTAAAACCATATGGAGAATTTTGCCAGTTAAAATGCACATAAAGAGGAAATTGTCTAAAATTACTTGTGGCAGGCAACAAGGACTATAAAAACACTCAAATCAATGAAGAGACAAAAGACGTGTTGGGAGATAGGGCATCCTGTGATTAATAGATAATGGGCCAATGCTGCTCTCTGGTATATCTATGTATCAGAAGGGTACCCATGTTAGTCTTTATCCACAAAAACAACAAGGAGTCCGGTAGCACCTTAAAGACTAACAGATTTATTTGGGCATAAGCTTTCGTGGGTAAAAAAAACCCCACTTCTTCAGATGCATGACTCTGCATTGTTTTTCTGGTATATCTCTGTAAATTCTGTTCTTAGTTACTCAGCTGGTTGTCTACAATGGAGTTATTAGGGTCAAATAAATGTAGCCCCCTCTTCACCTATGCAAGGTGTAATGAAACATCTGAAGGAGCTACTCCAGTATCTCCATCAAAGCTTGTAGCATTTGTCCTGTTGATGACAAAGAGTGGAAGCTGTGGGCTGCTTTGGGTCCAAATATGAAGATACTTAAAAGTCGTTTTACACCTCTGAAATTTTCATAATATTGAACCTAGTTTATAATCACAATTGAATATATACTGAATCTGAAGCCAATTTTGAACACAAAAATCTCTGCAAAGTTCAAATCCATTTAACCCTTATCCAAAGAACAGAATGTTTGTGAGAAGTCTTGTAATATCCCTTGAGCCCTAATTGGGTGTGGACTTGCCCAGGTCCATAACTGTTTCCTCAGGGGAGACCATAGTATCTAGGGTACTTTTGCCATCCCTTCCTGCTCCTACCATGCATCCATCTTCTCTTCTAGGCCCATGCCATTGAGGGGCTAGTATAACTCCCATTGTTCCCCAGGCTGGCTTGAACCAATTTAATTTAAACAAGCCCTCTGTACACGGCTCACAGGGCTGCAACTTAGTTTTCCAGCTAAGACTCATGGCAGCTAATATTTATTTAAATTAAGATCCAAAAATTGTCCTAAATAAATGAACACAAATTATAGTAATTTAGCGACTTTCATCTAGAAGAATTCCAAAGAGATTTACAAAGTGATTACAAGGTAGTTTGTACAGAACCTCGCACCTAGCATCCTGAATCTGAGTCAGGAGACCTTGGGTTCTGTTCACAATCCCAGCTCTACCGCTGTTGTGTACCCTTAGGCAAGTCAATTCATCTCTCTGTTCCAGTTTCCCCACCTTTAAAATGAGGTTAATTATACTTACCTTCCTTTGTAAACCACATTAAGATTTATGGATAAAAAGCACTATATCAGAACTAAGTATTATTGTATGAAAATGCAACTGTTTCTAGAGAAAAACACAGCAGCTGTTTAACAATGGGTAGTAACGCTACACAACCATTTTATGATAGAAAGTGCAGAATCCTTTGGCCAATTGAAATAAAGGGAATTGTAGCAAACAGAATGGAAAAACTGAAACTAGACTTTGGTCAGTCACCAGGGCTAACATCCCTACATTTTTACTACAGTTTCACATCTACTTGGCCTCCATACACAGCTGTAATTCATCATTACTGATCCTGAAGTTCTTACTCTACCCTTACTCAGTCCTACCTCAGGCAAAGTCAATGGGACTTTTGCCGGAATAACTAAGGAAGGATTGCAGGAATTGGCCCATTATTTATTATTTTTTAATCTAGATCCTTAAGAGTCCATATCACACACTGCAACTGCATACAGCCAGCCGGGGGAGAACTCCCCCAGCACAGGCCCACTCATTAGGCCTGCCACAGGCAGCATCCTGGGTGCAGAGCCAGGAGGGCGGTAGGAGCTGTGCAGCACTACATACATCCTGCTGGGGGCTGCTTCAGCCCCCACGGCAGCCCAGAATTGGGAGGGTGCAAAGTTGTCTTGGGGTTCCCAAAAGGAATATCACAAAATCTAATTCTATACTTTTTATCTTAAAGAAATGAAGTCTCCTTTTGCAATGCTCGAAGAGAGTGAAAATAACTTCACTGTCACTTCCTGGCTTTTTAATTTCAAGTCAACCGGGTGGGTTTCCTGGGCCAGCAATTCCGCCTACAATATTGTTTTTGAGGTGCCTTGCTGCGTTCACCAGGGTCACTATGACCTGTCGGAATACAGCTACTACATTTTCAAAGAGTTGCCTGGGTCTTTAGCCACACACGTCCCTTTAAAGTCAAAGGGTCTTAGATCAAAAAATCATGGTGTGTTTAATTACCCGTGCAACTCCTTAAGAAATTTGAAGAGACCACATTTACGTTATATTCTCACTTTCCCCTTAATGTAGCCAAAGATTTATCAACCCATTTCTTTCTTGAGCAAACTAAGTTTTCATGCAGTGTATTAGCACGTCATTCACTACTAGCACTGGCCTTGACAATTTTTCACTATTAGCATTGGCCTTACAATTTAAAAATTCTACCCTTCGCTGTGCTAGGTATCTTGGTCTAGATCATCAGCTGGTGTAAATTGTCAATGGAACCATGCTGATTTACACCAGCTGAGGATCTGGCTCATTATTTCTAAGCAAGGAAGAGACTTAACAAAAAATAACCAAATTCTCTATCCTGTCCAACATTTATCCAAACAGAGGGTGTCATTATAATAGCCCACATCCAACAGCGCTTCTTCTTCCAAGTGCTGTATCAGCACAAATATCAGGTGAAACCTGATGACAGAAAATTAATTCAGACCCTTTCCCAAAGGTATTTTCTGTGTTGTCATTGTAAGGAATCTTTGTCTGCTTAAACAGAGAAGTATTTGCTATTCTGTGAGCAAATTAAGGTCCTGCAGTTAAAGGAAGTCACCTTTGCTAAAGGTTCTCTATCCATCATCTAAGGGTCAGATCCTATATGGCCCAAAGCATAACCTGAGAAATGCTGAGTGCCCTCCTCTGCAATTCTCAGTTAAAACAAATAAGCACTCGGCCTCTTTTAGGATCAGGTTCTAACATACAGATATGACTGGCTAAATCCAACATCCACAAAAACCAAACGTCAGAGTTCATTGTTTATTTACTTTACCTTGATTTGATTAAATTTATAGTTAGATTTTTTAAAATGTCTCTTCCAATGCTCTAGACCACAGGTTCTCAAACTGGGGGGCATGCCAGGGGGAAGAGGGGTTGAGACGCTTTAGGGGAAAAAAAACGAACTGAGCACATTTTACCCACAGCAATAAATAACTAACAAAGCTGATTCCTCCCGACAGATCAGGTCCTCAGGTGGCGCTGTGCATTCTGACAGATTTCTGGTAAGCTTGCCCAGCATCATACAAAGTTGTTGCCCTCTATACATTAATCCGTTTGCTATGATGCAGTGTACATATTTAATTGTAAGCACTGACTACAACTAGAGTTTTGCTTTTTCTCTTATTACAATGGATCCTTGGCTCTGTTTGAATCAATGCCTTACCGTTTTTAATAGTTAGTAAGAGTTGCGTGTTGATTTTTTTTCAGTATACATACTTGTGTAGCGGAGGTGGGGGGAATAAACTACTACAGACGCACAGACGGGGGATACGATCAAATCAGTTTGAGAACCACTCATCTAGACTCATCTACTAACATTATAAAAATGTACATAGGAAGTAGGCTCTAGAGTTCCTAAATAGGAAGGTCCTCCTAAAATCCCACAGCTTAAAAACCCTCAGGTTTCAAAACAAGCCTTTCCCATCAACCTCACCCACTTTTCATCGCCCTTGCTCCCTAATATACCGGAGAGCTTTACTTGTTATGAAACCTGGAGGAAATAAATTCAGGTTAACTGTAATTCCAATCTCGATGTAGACTCATACCACCCCAGCAGGGCATTCGTCTTTGTGGTTTTCGGTTTAGACCTATCTTTAATTCCTGGTTCTACAGGTCCTTTTTTTTGGGGGGGAGGGGGGGTCTTCCTTGTGCTACCCAGGCCTTTAACAACTTATAGTGGTTTGTATTTCTTCCTTCCCTTCCCTAATACTGCTATAAGAGGTTTGTGACGGGTTGGATCACAGAAACCCCCTTGTGACTGCCAACTGATGTGCCAAGACTACTTCTGCCCCTGCTTTCCCTGCCAGCTTGAGACTCCAGCACCCTGTCTCGCTGAGCCAGACGCGCCAGTCTGCTCCAACACAGTCCCAGGGTCTGAACCACATACCGCAAAGCTGCAGACTTAGCTGAAAGCAACTTAAGAAGTGTTTGTCTTTAACACACAGATGCCCAACTCCCAATGGGTCCAAACCCCAAATAAATCAATTTTGCCCTGTATAAAAGCTTATACAGGGTAAACTCTTAAATTGTTTGCCCTCTATAACACTGATAGAGAGATATGCACAGCTGTTTGCCCCCCCTCATCCCCCCGCCTCCAGGTACCAATACATACTCTGGGTTAATTAATAAGTAAAAAATGATTTTATTAAATACAGAAAGTAGGATTTAAGTGATTCCAAGTAGTAACAGACAGAACAAAGTGAATTACCAAGCAAAATAAAACAAAACACTCAAGTCTAAACCTATTACAGTAAAAAAACTAAATACAGATGAAATCTCACCCTCAGAGATGTTTCAATAAGTTTCTATCACAGACTGGATGCCTTCCTAGTCTGGGCCCAATCCTTTCCCCTGGTACAGTCCTTGTTCCAGCTCAGGTGGTAGCTAGGGGATTTCTCATGATGGCTGCCCACTTTGTTCTGTTCCACCCACTTATATATCTTTTGCATAAGGCAGGAATCCTTTGTCCCTCTGGGTTCCCACTCTTCCTTCTCAATGGAAAAGCACCAGGTTAAAGATGGATTCCAGTTCCGGTGACACGATCACAGGTCACTGTAAGACATCATTACCCACTTGCCAGCCCACAGGTATACAGGAAGACTTATAAGTAAAACAGAGCCATCTACAGGTAATTGTCCTGGTTAATGGGAGCCATTAAGATTCCAAACCACCATTAATGGGCCACACTTTGCATAACTATAATAGGACCTCAGAGTTATATTTCATATTTCTAGTTTCAGATACAAGAATGATACATTTATACACATAGGATGACCACACTCAGTATAGAATCATAGAATATCAGGGTTGGAAGGGACCTCAGGAGGTCATCTAGTCCAACCCCCTGCTCAAAGCAGGACCAATCCCCAATTAAATCATCCCAGCCAGGGCTTTGTCAAGCCTGACCTTAAAAACTTCTAAGGAAGGAGATTTCACCACCTCCCTAGGTAACGCATTCCAGTGTTTCACCACCCTCCTAGTGAAAAAGTTTTTCCTAATATTCAACCTAAACCTCCCCCACTGCAACTTGAGACCATTACTCCTTGTCCTGTCATCTTCTACCACTGAGAATAGCCTAGAACCATCCTCTTTGGAACCACCTCTCAGGTAGTTGAAAGCAGCTATCAAATCCCCCCTCATTCTTCTCTTCTGCAGACTAAACAATCCCAGTTCCCTCAGCCTCTCCTCATAAGTCATGTGTTACAGACCCCTAATCATTTTTGTTGCCCTTCGCTGGACTCTTTCCACTTTATCCACATCCTTCTTGAAGTGTGGGGCCCAAAACTGGACACAGTATTCCAGATGAGGCCTCACCAATGTCGAATAGAGGGGAACGATCACGTCCCTCGATCTGCTGGCTATGCCCCTACTTAGACATCCCAAAATGCCATTGGCCTTCTTGGCAACAAGGGCACACTGCTGACTCATATCCAGCTTCTCGTCCACTGTAACCCCTAGGTCCTTTTCCGCAGAACTGCTGCCTAGCCATTCGGTCCCTAGTCTGTAGCGGTACATGGGATTCTTCTGTCCTAAGTGCAGGACCCTGCACTTATCCTTGTTGAACCTCATCAGATTTCTTTTGGCCCAATCCTCCAATTTGTCTAGGTCCCTCTATATCCTATCCCTACCTGCCACCGTATCTACCACTCCTTCTACTTTAGTATCATCCACAAATTTGCTGAGAGTGCAATCCACACCATCATCCAGATCATTTATGAAGATATTGAACAAAACCCTTGGGGCACTCCACTTGATACCGGCTGCCAACTAGACATGGAGCCATTGATCACTACCCGTTGAGCCCGACAATTTAGCCAACTTTCTACCCACCTTATAGTGCATTCATCCAGCCCATACTTCTTTAACTTGCTGACAAGAATACTGTGGGAGACTGTGTCAAAAGCTTTGCTAAAGTCAAGAAACAATACATCCACTGCTTTCCCTTCATCCACAGAACCAGCAATCATAGAAGACGATTAGATTAGTCAGGCATGACCTTCCCTTGGTGAATCCATGCTGACTGTTCCTGATCACTTTCCTCTCCTCTAAGTGCTTCAGGATAGATTCCTTGAGGACCTGCTCCATGATTTTTCCGGGGACTGAGGTGAGGCTGACTGGCCTGTAGTTCCCAAGATCCTCCTCCTTCCCTTTTTTAAAGATTGGCACTACATTAGCCTTTTTCCAGTCATCCGGGACTTCCCCCGTTCACCACGAGTTTTCAAAGATAATGGCCAATGGCTCTGCAATCACAGCCGCCAGTTCCTTTAGCACTCTCGGATGCAACGCATCCGGCCCCATGGACTTGTGCACGTCCAGCTTTTCTGAAGAGTCCCTAACCACCTCTTTCTCCACAGAGGGCTGGCCACCTACTCCCCAGGCTGTGTTGCCCAGAGCAGCAGTCTGGGAGCTGACCTTGTTAGTGAAGACAGAGGCAAAAAAAGCATTGAGTACATTAGCTTTTTCCATATCCTCTGTCACTAGGTTGCCTCCCTCATTCAGTAAGGGGCCCACACTTTCCTTGGCTTTCTTCTTGTTGCCAACATACCTGAAGAAACCCTTCTTGTTACTCTTAACATCTCTTGCTAGCTGCAGCTCCAGGTGTGATTTGGCCCTCCTGATTTCATTCCTACATGCCCGAGCAATATTTTTATACTCTTCCCTGGTCATCTGTCCAATCTTCCACTTCTTGTAAGCTTCTTTTTTATGTTTAAGATCCGCAAGGATTTCACCGTTAAGCCAAGCTGGTCGCCTGCCATATTTACTATTCTTTCGACACATCAGGATGGTTTGTCCCTGTAACCTCAATAGGGATTCCTTGAAATACAGCCAGCTCTCCTGGACTCCTTTTCCCCTCATGTTATTCCCCCAGGGGATCCTACCCATCAGTTCCCTGAGGGAGTCGAAGTCTGCTTTCCTGAAGTCCAGGGTCTGTATTCTGCTGCTTACCTTTCTTCCCTGTGTCAGGATCCTGAACTCGACCAACTCATGGTCACTGCCTCCTAGATTCCCATCCACTTTTGCTTCCCCTACTAATTCTTCCTGGTTTGTGAGCAGCAGGTCAAGAAAAGCTCCCCCCCAGTTGGCTCCTCCAGCACTTGCACCAGGAAATTGTCCCCTACATTTTCCAAAAACTTCCTGGATTGTCTATGCACCGCTGTAGTGCTCTCCCAGCAGATATCAGGATGATTAAAGTCACCCATGAGAACCAGGGCGTGCGATCTAGTAGCTTCTGTGAGTTACCGGAAGAAAGCCTCATCCACCTCATCCCCTTACAAGAGACCTTTTGCATGAAGCATATTCCAGTTACATTATATTCACACTCATTAGCATATTTTTATAAAATCATATAGAGTGCAACATCACAAGGTTTTACCCTTCTCTTTCCTAAATATTGTTCACATTTATTCTTAGTTTGGTTTCTGATTTCCTAAAGTAGGGCTGTATTCAGAGATAATAATCACTTGATAGATTTAGAAAATTAATTTAAATCATTTTAGCCTTTTTAGCGCTCCAAGAACATTCACTGCTATGTTTCTCTGACCACTCTTTTCATTATTAAGTAGTTTAGGGATGAGATTATTCTTTGATTTAGAGAATATTTTATTGGCAGCAAGTTCCAAGTAGATCCTTTCTTTTCATATTCAGTATATTTAACATTCACTATCAGCTCTGGGATTTACTGCAAACTCAGAAAAGTCTGTTCTCATATTTTGCCAAAGATTAGAAATTTTAGGTTTTTCTATAGATATAATGAATTGGTTTCTAGAAATCTCTTTATCACAAATGAACTCCGCTTTGCTGAAATTAAGACTCATAATATTTTAAAAATTCTCAAGACCTAGTATCAAAGGGATTGAACCAGTTGCTGCGCAAGCAGCATTTACTATGCCCCTCTGTTTACCAGAAAAGAAATGGTTACCTACCTCTCGTAACTGTTGTTCTTCAAGATGTGTTGCTCATGTCCATTCCAATTAGGTGTGCGTGCTTTGCATGCACGATTGTTGGAAGGTTTTTTCTCTAGCAGCACCCCTCGGGTCGGCTGTGGAGCCCCCTGGAGTGATGCCTTTATGGTGGTGAATATAAGTCCCTGCCAACCTGCTGCCTTCTCAGTTCCTTCTTGCCGGAATACTCCGACAGAGGAGTAGGAGAGTGGATATTGGAATGGACATGAGCAACACATCTCGAAGAACAACAGTTACGAGAGGTAGGTAATCGTTTTTTCTTCAAGTGCTTGCTCGTGTCCATTCCAATTAGGTGACTCCCAAGCCGTACTCTTGGAGGAGGGGTCAGAGTTCATCTGGTAGCAGATTGCAGCACTGCCCTGCCAAATGCTGCGTCATTTCTGGACTGTTGCAAAATTACGTAATGTGAGGTGAAGGTATGGATAGAGGACCATGTGGCTGCTCTGCATATATCCTGAATGGGCACTTGAGCTAGAAAAGTGGAAGATGTAGAGTGCACCATCAATGTCGGGGATGGAATCTTGGCCAAGTTTTAGCAAGTCCTGATGCATGGCGTGATCCAGGATGATATGTGTTGGGAGGAGCTGGGAAGCCCTTTCATCCTCTCTGCAACAGCGATGAAGAGCTATGGGGACTTCCAGGGTGTGTCTCACATCCAAGGAAAGCCAGGGTGCATTTCACATCCAAGGAATGAAGCATGTGATCTCCGCTATTGATATGTGGCTTGGGAAAAAACACTGGTAGGCAAAAATCCTGATTTATATGCAATTGAGAGACTACCTTAGGGAGAAATGCAGTGTGTGGGCATAGTTGCACCTTGTCTTTATAAAAGACAGTGTAAGGGGGCTCAGATGTCAGTGCCTTGAGTTCGGAGACCCTTCTGGCTGAGGTGATGGCCATGAGGAAAACTACCTTCTAAGACAGGTAGAGCAAGGAACATGTCGCCATGGGCTCAAAGGGGCATGTGTACCTATAAGCCTGGCAAGGTCTAGATTGAGGTCCCAAGGAGGAAGAGGCTGCCTCACCTGAGGATACAGTCTATCAAGCCCCTTGAGGAAGCAGCTTACCATTGGGTTTCCAAAGACCGACCTACCCTCCACCCCTGGGTGAAAAGCAGAGATGGTGGCCAAGTGAACCCTGATCGAAGAGGTCACCAACCCCTGCCATTTCAAGTCAAGCAGATAGTCCAAAATAAATGGGATCTACGTTCGAGGTGCAGGAGTACCCTTCTGCATAGACCAAATCAATAACCGCTTCCACTTGGCGAGGTAAGTGGCTAGAGTAGAGGACTTCCTGCTTCTGAGAAGGACCTCCTGAACTGAGTCGGAGCACTGAAGTTCAGACTGGTTTAACCATGGAGCTTCTATGCTGTGAGGTGGAGGGACTCCAGGTTGGGATGTCGTAACTGGCCGTGGTCTTGTGTGATGAGGTCCAGGAACAGAGAAAGGGCTACGGGCCTGTCCACTGATAGGTCCAACAGCATGGTGAACCAGTGTTGGCAGGCCCATGCCGGCACTATGAGGATCAACAAGGCCCTGTACAGGCGGACTTTGAGGAGGACCCTGTGTATGAGAGGGAAGGGCGGAAATGCATAGAGCAGGTGATTCGCCCATGACAGGTGAAACGCGTCCGTGATGGAACCTGGGCTGTGGTTCAGGAAGGAGTAGAAGCACTGAAACTTCCTGTTGCTCCGCATCGCGAATAGGTCCAAGTGAGGAAAGCCCCACCTCCGGAAGATGTCAAGGGCGATATCCACTCTGAGGGACCATTCGTGCCCATTGAATGAGTGCCTGAGCTGGTCTGCTAGCTCGTTCTGAGCTCCCGGCAGATATGACGCCTCCAGGTGGATGGAATGGGTGACGCAGAAGTCCCACAGGTTGAGGGCTTCCCAGAACAGGGGAGAAGAGTGAGCACCACCCTGTTTGTTTGTATATGGCATCGCTGTGGTGTTGTCCATCAGTACCGACACACAGCTGCCTTGAAGGTGAGCTTGGAACACCTGGCATGCCAGATGGACCGCCCTCAACTCTCTGACATTGATATGCAGTTCTGCCTGGGACCATGGGGCAAGCCATGAGCTTCTGCGCATAGTAATCACAGTGGCCATGGTCCGTGTAACCAAGTCTGCCGAGTCCAGGGCCACTTGGAGGGAGGTCCAAGCCACCATCTTACCTTCCTGGAGTATTGTGGTGAACTCCAAACGGGAGTCCGCGGGCAACACCTCCAGGAACTTGGACAGGGAGGCCCAAGAGTTGTAACCAGACCGGCTAAGCCCTGCATGCTGATTGGCGACGTGAAGCTGGAGCCCCTGGTCGAATACACCTTGCGACTGAAGAGGTCCAGCTTCTTGGGCTCCTTGGCCTTCGGACTGGGACCCGGCTGTCCTTGCCACTTCTTGTGATTGGCAGCATCCACCACCAATGTGCCCGCCTGGGGATGGGTGAAGAAGTGCTCATACCCCTTCTGTGGAACAAAATATTGGCATTCTACCCCGCCAGCTGTTGGTGGGATAGAGGCTGGATTCTGCCAGAGCACCTTAGTTGTATTTACAATAGTCTTAATAAGAGGAAGGGCCACCTTAGAGGGCCCCTCAAGAGTCAGGATATCAACCATTGGGTGTGAATCCTCTGTGACCTCCTCAGCCTATAGGTTCAAGTTTTGTGCCACCCAGTGAAGGAGGTCCTGATGGGCCCTGGTGTCCATTGCTGGCAGAGAGGTAGTCATCCCTGCCACCACCTCATCAGGCGAGGAGGAGGAAGATGCCTGGGGAGGGATTGGGTCCTCTTGCCCTTCCAAATCTCCCTGCTGGTCACCGGGGCGGTTTCAGGTGCATCAGCTATAGGTGTCCTTCTATGCACCATGGGCAGGGAGACAACAGCTCCTGTCTGAGGGTTGGATTGCCCCAGGTTTTCCTCTTGAGATGCTGCCTGCACTCCTGGATCCCTTGAGACCGATGTGGCCACCGAAGTCACCCTTGAGCCCAGTCCCTGGGTCTGATGGTAGGCCCATGGGGTCCAGAAGGGCCACTGCACTGGCGTCTGCCACTGGGGAGGCCACAACATCACTGGCACCGGTTGGGGTGCATTGCTTTTCGAGTGGTGCCAGAAACAGTGCTGGGATCTAGAGTGGTACCAGCTCCTCCTGGAGGTGTAAGATTCCACCTCCAACTCGGAGGAATACTTAGATGCAGACCAAGGCAGAGCAGAACCCGATGGTGCTGGGGATCAGTGCTGCAGCAAGGATGAGCAATGACCCATCATCACCGGCTTGCCCCTATGTCTGATGGGGGCAGAGCTGTCATCAGTGCCGTCATTGTCAGAGCTGTCGATGTTGGCACCGTGGTAGGTGGTGGTGCTGGGCATGTGCCAGCGGGCCCGGGGATTGAGCCGTTATGGCGATCAGATCCCGAGCCACTTCGAATGTGTCTGGTGTGGAAGGAAGATTGAAGTCTTCTCCCTCCAAGTCCTCCGGCACCAGAGAGTCCACCCACACTAGACTCGACGGCACCCCTGTCACAGCCGGAGTCAACGGCTGCGAGACTTGCAGGCCAGGTTTGGGGTGTCCCAACACAGGCCACACCCCACTGGTGTGCCATGCCAGCGAGCAGCCCGTCTGCCTTCTTCTTCTTCTTATGTGGCACCGGCAACTGTGAATGGTGCCTCAAGGTGGAGCTGGGCCTCAGGGCCGGAGAGTGGTGCCGATGCTCCTTACTGGAGTCCTTTCTCGGTGCCAAGGGTTCCCACACCGATGCTGCTGCGCTGCACACCAAGGCTGCCGGTGCTGGCTCCGGCTGTGGGAGAAGTGCACATTTCATTAGGAGGAGCTTCAGGCAAGAGTCCCTCTTCTTCTTTGTTCTGGGCTTAAAGCCCCTGCAAATCTTGCACCTATCCACCTTATGACCCTCCCCCAAGGCGCTTGAGGCAGGAGTCATGCGGATCGCCACGTCGCATAGGCTTCAGGCACTTCTCACAGGGCTTAAAGCCCTGGGACCAAGGCATGCCCCGGTCCGGGGGAAAGGGAATTGGGGAAAATCCCCCAGCTAAGTACTATTCAACTAATTAACACTAATGGGTAACTATTTACAACAACTATTCGAAGAAAGACCACTAAGTGGGCACTTGCAATACGGAAGACCGAGCTGCTCCAACAACCGCCACTGGCGGTAAGAAGGAACTGAGCAAGCGGCGGGTTGGCAGGGACCTATATACACTGCCATAAAGGCACGACTCTAGGGGACTCCACAGCCAACCCGACAAGTACTGCTTGAGAGAGAAAAAACCTTCTGACAATCATGCTCGTTGCATGCGCACACCTAATTGGAATGGACATGAGCAAGCACTCGAAGAACTTAAGGCTTATCTACTGACAGCCAGGAAACATTCACTAAACTGGAAATTTGCAGTATAGCCGTTGCACACAAGTATGCCGTTTGTAAAGGTAAAGTCTGAATAGTTCCCATGTTTTCATCTTTTTTTTCCCCCCAAGTCCTATACATCAGGTTAGGGTGCTGACTTGAATGGGGTTAGTTACAGTAGAGTGTGGAATTAGAAAACCTACCAATTCTAAGTATAAGCAAACTTGACTAATTAACATTTTTTGTCGTCTTCTTAGATACTTCATTGGCGGTGTACATATAGAGGGATTGTAGAATGAATCCACATCAATTTCAGATCTAGGCATGAAGATATGGTGCTGGAGAAAAATGTCTCCCAACCTATATTTCTGAAAAAGAAAAGACATTAGATTTTTTTCCCAGAAGTTAAAATCTGAAACATTAAAAAAAAAATTTACTTATCTGCATCATGTATGGACAGCCCAACTTTAGATCTCTTTGCTGTGAAAGGGCTTGTGCACTGGACAACTGTACTTTTTGAGCTCTCTCTCTATTCTGCATCAGTTGTGAAAATCTAGACTGTCTCTAGAGGGATGGAACCGAATATGTGGTTGCTGAGATTCAAGGCAGCAAGTTAATAGCTCCTGCTCTGTTTCTGTATTTACAGTAAATATTATTTTAATCCCAACCAATTGGAGAGGTTTTAAGAGAAAACTTTCTATAGCACTACAAAAGCTATATGAGGGGAAGACTTTTTTTAAAGATGCAAAGAAGAGGGACTTCCCGTGTGAACACCTTGCCTCCATGTTATGGAATTTGCATTAATGAGCAAGATATTTGACAAGTTGGCTCTCTTTTTCCTCTGATGAAAAACTGCATCTGTGGGTGTAATTTAGGTCTATTAGATGTCTCAGTACTTGATAGCGCTCTACTACTTTGACATCTAAAAATTTACCTAAATTGTGCCTGCAAGTATTGGCACCACTAAATTGTGGGGACAAACAGGGAGACTCATTTAAGGCCAGGATGAAAATCACCCTGTATGTTTCTACTTTTACACTACTACAGATAAAGTCAAATCTTGTAGCCTATGAAAGGATCACAAAAGGCCTCAGAGCAGCAGAACCTCTGCAGTTCTGATGCCGGAAGCTCTCAGCTGTGAAGTCCATCCAGAGGCACTCTGCCTCTGCCATGCTGTACAGAGCAGTGTTTTGTAGTAACTCTCCATGCCACTGTGATCAGAGGCAATTTCAGGAAGCAACAGGTGTGTGGCAATTTGAGCACACGCCAAAACCTCCCATGAAGGCAGCGATAGAGGCTGCAGATAATGCGTCCTAAAGGTTGCAGTAGTAACAGCCATGGAAAAGCCCAACAATGGGCACTCTGAGGTTTGGGGAGCGGAAAAGCTTCCATTCTCCCACTGAGAACCCCTGCACTCTTTCCTGTTAATAAGCTTTGCACAGGGCTCAGTATTTGGCCCAAAGTGATTATAAAAATCATGGGGAAAACAAAGATGGATAATGTGTGATGATTACCGAGATCACGGTTCAGATCTTTAAATCGGGTGTTAACAGACAATCCCCAAGACTTGGAAAAGTGTTCATTCAGGTTTTGAAGTACCTTTGGGTTCTCTTCAGTAAAAAATCATTCCAATAGAGAGTCACTTGTCTTATTCAGGGAATCATTGCAACCATTGATACTCAAACAGCTACAAGATGTACTTGTTATTATTCCCTTTTATTAGGACACATTCCCATCATCCATAGGTACCACTGCATACATTAAAAAAAGCAAATCAATGATCCATCAAGAGAAGGAAGCTGTGGTTTGACAAATAAGATATTGGTGTGGACATGGGCCACATCTGCTTGTAAATAAACAACACGCCTTTTCCCTGTGCCATACATTCACCTACAGGACACATGGGGGATACATGTCTGTTTTTATCCCCTCAGGCACAATTGCAGCATCATGTATTTTCAATGTATAGCAGTTTTCAGTTATCTTAAATTGACATAGTCCTTTATTTTCATGCCTATGTCCATGTGGCTCTTCTGCCAGAATTTATTCTTCGTTAGGGTGCATATGGATTTAGCTATGTAACTATCTTTAATCCCTGTAAATGCTGGCTGTTTGCACAGCAAAGACAGAAAAGTATGTACAAAAAGCAAGTGTTAAAATGTGACTTTTTAATCTTGTACCTGTCCCCAGCCTCACACTATAATAAAACATCCCCAAAGCTCGTCAGAGAAGAACATAATTAAAAACAACTTTGTGCAAATTAATACTGTTCCCTAAGTATCTGCAAAGAAATATTACTGTATAAAATAGCAAAGTGCAGAGCTGCAACAGACTTGCCTTTGAACAGTGAACTGAATCATCCCAGGAGGTGCTACCATATCTAGTTCTCATCGATAAACAAGAGCTCCTTAAGGAAAACAGAGTGCTTCAAAGATGGAAACCTTATCTACTGACAAATTTCTACTGCATCAAGAAAGAGATGACTTGAAAAATAATAATACAGTACATTGGAAAGCAATGTACAGGCATCTACACTGCAAACACCTCCCTTTTTATTACATTATCAGAAAGAGCAAGTATATTAAGTGGAAGCTTTTAGATTAAATTGGAATTGTGTTACCTAAAAGAAATAAAAGCAAATATACATTATTTAACAGGATGTGGATGGAACAGAACAGTACAAATCTAAATGTGGCGGACACACATATAGTACATGCACTGAGTTATAGCACCTGAATTCTGTGGGCCCACTTCTCAGGTATATTAAGGCCACTTTACACCATTCTGGTAGTGTAAAGGAGTCTTAAAGTGAGAGTAAATTATATTTACACACCCTCTAATGCCCCCTTTGCATTGCTAGCACTAAGTGACCTTAGTGTACATAAGAATTAGGCCCTAAGTAAGTATATTTAGTATATTAGGCCCTAAGTATATAAGTATATTTCAGTACTTTCCTATTTTCTTTTCCGTTGGAGCCCCTCACCCATTGTGAGAGATTGATAAATAGACCCACATTTTCCCGATTCTCCAGTATGTCATGACTGTACATCTTTCTGTCCATTCTCTCTCTCTCTCCAACCCCTTTCCATTCACATTTTCCCCCCCTTCTCCTCCTTGTTTTTCCTCTCTCTTTTGACTTTTTATTTAATTTTATACTTTTTCTTGGTTGTAGGGGTTATTTTAGCTCCTCTCTCCTGATTGCTCCCTTTACTTGCTATGTCACTCACCAGAAGCCTACATATTCCTTGTGGATGGGGATCCACTGGAGCTCTGTGGAGACGGCATACAGGTCCTCCCAGCTGAATTACGTGTTGCAAGGACATAAAGCTTTGAACCTCTACGTTGCTTCCGAAGGTCTCAGTTTAGCCAAACACTGAAGTACATGCCTAACTTCAAGAACATAAGTGATCCCTCCATGTCGAGGAAAGCACTAAGGCATGTGCATAAATTTAAGCATGTGCTTAAGGGATTTTGCTGACCAAAGATGGGATTGTTCACATGCTTTAAGCAGCTTTATATGCATGAGCTGTTCCTATGACCAGCTGTATAGGGACCAGCGCAGAAGAAATGGGGGTAGGTGGGTTTCAAAAAGCTGCTCACTGCTTTCCCCAAAGCAGCACATTTGCAGATGGCAGTCGGAGATTCATTAGCTCAATACGGTACTTCTGTGATTAGAAGTAGAGTGCAAAAGTTTAGGTTATTTAGCTTGGAATGGAGAAGTGCAAAGGGGATTTGACTGAGGAATTTAGAATTATGAAGACCATAGTGAAAACTGATTTGTCTTTCCTTTTTACAATGTTAAATAATACAAGAACAAGAAGACTTTTAATGAAGTTAACAGACAGCCCCAATAAAGGGGAATACTGCTTTTTGCAATGCAAAGACAACCCATGGAATTCAATGCCTGGTAATTCAGGCTATACTAGGGCTAGAGCTAAAAATCTGAGATAACAAAATTAACAGCTGTGCAAGCAAAAAAAGCAACAACAGGATGTGAAATTTCTCCCTAGCACAACGCCTGAGATTCAGTATACCTGCAGGAATCATGGAGCAATGGGTCCCTTACGTATAGTTTATACCCATTGGCTAGATGCATTTTTGTCCTGCCTTCCTTTGGAGCACCAGGCTACTGCTAGAGGCAGGATACTAACTAGACCAGTGGTTCTCAACCCACGGGCCGCATACGGCCCAATTAGCACACAGCTGCGGCCCAGTTCAGCTGTGTGCTAAAGGCTGGCCTGTGTGCCGGCGTCCGCGGCGGGGGTCAGGGCAGCCAGTCAGCCCAGTGCAGCAGGGGGTCTGGGGCGGGCAGCCAGCTAGCCCAGCACGACGGAGGTCCAGGGTTGGGGCTGCTGGCCCACCCAGGGGGCCTGGGGCTGCCAGCTGGCCCCATGGAGTTTGGGGTCTGGTGCAGCTGCGCGGCAGGGGCTCGGGGCGGGTGGCCAGCCAGTCCGCCCCGCATGGTGGGGTCCAGAGTCAAGGTCCGGGCTGCAGCGGCAACTACCACCCAGGCCCTGCAGGCCAGGTAACACATTGTGTAATAAGTTGAGAAGCACTGAACTAGACTATATGAACCAATGGTCTGACCAAGACCCTGGTGGACAGGGTGGAGTATAACATACTGACTATTAGGTCCCTTACTTGTAACTGAAAGAAGACACAGTGAAGGTGAACTGTGAAACTTTTACATAGTTGAAAGCACACAGAGGAGCTGCTTTCCTAGTTGCGTACAATGTGCACTCTGCCCCCTTGACCTCTGCTTACTAGTCATCAAGGCAACAGTGTTATGTTCATAATATACAGATTTATATTTACAAACGTGTAAAATAGCTTCAGAATATGCACATAAAACTATATAACCACATAATCTTATTCTGTAACCTTTTCCTCCTTCCCTTGTCACATTGTTTAATGATAATTACACAGGAAATGCATCCCAATCATGTCTATCAGGAGTGGGAGCACAAAATGGAGGCAGACACAAAGGGACCAGCTGGAGTTTGTAGAGCCGGCCTACACTCTTTTGGTCCCCCTGCACCTCCCACATTGACTAGAAGTGTAAGTAGTAGGTGAATGCACACAGTAAACAACAACAAAAATTTTAAAAACCCAGAACAAATATGGAATTTATCTAATAAGATCTGAGGAAATCTTCTAGGTCAATGGGGCTCCACCTACACAAGTGTCCACCCACAGAGAGCTCATTGTGGGATGAGGACTATGTCTGTAACTGCCTGCAGGTCGCATCCTCCTGATCACACTGACTATGGGTCCAATTCCAGCTCAGTAATTTCATATCTAATTTTTATACAAGGAGCATTTATCAGAAGTTATCATTAGTGATTTAGTGTTTTACATTCAATCAGATACTTAGAAACTATTTTTTATTCTCCTGAAGCTTTCCTTTAAATCATGGGCCAGATCCTGAGTTGATGAAAACTGGCACAATTGCATTGATTTCTATGGAGCTCTGGTAATTTACACCAACTGAGGATCTGGCCCATGGTTTCCTCAAGGCACAAGAAACAACCCAGGTACAGCAGGAAGCCAGGGATTTGAGAGTTCCTCACTAGGAGTATGTCTGCACTGCAATGTAAACCCAGGATTAGTGGGACCCAGGGCTTGACTGTCCACACTCATTGGAGATCCCAGGTTAAGAATTTTTGAGCCCAGGACTCACACCAGGACCCCAGAACACACACTGCAGTAGACAGACCTGAGTCCAACCAATCATATCCGAAACTATTGAGTGCCCTTCTGAAATATGGCCGCTCTAGCACTTTGTTCATGGTGTAGTGTGGGAAAACTTAACTGTCGCCCCGTCAGACCACCCCACATCACAGGAAGCTTGTGCAGCCTGCCAGCACATCTTGTCGAGCCATCATTTTGGTCTGTACACTCCCAGCAACCAGAGCCAGCAACATGGAGGAGTCACCATTTGAAGAATTTCTCTTGCTTGGGCTTTTACTCCTATTTCAGGAAACAGGCAGAGCTTAAATGAGATGCTGATGGACCTTTTGGTGGTGTTTTCTGACCCACAGAAGGAACCTGACAGAACTAATGATGGAGCAGGAGGAAGATATAGACATGGAAGATCCCAACTGACTGATGCTGCTCATGACTCTCAGAATAGCCACAGATGCCCCTGCACAGACTAGCACTTCCGGAGCAACGCCACAAGTGCAGACTGGTGGGATCACATCATCAAGTGGACCTGGGATGACCAGCAGTGGGTCCAGGACTTTCGCATGAAGAAAACTACATTTCTGGAGTTTTGTGAGCTGTTTGCCCTGACCCGCCAGCATCACAACGCACATATGAGGGCAGCCATATCAGACAAGAAAGGGGTTGCTATAAGCATTTGGAAGCTGGCTACTCCAGACTGCCACCGATCCATTGCTAATGAGTTTGATGTTGGAAAATCAACTGTAGGTAAAGTGGTGGCAGAGGTTCTGAAGACTGATAAGAGGTTACAATCTTAGTATATGACAAGAGACAAATAGTGGAGAAAAAACAAACTTACAGCACTCTAGAAATAATTAATGCTAATGACATAATATAGAAATCCATCTCATGCACCAGTAAACTTCCCCTACATTTTCTAATATTGAGAAATACAAAGGTCACTGAATAGTTATGAGAATTCTAGTAATCAAAATCATATAAGTGTTCCACACAGTTTCACAAATATTATCAAATTAATGTGAACTCCGACCCTCACACCTAAAGCTTCTCTCTGCA
This sequence comes from Lepidochelys olivacea, assembly GCF_965140295.1. Lineage (NCBI taxonomy): Eukaryota > Metazoa > Chordata > Testudines > Cheloniidae > Lepidochelys > Lepidochelys olivacea. Next base: position 191,020,880 of record NC_140413.1, read on the forward strand.
TGTCCTGAAATAACTCATTTACTGAGTAACTAACCATTAAAAGCCCCCTTCCTATGCTCTTTCCAGTTTTCCATTCTATTCTGGAGGTGTTCAATTGAACAGAGCTGGTTCCTGGGCTGTTGGGCAAGAAGATTTTAAAAATTGTCTACATAACCTATGCGTTGCAATGATTTTCAAGAACTGGTAGGGTCTGGGTTGAGGATTGCTGTTTAGATACCTTATGTGTGAAAGGAGCTGTATAATCCATCCTACTTGTCATAAACCCAAAGCTAGCTATGCTAAAGGGAGGAGAGGTGGTAAAGAGAGATTTTCATCAAACTCCTGATTCTCTAATAATCAGTCCTAGCTTGCTCTTACTCTGAAGTGTATTGAGAGAGAGAGAGAGAGAGAGAGAGAGAGAGACTTCTCTTTTACAGGGCAGCACCACTTACCACAGCTGAGCAGTGTATGGAAAGAGGGAGTAGAGTAGAAGAAGAATGAACAACTTTTTGGAATTGGGTAAGTGTGCAATTGAGGTGGGTCAGAGGGAGCATAGCCGGGAGAGAACTAGCAGCTCCTTACCTCCCCTCATGATCTGCTGGGACTGAGACCACGAAATTTTAGGAATTGTTTTTTCTCAACCCATGGGGTAGCTATCAGGAAGCAGCCCCTCATAACCCACCTGTGGTTTGCACCCCATCTATTGAAAAGTCTTGCTTTAAATGGAACAGAGGAGTCTTTCAGAAGGCTGGCTCAGGTAATCAAAGTAGCAAACTACCACCCATAATACTGCCAAGTGATTAGAAGAGAACTGGTTGTAAATTTAAATACCACTTTTATTCATTAATCTCCAATAACTAAAGACAAACTAGAAGTAAAATTAACATGATTGTAAACCATGTATCCTGTGGCTATTTTTTGGCCTGCTGAGAGAGAATGAGTTGATCAAAGAAAGAGACCCTCATTGAGAGCAGTGAGATTAGTGCTGCTTCAGTGAGCTCACAGAGAGTTTCTATAACCTATCTTGTTTTAGAAGCTGGTGAATACCACAATTAATCTTGGCTTCAATTTGGAGTGAAATGGGGAAAATGACCTGTTCAACACACTAATCCTAGTGTCCCCTGGGATCCAGACTAAGTAATGTACAGTCTCCCGCAAAGATATTTCTGTTGAAGAGGTGAAAAAATATAGAAAACCTTGTGGAAATCCATGGGTGCCAAGAAGAGCATAACATTAAGAGACTTCTCTAGGAAAGACGATCACTATTTGTCTCTCTGGTTCAAGTGGAAGTCTCACTGTTCAAGCTGAAGTCTTAACAAGCAGTTGAAAATCGGCAAGGATTCAACTATAACCGTCAGTACCAGACATGAATAGCTCACACCAGTAGTAGCAAACCAGCTCGGTCAAAAAAATTACATACCACGGGCTAAGAGTGAAGTCCCTTTCTTGGTTAAATACCCAGAGCCGTGTTCTTTGAAGACAATTTCTGGGTATGTATTATAGCAGAGTGCCAGCTCTGCCATACTTAAGAGTCACTTTCTGTTTAATGGGTGACTCTTCTAAGTGCTCTAAAATCTGCATGGTTACTTGGATTGCTCTGAAATTTGGTGTGCCTTATGGGGGCACGGGTTTGGGTTAATGAGCTAATTTTGGGGCCCTTTGAGCAAGGGGTGCCTGAGATACAGTCTCCCCAAAAAACATCTTTCCTTAAGCATGACAGAGTCTATGAACATTTTTTGCAAGCCAGGGTTCTGATTGGGCCCCAAAGAGTCTCAGGCACTCAACATCTACCCCAGCTAGCGCTTGCCATCCACTACCCCTTTGGAGCAGCAATACTGGAAACACTATTCAAGAAAGAGTTAGGTTCTACAGACAGGGTCATGCCTAATGCTCACACATCAAAAGGATTACACTGGTCACGTGCAGACAGAGTGCCCAAGGGGGTGGCTAGCCATCTGTTGTTATTCACCAGCTCTGCGTGGCTGAGACACATTATGCCCATTGAATCTGCACACCACCCAAGCACTGCAAATTCAAACCCAACCTTGGGCAGAAATCTGAAAATGAAATGTAGACATGTTACTACCATTGGCCTCTGTCAAAGGGTTTTAGCGGGGGAGGGGGGGTTATGCTGAGAAAATTCTACAAGCAGAAAATTCAGAAGGCCCCCAAAGTATTATGACATACGTGAATGCTTGCTGGGAGAGGAGAGGGAAATGGTGTGGGGGGGGAAATAGGAGGAGAGGGCTTTGGGGCTGCAGCGAGCGGAAGTAGATTATGGGAAGAGGGATAAATAGGGATGTGTGATAGGGGATCGGGACTCTGGTTGGGGGAGGATGTGGGGATTAGGGAAATGGGAGGGAAAAGATGAGATACTGGAAGGGGTGACATGTAGGCAGGTAGCAGGATGAGTGGGGGACATTAGGGGTCTTGGACACCTGTCAACTCCACATTCCCCCATCCTGTGTGTGCTGGGATCTGGGGGTGGGAGGCTGTCCCTCTGTGGGTGTCCAAGCATCTCTCTCTGCCTCACATTTGAGTGCAAGGATTTGGGGACCTCCTGTCCCTCTAGGGTGTCTGAGCCCCTCTTCCTGCGCCCAGGTGAGCCAGCATCTAGAGAAGCCCTGCCCCTCTGGAAAGCTGAGACGAGGCATACTGGGAGCATGCACCAAGAATACACTGCTGAGACTGGGGTGAGGAGTTGAGAATGGCATGCCTGACGTGTATCACCGGTTCTCAAGCACTAGTTTTGGGGTAGGTGTGTAGAGGAGGTACTAGAATACCCATTGAGATGAAAGGAGAAGTTCTTACGTCTCAGAGCTATTTTTCAGGCTGTATTCATCTTAAAGTGTTTTCATTCATCTGAAAATATTGCATTGAGATGACTGGCCACTTTACACCTCTCCAAGCCCCCTATGCTGTAGATGAATGTGTAGAGCCCCCTCCCAACTCATTTTGTGTGTCCCAATTTCCCCATCTGTACAATGAGGATAATTACGTTTTCCTTCTTGGTAAAGTGCTTGAGCTCTACTGATGAAAAGCATTATGTAGCAGCTAGGTATAATTATCATTACCTGGCCACAACAGCATGTCAATTGCTAACCTACATAACAACTACAACTGCTTAAATGACCACTAACTCCTACCAACAACATTTCTTTCTGCTTAAAAAATTAACGGACAAAAACTTGATGCAGAGTTAAGGTTACCCAATATCTCATGCCCTTTCAGAATGTTGAGTTCAGCAACTCTCAGACTTCTAAAACCCAGGAAATATAGTGTTAAGGTAAATGCCCACACAACCTTAACTCTGCCCTCTTTAAGCAATGCCCCAATACACCCAACACACATACTTGTGTAGCCTTTGGGTGGGCTAGAGTTCACTTCACTGCCCTTCTCCAGTGCCTTAAAAAAAAAAACTCCCATAGAAAAGTAGCTCAGGCCCAGAGTTCAGTCTCTAAGGATTTTCAGCAAGGATTGCACAGGGTCAACCTCCCCACATTCAAGTCCCAAAGGGAACTAAAGAAATGAAGTTAATTAAATAACTTTATAAAATCTTATGATAAAGAAATAATCTAATTTTTATAGCATAGCATGGCTATTTTATAACCCACATACATTGTCTTCACAGATAAACATAAAGCAAGAAAAATCAAAATCTGAACAGTTCACTCCCTACACAAACACAATGAGAAGAAACTGAGAGTTCCCAAAAGCTTAGGTTTAGTTCACCTGAGTCTCAATTAGAGTCTTTAATCACCAAATCTAGACAGTCTACTGAGTCTAAAACAACATCTTCCCTCCACTTGCTTGTAGGACTTTTCAGATGGAATCCAGGCAGACTCTTCCTCTACTGAAATCACTGCTAGCCAGTCAGCTAACTGATTAACCAATCACTCAGTTAAGTCACAAGTGCATAGATTTAAAGAAAACCCTGCTGCAAAATGCTTCAGAGTTAGGGACAACAGCCTCATTCCTGCTCCTGGACTCAGCTTCTCCCAACTCACACAAGACACATGGCTCTTACTAAAGCAGCTGCCCTGGCTGCTTGCCCTCATGGAGTCTGACCCTAGCAACAAGGGAACCCATTGGAGCAAACCCAGAACTACCACACCCAATTCCAGAAGCTTCTGGATGTGGAGTGCTAAATCAGCCTAGCAACAATGACCCAGACCCAACTCACTCCTACCTCCCCTCAATGGGTCTCTTAAAGAGATATCTCCCTATTAGGCACATGGGTTACACTTGTACTCTGCCTTTGCACTGTACTGAACAGGAGCTACCTATGCCAGCCCTCCACTCAGATTTATACTTAGCCTGCTCCACAGAAAGAATATATGGTAAATTTTACAATCCCTTCACCCTTATGCACATGGTGCCATCTAACATCACTTATCCTTCATTAAACCCACAGGCCATACTCATCTCCCACCTAGCTGCTGACAATCTCCATGACAGGAAGACCCCTGTACCCTATTACTGAAACAACCTACACAATGCAGTGCTGAAATTAGGCATTCTGGATCTTTCAGTGTACACATGCACCTCTTTCCTTTGATGACACACACAGGGATCTAGGAGAGGGACTCAACCTGCTCCCAGAGAGGCATGTGCCCCCTGACTCACCTCATATCACAAACACGGCTCTACCAAACTGCTCCAACTAATCCTTTCACCATGCAGTACAGCTACACATAACACAGTGAATGCAGCTGGAGTGCAAGCAGAAAATTCCTAGTAGCCATTGCCAGCTTCACAGGGCAGAGTTGAGATCACATTGCCATGTACCTTAACTCTATATTTCCTGGTTTTCAGAAATTTGAGGTTTGCCGAAGTTTATGTTCTGGAAGGGCATAAGATATCACCGGGTAACCTTAACTCTGTGTTAACAAAGCTTTTTGTCAGTAAATATATATTACATATGCCTAGTAGTGTGACAGGCAACCTTAATCTTAGCATTTCCTAACTTTTGAGTGCTTGACTTTGTAACCTTTATGTAATTTCCTAATTAAAAAAATAGAAATAGCATGATGAGGAACCCTACAGACCCATAACTTGGGTCATTAGCAGGGTTCAATGTTTAGATCCACAGCACTTGAGCCAATGGTAACAGTAGAAGGCTGTTATCCTCTGTGTGAACCAGTCACTAGAACACTTTGCCAAAAGGTTTCACAGCTCTTTGCTTTCAGGACTCCTGAGCTCACTTTCAGGTTCTGCATAGGAGTGTGAGATAGTGATTATAGATACTTCTGCCTTTAGCCCATCTCCTTCCCCATCTGCTCCTACCCACCCATCCCAGCTCCTGTCCCTATCCCACATCCACTCCTCCATACCAGCTCCTTGCCCTTCTCTCCCTCTGCTCATATCCCCCAACATATCCAAGCTCCGTCCTGTCCATCCACTCTGCTCCTATCCAATCCCCTTTCACCCTGGCTCCTGTCCCCCTCCTCTGCTGTTGACTCTTCCCCCCTATTCCTGACCTCCTCTGATCCTATTCTACTCCCCATGCTAGCTACTGCCACCTCCCCATCCTACTATCCTGCTCCTCTAGGGTCAACCAGGGTCTGGGATCCCCTGGGGGGCCACGAGCAGGTTTCAGGGCCCGCATCAGACTCACTGGGGCCCAAGGCTGAAAGGCAAAGCCCCCCTGCATGGGGCTGAAGCCGGAGGCCCTGAGCCCCACCACCTGGGCTGATGCCGAAGCCAGAGCAGCTTAGCGTCATGGGTCTCCCTGGGGCCCCATGCAGTTACCCTGTTTGCTACCCGCTGATGGCAGCCCTGGCTTTTATATGCCGAAAATCAGTTGCTGTGACACAGGTGGGCCACTGAGCTTTTATAGCACGTTGGGGAAGGCCTCAGACAGAAAAGGGTTGAGACCCCCTGTTCTAGGGGCCTCTCTGCTTATATAATCCCCAGTCACTTCTGCTTCTATTGCCCCCTCCTCAACCTCATCCAAACCCCACTGAAGTCAATGGAAAGACTCCCAATGTCAGGCCCCTAGTACAAATTAAGGCCCCAATCCTGCAAACACTTATGCATGTGTTTAATTTTACTACTGTTGCCCCTTTTTGAACCAAGCAGTCAAAGTTGAGGGTGGAAGTAGAGATTGATGGAGTCTGGTATTTTCTTTAATGCATTCCTGTTTATTTACAGGGAACATATGAAGTCCTTCTCAGAAGGCACCAAGACCAAAAGGAGCAGTTTCTTAGCTTACAGCTTCAAGCCTTTTTTGCCAACACAGCCAAGCCCCAGCTCTCTGTCTTTTTCTAGGGTCACTGTCAGGATGGAATGAGAACTTACAGCTGTAGCTTCCCAGTCCCCAAGCAGCCTCTGAGCACAGCTACTTGATTGATTCCACCTCCTGATGGGCTAGGGAAGTCAGCAAACCTGCTCTTAACCCCAACAACAACAGGTGCTCTCTGGCTACTCAATGCTGGTGCTACCTTTTCCCTCCCCACTGGCTTTGTAATGCTAACTCTGAGCCCTTGGCTTTGGTTTCCTGATGCTGGCTGTGACCCCTGGCTTTAGTTCCTGACTCCTGCTCCAGCAACTAGGCCAGAGCCCCCATACCCTGGTTTGTGATATTTGCATTGTCCCTTGCTTGGCTTTCTTGCTTTTTTCTCTTCTCTGCAGTAGTACTGGAACACTTTTAGTAGTGGGGGTGCTGAAAGCCAGCCCACTTACCCCTGTCTACCCCCCCCATCCCACTAAGGCTGGGAGCACAGCTGTGTCTCTGGGAGTGGGGGATCTGGGTGGGATTAGGGGGCTGAGGACACAGGTGTGGGTGGGGCCAGGAGCGGAGCCCTGGGTAGGGGCAGGCAGCCGGGACCCATGTGCGGGGCCAAGAGCAGAGGGCCCCAGGAGTGGAGCCCTGGGAGTTTAGGGCCAGGCATGGGACTGGTGGCTGGGGCCCCAGGACCTGAGCTGTGGGGCTGGGAGTGGGGGGGGCCCTGGGTGCAGAAGCCTGGGAGCAGCAGATGGAGCCGGGCATGGGGCCAGGGAGTGGGGCTGGTGGCTGGGGTCCCAGGAGTAGGGCCCCAGGTGTGGGGCTGGGAGTGGGGCCTTGGGCACAGGGCCAGTGGCTGGGGAGTGGGGCAGGCGGCCAGGACCCGAGCCCCAGGTGTGGTGAGGGGTTTGGGAGTGGAGTGCAGGCAGAGGGCTTGGAGTAGGGCATAGGCATGGGAAGGCACCCCCAGGATTTATGTGCCGAACCAGTGGCTGGAGAGCAGGGTGTGGGGCCAGCAGCCCTGCATAAAACCTGGGGCTGTTGCAGCACCCCCTGCCCCCTACTTCCTGTGCCTATGCCCCTCTGCCCCTCTGCCTCTCTCTGTTCTTGTCTTTTGACTTTTCTGCCTTACCACACATGCCCAAAACAATACTCAGCCAGCAGCTCCTGGACTGGTTCAGATGCTCTTTTAGTCTTAGGCGGGGGCCTATGCTTACACTTATGTTAATTAAAGGGTGAGCTCACACGTATCAATATCAATGGGGTTTTAATGCAACCCAAAAAAAGATTCTACGCAGCTCTTTAATGTTGCCATGAGCAGTCCTATTGATTTTAATGGGACTGTGCGAGATAGTAAAGTTACTTACTGGAGTAAGTGTCTAGAAAAGCTCCCCTTGATTTCCTCTTCCAGGGGATTGATATTTGTATTTACTTCTTTAGGCATCAAGCTTACTTTGATTTAAATAACAAGCTCAAGGGGAGAACCCATTTGGTATAAATAAGATTCTGTCATTTTCAATATTAAAAGTAAAATCAAAGTAAGAAAATACCATTGGTTTTTTTATTCCATTTACTGTTTTAAGATGAGCTATTTTTATTAAATAAGAGAAAGATCACCAATGAAGAAAGGAGCATTCAGTGCACAGTGTATAAATATACAGTGCATAATAGCTATGACTGCAAACATATTGATAATTCTGTGTATACTATTGCAGAGAAGATACAAAAAAGATCCTATTTTCATGTAATTTGTTACAAAATGGGTGGGAGGAACAAAGTAATGAAAATATCACATAGATCCAGAATTGTGTCTAGGTAGATTGTCATAAACATTTTTCACAAGGCATTAGCTACTCTTTAATAAGTTGTTATATCTTAAGGAAAATGTGATGTTAAATAAATTCTTTTTCAAGAGTTTTATAAATGGAGTGGAGTTAAAGATTAAGAATTTTTCCTAAGTGGGACTGAATAATTGAGACGGGCCTTTCATTACTTAGTCAGTAGTAACCAAAAGTTGTTACAAGCTGATGATTTGTGGTGCCCTGCTGAGAAATGAGTTCGCTTTCTGTTCAAATCTCAGCGGCCACATCACAAAAATCACCGGTTAGTATTCACCGTCAGTTTCATCAAAGAGACCAAGAATGAATAAGTGTGGAGACTGATCTACCCTTTCACCTCTAGAGATAGGACTTGAAACAAAGGCAAAGTGCATAAGCTTTACTGCCACGGCTATACTTGTTCTGTGAATATATACAAAGGACTTAGGCATGGGTGGCAGTTGAACCCCTTCTGCCTGAGGCCCCACCCCTTCTGGACACACCCCCACCCCCACCGGAGCCCAGAGCCCCCCCACTTTGACTGCCAGTCCATGTCCCCAGGCTGGCACGCCCAGCCCCAGAGTGCTGAAAAGGTGGCCAGCGCATTCCCCACTAGCCCTGGAACACCAGGAGGGCGGTGCCTCCCTCCCCCAAGCCTTGGAGCGCTAAGCCGGGGCCACTGCACAGGGGGAATTGCAGTGGGATGCAGGAGGGAGTCTGGGGGTGAAGCGTGGGTGGGGCCACACCTGGCTGTTTGGGGAGACATACCTACAGCCCATAGACTTAGGCCCCAATCCTGCAAGTTGGTTCATACATACAGATGCCTTATAAAACTCTACAATAGACAAATAGTGCTATCAGTTCAGTAACTTTCACAAGCACTAAATTTACACAGAGACAATATGACTTAAGCAGAGCAATGGAAAGTAAGAATCTTTATCCACCCTTGCAAAGTGTACTGAGAGATTCTGTGTCAGGTACTGGTCCTGTGAAATGATTCTGCACAGGCAGAAGGGTCGGCTCTTGTGGATCACTTTCCAGAATTGGTGCCTAAGTGGACTGAATAAAGAAAACTGAACTACTGACACCCTACCACTGGATGGACCTTAAAATTACATTTACCTTTTACCTGAACTGAGCTGTATTAGTGTGCAAATCCCCGCAAAAATCTCTTCCACCTGTTTTCCCAGACAAGGGCTGTGAGGCTAATAGGTGCCATGTAAACCAGTAAAAGACTTTTAACAAAGTTATGTGTCATCTTTGTGAGACATATACAAAATTATTATTTGGATGAGCACTCAGGTTTTCTGTTTGGCACAGAATGAAACTCAAGAAGTATATTACATGTTTGCACACAGATGGCTTTTTAAAAATTAATACCATCGGCTTCCTTTAGACCAACAATTTTCTGAAGATATTATAAAAGTTATGGTCTATATGCTTTAGAGGGCTAACAACTTAATACCAATAAAATATTCACAGATTTTAATGAAAATTTTCAAAATTATAATAACCTTGTTCTGCCATGTTGTGACCCCAGCACTGCACTGGTGCAAGAGAATCAAGAAATGATAATGACCAGTTTGGTTTCCCCATCCAAATACATCCAGTGAAACGCAATAAACCATATATACATTGTTTAGTTTTAATTTTAATTAGAAAAAGCTGTTGGTAGTGCAAGTAAGTACAATTAAAGTGAGTGTGAGCATCTTTTGTGTACACCTTGGCAGTTTCCACTGTGAGAACAATGTGAATGGGAGAGATTCAATATCTCATTGAAAAACACAAAGGCAAGATGCACAACATATGCACTGCATACTTGAGATACCAAAATAAGGTGTCACTTGCAATAGATTGTGCAGACATAAGTTCTTTGGGAAAGGGACTGTCATTTTCTATAGGTCTGTGCAGCACCTAGCAGCACAGGGTCCTAGCTAGGTCAGCTTCTATGCACTACTTCAATAGAAATATTAAATCAATAAGATCATGTGTGCTCTAGGGGCTTTGTTGATTCCTGCAGGTTAACTCCTCCCTCCCCCCCACAGTGGGACTCAGAAGTGCACCTGGGCTGCTTAGGCTTGGTTCTTTGCAGAAAAAAATAAGGGCGTCTTCACTGCAGAGTTAACCTGAGTTAGCCTTGCCCAGGTGTGAGCTATCTACAGGGAAAATAGGGGGACATAGCAGAAAGCCAGATACACAATGCCCACTGCCCCACTACCTATGAGGGAAAGGGGGAACAGGGCAGAGAGACACACAGCCCAATACCCATCCTCCCCACCACCCTACAGAGGAAAGGGAGAACATGGCAGATAGACAGATACCCTGATCCCCTCCTGCCCCAGCACCTACTGGGGAAGGGGAGAACACAGCAGAAACAGACACCTCAATTTCCTTTCACCTCATTAACTACTGGAGAAACAGGTAACATGGCTGAGAGTCAGACATCCCAACCCTCTTCAATCCTACCACGTAGGGTTTGTCTTCACTGCCAATTTAGCCCAAGTGACCAGCATCCAGGTGTGAGCAGGCACATTGCAAAGCCCTGCTTGAGTTAGTGTCCTCACTGGTGCTGCGCTCCCCCTTGTGTGTCACTATAACTTCTGGGGACACATCCTATTCTTTTTTGTGCTTCCGCTCTATGATTCTTCTCTGGTGAATTGTGGGAGAACTTGTCTGTCCTTCTGAGCACTGGGCAGAACTGTGGGACTATTACTGGTAACCAGCTCAAGGCCTTGTCTTCACCACTAATAGAGGTGTGTTTTTATATGGAGGGAACTAACATGTATGAGCTATCCTGAGGTAAAACCACTGTGAAGACAAGGCACTTTAGTTTTAACATGAGGTAAACTAGATGAGGTCAACCCCAGGCAAGAGTATTGTGCAGATCTCACCTGGTTTACTTTGTGGTAAAACTAAAGTGCCTTGTTTCACTGTGGTTTTACCTTGGGATAGCTCACAAGCCTGTTACCCGGAGATTAAAAAACATACCTTTTTAGCATTGAAAACAAGGCCTCAGCAAAAGCCTGACTCTGGCTCTGTTCTAACTCCAGATAAGTCAGTTACCCTCAGTTGCAAGCATCTCTGAACTTTGGTGAGAGGGATTTGTGTGTCGACACAAGGGGGTTAGGAGCAATTCCTGAGTAAGAGCCCAAGTTAACTCTGCAATGGAGTAATACTCTCCCCAAGACATTCTCTCCCAAGCTGATGGCACCAAAAAGAGTTGTTGCTCAGGTAGATTGCTTAGAGTTTCAGAATATGATCTACTTCTTTGTTACATGCTTTGATGGTCAGTCAAATAGTCAACACTTAAAGCACCATCACTGGCATCTGAGTCAGCACTCACTGAGATGAATGGGGCAGCTCACACTTGTCAGTGCTATGGCTGCAAGCTCTCCACAGACATGCCTTTACCCTTGTTTCAACTCTTGAGAGAGATGCTGGTATGCACTACTGCCAAGGAGGGCCCCAGCTCATGCTTTCCTCCATAAAGCAACATCCTCCAGCTACAAGGAGAGTCACCAATTTGAAGTTAAATTCTAGTGAGTGAGGGGAGCCTGGAGCAACATCTCTGGGAGGGAGTCTCCTTCCCATGAGCAAGAGGGGCTCAGGACTGGCTCTGTATGAGGAAGTGTCCCCCTGAAGAATGAGGAAGGCCAAAGAGAGGGTCTCTGTGAAGGAATATCCCCTGAGGAGCAAAGGGGGAAACAGGAAAGGGTCTGTGTGAAGAATCAGTCTCTCTCCACGTGCATTTCCCATCAGAGATTGTTTACACTCCCCAATAGGCCACAGGCTGAGGGAAGGGCGGGGCAGTCTTTGGCCCCTGGGGCTATTGGAAAGGCTGTGACTTTCAGAGGCGTGGCACTATATAGAGGCAGGCAGGGGCTAGTAGTAGCTTGCTTTTGAAGCAGAGTGTTGGTTGGTTTCACTTGTGTGGTGCTTGCAAGTGGAGGTTATGAAGGAGATGTGTGGGTGAGGATTGGCTGGACAGCCCTGGGTGGGCTACTTTATTGTAGCTGCAGTGAAGTTCTAGGGGTGGTCCCTGGCCCCCTTCTCTGGCTATATCAGGTGTCCTTGGACTTGGCTACTTTCCCTGGGGTCCTTCTTTTTACTCTGGCTGTTGCAGGTGTGGAGGTTTCCCCAGACCTGTTTGTTTTACTTGGGCCCTGCTGTCTGAGGTTTTGATGGTGGACTTCAGGAGGTGTGAAATTAGCCCCTAGAGGAGCTCTGCTATAGCAAACCATATGGTCAGGCTCTTCCCTAATGTCTAGTTGTCTCCATTTCTCTTTATACTCCATACTGCTTTACATCCCCTTTCTCCCTCCCCTTTCTTGGGAGAGGGGACCACCTGAGGCTAGTTTCCCTGTGAGATTTTTTTCACAGCCCTGAGTGATGCAGCTAGATCAACCTAAATTTTAAGTCTAGACTAGGCCTGATCTGCTTCTTTATGTGCTTTGATGAGCAGTGAAATAGTTAATACTTAAAGCCGCATCACTGGCACTCACTGAGATGATTAGGGCAGCTCACACCTATCAGAGCTATGGCTACAAACTCTCCACAGACATGGCTTTGCTCTTCGCTCCTCTCTTGGGAGAGGTGCTGGTATGTGTTCCTGCCAAGGAGAGCCCCAGCTTGTGCTCTGCTCCATAAAGCAGCATCCTCTAGTTACAAAGGACCGTCATCAATTTGAAATTAATTTCCAGTGAGTGGAGGTGGGGACCTGAGGCAGGTTCTGTGTGAGGGAGTCCCTCCTCCCATAATGAGTGAGGGGTCCCAGGGCAGCATCTGTGTGAGAAAGTCTTTGCTTCCCTCTGCCAATGATTGAGGACGGCTGAGGTCTGGGTCTGTGTGAGGGAGTCTTCCCACCCCAAATAGGGGGTGGGGGCAAGTCAAGGTTTTTGTGAGGAGTCATGAGTGAAGTGGGGACCCAGGTCACAATCCATGTGGGGTGTCCTGGATAACCACTCAATCTCCCTGCATGTGCACTTCCTACCAGGGACTGTTTACACTCCCCAGAGGCTTGAGGGTGATGGCCTCTTCCTGCAGGGGCTGTTGGGATGGCTGTGACCAGTGGAAGTTTCATTATGTTGCAGATGGTGCTGCACTGTACCATATAAAGGTAGGGCAGTGGGGCTGGGTTGTTTTTGGAATGGAGTGTTGGTCCATTTTGCACTCATGGAGCTTGCTGCAAAAAACATGTAGGAGATGTGAGGGTGAGGATCTGCTAGGCAGCTCTGGGGGCTGCTTTATTGTAGCTTCAGGGTAGCTCTGGAGGTGGCCTCCAGGGCCCTCCTCTCCTGGCTGTTTGCGGGAGGTCTTTGGAGTTGGCTGCTTTTCCCAAGCCTCTGCTTTTTCTCCAGGCTGTCTGGCGGGGTTGTTCCTGGACTCAGCCACTCTTTCTGGGACCTCCAGTCCAGGGTCATGGTCACATTTACGAAGCTTTAGACAGGGCGAAGTGAGGCCCCAGAGGAGCTCTGCTGTGGAAAACCATATATGACCCTTCTTTAATGCCTGCTTGTTTCGCTCCCCTCCATCCAATCATGCTGCTTCACATCCATTCCTCCCCATTTTTGGGAGATGGGGGGAGGGGGTGTCTGCTTGAGGCCAGTGTCTCACCTTCCTACTGACTGAGCCCAGTCCACATGTTCCTGATAAGCATGTGTGGGAATGCTCTTTGTCTTGCACTCAACTATGTCTTTCCCCAGTGATGGCTATGGGGTCCCTTCAGCCCATTTGTTTTACTCATCATCTGCTGTCTGTTAACCTGTGTTTAAAGCACCCCAACCTAGAGTGACAGGGATCTGTGTGTACAGGTTGGAGCAACACCTGAGTAAATGCACAAGTTAACTCTGCAATGGAGAAATATTCTCTCCCAAGCTGATGGCACTGAAAAGAGTTTCAGTGATTGCTTAGAGCTTCAATATGATCCACTTCTTGCTTTCATGCTTTGTTGGGCATTGAAATAGTTAACATTCAAAGTATCACAGGCATCTCTTTTAGCACTAAGATGAGTAGGGCAGCTCATGCCTGTCAGAGCTATGATGCAAGCTCTCCGCAGACATGGCTTTACGCTTAGGTGATTCAGCTCTTGGGAGGGATGCCTGTGCCCTGTGAGGGCGGTAGAACTCCATTCCCTTGTTCTCCCCCCCCCCGCCTTCTCCTCCCCCACCTCCCTGTACAGGACAATGAAACATGATTGATTGGGGGCAATGCACTCCAAAACAAGGACGCAAGTGGTTAACAGACCACCTGGGAGGGTTTGAGCCAATGAGCAGAGTTTGGAGGGGGAACAAAAGAAGCTGGAGCTGCCCCAGATGGAATTAAGCAGCACAGAAAGATGCTGAAGCCCAGGGTTGTGCGAAGTCAGAACTAAGAGCTGCTTGAAGGAGAGCCAGCTGCTGTATGGGTGATTGTGCCCACATGGGTCCCACCCACCATTTTGAGCTCTCAGCGCAGACCAATGTCGGAGAGTGTGGACAGGTTGGACTGACCTGGGGGGGGGGGCGGGATTGCATCGCTGTGGGGCAGAAAGTCTGAGTGTGTTTTGCTAGGTTAGAGGTCAGGGCTGTGGTGTGTATGTTGTTCTGGAGCTGTAATGTCTGCTAGAAATTCTACCCTGGATTTACTCCTGACTTTGCCTGGGTTAGATAAGTGGTGTTCTACTGTTGTGTGGTACTTTTCACAGGGGTTAACTCTGACTGCTAGGAGGAGGGTTGGTGTTTGTGCAGAGGCATGTGGCTAGGACCCTTTCCCCAAACCGGGGAATCCCACACCTGACATGCTGGTATGTATTGCTGCCAAGTAGACCTAGGTCATGTTCTCTCTAAAGCAAAATCCTCCAGGTACAAGACAGTCACCAGTTTCAAATTAATCCCCAGTGAGTGGGGGCAGAGGGCAATGGTCTGTGTGAGGGAGTCTCCCCACCAGTGAACAAGTGGAACTGGGTCAGTGATTATCCCCCAAGGACTGGGAGGGGGCAGCAGGCCAGAGTCTGGGGGAACTTCCTCCCAAAGACTGAAGGGAGCTAGGGACAGGATCTGTGTGGGGAGTTCTGGACAACTAAGTTCCCCCCCATCATGCACTTCCTGTTCCCCACAAGTTGAGTAGGGGTGCCAACTTTCTAGTCGCACAAAACAAACACCCCTGCCCCTTCCCTGAGGCCTGGACCCCCGCTCGTTCTCCCCCACCCTCACTCACTTTCACCAGGCTAAGGCAGGGGATTGGGGTCTGGGTGGGGGGGGAGGGCTCTGACTGGGGGTGTGGGCTTTGGTGGGGCTGGGGATGAGAGGTTTGGGGAGAGGGCTCTGGCCTGGGTCAGGGAGTTGGGGTGCAGGAGGGTGGTATGGGCTCTGGGCTGGGTGTGAGGGCTCTGGGTGGGGCCAGAAATGAGGAGTTCAAGGTGTGGGAGAGGGCTCTGGTCTGGGGCAGGGGGTTGAGGTCTGGGGGCGGGTGTGGGCTCTAGGGTGGGGCTGGGGATGAGGGGTTTGGGGCTCAGGGCTGGGGCAGAGGGTTGGGGGGTCCAGGTTGCAGGCTCTGGGAGGGAGTTTGCGTGCAGGAGAGGACTCCAGGCTGGGGCAGTGGGTTGGGGTGCAGGAGGGGGTTAGGGACGCAAGGTCCTTGCAGCGCTTACCGCAGCTCCCAGGAAGCTGACTCCAGGTCCCTGCGGCCCCTAGGCACATGGGAGGCTCTGCATGCTGCCCTTGTGCCTGTAGGCACCGGCCCCACAGCTCCCCTTGGTTGCGGTTCCTGAGCAATGGGAGCTGCAGAGCTGGCCCTTGGGTGGGGGCAGTGCGTGGATCCTCCCTGGCTGCCCATGCACCACGGAGCTTCAGGGACCTGGCACCTGCTTCCAGGAGATGCACATCACCACCTCCATATTGGTGCACATAATATTCATTCCATATTTGGACCTAAAAAATTAGAGGGAATGCTGCCCAGTCCATACATTACTGCTAAGGAAGTGTGGGAAACCTCATTGGGCCTGTGTCACACTCAACAAGGTCTGTTCTCAGTGATGGCTATGGGGTCCCATCCATTCATTTTTTTTTATTCATCTTCTGCTGAGTTCAGCCTTGTCTAGGTTAGGAAAAAGGTAATTTTAAAAAATTGATGGCAAACTCTATTTTAAATAAAAGGAGTACTTGTGGCACCTTAGAGACTAACCAATTTATTTGAGCATAAGCTTTCGTGAGCTACAGCTCACTTCAGTGGATGCACTGTATTTTCCACTGAATGAAAAGTGAGCTGTAGCTCACGAAAGCTTATGCTCAGATAAATTGGTTAGTCTCTAAGGTGCCACAAGTACTCCTTTTCTTTTTGCAAATACAGACTAACACAGCTGCTACTCTGAAATCTATTTTAAATATCACTTAGGCTTTGTCTAGACTAGGATATAAAGGTGTGATATCACTGACAAATCTAACATAGACAAGGCTCCCTGCTGTTAAAGCCACTGAAAACTCAAGTCAGTCTGGCACATGTTAAATGCAACGTTTCACCTGACTCTATATGTAAATGGCTTGAATTAAGGTCTTGAGTATAGCAGCAGTAAATTTCTTTTCCTCCTAAATCTATATTGGTTACTAAAATATAATGCTTTCATTATCATTGCAGTGCCATTATTTTGACCTCTTGCATTTGGATAAGCTCATGGATAATCATTACTTTCCCTTTACTCAGGATTAAGTCTGGCTTCCGACTTTGCACCTTCTTGCCACTGTGGGTAAAAAAGCAGAGGTTGGCTTTGAAAGTGTAGGCTAAAGTGGTATAACCATGGACTACAGTAAGAGTACCATTTCTGGCATTGGTTATATTTAACATTACTGTTTCCTTCAACAGAAATTCTATGCTGGAGAATCAGCCTCAGAAGCACTATGGAATAACATCTCCAATTAGCTTGACTCCTCCTAAGGAAATAGATTATATTTACACTCAGAAATTAATTGAAGCCATGAAGCCATTTGGAGTATTTGAAGATGAAAAAGAACTAAATCACAGGTATAACTTTTTAATATAATTGAAACACATTGCTTGAATCTATTTTAAAAACTAAGTCTAATGATGATTCTCATTACAGGCTGATTGTTCTTGGTAAATTGAATAAATTAGTCAAAGAATGGATTTCGGAACTCAGTGAGAGTAAGGTAAACATTTTTAAATTTGCAATTTAAGAAACAATTTTAAAAGAAAACAAGTACGTTATTTCTACTATTCAACTTATTTTCTTGCGTTCATAGTGATAATTCTCAATCTTGTATTCTGGAGTCTGTCCTCTGACTTTCTGCAAAGGAATAATAAACTTTTTCCATCTACATATTGGGCAATAGGCTTGTAGTAATTGTCACTCAAGTTAAGGCTTGGAAGATTTTAACTACCTAGATCTAGGGTGACCAGATGTCCTGATTTTATAGGGACAGTCCCGATATTCGGGGCTTTTTCTTATATAGGCTCCTATTACCCCCCCACCCCACCCCCGTCCCGATTTTTCACACTTGCTATCTGGTCACCCTACCTAGATCCTTAAGCCTTTTTCTGGCAATTAAGTGAATTTGTAAATTGGCCATAACTAAATCATCTGTGTTTATCAATACAAATTAGAACCAGATAACTTTATCTAATGAGTATAGGGCCTGGCGAAATGAATTTTTTTTTATTATCTAACTTTCATGATGTTATCAATATTTTAAAGATCTTTTTCTATTAACTATTTTTATTTTTACAATTACGGGGGTTGGGTGAGGGTTCGGGTAGTTCTGACAGCAGGGCTGCAGGGGGCTCCTGGTGTGGCCAAAGGCCCATAGCCACCGGGGCACAAGATGTGGGGATGGGTGCAGCCATCCTGGCCCGGAAGAGCAGAGGCCCCCTGCCAGGACTGTAAAGAGGAGGAAGAGCCCCAGCAGTGGGCGAGGCCACCCTGCTGCTCAACAGTTCCCATCTCGGGACAGCTCCCACGCTCCTGGTGGGTGAGTAGGTGAGCAGGGCTGTGGCAGCGCAGCTGCATAGGGCTCCCTGCATGGCCACAGAGCTGGTGACACTGGACCCCTGGAAGGCTGGGATCCTGGTGGGTCAGAGCAGAGAAACCCTGGCCAAGGCTGTGAGGAGGAGGCCACCCTGCTGCTAAATGTCTCCTGCCCTGGGATGGCTCCTCTTCCTCCCAGTCCTGGTCAGGGGGCTCTGCTCAGCCAGCCCAGGACCGCAGCCTTTCTCCATCTTGTTCCTGTGGAAATTAAGTGTGACTGGCCCCACTCAGTCCCCAGCCAGCAGTGTGGAAGTTGTCTCTGGGCAGGAAGTGTTAAGCAGCAAGGCGGCCACTACCACTGCTTCCTCCTTGCAGCCCTGACCAGGGGTTTCTGCTCTGCCCTGCCAAAACCACAGCCGGCCTGCCTCCCTCCCTCCCCTCGCTCCTTTTGCCTGCAAGGATCAGGTGCCACCAGGCCTGAGGCAGTGCAGGGAGCCCTCTGCAGCACTGCTGTTGCAGACCCACTTGCTCCAGTAACCGCAAGGCTTCAGAGGGCTCCCTGCATGGCTGCAAGACCAGTGACACCTGATCCCAGCGGGCACGCCCACTGTTAGGATTGATAGCTTTTCATCAATTTCGGCATCAACCAAAATTGTCATTTACTGACAGTTATTAATTAAAATGTAATCCTGCTGAGCCTCCCTATGGAGCAGAGAGTGACATTCTAGCCTTGACTAAAGTTTTAAAAGTATCTCAGTCTGGCAGTGAAATAACTACTTGTAGTTCTCAGAATATATCCATTATGATCCAGTTTATATCCTACACTGGCTGTCTTTAATTTATTACATGGCTCTTCAGATTCACATAAATGGAAGTATCTCTTATCTACACTGGAGATGTTACTTCTATAGTAATAAATGCGTCCATTGTATTTTTGTAAATCCTTCAGGAAATGACTGCCACCATGATTTCATATTGCTGTTACTTCAGTTGGCTAGAAAACATTGGTAGGAAAGGGGTAAAAAAAAGTTCTTACTCCAGTGACCACCTTTTGTACCTGAGCCATCAGTATGTTGCTGTTCATTAAGGAAGGCTAAGCTAATGTCCCCACGTATAGCTATTTTTATTTTTATTTAGAAATTACTGAGATCTTAAATTATTTCACATGTAGTAACTGCCCTTTATGTGTTGAAATCTTACTAATTGTCAAAACAAGCCAACTTAAGCTCTCTCAAAGTGCTAGCATAGCTTGTAGGGCTTCAGACGCTGGGAACCAAGAGCTGTATTTTAAACTCGTATTTCTGCTCTCTTTATAGAACCTCCCACCTTCAGTTGTAGCAACTGTTGGTGGAAAAATATTCACATTTGGCTCCTATAGGCTTGGAGTACACACCAAAGGTATGTTGTTTTTAATAGTGTCTAGTCATACACTGTTTCAGACTAACTGCTTGATTAACTGAAGATATATGGGATATTTTTGCAGGTGCTGACATAGATGCTCTTTGTGTTGCTCCTAGACATGTGGAAAGATCAGATTTCTTTCAGTCATTCTTTGAAAAGCTAAAGGTTCAAGATGGAATCAGGAATTTAAGAGTAAGTTTTCTACTTGTATTCAGAGTAATAAACTTGTCCATGTTAAAGGGACACTGTCAACTGGAATGCTTAAATTGACCAATTTCACAAAATTACAGTTGCTGACAGTAGTCTTCAAATAGTATTGTACACACAACGCTGTTAAAACACTAAGGTTGCAAAGTCAAGTATTCTGATATTTCCTACCTAAAGTTGCCTGTGCAACTTTAATCAACCCATTTGTGTATATGCATTATAATAGTGGTTAACTAGATGATCACATAGTATGTTCTTTCTACAAATTTCCACTAATTTTGAGTGCCCAATTTGAGAGACCCTGAGAAAAAGCATGTCCTACATGGTTTGCATTATACTGCACTTAACATGTTTAAATCACAGCTCCCATTGATTTCACTTGCAGTTGAATGCTCAGCATTTCTGCAAAATCAGGCACCAAGGTCTAAAGTTGGGCATCCAGACAATGAGGAACACACACATTTAGTGAAATTTTTGGTTACAAGTAACTTGCCTAGCTTACATAGGAACTGTGCAGCAGAGGCAGGGATAGAATCCAGTTATCCAGAACAGCGTTCAGCTGCTTTAACCAGGAAACCGTCCTTCCTTTTCCTACAGTCCCCTGCCTCATGTTGCAGAAGCTAGAAGGCACGTAGTGAATGAGGCAGGGGTCCTATAGGAACAGCCTCCTTTAATGTACATCCCCAATTCATCCTCAGAGCATGTCTATCTTGTGCATTGAATGAGGCAAGGGTCCTGCAGAAAAAACTAATTAAAACTGTATCATGCAGGCACACAAGGGGGTCAAATTAAGGTTGCACAGGCAACCTTAATTTTGGCATTTCCTAAATTCTGAATGTTTGATTTTAAAAGAGCATTAAGGTTGCAATATAGTTTTTTTTATAACTTCCCATAATTAATAATTTTAAAAAAAGGCAAATGGAAAAAACAAACTCCCTCATATTGCATTATACTAATGTCCACAGGGTCATCAGCAGGACTGGAACTTTTAAACCTGCCACACAGACTTTTGCCCATTTGAACTAACTGGGTAACTGATAGGTTGTTTTGTTTTGTTTTTTTTTAATTCCATAATGGTTACAGTAAACTGAAGCATGTGAGAGAAAGCTGGTGTGTCTTTCTCCTGCCGCTATCACCTGCAACATATAATATAGCCTGAATCAAACGCTCAGATGTGTGAACTGCTCCATTCATTTCAGGTGAATGGGCAGGTGTCTCCTAGATCCTGGCACGCATAAGGGAAAGGAGAATATGGGACTGACAAGCACCCCACTCTTAATTCCTTCCTGTAGTCTCGCCAACCACCTCCATGTCATCCCTCACCTTGCCCCTTATACCTGCTCCTCATCCCGAGTCCCCAACCCTTCTCCCTTGCCACCCATCCCCATGTATCTTCCTCCCCTCCCAGGAAATATTTCCTTGTGTAATATTTTTCTTTTCAAAGATAGTTTGAGTGCACTCAGAATACATGTTTCCAAAATAAAAAAAAATCCTTTGACAGAGGCAGATTTTTAGAAACATGCTTATGTTTTTGTCCTGTTTTACTTATATTTTTGGCTAACGGCAAGATTAGAAGTTACTATGCTGGGTGTTGCTCAGGATCAGTGGTAGTAATATGTTCCTTTGAGCTGCTCAGGTCCTGTGCCTTGTGGCTGGCTAACACGCCTTTTGGGTTCTCTTTCTACTAGGGTGATGAGACTGCAAGTATTGAAAAATTGGGAGGGGGTGGGGGGAAATAGGAGCCAATATAAGAGAGAGACCCAAAAATCAGGACTGTCTCTATAAAATCAGAACATCTGGTCACCCTACTTTCCGCACATGCATAGTGTAAACAGTTGGCACGTGAGCATTAGGCATGTGCATCTCTAGAGAGCTAAGCTTCCTGGGAAATACTATTCAGTTTTGCTCCCCCCAAAGGGTTAGTGGGTGCCTTGTACTAGCTGGAGTAAATGTCAAGTAGCTGAGACCATTTTGCACATGATCAGAGCCATGGCTTGATTCCCTGTGCAAAAAAGTTGACTAACTCTGTCAACCTTAAGAAAAGCTTTTTTTTGTGGGGGGAAGCTGTATCTTAGGAAAATGACCCTAAACTTGGTTCAGTAACTCTGCCCAGTGGCCCCCCCCCCAAGCTAATCCTAATTTCAGTACCTAGCAAATTGGTGGAACCCATAATAAAGAACAGAAGTATGAGACACCTAGATAAATGTGATATATTGGGGAAGACTCTGTAATGATCTTGGGGTTCATTAAATAACAAACCGTTCAATGAGAGAGGAATAAAACTTTAATAAAACAAACTGGAGAGCTTCTGTAGTGAGCTGCTGCACACAGCCAGTTTGGTGTTCCCAATGCCTGTCTCCAGGGCACATCTCCCAAATTCTTGTGCTCATAATACCCCTTATGAGGGAGCATCTCTAAATTATACTCTTCTACAAACATATCCCTACAGACTCAACACGGCTTTTGTAAAGGGAAATCATGTCTTGCCAATCTATGAGAATTCTCTGAGGGTGTCAACAAACATGTGGATGAGGGTGAACCAGTGGATGATAGCGTACTTGGACTTTCAGAAAGCCTTTGAGGTCCCTCACCAAAGGCTCTTAAGCAAACTAAGCCATCATGGGATAAGAGGGAAGGTCTACTGATGGATCAGTAACTGGTTAAAAGATAAGAAACAAAGAGTAGGAATAAATAGTTTCAGTAATGGAGACAGGCAAATAGTGGGGTTCCCCCAAAGACCTGTACTGGGACTTGTGAGGTGGCAAAATTTGCAGATACAGAATTATTCAAGATAGTTAAATCAAAAGCTGACTGAGAAGAGTTACAAAGGGATCTCACTTGATTGAGTAAGAAAATGGCAGATGAAATACAATATTAAGTGCAACAAAATGCACTTTTTAAAAAAAAAAACCCAACTAATCTATATAACGGTGGTGTCTAAATTAGCTGTAGAAAGAGATTTTGGAGTCATCGTAGATAGCTCTCTGAAAACATCCATTCAATGTGCAATGGCCATCAAAATAAAGTTAGGAACCATTAGGGAAGAGGTGATAAAATATCATTATGCTACTATATAAATCCATGGTATGCCCACACCTTGAATGCTGCATGCAGTTCTTATTGCCCCATCTCCCAAAAGATATATTAGAATTGGAAACAGTACAAAGAAGGGCAACAAAAATTATTAGGGGTATGGAACAGTTTCTATATGAGGAGAGATTAAAAAGACTGGGACTGGTCATCTTAGAAAAGAGAGGACTAAGAGGGATATGAGGGAGGTCTATAAAATCATGAATGGTGTGAAGAAAGGGAATAAGGAAGTGTTGTTGACCCCTTCACATAATACGGGGCCAGCCGATGTTCTAAAGAGACAGCAGGTTTAAAATAGAAGGAAGTGCGTTTCATACAACTTACAATTAACCTGTGGAACACATTGCCATAGGATGTCATGAAGGCCAAAAGTAGAACTGTTAAAAATTTTAAATAAATTTAGATAATATCATGGAGGATATCAATGGCTATTACACAAGATGGTCAGAAATGCAACTCCATGCTCTGGGTATCCCTCCAACTGCCAGAAGCTGGGACTGGATGACTGGATAGATCACTTGAAGTTTCCCAGTTCTGTTCATTACCTTTTGGTCATTTGGCAATGTTAGAAGACTGGATACTGGGCTAGATGGACCATTGACCTAGTGTGGCCATTCTTATGTTCTCCATGTACTCCAAATTTCAAGGCAATCCAAGTAATCATCTAAATTTTAGAGGAGTCGCATTTTAAACAAAGCTTTTCTCAACTTTGAAGGTAGCTGAGCATTAACTGCTGCCAGTTGCAATCTTACTGATTACAGTAGACAAATGTAAACACCCTTTTTTAAAAAAAGTGGACTTTCCACCTTCCCAAGAGAAATGGGAAGACTTAACTAAGTATTGTATTGCATATATGCAAAGTGGTCTAGCTAACTGATTTGTGTTAGTATTTTTAAATATTGCTGAAATACTTTTTCTGGCCTTACGCCCTGGGGGGTGGGGGGAACAAAAGGTCAGGAGGTGAAACACAAGACTTGCTTTTTAAAAATGCAAAAACTATTAGGCATTTTCCCTTCCTGCTTTACAGGCGATAGAAGATGCGTATGTACCAGTTATCAAGTTTGAATTTGATGGTATTGAGGTAAGAATTAAAGTTTAGTGTCTTGTTAAAATGCAGATGATTGGTTTTTTGCTTTGGAATTTGAATGATCTATCACTGGTTCTGGTCTCACTGGCACAACAAACTATTTTGAAAGGTTATTCATTAGTACTCCAAAGTCTAAGGGCTTGTGTACACAGCTCTGCAGTTCAGATTACGGGGTGTGAATTGCAGCATGCACCAAAGTGCCACACGGCAACTCCCCCATGTGGACACTGCTGGCATGAACTAAAAGGCACCTAGCTTGGGTTAGGACTATGTTAACATGAGCTAGGTGCCTTTTAGTTCTTGCCAGCAGTGTCCACATGGGGGAGTTGCAGTGTAGCACTTTGATGCATGCTGCATTTCAGACCAGCCTTAAGGGATGTCTACACTGCAAAGAAAAACCCACGGCTGGCCTAAGTCAGCAGACTCAGGCTGAGAGGCTGTTGCATTGCTGTGTAGACTTCCAGGCTTGCGCCTGAGTACTAAGACTCTCCCATCCTGCAGGGTCCTAGGGCTCGGGCTCCTGTCCATGCCCTGAAGTTTACACAACAATGAAACTGCTCCACAGCCTAAGCCCGAGTCAGCTAGCACAGGCCAGCCACAGGTGTCTAACTGCTGTGTAGACATACCCTAAGAGCTCGTCTCAACAAACATCTAGTTTGTGGCAAGCTGGGGTGGGCTGGATTCACACACTAGTTTGCTGCAGTCTCATTGTTTGTGTGCCCCCTGCTGATACGAATTAACAGTCTTGTTTCAAAGAGGACCAGATCAGTGTGTTAACACTGTTAATGTATGTCAGCAGAGTACTTGAACAGATTGCCCTAGTGTGGGCTAGATTCACACCCCAGCTTGCCACATACTAAATGTTCACCTAGACAAGTCTTTAAACTACTACAAAGTTAGTCAGGCTCTCATGTGGGCCATGCCTTTTCCCCAGATTGCATTACACTAAACTTCTATTTTAGGGTATGTCTACACTAGAAATGTAAATTGAGCTATATTAGGTTGATTGACAGCCACCTCAGTAATTACTGCTGTGGTGCATGTCCACACTACCCTCCTTGAGTCAGTGTTGCATGTCCTCACCAGGAGTGCTTCCACTGAACTAAGAGAGGCAGTGTGGGGAGCTCAGAGGCCTGTGTCTCAGCTCTGCTGGAAGCTCGCCCCACAGGGTCCCAGCGGGCTGCCCCATCCCTGTTTCCCATCAGGAGCGAGAGGGGGGAGAAGCTGCTCAAGGTTTTTCAGCTCCCCACTGGGAGCAGAGCAGCCTTGTCAATTTCCTGGTAGGGAAGGGGAGCAGGGCCTGGTAGCCCAGGGCTTTTTGCCCCAGCTCCCAGCCAGGAGCAGGGTCTAGCCTCCCAGGGCTCCTGCCATGAAATTGACAGACAGCCAACAGCTGAGGTAAGTAACGCAGACACTGCATTGCCCTAATTACATGGACGTGAGTCCTATGCTTCTCGTGAAGGTGGAGTTATGATGTCGGTGTGGTAGGGCACTTACCTCATCGGGAGCAAGGCTGTAGCATAGACACTGACATAATTAGGTTGACATAAGCTGCCTAACTGTCATGTAGACTAGGCCTTAGTGGAAAAAAATATCTGCAGGATGAAAATCAGAGCTAGGGTTTTGGGATACACACGTTCCTACTCAGTGACCCCCTTTCATCTCCCCTCTGCCCCTGCAGTGTATAGCATGAATTGACTTGAGTAAACATGGTGGGACTTTCAAGGAAGAGCACTTCATATTAGTGAAGCAGAAGAGACTTGCCATCTTTTAGAACAGGAGTTTCCAGTTTGTCCCTGAGGCTGCTTGTGACCCTTCAAGGAAACTGAATTAAATATTCATTTTTCTTCTAAATTAAGTGTGTTCCCTGAGCCACAGACTCTTAAAATGAAGTGTTTGAATTACCTCTCACTGCAGTGAGTGGAGAGTGTTGCAGAGGAAGGCAGTTCTTTGGAATAGTTCTGGTGGGAGCCAGATGTGTGCTGAGCAGCTACTGTCCCTTCTCTGCTGTAGCCACTTAGCTTCCTGCTGGTTGGCTACTATATTCCAGCAGAGGGAGGTAAGTGGCTCATTTGCTCCAGTCTGCCAAAGACCCAGAGCAGGATTTTGTCTCCAGAAAAAAGAAAAAGGAGTACTTGTGGCACCTTAGAGACTAACAAATTTATTTGAGCATAAGCTTTCGTGAGCTACAGCTCACTTCATTGGAATGCATCCGATGAAGTGAGCTGTAGCTCACGAAAGCTTATGCTCAAATTGGTTAGTCTCTAAGGTGCCACAAGTACTCCTTTTCTTTTTACTGTAAGGAGAGTGATCACTTAAGATGAGCTATTACCAGCAGGAAAGCGGGGGGGAGAAAACCTTTTGTAGTGACGATCAAGGTGGGCCATTTCCAGCAGTTAACAAGAACATCTGAGGAACAGTGCGGGGGGTGGGGGAGAGAAATAAACATGGGGAAATAGTTTTACTTTGTGTAATGACCCATCCACTCCCAGTCTCTATTCAAGCCTAAGTTAATTGTATCCAGTTTGCAAATTAATTCCAATTCAGCAGTCTCTTGCTGGAGTCTGTTTTTGAAGTTTTTTTGTTGAATTGCCACTTTTTGGTCTGTAATCAAGTGACCAAAGAGATTGAAGTGTTCTCTGACTGGTTTTTGAATGTTATAATTCTTGACGTCTGATTTGTGTCCATTTATTCTTTTATGTATAGACTGTCCAATTTGGTCAATGTACATGGCAGAGGGGCATTGCTGGCACATGATGGCATATATCACATTGGTGGATGTGCAGGTGAACGAGCCTCTGATAGTGTGGCTGATGTTATTAGGCCCTATGATGGTGTCCCCTGAATAGATATGTGGACACAGTTGGCAACAGGCTTTGTTGCAAGGATAGGTTCCTGGGTTAGTGTTTTTGTTGTGTGGTGTGTGGTTGCTGGTGAGTATTTGCTTCAGGTTGGCCTGTCTCCCAAGATCTGTGAGTGATGGGTCATCCTTCACGTTCCAGCAACTCTTGGAGCTGTGCAGAGGGAGCCACATGAGGTGGCTGAATACATTAGCTGGGCAAATTAACCGGTTTTTGCAAATACCGGTTTGCTTAAACAGCGAGAGAGCCAGATAGGACAAACGTGAACGTTTGAGGAGTGAAAGTTGAGACAGTAATGCCAAACAAAGACTGTCTAAAAGTTCCTCATTTAAGTCCTGGTTCACAGTATCTGCCAGTTGCGGGGAATGCTGTCAGAAGTCAGTGGTGTGTCTGAGGATCAGAGTGCTATTGATACATGTTCTAGTGTTAATACCTACACGGTACATCACCAGAAGGTCTTGGCACTGTATATTGTATATTCTACTTTAACTCTTCACAAAAGTAGCTTATTGTTTACAATCCAACTTAAACTGTCTAAATACTAAATATGCATCAAGGAACAGGAGTTGCAAAATGAGAGGGAGTTTCAGAAAATGTAGGTAACGACTGAGGTTTTTTTGAGTCTTTCCTGTTATGGATCGCTATCTAAGCAAGATATTGTATTTTGGGTCCTTATTTCCTTGAGATTAAGCACTACGTTCATACAAGTAGACCAGACTGCTATTTATCTCTTCTCTTTTCCCCCTCCCCCACCCCCCAATGAATTGTATTGCTATATTGCCTTAATATATGGACAAGACAAGTCAGAATACTCAGAGCAGTACATCTGCTCTGATGGGCAGATGCCTCCAAGAAAAATGCAACTGTTGGCAGAGTAGTATAGTGTTGCTGACGTGACTAAATCAACATCTAAAAATTCAGAGGACGAAATTAAGAAACGGTACTGAAAACTAAAGATGTAAATATCGGTTAAAGTTAACTGGTTAAATTATTAAAATTATATCATTAACTGAGGTCGCTCCGGCCGGGCTAGCACAGTGGGGGTTCCGGTGGCTGTTCCGGCCAGCCTGGCATGGCAGGGGGGCGGAGGTAACAGTTAAGGTCGGTTAACAGTAAACGTAATGCTTACCAGTAAATCTTTTACATTCCTACTGAAAACAGCATCTGGTAATTGTTGCTGCTTTTTTTTTCTTTACGCAAATCTCCCTTGTCTGAGTCTAGAATACTTCTTGACATAGTGGGGGGGGGGGGGGAAGCACACATGGCTACATAGCCATAGCAAAGGATATAAAGTTCAAGGCCCACATTCTTCAAGCTGAGCTTTACCTGGTGCAAGTTAATGGGAGGAGCATGGGCAAAGATTGCTTTAAGCTACCCTTGCATTCCCCTGATTACAGATGTGCTGGTCTACTGCATAATAGGGGTCTGAAGACCTGTGTATCTTATGCTAGCTTTTCCTGAATGCAGGGATCAGCCCCACAAATACCCTGACCATGCCCCACATGCTGGGTCACAAGGAGGGGGTTGCATAAGGTTACTATTGTGGTTCTACATCACTCAAGGATTCCCAGATGTAGGGAGAATGTGATGCTCTGGTGGCTCAAAGAAGCTTTAACAGGCTGAAGAATCTGGTCCTGAATCTTTCTCACAAAATATGAACTCTAAAGCTGACTTTGTGTATTTAAAGACTATTCTCTTCATGAAAAGACAAGTTTTTGTAGAAAGTACAAAATAAACACAGTATCTGTAATACCACAAGAACCATTAATGCAGAAAGAAAATTATCCAGCCTTTAGTCATGTATAGCAGAGCTGGTCAAATTCTTTAATTAAAGAAAGGGGTTGAAGTCTCGCATAGAAAAGTTCCATTTTTGGTTTTAATGAAATGTCAATTTGTTTAGAAAACCTCCACTACTTGAAAATTTTTAAATTTTGTTTTGAAACTTAAATTATAAGCAAAATGGCTTCTTCCCTTTTAAAAGGGGGCGGGGGGGGGGGGGAAGGGGAGAGTGGCCTTTCCTGTCAAAAGAAAAGATGTGAAGTTTCAAACAAAGCAAAAATGGTTTTCCTCCCCCACCATGAAACATACTTCTTGACAGCTGTATGTCCTGTTTTCTTGATATATCTAATGCACTAAATCCTAATAATCTGGTGGTAAACTCTCCAGATTTGCGTAATTGTAGCATTCGTTGAGGAGAATTTAAAATTGTTACTTCAGCTTATACTTCTCTATAGATGCAAAGTATAATGCACTTTAAATTTTTCTCCCTAAGATTGATCTTGTGTTTGCAAGACTGGCTGTACAGACTATTTCTGATAACTTGGAACTTCGAGATGATTCGCGTCTAAGAAGCCTGGATATAAGATGTATACGAAGCTTAAATGGTAACTTCTGTTTTAATCTTAAATCTGATAACTCATTCATGTGGGATAAGAAAATATTTTGTAAAATGTTAAATTGTATTAGAAATAGACATGTATTTTGTTTACAAATTACCTTTTCCAAGTTTGTACAAAAAAGACATTACTCCTCTTGCATAGATTCCTAATATTCTCCTGTATGCTTTATTGGATGAGATCTGAGGTATTTAGATACCACAGTGATGGGTAAGTTTAAAAAAAAAAAAATCTGGATAGATCAAGGTTCTGTCAGTTCTGGATATTAGGCACTTTAATGAGTAGGGCAAATGTCTGACAATACCTAACATTTTCCTGATTCTTTGTTCACTGTGCTTATGCCAGTTGGTTGCCTCTTCCACTACAGGGGGAGATGTATGCCAATGCTGCTGTATATAAATAGCTAAAAGAACGAGGAGTACTTGTGGTACCTTAGAGACTAACACATTTATTTGAGCATAAGTTCTTGTGGGCTAAAACCCACTTCATCGGATGCATGCAGTGGAAAATACAGTAAGAAAAATATATATACACACACACAGAGAACATGAAAAAATGGGTGTTGCCATACCAATTATAACAAGAGTAATCAGTTAAGATGAGCTATTATCAGCGGCGGGGGGGGGGGACCTTTTGTAGTGATAATCAGTATGGCCCATTTCCAACAATTGGCAAGGAGGTGTGAGTAACGGGGGAGGGGGGCAAAAAATAAGCAATAAGAAAAAAATATTCTTTATGGTGTCCATTAAATTAGGCTTGAATAAAGACTGGGAGTGGATGGGTCATTACACAAAGTAAAACTATTTCCCCATGCTTATTTTTCCCCCTACTGTTACTCACACCTTCTTGTCAGCTGTAGGAAATGGGCCATCCTGATTATCACTACAAAAGTCCTGTCCCCCTGCTGATAATAGCTCACCTTAACTGATTACTCTTGTTCTAGTTGGTATGGCAACACCCATTTTTTCATTTGTGTGCATCTTCCTACTGTATTTTTCCACTGCATGCATCCAATGAAGTGGGTTTTAGCCCACAAAAGCTTATGCTCAAATAAATTTGTTAGTCTCTAAGGTGCCACAAGTACTCCTCGTTCTTTTTGCTGATAGACTAACACGGCTGCTACTCTGAAACCTGTCATAAATGGCTAAAGCACTTGACATGAGGTGATACCTATAAAAGTAACTATTGCTATGAATTACTTAAAGCAAAGGCAGTCTTCTGATACTTAGAGCTTAACCTCATTACTCAACAGTCCTGAGTTCTGTCTAATTGTGTATGGCTGTTAAAACTGACCAACTTGGCTCTCAGATCTCCTCTTCTCCCTCCCTCCCTTCCCCCCCATCTCATGCAGAATGGACTTTCACTTGTTAAAAAATTGTTGATTATAGCTGCAGTCTAAACTCTGAAAACCTGTTATATTCACAAGGTATGTGGGTGCATACTGGAGACTACTAACGTGTCCTCTAACCGTATTTACAGTAGTAAAATATGGATTTTGTTTATACAAGCAATTGTTATACAATGCTTACTTTAGAAACTCTTTCAACAAGACTAAAGTGGTAAACTAGTAAAAAGCTGAGATTATTAAATTTGCAATTTAAATCTCTTGCAGGTTGCAGAGTTACTGATGAAATTCTGCATTTAGTGCCACACAAGGAGAACTTCAGACTAACCCTTAGAGCAATTAAACTGTGGGCAAAACGTGAGTAAAACACAATCATTCTTGATCTCTACCCAGAAGCTTAATTGTTCCTGAAAAGTTCATGAAAAGTCTAGATAACTGAAGGCTGAGAGTAACATTTCTAATCACTTAAGGAATATTTCATGGGGTAATTCAGGAATCTTTTAAAAAGGCCAAACTTTCCATATATGTGATCGTGAATAAGAACTGCGATCTTTATTTCAAAACTAAATTTTATTCAGACATGCTAAAGTAGTAAACACTCATAAATAGTGTATTGAGTAGTCATGATGCTAGGTAAATAGTCATATATAGACGGTGAGGCAAATGTCTCCGTGGGGGTCAAAGTAGCTTAAAGCACGTTCATATATTTGTCATGAGAACTGCTGAACACCACCTTTTCACACAATAACTCTCTACTTTTCGTATGCCTATTGCACAATGGATTATATAAACTTAACTAACCTTCTTCTTTGAGTGTCTTCTGCATATTTTCACTCTTGGGATGTGCCAACCGGTGCAATTTGGACAATGGAATTTTCTGGTAAGAGTGCTCATTAGAGCGCTCCCACACCCTTCCTGCCCCTCACCCCAATGTTTGAGTACATTCTCAGGCTTTGGCACCAAATGCTGCCTCAGTCTCTTCCAACTGCAGCAGACAGATGGATATGGACTTCTCTGGATCTCTTAGATCCATAGTTTTTTGTTAAGTGCCTTGGTGGGTGGGAAGGAGAGTGGGCGGTTGTGTTTTTTTGTTTGTTTTTTTTTGTTAAGATTAATCAATTAATGTTAGGTTAGGTTTTAGGATGGTTCAGATATTCAGCAGCACTTGGTACAGTTGTCCACGGCAGATTTGAAGATGAAGAAACATGGCTTTAAAAGATGACATGCCATAGTCGCACCCTTACCAGATGTCTTAAATGCCTTGGGAAAGGCATTCCCCTTTGCCTTGTGCTATTTATACTATGTTCATTCCCCAGGCCAGAAAGAAACTAAACAGACTCCAAGCTTTCTTACTGCAGGAGGAGTTGACTGCCAGACCTCTGGGATTATAGGTGTTGAAGAGATCTGAAGGAAAGGATAGGAGGCCTGAATAGGCTCAGAGTACTTCTGCATCCAAGCAGGCTACCATGGTAAAGGTGTCTGCCTCAACACCAAGCTCCAGTTCCAAATCAGAGCCATCTGTAACTAAGACATCAAATCTGTTTCCAAAATGCTCGAGCCCCTCTGACATTCTGGGGGGCAATCCAGATTAGTGGGGGGCTGTCAGCACTGCCCTGCAAACTTAGGTGCCTCACAATGCTTTGCTGCTGTAGCTCTCACCTGGGCCACTCAGACTTCCAGCACACAGGTAAGACCCTGCGTATCTGAAGCCTATCAGTCACACACTGGCTTCCACCAGGCTTGGTTATCACTTTCAAGGTGACCCCAACACATTCCCAGTCTCAAAGTTTCCCCCAAAATGTGTCCTGGACACTCAAGATACCTTAGAGGGGCAATGGATCCAATATTTCTACCCTAAATGGAGTTACCTGCACAGTTTAAAACACTGGATTAGTTTTGATTAAAGAATGAAACATATTTAACTACAAGGAGATAGGTTTTAAGTGAGTATAAGGCAGAAATGGTTACAAGAGAAACAAAAATAAAATGCTTCCAGTACTAAAACTTAAACTAAACTTTGGTTCAAGGTGAAGTCCCTTACCATGTGTTCCCAGTAACATTGCTGACTGAATTCTCAGGCCAGAACCTGCTCCCAAAGGCTGTTTCTTTCCTTTTTCTTTTTCTCTTTTTTTTTCTTTCCTTTTCTTGGGGTGTTTGTCCCTCACTTTTACAGTTCAGTCACACTCTGAAATTTTCCTGAGGGTTACCCCTAGATAAAGTTACATCCCACTGTGAGGATGGAGACAAGGAGTCTGGCGGTGAAAGAGGTTCCATGCTGTTTGCTAAAATGCAGATTGATCTGTTCCTGCCCCTCCTTCTTTGCCACAGAATCACCATTTGACAGGTGACTGCCCATCAATTTTAACAACATCTAGCTAGAGGCATCAGCTTGTCCTTTGTCTTTAAGAAGCTGGTTTACCCAAACTTATTTGGTAAATACATTTTAAAACCTAATTTCAGCTTATGTTCATAACTTAACATATAATGTTGCTACATACATTTCACCATGATATTATTCAGCTGGAAGTTATTAGTTTTCAAATTATACCTCACAAGGCATATTTTGTACAAAGATTATTACAATGGTTTGTAGGGAGGTGGTTCCAGATAAGGGACCCAAACAGCCAGATAACATACCAGAACAAAGTACTTCAGTTCCAAGGAAAAGGAAGGCTAAATCAAAATATATCTGACCTCCTCACTCTGGTGACTCATCAAAAAATTCTCACCTTTATCCCTTTTACAAGTTCCACTTTCAGTCCTTTGACCAAAAGGTTTCGTTATTGGATCTGCACTTTGAAGGAGAGCTGGATAAGTGATTTCAGAGGTAGACTTTTTTTTCACAACACTGTTCCCCTGCTCAGTTTGAGAATGACATCCTGTGGTCAGATTGGCATATGCTGCCTTGGGCATCCTGCCTGACTCCTAGTTTCCCTAACCATTCTCAAAAGCCAGGATTCCCGGTTCCAGATTAAGGGAAATCTAGCTCTACGGACCAGAGACAATCGGATCCTCAACATTTGGAACCCTTTCCCTCTTTAGTGTCTGGTATACTTTCTGAAGAAAAGGAGGATCCACCTCTTCAAGTGAAAAGCAAAAAGAACAAGAGTTAGACAGTGATTCTCTTCCTGATGAGAATGTGAGTGTTGCTTCTGCATCATCCCCTTCTGAGGACTCTATCCAGTTTCATGAATTGGTGAACAGGAAGGTGCTAGTTTTGAAGTTCTTCCAATGGTTGCAGACATGTCCTCCACTCAGGTGTGCACTCCTAGTGCACCAAAGCTGGAGAACTTACATCCTCTGGCCCCTTGTAGCCCCTCCTCATGCTATTTAAGGTCAGCACTGCCCAATCCCCCTCAGTTCCTTCTCACCACTTGCAGCTGGATTGGGTGCATTCTGTGTGGTATCTTCCCTCACACTTCACTGTTTGTGCTTTGCTGTGAGCTTGTGTATATAGTTTTAGAAGTATCCTTAGTATTTAGTTAGCTTAGGATTTAGCCTGGTGTGATGCCCTCACCAGGTTTTAAACACTGCCGGTTGTGTGGGGTGGCTATCCCTAATAGGGATTTCCCCCACACTGTTTTTACTCTACCTTGGAGAAGGGCACATTTAAAGGAAAGTGTTCCATCTGTAAGTCATTCAAAAAAGAATGCTGGTGACTAGAGACTTTGTGCTTGAAGCAGCACCTTATGGAGCAGGCCATGAGTCTTGCTTTGGTAACTGGAGACCTCTGCCAATTGTCCAATCCCGCAGAGCACTTCAGAGCTGGTAGGGGCTGTTGTTCCACAGCCAGATTCAGACTCTGAGGGAAAATGAGTCTCAAAATGGATGAGAACCTTTGCAAAATTAGGAGAGATTCCTCCTCCTCCCCTAAGAGGAGTGCAAACTGACAGATTCCTCTGGTACACAGGATAGAGGCAGGCTGTCTATCTACTCTCCAGTACTGAGATGAGAACAATTTGACAGTATACTGTCAAGTCTGGTACCAATGACGTTGGTGTTGACACCAATTTGTTTCTGGTCTGTTGACATATCGGGCACAATCTGTCTTGCTTTGCCTTTCTGCCCCAGACATTCTATTTAATTCAGTAGCACTCAACTGTGGTGGCCTCTTCTGTGTTATCAATACCTCCTAGACTGGTTAGAGAATATTCACTGTTGTCAGCACTGTCTTCTGCACTGCTTAAAAATCAGGATGCAGAACTAAATTTGGCCCCTTTATTGGTACTGAGGAGTCATCAGTCGAGCTACAATCTTCAGTAATGACTGTTTCGGAGCAGACCACATCTGCAGGACTGGTACTGGGCTCGACTTCATTACTGATGTCCATTCCGGTGTCATGTGAGTGCAATGCCCCTACCACTACTCAAGGCACCAGCTGCTTTGCCATCATCAGCATTGATGCAGCCTGCATGTTGGGCTTCAGGTGAGGCTGGATGTTTGCTTGCTCTACCTGAGTGGTTCCTCCGTTGCCACTGCTTGGAAGTTTCTTCAAGGGAGAATTTGGGAACATCTTCTGCCTCTGTCACCTTCAAAGTGCTATTCTCATTCTTTGAGACCTCCTGGGGATCACGAGCAGTATAGAGATTGGCACTGCTCCCACAGTAGGGTTAAGGGTATTAGTCCAGTTCCCACTGGCCACCAATGCCATATCCTTATCCTCAATGGCCTCCTTGGGATGTTCCTCAATCTGTGAGGTCCCAATGCACAGGTCAGTCCAGAGCAAGGTCACTGATCTTTGTTCATCCTCACTCTGAGCTAGTTCAGTCTCAACCATTGTTACAGAGGCAGGTGTTGCCACAGGAGATTTCATTGGTTCCACTTCATTTTTCCACTGGATGATTCTATGGTGCCAGCTTCCTCTTGTCCTGTACCTGAAAATTTTAAGTCATATCAAGGTCTCCTGAGGTGAATGGCTACAGGCTTGGGCATTCAGACAATTTGTTCAGGACAGTACTAATAAGTTGGTATATTTTCTCCAATCATTGGTTCCCAGGAGAATAGCTCTCCCTATAAATGAAGCACTTTTGGAGCCTGCAAAAATGTACCCTACGTTCCTTACTGCTCACAGTGAAGCATACTGAAAAGAGGTATTGTGCCCTTATGCAGGGTTTTCAGTGCTTCTGCTCTCATCCAGCCTCTAACTCACTTGTCATAACAGCAGCAAGTGAGAGATTGCATCAGGGGAGATATAAACGGTTAGATTTAATGGGAAGAAAAAACTTACTCGACCTCCTCTTTACAAATTCGCATTGCTAATCAGCAGGTACTGTTAACCTCCTAATTTACAAAATATGTCCAAACTTACATATAAATTGCTAGAATCCTCCTGGGAAGAGTTTAAGGCATTCATTGTGGAAGGTCATCTGGTGGCCAAGAAGTCACTGCAATCCACACAGGACACGGAGCACACTTTTTCCCCAGGATTGTCTCATGGTTACAGAATTCTGGCATAGCTTCTGAGGTCCAACAAAGCATAGAGGACTTACCTTTTGATGGTTGGTAAGTCCCAGAAGAAGTCATTTCCTGGTCCCAGTAATAACCAGCCAGCTCCTCACCTATCAAGAGCAACACTCCAGTTATCAACTTCTCAACCATATCACCTCCATTTGCAGGCAAGCTATTTCGCTTTTACGGGCTTGGGGAAACAGTAACTATGGACAAATTATCCTAAGTACTGTGGGATAAGGTTATGCCATCCTGTTCCTGTCCATTTCCCCCTTCTTACCCCCTACCCCATCCCTTTTCAGGGATCCCTCTCAAGTCACTGCTCCTACAGCAGGTCCAGGCTCTGTGTGCTTTGGGAGCTGTAGAAGAGTTTTCCCTTCAGCATTAGGGGAAAGGGGTTTTACTCATGGTATTTCCTGATCCCCAAGTCCAAGGGAGAGTTGAGAGCTGTGTTTGAACAAGTACAACAAATGCATAAGAAGCATCATTGTCACCCTAGTGATGATTCTCACCAAGTTGGATGAATATGACTAGTGTGCTGATCTTCAAAAAGCCTACCTCCATGTGACAATTCTCCCAAGCCATATGAAATTTGAGATTTGTAGTAGTAGGTCAACATCAGGACATAGTGCTCCTCTTTGGCCTATTCTCAGCTCCACATGTATTTACTAAATGCATGACTGTAGTAGCAGCATATCTCAGAAAAAGAGGCATTAATGTTTTTCCTTACCTGGATGATAGGTTAATGAAGGGAAAGTCCAGAAATCAAGTCCTACATCATGTCCATTTCATGCTATGTCTCTTTGATCATCTGGGTCTGATTTGAACAAAGAAAAGTCAGCATTAAACACACCCAAATGAGTTCATTGGGGTCCTATTGGACTCTGAGTTAAAGGGATTTTATGCTGAATGAGAAATTTCAAGCAATTTGTTGCCTGTTTCTGTCCCTCTGATCTCATC
The DNA here is from genome assembly GCF_965140295.1 of Lepidochelys olivacea. Lineage (NCBI taxonomy): Eukaryota > Metazoa > Chordata > Testudines > Cheloniidae > Lepidochelys > Lepidochelys olivacea. The sequence continues at coordinate 191,057,652 of NC_140413.1, forward strand.
CTTCAACTATAGTCTGTATGCCTGAAGTTGCTTGGTCATATGTCCACTTGCATGTACATTGTCCAGTATGTGAGATTGTGTCTTCATCCTCTTCAAGGCTGGTTGAAGTTGACTTATCTCCTGAATTTTAATCACTGGACAGCCTAGTAAAAGTGCTACCAGCCCTCCTGGTGTTTGTAGAGTAGTGAACACATCAGATCAATGAATGCACCAAGCAGGACCATAATTATAGAAACCTTGGAGAGCACATTTAGGGACATTGAAAGTTCAAGGTTTGTGGACAGAACAGAAAGATTCTCTTCATATCAATGTCCTGGAACTTTGAGCCATTTACAACACATGCTGGACCTTTTGGGCTCAGATCAAGGGCACAGTGGTTCATATACTCTCAGACAATACCACCACAATCTGTTTATGAAAGAAGCAGAGAGGAGCCTGCTTCAACCAGTTCTGTCGTGGAGTGATGAAGTTTTGGCACTTTTGCATCAAGGAAGCCATCATTCCCACAGTTGCACTCTAACTGGGTGCTCAGAATCAGTGGCTGATAATCTTAGCAGGCATTTATCCCAGAATCACAAGCAGTCCATCACCAGGGTTCTGAGGTCCATCTTCAAAGAATGGAGTAGTCTGAAGATTTACCTGTTTAGACCAAAAGGCAGCAAACAGCTGTCAGTTTTTGTTCTCGAGCAGATCTCAGTCCAGTCTCTTTAACTGATGCCTTCCATCTGAACTGGGGATTAGCAATGATGTATGCCTTCCCCAAGCCAATCCCACTCATTCCTCAAGTTATTCTCAAACTGAAGTTAGATTATGCCAAACTGATACTCGTTGCATCACTGTGGTAAAGGCAGTGTTGGTTCTCTAACTACCTCAATCTATCTGACCTTCCAGATATCTTCTGCTGTATCCCAACCTACTGATTCAACACCATGGTCAAATTTGGCATCCAGCACTGGGCAATCTGCACCTCACAGTGTGGATGCTGCATGGGTAGGTGAAGAGGAAGGATGCTGTTCAGAAGCAGTCCAGTGACTTTTACTTAATAATAGAAAACATTCCACTGTGTTCATTGATTTGGCCAAGAGGAAACATTTTTTTGGTTTGGTCACTAGCTCAGAGAATTCAGATGAGTCTAGCCCACATTCAGGACACTTGGGATTACCAGATTACACCTTCAGTCCTCAGGTTTCTGTTTGCTGGTAAGCAGACAGTCAATCTCTGCATTCCATCCTCTGATTCAGTGGAAGTAAATTTTTGCTAACTCTGTGGTAGTTCTTTCCACCTCTGAAGAAAACTTCCATTGTGGGATCTTAACAGTGTACTGGCTGTCCTCCTGGAACCTCTGTTTGAGCCCCTAGCAATTTGTTCTCTATCCCTCCTTTATTAAAAATCGTTGTTTTTACTGCCATAACATCTGCAAGGAGAGTAAGCAAATGGAAGGCGCTAATGGAAGGACCTCAATATATGCAGTATTTCAAAGATAAAGTGACCCTAAGGCCACACTCAAAAAAAAAAATTCTGAAGTGGTTTCACAGTTGGCTATTAACAGAGCAATTTTCTTATTAGTATTCTTTCCTAAGCTATGTTCAAGTCTAGATGAACAGCGGCTTCATATGTTGCATGTGAGACAATGCTTTGCATTCTATGTAGAGAAGGCTAGACCATCTCATTGATTGCATTGATTCTTTGTCTCCTATGCAGGATGGATGAAGTGTCAGGCAGTCTTCAGACCATTTCCAGGTGAATAACTTCCTGCTTTACCATGGCATATGGAGTGACTCAGACTACAACAATCGCATAGTCTGCAGAAAAGAGTGAGGGGGGATTTGATAGCACCCTTCAACTACCTGAAGGGGGGCTCTAAAGAGGATGGAGCTCGGCTGTTCTCCGTGGTGGCAGATGACAGAACAAGGAGCAATGGTCTCAAGTTGCAGTGGGGGAGATTTAGGCTGGATATTAGGAAACTCTTTTCCACTAGGAGGGTGGTGAAGCACTGGAATGGGTTACCTAGGGAGATGGTGGAATCTCCATCCTTCGAGGTTTTTAAGGTCTGGCTTGACAAAGCCCTGGCTGGGGTGATTTAGTTGGGGTTGGTCCTGCTTTGAGCAGGGGGTTGGACTAGATGACCTCCTGAGGTCTCTTCCAACCCTAATCTATGATTCCTCAGCAATGTTTTGATATTGGATATTTGCAAGGCCACTACATGGCCTTCAGTGCATATTTTTACTAAGTACTATGCTGTTACAACTGCATCTAGATCACATGAAACTTTGGGAAGTTTGGGAAAGTTCTGCAGTTGTTCTTTAAGTAGACTGAGCCCCAAGTCCTCCTTGACTTGTGAGTCAAGTGAGTGGAATAAAAAAAATCTGCAACCACTCAAAGAAAAAACTGTTACCTACTTGTACTTTAACTGGTATGTGGGTGTAGATGTCTAGTCCACGACCCACTCTGTCTCAGTTTGATGTTCAGTGCGAAGGAACTAAGGAAGGTCAGGATGGTGCTGTACTTAAATAGCCGGTGGAGAGCTATGAGGGGCCAGAGCGCCACCCTGACAGGTAGTACTAAGGAAAGGTCACCAGCTTCAGTGTGCTGGGCCCACTGACACACCTGAGTGGAATATGTATCTGCACTCACATTTTGAAGACCAACAGAGAACCATTTTTACCTTCAGTGGCTTTCGAAGAGGTCACCCACCCAGTTTTTGACATTTTAGATACCACTTCAGGAAATCCAGTACCTTTACCAATACTAGATGGACTTTGGGAACCAGATAAATCAATATGGTCAAACCCTTCTTCCTATCAGCCAGTTTCAAAGAAAGCTGACAAGTCATATCAGATTCTTTAGGAAAGATCCTTCTGTTTTCCTCTACACCTTCCTCTTAACTGACTGACTTGTTGCATCAGCTATGGTCAAATGATCCAAAACTGATCATTTTCCCCTCTTTGATAAGGAGTAAGAGTTAATTCTCTAGGAAGAAAATTGAACATGAGTGGCCAATTACTAAGCAGTCATGTCAAGGTACCAATTCCATTTTTGGGGACACTATCTCCCTTTTCACTAAAAATCTTCGAGATCAACAAAACTAGCTAATGCCCTCCTAAAAAGTCAAAACATCATAAAGCATGCACTTAAAGAATCATCTGAGGTATCGGACACTGCATCCGGATCAGTTTCTTCGTTCACTGATCTCTGCAGATGTGTGACTAAGATCTTCCTCTCTGCCTCCGGACACAGCCTAGAACAGAGGATCTTCCTTTTAAGGGTGACTAGTTATGTAGTCAAAACTGATGAAGTTATAGAAAAGACAAAAGAAACTGTTTTCTGCAAGATCACTGGGACGGTTTCAATCCTTTAGTCACCTGGTCCCATGTTTAGATATCGTAAGCATTACTACCCACCTTCCTCTTACTACACTCAAACAGTATCAGCATCAACAGTCCTCCTTTGTCTTAGCAGAGGAAGAGAGCCTTTAAACATCAGAGGAGGATGAAGAATTCTTCTGCAGCCTAACATAAGGCAACAAAGACATAGCCAGTTTGACATGAGGTTTGAGATCTGTGAACCAAGCCTGGATCATTCTATCCTTGTCTCAGAATTCCATGAGTCGTAAAAATATCACTTCAAACAGACGAATGTTAGACATAATAAAGGAAGGCTTATACTATCCAATTTGAATACCTTCCTCCTCAAAAACCTCCCACTCCTCCCTTTCTAGGGGGTCTATCTCACAAGAGGGTACTAAGAACACAAATACAAACTCTGTTACAAGCAGGAGCAATAGAGGGGGTCCTAGAAAAGTTCTGGAACCAAGGGGTTTATTTACAATTTTTTCTGATTCCAAAGAAAAAGGGATTCCCAGACCAATCCTAGAGCTGGACAGTATGTTCGAAGTAATCACCATTCCCCAAAAAAGCCACTAGCCTCTAATGTGGTGGTTGAGCCTAGAGAATGCTCTTGGAGTATCATTCTACCTCCCCTACATTCCTGCAATAGCTACATCAAATGTATCCAAGAAGGGATGAGGAAGGGGTATCTCAATCTATTCAAGGTCTCTGGACTCCTTGAGTCACACTTGCACATGAATGTTAGAACTGAAGGCCATCCTTCTGGCTGTCAAGTCATTCCTTCTACAGGTACAGGACAGGGTGGTTCAAGTCACCACAAATATGTCAGCAATGTATTATGTGAACCAACAGGGAGGGGCATGTTCATCTCAGCTTTGCAAGGAGGCAAGAAAGCTATGGAACTGGTGTATTCTACACAGTCTCTGATTGCCCTGCACGTAGTGGGAACTCACAAGCAGCTCACGGGCAAGCTGAACAGAGATTAGACTAAGATGCTTGAGTGCTTAGTAAAGGACTCAGTAGTTCAGGACATTTTCAGCCTTTGCAACTTTCTGGACATGGATATTTTTGCACCAGGTTAAATACAAAATTCCTTTGTTTTTGTTCAAGAGAAGGCTTGCATATTCGTGACAGATGCCTTTTTTCTCTGCTGGGGGACCAGTTAACTTTCCTCCTTTCACACTGTTAAAGGTAGTGAAAAAGATCTATCAAACTTAGCCATGCCAGAGCAACTTGCATAATTTTGGCTGAGACCGCAATGGTAGATGCACCTAATTCTTCTTTCCAAGGGGAAATGCAAACTTCTACCAGTAACACCAGCCCTATTGTCCCAGCAGGGAGGGAGAGTTCTTTACCTACCTCTCCAATTGTTACATCTAACTGCTTTGGGCAATAGGACTTTAACAGATCTAGAAAGATCTTCTGTAGAAGTGCAGCATGTCCTAATTCTAGGAAACAGTCAATTAGAAAATGTTCTGATTTTAAATGGAAGATATGTCTGATAAGGCTATTGATCCAGTATCTGCTCCAATTCAATGTATTTTAGAATATCTAGTACACCTAAAATGTGAGTTTGTCTATTTCTTTGCTTAAGGTCCATCTAGTGGAAATAGCCACCTTTCATAATTCTATTGATGGTGTAATCTATATTTTCACTTGACTGTTTTTAAAAACAGTTTTAGAGGTTTTTTGCTCTTCTATCCATTAAGAAATCCAGTTCCTCCATGGTTATCTAAATTTGGCATTAATACATTTTATGACTATATACATTTAGACATCTCTCAAATTGTTCATTGTTTCATCTCTCCATTAAAAAAAGCCTTTATAATAGCAATCTCTTCAGCTAGAAGAATGAGGGCTTTTCTACACTAGCGAGTTTTGTCAATGAAGCTAATGTTGACAAGGAAAAATTGACAAAATAAAGTTGCCAAAGTGTCTACATTTGCTTCCTCTGTCGACAGATCATGTCCACATTTGGGGCACCTTTGTCGACAGTGAGAGCAATGGCCTGTGGATATGTATCCCACAATGCCTGGCAACACCACCTGGCAACACCATCTGTCGCTAGGTGTTGTGGGAATGCAGAAACGAAGCGCCGTGCATCCTGGGATGTGCAAAATATATGGTCATGCACTACTTTGTGTCCCACCCCTCCAATGGTTTCTGGTTTTCTTTCGCACTGTTTTTCCAACCGTCATTCTTTTGTAGTGCATGCCAGCATCTGCAGTGAGAGGGGATGGATTCTGTACTTCTCTCCTATGCGCTGTTAGCTGTCGTGAGGACATCACGCATGGCAACACAGTTACTCGCAAAGTTAAGAGGATGAATTGCAGGCACCTGAGTGTGATAGGAATGGCAGCAACTTATCGGTGCTTTGTGCATTCACAGATCAGCTGCATATGGTAGAGCATCCCTTTTGGGCTAGGGAAACAAGCCCTGATTGGTGGGATCACATTGTCATGCAGGTGTGGGATGACTATCAGTGGGTATAGAACTTTAGGATGTGTAAAGCAAACTTCATGGAGCTATTTGCTGAGCTGGCCCCCGACCTGTGGCACAAGGACACCAGATTGAGAGAAGCGTGTTGCAGTCGCACTGTGGAAGCTGGCGAATCCAGACTGCTACCGGTCAGTCGCAAATCAGTTTGGAGTGGGGAAAGCCCACTGTTAGGGCTGTATTACTCCAAGTGTGAAGGGCAATAAATCGCATCCTGCTGCATAGGACCATGGCTCTGGGAATGTGCATGACATAGTGAATGGCTTTGCAGAGATGGGTTTCCCTAACTGGCGGGGTGATTGATGGTGCACACATTCCAATTTTAGTGCCAGACCACCTTGCCTCTGAATACATCAATCAGAAGGGATACTTCTCCATGGTGTTGCAGGTGCATGTGGATGACCAGGGGCGTTTCATGGACATCAGTGCAGGCTGGTCTGGAAAGGTGCATGACGTACGTACCTTCAGGAACAGTGGCCTGTACAGAAAGCTGCAGGCGAGGACTTTCTTTCCAGACCACAAGTTCACGGTGGGGGATGTGGAAATGCCCATAGTAATCCTGGTAGACCCCTCTTACCACTTACAGCCCTGGCCCATGAAACCTTACACAGGGCACCTGGACATCAGCAAGGAGCATTTTAACAGGCTGAGCAGGTGCCGCATGGTAGTCGAATGTGCCTTTGGCCGTTTGAAAGCTCACTGGAGGTGTTTAAATGGCAGGCTAGACCCCCCCCCCAGTAACACGTCTGCTTTGGAGTTGCTTTCCTGTTGCATCCATGTACAATTTTGGGGCCCAAGATCCATGCAACAAAATGCTTTAGAAGCCTGTACCCGAGAGTGAATTGACTGCTATATGCTTTTATACAGAATAAAAATGCTGTACCATTATACCTTAGGCTTTATTTGTTGTTAAAAAGGGTAAAGCCTCACAACTGTTTGTGGCTCCAGCTATCCTTGTGCAAGCTATCAGAGGGGCTGGAGTGATAGGGAAACTCAGGAGTGCTGTGGAGTGAACAGGAATGTGTGGGCATCGGAGGGGGGGGGAGGTTGGCAAAGAATTGTGCATCTGCTGCAGAGGTGCTTGAACTCGGATCTGCTCAGTCTGCAGCTGTATCAAGGACTTGAGCATCTTTGTCTGATTCTCCATCACTTTTACCATCCGCTCTGTCGCTTGCCTAGCAAAAGCAGCCGTCTCTTTTCTGTCCTGCCTTTTGGCTTCCCAGCACTCTTTCCGTGCCCCGGTCTGTCGCTCATTGCGCTGCAGCACCTCGCAGAACATCTCTCCTTTGCTGCGCCAAGGATTTTTTCTTATCTGCCGCAGCCAGTCCGTGGGGATGCGTGATGTGGTCTTCAAGGTCTGTGCTGAACAGAAGAGGGATTGTTTTATTCCAGCAAATGACTGAAACGTTTTAGTAAAACGGACCTTCTGCCGAGAAAGTGATTTCTATGAGCAAGCACACAGCTCTACGAGCACCCCAATCATGGTGAGTTTCAGGAGTGGAAAGGCAGTTGTGCGTATGGACAAAAAGATTATGGTTTGCAGGGCAGTTTTGAAGGGAACTCATTCTAAAATTATCCCACAATTTTTCACAGGTAGCCAACCTGCTGGCTGACATCTCACTGATGAGGGTGACTAGGGAAACCAGGGCTCAGCTTCTGAATGCTTGTGGCTTTCACCCCAGTCTATAGGCAGCTCAGCTATGTGCCACTTTGCTAAATGGCAAGATACAGTTACCTACAATGGGGAGACCTAACAAGGCTGCAATCAAGTACCTCTTGGAAACTTTCTAGAGCTTCTCTCAAGAGGATTCGCTGCAGGTCTCGATGTCCATCGACACCCTGCTTGGCGATGCAGATTAGCTACACACTACTTGCCTCCCACTTTTCAATTCCCTACACAAGCCATAGCAACTTACCCAGAGTCTCATCTGCTTCCTGCTCCACATTGAGCATTTCTAGAGTGGAAAGCTCCTGGCTGCATGCCCCACCAGGTGACCCTGCTGGGAGCACCTCAGCCTCTTCTAGCTTGACTTCTTCATCCACAATTACAGCCACAGGGTTACCCCCTCTTTCTGCTGCCTGCAAAGTATCCATGGGGCTATCGGTGATGGAGGTGGGGTCACCACCGAGGATAGCATTCAGCTCCTTATAGAAGCGGCAGGTCTTGGCGCACCACCGGAGCGATGGTTCACTTCCCTCACCTTATGGTACGCCTGCCTCAGCTCCTTTATCTTCGCTCTGCACTGCTGCATGTCCTGATCGTAGCCCTTATCGCACAAGCCTCGAGAAATTTGCCCATATGTGTCCTGATTCCTACGGGTCGCTCACAGCTGAGACTGAACAGACTCCTCTCCCCATATACTGATCAGATCCAACAACTCAGTGCTGGTCCAAGCGGGAGCACATTTGGGGCGATAGCCAACCATGCTCACCTGGGAAGCCAGCAAGCAGGAAATGAGATTTAAAAGTCCTGGTGCTTGCAAGGGGAAGGGGCGCGTTGGCTGCAGGGCAGCAGAGTTCAAACTGCTGACCAGAGTGGCAGCAGCATGGGAATTGTGGGATAGTTTCCTGGAGGCCAATAAAATTGGAGGTAAAACCTGTGGTGTCTAGACTGGCTGGCTGTTGACAATAAAGGGAGGGGGGGAAGACAAAAGTCTCTCGCAGGGGGTAGAAGTTTTTTGTCGCCAAAACTGGGGGAGGGGGGTTCTGAAAAAGGTGACCTTGCAGTGTGTACGCTATTGCTGTTTTGTCGCCAAAACGCCAGTTTTTGGCAACAAACTTGCAAGTGTAGACAAGCCCCCAGTTAACTGTAGGCCTTGATGGCTGGCCCTCCTCTTACAATTTTCTGTAAAGACAAGGAGGCACTTAAGCCTCACCCCAGATTTCTCTCTAAACTAATTGATTGGTTAACATGAAAATCAATTTCTCTTTCTCTCCCTCCTCAACCTCATGTTGATAAGTGAATCTGGATTGCATTATTTAGATTTTAAAAGCTCCTTATTTTACTGTCTGACTGCGGAATTTAGGATTTTCTCCAAAACTGTTCACTTGCTGTGCTGAAAATTGCAAACACCATGCTTTTTCTGTGCCAACATTGTCTAGATTGGTTATTAAAATTGAGTATTAAAATTATAAGAGATCTTCTCTCTCCAGCACTGGGTCTCAGAACTATCTCTACTAATTGTATTTTAGATATGATGCCCTTATTGAGATATGCAAAGCTGCCACTTTAGGGTTCAGTTCATACTTTCATGAAATTTTATGCTTTTAGATTTATCTGGTAGATCTGATGCTCAGTTTGGCAGGGTGATGTTTCAATCTCTATTTAATTAGGACCTTGTGTCCCTCCATCCTTTGCTGAATATTGCTTGTCAAACTACCCCAAGAGTGAGGCTATGCAGAGGACCTTCAAAGAAGGAATGAAGGTAACCAGAGTTCTTCCAGATGGACACTGCATTTTCATGCTGTCCACACATCTTCCCCTCTTCCGTAGAGTCCTGAGTAATACCACTGTACTTGGCACTAGCTGTGGGGGGGAACTGAGCAAGTGCTCACACAATGCTCCTTTTTATGGCCACGCCCTTACAACATGCTTGAACACTGAGGGGACTAGGAGGAGGGGCTTGTGGGCACTCGCTGGCCGTATTATCAGAAAGTTCCATCAGATGGCACATCACGAAAGTGAATATGCAGAGTTAGTGTCAGAGAAATTGGGTTACAAGTGAGTAACCTTCATGAATAACAACAACAAAAAGACACACAGAAAGTGCCTTCAGAATAAATGTTATGGGAATTGAAATAAATTGCAATTTGGGGAGCAGTAAACTGGATGTTTGACAGATGACTCTACTGACCTGAATAGGCTTTATCTTCACTGACTTCTAAAAGTAAACCATTGAATCTGGCTAATGTTTAAATGGATGACTGAGAACTGTTACTGTTCTAGACTTGTTGCTGCTTTGTGATAGTAATGGTTATTATTTATTTTGTCTTGCCTATGGACAATGTGAAGTGTTCAGAGATCCGCTTTTGGTCTTTGAATGAAAATTACGATCTCTAGCCCATGATCTTGGTTAGTCTGAAATAAGACAAGATTAGGATGGAAAAGTTCATGGGTAATCATGTGCACCAAACTGTTAACTTGAGAAACATCTTTGAGATGGGAAAGAATTGCAGTCTGCCTTGATAGGAGGGATCTCAGATAGTGCTGATCCAAAACTGGCAAAACTTTCAAAAATGTAATGAGAAAATTCTTAGTAGGCCTCTGTCAAAATGTTGACCAGCTCTAGTCTCTGAGCAGGACTTGGATGGCACTGAAATCCTGTGAAGTCGGGGAGATGAGTTGTTGAATTTGGCTACAAATGCTTTCCTTCCCTGGCATAACTGGGGTCTGAGCAAGGCTGCCTGGAAAACACTAATGAAAATGCTCATTGACTAAAGCAGCTACAAATGTGCTGTCAACACTTTCATATGTGGATTTTGCTCAGTCTCTTGTCTGTATTCATATGATGTGGTTCAGGCCCATCAGCCCCCAAGTCTAGAAAAGGAAGGCAAATTTTAAAGGCTCCCCTCTCCAGCCGCCAGAACAGTGCAAGAATCAGTGCAAAATGAGCACAGCCAAAGAGCCCTCTGGTTCTGCAAATTGGAAGTATGTGTATGGGGCCTTCAGTATATCTTACCTTGAGAGACGGGGAAACTGGAATCAAATATCTTTTTTGGCACTTAAATGGGAATAAGTAGACGTAATATAATTAAGTATAATCTGTAAAGATTGGGTTGTAATCAGTTTTGTTAAATATTTTCTAGAGCTCTAAGTTTTTGGAAAGAACCGTACTTGCACACTTTAAAAATAAAGGCTAACTTTAAAATGTGTATATTCTAGGACGTGGTATTTATTCCAATGTGTTGGGATTTCTTGGTGGTGTTTCCTGGGCGATGCTGGTAGCAAGAACATGTCAGCTCTATCCAAATGCATTGGCATCTACTCTTGTTCACAAATTCTTCCTAATTTTTTCAAAATGGTAAGTTTTTAAACACTTCTCATAGCCCCCCCCTCCAAAATTAGCTAAGCATTGTCTTGTCAAACTAGTTCTACACTTAACTAGACTTAAGCTAAATTGTCTTCATTTTGTGTAATTTTAAAGAAAAATTACTTTACATGGACAAAACTATACGTGATAGTCATTCTTTGGTCTCTTGTACAGGGAATGGCCAAATCCTGTGTTGCTCAAACAACCTGAAGATAGCAATCTAAATTTGCCAGTCTGGGACCCTAGGGTATGTAGATTTCTTTTCTTAATTTATAATCACTTTAAACACACTAATGGAACCATTCTAATGCCATAGGTAAACCCATCTGACCGATATCATCTAATGCCCATAATCACGCCAGCCTATCCGCAGCAGAACTCTACGTATAATGTGTCTACTTCAACACGAGCAGTAATGGTAGAGGAGTTCAAGCAAGGTAATGCATTTCAAACCTCTCCATAGTTTTTACATGATCTAAAAATGAGCCAAAATAAATAGATGCCAAGTAAAAATTTTCTTCCTTTAGAAGAAAACACATTTATATGCTGTGAGGACCAATCCGGCACTGGCAAGAGGATGGAACAGATGAACTACATCTCTTCTGTTTCTCATTTCTAGGAATCAGTTTGGACTAGCATGGTGATGCAGGGTCAACTTTCCAAAGTGTATTGAGATTACAGTAGTAGGTGACCCAGTTCTGTGTAGTGGCAGGAATTCCCATTTGTTCTATCCTTTAGTTAACCGCGCAGGATGATGATGATTCCTAGCTTTCATATAGCTTTTTTCATACATAGATCTCAAAGGACTTGGTATCCAAGATCTGGGTAGAAATTTAATATGCTTACCTGGTCAGGTTAACTGTCTACAAAAATCAAACATAGCAATTTTTTTTTTTAAAAAAAAAAATAGGTCTTGCTGTCACAGATGAAATTCTCCAAGGAAAATCAGACTGGCCAAAACTCCTTGAACCCCCGATCTTTTTTCAGAAGTACAAGTATGTATGAATCCATTGTCTGTCTGTCTGAAATATTTTGAACTACAATGCAATTGGAATAAATTTTTTGCTCTCTGATTTTAAAAAAAGAAAAAAATTTCAGGTTAGTACAACTACCATAACTTGCTGTTTGCTTATAGGGACTTCATTTTCTCCCATCCCTATTCTACCTAGTGAATTAGAATGCAGTAAAAGTAAAATGCACACTACTCTTCAGTAAGAAAACCTGTAACTTTTATACTATGCAGAAATGTTTTCAGTACCTCTAAATGTGGCTTGAAAACAGCTTGAAGAAAAGGGAATTGGAAGAGGCTTATTTCCATTTAAGCTGAAATAGCTGAACCATTACCCCAAATTTATCCTAAACATATGAGGAAGCATACTTAGCTCACCCTAAAGAGCATAATTCCTAGTTTGTCTAGTCTTATGGTGGCATGCAGAGTACAGGCACTACACGTGTAGCTACATGTGGCAGTGAGGGGCTCCAGCAGCGGGGACACTATGCAGCTAAAAATAGTAGTGTAGATGTGGGAAACACTGCATGGGTGTGGGAGCCATGTAGGGTGTATACCCTGGGGCTTCAGGTGTGTTAGAACACTTACTCTAATAAGCCATACCCACGCTAGCAGGGCATGCGGTGACTGTATATATGTACAGGTATGTATTTATGTCTTTACATATCTCCATAAGTGTGTAGATATACCCCTAGACACATTAGTGCCGATCCCAAAGGAAGAAAGCATTCTTGTTCTACGTAACTAGAGTTCTTTTAAGAGCCATCCTAGAAGAGTTAAAATATTCCATTGGTTTGGAGAGATTAAACTTTCAAACTGCATTAGTGTTTTAGGATTGCTCCTTCGTTAAAATATAGTATAATGCTAGATGATGGGTGGTTAAGCAGTTAGATATAATAATACATTAATGAACTAATACAAGAGTAAATTGCATGTATATGTGTTTGGTTCAGTGGAATGTGATCTTTCTATCTGTTTTCAGTTACACAGCTACCCAGCGTAGATTTATTCTTCATAGTTCTGGGAAAGTATGATCCATGACTTTTCATGTCAAGAAGTCTTGGAATTGTTGCAGTGAGTTTTCTATTCTGAGTCTGGCAACTAAACTTTCTGATCCCAGAGACAGGCTAAATATTTTAATGTTTTTCAGGCATTATATTGTGTTGACTGCTAGTGCCTCTACTGAAGAGAATCATTTAGAATGGTAAGTCATTCTTAAATATGGGTTTATTCTTTCACTTGAAACATGGTTTAGAGTTGGATTTTCTTCATGTATTGGAGAAAATGGTGGAGCACTAAACTCTTCTTTGTTTAAAACTATTCAACTTGGAATTAACTACTGTAGTGTATTTGAACACAAAGGTGTAGGTGCTAAATGTTAAAAAGCTTTTGTCAAGGTTCCTTCCCCACTCTGAACTCTAGGGTACAGATGTGGGGATCTGCATGAAACCCCCCCTAAGCTTATTTTTACCAGCTTAGGTTAAAACTTCCCCAAGGTACAAACTATTTTACCTTTTGCCCCTGGACTTTATTGCTGCCACCACCAAGCGTCTAATAAATATATAACAGGGAAAGAGCCTGCTTAGAAACGTCTTTCCCTCCCCTCCCCCCCCGAATCCTCCCAAACCCTACACCCCCTTTCCTGGGGAAGGCTTGATAAAAATCCTCACCAATTTGCATAGGTGAACACAGGCCCAAACCTGTGGATCATAAAAACAATGAAAAAGCAATCAGATTCTTAAAAAGAATTTTAATTGAAGAAAAAGTAAAAGAATCACCTCTGTAAAATCAGGGTGGTAAATACCTTACAGGGTAATCAGATTAAAAACATAGAGAATCCCTCTAGGCAAAACCTTTAAGTGACAAAAAGACACACAAACAGGAATATACATTCCATTCAGCACAAAACAGAATCTAATGCATATCTAACTAGATTGCTTATTAACCCTTTTACGGGAGTTCTGACCTGCATTCCTGCTCTGGTCCCGGAAAAAGCATCACACAGACAGAGAGAACCTTTGTTTCTCCCCCCCCCCCAGCTTTGAAAGTATCTTGTCTCCTCATTGGTCATTTTGGTCAGGTGCCAGCAAGGTTATCCTAGCTTCTTAACCCTTTACAGGTGAAAGGGTTTTTCCTCTGGCCAGGAGGGATTTAAAGGTGGTTACCCCTCCCTTTATATTTATGACAGCTTTCTATAATTCTCTTGGAAAACTTAGATAAGTGTTAAACCTCCAACCTTCTGGGGTGGTTTCTCAAAACACCACAAGCAATGATAAGCACTAGTAAGATTAAACAATATCTGCAGTTTAAGTGCTGCCCGACTGGCAGTATGCAAGAGGAAGACATGCTATCAGCACCAGGTAACTTGCAATTAAAGCACACAGTTGAGAGCAATAATGCATCAAGTGACCAATTTAATCATAAAACTAACCATTTTTAATATAGGTGGTGGTAAATTTTGGCTGATCAGTATTGGTGGCCTGTGCAGAAGTTTGAGGGATTTGAAAGATGATAAAGGATTGGGACATAAGTGATATGTGAAAGCATACAAGGAAAAATGTTCTTGAGTGTTTTTCTGTTTTTGTTTTTTGGCCCTGGGTAAACCTTGCTCCTGTCTGAAAATCTTCATTGGTAATGGTGACTCTGAAGTAAGTGGGGGGTGTTTGGTGGTGGTGTCCTCTTATGTTATGCAGCTGTATAGTCACTACTATGAAATTGGCTCTTCAAATCATATCTTTCCAAATGCAAGATTTCTCCTAATTACTTTCTTCTGAATTGTAAGTGTATGCTGCGGTTTACAAGTAAGCTTCAGTTTCAAAAATAACTTTTCAGTAGTTATAGTATCAACATATTACATGATTTGTTCTTATAGGGACTTGTGTTTCAATAATCAACCATTTCTCTGAAATCTAGATGTGGGATCACACTTCTGAGGCTGAGAATTTAAACATCAACATGGTGATAAAGACTTTTTCCTATATTAGCCATAAGCCAACAGCTTTGCTTTTAGCACTGACTGGAAAGGAGTTTGATCTGAAGGCAGTCAGGATTCAAAAACAGTTGTATAGCAATAAGCTTTTAATAGGCTGCAGAACACTAGCAGCTTTAAACTAATCTGCAGGACTCCTTGTGAGAGCACTATATCAGAATAGCAATTCAAGAAAAAAGTGGTTGGCACCATTTGCTATATTCTAACCTATTTCTATTTGTTCTAATGAAGTGTGGTTATGATCGTTTATTTACCTTATGTGTAGCAACACCAGGTAATAGGGTACATATTTCAGAATATCCTCCTCTTTGTTCTGTAACTAACAACCCAAATGTGCTCATTTCAATCAAACAATATCATATTAAATATCAAACATTTTTAAGGCCAAAACTATGTATTATGTCACAATAGCCTGTTAAGCATTAATTTTTGTTTGTTTCTGAAATGAAGTGCTTAACTGTGTTAAGGCTGCATGTAACAGTTAATGGGGGCACCCTGCTAGAAACTCCATAGTTAGGGTTCTGTTTTAAAATAGAGCATAAATCTCTGCTGCTGCTCTAAAAAGTGGCTTTTTGATACAAAACTGCTTTTTAGGCCCTTTGATTTTTCTGTGCAGCCTTGGCTTTTTCTCATTTTAATAGGAAGGATATGAAATTTGGGTCTTGTTTTCCTTGGCAGTCTGATCATCCACTAAAAAAGAACAGGAGCTTTCTCTTTATAAAATGTATGTATGTTCGCATGCACACACAGCGAAACAGTACAGTACGTAGCACTATTCATTCATTCACTCACAGATGCTGCTCCCCCAACCTTCCCTTCACACACTCCTCTACCAAATGTCCCTGTCCTAGTTGTGTGTTGTGATGCACTGGGAGGGGATAACTCAGAGGTGATGAAAGGCTGGCATCTGTAGGGGACAGAGTTAAGTTTGTAGTGTAAGTAGTTGTGGTAATAAGGGGTCTGGGTATAAAAGAGGACATGTACTGTTGAGTTGGCTTATCCATTTCTCTGTTTTTGTGGATTTGAGTCAGGTCTGAGTGTAGCAACCCTAACTGTTGCACATTTTGTGTGTGTGTGCGTGTGTGTGTTAATGCAGGCAGGAGTAACCTACAACACGCTGTATAAATGCAGTTAACATATGTTTGTCACAGTTTCAATAAAATATTGTTTTAACTGAACTAATAGTTGTCTCACATGGCTACTCAAGGGCAAAATCCATCTGTAAAATATGGCTGTTCTGAGGATAATAACTTGTGCTGTGTTGATTAACAATATAACTGATTGTTTCACTGTATTTTTGGTTCAATTTGAAAAATGTTCAAGCCCAAATAACCAAATCTAACCAAAAATCTATAGCCTATAGACAAACAATGCAATATAAAAAGGAGACATTACATACCCACCTTTCAGGAAGCAATTCTTACCTTGAAGCATGTTCACCTTATGCAGTAAGTGTGAGTTGAAGAAGCACCTCCAAAATTACCTCCATTTATATCATGACTGTTTACAAGTTTTTTAAAAGCACTTTATATGTCACCTACAATCCAGCCCACCAGTTCCTTAACATGTTGTTGTTCTGTACCTTTCATTATCTCTGTTTTGGAAACCACATTCCAAACCAGTTGGACTTAGAACAGATTAGGATTTACCTCTAGGACACACCATTGGTTTTGGCTTTGACAGGCTTCTTATTTTCTAATGCCAAAACTGACTTCAGCTTTGCAGTGTTGTGGGATATTTGACATGGGTGAATAGAATTGTGGGAAGAGTATAATACATCCAATTAATATAACTTCCCAATGCCTATACATATTCTATTAACACTGTGTACATAATACCAATTAATGTAATGTATACTGTGCCTAACATATATGTATTGGCTAACAACTATTACCATACACTTAGGGAGTTTCTTTTGACATGATCTATGTATATTTTTAATTATAGCATGATTGATATCTAATTTATGTTACAGTTCTAATGTATGATGAAACAATTATTTATGTACAATAACAAATTCTAACAACAAGGAAATAAATATATATACTTTAAAATCACTCTTTATGTAATAAAGGAACATAAGGACAAGAAAAAGACCAAACTTGTCCTTAACACTTTACCTGATACCATGAATTTAATTCAGTTTGTGACTTCTTAAACTTACTGGTTCATGCAATAGTTATGCTGAAGTATTAAAGAGAGAGGGGAAATTAGTCAGTTTGTCATTTGACATCACTTTCTGTACAGGCTTTCTTTCTTTTTGTTTGTTCCACACTGCCATAGGAGTTTTTAAATTTTATTTTCCTAGTCAAACAATTTTCAGGTGGGTTCAGGGGTCAATACAGTACCTGAATTCTTTGAAATGTATGGAATTGACTAGAAATTTTTTTTTAAACTGGCTTCAAGTTAACAGTATTCCTTTAAGTAACTGAGGAAAACTGCTACTGTTCAGGTCTTCAACATAATGTTAAGTGTGTTCCAGAATAACTTGGGTTATTCTGCCCTTATCCTGCTTACAGACTTTGCGCTTGGTTTGGATAGGAAGACATTCTTCCTACAAAAAGAAAAGGAGTACTTGTGGCACCTTAGAGACTAACCAATTTATTTGAGCATGAGCTTTTGTGAGCTACAGCTAAGCTCATGCTCAAATAAATTGGTTAGTCTCTAAGGTGCCACAAGTACTCCTTTTCTTCTTGCGAATACAGACTAACACGGCTGTTACTCTGAAACCATTCTTCCTACGCTTTCACAAGGACAGACAGCTGGAGCGAATTGGGAAAATGCCAACAAAACAGTTTGTTGGTGAAAACTAAACATTTTGGTTAGATTTAGGCAAGGTTCTGATGGGACCCAGGAGAGGCTCCGACAGAACCCAAGTATACCACTTCTTTCCCTTTTACAGAGAATTCTGCATTTTTTGCTTACCTTCCAAATCAGAACAAGATCAAATTTCAAAATGTCTAAATACTCCAGAAGCAGAACTATCTTTCTCTACTTAGCTCTAGCAAGAACTCTGCTCTTCCAGCTAAAAAGCTCTGAAGTGCAGTTCTCAAAACACAATCCTCCCGTGACCTCTTGAGCTACAAACTAAGGTACCTTTCCAAGCATAGTTTGCTTCAAACTGACTTTTCTGCCTACCTGCGATCCAACCAAACAGTGTTAAACTTGCAACCTAGGATCTTGATCCCACAACCCCTTGATGGCTAGAATGGTAAGGGCCGTATTTAACTCCTTTAGAGGATAATGGTTATCATGAACTTGTCACGAGGTTTTCAATCATGTAAAGCAATATTTATTGTCTAAAGGGAACTTCCTCCAGTCCTAATTAAAGTGAACATACATCTTGAGAGATCCAGCCTTGGGTTGCTATATTTAAATCCTACTAAGCTCCCTGTCATGTTGGGTTGATTGGACTGGTATTTTACGCTTTTTAAATTCTAACTGGTAGTTCAAACTATTGTATTGTGCCTGATTCATTAAAACCAAACTAACCTAACACCTGATGTTTTTATTAGGGTTGGTCTAGTTGAATCTAAAATTCGTGTACTCGTTGGGAACTTGGAGAGAAATGAATTTATAAACCTTGCACATGTTAATCCTCAGTCTTTCCCTGGCAACAAGGAACATTGCAAAGAGTAAGTTAAGTTTTTTTCTTTTCTTTTCTTTCTTTTTTTTTTTTAAAGTTTAAGAATGTGGTAGTTTGGTCCCTGTTAAAATTAAATTGAAATCTGCTAGTCTTCAGTCATTGTAGATATCTTGCAAGAATGCATGTGGAGGTATTTCAAGCTAATCAAACATTGTTTCACAGCTGTGTATCTTCAAGAAAAGGCAATCTGAACATGTCATAACATTTAAGAATGAGTGAAATATTGTACCTCTGACTAGTATACCAAAACACATAAGTACTAAAATGCAGATTTAATCTGCAACTCTATAATAATGAACAGGTAAATGATGGAGATTATTTTGTTTAATCCAGTTCCTGAAGTTAAATTGGGAACATCCAAATAGAACTGACATTGACACACAAATGAGACACATCAGTGATTTTTTTTATTATTGTTTTTAAAGGAGCAACTATGTATCCATGTGGTTCCTTGGAATAATTTTTAGGAAAATGGAAAATGCAGAAAGTGTTAACATTGACTTAACGTATGATATACAATCATTCACAGATACAGGTAAGCTTATATTTCACTTTAGTCTTAGTATGGTTTTTAGTTTGACTCTTACAAGATGATCTAAATAGCTAATATAATCAATAAACTCTTCCTCCTCCAGGATAGTTATGGTGAAGGTCTAGGCACAGAGCATGTGGAGGCTTAATTTTAAAATAGTAAACTTTCTATTTTGCCCACAAAACAGATATCTATCTTGGATGTATACCTGCTATAGCCATACAATAAGTAAGAAGGCGCATTCCTTGTCAGATACACAAACCATATGAGGAACATGGTGAAGACCTGAATTGAAGCACTCTATAGCCTCTTACACTAAAGAGTTCTGCTAGACTTGTAAAAATGACACTATTTACATCCATCATATTTTTTTATTTTATTTTTTTTAGTGGCAGAAAAATCAGTAACATCAGCGCTACCTGTAAAACAATTAAAATACACATTCTGTCCATGTACCAGAGTGGGTAATGAGGGAAGACCTAAAACTTAAGCAGCACAGTAGATGTGTGAACCTCTTCTCTGGCATAGTGGGCACAGCTGGCTCAGTGAAGTTAACTATGCACTTGCTAGGCCAAAGGCAGCAAAGCTGGTGCCAGTGACTTGAAATAGGTGCCTCTGAATCATATGTATGGAAGTCAAAAAGGGGCATGAAGTTTGGGAACCCATACTTAAGACCATGAGAACAGTCTTGTTGTATGTAACTTGTAATAGGAATTGTCAAGAGTAGCAACCAAGAACTTAGAACCCAAAATTTCTATACTATTGATAGTTCAGAACTAACTCCCATCTGAGTCTGAAAACTAGATTGAACATCTGAAAACCTATTGTCATGGACACTTCTACATTGGTAGGGGCATGAATGCTCTTCTCCAGATTTGAGCACGGAGTTATTCTAATGTTACAAACACACAACTTTTCTTACTAGCTACCTTGAGAATCAGGTTATAAACTCTTCCTTTCTCTTTCATTTCTGATGTGTTGGAACCACTGAAGTGTAGGTCTGAAGGGACAACGTTAATTTAATTTAATTCCATGATATTTTACTTAGTATTGTTATAAGTAATTCCCAAAGCTACGATAAAAAAAAACCCTCTTATTTTTCAGTTGTTTTCTTTAGTTTGATCATTTGACAGCATTTGGTGTATATGCAGCAATCTGGTTCGTGGCTCTTTGGCTTAGTTTCTCCGTATGTTGTTGGAGCTATGGTGAACTTATTGCCTTGAGTGCAGGCAACTGGACTAGATGACCTCTCGAGGTCCCTTCCAGTTCTATGATTCTGTCTGAGAAGTTCAGTCAAATTCCATGTGGGCATCTGATGGGTAATGAAAAAGTGCTTGTTAAACTTCAGTTGTGAGGTGAGGTGGCAGTGGTGCTTGGATAATATGGTAACTTCTAACAGTTCCTTGGGGCAAAAGTCATTGAGGGCTAAAGCAATTGAGAAGCCTGCAGAAATCTGGCATACAAATGTGTAAGCATTTGAAAATGTTAGTGTGGAAGCCCAGTATGCTAGTTTGTCAGACTTAGGAGTGGACTGTCTGATACTTGTACAAAGTCTTTGCAGTGTATGTATTTATTTGAATGTCAACTGTCGTCTTTTCCCTTTAAAACTTTAATAGTGAACTTATGTATTTTTTTCTTGCATTTAAGTTATTATAACGATTGGCCCATATCAGTGCATTTATGGATGGCGTTCTGCATGGGCGCTGACTTCCTCTCTTCCGGGTGGGTTCTTGACGTCCCCACCTCTACCCCGCCTCCTCCCCTGAGTGCGCCACATCCCTGCTCCTCCCTCTCCCTCCTGGAAAGTCCTAAACAACTGTTAGGCGGCAGGGGAGCAGGAAGCGCTGGGAGAAACAGACTTGGTGCGCTCGGGGGCGGGGGAGAAAGAGGCAAGGAGGCGGCAGCTTGGCTACCAGTTGGTGCAGAGCAACCCAGTCGCCACCTATGCTGTTATGGATGTTTTTGTGCGCAACTCTGTAGCTCAAACTGTTACCAGACCCCTCTTTGAAGTCATTTAGTTTGAAGTCAAATGTTTGGCCTTGCTAAACAAACTGTACCATTTTAACTTAACTAGTATAGTTAATCATTCAACGCCTAAATGGGTATAACTGCATCCGCAGTAGAAATTTGCTTTATATGATACAGCTTGTTCCTTGCTTACCCAAGCTCTGCCTTGAGGCACAGGCTTTCCTAATCAGATTGGCAGTGAGGAGGGGAGATACAGAAACCCTGTGTTTAAATAAGCCCTTAGTCTTTTCTATTGATTTGAAATCAATATAGCTAAATTGGTGCAGCCCACTAGTGTGGATGCAGTTATACTCATGAAAATGGGCTTATGTTGGTAAATAAGCTGTACGTAAACGTACCAATATTAGCACCTTTATCCTAATAGTACATAGTTAAATTGGTACATAAATGTTGCATAGACAAGTCCCACTGCTTTTAGATTTTAATGGTTTTAGTGAAAGATCAATGGAAGCTCGGGATCTTTTAACTAATTCTAGTATCCCCAATGCTCTTGGCAACCTACTGAACAACTAACTTAAACAAATGCAGAATATAAAGTCCACTAAGTAAACTCTTAAGACTGAATATCCACAAATGTGATGCCCAGTATTAAACTTCAAATCAGGGAGAGTGGTATTGCTGCACTTGGTTTATAGGAGATGGAAATGGAAGATGCTCTCTTAAAGGGACACCATAAAAAAAAATGTGCCAAATTTTAACTTACATTATCAGTCCTATTTTGTCTCTACCTCTGCTTTGCCTGTCTCCTCGATTTCTGGGCAGTCATGCTAGTGAAACAAAATAAACTGCCTCAAGCTTTTTTGTCTGAATTTTTAGATTTAAGTATTTAAACAGCTGAGTTATTTGATCTGCAAACTACATGTATTTGAATCCATCAATTACCCAACACTGTTTGCAGAGCCTAAACTTAACTGAACTTTCTCAGTCCAGTGAATCAAAGAGGGAATTAAATTTAAGATTTAAAAAAAACAAACCCTACATTCCTCTTACTCACCAACATTGTTTGCAACCTTTTTAAGCAGTACAGACACCTGTAATCAGTTGTTTTAAAGAGGTATCTTTAAACAAAGTTAAAATGACTACAGGATGGTGACCGACTGCAAATATCAAATGGACCAAGTTGGTTATGAAATGTAAAGTAAAATGGGCTTCCCAGCATACAGTTCTCCCATTTTTATTAACTGTCATGAATTTGGAAACTCTCCTGGTGACCTGCTGTTATTGTAGCTTTAGTTTAAATGAGCTTCAACATATTATTGACAATATTCCAATATGATATGTTCAGAGTAAAAATACTTAATGAAGGCCTGCTGTTGGCTTCTTCATTCAGGAACATAATTTTACAAAAATATAATCTAAGTTGAGGGAATTAGAATCTGCATGTATTCTGGCTTTAAATTGGGTAATTGCATATTACAGTTCATAGGCAGGCAAATAACATCAATATGCTAAAAGACGGCATGAAGATTGAAGCAACTCATGTGAAGAAAAAGCAACTGCATTATTATTTGCCTGCTGAAATTTTACAGAAAAGAAAGAAGGTACGTTGAAGTTTTGATCCTTCACATAATATTTGCATGTGTGAATATCTTTTTTTTTTTTTTAAAAAAAAGATTATATCTTGTAACCTTTGTTTTCAGCAAAGCATACCAGACATTGGTCGAAACATTAGTGGACTTTCATCCAAAAGGGTTTCGATGGATGTCAGCTCTTTGGATGGTTCAATGAACACAGACACAGGAACACGATATAGCTCCCCTCCCTTGTTAAACAGGATCTCTAAATTGGACAACAACTCTCTGATAGAAACAGAAAGGTTAGTAGTTTGTAAGCTTGTGCCTTGTAGCAATGTGAAGTGCTCGCAAAGGGTAACTTTTACTTTTAACGTGGACAAGTTTATTTGGCAGTTCTTACTTATTTCAGTTTTTATATAAATCGCTGTGGCATGTATACTAAATTTTTTTAATCAATAATTAAGTTGATTCTTGGGGTCCTGCAAAATAAATATATGGAATAATTGTAGTGTCTTGTATATCTACAAACTTTTGAAGGATAATGACCATGAATAAATAGAATGGCAGCAAAAATTTAAAGGGACGTTATGCCAGAAATCAACTGTCTTCAATATACAGTATATGCATTTTCTTCAGCCAGTGGATAGTTCAAGGAGATCGGTAACAAGTGTACAGTTGATGGACTAGCTGTGTTACCGAAAATGTGAAAGAGCATATACAATGTTTATTTAACAGGAACACTGTACTTCAGAGAACCAGTGCTGCTACCAGTAGAGAGAAGTCATTGAATGTCACTATGCCATCAGTGCCTGTTAAAAGACTGCCCATTCCAGTTATTGGTTCAAGTATGTATCCAAACATAGTAAGGAAAATGTAACCCTTAACTCTATGTAACTACACTTTAAAGGCTCTTTTCTTTGTGCAGAGACAGAGATTGCAGGTACAACAAAAGCAGTGCTACCTCCAACTGGATGCGCCATACCTACAGTAGTAGGACGAAATGTGATTTCTCGACTTATTACACCACCTCCTGCACAGGGACAACAGCTCCTAAATGGAATTTCAACTCTAAACTCTAAAAATGCTGCACCTAAAAGACCTCATTCACCTTCCTCAGAAGAATGCACTAAAAGACTTAAAGATATAGAAAAGGTAAAAACACACTTCAATATGGAATCAAAGGGAGAAAGAGTTGGAGAGATGTATATAGATAAACTCCAAAAGACCCTGCAGGTAATAACTTCAATTTTTAATACTGTCCTTTAAAAAGAAAATACTGGCTGTCAGAATTAGCCTAGTGTTTGAATGTTCAAAGTTTGTGTATGTAGAATGCAGTGTTCAGATCTGACATGACAGTTTCATTCCAGCAATCCAGTGACTAAATCCTAAACTTTGATTATAGGCTCTTGGAAAGTTTGAAACAATTGCTATACCACACCTACCATTAGATGCTCTAGGAAGAGAGAAACTGTCTCATAGGAACAACATCTAATCTGAAGCTCTATGAAACATTTAAAAATAACCTGGAAAGGATTTTTTAAAAAAGCTAGGCTTGTGCCCTTTATTTGTTGCTTAGTGATTTTATAAAGAGGGCCCAAAAGTTCCTACTGTTATGCTTGATTTAACCATAGAAATCAGTATTGTTAATTCTGGACTATCTTCTTTTTGCTGAGTGACCTAGATGCCTATTGTTAGTGCCTTTCATTATAGGGGTGGTATTGAAATCTTTACCAAAGCCTGCCTTTCTCCAAAATGTTCATTAGTCATTGAAGTTTGACTAAAGAGTCTACATTTCTTCTACTTCTTTGAGTAATGGTCCCTATTGTATTCCATGGTGGGTTATGCATGCGCACCATACATCCAGAGCTGGAGAATTTGAAAGTAGTGTCCGTTGGTCCACACATGCACTCTGATTCACCTGTGCCTCTGTCTGAGGGGATAGAGAGCAGGGCAGACTGATCACCTCTCCAGTTTCTTCTCACTACTGCATGGTCCAGGTTGGAATCTTCAGTGTCTACAGCTTTGGCTACATCCTACAAAATAAGAATTACCTAGTTTGTAAACAGCTTTAACAGTTTAGTGTTTTTATAGATCAGTTTCCTGGGTAAAACCACCCCATTTAGGCCCAGGACTCCAGGCATCAAACGCCATGCTTCCTTCCCACAATCTCTCGGTCAGCGACAACCACCTCCGTCTGTACTGCCTTGGGAAAGCCCACATCATGATGAGGTGCAGTATCTGTCAATTGTTCCCTAGCCATACCCGAGAAAGGCAGGAACTTCGTCTCCGCAAATACCTCATGAAGAAGGCCATGAAGCCCCAGTCGGATCCACCTCTGAGGGACTTGACCGCGGGAAGGAGTTTATCACCCATCCCATACACAGAACACTTCTCCCTTCCAACGGCACCAACAGTACCACCACTGGAACTGGAATCTGACTTCTCTTCTTCAGGAGAGTGTGAATCGCCCCATGAACTTTTCTTCCCCTACCCTGTGTGTTCACCACCACCCAAGAGACCTGCACCAGTTTGGGACCAACCTCTCCTTCATCTAACTTTGGAGCTGCTGGCATGGGGCCCCCATGACCACCTACTGACCCTTCCTACTGGGGGCCTTGGGACCAGTAGTCCCATGCAGAGTCTGTCTGATCTGCCAGGGAGTCACCTCTTGCCTCCCCTCTAAGGGAACACTCAGATCTGCCCCTGGATCTGGCAAAGGAGGAACATTATGCTATAGATCAGGTGGTTCCACTGGAACTAGTAAGACTGCCATCTTCATTCCTGGAAGAAGTGGTGACTCCTACATCTCCATCCGCCTCTCTTCCCCCAGTGACTTCAGGAAGTTCCTAGATCATCTCCACAGAGTTGCTGGAGAGTTTGATTCCTCTCCAGGAGATCCAGGACTCTCAGCACAAACTCTTAAACATCCTCCATGCATCTAGACCCCAACATATTAGCTCTCCCTGCTAATGAAGCCATACTGGAGCCATTTAGAACAGTTTAGTGCTCCTCTGCCAGCTGCGCTCCTACCCTGAAAAGGGCAGAATAGCGTTATTACTGAAGGAATGCTGAAGGAACAAATTTATTTTCTCACCCCACTCTCAACTCCGTGGTGGTCCATCCTGCTTCTGAAAGGGCTACACAGTCACATCCCTGGTCTATCCTTGCTGATAAAGAGGGCAAATGCCTGGATCTGCTGGGGAGAACGGTCTTCTCATCATCCAGCCTCCAGTTCAGGATAGTCACTAATGGCTAAATACAATTTCCTGACTTATGCCAAGTTTGCAGGGTTTACTGACTGCCTTCCGCAGTAGGACAGAGCTCATTTTCAAGCTCTTATAGATGAAGGCAAACTGATCACGGTCCCTGGACTCCAGGGCTACCCTCCGTTTACATCACAAACAAGCCTCGAGTACTGGTCAAGTCGTGTTTATCTGCTAGGTCATATGGTCTCATGCAACTACAGCACTCCATTTGCAAGACTCCACTTTCATTGCCTTCAAACACGGCAATCGGTGTACTCCCCAAAATGTTAGTCAGTGAACCCCATGATAACCAATCTGCTCAGTGTCTTCCCTGCTATGGTGGACAAATCCAAATCCTTGTCAGGTATGCATGGGCTCCTCTTTCTCTCTTCCTCTCCAGACAGGACCATTACTACAGATGCGTCCCTATTGAGTTGGGGAGCCCACATGAACCACCACATAGCTCAAGGTACCTGGACATCTCAAGAGTCCAGGATGTGCATCAATATTCTGGAGTTTGAACAGTCTGAAAGGCATGAGGGTCCCTTCTTTCATTCATCCACACTCACCAGGTCCCTATAATGTCAGACAACATTACACTGTCGTCTTCATCAACAAGCAATGAGGAGTGGGTTCCGCCTCCCTGTGCACAGAAGCAGTCAACCTCTGGAACTGGTGTATCACCAATCAAATCATCCTGTCGGAAGCCTACATTCTAGGAAAGCAAAATGTGCTTGCAGACTCCTTTTAGCAGACATTTCAGTCAACCACAAGTGGGAGCTCCACAACGCAGTACTGTGTGAATTTTCACTCTTGAGGAACCCCAACCAGAGACCTGTTCACCTCTCAAGAAAACAGGAAATGCACCACATATTGCTCCAGAGATGATCTTGGTTGTCATCCAAGACACTCTGCTTCTTCCTTGGTTGGATCAGCTCAACTATGACTTCCCTCTTTTACTGGTCCTTCCACAAGTTCTATGCAAAATCCAGTAGGAGGGAGAATGGGTTTGTCAGATTGCGTGTCCCCCCCTTTCTGGGGTGCCACCTCATGTACTTGGGTACCACTCAGCCCACCGGTTCCACCAGTCTGGGTTCCCTTACACTACCCTGCTGAGCCAGGCCCTCAAGCCTTCTCCAGCACACAAACAGATAGGGCCACACCCAGCTGCAGAAAGACACCCACTGAGATCAGCTCTGTGTAGGAAGACTCAGCTCAGGAATTGCCCAGCACTCAAGTTCATGTTCCCTCTGGAGTGTAAACCCAAAATTGTTTTGCCTTGCGCTGCACAGAAATCTGTACAGCAGAAGCTCATGAACCCACCCCCTCCCTCAATGTGGAGGAAGATAAGCACAGCTTTTTGCTCCCCTCCCCCCAATTATGAATTCCACAAACTAGTTTCAGAATGAACAAAAACAAGTTTAGTAACTACACCAGATAGATTTTAAGTGATTATAAGGGATAACAAACAGATCAAAGCAGATCACCTTGGCAAATAAACGCAAACTGAGCTTAACACAGGTAGGATATAAATTAGCAAATTCTCACCCTGAGTGATAAATAGGCTGGCAGATTCTTAAGGCACAAGTTTCCTTGGCTTTCCCAGGTTTCATACACAGGCTGAAGATTTTTCTAGCCTGGGACCATCACTTCCTACCATTCAGTACTTGCCCCTCAGGTGTTTCCAGGTGTGTTGTTGCAGGGAGAGTGAGGTACCCTCATGAGGTCATTATCCTCCTTTTACATCATCTTCCCACTTGCTGGAAAGCTCTTTTGCTGTGACTTGGGTCAAACAGTCCCCATGGTGTAGTGCTGTCTCTGAGAGGTTTTTCTTGTACACCGTTCCTGGGGTAATCCTTGGGCTTATGTGCCTTTCCTCAATAAGTCATTAATATTGTTAGGTACAACAGTAAAAAGTCCTAAAAGGCTGCTTGTGGGTGTTTTTAACCTCACACATGTTTCAGTAACACATACATAGCCAAACTTCACATACAATGATAGCACACACAATCCAACAAGGTATTAATATCTGGCAGATCAAGACTTTTCGAATACCTCACAAGACCTACTTTATATAAAACATATCCTAATTACATGACAGTGGTGAATATTGGGATGTCAAAGGGTTATCCTGATTGCCATCTTCTGTTCCACACAGTTCTGGTTTCCCAACCTCCTACACATGTTATCTTGACCACCAATCATCCTCCCAACATTTCCTGAGCTCCTGACCCAGTGGAACAGCAAGATCAGACACCCTGATTCACGTCCGCTCCTCCTCAGGATTTGGTATTTGGATGGGCATCATCATTATAATGTTCATGCTCCACAACCATAAGAGACCTCCTCTCAAATAATAGAAAGGACTCTACTAGAAAATGTTACCAAGCTAAATGGAAGCACTTTTCTTGGGCACATCAGAAGAGGCATTCTCCCAGAAACTACAGATATTTCTCTTATCTTGGACTATATCCTATCTTTGAAAACATCAGGTTTGTCCATCAGCTCCTGGAAAGTTCACATGGGGTAATCTGGGCATACCCGCCACCTTCTCAGGGCTGCCTGGTCTCTGCACATCCTCTGTCCAATAGATTCTGGAAAACCCTAATAAAAACCTTCCCAGGTATTCAGAAGCCTACTCCCCAGTGGCACCAAAAATTTGTTCTCTTGGTACTCAAAGGCCCCCCTTTGAACTTTTCGCTTCTTGCACAATGTGTCTCCTTTCCATGAAGGTCACTTTCCATGGAGCCATCACCTCAGCTAGAAAAGTTGGTGAACTTGGAGCGATGATGGCAGATTCTCCTTACACTATATTCCATAAGGATAGGGTTTCTTTGTGTCTACACCCCAAATTCACCCTTAAAGTAGTTTTGAAATTTCACGGTAGCCAATTGATTCACTTACCTGTGTTCTTCCCAAAACCACACGCTTCCGCAGAGGAACGAAAACTCTGCTCCCTTTTACCTGCACAGAACAAAACCACTCAAGAAATCCCTGAGACTATTCATCACTACAGCAGAAAGTCAGTCTCCACCCAGAGAATTTCTAAATGGATCTCTGGCGGCATTCAATTCTGTTGCTATCAAACCACCTCCCCCTTCTCCCCAATGATGGAATAAGAGATCATTCCATCAGAGCACAAGTAACAACTATGGCATCTCTTCAGAAGGTACTCCTCCTGGACATCGGTAAAGTGGGCACATGGGCCTCCATTCAGGCGTTTGCAAGACATTTTACCCTGGTGCAGAACTCTTCTATTTATGCCTCCTTTAGGACTATAGTACTCCTCTCAGCCCTCTGTCTACATCCTCACACCCTTTTCCTACTTAAGTCCTGTTTGTCAATCACCCCCAGTGGAATACAATAGGGATCATCATTCAAAGAGGAGAAGGAGGTTATTTACCTGTAACTAGAGGTTCTTTTAGATGTGTGGTCACTATCTATATTCCACTACCTGTCCTCTTTCCCCTCTGCTTTGGATCTTATCTGATTCGCTGTAGAGAAGGAACTGAAGAGGCAGTCTGTCCACCCAACCCTACATCCCTTCAGATGGAGGCAATGAGGTGAGCCAGGCCACATGCGTGCACCAACAGACGCTATTTTTCTCTGGCTCTGGACATATGGTATGTATGCACCATCCACAGTGGAATACAGATAATGACTACATATCTCAAACTTCTAGTTACAGGTAAGTAACCTCCACTTTCAATTGCTCAGCTTTCCTCAACTTTTGAAATGTATAAACTTTGGAAATATATAAACATAACTAGTTATGTCAAGTTTCTAAGCAAAACATTAATTTTCATGGAAAAAAAATAAAGGCCTGAAAGGGCTTTTTCTATGTCAAATTATCAAAAAACACAAACCAAATGTTTTGCTGGTCATCTTCAAAACTTAAAACCTCATTGGTCCAAGCAGCAGTGATGTAAGGAAGTAATTCCATTTCTGCAGTCTAGTTGCATAAACCCGCACTTTTCCACTCCATAATTGCTATTAAGTATCTTAAATATGGATTATAGAATTAATGATGGGAGAAATCTTGACATTGCAGGAAGCATTAATTACACATGTTGGCTGAAGTGAATAATCCCTTCCCCACCACTTCTAGTAGGTATAGGTGTTGGTAGTACTACAACAAAATATAGGTAAAACTGATTGTTTAGAAGGTTCGTCAGTTGCTTGGATTAGCTAAAATTCTGTGGCGTGAGAGGCCTGGTTAATCTGTGTAATTTGCAGTGACAGGTAATAGACCAAGAAAACTACAGAATCTTCCTTACAAAATGTTAATGATTAAACCACAAAAGATGGGTTAAAATGGTAGAAAATTGAGTTAATTCATCCAGTGTTACGCAGTTGACAGATGCAGCATGTGCCTTCTGATATACTTAAAAAAGGGGTAATACACTGGAAAAATGGTTGTAGGATGTCTTTGTACTACGATTAATCTTGTGTTAATCGTGTAGTATTTTTTTTTTTGTACAATATCTCAGGTGCAGGTGGCCTTTAGGAGCAGATACTTAACCTGCTGGACAGATAATCAGCAGCTGACATTGACAGAGCACTAACTTGTTTTTATAAATTCCATTTCTCTGGAAAAAACATAGCTTTTGCTAACTTTACCTCCATTTTTGT
This sequence comes from Lepidochelys olivacea, assembly GCF_965140295.1. Taxonomy (NCBI): domain Eukaryota; kingdom Metazoa; phylum Chordata; order Testudines; family Cheloniidae; genus Lepidochelys; species Lepidochelys olivacea. The sequence continues at coordinate 191,088,120 of NC_140413.1, forward strand.
GGAAAGGCAAGAAACAATTAGAAAACACTACATTTTGGAATTTGTTTATACATTTCCAAAAATTTAAACTTTAATTCTCAAATAATTGAAAGTTCCTACTGGGTCTCAGAATAGGCCAACTCATCTGGTTCTTGTGTTTTGTAGTCAAACAGCAATGCTTTCTTCCATAAGGACTGTTCATGCTAGGTCAAGTTCAGACTCAGATATGCTCTCACAACTCCTATTGATTTGAATGAAAGTTGTACTCGTACCAAGGATAGTTTGTACTGAGGATAGTTTGGTCCCTGAGCTCTAACCATATAAATGGCTTTGATACTATGTATCCTACTCTAGTAAATTGGACTGGATTCAGCATTCAAAGATTGTAGCATCCAAGATGATGTAAAGAGAAATCTACAGGAAAAAATATAATTTGAAGCATTTGTCTTAATTTTTTTAAATCCTGAGTAAACTACTTTAACTCTTAACTAAGTAAAATTCCTTAGATATTCCACTTGACATGACTAAGAATAAATTTCAGTTAAAATCACGGTTAGACAGAAAAACATTTGTTACTTACAGCTCTTATCAAGCTTCATCCATTTTCCTGTTTCTCCACACATCACACCCAGAAATTATTTGCTGGGAAGTTAAAGTGTAATCTGATACTTTAGTTCTCTCCGAGCATTTGAATTATTTCTAGACTTAAAACTAGAACTAGGTGAAATTTTTTGGACAAATAGCTTATTGGATGAAAATTTCAGTTTTGGTCAACTCTAAACTATTTGAATTTTGACACTAATTTGCCCAATGATTTCAGCCAAATTTTTAGCTTAGGCACCATTCACAAAATGGTGGGAGGAGGTGGTGCCTCCTTTTTATATGACCATGTTGCATTATGTCACTGGGCTATGGAATATAATGGGACAGGTCTCTCAATCTCTTATAGTCATTGGAGCAGGGACTTGAACTTGGGTCTTCCCCCTCCAGATAAGTACCCTAATCACCTGGCTGTAGTCAGTCTCTCCCAATGACTATTCAAACATTTTTGTATACCAAGGGGAACAGCTTCAATAGGAGAGATTGAGACGCCCAACCCAGATTATGCAATGGTCCGGTGGTTTGGGCACTTTCCTGCAATGTGGGAAACTCAAGTCTGGGGAGGCAGGTATTGAACCCCAGTCTCCCACATCCCAGCTGAGTGCCCTGACCAATGGGATAAAAGGTATAAGGGAGGTACCACCACTACCTGTGGCCATCTTGTGAATCATTTCCTTTGCTGCTTTATTTTAAAAGTGCCATGAAATTAAATATTTTTGTTTTGGATCAAATTAAACATTTTGTTTCACCTAAAGTTTTTATTGACTTTCTTTCAGTTTGGCAAAAACTTCTTTGAATTTCAGTCGACTCAAACCAAATATTTTTTTCAGAAATGCCAGTAAACCAAAAAAGCAATTACTTGCTCAGCTCTTCTAACTCTTCTATAATAAACAATTTAAATCTTGCCTCCTTCAAACATAATTTTTTTCTTTAAAGAAGTTGATAGGAAAGGCAGCCCAACCTATAGGCAGAAGCTGGGCGCTGCTTAGGTAAGTTCACAGAGCCTGGATTTATATGTAAAATAACCATGTCAAATAATGGTCTGTTTTATGTAAATTCAAATTTTGAGCACACTTCCCTTTTCCTGTGAAAAAAGTCTGAATACGTCTCACGTAAGAAAAGTCTAGCTAAAAACTGTTATCTTGAGGGGGCACACCCTGTGATTCATATCTTTGGGTACATATGTAGGCCCTCCTTTACAGAAGAATAAAATGACCCAAAATGCCTTCCACATAAAGAATAGATGTCATGAGGCTTTTAAAGTTTCATAAATGCTTTCTTGTTAGTTGGAACTAGAAACATAGATCTAACCAGCATTTAATAAGCATTTGTTTGTGAGCTGATATTTGTGCTTTTCATATAAAGGAACTTAATTGCAATGCATTCAGCACACTATTCTTAAATACTTTGGGTTTTTAGGATAGCCTTGGAGGAGGGGAATCCATGCCTGTTCCAACTATTGACACATCAAGATCACAGGTATAGTCTACCTAGTCTTTATGTTCACAGATAAAGCAAAACTAGTGAATATTTCCAGTATATATTAAGGTAATATTTGTTTACACACAAAGCTAGCAATTTGACAGTGTCAAGTACTTTTCTGTTGATTTACTATAATTCTTTAACTCTTGTGGTAACATATGGTAACTGTGATTCTCGCTTACACACTGTGCAGTAGTATTTTGGAGAGCTGCTTTAGCAGCTCTCAAACAGACAGAAGTCCCAAACTGCCATGTTTACTTAAAAAGGTTTAGGCATCCAGCCAAAGATTGAAAAACACTTCATTTGGACACACAAGCATCTTTCTCCTACCATCTCAGGTATTCAAACTTCACAACCCCTTCAAAAAACTAGACAAAGGCCCTTTCTTTCCAAACAGACTTCTTAGTGTCACTAGAATCTTTGCTCTGCTTCAATCACATTCTTCACTGAGTGCTCTGAGCAGTTAATCAACCTCCATATCACATACAGGACTTCAATGTCAAAAATTGGATATGCTCAAAAATATCAGCCAATTATAGCAATTACACTTCAGATTTTGAAACCTAATTTTTTCAGGCTCTCTTGATCTAAAGCTAGGCCAATCAAGATATGCAGTCTGAAATTTAATATTAAGACTCTTACCACATTTGTTCGTTTTCACCAGGCTGGGATGTGTGGGTGGGGGTGTGACTCTAGGGTGGGGCCAGAAATGAGGAGTTCAGGGTGCAGAAGGGGGCTCTGGGCTGGGGCCAAGGAGTTTGGAGTGTGGGAGGGGGTTCTGATCTGGGGCTGAGGCAGTTGGGGCACGGGAGGAGGTGCAGGCTCTGGGAGGGTGTAATATGGGTGCAGGAGGGGGCTCAAGGCTGGGGCAGGGACTAAGGTGTGGGAGTGGGTGAGTGGTGTGCGCTCAGGGTGGTGCTTACCTCAAGCAGCCATGCTGCCTCTGCCCATAGGCACTGCCCCTGCAGCTCCCATTGGCCATGGTTTCTGGCCAATAGGAGCTGTGGAACTGGAACTCAGGGTGGTGGCAACATGTGGAACTCCCCTGGCCATTCCTCTGCTTAGGAGCTGAGGGACATGTCACTACTTCCTGGCTTTGCATAGCTTCCCAGTAGGGAGCCTGCCAGCCCCAGAGCTGTCAGGGTTTCTTTTCGACCTGGCAACCCTAGCAACATGCCACTTGATGCTGGTTTTTGCCTAATTCAGATGAACTCTTGAGGGAAAACTAGGCGGGGGTGGGGGGAATGCCCCTTCCCCTGTACTATTTTAGTGCATAAATGCCTTCACGGTGAAAAGCAGACACTTTGCCTGCAAGTGTCTAACTTCTAATAGAGAATTGGCAGATAATCACTATGGTGGGGGGAATAGCATATTCTAGACTGCTTGGTTTGGTGTGGTAGGTCATGAAGTTAATCTGTAGGTCTTGTTTACTGCTGAAACAACAGTTTCACTTTCTACCCAACTTCTGTTTACATTATGCATATTTAAAAATAATTTCCCCTTCCCCCTTGGTTTCCATTTTTCTACTGTAGAGACTTGCCAGTAAAGAGCTACCAGATTCATCTTCTCCTGTTCCAACAAATAACATTCGTGTCATTAAACATTCCATCAGACTGACCCTTAACCGGTAACTACAGTGCCTTTTCAGGTAAAGATAATATGCACTTGTTTAGTGGTTCACATAAGCAATTTTTACTTTTATACTGCAGTTGCTGTCCCACATAAAATATGGAGTTATTGTCACCAAATTGGAGGGATTTTTCCAGTTATTAATTTTTGTCTGCATTTTGACCTGCAGATGCTGTAAGATACTTCCATTACTCTATAGCTTTTCCAAGATCACCTGCTGACAAGCCACTGTCTACAAAATCATGGCTTTTGAGTCCTTTTTTTAAAAACATTGCCTTTAGTTTAAAAATTTGCTACTTCTGACTGATCTACTTATTTTGAACACCCTTCCAACAGCAGTCCTTGTTTTTTTAAAAGTCTTGTGTTATAATCATTGTCTTGAGCTGAAAAAAATTGTTCTGAAAAATACAAAAAAAATGTCCTGTGATACCATTTTTCTGAATGTATGTAAACATGTTTACTTCAGTCACTGGAGCCACATTCTGGTTAGAAGTGTGTGTATGAAAGTCCTGGTATTGTTTCTGCTTTCCTAATAGTGTAGATATACATCATTTTGTGGACTTCAATTATTTTTTTTCTGGTTTAGCACACACTCTTTTCTACATCTGTAATGCTGGTGCTCAGCATCTATAGCCAATAGCTTTATGGTATTTAACACGTAGCCGGGCACTACCCAAGTTATACAGACTGCCTCCCATGGAGGCCCAAGAAATCAAATCTTAATTTAAAAATAAAATTTCAACAATTAAGGATATCTACCAAGATACTGAAATGATAGGAATGTCTTATGCTATGAAATCTAATTCTTGTAAATCTTGTTCTGAAACAGGCTTAGGACTTCTTCCAGTTTTCACTGGTTAAACAAATTTCCCCACAGCAACAAATTTCTTACCCAAAATACTTAAGACATAACTAAATACTGAAACTAGGAAAAACCTATTGTGACATTACGATCTACTCATTCTGCAGTTATGCAGAACAATTCTTCACTGATTAGGCATGCAGAAACAGATATTACTTTCAATACAATGCCTGAAAATATTCCCTTTTGAATAACAATGGTTACGGAACTCTGGCTTAGGACCATTGCAGTCTTCATGTAAACAAACATAATAGTCATAATACAGCTTACCCAGTTAAATAGAGTGAAGTTTTAGGAGAAAAATGCATTTTCTACACAGCAAATCCTAGACTACATAATTTCCTCTTGTAATTTATTTAATTCAGTGTTTTGTAAATGAAGTCATATGTATTTTTGTATGTACTATAAGAACATCTTTTCAAAAAGAAAAGTTTAAAAACTTCACTGTTTCTTCTTCAGTCTACTTTTTTAACGTAGGTCAAATCTTCTAAAAGCCCTTAACACAAAAGCATTTTGAAGAACATATGAATATATACAATACCTCTGTTTTGAATAGAATTCTAATTTGCAGATATTCCTTAATTGTAGTTTTCCTTCAGCACCACAGCTGTCATTAGTCAGCTGTATGAGGCAACCAGGAACGCTAATAGTTCTGAGACTAACATTAAATAAAATTTTACCATGCAATGTGTGCCTTCATTAGAAAGTAGTAAAAGTATATACAGGAAAAGCTTTGTTATCTGGCGTGTTGGGGGAATGGCCGGGGGGGTTGCTGGTAAGTCAAAAATTCCGGTTAACTAAGAGGGGGGGAGTTTGGGTTTGGAAGGGGGCTTAGAGCATGGGGTTGGGGCACGTGAGGTGGTGCAGGGTTCCAGATCCAGGTGGTGGTCACCTCGGGCAGCTGCATGCAAGTAGCAACATATCCCTGCTGCTCCTAGACGGAGGTGCGGCTACGCAGTTCTGAGCATTGCCTCTGCCCACAGGCACCACCCCTGTTGCTACCATTGGCCACGGTTCCCAGCCAATGGGAGCTGAGGAGCCAGTGCTCAGGGCAGGGCAGGGGCAACATGCAGAGCCACCTAGCTGCACCTCTGCCTAGGAGCAGCAGGGACATGTTGCCACTTGCAGGAAGCCACCAGAGATGAGCACCGCCTGGATCCTGCACCCTGAAACCCCTCCTGCACCACAACCTCCTGCCCTGAGCCTCCTCCCGCACCCCCGTCTGCACTTCAAACCCCTTGTGGTCATTCCTCCACCTAGGAGCAGCAGGGAGCCAGATAGAGATCCTGCTGGCCCCATGCCAACCGGACTATACCAACCAGAAAGCTCTATAAACTGGCATTTCTGATCTTCATTGAAAGTCTGGATTAAAGTGCCAGATAACACAGCGTTTCCTGTACTACAATCCCTGCATTTTGCATCTGACAGCTGAGTTGATGGCTGAGATACCAGTTTAGCATCCTGATAATAGTGTACCTGGATTTTTTTCAAGAATAAGTTGCTTGAAATAGAGCACAGCTCTAAACTTCAATTCATCTCATTTTAAAATAACTAAGACATAAGGGAGAGAAATACATGTCTTGCCAGGCCTTCCTTCCTCTTTGCTTATTATCTCCATATAGATATGGAAACTAATGGTCAGCATAGCAAAGTTTCATCGTGTCTTTTTTTGGCATGATGTACTTAAATCTCTAACCTATAGATTTGGTTCTCAAGTGTGCCTCACTGTGCAGGTCTGATCTGAGAAATTACTGTAAAAATGACATTGGGATTCTGAAGGGTTCATGTAGAATTCATGCACCTGGAAACATTCAGGGCACACCCTGACTGTTGTGTAGGAGCGGTGCACACACTGCTCCGTCCAAGGACATGGACCATGGGAAGTCGCTCAGAGGACATGAACCGTGGGAAGCTTCCTTGGACTGGGCTCAAGGCCTGAGAACAAGGATTGTAGTAGATAGAGGCTGGTAAATAAGAATATTAATCAAAGTCATATTATTTCCTTTGTTGATGCCTTTTGCGGTCGGAGTATGTAATGCGCAGGGGGGAGAGAAATAAGAGGTGGAAAAGCTGACAGGGGCAATCCCGTCAGCAAACCAGCCTGCTTGCTCGCCTAAAGCCGTGTCCTGTCTTGTATTGAACCGCAACAGGATTCCATATGTATCTCAAAGGTTACTTAATCAGTTGTGTCCTTTTCAACTGCAAGCTTTCTGGTATCTGAATCTAAGTTGTTTGGAGGTATTTTCTCTTCCTCCCCCTTCTCCTCCCTCTTCCCCCCCCCACCCCCAGCCCACTCATCAATGCAACGTGATGTTCACACATCATGGCAGGTTTGCAGGGCTCTGTTTAAGAAAAGTTGAAATGGGAATTTAATGTGGAAAGAGAAACACTCATGCTATTTTAGTGGCTTCTTGGAATAGAAGTACACTTTAAAATTTATGAATGTGGCTACCGCTCACTTTTGTAATGCTATAATATAAATAGCCTGATTTAAATTGTCAGATCTTTGTATGAAAAGTGTGTGTGTGTGTGTGTGTGTGTAAAACCTAAACATCTGTATATTGTATCTGAAGATTCATAAATTTAAAGATATTAGAGAATTGATTTAAAGGTGATCAAAGTGACAAACTGCAAAACAAATATGAATACTAGTCCAGTTTTTAACATCTACCATCATATATGACCTACCAGAGCACAATACAGACTAGTAGTGGGCTGTCACCCATACCTCGCAGCCTTGGGTGCCTTACAGTGCCTTGCTGTAGTAGCTCCCACCTCAGCTGCTCACAAACAGCCTTACAGCATGTATGCCCCACCCTAAGTGGCTGTGTGTAACTGCAGCCTGCTAGTTCCACCCTGGTTTTCACCAGCCTAGGTTATACTACATGGTGACCCCAACATACCACCAGTCCCAGAACATCCCTCCAGAAATTTTATGTCCTATATCTCCCAGCTGTCTCCTGAACAGTAGAAATATATTAAGTCAGTTTGAGGGACTAATATGCCAGTTTATTACCATAAATAATTACCCAGAAACTTCAGTTTAAACACACTGCCTGAGATAAAACAGTAAAACAAGTTTATTAACTACAAAAAGATATTTTAACTGAGTAAAAATAATGGGGCTTAAAAGTCAGAACTGGTTACAAGAAAAATAAAAACAAAAGGCTTACTCGTATCTACTTAAACTATTTTAATTGTAAAGCAGACTTTGTCACCATGTTTCCAGTAAGCTTACTGACCAAACCCTTCAGGTCAGGACTCCTCCCCTAGAGTCCAATGGCTGTTTCCTTTTGTCTTCTCAGGGGTGCAGAATGAGATGGGTAGAGAGAGATGCCTTGGCATGTTGGTCCCTTTCTTTATAGCTTGTCCCCCTTTTGAAAAATATTTCCAGCTGAGAACCAGGAGACAGTCTGTTGTGGAAGGATATCCCTGCTGGTTTTTTCACCTGTTTGAATTTCCCTTGTTTTCCCTTCCTCTCTGATGACTTTGCTGGTTAAATGCAAAATTAAGGCAAGCACAGATTCCTTCTTTTCTTTAGAATAGACCTGACTTCTGCCTGGACTGTGCTGCGGGGGTTGGAATACGTGTTGGTAACATAATCTAGGGGAATCTTTTAACTGCATGTACAGGATTGCCACACATTTTTACCAGAACAATACTGACCAGCCAATTGAGTTTGTAAATACCCCCTTACAAGGTATACTTTGTACAAAGATTATTATAATAGTGTGTAGGGTGTGAATACAGGGGTGTATTACATCACACCAGCATGTAGAATAATAACAGAAATATGTCAATGTAAAAAGACAGTTTCCCTATGAAGTCATCTTGATATCTTGAATGAGGCAGGAGCCATCTATAATGGTGTCATGCAGGGGGTTAGTCTTGGACTTGGATAATGTAGCAGAGTATGCTCATAAAATTTGCAGATGATAGCAGGCTTGGAGGGGTTGCATATACTTTAGAAGTCAGGATTAAAATTGAAAGTGACCTTGACCAATTAGAGAATTGATCTGAAACCATCCAGATTAAATTAAATAAAAGCAAGTGCAAAGCACTACACATATGAAGGGAAAAATCAAATGCACAGCTACAGAATGGCTAACCAGCAGTTCTGCTGCAAAGGACCTGGGAATTACAGTGGATGAGAAGCTGGATATGAGTCAGCAGCGTGCCCTTGTTGCCAAGAAGGCTAACAGCATATTAGGCTGCATTAGCAGGAGCATTGCCAGCAGATTGAGGAAAGTGATTATTCGGAGTATTGTGTCCAGTTTTGGGCCCCCCACTACAGAAAGGATGTGGACAAATTGGAGAGCGTCCAGAGGAGGGCAATGAATATGATCAGGGGGCTGGGGCACATGACTTACGAGAACAGGCTGAGGGAACTGGGCTTGTTTAGTCTGCAGAAGAGAAGAGTGAGGGGGGATTTGATTGGAACCCCCCCTTCAGGTAGTTGCTAAGAGGATGGAGCTTGGCTGTTCTCAGTGGTGGCAGACATAGGCACCGACTCCATGAATGCTCCAGGGCTGAAGCACCCATGAGGAAAAATTAGGGAGTGCTCTGCACCCACCGGCAGCCAAGCTCCCCCACTACCACCACCACCTCCTCCTCCTCCCCTAAGTGTGCTGTGTCCCCACTCCTCTGCCTACTTCCAAGTGTTTCCTGCCCGGCCATTGCCAAGCAACTGTTTGGCAGCGTTAGCATGCTCTGGGGAGGAGGACAGGGGAGGAGTGGGAATATGGCACACTCAGGGGAAGACGTGAGGCTGGGGTGGGGATTTGAGGAAGGAGTTAGAATATTGGCAGGGAGGGGGCAGAGTTGGGTTGGGGATGTCAGGGAAGAGGTAGGAATAGGGATGGGGAAGGGCCTCATGGAAGGGGTAGGGGCAGAGGGGAGGTCAAGTACCCATGAGAAAGAGGGGAAGTCAGTGCCTATGGTGGCAGATGACAAAACAAGGAGCAATGGTCTCAAGTTGCAGTGGGGGAGGTCTAGGTTGGATATTAAGAAATCCTATTTCACTAGGAGGGTGGTGAAGCACTGGAATGGGTTACCTAGGAAGGTGGTGGAATCGCCATCCTTAGAGGTTTTTAAGGCCCGGCTTGACAAAGCCCTGGCTGGAATGATTCAGTTGGTGTTGGTCCTGCTTTGAGCAGAGGGTTGGACTAGATGACCTCCTGAGGTCTCTTCCAACCCTGATATTCTATGAATGGGGAATAGCTGGCTAGGTAGTCATACTGCTGAAAAGGATGTGAGGGTTATAGTGGAGCACAAATTGAATGAGTCAACAATATGATGCAGTTGTGAAATGGACTGTCATTCTGGGATATATTAATGGGAGCGTGATATGTAAAGACATGGGAGATAATTGTCCCACTCTACTTGGCACTAGTGAAGCCTCACTTGAATTACTGAGTCCAAGGGAGCCATGCTTTAGGAAACCTGGGTAAATTGGAGAGGGTCCAGAGGAGAGCTTCAAAAATTATAAGATTTAGAAACCCTGTGAGGGAAGGTTTAAAACTGGGTGTTTAGTCTTAAAAATAAGATTGAGGGGGGACCTTATAAGTCTTCAACTATGTCAAGGGCTGTTATAAAGAGGATGGAGATCAATTTTTCATGAGGAGCTGGCGAACAGGACCACTAAACTCGCTCACAAAACTCCCATTAGCGGGAGAGTGGGGGGCTAGATGCACATAAGTCTTTAAACTTAAGGCCAAAAACACTCCCTGATGAAAACAAAACATCAACAAAAGAATGAGCTGCAGGAGTAAAGAGAATGCAGGCATAAGTCCAGCAACAGAGAGGGGGATATCCAGTTTATTGCACCCAATGCAGCATGTATGATTACCTGCCCTCTGTGCAGATGGCATATGTGTGCATTCGGTGGAAGGAGCTCCTGGCCCTCAAAGCCCATGTACGGGTTTTGGAGACCAGAGGGGCTGAGCTGGAGGAGCTAAGGGAGATAGTCTCATCTATGCACCTCTCTTTCTGGGATGCAGTAGAACAGTCCCACCCCTGGTCTGACAGCATCTGTGCTGTTCAGGAGGATGAAAGTCTCAGGGAAGGAGAGCATCAAACTGGAGCAAGGGAAACGATCCATAGTTGGGACCCTCCCAGATGTGGTATCCTCTCATACTGAGGATACTTCTCTGGGGGAAGGAACTCCAGTTATTAGGAAGAAACAAATAATAGTTATGGGGGATTTGATCATTAAAACATAGCTGGGTTTGCAATGACCAGGAGAACCGCATGGTGACTTGCCTGCCTGGTGTGAAGGTTGCAGATCTTTCAAGACATCTAGATAGACTTGTGTGTCGTGCAGGGGAGGAGCCAGTGGTCGTGGTGTATGTAGGTACCAGTGACATAGGGAAGGATAGGAGAGAGGACCTGGAGGCCAAATTTAGGCTGCTAGGTAAGAGATTGAAGTCCAGGACCTCCATGGTAGCATTCTTTGAAATGCGCCCAGTTCCATGTGCAGGGTCAGTTAGACCGCCAGAACTGCAGGGTCTCAATGAGTGGATAAGACAATGGTGTAGGGAGCAGGGGTTTAGCTTTATTAGAAACTCAGGAAACTTTGGGGACGGGGAGCCTATACAGGAAGATGGGCTCCACCTAAACCAGAATGGAACCAGATTGCTGGCAGTTAATATTAAAAAGGTCAAAGAGCAGTTTTTAAACTAAGGGCTCGGGGAAAGCAGACAGGTGCGGAAGAGCATGTGGCTCAAACAGAGACATCCCTTAGGGGAGGATCTATTAATGGAGATTCTCTATGTCCAAGGAAGAAGGAGAGGATGGAAGATAAGATACAGGTACAATCTTATGAGAAACAGTCAAAAGAAAAAGATTCCTATTCAACTACATCATGTAGTGGCAGACAGCTAAAAAGTGACAGGGTTTTTTAAAGTGCTTATGTACAAATGCTAGAAGTCTAAATAATAAGATGGGTAAACTAGAGTGCCTCATATTAAATGAGAACATTGGTATAATAAACATCACAGAAACTTGGAATGAGGATAATCAATGGGACACAGTAATACCAGGGTACAAAATGTATCGGAAGGACAGAATAGGTTGTGCTGGTGGGGGAGTGGTACTTTATGTAAAAAGAAAAGGAGTACTTGGGGCACCTTAGAGACTAACCAATTTATTTGAGCATAAGCTTTCGTGAGCTACAGCTCACTTCATCGGATGCATGCTGTCTGTAGCTCACGAAAGCTTATGCTCAAATAAATGGGTTAGTCTCTAAGGTGCCACAAGTACTCCTTTTCTTTTTGCGAATACAGATTAACACGGCTGTTACTCTGAAACCTGACTATATGTAAAAGACAGCATAGAACCAAATGAAGTAAAAATCTTAAATGAACCAAACTGTACCATAGAATTGCTAAGGATAGTGATTCCATGCTCAGATAATAAGAATATAGCAGTAGGGATAAACTATTGACCACCTGACCAGGATGATGATAGTGACTGTGAAATCCTCAGAGATTAGAGAGGCAATAAAAATAAACTCAATAATAAAGGGGGATTTCAGCTATCCCCATATTGATTGGGTACATGTCAGCTCAGGACAGGATCCAGAGATGAAAATTTCTTGACACCTTAAATAACTGCTTCTTGGAGCAGCTATTCCTGGAACCCATAACAGGAGAGGCAATTCTTGATTTAGTCTTAAGTGCAGCACAGAATCTGGTCCAAGAGGTGAATATAGGTGGACCGCTTGGTAATAGTGACCATCTTATAAGTAAATTTAACATCCCTCTGGTGCGGAAAAAACCACAGGAGCCTAACACAGTAGCATTTAATTTCAGAAAGGGGGACTACGCTAAAATGAGGAAGTTAGTTAAACAGAAATTAAAAGGTACAGTGCCAAAAGTTTCCCTGCAGCTTGCAGGGATTTTACTTTTTAAAGACGACATAAGAGGCTCAACTTAAATGTATACCCCAAATTAAAAAACATAATAAGAGAACCCAAAAAGTGCCATCCTGATTACACAACAAAGTAAAAGAAGCAGTGAGAGGCAAAAAGGCATCCTTTTAAAAAGTGGAAGTTTTATATTCTAGTGAGGAAAATAGAAAGTAGCATACACTCAAGCAAGTAAAGTGTAAAAATATAATTAGGAAGGCCAAAAATAATTTGAAGAACAGTTCAAAAAGTAGTAGCAATTTTTTTTTTAAAGTACATCAAAAGCAGGAAGCCTACTAAACAACCAGTGGGGCACTTGGACAATTGAGATGCTAAAGGAGCACTCGAGGACAATAAGGCCCTTGCAGAGAAACTAAATGAATTGTTTGCATTGGTCTTCATGGCTGAGGATGTGAGGGAGATTCCCAAACCTGATTAATTCTTTTTAGGTGACAAATCTGAGGAACTGTCCCGGACTGAGGTGTCATTAAAGGAGGTTTTGGAACAAATCAATAAATTAAACAGTAATAAGTCACCAGTACCAGAGATGGGATTCACCCAAGAGTTCTGAAGGAACTCAAATGTGAAATTGCAGAAATACTAACTGGTTAGTAACCTATCATTTAAATCGGCTTCTGTACCAAATGACTGGAGGATAGCTAATGTGACGCCAATTTTTAAAAAGGGCCAGTAAGCCTGACTTCAGTACCAGGCAAACTGGTTGAAACTATAGTAAAGAACAGAATTGTCAGACACATAGATGAACATAATTGGTTGGGGGAAGAGTAAACATGGTTTTTGTAAAGGGAAATCATACTTCACCAATTTACTAAAATTCTTTGAGGGGGTCAACAAGCATGTGGATAAAGGGTGGCGGGGTCCAGTGGATATAGTGTACTTAGATTTTCAAAAAGCCTTTGACAAGGTTCCTCACCAAAGGCTCTTAAGCAAAATAAAGTCTTCTCATGGATCAGTAACTGGTGAAAAGACAGGAAACAAAGCATAGGAATAAATGGTCAGTCTTCAGACTGGAGAGAGGTAAATAGTGGTGTTCCCCAGGGGTCTGTACTGGGCCAGTTCTATTCAATTCATAAATGATCTAGAAAAAGGGGTAAACAGTGAGGTGGCAAAATTTTCATATGATACAAAACTACTCAAGATAGTGAAGTCCAAAGCAGATTGTGAAGAGCTACAACGTGATCTCACAAAACTGGGTGACTGGGCAACAAAATGGCAGATCAAATTCAATGTTGATAGATGCAAAGTAATGCACATTGAAAAACATAATCCTAACTATACCTATGAAATGATGGGGTCTAAATTAGCTGTTACTCAAGAAAGAGATCTTGGAGCCATTATGGATAGTTCTCTGAAAACATCCACTCAATGTGCAGCTAACAGCTTTTTTGACTGGCTAAAAAAAAGCCAAACAGAATGTTGGGAGTAATTAAGAAAGGGATGGATAGATAATTGGAATTGGAAAAGGTTCAGAAAAGAGCAACAAAAATTATTTGAGGTATGGAACGGCTTCTGTATGAGGAGAGATTAATAAGATTGGGACTTCTCAGTTTGAAAAAGAGATGACTACTTGGGAATATGATAGAGGTCTATAAAATCATGACTAGTGTGGCAAAAGTAAATAAGGAAGTGTTGTTTACTCCTTCTCCTAACACAAGAACCAGGGATCACTAAATGAAATTAATAGGCAGGTTTAAAACAAACACAAGGAAGTATTTCTTCACATAATGCACAGTCAACCTGTGGAACTCTTTGCCAGAGGATGTTGGGGAAAGCCAAGACTATAACAGGGTTCAAAAAAGAACTATATACATTAATGGAGGATAGATCCATTAATTCTATTAGCCAGGATGGGCAGGGATGGTGGCCCTAGCCCCTGTTTGCCAGAAGCTGGGAATGGATGATGGGATGGATCACTTGATGATTACCTGTACTACTCATTCCCTCTGGGGCACCTGGTTTGACCACTGTTGGAAGACAGGATACGGGGCTAGATGGATCTTTGGTCTGACCCTGTATGGCCATTCTTATGTCTACTGAAGGTAGAAGACGTAATGGGCTTAATCTGGAGCAAAGTTAGATATTTGGAAAAAAAAATTCTAACTGAAAGGGTAGTTAAGTTCTGAATAGACTTCCAAGGGAGGCTGTGCATTCTCCATCACTGGAGGTTTTTAAGAACAGGTTGGACAAACACCTGTTAGGAATGGTCTAGGTTTACTAGATCTTGCCTCAGTGCAGGGAATTGGACTTGATGAATTCTTGAAGTCTCTTCTAGCCCTACATTTCTATGATTCTGTGATCCCACTGTGTGATGTCACATAGTAAAAGGACTGCAAATTATAAATGTTGTCCATCTATCTCAGAAAAATACCTCTTCAGTGTGAAGTAACAAGGCAACTACAGTAATGGAATGAGTAGTGGAGAAAAAAAAATGTTAGCCTCAAAAACACCGCCTACTGTCCAGGCATCTACTTACTCATTTTTCAGTACTGATTTCCAGTTCACCTTTTAAACATATTTGTTCGTTTGTTTTTTTTTCCTCCTGCTTTTAAATGTTTTAAACAGACTGCCTTATATGGAGATAACCTTCTAATTTTAATATTCATTGAAACTTGCTCCTCCCTAAACAGGATCCTGTATTTTCTCTCTGTCTCTTAATTATACCCTGAATTAAATACCACCTCCATATGCTGGACCAAGTGTGTGTTTTTACTGTTGTGGAGTTTCCGTGGAAGTTGTAAAAGAGTGTTATTACCCCACTGTTGTCCAGTAATCTGGTGGTTTCATCAGTTACTCTGAACTATGGTCTCAGATCTTACCCTTCAGAAGGAATGGTAAGATCAAACAGTTCTTTAAATAGAGTTTATTGCAATAAATTTTGCGCATGCTCTCTGTTCTGATATGGACCTAATGCTGTGTATGTTGAACTAACTGAAGGCTAGGGCGATTGCCCTTGTAAAAAGACTGCAGGATTGGAAGTTCATGTCAGTATGCTTATAGCAAAAAATCTTGCAACACTGTGCTTTCCCTCAGTTTCTCTAGCTGGCCACTTCTAGTGTAGTGATTTTCTTGTGGGTTTGTTTTTGTTTGAGTGAGGCAGCAAAAGGAATTTAGTTAGCCTGTCAAAAGAAAAACTTCCACTTGAAAAACCTATGTAGAGCTTTAAACTTAAACTGGGCCTTGTCTCTGACCATTTTTTAAAAAGGGCTTCTTACCGCCATTAAGATACTCACTCCTGAACTATGTTTTTTTAAATAAGAACGATTTATCTACCAAGGAGCTAGTCTACATGTTTTGCAAGTCTCTATTGTAGTTTTTGGGTAATGCAAAATGAAGAGACTAGCTAATGAAAATCATCTCCATCTTCGTGCTATTGAAATGTTTCTGCTACCCTAGGGACACAGATAAAAGTGGCCAAGTAAAAACGAACATTACCTGCACCCAATAAGTGAAAACTTAAAAGGAGTAAGTAAGGGATCTCTGAGTGCCTCATTTTTTATTATAATATAGCCTTGAACACACATTCTTAATGCAATGCTTTGAGCTGTTTAGGTCATAAACTAGGAGAACCCCCGCACCTACGTCAATTACGTTGTAGTCAATTTCCCTCTTCCACTTGCTTCAGAGGCAACAGCGACCTGTAAGGGCGGGGGGCTCTGTAACAGGGGTGGGGTGCTCCACTTTCTGGATGCTCATGCATAGAAGAGTTGCAGCGAGAGCATAAGACAACGCTACTGGCATTCACTTCTCCTGCCTCATACCCCACCCCTGGCCCCGGGGGCTGTCCTGCACCTTGCGCAGCGGCCGGGGGGGGGGGGTGCTTTCACTCTAGCTCCACGCTGCGCCAAGCGCCGCGCGGCTCCGCCGGCAGGGACGAGCTTGCGGGCTCTGGAGTCCAGCCCTGCCGCCTGTTTGGGGGAAAGCGACACGGGGGAGGGGCTGAACGGAAGAAGCCCAGCGCCTGGTGGCGAGCAGCGCGGCTCCCGGGGGCCAGGGGGAGCGAGAGCCGCGACGTGTCAGGCGCATATGACGGCTCCTGGGCCGCCTGGGTGGGGGCGGCTGCCGCAGTTTCCCTCTCGCAGGAAAGGCGCGTGGGAAGCACCGAGGCTCCCCCCCCGCAGCCGCGCCAGACCGCCCCGACGTCATTCGCCTCCCACCCGGGCTCGCCCCGCGGTTTCGTTCCCCTCCGCTCGGCCGCGCCGCTCCCAGAGCCAGGCGCGGAGAGCGCTGCCGGCCGCGGGACCCGCCGCTCTCGCCCGTGGCTTCCCGGGCCGTCCCACGGCTGCCTGGGTTTCCTTGAATTCAGGGCGGGGGCGGCGGGGTGTTTCCCAGCCCGGGAAATGCCCTGGCAGTGGCGTGGGGAAGCCTGGCAGGGAAGAGAGCCCGCTGCGCACGGCAGCCGCTCCCCCCGCCTCCCCCGGTCTCCCGCTTCCCGCCTCCAGCCGGGCGTCGCGCTGAGGGGTGCTCAGGGAGCCAGCGGGGGAAGGTCTCCCGCTGGAGCAGCTGGCAGCGGCCTAAAGGAACGTAGCGGCTTTGTCCCTAGATTGTAGTGACTTTGGTTTTCCTCGCCAGAAAATAAGTGGCAAAGTGACCCGTTACAAACCTAATGACTTTCACTGCCACTTACAGTGATGGTCAGAGAAAGAAGTCACCAGTATGTATAGTCACTAGCGGCTCAATAGTGTTAATAAAATCCGTTGCATTCTGTTGCACACCAGGTCCCTCTCATTACCCCTCAGCTGAGCATGTCCTCGGAAGGAATCACATTCCAGGGCTTCTTGGGCTGAGATCACTATAATCTGCAGGCGAGGAAAAGAAGTTTGTGGAGGCTAATTAAATACTTTGCTAAAGTCAGGAGCGCTTTGGAAAGAGCAGCACATTAGCCAGGGCTTGTTTTTAACCAAATGTGTTCTTTCTCGCTGCTCCATAGTCGGTAGCATACCCTGTGATGCAGGGAAAGCTGGCTAATGAAGCAGGCTGGGTGGGGGAGGCAGGTTCGCCAGTGAGGAGAACCGCACCCCTGGGAGGATGAGACAGGGCCATGTGCCCCAGTGCGGGGGTGGGGCACTGTGCTTCCAGGAATGAAACCCTTACTACAGGATCAAAGATGGAGCTAGCTTGATTTCAGTTCCCCTTTACTCCTTCCCCTGGCTTGGCCTTGGGTTATCTGTCCAGCTGTTTTCAGAAATCAAACCCTGGATGCAGGGGGAAGGGATCTGGGTAGCAGATTTTTGTTTTTAAATCTACTTTTTTGGCTCCCTGCAGCACAAAGCTCAGGTCAGGTGAATGCCCTCTTCCCCCTGGTTCTGGGCTCTCCCTTTCACTAACCTGTAGGCAATCCAGGCTGGCAAGAAAGGGAGCCTTAGCTGAAATGAACCAACCCCAGCCAACCTGGGCTGCAGTGTACAGAACACCCTTCCCAATGAGCAGAGGGTGCCCTTCTGATGATGACAGTGTACTGTTGTTGTTGCTTCTGATGTGCAACAGAATGTAGTAAGAAGAGCATGGACATTTTATTAACACTCTTGAGCTGCTTGTGAATGATTTTGTGACTATACTTGCCTGGGTGTGTGTGTGTGTATATATATATATATATATATATATATATATATATATATATATAATATATAAAAAATTCTCTGGAAATTTTGTTCTATGACATTTTTGACTCCTTTTGAGTGCTTAAACAGCCTCATCTAGTGACTTTTCAGGGTTTGTCTGGTGACTTCGTGCTATGTGGAGTTGGCAACACTACCGCACTGTTTAGTACCTTGTAGAGGTTGGGCTGGAGCCAAATTATCCCACACCACACACACGCTCTCCTCCTTGTGTGTCATTCATGTGTGGCAGATTAACCAGAGGCCTGATTGCTTTCACCAGAGAAAGGTACAATGCAGGTTCAGGGATCCTCTGCTCAGAGAGGTGGAACAGAGATCAAGCTACAGGATGCCTATTGCCCTGACACCAGCGAGTAAGTTGGTGGCAAATCAGTTGTGCCTGAGGCTGTATTAACTATTCCCAGATGCTTCCAGGGGCTGTAGTGCCTACTGAAGTCTGGCAGGGTGGAATGACTCTGTTCCAGCCAGAACAGAATGGTTTATGGGAAAACTCAGTCCAGACTGGTGGAGTTTTACTAGGATTTCTCCTGCAGGCACTTCTCTGTATGGTGTTTTACCTATTACCATCACACACACAAAACTACATTAAAAGAGCATTATTAAGACTGCAAAGTCAAGCTCTCAGAAATTCAGATGCCAGAATTGAGGTTGTGTGGGCAACCTTAGTTCTACCTCCTTGTGCATATGCATTATGATGAGGTTTTCAATTGTGTGATCACATACTGTTTTTTTTCCATAGGACCTTTTAGAGCACAGGACGGTGCTCACTGAATGGGTAGTTAAACAATATTTTGCTCTGTTCAATTTATGGCCCTTGTCTTATATACTGCACACTATTCAAAATCTGAATACAGAATTACTAATTTCCTCATGAGCTTTACTGTGGTGTTCATCACTGTGTGTGCTTCACAAATATTATTTTTTTCGTAACTCTTCTGTAAGTTGAAGGGGCATTATCCCCATTATACCGATGGGGAAATGAGGCACAGGCAACTTTAATTCTGGCAATTCCTAACTTTGAATGCTTGATTTGGCAACCTTAAATTAACATAACTTTGTGTGTAGTGTCCTGGGTTTCTAAAAAAGGAAACCGGAAATTTTTTTTCCATCAGACGTCTCAGACTGACACCCACATGGGCCATTAGCAAGACTTTAGATCTGCAGCACAGACCTCTGCACATTAGATAAAGGAGTAACTAATAACAGTAATAGGTTGTCAGCCTCAATGTGGACTGGCACTAGAGGGGATTGAGATGCACAGTTTGTCAGTAGGTTTCATATATATTTTCTGACAGCAGCAGGATAGTGGGACTCAGATTCTTTTCCAGTTCTTCAGGAATATGACTGAGTGGTCACGGGCACTTCTACCTTTGTTCTCTACCTCCATTCCCCAAGCCTGACCCCTTCTGTCCTGTCCCAGTCCTGTCTCTCACCCCACCCTGGCTCTTCATCCCAGTGTCTCTCCATCCCTTGGCTCCTCATCCCTCCTTCTCCTATCCAAGCTCCTCATTTGATTTGCCTCTCCGAGCACCTTTGGGTTCCAGTCGCCTGTTCCCACTCCCAGATGCTTGTTTAATCACAGTCTCAACCCCTTACCAATTACCCTCTTTCCCTTGACTCACATTCCCACTCTCCTTGGCCAATCGGTCCCAGTCTTGTCTACACACTGTGACGTTCCCCTCTGGTGTTGTCTGGACCAGTGATCTGCTAGGCCACTCCAATCCTTGACCCTGGGAGTCAGATTTAACCTGCTCTGCTGTGAGAACCCCGACTCCTGGGCTGTTCACGCATAGCCTCTGGCATGTAAACTGCTCCCAGCTACTTGCAAGCGAATGACCCTAGCCAATATCTCCAGTCCCAGACACAATCCTAGGAACCTCCATCTTGCATGTCCAGTAATGCCCGATGGATACTGCAAGCTTATATAAGTTTGTCAATTTAACAAAGAAATTGAGATGTACCAGGCTTGTTATCCCAAAGGGAATCTCTGACACACTTCAAATCAAACGCACTGCTTCAGACAGAATAAACAAATAGATTTATTAACTATAAAGAAAAATTTTAAGTGATTATAAGTTAAAGCATAACAAGTCCAATTTGGTCAAATGAAATAAAAGCAAAACGTATTCTAAGCTGATCTTAACACTTTCAATGTCCTTAAAAACTAAGATGCTTCTCACCACAGGCTGGCTCGTTACTTTTCAGTCAGGCTCTCCCCTTTGATCAGCATTTCAGTTGCTTGGTGGTGGTGGTGTCTGTCGATGTAGGTGGAAAAGAGAGAGCATGGCAAAATGTCTCTCTCTTTTATCATGTCCTTTCTTTCCTCCTGGCTTTGCCCCCCCACCTTCAGAGTCAGGTGAGCATTACCTCATTGCAGTCCTAAACTGCCCAAAGGAAAGGGGTGACTCCCTCGAGGGTCTAACAGATTCTTTTGTTGCTGCCTAAGCCAGTGTCCATTGTTCCTGTGAGGCTGGGCTGAGTTTGTCCCATCCATGCCCTGACAAGGTGTGAACTACCTCTCTGTTCTTGGAGAGTTTTTGCATGGCTTTAAGCTATGAAGATACATTTTCAGGCTCATAACTATATACACAAAATTATAACTGTCAGAATTCCTTCCCCACTCTGAACTCTAGGGTACAGATGTGGGGACCTGCATGAAAGACCCCCTAAGCTTATTCTTACCAGCTTAGGTTAAAAACTTCCTCAAGGTACAAACTTTGCTTTGTCCTTGAACCCTATGTTGCCAACACCAAGCACGTTAAACAAAGAACAGGGAAAGAGCCCACTTGGAGACGTCTTCCCCGCAAAATATCCCCCAAGCCCTACACCCCCTTTCCTGGGGAAGGCTTGATAAAAATCCTCACCAATTTGCATAGGTGAACACAGACCCAAACCCTTGGATCTTAAGAACAATGAAAAAGCAATCAGGTTCTTAAAAGAAGAATTTGAATTAAAGAAAAAGTAAAAGAATCACCTCTGTAAAATCAGGATGGTAAATACCTTACAGGATAATCAGATTCAAAACATAGAGAATCCCTCTAGGCAAAACCTTAAGTTACAAAAAGACACAAAAACAGGAATATACATTCCATTCAGCACAACCTATTTTACCAGCCATTTAACAAAAGGAAATCTAATGCATTTCTAGCTAGATTACTTACTAACTTACCAGAAATTCTGAAGAGCATTCCTGACCTGGTCCCGGCAAAAGCATCACACAGACAGACAGACCCTTTGTCCCCCCCCTCCAACTTTGAAAGTATCTTGTCTCCTCATTGGTCATTTTGGTCAGGTGCCAGTGAGGTTATCTTTAGCTTCTTAACCCTTTACAGGTGAAAGAGTTTTGTCTCTGGCCAGGAGGGATTTTATAGTTCTGTATACAGAAAGGTGGTTACCCTTCCCTTTATATTTATGACAATAACCTATAACCTTACTATAACATCACTATAACAACCATGCTCCGTGCATTATGAGCCTTCTGAAGACACCCAACATGACATGCATTGGATACCACACAATCATTTTATAAAGATGAACATGGGAGCGTTGGGTGTTCCCCCGAGGAACAGCACGTCACATCCACGCCTATCTATCTCTTTTTTTATACATTTGAATTAGGTGGCTTTCTCCATCAGGCTGCCTGTATGCCGTCAGGGAAAGCATCAAGAGCGCAGGAGAAACAGTCTTAGTTCCAGTGCTATCATGCCCCACAGCAACCAAAAGAAGCAATTGCAGGGAATGTCCTGTTCAGTGCCTGCGTTCCTGGGCTGCAGCATACTCAGTGGAGACAGAAACATCAGAGAATTTAACTACTAAACTCAAGTGTCTATTGAGCACGTGCAAACTGAGATATTTTGAAAGGCTTAAAAATTGGCCAGTTGTGGGTAGTTTTTCATGGGAATAGCAAAAAACACATCTCTGATGCTAAGGTGATCTCCGTATCAAATATCAAATTCCCACTGCATAACATGGAGGTGCTAGAACTTAACAAAAGTTATAAGAATCTTTTAATATAGACAAAACAATATATTTTCCCTTAATGTCATTCTCAAAAATAACTAACTTTACAGAAAAATTAAGACTGAATCAGACACCTAGCATGGGAAATTTCAGCCCATACATTAAAGTTTGTCAAAGTTATGAGCACCTGAAAATAGTAGTATAATGGGAAGTGTTGGGCAGCCTAAACAATAGGCAGCATTGCCAGCTCTGCCTTTAATAACATAGCAAAAATCTTTGTTGAAAAAACATTAGTAAAGTCACAAAAGCCAAGGACTCAAAAAGTTAGGAAATGCCAGAATTAATGTTGTCTGTGCAACTTTAATTCTGACCTCTCATTCACTGAATGAGGCATGGTCATGTGGAAGAAATAGTATGTGATCATGTGATTACTTATCAGAACGCATACACACAAGGAGACAAATGAGGGTTGCATTATTAATGGTTATTAATGTTTGAGTGTTTGATTTTGTAATATCATATTGTCCTTTTAATATGGTTTTATGTATTAATTCAAGCTCAGCAGTTTCTCGCTGGAGTCTGTTTTTGAAGCTTTTCTGTTGCAAAATTGCCACCTTTAAATCTTTTACTGAGTGGCCAGAGAGGTTGAAGTGTTCTCCTACCGGTTTTTGAATGTTATGATTCCTGATGTCAGATTTGTGTCCATTTATTTTTTTGCAGTTAGTATCAGGCAAGATATCTTTTGATATGTCTTCAAATCTTTCGAAATCATTCCTCAAAGTGTGTAAGTGGTCTGGTAATGATTGACAGAGGTCTGCAGATGTTTTCAAATCCAGTTCTTTTTCTTGGAGAGCTTGACTTGTGTGGTAAAAGAGTTGTAACATTTCATTCCACATGGTCAACATGAATACGAACTCTAGTTCTTGCATCTTGTTTGCAATGTTTTCTGCCTCTTGTATAGTTTCTCCCTTTTGTGATTGGTCTTCAGCTATACTTTCTAATGCATCCACAATCTTTGAGTAGGAACTGCATGTCATCCTCAGCAGCAACCCCACCTCCATCGCCAAAAGCCTTGTGAATATTTTGGGGGGACTGGAGGCAGCAGCCAGTGGACTCAATCCCAATGAAGTGATGGATGAGGAGGTGGAGCTGGAGGACAATATGGAGCATACGGCAAGGTCATCCAGTGGTGTGGCGAGTCAGGACCTCTTTTCCACTCTGCAAGGGTCTAGCTAGTCCCAGCGCTCCAGCTCTGGTGCATAAGAGGCAGGAGAGGGGAGCTCCAATAAGTGCTCATTTTGCTTTGATACTGCACGGTGAGCAGAGATTGAGCTGTCATGTACTTTGTTATATGGTAGAGGAGGGATAAAGGACAGAAATTAACAACAGAGCCTGTCCATCTACTCAATGGGGCCACGGTGGAAAAGTTTGTTAATGTACATGGGTATGTCTCTAGAATCCTCCACAGTGATCTCTAGGAAACTCTAGGAAACTGTAGGTATTCTGCAATCCTCTTCCAAAGGTTCCTTGGGAGATCTGCCTTGATATTCCCCCACTGTAGGTAGTTATTTCTGCAGGGACCATAGTAACACACAGGCGAGCGGCATATAGAAAGGATCTGAAACTTCACACATGCAGGAGATGCTCCCTTACATCCTGGGTTACCCTTAGGAGTGAGATATTGAGTTTGATTACCCTAGCCTGTGGAAAAGGGTACCAATATTCAGAATAGGCTCACTAGCCACCTATAGTATCTTCATTCACAAACCATCCTTTGTCCCTTCCTCCCCTTACCTGCCCCCTCCCTCCCCACAAACTCATCATAATTGGTACTTGCAGCAACCTGTGTGCTAGCCAAGGGACAGTGAGAAAGAGGTGTGTGTAACTTTTGTGATTCACGGCTGTGAGCACAATCACAACACTGTCTGTTCATTGTTTCTTTGCCTTCTGCAGATGTGCCCTTGAGAACACACTCCTCCACACCGGTGGAGTGCCTCCATCAGATAAGGCAGTGACCCAAGAGGAGTAAGGAGGATATGTTTCACAAAGTGCTGCAGTCAACAAATACAGCATAGAGTGAAACAAGAGCATGGAGGGAGACAATTAATGAAAGATTGAAGCTGCATTGCCAGGAAAGGACACAGGGGCAGGAGCTGATAATAAAGTTCCTTGAGGACCAGACAGAGATGTTGAAGTCCCTCATTAACCTGCAATTGCAGCAAATCTGTGCCCAACTCCCCCTTCAGCCACTACAGAACTCTGGTCCCTGCCCTCCCCAAACTCCCTCATCGCATTCCTCGCATGTTCCCAGTCCCTCACAGTACCCATGCGCTCCACACCTGGCGACAGGTTTCCTCAAGGAAGCTGGAGCTACACCCAGCTGTGAGATCCCTAACTGCGAGACTGTTCTTCTTTCTCATGTCACCTGTTTGACCAAAAGTTTGTGTTTGATCCTGTTATTAAACTTGAGTCTTTGAAATTAAATGAGTCTTTATTTGTGAAATTCATACATACATCGCTCAGTGCTAACATTGAAACACATTGGTGTGTATATAATGTCTGCTGCAGTTTCCACGGTATGCATCCGATGAAGTGAGCTGTAGCTCACGAAAGCTCATGCTCAAATAAATTGGTTAGTCTCTAAGGTGCCACAAGTACTCCTTTTCTATTGGCTAGAGGCAGGACTATTTTCTCCTTGCAATTAATGCCCAAGAAGCAAGCACTACAGAGGTAATTCATGGCAGCAAGTAAACATTGTCTGGCCAAATGCATCACACAGAGTCACATTACTGGGAACCATTGTCAAAGTGCTCCTTCAAAGCCTCCCTGATTAAAATAGCCTCTTGCTGCACCCCTCTAATTGCCCTTGTATCTGGCTGCTCAAAATCAGCAGCCAGCTGATCAACCTTAGCAGCCCACCCCTGGGGAAACTTTTTCCCCTTAGATTCACAATTATTATGTATTATTCAGCAGGCCGCAATGACCATAGAAATATTTTCCTCATTGAGGTCTAACTGGTCAAAAAAATAGCACCAGCAACATTTTAGTCGGCCAAAGGCACATTCAGTGGTCATTTGGCACCTGCTAAGCATATTGTTAAAACACCCCTTGCTGCTGTCTGGGTTCCCAGTGTAAGGCTTTATGAAGCACAGGAGTAAAGGATATGTGGGCTCTCCAGGTTCACTATGGGCATTTACACATTCCCCAATGGAATCGTCTGATCTGGAAAGAAAGTCCCAGCCTGCAGCTTTCTGTGCAATCCAGTGCTCTGAAAGATGCGTGCATCATGTGCCTTCCCTGACTACCCTGCATTGAAGTCAGTGATCCACCAGAGCCTGCAAGACCATAGAGAAAGTAGCCTTTTTGGTTGATGTACTCCATCACAAGATGGTCTGGGGCCAAAATTGGGATATGCATCCCATCTATCGCCCCGTCACAGTTAGGGAATCCCATTGCCTAAAAGCAATCAATTATTTCCTAGACATTACCGAGAGTCACAATCCTTCATAGCAGGGGGCAATTAATGCCTCTGCAAACTTGCACCACCACAACCCCCACGGTGTACTTTCCAACTCCAAACTGACTTGTGTCTGACTGGTAGCAGTCTGGAGTTGCCAGCTTCCACACAGCGATCGCTACTCAGGTTACCACAGTGAGGGCAGCTCTCATTCTAGTGTCCTTGCATCGCAGTTCTGGGGCGAGCTCCGCACACAGTTCCAGGAAGGTGACTCTGCACATCTGAAAGTTCTGCAGCCACTGCTCTTCATCCCATACATGCATCACAATGTGATCCCACCACTCACTGCTTGTTTCGCAAGCCCAGTACCAACAGTTCACCATGGCAAGCTGTTCTGTGAATGCCAGCAGCAATCCTGAATTATTTGTTTCCATGGCAGACAGCAGAGCAGGCATCACTGATTCACTCTGTTTTGCAACTCATAAAATACTGCAGGACCAGCCGCATTGTGTTCATAATTCTCATCACTACAGTGGTCAGCAGCTCAGGATCCATGCTGTCAGGCAGAGATGGCAGGTGCACACTTTACAAGGGCTGTTGAAAAACAGCACAAAACAAAGTAGGAACTATGAAGTTCATGGAATGGGATGGAAATAACTGCATCATAGTTATGGTGAGCACATCCCCATGATGCATTGTGATCTGTTCCCAGAGTTCACAGCAGCAGAAAGTGACAGAGGGTGGGGAGTTGCACTGTGGGATAGCCACCCATGATGCAACATTCTTTCTGTTGATGCAAGAGCAACGACCGTGGACACACACATCTGATACAAGGAGCATTGTATGGACACACTCCACTGATGTTATTAAAGCAACTTATGATTGTCAACAAAACTTAAGTCAACTTAACTCTGTAATGTAGACCAAAGCTGAGAAAGGTACTCAGTGTCACAGCTAACTACAAGGTGGAACAGATTGTTAAGCATAATAAGTTAACACATATCGCAAGAGGCCATTCAAGGTGAAGTGGGCAGTTAACTCCTCTGTAGTCATAGGATAAAGGAGGGTTAATGGGTTAAAGATTGTTGTATTGAACCTTAAATCCAGTGTATTTTTTGAGTCCATGATTTCTAGTGTCTAGCTAAGTTATGATTTTATACTCCCAGGCTTGTCTTTTGAAAGTGGTGTGCAAATTTCCTTTGAGGATGAGGACTTATAGGTCAGGTATGGAGTGATCATTTTGTCAAAGTGTTCACCCATGGATGGTATGGTGGTTTTGTTTTTTAGCATTTTTCTGCATTCGAGAGCATAGTGACTGGTTTCACCCACATAGTTGTTATTGGAGCACTTAGTGCACTGGATAAAGAACAACACGTTGTGATAGGCATGTGTAGGACCCTTGGATCTTGAAAGGTGTGGTGAGGAGGATGGGTACTGAGCAGTGGAGATATGTTGTAGGTTTTGCATCTGTTGTTATGGGAGGGTCTGGTGCTGCTTTGAGTTGGTGTGTCCTGGTATGTGGGGAGCTTGCTTCTGATGTTGAGCTTGGGGGATTATTTGAAGTCCAGAAGAGGCGGGGTTTGGAAAGATTTATTCAGTTTGCGGTCCCCATTGAGGATTGTTACTGTTGACTTATACCCTATATGGGCTCCAGCATGGAGTGATAGGTGACAACTAGGGCCATGCGGTTGTTGGATTCCCCCCCTGCCGGTATTAAAGCAGGTACTCTTGGGGTATTTGGGTGGCCCATTCCGTGGTGCTATCTACCTCTCTGGTGGCGTGTCCTTGTTTTGTAAAGGTGGTTTTAAGGTGTGTATCCCAAACTGTCACATCAAAGCATATTATGTGGTATCTGAGTGTCTAGCTGTAGAAAATAGATTTTTTTTGTGTGTTTTGGGTGGTTTCTTGGATCTGTGAAGGTAAGTGCGGTGATCCGTGGGTTTATTATATATAGTTGTCTGTAGGGTTCCAGGGCTGAATCTAATTGTCGTGTCCAGGAAGTTGATGCTGCTGTGGGAATGTTCTAGAGAGGTTTTGAGAATTGGGTGGTGGTTGTAGAAGTTGTGGTGGAAACCTGTGAGGGAATTAAGGTCTTCTATCTGGGATGAAAATATCATTGATGTAACTCAGGTATATCATTGTTTTTTTGGTACATTTGTCCAGAAATTCTTCCTCAGTGTGGCCCATGAAGAGGTTGGCATATTGGGGAGCCATCCTAGGACCCATGGCTATTCCCATGATTTGGACAAAGCCTTTGTTACTGAATGCAAAATTGTTATGGGTGAAGATGAAATGGATGAGTTTGGCAATGTGTTTGGGGTGGAATACCGGAATATTGGCAATTGTCTTGAAGATATTTGAGGCAGGCAGTTATGCCCTCATGGTGAGGGATGTTGGTGTATAGGGAGATGACATCCATAGTGGCAAGGATGGTGTTCCGAGGGAGGTTGTTAGTGTTGTGGAGTTTCTGGAGGATGTTGATTGTGTCATGGAGGAAACTGGCCATTTGCGTGGTGAGTGGTTTGAGGATGGTTTTTGAGTCCTGATAGTCCTTTAGTAAGAGTGCTGTGGACAGATATGATGGATCTGCCTGTGTTCCCTTGTTTGTGTAACTTGGGAAACATGTAGAAATTCTCTGGGGTGGGTTTGTGGGGAATGAGCTTGTGGAGTTTCTCTTGGAGTTGTTGGGGAAGGACTTGATGATACCCTTAAATTCCTAGGTGAATTGTGGTGTGGAGTCTTCTTGGAGTTTTTTATAGTAGGTGGTGTTGGAGAGTTGATGGTTGGCCTCACTGATATAGTCATCACAGTTGAGGACTATGATGGCACCCTCCCCATGTCTTTTGGTTTGATCACTGTCTGGTGGTTGGATTTCAGGGACTGAATAGCTGTCCTCTTGGTGGTGGAAAGATAGGGGTGGATGTGATGTTTGTTAAGGATTTCACAGTCAATTTTTCCCCCTGAAGCAATCAATGTAATGATTAAGGATACGATTCTGTCACGCAGGTCATGGATTCTGTGACTTTCTGGGATCTTCCTGATTTCTTCTGGGGCAGGGCCTGCCAAAACAGCTGGATGGTGACCAGCCCTGGGGCTGCCACAATAGCTGGCCAGCAAAACAGCTGGCTGCATTCAGCCCCGGGGCCACCAGGGTAGTGGCCAGCCCCAGAGCAGTGGCCCCGGGAACAGCTGGCTGGTGGTTAGCCCTGGGGCTGTCAGAGAGCTGACCAGGGGCCAGCCCTGGGTGTGCTGGAGCAGTGGTCCCTGGCCTGCCAGTGCAGTGGCCAGGGTTGAGTCAGCCCCCCTGGGGCAGGAGCAGCAGCAGTCAGCCCCTGCCCCAGGAGCAGTGGCACAGCTGGAACAGCTGCAAGCCCCAGCAGTGCTCTGTTTATCCTCACCCCGCCCCCAAGGGTATTTTTAGTAAAAGTCAGGGATAAGTCACAGGCTTCTGTGAAATTTTGTTTATTGCTCACGACCTGTCCCTCACTTTTACTAAAAAAACTCGTGACAGAATCTTAACCTTAATAATGATCAAGTGTGTGACTTCATCATTATGCTCCCAAATTAACTCTCTCCGAAAAATGATAAAAGACACAAACACCTTATCACCTATGTACAAACACTTTTCACAAAGCAATCACTCCATATTTGACCTCTCAGTCCTGTCCTCAAAAGAAACCTGCACAACACCTTCAAAAGACAAGTCTGAGAGCTTAAATTCATAACTTAGCTAGACACTAGAAATCATGGCCTCACTAAATACACCGGATTCATGGTTCAATCTATAACCCAATAACCCTCCTTTATCCTATGACTGCAGGGATGTTAACTGTCCACTTCACTTTAAATGGTCTCTCACAACATGTTAACTCCTTATGCTTAACAATCTGTTCCATCTTGTATTTAGCTGACACTCTGAATACCTTTTTCAGACCGAAAAAAGAGCTCTGTGGATCTTGAAAGCTTCTCTCTTTCACCAGCAGAAGTTGGTCCAATAAAAGAGATTACCTCATCCACCTGGTCACTCTTATTTCAGTTTGAGTGATGTATTCTGTGCTTAGTTTAAACCCGTTCCTAATTGACTCAAGCTAATTCAGTATCAGCCAGGTTACTGGTGATCTGAGTGTCCACTCAGTTTTTTGCGGTTTAACTACATTGATTTTAAATTACAATTTTAGTTAAAGTGGTGTGACCCCCTATAGACAAGCCCACAGTCTTTTATTCCTTCTACTTCCCATTTCCTCTCTTTCTGTGTCCTCCCAGGTTAGTAGGAGACAAGTCCTGAGGTCCTCTCAGGCAAAATTCTCGTTGATCAAGTATAACAGGCTGCTATAAAACATAATTATCAGTGGTAACTTAACTGAAACTGCTGTTGTCACTTCCCCATGTCTCACACTTCTAACAATAGTGAATCACAAGATGTCAAGCACTTCTGATTTAGTTTTTTTTAAAAATAAATGCTGGACTTTAGAATCCCAGTCACCACAGTTGATGTACTGCTATGGACAGCTGTTAATTTGTCTTTTTAAAAAATGTTTAGCTCTTACCATAAGCACAAGGCAAGAGCTATACAGCTATGAACTGGGCTAGCAATTTTAGATGGAGTCTTTATCATCTTCTGTGTTACAAGCCTTTTTATCATCTTTGCGGTCACTTTGGGCCTGATCCAAAGCCCATATGTTCAGCAGCCTTTCAGTGACTTCCTGGTCTCCAGCTAATTTTCTGGTCATTGTTATTGTACCAGAGGCTTCCTAAGTGGGGTCCCCTGGAGAGGGCACCATCAGTTGTCCCTGGGCACTCTTCGTGGACACACCCATCTCTACTTTACCCAACAAATTCCTTTCTCTACCTTTTGGAGAGGCAAGAAACCACCCAAGAATGACCAGCTGTCAGAAGCAGATGCAGTGAACAGATTTTATGGGACCCCAGTGGAAAACAACAGATTTCCGTATGCTTTAAAAAAAGATTTTTAGATAGTGACCACTAGGAGACATTGTATCAAGAAGCCAGGAACACAACACTGTTATGAAAGCACTAGGTAGAGTTGCATCAAGTAGCCATAAAGAAAAAAGAGCTATTATGATGGCAAGGGCAAGCTGAGAGACAAGCTCCCCACTTGAGTTCCTGCTCCCTTTGCCTCGAGTACTGGAAACTTTAATGCTTATCTTCTGACACTACAAGCTGAAGCTGCTAACTAGTTCAACAAGTCAGTCTCCAACAATCCTGGCCTTCTTGCAGCCCAGGGTCTCCTTTGACACTAATTGGATGTGCTGCTAAGGCATTAACTAGGTGTAGTTAATTTTCACTATATGTGCACTCCAAGGGCCCCTTACACAGGATCAGTTCTAGGGCTGGGGGAGCAGGACAGTCACCCTGGGCTATGGGCACCAACTTCCAGGAGGCACCCATACTGTTGTGTCACATTTAAAAAAAAGTTTTATTTGTTCTGCTGATTCGGCAGGGTTTTGGGTTTTTTGTTTTTTTGGTTTGTTTGTTTGTTTGTTTTGTTTTGCCATTCGTGCCCTCCGAGTAGGCAGCTATCTGCTTTGACTCCAACTTTCCAGGCACCACCATCACCATCCATCTGGGTCTTGTCTAATTACGCCTTTTCTTTGTTGGCCTGTTTTTTCTCTCTCTCATGATGGTAGGTATTCCCCTTTCCTTTACTTCCTGTACTCAACTTGCTTAAACAAACTAGCAACGGTAATTTGTCCTTCCTCTGTCTTCTCTCTTTCCACTATCATAGGCTAACTATGCAGATCTACATTTTTGCCTGGCTAAATCCCTCACAGAAGAAAAGATAGAGTTCACTTTCCCTGTCTCTCAACTTGCTGCTTATTAATCTCAGAGAGTCAGCTCACAGTTATAGTTATGTGAGGAGGAGGGTGTCGGCCTCCATCTTGGAAAGTGGGTTTTAGAACCACAGGGGATAAAATGGATTGTATCAGGCTCCAGCTTATGACAGACTCTTAGGGCTGTGTTTTTTAATGTTCAAATAATAATAATACAATTGTTTAATACCAACTCTACATAACTGAATAAGAACAATACACTGAGTGAGAGAAAGGTGTGTCCACTTCCCCAATTAATTGCTGAGAAGTCTCTGGTTACCAGAATTAAGCTACCTATCCCCTTCAGTACCCTTGTGTGCTTAGTTCCCAATGTGGGGGGCTCTTCTCGCAGTGAATAGATATTGATGGTTTGGGTGGAGCCCGATGAAGTGAGCTGTAGTTCACGAAAGTTTATGCTCAAATAAATTTGTTAGTCTCTAAGGTGCCACATGTACCCCTATTCTTCTTTAAGAAGGAGGTTTTTTTAAAGGTCAAAAGCTCTTCTTTTCACCTGGGGAGTCAGGCTCAAATTAAGGAAGACTATAACATGCTATGTTACCTAAGGCAGCTAATTTTAAATATTAGAGTCTCAGCACTGTGTGGCAGGACTTTTTATCAATGATTTTCACAGACACATTCGGTTTGGTCTTTCATCTCTCAGCATCCTTCCCTATGTCTAGTTTAAGCAGCTGAGGAATCCATGTTTTGAAGACTGTTATGAGGTAAGGGTTAGATTTGTGCAAAACGTTGACAATTGTCTGGGTTTTGAGCTGCAATGATTTGAACCTCCCTGAATTTTGCTTTGAACAAACCAAATATCAGACAGTATTACCATTTTCATATTGTAAATATGATTCTAATTCTCTCACATTTTGACATTACAGTTGTTTTATCAACCTTTATGAGGTATCCAAGTAAGGTGTGGTCTACGCTTAATATGCTGCAGCAGCAAGCTGCACCATTGTAGCACTTCAGCAGGGACACGACCTACAATGGGAGGTATTCTCCCATCGGCATAGGTAATCCACCTCCCCAAGGGGTGGTAGCTAGATTGACAGAAGAATTCTTCTGTGGACCTAGCGCTGTCTGCACGGGGACTTAAAATGGGTTTAACAATGCTGCTCAGGGGTATGGACTTTTCACACCCCAACCAACATAGTTAAATTGACCTAATTTTCTAGTGTAGACCAGGCCCCAGTTACAAGTATGTTCCATTCTGCTTTCTGCCTCTCCCAGTCCCTTAGCCATGTCAGCTCTTTCTCTAAGTTTTTATAGTGCACTTTATTTTCTTTTATATTTATACTTCACTTTATTTTTTACTGCACCATTTTCACTCCGTGCATCTGAAGAAGTGGGGTTTTTTACCCACAAAATCTATGCCCAAATAAATCTGTTAGTCTTTAAGGTGCCACCGGACCCCTTGTTGTTATTGTGGAGATAGACTAACATGGCTACCCCTCTTATACTGCACTTGTTACATTGTATCTTTGTTCCAAGGTTTCTGCTTTAAACCCAATATCATTTGTGTGAGTATTCACTTGCTCCAGCCTATCATCAACTACTCTGAGTAGTGTCTTAATCTGGGTAAGATTTTTGGTTGATGTGTTCTATGTAAATGTTATGACTTTTTTTCCATGTTCCCCCCTCTTCATCTCTAGGAAATCTGCAAGACAGCAGTTATTTTGTGAGGCAGAGATGGTACATACTGTATTATAGATGAGAGAGAGAGAGAGAGACACGCACAGTGTTCTGGAGATTTTACTTTGATTCTTTCTTAGTTTGTTTTCTTTAGTCTAAAATTAAAGTCACTCAGATTGAAAGTGTATAGTTGATCTTCTTGTATAGAAAAATTTAACTCTTTATTCTTCCCAGGCATCTGAGAGTGTTGTCCTGTAAGACTCCTGGCACGTCATACCTTTTATTAGGCCTAAGGTAGTGACTTAGAGCAATATGTAAAGCTAAAAACTCTGAGGACATTGTTTACCTCCTTTCAGCATTATTAATGAGCAGAAGGATCTATATGTAGAAATAATGTGCAGCTAAATGGCTATTTATCAAATTGTTCATGTTTATATAAAAGAGAGGCCAGCCACTACATCAGATTACAATGACAAGTGAACACTTAATTTTTTTCCCTACATGTGTTAAATATAATAAAAAAAAGTTAACAGCCATTCATGAAACTACCATCTTGACAGTCAAATGATGCAGAGCAAGGCTGAGAAATAGCAGAACGCTTCTATATTTCATATGCATGACAAAGCAGGGGCTTTCAAAGCTGTTATAAGGAAAATTCAAATTAACAATGACCAAACAACTAAAACCCAAGCCTTACCTTTACTACAGCTTTGAAAGTTCTCTGTTAATAGGAATTACTGTTATATTTCATTGTAATACCAGTAGTCTATTAGTACTTTACATAATTAAGAGACAAGTCCCTGCCTCGGAGTTTATCATTTAAGGACCCAATCCTCTTACCACTGTGACTTCAATGGGACTATCCACAGTAATAAGTCTTTGCATGCCCAAGCAGTAGTGGGTTATATAGACCCTATGCAACATGAGAGTAGAGAAAGGGTTAATACTGGTCCAAGGAGAGGGAGGAGGTAGGACAGCTGGGCTCAGTTACAGCTTCACTCTAAACAGGCTTTAATTTCAGAGTATAAAAAGGTTAGAGCCTGGTCCCACAAGGTGCTGAATACATGGACTTTAGGAGGGATGTTATGCAAAATAAATCACTTCTGAATAAAGGCACAAAGCCTAGAATAAAGACTCAGGGACAGATTCTAGCCCTTTAATGCAGCTCTGGTAATGTGACGGGGGGGGGGTAGGATGGAAATAGCTCCAGAGCAGGAATAGTGTAGTGCCGATATGAGACCCTATGCTGAATGCTTCACCCCCTAATGTAGGAGTAGACTGGGAACAGGAGCAGGCAAGCACCTCCTGAGAGGCTCAGCACAGAAGTAGGCCCTTGGTGATTCCTGAAGACCGAGAACCAGCTAAGAGAGGTGCCTGGCAGAGGGAGTCTTCCACACAGATGCTAAATAGCTGATATACAGATAGAGACTGGGGAACGGGTTGCAATGAAAAGTCACACAACTGACCTGACAGGGAGGTTTAGTTTGTCTTGTTACTGCCATGAGTTTTCTGTGTTTTTGTTTTTTGTCTTTAAAAAACAGTTTAATATTTCTCACTGAAGTTCATAAGCCTGTAGGGAGAACTGCATTTTAAGGAGGGACCTGCAGTTGGCAAGGGCTGAGCAGGGGTGAGAGGTGTTACTTTATCTCAGTCCCTCCTGTATTCTCTGTCTAGCACTCAGTAGCGTTAAAAGCACATTTCTGCAGCTGATTCATGTGAGACTTATACGGCACACAGCATAATGGTGTGTGAGCTCCAATATTTTACTTCTCTTCCATGTCAACAAGTAGGTAGGATTGTTCTTTATATTCTGGTAATGCCTAGAGGAATTGACTGAGTTTGCAACCCCATTGTACTAGGCACAGTACATATTTATATAGTCAGACACAGTTCCTGACCTGAAATACTTACATCTTAAATAAATAATACAGACAAGGCTAGTAGAAAGGAAATATTATTCCCATTTTATGGCTGAGAAACTGCAGCCCAGAGAGTTTAAGTCTGGCAGAGCCAAGAATTGAACCCCAATATCTTGCGTCCTATCTAGTGCCTTAACCACAATGTCATTCTTCTATGGGTTAAGACTTCATTTCTCTCTTCTTGTTCTTCCCTCTCTCTCTCTCTCTCTCTCCCCCATCCTGAGAAGAGGTAGAGTGCCAAGTTTTGTCTTGTGTTCTGTGTATTTATAGTGTATGTGTGTTATGGGAAGACCATGTTGAGATGGTTCTTGTAGATATCTGGAAGGTTGTTGGGTTCATCATCAATCCTCAGATATTCTGGAAGCAGTGGCTTCACTGGGAATTTTGTGTGTGAAATGGCTGCAGAATTTGGTTCTTCCACTGAGGGGCTGTTCACCCTCAGGTGACAACAAAACCTTGACAGGTCTTTCTAAGAGGCCTTTGTAACATCATTTTAAGTTATAGATTCTTATATAAATGTTTAAGCACTGTATGGAATATGACAACTAATTGGCAGAGATTGCAAGGCAGGATGCATAGGACAACAGCATTTCTAATTTAATTGCAGTTTTCCTTATCGAACTGTCTTTTTTGAAACAGCACACCTTACTTATTATGTAAGGTGCTGAGTTAGTGGATACTAAAGCTGCCACATGACATGTTCTATGACTAGGGCCAGAAAATAAAGACCAATCTCTTACCAGCACTTCTGTATCATGCCTTTATTACACTGAATTTCCACAGACTTCAATGACCATATGTAGAATCCTGCAAATCTGTGGATATCCTCTTCATATCCACGGATATGCACAGACCATATTTGCAGATTGAGGATCTGATGTGGATACAAATTTTGTATCCGCACAGGGCTCTAACCATTTGTTAACTGTAATGGGAGTTGCAGGTGCTCAGCACCATTCAAGATCAGGCCTAAGGTGTGGCAAATATTGAAGCTTTGCATACACACCCTGTTGTGTTTTATGGCATCAGGGACAACCAAAAAGTCTGTGTATGTCAAGACCTGAGCTTAGGCCCTCAGATTTCTGTTTTGTTTTCCCTACAAAAGTTGATAACTTGCATCTTGACAGGGAGCTGCATTCCTTACACTGCTCCAGGTGTTTGCAGTGCTATTGATATTATCAGCTGCAGCAAGTGTAAAATGCAGAATCTGGAGGGCCCGAATTTGATTTCCACATGTAAGTGATGGAAGAATTGTTTATTTTCAAGATGTAGGCCCTTGGTTACTTTGCACATCTGACTCTCAATCCTTCCTATGCTGTCAGACCTAGCTTAGGGCACAAACAAGGCTCCACCATCCTGGATATGAACCTTTTTGCAGGGTATTTCATTATGTTTCTATAACACTTTTTTTTTTTTTACTTTTTTTTTTTAACAAGAATAGGCTATTGGCCTATCACTCAACCCCTAACTTGGAGAACCAGCACGCTGCTTTGCATCTGGTCCCTATCTTCTGACCTGTCTGCCTTTGGTGGCTTTACCAGAGCTTAGAACTCCTGCTGGCCTAGCCATCAGGGTCACTGGAACACTGAAGCCTTCCCAGTCTGTCCCCCAGGAAAGGCTGTATCCACATAAGTTATTAAAACATTAGAGAAAATGCTACAAATAAAAAAGCATATCAAGCAGAGAAGGAAAAAGGTAACTCTTTGGTGTGTAATTCATTTTTCTGTCAGGATCAACTGTGGAGAGACATCAGTTTCACCGTAGAAAAATGACTTAAAGGGGTCATTCAGAGGGGAACGAATCTGCAGCCTTGAAGATGAGATAAGAATTTAGCTAGCAGTATAAAAGTAGAATTTTCTAGTGAGAACACTAGTCACAAGAGAAAAGGGTGATTAAATAATCTCTATAAGCACCTTCCTCAAGACAGTGCATCAGAGCAGAAAAAGTGACTTGTCATATGATCTGTTGCTCTCTACATCATTAAAGAAAACACTCCACATACCAAGCTGGTTGTTTCAAGGCTGATATGTTTTTAGCCTGGAAGAAGAGAACATAGAGCAGCAGAAACAACTGAAATTCTTTAACCTTTCAGATATGTTTGGATATTTTCTCGTTCACCATCAATATGGGAAACATCTCTACAACCAAAAGCAGAGTGAAAACCAAGGGAAGGGACCCAGATGCAGAGGGAGAGAAGGCACAAACAACTCATCAGAGGAATCTTTGGAGTGAGTAGTTACTGATCAATAATAGTATGATGAGATTAGCCTTTCAATCACTGGGTCATAACATTTAGACACCTTATATATTGCTACATTACCAGTTAATCTTAAACATGATTCAGGATCCCCATATTCTCACTAGCCATGACAGGCTTGCCAGCAATCCCCATTCTGTGAACCTTTGGTTGGAAAAATTCCTTTTGTGCTCCTTTTCCATTGAGGAGCCTCTCTAGTGGTCAGGTTCCCCTTTGAGATCTGTCTGTGCAGGGAAAGGGAGAGAAGCTTTCTCCTCTTTTCATTTGTATTGAAACTATAAGTCTCTCTTAACTCTGTGACATTATAAACTCAATTGCAAGCTCAGTAACTGGGGAAGTTACAATTTACTTCATATCTCTTTCCCCACAGCTTGCTTTACTTCCAAAACCAAAACTCAAACCAGGCATAAAATAACTCTCCACCCAGGGTCTTTCCAGTATCATCAACTGGGAGGAGTCAGGATGCAGCCTTCCCCTTTCCTTTTTATAACCCTGTCCAGATCAGTTATACCGTAGGCAGGAACCTGGTAACCCTTCACATGCCAAAACATCTTTTCAGCTTGTCTCATATTCTGAATTAAGCTCACCAGTCCAGAGCAGACATTCCATAGCAGTCTTACCAATTCAAACTAACTTTTGACATTAGAATTTAATCACCAAATTTTGATGTTAGACACAGGATCTCAGCAAGGGAAAGACCAGATTTTATTTTAATTCTCTCTTGTTTTCTGGGTATTTTTGTTTGTTTTGTTTACTACAAAAAAAAATTAGAAGAATTTTTGAATTCTGCAATCCTCTCTTTCCAAGCTGCCGAAGTTCTGGAACCCCTTATACAAATCACTTCAAATTTGATAGAACTTCATACCACAAAATTCTATTTTCTACCATCACTCTAAAATTTCTTTGTGTGTATGTGTGTGTAAAATCAGACTTATATTAGAAAATCTAAACTTAGAGTGGCTCCAATGCAAATCTGCCATTCTTAGCTATTTATATAACACCTGGAAGTATCTAAGAGCAT
The DNA here is from genome assembly GCF_965140295.1 of Lepidochelys olivacea. Classification (NCBI taxonomy): domain Eukaryota; kingdom Metazoa; phylum Chordata; order Testudines; family Cheloniidae; genus Lepidochelys; species Lepidochelys olivacea. Next base: position 191,126,297 of record NC_140413.1, read on the forward strand.
GTCTACACTTACCTCCAGAGCGATCGATCCAGCGGGGGTCGATCTATCGCATCTAGTAAAGATGTGATAAATCAACCGCCGAGTGCTCTCCCGTCCACTCTGGTACTCCACCCGAGTGAGAAGCGAAGGCGGAGTCAACTGGGGAGCGTCAGCAGTCGACCTACTGCAGTGAAGACACTGTGGTAAGTAGCTCTAAGTATGTCGAGTTCAGCTACACTATTTTCGTAGCTGAAGTTGTGTAATTTAGACCGACTTCGCTCACTCCCCCCGCTCCCACCCCTCCAGTGTAGACCAGGCCTACGGCCCAGATTTCAAACGCATTTAGATGCCTAACTCAATCCTCATCTTACAAAATCCACTCCTAACTCTGTAGAGCTTTAGAATGCAAAATGTTTGAAAGGTGCTGTACAACCCATCTGAGGTTTTGATTTTGTGGGGAAAGAAACCAGTAAAGCTTATGTTCCCATTCCAAGCAAGTCATGGAGATTGGAGCCAGTATGGGATCTGAATCTGGATTTCCCCCAAGTTCAAGGGGTGTTCTTAAGATGGGTTCCAATTGAATTCATCATAATGATAGGACCGAATAGAGAAGTTCAGATCCAGGTCTAGGTCTGGAACCCAAATTCCCTGAAGTTTGGGGAGATTTAAAGTCTCTGTTGCAATTTGCTCATCTCTATTTTGGCCAACTTTAGTTACTGTGGAAGTAATGATGTCAAGGGTATGTGGCACTTACTGACGAGACTGGGACTGCTCCTAAGCATCATCCCCTAACAATGCATCTCTGTTAGGAAGAGCTGGGGACCTAGGCCTGGATCTCTGAAAGGTGTACAGAAGGAGGGCCCATGTGGTGGGCCTTGGAGGTGGGGAGGAGCATGTTGCTATTAGGGAGTATGAAGACATTGGGGACGCAGGTGTCTTAGTGTGGGACAGAAGGGAATGTTTCTCTTTTGAAGTTGGCAAGCTTCCTGGTCAATCAAGTTACTAAGCGCTCTATCTTTGCAGGGAAAAGGGACAGAGCCTTATACTTTTTTTAATTAAATGAAATGTCCTTCAATATCCTGTACTAAATGTTGGAGCTGACATTCCCTATCAATGTGTCAAATTCAAAAGTTGTTAACTTTTGAAATTAGACTTCAGTCACTAAAAGTTTGGCCTGGGCACTAGATGTCTATGAGAGGAGTCTAGTACAGAGGTGGGCAAACTACGGCCCACGGGTCACATTCGGCCCGCACGACTGTCTTGCCTGGCCCTTGAGCTCCTGGCCGGGGAGACAAGCCCCCGGCTCCTCCCCTGCTGTCCCCTCTCCCCCACAGCCTCAGCTCACTGTGCTGCCAGCGCTCTGGGCAGTGCAGCTGCGAGCTCCTTCTGGCCACTGCGGCGGTGTGGCTGGCTCCGGCATGGTAAGGGGTGGGGGCTGGATAAGGGGCAGCAGGTCCTGGGGGACAGTTGGGACAGGGAGCAGGGGGCAGTTGGATGGGGCAGAGGTTCTAGGGGGGCAGTCAGGGAATGGGGAATGGGGGGGGTTGGATAGGTGTGGGAGTCCTGGGGGGGCTTGTCAGAGGGTGGGGGTGTGGATAGGAGTTGGGGCAGTCAGCGGACAAGGAGCGGGGGGGTTGGATGGGTCAGGGGTTCTGAGGGGGGCAGGAATTGGGAGAGGCGGATAGGGGATGGGAAGGGAGGTGTTTTTGGGGAGGCAAAAAGTTTGCCCACCCCGGTCTAGTAAGTGAAATTGTATTTCTCTCCTACTTTCTTTTTTTATATTGGGTAAAAGTGACATAAAAAATGTTAAACTCTCTGAATTACCAGCATGCCTTCTGTTTTTAGTGTGTCATTATTCAGGAACCAATTGTCCAATTTACTAAAAAGATCACATTTAACCTACCAATTTTGGCTATTATGGTCTGGGAAGGAGCACAACCTTGGGCTCATAATGGACATTCAGTTGCAACCATGATTACGGAGTGACTGCTTATATTAAACTGCAGCTGTGTGTTTGAGAGAAAGTGTTGGATTGCATGCGCGTGTGGCCACTGCCTGGGGGTCCTGGGTCTGTTTTACAGATAGGCAACATTTGTGAATGTTGCCACGCCAATACATTACTGTCCCTTCCGAGCTTCGCTCTCTTCGATATTTGTAAAGCGCTTATCTTGGTATCAAAATGTGAGCCCCCCCGCCGTGTGTGTAACGATACACGGGGTGCCTGTGGCGTGAGCACGGGTTAGCGTGCGTGTGAGAAAGACCGAGGCGGAAAATCGGTGCCTGCCCCGCAGAGAGGGCTCTCTCGCGCAGCACCGCAAGCCGAGAGGGAGTCAGGAGGAGTCGGTACGGCCCGTGCTCGCAGAGGACCGTGCCCCACCCAGCGCTGGGATGGGGGGGCCTGCGTTACACCCTCACAACCAAGCGAGGTCAGCCTGGCATGCTCGGGGCGCAGCTGGAGGAAGTAGGCGCGGAGAGCAGCCAGCCTGTTGCTGGGCGGCGGCGGCGGCGGCGGCGGGGGGGGCTGCGCACAGCGAAGTGGTTCTGTAACACGCAGGGGGAGGGGAGAAATTGCTCCGACTGGAGGTGTAGCCCCGCCGAGATCCCACTCCTCGTCGCAGCGCTGCGGCCGCAGGAAGCGGGTGGAGGCGAACCGGCCGCAGGGGAACCGGCCTGTGCGCTATTACGTCACCCCCGCCCCTCCCCGCGGCGGGGAATTTCCCGCGGGGAGGAGCGGCCAAGGTAGAGCCAGGAACAGCTGAGCCGGAGCAGCAGGAGAGCGCGGAGCTGCCGCCGCCGCCGAGAGTCCCGGGCTGAGCGCGCGTGCGGAGCGGGCACCATGGCTGGTAAGTGTCCCCGGTGCGCCGCCGGGCGGCCCCCGCCGCGCGGAACCCCGCCCTGGGCGCCCCGCGCTCGCTGCCTGGGGCCCGCCGCCCTGCAGGGCTTCCCTGCCGCTGCAGTGCGGTGAGCTGTCGTGGTACACGGGTGGGGTTTGCCGTGCAGGCTGCGACCCCTCTCGCTGCTTCTACGCGTTTAAAAGCCTCTGAAACCCCGGAAGGACGCGGGGAGCGAGAGAGAGAGAGAGAGAAAGACACTGGGTTGTCTGGGGCTGCCTGCAAATAAAGAACCCTTTAAGCCTGTGACTACCTGCCTAACTTCTGTACAACTGGGAGTGAGCTGGGCTGGCGTGTCCTCACCCAGCCTGGGCAGGGCTCTGGGCTTGGCAGAAGGTACCTGCCTTCCATTCGTGCCGTTGAGAAGACACCAGCTGCTGCCAGAGTCTTGACTGACATTATGACATTATCTCCCAGTGGCAGATTTCTGAGTCTGACATGGCTGTTCACCCAGGGGCTACTGTGTGTGCAAGCTAACTAACGATAGCGTCCCCAAAACCCTTGTAAGAATATGACTTTAGTGTGACACACAGGAAGAAGTGAGGTGGGGAAGGAAAGAATTAATTTTTGTTGTTGTTGTTGATGAAGGGAAGTAGCAGTGTGAGAGCTGGTTGATGGGGAAGTCTATTCACATGACATGTGAGTTTCGAGTGTGTGGTTTTTGTGAGAGTATCTATAGAATTTACCAGACCAAATTCATCGTGGGTATAAATGGCAGCAATTCTGTTGACTTCACTATAGTTGTGTCCCCAACATTTTAAATTCCTCTTTCCAGGATAAATCGTTAGGAAATCGAAGAGAATAATATTGAACAAGTGTAAAATATACACAGAAATGTGCCTGTCTGTTGGTGTGTTTTTGCAGCAGGAAAATAATATCCTTTCCTGAGGCAGTGGTTATTAACAAATGGTCATAATATATTAAGGCAGAGAGACTATACGCTGCCTAAAGTAATGGGGAGGAGCTTCCACATAACTAACTTAAATGAAGCTTTTAGTTGAGAGCTTGTCACAAACTTTACACCATGTGAGATTTTCTGTGGTAGAGGAACAAAATTAAATAATCAGTTTATTTAAACAATAAATTATATATAAATTGTTTAAATATATATATGGCCAGGTAATTTCCTTGACATAGATGGGACCACATTTTCAGACTAGGGTACCTAAAGTTAGGCACCTAAATCTGGATTCAAGCAATTAAATATCTGAGTTGGCCCCAAAATCCCTGTTAAGATGCCTAAAATAGGTGTTTAGGTGTCTAATTGTGAACGCTCACATTTGAAAATGTGGCCCCAATGTTCCATTTTGTTTGCAGGTGACGTATATAGGGAAATATAATAAGCATATTGTTTAAAGGACAGTTACATTCACTTTCCCCTCAACCCTCACATGATAGAAGGTGGGAGAGCAAGGCTGGTTATTTGACCAACATGGACATCCTTTAACAAAAAAAAAAAAAAAAAAAAAAAAATTGTGGTGGCATGGGGGTTGGGCCTGGTTTAGGGCCTCTTGTGAGAACCTGTCCCTTACATAGAAATGAGCTCCATCCACTGCTCTGACATCTGCTCACATCTGGGGTAGGAGTGGTGGGCACTAACCCCCTTTTCAAAAACTTTTGGCTGTTTTGCTTGGTTGAAGCCCCTCCTGGGAGCCACTGTTTCTTCCCTCCTTTGATGCTTAACACCTGGGAGGAAGGCAGTGGTTCCTACCCTGCCTTACCCTCCCATTAAGCAGATTTTTTTTTTTTGAAGGGGGCAGGGAGGGAGAAGGAAGAGAGTAAATGCCTGCCAGCTGCAGGGACCTTTGGAGGAGAGTCTCCCCTTTCTCATCAAGGCAGCCAAGAGACTGCCTGCTCTGCAAGCTGCCAGGAGCCTAGGCTCCTTCTTAGCTGTCATAGCTCGGAATGGGATTTTTTCCTGCTGTGAGGATGGGTACTCCCAAAGGATCCTAACGTGTCATTTTACCCCTTGAAAGGAATATAACAAAGCATTTAAATTTTAAAAATGGCTGCCATATTGGACAGTTGCTGCCCCTGATCGTCATGGCTTGTGGCAATCTGAGTGTCAAAGGTAGAAAGCTGCACTTTAAAGCAATCACTCAGAACTTGCCTCTCTCAATAGAAAATCTTCCAATTGCAAAGGTTAATGTGACCTGAAAAGCCCCAGTTGTTTAAGTAGTGTGTCTTGGCTCATGCATGCTTGCAGTGAATTATGAGGACCAATATATATTGCACATGAACAGGTTGTCAAAATTTACTCGTGATTTTTGGCTACTTAAATGTTTAGGTGTCCACCTTAAAGGGACCTGAGTTGTTTACAGTTCCTATAAATTGTCTCAAGTTGAGCACCTAAAATCTGAGTGCCTCCCTCCCCAAATCACTAGTCACATCTGAAAATCTTGGCCTATTTTTCTTATTCTGCCACTTAAAACTGTATTGCTAAAAAGGTGACAGTCATGATTTTTAGAAGCAATATTAAATCCTTGTGTGAGTAGCCCTTAGGTGGCCATAAGGAACGAGTTAGTGAACAAACATAACATTTGAATTAGTTAAAGAAAATGTTAAAAAGATTCTGATAACTTTCAAAATGGTTCATTGAAATCTAAAAGAGAAATGAATCATTGTTCAAATATAGAGGCTAAATTTACAGTATAATTCTCAGATCTGGGGAAGACATCAGTTGGCTAATGTCAGCTTATTGCTCAACTGAATCCAGTTCACATCAGAACAGGTCATGGCCAAAATCAATTAGTATGAAAATGAGAGGCAATATCACAGATTTGGTAGCCAAAGGAATCCAAAGTTGTAATTTAGTTTCTCTTGGTGAAGAGAAGCACTTGCATGCCACATCCTTTCAAAAGTTTGTCCTCTGGAATCTTTCATGGGGATTTAAAATTTTTAATTTTAGAGCTGGTTGCATTAATTAGAGAGGTTGCTGGGAAGAAAAGTGTTCCCAAACCTATATATGATTTGTGAATGTCTGCTCAGTCAACCATTGCCCGTGTGCATGTTTGATCTGCTCATCTAAATACTGGCTCTTAATCAGATAAATCAAATTATTGAATTCACACATTTTTAAAAAACGTATATTGTATTTTGGAGCAGATAAGCTGAAACAGTACATATCTATCTCTGTTATCTGCAACTAATATATTTTCAACTTATTAGTAATTGGTGAAGGAATTTTTCAGCAGGGGAAGTTCTTAACTTCCTAGTATTTACAAGCTTCTCTTCTAGTTACTATTCTGTAATGTCACATGACAAGAAAGAAGTAGTACATGAAGCAGTTGTGCCTCTAAACTACCTCTGTTTAGAAGGTGCACAGTTCATGAATGCTTGGGTAGAGGGTTGCTCGTTCTGAATTAAGAATGAATTTGCACTTGTTTTAGGTTGCATCAGAATGTTTTATAGTAGATCTGTGATCAGTACTCCTCCCTGGCCTGCTGTGGGGGCAGCAAATGCTTAAAATTTAAGGCCTAATTTTTCAGACGTGCCCACTGATTTTGGGGTATGCAGATTGGGGCACCTGGTCCACAGATTCTGAACAGGGTATCTACACGTGAGTTGGAAGGGCAGAATTTTCCCACCAGCGCCACCATAATGTCCATACCTAATGTACCCCACTGCATTGGGATTTTGTGCAGTGACTTTGCATTGTTGATAGTCAAACTCCCACCACTCTGTGGCCCGCCTCCACCTCATTCACACACTCAAGATACTGCATCAGAGTGCATGTGCATAGAACAATCCCAAGCTGAATGCCAGAATTGCGGAGTCTCATGACATTGACTCTTCACGCAGCCTGTTCCCTCTGTGCGGAAGAATCTGTGGCTCTGCTAGCTGATTCCATGATCCAGTTGTTTTTCCTGCAGTGCATTGAAAGATGCATGGTATGTCACAGCCAACTTCCCTTCGTTCTTCACCTTTCTGTGAACTCATCACTGAGGTACAACCAGACTTCCCAGATAATTCAGGAATTCCACTTGCAAATACAAATCCTTCCTTCAAGACAAATATTTGCACATATTTCTCCTTCTCTATTTCCATTGCACGTCTTTGGGCATTAGGTATTCGAGTTAAAGGCAGAGCCATCCAATCCTTGAAAGCCCTTTACAGTCACAGCTGCACTTTTGCATCAGCTCTTTGGCAGTCATGGTAAAGAACCCGCTTCTTAATGGTAGACAGGGAAATCAGTATTTGCTTCCATATTTTAGTTTTAATTCTGTTGGCTTGTTGCGTATCTAACTGTCTATGCTTTCTCAGTTTGGATATGCTTTTTTTGTCACTGATACAGAATCAAGTCCCAGATCTTGAATCAGTTTAACTTTCATTCCTTGCTGTACTCACATTGTCATTGATGGTTTCACTAGTTTCTCCCACTCACGTCATCAAGAATTTACCTCTCATTTTCTTTAAATTATGTATTGCAGTTTTCAGTGCATTCCTGCAAATACAAATGCAATACCATAACGAAAAGAGAAATAGGCATGCTGGGATACAGAGCACAATAATCCTATGGCCAATAAACATAAGTACAAATGAAACTATTAGTAGTTCCTTTAATATGGATTTGTAGGTTTTCTTCCATTTCGATTTCATGTCTCAGTAGTTGACTAAAGGTAATTAAGCAGCATATTACTCTTCCAGAATTAGTCCTCGTTGCCATTGCAAGAATGTCTGTCTGCTTTAGACGTAGTTTATATTTCTTCTACTCTTAAAAAGTATGTGTTTCTGTGTGGAGGCCCTTTGTCTGTGTGAGTGGGGATTGTGAAATAGTCTCAGCTGTGTTGCTTTGGCAAGAGAACATTAATTTACAGAAAATGGGGACAAGGAATGGATGTCTAGTATTACTACAAAGAGTGATGATTTTCAGTCCCCGTGAGCTTTGGTTCACACAAACCTTTTTGTGTTTCTTGTCTACCTGGTGCCGCCTTTAGTAAAGCTGTAGATGATAATTTGGTTCTTAAAGAAAGAAAATCAAATTAAAATTAAGTTTAATTTCTAATCTCTGGAGGTTACTGCGTCATTGGGTTCTGCTTTCCCACAAGCACACACCTACTGTTAAGCAGTGGGGGTGACTTAAGTAACCTTTATTTCAACCACAAATTAAATCTACATAAAGACAATTGAGGCCTGACTTTTAAAATGCAGTTGATATAATCAGTGAGTGAGACACTAACCCTTTCAGATGTCTATATTGAAGGTAAAATTATAGGTTAAAGTAGAGATATTAAAGTCCTTGAAGCAATTGCTATAAAACACAGTCATAACTGACAGGACTCTATATGGCTTTGACAGGTGAAGTGGGTGGGTGGAGTTGTGGGCACATGTACGTATATTTGCACGCACATGTGTGTATATCTATATCTCCTAAGTAACATGATGATTAGGCACTTTATAATTGCCTAGATAGATACTCATTTCTTTATTTTAATAATAATGCTTAGCACATCTATAGCAACTTCTATCTATAGATCCCAAAGTGCTCCACAAAAGTGTATATCTTTATCTCCATTTATAGATGAGGAAAACAAAGCACAGGGAGATAAGTGATAATGCCCAAGGTGATATAGCTGCTCATTGGTAGAGCCTCCTGACTCTCTGTATGGTGCCCCAACCACTGGACTATGCTTGTGAGAAAAGTATAAGTAGTTCTGAGTGTGTGAGATACATTTGCACACAATTTATGGGGCCCAATTCTGAGAGATGCTAAGAAACCTGATCTCCCCATTGAAGTCACTCCCTGTGTTGCTTCTGTGGTTTTTGTTTTTGTTTTATCATCTCTGTTTCTATGATGTATTCTCTTCTCACTAGTCATGCTTCTTCTGTCCAGAAGACAGCATGTGCAAAAGCATACCTCAAGAAGGGGCAGAGCTTAGGAAAGGGACAACCCTTTTAAAAGAACAGGAGCCAGGATGATGGCCAGCATGTATTGAATATGTCCACTTATTTTCTGATGTCATTTCTAAAGTTGTCAGATGTTGACCTGGACATTCACTGGCTGGAAACTGGCATATTTGGTTACTTCCATTTTATGAGAAGTTGGCTAAAAACAATGTTAAGGCTTGTTTTGTCATTCCAAAAGGTTTCGGCAACAAAATATGAAATAGTGGAATCTTGGAAACTAGAGACATGAGACAAAATTCTCTTTGGTTCAGCTGATGGGTACACAGATGTAAAAATGTTCAGATTACTGGGGAACTTTTTGGTAACTTTCCCCAATTTAGAAACATCCAAATTGTCTCCAGCCTTGTTCATAGACTTTAAGGCCAGAAGAGACCATTAAAATCACCTAGTCTGACATTTTGCATAATACAAGCCAAGGCACCTCACCAGTGGTTCCTGCATCAAGCCCATAGCTGCTGGTTGAGCTATAGCATATCTTTTAGAAAGACCTCCAGATTGATTTAAAGACTTTTCCCCCACAGCCAGCAAAAGAACTTCTATGCATATCACCATTCCATAGCTATCTATCAATATAAAAGTAAAAGTCAATAAGCTGTCATGCAGATGGAGTTCTTCTTTTCTCTTACACATTATTCTTTCAAGAGCTGTTGTGTCACTTAGCTTACTCCACTTTCCTGTTCTAGGAGATAAGTGATTTATAGTAGTCCAATAAGACATTTTGGGCCCAACAAATCTAGTAGGAAATGACATTCTTGTGAATCAGTACATGCAGGCTTTGAGTTGGTGAGTCCCAATATTAGCCATAGTGGCAGCAACAAAAGGTTTTAATAAGAAGTTAATACTGAAGTGTATCTCTCCCCAAAAACTCCTATAGAACTGTCCAAAATGTATGTGGGAAGGAATGAGAGGATCTTCTATCTCTTTAATGTCTACTTTGGGTACAACAATTGAAGTTCTAACATTGTTTTGCTGACATGCTATAGGATCTTTGCTCCCAAATGTATTTAACTGTGTCATATTACCATTGCTGCTTCTTCGTAATGCACATCTAGCTTGTCTGTGTAGAATGTTGTTTTTTATTGAGCATGAGGTGTAAGTCAATGCAGAGTTTGACCATGTGTGTGTTCCAACTAAAATAATTCAGCTTCTAAACTAAACCTTTTATTTATTCATTTTTGCTTCTCCAGTATTTGCTGCTCACATACCACTAGACTGTTATGTCACTGCTTGACTGGCTAGCATTTTCAGTGCTGTTAGTGAGGGTAGAATTCACTGTAGTTAGACTTAAGTGGAGCTGAGGCCTTGTCCTGGCCCTCAGCAGAGGGTGAATATTACCCTGAAAAAAGTATGTAGACTCCTGCTAAGTCAGGATCTTTCCAAAGCCTTAACTAATGTCAGCCCCACCATCTCCTGAAACCCATTCCCTGAAAGTTGCCTTCTCACACATTGGGCCCTTTGACAGCTTCCCAGTAGCCTTTACTAAAATCTTGTGAGAACCCTTGGTGCTCATGCTGGCTCCCGTGGGAGGTGGACAGCTCAAAGTATAGCAGTGCAATTTCTGGGTCCACAGGAAAGAAACTGAAAGCATTAGGGGATTTTGCCTAATTTGCATAGAACTTATTGCTTCACTGCAGTAGGAGCTAAATCAATCGATTCAGGGGAAACACCTTCATTTTGAGGGGACTTGCATTCAGAAAAATTACTATAATTTAAAAGTTCAGCCATTCCCTTTGACTAATGATCTGTTCATTTTGACATTACAAAATAATCTTTCAGCAGACAGGCCCTCACCAGTGTCTAAGAGAAACTGAGCTCCATGGGGAGGGAACCTTGCTAATGATTATTTATATTACAACAGTGCCTAGAAGCCTCCTCCTCTGGGGCTCCCATTGTGTTCATATACACAGTAAGAGACAGACCCTGCTCTGAGGAGCCACCAGTCTAAATATATAAGACAAATGAGTGTGAGAGAAGATTTATCATCACCCCCAATTTCACAGAGTGGGAACTGAGGCACAGATAAACTAAATGATTTACCCAAGGTCACAAAAGATATCTGGAGAATATCCAGGAGTAGAACCTAGATCCCGATCCAGTGCTTTAACCATAAAGCCATCCTTCCTTTTGCTTTTTAAGCTGTATTGTATTGTAACCTTAAATATTTTCATTTTCCTAAAGGTGGGTCTGAACCCTGCGTAGAAATATTCGAGCAACCCAGGCAAAGAGGCATGCGTTTCAGGTACAAATGTGAGGGAAGATCAGCAGGCAGCATTCCAGGAGAACGCAGTACCGACAGCAATAAGACATATCCCTCTGTAGAGGTAATACTGTTGTTATCCATAATTATTTTTTTCATTGCACCATGCTGCAGGTGTGCATGGGACTCTATACAGTAAATAAGTGGCCTGATTCTCCATTCTGTAATTCTGCTTTTTTGTTTGTTTTTTTTCTTTCTCTATCATAACTTCACTGAAGCTGATGAAGTTACAACAACTAACATAACAGAGTGGAGAATAAGCCTCTTGGTTCCTACTCTGCAAAGCTTACAGTCTAAATTGACAGCAGTCAGACAAGCTGCAGAGGAAGGTAACAAGCCAGGGTGATGGAAGGAAGGGACACCGAGTATGCCTACTTGGTGGCTTGGGTTGTTCAGGATGGATTGGGTTTCTTCTTAGCTTTTTGTTTGTTCTGGGTACTTGCATAACTATGTTTTTTAACAATTGAGGGGGAATTAACTAGAGGACTAATTGCAGGTTCTGAGGAGGGTTTTGAAGGAGGTTGTCTGGGGTACAGGGTTTGGGAAGGGTGTGCCAGCTGCAGGATGTAGCACTGGAGAAGGCCCAGAGGTGCTTGTTGCAGATGGGAACAAAGGGAGCCTGGGGTGAGGTGAATTTGGGGGAATGTAGGGATCAAATAGATAGATACATATAACCAGTGATTCGGAGGTAGAGCTGTACAGAGCCTGGAAAACCCCAATGAGGAGTCTGAAATTGAGGTGGAAAGGGATGCAGAGTCAATAAAACAGTCGAGAAAGGGGAGTGTTGTGGTCAGAACAGCAGGAGAAGATGATTTGGTAGCTGCATTATAGATAGATTGAATGGTAATAAGGTAGATGTCAGGAAGATAGGAGAGAAGAGATTCACAGTAGTCTAGGCAGGACATGATCAAGGCCTGGACAAGGATTTGGGCAGTAGAGATGAAAAGGAATGGATGAATTTTGGATCTGTTGTAAAGGAAACAGCTCCAGGAGTTAGCAACAGCCTGAATGTGTGGGATGAAGGAACATGAGTTTTGTGAGCCTGGGAAACGGGAAGGGTCACGGAAATATCTGCTGTGATGGAGAAGGGAGGGGAGGACTTGGGGAGGTAGATGAATTGCAGCTTTATTGTGTTGCTTTTAAGTTGATGGTGGGACATCCAGGAGTAACTGTATCAGGGCATGCGGAGGGGAGAGGTAGATGTGGGAGTCATCAATAGTTGAAACCATGAGTGGGGTTAAGATCCCATCGGGGTAATATATAAAGAGAGAAGAGGGGGCCCAAGGACAGAATCTTATGGCATACTAGCGAAGAGGAGAAAAGGGGAGACGATGGAGCCTTTAGGCAGACATTGAAGGAGCTGTCTGAGAGAGAGGTGGTGTGCCAGCTGCATAAAAGCCCCTGGAGATGAGCAAGAGTTGAAAAGGATGGTGTGTGGACAATGGGGCTGAAACAGCAGTGTGTAGCTCCACATCACAGATCAGAAGCAGTGCTATGAAATGGAACCCTGTCCCTGGAGCTCTGATTGGCCAGGGAATGAACAAACAGGAGGTGCCAGCCTCCCTCACTCTTTGACTGATTAAAGAGCTGGCAGGAAATCCCACCCTGTCTGTGTCTTGTTGGCTCTCCTGCAATTGGAGAAGGGAAAGGGACTCTGTGGGCTGCTAGAGAGGGCGTGTGGTGCTGCAGGGACATAGCAGGCTGAGTCCAGGGAGCAGCCTGAGCATGTGGCCCCTGTGACCTTGAGCAGTGCTGCACTTGAGGATCAGCCAGAGCCCGAAAGGAAGGAGGCCCCTGATCGTGTCTGAGAGAGCATGGTGGAGATGGTAGGTTTGCTGCTCAAGGTGACTGTTGCTAACAAAGCTGTGTGTGTTACCAATAGCAGTGTTAAAGTGATTTCTGGGTGATTTCCTGCATCCCAAAAGGCTGTAGGTGGGATTTCCACTCCAACGCCAGGGATGGGAGTTTGGAACTGACTATCAGCAAAGAGAACCAGCCTCCACCATAGGTGGAAAGGTCCAGGAGGGCGAGGGTAGAGAGGAACCCTGTGGGTTTAGTGAGAGCAGTGGGGTGGAAGAGGTGAAAATCTGATTGCAAGAGTAAAGGAGAGAGTTAGCAGGGAAGGAAGTCAAAGCAGGAAGAGTTGGCTGCATGCTGAAGGGCTTAGGTGTGAAGAGGAGGTGGGGGAAAGGAGTAAGTATTTAGAGAGTTCGGGATTATTCTTAGGGTAAGCAGAGACCGTGACATATCTGAAGGCTGAGAGAAAAGAACCAGATGAGAGAGCGAGTGAGAGAGAGCACGAACGAGGAGGGAATGAGGGAGGTTTCAGAGTATTATGGAGACCAGGATCAGACAAAGGGTTGGAGAAAAAGACTACAATGAATGCTTCATCCTCAGAGACGGGGTGGGGGCGGGAAGAAAATGTTGAGGGAGGAATGGAACAGTTTTGAGGCGGGGGAAGTGGAGGAGGAGAGCAAGTATCACAGTTAACGTACACCCCTTAACATATCTGTCAGATATGTTTTCAAGCTGTTACTTTCAATCAGTTTAGGCCAAATTGTGCCCTTAGATTCACCCACGTAACCCTCACTGACTTCACTGGGAGCTATCTGCCTGAGGGCAGAATTTGGCACACATATCTGAAGCACACTGGGAGTTAGGCTCACAACTGTCCTAAAAAACCTATTGGGAGTGGGAGGTTTTGTGCAGCTCCATGCACAGTGTGCTGATCATTTTGCCAAAGGCTCAAGAGGGTCTTTTCTCTTAAAATGGTCGTATGGCTCAAAGCTGTAATGATAACGTTATAGGTCCTGTACAGCATACTTTACTTGGGAAAAATCTCCTGTTGCTTCAACAGATGGGAATCTCGCCTGTGTAAGGGTTCGTACCATTTTTGGATCAACTAATGGGCCTAATCCAACTCCCATTGAAATAATGGAAAAACTCTCATTGATTTCAGTCTTGAATCTTGCCCTTCAGTGGGAGTCCCTGTGTGGCCCTGAATGCGGAATTGGATGTATTTGTAATGAAAATTAGGCATGGTAATAAAATATACCTTGTAATGTCAGGGCAAAATGCACCCCACACAGAGTGCCTGCATGAAGCTTACGCAGCACTTTAGGCGCTTTGCACAGGGGCAAATTTAGCTTCTAGATCCTGATGCAAAGTCCATTGATCCAACATAAATACGCCCACTGACTTAGTGGGGCATTGAGTCAGGCCTATGGAGAGTTCTCTGAGTCGAGATTAGAGGGACATTGTTTTCACAACAACATGGAGTAGAAAGAATTAAAATGTAAAAGAAATCAATAGTTTGACAATGACCAGTGAATTTCTTGACTACAAACCTCTTGTAACTTAGCCAGGCTGGTTAATGATGTGATTTATTTTTCCAAATAAAAGCCTAATTCTTTCTGGACATTTCAGATATCTATATTTTGTCAGACAAATGGCTGAAATACACTATATTTTTATTTGTAATTGTTCCATCTCTGGCTTTCAATGTGAAATGAATGGTAATTTGATGAAACAGCCTCTGAATTTTCAGGAGAAAAGGATTGGGTTTTCATTTCTAGTGCAACAATTAAGACAAACTGTATTCCCACTTATCCATAGGACCTTGTCAGTGTCGCCTGTCCACTGTCCAGAATTATGCAATCTTTTAGAGCGATGTGATTTAGAATTTAAGTGTATTTCTCCTTAAATTTTTGCAGGTTCTGAACTTTGATGATAAAGTGAAAGTAAGGATTACATTAGTGACAAAGAATGAGCCCTACAAGCCGCATCCTCATGACCTGGTTGGAAAAGACTGTAGGGATGGCTACTATGAAGCAGAATTTGGACGAGATCGCAGAGTCCTATCGTAAGTAGCAGTGTTGTTGAGTTTTAGACTAAAAATGTCAGTGATGTGCTGGAGAGGCTCTCGGGGGGTCAACCAGATTTTAACCTTTGTTAAAATCCCACCACCAGATTGAAAGGACAGTTGGAATGATTTCCTTGCCAGAGCTGGAGTTCTCTCCCCTCTGTGTATTCTCCTAACCCATCCCTGGCACCCTACAAAATATTTCTGAACAGAACTGTCTTTTTGCCTTTGGAATATGCTATTTGTTTAATACCTTATTTAGTCTCTTCCTTTCCCATCCTCCTGCCTCTGTTTCTCTTTCTTTCTTTCTTGACTTTCTTTCTCTTTTTTCTTTCCTCTGCATTTCCTATTAGGCAGCTCCTAATGCCCACCTCTTGTGGGCTTGACTTCTAGCCCTTTCCCACTCTATGCACTAAAATGGTCAGCCGTGAAATAGGTAATGATGATACTTAATTTGTCATCATTAGAATCAACACTCTCTAAGGAGATTAATGGAGTTTAGGAGAGTAATAATAATTTCATAATAATTGTTTCAGGCTTCTGTAGGCTCAGGAAGACAACTCTGCATTGATTAACACAGCATTCACATTTGGAAGGTTATCTTTGCAACCACAAGGCCTAGAAACTTACCTTATTTTTTAAATGAACACTTATAACACTAAATGTCATGCAGGCCCATAAATAAATCAAGCAGGCCAGGTGTTTGGAGACAGTGGATTAGAGGATCCTAGCATGGATATCTCAGCCCTTCATCATTCTAAAATACATTATTGTGTGTGTGAGATTTTGGAGAGAAGACAAATACTGAGGCCCTGTCTGTTCAGCATGGACATTAAGGCCCTGAGACTTCTGAAAATCAGGCCTCTTTCAGAAAGTACTGAGCCACCTACTCTCTGAAAATCAGGCCTCTTCAAAGTGTCTCCTATTAGGCACCCCCAAATCACCAGTTGCTTGTGAAAATCTTGGCCTAAATTTGTTGACAGATATGTACCATCATAAATGGGTTAGCTATAGCTAAAGATAGAAATAAGATGATTGAAAGGGAGAAAGTAGCTGGAAAAGAGCAGTGGGCTAAGAATTGTATCCTGTGAGACTCTGAAGAGGAGTCTCAGCAGCAATGGAGTTACCCTTTGAGCCATATTCAGCCCTGGTGTAAGTAGGCACAGCTCCAATTTAATGCTGGTATAGCTACTCATTAGGGTGTTATGAACATTTCAGTTAACTGCTGCATGCAAGGGAGTTGCTAACAAACATATCTATGCCATGTAAGATGAAGGTAAGAGCATAACCTACTGTAGGAGGTATGGACTTTGGTCGTTTTTCCATAGAAGAATTCACAACTGTGTCTGTTCACTCCTTATGGTCTGTAATCTTTGGAAGTTGATTATTGCTCTTGAGAAAACAAAATGTTTACAAACTAGACTGTGCAGAGTGGGGAGGCTGGTGAGAAAATAAAACTAATACACCAGGATCCAGACTGTGATCTGTTAAACTATGGTTAGGGCCTTCTGCAGCTATCCGGGCAGGGACAGGATTTGTCCAAGAGTGACTATACTAGTGCACGTGACTATCGCTGTGTTAAGATTTGTACTACCCTGCTTTGATAATATACTGGTTTTAATATGTCTCCCTTTATTTTCCTCTCCCTCCTTCCCCCACTTCTGTTTCCCCTGCTCCTTGTCACGCAGCTGGCACTGAAGTAGGGCCGCCTAATTTTGCTGTGCATTCATAGAATCGTAGAATATCAGGGTTGGAAGGGACCTCAGGAGGTCATCTAGTCCAACCCCCTGCTCAAAGCAGAACCAATCCCCAATTAAATCATCCCAGCCAGGGCTTTGTCAATCCTGACCTTAAAAACTATTAAGGAAGGAGATTCCACCACCTCCCTAGGTAATGCAGTCCAGTGTTTTACCACCCTCATAATGAAAAAGTTTATCCTAATATCCAACCTAAATCTCCCCCACTGCAACTTGAGACCATTACTCCTTGTTCTGTCATCTGCTACCACTGAGAACAGTCTAGATCCATCCTCTTTGGAACCCCCTTTCAGGTAGTTGAAAGCAGCTATCAAATCCCCCCTCATTCTTCTCTTCCACAGACTAAACGTCCCCAGTTCCCTCAGCCTCTCCTCATAAGTCATGTGTTCCAGTCCCCTAATCATTTTTGTTGCCCTCCGCTGGACTCTTCCCAATTTTTCCACATCCTTCTTGTAGTGTGGGGCCCAAAACTGGACACAGTACTCCAGATGAGGCCTCACCAGTGTCGAATAGAGGGGAATGATCACGTCCCTCGATCTGCTGGCAATGCCCCTACTTATACATCCCAAAATGCCATTGGCCTTCTTGGCAAGAAGGGCACACTGCTGACTCATATCCAGCTTCTCATCCACTGTAACCCCTAGGTCCTTTTCTGCAGAACTGCTGCCGAGCCATTTGGTCCCTAGTCTGTAGCGGTGCATTGGATTCTTCCGTCCTAAGTGCAGGACTCTGAACTTCATCAGATTTCTTTTGGCCCAATCCTCCAATTTGGCTAAGTCAGTTTCTCTTTCCTGCTCCAGCCCCTCTGCTCAGCTGCAGTGATGTGGTCACTAGCCAGTCCTTTTACAGTGATACCCAAGCATATTTCAGAAAAGGGTGAGACTTTGTACGTTTTGAGTACCCGTTGGTTAAGGAGCTTTTAGTTTAAAAGTCCAGTTTGGCCCACAAGATGACTGGTACTTGATAGTTATGAATAATCTACAGCAGTAGAATAATTGCAGTCAGTTTTTATGTAGCAGATAATGTTTTTGTTATGTATTTAATTGACAACTATAATTTACAATGCTCTGATAGTACAACAGGCAGAGCCTAAAGTGCTGTGTGCTTAGATTGCTTTCTGAGTTGGCGTCCTACTTTCTCTAACTCCCTGTCTGCATTACAAACACAACTGGTTACAACACAGTTGTGCCCCTATTTTGTAGTATGGAGGGGACCTTAACCCTCTCTCCAAATTGTTCGAAAGTGCTGGGCTGTCAAATTGTAATTTGGGGACATGATCCAGATCTCATCTGTACCACTGAAACATGCTTTAACTGTGTTTGGGGGAACAACTGTATTCTATCCAGGTTTCCCCCAAAACAATTGCATTTGTAGTGTAGACAAGGCCTAAAAAAATAGTCCCTATAAAACAAAATGATACAGCAATAACAGTGCAGTCTAATATTCTCTGCAAACCCTAAATACTGGAAACCAGAATTGGAACCAAAGTCATCTAATTAAATCATGAGACAGCACTGCATTTTTTTTAAAAAATCAGAATTCAGTCCAGTTAGACAAACACCTGTCTGTGATGGTCTAGAATGATCATACTTAGTCCTGCCATGAGTGCAGGGGACTGGACTAGATGACCTCTCGAGGTCTCTTCCAGTCAGTCTTATGATTTTATGAAATGAGGCTTATATTAGCCCTTCAGTGAGTTAGTTCTCTAACTGCAGTATGGCCTTAGAATGTGGGTGGGGGTGGGGGAGAGAAGGGGAAGGAAGATGACTGGATTTCTGTAGAAAGGGATGGATTCAGCAGTAGCAGGATGGGACTGAGGAACTTTCAGGGCAATGTTGGCCCATCGTTGAGAGAGACAGATGGTAGTACTACGTGATCAGGAAGTGTCTCGGGAAGTCTCCAGGCATAGCTCAGGTAAAGAGTATTTGTGGGGTTTCTAGGGAAGGGAATTGCCAGTACTTCTGGAGGCGCAGCGGAACCTGGTGGCATAACTGACTCCTGTGTTCTAGTGATATTACAGTGTGTTCAGATTCTTACTTCCTACTTCCCCACCCTGCTTTGATGATGTCATGGTTTTTCCATGTGGGAAAGAATCAAATTGTGGGGACTCCCCCCACCTCCTTTGCTGACTTGATGTAGTCATATGCAAATGAGGAGGAACTGTAGCTCTTTAGAACTTTTCCATAACTAGATGAGATTTCAAACTTTATAAAAATTAACTTCAAAATACTGTTGCAGATTTGCATTTCCTGGTGTGAGACTGTGGGCCAGCTCCTCAGCTGATGTAAATTGAAGTAGCTCCTTTTATGTCAGTTTACACCAGTTGAGACACTGGTCCTTTATATATTTTTAGCATTGCTAGGTTACTATATTCAAACTCCAGTGATAACTCTTTTTAATGTAAAAAAATATTCCCCTGTTTTATTTTATGTAAATTCTTTTTTTTTGTCATTACCCTTATTTTGGAAATATAAAACCATCTTTTTAAAAGCTCTTTTGCCATCTTTATTTCCTACACAATTTGTTAATAAGATATATTTTTGACAAAAGATCGTACAATTTGATTCTTTACAGGGAGGATTAGAATTTAGCTTTCGAATATCTGTGCCAGTGATTAAGTGAAACAGTTTTTGTTGTTGTTTTTAATCACATTGTTACATGTGCTCTAGTTTTCAGAATTTGGGCATTCAGTGTGTTAAAAAGAGAGACCTGAAAGAATCAATCTGTTCACGAATCGCAAGAAAGATCAATCCATTCAGTGGTGAGTAGCTGTTAATAAACAGTTTGAAATGCATGTTAAAGAACTTGGACAGCAAAGCGATTTAATTTGCGAGCACTTTTTATTATAATGCCCTGGCTCTTTTGATGGAGATGTATTTTAAAATATAGGCTTTTAGATACTGTCAAATCTCTTCCCTTTAGCTTCTTTATTTTCCCCCCCCCCTCCTTCCTCACTCTCATCCTGTGATTATTCTGTTCAGTAGGTTGCTCAGAGGTGAAAGTAAGCCAGTACTGGGACCAGCTTTCCCAGATGGCAATCTAAAGCCCTGGGGTAGCAGCGGCGGGGCTCTGGCGGGGATTTAAAGGGCCCCAAAGCTCCAGCCCCCGATACTGCCCCGGCCCTTTAAATCCCCACTGGAACCCTGCTGCCAAAGCCCTGGTCTCCTTTCTCAGGTAGCAAGGGTTTAAGGGTCCTGGTTTAAGGACATTGGGCTGCAGGAGGAAACTTCCCCAGGAGATCCTCCAAGTGTCCCATGAATGAGGCTCTCAAACTCTGCCAGGCATAGATTGAGTTAGACTATTAGCAGTTTCTTGCTGACACACCACTTTAATGACAGGTTTTGTAGCTGAACTGTGAAGGGTTAACATGGCAAGGAAAATATTTAAATCAATTATTCCAGGACTTGTTGAAAAAAAAACTGTGTGGCAAACTTGAAAAAAAGTGTGTCAATACAACAATCAAGTTTCCTAATCATATTTTTGTTTCTCTACTGCTATTTTTGGAAGATACTTGGGTTTAACAGGTTACTTGCTTGCAACTACAGCTGCTGCTTGATCCCATAGTAAAAGCATAATGATGTGTTTGACATCAGAATCCATTGCCATGGCATTTTGTGATATCGGAAATCTGACTGCCTCAAATAGGTGGTGAAGACAGATTTCTAAAGGGACTGATCCTGCAAAACCTTATTCACATGAACAATACTTACTTTTGAGTGTGCATTCATCAGGCCCAGAGTGTTTGAAACAGGGTGAATAAAAATCCATTATTTAAAAAAGAAACTTTACAGAAATTAAATCAGATGTCCACACTTACATGTTGTTGTTTCTTTATTTTCTTCCCATTTTTATAGTTTTAAATTGCTGGAGTGGATATCTTGCACTTGTTGCTTTGATTAGTTTCCTCTAACTGTTAGAAGAATTCAGATTTGTACATGAAGACTTTTCTGTTTAGAAGTTTCACATTTAAAATGCCCATCTTATGCTGTAAAAGACATACCTGTGGCCTCTTTAATATCCTCACTGTGAAAACAGCACAAACAGAAACACAAAATTGAAAAGCAAGTAGCCTGTTCTATATTCACAGCTAACACCACCTTCTGATCCACTGAACTTTCCACAAGTCAAAAAAGCTGAAATGTTCTTGAAAATCCCAACCTTGATACCTAAATAAGGATTTAAATGCCTAACTTTAAGCTTTAAAAAAAAAAAATTCCATATATGTATAAAAAAGTTCACAATGTTGTTAATGTATTGAAAGTCTAAATAACTTTTATTAACATTAAAGCAATTTTGTTTTGACGTGACAAAGACTTTGTGCCACTAAGAGGGAAGTTTTTAATACAAATAAAATGATGGGTGGAATAGCCTAACCCTTTCATTATTTCTTTTTACCAGTTAGGTCTGATTTCTGACACATCAGTTTTGGACCATTGATTTCTGGTCTACGCTGCTTTTGTTTAGCAAGCATGGTCTTAACATGTCTTTGAGTTATAGTAGCAGATCTTTTTGTTTGGATTACTTCAGTTTTACTGTGTCCCTTTTGCACCTTTGCCCATCTTCACTGATTGTTATAAGTTATTGTGACATTTTTATGAACTTTCACTTCTTACTGTTAAGCTCATGATCAGGGTAGGCCTAATTATCACAACAGGGCAACACCGAAGTTATAGCTCTCAAGTTAACTTTGCAATGAAGACTATATATGTATTGTGAAGAATTTGTGAAAAAATCTTTCTCAGCACAGTTTCCCAGAGGATTAGCACTGTTAGCCAGAGCGGTCCAGTGTGAGAAACCAAGAGTGCTCCATCCTCCTGGCTGCTGGGCGATGGCATGTGCATGGGCTTCCCCCCTAGAATTTGGCAAATGGATGCTGCTGAGGGCCCCCATTCACTTTAATGGTTTTGCCTAGTAAGTGGTGGATTAGTCTTGAGAACCCACTTCCTTCCCCAGTTACTAAATTAAACTTCCGCGTCGTCCCCATTTTCTCCTTTGTTCTGCCTCTCCTTGCTGCCCCTTCTTACCCGTCCTTCGTTTCTTCTCTCATAGATGATCCCTCACTCACTTCACAGTAGTCACACTCTCCACAACTCCCACTCACACCCACACATCACATTCTCACAGACTCACCGACACATGACCGTCATGCTCCCCTCCCACACACCCCCATCACTCTCTCCACAACTTCCCTCTGCCAGCCACGCTCTGCAAGACCCCCTTCCCCTCCACCATGCTTTCCTATCCCAGCCACACTCTCTGAAGACCACCTCCCCTGCACTGCCCCCTCACTACCACTTTCCTCTGCTGATAGGACTGATTTACACTAAGGCTTACTAAAGTCACTGAATGAACACAAGAGTTCTCTTTAACACAGGAGAGGATCTTTAAGAGGGAACTTTCAGAACATTTTGTGAGGTGCAAAACAGCAGAAGTCTCTGCAGTGGATGTCTCAGCTATTTAAAGGAGTGATGTTCTTAAAAAAAACAACTAGAAGCAATCAGCCTAAATTCTCAAACTGAAAAATTCACTGAATGACAACCTACCAGTTTGTTTGATTAGTACTAGGTAAACCCACTGAGAAGAGCGAGACACAATCGTCACCCAATTACATTTGCTTGAGAAATCCTTTCATTCCTTCACCACCGCCACCCCCATGCATACACTCCTTCCTGTTTAATCTTATGCTGAAATTTGGACTTTCGCTTAAAGTGAAAACTTTGCAAATTATTTGAAGTGGGGGGGGGGGGGTGAGTTAGTATACAAAATTGGAAGCATAAAATTATTGTTGCTAAAGGAGACACTACGTGGCTAAACTGAGGCTTCAAAAGAGATTTAGCTGAGCTTCATTTGACAGCTGCTGGATAAGTTCCCTTGGAGATGGTTCTTCAGTTCCAGTTTTTAGGTTAGATTGAAAACAGGAAGAGAAGCTTGTCTAAAGACAGAATTGGCTACATAGAGCAGGACACTGTGACTCAGTCATTTTTATTTCCATTCTAATTCTGCCCTTGACTTGTGTGTGACCTCATAGCTTTTCTGGGCCTCAGTTTCCTCGTCTGTAAAATGCTTTCCTACCCTTCGAAGCACTTTAATATGTGTGGAGAAGAGACAGACTTACTCATTGCTATTAATTTTAGTTTTTACTGGCTAGTTGGCTTCCTAGATGCTTTTTTGGTGATGGGCACTACATAAAATCATGAGACAGTGTGAGATGTTTCTTCCACAGGTTTGCTGTAGCGAAATCCCATTGATAGTGTATAGGGCCAAATTCTGCCTTCAGAAAGGCCAGGTATCTCTCTTCGAAGGAGCAGTTGTGACTTAACTTCACGTAGCCCTGCAGGGATGTAAAATCTTCACTTCACCACCCCTGCACACAGTGCAGGACCTACATAGGCATGTGGGGAGAGCAGGGACTGCATGCCAGGTATTTTGCTCTTGCAAGTGAGGTGCAGGGAGTAGCTGGAGCCATCTACTCCCCAACTTTGCTCCAGTCTGGAGGCGAGGGCTGGAGTAAGCGGAATCTGGTAGTGGGCAATATAACTCTCAACCCCTGCTCTAAAGGGGTTTTGGAGGAATTGTCTCAGAGGAGTATCTTCGAGTCAGTCTTTTATGAGCTACTCCCAAGGCAGTGCATCTACATGCCATCCCTTACACAGGGATGAGAGTAAACACTGAGTCTAGCCCTCAATCTGTATGAACTGGCTGCATAGTGGGAATGTATGTGGCCTAGTGAGTGAAGTACAGTTTTTGATCGTTAGGACAATAGTCATAGTTGTATTTGTTAGAGAGGTAGAGGCTTAATTCTGCTCAGCAATATGTGCACACTGTGTGAGTTACTGAGGCTACAATGTGTCACGTGATAAATTAAGCTGGTATTCTTAACACCGCCCTTTCTGCACACTTTGCATTTTATAAAATCAGCACAAGGCCTTTTGGCAGCTTGGCACTTTTGCCTCAGAAGTTTCCATGCACGTTAAGGTTAGATGCTGAGTTGCCCGCCTTTCAGTTCTAGAGTGGGTGGCTTCCACAAGTCAGCTTGATGTTATTGCTTGGGGTGGGAGGGAGGAGTCTGCTATTAATCAGGTATGGTGACCTCTAACAAGCTGCACCTACCTCATCTATACTTCTTTTCAATATTCCAAATAACCTTTCACTTTCCCTATACAATCTCATCACAAGAGAACTTCAGTCTTTAATCCCAAAATAATTTCACCTGATAGTGTATTGGTCCTTCTGGCAGCTTTAGGCCATGTCTACACTACTACTTATGTTCACAAAACTTATGTCGCTCATTGGTGTGAAAAAAACACACACCTGATCAACATAAGTTTCGCTGGCACAAGTGCTCGTGTAAACAGCGCTGTGTTGGCGGGAGCGCTTCTCCTGCCAACATAGCTACCGGTGCTCGTTGAGGTGATTTTATTATGTTGACGGGAGAGCTGTCGTCCATCAGCGTAGAGTGACTACATGAGTGATCTTACAGTGCTGCAGCTGCATTAGTGTAGACATAAAAAGAAGGGCTTGATTTTACCAGTGGGTTGGTTCACATTTATGCCAGGAACTTGGAATTACACAGTGATGAATCAGGTCCAGAATTTTTGCAGTTTAATGTTACAGAAGCAAGAAAAATGAGCTCTCCAGAGATGCATAATTCCATAGAACCCAACTCTTGGGGCTGTATTGCTAGTGAGAGAATGGCAGAGAACGTTCCTTTCTGTCTATCTTGCCCCATCACCGTAGCATCTGGGCATTTCACCCAAGTTGGTGGATTTATCCTAGCAACACCCTTGCGAGGTAGCAAAGCATTATTCTCCATTTAAGGATGGGGGCTGAGACACAGAAGGATTAGGAGTGGGATTTTCAAAGGAACATCCCAGTGTAATTTAACGGATTTATCAAAGGTCATCCAGGGAGTCTTGCAGCAGACCAGAAACTGAACCCAGTTCCCCTAAGTCCTCCCAGGCCAGGCCTGGTCTGCACTACAAAGTTTTGTCAGCATAGCTTTGTCAGTCAGGGGTATAAAAAACATACCCCCCAGTCTACATAGTTCTGTCAGCAAAAGCCTCAGTGTAGATACAGCTGTGCTGAGAAGATCTTTTGTCAGTGTAGCTAATGTTTGTGGAGGGATGGTGTTACTATGCTGACAGAAAAACTCCTGTCAACTTACGCTGTCTCTCCATCGGGTACTCTGCCAGTTTAGCTGTACTAACAAAGCATTTGTAGTGTAGACAAGGCCTTAGGTATTCAAACTGGAAGTGTAACTTTGGGTTCAGGAGACTTACTCCTGCTAGCTCTGATTGAACTAGCTCACTAAAAATAGAGCAGCTCTAGCTGCAGGATGGGCTAGTTGCCCTGAGTATGTACCCGTCCGAGACCATAGTCATGTACTCAGGGTGGCTTGTCCTTCCTGCCATTGCGACTGTACTCTGTTTTCAGCATGCTAGCTCAGTCAGACCATTTTTCTCCAGTCTGTCTTGCCATTGATGGCAGAGGATCTCCTTGGGGATAACTGTGCTGTTCTCATCTGTTTAGAGCTTTCCCTTGACTACCCAACTATTTTTCTATAGGAAATTATTCCAGGTTCCATAGATCCTGATTTTTGGATGGTCAAGCAGAAGGCAGTAGCCAGGAGTGCTATTTTTTCATCTACTCTTGGAAAAGAAATGACAACCGTTCCCCTCAGAAGCAGACCTTGCCACAGTGATCCATGCCTGTGGATCATCTCCAGACTGGATTACTGCTCTGTGCTCTATACTGGGGCTACATCTGAAGACCACCCAGAAACTTGAGTTTATACAGAGTGCACCTGCCCACTTAGGGCCTCTCAACCCAAACACTGACTTCTTTTATGTCAAGTTTATTGATGGGCAGTTAGTTTGAGGTAATTGAATGCCAATTAATTTGAGGTAGTTAATATATTTGTAAAGGCCCCCAGACGTTTCTTTCAAGTCACAAACATTTTAAGTTTATCCTAAGGGCTAGTCTACACTTAAAACACTACAGCGGCACGGCAACACACAGTGTAGCAACGGGAGGGGTTCTCACATCAGTGTAGCTAATCCACCACCCCAAGAGGTGGAAGCTAGATCAGTGGAAGAAGTCTAGTGCTGTCTACACTAGCAGTTAGTTCGGTTTAACTAAATTGCTCAGGAGTGTGGATTTTTCGCACCCTCTGAGTGACATAGCTGGGTCGAGTGTAGACCTGGCTTTAATCTGATCACATTGTTGTGTTTGATTTTCCCCACTCCTACAAATCACTGGAGTTTTGGATTGGATTTTAAAGAGCGCTCAGCATTGGTCTAACTGCATTGGTCTAATGTTTGACTTCAGCGGGAGCAGAATTAGTCCACTGCTGAATGCTTTTGGAAATGCTGCCCTCAAATGTGGGGAGCTATTGCAGCATATAGATTTTAAATAGTGATTTATAAATTGTTCTCTTAAGATCTGTAACTTTTTAATAGTCCACCTACTACCTCTTCAAGTTGAGGGTTCCATAATCCTATTTACTCTTTCCAGGTAGCATAATTTTCCACCCTTTTTTTTTTTTTTTTTTTTTTAAAGAGGGACAGACATTTGGAGGAACTAGTTGTCACTGAAGCTGCAATACAGAGATGGAATTTAGGGCTCCCTGCTGAAGTCAATGGCTTTGGAACTTGCAGCAGTTATAGTTCCTTGTTAGTCTCCACCCTAGCTGCATGGATGCAGAAGTGGAGAGCTGTTACAGGTTTTATTATTTTTGACACAGATAAATAAATATCTCTTTACAGCAGTTGTATCAGAGTATCTCTTGAAACAGTGGTAAGTAGCACTGAAGTGACAAATTAATAGAAAAATCATTTATTAATGAGTGTAGCCTCTTTCTTGTAGCATATTGATTTTAAGCAGCTAACCATTTTCAGTGTTGGTGACTCCCACAATTTTATTGCAAATCTCAGGACAGTTGATGTAATTTTTTCTAATTCCCAGTGCCAGGAGTAAAGTGACAGGTGAGATAATCTTTTATTTAAAAATGTAAGCTACATTTCTAGCTCTCATGATTATAGACAAAAGTTTGACTCTAAACCCAGAAAGCAGATGATAAAAATCTTCAAATTTACTATTTTTGAAATCTCATTATATTTAAGACAATCTTGGGGTTAATGATGCTGCATTTTTTTCAAATTTATTAATTTAAAATTAAAAGTTGAATAGCTTTTTTTCATGTAGCTTGTGAGCTGTTCTTGGTGAGAATTTGAATAGCATTGGCTGGTTTTTATTGTGTGTGTACATAGGTCAGATGACTTTTTTGTTCTATGATCATATGAGTAAGGTTTCTGACACAAATAACTGCATTTTATGAATTCAGAATTTGCTTTCCATCAATATTCGTAAAGTTACTTAAAATTCACTGTTTTCACAATCTTTCCTTCATGTATATTTGTGTGCTAGAATAGTCACAGAAAGTGAACTCCTAAGAGGTGTGAACTCAGCTGCAGTGAGACCAGGTTTTAATTAGAATGGACAGTCACAAGAAATTTGTTATGATGATGGGCCAGGCCTAGTTGTAAAACTCCTGTGGTTGGTTCCTGTGATGACAGTAAGGTGCGGTGCCATTTAAAAACAGTGAGTTTAAAAGTAAGAAGAAGAACTGAAGCCAAGAGATTAGGCACTTTCTTTTATAAATATAAAGTTGTGCGTAAGCTTTTCTTAACATATCTGTGCTCCCCAAACCCCAACATGCAATCAGTCCTTTGCTTTCTGAGCACTTCATGTGAGTACTCCCATTGACTACTTCAGTGGGATTACTTGTGTGAGGCTAACACAGTGGGATCAGATTTTTTTTTTTTATCCTCTCCTACATGTTAGAATGTTCAGATATTTGGGATGGATCCTCAGCCTGGTTCCTTCAACACTGAAATCACTGTAGCTACAGCAAACTACAGCAGCTGAGGATCTGGCTTTTCATGTAGAATAAGACACTGTCATTTTGGTTTATTTTTAAATAGTCTTTACTTAGAGCTTGATCCTGCCTCTGAAGTCAATGACAAAACTCAGTGGGAGCAGGATCAGACTCTTAATTCCCACTCAGGTCAAAAATAAGGATTTGGGTTGTAATCTGTCCTCAAGGGGTGAATGCTGTTCCTGTGGACATTAATGAGAGCTGTGTGTTTTTAATGCAAGGGTGGAATTTGGCCCATATATTTGGGGTTTTTTAAAAATATCTTATCACAAGATGGAGTTAAAGCAATAAAAGAGAACATGATTGCTGCATTGTATTCTGTTCATCTGGTAAGAAGTGAAATTTAAAAATAGACAAGAGGAATCAGTCTTAACTGAACACTTCCTCTTTCAAATGGCAGATTTTTTTTTTTAAATCTTAAAACTACTTTTAAGAATATGGGAAACACAACACTGATGTCTCCAGTAAAAACTGTTCTTCAAATGGATTTCATATTTTGGAATTATTAGTCCATTGTACCCTTTCTGTATTTCAAGGTAATGAACAGCTTGGTCAAGCGGACTGATTAGGAAGCAGTGAGAGTTTGAAAGCTCATTTACACCTTGGGAAAATTATATTATTTGAACCTTACTATTAGCATATAAATTCCCACATAATCTAATACATTTTTGGAACTCTGGAATTGCTTTAGGCACTAATCTTGCAACTTTTTGTGCATGGGCAGACTGCTGCACCTGTGCAAACCACAATGCATGATTGGGGCCTTAGTTTGTAGTAGCGACCGCTGATCCACAGCTGCGGGTCCCAGCTTTGAGATGGTACGATATCAGAAACCAGATCCAGATTGTCATGCCTGGTTCCATATATCTGCAATGAGCTAAACCACAGCAGTTCCCAACACCTTCAAATCCACTGAGAGAGGTTTGTTATCTGGATAAAGTTTGAGCCCGCCTTTAGTTTAGTAATTTATGATCCAGGAGCTACGGAATGAGCCTGGGAAACCCTCAACATCAGGGTCTGGGTTATCACCAAAGACTAGTGCTGAAACACCAACTTCAGGCCCTGAACCTGAATGCTGCCGAGATGTCATTGCTTAACTGCCTCAAGTTTTTGGGG
Organism: Lepidochelys olivacea; assembly: GCF_965140295.1. Taxonomy (NCBI): domain Eukaryota; kingdom Metazoa; phylum Chordata; order Testudines; family Cheloniidae; genus Lepidochelys; species Lepidochelys olivacea. Next base: position 191,155,002 of record NC_140413.1, read on the forward strand.
AGTGGATGAGATACCAGAGACATTGGGACAGTGAATATGCCATTCCCTAAGACTTAGTTAAGAGGGAAAAAATTAAACATTTATATCAGTCAGGTGACATCAAAAGGATGAGTGGGCTGCATCTGCTAGGCCTGAGCTAGGTTGAGAAGCCATCTGTTCAATTAGAGAAAGGGGTTTGGGCTCAGAGATCCCATCTTTGTGACACATTGCACCCTCCTAGCAGAAAACTGTCTTCAGGTCTAATTCTAGCAGCAGAAACAAGTCAGTAGTCATTCCCAAACATCTTTGTTGCTGGTGTATTCTACCAGAACTTGCTGCAGAAAGAGCAAATCGGTGTAAAAAGGGCTGCATAAGCCCTACAGGCACCACACACTGCTCTTCAAGAGCCATACCAGGGCGGAGCAGAGACCTGCCCCACTGCACGTTCTCCCGAGTGTACAAGTTTGGCATTGCCTTTTCCTATAGATCTCTGAGCTCTGCAGGGTAGGGGGGCTATGCTTTCTGCCCCACCTGGAGGCCACAAATATCTTCCCATGAAGGTAGTATTTGGCAGAAACTCTACAAGGTGCACCTCCAAGTCTCCTGAGTCCTCTTGCCTACTCCTATTGGTTTGAGCTTGGAGAGAAACCAAATCAGCATTGAGCCTGCGTTAGCCAACTAGGTGTAATTGTATTGCTGGGGGTCTCCTATGCCCAGGCCCAGCTCTGCAGGGGCATTCTGGGGCAGAGTGATGGCAAGTTGAGTGTGGCGTTGGAGGAGGAAGATTTGGGAGTGACATGGCTGGGGTGGACATGCATTGCAGAGATTGTGCTTGTGCAAAGCCCCTTGAGCTGTTGAAGCAGTTAGCAATTGAGCTGAGCCCTGAGGACTGCCCTTGTCATGTATACCTTCTACACGGTAGATTGCAGTACTGCTTCTGGCAAGTCAGGCCTCCTTACCAGATCCTCGCCTCAACTGGGGCAGTGCTGATCACTGCAGCTTCTGAATAGGGAGGTGTAAGCTGCCTCCCATCTGTTCCTGGCCCAGCATCCAGCCCCTAGTTCTCGGTAAGGGGAGTTGGGCAGGGAGTACTAACACTGTATGTTCAGGTGCAGGTTATCTGAGATAGTCTGAACACAGAAATTGCAGATTACAGGGTGAAATGGTGCCAGTGACCAAATCTGCTTCACAAAGACCCTGTTTTGTTAAATTAAAAAGTCTACTACTAATGTATATTATATTTTGAAACTTTGCCTTAGACTTTCTGATAAATTAGCTGGGCCTGATCCTGCACTCTTTACACTGACAAAACTCTGTCAGGAGAGGATCTGCCCATGTTAGGACACCAGGTTTGGATCCAAAATATTTAAAGCTGTAGAGGGGCTGATTTTTAACTTTCAAATCCTGGTGCATTTATAGATAAATATCCCATGTTTAAAATGAAAAAGATCAAATTTATTTTTAAACTCTGAGATCTGGAGGGACTGAGATATTCAAATCACAATTGCAAATGAAAAAGGCAGAGGAATTTGAATTTGCTGCATGTACTATTTCAATAATACCAAAAGTCACCAGCGTGGGTGGGTGGTGTCACCTCCTACGCTGTGTGGGGGCGGACACCAAAACGGTGATGCAAGTGTTTGACATTTATCAGTACAGTGTGGTCACTGCTGGTTGTTTTTTTTGTTGTTTTTTGTCCAAGCATGTTTCAAGCTTCACTCTTGACTAATGGGGTAATGAAATTTGTAGGAGGTTTTTGGAGGATGGGTGAACTGGAAGTATTATTATGGTCTGCTGATACTGTAGGCACTTGGTTTGTGATTCTTTGAATGGCTAAATGAGACCATAAAACTATTCTCAGGCTAACAATAGGTTTGGAAGAGAGTAAGGGTTAAAGGCTACTGTTCCACATTCAAGAGATTGATACGTGGGGTTTAGTGAGTGTCACAGGTGAATCCTCCATGCACTGGTGGCATTGTTGCTTCTACCAGCAGAGATTCACCCCAATTTCTTTAAGTGTGATTGCTGCTTCTGTGTGATAACTCTTACTCTGCCATCTCTCTCTACCTTGCAGTGCCCGAAGAACAGCTGCTCAATGTTGATGAGTATGACCTCAATGTCGTGAGACTCTGCTTTCAGGTGTTCCTCCCTGATGAACATGGCAATTGTACGTTACCACTTCCTCCTGTCATCTCCAACCCTATTTATGATAACCGTGAGTATCCCAACTGGACAGGTGCACTTTTAAGTGATAACTTTTCCCTTGTATTGGAAGTGACAGAGGTCAGGCTATCTTCCCAGCCATTTCCCTCTCAGCTCTCTGGCTCTGTTACGCTATCTAATGCAAACACAGGGCCAAGGATCCTAGCGCTGGCTTTGGATCCTAGTGCATAGAGCCAAGGCCAGAATATGGACCGTAGATTGTGTATATGCCTGTTGGATATCAAATGGGTCTAACAAAGGTGTGAGTGGTATGTTGACATTGGGTAGTAGGAGGTGCAGTATCTGTATCAGTCATACTACTCGTTAGATCCTTTCATGGCCATTGGTTACGTACTGCAGCAGTAACCACAAGAAACCCCGTTTCCAGTAGGCAAGGCGTTTAAAATATTTTGTAGTGATAAAGATTGCTGAGAAAGGTCCCAGCTTGGACTTAGCTGCCATAAAGCTCGATCTGTGCTCCAAGGACCTGATCCAAAGCCTTTTGAAATAATTGGGGAATCTTTCTGTTGACTTCTTTGGGGCTTTGGATCAGGCCCTATGGGTGAAATTCACCCATGTAGAGAATTAGCACAAAGCTCTAAACTACTTATGTCCCATCAACCCTTATTTTGAGGGCCTGGGGCAGAACCTGAGCTGGTTTAAGTTCGCGTAGCTTCACTGCCTTCAATGGAGTGATGCCAGTTTTGAACAGCTCAGGGTCTGGCCCCTTAAGTGATGCATAGGCCTTGTGCTAACTCACTATCCAGGATGGAATTTTACCACAAACAGATGTGTTTTGCAAAGGATTAACTTTTTCAGAGGATTTTTGAGTGACTTCGCTATACTGTAACTGGATCGTCTGAAAAAGGAGTGTGAAATATGAGATATAAATATTTATATCCTGCCTTTGCAGAATAGCCTTTAATAATTGTTGAAGACTTTGGCAATTATTTTTGTCGTCTTTCTGATAAGACATTTCTGTGCCAAGTTTTGTAGGTCGTGAGACCGATTATTTTAGTAGAAGCCACTGATTTAGAAAAAAGGTGCATCTGTGCAGTTGATGAGGAGAGTTGTGCTATGAATTGACGTAACCATTATGGAAGTATTCAGTTCTAACTAGGGTTTTTGTTTTTACCTATTTTTAAAACATGCTATAAATCTCTTACTTTTGCCAGTTGAAATGCTACACAATCTTTTGTTCAGAGACTTTAAAGCAGAGCTGGTGAGGTTGAGATAAAATTAACAGAGCTAAAAGCAATGTCTCTCAGCTACCATTTAGAAATACGCTAGATGAGGGGTAGGCAACCTATGGCACGCATGCCAAAGGCGGCATGCGAGCTGATTTTCAGTGGCAGTCACACTGCCTGGGTCCTGGCCACCAGTCCGAGATGCTCTGCGTTTTAATTTAATTTTTAAATGAAGCTTCTTAAACATTTTAAAAACCTTATTTACTTTACATACAACAATAGTTTAGTTCTATATTATAGACTTATAGAAAGAGACCTTCTAAAAATGTTAAAATGTATGACTGGCACGCGCAACCTTAAATTAGAGTGAATAAATGAAGGCTCGGCGCACACTTCTGAAAGGTTGCCGACCCCTGTGCTAGATCATAAATACAAGTGCCTTTCAGTTGACGTCAGTCCCTGCTAAGCTTTCTTTGGTTTTATCATGGTGTGTGTGTGTGTAGGTGTGATTTTGTTTTGTATTACGGGTGTTTGGAGTCCTCCATTGTAGCTTAGTGGTAGTGTAACTAAAACATGATGCATAACTTCAACCACAAATTGGTAGAATTGCTGTGACATCTCATGAATTTGTTGACCTTTTCAAACTAGTTCTGACATACAGAATTAAGAAAGGTCAAGTTTTGACCTTGGTTAAAAATGTGTAGTGTGTATGCACTCTCTCTCATAGAGTATTATAAAGTGACCAAAATTATGCAGTTGAATACGTGCAATAAACAGCCAACTTATTCAGGTAACACACATTTTCTTCCTACTGAACTGTGGCTCTCAGTATATTCTCATGGTTTATAGACCGAGATGATCTGAATACAGTTTGTTTTGTCAGTGGCTTTGGGATACCTACATTACTCACCCAGAGCTGTTGCAAGTCTGTTCAAACAAGTAGCAATACAAATATTTATAGCTCTCTCTGCATTGTCATATATTTTGTTCTTCCCACACGCATTCATGTAATAATTTGTCTTCACTTTTTGTCATTCTTAGTCTCCATCAACTTATTCATTTTTGAAATGTATGAACTTAAAGTGGAAACAATTGAACGGGTACAGGTGGAGCCGAAGACCGTGTCAGTTTATAAAATAGTGCAGGTGGCACTGTCTATAGCTAAGATGGCTCCCGTTTTCAGTTGCTTGTAACTTTGCCAAACTTTAATTATTTTAGGCTGAAATTTCCCATGTTGGGTGTCTACCTCAGGCTGACATGTCTGGGAAATTTCTGCTAAAACGGTTCAGCCATTTCTGAGAATGAGATCAGGGAGAAATATGGTTTTTTGGTGTATGTTTTTTAAAAAAACATTCTTACAGCCATTTCACTGAGAGCCTAGGAGGGGCCGGGGCAGGGGCAGGAGAGCGAAAATAGGGATAGAAAGGTCTATAACCACTGAAGAATACTCCTCTGCCAAGCCTGGAACTGAACCCAGTATTTCTGAGTCTTAATATTCCTTTGCTGTCATCAGATAGTTGTGAAACAGACTGGCAAAGTGAGTCTCGTCTCCTTCTAGTGACTGGACCAAATAGAAAACAACAGTTACGCTTTGTTCAAGTGGCAGTGGTCTGTACTGTAGATCTGAACAACCTGATGACCTGTGTTGGGGGTCAGTACGGTTCCACATGGTGGAATTTCTGGGTTTTTTTTATTTGCATTTTAAAAAACTTAGTTTTCTGGAATGTAATTTCCTGTGTTAAAAGGACATCAAGGTTGCAAAGTCATGCACTCAAAAGTTAGGCAATGCCAGAATTAAGGTTGCTTATGCACCCTTAATTCATCCCCCTTGTGTGTATGCATTATGATACAGTCCTTAATTACATGATCACATGCTAGTTTTTCCACAGGACCTCTGATTCATTGAGTGATGGAGCTAATGTGTCGTGGCTCAGTGAATGAATCAGGCTTGTGTAGTGAAGGAGGCCTTTTGTAGGATACCTGCCTCATTTGGGGAAAGTGTGACATGAATGAGACTGGGAACCGCAGGGACAGAAAGGACAGTTTCATGGTAAAGGCAGCTGAATGCTGCCCTGGAGTATTGGATTCTGCTGCAGAGTTCCTGTGTGATGCAGTGCAAGTTATGTAAACCAGAATTTTCACATGGTGGTCACTCTGTGTTCCTCATTTTCTGAATACCCAACTTGAGACACCTGGGGTCTGATTTGCAGAAGTGCTGATCGCTCTCAGCTGCAACTGAGGTCCATGGAAGCTGTGCTCTGTACATCCAAAGTGCTACATAATACCAAATGCTCTGAAAAAAATCAGACACTAGGCATCTCAGATTTGGCACCCAGAATTACTGGGTATGTGTCATATGGGGCTAGTCGTCATGCCTCACCTCACAGGGCTCTGGTGAAGACCATTCCATTCATGTTAGTAAAGCCCTAAGATATGACGCTGAGAGCGTCATGAGGAAGCTGTTAATTCTGTACTGTTATGTAGAGAAGGTTTTGAAAAGTGTGCAGTGAGGCATGTGGTCACACATTAAATGATGAGGATGAAACAAAATATTGAAGAGTTGCTCATTCAGTGAGCACAGTCTGTCCTGTGCACTGAATGAGTTGGGGAAAACCAGCATGTGATCACATATGTAAAGATTGTATCCTAATGAATATGCACAAAGGGGCTGAATTACAGTTGCACATGCAGCCTTAACTATGAGATTTCCTAACTTTCAGCTGCTTGACTTTGCAACCTTAATGTTCTTTTAATTTAGGTTTTTGGGATGCAGTCTATAAATTTATTGGACCACCTTTTGCCCAGCATACTACTTGGATATATATGAATTATTATATTATTTATGAAGTATATCAATTTGAAACAGTATCCTAATCTTTATCCCACATTTGTTCATGAAAAGCTGCTGTTAATATATTAAACTCTGACTTGTGGTAGATAAAATAATTACTTTCAGCACTGAAGACTCCAAAGCTTTGCAGGTCTCCAGCAGCTGCGCTGCTCAGGGCTAAGCAGTTATGCTATCTTAATTGTATTGGTTTATTTTTAATGACAAACAGTGAGGCTACCAGAGGTAATCTTACATAGGGCAGTTCTTGATCCAGTACCTCTGTGAGCACTGATATAATGCCAGAGGCCTTCTGTGTCTGCACATCTTTAGCCAGATGCTGAAGTCAGTAGAAGTTGTGTGGTGGTTGTCTTCGAGCCCAGTCTGGCCCCTTGTATAGAATTACAGATGATAATATGCAATATTACCAAGATTTTCAGAATTTTCTATACTTAAGCACTCAAATGAGGCCTTGAGCCAGCAAAGCACCTAACCCCATGCGTAAATTTAAGCATATGTACATATGTTGATTTACTGGGATTGCTCGCATGCTTAGTTAAGCACATGCTTCAAAATATTTTGCTGGACTGGGGCCTTGGTGGCCAGATTTCAGAAATACTGAACACCCAGAAATTCCTGTAGACCCTACTGGGGGCTGGTGGGTATTTTTTGAAATCTGGCCATCTATTTGCTTAGATGCCTAAATCCAAATTTTGGAGTTTAACTTTAGGATCCTGTTTTTGAAAAATTTGGCCATTGCCTCCAAATGTTAAAATTAAAAAAAAAAAAAACCTGTTAGCTGCTATTTTTTAATTATTTTTTATTAAATATTTTTTAAAATATTATTTTTATTAAATATTTCTATAGTGGTAGTGCCCAGCGATCCCAACCCTGACTGGGACCACACTGAGTAGATGCTGTGTGAGTGTATAGGAAGACTCATTGACTCTCGCCCGACCCTCATTTGCCGATCTCTTTTAGACCGAACTTAGCGGTTTTAGGACCAAGTACGTCCCTAAGTAAAAACTATAATCTGCTGTGCTGAGGTGGGGGGAAGGGGTTTCACTTTCACAAATTGCTGACCCAACCCTTTCCAGCAACTCCAGAGTGATGTGTAAGGGTCATTGACTAAACCCTTGCATGCGAGTTCTATGGGTCAGAGTTGCTGTAATGTTGAGTAACAACCACTGGCTAAGTGGTGAAATATTTGCAACAGTAATGTGAGCTGGCTTTGGAATAAATATGGAAGATAAGTGGTTAAGAGTAGCAGTTTTGGTGTTTGGTGCCCAAGACAGGAAAAGGCTACATGACCAGAGCCTTCATCTTTCTTGCCTTCATCACCTGATTACTGATTTCATCTTGGGCTAGGAACATGTTTCCAAATTACCTTCGTGTGGAGGGCATTTTGAATGCCAGGTGTGCACTGCACTGTCCCTGCCCCTGTTATTGCCTTGTTAGGCCAAGCAGGATGGAGACCTTCATTTCAGTTTATATGTACCAGAATTTCTCCTCTGCACTTTCATTCTATGGCAGCCACTAATGCTTTACAAGCCTTACGTACATAGTGGAGAGGGCTAGATGGAGCACCCCTTCCAGTACAGACTTTAATACCAGGCCCAGTACAGAGGTGCATTCGAACTCACCTCTTACATTCACATCCGTTCATGTTGATAACAGTGCTGTAATAGCTGCCCATCAGTCATCCCAGGGCACTTCCATAAAGACCTCTCTCTTTTTTATTAGCCAAGATGGTCAGGGATGCAACCCCAAGCTCTGGGTGTTCCTAAATCTCAACTGCCAGAAGCTGGAACTGGACGACATGGGATGGATCACTCAAATTGCCTGCTCTGTTCATTCCCTCTGACATAATTGGCATTGGCCACTGCTGAAAGACCAGATACTGGGCTAGATGGACCATTGGTCTGACCTAGTACAGCTGTTCTTGTGTCCTTATATCCTATCGCTATTTCCTGTTTTCTCTCTAGGGGCTCCCAACACAGCAGAGTTGAGAATCTGTCGTGTGAACAAGAACTGTGGAAGTGTAAAAGGAGGAGATGAAATATTTCTACTGTGTGACAAGGTTCAAAAAGGTAACTGTGATTAGTTTCTCTCCCTCTTCCCAGAATACATTTCAAATGTATTCAGCTGCGGAGGCCAACATTTTCAAACTTGGAGGCCTAAAGTTAGGCCCCTAAACCTTCACTTAAGCTCCCAAATAAGCAGCCTGATTTCAGAGTTGCTGAGCACCCTCAACTCCCATTGAACTCAATAGGTCATCAGCTCCTCTGAAAATCAGGCTATTTAGGAGCCTACATAAGGACTTAATGCCTAACTGTAGGCCCACAAGTTTGAAAATGTTGGCCAGAGGTTTTAGTTTTTTCTCTCTGTACTAACTGGTACCTTCTGTTTCTGGTGGACTAGATGATATAGAAGTCAGATTTGTCTGGAATGAGTGGGAAGCCAAAGGTAGTTTCTCACAAGCTGATGTACACCGTCAAGTCGCTATTGTATTCAAAACCCCACCATTTTACGAAGACATCTCTGAACCAGTTACGGTAAAGATGCAGCTGCGAAGGCCTTCTGACCAGGAAGTCAGTGAGTCAATGGATTTCAGATATCTACCAGATGAAAAAGGTACAGTTCCTACTAGTAGAATTCTTAAGAGTATGTCAAAGCTGTATTATTACATGAGAGAGCAAACTTGAATCATAAAAAGTTTGGTTTTAGTAACGGCACTCCAGCATTGTCCTTCTTTAGAATAATATTAAGGGTGGTGGGTTGTGATTTTTTTGTATCAGCTCTTTAGATCACACATTTATGAGAACTACATTTGGGAAGACCCTTTCCACTATAACCAGAAGGCATACATCAGTACTGGAAACTTTCATCACAAAACACAGTGGAGAGCATCCTAATCTCCAACACTCTTTTCTCCTTCCCCTTGTAGATCCTTATGGTAATAAAGCAAAAAGGCAAAGGCAAATATCAACATTGACTTTGCAAAAGCTCATCCAGGAATATGGTAAGGAAAACATTTGGTAGTTTGCTTCCATGTGGTGGGTTTTTTGTTTTTTTTTAAAGAGCGATCCTATTCTTAAATAACAGGATTAATTGCCTTTTCCATTACAGGTCCCAGTGTGTCCGAGAGGCCCAAAGCAGCTCCATTCCGGTCTATCCCTGGCGAAGGGCGGGTAATTAAGAAAGGTAGATTTGTCTGCACATGTCAATGCAGACTCTCTGATTTGCAGTGTCCGTTTTCCATAGCAGAGAGTCCGATAAGGGCCCTAAGCTTTTCAAACACTGGGGGCTAGTTTTCAGTGGCTAGAGGCACTGGTGGGGTGACTTTTGTATGTACAATTACCACACATGCATATACAGAGAAATCAAAAAGCCCTTTCACTTTCTGGTTCATGCACACTGTGCTGGAATAACTTGACATGTAAATGCAGGCGCACAACTGGGAACATGCCTGGCCTGGGACTCCAGCACTTAAACTTCAAGGCACTAGTATTACCTGAAGACACCTATTATTTGCACCTGCCCCCATCCCACCCCCAGTTCATTCATGGTCTCCCGAAGGGCCACAGTAAAGTGTCACCCTCATAAGGTGACTCAGCACTCCATCCTGAAAGTGCTGCTGTAGGCCTGCTCCTCAGGTGGAAGAAAAGGGGGGCTCTCTAATACCCAACGTGAATCTGTCTAAAACAAATGGTTGAGGAAGGTTTGAGGGGTCCTTTCCCCTCTCAGCAAGAGCACTGTCCCCTAGCAATGAGGGGTCTCTGGAGTCTGCCCCCTGCTGAGAGTATGAGAGGCCAGCCCCTAATGCTCCCTCATGAAAGCAGCAGTAAGGGGGCAGCTCACTGCAGGAGAGAGAAGCTCTTCAGTAGCAGGGGGCAAGAGGGGAACAAACACCAGCGGTCTGCAATAGGCCGCACCCCCAAAGTCCAGCACCGATGTGGGGAAGGAGCCCCTGACAGCCAGCCGGGAGGGAGGGAGCAAGCAAGCATGTGCTGCCCCTTTTCAATGAGAGAGAGGGGTAAGGGGCTGGTGCCAGGGAGAGCAGCAGGAGATTGGGTCAGAGGTGAAGTTGTTTGGACAAATGCTAAACACTGAGTAAAGTTTTCCAAAGAACCTAAATGTTTTAGGAGTCAGTGTTAGGCACCTAAATACCTTTGAGGATTTCGACCTTGGGAGCCTAAGTCTCAAAGTCATTGGGACTTAGGTTCCCAACTTATTTAGGCCCTTTTGAAAATTGTATCTGTTACCTCTGCATGTCTATGAGCTTTCAGACATTTGGTTCTTTTCAGTGAAGTCTTAACTTTACATTTAAGCAAACGATGCGGAAACCCCAGAAATGTTCTTTTATGGTTCCCCCTCCGCAGGTGAGGCCATGTCTACTCTGCATCTGGGAGCAAGCCTTTTAGCCCGGGGCCACAGACTTTCTCTTGCACTAAAAATAGCTGTGTAGACAGTGCAGCTCAGGCTCGAGCTTGGGTTCTGAAGCCTGTGGGGAGTGGGAGCAGGACAAGCTTGGGATCCTGAGCTCGAGCCCGAGCTCCAATGTCAAAGCAGCATCTAGACCAGAAGTGGGCAAACTGTGGCCCGTGGGACCCTCCTGCCCAGCCCCTGAGCTCCTGGCCCGGGAGGCTAGCCCTTGGCCCCTCCCCCGCAGCCTCAGTGCGCCGGACAGCCGGGCAGCGCAGCTGCAGAGCCGTGGCCTGACCTGGCGCTCTAGGCAGCGCGGCCGTAGCGCCGCCAGGCACCAGTGCTCCAGGCAGCGCGGTCAGGGGGCGAGGGGGCTGGATAGAGGGCGGGGGAGTTCGGGGCCTGTGGTCAGGGATTGGGGGTGTGGATAGGGGGCAGGGCAGTCAGAGGGTGGGGAACTGGAGGGGTTGGATGGCACTGGGGTCCCGGGGGGGCAGTCAGGAATGACAGGGGGTGTTGGATGGGGTGGCAAGAGGCAGTTAGGGGTGAGGGGTCCAGGGGTGGTCAGGGGACAAAGAGCAGGGGGTGGCGGATGTGGCAGGAGTCCCAGGGGACCGACAGGGGGTTGGATGGGGCAGGAGTCCCAGGGGAGCCCTCTGGGGGCGAGAAGCAGGGGGGGTTGGATAGGAGGCGGGGGTCAGGCCACGCCTGAATGTTTGGGGAGACTCAGCCTCCCCTAACCAGCCCTCCATCCGATTTTGGAAAAGTGATGAGGCCCTCAGGCCAAAAAGTTTGCCCGCCCCGATCTAGACAGCTCGTTTTAGAGTGCTAGCATGAGCCTCTCTCTAGTACAAGTCTGTGGATTGGGGCTGGAGGTTTGCTCCCAGATGCAGAACAGACGTGTCCTAAGATACTGAGAGTACTTATTATACAGCCTCAAAGCCATCCGTATTTTTTATTGTAAGCTTCTCTAGCTTCCACGTTTCAAGTAAAGAAGGGTGATGTTTACAGCTAGCCTAACTGCAGGTTGGACATTTAGGGTTTGTCCTCCAAGGTGCTAAGCACTGTGGCCTGATCCAGCAAAGTAGGTGTTTAACTGCAAGCCCATGAATCATCTCACTGATGTCAATAGGATTGCACATGTGCTTAAAGTTAAGCCTGTGTTTAGTGCTTTTGCTGTACCACTTTGGCAGGCTTGACCATTTGAACTGCCTGCCATGTTTTTCATTCTTATAATTTCTAGGCATTAATTAAGATATTTGTTTCCTTTTCACAGAACCAAATATGTTTTCTCAAACTGCAATTATGCCGCTGCAGAGAACTCCTGTAAGCACCAGTCAAATTCCGTCTTATTATTCCCCACCCACATGCAATTCAAATCCAATCCCACATCACCATACAAATGTGCAGGCCGTGGGACCGGTTAAGCATGATGAAGCTCTTTCTTCATGTTGGCATTCCCTGTGCTCCTCTTCTTCATCGGGCAACACAGTTAATACACAGACACAGAACAGTTTTGTGATGGATGCACTTAACCCTAACCCACAAAACAGCAGTTCTCTCTCAGCTCTTCCTGAAAATGTTCTGAACTGGACTGATCAGAAGGATCTAAACTACTATCGAGATTTCGCCAGCACAAATGGTATAGGAGCATCAGTGATGTCACAGCAAGACATGCAGAATGTCTCTGATAGCAGCATCATGCATCAGGCTCACGCCATAAACGTCACAGCACCCAGCATTGTTAACATGGAGACTGATGAAATGGGATGCATGAGCATGAACGTAGAAAAGGCATCATTTAATCAAGTTTTAAATCCAAGTGATCACAGGAGGCAAATCCATCAGGTACCTTCTACCAGTACATCTCTAGCAGCTTCTTGTAGCTCATCTTTTAGTTCACAGTCCAATGCATTTCATTCAGCTGCGTACAATTTCCTAGACCCTCAAGTTGTGAACGAATCAAGGCCACCCAGCACTCTTATCCAGAATAATCAAAATAGTGCTTCCAATAGTCAGTACTACTCAGGTGGGACCCAAGGTGAAGAAGAGCTTTTGAACTCCTTTGGAGCCACTTTAGAGGCTATATTGCAGAGCTTCAACCACTGAGTCTCTGTTTTGTTGTCAATCTGAAAACCAGTATCCAAAGTTGCTTTCGTGGCCAGAGACAGACAATTGATATGTAATTGAATATTCCTATTCATAGTTATTGCTGTGGGAGCCTGGCTTTTCCTCTTGGAATGTTTATCAGGGCAACTTATTATGCACATTTCAGACTATAATTAGGGTGGCTGATCAAGGGTTGATGCCACATTAAAGGCGACATTAGGGAATAGGGTTTGGGAATTTGTACATCCAAAGAACCCCACATAATTTTTTTACAGTGTTGGAAAGGGATAGTGAAGGGGGCTGCTAGGTGCTAAAGACCTCCTGCACTCAGCAGAAGCTCACCCCTGGAAACAGGTATCTTCAGAGGGGCCAAGTTTATATAATTTAAGGGAAAGAACTAGCTGGAAACAAAAACAGTGTTGCTCCATACAAAATTAATATAAACTTGCTAAATAACAAACCAGACAAACCCAGGAACTGTCCTGCTGGTGCACAGCAGTGGCCCATTTAGTCCCCTTAATATTTTCTTCTTACCTGACAGTGCTGTCTCAACATTTTTATATATACATTTTTATTGCTAAACTTAGCTTATGCACTGATCTTTTTTACATTTATATGTTCACTCCATTTGCTTAGAAAGCAAATTATTCTTAAAAATGGTAATGACTATGTCATTGTTAAGTCTATTTAAAAATATTAGAATGTTCCCTGGAATTCTTAAATAGTGCAGCTATGGTGTGACATGAATTGTTGAACAAAGAAGCAAAACTACTTTGCACTGTTCTCTCAGTATTTTTTTTTTTTTACTCTAACGTACTGGATGTTTTATGAATAGTAGCAGGGGATTGGTACTATAAGGAATACACTTTTTGGGGTTTCATGTTTGTTCTGAATTTCATAAAATATACTGGGTTAGATCCTCTTACATGGCACCTCCTTTCTGGTGACTTTGTGCTAGTCTAGAAGCTGGCTACCCAAACACAAGCAGCTGAGAGTCCCCTTGCTGAGGAGAGTCCTGGGTGCCATAAAGCTAGCATTGCAACCTCTGCACCACCTACTTCTGGCTCCTGGCATCGCAGGGGTAAAGGGAAGGTGTGGCCAAAACATGCTGTGCTCTGGACACCCAGAATGATTCCACGCTGCTAATTAGGATCCCCATCTGCACCCTGAATGAGGGGCTGTGCCCTACCCCCTTAGCCCCATAGGTTGTCAAGCATAACTCAGGCACCTGTGAGGATCTAGCCCATAAATGATATTTCTTTGTGGGGTTTTGGGGTTATCTTGTTTTGGTTTTTATAGCATCAAGTTCTCTAATCAGATACATTCACTTTTTTTAAAGCTATTTAAACAGTCTCCTCCACTGCCAAAGGCATCACTAAACTTTTAAAACTCATATAAGTCTATTTACTGACTGGAGAACAGATCTCATTGACTCCCAGATGCAATAATAAATAAATCTGATTCAGAGCAATAATTTGAAGGGTGTAGGTCAGGCGTTTTCAACCTGTGGTCTGCGGACCTGCAAACTAGGTCAAAGGGCTGGTCTTCAGTACGGGGAGATCAACGCTGCTGCAATCGATGACAGAGCGCTCTTTGGTCAACCCTGGCACTCCACCTCTGGGAGAAGAGTAAGGGAAGTCGACTGGAGAGCGTCTATGATCAGCGCAGCTCAGTGAAGACACTGGGGTAAGTTGACCAAAGCTATGTCGACTCCAGCTTTGTTCACGTAGCTGGAGTAGCGTAACTTAGGTTGACTTACCCCGGTAGTGAAGACAAGCTCTAAGACAGCTCTAAGATTTCCAAAGGGGTCCGCACCTCTATTTGAAATTTTTTAGGGGTCCCACAACTGAAAAAAGGTTGAAAACCACTGGTGTAGGTGATTATGCACCTCCAGTTGTAATGCTCAATACAGGGCAGGTGTGTGTATGAATTTCTGCAGATATTTTTAGATTGTATTATCAGGGCTGTCCCTAGGCATATGCAGCTACGTAGGGCACTGGAAAATGTGGGGCACCACCCTCGCTGGCTGTGGCTGGATTCCTCTGTTCTCCAGCCCCTTGCCTGTGCTGGGCCAGCAGGCTTCTCCCCACCCCCTCCCTTCCTCCTCAGCTGGCCAGCTGAGGATCCAGCCTCCGGCTCTGCCGGTGCACCACTGCTCAGAGTAGAGTCCTTCCCTGGACCCTGCCTACCTGCACTGCTTGGTCTCCAGGGGGGGCTGGGTTGGGGCCAGGATGGGAGGAATGAAACTTCCACATGGGGGGGGGGGGGGGGCTGGGACTTAAAGTGACAGTGTGCTCACTGTCTCTCACACTTCCCTAACACACACACAGTCTGGCTCTCATGCCCCCATACACTCTGCCTCTCACGAGTTGGTCTCTCAATACAGATTTTTCTCTTACACACACACACGTATTATTGTTATTACTGCTTGGTACATCCTGTCAAAAGGCTCGTGGTGAGTGGCTGCAGGAGGGCCATGGGCTCTGGCAAGATGCAGCCCCCATGTGACAGCACGAAGCCTGCCTTGAGCCATTGCCACAGCATTTGCTGCGTACAAAGCATGGTGTGTGTCAGCAATGGGGGGGGGGGTCCGCAGGCAGGGGTTGTGGCTGGGCCACCTCAACACACTGGGGTCAGTGGTGCTGGCTGGGGACCGCCTGCAGTGGAGCATAGGGGCTCTAGTCTAATAATACTGAGTAGGGCCCCATCAACCCTAAGGGCGGCCCTGTGTATTATATATGCAGCTGGAGCTTGGACAGGTGCTTCCTATAAATCTCAGGTGAGAGGAGCGGCAACGTGCTACTTGTCAGCATTTTCGTAATACTTTTAAAATGAATGAAAGGGACCAAGCAGCATTTTTCATGTGATTTGTAGGTGTAATAACCCAACAGAGCATGACTGAGGAAATATAAAGCTTGAAATATCTGGTCAATCAGTTTCTTTAAAGTTCTCAATTAACATTTTAGTAATTTTTTATTTCAAAAATTCTTTGCTACAATTTTTTATTGTGTATAATTAAATATTTTAATTCACCTCTGTGTTTTCCTTTTTGGCTCCAAGATAAGCTGGTTTTGTGTTTATACTCTGTCCCAATAGACCATTCAAGAACATTAGCTTGAAAAAGAAAATCGGATCCTAACGGTTATTCAGCCCCTCTAATACTCCTTGACTTAAATGAGGCTACTCATGTGAGGCCCCAAAAGCTTATATCAGCTTGAGAGACGCTGCTTTGGTTTTGTTCATATTAGGAAACCTGTTTTTAAGGCATTTTCCATGGCTACTGAGTATCGTTGGCTAGTGGAAAGCCTAAGTGACTTGTACACTAAGAGCATCTGTGTAGTTTTTTGCATTGATTGCCTAAATTGGTAGAAAAACAAATTTAGTTAAATCAGCACGCCACCGTAGTGTATAGGCAGTTACAATGTAAAGATGTGTTTATTGGTAGGTTTAGTAAAGGTATTCATAGTTGTAGCTATACCAGTTTAGTTAGAGCCATGCAAAATCTCTGTGTAGGCCATAGGCCTAAGGCCTACTTTCTGAAAAATGACTCCTGATATTTTTGCAGGGGCTCAGTTGTTGGGTGTCCTTGACACCTTCAAGAAGCCTGTATTTCAGAGGGCAGCTCTGCACAGCTATTGTTTGAAATGTAAGGTCCAGGGGACGTTTTCCTTGGAGTAGTGAATAGTAGGGATGATGCTCTCTAGATATACCACACATCACCCACTTTAGTTATTTTAAAATACCTTTTTCTTCTGCTTTATGGGAGTTGATCCTACAAATCCTTATTCCCACACCAAGTCCTGTTGAGTTAAATGAACCATCACGCAAGTGTAAGGATGTTCAATGCTGGGCTAAATGTCAGTTTTCTTATTGGCTGCCCAGTTCCTATGACCTTTGAGGGACAACAGTGCCCCACATTAGATTCTGAACAGAATAGCCAATTCTAAAAAGCTATATGTTTTGTTAGGAAAGATAAGTTTAGGACACATGGGGGAAATGAGTACTTTTAGTGATGCCTAGAGTTCCTTCTGAGTCAATGTTAATAACTTTTTACACACACTAAGCTGTTTTTGGGCTGAAATGTTGCAATGTATGAAACAACTTTTGTTTTCATTCTTTGCATAGTTCCTTTCAGTGTGTTACATTTCTGATCTGATAAGTTTCTATAATAGACTAAATCCTGCTCCCTTTATTCACACAAGCCATCACCGTAATTCAGTGACACTACTTGAAAGGGTAAGTTTTGCCCTGATGTTTTTAAAATAAAACTATAATTTATTTTAGTTCCAGTTCTGCAATGTAAATTACGAACAAACACACAGGCTGAAGGAGAGAAGGGTTTATTTTCTTGTTAAACCTTCAGATTTTAACAAAGTCACAAAACAAATTACATTAGCTTTTCAAAATTTTCTTTATATTTTATGTGATCACTTTCACTACATAGCCAATGAACATAATTGGATGGTTATGTGTATAGGCACCTTGGCTACCACCTTAGTTTCATGTGCATTACACCCAAAGGTGAAAGTAAGCCAGTATGGCATACCGGTAAGAAAGTGGCTGCTGGTACACAGCTGACTGTATTGGGGGGGCAAAAGAGGCAGCTGCCCCGGAGCCTGGCGATTTAAAAGGGCCCAGGGCTCCAGCTTCTGGCGTGGTAGTTGCCAGGAGCCCAGCAGCGATTTAAAGGGCCCGGGGCTCCTGGCCGCCACTGACATGATACCAACAGCTGGGAACCCCAGACCCTTTCAATTGCTGGCGCGGGCTGGGCAATACTGACTGGAGAAGTCTGGCCCTGGCCTCAGCCCCACCCCTTCTGGGGGCCCAGAGGCACGCCCCCCTGCCCAGGACCCCTGCTACTCTTGTACCAGTAAGTCAGTTAAGTTACTTTCACCCCCAATGCAGATATATTAGAGAAAGCCTGTCTTGATTCAGGATCTTTGGGAACTCTGTGGATGCGAGGAAGGGAGATTAGACCCTATATTTTAAAATAGCCCTTACAATCTCATCATCCAGCTACACTCTAGCTCTAAATGGTGTCTTCATTGCTCCCATAGCACAAGCTATATTAGAGAGAATGGTGACCAGAGTCATCTTCTGTACTAAGACAGCACTAGCAGCGTGCTCTCTCTCTTTTTTTGCCTTCTTAGCTTTGTAGCAGACAGGAGGGGCTGTTGTGTGATATCTGCTCTGTCTATTCCTGCTGATTTTTCCCTATAGATTTTGGAATTTAGAAATCATTATTAATAGGTTCAAGAAATCAAGACAATTACACGGGGTTTCTCTTTTGTACATTCAATTTCTTATGTTTTCCATCATTCACATAGGCTCCTTTCTTAATGTTTGTAACTGTTCACACAGATGATTATCTAAGTCAACTACTGCTGGAAGCGTTTGCTCATAGTTACTTTTATATTAGAAACAAAACCTGTAGTCTAAATCATGCTCCTGATTCTAGAAAGAAACAGAAATGTACTTTTGAACTCCTGCATCCATGTTTACATGTTGGAGATAGTGGAGAAGAGGAACTAATTTAATGAGTCTTTCCTGACGCTAGCAGTGGGTACAGTCCACCCAACAGTTCCTCCCCCCACCACCACATAAATAGCAGTGTGTCTTGTAGAATACCTGACATATTTCTGAAACATTTTAAGACAAAGCCTCTTTAATAATTCCAAATCCCCTCAATTTCTTCCTGAATCTGTATTCATCTTTTTGTGCTTCATAGGAGCAGAAACAGCTCTATGATGCACTCACTCAGTCTTGATTTCATCAAATGTAGCAAGATGTGTTGTAAGGCAGTCCTCTTAATTTCTGATTTGGGTTACAACCTGTGAGGCCATTTCACACTCACATATTAAAGTGGGGGCTTGTTAATTTATACACAAGTTTTCATACGCTTCTATATACCTTCGCTTCAGCTACAGTGGCAAAGCGGGGCCTTGTGATTCACCACTGGTAGCGCAGACTGGACTCAAATGTTTTTGCTGACATAAAAATGCCAGAAAGCCACATATACTACAGCCTCCCCGTTCCTACTGCAGGTAGAGCCAGAGGGGTAGTGAATTAGCTTGCTTTCTTTAGATTAGGCCTTTTCTGTACTTCATGCTAAAATTCTATCATGACTTGAACTTTTTATCTGTCTTGCACTTTTTGTACAGGAAGTGGGATGTGGTGTAAACCTGCAACTCTTTATCCTGCCACACAAAATGTAACACAAACAGATGGCTACTTTTACGGCTTTTTTGCAGAGGAACTTGGACCTGCCAGTATTATGCTAAAGAAGTAGCACAATAAAATAAAATTAATCAATGAACATAGTAAGTATAGCCTAGGCATGATAAAAAAAAATCAATTAAAACTGTTTTTCTGATGGAAAATGGAGTTTTCAACTAGATGAAATTTTTCAAAAAAATTGGCTACTTTCTGTGGGAATTTTCAGCTTATGTCAAGAAAAACCGCAACATGTTTGTCAGCCAAAACCCCAAATATTTCTGTTCAGTAATGCCAGTACGGTCCCTCAAAGAGTTGTAGTTGGGGCACCTCATGTCCCCACTCTCCTTCATGTGGTGGCTTCCCCAGCCAGACTACATCTCTCATGCTGCACACAGGGGCTCAGCAAGAGGGGAGACATGGGAGATGTAGACTGGTCAGGGACCCTGGCCTACAGAAGAGAATAGGAGTATGAGGTACTTGAACTACAAATCTCATGAGGCACCTCCTGAATTTCTGAACTGAATTTTTGGGTACAAGGTTTTTAGCCACCCCCTCTCCCCTACAATAGTCAAAATCCAACCAGCACCAGTACATAGATGGGGGAAATATTGTAGGCCAGATTCTGCTGCCCCTACGCATGTTGAGCAGTACCTCACTCCAGGAGTAGTCCCACTGATTTCAGAATTCCATATTAACTGAGAATTGTCAGGATCAGACTATAACAAATCCTTTATATGAATAGTTTTTGGCGTACTTAGGAACAGGCTTTTAGACTGCTGATCTGGGAAGTAGTACAAACATCTAGATAAGATTATGCTTATGGTATCTGATATAAACGTGTCTACTTTTTTTTTCTGGTTAGGAATAAAATTAGATGATATATGGTATGTGTGGTTTCAGGGAGGGGAACTTCTCTTTTCAATCAAAGGGTTTCAAACAGTATTCAGGAAAGCATATTTGGTATATCTTGCAAAGATCAGGGTTTGGACATCTCTCTAAATTTTTTTAAAAGAAACCATTTACTGCTATTAATACATCATTAATACAGCCTGTCAGAGACCCCTTTACACGGGATGGTAATTTATTTACAATAAGGCTGCAAATTAATTGAACAAGCATCAACTGATCCTGAGTTTTTAAGCCAATTAAAAAAACCTGACAGATCAACATGATCCAAAGGTTCAACAGAAATATTTTGCATGAGATAAACAAGTTATCATACGGTACACAGTTCAATTTGTTGTTAGCTCCTGATAAGAGAGTCAAGTCACTCTTCCTCTTCCCACTCTTCTTCTGAATGAAAGACTCTAATCATTCAGGGTTGGAGGCCAATCAACATCAACAGACTAAAAGAGAAAGAGGGTTGGGGGTGGAAAGCAAAATCACTAGATCAGGAGAGCTGGTGTTTTAGGAAAGACTTGCCAGTAGCGCTTTCTGCATACTAACAAGAGAATAACTTTAATATAAAAGGGGAACAAATTATTAAAAAGACATGGCAAAGCAGCATAACACAAGAAGAAGAACAGGAGGACTTGTGGCACCTTAGAGACTAACACATTTATTAGAGCATGAGCTTTTGTGGGCTACAGCTCACTTCATCGGACGCATAGAATGGAACATACAGTAAAAAGATCCAGAGAGAGAGAGAGAAGGTGGAAGTTGCCATACAAACTGTAAGAGGCTAATTAATTAAGATGAGCTATTATCAGCAGGAGAAAAAAACTTTTGTAGTGATAATCGAGATGGCCCGACAGCGGACAAGAAAGTGTGAGGATACTTAACATGGGGAAATAGATTCAATATGTGTAATGACCCAGCCACTCCCAGTCTCTATTCAAACCCAAGTTAATGGTATCTAGTTTGAATATTAATTCAAGCTCAGCAGTTTCTCATTGGAGTCTGTTTTTGAAGCTTTTCTGTTGCAAAATTGCCACCCTTAAGTCTTTTACTGAGTGGCCAGAGAGGTTGAAGTGTTCTCCTACCAGTTTTTGAATGTTAGGATTCCTGATGTCAGATTTGTGTCCACTTATTCTTTGTCCGGTTTGGCCAATGTACATGGCAAAGGGGCATTGCTGGCATATGATGGCATTATCATATTGGTAGATGTGCAGGTGAACGAGTCCCTGATGGTGTGGGTAATG
Organism: Lepidochelys olivacea; assembly: GCF_965140295.1. Lineage (NCBI taxonomy): Eukaryota > Metazoa > Chordata > Testudines > Cheloniidae > Lepidochelys > Lepidochelys olivacea. The sequence goes on from NC_140413.1 coordinate 191,176,088, forward strand.
TGATTAGGTCCTATGATGTAGCGCAAGTAGAGTACATTGATGACATCTTCGTCATCTGGACCCATGGCACAGAAGCCCTTGAGGAATTCCACCATGATTTCAACAATTTCCATCCCACCATCAACCTTAGCCTGGACCAATCCACACAGCGGTCCATTTCCTGTACACTACTGTGCTGATAAGCAATGGTCACATAAACACCACCCTATACCGGAAACCTACTGACCGCTATACTTACCTACATGCCTTCAGCTTCCATCCAGGACACACCACACGATCCATTGTCTACAGCCAAGCTCTAAAGATACAACCGCATTTGCTCCAATCCCTCAGACAGAGACAAACGCCTATAAGATCTCTATCAAGCATTCTTAAAACTACAATACACACCTGCTGAAGTGAAAAAACAGATTGACAGAGCCAGAAGAGTACCCAGAAGTCACCTACTACAGGTCAGGCCCAACAAAGAAAATAACAGAACGCCATTAGCCATCACCTTCAGCCCCCAACTAAAACCTCTCCAGCGCATCATCAAAGATCTCCAACCTATCCTGAAAAATGATCCCTCACTCTCTCAGATCTTGGGACACAGATCAGTCCTCGCTTACAGACAGCCCCCCAACTAGAGGCAAATACTCTCCAGCAACCACACACCAAAAACACTAACCCAGGAACCTATCCTTGCAACAAAGCCCGATGCCAACTTTGTAGACATATTTATTGAAGTGACACCAACATAGGACCTAATCACATTAGCCACTCCATCAGGGGCTCGTTCACCTGCACATCTACCAATGTGATATATGCCATCATGTGCCAGCAATACCCCTCTGCCATGTACATTGGCCAAACTGGACAGTCTCTACGCAAAAGAATAAATGGACATAAATCTGACATCAGGAATCATAACATTCAAAAAGCGGTAGGAGAACACTTCAACGTCTCTGGCCACTCAGTAAAAGACTTAAGGGTGGCAATTTTGCCACAGAAAAGCTTCAAAAACAGACTCCAACGAGAAACTCCTGAGTTTAAATTAATATTCAAACTAGATACCATTAACTTGGGTTTGAATAGAGACTGGGAGTGGCTGGGTCATTACACATATTGAATCTATTTCCCCATGTTAAGTATCCTCACACCTTCTTGTCAACTGTCTAAATGGGCCATCTTGATTATCACTACAAAAGTTTTTTCTCCCGCTGATAATAGCTCATCTTAATTAATTAGCCTCTTACAGTTTGTATGGCAACTTCCACCTTCTCTGTATGTGTGTGTGTGTATATATATATAATCTTCTTACTATATGTTCCATTCTATGCGTCCGAAGAAGTGAGCTGTAGCCCACGAAAGCTTATGCTCTAATAAATGTGTTAGTCTCTAAGGCGCCATAAGTCCTCCTGTTCTTTTTGCGGATACAGACTAACACGGCTGCTCCTCAGAAACAAGAAGAAGATGGAGTGAGCTAGTACACAGGGGCATGGGGTATCTGCATTTCTTTGGTGGCCCATATGCTTCTGGCAGAGTGTACGCTTGCATTTTGAAAAAGCCAAAAAGCTTTTAACCTTTACAGTTTACACTAGGCTTTTCTAAGTGTGACCTAATGCAGTGATGTTGGTCTGAGGCTGCAGCCAGCCAGCTCTAAACAGTATTTCAGGCTGATTAGGGTGAGTTAAATGTAATTAATAACTATTGTTATTGCTGATCAATACAGCAGAAAGATCCAGCTATTATGGGATTGAGGATGGAGTTTGGAACTGTGGGCAGTGTTTGAGTAAAGTCTGATCACTCCCCAAATATGACTCCTCGACACGTATAATTCATTCAAAAAATAAGGTGGCTGATTTTATGTAGGTCAGATGATTAAGTCATCATTACTTCTGGTCAAAATGCACAAATCATATTTCACACATACTTTATTAACAGCAAGTCTAACAAGTAATGGAATTGGGATTATCCTTCTCCCCTGGCCTCACGGCCAATTCCCTTTGGGCATAAACTTGTTGCCAGCTCTGCTCCCGAGGCAGCACACCCGTCACTAATGAAGCATCAGGCATTTGTCAAGTAGGGGTCACAATGATGGCACATTAAACACCCTGGCTTCAAGATTGCCTAAATTAATCGTACCTACTCCTTACCTAATCTACATCTTCATAAAAAGATTAGGTTCTTGGGCGAGGTTAAAATCCATTATTAGTAAAATGACTAATTATCTTCAAGCCCCCAGACATCTTTCCTAGTTGTGTGCAATAATTGCAGTGATGCCATTCAGCGAGAGTGCAGCGCTTGTCAACTGCAGTCTAGCAGTCTAGTTGCTCATGTTCAGCAGTTGTCTTTGCAGGCTCCTTCTCACCCACTCCCCTTTACAGGGATACAGTCAGCGAAGATAAAATCCTGATGCTGGTTGTTTCACATTTAAAAAAGTATTAAACTGCAGCCATTTGTTTAAATATTAAGTCCAAGCCTATGCTGTTCTCTGCAGTTAAAAATGTTAGGAAAGCAGAATCCCCACAGTATCAGTAACTTTTTACAATTATATTTCAGCAATTCCATTTGAAATTCCAGAAACCAAATAACTTATTTTAGTCCATCGTTTTCTTAAGTAAATCACTAAATTTTACAATATATGTAGTCAGATGACAATACTGATTATGACACTAGAATTACAAATTTGTAGCACGCGTGCAGTTCCTCAAACATGTCTGGGTGAAATCCTGGCCGCACTGCGTGCAGAAGCCAAACTCCTACCAATTTCAATGACACCAGGAATTCATTTATAATTTAAAAGATTTGTTATTAGGATTCCAAACAGACAACTGTGTGGTGTTTATTCTGTGACAGAGGCTTAAGAATTTGGGATCAGATAACTTAAGTCATTTTCTATTTCCCTCTTTAATGTGAAATTAGTGATCATGCCTGGTTTTTAATACTTGCGAAAACTTCCCTTCATCTTAAGATCTGGTACAGCCCTGGCTTCCTCCCATACTCTGCCCTACCAATATGTCTAACTCCTGATTTGCAGGGACCATCTTTTGGTACAAGAAAAATTTAGTCTTCATGCCCATTTGCTATCAGGGTAATGAAACTGTAATAGGGATAGGTGTCAATTAGAAACCAAGCTGAGGCTACCAGCAAGGCGTCAGATGTTATCCAGTGTTGCATTTGAATCAGTGGCATTGATACGAAGGGTTACATTTCTCTTATTTCTGATGCAGCCCCACTTCTCAGAAGTTCTGTTAAAGGGAGAGGGTATGGCACACTTAATACACAGAGCAAAACTCCCTATTGCTAAACTACACTCCACCATGCACTGATGAACATTATAAAGCCAGAGTTTAAATAAGCACAATATATCCAGGAAGCAGATTCCAGGTAAGCAGATTCCTGCTCCCGGTAAGCAGATTCCTGCTCCCGTGGTGAGCCCCGAAGACGTCAGTGAAGCACATCTATGACATCATTGGAGCATATGGCTCAATGATGTGTTTAAAATTTTAACAATTATTTTGTATTAACATCATATTTTGCATTAATGGCAGTAAGGATTGTTAATTAGGCCAAAGCAAGAAAGTTTATACATACAGCTTATGGGCTTGTCTACACAAGGCATAATTCCAGAATAGCTATCCTGATCAACTCCATGTGTGGATGCTCTTATTTTGGAATAAGACTGCCTTATTCAAAGGAGCCTAATCCATTTTGCAATAGTTAATCTGCTTTAAATTCATACCGTACCTTCTTTTGGATTATTTTTCATGTGTAGACAAACCCTTACAAATGCAATTGCTTTGCTGACCTCAAGATAGGATATATTATAGGGGAGGCCAAACTTACTGACCCTCCGAGCTGCATATGACGATCTTCAGAAGTTCAAGAGCCGGGGTGCACCTGCTCGGGCTCTGGGCTTCCCCACTCCCTGCAGGACTGTCTCAGGGCTTCAGCACCCTGGGAGGTGCCTTCAGCAGGAGTGGGGCTTCAGCCCCGTGCCCTGGAAGTCCCAAACCCCGGCACACATGCCCCGCCAGGCTGAATCCCCAAGACCTCCCTCTTTGCTGGGCAGAAGCCAGAAGCAATGTGGGGGGACGGGATGTGGGGTCATGTCCTCCTCCCACCCCGATTTTTCCATAGCAACTGCTGGAGCCACCAAGCTGGGAGCTACAGCCGGCTGTGGGGAGAGGTAGCGGCCTCTCCCTGCAGCTCCCAGCTGTTTGCCACTGCCTCTCCACGCAGAGCTAACACTTGGGAGCTGCAGGGAGGGGCCACTGAGGGTAAGGGGGTCATACCTGGGGGGCATGATTCAAGGGGGGGCCAACCTTTAAATTGTGCCCCCACACTCTCAGCAGGCACCATTCATCTCTGGAAAAAGCCCCTAGCCCCACCACTGTGCCGCAGAGCAGTAGCCCTAAGCTCTCCCCCCACACCAGTCTGGTAGGTGGAGAATGGGTGTGCATGGGGGGGAGGGCTCCACGAGCCACACTTTAATTGTGAAAGGCCCACATGCGGCTCGCAAACCGCCTTTTGGCCACCCTGATATATTATGAACCGTTTACCTCTACATCCAGCTCCAGAATGTCAGCAGTTCTCTTAAGTAGGAAGCCAATATTGGGTTTTGTTCTTCCAAAATCTCCATGTACAAACTCTTTAATGTAACTAGATCTTGCTTAAGGAAAAGTGAGTTTGGGCCTTGCGTGACTGGAGCTGATTAATGTAGAAAGGTGAAAAGGATATGGCAAAAAACACAAAGCAGAAATACCAAAATCTATTTCTGTTCCTGATCCAAGATACAATGTAAGTGTTTGCAAAATCAGTTGTGGGAGCTGTTGCCATCTTTAGCTTTTGGGATCTAGCTCTAAAGTTGAAAGCTACCATACCTCACAATCCATCCTTTTGTTTGTTTTAAACTGGGTAGTGACATTTTGCTAAATTCTAAACCCGTTACAGTAAGTAGCAACCGATACTACATACCGATATTCAGTCATTAGAACAGTTTCATGGTATATAGGCCCAATGGCCTGTGATGGGCTATTAGATGGGGTGAGATCCAAGTTACCCAGGAAAGAATTTTCGGTAGTATCCGGCTGATGAATCTTGCCCATATGCTCAGGGGTTAGCTGATCGCCATATTTGGGGTCGGGAAGGAATTTTCCTCCAAGGCAGATTGGAAGAGGCCCTGGAGGTTTTTCGCCTTCCTCTGTAGCATGGGGCAAGGGTCACTTGCTGGAGGATTCTCTGCTTTTTGAAGTCTTTAAACTACGATTTGAGGACTTCAATAGCACAGATACAGGTGGGAGGTTTTTTTGTAGGAGTGGGTGGGTGAGATTCTGTGGCCTGCGTTGTGCAGGAGGTCAGACTAGATGATCATAATGGTCCCTTCTGACCTAAATATCTATGAATCTATGTTTCATTTTAAAAATGTTATATAACTATTTCTCAGATAATAAATGAGTGAGTCATATTGATAACTTTCCTTAAACAGACTCTTAGAACCTAAGTGTTAGGCAAATATTAAAACAAAAACAAATACATTTAACCCAGGATCTAACAAACTCACAAATACAAATTAATTACATATCTTGAACCTCCCCCATGCCCTCCATTGCATCTAGGGCAGAGGTGGGAAAACTACAGTCCGCGAGACAGTCCTACCCGGCCCCTGAGCTCTCGGCTGGGGAGGCTCACCCCTGGTCCCTCTCCCACTGCCCCCCTCCCCCCGCAGTGGCACTGCTGTGCGAACGGCGCCCTGGGCGGCGGGGCTGCGCACTCCTGCAGAGTAGTGCAGCAGCGTGTCTGGCTCCGTCCGAGTGGCGCAGCTGCCAGACATGCTGTTCTGAGTGGCACAGTAAGGGGGCAGGGGGGTTGGATAAGGGGCAGGGTGTCCCGGGGGGCAGTCAGGGGAAAGGGGGCAGTTGGATGGGGTGGAGGTTCTTGGGGGGGCAGTCAGGGGAGGGGGAACGGGGGTGAGGGGGGTTGGATAGGATGTGGGAGTCTCGGGGAACCTGTCAGGGGGCGGGGGTGTGGATAGGGGTTGGGCCAGTCAGAGGATAGGGGGGGTTGGATACGGGGTAGGGTCCCAGGGGATCCCAGGAAGGGGCTGTCAGGGGACAAGGAGCAGGGGGGGTTGGATGGGCTGGGGGTTCTGAGGGGTCAGTCAGGTGGTGGGAAGTAGGAGGCGGCCGACAGGGGGCGGGGGCCAGGCTATTTGGGGAGACACAGCCTTCCCTACCCAGCCCTCCATACAGTTTTGCAACCCCGATGTGGCCCTCGGGCCAAAAAGTTTGCCCACCCCTGTCTAGGGGATGAAACACATTTCTGCTGATTCAATGGAAGCTGGAATAGGACTCTTGGTATTCACACAGTGTTTGGAGGCCAATATAAGAACTAGAACCAAGAGGATGGATTAAAAAGTGTTTTTCAGGCAAAACTGAGAATTTCTTAACACATCCATTCAGAACACACAGCATATTTATAATGCTACTACCCAAATCAATCTGAAAAGTACTATTGGCCATGTCTGATACTTAACTTCAATACTGAGAGATTTTACTTAAAAGAAAACAAAAAAAGCTGAGGGCTTAGGGTATACTATGGATGTAGAGCCAAATGCTGCCCTCAAATCACCACTGAAGACTTCAGTGAAAATATAGGCAAAAAAATTCAGCAATTGGCATATAACATGCACAAATCTTTATCACAGTCTAGAATATGCCAAAGGCTTGCAACACTCCATTTTTAAACTACAGATAAAGGGCCTGAAATCTGTATATATCTATACATTTGTTGCTCTCCTGTATCTTGAAAATAATGAGGGGCTTTTTTTTGTTATGAAGCAAAACAACGTATACCAATTGCATTTCTGAGCTTGTAACTTGTATGTTTCAGCTCAAAGCAAACTTAAAAAAAAAACCCTTAAAACCCAATATATGAACTGCTGAAAAATCAGGGGTTTATAATACACAGACTACACTAGCACTTGCAAAAGAAAACACCCCCTGTATGTCCATGGTAACAATACACTATTTCTAAAATTTATCATGCAGTAGGTCTAAAGGATACGTCCCTGCCTGAGTTTTCAGATGCAGGCGAAAGTGATGGTCATCTATGTACTCGGATTTCATCGTATGAATGACACGAGATCTTACAGCTAAAGGCCTTCTGTGAAGAACCCGCAGAGGTGTTTTTTGATCAATCTTTAATTCCTTTTGGAGAATTTAAAACAAATAGAGAACTGTCCAACACAGTGCACAAACAAAATTAACGCATATATAGCTTTTTCTTTTCATATAAGACAACTTTTTAACAATATATTCTGGTAGTTGAAGGATCTTCTGAGAAGTGTTTCTTCTTCTTTCAGTCTTCCTCCAAGTATATCAAAGAAAAAAGGAGGCAGCTATCTTTTAAAGTCTTATTGGGAAGGCCTCAGGTGGATACAGGCGAGTGGAACCACAAATGCAGAGGCATAATAACCCTGAAATCTCCATAGTCTCTTGCTGGAATAACTCCAGGATTTACAAACTCAAGGAGAGCCTCAGGGCACTCTCAAAAAAATTAAAGTCTTTTGTGTAAACTGCATCCAACCCTCCACAAATAAGACTTAGAAAGCAGAGCTGAGACGACCAAAGATTTCATCACATTTCTTTAAAGAGCTTTCCTCTACAAAAAGAGGCATTGATTTGGGAAGCATCTTTTTCTAGTGTGATAAAAAAAATGTTGAGCACCGATTGTCCTCATGCATTTTAATACTTCAAGCCAAAACACACAAATTTTGGAGTAAAAACTAAGTAACAGTCGTCTCTACTTGAGAATGCTCTTGCTACCAGACTCTTAGGCCAATGTTCCAACACTACAAAAGCTGAACATAGAAATGGGCATTCTACCAGCCAGCGTATCTCAACACAATGTGTCTCACCAGCTGACACTTGGTCCATATTCCACCACTACATTCTCTTTACTTCAGATACTTGTGTCAGACCTTTGGGTTGCATGATTTTGCACTGCCATCTGAACATGGATTTATTTGCTGTGACTGTCACCAAAATGACTTTGACTGGGGCTGGACAAAACAAGGGGAAGAGGGATAGCTCAGTGGTTTGAGCATTGGCCTGCTAAACTCAGGGTTGTGAGTTCAATCCTTGAGGGGGCCATTTAGGGATTGGTCCTGCTTTGACCAGGGGGTTGGACTAGATGACCTCCTGAGGTCCCTTCCAACCCTGAGATTCTATGATAAGCTGTAGCTGCTAGTTCTGTTTTAACCTCCTCCTCCGTTTTGCTCGTCTACCCTTAGCAATGTTGAGATGGCACGAAGGGCACTTGGGTAGAGAGATTTCCACCTCCAGAAGCACTTTGTGCTGTCTGTTAATTGGCACATCATCTGTCTCTGAGTAGGCTAATAAATGGTCATCCTGGGTGAAGGAGAAGCACAGCAACAGTGACTGTGTGGTAGGAAAGAGTAGATTTAACAGCATAAGAGGAATGGCAAATGGGAGAGTGGATACAATAAGCCCTAGAATAAAAGGATGCAAGGAACCCATGATCAATAAAACACGATGAGAGAGAAAAAGAGAGACACATGCACTACCTACCAAGAGACAGGTGCTCTATAAAAGCAAAAAAAATACAAATACCTTCATATCATCTAGAAGTGCAATATCTTCCTTCTGTATTGCTTTATCTGTCCATATTAAGGCACTGTAGGTCTTTGTCTTTTCCTCCTCTCCTTCTTTCATATGTCCAATGGCCTCTCTAAACAAAAGAAATGAATCACATATAAGCATAACTACAGAGCTGTATAAATGAGGATGTTTGCAGAATTCCCAAAGCATCATTTTGAAATCCCTTGCCAGAGACAGTAAATACTGACCTGGTAACAAGCTGTAAATCTCGAACTTTTATTTTGTCTGAAGAGTTATTAATTTTCTGTGACGTCAGAAAAGGAGTTAGTTAGCAAAGCTGTCCTGTTACAAAAGTACATGTGCTTTATGATTTTCATGAAGTGCAAATGATTTACCTGCTGAAGTTCCTTCATTTCCATGGCAGTAAAATGTATTCTATGAGGATTCACAAGCTCAATTGCAAAGGGCCTTCCTGGCAACATGCACAGAGTCATAAAACATAAAAACATGTTGTTCTAAATTAATGTTTGGATTTATTCATTAAGGTCGGAAGGTGTGAAAAATGTGTCTCCTCTTATGCACACACATATGAGGTTTGAGGCTTTCAGAGACATGGCCATCAGATGGAAGGAAAGTAACAAGGGACGTTTTTTGGCTTCTAAACCTAAGTATTATCAGTAAGTGCAAATTACTGCTTCCCAGAAGACATCTTGTACAAGTCTATTCTAATTAAAAAATAAAATAAGAAAAAAGTTAATTAGCTTATTTTCTGTCACCTACAGCAATGCCCAGGTGCAAGATGATGTTAAATCCAGCTCCCTCAACTAAACATCTGTTGAAATGGCTGCACTTTCTGTGCTCTGGGCCAGCGCTGATCCCAGGATACTCAATGCCTGGAATTATACCACAAATTAGCCAGCGTCTAATATACCTCATTATTGATTTTTACTCTTTTTGCTACAGTTGTTTCAGCGTAGCTGAAAGCTATTGGAAGTATTAGCACAGCTGATTAAAGGAGCTACATCCAGAAAGTGAAATGATCATCTTGAAAGAACAACAGGCATTTTTCTAACTAAAAGATGCAAAAGTGAATTATATAATAGAAAACAATATATTTATTAATGTGACATAAATGGATTCAAATGAGGAAATGCAAGATAGAACATTATAACAAGCTATGGATTTCTAAATGTTTGTATTTGTGCAGCCAAGAAGATTATGGTGAGGTCTATTCTCTCACACAGAATTATTTTTATGAAATAATGTCAGTCTGTGTGTCTAAGTAAATATGTCAATGAAGTTATTGGGAGAATGTTTCAAAGTAGCACTTGTGTCGCAAGCTAGTTTTCCATTTACAAACAGCAAAATGTGTCTGAGTAGCTCCAAGACACCATTTTGTTTGATTTATGATTTTAATCAAGGGACATTCCAACCTTACCACTGCCTAGTGTTCTCACATCCACATCTTCTCTTCCCGAGGATGAAAAATTAAAACCTTTAAAAACAAATATGAACAGAGAATGAGAGATTTTACTTTTAAATTTTTTAATCAAAACTTTCTCAGCTTGTTTGTAGAAAAAGAAGAAAAGCTGTTTAAATTGATTTTAAAATGTAGCCTGCACTCTATTTTAATAAAACTGGAGAGAGTTACTGTCTCATCTCTCAAACAGAGACTTCCTAATTCCTCCGCCTGAGTGAGGGACATCATAACCTTGAGAAAGTTTGAAAGAGCAATTTAATCCTAAAAGGAATCCCACTCGCTGCTAATCTCTACTCCTTTTCTTACCCAGATGGAGTTAAATACCTAAAGGTTGTGATTAAACTCAATCTGAGACTCCAGCCTTTTGTTGTCCCCTCATGCCATGACTCTTATCCTAAACACACTAATGAGCTTCCCAAGATTTCAGCAAGATTCCTTACCTCTGAGTCTGTTAGCCATACACTTGGCCAGAAGGGGAAGGGAACTTCAGGTGTCACTTGCAGGAATAGACTTATTTTTTCTCTCTCAAGGTATGGTAAGGATTAGATTGGTACGTAACTTCCTACCTCTGACCCCTTCCCCAGTTAACCTGGCCCAGGAGCAGTCACACCTCCATCCCTCCTAGGAAGAACATGTTAAAAAATCACACTCTGGATATGACAGTAGCTTTGTGGAACTGTCTCAAGAGAACCCTGGAGGCCACATAAACTGAACATCTCTCTTCATTGTATATGGGGTTTCCTCGGCTTCCACTGCCAGGTGAGTGAGGGACAGAAGCAGTGAGGCCTACCCAGCCATCTCCATCAACCATCAGGGCACTTACTAGTTCTATCAGGTCACTAACCACATCAGCAGCAGAAAGGGGAAGGTGATCCCTTGCTTGAGTTCTGCAAGCTACCAGTTGGAGCAGCCCTTCATACCTTTTCTCACCATTAATGTACAGGCCAGTGTAGACAGCAGCTGTGGGAGTTCTGCATGCTGAAATCAGGTGCCCCTCAGTACCTGCCCTAATAGAATGCCCTGATTACTACTTTGGGATTTTCCCAGTGTCCATTCTGACATATACAACTGCGGGGGAAAAGGAATTTTGCTAATTTCAAATTAAATTTGTCCTTGTACCTAATGGTCACTAACCCTGAGTCTGGTGGCCAAGAAATGGACAATAAGCACCCCTCCCCTACAGATAAATTCCTATTTAATTGATTCATGTTTAGACAGTTGATCTCTATGCACATCAGAAAGGCAGTGAAACAAGACCAAGAGAAAAGGGTCAAGGTAGGTATTCCGGAACACTTGAGACAGAAGCAATTAATAAACAAGGCTTTCCAGCTGGGAGTATGAGGATCCGCAGCTCTAGAACCTGCTGCATGCATACCACCTCCCAGCAGCTCTGGCAGAGCAGCTGTCAACAGGCTGCGAGCCTTGCAGGCCCAAGCACCACAGGATGTGTTGCCCACAGAGGGTCTGACTGGCAGTGCTTCCAGGGTCCCTGATGGGTCCAGGTGCAATAATTAAGCCTGGAGGAGACACCAAGAATCTGTCTGTGCAACTAGGTGGATCCCCAGCCAGCTGCTAAAACAGACCCTGCTCCTTCATCTTCTCTAATTCCTGGCTTCTGACACTCAGCTCCGACCCTTGGCTCCAGATCAACCCGCAAGATCTGACTCCACACACTAGGCTTGACGGCTTATGCCCCAACCCTGCCTGGGAGTTAAGCCCCACTCACCTCTGGATGAGTACATTCACACTTACTTCACTTTCACACTGCACTAGTCAAAGGATAAGATAATAAACCAATACGTTATTAATCTTTTTAGCATTTCTTAATTGTTAAATAGTGTCTTCTGTAATGAGCATTCATTTATAAATTGTTAAGAAAGAGGTGTAGGAGTTAAAACAGACTACCATGCATGCTGGACCCACTGGCACGATCAGGCTCAGCTGCAGAACAATTTTAAAAAGGTAATAATACTATACAAAATAAAGCAAGCATTGAATTATTTAATGATCAGACATAACATAGGCTATGGAAGGACCAGCCTTGGCTTGCACGGACAGCTGAGAAGGATGAGACAGTAGTTCTCGCTCCATGTGCACTCAATTTGCCTGTCTATTGAGGCTGGTAACCAATGGGCCAGTTGTGGGAGTTGTTTTCAGGATGTGTAAGAAAAATTAACCCAAGTACTATGAATTAGATATACAATGCTGGACACTCACTATCTGCTTTAAACGCTGTCATTAGGTGCTCTGAAATCAGCTCTTCCACTGAAGACTCCAGCTTTCGCTCTCCATCTATAATCCAGGGAGTTTGTGGTAAATTCCTTGAATATTTGTTGTACCTTCCTGTCAATAAAACAAGTTTGTAACACAGTGGTTCTCAACCCACACGGCCCAATCAGCACACAGCTGCAGCCCACATGACATCCCCATATAGGTAGTATATATATTGTGTGGATGTGGCCCACATACCACTCAGAGTGCTGCATATGGGGCCCACAATAGTAAATAGGGTAAGAACCACTGAGCTCTCACCCTAATGGACGGGTGCTTTGAGTTACAGGGGTGTTGGAAAGATAAATTCTCATGTTTGTTAATAATAATTTACATAATATGGGGAGAGCAAAACAGGAAGGCTCAGGAGGAAATTAAAAGTGTTGTATTCAGTGCAGGGTTTGGATGGTGTATGTTAAATAAAGGGAGGTCCACAACTGAAAAAGGAAGGTAAAAGGAAATATCAAATAACTTCTCATTCACTGAACGAGGCAGAGGCCCATGTTAAAAATAGTATATAATTATGTAATTAAAGGTTGTACGATAATACACCTGCTCCAGGGAGCCAAATTAAGGCTCCACAGCAATCTTAATTCTGGAATTTTTGAGTACTTAACTTTGTCACCTTACTGTTTTTTTTAACATAGTTTTTTGGATGTAATTAGTGTATTTATTACTGCATCATATCACATTTCTCTTCCTTTTTCTTTTTTTTAAATTAAATTAAATGCAAAAAACAATGCTAATGCATTGTTACAGCTGATACTTTGCATCTTACGGATAGGAAATTCAAATTTCCAGCAACTGTAACTCAGCAATATTGCACACCTATTTTAAATCATTAAAATTAACACCATGTACTAAATACTACACAGGCACAAGGGATCTCAATTTTGAATTTCTGATTTCTGTGCATAACTAAAATAGAGATAGGAAAACGCTATCAGAGCTATTCTCTCCATTCTGATAGCTGATATGTGCCAGAGAGGTCACAGTTAGAGCTGGTTAGAACATCATTTCATTAAAGTCAGAATGTTTCAGGGAGACTGTGATGGGTTCGGTCACAGAGACCCCCTTGGGACTCCAGAACCCTGCCTTGTTGAGTCAGACACACTAGTCTGCTGCAACACAGACCCAGGTCTGGTCCATGACCCCAAAGCTGCAGACTTTAACCAAAAACCGCTCAGCAAATCACCTATCTCCAGCACCCAGCTCCCAATGGGATCCAAACCCCAAATAAATCCGTTTTACTCTGTATAAAGCTTATACAGGGTAAACTCATAAATTGTCCGTGCTCTATAACACTGATAGATATGCACAGGTGTTTGCTCCCCCGGGTATTAATCACTTACTCTGGGTTTACTAATAAATAAAAGTGATTTTATTAAGTATAAAAAGTAGGATTTAAGTGGTTTCAAGTAACAACAGACAGAACAGAGTAAGTTACCAAGCAAAATAAAACAAAACACGCAAGTCTAAGCCTAATACCTTTAAAAAACTGAATACAGGTAAATCTCACCCTCAGAGATGTTCCAATAAGCCTCTTTCACAAACTAGACCCCTTTTTAGTCTGGGCCCAATCCTTTCCCCTGGTACAGTTCTTGTTAGTTCCAGCTCAGGTAGTAACTAGGGGATTTCTCATGACTGGCAACCTCTATGTCCTGCTCCACCCCCTTTTATAGCTTTGGCACAAGGCAGGAATCCTTTGTCTCTCTGGGTCCCCACCCCTTCTTCTAAATGGAAAAGCACAAGGTTTAAGATGAAAAGGAGTACTTGTGGCACCTTAGAGACTAACCAATTTATTTGAGCATGAGCTTTCGTGAGCTACAGCTCACTTCATCGGATGCATACCGTGGAAACTGCAGCAGACTTTATATACACACAGAGAATATGAAACAATACCTCCTCCCACCCCACTGTCCAGGACAGTATTGTTTCATATTCTCTGTGTGTATATAAAGTCTGCTGCAGTTTCCACGGTATGCATCCGATGAAGTGAGCTGTAGCTCACAAAAGCTCATGCTCAAATAAATTGGTTAGTCTCTAAGGTGCCACAAGTACTCCTTTTCTTTTTGCGAATACAGACTAACACGGCTGTTACTCTGAAAGGTTTAAGATGGATTCCAGTACGAGGTGACATGGTCACATGCCCTGGGAGATCCCAAGCCTCCATTCTTTCTGGCCTGACTCACAGGAACACAGGAAGGCTTACAAGTAAACAGAGCAATTTACAACCAATTGTCCTGGTCAATGGAAGCCATCAAGATTCAAAGACATCATTAATGGCCCACACTTTGCTTAATTATGATAGGACTTCAGAGTAATACTTCATATTACTAGCTTCAGATACAAGAATGATACATTCAAACAAATTCATACGAATGCATCCGATGAAGTGAGTTGTAGCTCACGAAAGCTTATGCTCAAATAAATTTGTTAGTCTCTAAGGTGCCACAAGTCCTCCTTTTCTTTTTGCGGATACAGACTAACACGGCTGCTACTCTGAAACAAATAGGATGAACACACTCAATAGATTATAAGCTTTGTAATGATACCTTACAAGAGACCTTTTGCATAAAGCATATTCCAGTTACATTATATTCACACTCATAAGCATATTTCCATAAATATATGGAGTACAATGTCACAGAGCCATATCTGGGAGACCCAAGGGAAGGAGATAGAGAGGTTTAGTGCCTGATGATTAGGTCAACAGGAAACTCAAGCCTGGTCTACACTAGAGAATTAGGTCAGTTTAACTACAATGGTCAGAACTGTGAAAAATCCACCCTCCTGAGCAGCATAGTTACGCTGACCTAAATCTCCAAGCAGACAATGCTAGGTCAACAGAAGAATTCTTCTGTTGACCGATGTACCACCTCTCGGGGAGATGGATTAACTACATCAGTGGGAGAATCCCTCCTGGCACGACAGGTAGTATGCACACTGAAGCGCTATATTGGCGCAGTTTGTACCGTTTTAAGTGAGACAAGCCCCCATGTTCAAATCCCCGTGCCTCATTCAGAGTGATTTGGGATGAAAAACTTTGCCCTGAATCAGGAGGATAGGGGACTTGAACCTGGGTCTCTCACATCCCAATACTCTAAACACCTACCCACATGTCACTTCCCAAATCACAAAGCTCAGGTTTCAATCAGAAAACATACATTTCAACACAATTCCATTTTCATGAAAACATTCGGAAGGTTTTAGTTTTGTTTCAATGTGGAACAAGCCTGAATTTAGAAACCTCAAAATCTGCCATAAAACAAAATTGTATTCCTCTGATCTGCTCTAGTCACAGCCTCATGTTATCACATGTTAATACAACACCTCCCACAGAACGGAAGGAATGCTTCAATCAAGGAACACTCCTGAACTGGCTGGGAGATGGAACTGAGTTATCTAAAAGGTCTTTTCCATCTCTCACTTCTATGAAAAATAAGAGTGTGTGTCATGGCAAGAACTGATTTATGTAGAATTGCAGGGTGCAAAAACCCTATTTTAATATAAAGTTAGAGAGACTCCTTCAAACTGAAATCTAGTTTATTAAAAGCGTAAGAGTTCAAAGCAGTTACAGGTACAACACCTTCCTCTCAGCCCCCTGGTCAGCTTTTATGATTTTACTATCACATTTTCCTGTTTTTAAAAGTGTTTCTCCCTCCCCGCCTTGCTCTGTGAAAAACCCCACACAAACAAATGAGGAAACTGACTAATACAGCTTCTGTGGGGCAAAAAGTGAAATGAATATGCACAAAGCATTGTCAAATGCACAAAGTAATCAAAATGTTAAGAGAGAAAAATACTACATCTCTCTCAATTTTAATAAACTTAGGTGTTACTTGTAACAATAGCAGGCTAAAACCAAGCCAGAAAAACATGATTTTCAGTTTGACAGTTTCCTTTTAATATTGCAAATTTTTACTAAGAGTCAGGAAATGCAAAAGTGAAGGTCCTGAAAACACCGTCAACTCTCATATACTCCACTCACTGGGTCAGATTCTGATTGTCATTTATACTGCTGTAAAACAAGAGTAACACCACTATAAATGACAGGTTTCTTTGCTCTACACTGGATTACACTACCCTAAACTGAGAACAGAATCCTGCACATTGTATATAACTGGATTTATATAACAAACAAACAGGGATGCCTATCCAAGGCTGTAGGTGCCCCTGCCATAAGTTATAAAAACAATATGAGATCACCTGTAGAACACCAAGCCCCTCTTTCCTCCATGTCATAGTTCAGGGCAACTGCACCTGTATTTCCCCTCACTGGTCCAGCAAAGCCACCCACTCTCAGGCTTCCAGCTGCCCAGTCGTAGCCTTTCTCGGGTGGAGACCTGTGTCTCAGTCCCTTCTGACTGGGGTATTTCCAGTCTGCACAGTTCCCTGCTTTCACTGTGTTATCCCCAGCAGAGACAGGCTGCCCAAGCAGAATCTGCTTGTTTTCTCGTCGGAGTCACTTAAACAGGTGTAACTGCTGCAATTATAAGGTACCACACAGGTTTCTACGCAAGACTGTATTATTCTTAAGGTAAAAGCACTACAGAGAAAACATATTAAAAACAATAAAAGAACCTACATGCTTGCTAATAAGCTTACAAACAACACCCTAATCCTAACATGGATTCTGCCAGGAGCAGTCCTTCAAATCCCCATCCAAGGGGATTCCTTGTGGTTATAAATTCATTATAGCTTCAGCTAAGACTAAGCACTCAGTGCTATGGAGCCTCAATTAGACCCATTCTTTCCAAGGCTAACCTAAGGATTGGGGCCCTTCATGTACCAGGGTCTCCTGTCCATTTGCTGGATCAGGAAGAAGGCCCTGAGCCAGTTTAAAACCAGGCTATTTATCCAAAAATCCTTTGTCTGTCTCTTAGTCCCTGGAGAATCCAGTTTGAACTAGCATATGCATACCTCTCCTTGCAGGAAACTGACAGTCTGTCACACTCCACACATGAATTTTCTCAAAGGCCCACCTTTGCAGCAGCCAGTGAAAATAGAGGTATGTGTTTTGCAGCATGCTTTGAAGGCCAACAGACTTGGGCTATTTTGGTCCCATTAAAATAAATATTTCACAGCCCAATCAGTAAATTAAAATATTACATATATGCAGTATGGAAGAGCTAGCTGGCCATGGAATGTTAACTTTTCCATTTTAATATTTTATTTTATATCCTTTTTTTCCCCTTTAAATGTTCAAACTATAATACTTTTAGCTCTGTATTCTGATAATGATTATAATACAATCTCATGCTTCAAGGCTTCAACTGGTCGCCTATGGGGCTCAGGAAGGAAGGGGGTATATGGATCACCTGCTAGAATCATCTGGATATATCTCGCCATTGCAGGGGCCTCAGCCATTGGCAGCACCTCAGTCTCTCCAGTTCTGTCATTAGTCTCCTGAGGACTAAAATGCTTTTGTTTAACTAAAGTCATTGGGCTCAACATAGGGGTATCTGGGTGAAGTTTACTGGCCTACGATATGAAGAAGGTCAGACTAGATCAGTGGTTTTCAAACTGCGAGTCATGACCCAGTACTAGGTCGCGGAATATAAGACACTGGGCTGCGGTAGTTCTGGTCAGCACCACCGACCGGGCCATTAAAAGTCCTGTCGGCGGTGCTGCCCAGCTAAGGCAGGCTAATTCCTACCTGTTCTGACACCACACTGCACCCCGGAAGAGGCCAGCAGCAGATTCGGCTCCTAGGCAGGGGGGGCCACAGGGCTCCGCACGCTGCCCCCACCCCAAGCACCGGCTCCACGTTGCCAGTGGGAGCTCGGAGGGCTGGTGCCTGAGGGCAAGAGCTTATGAGCTGGACCTGCTGCTGGCTGCTTCCAGGGCGCAGCACAGTCCGCGGTGCCAGAACAGGCAGGAAGCCTGCCTTAACACCCCCACTGCGCCGCTGACCGGGAGCCTCCCAAGATAATCCCGCACCCCAATACCCTGGCCCAGCCCTGCACCTCAAACCCCTTATCCCCACCCCCACCCAGAGCCTGCATCACCAGCCCAGAGCCCTGACCCCCTCCTGCACCCCAACCCTCTGTCCTGGCCCTGAGGCCCCAATCCCCTCATCCCTGGCCCCAGCCCAGAGCCTGCACCCCCAGCCCAGAGCCCTGATCCCCTCCCGCTCCCCAATCCCCTGCCCCAGCCCAGAGCCCCCTCCCATACGCTGAACCCCTCATCCCCAACTCCGTTGGGTCACGGGCATCAATAACTTTCTTCAACTGGATCACCAGAAAAACAGTTTGAAAACCACTGGACTAGATGATCTAATGGTCTCTTCTGGCCTTAAACACTATGAAACTATGAAAGGCAAGTTAAAAGTAATCTCTTTTCCTCTCTAGAGAAGTTCATTAGAACTTCACTCTTGCATATCTATTTTCTTTTTCCCTGTTCTTAATAACAAGAGTAATAATAAATAGCAGGAGTCCATTTGGTTACATAGTAGGTACCGTACAGCATATTTTAAAGAAAATAACAGCAAGAGAAATATTTTACCAGCCACAAAAATTGCACCATTAGTGCACTGAATTTCCAGAGCAGCACAGATATTCTTTGGTGAACTTGGGGGACATGGAAAATGCCTGAATTAAAAAAAAAGAAAGATTCAAAAGACAAGCAATTTCAAAACATAATGCTGAATCATTGTAGCAAAAATTAATCCAGCAGTTGTTTCCATGTAAGCAAAGTACGACTACAATATAGCCTCCCTATTCATATTAAAAACTGTGAGACCCCTTGCGAATCTTTAAGTGACCAAACATGAAACACATTGAGCTTTGTTAATTTATTTTGTCAACTGATGCTATAATTTGATATATACTTCAAAGTATACTAGCAAAAAGTATTGTAGTACATTTTACAGAAATAAAGAAATTCTTAATACTGTACAGAACCTAGCTACATCATCTGCTATTAAATCTTTGCTGGGAGGTGGGGAAAAGACCAATGATTTATGTGCAGTTCAGCAAAGTGCATATTAGAAAGTTTCTGCTACCATGTTGCCACCTCATAATTTTATTGTGAGTCTCAAAATATTTGGTATTTTTCTTAAAGTCTCAGCTCCCAGAGTCATGAAATTATGTGAGAATCTTAGCATCATTTTTAAAATAAGTAATCTTCACTGTTTCAGAGAAAAGCTTGAAAGTACGAACTCTCAGGCTCAAAAGCCAGAAGGCAAATAAAAAACCTAAAATGTATTTTTTTAAATCTCTTGATTTTTTGGGACCTGACTCATGATTTTTGAATAGCTGGCATTGGCAATATTGCTACTGTACTATATTGTCAGTTTTAAGCATTCCAAGCACAGAGCACATAGTAATTTACTGCGGGTACAACAGGGGAGCAGCGATGGAATTGTGGCAGTTTGACCATGCAGTAATAATCTAAGGTTGTGCCCTTGTGGTACAATCTAGCCCTAAATTTTCCAACCATAAAATAATCTGGGGGAGGGAGGTACTGTTTTCAGCATGTTCACTTTTCAATTCTTTGTGATCTAATTGAAGCATTGTGATTATTTCTTAAAAGATAACGATGACACATTCTAATGTCAACAAAAGACATGCAAATGCAACGTTTCTTGACCAATACATACATAAGATTACATATATCAGTAGATTTTTAACAATTAATGATGCTTGTGTATTTCCCTCTGATATTTTCTTCCCCATCTTAATTCTGTACAGAAGCAGCCCAACATAAGAAACACACAATTTTAATGTATACTTACTCACGGAAATCCTCTTCTTTTATCTTATCCAAAGCCTTTATAATTGCCATTCTTGTGAAAACAGACTGCACAGTGAAATGAAAAATAAAATATCTGAGTCAAGGAAATATGAGAGGCTGAAGAAAGGATGTGGGTAGGGTAGTTACATCATTTTGCCTAATCAGAAAAAAAAGAACACAAATACTCTTACCAATATAGATTGTTTTTTTATACTTAAAGTTTAAGTATCCTATTTTCCTATGCCTGAAAAAGCATGTGCTGACACCCTAATAATCATGGTCTTCGCTCTTTGACAATACACGCTAGTCAGTATGTCTCTGATTTTGCCAATACTTACGCACATGAGTAACCTGACTTGCGTATGTAAAGGTACTCAACATTGGCATCTGCAGGATTGAGGCCTAAACATTTTTAAAGTGTATGTGTAAGTAAGCACTGAAAACTCATAATAAAACCAATGGGACTTAGGCTCTTTTCTTTTACCCCATCTCTTTGATTCTAGAAGATATTCAAAAAATATAATTACTTATTCTATCTCATTCTATGGTTTCTATCCAACTTCCTATAAATTGAAATACTGGGGTTTGGGAGAGGTAGCGTAGAAAATATCACTACAAAATATGTTCCCTCCCACAAATCGTTTCACAACAAAACATAACTTTTCCCCAAAAATATTTAATGTTTGTTTTTATAAATCTGGGATGGGATTTTCAAAAGTGCCTAAGTGACTTAGGAGAACAAGTCTCATGACTTTCAATGGGACTTGTGGTCTTAAGTCATTTAGATGCTTTTGAAAAATCCCACCCCAGATCCTTCAAAGGTTCAGGGACACATAATCGCTAGTTTGGTCCCTCCATAAGATTATATGAAAAAATATGTAAAAGCAAGAAAAAAGCTCAGTGGGACTGGAGGGTTCAGGCCAAGATTTTCAATAGTAGGAGCCTAAAATCAGACTTGTAAGGCCATATTTAGGCACCTAAATTAATGAGGTCATTTTCAAAAAGGCTGAGCACCCACCCACCCCCATTTATCTCACTGGGAGCTGCTGGGTGCTCAACACTTCTGTAAATAAGGCTACAAATTTAGGCACCTATATATGGGCTTTGGAGTCTATTTTTAGGCTCCAACTTTTGAAAATCTTGGCCCCAATGTACGCTTAATAATAGTAAAAAATGTTATAGATTATGTACTATTGACAATAGATAGTAGAAACTGATGTTATGTATGGAAGACTAAATATGATTGGGCTAACGTATGTCTCAGATTTTCCATGGAGGAAAGGACTTTTGAAAGAGAAAGAAACCCTTATGAAACAATTACAATCTTCTGCTAAGAAAAAATATATAACGTGCCATTTAAGTACATGACTAGGACACATTCCTCAGTTTAATTTCTTTGAAAACAGAACTCCACATGGATTTACCACCAACAAAGTGATATTTCTGGGTGCCTGCTCTGAACACCATCAGATATGCACAGCACAAGACAAGGTAGGTGACTCGTTAGCCATGCACATGTACCTACTGGGGATTTGTGCACACATCTGGTAGTGAGGAAAGATATCCAGCAGATAGGGTGCTAGCCTGGGTTCAATTCCCTGCTCTGCCAAAGGTTTCCTGTCTGATCTTGGATAAGTCACTTATTCTCTCTATGGCGTTGTATACGCTGGTGGTGGCATTTAAGATACGGGTAGCTACCTGCTGCAGTGAAAGTGTTCACACTGTGGTATGTAGCTATATGTGGCAGTGAAAGGCTCTGGTGGGGGGAAGCAGTGGAGAAAAGCTTCAAAAAGCAGGAAGCTGCTGAAACCTTTCCATATTGCCTTCTCTCTGACAGAGCCTTTCCCCACTACTGGAATCTTTCACTGCAGTGGTAAAGGCTCCGGGAGCAGGGAGGCAGTGGGACACCACACTGCTAAAAATAGCAGCAGAGATATGGGAGGCACTGCATGGGCCTGTGGAGAACCACGTAGGGTACACAGCCTAAGGTTCCGGTGCGTCTTTACTCATCTAAGCTGTGCCTCTCTGTCTGCACTGCTATTTATACGTGTGCAGGGGGGTATGCAGTGTATGTACTCTACACACCCTGGTAAGTATAGACATAGCCTATATCTCAGTTCTCTGTGTGTAAAGTGAGGATAACAACACTCCTCTACCTCACAGAGGTGCTGTGAGGATAAATGCATTAAAGCTTGTGAGGCACTCACATAGTAGGGTGATGGAAAGCATATAAGTATCTTAGATAGATTTGTACTTAACAGACATCTTAATATATTCTGTAAAAGTGTACAGTTAAAGGTGATGAACAAATAAGACTGGCAAATTTAATTTACTTCAGAAATGTATGCTGAATCCCCTTCTCTCCAGGTGCATAGTAGTCATCTGTCTATGTACTTTCAATGTGCTCATCTCCATGGTATCTAGGCTCAGTCAGTGCATAAACAACTACATAAAAATGAAACTTTCCCAATGATCCTATTGGGATCCAGGAAGTAGGCAGGCAGAAGCCCGCCCACTGCTAAAGGGTCCCCCCCCAGCCTAAGGCGGGGGATCCACAGGACCTGGAAGCCAAGTGGTTTCGGGGGACAACTAATAAAATAACAAGAACAGGAGTGCAGTCAAAGGGTCAAACAAAGGGAACCTGACGGGGACACCGAGCAGAGAATCCCAGACAGCATCCACTGCTCCTCGAAGGCATCAAGGGAACTCTGTCCGGATGCGTGAACAGACGGAGGTTTGGAAATAGGCCCCACAGTCACAGGAGTCTCCATCGACCAACCTCCTCTCCCTGGTTTTATAGATGGCCATTTTAGCCAGGGCCAGGGGGAGGTTGACCAGGAGGTCCCATGGCTTTGTGGGGCCACAGATAGGGAGTTTCCACTGTTTCTAGGCTTCTCCAAAATCATGCTGTCAGCTATACTGTGACAGCCAGAATGTATCATTCTGGGATGTCACAGATACCCAAGAAGACCAGTAGGGTAGAATATGCAGCTGGCCTATAGGGGCTCAAGTAAGTTATTGTTATCATTGGATAAAGAGTTTCTTTGTTATTTCCTATCTCAAAGATATAATGTCTCTAAGCAAAAGCCTTCTGGGTGGTATTTTAAAAATTATTATTTTCAGTTCAAACAGTCTCACTGCACTATATTTCTTCCATTGTGTTACACAAGCAGCGCTATAATTACCAGAGCTGGTCAGGAAAATATTTTTTTCTTCTGAAATTTTTTGACTCAAACCAATTATTCTTCTGTTTTTATCAAAATTTTCCTTCAACATTTTTCAAGTCTAATCAAAAAATTAATTTATTTTAGTTTTTGGTTGCTGAAAAATGTAAGTTTTGCCCACAAAAATTTCCATTTAATTGAAAAGCTTTTTTTCATTAGAAAAAGTCTGGACAGAATTTTTTTTCCAGCTCTAAAAATTATTTTCAGCCACTGACAATAACTCAGCTCCACACATGAAAGTGACTTGTACAGAGTAATGTTTACAGTTTCATATGGAACACAGTGTTACACAGACTGATGCCCATTCCTGCATCTCCTAAATCATGTATGGCTACATTACATCTTTGGCACTAAAAGGCAAGTCCTGCTCTCTGCAGGCACAGAGCTCTGAAAACAAAGTGGACTCTGTGCGCTTCATTGCATGTCATGAGGAGAAGAGGAGGGGGATATCGAAAACCCACACAGGGTCTGCCTTCCCTGTGCTTCACGGGTGTGCCTTTCATTCCGCTACAGGGATGAGTTTAAGATTGAGCTGAGGAAAGATGGATTCAGTAGTGACACCCTCTGTTGGGTGGCGTACAACAGTTGTGGGTACTACTGCAGCCCTGGTGGTCCCATAGTAAACAGGAAGCAGCTCTGCCACCAAGCACAAAGCACATTTAACTTGGGCTGTATCCCAAAGAGAGCATTATGTCATGTATATGTAAGACTTGAACTCATGGTTGGGCTAAAGCCCACCATTGTGATACAGACAACTCGAGCATAAGAAGTTGGGACAAGTCAACAATCCTAAATACCATAAAACCATTTACTGAACAATTGTGGCCTAAGGAGATGAAATCAACCCTTTTCATGAAGAAAGTGACATTTCATCAGAGGATTTCATTAGCGAGGGTAAAGTAATTGTGTACCTCATCTCTGTGTGAACCAGGAAGGCATTAAATGCCTTCTCTGGGCATTAAGGAAAAAGCTAGTCCTTAGAGCAGTGGTTCCCAAACTTGTTCCGCCGCTTGTGCAGGGAAAGCCCCTGGCGGGCCGGGCCAGTTTGTTTACCTGCCGCTGCTGGGAGGCAGATTTGAGAGCTGTGCTTCCTATAAAGGAGAAAGCATAAAAAGGGAGCAGAGGGCTGCTCTTTAGTCTTCTCATAACCCACAGGGCTCCTGAACTAGACCTTGGTTAG
The DNA here is from genome assembly GCF_965140295.1 of Lepidochelys olivacea. NCBI lineage: Eukaryota > Metazoa > Chordata > Testudines > Cheloniidae > Lepidochelys > Lepidochelys olivacea. Next base: position 191,200,583 of record NC_140413.1, read on the forward strand.
GGGAGAAAGGAAAATCAGGAGAAATAGTTGCCTGTCTTGCACTGAGGACTATACCAATTCTCAGAGACTGTAATTATGGTAAGATCTCTTTTTGTTTCTTTCACCAATTGAACTAGATGAAAGGAAAGCATTCTGCATATGTTTTGTTTCGTTTGGAATGGTGGCCAAGGGAAAATGCTCTAGGATGATTTGATTTTTTTTCCTTTTGCAAAGACTAGATTCGCTCTCTTTTTTTTTCAAAGCCTTATTTCAGCCATATCCCCTATGGACAGTAGGTAGTGGTCCTGCTATACTGATATTTTTAGTGTATCCAAACCAAATGCCTATACATATTGGGAACGTTTTTTAAATGATAGCTCTCTTGCTCAAGGTCTGGAAATGGAGTCCTAAACCATCCTAAACAGAAGAAAAGTTGAGAGTTGAGTGAATAAAAGGAGGCATACGAAACAACTGGAGAACCTTTTAGAGAGGGGGCAAAGGAAAAAAAAGGCATTAAAGTAATGACTGAATTTCAAGAAACCTGCCTTTATTTTAACCATTGACATGAGAATTCTGATCCCAGAAGAATGATGCTGGTGACAGATATGGGATTCTTACCTGTTTATTCTTTGCTGGCTTGAAACAGTCTGGACACACTCTGGCTCTAAACAGAAATAGAAAATTAATTGATATAATCATTTAAATAAAAGACTCTTATCAAAATGAAAATACCCAGGTACCAGACCTAATTTTTGAGCAGCAATGCCCCACACTTTGTGTCTCTATCACTCTCCAGTCTGGGATGGAGTTAAGATTTTTCAATCTTAAATTGATGACAGAAGGTGCCATTCTATTTGACCTACATAAACTAAAATCCTCTGATTATCCACAGAACATGTACAGTCTAGGTAGTGGCTGTGCAAACCTTTCCGATCTTGACTCCCACCCATGTACCTCAGTTTTGAGCTGGAATGAGGAGGTGGGTGGGAAAATAAGTCTCCTTTGACCTTTCTTCTGAGACTGCCAACAAAGATGACCGACAACACTGTGCACCTTTGCAAGGTGCACTGACTTCCCTAGCTCTCTGTTAGTTCTTTTCCTGTTCCTAACCCATGCATCATGGCTTAAAATGCAACACCCTGATTCGCGGTGTCCCAGCACACCTCTGACCAGTGTTATTACTGAACAGGAAAAATCAAATATAAAAAAAGGTAACATCAGGTCAGCCAGATCTTTGAGATTCTTTCTAACATACCTAAAAGAAAACTATTTATTTTCTGTTTCACAGAAGTGAAAATTCTGATCAATAAAACATTTAGCACTAGAGGCTTTTCTGAGAATTGGATGTTTGCCATGGAAGTTTACAAATCAGTGGCTTGCTCTCTATGCAGTTAGACAACATAATTTCTTTTGTCCTTGCCACACATTTTTTTATACTCTCCTGTTGCTGCTGCTCTTCAGCTTATGACAGCAGCACCTCTAAGACTGCATCCGGGTAAAACGGAACTGGTGCTAACAGCAGACTCCTTGTGACTTTCTACACAGGCTATTTGTGGGAGATAATACAGAGTACACGGACTTCCTTTTTCCAGAATTTAAATAATCATTCTTAACTTATACTTGGAAACTAGATTAAAATAACAAAAACAAGTTAAATGTTCCACTTCAAATCACAGAGCACTACACACAAAACAGATCATTCTCTCACACACCTTCTGCAGGTGTTAGCACAGGAGCAGTTTGAGAGGGGACAGAAGAGACAGTGGTGGCTGTTTCTGAAACACTTCTCAAAAGGGTGTTCCCAATCAGACCATTTTCTCAGAACATGCTCCCTCTTGCTGTTGAGGCATCTGACTAAGTGGTAGCCAGGTTTCCAGAAATGCTGGATTTCTTTGCCAGTGGGAAAAGGATTTCTATGGCAGCCCCTCTGCAGAGCAAGACCAAAAGTGATTATGTAGCACTTTGTGAGGGTGTTTTTTAAAAAGTCTTGTCTTTAAGTAGAACTAACTCACTTCTGATCTCTCCCTCCATACCCAAATCCCTGAAATAAGCAGAAAACCTCAGTATTATATAAACTGATGGTTTTTTTACATATACTGATAGGTTATCAAAAGCACTTCACACACCATATAAAGTCACTATTTATTCTAATATGAACAGTACAAACAGGCCTAAATCAAATGCCTGACCTGACTACATATCTGTGTAATGGACCAAATCAAAATTCTAGATCCACGCACTCCCTGACATTAAGATTGACAATCCAGATCCAAACATTCCCAGACTTTAGGCTGTTTGGATTTGGTGGGCAGATTCGGCCCCTTAGAGATACCATAGATTTAAGCTGCAAATAGGAACCTGGATTTGGAGTTTGGATTCAGGTCAAACTCTAGATCACAAATACTGGAGACATTGCATTTGCTACAGACAAACTCTAACAATGTTGCACAATATTAAGATAAAGATCTTGTTGTTGGTATAGCAACTTACAGGAAATGGCAATCCTCATCAGTTTCCGGGTGAGCAAAGACCACACTCACTTCGAACAAGCTCTAAGACAAAAAAGAACGGTAACAATTTCCTTTTACAAAGTGCTAGCAATTTATTAACCAAGTGTATAACAAACAGTTCAAGGATCCTTATTGATATATTATAGAAAAACAGTAAAGAAAGAGGAGAAGAGGAAGATAGAATTGCAGCATAATGGGAAACTTTTAAATGGGTCACCGAGAAGCCATTTCAGAAATATATCATAAGACTTCTATAGCACTCAACATTCTCAAGCCACTTTGCAACCTATTATGTGACCCAAGTCACATAATAAGTATTAGCCCCATTTTGCACATGGGGGAACTAGCAGAGAGAGAGAATAACAGCCCAAAGCCTATTAGGCTTAGAACGATTAGATCTTTATTGGTAAATGTCAGTAAACATTGATTTCACCGCACACACACAAAACAATGAAAAAACTATTTCAATCAGTAATAGAAATTTAGACAGGCAAACTAAGAAATATGCTGCTTGAGAACACATTAGAGTTTGATTTAAGGATATTAACTTTCCATATTTTGACATGTGATATTGACAATTGGTGTTTTAACAGTTACAAAGCTTAAACTTCGTTGAGTCTATCATTAAATGATTGTCTGATCCCCTTTCTGTCTGACCTCCCCCATAACTTCCTGCAACTGTGAAAAATTTAAATTGATAAAAGTTTAAAAAAATACTTAAAATAAACATTAATATTATCTGTCAAAATTATATTTAAAAAATCAAATTCTGCCAAGCCTACCTATTATGGTCACTAAGCCTAGCAAATCATGGGACAAAACCAAACCAGTCAACCTTGAAAGCAGTTCATTCCAGGATTTAGTCTGCAGTGACTGGATGCCTTTAAGCCACAAAAGAAAGGCAATGTGATTTAGTGGATTGACAACAGAATCAGGAACTTTAGAGCAGTGGTTCTCAAAGCCGGTCCACCGCTTGTTCAGGGAAAGCCCCTGGTGGGCCGGACTGGTTTGTTTACCTGCCGCGTCCACAGGTTCGGCTGATCGTGGCTCCCACTGTCCGCGGTTCGCCGCTCCAGGCCAATGGAGTATCCAGAGCAGTCAGGATAGGCATTGTGGGACACCTCCTGGAGGCCATTTATGGCGAAATAAGCAAGCGCAGTGTCTACACTGACACTGCGTTGATCTAACTTTGCCGCAAAAAGCTCTACGCCTCTCATCAAGGTGATTTTATTTTGTTGGCGTAGCAGGGGAGTTACATCAGCGGGAAGAGCATTGACGTGTGTACACCTCCACTATTTTGTTGACAGAACTGTGTAGTGTAGACAAGGCCTTCGATAACTTACCCATTGTTTCATGTTCTCTGTGTATAATATCTCCCCACTGTATTTTCCACTGAATACATCCGATGAAGTAAGCTGTAGTTCACAAAAGCTCATGCTCAAATAAATGTTAGTCTCTAAGGTGCCACAAGTACTCCTTTTCTTTTTTGTGGATACAGACTAACACAGCTGCTACTCTAAAACCTGTCATTATTTTTATGGTACACTTATGACTAGAGGGACTCAGTGTTTGTGGGCTCTAGAAGGTCTCTTGCTATCTTTAACATTTAAAGAAGTTTGTTTCTGTATGTCATGACAAAGAAAAGATTCCTTAGTCTTTAACTCTACCAGCTAATTTGTATAAAAACTACTGCTTGCCTTGTCTCCACTAGGATTTACTTGAGATAGCTAATTTGAGGTGAAAGAGCTTTTTTTTTTTTTTTTTACTAGACAAAACCAGTGACAGACTTGTCTGTCTAATTAGAACCCATCAATGTTATGAGTAATTTATACAAATTCAGGAAAACAACAACTTTATTATTCATACAACACCTTTCCATCGGCAGGAACACCCAGCTCCTCTGAGAATAGGGGATGAATAATCCATTTGTATGTTTCTTTCAGCTGAACAATGTCCTCTTTTGCCAGTGACAGGCCCTGTTTTCTGAATCATAAAAAATAAACAATGAAAACTTGCATATGAGTCAGTCAAACAATCATACCTCTGACATTTCATGCTAAAAATAAGTGACCAGTCACTAACATAAAATTTGGGTATAAACAGGACAAAACTATAAAGTATACAGAACATGGTGTGAAGGACATGGGGCTGCTCTTTAATAATTTATGAATACTATAAACTTGTCTGAGTGTTGTAAGGGATGCTTACTATGTCTATATTGGGTTAAATCAACAAGGCTGTGAGGAAATAAAAAGGAAGGCAAAAGAATGACTGGAGAAAACCCTTCAGGGAAACACTTCAGTGTGTTTGAGATATTGCCTGAGCTATTAACTCGGAAGATCCTACCATATCAGCTCCAGCCAGATTACATAGCTTGTTTAGCCTGGGTTTCAATTGCCAATGCTTGTGTTACCAGTATGTCAAAAGGACTACAAAACAGGTATGAGGACTCTCTCTGTCCAAAGGTCAGAGTGTGTTGAGGAGCTGTTTGTGGGAACAGACTCTCTCACGTGGACCCTGGCTGGTGGGTATGAAATTAGGCCTTCCTATACTCCTCTCACGGAGGATGGGGGTGAGGACTGAGGTAAAATACATGAGTGTAGACGTGACCTTTTGTTGTTTTAAAATTCTTTTTCTCTTATATTATGCTTTATTTCTGCTGTTAAATAGTAATTTTGGTTTAAGAAGGCCGTCTGGTCCGCTGGCCACAAACTCCTAAAGGGGAGAACTGAAGGTGCCAAACTTAGTCAAACCTGCTGGCGTGAGCACTGAATCTGTGAGGTAACATAGCCCCAGAACTAGGCTAAGAGCACGAGAATCACCCACCCCAGGGGAGGCGAAAGCATGAGGACTGTGATCTGTGGGGGTGAACGCAGAGGGGCAGTTAGCCTTCTAACTGTGAGACAGGGCATATACCTGATCAAGTTACAAGAGTATGTAGGCAGTACACCAAATAATTAAGGGCAGTGGAAAGTGTACCTAACCAAAGATGCCAAAAATATTAAGAGAAAGCAGTACACACTTTTTTCAGCCCAGCAACCTGGAAGCTTATATGGTGAGAACCCTTTGCCACACAAGTAGCACATTTCATCAAAAAAAAATATAGCATTACCACTCTTGATCCAAGCACCAATGAGAGGCCAGCTTGCTAAGAACTCACACCTTCCTTATAGGAGCTCACTGTGAAAGCTTCTTTAATGCTGATTTAACAATAAAAATATGCTTTTAAAGATTAATAAATTTACTTTTTAAGATAGTATTAAAGTAGGATAGAAATTGCTTTCCCACCTCTAAGTCTGAGTTCCTATACTGCCAATATCTCACATAGCACTTCCTAGCACGATGGCCTCCATCAGAAGATAGCTCAATAACAATGAACTTTGAGCCAAATTGTTCCCCTATGCTGATAAACCCACACAAGGAATAAGAATCTCCAAAGTGTTCCTCTCATGATGCTTCTAACAGATCATTTTACTGGGGGAAGGTCTGGGAATGGGCATGGAGTTTGGCCCTCAGAGCTCCCAGATCATAGGAAACTTGCTGGAGACCAGAGTCGCCTCCGCTCCAACAATGCCTCCCAAACGGCCACTAATTTCTTCTTCTCCCAGCCTGAGACTGTATAGCCTTCTGGGTGGATTCCCCATTGGTTGGTGAGTGGAGGACATTATTTCCCTGTCTCTCCCCCATATTGTGAAGTACCCTCCGAGTGGTCTGGGACAAGAAGATACATCACAGAGGTTGCACACACTCTCTTCCTTCTGTACTGGATGGATACTCCTTCAAATCACTGATGTATAAACAAAAGGTCTCAATACTAACCTAATCACTGCATTCATATTTCTGGTTATATATTTTAATATCTATTACAGCCAGTATCCACAGTCTCTGTTCCCTATTCACTTAATAATCCTTTTGCTGGAGACAGCTGAGTATCTTATAAGTTTATTCACAATTAATGTGATCCTTATAAGATTCAAAGACTTTACTCAAAATTATAAGATATTACTTTAGCCATTAGTACAAATTGTTCATGTCCCCATTTAGCTACATATTGGGAGAATTTTAGAATATTTAAAATTGATGTCTCACACAAGGTGTAGACTTATACATCAGTCATATCTGAATCCAAATAATCAGTGTCATCAAACTATACATGTTAATCATACTTTTTTCACCATAAGTGGAAAACAGCCTGTGAATCAGCTAGTCATTGAAAGTAAATTCATTAACTTAAACCATATGTTCTTGAGAACCATACAATTAAAATATTGTATATTGACCCAAAGTATATGAAAAGCCACATGTTAATAACCTCATTAGTAGCTACCCCAATAATAAAAGTTAAATGGAAGAATCATTAAAAACACAGATGAAATTGTGTACCTTCAAACTAAGCGTGCACTAAATGCAACTCTAACTTCAAAAAGTGTGATTGCTGAGAAATATAGGACTCCTGGATTCCTTAAGACATACAGAACTTTTAACCTAGATGATCATTTTATACCCTGTCCCTACCCAGGTCAGTAGTGACAAAGACATTACCATCTGACGGTAATTCATTGACTGATATAAAATGAATTGATGGACTTAGTCCAGTCTGTAGTTACCTCATTTTATTAAAACAGAATACCATTATATTTATTGGTACTTTGGTTGGCAGTTTAAGGGCCTGTCTATATGGGGAGTTGCTCCAGAATAGCTATTCTTGATTAACTCCACATGTGGTTGCTCTTATTCTGGAATAAGAGTGCATATTCCGAATTAGTTTAGTCCATTTTGGACATGGAAGACACTCCAGAATAAGAACATCCACATATGGAGTTAATCAAGAACAACTATTCTGGAATAACTCCCCATGTAGACAAGCCCTAAGCCATAGTAGTGAGGCTGTGAAGGAAAGCTTAAACCGCTTGTGCTGTGCTCCTTCTTTTAAAGTGAATGTAATGCTCATGAAAAGAACTGGCATGACGGGGTTGGAGATGAAATTAGTTCTATTTAGTCACAGAACAGGTATAGTACAGACAACTATGCATGCTTCCCTTCACAGCCCCACCAATCTGTTTCTGCTCTTCTCTAGAAAGAACAGTTCTAAGAGTGATAGGATAGTTCAGTCTCTGATCATTCAATCCTCAGCTGCCTAATCAACTGTGGTCACGGCTTCTGTCTACTGGGAACCAAACAAACGATTGACTCTTTACCGTTAGCTAACAGTAACAGTTTGGACACTCCTGATCTGTCAAAGGCTCTGTTATCCTATTATAAATGTACCATCACTGTATCTATTTGACAGACTGAGAACTTCCGATTCCAGACTGAGAACTTCCGATTCCAGTGATGTCATTTTGGCAATTTTCATGAGCACTAAATTAATTTTAAAACACTACATTGAATGGATAGCCCACACCCCAAACTCAGAAGCATTGTCCTAGAGATGCTGCAGTCACAATGAACATACTGAACAAGAAACATCCAATTTAGGCGCAAATGTAGGATGTGCACATTCCAAAGCTGAAACTATAATCTTTTCAGGTGCTTGGCATTCAGCTAAGTAGTAGCCTTCATATCAAACTTATAAAGGCAACTGCTTGTTTGCTCTATTGCTCAAGTACCTGGATGCTGAAAGGTGCTTCCCAGCCAAAGAATAAAAGCAAATGAAGCAGCTGAATATCCTTGTTTACAAGGTCAGATCATTTACTCCCTGGCTTCATATTTATTTTGAGTTCACTGTAAGTAAGGGGGGGAGGAGAATCACTTTGTTTTCATACACATGAAAAATACAGTATTAATCATTTAGTCATGAATTTCTCTATCAGAGGCCCAATATTTCAGAGAAAGTTCCTCATTGTCCTACTCTGAAAAAAGTTATAGAAGTATCTCTTAATTCACTAAATCCAGTACTCTCTAGTATAAATGCTATAAAACATACTCACCCCATTTCCTCTTTTACCAGCAGCCAGGCAGCATGCTATGGGCCATCAGCCACACACAGGAAGGAGAGAAAAAAAAATGCAAGTGAAATCAAGCCTCAACAACATTCAATCATCAAACTATCTGACAGTGCTGTTAATACAAACCACTTTGTTCTAAAAGGGAAACAAATATTTACAAAGCCAAGAATTTCCAGCTACTTATTAGGAGTTTAAACTACACTTTCATTTTGCTTTGGAACTGAAAGAATAAGACAGGAGTAAACCCTCAATCCCACAGGTGATTTTTTTAAAGAGAAGATTATCCATTTTTTTTAAAGTATTCCCTCTTTGCAGGAGTAGTCCCCTGTTATCTAAGTATGAGCTCTCCCCTGCTTACTGTCCCAAAAACATATCCAATAAAGAGCTCTTACCTCCCCTAGGGCAGGCACTCAGAAGCTAAGGTAATTTTTTTTTTTTAGTTGGATCAATTTTCACTATGGCTACTGGAAAGCTATTGGGGGAATTTTAAAAAATGCTGCTCTGAGCTTTTATCCTGATTTTTTAAATAAAGTATGTGTGAAAACTGTACACACTTTTCAAATAATTCACTCAAAATATATTTCTTAAAAAAAGAGAGCACATCTTTTTTTTCCTCATAACAATGAAACAAATGATTTTATGGCAGTCAAGCAGGCATTTTTAGACAACTGAGTAATATGCAGAGCACATAATGTTCCAGGACAATCTGGCAGTGGGAAAACTAATGGATGAAAACCAAAATCCAGGTGGCTCACAACAGCCTGGTATTAAAAGAAGAAACACTAGAAAATGAACATTTGCTTTCCTATTAATCTAACCTTCTATTGTTTCTCTAATGCCTTGATATTCCCCTCCATTTGCTCTTTGTACCTGCTATTTTAAATAACCAATATGACACTTCCTGAGCTAGTCAATAATTACGTCAATAAAATTTTTATCCTTATCTCTAACATTTTAGATTATCAAAATAATCTGTCACCAATGTGTGCATATCTTAACCCTATTCCTGATATCCCAAACGCCTCTACTTTGTCCTCCTCACTTCTGAAATTTCACTATGTCTTTTGTAAAGAACCTAGAACACTTTGGTGTACTGTATAATTCAGGGCAAGAGGCTAGCCTTCTCTGATTTCAGACACTTCTGTCGAAATTAAAAGTCTGCATTTACCACAAAGAGCAGTAAAATCTGAAGGATTATGCAGACTTTCAGTGTGGAGAGTTTCTGGCAGCCTCAATTTTCACCCCTTAATACTGTGCCATCATCTTCTAGCCCAAGGTTAGCTGGGCAACAAAAAGGGCATAAAGCCCTCAACCGTTAAATCCTAACTAATAAAATTAGTAAAGTGATGAGGATGCTGTAACTCTGCCTAAGAAGAAAATGCCTTTAACTTGATTGAATAAAGTAGGTTTGTGTGTATAGGCTTTGCTTATGGTTAAATGCTATGGTACACTGGCCCATAAAGGGAAATTTGGATTTATTGATCTGAACAAAAAGACCAGTAAAAATGACTTTGTTGTAAATGCTGTCTGCAAAGACATTTCAGAAGTAATAACTGGGAAAGAGGGGCCAAAAACAAAACAGGAGTTCTGACTATAATGAATTTTTGCTTATCTCATTTGAAATTCTGACATCCTGAACACACACAAGCTTCTGAATGACTATCTCACTCCTCTCAGTTTGAGAAAAGCAAATTAGATTTCTCATCTGATCATGCTGGCTCTAGGATAAAGAGTTAAAATGAAGTTCTCCATTTCAAACATTTCCAGAGAGATAGAACAAAAATTCTGTAGATGTCAGTGAATAGGTGGTAGGGGATTGATTGAACTAAAAATAAGCTAGTATTATTTAGCTTTATTCCAAATCTATCTAGTAGTAGACTGGGGGGGGCTCAAAAGCAACCAATATGGAATTGCATTTAGTTCTCTGAAACTCATATCCCTTTAAATATAAAGTTGGATACCTAGCTGAGGTCTTGTTACTTTTGAAATTTAGGCTACATCTATTGACTGCACACACTTTAAATCTTGTTATTGCTATTGTAATTAGAAGTGTACCTAAACTATCCAAGTCAAATGCAAATCACAAGAAACTTAACATCCAAAGATCATCAAATATATCTAAAATTTTATTGATAGAATATTAAACCTAATTCTATATATACACATTACATTTAAAACAAAATCAAATAATGCCCCATCTAGGTGTACAAATGTGATATAAACCACATACCTAGCCAGACACCAAACCCTATTCCTCCCACCAAGCCATGCCTCCTTTTGTCAAACCACATATACTTTCTGCTGAGACTGCTGGTTTGGGGGACAGGGATGGGGTCAAGATAGAAGAGGGCTGGGGAGTGGAGCAAGTGATGCTGGTTAGAAGCCACAGGTCCCTTTGCTATACAGAATATTTCAGGGTTCACACAAATGTTTCACTTATTCCCCACAGATCTGCACCTTGAGTGTTGAGGCATGCAGATGGTGGGAAGATTTGAGTAAGACCCCTCCTTTATCTGCTCACCATAACCTCTTCAGTTGCTCCATACAGATCTGTGGATCCTAGGATCTGCTGCTCTACAAGTACCCACCTACTGAGAAGCTGCAGTAAGTAATCTCTCCCCAAAATGAGAGCACGCTGCACGGCATCTGTATGCTGCTGCTAACAGTCCCAGGCCCCCTCCCCCATCAATCTCACGTACACTGACTAGGATAATTTAGCCGTTCCCTGGATCAGAGAGTCACTTCTCAGGGCAGATGATCCAAAACCACCACCTTGTGTTTTCCAGCTAAGAAGTCACAGTCCAAGGGAGAGTCAGCATGACCTCATAGTCAATGGTATGAAAGGTCAACAAGAGAGATAAAAGAATAAGCATGGGCACTTGACCACTCTCCATCATTAAGAGAAGATCAACCACTAATGAAATCAGTGGAGCATCTATAAAGTACATGTGCCTACAATCTGACTGAAAGGGATACATCAACTGAAGGACTTCAAAGCAGAACAAAGCTGCTTATGCCACAATCTTCTCAAAATTCTAAAAGCATGCCTTTCCTAAACATCAGTAAAATAAGCTGATCACTCTTCAAGGTGCATTCCCCTAGGACTCCACTTCCTTTATTGGCCTGACATGTCTTTCTACTGGATAAACTAAACAATTATTAGATTGCAATAATTGTTTAACACATTATACCTTCAATCTTGCCTATGCTCCCATTCACAGTGAATCCCATTTTCTACACTACAGGTAAATGACCACATCACTAATGACTTGATCCAAAAACCCAGTGAAATCAATTGGAATCTTTCCACTGGGCTTTTGGATTAGGCCTACAGTCACAAGAAAATACAAGACTCTCCAAAAACAGTCTTGTAAAGACTGAGTTCTACTGACAAGGCTTCTAGCAGGAAGTCAGTCCATCTTTGGAAAATGGTATAGATCTGAGAGAACCTGCAGTACATGTGCATCCCAATGCCAAGTTTGCAGAGGATCACTGTGAAAGCAGTAAATATAAAAAGAAAAGCTACCAATGACTTACTACAATATCTGGTGGTCAATTTTAATAAGCCATACTTCTGTTTTTTTTGTTAGTGGGGAAGAGAAGAAAGTGGATTTAAGCAAAGAGCTGTTCAACCTAAGAGTATCCACTGTAACAATACAAATTCTGGAGGCCCAATCTTGTAGTCCTTTCATGGGCATAGCTCCAACCAAACTCAATGAGAGTTTTGTTGACAAATTCTGCTGGGAAGGGGAAAATCTAAAGTCAGTTCTGCAGCTGTCTCATTCCCGTCACTCTCCTGGGCTCTCCTGACTTAATATTTGGATATGGTGTTTTTAAAAAATCTTTGTAAAATAAACTAACCAGTCCCTACTGGAAAAAAATCCCTATGAAAAATCTAATAAAGGGATTTGAGAAGGTATATCAAACTTAAAGGGACATGGTCAGGACTGGTTGGCCTTTTGGCTAAGATCAAGCGTCATGTCAGTATAATATTTGCCAGACGATGTATCACAAGCCTGAATCCTTCCCTCAGTGATGGAAAGAATGATTTCATAGGTCACTTTCACCCACCCAGCGGTGGCTGGACTCAATAATCTAATAGGCCCTTTACATCCTTTATTAGGCCTACCCTCAGCCTTTCTGAAAGAACAAGCATACAGGTTGGCCTGTCAAGAAATAGGGATCTTTAAACCAATGCAAGAAATATTGGAGTGGGGAATAAGAATGCTTAAGACTTTGTTAGATACACAATATACTAACCGATGCACCCACTATATCAGTACTGAAGAAAAATGTAGTTGTACTGATGGAATATTGTTTACCTGAACACACACTGTCTGATTCATTATACCGTGTGTACATATATAGTATATGATTAAGAGTACCTCACAAGCTACATGAAGTATATCTTAATATTGTTTGCATAATGACCCATGTTAAATCATAAATTAAAACAGTCTACAATAGTAATGAAGAATATACATTTGAATGAGAGAATATGTTGACTGCAGAATATCGTTCTTGACTGCAGCACTTGTCAGATACAGATTTACACACCCTCATTTGCACATCCTCATTTGAGATAGTATTTCTGGGGTTTTGTTCATTCACATAATTGTAGTTGCACCTCCAAAATAGGGGAGAAAATGTAAAAAATTATAAGCTAGTGGTTTCTAAGAAAGTTTCCCCAGGGAGTTAACTATGTTAAGTACTACCATGAGTCAAATTTCATATCTTCTCTCCTGGACTTCAAAAGTGAAAGCCTTAAATAAATTGCACCAGAATTAGGAGTTACCAACTTCTCTGCTGCTGGCCTGTTCCAATTAAGAGCTACCACTAGTGAAGAGATTCAGGTAGATGGAGAGACAAGGGTGTGTGGCGTGAGCACATGACTGGGAGCCAAAAGTTTATTGTATTGATTACAACATGAATATTTTTATTTTAATACTGTCTGAGGGACCATGGGAGCCAGATTTGATATACTGTGGCCAGTCACAGCCACTTTATTAGAAAAAAGATGAAGCAGGGAAATTCCATGCGGTACACCCAGTTCTGTAGGGAGTAATGACTACAGATATGACAAGCCTATTTGCATGAATGTCATGTGCCAGGATGATGGATCACAACTTAAGCTAAAGGAGGGCCAGATAATAATTTCTCTAGAATTCTTTACACAAGCAGCAATTAATACTTTAACTTTCTCCCTTATGAAAAGGCATGATTCATTTCCTATTCAAACATATTTGTTCCACACAACCCTGGCACTCTTACTCCAAATTTATTTGCACCAGGAATGCTGATTCATGAAACTGAGGGTAGAGAAGACTTTTTAATATAAAAATACTAATCCTATGTAATTTCAAATTTGTTGCAATGCTTTATGTCCTTTATTTTGGGCCTTTGTCCTGTGTTTTATCCTTGGCAGGATGAGCACTATGGAGGTTAATTACAGTTAGTATATTATCAAAAGGCAGCACCTGAAAACTTCTTTAGCAGTTGTCTTTACATGTTGGAAACATTATGTGCCACACAAATGGTTAACAAAAGAGAGGATGTCTCTAGGTGTCTTTCTATCCTAAAACAGTTTATGTTCTTGTGTAGTAAAGTATGAAGGAAGAATTGAGAGAGGAATTGCATCTTTACAGCACAAAGTATTCTGGTATGGACAATGTTATGGTATTTGCTGCTCTCCAGAATAATACGTGCTAATGCAATATAAATAAAATAATCCTAAAATACATCATCTTTAATGGAAATATTACTTACAAAATACTATAACATCATAAAAGGAAAGATACACATTTGTTGGTCTGAATTCTTGATTTGCCAGCTCAATCTCCCCAGCTCACATCCGACTGTAAGCCTGGTGTACTGGGGACTAGACAGCATGCAGCACTTCAAGTCAGCAAAGGGAACCCATGTGAGTACAAACTATTTTTTTCCCATTTGCAGCCAAGCTTGTTTCCATCTGCTTTGCAACAATTACTCTACTTGCTTAAACTAATGTCAAAGCATCATTGAGACAGAATTGCAATGCAATGATGCCCTCTACTGAGGCATTATTGCAAGGACCCGTAAGAAAAAAACAGCAGCATCATTTCCTTGCTCTTCTATATAGTTGAGCCATTAAATAACATTTTGAATTACATGACAAACCCAGCTCACCTAGAGCTGCCACGCTGTGTGTAGCTCTTTGAATAATATATTTTAGTGGACGATGCAGGGATCTGATGACATAACAGCAACAGTGGTGATTTTAACCTCCAGTTCAGCCCATTACTTTATTTTTACCCCAATGGGAATAAGACAGTTACTGGAGTGAGGAGCAATGGAGCATGGAAAGCAGATGAGGGAGAGGGAAATGACTGAGTTAATGGGAATTACGGGGTACACCACACCTCTGAAAATCAGGCTCCTTATTTAAGTGTCTAAATTTGGACTGAGGAGCCAACCTGCAGGCATCCATTTTTCAGAAATCTTAGCCAAGGTGCCTGACATTTTACAGATGTCCAAAGAATCTGCTTGGATACTAGTGTGCTCCCATGTTCAGCCATCTTGTAGAATGCTTGTTGATTAATCTCCTTTTTGGATAATAACAGGACCATGAGAAGGTCAGAGGAAGAAATCAAGCTAACAAGATTACAAGACAATTTGTTTTTGTGTTAGTCTACCAGGTACAGCAGCTGTTGGCCAGTACACACTGTCCCTAACTCAGCCATTTAGAATGGGAAGTGAAAAAGAATCCTATAGCCAACTGGAGTTGCAGAGAGATTTTAGGTAGGCAGAATGGGTGGGATCCACAAAGGGACTTAGGTGTTGCAACACTAATCGTCAAAGCACCTAATTTTTAGGTGCCAAGAAAATCAGAGGAACAACGCTCCAACCCACAAAGCCTGAGTTAAGCACCTAGGCAATGCATGGGGAGAGACAGGCACCTCAGAATGGGATCCACAAAAGCCAGCACACTAGGTGGAGAGCCACCTAAGCTAGCCAATGGGAAATGCTGCCTAGATGGGGGTTTGCGAAGCCTCTCTTCTCTCTCAGAGATAGGTACCAATGTCTTGGCTGCAGGGAGGAGCCTATATTAATTTAGCAGTCCACGAACAAGAACCTACCATCTCAAGTCAGATGGCTTAAGTACCTACGGTGTTTCCCATAGGAATGAGTTAGGCGCCTACCTTGCTCCACACAAAACAGCTGGAGGAGGAGATGAAGATGGTGCTGCCCAGTGTTCCCTCTAATTTTTTACGTCCATGTACAGAATGAATTTTGTTGTGTGCACCAATATGGAAATGATGTGTGACACATCACCTTCATATTGGTGCACATAACAAAATTCATGTGGTAGGGGTGGGGCCGAGAGGTTCGGAGTGTGGGAGGGGACTCAGGGCTGGGGCAGAGGGTTGGGGTGGGGGAGATGAGGGCTCTGGAGTGGGGCCAGGGATGAGGGGTTTGGGGTGCAGGACAGGGATCAGGGCTGGGTGCAGCGGGTGAGGGCTCCGGTTAGGGGTGAAGACTCTGGTGTGGGGCTGGGGATGAAGGGTTCAGGGTGTGGGAGGGGGCTCAGGGCTGGGGCAGAGTGTTAGGATGCGGGCCCTGGGGTGAGGCTGGGTATGAGGGGTTTGGGGTGCAGGCTGCCCCAGGGCTGCAGAGGGGAGAGAGGACTTCTCTCCCCTGATTGCAGCAAGTCTGGAGCAGGTCCATGTTGGGGCCAGGGGAGGGGCACCGTGTCAAATCCGCACTGGGGCCAGGGCAAGTACAGGACAGGTCTGTGTTGGGGTGAAGGGAGGAGCACCTCTCCCCCAGCTGCTGCAGGTCCACGCTGGGGCTGGCGGGGAGGGGCACCTCTTCCCCAGCCTCAGCAGGTCTGTGCTGGGGCCAGATGGAAAGGGCACCTTTCCCTGCCGCCGCCCAGAGCCCCTGTGCAGGGCTTAATAGGCAATTGCGTGGCCGTGCAGCTTCGAGGGAACTTAGGTTCTGCCCACCTCTATCTCATCTGGCCAGATTTTGAATGAGACCCAATCCAGTAAGCAGCCTCTGACCACACCCACCGGATTGGTCCTGCATGTGGTCGAATAATTATCTTCCCTCGCTCATGAATTACTTGCGGTCTTAAGTGGGAGACAGGTATCCAGACGCCTAGAAGGAGGCAGCTCAGAGAGAGCACATGCTAAGAGGTAGAAACACAGGAAAAAAAGATTATTTACTTGTACTGTAACTGTTGTTCTTCAAGATGTGATGCAGACATGTATTCCACTTAGGTGTGTGTGTGCCCAGCACACCAGAGCTAGAGAATTTTGCCTATCAGTATCCATAGGAGGTGGTGCTCACGCCTTGTGCTCATAGCCCCTCCCCAGGCTATAAGCAGCATCACAGCTCAACTCCCCCTCACTGAATGCCCAGAGACTGGACTCAGATGCAGAGGGAATGGAGGATGGGTCATGGAATATGCCTCTGCATCACATCCTGAAGAACAATAGTAACAATACAGATAAGTAACCGTTTTTATTTCTTTGAGTAAATGCAGACATGTATTCCACTTAGGTGACTCACAAGCACTACCCACTCTAGAAGGTGGGGCTCAGAGTCTATCTAAGAAAGGACTGCAGGACCGCTCTACCCAAGCTAGCATTCACCTGGATGATGCAGTAATGGCATAATCAGGGGTGGCCAACCTGTGGCTCCGGAGCCACATGCGGCTCTTCAGAAGTTAATATGCGGCTCCTTGTGCAGGCACCGACCCCGGGGCTGGAGCTACACGCGCCAACTTTCCAATGTGCCGGGGGGTGCTCACTGCTCAGCCCCTGGCTCTGCCACAGGCCCCGCCCCCACTCCACCCCTTCCTGCCCCCTCCCCTGAGCCTGCAGTGCCCTTGCTTCTCCCCCTCTTCCCCAGAGCCTCCTGCATGCCATGAAACAGCTGATTGCGACGGAGGGGAAGGCACTGATCGGCGGGGCTGCCAGTGGGAGGCGCTGGGAGTGGGGTGGGGAACTGATGGGGGGCTGCTGACATATTACTGTGGCTCTTTGGCAATGTACATTGGTAAATTCTGGCTCCTTCTCAGGATCAGGTTGGCCACCCCTGGCATAATGGTTCATAAACATATGTATGGATGACCACATGGCAGCCCTGCAAATGTCCAAATATGGAGATGTCATGGAAGAACACTATTGATGTAGATTCCACTCTCGTAGAATGAGCTCACACTCACTGAGGAGGTGTAGCCAAAGCTATTCCATATATAGTCTTGATACAGGATGTTATCCATGTAGAGATCATTTGTGAAGAGACCTCTTGCCCCTTCATATAATTCGCATATGAAACAAACAGGCAAGGCAAAGCATGAAACGGTTTAGTCATATCCAAGTAGAAGGCCAGACAACATCTGACATCTAACATATGGAGATGCCACTCCTCCAGAGATGAATGCAGCTTAGGAAAGAACATAGGTAAATATATCACCTGGTTCAAATGAAACTGAGAAACCACCTGTCATAAATATAAAGGGAAGGGTAAACCCCTTTAAAATCCCTCCTGGCCAGCGGAAAAATCCTCTTACCTGTAAAGGGTTAAGAAGCTAAAGGTAACCTCGGTGGCACCTGACCAAAATGACCAATGAGGAGCCAAGATACTTTCAAAAGCTGGGAGGAGGGAGAAAAACAAGGGTCTGTGTCTGTCTGTATGATGCTTTGGCCGGGAACAGAACAGGAATGGAGTCTTATAACTTAGTAAGTAATCTAGCTAGGTATGTGTTAGATTATGATTTCTTTAAATGGCTGAGAAAATAGCTGTGCTGAATAGAATGAATATTCCTGTCTGTGTGTCTTTTGTGTAACTTAAGGTTTTGCCTAGAGGGATTCTCTATGTTTTGAATCTAATTACCCTGTAAGGTATCTACCATCCTGATTTTACAGAGGTGATTCCTTTACTTCTATTAAAAGTCTTCTTGTAAGAAAACTGAATACTTTTTCATTGTTCTAAGATCCAAAGGTTTGGGTCTGTGGTCACCTATGCAAATTGGTGAGGATTTTTACCAAACCTTCCCCAGGAAGTGGGGTGCAAGGGTTGGGAGGATTTTGGGGGGAAAGACGTGTCCAAACTACATTTCCCAGTAAACCCAGATAAAGTTTGGTGGTGGCAGTGGAAATCCAAGGGTAAAATAATTTTGTACCTTGGGGAAGTTTTAACCTAAGCTGGTAAAAGTAAGCTTAGGAGGTTTTCATGCAGGTCCCCACATCTGTACCCTAGAGTTCAGAGTGGGGAAGGAACCTTGACACCACCTTAGACAAAAATGTGGGGTGTGGCCGTAAATTTACATTGTCTTTGGAGAATTGTGCAACTCAGACTCTCCTTACAGATGTTATCACTACCAGGAACGCAGTCTTCTGACACAAAAGTGGAAAGGGATAAGACACCAGGGGCTCAAACAGAGGTCCCATCAAAGCCACTAGGACCGTGTTAAGGTGCCACAGAAGAACCGTCTCTCAGACCAGAGGATGGAGATGAAGAAGCTCTGGGGCTGGAACCGAAGCCAACAATACGGGATCTCCCATACTCCTGCATGGTACTGGGGAACAGCTGGGAGGACCTGCTCCATTGCATATGCGGACAGTAATGCCATGCAAGTCCACGCTCTTCCTGGAGATGGAGGAGGAAGAGTCTCCATGAGGCCTGGAGTGGTCTCATACAAACTTTTCCTCAGTGCACTTGACAGGGAATGGCTCCTCCATCTCTTTGGAGAGATGCCAGCTTCAGAGCTTGAAACGTGGCACTCTAAGAACCCAAGGGCGACCTCTGATCCTGTAAGGGCCTCGGTGCTGAAGCAGGCCACATGATCTGTTCGAGTAGGTGCTGTTTCAGGTGAATATCCCTAGCCACCCGAGTCCATCTTATGAACAATCTACAGATTGAACACCATTCCTTGACATGGGCCTCACCCAAGCACAGCAAGCACCAAGTGTGGGGATTGACTCGCCACAGGATGGATAATGTCTAAACCCTGGTGAGGGAATCAACAGGTAAAAACTTAACTAACTCTAACACTAAATCTAACACTAAGGGTGCTAGCTAACTGTGCACAACTAGGAAAAAACACTAAAATAGTGAGAGATTGTGATGTTAAGAACCACACAGAGCTCAGACTCCAGTCATGGATGGTAAAAAGGAACTGAGGGGGGCAAAGGTGGTACCATCTCATATAGCCAGGTATTGAGTACGAGGTACGAGCACCGCCTACTATGTGTACAGCTAGGAAAAATTTTCCAGCTCTCATGAGCTGGGCGCGCGCACAACTGAGTGGAATACACTGCTGCATCTACTCAAAGAAGAAATTAGGGAACTTTTACCCTGAAAACTTAGGTGCTGAATGAGTTTAGATGCCTACTGGGTTTGGCAGGAGTTTTGTGGAAGGCAGTGGAGCCAAAACTGGGATTTAGCCGCCTAAACTCAATACTTAAGTGCTTAAATCTGGGGTTTAGGCACCTACGTACCTTTGTGGATCTGGACCTATGTATTTACCTACACTGGAATTTTCCCAAGATACAAGAAATAATACCCTTAATCTTAGTAAAAATGCCACAGGTTCTCTAATGATCACTAATGTTCAGGACCTTCATCCCACTATGTTTACTGAAAAATTTTATTCTATCTTAGATAAGAAGAGATTTATCTTAAGTATTTGTAGGTTGCCATTCAAAACAGTTAATCTCAATGCCAGTTTAGAATAGAAGTCAGATGGACACTATAAAACATATTGTAACTAATATACTTAATACAGCAATAGTTTTAATTACCACTATATATTGTAATCTGTTGATTTGCCCAAAATTATTGGGGTGTCACATCTGTCCATTTTCTGCTATTTTCTAAACACGAGGATAGGAATGTAAACAGTTCAAATTTGACTAGACTGTTCACAAATTTTAGTACTTCACAGCTGCATTCATCTAGATTTCCCACAAAACATGAGTCAAGTAGCCAGGAAGTCTACTAAAATATGTACTTTTACCTCTATTACAGTGCTACACAGCTAGAGTTCATCTTCAAATTCTTTCACTTGTATTCTGCACTACCAATTACCATCTATTTCAGGAAAGGTACCAGCTGTGCTGTTCCTTCCCCGAGAAATCCACACTGCAGTGCTCATGTCTTCACCAAAGGGAACTATACACAAAGGTTTTGAAGAAACTCCTTTTAGTTTTCAGATTTAAAGAAACTCATCCACTGAATATTGGAGTCATTCAAATAGCTTTTTAATTAAAATAATAGTTGGCAGGACTACAGTCATTCTCTAATCATTTCTGAAGAACACAAAAGTAACATTGCTTAACTTATTCTTTATTTTTAGTGCATATTTAAAGGTACTATTTTATTCTGCAGCAAAATCAATGAAATGCAAGCCTTCTCCACTTCCCAGGACACATTCTTTGTTCTTACACGTTTAAGTTACAATGGTCAATAGACGTATCTGTAAACACTTACCTCTCTAACAGACAACTGTGGTGGGAGCGACACAGAAAATACAAAGCTAGTAAACTGGTACTCAGCAGAATTAACCTTTTGGCACACCTAAAAGAGAAGGATATGAATCCTCAATAAGGGAGTTAAACTGATAGTCTTTTACAATATTCTTTATTCTAGTGCAAATCTTCTATAACATTACTTTTTGGTATACATTCATATATAAAATGACCATAAGCTCACTAAATCCTACCCAGTTAGAGACAGGTTTTTTTTAGGTTTCTTTAAGGACTGTAACTTCCAGGCAGATTTTATATTATTGTCACTGTATACCCTCATTGTTACGCCACTATAAAAGAAACCCAACTCAATATTTTATGTTGACGCTAATCATAAAAATAAGACTAGGCTTGGCAGAATTAGATTTTTTTAAATAATTTCAATGGATAATATAGATGTTTATGTTTAAACATTTTTTTTCAATTTTTAGTGATCTAAATTTTTCAACGCTGTGCAAAATTGCAATGCTAGAGGGAAGAGGGAGTCAGATAATCATAGAATCACAGGGTTAGAAGAGATCGCAAGGGTCATCTAATCTAACCCTCTGCCAAGGTGCAGGATTTGTTGGGTCTAAACCATCCAAAACAGATAGCTATCCAGCCGCTTCCTTTTGAAAACCTCCAGTGAAGGAGCTTACATGATCTGAATCCATGTTGCCCCACACAAGGCACCCTAGTAAAATAGACTTTTAAATTATTTGAACTTCATTCACTTTTCACTAATGGCCACCTTGTTTAAACACCCAGTTTTGGAAAGGAATAGCAAAAACATGGTAATCTTCTAGAACTTTAACTAGGTCTACTTTAATGTACAGGCTATGATTAATTTTAAAAAATTCTGATGCATTAAATTAGGTTTGCCTAAAGTCTGGCCCAATTTGTTACTGTGACTGCTTACAGTACATTATTTTTATATTACTATTCATTAAGAAAGAATATGCATTAAGAAGAATATTTCAGAGCAACACTTGGTAATTATTTAATGACAGCAGACACTGCAATTCAAAAAGTTAAAACTCTGTAACTATTAAAACACAAATTGTCAATATCACATCACAAATATACAGAGTTAATAGCCTTAAATTAAACTCTAATAAGTTCTCAAGCAACATTTTTCTTACTTTGCCAATCTGTAAATTTAGATTATTATTAATGGATATATTTTTTCATTGGTTTGGGCATATACAGTGAAATTGATATTTATAAAAAAAAAAATCTAATCCTTGCAAGCCTAAATAACAGTTATTGAAGGGAACAATCCCAGTGGTAGAGGAATGAAACAAATATAGTCTAATTTCATCTTTCGCTGTTGCAATTCTACAATAACACAAATGCAGAAGTCCTTAGGATAGTACACTCACAAACATATTACTTTATTACTTTGAAGATTATGAATTACCCGAGATAAAATACTTTATCTTTTATTTTAAAAGCAAATGCCTACATTATCTCAAGATTAGTGTATAATTTTTTACAAATATAAGAGGCAGCATCAGAGCCCAGATTTCTATTCTATTTAATACTAAACAACTAAATTTGTCACACAAAAAACTAGCAGGCAGACTTTGTCTTTCCTATCTTTCTCTCTTTTACCCAGTATGACCATAGGTACAGAATACACGGCCATTACCTCCTTTGGCAGGCCCCATACATTGAGCGTAGCCTGTTGCACAAGTGAGCTCCTTCCTTAGGAGGCAACTATTCACCTCCTGTGGGCTCCCTCTTCTCTCAACTACCACTGTTGCTTCTCCTTGCTAGGAAGAGTGAAATCCCAGTGGTATCCCACCCACAAATTGGGAAAATAATATCCCAGCATTGCTCCCCAATGCCCAGGCCTGAGGAAGGGGAGTGAAAATCCCAACAGCAATCAAAAGCAAATGCTGCTGCTGCTTCTCCTCTCTTGCTCAGCACATCTCCTACCCATCCCCCCACATGTTACTGTCACGGCCCCTACCACCCTTCCTCTCTCCCCTCAAATACTGCCAACCCTAAGTACTAGAAAACCATGAGTCTGCTCCCAACAAGTCATGAGAGAGTCTTAAAAATAATACATTTTCAGTTCTTTTTCTTATCCTTCTGCTGCTGGAGCCATCAGGGTTGCTGCTGCCTCTCCGCCACCCTATCCACCCATCTGTGCAAAGGTTGCCTGGTGTCTAAGAGAGCACCAGGAATGGGAGAGCACTAGCAACAGAGCCCCATGCAGAGGTGCGTGTGACAAGGACTAGTTGACATAGAGAAGGAAGAAGGCTGGCAGCAACTGATTTTTGGGAGCAGGGCTATAACTGACTTTAGCTGCAGGGAGGGGAGTATCTGATTATTGGGAGAGAAGTAGTAACAATTTTGGGATGGGGAACAGGTGCTGGGGGATAGAGATGGGATGAGGTGAAGGGAGAATGAGGAGCAAGGGTCCCCGTAAGCTGCATGGTTATATGGCCATGCAACCTGCTGGCAGACATTGTATATAACCATGTGCCTGTTGGAGAAGGGAGCTGCTCTTCTCTGGGCTGTCCCTACCTGTCCCTCCCTCTGGGCTGTCCCTACCTGTCCTTCCTCCTGGAGAAATGAAGAGTGAAAGGGAGCAGATAGGTGGTGAAAAGGAGGCAATAATGTACATGGAGCACAGAATGAATGAGGAGGGAAGGTAAGTCCAAGGAGCGGGAGGAAAGAGAAGGAATGAATGAGTAAAAGAAGTAGACAGAGAGACACACTGAGCAATCAAAATGAGTTATTTTGATACTCAAAGTCTTTCCAGAATCTAAGCTGAACCCCTAATTCAGAATCTTGAGAACTTCATTCTGTATCTGCTACTTAAATATACAGCATCAGATATTTAACTAACTCCAATTAAGCACTGGCTGGTGTAATACCAGAGCTGTTAGCTACACACCTCTGCTGGAGTTACACAGATATATTTGGGGGCATTGTCCCAAAATCCACTTATTTTGGTAACTGTTAAAAACACATGGTTGCTTGCAGTGTTGTAGCCATGTTGGTCCCAGGATATTAGAGAAACAAAGTGGGGGAGGTAATATCTTTTATTGGACCAACTTCTCCTGAAGAGCTGTGTGTAGATCGAAAACTTGTCTCTCTCACCAGCAGAAGCTGGTCCGATAACAGATATTACCTCCCCCACCATATCTCTCTAAAAACAAGTGGTAGCATTCCAATTAAAATCAATACTGTATGTCAATTGCACTGTTAGGATAATGAGTTTCTCTTAGGAAAGAATCAGTCTTGGCTGTTTTTTAATCAATTGCTGTCAGGTTTTCTATTGTCACTCAATGGCATAACTTTAAAAAGCCAACACTAAAAATCTGGTCCATAATGTAGAAGGTATTTTGCCTAAGGAACAAACTCATTCACTGTAACAATAGAAACTGCACAATTCTAACTGGTCCCAGTTTATTGGCTATGCTGAATCCAATGTTCATTCTACTAAATCAACTAGTCTTATTTTCTTAAGTTTTGAAAAACCCCCTGCACATTTCACTCTGTTACCCAAGCAATTTTATCCTTCATTTATAGTGTTTACAATGCTCTTCACTCTATCTTTTTCCCTAATTCATAATCATATTCTCTCTTATAACTTTTATGCTTATAGTCTTTTGTACCACCAAATTACTTAACATTTTCCCTTAGTCTGTGGCTTCCTAAAGATAAGAATACATTATAAGGGCGATTCATGCTGCTACCATAGAATCATAGAATATCAGGGTTGGAAGGGACCTCAGAAGGTCATCTAGTCCAACCCCCTGCTCAAAGCAGGACCAATCCCCAATTAAATCATCCCAGCCAGGGCTTTGTCAAGCCTGACCTTAAAAACTTCTAAGGAAGGAGATTCTACCACCTCCCTAGGTAATACATTCCAGTGTTTCACCACCCTCTAGTGAAGAAGTTTTTCCAAATATCCAACCTAAACCTCCCCCACTGCAACTTGAGACCATTACTCCTTGTCCTGTCATCTTCTACCACTGAGAATAGTCTAGAACCATCCTCTCTGGAACCACCTCTCAGGTAGTTGAAAGCAGCTATCAAATCCCCTCTCACTCTTCTCTTCTGCAGACTAAACAATCCCAGTTCCCTCAGCCTCTCCTCATAAGTCATGTGTTCCAGACCCCTAATCATTTTTGTTGCCCTTCGCTGGACTCTTTCCACTTTATCCACATCCTTCTTGTAGTGTGGGGCCCAAAACTGGACACAGTACTCCAGATGAGGCCTCACCAATGTCGAATAGAGGGGAACGATCACGTCCCTTGATCTGCTCGCTATGCCCCTACTTATACATCCCAAAATGCCATTGGCCTTCTTGGCAACAAGGGCACCCTGCTGACTCATATCCAGCTTCTCGTCCACTGTCACCCCTAGGTCCTTTTCCGCTGAACTGCTGCCTAGCCATTCGGTCCCTAGTCTGTAGCTGTGCATTGGGTTCTTCCGTCCTAAGTGCAGGACCCTGCACTTATCCTTATTGAATCTCATCAGATTTCTTTTGGCCCAATCCTCCAATTTGTCTAGGTCCGTCTGTATCTTATCTCTGCCCTCCAGCATATCAACCACTCCTCCCAGTTTAGTATCATCCGCAAATTTGCTGAGAGTGCAATCCACACCATCCTCCAGATCATTTATGAAGATATTGAACAAAACCAGCCCCAGGACCGACCCCTGGGGCACTCCACTTGACACCGGCTGCCAACTAGACATGGAGCCATTGATCACTACCCATTGAGCCCGACAATCTAGCCAACTTTCTACCCACCTTATAGTGCATTCATCCAGCCCGTACCTCTTTAACTTGCTGACAAGAATACTGTGGGAGACCGTGTCAAAAGCTTTGCTAAAGTCAAGAAACAATACATCCACTGCTTTCCCTTCATCCACAGAACCAGTAATCTCATCAAAGAAGGTGATTAGATTAGTCAGGCATGACCTTCCCTTGGTGAATCCATGCTGACTGTTCCTGATCACTTTCCTCTCATGTAAGTGCTTCAGGATTGATTCCTTGAGGACCTGCTCCATGATTTTTCCGGGGACTGAGGTGAGGCTGACTGGCCTGTAGTTCCCAGGATCCTCCTTCTTCCCTTTTTTAAAGATTGGCACTACATTAGCCTTTTTCCAGTCATCTGGGACTTCCCCCGTTCGCCACGAGTTTTCAAAGATAATGGCCAATGGCTCTGCAATCACAGCCGCCAATTCCTTTAGCACTCTCGGATGCAACTCGTCCGGCCCCATGGATTTGTGCACGTCCAGCTTTTCTAAATAGTCCCTAACCACCTCTTTCTCCACAAAGGGCTGGCCATCTACTCCCCATGTTGTGATGCCCAGCGCAGCAGTCTGGGAGCTGTCCTTGTTAGTGAAGACAGAGGCAAAAAAAGCATTGAGCACATTAGCTTTTTCCACATCCTCTGTCACTAGGTTGCCTCCCTCATTCAGTAAGGGGCCCACACTTTCCTTGGCTTTCTTCTTGTTGCCAACATACCTGAAGAAACCCTTCTTGTTACTCTTGACATCTCTTGCTAGGTGCAGCTCCAGGTGCGATTTGGCCCTCTTGATTTCATTCCTACATGCCCAAGCAATATTTTTATACTCTTCCCTGGTCTTATGTCCAACCTTCCACTTCTTGTGAGCTTCTTTTTTATGTTTAAGATCCACTAGGATTTCACCGTTAAGCCAAGCTGGTCGCCTGCCATATTTACTATTCTTTTGACTCATTGGGATGGTTTGTCCCTGTAACCTCAACAGGGATTCCTTGAAACAACTCTTTTACAACTCCTCTATCCATTAAAAATATGCACCTAAGAGAAATGCTGAACAGCACAGCACCATCAACTGCATTTCATGCCTTATTTATTCTCCAGTCACAAAGCATAAGTAAAGATGGGCTCACCGTCTACAACCACATTGTACTATATGCATGCAAGTACCATGCAACTGTATGCAAGTACCATGGAACTGCTGTCAGCCCTTTGCTTTTGAAACATGATCATGGAGGTCTGTCTGAGTTAGATTAGCTTCAGGAGACAGTTGAAGGTTCACCTGTTTTCTCAGGCTTTTTTAGTTAAATTATAGCAAGGCCAGGGTAAAATATGATCTTGAGCAACGCAAGGGTAATTCCCCTTTGTTGACTGTATATGAGGTACCCAGACACCACACCAGTAGTGTTATTTAAGTAGTTAAATCAGTAATTGCAGATGATGAAACAAACTGAAGCATTTTCCCATCTGCTCTTGATTTAAGTTACACAGAGTATTTTAAATCTAGATGGAGCCACTCAACTACATATGGGACTGAAACTGATTAATGATTTAAAAAAACAACAACAACTAGATCACAGGGTTTGCATTGCAGGATTCTACCAAACACACATTTAACAGCTCATAGAAAAATGTGTCTACAAAGTAGGAAAAGATCACTTACCTTCTTAACAAAATCTGTCTCGCAGAACTCCTGAAGAATTCCCAAGCACACATTGCAAACCTTCAGAGTAGAGTTCGCCATAGCAACATTTACATCATCTGCCACAGGGGTCTGCTGGAGGGCCCCATTTTGATTCAAATCCTCAGCCCCTTCTCCCATGTTCTCAAGTCTGATTCTCTTACATGGTGGGTCAGCTATTTCACAACAAAATCTGTCCTCTTTTTCTTTATTGTACTCCAGGAATTCATGAAGCTCTCTAAGCAAATCCTAAACAACAAAGAAATGAACCGTAAAATGTGTGTGTTTGCTTCACAGCTAACATACAGCGTCTCCCTCCTATGTGTAAGACTCATTTATGCAGGCGGTCCTACAACAAGCACCAATAACTCCAGTTCCAAAAGGTGATATTAACTGTTCTAGTTTAGCTTTAAATAGTGCATATAATTACTAGCTTTTCATAATCTGTGTAGAAAGATTTATTTGCAGAATTCAAAAACTCCAAGTTAAAATATTACAACTGTAAATGATACACAGATAAATTAAATTTTGCTGAACAGACAACAGATTTCTTTATATTATGTAAATAACAGTAGAAGTTCTTTACTATGGCTCTGATTTTCAGAAGTCCTGTGTATCCATAACTCCAGCTGAACTCAGCGGAGGCTGTAGGTGCTCACCACTTCTGAAAACTAAGTCCTGTGGAACTTAGATTATGTTGCCATTTAGCATATCCATTTTATTGTCCAATAATTACAGTAGAATCTCATTAATTCTCAGTTCGTTAATCTACAGACCTAATCATTCCCTCTGAAAAAATTAGCAGACTCATGCAACTTCTCAATGAAGGTGAAATAATATGTACTGCAATGAGATCTCATATCACACAGACTTCAAAAAATTTAAAGTCTACAATAATACATTAAAATTTATAAATAAAATTTATGTGCAATAACTAATACACTACTACATACATAGTTACAACTAAACAACCCTTGCAATAAAATTATATTTTGAGATGCAGTATCATTATTTTTTTTAAAATCACATTAGTTTGGCTTACCCACTAATTCCCAAAATTTAATAATTTACATTGGTAATGAATTAGTAAGGTTTTGCCATATCTTTCAGGAGGAAGAAATGCAGTTTTGTCTAGTAGCTAGATCATGGGATTGGGAGTCAGAGGTTCTGCATTCTATTTCTGGTTCAACCAGACTTGCTGTGTGACCTTGGGCAAGTCACTTAACTTCCCCTGTGTCACAACATCTCCATTTGCAATGAGTTATAAATACTAGCAAATAGAGAGTCCTAACTCAGTGGATTTGTGAGGCTTAATTATTTTAAGCACTTGGAAATCTTGATTGATATACATTTTCTGGCATAGCTACCATATTTCCTGTGCATATTTTTTGTTGCCTGATTTTAGGATGTTAATATTATTAATTTGGATAATATGGGTTATAGGCTCACCAATTAATCTGATCAGAAGATAATAAGGTTCTTGTCCCAAAATCAGGCTACAGAGTTCGCAAGGACCGTTGGGATGTATGAAAGGACACACACACTGAGATAAATGTAGCCTTAAAGACTTCTATTGAGATAAATGGAATAATAATCAAATAGTAAAATAATCAGAGTTACAAAGGCAATAATATTATTCTAGAGATACATGTGCTATTATATACCATAACGCTTTTGATTAATATACTCACACTCTTCCTTGATAACCTGGTTGTAAGAGACAAAGAACCAGCCTCGCCTCTGGCATGCCAAGAGACTTCTGGTCCAGGTTCCTCAATTCTTGCGTGGGAGGTGCAAAGCTTAGGAGAAGCTAAAGAGCTAAAAGCTATTGAAGCTAACTTAGAGTTTTACTTAACTAACTGACCTAAAACTTACAGTTAAGAACTAACAGACTAATGGACTAATAAACCAAGAAGGCTTGAAGCTTGAATAGTATACCAATATAACCCCTGAAGCTTAGAACCTTAGAAGCTTCCTTGGCATGGTGGGTCACCGCTCTTGTAGAGCTCGAGCACTCAGGCCCTCCTTCTATGTCCAAACTTAGTTTCCTCAACCACAAAATGTTAGGCTACCACAGGCTGGTATGTTTGTACATATTGATGACATATACATACATATTAATGACATCAGATCATTCTCACATTTGTTATTTCTGTCCTACCCGGTTATTTTGGTTCTTTCCTTGTGGTGTTCCTGTTAAATTTACAGAGGGTCTGAATTTAGGAAGCCCCCCATGCCAACCTATCTCTACGTATCCTTTATCTATCTATGTTAAAGGTCGCATCCATATATGGACCTTATGCTTTCTCTCATCACCACCTATATAGGTGAAAGGTCCCGAACATATGTATGCTAACTTTGCTTAAGCTCAACCTATAGGATGTGGCCTGTAGGTTCCCTGTGTTACAGCCAAAATACTTTAATATAAACCTATTAATCGATTAGAATAAAACAAATGATCAAACCCACAAGAAAATAAGAAATCCATAAGAAAAAATATATAGGCAATCAAGCAGGCTAGCCCTATAGGTTAAATTTTATAAATACACACATGTGACCCAGACTCATCTTATCTTCCCCAGAGCTCAGACTTTTGTCAAGGGGCGGAGAGTCCTGCCTCCACAATGCTACCTTAGGACAGACAAACTGGTGGCTTTAAGTTCTATAAACAACTTTCTCTTGGAACAATAACATTTTCAATTTAAAGGTTTAGAATCATTCTCTCAGCAAGGTCATTAACTCAAACTATTATCATTAATCACTTAAGACAGTGAAATAAACTTACATGGGACTTCAAAGACTGAGGCATGTTCCTTGTCCCAAACAGTTTAATTTTCTAAGGACCTGATCCTGCAACTGATAGTGTGCAGGCACAATAGTTCACCTCGTCAATGTGGCCCAGAGGACTGGGCACTGTACAGAACTCAGGAGACGGGGGATCTAACTCCTGGCTCTACAACTAGCCTACTGGGTGACTATGAGCAAATCACTTCAGTGCTCCCTGCCTCAGTTTCCCTATGTGTAAAATGGGAATAATGACACTGAAATTCTTTGTAAAGCACTTTGAGATCTACTGATGTTAGGAGCTAGGTATTGAG
Source organism: Lepidochelys olivacea (assembly GCF_965140295.1). Taxonomy (NCBI): domain Eukaryota; kingdom Metazoa; phylum Chordata; order Testudines; family Cheloniidae; genus Lepidochelys; species Lepidochelys olivacea. The sequence continues at coordinate 191,231,065 of NC_140413.1, forward strand.
AGCCACAATAGTGTTTAAGACAGACATAACACAGGACAATAGCGTAAATAAGGGAGGGTGTGGACAGCACTGGAGTAGAGGATTCCTTGACAATTTGGGTTTTAAGGAGGAATTTGAAACAGTAAAGAGAGAGAGATGAGAAGACTGACAGACAAGAAGTGAAAAACTATTTCAAGCAGAGGGGAGGCATGAATTCACCTGGGAGTGGGAGGATACACGGGAATAGTAAGGAAAGATGATTACGAGGAGAGATGGGTAGAACAATTAGAGGAGAAAAAGGAAATTAACACAGATGTAGGCGAAGGGCAAATGAGATAAGACTTTGTAAACAAGGAGGAGGCAGGGTGGATAAAAATCAATGATTTTTTAAAATCAAAAATATCCTATTTTATTTATCAATTTTTTTAATTTAAATGAAATAAAAGTTAATTTTTTAGAAGTAAACCTAGTTACAATTAAATTTGAAATTGACAACCTGAGTTAAGGCCTAAACTTTTTATAATATGTTAAAAATCATTTAAATTAAATACAGAAACAATATTAAGTAGTACATGTTTGCTGTCAAATTTTAAAGAAAGTCTAACCATTGAACTGATGGAAGCCCCTGGCTGATCACCTGGAACCAGAGTTTGCTGAAGCGCTAAACTAGATTTTGACAGCCATAACTTCTTATGCGGATGCAGAGAGTATTTTTTTTTCATTTCAGTTTATTCAACTAGTACAATTCAATGATTAATTCATTCAAAGTTAAGAAGCTAATTAGAAGATGAAAAAGCTGGAAAGCTTGTTTTCTTCTTCCAATCTATGAATAAAAATGAGGTGTGAGAGGATGAGACCTACTAGTTCTAAAATCTTGAAGGACATGGTGACCAGAAACAATCAGTTCAGTTCACTAACTACAGATAATATTTTCTTTGTTTAATAAGTTAGTTTTAAATGCAAAATATATTATGATAATTTTTTAATAAAACTTTTCTTATATATACAGCACATTTAAGGTAGTTTTATTTAATAAAAAAATTAAAATGTTGGTTTGGGACATTTTAATTTCATCTTAATTTCTATCCAAATACAGCTTGACATTAATTTTTTATTTGTGATTTATCATCTAGTAAATAAGAAATGCATCAATCACCATTTTCTAACATAATAAAAATGTAAAAATTAAGAATCTGAATAGCTATTGTCATAAATATAAAGGAAAGGGTAACCACCTTTCTGTATACAGTGCTATAAAATACCTCCTAGCCAGAGGCAAAATCTTTTCACCTGTAAAGGGTTAAGAAGCTAAGGTAATCCCACTGGCACCTGACCCAAAATGGGCAATGAGAGGACAAGATTCTTTCAAATCTGGAGTGGGGGGAATAAAAGGTTTGGGGTGTCTGTGTGATGATTTTGCCGGGAACAGATCAGGAATGCAAGCCTTACAACTCCTGTAAAGTTAGTAAGTAATCTAGCTAGAAAATGCGTTAGATTTTCTTTTGTTTAGTGGCTTGTAAAATAAGCTGTGCTGGAGGGAATTTATATTCCTGTTTTGTGTCTTTTTGTAACTTAAGGTTTTGCCTAGAGGGATTCTCTATGTTTTGAATCTGATTACCCTGTAAGGTATTTAACATCCTGATTTTACAGAGGTGATTCTTTTACTTTTTCTTTAATTAAAATTCTTCTTTTAAGAACCTGATTGCTTTTTCATTGTTCTTAAGATCCAAGGGTTTGGGTCTGCATTCACCTGTACCAATTGGTGAGGATTATTAGCAAGCCTTCCCAAGGAAAGCGGGTGTAGGGCTTGGGGGAGATATTTTGGGGAAAGATGTCTCCAAGTGGGCTCTTTCTCTGTTCTTTGTTTAAAACGCTTGGTTGTGGCAGCATACTGTTCAAGGCCAAGGCAAAGTTTGTACCTTGGGGAAGTTTTAACCTAAGCTGGTAAGAATAAGCTTAGGGGGTCTTTCATGCAGGTCCCCACATCTGTACCCTAGAGTTCAGAGTGGGGAAGGAAGCTTGACAGCTATATAATTGCTTAAGTAAATATGTACAGATATAGTGTTTCCTCCAAGTTAGCAAGGAGAAGCACCAAATTTAGTGTAAAGCCTTTATTTAGTTGCAAATCCACATTTTAATGGATATTAATGAGAGGTAGTACAGAGAGAGATTAGTTATCAAGTTGACTAATGCATGGACAAATTTTGCAGGAGCAGAGACAGGGAAGAAGTGTTGGAACTCAGTGAGTGACTGGATGCGGGGAGAAGAGGAGAGGGAAAACTCATAGACGACACCAACATTCTGAGTCTCTGAAGTAAAGGATCCTGGAGTTGTCAATGGAAACAGAAGGGAGACGGATCTGAAGCAAAGATAAGCAAGTTCAGTTTTGGAGAGTTTGAGTGGTGAGACATCCTGGAGCAGTGGCTCTCAACCTTTCCAGACTACTGTACTTTTTTTCAGGAGTCTGACTTGTCTTGTGTACCCCCAAGTTACACCTCACTTAAAAACTACTTGCTTACAAAATGAGACATAAAATACAAAAGCACACTATTTCGGAAAAATTGCTTACTTTCTCATTTTTACCATATAATTATAAAATAAATCAACTGAAACATAAATATTGTACTTACATTTCAGTGTATAGTACATAGAGCAATATAAACAAGTTGTTGTCTGTATGAAATTTTAGTTTGTACTGACTTCGCTAGTGCTTTTAATGTAACCTGTTGCAAACCTAGGCAAATGTTTAGATGAGTTGATGTACGCCCCTGGAAGACCTCTGCGTATGCCCAGGGGTACACGTACCTGGTTGAGAACCACCGTTCTAGAGGAACAGTTAGAGAAATTTGGAAGAAGGAGGAGTGTATGAGGGTGGAGAGGTAGATCTGGAAATCACCTGCATATGGAAGCTCCAAGGGAAGGGGATGACCTTTCTGAGACAAACAGTATAGAGAAAAAAAGAACAGGGCCAAACAAAGAACCAGAGGGATGCCAACGAACAGGAACAGAGATGCAGATAGAGAGACATAAGAGAAAAGGCTAATGGAGTAGCCAGTAAGAACTGAGGAAAATCAGAAGAGAACAGATACCATCAAAGAGGGTAGTTTAGAGCAGTGGTGTCCAGCTTGAGGCCATATTGACTCTAAATTGTGGGCCTGGCATGCAGCCATTCGAAGAATGTGTGTTTGATGACAAACTGAAAGTATGTCTCCAAGCCAGGCCCTGTGATATTAAGAGGAGGTTACTCACCCTGTACAGTAACTGACGTTCTTCGAGATGAGTGTCCCCGGGGGTGCTCCACTTCAGGTCAAGGTGCGTCCCAGCGCCCTCGATTGGAGATTTCTACAGCAGTACCCCTACGGGTTGTGCACACGCTGTACCTGCCTCTCGAGCAGTCAGTGTTCTAATAGCGCGTACACAGCCCGGGCTCCTCAGTTCCCTCTCTACAATGGAGTGTGTTACAAATTCCAAAGTAGAGGGGAGGAGGGCGGGTACTGGAGCACCCACAGGGACACTCATCTCGAAGAACATCAGTTACTGCACAGGGTGAGTAACCTCTTCAAGAAAGAGATGTCCCTGTGGGTGCTCCACTTCAGGTGACTGAAAAGCAGTATCCCTTAGGATGGTTGGGACTTCGGAGGAGGCACGAAGGTGTTGACAAGACAGCTCTATCTAATCTGGTGTCAGATGCTACAGTGTGAATGAGAGCATAGCGATTAGCGAAGGTAAGTTTCGATGCCCAGGTAGCTGCCTTGCATATGTCAGACAGTGGGACATTACGGAGAAAGGCCATGGAGGTGGAGACAGCTTTGGTAGAGTGTGTTCTAATTGATGTAGGAGGTTGTATTTGCCTGAGTTGGTAACAAAGGCGTATGCAGTCAACAATCCATTTGGAAAGTCTCTGTGTAGAGACAGCATTTCCTTGTGAGTGCCAAGTAGTAGAGACAAAAAGTCTAGGGGTTTTCCTAAATGGTTTCATTCTATCCAGGTAAAAGGATAATGCTCTGCATACATCAAGAGTGTGCATTGTCATTTCAAAGGCATTAGCATGAGGTTTTGGGAAAAATGTTGAAAGGTGTATAGGTTCACTGAGGTGAAAGGAAGAGTGTATCTTAGGTAAGAACCTTGGATGCATGCAGAGTATGACCTTATTGTGGAAGAACGTGGTATACAGAGGGTCCGCCATAAGCGCCCCCATTTCTCCTACTCGTCTGGCAGACGTGATTGCTATGAGGAAGGCGGTCTTCATGGATAGGTGGACAAGGGAGCAGTGTAAATCCCAAGGTGCAGCAGGCAGTTTCACATCCGGGTATAACGTCTGCATGCCCTTCAGGAACCTTTTGGTGATTGGATGGACAAAGACGGTTACGTTGTCAACCTTATGGTGAAAGGCGGTGACTGCCGCGAGGTGGACCTTGAGTGAGCTCGTAGAGAGGTCAGATGTTTTAAGGTGTAACAGGTAATCCAGTATCAGTGGAAGTGAAGCAGAAACTGGAGAGGTCTGTTTGCCAGCGCACCAAGATGTGAACCGTTTCCATTTATGTAGGAAGGTAGTGCGCGTGTTGTGTGTTCTTCCTTGTAGCAAGACAGTGCGTACTTGGTCCGAACATGTTAATTCCGCATTGAAGAACCATTGATCAGCTAGGCCCTCAGGTGGAGAGTTTGTACATCAGGGTGAAATACTTGTCCCCTGCATTGTGATAGGAGGTTGCCGAGTGGTGGAAGGGGAATGGGTGGCTTGACCGACGTGCAGGAGAAAGGGGTACCACGGTTGTCTTGGCCACGCTGTGGCTATGAAAATGATGTTGACTCTGTCTGTTTGTATCTTCAGAATTACTCTGTGCAATAGAGGCATTGGTGGGAACAAGTACATGAGAGTCTTGGTCCAAGGGAGCATAAAGGTATTCCATCGTGACTGTTTCCCCAGGCCTGTTCTGGAGCAGAATGTCAGGCATTTTTTGTTTGTTGCTGTGGTGAATAGATCCAGTTGGGGATAACCCCAGGTCTGGAAAATGTTGGAAAGAATGGTGTCATTGAGTTCCCACTCGTGCTGTAAGGGGAATGATCGGCTGAGCTTGTCTGCGGTGGTATTCTGCGAACCCAGCAGGTATGAGGCAGAAATATGGATGTTGTGTTGAAGGCACCAGTTCCCAAGTTTTACTGCCTCTGTGCAAAAGGAGTGTGATCGGGCTCCACCGTCTGTTGACATAAAACATGCAAGTGATGTTGTCGGTCATTATTCAAATTCCGTGGTTTTGGATGATGGGAAGGAAATGGAGGCAGGCATTGTGTACAGCTTGGACCTCTAGCAAATTTATGTGAAGCCTGGTTTCTGAAGTGGCCCAGAGACCCTGAGTGGTGAGGTGGCCGATGTGTGCTCCCCATCCTGTGAGGGATGCATCTGTGGTGATGGTAATTGAAGGGGGATCTTGTCAGAAGGGAATCCCGGTGCAGAGGTTGATGGGAGAAGTCCACCAGAGGACTGAGTCATTGACTTTCTGGGGCATAGTTAGTAACCTGTTTAGCCTATGCTTGTTTGGTTTGTATACTGTGGCTAGCCAACCCTGAAGGCATCGCATGTACAGGCGAGCATTTGCGACCATAAATGTGCAAGCGGCCATATGTCCTAAGAGCTGTAGGGAGTCTCGGACTGTAGTCTGTGGTCTGGCACGTATCTGGGTAATCAGGATGCCCATTGTGTGGAATCTGTCCTGAGGGAGAGATGCAAGACTGGTTGTGGAATCGAGGTGGGGGCTGATGAAGGCGATTTGTTGGGTAGGTTGTACGGTAGATTTGTTTTTGTTTATTTGCAGGCCCAAGGTGCGGAAGCAGTGAAGGGTTGCAAGAGTTGCATGGTTCGCTTCTATCTGAGTGGGAGACTTGAGGAGACAATCATCCAGGTAAGGAAATATGAGGATTCCTTTTTTCCTGAGATGTGCCATTACAACTGCTAGCACCTTGGAGAAGACACGTGGTGCAGCGGAAAGGCCAAAAGGGAGGACCCTGTACGGTAGTGTTGCGCTCCCACAGCAAATCTGAGGAAACATCAATGGGCAGGGTGGCTAGAGACATGGAAATATGCATCTTGGAGGTCGAGGGTTGAAAACCAATCCAGAATTATCACTGGGAGAGTAACCATCCGGAATTTCTGTTTCTTGATGAACTTGTCCAAACATAGAAGATCGAGGATAGGGCGACAACTGCCGCTTTTGTTTTCCGTTAAGAAGTAGTGGGAGTAAAACACTTTCCCTCTGTGTTGAGGGGGTACCTCCTCTATTGCTCTGAGATGTATGAGATGTTGTACCTCCTGACAAAGATGTATGAGATGTTGTTCCTCCTGTTCATGAGAGGGGTCCCTGAAGAGGGACGGGGTGGGAGGGTGGGTGGGAGGTAAGGAGAGGAAGGGGATGGCATAACCCAATCTAATGATTTCCAGGATCTATCTGTCCGTAGTGATGGTTTGCCAGTTGGCCAGGAATGGACGCAAATGGTGTCCAAAAAAATGGTTGGTTGGAGTTGGTGCTGGAGAGGGTGCGATGTTTTCTAAACCCTCGACCAAGACTTCAAATTTGTTTATTTGGGTTAGGAGGGTGGGTCACCGTTGTTTGCGGAGGGCGACGTCATTGGTTCCTGGGCCTATGTCGTTGTTGTTGTGTATCTTATTGTCTGAAAGACGCTGAGCAAAGGTATGGTAACGTGGTCATTGGTATGGCTGATATCTATATTGTCTCTTCTTTGTGGCAGGTGTTTGGATGCCTAAGATCAGAGCATGGCACGGGAATCCTTCATGGAGTGAAGGACCCCATTGGTTGTAGCGGTGAAGAGCTTGTCTCCATCGAAAGGGAGATCTTCGACCATATTCTGTATCTCCTTCGGAAAGGAGGAAGAAGCAAGCCATGAGGACCGCTGCATGACGACAGCCGTGGCTGTGGATCTGGCCGCTGCATCCGCAGCATCGAGGGCAGCTTGAAGAGCTGTGCGGGGGATCAATTGGCCCTCGGACACCACTGCTTTAAATTGTTGTCGTTTATCCTCCGAGACATCATCAATAAATTGCATTACCTTAGCATAATTTTTGTGGTCATATTTTGCTAAGAGCGCCTGTCAGGGTTCCTTCCCCACTCTGAACTCTAGGGTACAGATGTGGGGACCTGCATGAAAGACCCCCTAAGCTTATTCTTACCAGCTTAGGTTAAAAATTTCCCCAAGGTACAAACTTTGCCTTGGCCTTGAACAGTATGCTGCCACCACCAAGCGTTTTAAACAAAGAACAGGGAAAGAGCCCACTTGGAGACGTCTTTCCCCAAAATATCCCCCCCAGCCCTACACCCCCTTTCCTTGGGAAGGCTTCATAATAATCCTCACCAATTTGAACAGGTGAACACAAACCCAAACCCTTGGATCTTAAGAACAATGAAAAAGCAATCAGGTTCTTAAAAGAAGAATTTTAATTAAAGAAAAGGTAAAAGAATCACCTCTGTAAAATCAGGATGAAAAATACTTTACAGGGTATTCAGATTCAAAACACAGAGGATCCCCCTCTGGGAAAAACCTTAAAGTTACAGAAAACAGGAATAAACCTCCCTCTTAACACAGGGAAAATTCACATAAAACAAAACATAAACTAATCAGCCTTGCCTGGCTTACCTATACTGGTTGCAATATTGGAGACTTGGATTAGGCTGGGTTGGAGAAGATGGATTTCTGTCTGGCCTCTCTCAGTCCCAAGAGAGAACAAACACGTAAACAAAGAGCACAAACAAAAGCCTTTCCTCCCCCCCAATATTTGAAAGTATCTTGTTCCCTTATTGGTCCTTTGGGTCAGGTTCCAGCCAGGTTAGCTGAGCTTCTTAACCCTTTACAGGTAACAGGATGTTGCCTCTGGCCAGGAGGGATTTTATAGCACTGTATACAGAAAGGTGGTTACCCTTCCCTTTATATTTATGACAGCGCCGCATAGTTCGCTACTCTTAATTGCAAAGTGGAAGAAGAATACACTTTGCGGCCAAAGGAGTCCAGTCTCTTGTTATCTTTGTCTGATGGAGTGGAGCGGAAGTGTTGGGTATTTGTTTTTCTGATTGGCCCTGTCAACCACAAGAGAATTAGGTGAGGGGTGCGTAAATAGAAACTCTGAACCCTTAGATGGAACAAAATATTTTAGGTCTAATCTCTTGCTAGTGGGTGTTATTGTAGCTGGGGTCTGCCAAATAGTTTTAGCAGGTTCCATAATGGCCCCATTTATTGGTTGGGCTATTTTGGAGGAGGTCGTAGCTTGCAGGATGTCGGTAAGCTCATGGTGTGTTTCAGGTACCTCCTCCAGGGTAATACTGAGCTCTTCTGCTACTCTGTGACACAATTCTTGAAAGTGAGCGAGTTCATCAGTAGCAGGAGGTGGTGGCGGTATCATGGTGTCTTGTGATGTTATCACTATAGAAGAGGTGTGTGGGGCAGTGTCCTCTGTAGGGGTGGCGGCCACTTTAGGTCTTATCTAGGTTTCAGTGTAAGCAGGCAGTGGGGAGGGTCAGACAGCTTTCCTCCAGGCAGCCCATGGAAGACCTGAGTGTGGTGCGGTGTAGGTCCATGGACCCCAGTGTGGCCATTGCCCCCCGGGGGGGGGGGAGCATAGGTGGTCCCATCCAGGGATTGCCATACCAGTGTGGATAGCCTTGAGGATATGGAGATTGTGCTGAAATGCATCTCCCAGATGTAGATAACTGACTCTGGGGAGAGTATTGAGAGAAAACATCTGGTCATCGTATTCCTCTTCCTCATCCTCCCACACTTCATTGGAGGGGCTTGTAGTGGTAGGGGAGTACTGAAGGTAGGGTGCTAAAGGTCTCGGTGATAGGCTGGTGCTGAGAAGAGGAAAGTCAGGGGCATGGGACACCCTTAAATCCTCTGGCTGTAAAAACTGCGATGGAGCTGAGTGACCAGGAGTCGGAGCCGGTGTAGCTGGTGAAGGCTGTCTACTGATGCACCGAAGGGTGTCCCGGGGGCACAAGCTGGCTCCGCAGAGTAGGAGCCCCTGAGGTAGGCACTGCAAGGGAGGCAGGAGACCTCGGTGCTGAGAGTGGCAGCTGTAAAAGTGGCACCACATGATCAAAGGACGGTGCCACAGCTATCACTTGTGCTGTCGGCACCGTAGTAGCTCTCAGCACTGTACTGGCAAAGGTGGCTGTAGAAGAGCTGAAAGAGGCGGGCAACTGGAAGCCCTGAGCCTTGGTACCATGTAGTGGGGCAGCCAACTCATGGGCACTGCCCGAAGTGCCTGCCTTGTGGAAGGTGCTGAACTGCAGAGCCGGAGTCAGCGGAGACCGGAGAACCAGTTTTAACTTTTTTCCCAAGGAACAACTCCTGAGGGGAGAGGAAGCTGTCCGTTTTTTTTCTTTTCCTTTGCCTCTGGAGGGTGTCACAGAGGTTTGCTGGCCAGGGTCAGAGGCAGGTCTGAGGCAGTTTTCCAGGAACAGCATTTTAAGCCTGAGCTCCCTGTCCTTGCGGTCCACGCTTTCAATTTGTTACAGCAGATGCATTTTTGGGGTACATGAGACTCCCCCAAACAGCGTATGCACTGTAAATGCCCGTCCAAGATGGGGATGGCATCCTTACAGGAGGTGCATCTCTTGAAGCCTGGGAAGCCTGGCATGTCCGAAACTGCGGAAGTGTTGTTTTTTTTAAAGAAATAAAAGTAACAGCTAATGTAACTTATCTAACTAAACTGAGAAACAAACCAACTAGCTGGTCTCAAAGAGCAATGCTGAACTCTCTCTCTAGCCGGGGATGGTAGAGAAGGAACTGGGGAGCCCGGACTGTGCACGCACTATTAGAACGCTGACAGCTCGAGAGGCAGATACAGTGCGTGCACAGCCCGTAGGGGTACTGCTGTAGAAATCTCCGATCGAAGGCGCTGGGAGGCACCTTGACCTGAAGTGGAGCACCCCCGGGGACATCTCTCGAAGAAGAAACTACAGTTCCTCTATCAGCCCCATCATTACAAGGAGTGTGTAAGGGGCACTGCCTCCTATCGCTTCCCCGGCAGCAGCTCTGATATGAGCCAGTGGTACTCTGACCAGTTGCTGTCCCTTCCCTGCTGCAGGTACTCAAAAGCACCCAAACTGGCCATCTATGGCATTGCCAAGAAAATAGGAGAGAGCACTTCTAGCTACTCCATTGCCTGCTTTCGTACAGGAACCCCTGCAAGAGCAACATAGGAGTTTGACTAGTTCTGCAGGAGCCTAGGAGAGCGTGTTGCAAAGGATAAGCACCCTGCCCACATGCAGCCACCCAGCGCAACCCACAAGGAAGGTGGAAATGAGAAGCTGAGAACTAACAGTTAGTTACAGCTCCCTGATTCTCTGCCCCTGCACTAATTAGAGCACTACTTTGTGGTATCTTCAGCAGGAGACCTAAGCTCTTTCTGTGCTACCTAAGTGGGGCAGATCCTCTGGCCTGTTCTACTCTGTTTGTGCCAAAGTACTGATTATGGCCCACTGACCTTTCTGAAATAAAATATTTGGCCCTCAAGCTAAAAAGATGGAGACCATTGGTTTAGAGTTTGAAGCATCATACTGAAATCCCAATAATCCCATGGACTACAAATTCAAATCCTCTAAAGTCAGCTAGGCCCATCATCCCTCTGAATTTGATAACTGAGTTCCATACATGTTATTATATAGGGGATCATTTGTAAGACTTAAAAAAACTGAAATCCTTTTAGTCTTTGTGAACAGAAAAGATGTGTGCCAGTTAATGGTCCCCTTCCACCCAAGAGGTGGCTGCATTTTAGTGGTGTGGGTATGGGAACAGCTGTGTCATTTAATATGTCATAAGAATGGCCCAACTGGGTCAGACCAAAGGTCCATCTAGCCCAGTGCCAGGTGCCCCCCAGGGAATGAACAGGTAATCATCAAGTGATCCATCCCCTGTCACTCATTCCAAGCTTCCGGCAAACAGAGGCTAGGGACACCATTCCTGCCCATCCTGGCTAATAGCCATTGATGGACCTATCCTCCATGAATTTATATAGTTCTTTTTTGAACCCTCTTATGGTCTTGACCTTCACAACATCTGCTAGCAAGGAGGTCCACAGGTTGACTGTGCACTGTGTGAAGAAATACTTCCTTTTGTTTGTTTTAAACCTGCTGACTATTAATTTCATTTGGTGAACCCTAGTTCTTGTGTTAAGGTAGTGTTCTTTACTACTTCTCATATTTACTTTCTCTACACCAGTCATGATTTTATAGACCTCAATCAGATCTCCCCTTAGCTGTCTCTTTTCCAAGCTGAAAAGTCCCGGTCTTAATAATCTCTCCTCATATGTTCCATACCCCTAATAATTTTTGTTGCCCTATTCTGAACCTTTTCCAATTCCAGTATATCTTTTTTGAGATGGGGTGACCACATCTGCACACAGTATTCAAGATGTGGGCATACCAGGGATTTATATAGAGGCAATGTGATATCTTCTGTCCTATTATCTATCCCTTTCTTAATTATTCCCAGCATTCTGTTCGCTTTTTTGATTGCCGCTGCACATTGAGTGGATGTTTTCAGAGAACTATCCACAATGATTTCAAGATCTCTTTCTTGAGGGGTAACAGCTAATTTAGACCCCATCACTTTATATGTATAGTAGGAATTATGCTTTCCAATGTGCATTACTTTGCATTTATCAACATTAAATTTCATCTGCCATTTTGTTGCCCAGTCACCCAGTTTTGAGAGATCTTTTTGTAGCTCTTCACAGTCTGCCTGGGTCTTAACTATCTTTAGTAATTTTGTATCGACTGCAAATTTTGCAAACTCACTGTTTACCCCTTTTTCCAGATCATTTCTGAATCTGTTGACTAGGACTGGTCCCAGAACAGACCCCTGGGGACTACCACTATATCATTAAGTCTATTTCCATTTAAGAACTTTTCCATCTACTGACTTTGACAATAAGCTTGAATTTACATATATGCATACAGAGAATGATTTACAACAAAATGTTTTGTACCCAATTTAAGTGTAAAAAATGCTTTAAATCACTAAAAGAATATTTAATAGGTTTTCATGATTAGTAATGGAGAAATACTTATGTAAAGTGAATTTACCAAGGCTGCATGAGATGACTTCCTGGAAACTGGTATCGTATTGAACCTTTTTCCCTGTGCTATACTATTATTGACTTTTAGCAATAAACTTGACTCATATTGGTTATTTGGTCTCTTGCGTATATTTCATAACATACCGAAGTGTGGTCAAGCAGTTGACTATACAATATATCAACAGTATTCTGATGAATAGCCTATCAATAAAGTTACATAGTATCAGAAGATTAGTAGTATTAATTTTTCATAATTTATTCCACTAAGCCTATTCCTCACAGGCATGTAAGTATCTTGTGTAAGGATCTACCTATTGATTCAATAAGTCGGAACTATCCCAAAGAAAGCTTTTTGTTGGTGTTGTTTTTTAAATACACTTTCATGTTCATATGTTTTAATTAAAAATAAAAAGGGAAACCTTGTATGGGTGCCTGTAAGATGCCTCTAACCCCACACAGCAGAATCTGAAAACACATCGCGGGCAAGTGCCAGTATTCAGTAATAGCTGAGCAATGGATCTGTTCTTTTCTGTCAGTGCAAACATTCTGGATCATCCTAATTAAAAATAAAATAAAACAGGGTTAGTGATTTTCATGTTTCACTTCTAAACCTACTCTGCATAGAAGAAACTAAGTTAGAGGTGTCTGCATCATACCCCAACCAACCCGCCCTGGAATAAACATCTTTTGGTGCAAACAGTACAAGGATTCACACACCAGAACAGTATTGGGAGTCATTGCACCAGTTTATAATTCTCATAATGCTTGAATGAAGTGTTGGCTTAGGTCAGAAGCATCATTTGCTTGGTGAGGTCAACCTATTCCTAGTGACCATTTCTGCACATTACACTTGTTCATTATTTGTAGTCACAGGATTATTGACCCAAGAGAAAATAGCTCTGCTGCTGAAGGCCAGTAGTCATAGCTGTTCGGGGGAAAATACACAGACTCACAGACATTAAGGTCAGAAGAGTCGTGATCATCTAGTTCAACGTTTTTCAAACTGGGGTCCGCGGACCCCTGGGGGTCCCCAAGGGTATTCCAGGGAGTCCGCGGACCCCGCTGATCAACTCCTCCTCCTCCCTTCCTTCATCTCCTGGAGGCTACTGAAGCTAAACTGGTAGATTTTAGTCTGGCATTGCAGTGGGGCTAAGGCAGGCTCCCTGAGGACTCCTTGAATATCACTGCTCACCCCAGATTTTTTTTTTTTTTAAATACTGTAAGACATTTTCTAGCACTTCCAGTCACAGAGCTGGCCTTCAATACTTAAATCAACTGGCTACGACTGGAAGTCTCAATTATTTTTTTCCCTAAAATAATGTATGTGCCCCCTCCAATCCTGTTTTTGAGGGGCTTGGGAGGAGTGTCAGATTCCTGATAGAAGAGGAGCACCCAGGAGTCCACTTATGCTACTAAGGAAGCATAAGTATTAGATTCCAGCCACAAACTGTCTGCCTCCAGCTCAGCCACTTCTCTTTGAGCTGCCAGTGTGGCCTCCACCCACAACGGATGCAAGCAAAATAAGGTAGGGATACACCACCAGACTTAGTCTGCCCACCCATCACCAACAGTAGGCCTCCACCCCCCACAGCTGCCCTGAGGAAGAAAGGAGGCACTAAGGAAGAAAAAGAAATTCTCATCACTCTTCTTTAAAAATGCATTAAGTTTTAGAGCTCCCCCAAGTCATTGTACTAAGCCTCCCAATCAACTTTCAGTAAATATTTATATTACAATGGCATCTGGATATCCCAGTAATGGTCAGGGCCCCAGTGTGTTAGGTGCTGTACAAACAGTGTTTGGAATGTGCCCGTTTGAAAGGTGTCACAGACCCAACAAAGAAATTTTCTACAATTCTTGCTCAGTCGCTGAGGGGTTCCCTACCTGCTTTCCCCACATCTGGGGGCAGAGCAGCCAATAGGAGCTGCTGCAGGAAACAAAAAGAACACTGCACCTTCCAGTAAGAAAGAGCCCAGCGGCTCAGGGTGGCTCTGCTTGCTCTTCCACTCCTGTGAGCAATGGGATAGGGCTCCTCTGCTCCTTCCCCCCTGCAACACCTGGCATGGGAAGCAGAGTCCTCCCTGCTGCAGCTCTCCCAGGCCAGGAGAGCAGGGTGAAGAACACGAGGAGCTGCAGGAAGAGCAGAGGTGAGGCTGGTGGTGCAGAACTGATGTGGGGACTGGCAGAGCTTGGGGCAGATCAGGTCCAGGGATAGAATTAATGAGGGGTTGAAGAGGCTTAACAGATGAGGGTCAGGGACAGACAGATATGATGTTGCTTTCATTTCTGTGGCACTTTTACCACTGCGTACAGACACATAGGGAAATACAGTACCTGCTGCAAAGAGTATACAGTCTGAAAGAAAACTAGAATTACAAATTTTAAGTTTGATCCTAGTCTTTTTTGTATATAAAAGTTTTTAGTATCTAATTTATTAACTTAATTCTGTTTCATGAAACTTCAGTCAACTTGTCAGGGTAATATCTGTCTCAGGCTGTAATATTTCAAATGAGGGATTTAAAAAACAACAAATGATGAGGAAGATGATAAAAATGAATAACTGAAAGACACACAAAATTCCATTCCCAGAGAGCAGATTTACATTTAATTCACCGAGAGGATATCTTTCAAACACACACACACATGTGAGAGACTTGGGGCAGGACTGTGAAAGCAGCACATGAATAAATTTTAATGACTAAATAGGCCTCTTTCCAAATCACTAATTCATAGTGCTCACAGAAATCCACCCACACTTGAAAGGTTCTTCCTCAATCCACCCATCCCTGGGATTATTGTGCTTACTGTAACAGCTGAAAGAGAGGCTGAAGGACAAGTGCTAGTATTAATGGTAGGACCCAGATATCCTGGCTGTAATAGCTGGCAGACTTCTTCACCAAATAGTCACCGAAACAACAAGAAGTGATGCTGTTTTAGTTCAAACAATCATGAGCTAGTTCAGTTTAAACTAAATTGAGGAATACACAAAACTAGATCTGCAACTAGGGTCCTTAACTGCAAAAGGGCAAACTTTAAAAAATTAAGGGAATTAGGTAGGGAAGTGGACTGGACTGAAGAACTCAACGATCTGAAGGTGGAGGAGGCTTGGAGTTACTGTAAGTCAAAGTTCAAGAATCTATGTGAAGTCTCCATCCCAACCAAGGAGAAAAAAATTGTAGACCAAACTGCATGAGCTAACTCTCAAACAGATTATTAAGAGACAGCAGAAAGCCTACATGGAATGGAAGATGGGATGGATCAGCAAGAAAAGCTACCTCTTGGAGGTCAGATCGTATAGGGAAAAAGTGAGAACTGCCAAAAAGAGTTGGACCTTGCAAAGGAAATTAAAATCCATAGTAAAAGGTTCTGTACCCATATAAATAAAAAGAAAACAAGGAAAGAAGAAGTAAGTCGATGTAAGCGATGTCCCTAAGGGGTGTGAAAAAAACCACACCCTGAGCCACATAACTTACATCAACTTAAGCGGTAGTATAGACAAGCCCTTAGAGCCCTCTTTATCTAGTGTCTCATCTCCAGCCACTGGGGATGTTTGCTAATAGCAGTCACAGATGAACCACCTGCCAGTCTAGGCAGTCTCATCATACCGTCCTCTCCATAAATTTACCAATCTCAGTCTTGAAGCCAGTTAAGTTTTTCACCCCCACTGCTTCCCCGGGAAGACTGTTCCAGGACTTCACTCCTCTGATGATTAGAAACCTTCATCTAATTTGAAACCTACACTTATTGATGGCCAGTTAGTATCCATTTGTTCTAGTGCCAGCATTGGCCCTTAACTTAAATAAATACCAGGGAGGGAGAGGAATTATCCCTCTGATGTGTATATATAGAGAGCAATCATATCTCCCCTCAGCCTTTGTCTCATTAGGCTAAACAAGCTCAGCTCCTTGAGTCTTCTCTCGTAAGGTAGGTTTTACATTCCTCTCATTGTCCTATTAGCCCTTCTCTGCACTTGTTCCAGTTTGAATTCATGTTTCTTAAACATGGCAGATCAGAACTGCACATAGTATTTCAGATGAGGGCTCACTAGTGCCTGGTAGAATTGTAATAGCACTTCCTTATCTTTAGTGGAAATACCCTCCCTGATGCGTCTAGGACTGCATTAACCTTTTTCATGGCCACATCGTACTGGAGGCACACAGTCATTCTGTGATTAAGCAATACCCCCAGGTCTGTCTTTCTCTTCTGTCGGTTCCAACTGATACGTCCCCAAGCTTATAGAAAACATTCTTTTGGATAGTCCCTAAATGCATGATCTTACACTTTGCATTTTTTTAATTGCATCCCATTTTTATTGCTCAAGGTCATCTAAATCTTCTTGTATGATATTCCGGTCCTCCTCCATATTGGCAATACCTCCCAACTCTGTGTCATCTGCAAATTTTATTAGCACATTCCCACTTTTTGTCTCAAGTCATTAATGAAAATGTTAAATAAGATTGGTCTCAAGACCAATCCCTGAGGAACTCCACTAGTAACTTCCCTCCAGCCTGATAGTTCACCTTTCAGTATCACCCGTTGTTGTTGCCTCTTTAACCAGTTCCTTATTAACTTTTAAAATTCTCATATTAATCCCCATCTTCTCCAATTTCACTAATAATTTCACAAATGGAAGAGTTTCAAATGCCTTACTGAAATCCAGGTAGATTAGGTCTACTGCACTGCTTTTGTCTAAAAAATCAGTTATCTTCTCAAAGATAGATATAAAGGTTGGACTAGCACGACCTATCTTTTGTAAAGCCACGTTGTATTTCACCCCGATTACTGTTTACCTTTACTACTTTCTCTTTTAAAATTTGTTCTAAACCTTATGTATAACTGAGGTCAAACTAACGGGCCTGTAGTTTCCTAGATCACTTTTTTCCCTTTCTTAAAAATAGTTACTATATTAGCAGTTCATTAAGCTGTTTGAGTTTGACTTCCACCTTGGATGTGATAATTTCAACTTCCATATCCTCATTTTCATTAACCAGCCCGCCACTACCCCTAAGCTCCTTGTTTTCTTTATAAAAAATTAAGGCAAAGTAAAGGAGTACTTGTGGCACCTTAGAGACTAACCAATTTATTTGAGCATAAGCTTTCGTGAGCTACAGCTCACTTCCAAGTATTCATTTAAGTCAGTGATAGTCA
Source organism: Lepidochelys olivacea (assembly GCF_965140295.1). NCBI lineage: Eukaryota > Metazoa > Chordata > Testudines > Cheloniidae > Lepidochelys > Lepidochelys olivacea. The sequence continues at coordinate 191,248,274 of NC_140413.1, forward strand.
GGTCTCAGTGATTCAGGAGCCAAATTAGTGATCGACATTACCCCAAATTCATTGTTTCATTTGCTATACTACTATTCACTTACATCGACTTAAAGCAGTGTCTACACCAGAGATGTACGGCCCGCGAGACCCTCCTGCCTGGCCCCCGAGCTCCTGGCCCAGGAGGTTAGTCTCCGGCCCTTCCCCTGCTGTTCCCCCTCCCCCGCTGCCTCAGCGCACCGCGCCACCGGTGCAACACTCTGGGCGGATGGGCAACACAGTTGCAGAGCTGCGGCCTGACCCATATTTGGGGTCAGGAGGGAATTTTTCCCTCAGCTCAGATTGGCAGAGATCCTGGGAGGGTTTCGCCTTTCTCTGCAGCATGAGGCCTGGGTCACTTACAGGTTTAAGCTAGAATAAATGGTCAAATCTCTGTAACTTGAAGTCTTTAAATCATGATTTGAGGACATCAGTGACTCAGCCAGAGGTCACAGGTCTATTACAAGAGTGGGTGGGTGAGGTTCTGTGGCCTGCAATGTGCAGGAGGATCAAACTAGATAATCACAATGGTCCCTTTATGCCTGGGGTAATTGTGCGCCAAAAAATTAAAACATCTGCATATTTTATTTGTCAAAATAACACAATATAATCATGCTAGTTTCAATTACTTTGGTAATTTATTTCAAAATACCTGTCAGCAAGTATATCCGTAACAATACAGACAACAATAAAGATTCACCCAGGAGTAGAGAGTTAAAGAAACCCCTGTGCCCACATGGATCCTCACTGCAGGATCAAGGTACTGTTACGAATTACACCTGGTAGGACACGCACACAAATGCTGCGAATTACACCTGGTAGGACACGCACACAAATGCTGCGAATTACACCTGGTAGGACACGCACACAAATGCTACGAATTACACCTGATAGGTCACGCACAGTTCGAATCTAGGCTGAGGCACATAAACAAAGTCCACAACTGCAAAGTTCCCAAAAGACACTAAGTTTATTACGCTCGAGCGTGGTGCCCCCCTCGCTAGCCAGGAGGGGACCCTGAATACAGATTATACAAAGGTTATATACTTTTTAGCAAAGCATGTTGCCCTCATGCACCGGGGAAACCTTAGCCAATAAACAAACCCTTGTCTTATCTACCACCTATCCCTGCTTGGTGCATTCCTCCTGCTATACCAGTATGTTAATTACACAGCATGGTCCTAAAGCCATGCATCAGTAACCTTTATTATCAGTATGGGAGGCCTCACATCAAGGCCAAGAGACAGGGAGTTAGACACTGACAAAAACCAGATACTGGGAGTCAAGACAGGCTGGAGACAAGGAGGAGGATTTTCACAGGGATTCAGTATCTAAGGATTACTCTTCCTGGTGTATGATGTGCTGGCATTTAGACAATGGTGGGCCCCAAACCAAAATGGAGTCACATGTGCTAACTTTTCCTTAACAGTACAAGTTACTGTAAAGTAGGAGAAATGGGGAGGAAGGCAGAGAGCAGATGAATCAGTTGAGAGAATGCATTAGTTTAGTGGGATCTGTCCCCAGTCTCTTCCTAGGAAAAGGAGAGGGTGCTCCTTGCTTCTCTGAGGACAAATGGACCCCAAGACCCACTTAGCTGCTCCTAACCCCCCTCCCTTCTTCAGTTCCCCCTCCTTCAGGATTCTTGCCCCAGGAATTGCTCCCCTCAGCTGCTCCTCACACACTTACTGCCTCTTCTGTCAGGGTACAGCACTATACCATCACTGCTCCCTTACCCTGGAGACTGACTCCTCTTCCCCACCCCACTGGTCCCCACAAGGCTCCAACACACACACCCGCCCCCACCACTGGGGACCTTCTACTTCTTCCCATCCACCGCCGGGGACCCTCTGCATCTTCCCCCTCATCATAACTGGGGACCCTGTGCTCCCCTCTCCAACCATGATTGATCCCTTTCTTGCCTGCCCCACCCTCAGAGGCCCTGACCATGAGAGCCAGAGCCAGAAAATGCTAGCTCCTGGAGAAGGGAAACTGACAGCATCATGCTGCAGGTAAGAGTTATGCCTGGGGCTAGCGCATGCATGGCAAGCAGCTACGGTCCAAAACTCAGAGGGCACAGATGCCCCCCTGCCCAGCTCAGGCTCCCCACAGCTGCTTGTGTCAGCCGCACACCTCTGCAGGGCAGGCGAACCAACGGGAGAATGCAAGGGCTGGGCCTGCCCCAGAAACACCCTGGGGCCCTGCTCCTCTGCACCAGGATAGTGAGCAAGAGAGAAAGAGTCTCACATGGACGCCCCGAGTCCTGCTTTCCCCCACCAGCGGTGATTTACTCTCTCCTGGTTGTTCCCACCCAAACCTTCATGCCTGCTCAGGCCTGCTACCAGGGAGTGGCGCCCTGTGGCGGCTTCCCTTTGCTTCCCTAGCAGGATCTATTATTTTGCAGGGAAACAAAATAATCGGGGGGGGGGGGAGGTGAGCTGCACATACACGTGGTGCAGAATTCCCCCAGGAGTATCCCTTCTGACCTTAAAGTCTATGAATCTATGACAGCATCCATCCCTTTCAACTGCATATGGGGACATTTGCACGCCCGTTTGAGGGAACACTAGGAGTTCTTTCAGGCGAAGAGGAGACATTAAGGGGAAACACTAACAATTAAACATTCAATGTGTACGTAGGTATACGGGGGGGGGGGTGACCACACGTATAAGTGTATCGATAGGGAATTAACCCGCCCCCGCCCTGCACAAGATCAGTACGCGCAACCAGAAGGCAGTGCAAGCCGTGCCCATCCCGGGGGCGGGCGCTGAAGGACAAGCCTACGGGCAGGGCTGAGGCCCCCTCCCGGAAGCGCTGCTGGCGGCACACAAGGGGCGCCCCACAGCGCCCCTCGACAGCGGGAGCGCACCCCGGGGCCCCGCACCGCGCACGACAGGACCTCCCCGTTCAGGAGCACAGGGCTGAGCGCCGGCCACGGGAGCGACAGACCCTCCCTCTCCCCGTAGCGGGGGACCCTACACCGGGGCCGGGGCGCCTCCTACCTCCGGCGCGAGGAGCGGGAGCCTTTCTTGAAGCCGGGGGAACCATGAACTCCGCGCCCCCGAGAGCGCAGCGTGCGCGTGCATTCCCGTCCCCCCGGAAACAGGCGTCCCGGCAGGAAGGTTCCGGGCCCGCCGCCATCGCTCAGCCGGGCTCCGCGGAGGCAGCGGCCGCTTCTTCCGCATCGCGTGTCCGTTTCCACCCGCCGGTGACAATCCTGCCGGCGGCCCTCAGCCCTCCTCCGGGGGAGGGAAGGTCTCCGGACCGCGAAGACCGCCGAGCCGCCGAGCTGGGGGAGGCCGGAGCAGCGGCAGCCAGAGACGTTGATCCTCACGCCCGGCCTGGCCCGGAGCCGCCGCATTCTCCGGCAGATGAGCGGCTCGGCGCTCCCCCTGTCAGGCCTGGCTAAGGCCGCGATCAGGTGGGAGGGGGGGAGCAGGCGCGGCTGGGGCGGCTCGGGCGGGCGGGCGCAGCGGAGCCGGAACGGGGGAGATGGCGTCTCAGCCGCCGCCTCCCAAGCCCTGGGAGAACCGGCGCCTGGCGGGAACCACAGCCCCGGCCTTCCAGTGAGTGCACCCCCTCCTTTCCCGGGGATACACCCTCAGAGACCTGCCCCGCCGCCCCACGCGGGGGGAGAGAGACACACCCCCCGCCGCGGACCCTGCCTCGCCGCCCCACGCGGGGGGAGAGAGACACACCCCCCCCGCGGACCCTGCCTCGCCGCCCCACGCGGGGGGGAGAGAGACCCTCCCCCCCCCCGCGGACCCTGCCTCGCCGCCCCACGCGGGGGGAGAGAGACCCTCTCCCCCCCCCCTCCGCGGACCCTGCCCCGCCGCCCCCCGCGGAGGGGGAGAGAGACCCTCTCCTTCCCCCCCCCCCGCGGACCCTGCCCCGCCGCCCCACGCGGGGGGGGAGAGAGACCCTCTCCTTCCCCCCCCCCCCGCGGACCCTGCCCCGCCGCCCCACGCGGGGGGGGAGAGAGACCCTCTCCTTCCCCCCCCCCCGCGGACCCTGCCCCGCCGCCCCACGCGGGGGGGGAGAGAGACCCTCTCCTTCCCCCCCCCGCCCCCGCGGACCCTGCCCCGCCGCCCCACGCGGGGGGGGAGAGAGACCTTCTCCCCCCCGCCCCCGCGGACCCTGCCCCGCCGCCCCACGCGGGGGGGGAGAGAGACCCTCTCCCCCCCGCCCCCGCGGACCCTGCCCCGCCGCCCCACGCGGGGGGGGAGAGAGACCCTCTCCCCCCCGCCCCCGCGGACCCTGCCCCGCCGCCCCACGCGGGGGGGGAGAGAGACCCTCTCCCCCCCGCCCCCGCGGACCCTGCCCCGCCGCCCCACGCGGGGGGGGAGAGAGACCCTCTCCCCCCCGCCCCCGCGGACCCTGCCCCGCCGCCCCACGCGGGGGGGGAGAGAGACCCTCTCCCCCCCGCCCCCGCAGACCCTGCCCCGCCGCCCCACGCGGGGGGGAGAGAGACTCTCCCGCCCCCGGGCCCCTCTGCCATTCCTCCTCTCATGGGGGTAGGGGAGAGACTCCCTCCCAGGGACTCTGCCCTGGACCCCTGAGACTTCCTGTCAGGAACCCTGCCACAGACCCCTTTTCCCCCCCCCCGGCCCCTAGCAGGAGAGAGACTCTGTCACATGGACTTTGCTCCCTTGTCCCCCACAGTTCATGAAGATTTGGGGATAATGTTAATATAAAATGATTATGGGTACTGATCTTGAACCTCTGAATTTATTTAGGTCTGCTGATTTGGGTGCCAGCCTGCTGACCAGGCCTGGACAACCCACACGAGTACCTCCACCTATTTTGCCACGACCATCACAGCAGGCAGGGAACAGTAGCCTGAGCAATTTCAGACCTGCGTACAGCAGTTCCTTTTCTCCAGGCTATGGCACATATGGAAACTCCTTTTATGGAAACTACAGCCCTTACAGTTATGGATATGGTGGTATGGGCTATAACCGGTTTCGTACAGACGATCTACCTCCCAGCAGATTTGTTCAGCAGGCTGAAGAGAGCAGCAGAGGTGCATTTCAATCCATTGAAAGTATTGTGCATGCATTTGCCTCAGTCAGTATGATGATGGATGCGACCTTTTCAGCTGTTTATAACAGTTTCAGGGCTGTGTTGGATGTAGCGAATCACTTCTCCCGACTCAAAATACACTTCACAAAAGTGTTTTCAGCTTTTGCATTAGTCAGAACTATAAGATACCTCTACAAACGGCTGCAGCGGCTGCTGGGTCTGCGGAAGAGCTCTGAGAATGAGGATTTGTGGGCTGAAAGTGAAGGAACTGTGGCTCGCATTGGCCCAGAGGACCGGGCAGCTAACTCAGCAAAATCCTGGCCCATTTTCTTGTTCTTTGCTGTTATTCTTGGGGGTCCCTATCTCATCTGGAAGCTGCTCTCTACATACAGTGATGAAGAAACAGGTAAAGGAGATCAGCAAAGTGAGGAGAGTGTAGGTTAGAGAATAAACTATTCATGTTTTTTGCCTCAAAGAAATTAGTAAATCATAACCTAAAAATGCTGAATTAAACAAGGAGATGGGGATTAAGGTATTAAAATAGCCTACTCTTTGATGCTATGTTAATTGATCCATTCAGTTCTCTATCAAAGAGGTTCTACTTCTAGGGAAGGTAAGATTTTAGGGCTGAGTTCTGCAGCTGCTTCATATGTATACAGCTGCAGAATCAGGTTTCTTATGTGAAGCAAAGTCTTCTTTAGCAGCAAGATTCAACTAGGTATTACAATATAGCACTATACTAATAACATGATCTTTATTGAACTGGGGGGAAAAACTTGGGGCGCTTGCTTGCTTTATTCAGTCGATCCATCAATCTGGTGACTTGGAATAGAAAATTCTGCAAACCAGGACACTTATGTGCAGAGGCTGAAATGTGGATTCAGAAGCGTAACTTGAAGCACCTGAAAATGTTGGTAGTTGTATAGTGCCATATATGTATGGCCCTGGAATAAATGTTTGTGCAACACTTTTAAGATTTAAAGTGTTACATAAATGTTTCTGTGACCCATTATATTTAGTATATGCATACTTGTGGAAAAATTCAGTTTCTGTTATAAATTACTTTAAAGATCCAGATGATTATGCTGCTTTTTAACTCTTCTGTGAAATAGCGTCTAGTAACTGGGCAAACGGAGATGATGATCATGTAATTGGAAGAGCAGAATATGACTTCACTGCTGTTTCAGAAGAAGAAATTTCTTTTCGTGCTGGTGACATGCTAAAATTAGCACCCAAAGGTAAGACTATGATTTATTGTGGATTTACTTTCTAACTTCCAGTGACTTTTTAGTGCTTGTGAATGGAGTCCTATTGACAGCCCTTTGAGATCAAGAGATGTATTTTAGTTGGCCCAACTCAACAGGCCAGTGATTGTGTGGATGCTCTAGAGAAGCAACATGCCCAATCTCTTTGAGTGGGTTTTGCTTAATTTCCCTAAAATGTTGGCCGGTACAGTAACTCATTTTGACGCATGCCCCAAGATCACTTACACAATGCATCTTCACCAACCACTGTACTCCTCATATTTCCTCATGGGCCATGCAACAGTGCTGTGACAAAAGTTAGCTCAGTGCAGCACTTTTATTTTCAGAACACTTCAAACATTAATCCTCCTGGCATCCTTCAGAGACAGGTTAATTGTTTGCATTTCTGTCTTATTACAAAGTCAGTTTCTCTAAGCTGGTATGCATTCTACCTGACTCCCACTTGACTTTAGTGAAATCTACACACGTGCATCTGAAGGCAGAATGTGGCCACTGTACTAATCACTGAGGAAACTGTGCTATTCAGAAGAAGATAGTTGTCACATAAAGCATACTGAATCCTGTAGATAAATGCAAATATTCCAATCTTTTGAGTATGTGTAGGCCAAAAAAAGATATACATGGAAGTATACTAACAGTAATTTCTTAGAACATTTTGTATTTATACTTTGTAATCAATTGCATGTAGTTAATTACAGTGAAGGGTGTAATCTTCAAACATACTTTCAAAGTACTTTTTTCCTCTACAGTAAAATCTTGTATCCTTTGGAAAAGGGATATACCTTTTTTAGCCTCTAACTGGAGTGCTATAACAAGAATTGGCAAATCCCGTTGTCTTTTTTTTTTTTGTCTGTCAAAAGATTTTTAAAAATTTTGATTAATCATGAGATTTTGTTTTAATTGTGATTTAATCATGCTATTTAAAAAAATAATCATGATTAATCATGAAATTTAATTGCACTGTTAATAGAAAAAAAATTATTTAAATATTTTTGGATGTTTTCTACATTTTCAAATATTGATTTCAATTACAACAGAATCCAAATGAACAGTGCTTGCTTTATATTATTTATCATATTTGCACTGTAAAAAAGATAAACATAAGAAATAGTATTTTTCAGGTCACCTCATAAGTACTGTAATTCAATCTCTTCATCGTGAAATTGCAACTTACAAATGTAGAATTGTTTTTCATAACTGCACTCAAATATAAAACTTTAGAGCCTACACGTCCACTCAGTCCTACTTCTTATACAGTCAATCACTAAGACAAACAAATTTATTTACATTTACAGGAGATAATGCTGCCTGCTTCTTATTTACAGTGTCACCTGAAAGTGAGAACAGGCACTCACATGGCACTATTGGTAGCCAGCGTTGCAAGATATTTACGTGCCAGATATGCTAAACATTCGTATGCGCCTTCATGCTTCGACCACCACTGCAGAGGACATGCTTCTATGCTGATGACTGGTATTGCTCTATAATGATCCAAAGCAGTGCGGGCTGCTGCACATTCATTTTCATCATCTGAGTCAGATGCCAGCAACAGAAGGTTCATTTTCTTTTTTGGTGGTTCAGGTTCTGTAGTTTCTGCATCGGAGTTTTGCATATTTAAGACTTTTGACAGCATATTACACACCTCATCTCTCTGAGACTATGGAAGGCACTTCAGATTCTTAAACCTTGGTTCATGTGCTATAACTAACTTTAGAAATCTTCTTCGCGTTTTGTGAAACTTGCAGTGAAAGTGTTCTTAAATCGAACAACAAGTCATCATCTGAGACTGCCATCACATGAAATATATGGCAGATGCAGATAAAACCACAGAGCAGAAGAAATACAGTTCTCCCCCAAGGAGTTCAGTCACAACTTTAACGCATTATTATTTTAACGAGTATTGTCAGCACGGAAGCATGTCCCATGGAATGGTGGCCAAAGTATGAAGGGGCATACAAATGTTTAGCATATCTGGCACATAAATACTTTGCAATGCCGGCTGCTACAGTGCCATGCGAATGCCTGTTCTCATATTAAGGTGACATTGTAAATAAGCAGGCAACATTATCTCCCATAAATGTAGCCCTGGTCTACACTGGGTGGGGAGGGTTGACCTAATCTATGCAACTTCAGCTCCACCAATAGCGTAGCTGAAGTCGGCATATCTTAGGTCGACTTACCTGGCCGTGAGGATGGCACCAAGTCGACCGCTACTGCTCCCCCATCAATTTATCGCATCTAGACGAGATGTGATAAATTGATCCCCGATAGATCGATCGCTGCCCGCCGATGCGGCAGGTAGTGAAGACCTGCCCTTACGTAAACAATCTTGTTTGTCTTCACAAATTGGCTAAAAAAGAAAGGACTGAGTGGACTTGTAAGCTCTGAAGTTTTACATTATTTTCTTTTTGAGTACAGTTATGTAACAACAACAAAAAAAAAACTACATTTGTAAGTTGAACTTTCATAATAAAGAGATTGCACTACAATGCTTATATGAGGTGAATTGAAAAATACTATTTTTTCTTTTTTACTGTGCAAATATTTGTAATAAAAATAATATAAAGTGAGCACTGTGCAATTTGTATTCTGTTGTAATTGAAATCAATATATTTGAAAATGTAGAAAAACATCCAAAAATATTTTAATAAATTTTCAGTTGGCATTCTATTATTGTTTAACAGTGCAATTAAAACTGCGATTAATCGTGATTTATTTTTTAATCAAGTTAATTTGTTTTTAATCGCTTGAGTTATCTGCTATTGACAGCCCTACTTTTTTTGGATATATTTTAATTAGGGCCCTACCAAATTCTCAGCCACGAAAAATGCATCATGGACTGTAAAATCTGTTCCCCCTGCCCCCCCATGAAATTTGGTCTTTTGCGTGCTTTTACCCTATACTATACAGATTTCATGGGGGAGATCAGTGTTTCTCAAATTGGGGGTCTTGAACCAAAAGGGAGTTGCAGGGGGTTGCTTCAAGGTTATTTTAGGGGGGGTTGCAGTATTGCCACCCTTACTTCTGTGCTGCCTTCAAAGCTGGGCAGCCAGAGAGAAGTGGCTGTTGGCTGGGCACCCAGTTTTGAAGGCAGCGCAGAAGTAAAGGTGGCAATACCATGCCATTCTTACTTCTGCACTCGTGCTGGTGGTGGCTCTGCCTTCAGAGCTGGACTCCCAGCCAGCAGCCACCCAGCTCTGAAGGCAGCACTGCCGCCAGCAGCATTGCAGAAGTAAGGGTAGCGGAACTGCAACCCCCCCTCCAATAACCTTGCAACCCTGCTCACACACACACCTCCTTTTTGAGTCAGGACCCCTACAATTACAACACTGACATTTCAGATTTAAATAGCTGAAATCATGACATTTACAATTTTTAAAATCATATGACCGTGAAATTGACCAAAATGGACAGGGAATTTGGTAGGGCCCTAATTTTAATATATAAACATTAGCACTTTAAACACCACATGAACAGTTATCTGGCTTGTCATGTGACTAGTTGTTGACTTAATAGCACTAATTGTAGGTTTCAAGTATTCTCCATGTTTCTGCTGAGCTTTGAATTAGATGGCTGTATAATGTCTGATCTCAAATTCTAGGAAAGTGTTTTAATGGTATAACTGTTATACATTTTGAATTACTTTATAACTATGGCTTAGTTTTCTTATCAGAACAACAACCCAAAGTACGTGGCTGGCTTTTGGCTAGTCGTGATGGTCAAACAACAGGACTTGTGCCAGCTAATTACATCAAAATATTGGGTAAAAGAAGAGGTCGGAAAACAGTGGAGCTGGAAATTATTACAGAGCAGCAGCCGGCTTTTACCAACACAACACCTGTTAGAGGAGCCACTGATGCGGATACTTTAGAAGAGCAAGAAGCTGCCTTTGAATCCGTTTTCGTTGAAATGAATAAGGTTCCCGTTACCTCTGACTCCACTGTGACAGGTGGAGATAAACAGGATCTGTGATGCACCTGGATAAAATTCAGTGATTGAACTATACTTATCAATAATCCTTTTGATATTCTGAAAATTGTAGAAGAACACTGTTAGGACTGTATCAGGTATCTCGCTGCTGGTAACGGGTGAACAGATAACGAAATAATTTACCCAAACTTTAGTAGCATGCTTGATTCACTTAAAGTTGTACATTTGTGGCCCTGCCCAGCAAACTATTGGCAATTGTGAGATCTCAGGCTGGGGGGAGTTTTGTAGAGGCAACTGGGTAAGCCAATGTGTTGCATCTCTAGCAGCTCACTTTGGTCACTTGAAGGAATAGTGCTGATGAATTCTATAGGTAGCAGTGTCCAGTCCTCCTTACTGGAGAAAGAATTGACTTGATATGAGGCCTTTGAGAGGGGGTGTTGAGAAGAAAAACTGAAGCATTTCTAGCAGAGGCCTCCAAAAATTATATATTGAAGAGCCCTTAAAATACTTCATTTTTTGGCTGCTTTTTGGTAAAATTAGTGCTACCGCAAAGAAAAATGAAAGACTTCAGGCCTTTGTTATAAAAAGGTGACTATCTTAAGAAACAAGATTAGCACTGTGAAGGAAGGTACATTCAACTGGAGTTGTAAGCAGATAAATGCTGTTACCAGTGTTTGTTTGTCCTTTATTCTAATGTTGTTTTCAAGAAAGTATAAGCCGTTTTCCCCACCACCATTCTGGGAGCTTTTCCTCATCAGAGGCCGGAGTACCACATGTTTTATTCTGATGTATAGTGCACATGCTTTAGGCCCTATGTATCTTCCAGCCAAGCACGGTTAAGGATGCTCATTTTTTATCAACATCTCTCTAGGGCCTAGTGAGCTAAGTTAGCACAGCCACACTTCCAGGCAGGTATAATAGCGTATCAAATTCTAGTAATTATGTATTTTAACAGCTACATCTAAACTTCCCGTGTTTCAGTGCAATTTCTTTTTGAACTTTTGTGAGAAAAGTCAGCCTGATTTTAACACAGCAACAATGCATCACAGTGTGGATAGGAAACATCTGTGTTGCCAGTAAATAGATGGGGTTTTCTATTGATAATCCCACAAAATAGGAAACAAGAAGAAAGCTGCCCATTTCATTGTATCGTCATGGAGACAGATGAGTTAACTGCTACCTTGATTGTTCCTGCTGCACTTCAGGCGTTAAATCTGGCATTTCCCCATAAAATCTGAGGTACATTGAGAACCACAATTGCATAAAGACTATTAACAAAATACATTTTGTCTTCAAATCTATTTACTTTTGTGAGCTCTGTACTAAAGTCATATTTTTCTGGGAAGTAAAGTTAAGTAAAGCTTCAGATTCCTCTTTCGGGACTCACTCACATTAATATTAGATTTGATTAACACAGAATCATTTTCAGTTCAGGCTGTAGTTCTTTTTGGAATGCTCTTATATGCTGTGTTGAACCCTTCAATGTTAGAACAGATCATACAGTTCTAATGTACTACAGAAAAGGAAAAATACTGATAGCTGTGTATTAATAAATCATTTCAATTAAGTAGCCTGTTTCTTAAAAACAAAAACCCACAGCAGCACCCAAGCTAGTTAAACTTGCATACTTATACTAGCTGTTCCTGGGGGAATTCTGTGCCAAAAAATTAAAAATTCTATGCACAATATTGCAATAACACAATATGATCACGCCGGTTTCAATTATTTTGGTAATTTCTTTCAAAAGACCTGTCAGCAAGTATGTTTGTAACAATACAGACAACAGCAAAGATTCAGGAAATACTTTTTGACAAATAGATTCCTTACCAGGCATATGAATACATAACTTTCAGTAATTCATTTAACCTACAGAAATGTATTTCCCGCCCCCCTCAGAAGCGGTGCAAAGGTTTGGGAGGAGTCGGGGTAATGGAGGAGCTGAGGGAGGGGAAAGTAATTGCTGGGAAGGAGCTTGGGTGTGAACTTGGAGAGTTGTTGGGTGTGGGTGGGAAAAGTATGGAATGGAGGTTTTCTGGTCAGGGAGGGGTTGTTAGGGAGCCTTCCCCATGCAGATACTGGCTAACCCCTAGCTTCACTCATTCAGTCTGTGACTCCCCACAACAGCCCCTTATGCCCCATGTTGTCTGGTCCCCATATCCTGGGCCTCCTGAGCTGGTCCCACAGAGAGGGCACTGTGAGGAATGCAGCTTCTTCTCTTCCCTATCCGCAGCTGGGGCTGCTCCCGCCCAGGAGCAGATGCTCTCTGTCCTGGCGCACAGTGGCTCTGGGTAGGCGAAAAGTGTATGTGCAGGATTTTTCAGCAGAATGTATTTTCAGCTGAGAAAAAAAAAGTGTGTGGCAGATGAATTCTCCGTGTGTAGGAATAAGTAGCATAATGGATTTTTGGTAGTTTTAATTCATGTTTCTATAGAGATCTTCAACATCAATTTCCATTGCAAGCTTCATTAATATGTTTATATTTTTTAGTGCATTTGCTAGAGTTAATACTTAGGCAACTTGTGGTGAACAGAATTGCTAAGGTTTAGACAAAACCGTTACAACAAGCTATTGCTAACCTCAGTTTGGTTAGTAGTCTAAGTGGCTGGTATACTTGAGCCCTGGATTTTAGAATAACCTCTGGACTCTTGCTGTGTACAATGGCAAGGTTAGGAGCATACGAGATAGGGCCCTGGCTCCTGGGGGACAGTGTAGTGAAGCATTTTTGCTACTGCTTGCTCAGTAAGATTATATGTAGCTGCTCTGGGAGAGGGAAAGTAAAAAAACAGCCCACAGTGAAGGGGTGAATGAAAAACTCTTTGAACTACATTTGAACCAGTACACATTTCTGAGAAACTTTTCTCAACATGCCAATGCACCAGATGAGGGATTAACTGGAATTTGGATGGGACTCCCTCTGCTGCAGAAACAGAAAGGAAACTGAGGACTAGGATGTACATTAAGATTGTTAGAAAACTTTACATCAAATGTTCAGTTTCTGCCCACATTCTTTGTTCCTGATGGGTTTAATTATTTTACTATTGGAGTATCAATCTTTCTTGTATCAATAAAGAATTTTAACTGGAGCAGTAGCCTCTTAAAAGAATAAAGCTTTTTTTAAAATGTCTGTTAAATCAGGCTTCTACTTTCCTAATCAAGACTGGATTGGAAAACACTGTCAGTTGAACATTAATTAGAACCTTTAAATCTCATTAATTTGTAATAAGGACATAGTTAAATTTCACATCTGAGTTTTTTTGGTCATGTTCTTTGAAAGTATTCTCCTGGTAGAAAAGGGGTAGCTTATAAATAATTGGACATTGACTAACCTGTCTTACTTTGTAGTAGCTTGACTTAGTCTGTCAAATCACTGTAAATGTTATAACTATGCATAGAATTCTGACCTTTCAATCATGTTTACTCACTTTAATGGAAAAGAGGGTTGAGAAAATGATGTAGTAAGTTATATTTTATTTTAAAAATTCTGAAATTGTATTGACTATAAATGTATTAAAATTGAGATTTTGGCTTTGTTGGATATAAATTAACATCAGTACAAGAATGAGTTTAAAATGGAATCCTGTGAGCTAATTATTTCCCATAGTAAACTAATTGTGCAAATATGTAAGAACAGAAAGTGTTAAATATATTTGTTAAAACTGCATTAGAGATGGGAGTTTTCCTTGGGAAAGAATATTAATATTTTAGTCTTTAATAAGAGCCAGGGTAAAATTCTCAATAGTGCATAAGTCCCATTTTCAAAAGTGACACAGGCACAAAGGAGCCTAAGTCTTATTGACTTTCAGTGTTGTGAAACTGTAGGGGAAAACTCAGTTAAAATTACTCACAAACAACAAGCAATTAGTTTAAACTGTAAAAGTGACGTAAAAATTCACCTTCCACATTTTACAGACATCCTTGACTCTGATATACAAAACTTGCTAAGGATCTTTTAGCATATCCATTATCAATATGTATATAATTTTGAATGCATGAATAGTGATGGATATGCTGAGTTTGTACCTACTGCTTGTCAGACAAGGTGGCTTGTGAAATGCATACAGTACATTATTAAATGACAGTAGTGTCATTAACTGCATGTACAAACTGTCAGAGTACTGGAATACTTAAATTACTTTAACTGATCATTTCCATAACTCTGTTTTATGAAGTTTTATGAAGTTTGCATAAGGATTAAATATTTTATAAGGGGACTGATACAGTACAGAGGTATTCAGCACTGTACAGTGGCTAAACTATTCTGAACAAATGAGGTTTTTTCCTGAGAAGTTTAACGTAAAAGTAGAAGTCTGTGTAATAAAAAGGTGGGATGTGGTCTCAATGACTAGAAAGCTTCACAAATATTATGTGTGTGTATCTTAAGGTTTTGGAAGGAAGAGTGCTTTGCTAGCATTGACTAGGAGGCTGTTCAGGGCTTAAATGGTAGTAGAAAGAAGTGAAAATTACGGGAGTAGTCATGGATTCAGTCTATGGAGGAAGGTGTAGGAGATGAGAAAAAAGATGTAAGTGAGGACTGCTTGATTTATGCGTTAGGCAACTGACTCTCCTATTCTCAGAGCGCTACTAAAGATAACACATCCATATTATTTTTGGGTAAGTACACCTAAGCAACAGAACTTGAAATCCCTCTTGGGACATTTAGTTGTATGTACTTTATTTGGATTACCTCTGAATTTTAATCTTAAAATAATAGGCTCTTTGTTACATGAACTGTATCTTCATATATATATTTGTACAGTACCTAGCACAATGAGACCCCAGTCTTGATGGGGGCTTCAGGGTGCTACTAGAATACTAAATAGTACATACAAATTCAGAAGACTCATTCAAGTTTTTGAATAGTATTGCAAATTGAAAGGCATTACTTTTTGTCCAGCAAAATAAAGAATAAAATAAAAAATTGAAAAATATTAGTCTGTTTTCCTTGCATAGGCTCAAAAGACTACTCTTCTTATGGAACAAAAAAGTCTCTGAGCCAGCAAGATTATTTTAATATGTTTGGCCTCACTAGAAGCACTTTACCGGTATGAGAATACTAGTATCCTATATCAGTAAAGTGCTCCTAGTGTGGACTCAGCTACACTATCAAAGCTGTCCTTTGCATCAGTATCGCAAAACCAACCCCCGCGCATGAAAACTGGTTTAGCAGAACCATTCAACTACAGTCTTCCTGACTGTTAATCATCAACTTTTCCTCATTTTGCTGTACAAAGTCAGCATTAACTGAATCCGGGAATTGCTGTCAGGAAAATGGGGAATTATGCTATTTATCTCATTATGTATTTGATTCTATGTCTATAGAAATCAAAGGGAGTTTTGTCACTGACTTCAAAGGATGCAAGGACCTTAATATACTGATTCCGTTTTTTGTATTCTTGTGTACACTTTTCACAGCCTAATACAGCACTCAGCTTTTCTTCAGCGAAGTTGGTGACAATGATGATCAAGGGAGTGAGAAAAGGACAGGTATTTAGTATAGTCTATAGGTTTACAACAGTAGGATGAAATTAAGAAAAGGAAAATAAGGTAAATGAGAAGAAAAATCCAGACATTTTTAATAAAGTAGGCTAGTGTCCCAAGCGAAGTGGTGGGATACCCTCATCTGGACATGCTAAAAGTTGATTGAAAAGAGAAATGCACCATAGGGAACAAACCTGCAATGACTAATAGATTAGATGAATGAATAGATATCCTATTTCTAGGAATCCATGCAGTTTCAGTGCTCTCACCTGTTTGAAAACGTTTTCTTTTTCTAATTTTATTTTAAGAATGCAAGCCTTCTCTGACACTCGCTTTAACTCATTTCTTAGTTCATCCATCTGCTGCTGATGTTCACTGCAAGAAAGGAAAAAATAATAAAATAGCCAGCTACCCTTAGGGACAGATTGTAATTTCAAATGTGTGTTGTGCATCACTGCAGTTCTAAAACATTCATTACTCCATCTGCACCTTAAAGATGTAGACGTCTCAATATGCTCGTGTGAAATTAGAAGCTCTTACAGAAAATATTCAAAAAGTAAAGTAAATATCTCCTTTGGGGTTTTTTGGAAGCATTTTTCATAAAAAGGTGCATAGAGCATGAGATAGGTATTTATTTTTTAAAGTATTTTATGTAAGGCTAAATAAATAAAATAAAGTTTGAAAAATTTTCCTACTCCTAAAGTCCTGCTTCAAAATTAACTATGGAACAGTTCCATAAGAATCCCTAGTAGTATTCTGGTAGCCTAAAGGTCCAAAACAGAATCAAGAGTCTTATGCTGAATATGTTGTAAAAATACTGAATGAGAGAGTCCCTCTCCCAAGAGCCTATAAAATGTAACCAATCTGTTTCCAAAGAAAAAGTGATGAACAGAACTAAAATACTCTTAAAAAATTCTACTCTAAAATGTGATTCTGTAAAAATGACAAAATACTTTGACCAAAAAAACAACTAATTTTTTTTGAGGTGGGGTGGAGGGATAAAGGGGGAATTTGAACAGCTCAACTGCTATTTGCCTGTCAGTGATACAGTTTCAAATGTACTCATGTTATAACTTAAAAAAAAAAATTTTCTAATAGCTCAGCAAATTCAGCCTGGAATCTGTCTCATTTTTCCTCACACATCAATAATAAATAAATATTTTTAAAAGTTTTGTAGGCTAAATTAGGCCTTCAGTATCTTTGATTCTTCAGTAAGTTTGCACATGTATAACTGATTTGAGCTTAGTAAATAACATTGATGTTGCACATGCAGGGAAATAATCCTTCCCATCCTCCAATAGTCTGTGTCACTTTGTGATTGTTTTTTTCTAGTTCAGCGGATGTGTCATACTCAAACAATTCACACACACAAAAACACCTGGAATTTTCAGAGAAAAATCTCAAGGGGGTAATGTTAAACAAGTTGGGAATAATTTGAAAATTAATAAAAAGGAGTACTTGTGCCACCTTAGAGATTAACAAATTTATTTGAACATAAGCTTTCGTGAGCTACAGCTCACTCTTCTCTTTGTGAATACAGACTAACACGGCTGCTACTCCGAAACTTGAAAATTAATGGTGAGGTTATGGAATATTTAGGCAGGCAAAAATCCCATTGATTTCACCTCTCAAAGACTGCAAAATCAAGCCCCATCATTGGATCATATTGTATCTTCCTGGGATGGGAGAAAGGGCCCAGGAAACATCATTGAAATTTACCTTACAGAATTCCCCATTCATCTTAACCTTGAGAGGGAGGGATTTATTGGTGCTCAGAGGAGGCAGATGGCATGTCTTCAGAACCATGGAATTTCTGGGCACATGCAAGGAAAAGAAGCTCCTGTTCCAACCACCTACGGCAGCAGTTCTCAGATGTGGCCACCATGGGCTTTTCTTGCAATTACAGCCTACTGGGTGATGATGGGGGGAGGGCAAAGCAGTGGCCTCTCCCCTGGGGCCACCAGCAGGCGTTGGGCCTTGCCCCACTCTGGAGACACAAACGCTGGAGGAGCAGGCAGCCAGTAAGGTTCCCCATCTTCCCGGGGGCCATGGGGTTAAGTTTCAGCCCTGGGATGTCAGATGGCAGGCTCCTGCCGTGGGGCTCCGGACGCTCCCCCTGTCCCCTGCTGCCTTCTCAAGCCCTGGGCTTTGGCAGCAGGCTTGGGCCCCAAGCTCACCCCCATAATTGTCTCTGGCTCCTGCTGCCTCCCCACCCATCTCCCCATCCAGGGCTTAATTTGTCCCTGGGCTTTCTGGGACTAAGTCTGCTGTGAAAAGTGATATTTGTTTGTGTGTTAATGCCACTTTTCACAGCAGACTTAGTAGCTAGCTAGGAGGCCCTTAAAAGTGATATTAAACATACAAGTATCTCTTTTCACGGCAGCAGACTCACTAGCCAGCAAGTCTAAAAAAAAGCACCCAAAAAGCAAAAGGAACAACAACAAAGATAAGAACACGCAAAGTACCTTTTTTGTGTTTCTATTCTTTCTAGGTCCAGTAAAGAATAGAGACAACTGTACATTATTTTTATTACTGAGTATGCAAAAAAAATAAAAATAAAAACCCTACATAAATAAATTACAGTGATTAAGGACATGTATATGTGTGTATTTATTTGTTTTTCCTAAAGTTAATTAAGTATTTTAGGAAAAATTGTCTCAGAGTGGCCACCAGCAAGAGTTGGTGGTTGCATTCTGATGCCACCAAAAATGTGTTGTGAGAACCCCTGACGTAGGGGCTTCTGCCTCCAGCCCCTCCATCTTTCCCCAGTACCATGACTTGCTTAGGAGCCACAGTTTCCACTGGTTTCCTTTCTCTCCTCCAAAGAGGTTGTGAGCACAGAGCATAAGGCAATGTTGCAAAAGGTATCATTTACTTACTGCCTCTGAAAGGTAGCATGCCATACAGCAGGAGTTAGCAATAATTTTCGCAGGGGGGCCACTCCACAAATTTTGGTAAATTGTCACAGGCCACACATTTCTACTACTGTATATTCATGGAGGGGGTGCAGGGTCTGGGAGGGAGTTTGAGCGCAGGAGGGAGCTCTGGGCTGGTGCAGAGTGTTGGGGTGCAGGAGAGGGTGAGGGGTGGGCTCTGGGAGGGAGTTTGGTGCAGGAGGGGGCTCTAGGCTGGGGCATGAGATTAGGGTGTAGGAGGGGGTGCAGGGTCTGGAAGGGAGTTTGGGTGCAGGAGAGGGTTCTGACCTGGGGGCAGGGGGTTGGGTGCAGGAGGGGGTGCGAGGTGCAGGCTCTGGCTGGGAGACGCTTACCACAGGCAGCTCCCAGCCGGCAGCGCAGCAGGGCACTCAGGCAAGCTGCCTGCCTACCGTGGCCCCACGCCGCTCCCAGAAGCGGCTGCTGCTGGCATGTCTCTGTGCGCCCCTTGGAGGGGGGGGCCCAAGGGGAGGCGGTGGGTCTCTGTGCACTGCCCGTGCCCGCAAGCAGCGCCCCTGTAGCTCCCATTGACCGGTTTCCAGCCGATGTGAGGAAGGTGCTGGGTACAGGAGCAGTGTGCGGAGCCGCCTCCCCCGCCAGGCGCACAGAGACGTGCCAGCAGTAGTCGCTTCTGGGAGCGGCGTGGGCCCATGGTAGGCAGGCAGCTTGTCTGAGCGCCCCGCTGCGCCGCAGGACTTTTAGTGGCCCGGACTCGGAGATTGCGAGGGGGCAGCGGAGGCCGGACAGAAATGCTAGTCATGGCAGGCCAGACAGAAATTTTAGACGGGCCAGATCCAGCCCGCAGGCCATATTTTGCCCACCCATGCCACAGAGAGTCACTGGTCCCTAATTCCGTCTCACCACCAGTGCTGCCCTTGAAATCTCATGAAACCACAAGCCCAGAGAGTTTAGGCAGAAGAGCCCGCTGGGCTTGGAGGCAGGAAGAAATAAGCAATGTTGGTTGGGTCTGCTCATTCAGTCTGCTGCTTTTGCAGTTTTTCCACCTCTTTATTTTAATTTGCTTCCTTCTGTGCCTTACAGTGGAGGGAAGCTGTGATCCTAAGATCCGCTCAGTGCCAACTAGCAAAGGATTCATTGTTCTGTAAGGTTTTAGAGTAGCAGTCTAAACAGTGCTTGCATGTGAGTCTGTATTTGCAAAAAGAAAAGGAGGACTTGTGGCACCTTAGAGACTAACCAATTTATGCATCCAATGAAGTGAGCTGTAGCTCAGGAAAGCTTATGCTCAAATAAATTGGTTAGTCTCTAAGGTGCCACAGGTACTCCTTTTCTTTTATTGTTCTGTAACAGTAACTCCTGTCAGGCCTGATGAACTACATGTAGAATACCACTTTAATAGTATTTATCCATAAATGATGTCATGTAAGCTCTTAAATGAAAGCCAGCATCACACTGATCTTTAATAGCATTGTGAAATGTAGGTGCAGATACTAGTGAGATACTACAATTTGTATTCTGTTTTGTATTTGAAATCAATATATTTGAAAATGTAGAAAAACATCCAAAAATATTTATAAGAAGTTTAAATTGGTATTCTATTATTGTTTAACAGTGGGATTAAAACTGCAATTAATCATTACTATTATTTTTAAATCTAGTTAATTTGTTTTGCATTAATCACATGCATTAACTGCAATTAATTGACAGCCCTAATATTAACCTGTCTGCCTCAGTTCACATGTAAATAAAGCATTGTAAGCCAATGCAATGGAACACACCAGGAATAAATCCTGGGCCATCAGTCTGACTTGGGGATCAGAGGAGAGTATAAAGAGATGGCAAAAGGATACCTCTTTATCCTGCACTTGAGGAAGTGATCAGTCAGTGTGATTACATTCATGAAAATGGGATCCCAACTTGCCGTGCTTGGAAATGCTGCAAGATGACTTTGGGTGAGATTAGATTTATTTTAGACAATGTTTAGCCTCTTAAAGTTAAGTTTGATCTCAAGGAAGCATGTATTGATTTTGTTTTATATGTAACCTTTCTGTTTCCATTATTCTCTTTACTCACTATCTCTTATGTCTTAGCCTTTGATAATAAATATATCTCAGTGATGTGAGGTTATACAGTAGCTGATCCTCTGTTGACTCAAACAAGCTGATGTGTACACTGTCTCTTTGGCGATGGCAAACGCGATATTTCTGTGAGTAACCAATGACAGGGTCTGGATATTATAGGAAAACACTTCAAAGGGGTTCAGGGAGTGGTGTGTACCTATTATTAACCTGCAAAGCAAAGTGAGGGCTAGCATGCCCAGAGGAGATTGTTTGGGTGGCTAACAGACTGGAGGTATCGGGAAGCTCAAACCCGGTTAAGCAGCAGCATGTCTCTCTCTTGCTGAAGGCAGAGGGGTAATAAGGTGAGTCACAGCCTGACAAAGCATCACAGAAGCACAGGGCCAATTGTAATATGCTCTACAGTATCAAAAGTAGAGTTAAGTTTTATTGTGCTATTAATAATTAGCTACAGAATTAACACATTTCATTACTGATGGAATGCAAGATTTTCTTTCCTTCCCCAAACCAAGGCACACTGGTGTTAAGATAAATTGAACAAATGTTAGACTAACTCCATTACAAAGACAAATGGGTTTGAATTTTCAGTACCTTGTCCTCAGTTACTTTCATGAACCTAGACATTGTTGAATCTTTTTCTTTTAGGGCAACTTTGAGTTGAAGATTTTCTTTCTGCAAGATTCTAATTTTTTCCAGATAGCTATTTTCTTCATGTAAGGATGCCTATCCAGTTACAAACAGTGAACATCAAACTCTGATACAAAGAAATATAGAAGATGCAATAATACAACAAATATTCTATGAAGTGCTAATCCATTCATTTGATCTTGAAAACAAAATTATGCTGTATGAAAAATATCCTTCAACAATGTTGTAACATGACTATTTTAAAGAAAGTTGTATTTCTACTTTAAAATGTTCAATAAGGTTTTTAATTAAATAATAGCAAACAGTATCCATCATGACAGGTTTCAGAGTAACAGCCGTGTTAGTCTGTATTCGCAAAAAGAAAAGGAGTACTTGTGGCACCTTAGAGACTAACCAATTTATTTGAGCATAAGCTTTCGTGAGCTACAGCTTCATTGGATGCATACTGTGGAAAATATATCTGGTAGCTCACGAAAGTTTATGCTCAAATAAATTGGTTAGTCTCTAAGGTGCCAGAAGTACTCCTTTTCTTTTTGAGTATCCATCATATATTTTGTCCAGTTCATACTGCAATTTCTAAGCAAAGAAGATCACATTTCCAGCTGTAAATTTCCCGGTACAGGATCTGGTTACAACACAGTAGACCCCTGCCGCAATTACACCAAAGTTCAAAGTTGTAGTGTAGATGGGAATAAACTACATTTTTAATCATGCTTCTGAGTTGTTCTACAGTCCTGCAAAGGTCCAGATCTGTAGCACCGTACAAATCCATGGTTCTATCTACACGAAATACCAAACCAAGTTTTAACCATGTCTATGGGTTACTATATTGTAACAAGGTCCCTCAAATTGCATGGTAGAGATGTATGGTAAATGAGATCCTTGTTACACATACTGCATTCCAGTTTACAAAGTACATATTGCTATACATTTCTCCAAGACCATTTTCGCTACTTGAAACCATAGGATTTTTAATCATCAATATTTTCCAGTACTGCCCTTCAACCTACTTATAATATCCCATTACAGGGAGTCTTAAAGAAATCTAGAATTTTGCCTCATCTTTAAATCGATTAAAAAGTCCCAGTGATGTTCCCATAGTTGCTACTTCAAACTCCGTTCCTTTCTCACTGATAAATATAGTGTAGAGTTTAAAGAATTGAGAGAAATGGAAAGACTTGCTGCACCATAAATTTAACAGCTGAACTAATGAGAAAAAGATGGACCAAGTGGGACGAACCAATTAAAAAAGTATCATTGATATAACCCATAATGCTACTCATGTGCTGCATTCTTTTATACACACACACAAAGTATTTTACATTTTCATCATTTATATTACATATATAAAAAACTAACATACTACCAACTATTCTGTTTAGCATTAATAAAATGTAATTAGTAAGGCCCTGTCTACACTAAAAATGCAATGATTTTATAACTGTTCATGACATTCTTATCTAACCCATTTATAACAAAAACAGGTGATGTCTGTGCATACTACAGCTTTTTTCACAATGCAACAAATGAGTCAACCATCTTTCTGTGTTCATGTCACCCACACTTCCTAACTCAGTTTGTCCCAGTTCCTTCTGGGAAAATCTCATAATGCCTCATGAGGGGATAGAGAGCATGTAGTACATGCCCACAGACTAACACCAACAGCATGTGGGGCAGTACCCTTAGAATGTGGTGCCACAAAATGAGCTGGAGGAAGGAAGACCTGCCAAACTTGTAACAGAGGCATGGTTACTGGGTCCAATCTACAAATAAACAATGTGTTGAACTGTTACAGATAGACAACCCCACCTTGGGCATCTGGTGAGGGCAAAACATTTTTACCTGTTGCCATTACTAACCAAGTATTAACCAGGCTGTTTGAATACCAACTGTGTTTGGAACCAGCCTTGTCACTAACTAGTTATAATTTTAATAATAATTTGTAATTCACATTTGACCTAAAGGATAAACACTAGCAGTTCCTTGAAAAATTAAAAACACAAAGGGTGAAATCCTGGCCCCACTGAAGTCAATGGTAGTTTTGCCATTGACTTCAATGGAGCCAGGATTTCATCCAAAGAATGAACAGAAGTAAAAATGTAATACAATTTAAAAAAAAAAAAACAGAAAAAAGCACAGAGGGTGAGTACTATACAAAATGAGCTATAGTGATTCAAGTCACTAATATGTTTTAATTCTGATATTCAAAACACTTTCAGATGCCCTGTCCACAAGATGACTAGTAATTACCTGAGACACAAGGTGGGTGAGGTAATATCTTTTATTGGACCAACTTCTGTTGGTGAGAGAGAGAAGTTTTCGAGCTACACAGAGCTCTTCTTCAGGTCAGCTCTGTGTGGCTCGAAAGCTTGTTTCTCACACCAGCAGAAGCTTGTCCAATAAAAGATATTACCTCACCCCACCTTGTCTCTCTAATATCCTGGACTGGCATGGCTACAACTATACTGCATAGTAACTACCTAACATATGCTCCCATAGCTTGCATACCAAAATGTGCAGCAAAACCTGGCTCAAAATTTAACATATCAACCACCTCCTTGGCATGGCTGCTACAACAACTTACAAGACAAATGTTGCCATAAAAATAAGACCTTTAGAAGACCTATACGTTCCAAAGGGGTGTGTGCACTGAGGATACTTAGGAGACATAGCAAAGGTGTAGTACTATATATATGAACCCGGGAAAAAAACATTACTACAGAAAAATGATAGCAAGTTAAAGCTGATCTAAGCGGTATCACCTTGCTATTAGTAGAAATCAACATCATGGTAAGGCAAAATGTAGCTGTTTCAGTGGCTATCTAGTTATTCATGAACATGAGCCACCTGCTATGAGTGGAGTATATGGGCTGAATCAGATTTCCAACGATCTTGGAAAAGTTGTTTGCCCATTTCCATAAACCATAGCCTTTTACCAGTGATGTGTAGTAGTGCAGCACTCTATATTTTCCCTAATATATTCTCTGATTTTTTTTTAATTTCTTCAGTAGAATTTATACTCCCATCCGATCTTGCTTACCGCAAATCATTTTTACTCCTAACTTGATAACATGATACATCAACTTATGTAGCTCAATTTTGTAGTAAATATTGTCCTTTCTGCATCTTTTTACAGCTAAGAGAAGCACATCACCTACATTTACTATCTTGTTCAGGGAAATCTATACCTTACTTTGAGTAGCATGTCCACTCTGGACAGGGAAACAATACTAAATTAGTATAACAACCACCATATCAGAAAATGGTCTTCCTGACAGTTGTTGATATGATAGCATGATTCAAGCCATAGTGTAATCATGCCCAACAGCTGCAGCAATTATTCTTTTCCTTACAGTAGAAACCATTATATTTTACTGATTTTTCTAGATAAATTCAAACCAGGAAAGGAAAATCTCTCACCTGAATAGATCTACTGACAAGTGTCTTTTCTCTTTCTTGAATTCCAACTGTCATACCAGCAATAAAATGAAGGCCTCTTATTGCACGCAGATCTGGTTGCTCCATCTCAAAAAAGATATATTGGAATTGGGAAAGGTTCAGAAAAGGGCAACAAAAATGATCAGGGGTATGGAACAGCTTCCATATGAGGAGAGATGAATAAAATTGGGACTTTTCGGTCTGGAAAAGAGACAATTAAAGGGGGATATGATAGAGGTCTATAAACTCATGACTGATGTGGAGAAAGTAAATAAGGAAGTGCTGTTTACTTTTTCTCATGACACAAGAACTAGGGGTCACCAAATGAAATTAATAGGCAGCAGGTTTAAAACGAACAAAAGGAAGTGTTTCTTCACACAACACACAGTCAACCTGTGGAACTCTCTGCCAGAGGATGTTGTGAAGGCCAAGACTATAACAGGGTTCAAAAAAGAACTAGATAAGTGCATGGGGGCTAGGTCCATTAATGGCTATTAGCCACGATGGACAGGGATGCAAAACCATACTCTGAGGTGTCCCTAGCCTCTGTTTGCCAGAAGCTAGGAATGGGCAACAGATCACTTGACTTGATGATTACCTATTCTGTTCATTCCATCGTAAGCACCTGGCATTGGCCACTGTTGGAAGACAAGATACTGGGCTGGATGGACCATTGGTCTGACCCACTATGGCCATTCTTAGGTTCTGTAGGTTAAGTGTACCCTAAGATTTATGTGGGTAAGGAAATGAGACTTGGTGATGGAAGGTGGGGCACTGACATTAATATTCAGGATAGTGCCAAGACCCTTTAAGAGGGTAAACAACCATGAGGAGTTACTTCTTTTAGCATTCAGTTTGTTAGTTCCTTTTGTTTAGCTGTTAGCTTTACTTTTAAGTATACCTTAGCTACTCTAATCTAGCCCTTATCTCCAGCTTCTCAGCATTGAGGAACCTGGAACATCAGACTCACTGTGACATGCCAAAGACTAGGCTGTCTCTTATCTAAAGGAAGGCTATGGATATGCTAGTCTAAGTAACTTCTGCAAGGAATGTTACCATGGGTACCACTCAGTGATGAGCTGCCAAAAGCTGAAGAACCGGTTCCTTCAGTCGCTCAGGGTCTTCGGCAGCACTTCGGCAGCAGGTCCTTCAGTTGCTACGGGTCTTCTTCGGCGGCACCGAAGGACCTGCCGCTGAAGTGTCACCGAAGACCCGGAGCGCTGCCGGGTGAGTAAAAATTTAAAAAGGATTCTCAAGGGAGCCTCCCCAGCCGAGAGCTCAGGCAGGCAGGATAGGACAGTCCCGCGGGCCGGATGTGGCCCGTTGGCTGGAGTTTGCCCACCCCTTTAACAACCAGTTCTAAACCGGCTTCAAAATTTAACAACCGGTTCAGGCGAACCGGTGCGAACCGGCTCCAGCTCACCACTGGTACCGTTCGAACTGTATTACTTCTTTCTGATTCTGTGGTTTGGAGCTTTGATAACTTTTACTTTAATAAAAATCTCTGCAGCCTGTCTCTGTCCTCAGCGTGAATGTTCTTGCCACACACTCCAATGGTCGGTACAAGGTATTGAACTTTCTACATCAGGGGTCCTCAAACTGGGGGGTAGGACCCCTAAGGGGGTTGCAAGGTTATTACATGGGGGGTCGTGAGCTGCCAGCCTCCACCCCAAACCCTGCTTTTCCTCTAGCATTTATAATGGTGTTAAATATATAAATAAGTGTTTTTAATATATAAGGAGGGTCGCACTCAGAGGCTTGCTATGTGAAAGGGGTCACTGGTACAAAAGTTGGAGAACCACTGCTCTACATTCTCTAATCCTGTAGTCTGATTTTGAGAGAAGAACCTAAGGATATTCTGGTCAGATCATTGGTGAACCCTATAATAAACCAGCCCTCTAAGAATCAGGTTAACAAAAACTGCACAAAACTGGAGACATCTGCTAAAAGCACAGGCCTGCCTGCAAGTGCCTAGCTTCTGTGCAGATGCAGGGATCTCTTTCTTCCAGCTTTGTTTCCAGGCAATATGGCTTTCCCATGCTCCACTGCCCCTGAAATCACCCAGGGGGACCCAGGCAAAAGTTAATGAAGTCCTCAGGGAATTCTCCACTGGCAGATTCACCACTACTAGCTGGGATGGGAAGGGGCAATGTACATACATCTACAGCCTGTCTGTCCTCTCCCCACTTCCAGCACATGAGGTGCCAACTCTCTCTTCTGTGCAGGAAAGGGGATCGCATTTAGGTCCTGGGAGGACAATAACGCCTCCACAGGAGCTGAAAATGTGTCTTTTACCCAGAGCCATCCTGGTGGTAGTGGTGAAATTGAGACCAATCACTGCAGTGATTTTTCACCGGTTTTTGGAACAGCACATGTACAGGTTAGGATTTTGTCGCGCGGTGAGGTTGGGTGCTGGGGTGACGTCATGCCCAGGTACAGGGCTGGTTGGTTGGGTGACATCGCACTGAGGTGGCGGTGAGGCGGGTGACGTCGAGTGGTGGGGTGACGTCATGCGGATAGCGACATCACGCTGAAGGGCGTGACGTCACGCCGAGACAGGGCTGGGGCCCCGGGGCGAGCGGATGGGGGGTCTCATCTCCTCCAGCCCTGGGTAGGGAAGGGAGCAGCTCCGCCCTCCCCGGCCACCGGCCTCAGACGGCGGATCCCAGCCCGGCGTCGCTTTGCGCGGCTCGTTGCTAGGAGACCAGACGCTGGGGGTAGGGCGGAGCCGCTGCACTGCGACAAGGCGGGGGAAGGAGGCGGAGACTCGACCCCGTGACACCGCACGCCAAGGCCCGCCTCTCTGGGGAAGGCCGCGCCTCACCACCCATTGGCTGTCCTCTGTCGGGGGCTGCCAGTGTCCCGGGCGTGGCAGGTGGGGTGGGTCGGTGAGCGGCCTCTGCGCGGCCAGCGGCTCCCGGCGCCGGCGCGGCTGGGAGATGGTGGCGGGCGGGCTGTGGCAGGCTGCGTCTGGGCGAGGCCGAGGGAGACGCTGAGTCTGTGGCCGAGCTGCGGTAACGCTCTGCCTGGATTCTTGCCTCCCCCAGGAAGCGCCTTCTTGGTCCTCTCCATCCTACCCTAGCGCGGCGCTGGGGCTCGCCGAGCTCCTCAGTGGCTTCAAACCCAGAGGTCCGCATCCTCCTGCTGCCGCCCGGATCGGGCCCCAGGTAACCGACTCCCTCCTTTCAGCGCCTCTTTCCTTCTGGGCAGGAGGCGCTGAGCACCCGCCTCGCTCTCTAGGGGACGCTGCCCCTGGGCCCGCCCCGCCCACCTGCTGGGCACCGCTGAGCGAGCCCCACAATTCGGGGTGTGGTTCGTCAGTCTTGGGGTCCCTGCTTCCGTGGACAGGGGCCCCTGGGAGGTGGGGTGGTTGTGGTAAAACTAACACACTACTTTTATACCCAGAAAAATAGCTGGAGGACAAATAAATACTTAAATATTTTATCTTTTATTCAGTACTTAGAAAGTACCTTCACCTGCCCGCCCCCCCCCCAAAAACCCCAAAAACAAAAACCCAGCACACGTGCCCAATTTTTTTGAATACTAAACATTTCACAGACATGCCTGGTCTGTTAAATATGTATAATCAGAAATGCCACTCAACTTAATAAAATATTAGAAATGACATGTCATAGATGTTTTAAGGATGCTTGTACTGTAATATGGTCATAACACCCTGTTAAATAGAGAAGTCTGATGACTAATGTCTCTAAACAACAGATTGATTTTTAATTCTTATTGTTTCTGATATTTACATGGCAAGGATTTTTAAATGTGTTAATACTTGCTAATTAAACATATAGTATACAAAAAATCCCCCCCCCCCAAAAAAAAAAAAAAAGAAAAAAGGAAAGAAAAAGAAAATCCTCTGCAACTCTAGTAAATTCTTTGCATGGAAATGGTTAAATCCCAGTCCTAGAATTGTGCTTTGTCTTCTTTCCATACCAAGGATTTGTCTGCATATTTTTTTAAAATTTTAGTCTTACATGATTCTCCACATAGCTCAGTGGTTTGAGCACTGGCCTGCTAAACCCAGGGTTGTGAGTTAAATCCTTGAGGAGGCCATTTGGGATCTGGGGCAAAAATTGGGGATTGGTCCTGCTTTGAGCAGGGGGTTGGACTAGATGTCCTCCTGAGGACTCTTCCAACCCTGGTATTCTATGATTTCCCTAACTGTAAGTAAACCTTCTATACCTTTCTGAAGTTGCCTTCTTTCTGTGTGTATTTAATGTACTAGTGTAAGTGGTTTTAAAACTTTGTGCCACACCCATAACTGCTATGTCTCACTTACCTTATTTGTGGCATTGTTTTTTTTTAAGTTGATCTTCACTTGTAGTAGTGTAGACTGCAGAACACAAAGATGCCGTGTCATCTCTAGAGAGTGGTGGTACTTTATTGTAGGCCTTGTCCAGGTTGCATCTCTTAAAGTGTGTACCATTGCTGCAAAAGGAAGTAGTCTTGAACATGGCTTTAGCTATGGCTTTTACAAGATTTATTATACAACAATAGAACAGTGTTGGAGAACCCACAATGGCAAGCACAATGTGTGTTTATTCCAAAATAGGAAGTAAATACTGAGACTTAATATCATACTACATGCATACAATATGCAAGCTCATTCATTTGCCTGTATGATGATCCATGTATGGCCCAGCTCTTTGTATATGATCAGAATGAGCATTTAATTCAAACAGCAGTAGTTGTTTGTATTTTGATTATTGCACATGCAGATTTTAAGTAGCTATATTTATTTGACCGTGTGATATACTTTTGGGAGTAGATACCTCCCATAGGGCAGCACATGTCGGTGTTGTGTATGAAAGAAAGAAATTAGAGCATGGGGGTTAATCTAATCCATACAGGATTGGGAACTGTTCTAATTCTGACACTGACTTGTCATTTGGTTATGCTGTTTAACCTGTGTTTAGTTTGTGGCTAAGACTGTAGTCCCATTCCTAGTCATTTTATGACCAAAACAGGTCCTCATCTAGTGTATTTGCATGTTCCAGAGTAACAGTGTAACAGTTTCAGAGTAACAGCTGTATTCGCAAAAAGAAAAGGAGTACTTGTGGCACCTTAGAGACTAACCAATTTATTTGAGCATGAGCTTACCCTCATGCTCAAATAAATTGGTTAGTCTCTAAGGTGCCACAGGTACTCCTTTTCTTTTTGTATTTGCATGGATAGCCAAATCTAGGCTCCAGTTAATACTAAAATAGAAAAGTGCATACTTGATAAACAAAACCTTCATGCCTCTCAAGAAATGTCACTGCCTCTTGGAGTACCTGTCATAGTTGCACTGTTGAGTTGCTTCACCATAATTACTAGTAAAATGTTAAGACTACTATAACCCATTGTGGTTTTGTTTCCTGTAAATTGTAGAACTCTTGCAAATGTGAATAACTACTGTTATTAAGAATAACTTAATAATGAGAATAACCACTGTTCCTCTATCTCTGCACCTGAATATATAGTATATTTATACAATAGGTAAAACCTTTATGAGGGAGCACGTTTATAGGCTATCCATACCAATAGTGATTGTATTTTTATTAAGCCTAGCTATAAGCGATACTTACATCTTGACTTTATAGAGAATAAAGCTCGTTCCTGCACCTTTACCCTGCTGTCATTCAGACAGATTTTTTTTTTAACTGTCGGCTAAGGGTAGACTGGATAGCTCAGGAGACAGGCTTAATATCTAATAACCATTCACCTCATTGATTCAGATTTGGCCTTGGTCATCCCTTTTGGTAACTTCTTATGCAATATTCAATGGTTTCTATTGGTTTCTGTCCATTCACTAATGGAGAGAGGTCTGAATTAAAAAAAAAAATCATCACAATTTTGACAGTATTCGGAGAATGAAGGTCAATTATTGATTG
Organism: Lepidochelys olivacea; assembly: GCF_965140295.1. NCBI lineage: Eukaryota > Metazoa > Chordata > Testudines > Cheloniidae > Lepidochelys > Lepidochelys olivacea. The sequence goes on from NC_140413.1 coordinate 191,278,924, forward strand.
GCCGTGGAGACTGAATTACTTTTACTCCTAAAGGTTGCAATTCTGGAACAGTGCTGAAACACACTGGCAGTCCTGCATAGGAAAGTTTTGACAGCTATTGCTTATAAGGTACATCTGCTCTTTAGCTAAATATTTTCCATAGCTGTTAATTTGGGACTTCTTGCAAGTGCTACATTTCAGAGAAAAAACTATATATGACTTCCTGGGTTTTTTTTCTCAAACAAAGCTACCTTGAAAAGAAAAATCAACTTTCTCTCTAAATTTTCTTTTGATGAATATTCTGAACCTAAGAAAATTATTCCAGTTTGTTTCTTTTTCCAAATATTTTCTACAAATTCATTTGCTTTTCCCCACAACATAAACACTTCCTCAGTTACATGTTGGGGTTTTTTTTGTTTGTTTTATCAGTTCAAATTTCTGGCAAAACGTTATGCCTTATTGCTTATATACTCTGAAATGAAATCAGTGGGCTACCTACTACTGCAGCACAAATTTGTAAGAAATCATCTTTTAGCTACTAGAAAAGTAAGTGTGGGGCAAAGGAAGCAACTCTTAGAGGACTTTCCCTGTAGCAAGCAAGTCCATTGAGACTACATCCAACTGCAGCCTTCTGAGGATTCTCCATAGTTATAACTCTTGGCTGTCTTCTCTCCTCCCATTGCCATATTATTTATAACCCAAGATTAAGATTTTCAGCTATGACTAGTAATTTTGAGTGCCTCAGTTTTTAGGTGCCCAATTTGAGGCACCTTGACAGGACCTGATTTTCAGAGAGTGGGTGGCCAACGCTTCCTGTAAATCCGACCTTCTTAAGGTATCTCAGTTGGGCACCCAAAATTAATAGTTGCATTTGAAAATCTTAGTTTCTAAAATCTTTCCACCACCAGGCTCCTTTTGAATATACTTACAACTTGGGGTGCCGCTCGCAGGAGGCGGTGGTATAGAAGAATCAAAAATTACCAGAATTGACAATCATAATAACTAAGGCCAACATTTTTCAAAATTGTTCACTAATTGAATTGTATGCCTCAGTTCCTTGATGCTCAAGTTGAAACCCATAGGACCTGATTTTCAGAGTTGCTGAGAGCTGCAGCTCCCATTGACTTCAGAGCTGTGGGTGCTTCAGAACATCTGAAAAATCAAGTTGTAGATATCTTAGATTGGGCATGCAGAATTAATGGAGAGTCTGAAATAACTGGGCCTACCCTGTAGGCATATAAGCATGTGATTGGATGGTAAAGCACTTATTTACCAAGTTTTTAACTGGATGAGTTTAGTATCGTTTGAAACTACTGCGCATCATGCAAGTTTTGTCCAGTTTTCTTTCTTTCTTATTAATCTCCACTTTGTGGATCCCATCAGTTGCTAGTATTTCCACTTTAAGTGCTGGAATATCTATTTTAATAGCTACTCCCTCTACATAAGCTTACCTGAATTTACTTTCCGTGGCCAAAGCATGTGCTGCAATAAGTAATTGTATATCACTATAATACACTACTCATTCATAGCTACACCTTAAATTAAAAGACTATTTTCTCTACTTTTTATACAGTAGTTGTTATACTGATTCCTGTCTTTCCTATTTACTACCTAATTAGAAAAATCAGTGTCTCAATTTCTTGCTAATAACTTTATATTACTGTTGTCAGGTTTATATTTTTAAGAAAACCCAGCTGAACTCCCTGTAACCTGTAATAAGAATTAATGGTACCCACCATCTTGCTGATTTTTCTGAATGGTCTCCTATTTAATGTACTCACTCATTCATACTTCAAGGAAGAGGAGATGATTAATAACACTGCATGTTCCCTATTGAGGAATAGTTTTCTCCTTTTAGATTTAGATGTCAGACTATAGTATGACTCATCTTGGTATCTTCAGAATAACGTCTGTTGTCTTCTTTTATCAAATGCCTTAACATTTCTAAATATTGCCACTTCTAAAACAAAGCCTGCTGTAGTTTAATTAGTGTTCTTTTTAACCCTAAATCAAGTTGAATCTTTTGGCTTTTTTTATGATAGAACTACTTAAGGTATTGATCAGGATGAAAACCTGTTGGAACTGAAACAAACTACTTTGCAATTGTGCGTTTTTTAATGGACTCTGGGCTGCATAGATGTCTGTATATGATTTATTTAAGTAGTAGTATTAGTACTGCCTTTGTATAGTAACAGTAGTGCTGCCATTAATGTGTATTGTACTTTAACTGATCACGCAATTATTGCTGCTGTGAAACATGAGCAGTATTAAACTTTACGTCTTTATGTATACATATTTACAACATTTGCCTCTCTAGCTTTTAGAGCCAAAAGATGAGTCGAGGATACTCAGAAAACAATAACTTTCCATATGATAACAATCAAATGGTTTTGGATATGATCCTGTACTCTTTAATCGGTGTCCCTCAGCCTATCAACTGGGACAGTGTGGCAAGGCTGGTTCCAGGATTTACGTCCAAAGAGGTAACTTTGTTAACCATCAGTGTGTCTGTTTAAACAGTGCTTTATCAAGAGAACTACACTTTTATCAGGGGAGGGCTGGAAGGGTGGGGGAATGGTTTTGTAAAGTTACTTGAACTTAAACGACCTGAAAGAGTTAAGCAATATGTTAAAAATGCAAATAGGAAGGTGTTAGAAATGAAGTAAACAAAATTCATAACTTGAATGCAGAATGTGCATCTTATCGCCTAAGGCAGTATTACTGGGAATTAGTCAAAAGAACAAGTGAAGTGAAAAGAAAGAGTCTGTAACGGTTCAAGAAACTTTCAGATTACACTGTAAAATACAGCCTTATGACAAGGAAGGCAAATACATACTTCATATTCCCTCCCCCCCACACAGTTTATGGTATACTCGGCAAACACAATTTTCCTGAGGTAGATGGTGTTAGCATATGATCAGATATACTTTCCAATTGGAAATAACAAAGCTTCAATTTTCAAGGACAGCTAGCTTGATCCTTCAAGTCAGAGTGCTTCCTTATTCAGTGGGAGATAGGAGCACTCAGAATCTCTAGGATCAGGCCCTAACTGTTTACAGAAAAATTTAAGCTCTTGGATTTCAAATTTGCTCAATGCACATATTTTAAAGGAAACACCTGGATGATTTATTTTATCTTATCTCGCCTGCTTCATTGTACAACTCTCATTTGTGTGTGTTTTTTGTTTAAAAGAGACAAACAAGATACTTTTGAGTCCAGGGCCAAAATTTGTTGTGAAATTCCAGGCAGTTTTGTTTTTTTGTGACTCACAATAACAAGTAAACAGACATCTTGTTGTAATTGAATGTGGCAACTCTCACTTAATTTATAACATTGTTCATGGGAATCACATAAAAAATGATTGACTGGAGTTGAAGCCTATGTGGAACTTTATTGTCCTACAAGCTGATAGTGTTTAGTAGAGATTCATAGTTGTGGATGCTGTCACTTAATTGTTCATCTGGTGATACAATGCTTTCTACTATAAGTATATTAATCTTTTGTATGTTTTTTATTGACCTCTTTTTCTCAACTGAGATAATATCCCTGGTCAGTAGAAAAGTGGTCACTCTGCTTTAGGATATGCAGAGCCTCTATAGAAGGCTGTTAGTTGCTGTGATGAATTTAGCCCTATGATCTCAAGTGACTATTTAATCTAATAGACTTTGACAGAGTTAAAATACATTCTCTCAAACTCCCATGTGAATTGTCCCATTCAGTTTAATGAAACTATTCTTATACGTAAAGTTACTCTCGTGTGTAGTTGTTTGTTTGAAGCATTAAGGCCTTTAATTTACATTGAAATCTGCATCTAATAAGTGAGGCCCAAATTTAAGTCTGTTTGTACACAAAAATTAAATTTTTAAAAGCCTAATATTGTTTTGTTTGCATTTTAACTTTTCCCTGCAGTTCTGGTAACCCAAATATTTCAACATTAGCCTGTTCACGACTGCATGAAAATTTACTCCTGGGAGAATTCTGAGCCACTATGCATGTGCAGCATTCATGTGCTGTGTAGAATTTTTTTCTGCAGAAAATACATTCTGCCAGAAAGGTGCTGCAGTTACACCTTTTGCCCACCAAGGGCCGCTGTGGTGCCAGAACAGAGCAGCCACTCCCAGGCCAGCCCCAGCTGCAGATAGGGAAGAGAAGAGGATGCCTTCCGCACAGCGCCCTGCCCCATGGGACCAGGTCAGGAGGCACAGGATATGGGTGGACAGACAGCATGGGGCACATTTGTGTTTAAAAAAAAAAAAAAATGCCCTGAATCTTTTTTGTTGTCTGTATTGTTACAGACTTGGTTGCTGACAGGTATTTTGAAATAAATTACCAAAATAATTGAAACTGACATGGTTATATTGGGTTATTTTGACGAAATATGCAGAATTTTGTAAAAATTTTTAATTTTTTGGCACAGAATTCCCCCAGGAGTAATGAAAACAAGGAAGGGAAACTAAATAGAAATAAAATGAAATTTTCCAGTCTGAGCAGAAGTCCGTAAAGTAAAGGAACAATAATTGTGCAAATGGGAAGTTAAAATTATCAGAGACACAGAGAAACTCACTATCTTGGGGAAGAGTCAATGCGGCTTTTGTAAATGGTAAGACATGATTTCCCTTCTGTTAGAATTCTTTGAGGGTATCAACAAGCATGTAGTGTAGGGTTATCTAGTCAATACAATGTAGCTGAACTTTCAGAAAGTCTTTGACAAGATCCCACAACAGAAGCTTTTAAGCAAACTAAGCAGTCATGGAATGAGAGAAGGCCCTCTCCTGGATGAGTAACTAGTTAAAAAATATGTAACAAAGGGGTAGGAATAAATTGTTTTTACAATGGAGATAAATACAGTGGTTACCTATGGGTCTGTCCTGGCACCTGTGCTTTTGAACATATTAATAAATGATTTGAAAAAGGCGGTGAACAGTGAGGTGGCAAAATTTGCAGAGGATACAAATTTGCTCAAGATTGTTAATTCCAAAGCTGACTGTGAAGAGTTGCAAAGTGATCTCTCTAAACCAGGTGACTGGTTAACAAAATGGCAGATGAAATTCAATGTTAAGTGGAGAGTAATGCACATAGGAAAAAATAATCCCAACTATATAGCAAAATGATGGGGTCCAAATTTGCTATTACCACTCAATAAAGAGATTTTTGGCGTCATCATGGCTGTTTTTTTCTGACAACATCCACTCAGCAACATCAGTTCAAAAAAAGCTAACAATGTCAGGAACCATTAGGAAAATGATAAATAATAAGAGAGAAAATATCATACTGGCACGTATATGGTACACCCAGACCTTGAATACTGTAAGCAGCTCTGATAGCCCCATCTCTAAAAAAAGATATATTCAAATTGGAAGCAATAAAGGGAAGGGCAACAAAAATGATTAGAGGTATAGAATGAGCTTTCATATGAGGAGAGATTAAAAAGACTAGGACAGTTCATCTTAGAAAGGGATGACTAAGGGGAGATATGATAAAAGTCTATAAAATCATGAATGATGTGGAGAAAGTGAATAGGGAAGTGTTATTTACCTCTTCGCATAAGAAGAGCTAAGGGTCATGTGATGAAATTAATAAGCAGCAGGTTTAAAATAAACAAAAGGAAGCGCATCACACAATGCACAGTCAATCTGTAGAATTTCTTACCATGGGATGTTGTGAAGACCAAAAGTACAACTGGGTTCGAAAAAGAATTATTGTATATACTTGTTCATTAGACCATTTGTTTATAAGCCGACCCCCCAAGATGGGTTGGTAAAAATAGCAAAAACGATATGACCCTTTCATAAGCCGACCCTATATTTCAGGGGTTGGCAAATTTCGGCTCCTGGCCCTTTAGGGTAAGCCGCTAGTGGGCCTGGACGTTTTGTTTACCTGGAGCCCCTCCAGGCCTGGAGCCCCTCAGCTCCCAGTGACTGCGGTTTGCTGTTCCCAGCCAATGGGAGCTGCGGGAAGTGGCGCCACTTCCCGCAGCTCCCATTGGCTGGGAATGGCAAATCGTGGCCACAGGGAGCTGAGGGTCTCCATGCCTGCAGATGCTCTAGGTAAACAAAATGACAATGTATTAGATATTCAATTCAATGATTCCATAGAATTTAAAATCATCAGATTTTGGTGTAGACCCGTTTATAAGCTGACCCCCTGCTCTTTGATGCGTCACTTTTTTAACAAAAGTATTGGGCTTATGAATGAGTATATACAGTAGATAAATTAATGGAAGATGGGTGCATCAGTGGCTATTAGCCAAGATGGTCAGGAATGCAACCCCATGCTTCAGATGTCCTAAACCTCCAACTGCCAGAAGCTGGGACTGGACAACAGAGGATGGATCACTCAAAATTGCCCTCTTCTGTTAATTTCCTCTGAAGCATCTGGCCCTAGCCATTGTCAGAAGACAGGATTCTGGGCTAGCTGGACCATTGGTCTGACCCAGTATGGCCATTCTTAATTTCTTATGTTCTTATTTTACAGACATTTCTACTTTGAGTAATTTAAGGTATTATAATTTAAGGAGCTAAGTTTAAAAAAAATCTAACTACCCTTTTAAGGTTAAGATTAAGCTGTAAAGAGGGAAATGCAGGATTAAGTCAGAAACTCCATCCTTTAATTTGTGTGAACGTTGGTTGGGTCTTGAAACTGTGGTAACTCTTAGATATTGCATGGATATTCTGCCCTTCTTAGGTATTGCAGAGTGAGTTACCATGTGGCTTAATCAATATTAAGCGTGAAGATTCTTAATTGGTTTGGTTTCAATTCAGAACTCCAATGTTGGCCATTTAGCAGGAGTTGGTATATGTATTTTATGACTTTTAAACCAAACCTTGTACTTTTGGATAATCTAAGTACTACACCCAGATGTATAGACACTCTTTCCTTGATCTGTATTTGATATAATTTTAACATTAGCTTTAATAAACTTTTTTAACTATGATGTAACAATCGATTTGCAGAAACTATTATCAGGAAACAATATCAGCCTTTAAAGTGATATAGTTTCAGGTATCTGCTTCATATTCCCGTCGTTTTATCTCTTGACAGTGTGCAAAACGGTTTGATGAACTGAAAAGTAGTGGAAGTTCACCTGTTGACAACCAGTACAATCCATTAATGGCTACCGGCGGGAGTCCTGTTGAAACCCTAGCTACGTACATCAAATCCTCTCTGCTGGATACACAGGGGGAGTTTCAAGAACCTTCCATTGGGCAGAATTCAATTTCCATAATTGGTAAATTCTGTGACTTTAATTATAGTGTTATGTCCACTGTTTTTCTTTTGTCTGGTAAACCTATTTCTGGAATTAGTAGTTTGCCACGAATACTGCTGCATAAACTAAAATAATTATTTCCAACTGAGTCAACCCATTTAGTGTTTCAAGTACAAATGTTTGTGGCTTTTTAAAAAGTAGTTACAATAACAGTCAGTTTTAAACTGCTTAAAATGATGTACGTGATTTTATACTAAATCTTTCAGGTACGTTCTTGGCAGTTTTATAGCCACAGGTATGTTAATGTCAAAACTTACCGCTGGAGGTGATAATAGTTGTGACTTTAAGATGAGTAGAAAATCTCTAAAGAAAACACAGGAGCAGTAGAACATTGTGTTGACGATTTCTTAGATTTCACTATTCTTTCCCAGCCAAAGGTCCAATCCATCTGCCACTGTAGTCAGTGAAAAGACTCCCGTTTACTAAAACAGGAATTTGGATTGTGCCCCAGTTAACCAGATTGGTGTCATGAGACACTTTGATGATGATGTGCTTTCTGATTATGACCAGTTTTTCACAGACTTGCAACTTCGAGAAACCATTATTTTTTGGGTTAAAAATAGCAATTTTGTCTTTGTCTAAAGTTTTTAAAGAAACAGTTAAACAACTGAAATGATTTTGTTTATGAACGATAAGAGGGTGGTGGCAAAAATTGCTTTTTCTAACTAGAGCTCTTTAACAGTGCTACCGTAAAAACAGCTAAAGTGTGCAAGCTGAAACACAGACATGGTTCTTAATACATAGTTTAAAAAAAAATCTTTTAAGCCTTGCAAAATATGAACATTTGCAAATTGCGTAATGGGTATGCAGTCTAGAAATGTTTCCTTAAGGTTTCAGGCACATACTTAAGTTGTGTACACATAGCAAGTTGAGTGCTCAGTTGGTGGTGGGAATTTACCAGGTGAGCAGCTAGTGACTTATTAGTTTTGCTTATAAACTCCTCAAACAGAATAACTCCAGATTTTTCTTCTTTTTCAATAACGTAAGAAATTAAGTGCAAAAACCAACTGGCCTCTTCAGACATCACATGCAACTACTGCTAGTTAAACAGGCATTTTCTGAAAAATGCAGTTTAACAAACATAGAATGTATGTAGTAGTAATTGCCTTCTACAGGGACTGTCACACTTATAAGTGACACAACAAAATCTTATAAAAAGAAATGTACATTCTTCCTTTCTCTCCTTCTGGCATACCTTAAATAAGGAACAGAGCCAAATGGTGGCTGTGGAGGGGAATATTTTAGAGGAACTTCCAAAACTTCATTGAGTGAATACCTGTGAAAAGATAGCTCTTGCTGTGCTCTGCAAAATCCAAGGCCCCACCTCAGTCATATGTCTCCTGGAAAGGAATTTCACAGCCTGGGGACATCCACTCTGAAGGCTCTGCCCCTACCCCTCACAAGACCACCCTAGGGACTGTCAGATAAATAGACCTCACCAATCTTACCTGTCATGGCAGATTGTGTAGAGAGGTGGTCTGAGTGAGCTGGTTCCTAGTCCATTCACAGTCTTAAAGATGGATTAGAACTTTGAACTGAGCATTGGTTTTGCTGCTTCTGATGTGTTCTTGCTGAGTTAAAAGACATGTTGCTGTGTTCTGAACCACTTAGTTTCCTGGTGGCCTTCAGCATCTGCTACTGTTACAGCAGATTGTAGTAATCTAGCCTTAAGGTGATAAAGGCATGCATCACTGTAGCGAGGTTCTCTTTGGTTGGGATAAGAGTGCATGCTCTTGGGCAGTTAGCAATCCTGTCCAGAAATAACTTTTCCCTCTGTGTGAATCTTGGAGCACTGATTAATCCAGAGAGGCTATGACCTTGTGCACCACTTTCACAATTGAAAGACAGATGCATAGAATTGATGGTGGGGTCGCTGATCCTGCCAGTTCTTTTATAACTTTTTTTCCCTTGTGAACCCCAATCCTCTGCATTTTATTTGGAATGAGCCTGAGCCAGTACCTTTCATCCAAGTGCCTGCTTTGCTCAGGGGCATCAGAAGATCTACAGTATCCATGCTGATTGAGAAGTATAGCTTGGTGTCAGCTGCTTGTTCTTGGTACTTCAGTTCATGTACAATCAGTCTCCCCTAGTAACCTCACATGCTGAACAATGAGGGTGACAGAATTGCAACCTATAGGACTACCTGCATAAGGGAGGGCTCTTTGGGGGAGGAGGGAGCTGCTATCCATCACAATCAACAGGAATCTCTTCAAGAACCAAGGGGGGGAAAAACAGCTTAAAGCATTCTGTTCACCCAGCCAGATCATGGAGGTGAGATAATAGTATCGCATGCTAATCTGTGTCAAAAAGTGCCAGTATATGTAGCCATATTGGTGTAAAGGTCTAACTTTTTCAGTGTAGCCAGAAGGAGACAGTATGAGAGAACCAAAGCGTTCTTTTGCGGGCTTTCCCATTAACTATTTAAGATGGCGACTTCTCTACATTCAAAACTGAAGTTCTACAAGAAGTTTAAGGGGCTTTTTCACATTTGATGGGTCATTACATCACCACAAGAAAAATCTGCTGGAAGCCTGCATACTGGGGCTCTCAAGGCCTGATCCAAAGCCACTGAAGTCAGTGGAAAGACTTTTTGAATTCAAAAAGAAAAGGTGTACTTGTGGCACCTTAGCGACTAACCAATTTATTTGAGCATAAGCTTTCGTGAGCCACAGCTCACTTCATCGGATGCATTCAGTGGAAAATACAGTGAGGAGATTTATATACACACAGAACATGAAAAAATGGGTGTTTATCATGCACACTGTAAGGAGAGTGATCACTTAGGATGAGCTATTACCAGCAGGGAGAGGGGAAGAAAACCTTTTGTAGTGATAATCAAGGTGGGCCATTTCCAGCAGTTAACAAGAATGTCTGAGGAACAGTGGAGGGGAGGGGGGGAATAAACAAGGGGAAATAGTTTTACTTTGTAAAAAGAAAAGGAGGACTTGTGGCACCTTAGAGACTAACCAATTTATTAGAGCATAAGCTTTCGTGAGCTACAGCTCACTTCCTCAGATGCATATCGTGGAAACTGCAGCAGGCTTTATATATACACAGAGAATATGAAACAATACCTATTCCCACCCCACTGTCCTGCTGGTAATAGCTTATCTAAAGTGATTTCCAGCACAAATCCAGGTTTTCGGTGAGAAAACCTGGATTTGTGCTGGAAATCACTTTAGATAAGCTATTACCAGCAGGACAGTGGGGTGGGAATAGGTATTGTTTCATATTCTCTGTGTATATATAAAGCCTGCTGCAGTTTCCACGATATGCATCTGAGGAAGTGAGCTGTAGCTCACGAAAGCTTATGCTCTAATAAATTGGTTAGTCTCTAAGGTGCCACAAGTCCTCCTTTTCTTTTTGCGAATACAGACTAACACGGCTGCTACTCTGAAACCAGTTTTACTTTGTGTAATGACTCAACCACTCTGTCTCTATTCAAGCCTAAGTTAATTGTATCCAATTTGCAAATTAATTCCAATTCAGCAGTCTCTCATTGGAGTCTGTTTTTGAGGACTTTTTGTTGAAGAATTGCCACTTTTAGGTCAGAAATCGAGTGACCAGAGAGATTGAAGTGTTGTTTGACTGGTTTATGAATGTTATAATTCTTGACATCTGATTTGTGTCCATTTATTCTTTTACATAGAGACTGTCCAGTTTGACCAATGTACATGGCAGAGGGGCATTGCTGGCACATGATGGCATATATCACATTGGTAGATGTGCAGGTGAACGAGCCTCTGATAGTGTGGCTGATGTGATTAGGCCCTATGATGGTGTCCCCTGAATAGATATGTGGACACAGTTGGCAACGGGATTTGTTGCAAGGATAGGGTCCTGGGTTAGTGTTTTTGTTGTGTGGTGTGTGGTTGCTGGTGAGTATTTGCTTCAGGTTGGGGGGCTGTCTCCCAAGTTTTGTGAGAGCGATGGGTCGTCCTTCAGGATAGGTTATAGATCCTTGATGATGCGTTGGAGAGGGTTTAGTTGGGGGCTGAAGGTGATGGCTAGTGGCATTCTGTTATTATCTTTGTTGGGCCTGTCCTGTAGTAGGTGACTTCTGGGTACTCTTCTGGCTCTGTCAATCTGTTTCTTCACTTCAGCAGGTGGGTATTGTAGTTGTAAGAATGCTTGATAGAGATCTTGTAGGCGTTTGTCTCTGTCTGAGGGATTGGAGCAAATGCAGTTGTATTGCAGAGCTTGGCTGTAGACAAGGGATCGTGTGGTGTGGTCAGGGTGAAAGCTGGAGGCATGAAGGTAGGAATAGCGGTCAGTAGGTTTCCGGTATAGGGAGTTGTTTATGTGACCATCGTTTATGAGCACTGTAGTGTCCAGGAAGTGGATCTCCTGTGTGGACTGGTCCAGGCTGAGGTTGATGGTGGGATGGAAATTGTTGAAATCATGGTGGAATTCCTCAAGGGCTTCTTTTCCATGGGTCCAGATGATGATGTCATCAATATAGCGCAAGTAGAGTAGGGGCTTTAGGGGACGAGAGCTGAGGAAGCGTTGTTGTAAGTCAGCCATAAAAATGTTGGCATACTGTGGGGCCATGCGGGTACCCATAGCAGTGCCGCTGATTTGAAGGTATACATTGTCCCCAAATGTGAAATAGTTTGGGTGAGGACAAAGTCACAAAGTTCAGCCACCAGGTTTGCCGTGACATTATCGGGGATAGTGTTCCTGACGGCTTGTAGTCCATCTTTGTGTGGAGTGTTGGTGTAGAGGGCTTCTACATCCATAGTGGCCAGGATGGTGTTTTCAGGAAGATCACCGATGGATTATAGTTTTCCTCAGGAAGTCAGTGGTGTCTCGAAGATAGCTGGGAGTGCTGGTAGTGTAGGGCCTGAGGAGGGAGTCTACATAGCCAGACAATCCTGCTGTCAGGGTGCCAATGCCTGAGATGATGAGGCATCCAGGATTTCCAGGTTTATGGATCTTGGGTAACAGAATACCCCAGGTTGGGGTTCCAGGGGTGTGTCTGTGCGGATTTGTTCTTGTGCTTTTTCAGGGAGTTTCTTGAGCAAATGCTGTAGTTTCTTTTGGTAACCCTCAGTGGGATCAGAGGGTAATGGCTTGTAGAAAGTAGTGTTGGAGAGCTGCTGAGCAGCTTCTTGTTCATATTCTGACCTGTTCATGATGACAGCAGCATCTCCTTTGTCAGCCTTTTTGATTATGATGTCAGAGTTGTTTCTGAGGCTGTGGATGGCAGTGTGTTCTGCATGGCTGAGGTTATGGGGCAAGTGATGCTGCTTTTCCACAATTTCAGCCCGTGCAAGTTGGCGGAAGCACTCTATGTAGAAGCCCAGTCTGTTGTTTTGATCTTCAGGAGGAGTCCACCTAGAATCCTTCTTTTTGTTGTGTTGGTAGGAAGGTCTCTGTGGATTAGTACATTGTTCAGAGGTGTGCTTTGAATCCACACCCTACTGCATGCTGTACATTAGTGAGGAAAGCTTATCCAAGGTAAAGGTCAATTACCCTTTACTTCAGTGTCTGCTGTACACCTAATCCTGAGTGAAAAAGATTTGACTGTCTGCCTTTTCATTGTAGCTTAACCCAGATTGCTGCTTTAAACCAGGTTTTCGAGAAGCCTGTGACAGTTATAATCATGACAACTTCTTTTCAGAATGGGAGCAACACACTTGCAACACTAGCAAATGGTATATGAGTCCGAGTTTAACCTCAAATTCTAATGCTGCTTTTTATTATGTTGAAGGAAGGTCCAGTGTCGCTTCCACAAGAAATTGTTCTTCAGAAGCTGAGAAACATTCTGCACATAAAGGTGGAGAAAATGCTGATGAAAGTCAAGGGTAAGATTATGATTGTTTGCTATCTGGGAGGCTGATATCTGTGAAACTGAAATCTGCTCTTCACAGATTTGCATCTTTTCAGCAACTTTCCCACCATTTGTCAGTTAGTATTTGTGCAGCTCCATCCGTGCTAGCAACAGTTGGAATGCTCGTGGAAATCAGTCATGGGTGTTTTCACCATCATGTAATCTAATCAATTGTTCGTGTTTTACCATAGTGTCATCTAACAGCGTGGTGAACACACCTGCTCCTGTGCTCCACGAGCACTTCCACCAATGTCAGGACTTTTGGAGCTGCAGTGGTGCTACACCAATGATGGGGAAATAGCTGAAAACTCTAGGTGTAGAGAAAGACCTATTGGTGATTTGTGATGTTAACCAAATTGCCAAGACAGTTGAATAACATAAACTAGCCTCTGTTCAGCCTAACACTTTTTATACAAACAAATTTATGAAGTTATCACAGGGATAATTACTCTAGCCAGGACAGGTTGGGCATTTTAGAACTCACTACTCAAAGAATTAAATTTAAGTAAAAGAGAAATAAAATTATGAAATGCATAGACCAGTCAAAAAACTAAAATAACAGCACTTCGAAAGAATAATATTACAAAGAATATATGCGCATTGCAGGAAGTACCAAGAAGTAACAACAACAACATAAGCATTTGTTGGGAGGTGTGAGAGACTCCCTTCTGCCTGAATGGCTCATCACCGAGATACATTATCCTCAGGTGACTAATTGTTACTCCAAGTCCATAAGGCACACTTTAGGTATAAATAAGTTATTTCTTAAATGTTATTTCATAAATACATCTTGCAATGATTATGAATCTTGACAAGTTACGAGTTACACGTTACTCTTCATGGATAAATATCTTGTAAGACACGTTTGATGTAGTGAGTTTTGTCAGGTCTGAGGTGAGAGTTGTTTGCAAAGAACACGGAACCTTTTGCCTAGGAGCCTCTGTGTCACTGAGCATTTACTCCCATGTGAACACTGCTCATTATTGTGAGAGAGGGTCACTAGCCTAAAATAATTAAATTCTCTAAATGTGTTGTTTTTTACCTGTAGGTCTTTTAAAAAAAAATCCCTGCAGTGATGAGTAAGAATACCTTATATATTTTTGCTAGATATTTAAATTCTGTATTGTACCAATGCATTATTAATTTACAAAAGTTTTTAGACATGCTTGTCAAGGGCACTTATTTTAGACCTTTGACTCGTACTGCTGTCTCCGTGGAAACTGATATTTTATTGATCTATTCTGAACTTGGACCTCCTGTTAGGAAGTAGACAATAATGGTACACTATAAAGCAGAAGTGGGCAAACTACGGCCTGCGGGCCACATCCTGCCTGCAGGACCCTCCTGCCCGGCCCCTGAGGTCCTGGCCCGGGAGGCTCGCCCCCAGCCCCTCCCGCACTGTTCCCCCTCTCCCGCAGCCATGCTGTTGCACGGGCAGCAGGGCTGTGAGCTCCTGCCGCTCTGGGAAGTATGGTAAGGTGGTGGCAGGTCCCGGAAGGCAGTCAGGAGCAGGGGGTGGTTGGGGCGGGGAGTCCTGGGGGGCAGTCAGGGGGCAAGCGCGGTTGGATGGGGTGGAGGTTCTGGGGCAGTCAGGAGTTGGGGAACAGCGGGGGTGGGATAGGGCGTGGGAGTCCGAGGGGGCCTGTCGAGGTGGGGGTGTGGATAGGTCGGGGCAGTCAAGGAGCAGGGGGGGTTGGATGGGCTTGGGATCCCAGGGGGAGCGTTTTGGGGGAGCGAGTCCCAGGAGCGGGCAGTCAAGGGATGGGAAGTGGGAGGGGGCCAGACTGTTTGGGGGGCACAACCTTCCCTACCCAGCCCTCCATACAGTTTTGCACCCCGATGTGGCCCTCGGGCCAAAAAATTTGCCCACTTCTGCTCTAAAATATTTTAAATTCTTCAGATGGAAGATGCTATAAAATTACACATACAGATTAACCATCTCCACACCCTGGTGAGCTAGGCCAATAGATCTATAATTTTATAAAATGAGGGAGAACAGAGAGCTTAAGTAATTTTCCAAGATCACACAGTGAGCCAGAGGCAAACCAGGGAATAGCACCCAGAAATCCTCACTCCCACTCTCTTAGATCTTGTCTACACTGCAAGCCAGGGTGTGAATCTAC
The DNA here is from genome assembly GCF_965140295.1 of Lepidochelys olivacea. NCBI lineage: Eukaryota > Metazoa > Chordata > Testudines > Cheloniidae > Lepidochelys > Lepidochelys olivacea. Next base: position 191,294,126 of record NC_140413.1, read on the forward strand.
AGTGCACCAACTCCCTGCACAATAACTCAACTGTGAACAATGATATAGCTCAGTGAATGTCCCAGTGTGTGGCTTAGCATCTACGCTTTCTCCTGTGAATAAGACTGATCATGCATCCCAGGGCACATAGCTTGCCACTGAATAACATGCAGGGGTGAGAGGAAAGATAGAAGCTTTCTCACTGCAGTTAAATGTGAAGATTTGTTTATCTTGTAAATTAAAATTTTACAAAAACCTGGGCTGATGAGATCAAGGTTCTGACCAATCATGCAGTTTATGGGTAAAATCTCCATGAGTCAACACTGACTTTCTTATTGGTTTCTGGTCCTAAGCTATAATAACTTTCCTTTTCCTGTTTTGTTTTTTGTTTTTGTTTTTTAAATCAAGGCCAAATATGGTGATCCATGTGTGTGACGAAGCAAAAAATTTGAAGGAAGATTTTGTTTGTCCTCGAGATCTTTTGATTTCTGAAATGAAGTACTTTGCTGAATATCTGTCTGTGGATGCCCAGCGCTGGGAAGAGGTGGACATTTCAGTTCACTGTGACGTTCACATCTTTGACTGGTTAATAAGATATGTTAAAAGGAACACTAAGGAATATGAAGTGTATGAAATACCCACTTTAGGTAAAAGATATTCTGTTGTTCATTTGCCGCAGATTCATTATCTGCATTGTCTGATCTGTGCTTCAGACTAAAAGTATATGTGCAAAATTGTCTGGAAGTTAATATCCCTCTTTACTTCAGCTGCAGCCTCCTAGGCCCAGTCTGCCGTGGCCAGAAACACTGGTTTGTTGGAAATGTGCTAAAACAGTTTCCCTGGCCATTATAGAAAGTCCCTGGTCTTGCTACTACTGATAATCTTAGGGAAATATTCCTCTGGTCGTTACAGTGGTGAAAGCACTAGTCTAAGTTGACAGCTGGTATCTTTACCAAGGTAATCTAGACTCACTCTGTAACAGGATTACATCACTGTGATAAACACAAATGGCCAATCTACAGTAGCATTCTCTCTGTGGCTACAGCAACATTTGGAGACTTTCCTAAAAACTTCATTGTAAATGCAGTGTAAAGGAGCAGTTCTACCATCGTCTTGGTAGTCGTGGGGCAAAACTTTGAAAAGCACTTAAGTGACTTAAGAGCCTGGCATTGACAGGAGCCCATTGACTCTCATTGTGAGGCCCCTAAGTTGCTTAAGTCATAGAATCATAGAATATCAGGGTTGGAAGGAACCTCAGGAGGTCATCTAGTCCAACCCCCTGCTCAAAAGCAGGACCAATCCCCAATTAAATCATCCCAGCCAGGGCTTTGTCAAGCCTGACCTTAAAAACTTCTAAGGAAGGAGATTCCACCACCTCCCTAGACAACACATTCCAGTGTTTCACCACCCTCCTAGTGAAAAAGTTTTTCCTAATATCCAACCTAAACCTCCCCCACTGCAACTTGAGACCATTACTCCTTGTCCTGTCCTCTTCCACCACTGAGAGTAGTCTAGAACCATCCTCCTTTCAAAATTTTTCCCTCGTACTTAATTTTGAGTCCGATTCTACTTTTATTAAAGTCAATGAGAGGGTCTTTAAGTAGCTTAAGTGGGTTAATTAAGCCCATCCAAGGATGGAATAAAATACATTTTAAAAAAAGTCAGAAATTTATTTTAATTGGATATTTTTATTTAAATTTAAAAACAGGCTTATATTTAAAAGCTATTTTAAAATTAAATTTGAAATTGACAACCTATGTTAAGGCCTAAACTTATTATAATATCTATTACAATCCTTTAAATTAAATACAAAAAATATTAAACAGTACATGTTTGTTTTCTTCTTTTTAGTCTATTCAGCTAATTCAGTTCAATGACTAGTTCATGCAAAGGTCAGAAGCCAATTGGGAGCTGCTAAAGCAGGAAAGCTTGTTTTCCTCTTTGAATCTATGAATAAAAACTAGGTGTGAGAGGATAAGATCTTCTAGTTCTAAAACCTTGAAGGACAATGATCAGTCAGTCAGTTCAGGTCACTAACTACACATATTACTTCCTTTGTTTAATAAAGTTTTGAATCCAAAACATGTTTTGAAGAACTTTTTCCTTATGTATCCAACACATTGAAGGTACTTGTATTTAATAAAAAAAAATAAAATGATTGTTTTGTGCATTTCTAATTGATTTGAATTTCCATCCAAATAAAGTTTGACAAGTTACAAATAAAAAAAAAGATCATCTAGTAAAAGGTTAAACTATATTATTGCTTTTAAATAAATGTGCATAGATATGTGATATGCTCCTGGTTGGCAAAAAGAAATAGTAGATTTAGTGTATAGGCTATATTTAGTTGCAAATTAACATATTTTAATGTGTACCAACAAATGAGAATCAATCTTTAGGAAAATAACCTAAGTGTAAATATAAAACACGATGAAAATAGATTTAAACTAAGGTTTCCTTCTTGCAGATTTAAATTCGTCCACCTTGGCCAGTCCAGATCTAAATCCTCTTGAAATGAATTGGAAAATTCATATTTGGGAGCACTGAATGGGCACTGGAGCAGGCCCTGCTCCAGCAAAATAACATTAGCTAGCTCTAGCACATGTGCTGACCAAACTGTTAAAAAGTGGCTTAGATGGAACAGTGTTTGATCGGTTAAAATGCTCTGTTTATCTATGTTTGAGTTGACGTATTGACAGGAACTAAGGACCTGTCTATACTAAGAAAATGATTATTTCTGGGGATCATGTCATAACTGTTTGGTGTTGCCTGTATAGATGGGACCAGAATTCTGTTTCCAAAGATCAGAGGCATGACACATGTTGAAAAGTGGAATGATAAGAACTTGTTTAGTAAAATAATGTCCTCCTTTAAAGAGGCATTGAGTCTCTTAGGGTATTCTCAATTTATCAAAGGAATAAATTAATCTTAACCTTTTCACCTTGTTCTGCTGTTTTCTCTTTTAGAACCAGGAAATGTCATTTCAATTCTTATTTCTTCTGAGTTTCTGAAGATGGATTCCTTAGTGAGTATAGCAAGAGCTGAGAAATTCCATGCTATAGTAGCACACTTTACCACCAAATGGTTGGCATAAACCTTAGTAGCTTATATTATAACTGTATAAAACAGAGAGGGGAAAATAGTTCATGTCCCAAAGAGTTTACAATCTGAGGATCAGATTCTGCCACCTTGCTCATGAAAAGTAGTAATTTAATAATTGCACAGACTCTCTGATTTGAGTGGGGCTGCTTGCAGAGTAAGGTACTACTGAATGTGATTAGGGGAGCCAGCATCTACCTCCAAATGAATACTTATTAATCTAAATAATAGCTTGCTGCACTGTGTGAGCTAATGGCAGTATCTGACTTTTGACAGCTATCTTAAAGGAAACCTAAAGTCTCCACATTTTCAGTGTTTTACACCAGTGGCTCTCAACCTTTCCAGACTACTGTGCCCCTTTCAGAAGTCTGATTTGTCTTCCATACTTCCAAGTTTCACCTCACTTAATAACTACTTGCTTACAAAATCAGACATAAAAACACACAAGTGTCACAGCACACTATTGTTGAAAAATTACTTTCTTATTTTTACCATATAATTATAAAATAAATCATTGGAATATAAATATTGTACTTACATATCAGTAATAGAGCACGTAGAGCAGTATAAAAAGTCGTCATATGAAATTTTAGTTTGTAATGATTTCACTAGTCCTTTTTCTGTAACCTGTTGTAAAACGAGGCAAATATCTAGATGAGTTGATGTATCCCCCTGGAAGACCTCTGCATACCCCCGGGGTACACATATCTCTGGTTGAGAACCACTGTTTTATACTAAGGGCCGCTTCTTCCCTCTGGAGTGCAGTTCTCAATCAGTCAACATATTTAAGCCCCATTCACTTTAATTGGAGATGTGCACATTTAATGAGGAGAAAGGATTGCTTAGTTATATTTTTGTGTAGATGTGCAGTTTTACTTTTTAGTTTTCACTTCCTTAATTCATATAAAGAGCTTGTCTTATTTATAGTTCATCATGTAAATGGACAGACCAGTGATGTATCCGTTTGATTTTCTTTTTCCAATTGTTTAATAGCAAAGACAAACACTGTGCAGCCAAGTTAAGGAAGGAATTTAGAATTTAATGTACTGCATCTTCTTGCTGTCACAACTGTCATTATTTGTTTGCAGTTCATGCTAAATTTTAAATTTTACTGGTAAAGCTAAATTTGATGGGTGCAATGCTGTATATAATGTTAAAGCTACAAAATTGGCCTCTAGTTTGGGATCATGAACACTATGGAGATGGCACTTCCTGAAGATGATTCGGGGTAGTAGTCAGAATCGAAGACCCTTCAGGATTGCAGTAGTTCAGAGTTGCATTTAAGCCATGTACACAAAAAATGTGACTTGCTTTCTGAGCCATTAAATTGTATTTTTAGAGTTGAACTGAGCCAGCTTTTGCTAAATGCCATTAATTCTAACAAAATCCTGAATCCTGCTCCTAAGAAATTTCGGATATAAAAGTAATAGGTCTTCTGAGATATGGGTTTGTGTATCATTAATTTCAGTGTTCATAGTATCTCCTTTCCTTCCTAGGTAAAAAAATGTATTCATTATTGCCACAAAAACATGAGTGCTATCATAGCCACCCCATGCAACATGAACTGTGTCAGTGGTGACCTCCTTAAGCGTATAGCTGATCTTTTCACACACAGTGAAGTGGAAGATGTGAAAGACAAAAAAGATAAATTTAAGAGGTAATTTTTTTCTTCAGCTTAATATTAATAATCGCTATCGATCCTCAACTTTTCTGACAAAACATCTAAAAAAGGAACAGGAGTCCGTAGTAAAGACTTGTTAAAGAATTAGTGTGATGTTAGCAATTTATATACTTTTAAAATGCCTTAATACACAATATACTAAAATGGCTCAAGAAGAAGACAAAATTTCAAGAGAAAGTAAGAAGTTCTAGATAGGAGTCAACAAGTGAAAGGGCAACTCTCCAAATGTGAAGAATCATGAGGAGTCCAAGATTAGGAGAGAACTGAGCGGATGGGATAGTAGGTGACTATGAAGAAGGAGGGTTAGAGTGAGCTTTGAAAACAGACATTTTGGACTGAGAGATGGGTAGGGAGCCACTGACAATAACTGAGGATGGGAGTAGTGTGTTCCTAGTTCCTGGAGAATTAATAGTTTGGTTGCAGTATTTTGGAATCCCTGAAGTTTTAGAGTTGGAATTTTATAGGGTTATGAAAGATGGTGCTAAAATAGACTGGAATACAGTTAAAAACATGTATAAGGATTTCAACTGAGCTAGGATCAAGATAAAGACTATTGTAATAATCAGTCTTGCAGACAAGGAAGATGAGGTAGGAAAGCATTTTAATTGTCAAGCATTACTGGTGTTAGGATTAAAGTTAAGGAGAATAATAGTGGAAAGTCCAGAGGTATAGAGCGAGTGTGATCTTGGAAGCATTCAGTAGTAGAAAGCTTATAGTCAAGGTAAAAGCTGATTATCTAACAAGCAAACACTGAGGTAGTGCTCCTAAAGTGACCTTGCTCTTAGGGGTATGTCAGGTTCTGTTGTGATTGGCACCAATATAAGTTGCTAGTTAGTTGATTGAGGTGTAGAGTTGGGTGTCATCTGCATAGAAACGATACCTAAATTGGTATATGTCTCTTCTGCTGTCAGTGAGAAAAGGTAAAGGACACAAGGGCCAAGGAAAGAGCCTTGAGACACAACAAAGGGAAGAGGTAAAGATTTTACCACATGGGAAAGGAATGGTTAGGGAGGTAGGGAGAGGACAGATTCTTGCTCCAAACACCCAAGAAGTAAAGAAGTGTAGGAAAAGCTGTACGGAAGACTTGTACGGTAACTTTACTTGAAATAGGGTCTAGAGGTGACATTTTGGAAAATCACCAAAATGCTTCACATTGTGAAAACAGTACTTACGAGACTTAGACTGCACCTACGCTGCAAGCTAGAGGTGTTATTTCCCTGCTTGTGTACCCTCCAGCTTCAGGGGGGGTTCGTGTTTGCTCTGCTGCCACTATCCATGTTACCACAGCTACGCTGCTATTTATACTCAGGCTAGCTTGATGAGAACTATACAAGTATGTATACATGAACAGGGGAATCAAAGCTCGTAGTGTAGGTGTGGCATGAGGGTCCTAAGTGCTTTTGAAGTCAGTAGGACTTGGTCGCTTTGGCTCCCAAGTCACTTAAGAGCTTTTGAAAATTTTACCCTAAGTCATTAACTCTTCAGTTATCTAATTCTTGAGCAAGTTGAAAACCGTCCAAGAGGTGGTGCTGAAAGTAGAAAAGAGGCAAGAGGAAACTACTTACTCCAGAGCCTTACAAAGAATGTAAAGTTTATTTGGGAAATGGGTTGAGGGCAACAATTCCAAATCCATCAGAGAGATATTAAGTGGAGATGTTATGATGACCGATGATGAGCTAATATGTGGGTTCAATAGGGTTTTTTGGGAGGGCTGAGTGTGCTTTCCAGAATGATAGGGTGGAAAGGAGCTCTTTTTGTAGATGGCGGGCTGGCAGAGTTCCTTTTTTGAATAACTATTTTAATGTTGCTGCAGGTTTTGTGTTAGGGCACCTAGAGCTTTATATAGGCATTTTTTATTTTATAAAAATAAATAAAAACAAAATAAAAATGTTAGTGGTAGCAAGCGAAGTTGGAAGATGTTTTTTTCAGTAGTTGAAACTACCTTGGTGATAGCTTCAATAGATTTAGAAATGGGGGAAGGAAAAACTTGGTGCCCCGTTCCACCTATCAGTGGGTCAAGATAGTAACAAGTTACATGTCTGTCTGTTTATTCTTGAGAAAGAGGAGGTAGTAGTCTCTTTACAGGACTCCACAAAGAGAGAAATGGGAGGGCTAAGTGTTGGTGGGGAAGGTGGAGATTTAATAGTCCAGAATAGGTACCAAGAATCGTAATGCTTGGTTTACTGAAGTAATAGGCTTAAATATGTTTATAAAGGCAGGACTGTTGTAATTAATTAATTGAGTGTAGGATCAGGTCCTTTTTGGCCACTTTAAAAAAGCACAGCCCAAGACTTCTATAGACAAATGTATATAAAGATGGCAGATGTCCACGCTGGAAACAAGTTTTCCACATTGTATTTCTTACAGGAAAATTGTGTAACTTCACAAAAGTCAAATCTTGAAACTAACATCTTAAAACCATCTCATTTTGAAGTAGCAGAATGTAATTATTGATTAACTGCAAACAAAGCAAAGTTTAGTTCTAAGCAAATTTTTATAAATAGTGGCTGTTTATCAACAGTAAACTTTTCTGCAAGAAGATTGAGAGACTGTTTGATCCAGATTACCAGAATCCAGATTCTCGGGGAAATGCAGCTACATTGTACAGGTGTAGTAATGTTCTTTTCTTTCTTCCTTTCTTCATTTATGTAGGCTACATGTGCATTCCAAAGTGCCACTCATACTGTTGTATTTCATTTTATGTTTCAATTTTTTGTAGATGCTGTTTATGTAAGAAGCTTTTAACTAAAGAAACAGAAAGAAGAGTCCCTTGTGTTCCAGGAAAAATCAACATAGATCAACATGGAAATATTATTTATGTTCATATAAGGTGCTTCATGCATTGAAAACATAACTTTTTCTGTATACATATATCCTGTTAAGTATGTTTACAAATACTATGTATTTAGAAAGTTAACAAATACAGTAGAACCTCAAAGTTATGAACATCTCAGGAATGGAGGTTGTTCATAACTCCTGAAATGTTCGTAACTTTGAACAAAATGTTGGGGTTGTTCTTTTAGAAAATTTACAACTGAACCTTGACTCAATACAGATTTCAGTCTTTACTATGCAGAAGAAAAATGCTGCTTTCCTTTTCTTTTCTTTTTAGTACTTTAACGCAGTGCTGTACTGTGTTTGCTTTTTGGGGGTGAGGGGTGTCTGCTGCTAACTGATTGTGTTCTTTCAGCTCCAAATGAGGTATGTGGTTGACCGGTCAGTTTGTAAGTCTGGTGTTCGTGACACTGAGGTTCTACTGTACTCCATCCAATACAAAATTTATAAATTGTAGGATTAACCCACAAATCACCTGAACAATTTTTTGTTTTTTAATTCTTGTTGCCTTTCTTAGGCTCCTACAAATGGAAGGTTATGATGTTAGTTTGACCTCAATTGTATGCAACGTGTTGGAACAAATTTTGAAAGAGAAGGTGGTTAAGGGCATGCATCCGATAAAGTGAGCTGTAGCTCACGAAAGCTTATGCTCAAATAAATTTGTTAGTCTCTAAGGTGCCACAAGTCCTCCTGTTCTTTTTAAGGACATGGAGGTGAATGGTAATTGGGATAAAATACAACAGGGTTTTTCCAAAAGATAAATCGTGCCAGACCAACCTGATCTCCTTCTTTGAGATAACTGATTTTTTTAGACAAAGGCAATGCAGTAGATCTAATCTACCTGGATTTCAATAAGGCATTTGATACAGTTCCACATGGGAAATTATTAATTAAATTGGAGAAGATGGGGTTTATTAATATGATAATTGAAAGGTGGAAAAGGAACTGGTTAAAGGGGAGACTACAACGGGCCATACTGAAAGGTGAACTGTCGGGCTGGAGGGAGGTTACTAGTGGAGTTCCTCAGGGATCAGTCTTGGGACTAGGCTTATTCAATATTTTTATTACTGACCTTGGCACAAAAAGCAGGAGTGTGCTAATAAAATTTGCAGATGACACAAAGTTGGGAGGTGTAGCCAATATGGAGGAGGACTGGAATATACAAGAAGATCTGGATGACCTTGTCAACTGGAGTGATAGAAATGGGATGAAAATTAATAGTGCAAAGTCATGCATTTAGGGACTTAACCACAAGAATTTTTGCTGTAAGCGGAGGACTTATCAGTTGGAAGTGACAGAGGAAGAGAGAGACCTGGGGGTATTGGTTGATCAGAGGATGACTATGAACTGCTAATGTAATGCGGCAGTGAAAAAGGCTCATGCAGTCTTAGGAGGCATCAGGTGAGGTATTTCCAGGAGAGACAGGGAAGTGTTAGTACCTTTCTACAAGGCACGATACTAAACAGGGAGGGCTCTGAGTTACCTGGGAAAGAATTCTCTGTAGTATCTGCCCAGTGGGTCTTCTCCACATGCTCAGTCTAAGTGGTCCCCCCATATTTCCTCCAGGTCAGCGTGGCAAAGACTCTGGGGGGTTTTCACCTTCCTCTGCAGTCTGGGGCACGAGTCACTTGCAGGTTTAAACTAGTGTAAATTGTGAATTCTCTGTAACTTTAAGTCTCTAAAGTTTAAACTATGATTTGAGGAATTCAGTAAGTCAGTCAGCGATTAAGGCACTATTTCAAGAGTGGGTGGGTGGGTGAGGTTCTGTGGCCTGCAATGTGCAGGAGGTCAGACTAGATGATCACAATGGTATCCTTTGGACCGTAAAGTCTGAGTCTGTTGTACTTGGCAATTTATTCCACAATACTATTGTTAATCCATCAAGACCTCAATTGAAATCACTGGGAGTTTTTGCTGGGTTAACCTTTTAAAATGTAAAATATTCAGAGCTAATCACTTAATCATCCTAAGGACTTGAAAATATGTTTAGCCAAAGACAAATGGAATTAAGGGCTACATTTCAAAATGAGTTGTTAGAGTGATGGTGCCACACTCTGAACTATAGGGTCTGTATTCGCAAAAAGAAAAGGAGGACTTGTGGCACCTTAGAGACGAACAAATTTATTTGAGCATAAGCTTTCGTGAGCTACAGCTCACTTCATCGGATAAGTGAGCTGTAGCTCACGAAAGCTTATGCTCAAATAAATTTGTTCGTCTCTAAGGTGCCACAAGTACTCCTTTTCTTTTTGTGAATACAGACTAACACGGCTGCTACTCTGAAATCTGGATTGACTGTGTCTCGAATCTGAAGATGTCAAATCAAACACCCAACTAGTTTCAGAACAAATAAAAATAAACTTCAGTGGTTAAGATGTTTTTGTCAGAGGCTTTCCAAACTTCTCCTTTGTGTTATGGCTAGTTTCTCACCACAAGTATTATCTTGGTTTTTGTTTTAGTCCAGGCATGGTCCTATGTAGCTGGATTTCCCTGCCTCTGCTTAATGAGGGCCTGCATACTCTAGAGTTTTACTGTTGCTAATTTAATTTCCATCATTTTTCATCAGATCTGATGGACTAAAATCAGCCTAACAGTAGTTCAGTGTCAGCCCTCAAAATAATATGCATTAACTGAATATTATCTCCTGTCAGTTATTCCAATAACAGGGAGAGGTTTCTATCCAAAGAACCATCTTACTGATGACTAGAGCAGTGAAGTAGGTTCCACCTTGCAGTCTCTAAAGTGGCAGCTGGGGCCATAGCCTTATCCTGACAGTCTAAGAATATTGTGTATTAGCCAATTTTAAATACCTTCCTTATGTTACCGTAGTTACATTCTTATACATATATGTTGATGCTACATAATTCCTTGTGTTTGTGTGTAACATATATATTACTAGACTATACAGTGTTCTAGGACTTAATTTCCCCGCACTGAAAAATATGAGAGAGAGAGACTTTCTTTTAAAACCCAAAAGAGAGTATTTAGCAGTGAGGCAATCTGGTCTGTGAAAGATAAAATATATTTTTTATCCACCTTCACCCACTAGCTTCATCCTGCCTTGGTTAGACTGTGAAATCTTGAGGGCAAGGGCCAACTTTTACTCTGTATTTGTACAAAGGCAAGCATAATGTGTGTGTGTGTGTGTGTGTACATACATACAAGGTAAATGCTCAGAACTTTATATATATATATATATATATATATATTAAGTTCTAAGTTCTGAGCATTTACCTTGTATTATTTTATGGCTGCCTTCCTAGGCACAGTTAATTTGTCCTTTCTTGCACTTAATTTAAGCTTAATGGTGACTAGAAGTAGCTCTAATGCTAGCATGTCCATAGCAGCACAATTACACAAAAATAGGTGTGGAGGTGACACTAAGTGTCAGTACCCATTATGCTTGCCTTTGTACAAATACAGAGTAAAATTTGGCCCTTGCCCTCAAGATTTTACAGTCTAACCAAGGCAAGATGAAGTTAGTGGGTGAAGGTGGAAAAAAAACATATTTTATCTTTCACAGACCAGATTGCCTCACTGCTAAATACTCTTTTTTTTCTGGGGTTTAAAAGAAAGTCAGTCTCTCTCATTTTTCAGTGGGAGGAAATTAAGTCTAGAACAGTGTATAGTCTAGTTAAGTCAAGTCTAGTTTTAAAAACTATTTTTTAAAAAAAAGCTTCAAAAGTACACATTGATCAAGAAATCATCTAACTTTACAATTTTTACGTAACCATTTCATTGCTGCCTATTGTGCCCTGGTATCTAGGAACAAATGCACTTCCAGTGTTGTCCTGGGAACCAGTTCCTTTGCCATTTGAAGTGCAGAGAGTGGAATGAAATGGCAGTATTTAAAATAACATGGATGTGTTCCACATCAGCTGAGGCTAATGGCAAAGGAGTTAAAATATCCCTCAACCTTTGTGTGTTTTTTTTTTCTACTCCCTCTATCCTCCAAACATTTGAATGATACAATTCCACCCTGCCACTAGATACCAAAGAAGATGCTCACTAGCCCAGAGAGCAAGAGATCTACAGAGACTATTTGTATGTCTCTTACTTTGCTACTAACCATCGGACAGCTCTTGCACTAACTTGATAGTTTTATATCATTTCTAGTTCTTATGACTTTCATAGCTTGAGGTGGGCGGTGGCAATGTCTGATGTCTCTGAGTTGCAGTGTCCTGAAATTGTTCTTATATTAACTTATGCCCTTGGCACTAGGTAATAGTTTGGGATGCTTCATGATGTCTGAATTTAATGCTGATTGTCCTACAACATGTTCTTGCTATGGTAGCTCTTCTGTGAAGGTGTGTTGTTGTTCTTCTTGCTTTTTGTTTTTCTCTCCAAACTTCATTGATACAAATATAGGACTAAAAACTCTTCACAATATAATGTGCAGCCTGACTGTGCATCTTTTATTACAGAGATAAAACTTGGGAAGTCCATGAGTATTTGATCAGTCTTTATGAGGAATTAAAATCTTGGCGAGATGTGTACTGGCGCCTCTGGGGGACTATCAATTGGCTGAGTTGTTCAAGATGTAATCAAGTGGGTATTATTGTTTTCACTCACTTGTTTTGTGGCAGCATGGGAACAAAACCAACATAATAATTTTATGGGTGGATGGAGAGGGGTTGTGCTTTAACTCATAATTAAGAACTCTTTTTCTAGAGGGCCTCATTTTGGTAGAAAAATACCTTCCTCTTCCCCAGATTTGATCTATCAATTTTGAGACCAGTAAGACTTTTTTTGTGTGTGTAGCTTATAGAGTGGGAAACATAATGTGATTTGTTATAAAAACTACGGAGCAACAGCTGCTCCCTAACTTTTTAAGCTCCTTCTTTGTGCCCCACCCAAATACAATTCAGGTAGCCAGAAAAAAATGGGAAATGAGCTTGTACTGGAATATCTGAAGTTTAAATGAAAACAGTATGACTAAATTAGGACTAATCTCTGACCAGGTTTGAATATGCAGCTCATAGCTGTCTGCGAGAGGTAAATAATTGATCTATATCTAATGTACTCCAAAATTCTGACTTTAACAGGCAACGTGACTCTTTTTTTTTTTTTTTTTAAATGTATATATAGTCTTTCCTATGTACCGAATTTTCTCACTGCCAGTACCATACCCAGCCAGTTCTTTATCCTGGTGTGGCAAGCTCATTGGGTACAACTGGCACTGGAATATATCCCTGCTGTAACCAAAAAATTCTTCGATTTGATCCTACTCCACTTCCAAAGGTACTACTTTAATGTTACACTTTTAGCAATGATTCAGCTTAGAGCTGGATCATGATGTAAAGATCCTCACTGATGTCAGGGGCAGTGGCCTAGGAGGGAGATTGACTCTTTGCGGACCTTCTGGCCTCTCTGCTGCTCTGGGGGGAGTGCAATATACTGAGTCTGTTCACAGTGTATCGTACATTCCCTGGCAGGCGTGTTGGGGAGCGAAGTCTCTCCCCGAACCTGCATGTGGAGTGCGGGATCTGGAGGCTCTCCAGAGCTGCTTTCCCTTCCTGCGCTGCTACCTGCTGTGATTCAGGTGGCTGGAATAATGGGGCACATATGTCCTTTATGCCATTTGCCACCACATAAAACAGGCCTATAGATACTTAATGCTGAAATTGGATATGAAAGGGTATTCTTTAAAGAATGGGCCAGTAAGCACAAAAGGAACTATCCTCTTGGAACAAGTTGTGCTTCTCAGGGAGTTTAAAAACTAAGTTCCCATTTAACTTTAGTTGGAGTAGGGTCAGGCCCATCAATTGAAACACACAGTGAGTTGTATATAGCTCTGTGTCCTGAGGAAGGTGCCTAGTGCTGGGGACTGTTAAATAGTTCTTAGAATATGGAATCCCTCGGTGCAGTACTTAGTGAAAGTAGTTTTTGTCGTAAACCAGTATATCTAACATAGTCTCTCGCTTTTATGACAGGGCTGTAAAGTGCGGGATCATGTGATCGGTTTACCGGCTGGAGGTGAAGGTGGGGATACTCTGCCATATCAAACTACTAAAATATTGAATGATCTGCTTCAGCATAGAGATGATGTTGTTGTTCCTTTTTCTAAAGATCAGAATAGGTGAGAACTGAATTAAAGCTACTGAAATTACTTAACATTTGACATTAGCACTTGAGTAAATTTACATTTGATTTTTTCCCCTCTTCTAAACGGACAATGTAGTGGAATTTTTAAAAGTTAACTAATATATTTCCAGTATTTTAATTAGAAATTGGGACAAGAAACAGAAATGTTGCTATCTGTTGCATTTGAAGCAGATGCTTGAAGCAATTCTGTCTTTGTAACAGTTCAATCTTGCTTCTATTCATATTTTCATATAGGTACTTCCCAATACACTAGCCATGTAGCTGTTCTGCAGATTATCCATAGCACAATGGGGAGGAAAAAAGGTCAGATTCTAAGATTTGTAAAATAGAAAAACTATCATTGTCTTATACTTCATGAACATTTCTTCCTTGTAGTGATTCTGGAATTGGGCTGTGTGATGAGAGAGGAATTGAATGTGATGTGCTGTTAGAACCAAATACACTGTGGGACCCAAAAACTGGAGAAATCAATGCTGTGAGTAATTGCTGCTTTTGTTTTGTTGTTTTGTCTCTCTCTATTAATGATTGTAGTGGACGCTTAGAAAACGCATCCAATCAAGAGCCCTACTGCTGTCTTAAAAATAACAAAAAACCCTATAATATATAAAAGTTTATATATTATAACTTTATAAACCTAGTTAATCTAAAACCTAGGTTTCAGGGACATTATCCGCTAATTTATGGGTTTAGTGGGGAGCAGGGAGGTTTTTATTTTTATTTATTTATTTTAAACAAAAGCTGTTAGAATTAATTAATGCCCACACATCTACACACAGACCATTCAGAAACTGAAGCTAGTTAGGAACCCCACAATCCTCTTAAGAAGTGAATCATGTAGAGATCCTGTTACACAAGTGCTCTCTTCTCCTCAGTGTGCTCAAAGTGGTATGTATAACGCTAAGTGAATTGAAATCTGGGTACTTGAGAGGCTGCCATGTCTCATGTCACATTTGAGATCAGAAGAGTTCCTCAAGTTGAAGCCCCTCACTTTAAACCTTGTAAAGTGCTTTGAGATCTACTGATGAAAAGTGCTATATAAGAGCTAGGTATGTATTATTAAATGAGGTGGGACTGCTGGCAGGGCATTCACCATTAAGGCCTCTTAGCTTTAGACTTCCTTTCCCTGTTTGGTCTGCCTGTATTTTTTTTGTTTGTTTGTTTTATTTACATTTATTGGAAATTGCATTGAACATCAACAAAAAATTTTAAGACCCATATTAAGCATAACACTTAAAATAGATAAAATACTTAATTACCATTCTAAACTCCTCCTAATCTTGCTTGTCACAAAGCACACAGCTGATATTTTGTAAACTACTGAGTACTTCAGTGCCAATGGTACATGTTAAAACCCCCATATAAGACTTGTGTATTTTCTTAAGTCCCCAGAAGAGCCTCTTATTGTGTAAACAGCCTTTTCCAAGGGCAAACAGATACCAAGGTCATTGGTCCATTCTTCTGTTGATACACTAGATTATTTCCCCCAGTAACACACAACCCAGGTCTTCCCTACCAATGAATCCACTCCCACATTACACCAGTGCACTTTAAGTCAAGTTGGGATAGATCATTAATAATGCTAACCATGGTATAAAGAGAACCTCTGCAGTCTGTTGTATTTTTGCAGTCTTCATGCACTGTAGTCCATAACTTCTGAGTAACACAGCAGTTCCAGACAGTTGGCCTGAAACTGCCAGTAGCAGTAAGACTCAGCCTAGAGAAAACTACAAATATTTGCAAATGCTGGCCTAGACAGAATCTTGTGGTTAACTTGGGTTGTTGCTACCATAATATAAGTGTTTATTACTGGCTACATAGTTTTAGGTATTAAAGCAAATTCTAAAGTGATTTACCTAAGACTTTTAATTTACTATGTCTAGATTTAATTGAATACTAATTCAGATTTATGCACATGCTTAACTTTACACACTTGAGTAAAATTTCAATGGGGCTACTCCTTGCAGAATCCAGGATGTAGTTTACTTGAACAAATCATAGAATCATAGAATATCAGGGTTGGAAGGGACCTCAGGAGGTCATCTAGTCCAACCCCCTGCTCAAAGCAAGACCAATCCCCAATTTTTGCCCCAGATCCCAAATGGCCCCCTCAAGGATTGAACTCACAACCCTGGGTTTAGCAGGCCAATGCTCAAACCAATACTCCATTGTTTTTTATAAATCCATTTGAATCTCTTATTTTGTTTCACAGTGTATATTAACTTGACCACCTCTCTGCCTTTTGTATCTAGTTTCTTTCTCTGAAAAACTGGACTCTTCAGCTGGTTAGTAAAATAACTAGTTCATCCTGCTTTAAATTTTAATGTGTTTAAAAATGTTGTTGCTCTTTTATGTTAACAAATAACCTTGATGTCACTGCCATTTTTTCTATATCTGCTTTAATTTTTAAATTATAGGATAATGCATTTTCAGTGTAAGCTCTAAACATTATATATGTGGAGATGCTATAGTAATTGTTGCTTTATAAGTGTAGCAGATCTGGAGGTTAAACATTAATTTAATCAATATCTTTAAAAATTCCTTTAATTTTTTTTTTCAAATGTTACAATGAAATCTTTAGGCAGCTGCAGTCCTATATATTTTTCTTCCTTCCTATTGCTGCATTTCCTTTACTATTCATTGTCCTAGACAGCGGATTCTGAGATTGATGTTCCAAAATAAGTTCCTACAGCAAACTTGCTAACTACAATAAGAGTACTCTTTTTTTAAAAAAAGGAAAACAATATATATTTTCTTTTTATTCCACAGAGGAGCAGGGTTTGTTATGGACTAATTTTAAAAGAATTAAAATGTTCTTATTTTAAATCACTTTATAAATAACAGACAAACATCAGTCTTCCACGCTGCATTGTGCTGAGAACAATGGCCTAAACTTTCAAAAATGACTAATGACTTGGGGTGCCCTGCTTGAGACATCTTTATAGGGGCCTGATTTTTCAGAAAGTACTGAGCACCCACCCTCCAAAAAGGAGGGCTTTTTAAAGTGCATCAGATGGGGTACCCAGAATCACTAGTCATTCTTGGAAATGTAGGCTGATGAGCTCAATCCTGCACTGCTGCCAAGCCAGAAAGCAGCAATGCTCCAGTCACACCCCAGTATGTTGTAAAGGGGGTGGCATAGAGTTGGATATGCTAGGAGAGTTGGTTGGAATCTGATTAAGCTATTTTTGGGGCCCCTTTGTATTGCTCCATTAGTGCAAAAGTCTGTCTCAGAGCTGAGGATCTGGCCCAACATATAAAAACAATGTATATAGCTCCATACAGGAGCACAGTGTGTGGTGCTTGATGAGTACCTCTTTTCATGTGTGGTGCATATGTGTACACAAATTAGTGAAAGCAACATTGCATCTCGCTTATTAATTTGTCTTACAGTAGCTCAGCTATGCTGGGCACTGTACAAACATAGTACAGAAGGTCACTGCCACAGAGTGCTTTGATTGCAAAATACAGAGAAGATAATATAACCTAATGAAATGAGGAGTGTGGGTACCTTCTGCCATTTGCCTCTATGGTGACGGTCAAACATGCTTATTTTGAATCACCTATATTGGCACAGGCCAGTGCAACTTATCCAACACAACCTTGCATCCATTGAGCAGCTTCACACCAGGGATGCTCACCCCAGGGCAGAGCAGGTTGCATTGTTGCTGTTCTCCCTGTCTTCGAGACTAAGGTCAGAACCCAGTACATGTAAAACACATAGGCAAGGAAGCCTAGTTAAACAAAAATAGCTGGCACTCAGCCTTGTTTATCTGCAACAAAAAACTTAATGATATGGAAAACCTGTAGCGTTTGAGGAGATAGTGACCCTTTTTGGTACTTTATTCATGTTGCTTAGAAACAACAGTCATTACTATCAGAAGAGGAGGAGTATACCACTGGCTCAGAGGTCACTGAGGATGAAGTGGGGGACGAAGAGGAAGTCTACAAGAAACCAGGTACAATTATCTGTCTCTTATCTTTTCTTGGTAATTAGGGATTAGAATACAAGGCAGAAGTTTTCTTTTTTGTAAAAGAACTTCAATTAGAAATAAATAAAATAAACCCTATCACAAAATGTCTCACTTGAATTTATATTTTTATTTTTTTCTCTGAGACATGTATTAAATACACAGATTTACCTATATTCTTCTATTCATCAGCTCCAGCAGTAAACGCTCACAAATGGGAAAGTACACATATCCAATGTTCTCATACCAGTGAGACAGATTAAAGCTATATTCTGTATGGTCTATTCCCTTCCCTGGAAGGGTTGCTATCAGAGCTGTTTTATCCCTCCTGTCACCTCCTAAATTAATGTTACAGAAGTGGGACCTCAGGTTACTAGCCATGTAGCTGTGTCATTTGCAGAGTCCCACTCCTTTATCCGCACACACTGTTTATTGATCTTCTGTTGTAAGGACCAGAAGTGAAAGGCAGGCTGCCTCAGTTCTCCTAAGATTGCACTGATTCTTCCCCCTGACTTGCACAGTCTGACTCAGACATACAAAGGCCTACCATGGCCTGCAGGAAGTAAGTGCTGCAGGACTGACCACTCTCCTGGCCACCCAAGCAGGAGACAAGACAGGAAATCCAGAGGAAGGCATGAAGAAGCATGTGGCTCTTAGTTTCCATCACAACAGATAGGATGTGAAGAAGGGCCTTGATTTCAAATTGGGTGGGTGGAAGACTGAGGATTTTGGGAAAGAGGAGGGAGGGCTCTTAGGGCCAAGAACTTTCTGCTGTTCTTTGAGTGGTGAGGGTGGGGGTAGAGAGGAGGATGGAGACTGGTGTGTTGACGTGGATAGAGAGAGGTAAAATCAGAAAAGTGCTTCTTAAGAAGTGATGTCCTCGGAGAAGAGGAAACTAAACAAGGTAGAGTATTATATTGTATAAGGAAAAGCAACTGAAAAAGACACATGGAGAAAATAGCCAACATATACAACAGAAGAAAAGTAGAGAGAGAGAAATTTAAATGGAGGATAGGGAGGGAAGAAAATCCCAAAACAAGGGAGATGTAGTGAGTGATGTTTTAATGTAAAAATGATGCAGACCTCTTGTAAAATTCAGTTGTTTGATATTTTATATATATATTGTGTGTGTGTAATAATACATTCTCTCAAACAGAACCTTGCTAATTCTCAATCAGGAAACGGGTAATCCATTAAGCAAAAATTCTAGAGTGCACTAGTAAGATTTTTACAAATCACATAGTAGAATGTTTGCTAGTGAACAATGAAGTGTTAGTTAAAACTAAATTACATGTCAGGAAAAAATACCAAATTACATTTTGTGAGATACTACCCTTGTGACTTTTTTGATCATTCACTTATTCAACTAATTCACAAAATTCTTCAACTTGCAATGGATCTTCCAGACATTAGTGCAAATTAGTGAGGTGTGTGTTGATCATGCTTATTATAGTGTTGCCTAAGGGCCAATTGAGATTGGTGCCCTGTTGTACTAGACTCCATACAAACATAGAATAAAAGATAGTTCCTTCCCCAAAGAGTAAACAATCTAAATAGACAAGACAAAGGGTGGGAAAAGGAATATAACATACAAGCAGAGTGAAGAGTGTGATGCCTGGTAGATGGCGTATTTAGGACCATGGTTTTCTTATGTTGTTTAAATCCTTTTGGTGGGTTATGATAAGAGGGAATTAACTAGATGGAAACACAAAGGAAGGAAAGGGGACATAAGGGGCTGGAGCAATCAGTCTGCACAGCGCAGAGAATGTCCACAGTGAAAACTTCAAAAAGCATTCTGATGATGTCATCAAGACTTTTGGTCCCTACTTGCATTCTTAGGGATGTATTCAGTGTATGCATGTTTACATTATATTTACAATAGGAAGTGTATATATTACATATAATTTCTTTGTACTGTAAGCTTCAGCTTTCTTAGGGGAAGCATGTGAGTGGGTTTTGCCTTTGTGCTTTGTGGATGTTGGTCCCATTTTATCATTATCCACCCCATAGCTTTACCAAGGAGGGAGAATATCCAAGTCACTGACTCATATGTGTGCAGGAATGTGGAAGTCACTATGCGCAGCCAGTGTGATTTAAATATTTTAAATATTGAGAATTGTTTGCTACTAAATAGTGTTTTAATTAACAGGGAGAAAAGAGAAGCCAAAGAAGTTAATCAAACATCCAAAGAAACAAGTTTCTTCACCTAGTGTTCAAAAAAAGGAGAAACCAATGGAGAAGGTAAATCTAAGTTGTGAAATGGACTGTTCAACTCAGTCCAATGAGGAATTTTTCTTTAATTTTTGCAGCTAGTCTTAAATGTATTCACTAATGCATTTTTCTGTTTTTTGACAGTCAAATTCTCGAGATGCATCTCCATTCATGTAAGTATTTCTCCAAGTCCTGGGTGAAACATCCTGCTTAGCAAAATACTACTGACAACACTTTTGTTTGTCTCTTGTTACCAGTGTGAGTATGCAGCAGAATAAGTGGGATGCTTCTAGATCACTGAGATTCAACCAAGATGCTCAAAGAGAAGATGGTAAGATTTCATTAGTTTAGCTTTCATAATGTTAGAGGAAAAAATAGAATTCTGTTATGCAACTACATAACTATTTCAGTAAAGTACTCTGCTTAGGTATGTCAAGGCTGAATGTGATTTCAAACTAGTTTTATACTGGTACAACTACATTGACTTCTACAAAAATTGCTTCCATCGACGTGCATGGGCTGAAATTGTGGAAAAGCAGCATCACTTGCCCCGTAACCTCAGCCGTGCTGAACACAATGCCATCGACAGCCTCAGGAACAACTCTGACATCATAATCAAAAAGGCTGACAAAGGAGGTGCTGTCGTCATCATGAATAAGTTGGAATATGAACAAGAGGCTGCTAGGCAGCTCTCTAACTCCACATTCTACAGCCCATTATCCTCTGATCCCACTGAGGGTTACCAAAAGAAACTATACCATCTGCTTAAAAAACTCCCTGAAAAAGCACAGGAACAGATCTGTGCAGACACATACCTAGAATCCCAAACAGGGGTATTCTGTTTGCTACCCAAGATCCATAAACCTGGAAATTCTGGACGTCCCATCATATCAGACATTGGCACCCTAACAGGATTGTCTAGCTATGTGGACTCTCTCCTCAGGCCCTACGCTATCAGCACTCCCAGCTATCTTCGAGACACCACTGACTTCCTGAGGAAACTACAATCCATCGGTGATCTTCCAGAAAACATCGTCCTGGCCACTGTGGCTATAGAAGCCCTCTACACCAACATTCCACACAAAGATGGACTACAAGCTATCAGGAACAGTATCCCCGATAATGTCACGGCAAACATGGTGGCTGCCCTTTGTGACTTTGTCCTCACCCACAACTATTTCACGTTTGGGGACAATATCAAGTCAGCGGCACTGCTATGGGTACCCGCATGGCCCCACAGTATGCCAACATTTTTATGGCTGACTTAGAACAATACTTCCTTAACTCTTGTCCCCTAACGCCCCTATTCTACTTGTGCTATATTGATGACCTCTTCATCATCTGGACCCATGGCAAAGAAGCCCTTAAGGAATTCCACCATGATTTCAACCATTTCCATCCCACCATCAACCTCAGCCTAGACCAATCCACACAAGCGGTCCATTTCCTGGGCACTACTGTGCTAATAAGCGATGGTCATATAAACACCACCCTATACCAGAAACCTACTGACCGCTACACTTACCTACATGCTTCCAACTTCCATCCAGGACGCACCACGCGATCCATTGTCTACAGCCAAGCTCTAAAGATACCACCGCATTTGCTCCAATCCCTCAGACAGAGACAAACACCTACAAGATCTCTATCAAGCATTCTTAAAACTACAATAGCCACCTGCTGAAGTGAAGAAACAGATTGACAGAGCCAGAAGAGTACCCAGAAGTCACCTACTGCAGGACAGGCCCAACAAAGAAAATAACAGAACGTCACTTGCTGTCACCTTCCGCCTCCAACTAAAACCTCTCCAATGCATCATCAAAGATCTCCAACCTATCCTGAAAAATGATCCCTCACTCTCACAGATCTTGGGAGACAGACTAGTCCTCGCTTACAGACAGCCCCCCAACCTGAAGCAAATACTCTCCAGCAACCACACCACGCAAGAAAAACACTAACCCAGAAACCTATCCTTGCAGCAAAGCCTGATGCCAACTCTGTCCACATATTTATTCAAGTGACACCATCATAGGACCTAATCAAATTAGCCACGCCATCATGGGCTCGTTCACCTGCACATCTACCAATGTGATATATGCCATCATGTGCCAGCAATGCCCCTCTGCCATGTAGATTGGCCAAACCGGACAGTCTCTACACGCAAGAATAAATGGACACAAATCTGACATCAGGAATCCTAACATTCAAAAACCGGTAGGAGAACACTGCAACCTCTCTGGCTACTCAGTAAAAGATTTAAAGGTGGCAATTTTGCAACGGGTAAAGCTTCAAAAACAGACCCCAATGAGAAACTGCTGAGCTTGAATTAATATGCAAACGAGATACCATTAACTTGGGTTTGAATAGAGAGTGGGAGTGGCTGGGTCATTACACATATTGAATCTATTTCCCCATGTTAAGTATCCTCACACCTTCTTGTCAACTGTCTAAATGGGCCATCTGGATTATCACTACAAAAGTTTTTTTTTCTCCTGCTGATAATAGCTCATCTTAATTAATTAGCCTCTTACAGTTGGTATGGCTACTTCCACCTTTTCATGTTCTCTGTATGTGTATGTACGTATATATGTGTGTATATACATGTATATATCTTCTTACTATATGTTCCATTCTATGCATCTGATAAAGTGAGCTGTAGCCCACAAAAGCTTATGCTCAAATAAATTTGTTAGTCTCTAAGGTGCCACAACTACTCCTGTTCTTTTTGCGGATACAGACTAACACGGCTGCTACTCTGAAACTTGTTTGGAGTTACTTCTAACTAAGATGAGTTAGTGAGAGGAGAACTGGGTGTCCTTTATGACTCTAAAAAACTGTATATTATGAAACTTGGTTAGGTTAAATTTTTAAATGCTTATTGACAGTTGCAAAAAAACCTGGAAACGATAGTAAACCACACCACCATTTCAAGTCTGGAACTTAATTTCTGCCATTCCTAATGCAAGCCTATTGATATTTTATTCAGTCATATTAGCAACTATGCATGAATTTTGGGTCTCATCTGTCCATGTAGCTTTGCAAGAGCAAAGAGATTATCCTTTGCAACAAAAGGCTTATGATAGAAGGAAGGCATGATTCTGATCTCAGTCATGACAGTGTAAAACACTGAGTAATTCCACTGAAGTCAATAGTTGCATTGATGTCATATTCTCCTCTCACCCCTGGGGTCTGATCCCCACCTGATGTAAATTTCTGCAGCTCCATGTAATAGAATGGCCCTATGCTGACTTACACAAGCTGAGGTTCTGTCCTGTAGTGACTCATGTCTATTGAATTTTATGTTGGCCCAGATATTCTGTACTTGATTCCATGAAATATGAAAAAAACATTGCAGATGATATCTCTAAAGTGGATCTCCGCATGTACTCTGATTAATATTTATGTATAGCATATATTATTCTGTTCAAAAATTGTGATAAGTGCTAGAATTCAGTTGCAGCCACGCTTTATGCTACACAATGACTTCAAAATCTTCTTGAACTCACAAAATGTTGGTGCAGCAAGGATGGCACTCCAGGCAATGATACCTCAGGATCAGATTAGCACTAGTCTCTTCTTTCCCACAGGAGAAAAATATTTTCTCTCTGTAACAAAAGGTAAAGAGAAAATATTCATCACCTCACATGCTGAGAGATTGACTAATGCAAATGGATAGCCTGGGTCCCCTGGCAGGAGTAAACTTGGGAGGAAGTTCCACAGTTACAGACAGGAGACGGAAAAGTTCCTTAACTGTGGTTTTGTATTTTTAGTTTGTATTAAATGGCAGCTGTTTGGAATGTCAGAACGAAGTCCTGGAGAGAGAGAGACAGATGAGGGGGCAGGTGATGTGGTCATAAGTGTGTGGTAATTGCCTGGGCATATAAATTGCATGGGTATGTGATAAATTGTTTATCACATGGATATTGCCTCCATATGTATGCTTTGTGAATGCCTCTCTCCCAATCTCTTAGTTTATAAAGAAGTAAGATCATACTGTTCTGTGTTGCTTTTCCTCACTACTGTATGGAGTTGAAAGTTGTGGTCTCAGTAAACTACCGAGTTTCCTTTGCTTTTCCATTTCTTTTAGAAATCTATGCTGCCTCAAAACCATTCTCCTAGATCTGGCAGTGCAATGGATGTAGATAGGTCCCTGCTCCTGCATGGAGCCCAACTGAAGCTGCGTTACACTGCAGAATCAGGACCTTACTTTGGATCATAGCTGCTCATGCTTTGCACATGAGCCAAGAATAAAGCCACTCATTTCTCTGTATAGTGGATTATTAGTAATATATGCATAATCTCCTTCCTCATGTTTATGGCTCTTCATCTTGGTAGTAAGGAATATTTAGAATATTGATATTTCTTTTATTACTTGCAGATCAGCGAAGGATGTGTGAGATCACAGGTCACCTAATAAAAATGAGATTGGGAGACCTGGACCGGGTCAAGTCAAAGGAAGGCAAAGAAGTAAAACTTTATATTACGGTCATATTAGCTTGATATTTTAGCCAGATCTCTTGAATTCATGCATTTTCAGTACCAGAAAATGAGATTTAGGTTTTTTCAGGTGTCTGGAAGACTTAAGTTTTAACATGACTTTGATCAGGTTTTAATAGTTTAAAGTGATTTTTTTTTCCCTAAAACACTTGGTCAGAAAAAGTTTCGAAAGGTCACTACTTCAAAACCTGTTGACCCAAGAAGTAGGATGGGTTTGGAGGGGCCAAGTATCAGGCACTGGGAGCACAGCAAGATGCAAAGTCTTTATGGTTCTTTCTTAATCAGAGCCAGATCAATGGCTACTGTGCATGATTGCAGGCTCATGCGCCTTAACAATGGGGCTCTGAAGGGATACAATATGATCTTTGCCATCTCCTTTTGGAAGACTTGCTTCTGCAAATATAAATCAGTTACCTAAAAACTAATAACTTTTAGAAAGTCACTGATTCTACTGGAATAGCTAAATGATTTGATCTCCCTGTACTGCAGCATGCAGGTGGCATTTACTCTAGACTTGAAGCTCAGATAAAAGCCTCAGCGCAAGTCAATGCTCGACAAAATAGCACAGAGAAAAACATAAGGTAAGTTGTTGTTTAAGTGGCAGTAAAAGGCAGGATGTGTATTTTGGGGCGTTTTTTTTTTAAAAAGCCTTCTGTGACCAGAGTCCTAGTGGGGAGCCAGCTGTGGTGACTCCATTAGGGTGAACTGCAAAGAATGGGGCAGATAATCCCCAAAAAGCCGGTGAATATTCCAATACTTGGATTTACCAAGCCATCATAAAACAGCTTCTTTATTACCTTACTGGTTACTCAGAAGTCCAAACAACACAGTTCCCTTAAAGTGATCCAGCCTCAGGCCTCCATCCAGGTACCTAAGTCAAACATGATGATTTCTGAAAATCCTATTTCATCGTGTAAAAGAAAAGGTTCTACCGATCCCAAAGGCTCGTACACATTACCTCGCAGGTTATTGATTATTCCAGATCTTAACCAAATACATGCTACAGCCACTTCTTATTAACTAAACTAAAATTTATTAAAAAATAAGAGTGAGAGTATGGTTAAAAGATCAATATACATACAGACATGAGTTCAATTCTTAAGATTCAGATTCATAGCAGAAATGGTGAGCTTTGTAGTTGCAAAGAGTTCTTTCAGAAATTGTTCATACATCATAGTTCAATGTCCAAATATCATATTCAGGGCGTACCACCATAATGGAACCTCAGTCTTGCAACTCAAACTTTCCCCATGAAGCCTAAGCAGATCTGAGATGACAGAATCAGGACCCAAGGATCTT
Source organism: Lepidochelys olivacea (assembly GCF_965140295.1). Taxonomy (NCBI): domain Eukaryota; kingdom Metazoa; phylum Chordata; order Testudines; family Cheloniidae; genus Lepidochelys; species Lepidochelys olivacea. The sequence continues at coordinate 191,319,797 of NC_140413.1, forward strand.
TTATACAATTTCATGTCCTCTTTGACAAGTTGGGATTTCCTTGGGGAACAAACAGTAATTAAGATAAAAAGAAAAGGACTGCTTGTGGCACCTTAGAGACTAACCAATTTATTTGAGCATAAGCTTTCGTGAGCTACAGCTCACTTGCATCCGATGAAGTGAGCTGTAGCTCATGAAAGCTTATGCTCAAATAGAATCATAGAATATAGAATCATAGAATATCAGGGTTGGAAGGGACCCCAGAAGGTCATCTAGTCCAACCCCCTGCTCGAAGCAGGACCAATTCCCAGTTAAATCATCCCAGCCAGGGCTTTGTCAAGCCTGACCTTAAAAACCTCTAACGAAGGAGATTCTACCACCTCCCTAGGTAACGCATTCCAGTGTTTCACCACCCTCTTAGTGAAAAAGTTTTTCCTAATATCCAATCTAAACCTTCCCCACTGCAACTTGAGACCATTACTCCTTGTTCTGTCATCTGCTACCATTGAGAACAGTTTAGAGCCATCCTCTTTGGAACCCCCTTTCAGGTAGTTGAAAGCAGCTATCAAATCCCCCCTCATTCTTCTCTTCTGCAGGCTAAACAATCCCAGCTCCCTCAGCCTCTCCTTATAACTCATGTGTTCCAGTCCCCTAATCATTTTTGTTGCCCTTTGCTGGACTCTCTCCAATTTATCCACATCCTTCTTGAAGTGTGGGGCCCAAAACTGGACACAGTACTCCAGATGAGGCCTCACCAATGTCGAATAGAGGGGAACGATCACGTCCCTCGAAGTGCTTGCTATGCCCCTACTTATACATCCCAAAATGCCATTGGCCTTCTTGGCAACAAGGGCACACTGCTGACTCATATCCAGCTTCTCGTCCACTGTCACCCCTAGGTCCTTTTCCGCAGAACTGCTGCCTAGCCATTCGGTCCCTAGTCTGTAGCTGTGCATTGGGTTCTTCCGTCCTAAGTGCAGGACCCTGCACTTATCCTTATTGAACCTCATCAGATTTCTTTTGGCCCAATCCTCCAATTTGTCTAGGTCCTTCTGTATCCTATCCCTCCCCTCCAGCGTATCTACCACTCCTCCCAGTTTAGTATCATCCGCAAATTTGCTGAGAGTGCAATCCACACCATCCTCCAGATCATTTATGAAGATATTGAACAAAACCGGCCCCAGGACCGACCCTTGGGGTACTCCACTTGATACCGGCTGCCAACTAGACATGGAGCCATTGATCACTACCCGTTGAGCCCGACAATCTAGCCAGCTTTCTACCCACCTTATAGTGCATTCATCCAGCCCATACTTCCTTAACTTGCTGACAAGAATACTGTGGGAGACCGTGTCAAAAGCTTTGCTAAAGTCAAGAAACAATACATCCACTGCTTTCCCTTCATCCACAGAACCAGTAATCTCATCATAAAAGGCGATTAGATTAGTCAGGCATGACCTTCCCTTGGTGAATCCATGCTGGCTGTTCCTGATCACTTTCCTCTCATGCAAGTGCTTCAGGATTGATTCTTTGAGGACCTGCTCCATGAAATAAATGTTAGTCTCTAAGGTGCCACAAGTACTCCCTTTTCTTTTTGTGGATACAGACTAACACAGCTGCTACTCTGAAACAGATCTATTAGTCATCTCTCTGTCCACTTCAAAAATTCCCACATCAGTTACCGATTTGGCATTGTTCCAAAGCCCCATCCTTATTACATGAGGATCAGAAAAAAAAAATCACTGAGAGTCTGACACCTTGTATGTGAGCATTTAGTCTGGGGCCAATGTTCTACTCACTACTTGGTGGTCAAGTGGTGAATCTTAGAAATAGAGTTTTATAATGGATCTGCTGATAGCTCTTTCTTAACCAGAGCCAGAGCATGCCTAGTGTGCAGTGAAAATTGATATGATTTCATTTCATACTGAAACCTGTAAGGAGTCCCTGTAAATCTTTTTGCATCTGCATGCACGCACATGTATGAAGATACTTCTGCGGGGCTTTCTCTGAAAAGCAGGTATTTGATGGCCAAGCACTGATAAATATTTATCTTTTATACAAGGATACAAATGGGTGACTAGAGATGCCATGGTATAAAGGGACAATGAGCATAACAGTATAATGTACTGTTTCTCCCTTCTGTGTTGTACTTGAATGTTTAGGGTTTAGGATTTTGACAAAAATCATAAAATGGTTTCATACAGTGAACTATCAAACTGACTATTATAATTCGCAACAATTAATCCTGTATCATGATAAAAGTATCTCCACATGTGTATGTACTATTTATTTTAAATCCAGGTCTAAATCTCGCTTTGGTCAAGGCCGTCCAACCTGAGGAACCTCAGGAAGAAATCCTAGCCAGAATCATTGCTACTTCCTGGAACTGTACTGTACTCCAATACAGAGAATGCATTCTCCAAAAGCTTTTAAGTGACTTATTTATTATTTATTACTGTAAGCCATGTAAATTATTCTGCTATGATGAATGAATGCAAAATCCAGAAAGGTCTAATACTTATTTTAATTGTAAATACAGTTTCTTAGGTTGCTTTTTTAGGCTATTGTGTTAAGCTACATAGAAAACATTTTATAAACCAGCAAAGTTAAAATATTTGAAAATCCTTGCTTATTGAGGAGTGGTGCTTATAAACTACTCTAGACCATCACTTTTAACTGCTAGACATTTTAAAATGAAGAAACTACTGAATTATGAGTGCAATCAGTAATGTTTTAAATGCATCATCTAGTATTGTGATTTGAATTATACATCTTGGGCTGAGTCTGGGGGTGATCTTTCTTGCTTACACTGGTTTGACTGATGTAACTTTATTAAAGTCCATGGAATTACTTCTGATTGACAAGGCTATAAGTTAAATCAGAATCAGGCCCCTAGGCTTTCCTCCCCATGTCCACACAACTTCCATTCGTGCTAAGGTGAACATCCAGGGGGATTAGACCCCTAAAATTCATGTGAAATGAACCTACTAAGGGTATGATAACTTTACATCTTGCATGAGGTATTCATTTTCTCAACTTTAATGCATGGAAAACAACATTCATTCTCATTTTGCTCGTGACACTTCTCCTGCATCACACAGTTCTTCGTTCCCTTTTGTTGTCTGGGCTTTAGAAGCATAGTAAAGCAGTTTCTTCCTTTAATGATACCAGTGCCACTGTAACTTTGCTAGCAGAGGTGGTGTAAGTTCTGTACCTTTTGAAAGAGACATCTTGCCTATGTAGATCTGGGCCAGGAAATATGTTTCTAGACCTGTCTGAATGGTTCTGATATGGTTCTACTGGAGCAGTAGGGTCCATGTTTGTTTTAGTGCACGGTCCAGTAGTACCGGAATGGAACAACTTGCCTGGGAAAAAATCATGTTTGTTCAAAGGAAATTGCAATAAAGCAGTATTTTGAAAACCACATTCTAATTTTTCTAACCAAGTAAAAAGAGCACTCAGGGAAAACTTATTCCAGATCATAATCATTCAATAAAATGTGTGTTTGGAAATAAGCTCAAAATCTCTGCTGGGGGGTGGGGGGAGGAATCCTTCCTTAAAATGTATTCTTTATTTGCAAGCCTTTATTTGGCTTGTTTCTAGAATTTTAAATAATAAATTGAAATTGGAAATTAGGCATGGTGGTGATTGCGAGAGGGTGCAGGTTCATTAAAAATAAGTGTTAGCTCTGTTTACATGTGTTCTTCCAAGTTAACATCCATCCAGAATTCACTGAAACCAAGGGAAGGACTTCTGTTGACTTCAGTGACCTTTGGCTTGGGGTATGATTGGTAGGTGCAGCAGTGTTTTATCTTACATTCCTAAGAGACATGGTTTTATCAAAGCCTATTGTTTGTTTGTTTGCAAAAAAAAAAAAATCAGTTTTGTGTTTTAGAAGTTGTTTATATTAAATATTATTTGAAAGCCAATGGTTTATAATTCACTGTGCAAAAATGTGTTGGTTTTCTAGCTTGTATAGAAGTCTCTCTCAAGCTGTACATGTAAACTTTGCTCAGCAAATTGAACAAGGGGGCGGGTGTTTGTGTGTGTAAAAGATTTTTTAACAACTACTGACTGAAAAAAGGGAAAAAATTCTTTCCAGGACGGGAAAGTCTAATGCTTTGGTTTATGTCAAAATGTCATTTTTACATGCCAGTATCCTTCATCATAATCTATTCAAAATGTTTTTTTCTAAACATATGCCTGTAATATATATAGTGGAAGTGCAATTCATATTTTATTAAGTATTAGTAGTATTTTCTTTGACAAATTCCGTTAACTTTTATCCTGTATTAACTTTGAAGTCATGTCTCAGTTTAACTGAAATAAATGTTACTGATTTAAAAACACTTTGTTTTTAGTAGACTTACAAAGTCAAATACATCATATAGTGGGAAATGTTATTTTTGTTTCAGATCAATCATAATGATTCTTGTATGTCATTGTCCCTTCCTCAAAAATGTATAGATTCTTGGTCTCCCCTTGTTCTTTAAAGTAGCTGTCTAACTCTTCTTGAAGCACTATGTTACAGACTTCCTACCCCAGTTCTGAGAGCAGAAAAAAAAATGGTTGAACTTTAGTACACATACAATATGAAGTATATCCTGGTGTACAAGAATTGTGCAACTCTACAGGCCAGATCAAAAGCCCTATTGAAATAAATGGAAAGACACCCAGTGACTTCAACAGGCTTTCAGTTCAGTATCGCACGAGCCTCTTATGGTAACGACTAAAATGCGCAAATCTAAAACGAAGCCACACCCAAAAACATTCTCAACTTCACCTTCTAGTTACAGGGTGCTGATCATGTTTGCAAATAATCTTTTAGTGATGGCAACCCTAACTTAATAGTATGAGCATAGAGCAGCAGCACTGACCTATTTGACCAGGGGCTGTTGCTGAGATTTGGCAGGAGAGATTGAACTGTAATGTGCTGGTTCCAATCCTTTCTCTTCAGAAGGTTGTAGAGTTCCACAAGGTTCAGTGCTGCGGCCCCTGTGGTCTGGAAGAGTGCAGCCCAGGTTGGGCCTGAAGCCAAGGCCCTTCCTCATGCAGGGGAGGGTGGGAGGCTGGGGGCCACATGGTGCAGCTGTGAGTGGCCAGGTTGAGGCAGTTTCCTGCTGTGGCCCTCCCCATTCCCCCTGCTGGAGGGGAAGGGCTGGGGTGGGGGGGTGTCACATGGTACCATTAGGGTGACCAGGAAGGACCTGACTCTGTGCCCAGACAGCTCTGCTGGAGCCAGCTCAAGAGGACCTGTTTCTACCCCTCCACCTATCAGGTGGGGAACCCAAGGGTCCTAGGGTTGCGAACCCTCCAGGATTGGCCTGGAGTCTCCAGGAATTAGATTGTAATGTGATGAAATTTCCAGGAATACATCAACCAAAGTTGGCAATCCTAAGGGTCCCATCATGCATCTGTGACAGGGGAGGAGAGCTGAATCTCTAGGCAGTCCTGCCTAAGCTGAGGCTGTTCCCTCAGCTCCTTCCTCTCCAACTACTCACTGGGATGGAGTACAAGAGTCAGTGGTGCTGCTACTATGGTTGGCAGGGCCTGGAGTCCCCAGGTGGCCCTGACAGAGCTGGGTCTGCTGCTTTGGCCCCTGCATCTGCACATGGGAGCAGAGGTAGATTAGGGGTTTGTGGTGCCCTGGGCCACAGCAAGTGGGCGGGCCCTTCCCCACCCCTTTCCACCTGCAGTCTTCCCACCCGCCACTGATGCTCCTGCTGGGGAAATGGGGTCTGGCCATGGGGGCTTCCCCCGCCCTGCCCACCTGGTGCTCCTGCTGGAGAAGAGTTGGGGTATGGGGTCACCTATTTTCCCAGGCCCCCCGAATTGGCTGGGGCCCTCGGGCATGTGCCCCTTTGGCCAGGTGGCTAATCTGCCACTGCATGAGGGGGGCCGCAGATGTACACCCGGTTCCTCCTTGTGTCCTGTTACACCTCCCTCCACCATAAGCCACAGATGGAGAGGGGAAGGGCTCCTGGGGCTTCAGTCAAGATAGGATGCACGTCCTCCTCCTCTCCTCCCCTCCCCCCCCCCACCAGGACAAGGCCATAGGAGTTGGCATCAGTAGTAGAGGACCCAGCCCTGCCCTAACGGAGTTGCTGAGAGTGGTGGCCTCAGAGCTGGGTGAGGGCTCATTTGAGCAGCTTTGCGGGGAACTGTGGGTTTGGGACTGCAGCCCTGTGGGGAAGGATGTGCTCAGTCTTTGCACAACTGGAGAACAAGTGAGGACCCATAGCCTGCCACAGGTACAGGAGCATTACCTTGAAATTTAAGCTTTGGGATGCCCCTTGAATAACCTGCCTATTGCCCCCTTAATCTGCTCTTCCTGAGGTATGGGTCGCTAGGGTAGTTAAGGAAATACTTGAACGACACAGATATAAACTTCCGATACAGTGATTGACACAAGCAGTACATTTTCCAAAACAAAGTGTCTTTTTATTAATGTAACTAATAATCCCTACTAGGATATAATCCAAATATAGAAATTGACACAAATCCCTTATTGCAAGTTAATGAGCATTTAAACTACATTAGCATACAGTTTAAATTCTAAATTGGGCACTTTGCTACAAATGTCCAGTTTGTAACAAATTGCTGGCAGCAGTTCGTAACTTATACTTTGTTTTACATAAGTAAAATACAATTAAAACACACACACACGCACTTCAAGCATACACATTTATACTATACTGCAGTGGTTCCCAAACTTGTTCTGCGGCTTGTGCAGGGAAAGCCCCTGGCGGGCTGGGCCGGTTTGTTTACCAGCCGCGTCTGCAGGTTCGGCTGATCGCGGCTCCCACTGGCCACGGTTCGCTGCTCCAGGCCAATGGGGGCAGCGGGAAGCGGTGCGGGCCAAGGGATGTGCTGGCTGCTGCTTCCCGCAGCCCCCATTGGCCTGGAGCAGCGAACCGCAGCCAGTGGGAGCCGCGATCAGCCAAACCTGCAGACGCGGCTGGTAAACAAACCGGCCCGGCCCGCCAGGGGCTTTCCCTGCACAAGCGGCAGAACAAGTTTGGGAACCACTGCTCTACTGTACAGTAAACAGTTAAAAACGGACGAGCTCATTCTATTAATTGATTCCATGGCACTGTTACAAATGTTGCTGTTTGCTGCTGCTACTATAGCTCTTTAGCTCCCGGCTAGTCATCTCAGTTCCTCCCTTCGCTGCTGTTGCCGGTGCAGCTCACTCCCCACGGCTTCTCTGGCTCTGTCCTTTTGTCCCTTAACCATTTTTTTTCAATGTTGCTGACGTGGCTGCAGCTGTTGTCTCTGCTGCTTTGGGTGCTTTCTTTCACAGTGCTTTCCTCAGAGTTCTGAGCTGTCTTTCCAGCAGCTCGTCTGTCCTCTTGGTCAGATTTCTGAGCTCTCTGTTTAGCACATTGGGACACAAGCTGGTTATGTGGGGGTCGCAAGCTCTGAGCCCTGACCAAGGCCAGCCATAGGGCTGAGAGTCCTGAGCCCCGCCACATGTGTGGTTGTCAGCCTGCGGAGCTGTGAAGTTCAGGTCTGGCCAGGCGTGGGGTTGTGAGCCCCGACACCCACCATGTGCAGAGCTCACAGCCCCAAGCACCTCCAGCCCAGCTTCACCCCTCCAGCCCTGCTCTGCCTCCACAGAAAGGGTGCCAAATAGAAGTTTGCCCAGGGCACCATTTTTCCTATGGCCAGCCCTGGGACTGCAACTACGTTAGAGGGCTTGATTGTTCAGCAGCTGCAGAAGTTCTTTATTATTTAACATTCAGACATACGGGTGCATACCGTCTCCTGAAAATAATGGCCACCTCTACTGCTAAAACCACTAAAAAGCAAAGGTATCTCGAGTCTTACATTAAACAAGGTTTTACCAGCATTGTTTTCCTCTGGTATTGAAAAACCACAACGTGTCATTTGCTGTGAAATTTTGTCTGTTGAATTGATAAAACCATGCAAACTGCAGCAACATCTTGAAACTAGACTTCCTGAGCATAAAAATCAAAATGTGGATTTTTTCAAACGCAGAGAAGAAGCAACAAAGAAAGCCCAGCCTGATGCAGATGGAAGTTTCCGACAGCAAATGTCCTCAGCTGTGGAGGCCTCTTATGTTGTGTCGCTCCTAATCGCCCATGCCAAAATGCCGCATACGATAGGTGAGGAGCTTGTTCTGCCAGTGTGCAAAGATAGTGTCGCTTATGCTTGGCAGTGATACTGCCAAAAAGCTGAATATACTTTCTGTGTCGAGTGATTCTGTGAAACACAGAAGATGTGAGATGTCTGAAGATATCAAAGCACAAGTGATGCATGAAATTAAACCTTCTGCTTTCGATATGTTCGGCCTGCAACTTGATGAAACTACTGATACTACGATGCACAATTTATAGTGTTCATGCTGTATGGTAGTGTCGGGGATGTTAAAGCTGAGTTCTTATTCCATGAACAACTTGAAACAACCACAACAGCACAGGCCATTTTCAATAAGGTGAATGTCTTTTTTGTTTTTTTTTTTTTTAAGACTGGAAAAATCTTTGTGGTATCTGTACCGATGCTGCTGCTTCAGCCATGATGGGTGCATGGTCTGGCTTTCAGCAGACAGTAAAGTGTGCATCACCTAATGTGATTGTCACTCATTGTGGAATCCATCGTCAAGTCCTAGCTGCAAAGGCATTGCCAACGTGCCTCAGAGCTGTGGTGGATGTTTTTATACAAGCAATGAACTACATTAAGGCATATAGTCTGAATACTCATCTCTTTCAAGAGCTCTGCAATGAAATGGGTGGTGTATATGAAGTTCTGCTTTTCCACACTCAAGTTCAATGGATTTCTAGGGCAGGGGTGGGCAAACTATGGCCTGCAGGCCAGATCCGGCCCTTCAGGCTTTGGATCCAGCCTGCAGATTTGCCACCCCCGTGGTGCTGTGGGCCCCGCACTGCTCCAGGAAGCGGCTGGCACCACATCTTTGTGGCCCCTGGGGGAGGGGGCACAGAGAGCTCCATGCGCTGATCTTGCCTGTGGGTACCTCCCCTGCAGCTTCCATTGCCCAGGAACGGGAACCACTGCCAATGGGAGCTTCGGGGGAAGTACCCATAGGCGCACAGAGCGCTCTGCGCCCCTCCCCCAGGGGCCGCAGGGACATGGTGCCGGCCACTTCCCGGAGTGGCTCGGGGCCAGGGCGGGCAGGCAGGCAGGGAGCCTGCCCTGGCCTCGGTGCATGCCGTTGCCACCCCGGAGCCACTCCAGATAAGCGGCGGCTGGAGCCCGCACCCCGAACCCCTCCTGCACCCCACACCCCAACCCCTTGCCCTGAGCCCCCTGCCACACCCCGCACTCCTCCTGCACCCCAACCCCGTTCCCTGAGCCCCCTCCTGCACTCCTCAACCCTCCCTGCACCACTGCTCTCAGCCCCCTCTCGCACTGTGCACCTCTTCCTGCACCCCAACCCCCTTCCCTAAGCCCCCTTGTACACCCTCACCCCTCCTGTGCTCCAACCCCTTGCCTGAGCCCCTTCCTGCATACCGCACTCCCTCCTGCACCCCAACCCTCTGCCCCAGCCCTACATTCATGGCCCTGCAAGCAATTTCCCCACCCAGATGTGGCACTCGGGCCAAAAAGTTTGCCCACCCCTGTTCTAGGGGATGCACATTAAAGTGCATTTTTATACATCTATGCCTTCTATGATGAGATAGCTGGCTCTGTGGATGAGGGAAAAGCAGTGGACGTGTTATTCCTTGACTTTAGCAAAGCTTTTGACATGATCTCCCACAGTATTCTTGTCAGTAAGTTAAAGAATTATGGGCTGGATGAATGGACTATAAAGTGGATAGAAAGCTGGCTAGACTGTCGGGCTCAATGGGTAGTGATCAATGGCTCCATGTCTAGTTGGCAGCCGGTATCAAGTGGAGTGCCCCAAGGGTTGGTCCTGGGGCTGGTTTTGTTCAATATCTTCATTAATGATCTGGAGGATGGCATGGATTGCACCCTCAGCAAGTTTGCAAATGACAGTAAACTGGGAGGAGAGGTAGATACGCTGGAGGGTAGGGATAGGATACAGAGGGACCTAGACAAATTAGAGGACTGGGCCAAAAGAAATCTGATGAGGTTCAACAAGGACAAATGCAGAGTCCTGCACTTAGGACGGAAGAATCCCATGCACCGCTACAGACTAGGGACTGAATGGCTTGGCAGCAGTTCTGCAGAAAAGGACTTAGGGGTTACAGTGGACGAGAAGCTGGGTATGAGTCAACAGTGTGCCCTTGTTGCCAAGAAGGCCAATGGCATTTTGGGATGTATAAGTAGGGGTGTTGCCAGCAGATGGAGGGACGTGATCGTGCCCCTCTATTCGACATTGGTGAGGCCTCTTCTGAAGTACTGTGTCCAGTTTTGGGCCCCACACTTCAAGAAGGATGTGGAAAAATTGGAAAATGTCAAGCGGAGGACAACAAAAATGATTAGGGGACTGGAACACATGACTTATGAGGAGAGGCTGAGGGAACTGGGATTGTTTAGTCTGTGGAAGAGAAGAATGAGGGGGGATTTGATAGCTGCTTTCAGCTACCTGAAAGGGGGTTCCAAAGAGGATGGCTCTAGACTGTTCTCAGTGGTACTAAATGACAGAACAAGGAGTAATTGTCTCAAAGTTGCAGTGCAGGAGGTTTAGGTTGGATATTAGGAAAAACTTTTTCACTAGGAGGGTGGTGAAGCACTGGAATGCGTTACCTAGGGAGGTGGTAGAATCTCCTTCCTTTGAAGTTTTTAAGGTCAGGCTTGACAAAGCCCTGGCTGGGGTGATTTAGTTGTTTTGGTCCTGCTTTGAGCAGGGAGTTGGACTAGAGGACCTCCTGAGGTCCCTTCCAACCCTGATATTCTATGATTCTATGACTTTGTGAAGAGATGGCAGCGTTTTTTCTGCAAAAAGAGAAATGAGCTGAACAAAAAGTTCAGTGATAAGAAATGGCTTCTCTGCTTGGCATACCTAGTTGGTATCTTTGATAACCTTAATGACCTCAATCTGTCCCTTCAGGAAAATGTTCAACATTAATAGGCTTGACTAATAAAATCAGAGCCTTTCAGATGAAGTTTGATCTATGGTGCAAGAAGTTGGACACAGACAGATACGGCATGTTTCCTATACTTTCCTCATTCAGTGAGGAGGAGGAAATCAACAATAGTGCTCTCAAGTCAGCTATTAGTGAACACCTGAAAGCCCTTCATGAAGAGTTCTTGTGCTCCTTTCTAGTGCTACCAAAAGCACTTCATTCCCTGGTGAAGAACTCTTTCAGTGTGAATAGTTACCTACTGAAGATATTCACGCACAGGAACAGTTTGTCAACATGATCGATGATGAAGTGAAAGCAAAATTCACACAGCTGCCTCCAAACCAGTTCTGGTGCTCAGTTGCAAGTGAATACCCACTGGTGACCAAACTGGCCCTGAGAGTCCTTCTGCAGTTTCCTGCTAAATGTGAGAGTGGATTCTCCAGCCTTCTCACAATAAAGACGAAATCTCAAAACCAGCTTGATTCGAAGGATGACATCAGATGCACCCTTCTAAAACAACACCAAGAATAAAATTACTTGGGTAAAATAAACAGCATCATCTCTCACTGATTTTTGACTGCTTCTGTTGATTAATTGCTCTCAAGTATTAAAATAAAATTCTACATAAAAATTACTTCTCTGCTTATAGCAATAATTTGATAAAATGTGTTTTAATCTTAATTTAAAAGCAGTGAGAAAAGATAAATTCATTTTAAGCAATACAGTTTAAATTAGCATTTAATAGAGTTTTAAATATAAAAATGTGTTTTGAATTTCTAAGGGGGGGGGGAATGTCACTCAGAGGCTTGCTGTGTGAAAGGGGTCACCAAAGCAAAAGGTTTGAGACCCACTGCTCTAGCAGTTCTTCCAGCAGCTCTTCTAACTGGTTTCTGACTGACTTCTGCCCGCAGGCAGCTGACCTTTTATATGCTTTTCTATCTGGACTTTCTTAGGCCTTGTCTACATGACACCGTTCTGTTGACAAAACAGTAGAGGTGTTCACACTGAAATGTTTCTCCCACCGATGTAACTCCCCAGCCATGCCGACATAAAACCACCTCAATGAGAGGTATAGGCAGTGTGGCAAAATACCTTGTTCACCTCAGTAGGTTCAGTCCTTTTTAGCCTTGGAGACTCAGGTTTGGGGCAAGGCAAATCCTTATAGGTGGCACAGGATCCTGCTACTCCTCTCCTCAGTCAGTCCCTTGTGCTTGTTTTCCTTCCCTTCTGGGGAGCGAGTGCAGCCTCCCTACTGGGAAGATTTGGTGTCTTGCTGCAAACAGCCTACTGGCAGCTTCCCTGCTCCTCTCACTCCCTCACTCTCCCCCATCTACCACCCAGGGGAGGGTTTAAAAAAGTCCCAAGTAGTTGGAGTCAGCTGAACCTAATTGGTTCCCTAGCAACCCCTTTTCCAGATGAACCTTATTGCCCCATGGTTATCTCTCCTCAGTGGATAGGGAGGGGCCTTTTAATCCCCTGGGACTAATTACTACCTTTTGTAGCTGTTAGTCCTGGGTTTACAACATATCCCCTCCACCCCCCGCTCAACACTATGGGGTTGGGGTACTTGGGTCGGCAAACAGTGCACTCTCGACAGGCCATCCGCATTGCCATGTTGGATTCCAGACCTATGTTGTATTCTGAAGTGGAAGGGTTGAAGCAACAGGAACCATCTTGTCATTCTGGCATTTTTGTCTTTATTTTGGTGCATCCACTGCAGAGGGGCATGGATCGTGATAAGGGTAAACCTCCGTCCCAGTAGATAGTAGCGGAGGCTTTCTATGGGCCATTTTACTGCCAGGCATTCTTTTCTGACAACGGCATATTTCCGTTCCCTAGGCAGGAGCTTCCTACTGAGGAAGAGGACGGGGTGTTTGTCATCCCCGACCATTTGTGAAAGTACTGCCCCCAATCCTACATCAGAGGCATCGGTTTGTAGGATAAACTCCTTCCCCCAGTCTGGGGCCACGAGTATGGGGTCAGTGCAGAGGGCCGTCCGTAGATCTGAAAAAGCGTCTTCAGCCACGGTCGTCCATCTTACTATATCTGGGCCCCGAGCTTTTGTTAGGTCCATTAATGGGCATGCCCTGGTGGCAAAGTGGGGAATGAACCGTCTATAGTACCCCACTAGTCCCAGGAATCCCTGACCTGATTTTTTTGGAGTGGTCGGGGCCACTTCTGTATTGCCTCTAACTTGTTGAGTTGGGGCTTCACCATGCCCCTCCCCACTATATACCCGAGGTATTTGTCTTCAGCTAGCCCGAGCGAACAATTGGAGAGGTTTGCCGTCAGCCCCACCTTCCTCAGGGTATCCAGCACTGCCTCCACCTTCTCCAAGTGTGTCTCCCAGTCGGGGCTATATATGATAACGTCGTTGAGATAGGCTGCTGTGAACTTGCCATCTGGTCGCAACAGTTTGTCCATGAGCCTTTGGAAAGTAGCGGGCGCTCCATGCAACCCAAAGGGGAGGACGGTGTACTGATATAGTCCCTCTGGAGTTGCAAAGGCCTCTTCTCTTTATGGGCCTTGGCCAGGGGGATCTGCCAATAGCCCTTGGTCAGGTCAAGGGTAGACATAAACCGTGCTTTTCCCAATCTGTCAATTAGCTCATCTATCCGGGGTATAGGTATGCATCAAACTGAGACACCTCATTCAGCTTTCGGAAGTCGTTGTAGAACCTCACGCTGCCATCCGGCTTAGGCACTAAAACCACTGGGCTTGACCATTGGCTATGACAGTCTTCAATGACTCCTAAGGCCAGCATTTTCCTGACCTCTGTCCTGATCTCCTCTCTTTTGGCCTCCGGGATCTGGTATGGCTTGACGTTCACCTTCACTCCAGGCTCTGTGAGGATGTGATGGTGAACCTCAGTAGTCCTGCCTGGCTTTTCTGAGAACACATCCTGGTTGTGTTTAATCAGGCTGATCACTTCAGATCGTTGCTCCGGAGCCAACTCCGGGGATATTCCCACTTGTTCGGGCTGGTTGCTTTTAGGGGATGGTGCCCCTAGCGCAACCACATGCGTGTCTCTATCCTGCCATGGTTTCAGCAGGTTTATATGGTATATCTGCTCCAGCTTCCAGCAACCCGGCTGTCGGACCTTATAGTTGACTTCTCCTATGGCTTCTATTATCTCATATGGCCCCTGCCACCTGGCCAGGAGCTTACTCTCTGCCGTGGGTATGAGCACCATTACCCGGTCTCCCACCTGGAACTTCTGGGTCGTTGCTTGGCGATTGTAGTATGCCCGTTAGGCCCCTTGGGCCTTCTCCAGGTGTTCACGCACAAGCGGGGTGACTTGGGCTATCCTGTCTTTCATTTGCAATACATGTTCAACGATGTTTCTCCCGGTGTTCGGCTGTTCTTCCCAGCCCTCTTTGGCCACGTCCAATATGCCCCTGGGGTGGCGACCATATAAGGTTCAAATAGGGAGAATCCAGTGGAAGCTTGGGGAACCTCCTGTACAGCAAACAGCAAGTGAGGCAGCAGGGCGTCCCAGTCTTTCCCGTTGCGACTAACCACTTTCCGTAGCATGTTCTTCAATGTTCTATTGAAGCGTTCGACAAGACCATCAGTCTGGGGATGATAGACTGATGTCCTGAGGGTCCGTATATGGAGCATTGTACATAGGTCCTTCATTAACTTAGACACAAAGGGGGTCCCTTGGTCCATCAGGATCCCTTTAGGTATCCCTACTCTGGAAAAAATCCGGACTAATTCGTTGGCTATGGTCTTGTTGCCGGCACCCAGTGCCAGAGGCAAACAACAGCAGGGGGTTCGTTACCCGGTGTGCATCACTCAATAATCACAACGGGGTGGAGAAGCAGAAAAGGTCAGGCTTGACAAAACCCTGGCTGGGATGATTTAATTGGGGATTGGTCCTGCTTTGAGCAGGGGGTTGGATGAGATGACCTCCTGAGGTCCCTTCCAACCCTGATATTCTATGATTCTATGAAAAGTTTATTTGCAGCTGCAAACAAGGTACAGGGAGAATAGAATCTCAAATCCTGCACATCAGAGCAGATCATTACACACACTTTTATATTCCTTAATGCTACTGCACTACACATCAGCCAATCAAACCTTTGCACAAATACTCTGCCTTCCTTATATGGGTTACAACAATGTTTATTTCCTGCAACCTCTAACAAGCATTCCCAGCAACTTAAACAACCAGCACATCCTGTCTGGCCTTGTAGCTGTCTCTCCTGTTATCTTTAACTTGGCGTCAGCAAACCTTACACTATAAGGCATTATCTACAACTGCAACATTGTTTTAAGAGCAAAAGAGCTTACTCAAACCAGCCAGGCCTGAATTCTATTAAGGGGGGTTGAGAAGAAGCCCTTAGGCCTTCAGCAGGGCCTAACTCCCCGACTCTTATGGCCTTCCATCCCCTCAACTTAACTAGTGGCCATGCCCTGGGGTCTCCAACAGCCTTGGACATGGTGTTCCGTAGGGGTACGGCCTCAGGATATCGGGTGGCATAATCTAGTACTACCAGAATGTACTGATGACCCCGGGCTGACTTCTCCAGTGGCCCTACTAGATCCATAGCTATTCACTCGAATGGGATTTCAATAATGGGTAGAGGCACCAAAGGGGCCCTTAGGTGAGGTCGGGGCCCATGTAACTGACATTCTGGACAGGAGGTACAATATTGCCAGACAGCCGCATAAATGCTGGGCCAAAAAACCTCTGCACAATACGATTAAGGGTCTTATCTACCCCTAGATGGCCCCCAAACAGATGGCTGTGGGCCAGATCCATCACTCCCCTCTGATGCTTCTGTGGGACCAAGAGTTGTTCTACGACTTGCTTTTGGACCTGGACTACTCTGTATATCAGATCACCCTTAATCACATAATATGGCCCTGGGCCCTTGACTCTCCCCTCCACGGGGACCCCATTTACCTCAACTACTTCTTTACGAATATTGCTGTATATTGGATCATTGGCCTGATCCTGACCAAAATTCCCGAGTGAGGTCCCCATTTGTCCAAACTCAGGGGGATCTACCTCTGTCTCCCCCGCAGGGAAAACCCCCGGGGAACAAGGTCCAGCTATTGGGACGTTGATCTTCTGCCCCGCTCTGCTGTCCGTTGAGCCACCTCTTTCCCCTACAAGCGTAGATTTCTGGTACTGGGTCAAGATCCTCGTTCCCCTCCTTTTATCCACCCTCCGTTCCCTCCGAGTCTTCCGGGGCTTTCCTGGCGGGGAGAACAAATCCTGGCCAAATTCGTGGAAGGCCAGAGGGCGGGGCGGGGGACACGGAATTATCTAGCT
Organism: Lepidochelys olivacea; assembly: GCF_965140295.1. Taxonomy (NCBI): domain Eukaryota; kingdom Metazoa; phylum Chordata; order Testudines; family Cheloniidae; genus Lepidochelys; species Lepidochelys olivacea. The sequence goes on from NC_140413.1 coordinate 191,336,072, forward strand.
GGGCCATCCCCTGGGCCCTGGGTTCATTATTTTCTTCCACCTTCTCCCCAGGGAGTAGGCTATCAAATCCTGGGAAGTCTTATCCAATAAGGACTGGGTAGGGGAGTTTCGGAACTACTCCCACCATCACCTTAGTGGGGTTTCTGAGAACTTCTATTTTTAAAGGGATGGTTGGGTAGTAACTGACATCCCCATGCACACAGGATATTCCTGAGCGTTTGGCCCGGGATAGTTGGTCCTGCCTGACCAGTTTTCCTGAGACCAGCGTGATTGCACTTCCCGAGTCTACTAACACGGTGGTCGCTATACCATTCATCTTAATGGGTCTAGTATATCTATGAGGGACCATTGCACCCCTACTTGACTTATTAGATCACATGGTCCCCCTATATCTCCCAGTTCTCATTGCATGGGCTCTTCTGATTTGTGCATTGGGCAGCGATATGCCCCAATTTGCCACATGCATAACATTGGTACCCTGCTCGGGGCAGCCTCCAATTTTTCAGGCTACTGGGCTTTATCACCTGAGCCTTTCTCCCCCAGTCCTCAAGTCTCTCCGGGACCTCTGGCTGCTCTTCGGCCTCCTTCCTCCCCTCCATAGTCTGGCCTGGTGCTAGGGCAAACCGGGGCTTCGGCGCAGAGACTTGTCTCCGATTCTGGCGCCTTCCTTCCCCAGTGGTCCGCGAAAGTTCTTGGGCTGCTAGGTGTCTCTCTACGAGGGCAACTAGTTCATCATAGGAGGAGGGATCGTTTTGGCGGCCCCACCCCCATATGTCCAGCGGCAACCCACTCATGTACCTGTCCAACACGAGAATTTCCACTATCTTCTCCTGCCCATGGGTCTCGGGGCAGAGCCACTTCCGGGTGAGGTGGATTAAATCAAATAGCTGGGACCTCAGTGGTTTGCTGTCCCAGTATTTCCACTCATGGAAGCGCTAGGCCTGTATGGCTGACGTCACACCTGACCTTGCCAGGATGTCCGCCTTCAGCTGGGGGTAATCCATAGCTGTCTCTGTGGTCATGTCAAAATAGGCCTTCTGGGGCTCCCCACACAGAAATGGAGCCAGGATACCTGCCCACTGGTCTTGGGGCCAGGCCTCCCTCAGTGCCGTCCTCTCGAAGGCGAGGAGATATGCCTTTATATGTCATCCGTAGTCATCTTCTGTAAATAGTTGCTTGCCGGCAGCAGCCGGATCCCCTGGGGCCCGTGCATCAGCGTGGTCAGGGCTTTTAACTGGTTCACTACTTCATTCAGGTTGGCTTGATCTTGGGGCGCCTGGTTCATCAGTAATTGGTTCGTCTCCTGTTGGACGCGTACTGACTCTTGCTGGGCAGCCATCTGCCCCCTGGTAGCCTCTTGTTGGGTCGCAGTGGCCTGTACCAATGCCTTCAGCAGTGATGAGCTGCCAGAAGCTGAAGAACCAGTTCCTTCAGTCGGTCCAGGTCTTCGCCGGCACTGAAGGGCCTGCCACTGAAGTGCCGGTGAATACCCGGAGCAAGTGAAGGTCCCACCGCCGAAGTGCCGCCGAACGCCTGGAGCGCCGCCAGGATGAGTAAAAATTAAAAAGGGATTCTCAGGGGAGCCTCCCCAGCCAAGAGCTCAGGTGGGCCGGACAGGACGGTCCCACAGGCCAGAGTTTGCCCACCCCTTTAACAACTGGTTCTAAACCAGCTTCAAAATTTAACAACCGGTTCGCGGGAACTGGTGCAAACCGGCTCCAGCTCACCACTGGGTATAGGGCTTATTTTGGTGTAGTTAGGGTGATGCAATGTCCATGTAGACATTGCATTCCTTACATTGGCTGTTGGCTGTCATTCTTGTAAGCCAGCTCCTTGGCTGCTTCCCAGTCTCCACTCCTAGTTGGGCTGCCGTCCAGGCTCCCCACTCCCTGTTGGGAGCCCTGCTGCCCCTTGAGGTCCTGGGTTTCTGCTCCCCACTGGGAGCAGAGAAGCCAACCGGACTTCTGATGCAGATCTGCCTGCCCAAGGCAAGAAGCCCCAGGCAGCTCCCTCCCTGCTCCTGGCTGGGAGCTGCATGAAACTGAGAGCCTTGACTGTCAGTCCCTGACACTGCCCCTCTTCAGTCAGTGTAGACATAGCCTTATATACCTGTAACCCTTCTGCCCGTCAGAGTTGGCAGCAACAAGGGCCGGGTTCAATATCTAGGGGTTCCATTCCAATAACACAATGCAAACCGGCTCGAGCCCCCACCCAGTGACCTGGGACAAATATATACCACCCCCGCTGGGCGCCTCCAAGAGGCAATACTTCCCCTCTCGCAAGCACATAGTCTGAGTGTAGCAAAAATCTTTTAATAACAGAGAGAAACAATGTGGCATTATGTTGGGGAAACACCACCAACCGGATTCATAACACAACCCATGAGCAAAAACAACCCCACCCCAGGCAAATTGGGGCATGCCCTTTTCCCTTTGGTTCTTGAGTCCAGCAACCCCAAAAGTCCAATGCCCCAAAAGTCTCTGTCCCTGGTCAGGGCAGCCCCAGAGTTCGAAAGTTTATCGGCGGAGCTTTACCTCCCAACCTGGGTGGAAATGGGACGGGGGTAAGAGGCACCTTACGTGATCTGAAGCTGACCGCCCCATAGCTCCATAGCGGCGCTCCGCTCCGCCAGCCGCCCCACAAAACTCCTTCGCGCAGCTGCAATCCGCTCCACCAGCCGCCCCACGAATTCCTTCACTCAGCTGCGCTCCGCTCCGCCAGCCGCCCCACGAACTCCTTCGCTCAGCTCCACGGCCCACAAGCAGCTCCTGCCATCCACACACTGCTCCGTGTCGAACTGCTTCGCCAGCCGGCCCGCAAACTGCTCCACAATATATCTTCAGGCTCCCCCACTACTTAACACAACACTCAGTGATTTCAGCGCTTAGGTGAATTCAGCTTATAATAGGGGAGCCCCAGTGCTGGTGCACTGTCAGCCCAAAGTGAGCTCAGCAGCCTGTAACTAGACTTCTAATGAAATCAAAATTAGCTCTGATATTCCACAGTGGAGAGAGGAGGAAGTGCAATTAGCATGTAAGGCCCTCACCAAGGGGCCCATGCCACCAAGTATTAATACTTGTCCCCAGCCTCTCTCCATTCACACAGTTTTGGAACCCATGACCCTTGCCTAGCGAGTGCTACTTAGATGATGGTGAATCCCTCCATCGTAACAAAAGGCCACGTACAGTTCCAAGCAGAGTTCCCATAATCAGGGTAATAACAATTTATTCTTCCTGCCCCAATAACAGAGACACTGGGGATCCCACAGCAGCCAAAGTGACCATTTGGGCAGCTATGGTCTCATTCTAGGCGTGGTGGGTGTGCCTATGCAAATGAGATCGGCCCCTGAAATTCTTTTCCACAACTTGCCACACCTCACCACCAGATGTCAGGGTGGAGCTCATCTAGCGAGTGCTACTTAGATGATGGTGAATCCCTCCATCGTAACAAAAGGCCACGTACAGTTCCAAGCAGAGTTCCCATAATCAGGGTAATAACAATTTATTCTTCCTGCCCCAATAACAGAGACACTGGGGATCCCACAGCAGCCAAAGTGACCATTTGGGCAGCTATGGTCTCATTCTAGGCGTGGTGGGTGTGCCTATGCAAATGAGATCGGCCCCTGAAATTCTTTTCCACAACTTGCCACACCTCACCACCAGATGTCAGGGTGGAGCTCATCCTGACACTGCTTACATCCTCCCCCCAGCTGAGACTTTGTCGTCCCGACAAATCACACTCCCTTTATACCAACTCATTGGTTTCCTCCAAAGGGCCTCAGGAAGCCCACTTTAGCTTCCACAAGCCTGTGTGCTAAATGTATTGGCTCCTCACTAGTCACCCCAGGTGCATCATAAGTTAACCGTTTCACTGGTCTTATCACCCTGTCTCGTCTATTGAGAATCTCTGTTGCCGAAGTAAGGGGAACATCCTCTTGAGTGACGGATGGAGAGGCTTCCCTGGAGGGTCCCTCGGCTACTGGCGTAGGCCCCTGCACTCCTAGTTCTAACGCTGGAGGGTCCAAGGTGCCCAGGACATCCTCTACCTGTCTGTCCCCATTGTCCAATAAGCTGTGTGTGTCATCACAGGGGGGTCTCATCAGCAGCACCGGGGTATCAGAAAGGGGCCTAAATAGTTCCGCCATTGGGTTTAGGGCGGAAGAGGGAAAACTCTCGTTTGGTTCAGCTGATCGAGACTGAAATCTTGTCTCCATCCCAGGATACACCAGGGTTGTGTCTTCCTCCTCAGACTCACTCTCAGATGTGCAGAATAGGGGTAAGTTAGCTGCAGGGGGCCCACTGTCTGTGTTGGATGGCGGCTTTGGTCTAGCACCTCTGTTCTGCCCGGCGGCCCTGCCGTGGCCCATCTCACAAGGGGTGCTTACCAATTCCCCCACAGGGAGCAAAAGGTTTCTATGCACCGTCTTTATTTGCCCTGGACCGTCTTCAGGTTTGATCTTGTAGACCGGCAGATCTCCCAGCTTTTCCATCACCAGGTAAGGTATTGCCTTCCATCTGTCAGCTATCTTGTGTTTGCCAGCAATACCCAAATTTCGCAGCAGGACTCTGTCCCCCGGCTGGAGCTCCTGTGAACGCACTCTAGCATCATATCGATGTTTGTTGCGGTCTGCGTTCTTCCGAGCCGCAGCGGTAGCTAAGCGATAAGCATCCCGCAGCTTTTCTTTTAGTCGGGATACATATTGCTGATGAGTTTCATAGCTATCTCCATCCTCTGATACACCAAAGCACAAGTCTATGGGTAATCTTGGTTCTCGCCCAAACATCAAGAGATATGGGGTGACTCCCGTAGCATCGTTCTTTGTGGCATTGTAGGCATGCACCAGAAATGCGACATGCTGGCTCCAGGTTGCCTTCTGCTCTGGTCGCAAAGTTCCCAACATATCTAATAGGGTTCGATTGAACCTCTCTGGCTGAGGATCACCTTGGGGGTGATAAGGCGTTGTCCTAGACTTTTTAATTCCTGCTATCTTCAGCACCTCCTTCAGAAGGTGACTCTCAAAATCCCGCCCCTGATCAGAGTGTATCCGAGCCGGGAATCCATAGACTGAGAAATATTTGTCCCACAATACTCGAGCAACGGTGGTGGCCCTCTGATCACGTGTGGGATATGCTTGTGCATACCGTGTAAAATGGTCAGTCACTACTAGAATGTTTCCAACATTCCTCTTGTCTACCTCTACAGACAAGAAATCAATGCATACCAACTCCAAAGGTTTGTTGCTGGTGATGTTCTTGAGATATGCAGCCCTCGTGGGCAGAGTTTTCCTTTGAACACATCGAGCGCAAGTCTCACATTTCCTGCGAACATCTTCAGCCATTCGGGGCCAATAGAACCTACTACGAATAAGTTCCAGGGTCCTCTCCATCCCTAAATGCCCAAAGTCATCATGCAGGGCCCTCATGGCCAGGGCTCTGTACTTTTTTGGCAGTACTAGTTGTGCTCGTTGTTTTTGTAAAGGGTCAGTGGTCATTCGGTGTAGCACTCCCTGAATCAGTTTTAGTTTGGTCCATTCTCTCAATAGTAGTTTACCCTCCGGGTTAGGTGGGACAACCGCAGTTGGGCTTCGCCCCTCCCTTTTGGCAAGTAGTGTATCACGAATGTCAATATCTTGCCGCTGGGCTTCTTGCCAGTCAGCCGCATTGAGCATGGGCAAAGGAGATTGGTCTAATGCAATATAGTTCACCGAAGCAGAAGGCATGCATTCAGGGGGCAGGCCCAAAGCTTCTGCAACACATCCCTGAAAGTCTTCACGGGCCTCTGGCTCTCGGCGACTCACACTGCAAATAGCTCTCACTCCATCTGTGGGTATCACAGCAACTTCTGGAGCCTGCGGACGCCTGGACAATGCATCTGCATCTACATTGCTTCTCCCTGATCGGTACTGAATGCTGAACTCATAGCTAGCCAAGGCGGCCACCCATCTCTGCCCTGTAGCATCCAGCTTAGCACTTGTTAACACATAAGTCAGTGGATTGTTGTCTGTCCACACCTGGAACTGAGCACCATACAAGTAGTCTCGAAATTTCTCAGTGATGGCCCATTTCAAGGCCAAAAACTCCAGCTTGTGGGTGGGATAGCGAGTTTCACTATCAGACAATCCTCGGCTGGCAAAGGCTACAGGTTTACATTTGCCTTCCACTTCCTGGTACAGGACTGCTCCCAGACCCTCCAAACTGGCATCAGTATGCAGGATAAATGGTTTGCTTGGGTCAGCAAAAACTAGGACTGGAGCATGAGTTAGGCAAGTAATGATTTCTTGAAAAGCCCTTTCACATCTCTCATCCCACCGTGGCCCAAATGGTGCAAAGGGGCCATTGTGTCTCTGCACAGGAGGCTTTGGGGACCTCCCCTTATTCTTGGACTTAGATTTGTTCTTGCTGGACTGATGTCCCCTGGTAAGATCATTCAGAGGCTTTACAATCGTAGCATAGTTTTTCACAAATCTGCGGTAGTAGCCACTAAATCCAAGGAAGGTCTTGAGTTCTCTGTAGTTACTTGGACGTGGCCATGTAGTGAGTGCTTCTATTTTATCAGGATCAGTACTCACACCTTCTTGGGACACAATGTGACCCACGTACTTCACTGAGGTTCTGCAGAACTGGCATTTGTCAATTGAAAGCTTCAGACCATAATCCTCCAACCTATCAAGCACTTTAAGAAGTCTTTCTTCATGCTCCTCTAAGGTTCTTCCAAACACAATCAGGTCATCCAAATAAACTAACACTTGCAGTAAATTCATGTCTCCCACAACTTTCTCCATGAGACGTTGAAAGGTGGCAGGTGCTCCAGAAATCCCTTGGGGCATGCGTTCGAACTGATAAAACCCTAATGGGCAGATGAAGGCTGTCTTCTCCTTATCTTCTTCTCCCAGAGGGATCTGGTAGTATCCACTTCGAAGATCCAACACAGAGAACCACTGGCTTCCCAGCAAACAGTCTAAGGCGTCTTGCACTCGAGGCATAGTGTACTGGTCGACCACCGTACGGCTGTTTAGGGTGCGGTAGTCAATACACACCCGGATTTTCCCATTCTTTTTGCGGACTACCACGATGGGTGAGGCGTATGGGCTGCGGGACTCTGTAATGATGCCATTCGCAGCCAGCTCCTGAAGATGATGTCGCACATCTTCCATCTCAGAGAGAGCAATCTTCCTAGATCTCTCCCTGAAAGGTCGAGAGTCATGTAGTCTGATATTGTGCTCTACTCCTTTTGCACATCCCACATCCCACTCATGCAGTGAGAACACCTTGGATCTTTCACAAAGTTTCTTCCTCAGGCGATCTTTCCAGTCCTCGGACACTGGTGAATCTCCAAAGTCAAACTTTGCTGGGTCTATTGCCGGAACTGGAGTTTCATACTGGGGTTTTACAATCGACTCAGGCTCAAAGAGGTCTGCTATCTTTTGTCCTTGCTTCACAAAAATATCACGACTCGTTTCATTAGCAATCAGTATAGTCACCCTTTCCTGGGCTTCAGCAGGTAGGGTTATGACTCCACTGGGGACCAGCACTCCTTCAGGGAGCTCTCCTCCCATCGGCTGCTCTATCATTGCTAACGTCCCTTTACTGCCTTTCAGACAGGTACTCATGACAAGCACTTCTTGCTCCGTCCTTGCAGGCACTACTAAGGGGGTTGTGCCCGCGTACTTCAGTGCCCCAAGCGGTAGCTCAGATGTGTCCCTTTTAGCGCTCTCAATTTTCCTATAGGCTTCAGCACAAAGCGTATGGATCATCAGGGTATTCAGGTACTGGTCCCCAGCCCGCCTTCTGCAGTAATCCGCGAGTACCTTGAAGAGACTGGAGTTGGTCCCTATCAGCACAGACACATCAGAAGTCCCTTTAGGGTCAGGGCATATTAAGGCAGCTGTGTCTACCTCTTCTCTCACCCCAGCAACCTCCTCTGGGAATTCCAGGTGCACTATGACATACCCTTGATAGGGGTATTCATCCATGCTGAGGCCACATAGGCCAAGGCCAGTCAGTGGCTGTATAGGCAGGTGCCTAAGCATCTGTTGGTAGAATGACTGAAATATAATAGTCACTTGAGATCCAGTGTCAAGCACTGCTTTACACTCCACCCCTTCGATCCTCACCATGACCTCTGCTCGAGGCCCTATCAGTCCTGCAGGGATCCCAGCTGGACAGTCTTTTCTGGGGGAATCTTCAAATCCTGCAGACCTGGGGGGTCCCCGTCCCCAGACCCTCTGGCAGCTACCGGATCTCTCCCAACTGATCCTCAGCTTTCCATACACTAAGGAGGGGTTTTCTTCATTACGGCACTTGGCAGCACTGTGTCCATCCTGACCACATCGGTAGCAGAAGAATTGACCTTTCCCCCTTCGCCTGGGGGGGATGGTGGCTCTAAGTGCGGGCTTCTCAATCGCCACAGTTTGAGGCTTCTTATTCCTAGAAGTCTTAACTCGGTCAACGGTACTTTGCAGCTCAGCTATCCATTCCGTCAGGACCTGCATTTGTTGGGCAAGTTCCTCTCTGGTGCTCACCATCAGTACACTGGCCATTTGCAGTGGTGTTGTGCTGGCTGGCTCCGATGTTTGGGCTTCCCAAAACTCACTGGCAGCCTGCCTTTCTTCCTCCTCTCGGACCTCTTTTATCAGCTGGGAGTAACTTGGGGGATGTTCCCGTCGTTCTCTTAGCCGGAGATGAAGTAGAATCGGGTTCTGATACTGAGTTCCTCTTACAATTTGAGCCAGTCTGGTCTGATCCATCTGCTCAGCAGTCACTGCTCCCCTCATGACAGCTCTCTGAAGCAGTCTCTCCAGTCTCTGTATGTAGGCTGAAGCCTTCTCGCCCTTTTGTTGTCGGGAATTAAGGAACTTACAGTAGCTGTCTTCAGGGCCCTCTACGCTCCCAAAGTTGTGTTCAAGGGCCTCTAGGCAGTCCTTCACACTGACCCCAGGGTCAATGAGCTTCAGGGTGCGAATCACATCTAATGCTGGGCCGCCAAGGCTCTCTATAAGGCATCTTCGCTTTTCTGCATCTGGTACGGCCCACTCTTGCAGCATTTCAGTGGTATGCTCTAACCAGGGTTCAAACTCCTCCTCCCCAGCAAATAATCTTAACTTACGACAAGAGTCTGACTCAGCATGGGGCAGCACAACCTTTTCCAATATTTGCCCCAGAGCTTTTGTCCAATCATCAGCCGAGGCTGCAGCCTCCGAGCTAGAAGCTGCTGAGCCAGGGCCCAACAAACCTGACATATTAGCCATTATACAAACAGTAATTTCCTCAAAATATAAGCACAAACAAAAAAAATATATAAATTGTTTCCCAATGTAGTGGATCACTCAACAGGTGCTTGCGAGGGGTACTGACCCAGGCGATCCCGGACGAGCCCCCAAAAATGTAACCCTTCTGCCCGTCAGAGTTGGCAGCAACAAGGGCCGGGTTCAATATCTAGGGGTTCCATTCCAATAACACAATGCAAACCGGCTCGAGCCCCCACCCAGTGACCTGGGACAAATATATACCACCCCCGCTGGGCGCCTCCAAGAGGCAATACTTCCCCTCTCGCAAGCACATAGTCTGAGTGTAGCAAAAGTCTTTTAATAACAGAGAGAAACAATGTGGCATTATGTTGGGGAAACACCACCAACCGGATTCATAACACAACCCATGAGCAAAAACAACCCCACCCCAGGCAAATTGGGGCATGCCCTTTTCCCTTTGGTTCTTGAGTCCAGCAACCCCAAAAGTCCAATGCCCCAAAAGTCTCTGTCCCTGGTCAGGGCAGCCCCAGAGTTCGAAAGTTTATCGGCGGAGCTTTACCTCCCAACCTGGGTGGAAATGGGACGGGGGTAAGAGGCACCTTACGTGATCTGAAGCTGACCGCCCCATAGCTCCATAGCGGCGCTCCGCTCCGCTCCGCCAGCCGCCCCACAAAACTCCTTCGCGCAGCTGCACTCCGCTCCACCAGCCGCCCCACGAACTCCTTCACTCAGCTGCGCTCCGCTCCGCCAGCCGCCCCACGAACTCCTTCGCTCAGCTCCACGGCCCACAAGCAGCTCCTGCCATCCACACACTGCTCCGTGTCGAACTGCTTCGCCAGCCGGCCCGCAAACTGCTCCACAATATATCTTCAGGCTCCCCCACTACTTAACACAACACTCAGTGATTTCAGCGCTTAGGTGAATTCAGCTTATAATAGGGGAGCCCCAGTGCTGGTGCACTGTCAGCCCAAAGTGAGCTCAGCAGCCTGTAACTAGACTTCTAATGAAATCAAAATTAGCTCTGATATTCCACAGTGGAGAGAGGAGGAAGTGCAATTAGCATGTAAGGCCCTCACCAAGGGGCCCATGCCACCAAGTATTAATACTTGTCCCCAGCCTCTCTCCATTCACACAGTTTTGGAACCCATGACCCTTGCCTAGCGAGTGCTACTTAGATGATGGTGAATCCCTCCATCGTAACAAAAGGCCACGTACAGTTCCAAGCAGAGTTCCCATAATCAGGGTAATAACAATTTATTCTTCCTGCCCCAATAACAGAGACACTGGGGATCCCACAGCAGCCAAAGTGACCATTTGGGCAGCTATGGTCTCATTCTAGGCGTGGTGGGTGTGCCTATGCAAATGAGATCGGCCCCTGAAATTCTTTTCCACAACTTGCCACACCTCACCACCAGATGTCAGGGTGGAGCTCATCCTGACACTGCTTACATACCCTTAAGCAATTATCTCATTTGCATATGCTCAGTACCAACCATTACCTCAGAATTATGATTGACAGCTCTGACCTTTAGAACAAGTTATAACCAATGTGGACGAGCTGTGGCCAGCTAGCTAGTCAGCTAGCTGACCTTCCTCTCATCCCGTACTGCACACAGTAGCTACCTATTGGTATCCTTGCACATGCTCACTGCAATGGGTGGCACGTAATGGAGGCCGAGGGAAGCCAAACCTCATGCAGCCGAGTGGGGAGGAGGAACATTGGTGTATTTGGAGTCCCTGGAAAAATCTCCCCCTGCCATGGCCCCAGGGCTGGAGGAGCTCTTGCTCCCCACCATGGCCCCAGCAGGGGCAGAGAGCTTTTCCAGTCTGAAGGCTGCAGCCAGGGGAGGGGAGGAGCGAGTGGGGCAGGGCCTTGGGGGAGAAGAGGCAGAGTGGGTGTGGAAAAGGGGCAGGGGGCCACAGGGTAAGAGACGGGACTGGGCCATAGGCAGAATGGGGGTGGGGCCATGGGCAGAGCCACAGGCAGAAGGGGCGGAATAGGGGAGGGGCTCTGGGAACCCCAAGCTCGCAGCCCCTCCCCCCGGGCCCTGCCCCTGGCTGGGGCCATGGTGGGAGGGGGGAGCTGAGAGCAGTGAGCAGGGGCCTTGGCTGGAAGAGGCAGGGCAGGGGGCTAGCCTCCCCAAGGGGAAGCTTCACCTGCCTCCCAAGCTCTCTGCTGTTGTTTACCTCAGAGCCTTGATTCCTTTACCTGTCCCTATTGCTCGTGCGCCAGACTTGGGCCCTTTTGTGGCCACACTTCATTTTATGTGATTTTTCACTCTTGGGTATCCTCAGCCCAGAGGTTTCTCAGCTCTAGTCTATATCATCCAGTGGCAAGTGACCTGCAGTTCTAGTTGGTGAAGTGACTCCTGCTTATTCAATAGCAAAGACAGAGACACAAAAATGGAGGTTAGGATTACAAAATGGAGTCTGGGGAATTTTTTCCATATAAAGAGGAATGTCACAGGTCAAGGGGAGCAGCTAGATAAGAGCTGGGATAGTTCATTCTGCAGGTGGTGGTGAGTCAGAAGTGTGTGTCCTTCCTGATTGGGACAGAGAAGTTGGAATCGGTCACAGCACTGATACAGGCTCTCAAAGGGGCAAAGAAAATTACTCAGGGAACTACAGGTGGGCATTGAGCACCTAAACTTTGCATGCTGGGTGGTGGCTCCCAGTCAGGCATTTTGTGCCCATCTAGCATCGGCCTCCTCTGGAGTGTGAATGATAAAGGTGATGAAAGAAGATTTAGAAGTTTGGGAAAAATACCGGAAAGAGTTTAATGGGATTTCAATATGGCATTCGGACTGATGGCTCAGAACTGAGCTACAGGCACAGCCTGAGAACTTCGGAGGCATAGGTTTGGAGCTTTACTTTCAAGGAGAGTGGTGTGCACGGAGGTGGCCAGAAAGCTGGGTGGCTTGGGGCATTCACTGTTTGGAAAACAAACATTCAGAAAAAAAAGTCTGTTTCTTGTGTGACAACCAATCTATGGCCCACATTGTAAACAGGCAGTCGACTAAGACTGCTCGGGTAATGAGGCTGGTAAGAGCCTTGGTTTTACACTCTTGTGGTTTAACACCCTTTTTCGTCCAGTGCATGTCCTGGTTAATGTTGTTGCCAATGCTCCATCTTGATTTCAGGCTGACAGATTCCGGGGACTCGCTCTGTTGGCCAGCAAGGATTTGTGGGCAATGCCCCAAGAACTCTGGAACCTTGGCTCAAGACAGCTGTGGGACTAGTAGAGGACTTTGTTGCTCTGTAGGCTTGTAAGGCCAGCCTCTAAAAGTTCAGGGAATTTTGGGCACAGGAGAGGCTTTACCATGGGGGCCCATATCTACACATTAGGTTGTGCACGATATGTGGTGTTTTTGACCCACCGTGGTTTGTCTCCCTCCATTATCTCTGTTCAGCTAGCAGGCCTGTTTTATGGAATAGGTTGGTAGGTTTCCCAGACCCATGTGGGCATATTTGTAGTGGAAACTCTTTGAAGGGTAGGCCAGGAGAGAGGGGTACCAGAGAGGGGTACTCATCACACTGGAAACCCTGACAGGATTATTACAGGCTCTGCACTGGGTCTGCAACCGTGGGAACGAGGCCATTTTATTTAAGGCAGTATTTGTTGTTGCCTTCTTTGGCACTTTTAGAGTGAGTGAGCTGATGCCTATGGCAGCTGCGGACAGATCCCAACGTGTGTTAAATGTAACAGATGTGCAACTATCTGCAGGAGCAGTGTCCCTGCATTTAAGGCACTCAAAAACAGACCTGAGGGGAAAGGGGGCTTATGTGGCGTTGAAGGAATGTGCAGATGGCGCAATGTAAAGGCAATAAGAGTCTTGCTAAAAATCTGAAGCCTACAGCCGGGACTACTCTTCAGACAGTGTGATGGCAGTTGCCTGACAAAGTACCAGTTTAGCACAGTATTGGGAAAAACCTTGAGCTACTGCTGTCTTGACACCAAAAAATTTAGTACTCATTCTTTCAGGATCAGCGCAGCCACATCAGTGACTACAGGTGGTTTTGGCCCATGGCAGGTGCAGGAAATCGAGGTGTTACAGGACTTATGTCCACTACAGGATGTGAGGGTATGGACTGGACAGGAATTGTGATATAGGCAGTGTGGTTGGGTGTTGGGGCAACAACCAAGCTAGTCGCTGACGCCCCCTGTGGCCAATTTCCAGAGTGGTTAAGAGAATAAAATGAATGGTTCCCAGAGGTAAAAGACCTGGGATTTTGGTGATGGGCAGGGTGGGGACCCCAACCCACACAGGCCACAAGGTCAAACCTTGGCCCGCAAAAGCCACAAGGTATCACCTTATCACATGAGCCCGAGGCCCATCACCAAAATTCCAGGTCTTTTATCTCTGGCAGCAACGGGGCAGAAGTAAGGATGGCATGGTATGGTATTGCCATTTTTACTTCTGTTCTGCTGTCTTCAGAGCTGGACCCTCAGTCAGTAGCCGCCACTCTCTGGCCACCCGTCTCTGAAAGCAGCAGCACAGAAGTAAGGGTGGCCTGGTATGGTATTGACACCCTTACTTCTGTGCTGCTGCTGGTGGGGCACTGCCTTCAGAGCCGGGTGCCCAGTCAACAGCCGCCGCCCTCTGGCCACCCAGCTCTGAAGGCAGAAGTAAGGGTGGCAATACCGCAACCCCTCCCCTCCCCCAATAACCTGCGATCCCCTGCAACTCCCTTTTGGGTCAGGACCCCCAGTTTGAGAAACACTGGTTCCCCCATGAAATCCGTATAGTATAGGTAAAAGCACACAAAATACCAGATTTCATGGGGGACACACCAGATTTTACCATCTGTGACACATTTTTCATGGCCGTGAATTTGGTATAGTAGGGAGCCCAGTAAACCTGGCACCAGTTATGGGGTATATGGTAAGGAGCCCTGAACTCCTGCACTGGAACCAATTCAATATTCACTTATAGGAGTGTATGGGGGATGGGTGGGTAGTGCCCCTCCCTTACGTTAAAAAGTTTAATAAAAGTTGCAGCCTGCCACTTAATTCCATGCATATGTCTGTCCTCATTTTGCTGCTGTATCCACATTAGTGTCAATATGTATCTTCAGTTCCTTCCACCAGATGGCACCATGTAAATAAATTGCTCTTTCCAAGACATGACATAAAAAGTATATTTTTATTTTGGCAATGCCTAGGGGGCCTGATCAGACACATAACAAAAAGACAATCCCCTCCTCAAAAAATAATAGCTATGGTTTTAGCCTGGTTAATAAAATTGGTGAGTGTTTGAACTTCTAGCTTTCAAAGTTGGGGAGATGATTTTTGGAAACTGGTTCAGATCCCGATCTGCAGAAATGTACAACAGAAATTTCCAAATAGATAGGTCAAATTATTGTTAGGGTTCCAAATTCTCTGCAATGGCAGAGCAAATAACAATAATTTAAAAAAACAGATGAAGCAATTTAAAGTTTCTGGTTCAAACTTACATTTTCCTCAGTCTTTTAGTTAAAATGAGAAGGTTAAATTTCAGATGAAAACTGAGATCATGCCTTCCTAAGAAGACATTCTTCAAGTGCTGGTCCCTACGTGTATTCCACTGTGAGTATGCATGTGTTCTATGCTCCTGAGACTGGAGAATTCTTGCAAGTAGTGTCTGCTGGTCTACAGCTATGCCCCTGGACTCCTCATGTTCTGCACGGAGGGTGTAAGGGACAGAGCAGACCAACAGTCTCTCCAATCCCTTCTTACTGCTGCATGGCCTGAGTTGGAATCCTTGAATGACCAGAGCGTCTCCTTTCACTTCTTCCTGTAAATATTCAAAGGTTTTTTTATATTGTTCTTAGTTTTGTTAGTGTTTTTATAGTTCTTGTTTAGCTAGTGTTAGTGTCTCCTGGTGTGGGACTTGGATTATGCCCAAGATTCTAGGCTTCAAAAACAGTATTTTCTACCCCACTCCTTTTTGCTCAGAGATGACCACCAGTGCTGCCTCTCCTGCCTCGGCGAGGTGCAGTATCTGCTGCTCCTTCCCCAAGCAAATGCAGCAGATGCATGCGGTTCAACTTTGGAAACACCTTATGGAGCAGACAATGAGGCCCCAGCCAGACCCTCTCACCCTCTACATTGACCAGAGTTGACAAAGAGCACATCCCCTAGTTCTGTGTCAGAATCCAGAAGGGAGGGGGGTAGAAGGAAGGACCCTTTGGCTGGGACCCCACATAAGATTAAGGGGTACTCTCTCACAAACACAAAAATAGATTCCCCTCCTAGACCTTCAAAGAGGAGAGATCCCTCCCCGACTCCATCCAGGTCAGGTGAGCCCTCACACCCAAGTCATAAGGTCTAAGTTGCATAGGTATGTTCAGCAAACTCACAGGAGCAAAACTCCTGCAATACCAGCCTCTGCACTGGCTTTGAACCGACTGCCATGCGACCTAAAATGAAATACCAAGACCCAAAAGATCAGGAACTGCTGGTACCACCGAAGATCGTGAGGTTAGTCTCATTCACCAGCAGTACCATCATGGACCCATAAGGAGGCACTGTCTACACCTGCTCCAGTGGTATGGAGTGATAAATCACAATCTCCAAAGGTATCAGCGGCTTATACCACTCCTGACAAAATCTTCCTCTTCCCAGACCCACAATCTTCCTTGTTATTAGGACCAGTTCTCCCAGGGAGATACAAATGCCTGTGGGAATCCAGGACTCTTGGAGAAGTTTATCCCTGGGTCCACCCACTAGCAGCTGTTTCCTCTTCACAGATCCATCGGCACTGCCTGTGGACCCAAATCCAACCCTTTAATTTTCGGGAGAGTCGGTTGTGCTTGTGGAGCCAGCTTCCTCTCCAGCCAGAGAATTCAGCCCAGGCAGGGGTTTGAGAATTTTGTGGGACAGGCCTTGGCCACATAGGCAGGAACTTCCTCCTCAGAACAGTTGGTACCCAGTGTCTTAGGAACCACCACAACCCTCTTCAACCCCTCATACTAGCCTTACTGGGACCCTTAGGATTCTTACATGCATTACCCAGAATCCATCCATTCCAAAAGGGAATCTTCTCCAACGGGCAAGTCTGAACCCCCTAAGTCACTAGAAGAAGAGGAAGATGAGCCAGAACCCCAGGTACCACCAGTTCCAACAAGGATATCATCCTTGGCATCCAATGGGGTGGTTGCTTCAGCCTCTCTGTCTCCCCTGGACAATCATAGACAGTTCCAGGAGCTTTCACAATGAGTAGTGGAAGAATGTCAAATCTCCTTAAAAGAGGTCCAGAACCATGAGCATAAGCTCCTGAATATCCTGTAGCCTATGGGCTCCAGTCAGTTTGCTCTCCTGGTAAATGAAGCCATTCGAAAACTGGTAAGGGCTGTGTGGCACAAACCCGCTACCTGTGTCCCTATCCTTGATAGGCCAGAGAAGGGATACTTTGTCCCAACTAAGGGAGCAGAGTTCTTGTTCACCCACCCTGGCCTGAACTGGAGGTTCAAAATGTGGTTGAGGATTTACCGTTCAATAAGGCTAATTTTTTTCAACCAAAAGACAGATGAGTCACTCATTGAAAGACGAGTGACTTTGCTCCCTCGGTACTTGACACTTACTAACCTCCCTTCAAACCGCTAGCTACATATTCTGTGTTTTACCTATCAGTGAAGGTCACCTTCCTAGTTGCCATAACCTCAGCCAAAAAGGTATATGAACTGGAGGCCTTAATGGCCAATCCACCATATACAATATTCCATAAGGATAAGGCCTGGCTATGACTACACCTGAAATTTATTACTAGCTTTGGAATTTCATATAAACCAGTCAATTTACTTACCAGTGATTTTCCTGAAAACCCATGCCTCTAGTGCAGACTTCATTCCCTCAATGTGCAAGGAGCATTGGCATTCTATCTGCAGGGAATAAAATAGATCAGGAAGTCACCTAGATTATTTGTTGCCATAGCAGAACAAATACAAGGACAGGCTGTATCTTCTCAGAGTATCTCTAAGTGGATCTCTAGCTGTATCCTATTCTGTTATCCGTTAATGCAGCTTCCTCTGCTGCACAGGGTAGGGGCTCACTCTGAGAGTTCAGGCAGCCTCAGTACCCAGAGGTGGCAGGTTTGTATAATTTTTGGTGGTGCACAGAATGGGTCCAAGTCCCGCCCCCACGCCCCGCCACACCTGTCTTGTAAGCCGATATATATTTTTTAAAATAATGTAAAAATGGATTGGAAACAGTAAGCGTTTAACAGTTTCCCTGTATTGCGCAATGTGGGGGGATGAGGGCTCTGGCTGGGGGTGTGGGCTCTGGGGTGGGGCTGGGGATGAGGGGTCTGGAGTTTGGGAGGGGGCTCAGGGTGGGGCAGAGGGTTGGGGTGAGGGTGGAGTGAGGGCTCTGGCTGTGGGTGCGGACTCTGGGGTGGGGCGGGGCTGGGGATGAGGAGTTTGGGGTGAAGGCGGGCTGCCATGGGGCTGGGGCCAGAGAGAAGGACTCCACAGTCCGCCCAGCCCTCTCCCTGCTAGCAGCAGTGAGCTCCAGGGGAGGGGCCACCCAATACCATCACTGCACATGCTCCTAGGGGCCGGGCCCCTCTCAGGTCCAGAAAGCCCCCTCCCCTCCCCTCCCCTGTGGTGGGTGCCAGGAGGGGAGAGGGCTGCCATCACATGTGGCCTCCTCACCTGCTGCAGACTGCTGCCCCTCACCATAGCCTCACGGGGGATGGGGCTTCCCCTTGCCCAGCGTGGGGCGGGAGTGGTGGCAGCCGGGCGGGGGAGGATCACATGGTCGGACACTAACCTAAGCCTCAGCAGCTGCTCAGGTGAGGTCCAGACTCTGTCTCCTGGAAGCCCCCTTGGCATCGCCTCCTGGTAGGTGCTGAGGGAAGGGAGGGCTGCCTCCTCCCTCCTCAGGTGCAGCAGCCACCTCAGCCTGCTGCCGGCGCCGCACTTGTGTTGTCGGCAACAGTGGCCGGGGGCGGCAAGGGAGCGCAGCGTGGAGCTCCAGGGCAGCCACCCGCTTGAGGCAGGGATGCTCCAGGGCCCAGGGGAAGCGCACAGGGGCGGCAGGCAGGGGCTGGGGGCCACTCCAGGGGAGGAGCGCAGGGGGCAGCAGGTAGGCTCTGAACATTGGTGGAGCTGAGCCCCTGGGCCCTGAATATTCCTGGAGCCTGGGCACCACTCGCTGCCCCTGTCAGTACCATCACTTCAAGAGGTACCCATTTGATATTTGCAGGGCAGCAACGGAAGCTCCATCAACACATTTACGAGACAATATTCCTTGATCCAGGACCCCACTGATGATGCATCCTCTGGGACAGTGGTCCTGCAAGCAACTACACCACCTGCATCCCTGCACTCTCCTCCTCTCTGAGTCAACCACTGGGGAATAAACATAGAGACCAATACTCAAAGAAGAAAGGGAAGTTACTTACTTACCTTATTGTAACCAGAATTCTTCAAGATGTGTGGTCCATATCCACCCTCCTTCTCTTTTGCTTTGGATCATGACTGGATTTGCGGTAGAGAAGGAATTGGAGAGGCAGTCAGTCCGCCCCATGCCTGATATCCTCAGTGCAGAGTGCAAGGACAGCAGGTGCAGGCCAGTGGACACTACTTGCAAGAATTCTCCAGTTTCAGGCACTTGGAGCATACCGGTAGTGAAATATAGATGTGTAGGACTAGAAGGGACTTCAATAGGCTATAAGGTTACCAGGTGTCCTGTTTTCGACCGGAACACCCGGTCGAAAAGGGACCATGGTGGCTCCAGTCAGCACTGCTGACCAGGCCATTAAAAGTCCGGTTGGCAGTGTTGCCAGCACAGCAGGGCTGGCAGACTTTGTGCCTGGCTCCGCGTGGCTCACAGGAACCATGGCCAATGGGACTGCAGGGCGGCACCTGCAGGTGCAGGCAGAACACAGAGCCCCCTGGCTGTCCCTCCGCCTAGGAGCTGGAGAAACATGTCACCACTTCCCAGGAGCCTCCTGAGTTAAGAGCCATCCAGAGCCTGCATCCTGAACCACCTCCCATGCCCCAGTCCACTACCCCAGCTCGGAACCCCCTCCCACACCCAAACTCCCTCCTGGAGCCAGCACCCCCTCCCACACCGCTGCCCCAATGCTGAGTGCCCTCCCACACTCCAAACCCCTCATCCACTGTTCCACCCCAGAGCCTGCACCCTCAGCCAGAGCCCTCACCCCTCCTGTATCCCAACCCCCTGCCGGTGAAAATGAGCAAGTGACTGAGAGAGGGAGGGATGGAATGAATGGGGGTGGGGCCTAGGAGAAGGGGCAGTGAGGGAGCGGGGCAGAAAATTCAGTTTTCTGCAATTAGAAAGTTGGCAACCCTAATAGGTCATCTAGTCCAGACCCTTGCATTCAAGGCAGGACTATATAATAACCAGACCATTCCTGACAGGTGTTTGTCTAATCTGTTCTTAAAAATCTCCACTGACAGAGATTCTAATACCTTCCTAGGCAATTTGTTCAAGTGCTTAACCACCCTGACAGGTAGGAAGTTTTTTCTAATGTCCAACCTAAACCTCCCTTGCTGCAATTTAAGCCCCTTGCTTCTTGTTCTATCTTCAGAGGTTAGGGAGAACGATTTTTCACCTTCCTCTTTGTAACAACTTTTTATATACTTGAAAACTGTTATCATGTCCCCCCTCAGTCATCTATTTTCCAGACTAAACAAACCCATTTTTTTCAATCTTTCCTTACAGGTCATGTTTTCTAGACCTTCAATCATTTTTGTTGCTCTTCTCTTGACTTTCTCCAATTTGTCCACTTCTTTCCTGAAATGTGGTGCCCAGAACTGGACACAATATTCCATCTGAGGCCTAGTCAGCCTGGAGTAGAGTGGAAAAATCATTTCACATGTTTTGCTTGCTACAGTCCTGCTAATACATCCCAGAATGATGTTCGCTTTTTTACAACAGTGTACATTGTTGATTCATATGTAGCTTGTGATCCACTATTGCTCCCAGATCCCTTTCCTCAGTACTTCTTCCTAGGCAGTCATTTCCCATTTTGTATGTCTACAACTGATTGTTCCTTCCTAACTGAAGTACTTTGCATTTCTCCTTATTGAATTTCATCCTATTTACTTCAGACCATTTCTCCAGTTTGTCCAGATCATTTTGAATTTTATCCTCCAAAGCACTTGCAACCTCCCCCCAGCTTGGTATAGTCACAAACTTTATAATGTACTTTCTATACCGTTATCTAAATCATTGATGAAGATATTGAATAGAACCACAGCCAGAACTGATCCCTGTGGGACCCTACTTGTTATGCCCTTCCAGTTTGACTGTGAACCACGGATAACTACTCTCTGGGAATGATTTTCCAACCAGTTATGCACCCACCTTATAGTAACTCCATCTAGGTTGTATTTCCCTAGTTTGTTTATGAGAAGGTCATGCGAGACAGTATCAAAAGCCTTACTAAAGTCAAGATATACCACATCTATCACTTCCCCCTATACCCAAGGCTTGTTACCCTGTCAAAGAATGCTGTTAGGTTGGTTTGACATGATTTGTTCTTGACAAATCCATGTTGACTGTTACTTATCACCTTATTATCTTCTAGGTGTTTGCAAATTGATTGCTTGATTATTTACTCCATTATCTTTCTGGGTACTGAAGTTAATCTGACTGGTCTGTAATTCCACAGGTTGTGCATATTCCCTTTTTTATAGATTGGCTCTATATTTGCCCTCTTCCAGTCCTCTGGAATCTCTCCCATCTTCCATGAGTTTTTGAAGATAATTGCTAATGGCTCAGACATTTCCTCAGTCAGCTCCTTGAGTATTCTAGAATCAGACCCTGCTGACTCGATGACATGTAACTTGTCTAAATAATTTGTAACTTGTTCTTTCCCTATTTTAGCCTCAGATCCTACCTAATTTTCACTGGTGTTCACTATGTTAGACATCCAATTGCTACTAAGCTTTTTGGTGAAAACTGAAAAAAAAGTCATTGAGCACTTCTACCATTTCCAAACTTTTTTTTGTGATTGTCTTTCTTCATTGAGTTATGGGCATACCCTGTCCTTGGTCTTCCTTTTGCGTCTTATATATTTGTAGAATGTTTTCTTATTAATCCTGTATGTCTCTAGCTAGTTTAATTTCATTTTGTGCCTTGACCTTCCCAATTTTGTCCCTACATGCTCGTGTTGTTTGTTTATAGTCAGGGCAGTCCCTAGCCATTTGGTGCCCTGTTTGGGGCCCCAGGCCTCTGCAGGGTGGGAGGGCTGGCTTGGGGGGCAGCAGGAAAACTGCCCCGCAGCACGAGCCAGCAGAGCGGAGTGGTTTGGGGCCAGGTCACTCCACTTCCTCACTGCACTCACGGCCGGCAGGAAGTGGAGTGACCCGGCCCCAGCCGACTCTGCTCCCTTGGCTCCCAGCCTTGGGACTTGGGGACGGGGGGGACCCCCACCCTAGCACTCACCCGCTGGAAGCCAGGGGAGCAGAGCGGGCTGAGGCTGGGTCGCTCCACTTACTGCTGCCGGTGAGTGCAGCCCCGACCCCTGCTGCTGTCCTCAAGGGAGTGGGGGCAGGACTGGGGCGGAACAGGGGCAGGAAGAGGCAGGGCGGGGTGGAGCAGGGGAGGGGGCTTTGGGGAAGGGGTGGAGGGCGGTGGGGCTGGGGTGGAGCAGGGGTGGGAAGAGGCGGGGCTGGGGCGGAGCAGAAGCTGGAGCACCACGCAGCTGTGTAGGCCACCAGGAAATTTGGTACCCCAAATTTCCTGGTGCCCTACGCAGGCTGCGTACTTTGCGTATGGGTAGGGCCAGCCCTGTTTATAGTCATCCTTCATAATTTGAGCTAGTTTCCACTTTTTGTAGGACTCTTTTTTTGAGTTTCGATCATTGAAGATCTCCTGGTTAAGCCAGGGTGGTCTCTTGCCATATTTCCTGTACACAGTGGGATAGTTTGCTCTTGTGCCCTTAGTAATGGCTCTTTGAAAAACTGCCAACTCTCTCGAACTGTTTTTCCCCTTAGACTTGCTTTTCATGGGACATTACCTACCAACTCCCTGAATTTGCTAAAATCGGCCTTCTTGAAATCCATTGTCTTTATTCTGCTGTTTTCCTTTTTACCATTCCTTGTACCATGAACTCTATCATTTCATGATAACCTTCACCCAAGTGCCATCCACTTCCAAATTCTCAACCAGTTCCTCTCTATTTGTCAAAACCAAACCTAGAACAGCCTCTTCAGTAGCTGCTTTCTCCACCTTCTGAAATAAAAAATTGTTTCCAATGTATTCCAAGAACTTGTTGGATAATCTGTACCCTGCTGTATTATTTTCCCAACAGATGTCTGGGTAATTGAAGTCCCCCATCACCACCAAGTCCTGTGCTTTGGATGATTTTGTTAGTTGTGTAATAAAAAGCTTCACGCACCTCTTCTTCCTGGTTAGGTGGTCTATAGTAGAGCCTTACCACGACATCACCCTTGTTTTTTACCTTTTATCCTTACCCAGAGACTTTCAACAAGTTTGTCTCCTATTTCCATCTCAACCTCAGTCCAAGTGTATGCATATAGATAGGGATCACACATCTTTTTCCCTTTCATAAATCTATAAATTCCTACAGATTATTTCTTTTATTACAGAATTAGGATTGCTTTCTGAAAAATGATTTCCTGGGGTGTAAATTGACATTGATGCTTTCGGGTCTGCTCTAAAATACAGTGAAATCAGTGTGTGTCTTTCCATTGACTTATTGCATGAATATATTTCCATAAAAATAGGCTCTGACATGGAAACATTTCTGAAATGTAACATGGCCTTTGCTCAGAAGATATTACAATGATCTTTGAACTGTTTTTATAAGGTTGATGGCTTATAAATAGCTCACATCATTTCAATTATGCATAGGTAGGAAGAATTCCTCTTTATATCCATCAAGCACAATACTGTGCATGTTAAAAATTAATACAAACTACACTAATGATGCTTGTACTCATGGTAACAAAACAGCACCAAAAGCAAACACGGAAGAACCTAGTTATTTTGATTGTGATATCATTGATTTGCCATTAGAAGTCTCTCTCTTGTATTAAGGATATAGTGAGCATATTATCAAACCTCCCAAAACTATTGGAATAAACAAGCTATACAAACAAATGAGCCACTTTTAAATGTACAGTAGTCTTTGGAAAGTCCATTCGGACCCTGCAATGTGTCCCATTTGCCTTTGGAGGAGAGAATCTGGTCAAAGGAATATAATTTTGTTGAACTACATGTGCTTCCATTGCCAGATACAGAGAAAGAAGAAATTGTTCTCAAAATATGGCTACTGGAACACAGTGAGATTTCAGCCATGTTTCAAACTCATTGTCTGTCCATGCCTTATAGTAACTAGTGGTTCCCTAGTGAGAATTCCCTGCCTTTTTCTGTGCAGCTGTAAAGAGATGTCCCAGCATTGTTATCAGATTACAGAGGTATAGCTAATATAATCACTTAATCAAGTCCCTGCTTTTGGACATTGGTGCACCTCAGTCCCTCTTGTCTCTGCCTGTGGCACACAGCAGTTTGGTCTCTTGAGGGCTCTAATACTTTGGTCTAAAACTGTTTGTTGGGCTTGGTGTTCAGGGGCTGGGTGATGCTGGTGGCCTGTGATATATAGGTGGTCAGACTAGATGATCTTGTGGTTCCTGCTGGCCTTATACTCTATGAGTCTGAGGACAATACTGCTTATCCTCCATAGAGCAACACTGAACCTGATGCTTTGCCTCTTACAAGGGGGTGACTAGCTCGCCACCATACGAGTGAGGCATCTTGGATGTACTGAATCAGCCTAAATATTAGTGGCTTGATACCTACCTTAAATAAAGTGAAATGAAAAAATAATGAAACGGTGACTGTATTACATAGACTACTATATAGCAGCAAGGCATTTCCTGGTTGATTTGAATTGTACTGCCCAGAGGGACTTTGATCTCACAGTTTTAGAGACTGATAAACAGGTTGTAAATTTCACTTATTGTCTCTGCGTCATCTTTTCATAAGTCTTTCTGTCTATTGTCACCAGAGAATCTCAGCCGATATTATTAATGGAGTTCTGACACACCAAAACGAATTCTTCTGCACCAAGGACACACAGGAGAAATGGTCATCCATTCTTCCCTGTGCTAGGACCTTCTCATCCAAGAAGCTCATGGAAGTTTCCAGATCTCTCTGTTTTGTTCTGCTTTGTTGGGTTTCGTTCTTCTGCCTTGATGCACAACGTAAGTACCAAAGCTTCTACAAAGGGTTGTGAGCCTGGTGCTGCTGCTGTCATTGAAACAGAGCACAGTGCATACATTTTCCTGAAAGTTTCCTTTACTAAATTTATGTCAGTTATATGATCTTGCAGAGTTTAAAAATACATTCAGTGAGATATGAAAAACAGTCAGTGACTTCTTAAGACTATACTGACTTTCCTACTGCCCTTGCCTAGAAACACCGCTTAAATATTTGGAATGGACAGTGACTTTTTACAGATTCTTTTCAATATTTTTAGATAGTTGTCTTGTGTTTACAGCTGGTGCTGGACCACTATCTCATATGACCTCATAAATAAACTAGGGAAATATAGTCTAGAGATGAACCTACTTTAATGTGAGTACACAGCTGGTTGGAAAACCATACTGAGAGTATTTATCAATGGTTCAGTCAAGCTCGAAGGACATATTGAATGGGATCCCTCAAGGATCTGTCCTGAATCCAGTTCTATTCAATGTCTTCATAAATGATTTGGATAATGGCACAGAGAGTACATTTCAAGTTTGTGGGTGATACCAAGCTGGGAGGGTTGCAAACGGTTTGGAGGACAGAATTAGAAATCAAAATGATCTTGACAAACTGGAGAAATGGTGTGAAATAAATAGGATACAATTAAATAAGAACAAATGCAAAGTACTCCACTTAGGAAGCAATAGTCAACTGCACAAATACAAAATGGGAAATGACTGCCTAGGAAGGAGTACTGCAGGAAAGATTCTGGGGGTGATAATGGATCACAAACTAAATAAGAGTCGTCAATGTAATACTGTTTCAAAATAAGTGAACATCATTTTGAGATGTATTATCAGGAGTGTTGTAAGCAAGGCACAAGAAGTAATTCTTCCACGCTGCACTGAAAAGGCCTCAACTGGAGTATTGTGTCCCATTCTGGGCACCATACTTTGGGAAAGATGTGGATAAACTGGAGAAAGTCCAGAAATGATAAGTAGTCTAGGAAACATGACCTATGAGGAAAGATAGAAAACACTGTGTGTGTTTAATCTGGAGAAGAAAATACTGGTGGGGGGCAGGGAGGGCATGGTAATGGTCTTCAAGTACATAAAAAGCTGTTATGAAGAGGGTGATAAATTGTTCTCCTCATTCACTGAGAACAAGACGAGAAGTAATGGGGCTTAAATTGCAGCAAGGGAGATTTAGGTTAGACATTAGGAAAAACTTCCTAACTGGAGCAAATTACCAAGGGAGGTAATCTCTGTTATTGGAGGTTTTTTCAGAAGAAAAGGAACCATGGAGGGTAGGGGAAGAAATACCAGAACAGAGAGAATAATTATTAATTGTGTACCCGATCCCCAATTAGACTCCATGGGAGTTCTGCTGAGTGTCCCCATAGGCTCAGGCCTGTACTCAGGCCCTTGTAGAAGGATAGACATATGGGGCAGCTGGGTGTCATTGAGAGACTTAAAATCCCAGGCACTGGATCTGCTGCAATCTTAAACAAAGCAAAAATCTAGACTATCCATTACACAAAGCCCCAGGGAATAGAAGCAGTGACCATAAGAGTAAATTCTGTACCATGAGCCCCAACATTGTTTTGGTGCTCAGAGCTGCAGAACAGTTGGACTACAAGGAATCCCTTTCCTCTGTCACTGACAGGCCTGGTCAGGAGCCACTACAGGTGGGAAGGTGTTGTTCTTTGAGCTAAAGCAACAGGAACTTGTATTTAATCCTTACATACTATTTGAATAGAGGAAAAATTAACACAAATCCCAGAGCCTGCGGCAGTCCACAGCTCTCTGAGCTGTTCCTGCATCCACAGTCCCTCCTTCCAAAGTGAGCAATGACCCCTGGGCAGCCACATCCCTCATCCCTACCCAACAAGACAGCAGGCAGCCTATGGAGTAGCTACCTATGGCAGGGGAATAGCAGTCTGCTGCCTTTCTGATCAGCTACCAACAGGAGTGTGGGGAAATACAGGTAAGGGAGAAAGGTGCACCTGCTGCATGGGTGCAAACCGATGGAAGGCAATGGAGTTGCATATGTGTCCATGAAGATACAATTTGCCCTGAAGCACCTTTCCTGCTGGCAGCGATGCACAGGCGGTGCACAGGCGATGCACAGGGAGGAAAGAACCCACTTGATGCTGAGAGCTTGGTTGAGTTTTTGAGAGGGAAGAAAATGAAGTAAGAAAGGATACAGCCGTGGGTAGGAGAATGGACATATGGCAGAAGGGCAGTGTACATACCAATCTAATAGGTAATATTGGCAGTAGAATGTCTGTGCCCAATCGGGTAAAGAATGTGAGCGAAGCCAAACAGCAAAAATTAAGTTGTTTGTACACTAATGCAAGGAGCCTAGGTAACAAAATGGAGGAACTTGAGCTACTGGTGCAGGAAGTGACAGCAGATATTATAGGGATAACAGAAACATGGTGGAATAGTCGTCATGACTGGAGTACTGGTATTGAAGGGTATGTGCTGTTTAGGAAAGACAGAAATAAAGGCAAAGGTGGTGGAGTAGCATTGTGTATCAATGATGAGTTAGAGTGTAAAGAAATAAGAAGTGATGGAATGGATAAGACAGAGTCTGTCTGGGCAAAAATCACATCGGGGAAGAAAGCTACTAAAGCCTCCCTTGGGATAGTGCTTGAGGTGTGCTATAGACTGCCGGGATCCGATTTGGATATGGATAGGGACTAAATCGCGGGCCCCAGATAATCTTCATCCAAGAATATTAAAGGAACTGGCACATGAAATTGCAAGCCCATTAGAAAGAATTTTTAATCAATCTGTAAATTCAGGGGTTGTACCATATGACTGGAGAATTGCTAACATACTTCCTATTTTTAAGAAAGGTAAAAAAAAGCGATCTGGGTGACTACAGGCCTGTTAGTTTGACATCTGTAGTATGCAAGGTCTTGGGGAAAAATGTGAAGGAGAAAGTAGTTAAGGACATTGAGGTCAGTGGTAATTGGGACAAAATACAACTTGGCTTTACAAAAGGTAGATCGTGTCAAACCAACCTGATCTCCTTCTTTGAGAAGGTAACAGAATTTTTAGACAAAGGGACTGTAGTGGATCTAATTTACCTCGATTTCAGTAAGGCATTTGCTACGGTTCTCCATGGAAAATTATTAGCTAAATTGGAAAAGATGGGGATCAATATGAAAATTGAAAGCTGGATAAGGAACTGGTTAAAGGGGAGACTACAGAAGGTCACACTGAAAGGTAAAATGTCAGGCTGGAAGGAGGTTACTAGTGGAGTTCCTCAGGGATCAGTTTTGGGACCAATCTTATTTAATCTTTTTATTACTGACCTTGGCACAAAAAGCGGGAATGTGCTAATAAAGTTTGCGGATGACACAAAGCTGGGAGGTATTGCCAATACAGAGAAGGACCGGGATATCATACAGGAAGATCTGGATGACCTTGTAAACTGGAGTAATAGTAATAGGATGAAATTGAATAGTGAAAAGTGCAAGGTCATTTAGGTATTAATAACAAGAATTTCTGTTATAAACTGGGGACGCATCCCTTGGAAGTAACAGAGGAGGAGAAGGACCTCCGAGTATTGGTTGATCACAGGATGACTATGAGCCGCCAATGCGATATGGCTGTGAAAAAAGCTAATGCGGTCTTGGCATGCATCAGGCGAGGTATTTCCAATAGAGATAAGGAGGTGTTAGTACCATTATACAAGGCACTGGTGAGACCTCATCTGGAATATTGTGTGCAGTTCTGGTCTCCCATGTTTAAGAAGGATGAATTCAAACTGGAACAGGTACAGAGAAAGGCTACTAGGATGATCCGAGGAATGGAAAACTTGTCTTATGAAAGGAGACTCAAAGAGCTTGGCTTGTTTAGCCTAACCAAAAGAAGGCTGAGAGGAGATACGATTGCTATCTATAAATATATCAGAGGGATAAATATCATGGAGGGAGAAGAATTATTTAAGCTCAGTGCCAATGTGGACACAAGAACAAATGGATATAAACTGGCCATCAGGAAGTTTAGACTTAAAATTAGACGAAGGTTTCTAACCCTCAGAGGAGTGAAGTTCTGGAACAGCCTTCCAAGGGAAGCACTGGGGGCAAAAGACATATCTGGCTTCAAGACTAAGCTTGATAAGTTTATGGAAGAGATGATATGATGGGATAGCCTAATTTTGGCAATTAATTGATCTTCGACTATTAGCAGTAGATATGCCAAATGGCCTGTGATGGGATGTTAGATGAGGTGGGATCTGAGTTACTACAGAGAATTCTTTCCTGTGTGTCTGGCTGGTGAGTCTTGCCCACATGCTCAGGGTTTAGCTGATCGCCATATTTGGGTCGGGAAGGAATTTTTCCCCAGGGCAGATTGGCAGAGGCCCTAGGGGTTTTTCACCTTCCTCTGCAGTGTGGGGCATGGGTCACTTGCTGGAAGATTCTCTGCACCTTGAAGTCTTTAAACCATGATTTGAGGACTTCAATAACTCAGACATAAGTTAGGGGTTTGTTACAGGAGTTGGTGGGTGAGATTCCGTGGCCTGCATTGTGCAGGAGGTCAGACTAGACGATCATAATGGTCCCTTCTGACCTTAAAGTCTATGATTCTACGATTCAATAGATATGAAAAGAGCTTACATCTCTTTCATTGTAAGCTACGTACATTTGATCCTGAGTCACTGAGATACAAAAGCCTAGGGTGCCGTTTTTACAGAGACACTTTTCAGAACAGTACCAGGCTTTAAAGGTACTGATTATTATCTACAGAGACCAAAAAGCGTCTAAGGTCCAGCTGCCCTGGAATTCATGTCCCTGTAACATCACAGCTCTCAAGACAAAGACCTTAGTCCTGCCAACATCTAAGATGTGAACAATCTCATTGAGTTCAGTGGGATTACTCACACACATACATGTGTGCAGGACCAGAGCATGAGTGTGGATTCTTGTTTCTAGTTCTCAGGGTGGAACTCCAAGGGGCTAGTTTAGGACATTCTCAACAGGGAGAAAATGGTTGTGGGATTCGTTCTTGGTGGTGGGTCAATGAAACCTGATTTTTGCTATTTTCAGGGCATGGAGCAGAACACGTTTTTTGGTCAGACTTTCTCCGCTTGTCATATCCCTATTATTATGTGTCTCTCTGTTGAAGTTGGCAATTTTTGATTATAGATATTTTTGGAGCATGCTTGGGTTGGTGCAAAGCAATTAGGTTGGTGCAGAGTCTTCCCCTGATTTCAAAGGAATTTTATTGTATTGTTTTAAGCCATCTAATTTATGCCAAGATACCCACAGTGATGGACACAATGTGGAATTTTTTGTAAACAATATATAATGTAATAACTGGGGTTACTCTGTATTCCAAACCTCTAGGATGCCAGTTGTGTGCTCACTGTGCCATGTCTCAGACGCAAGCACACTAGGTGATTCAGCAGCTAGGCCTTGCAGGTGCAAGCCCTGGTGGGCCCCAATGACCACTTAGTCACATGGCTAAGAGAAAGGTTTTTGCTAGGACTGGAAGGAATGGGGAAAGGTTGCAATTACCCTAGGTACAGAGGCTTAACCAGTTTACAGTTCTCACTGTAACAGATTCCTGTTGAGGTCCCTGGGGCAGTCCACTTGAGAGTCAGGGCTCTTCAGGCCTAGCACTTGCCGTGCCTTCTCCAGTCCAGTCTCTATTCAAGCAAACAAGCATTTATGGGTTTCCAAGCCATGCTCAGTTAGGGGATGTCTACACTGCAATAAAAGACGCATGGCATGGCTGCGGCTGGCCCAGGTCAGTTGGCTCGGGCTCACGGGGTTCAGGCTGTGGGTTCTATAAAATTGCAGTGCAACGTTCAAGCTGGAACCTGGGCTAGGAGGCCATGCAAGGGGAGAGGATCTCAGAGCCTGGGCTCTTGTCTGAGCCTGAACATCCACACTGCTATTTTTGGCTCCATAGCCCGAGCCCCATGAGCCCAAGTCAACTGAGCTGGGCTCTGAGACTGAGCGCTGCGGGTGTTTTAATCACAGTGTAGCCATATCCACAGTGTCTCACGGGGGCCCGTCTGCCCTGGTTCCCTGCCCAGCTGCTGCAGCTCTCCCATAAGCCCCACTAGACCTGCACCCCCACTGTAATGTCCGGCACTCACGGTCTGTTCTGCAAGCAGCTCTGTTCACAGTTCCTGGGGCTTCCCTCCAGCCCCCTACTGCCGTGCAGTTCCTGCTCCCAAACAGAGGCTGGCCATCTCCTGGTTCAGGGTCTTTCCCCTTACCTGGCCACTGCAGGTAGAACAGCATCAGGGAAGGGGCTGATGGGAAACATAGTCCCCGCTTAGCCAGGAGGAAAGGGAAGTACAATGGGGAGGAGGCTGATGGAATCCATAGTCCCCTGCTTTGTAGATCCATCAGAATAAATAGTTTACCACCAACTGATATTAAATAATTATTTTTACCTTGTACAATCACTGGAAATGTTACCTTTGCAGTAGTTTTATATGTTTCCCTTTTCTACTTAGAAATCACAAGCATAAGTTGTGACAATACACCCAAAGAACTACAGCTGTCACCACTGCCTGACGAATATACAGGTAAGTTCATCCTAGATTTATCTTATGAGTTCTGCACTATTTTAATATTTCATGGAATTTCTGTAAGGATGTTTTACAAAGAATCTGTATTATCATTACAGTATTTATATTATAGTTGAGTGTCAAGGCCCAACTGAGATTAGGGTCCATTGTGCCTGGTACTGTACAAATGCACATGAGAAGATATTCCCTGTGCCAAAGAGCTTACAATCTAAATAGACAACATAGATGAAGGGTGGGAGAGGAAATAAAGGCACAAAGAGGTGGAGTGGTTTGCCAAAGGTGACACAGACGGTCAGTGCCAGGGCCAGGAATAGAGCCGTGGTCTCCTGAGGCCCAGTCCAGTACCCTATCTACTGCTTCACTATTGGCAACAAGTGGCAGCAAGCTAAGGATGCTATCCATTTAACTACGAGTGTCCTTCTGATACTCAGCCAAAAGGCAAGTGTATTGTGGAGCCCTACCAAGCAAACCCAGACAGGAGAAAAACCAGCCTGCTGAAAAAAGGTGGCTGTTTGCAGCTTGCTAAGTCTTCATTTAAAAAACTCATCTATGCATTGCACATATCTTGTATTTCTGTACTTGTTTTCCTTGTTAGGGTAACCCTCCAAGTATTGTACTAAGGGTTATTTCACGTGTACCATGACAGAATGTGCCACATGGCAGTTAACCTTGCTGTAGAAGTCTTAATATTGGAATGTTTGATTTCTTAACCTTGACGTCCATCCATGCATTAATATATGGGATTCGTTTCGGAACACATAATGTGCCTTGAAGGCAAAGCTCCACACTGAGGTAGCACAGTGACTTCAGGCAAGCACAGTGCCTCCCAGTGCAAGGAGGTGTGGGCACAGCAGCCCCTGGAGAGTGCACAGCACCTTCTCCCCACTATACCTAGGAAGGGAATGTGGATGGAGAGAGGTATGACCTGTTTTCTGCCTCTCTCCATCAATGCCCCCTTTGGAGAGTCTAGTGCAGTAGCTGAGGGCAAAAGGGCACTACTGTGTCTGACTCCTGCATGGTGATAGAAAGGAGAGGAGGTTTTTTGTATCCTGTCCTGTCTTGATATAATTTCAGGATCAGGCCCAGTATTATTCAAATTATTATATAATTGGGAACTCTGATGTGTACAGTTGCAACACACACACAATAGGAACTCTTTTATATTTATATTTACAAATATAGTTTATTAATACATTTAACACAGTCACAAACACCCCAACTGAGTAAGATAGATAGAGATACTACAGAATGTACATCTGCACATCCATGTACCCACATCATCTCCTGTAGAACAACCTGAAATGTGAGCCATCATCTTCCTCATCACCATCACCTTCTCCATCATCACCAGTGGCCATCATTCTGGTACCTCCCAAGGACTACATCTCTTTCTCCTGGCGCCCCTAGGCTGGGATGCCACTTTTATAATACGTTACGCTGAGGCCACTATGTTTGATGCATATGCAGTATGGGATTTTCCCCCTTTTCTTTATTTGTATTTCCTCACCTTACTAATGTTGGAGTGTCTTTTTCCTATAGGTTAGGATATCAGTGATCTCAACTTATCATCACATATGTCCATTCATTACCATGGCCCTTTTGTGGTTAGGTATCACATTTGTTATTTCTGTTGTCACTGGTTATTTTGGTTCTTTTCAAGTTCCAAGTTGTGGTGTACCTGTTAAGTTTAAAAGGGTATGAATGTAGGAAAGCCCCTATGCCAACCTGCTTTAACGCATCCTCTATGTTAAAGGTCACAGCCATACATGGACCTTATGCGTTAGCTCATCACTATCTATCTAGGTGAAAAGTCCCAAACATATGTATGCTACCTTTGCCTTAATTCAACATACAGGATGTGGCCTGCAGGCCCCTTGTGTTACAGCCAAAATATAATATAAATGTATAAACCTATTATAATAAAACAAATAATGAAATCTATAAGAAAATAAGAAACTTCTAAGAAAAGATATATAGGCAAGCAAGCAGGCTAGCCTTAGATGTATCTCATGTACCTGTTATGTACTTCAGTTCATTGCCAGCACACTTCTGTGGTTGAATTATGTACCTGTGGTCAGAACTTCCCCTTAAACTTTATTTTCAGCTCCCCAAATACTTGGGGTTTTCCATTGGGCCATTTATCTGTTCAAAGTTCATAGGCCTCAAGCCTTATGCTAACTTGCTGAAGCTAATGTCTTACCAGGATATAGGCCTGTAGGTTTCTCGCATTCCTGCTGAATATAATGCAAAGCAGCGACTATAACAAAGGCAAACCAGCCCACTGGGCTACAGTGCGCACACGTGCTTATGCAGACACATATACACTGAATGCCCTGTTAGCAGGAACAGTTAGCAAAGGTGGGTCTCTGTAAAACACCTGTATTACTAAATGAGCAATATGCATCAGCTCCAATTGACAGCCAAACACTTTTCATGAGAGATATTGTGGCTCTCATTCCTCTGGCCTGAGTGCCTAGCTTGGTTGACAGTTTGAATGTAATTAACTGAGTGTGTCAAACTATGGATGATCAGCAGAGATTCTAGAAATCCGTTTGCCATGGAAAAATATGAATTTTCCATTTTTACAGAGTTTCTTTAGTTTTTACATTTTGTGAAAAACAACAACAACAACATATATTAACGATTAAGTAAATTTTACTGGAAGTACCAGTCACTTATTCAATGCAATGTAACCTCCCCCTCTTGTGGTTGATTTTTGAATACGCTTTAAATTTACATAGCTAAACATACTCCAATAAACTGCTTCTGGCATATAGAAGTTACTCAATGGCGTATAGGAGTTCATGTTTTAATGCATCTCAAATATCACTTCAGCCTCCAGACAGGAGAAATTAAAGTTACGAAAAGATGCTAAAAACTTTAAAAACCACTCCTAAAGCTTGTGTCCCTGAGTTTGGCAAGGACAAATTTCACATTGATGGTAATTTGCTGTTCTATACTGTCCGCAGCAAGGCTGTAGATTAGGTTTGAAGGTAGACAATTATAGGACATATGGAAAGCATTAAACATAAACTGAAAAGAAATGAAAACGAGGCTGAAACAGCAAGGCCATTGACAACAGTAAAGAAACAATGCACTATGACTGGATCATTAGATTAATTTTATTTTATTATAATGATTGATGGCACTGGTAGGCTTCGAACTTGCTTAAAAATTGTAAATATATCAATAAAATATTGTGTTCAACTGATACCTATATATTTTGCCTAGGGAAACTAAAATTCAGCGTTTCATTTTAATTGCAGAAAAACACGGATTTTAATGTTTTTTTACTGAAGAATTTTGGGTTTTGTACCATGGAAAACTAGGATCCCCGATGATTAGGGTAGATGGTATGGAGGTGGGTTGAGACTGAAATACCTGTTGGTGACCCAACCTACAGCACCTGATATTTAAGAGAGAGCAGTTAAGATGTTTGTTATCTGAGTCCAATCACTAGTAAAACAAGTGTACCCTTGTTCTCAGCGACCTTTAGGAAGTATTTTTTAATTAGCTATTGTCTGGACTTTGTGCTTCTATGCAAATAGAATCCACACATTGGGCCATAGATAGGGCCCTACCAAATTCACTGTCCATTTTGGTCAATTTCACAGTCATAGGATTTTAAAATAGTAAATTTCATTATTTCGGCTATTTAAATCTTAAATTTCACAGTGTTGTAATTTTAGGGGTCCTGACCCATAAAGGAGCTGGGGGGGGCGTGTCACAAGGTTATTGTAGGAGGGGTGTGGTACTGCTACCCTTACTTCTGCACTGCTGCTGACTGCAGCACTGCCGTTAGAGCTGGGCAGGCGGAGAACAGCAGCTGCTGGCTGGGAGCCCAGCTCTGAAGGCAGAGCCGCCGCCAGCAGCAGTGCAGGAGTAAGGGTGGTATGGTATGTTATTATCACCTCTACTTCTGCTCTGCTGTTGGCGGGACACTGCATTCAGAACTTGGTGCCTGGTTAATAGCCACTGCTCTCCAGCCATCCAGATCTGAAGGCAGCGCAGAAGTAAGGGTGGCAATACTGCAACCCCCCCTAAAATAACCCTGTGACTCCCCTGCAACTTCCTTTTGGGTTGGGACCCCCAATTTGAGAAACGCTGGTCTCCTCCGTGAAATCTGTATGGTATAGGGTAAAAGCACACAAAAGACCAAATTTCACGGGGGGAACCCAGATTTCACGGTCCGTGATGCGTTTTTCATGGCTGTGAATTTGGTAGGGTCCTAACCATACAAAACAAAATGAGTAAATTATTATTCTCATATTAGTACCCAAGAGCATGCCAGGCACATCCCATGGCGTATAAAGGATCAGATTTCCCAGTCTGAGAAACTTAGACTGGCACCAACCCTGCTAGCTGATCTGCACAGGCAGGTTGGAGTCAGTGGGATTCCATGTAGGCACTAAGATCTGCTTGTATAAATCAACTTGTAGGCCTGAGGTCTAATTTTGTAGTGATAGGAGGGGGATGAGATAGCGGGAGGAAGGGCAGGGGCCATATCAATAAGGTGACATGGTTACTCAATAAGGCTACTGCCCAGCAAAATGGAGGAAAACCTTGATTGACTTATTATTATTGATTGATTGATTATGTGATAAAAGCACAGAATGAATAAGCAGGAGATCTACTTAGCAAGTTTCTTGGAGGCTGGAGTGTTCCATGAGAAGAGGGCAGCATGGGAAAAAGTTGTGAGAGAACCAAACGAACAGGGTATTGAGGCTGAGTGGAGTTGTTTGTTGGGTGTGGGGAACAAGTAAGAATGTGTTGGAGTATTGGGATGGGATTCATAACCAAATATTGCAGACACCATTGGTAATCCTCCTGGGGCTTCCTAGTGGAAATGACAGGTTTCAGAGTAGCAGCCGTGTAAGTCTAGTGGAAATGGGCACATTCAAAGAAATGAAGAATTAATTTCTCATCCGCTGGCAATTGCTAAACCAGTGATAGCTTCTCAATGGGAAAAGAAAAATAGTCCAGAACTAGAGGAATGATTCCAAATGATTGTTATGGAAAAATGCATCAATTTTATGCCCAGCATACAGATAGAGGACAAATACTTAGATGTTTGGTTGCCGTTTATTCAGTATTCAAAGTACATTTACTTGCGAAAACCTAGCACCTCTGTCTACCTTTAATGGCTTGATAGACAGGCCTAGGTTGGTAAATAGGAGTAGAGTCAGTAGTTACACATAGGCAAAGTTTGGGACTGGGAGGGGGGGAGGGAGGGCATTGCCCCCTCCCAAACTGCAAGCCTCAAGCAGGCAGCCTGAGAGTGCAATGTAATCAGTTCTGTCAGAATTTTGTTTATAAACAGAGTGATTAACAGGTGATTAAGATAAGAAAGGGCTGTTAGGATGTTTCCTAAAGTTAAATGAGCTGTTCCAAGTTTGGTGAACTGCAAAAAAGTAAGTAGCCTAAATCAGTGGTTCTCAACCAGTTTATCATTGTGGGCCGCAGGTTGAGAACCACAGCGCCCCCTACTAAAACTGGCCACCATCCCCTATGCCCAGAGCTGGACCAGGAAAGAAGACCTGGGCACGGGCAGGGCAGCAGCTGGCAGCCAGACCCAGACCTCACGGGGCCCGGCAGCAGCCGGACAGCAGCTGGACCCTTTCCCCTAGCGTCGCCGCGCGTGGCCCAGCAGCTGGGACCTAAGTGCCTCAGTGCACAGATGGGCAGCGGGGACCCCTGGCACCGGGCCAGTAGCAGAGCACCCGGCGTGGGCTGACAGCCAGGACCCAAGAAGGGGGCTCAGGAGCGGAGCCTCACCTAAAACCTGGGTGCTGCAGCATCCCAGCACACCCCTAGTTCCAGCACACTCCCCTTCCTCACTGCCCAGAGCCCGCCCTACCAACGTACCCACAGACCCACTCTCCCGTCCCCTGCCCCCTGCAGCATTCAGCAGCCCCCAGCTGGCAGGAGTACTGGTGCAGGCTGCAAGACGCTGTCTTACCGCCCCCTGCCAGACCAGAGCAGCAAATTTTGAATTTTTTTTTTAGCACACAGCTGGGCTGCAGCTGTGTGCTAATTGGCCACATGTAGGCCGTGGGTTGAGACTGCTGCCCTAAATGATAGAAAGTAATTGTAGATTTTTCTACAATTGTTTCAATTGTTGTATTCAAGTAACAAAGTTACTAATATCTTTCTTTGAGACAATAACTGATTTTTTTGGACAAAAAAATGCAGTAGATCTAATCTACCTGTATGTCAGTAAGGCATTTGATATAGTTCCACATGAGAAATTATTAGCTAAATTGGAGAAAGTGGGGATTAATATGAGAACTGAAAGGTGGATGTGGAACTGGTTAAAGGGAAGACTACAGCGGGTCATACTGAAAGGTGAACTGTCCAGCTGGAGGGAGGTTACTAGTGGAGTTCCTCAGGGATCAGTCTTGGGACCAATCTTATTTAACATTTTTATTAGTGACCTTGGCACAAAAAATGGGAGCGTGCTAATAAAATTTGCAGATGACACAAAGTTGGGAGGCATTGCCAATACCAAGGAGGACCCAGACTATCATACAAGAAGATCTGGATGATCTTATAAACTGGAAATGGGGTGATATTTAATAGTGCAAAGTGCAAGATCATGCATTTAGGGACTAACAAGAAGCATATAAGCTGGGGACTTATCACCTGGAAGTGACAGTGGAAGAGAAAGAGCTGGGGGTAGTGGTTGATCACAGGATGACTATGAGCCGTCAACGTGATGTATCTGTGAAAAAGGTTAATGTGATCCTAGGATGCATCAGGCAAGGTATTTCCATCAGAGATAGGGAAGTGTTATTGCCATTATACAAGGCACTGGTGAGACCTCATCAGGAGTATTGTGTGCAATTCTGATCTCCCATGTTTCAGAAAGATTAATTCAAACTGGAACAGGTGCAAATAAAGGCTACTAGGATGATCTGAGGAATGGAAAACCTACCTTACAAGAAGAGACTCAAAGAGCTTGGCTTGTTTAGCCTAACCAATAGAAGGCTGAGGGGCGATATGATTGCTATGTATAAATACATCAGAGCGATGAATACCAGGGAGAGAGAGAAGTTATTTAAGTTAAGTGCCAATGTGGACACATGAACAAATGGAAATAAACTGACAATCAACAGGTTTAGGATTGAAATTGGTGGAAGGTTTCTAACCAGGGCCAGCTCTAGGTTTTTTGCCACCTCAAGCAAAAAAAATTTTGGCCGCCCCCGCCACCCCTTTTTTTTTGGCTTTTACACCATGTTTGCACTTTGCAATGTTTATCTTGTTTGTTCGACTGTTTAAAAAATTTTTAAAAATGAAAACAGAGAATTTGTAGTTAGTGAAATAAAACAATTTCTTACTAGTGTACTCATTTAATTTTAACAAAATCACAATTACAAACAATTTAGGTTCAACTATACACTATAATGAAAAACGTTAATGTCTTTCGGTGTGCCCAGTTTCTCATAAATTAAAAGAATTTATATGAACTGAATTTTTCTGGTTTTTATACTTGTGTAGTCTTTTAATAATTCAGTGAAATCTAAATTTTTTGCAGTGGTACTTTCAATTGAAATTAATGCGAGTCCTGACAAAAAATTTTGACACATGGTGGACTTCAAATAATTTTTTAGTAATTTCAGTTTTGAGAAACTGCACTCACCAGAAGCCACTGATACTAATAGTTAAAAGAATGTGTAATGCTATAGCAGTGTTTGGAGTGAAAAGTCATTTCTTGTTATAAATTCTAATACTTTTAGAGGAGAAGTTTTAGGACTTATTAGCTCAGATAAAGCTATTAATTCATCATACAATTCTACTCCATCAGTGTCAGGAGTGTTATCAGTACTGAGCCCTAAACGTAGGTCTTGGCAGTGCTTCATGAGGTCTTCTTTGAAAAACTGATTTTTAATATTTCCAATATTATATAAAAATTCAAAAGTTTCACAGTGACCATGCAACTGATAAAATCTTTCTTCAATGGAAGTTACAGCTACATCCAAAAACAAAAAACTGCATCTTTGGTCTGTGAATACACTAATCATGATCTATTAATTTGTTCCCCATTTTTCATTTTTTTCTTCATACTGGATGGCATAAATCAACTATTTGACTTATTAAATGAATATTCAAATGTAGGATCTAGTTTTGAAGGACCTTTTTTCACAATAATCATTAGCATTGCATCAGTAATTATTGTCGGCCATGTACTTGGATCCGATCCTGTGTCAGTCTATCCACTTTCCAATAATTGTTCTTCAGTTTTAGATTTGGATAACAGTTCTTCGTTTCTGGACTCTTCAGCTGAAGAAGTAAATCTTTGGATGGATTGTGATTGTTCGTCTTTATCAGTTAGCGAAGATAATCTTTGGTCGAATTGTTGTTCATCTTTATCAGTTGATAAAGATAATCTTTGGTTCGATTGGTCTTCATCAGTTGATAAATAATCACTTTCAATGCATTGCTTAGAGCTTTCTCCTTGATTGTCAACTTTTTAAAAATACTTATTTGAAGTACGAGATAGTTTTTCGAATTCTTTTTGCCGGTAGGCAGCACCAGAAAGTTGTTTAAATTTTTGTCCCGGCATTTTAGCCCTATAACCACTGGCACTGATGCGACACGGAAATTGGCGTGAATGTCGCAGATAGGGCTGCACAGTACACACAAGTAATCACGATTCCTGATTTAATTAATCAATAACCGTTAACATTTACACATTTACAGACAGTCACACTGAATGACCGTGACACAATATTTTTCACATCACACTCCTATGGCACTACTGGAGATTTTTTTGATCTTCATGTATTTTTTTTTTCTGTACATTGGTGGATTTTTCCGGAAAAAAAGGATGGCTGGAATGCCGCCCCTGGAAATGCGCCGCCCTAAGCATGTGCTTGCCTTGCAGGTGCCTAGAGCCAGTCCTGTTTCTAACCATCAGAGGAGTGAAGTTCTGGAGCAACCTCACAAGAGAGCAATGTGGGGCAAAATACCTAACTGGCTTCAAGACTGAGCTTTATAAGTTTATGGAGGGCATGGTATGACAGGACTGCCTACAGTGGCATGTGGCCCATCGGTGAATGCTTGTAGCAAAAATCCCCAATGGCTGGAGACAGGACACTAGATGGGGAGGGCTCTGAGTTACTACAGAGAATTCTTTCCTAGGTATCTGCCTGGTGGGCCTTGCTCACATGCTCAGGGTCTAACTGATCATCATATTAGGGGTCGAGAAGGAATTTTCCCCTGGGTCAGATTGGCAGAGACTGTGAGTTTTTGTTGTTGCTGTTGGGTGGGGGGGGGGTTTGTGGGTTTTTTTTTTTTTTTTGCCTTCTTCTACAGCATGGGGTATGGGGTCACTTACAGATTTAAACTAGTGTAAATGGTGAATTCTCTTTAAACCATGATTTGAGGACTTCAGTAGGACAGCCAGAGATTAGGGGTCTATTACAGGAGTGGGTGGGTGAGGTTCTGTGGCCTGCAATGTGCAGGAGGTCAGACTAGATGATCATGATGGTCCCTTCTGACTTCAGTAAGAGTACCTGAGAAAGACTATACATTACAATTTTAAACCTAACCAGTGTCCCTTAAGTGAGTTGCCACAAGTTGTCAGAACATGTTAGTATTAGAAGAGCTGGGTGGGTCTACTATTTATTTAATTTTCTTTCTTGATATAGGAATTAGATGCAATGCTCCTGTCAGATATTTCTAAATTATTTTCTGCAAAAACGTCAGAGTGTTCAGGTGCCTAAGTAGCCCCTGGAATCACAGTTAAAGTTGCAGGGTCTGTCCCCCCCCTGCCGAATCTGAAATAGCTCCCCTGTGGGCAGGCACAGAATTCCTCTTCTTCCCGCCCTGTGGCCCCGTCGGCCTGACTGGAGCCAACCTCCCCCAGTATAGAAGTCAAGCTATGCCTGTGTAGTTACATTCAGTTTAATAAAATCCCCAGAAACAGCATGTCTTGGATGGTGCAAAATGTCACTCTGTAACATGGTAATACACTGATATATAGAAAGACTGGATGATAATATTACCACAGAATGGTTCTTGAAGCAAAATAATATCATTTTGTTTGATATTTATGTGACAATGATTTGTAAATCTCTTAAAGCTTCCTCAGTAAATAAGTGGCTGGGGTGGGGGGAGTCTAGGTGAGCATACACACTGATTTCAGGGTTTTACTTTTCTGTATGTTATAGGGTGGAGGAAAGATTTGTGATATGGAGGTGCTATCCAGCGCCAAAACCCCAACTTCAACAACCCAAAACAATGGAGTGGGGATTCAGAGCTTGAACCTGAATCTAGATCTGTATCGGGCCCCATCTGCATAATAGGCTGAACCATTAGAGCTGAAATGCCCCCAAACATTGGTGGAGGAGAGGATTTCAAACCCAACTCCCTCTTCGTGCAACTTGTTCCATGTGGGCCCACACGGAGTTCCAGTGATGTTGGTGATGCTCCCCGAGCATGCAGGAATCTGCTCCCACAGTAGATGTTGCAGGATGAGGGCCTAAACATCTAACTAAACTCGGCATCTCCAGTAAATCTAGGGGGAAATTACATTGTTTTCTTAGCTCTGGGCACAATATCCATAGACTACTAGTATATAATAGAACAAAAGTGGTTTTGAATGACTGAAAAGCTATAAAACTATTCAAAATACAGGTCTGTACATTAGGAAGTTATCGATTTATATCTCATTCATTAATGATTTAATTACAAGTTATGGAATATGTATAAATTCTGCCTTAAAAATATATCACACTTTTTCAGCAAGTAATATCATCAAAAATCCATAGTTGATGTATTATGTCAAAATGTAAGGATTGAAATGAACCAATGCATTTATTTATAATAAAGCAAACAATTTTACTATATTTTCCTTATAGGGGACATTGAATGGATTAAAAATATTCCACCAAATGTGATTTTGACATTAGGAGGAAACATATTCCCAGAACACTTACAATATGTGGAGCTGTTATTCACTCCTGGATCTAATAATGCAACCGTGAGGACTACTAAGCCACTGGACGCTGACACCCTTGAGGTAACCTGTTGATCACATTTAAGGCTTAGGTGTAATTTTTTTGACAGTTCAAAGGGTAAAAGGCTATACACATTTAAAGTGCTCATCTACCCTCTGAGCGGGGCTGTACACCAAAAAGTGACTCAGTAAAAAGCATCCTGGGCATCCTGGTCCGTCTCTCAAAGATTTCTTGATTAAATGCCTTGGTTTACAAGCAATAAGCAGTTTTCTGTAACGGCCAGCCCAGCAAACTCAGCTGGAGTTTTTCCTTCTTATGCATCATCAACAGTAATAAAAGTCCTATAGGCTAAATTAGGACCAGTCTTCCCACATCTTCAAATTGTAGCCTCAGTGAAACCTGTGCAACCGCACTGCCTGTTGTAATAATTGAGCCTTCAGATTTACCCCAAATTTACAGCTATTAGTGTTGTACAGTAACAAGGTCACAATAACACCTTTAACTCTCTGGTCCCATTTATTCTATTAAAATTTATACAACACGCCTTCAAAGAGGGATGGAAAAGATATAACTAATTAGAATGGAGGCTCTGATCCTACAAACATTTATACACATTCTTAACTTCTCACATTTGAATAGTTTAATTGGCTTCTGTTGGTGATGTATAGAACGGCTAGAACCCACATCTTTCTCCCAGGCTAGCTCTGCAGGGTGAATAGGAATACATATAGCAATAATAATGTGGTTTTGTCACTGAAGTTAGCAGATATGCCTCTGAATCTAGAGAGAGAGCAGAAGAGTCCCATTGGTACTTTTCAGAATAAA
Organism: Lepidochelys olivacea; assembly: GCF_965140295.1. Classification (NCBI taxonomy): domain Eukaryota; kingdom Metazoa; phylum Chordata; order Testudines; family Cheloniidae; genus Lepidochelys; species Lepidochelys olivacea. The sequence goes on from NC_140413.1 coordinate 191,378,832, forward strand.
ATGGCACTTTAACGAGTATATGTTTTAAAAACAAGGCTTCCAGTTCATGTAATAATTGATTTTTACCAACAAACTTTAATCTTATTTCACATTCAGATTTTTTTTTCAAACAAGTACAAATATTTACATGTCAATTTTATGCCACTAATCAGAGGCACTAATATTGGGAATGGTGTGGGTGCATATTAAAGGTTGTTGAATGGCATCCAATTAAAAATGACAATAAATCCATTGTAATAGGTTCTCTGCAGTACAAGAAAAAAGATTTTTAACATAATTTATTCAAATAGGAAAATTAGCTAAGATATTGTACTGCAAAAATCCCACCACCATGTATGCCATGACTGTGGAGCCAGATGCCAACAATATTTTTGGATCATATTGCCATTTATTTATTGACAGAAATACATATTGACAATTGTATTATAACTTCATGGATAATAAGAATGATCGAGAACAAATGATTTAGTAAATGTTTCTTTCTTTTTTTTCCAGAACAGCTACCTTTTTTATGACATTTTTTGCCAAAGGACTGGGATAGTAAGTAAAAGGCATTATATATCTACAGAATTATTTCCCCTTCTAAGTGTAACATAATTAAGCGATCGTTATTTTCCCAATAGCGCTACCCTTTGGCAGATATTTTCTTGAGAATTGTTAGAGCATATTACAGAAAATATATTTGTTTTAAAGCTACCAAGTTGAATAAAAATATTGTCTTTGTGAAACCGAATACAAGTTTTAAAAATAAAGCAACTTTCACAAACCTTTCACCAGCTTAATAAGCAATGCTAGTCTTCTTTTTCACTGCTGAGTTACATTGGGAGTGCCATGTGTTAAATAAATGTTTGAAACTGAAAGAACATCTTTTGTGTCCCTTTGAAGCTACTGTTTGATATGATGACACGTACGACAATTGTTGGCCATTCCCAGCTGCTCTTGCTAAATATCTTTTGTTTCCATTATTAAGGATGAAAAACTGAAAAATGCACGTAAATTATTCTTAAATGATATAAATGACAATTCTCCAGTATTTCTGCAAACCCACTACAGCGTTTCAATATCAGAGGTAGGAAATGATGTTTATGGTCACATATAGCAAGTGTTAAAGAAATCTTGATTTTTTTAATTACTATTTTGGGGCCAGATCATATCTGGCCCTAATGCATCCACTCAGAGAAGTTAGATGGAGAAAGCACCCCACAAATTCTTGTGTAGCTTCCCCTTGGGTACAATCTTGGCTGGGGCCTGGAGAGGTGAGCAGGGGCTGCATGCACAGTATTCCCTGCCTGAGCAGGTGGATGGGATGGGGAATGGGCAGAGCCCTCGACACGCTGATAAGTGGAGCTGAGTTAGCACATGTTGGGAAGAGTGATTTGTACCTGCAAAGGGGGTGCTGAAGATTATTTCCTTCCGGGAGTAAGGAAGGAAGAGGGAAGAATTTGAGACTTAGACTTCTGATGTTCTTTGTTTCATCTAGGCAACTGAAGTAAATCTGACAGTAATAAAAGTGGAAGCTCAGGATAAAGATGTGACACCTGATTTCAGCATCATTAGTTACAGTCTTTTGGTAAGTGCCTTTCATTTCTCATAGATTCTGAACATCAAGCTATCTTTAATAATTCAAATACAGACCAGGTCCTGGACTGTCCTGTCACCATGCTGCACAGTATTACCACTGAAAAGGTGCCAAAAGCCAGCATCAGAAGGATTACCACAGTGTAAGGGGATCATCCAGGGACAAAAAAGCTAGCAAAACAGCTCCTACGCCAACCCCCACCCTGTGGTCAGTGTAGGAAGATGTGGGGTCTGACCAGGGGTTTCCTATGCCCCGCTGATCAGCCAGTTGAGCAGGCACAAGTTACAGCAGGCTGAAAGCTATTCTAACCTATGCCAGGGGACCAGCCTGGTGCACAGCTGGCCTAGGATCTTAAAGCCATCTTTGCTATCCCCACCCAGAGGTTTGCCCTCTCTGGGTACTGTTCAACACAGGGATTCTTTCAGTCAGCCGCTTTTACATGGTCCTCCACCTGCCCAATGGAACGAAATAATTCATAGTGAATAATTTGTCAGAGAAATGTAGCCTCTATTTTTCTTAATCCGTTGTCCATGAGCAGCTTATGATTTTCTTTTATCTTTTTGTTATCCAAAATTGTTTGGGGAATCATTGTTATGAAAAGTTCTTTGGGTCAGGGTCCTTAACTTGTGTAAATCATTGTAGCTCAGTCCAAGTCAATGGAGCTATGACATTTACACCAGCTGAGGATCTGGCCCTTTGTATGGAGATGATCTGTGAGCCGTGCTTTGCAATTGCTCAATATTAAAAATTCAAGTTATGTTGGTTTGTTTTGATCGGATACATAGGACACATTGTATTGTTTTTGTTCCTTGCTTGGATGAGTGTAACTCTTAGACTCAGTTTTCCAGTGTGAATACTGGCAGTTCAAGATCTACTGTCCACAGATATTCTGTAATATTCAGTTTTTCTGAAAGCATTTCCACCACTAAACCCATTTTCTATAAGATTTATAGAAACTGCTGCAAAGGGGGCACAAGCACAGCTGAAGAAACTTGGGGAATTTTTTTATTCAAGCAAATACTCTGCAAATGCTTTGAGGTATTCATCAAATTCTAATTATCATGACCTTTTTACAAACGAGGAAATTGAGGCAAAGAGAGGTTAAGTCAACTTCGTTAAGTTCTGCTTTAACCACTAGATTCATTGCCTCCCCTCATAGTTAGTTGTTCTTTCACACTTTTTTGTCAATCTTTTACTGCCAAATAGGGAACCTCATAGAGTGAAACTAATGTATCACAAAATTGTTATTCTGATTACCAAATTATGCAAACAACTTCCTTTATTTAAGCAGCGAAATAAACTTACAAGGAGAACCCCTGACAAGTTAAAACATGTGTGTTACGTAGTGCTTTAAATACTACACCCGTTAATGCGGTGGAAATTAATGTGATTGCAAAGAGAACATTTCTCTTAGTCACAGTAATGTACACAGCTTCTAAGAAGTAAAGCTTTAGAGATTCAATGACTGTGATTGAAATAATCTGCTCTTTTACTAGATAATATTTAAGGGTTTTCAGTACATTTCTATTAATTGGCAGTGCATTTTAGACCTTTGACATATAAGGCCAGATCCTTAGCTGGTGTAAATTGAAGTCAGTGGGGCTACATCAAATTATACCAGCTGTGGATCTGGCCTTTGCTGTCTGAACTGATTAATTTAATTGATTTCAATACTTACAAGTAGAAAAGGCTAAGAAGGAGCCACTTCACAGCTGACTCCCCATCATGGGAATTCCAAAGAAGCTCTGAGTTTTGTCTTGTCTGTTTTCCTTTGGTGATGCAGATGAGGAAACATTATGTGATGCCTTGTGCATTGTAATTTTCCAAGAGAGAGAGTTACTAATCAGTTATGCAGATGTGACATTTTTAATGCCAATGTTGATCTAATAACAGTATTGCAAAGCATGATATCTTCTCCTATTTCCATCATGTTTCAGAGTAGCAGCCGTGTTAGTCTGTATTCACAAAAAGAAAAGGAGTACTTGTGGCACCTTAGAGACTAACCAATTTATTTGAGCATAAGCTTTCGTGAGCTACAGCTCACTTCATCGGATTGGTTAGTCTCTAAGGTGCCACAAGTACTCCTTTTCTTATTTTCCATCATGTTACACATTACTTTTTGTCATAAATTAGTTTGAGATCATGAAACTATGGCATGTTGGTTACAGAGACATGAAGGGAGACTAGTGATCTTGCCTTGCAGATGTGATGTAAGCTAAGTAGGTGACTGCCTTCTACAGCAGACACTGACAGAGCTCAGTAAAGAAGGGAACAGAATAGCTCCGAGACCATGGCTGTCACTCACCAGTAGGTCAGTCCATAAGCTCTATTCTCCAGATGTGGAGATTCTTTCCACCTAGGTCTGCCCTGCACAAAGGCCCCTTGTTTCTGTTCAGCTGTATGCAGCAGTAGCAGCAGCTGGTACACCTAATTCCAAAATGCATCCCATAATACTTCATGCTGGCTGCCTCTGAAGCACTGCTGCAATGGGGCTATGGTTTAGGATCCTGCTCCTACTATAGCCAATAGCAGATTTTCCACTTCAGTGAATTCAGATCAGGCCCTAAATGTTCCCATCACATGGGACTGAACAGAGAGATGGATACTGTTCTACAAGATGGGGGAAGTGCTCTGTTTCTGTGGGTCAAGGAATTTTGAGTGGCTCTGCCAGTTCCATAAATAGTGGGTCAGAAGGGCACATTGTTCCACTTATTCACCTGTTCTGTTTCGCCTCCTGTCAGCTGTGCAATACAAGGGTGTGCCAAAAGGAAAGATGGAATCTGTTAGGGGGAAACTAGTATCTTACAGTATGATGGGGTGGGGTTTGCTCATTCCCTGATGATGAGACGATGTCCAGTAAGAAAAGTGGTGAAAGAAAAAAGCATGCATTTTTTCTAACAATTGTACAAATCCATGTGAACCATATGACTAATTCATTTAATAGGGTCCAAACTCTGATTACTTTCACATAAAGGAAGGGGATGGGAACATCACGCTGAAAAAAGGTTTGGAATACAAGAAGATCAACAGTTTCAATCTAACGGTACAAGCAAAGGTACGCCACATTAAGAATACATCCCATGTGCAGGATGAACCACTTTCTCCAGTACGTAACTGTCTCTCACCTTCACAGGTTTGCTAATTCCCACTAGATTTTCTAGATCTCAGTTAGATCTAGATCTGAGAAATACATATCTGATAGGAAGAGATACAATGCCAATATTTTGCCTGACTCCAGCACTTCCATTTGAAGAGCTCACAGCCCTTTACAGACATAACTGTATTGAGTCTTACAGCATCCCGCTGAGATAAACATTAATATCAGTATTTTCCAGAGAGGGAAGCTCGGGTACAGAGGGCAGATCACTGAATCCCTTACACTGGTGAGGAGTTATTCATACGAGTAGTTCAATTGTCTTCACCAGTATGGATGAAGTCTTTGCAATGCAGCCCAGAAAGATTAATATGAGTGAGTTGCCCAATTTCACACAGCAAGTTTCTGGCAAAGCCAGGAATAACACCAGAGCTCTTGACTCCAAGTTGTGTATTTTAACCATTAGACCATGCTTCCTCTAAACTCCTACAGGTTTCTATACATTCTTTGAGGCCACGCTCCTGAGCAGAGGTCTCAGAAAATTCTGAAAGAGATCTCTCCACTGAACGTCCACTCACACAATACCATACATTTATTTCTGTGTTGTGTTTGTGGCGGGATACCTGACATCCATCTATTATGTCTATGGTATGTTTTTACTGCCCATAATTCCTTCATATAGTCACTTAACCACTCTATACGAGCTCCTTTATCCTTTCTGAGTGTGCATCATCCACTGACATCTGGCATTCTTGCCAATGTGTCTATTATTATTTATTTTATATTACCATAACACTTAGGAGCCCCCGTCATGGACTGTGACCCCATTGTGCTAGGGGCTGTACGGACACAGAGTAGGAGATAGTCCCTGCACCAATCAGCTTACAATCTAAACAGACAAGACAGACACAGGGTGGGTAAGAGGGCAGAACATGCAGCGTGAACAATGAGATGATAGCAAATGGCATGCTAGTTGTTTGGAGGTGGAAGGTATTTAGGACAAGCTAAATGGAAGGAGAGGGGACATTGAAGGGAAGGGGGTGAGTGGACAAGGAAGTGGAGAATAGGGTAAGAAGAGTAACACTGAGATGAACAGACTGTGAAGGCGGGGAGGGGGTGAGTTGGAGCAAACAGCCAATCAGCAAAGGATCAAGAAAGTCCAGTCAAAACTGTAGAAAGTTCTCGATGTCCAAAGGACCCTGCTTTGGCTGCTTCTGCCCATACTGGCTGGAGTCTTTGGCTGGCTCCTCTTTGCAGCTTTCTTTCAAGTCCACATGGTGGGAAGGAAAGACATCACCTGGGTCCCAGTGCTCCCATAAAGTGGGCGGAGTCTCTCTGGGTTCAGGGCAAAGGTGGCCCTGGCTGGGCCTTATTTTCCCCACTACCCCCCAGTGCAGTAGTCCCTGCCTTGGCTGTTTCTGCCCCTATGGACTGGAGTGTGGGAACATTTGTGTATTTACTTAAATTTTATGCTCTTTGGGGAAAGAACCATCTTTTTGCTATGTGTGTTTGCAGTGCCTAGCACAATGGAGCCTCTAGGTGCCACTATTATAAAAATAATACATAATAATATTTATTCAAGAGAATTATCTGGATTCTTAGAAATGACAAACTCAGATAAGATCAAACTACTTGAGCAGAGATACAGATACGGTAAAGCACATCACTATATTCTGTAACATCCTCCACTGGAATTATCCATATGGAAGGTGAATGATTCTGGTCCCATTGATATAATGTTCCTCATTTTCTTTTTCCTTTTGGCATATAGGAAAAACTTGGAGTCAACAATGGCACAGCATCATTGCTAATTCATGTACGGGATTATGATACAATGAATCCCTATTTCAGTCAATCAATGTACAAGGCAACAATCCTAGAAAACAAGGTAGCAGCTTTTTACTACATACTACAAATGTAAAATGGTTTATTTGCATTACTTTCATATTCATGTACAGTAAACCATACATATATCCAGTGTCAATCTTATACATATCGTTTACTCTGAGAAAGTTCACCTTTTCATTGTCCAAAATGATCATGATTTTACAACCATTGTACTGTTTTCCTTTTTTAAAACACATTGCTGCTTTTATTAGGACTATAACTGAGGCTCCCTATAACATAGATTGTCTTCCAGGAAATGAGTAATACTGCTATTGTCTGTATTCTTAATGTGAGCTTCATCACTGAGTACTCTGATGTAGTCCAATGTTCCTTAAAAGGGCACAATACTGTTCATAAAGTGCTTTGTTTATAATTTTCCACCATGAAAACTGGAAGAGAGTCATAATATTGTCAAGGTTCCAGTGCTGACTATGTATGATTTATGGCCACATTTGAATCTTGTTTCCATGATGAAAATTGTAATTTATTAATTAATATTAGAAATCAATCATGTATATTTTAAAAAGTCTTCAGTGATGTACTGTTGCAAATCACCTTTTCCAGACTGGCACTCTGCCTACTCTCCGAGAGAAGATTGTTGCTAAAGATGGAGACATAGGTATAAATGAAAAAGTATCATACAGCATCCAACATGGTAAGAGTCTTTATTCTCTGCTGAATGCATAAATTCAGGCAGTTGCCTATTATGCTAAGACCAGTGAAGATGATGATAATGAAGTGCAGTGAACAGGCAGGTTATAGCTTTCTCCACATACACATCAATATTTAAAATACTGATTTGTAAGCAAAAATAACATACTTCTGAGCCATGTGTGGGGTGCAATTTTCAAAAGCATATATGTGACTTAAGAGCCTGTTGAAAATGGAACTTAGGGCCAGATTTTAAAAGGTATCTACCTACCTAAAGATGCAGATAGAAACCTAGTGGGATTTTCAAAAGCACCACAAGGCATTGCTCTGCTCAGCATTGTAAGGCCTAAGTGACTTAGACAGATAAGTCCCGTTTTCAAAACTAACTTAACTACTTAGGAGACCAAACCCTATTGAAAATCAGTGGGATTTACGTTCCTAAGTAGAACAGGTTGGGAATTTTTCCACTGAATGTTTTTTGCCAAAAATGCTGACTAGTCAAAACCTAAACTGATCATGGGAAAGGGTAGATTATGACAAATTACCCAGTTTGAAGGAATGTTGAGAAAAAAGTTTTTAAATTGTTGAAAGGTCCTGGTTCAACATTTTTGAAGTTAAAAGTTTCAGGGATTTGGTTCGAAATGGCTTTTTGTTTCAAAATTTAATGTAGTTTCTATTAATTTTTTTAAAAAAGGGCAAAATTGAAATGAAACATTTCAAAATTATCAAACTAAAATGTTTCATTGGACCCAAACCAAAATGTTTTTCAGTTTGTTGTTCTCATAAAATTTTATGAGATTTCAACTTTTTGTCCCAGTGCAGGATGGGAAACATTTTTGAAATCTTGAAAATTCTCGCAGGATGGGAAAACTGTTTCCTGATTAGCCCTTCTCCTAACTCATCTAGGTGCTTTACCGCTGGAGTCTAACTTTTGAAAAATGGGCGTCTCTTTTAGTCCCAGAGGTGGTTCCTCCAGCGGAGGGTTGAAGCAGATGGGTGGGGTAGTGGGGGGCTGTGTACACTACTAGTGCAATGCTGTACCTGCTCCATGGACAAATAGAGGTTTCCAGTCCTCGGCTCACTCAATCTGACACCTTTCAGATGCATAAAATTCACCTTACAAATAAAAAAAGAAATAGAGTGCTGAGTGCAAGCAATTGGGCAAGGTGGAAGTGATCCTGGTGAATGTATGGAAGATGCAAAGCCAATGTTTACTGTGCCAACATTTGAGACTTGTTCACAGCAATGTGATTGCCTGTCACATGGCTTCCTGCAGCTCTTTTCCTACAAGAGAATTTGTCTGATGTCTGATTTAATCAGGCTGCTCTAGTAGCCTTGTGGGAGTGCAATGCTTTGTCACACAGGAGGCCCATGTTTGGCTTCTCAGTTCCTATGGGTTCACTCTGTCCCCAGAAGGAGAAAGCCCAAGCAAGGGGCCTGATTCAAAACCCATTGCACCCAGTGAAAACCCTCCCATTCTCTTCAGTGGGCTTTGAAAGAGGCCCAGTCTCCCAAGAGGGTCCTATCCAGGTTTCTTGCTGCAGAAGGAGTCATTACAAAGCACAGTCCTTGAGGGAAAGAAAATGGAAATAATGGGAGGCCCTTGGAATCCAAGTGTGCTTCATAAGATTTTTTTAAAGGACAATGGCAGTTCTCATGGAAGCTTCTTCCCATCTATAATGTCTGGTACATTTTGGCATACCTGAGAGGACACCAGAATTACACCAGGACTGGATCAGTTCTGCAGATAGGATTTATTTGCACTAGCCAATAGCATCTTGTTTGCATTCCAGTGGACCCTCCAGGTTACCACAGCGCTTTCTCAATTGGGGCTGACAGTGGAGTGCTGGAATTAAAGACCCCAATTGACAGAGAGAATTGCTCCTTCCTTACTGTTGAGATTAAGGTAATGATCATATTACAGCAGAGCATGTTGAATATTAAGAGTCTGAATTTCATAAAATAAAATTGGAGGTTATTATTGTTACTATTGTTGTTAATAATCAGCAGCATTAATTTGTATTATAGCTGTGACAAGGGGGCCAGTCAGGATTGCGGTCCCATTATGCTAGGTACTGTAAAGCAGAATAAAAGACAATTCCTGCCCCAAACAGTATATTTTGCCATGTTGTTCCAATCACTTGGAGTTGGTGAATATTATCAGTCTATGGAATTCATGGAATTAAACTCTGTTTTCTAGGCTACTCAGCAGGACAATGATCTTAAAACAGCTAACACGATAGTGTTGGTTACTATCCAAGATGTGAATGACAATCCTCCAGAATTTCCACAATCAAGTTATATGGTCTCGGTTCCAGAAAACTCCCCAGATGGGACGATGGTGCTTCAAGTAACTGCCACTGACAAAGATGAGGTAAAATGTCAATTCTGTGGGACAGATGCAAACATTACCTCTCAGATGTATAAAATTATACACTTGACATTACACAGCTATGGTGTATAGTCATAAAATGTATCCTGAACTTATGTAAATTACCCAAATATATTTAACAGAAACAGACACGGAATCTCATGATCCAAAGCGTTAAAACTGTTTTGTACCTCAGTTAAAATGGGAAAAATATATTTTAGTCTTTGTGAGGAAATGCGTTGCCTTGGAAAATCTCTTAATTTCAAATAGATATAAGAGTATGATGATGCATTTAGTTATTTATTTATTTGTATTGTGGCACATGGCTCTGGCATTTGGGGAGGCTGGCATCAGCCTCCTCCCCCTGTGCCCTAGGCCACGATCCTGCTTGGCCCCCTTGCCCACCGCTTGCTGTCGTTGCTCACTCCTCTCCTTTGCAGCGAGCAGAGAGCAGGGGGTCCTTGGGGGAGGAGGGCTGGAGGATAGGAGCAACTCGGCAAGCAGCGGGTGATGGGCGCCTCGGAGGAAGGGGCAGAGCGAGGACAGGCCTCAGGGGGGAGTGGTGGAGCAGGGGCAGGAAGAGGAGCAAGGCAGGCAGGGCATGGGGGAAGAGCGGAAGCAAGGCCTCGGGGCAGAGAACAGGTGGGGCCATGGACCAGGCTGTTTGGGGAGGCTTAGCCTCCCCTGGCCTATTATGCCCGCCACCCATGCCAGGACCCCATTGCTAGTTGCTGTACAAACACAGAACAAAAAGATGTTCCCTCCCCCAAGGGGCTTACCTTCTAAGTATAGAACAAAAGAACAGATAGATACAGACAGACAAAGGAATACAAGTAAACAATGAGATAATAGTATAACAATAATGATATTTATGAAGTGACCCCAGGCCAGGTGCTTAGAGCACTATACAAAAGCCATAATACAAATACATTATAAAAGCTTTTAAAAAGACAAAAATAATAGTCGCAAGTATCTTCCTTTTGATATGCACCTGTACCTTTACATAAGGTGTACACCTTACCCAGTACACTAACAGAATTACATCTGGTTGTTGCTATTTAGGAAAATGTTTTGGGGAGTTTTAAAGGCCTCTCCTTTAAGATTCAAGGCAGTGTAAAACACTGGGCACTGCAAATTTCAGCCACAGCAGATGCTCATCATTTCTGTTCCTATTCCTTGAAATAGGACCCACTTGCTGTTCTAATTGTATATGACTTATTCAAGTAAAACTCCCACTAACGTCACTGACAGTTTGCCTGAATGCAGTTTTCCTAAAAGTAGTGGGCAAATGAAGGCTGCTGTAATGTGGGTACACAGGAAGCCCCTTCAACCACTAGTTTTCCTGGCTGAGGGTGCATGTGGGGCTGTCTAGCTCTGCCATCGGCCTGAGAGGGAGCAGGGGCAAGACAGAGGCCGTGGCCCCACCCCTACCCACCAAATAGGCTTCACTTATGAAAGGACTGTCTATACTTATTGAATAGGTATATCAAGGTATACCCAGCACACTGTCACCCAGCACCTGTGTGAGGACCCAGAGAAAGATATAGAGACTCCAATTCTGCATTGTTACAGCCTCTTTACACCTCTTCTGTCATCGCCTTACTGGGGGATTCCCCAAGTCCTGGAGGATTCCACTGGAAAAAAACGGAAAGTGTACTGAGACCACTATGCTGCCATTTCTTATAGCCCCTACTGTAGGGGCATGCTAGAGGAAAGAGGGCGTGTAACCAGAGTGCACTCCACTCCATCTAGTCCAGGTTATAGCATAGTCCAGGGGGGACCATTGCAGCTAAGGCATAAGTTTGATCTGCCCCTGGAGTTGTTCTAATTTGCACTAGGTGCAGAACTGACTCTTGGCACCCTAGAATCTCAGGGGTGCATAGGGATTCCTGAGATATGCAGCTGAAAATATGGGTGTCACCGTGCCTCAGGGGGTCACAGAATACCAGATTCAGGACAAACTGCTGAGAAATGGGGCAGACCCACCCCAAACTGGTGGTTATTCTTCCATAAGATATACCAAGCCAATAACAAAAGCAAACTTCTACCTCACCACATTGGTTAGCAAGAAATGCAGTCTTCTTAGGTATCCCAGCCTTTGTTTCACCACCCAGACACTAGACTGAATGATGAGTGGTGATTTAAAACCAATTTCATCAAACAAAGGGTTCTTCTAATTTCAAGAGATCAACCATGTAGCCAGGTCAATATATAACTCAGATCTTAACCATTAATCATGCTGTTGCCAGTCCTTTAGTATCCAATATCTAAAGGTTTATTTATAAAGAAAAGAAAAAGAAGAGAATTATAATGATCAAAGAAAACAATATTTACACACATTGCAAAGTTTGCAGATCAGGTCTGTAGTAGTGATGGAATAAACTGCTGGCTTGTAAAGTCCCTGGTAACTTCCAAAAGATTGGAAGGTCCTTTTTCCCCTTGACTGTAATGCTCCTGTTAGTGTAAATCCATAGTCCAGAGATCAGGGCAGGAAAGAGGCAAAATGGGGATGCTTCCAGGATCTTTTTTATACCTTCTCTCATGTGGAGGAAAGCTCTCAATCTTAGTTTGTGGAAAAGCACATACAAGATGGAGTCCAGGGTCACATGAGCAAGTCACATGCCCTTGTATGCTTTGATGAGTCATAGCAGGAGCCATTACTCATATTCTGGCTAAAACATCCTCAGGAAGGCCCACTGGGTGGAAATAAACTTGTTCTATGGCCCATTGTGCTCTTCTATGGCCCATTCTTCTATGGCTCAATTTGAATGGATGCAAACTACCTTGTGGGTGTTACCCCAGGAGCAAACACATTTGAAATACAGGTATATAGTCAATTTTCATAACTTCAGATAAAAAAAGATACATGCATATAAACACAATAATCATACTTAGCAAATCATAACTTTTCCATCAACACCTTACATGACATATTTTGCACAAGATTTGTTGAAATTGTATAACAGTGGTAGCAACAGTTAGCTTTGATAATCATACAATGTCACCCTGCTGCTTGGGTGGTGCATCTCTTCCCCATCTCTAGCTGAACTCACCCTTTTGGAAAGCATAATTAAAGCCAAAATGTTTAAGCTGCCAAGTTCTGCTAGTTGTTCTCTCCCTGGGAATTAAGAAGAAAATGAAATAAAGATCTAGTTAAGTGGTTATTTTATTTAATAACATCTTTCCCCTCAGGATGGCTTCCGTGGAACATTCAGTCTCATTCCGGATGACAGTCCCTTCCAAATAAGTGACACTGGGATCCTGACTGTGAGGGACTCCAGTGCCTTAGACAGGGAGAAAACAGCAACTATCCTCCTGCAGGTAGTAAAAATAATGATTAAAAAAAATTAAAATCAAATCCTCAAATAAATAAGATAACAGCTAGGCTGACCTGGAAAGAGACAGGGCCAGATTCTGATATCACATTGGTGTAAATTGGGAGTAATTTCACCAAAGAATCAGACCCAGAATTTCACGCTGGAGAAAACTTGAGGAAAATATCACTACAAAGGTGCAATTTACTTGGCCTGTAACTACTTGGGATCTTCCTTGTTGTTACCAGATGTGTGTTGTTTAAATAAGTGCCGAATTTTTACTTCCTCCTTTTTCAAGGTTAAAGCTAGAGATCATTTGTCACCCTACTTTGAGGCCCACTCTACAGTCACCATATCACTGCTGGATGAAAATGACAACACTCCAGCCTTTGAAGGCACACCATACAAACAGCAGATTTTCTCCAACATGACTGCAGGAATGCCCATTCTTCAGGTATTGAAAGTGCTTATTTGAAAACAATGTCACTGTCAGTATAGGGTGTGGGTGTGGGTGTGCGTACACTTAGCCCCTTCCCCTTGAGCAGTGATCCTTGGGAGGAGAGATGTTCATTTTTTAGCAGTTTTCCACAGTTCCCTTTACTTTATTCTGCCTTTCATTTAGCCTCACACTCCTCTTGTTTGGTAACCCTCGTGTCATGGATGCTCCCAGCGCCTGCCAGTTCAGGCAGTAAAGGATAGAGGCTTTGTCTTGATCTCACATCTCTCATATAGCGGTGCATTGCACACACGAGACCATGCGACAGCCTAAATGAGACTTCTGGAATATATTATTTTTGAGATTTTTAATGAAAACAGAGTAGAGTGTGTTTTAGAGCCCAGAAAAATGAGATCATTGTTAAGATCTTCACAAACCACAGAGTGGGTCACTGGCAGAACCTGAACCCAGGTCTATTGATGTCCAATCTCCTGCTGTAAGCACTAGAACACTATGCCCCCCAATAACTTTTAGGATTACAACAAAACAAAACAAAACATTGCTAGTGTGAAATCTTGGCCCCATTGAAGTTGATGGGAGTTGTGCCACTGACTTCAGTGAGGCCAAAATTTTACCTCTAGATTCTAAAATTGTATTCGCATGTTGATGCATCAGCCTCTGAGGACAAACATTCTGTCTTGGATTTGGCCCAGAATTCCATTATTACAATGTTCCTAGTCTTTCAGTGACTTTGTTCCTTGAATCCAAAGGTCAATTGAGAAATCTACTGAGGAAACAGTTAAAAGAAATATTGTTGGATATAATTAGTTCTCTGCCGCCTACCCAAGCTGAGATCTTAAAGAACATATGTTGGGATATTTCTTGCCAATATTAGGCCAAATTCTTTCTTTCTTTCTTTCTTTCTTTCTTTCTTTCTTTCTTTCTTTCTTTCTTTCTTTCTTTCTTTCTTTCTTTCTTCATTCAGTGGGAATTTTGGGTGCCCAAGGAATGGGCAGTATTGGACCCATTAGTTTGATTCATGTTGTTGCTATAATTGCCCCACAAACTATGTCTTATAAAAGTGAATTATATTGAACATATGTAACAAATGATCAATCAAATAAAGAAACAGCTGAATATTATTGTGAATTTATTTAGCTGGACTTTACCAAAAATTCCTGACCTATTTATTTTGAATGGACAAACAAGCAAGATTTCCAGTTATGTAATTATCAAGCTAGCTGAATGGTTTCTCTGCAAACCACACCAGAATTTAGAGATGTGTGTTATTCGCTAACAACAAAGAAAATGAAGAAAAATGATATTTTCTCCCTAGGTTGTGGCTCATGATCCAGATGATGGCAGAAATGGAGAGACGTGGTTTCTCTTAGTGAGCGGCAATGAAGAAGGACACTTTGAACTGAATGAAACCTCTGGGCAAATCAGTTTGAAAACACTGATGCCATTACTAGTCAACCAACTGAAGAACTTCACCTTGTGGATAACCGCTACAGATGGTAAGACACATACAAGACTTCTTGGGAGACTCCTTTCCTGAAGGGACACTGGTGAAACACACAGCCCCTTTCCCCCCACGCCCGAACCTATTTAACATTCCTTTAAATATACCATATATTTTTAATTGCCCTTGCAGTTCCTGAAAACAAGTCACTTTCCCCAGCAGTAGTTGCAACATTGATAAAACTCAATTTTCCCTGCAGGGTGATGCCCTAATAACAAATCCATGTTTTCTTCATGACTGTTAGCGTGTGCATAATATTAGCCTGAATCTCACTCCTTTCTTCATCTCCCCTGATTTGCAATAGGCTGGTGCACAGGCTAGAATACTGAAATTTATTATAATTGTGCTCTCACAGGTACTCGAAGAGGCATTCCATTCTTGTGTATTTCAGCCATTGGCCTGCTGTTAAGAGTAGAGCCGGCAGTAAGATTATTTACATGTACATGCAAGTACATACAAACTAAAGAGAGCTACCAAGGCTAATTGTAGGGCTGTCAGTCTTGATGTTGTTGTTCTAACTAAGAATTATTGAATGTTTGTTTACTCATCTAATGGGCAGAACCACTCAGCTAAATGAGCATGCATAACTGGAACAAGGCCAAAGGAAAATCTTATCTGGGAAATAGAATCCTTTTCCTGATAACTTGGGCACTCTTAACTCTTTCTCAGCCTATTGACTTCACTTACCCTGATTTGCTTATTCTGGGCCCTGTACCTTATAGGCACTGTCCTGTATTGTGGATGGTGGGGAACCACTTGGTCCCAGATTCACAGAGGGGGGCGGGATTGGCGGCCAGTGGTGCAAGTAGAATTTATTTCCTAACGGTACGCTGTGCCTAGGTGACTCATGGGAGGGACACAAAGGGGGTACACTTGCTAAAGGGTGGGCAAGTGACCCCCCACATAATCCCCCCATGTGACTTGTCCCCACCCTCCCCCAGTCTGGGGCCCCACACTTTCCCCATCCCCTCCACATCCCACGTTATCTTGGCGGGAGGGGAGGGCTCTGTCCTCCTGCTGCACCAGATACAGACTTCTGAACCGCATGGCTCTCCGGAACCGCAGCAGCGAAAGGAGCAGAATGTGGGACTGTCAAGCAGCCCCATGCCAGCAGCTCCTGCAGGGCAGCTGTACTGCCTGCAGCCCCACCCCCCAGTCCTGTCCTCCAGCGAGGCTGTACAGACCTCTGACAGGAGACACAACTACATGGAGGGGCAGGGGGCGGGGCAGGGGGCGGTACAGCTGTGCCAGAGGAGCTGCCAGCATGTGGCCCCATGTTCTGCTCCTGCATCTTTCCAGTACAGTGTACTGGCAATAAATATCTTAATGGTACGGTGGACCAGACCGGACCGCCCTACTTGCACCTCTAGTGGTGACACACCTTTTGCTATTCACCTCAGAGAATGCAGCATCCCACCCTTGGTCTGTCTTGTCTCTTAGACTGTAAGCTCTTCAGGCTCTCGCTGGGTAAGTATGGTGCCCACACAAGGGGCTCCGATCTTGGTTGGGGCCTCTAGGCACTACTCTAATAATTGTTATTGTTATTTTATTATTATTTACTATTTAATACAGTTCCAGGTGTCAGCTGATGTATTTTCTTTACAAGAAGAAGGTATTTTACAGGTCTGGTAAGAGATAAAGGTCTATTTTGCTTCCAGGTGGAATGGTGCCAAGAAGTTCATCAGTTCCAGTACAGGTCTTTGCAGTTGGAGATTCTAGACCTCGGTTTATTCACAAAACATATGATGGGACGTTGGAGGAAGAATTAAACAGCCCTGTCCCAGTAACAAGAGTAAGAACCAAAAGGCTCTGTACTGTCACCTGTACCAAACACACAAATTATGAACAGTTTGTAGTGACATAGGATTAAGATATGCATGGCCAGTGTAAATGTAAATACCTCACTAGGTAAAATATATAGGTTGTTAGATTTGATGTCTCGATCCATGTGATATGCTGTAGCATGTAGTCTTGCCATTTATTTGTCATGCATCCTGACTACCGTAGCTGAATGATGCCATCACCTCCTGGGACTGCTCCTACTATTCCAGAGCTCTGAGCATCTTCAGTCTCTGTTTAAAAAGTAAAACATAAAACCATGTGCCAGAGAAATGTTTTCTGCCTCTCCTCCTCCTCTCCTCCTCCTCTCCTCTCCTTTCCCTCAAAGATTTCAGTGGTCAAAAGCCCAAGAGAGACAATATTCGACCTTCCATTAGTGACAAGTCTGCTATTATGTCACGTGGTGGGTACAGAACAGGGGACTTACCATGAGGGGATTGCCAGCAGGACATTCTCTGAGAGGACCATGAGGACCATGGAACTTGGTTCCCACCTTAGGTGAAAATTGCTTGAAGTTGCTGATATTTTGGGCAAGCTGCAAAAGCCATTTCTTAGGGCTTGTCTACGCTTACCAAAGGATCGATGCTGTGGCGATAGATGCATCAGCTGTCGATTTCGTGAGTCTAGTGAAGACCCGCTATATCAACCACTAATCACTCCCCTGTTGACTCCTGTACTCCACCTGATGGGGAAGAGTAAGGGGAGTTGACAGGAGAGCATCTCCCATCGCCATTGTGTAGTGTGCACTCCACGATAAATAGATCTAAGCTACGTCGATTTGAGTTATGCTATTCACGTAACTCAAATTGCGTAGCTTAGATTGACTTTTCCCTTTTGTGTAGAAAAGGCCTTAGAGAGGTTCTTGGGGCAGACTGAAGGTGGAATCCTGAAGGAGCAGATTATAGGGGGCTGTTTTGCTGGTTTGATTTATTGGCTGGCTGAATTAATTCATTATTTACATATGATTATTTTTTGCTGCTGAGAGAAAGACAGAAAAGCTAAATACAGACACACATTGATATATGTATATTCAGTGTATATTATGGGTATTATACATGTGTATTTATGTATATGGGCGTGTATGATGTTCTGATAAAAGGACAGATATCTGTATCTTGTAGTTATTGAGTATTTTAAGTCTTGATACACAGAAATGGCATTGTAATCACTATTAGTTTCAGCTAATAAAATAAGTTTTATTGCATCTTAAAATATCTGTCTTATTTCAATTGAGAGATAGTTAAGGCTGTTAATTTAGGTGTAATCTAAACCTGAAATTCCTATTTAGAATGTCACATCAAGTAATTAATATAATTAATAGGATATATTATTAATTATAATTAATAATATGCTGTGTCTTACACAGGTAGAATTTGTTTCTGTGGATCCCCACATTCCAGTTGCATTGCAAGTGTTGACAGAATCAGATATTTTTGACGTTGACATCAATGGAACCATCTGGACAAAAACCAAACTGGACTATGAATCCCAGAAATCTCATGAGATAAACATTTCTTTGACTGACGGAAAAACAATTGACTATGCTGCAGTGTTTATCAAAGTTACAGACATCAACGATAACAGTCCTGTGTTCAATGCAATCAATGCTACCATTAATGTGCTAGAGAGCATGCAAGTTGGAGCCACTGTTCTCAGTGTGTCAGCTGCTGATGCAGATGATGGCTTTAATGGGCTAGTGTCTTATACTCTAAAAGGTGGAGAGGGAAAGATGGATATTGACTCTGTGACAGGATTAATTGTGCTGAGAAGGGAACTGGACAGAGAAACACAAGCATTTTATAACTTAACAGTTATTGCCAGTGACCAAGGTCAACCGGCTCTCTCTGCAGTTGTGAACTTTGCTATCTTTGTTGATGATGTGAATGACAACCCTCCAACTTTTCCCTTGAGCGGATACGAAGTGAGCGTCTCTGAGGATGAAATGATTGGGAAGGTGCTAGTGACAGTGTCTGCTACGGATTTGGATTCTGGGGCCAATGCTCGGGTGAAGTACAGAATAATTAGTCAGCTTCCTCTGACTTCCTTGCCGATGGTCCTTGTCAATTCAACCACAGGCCAGCTCACCCTGAGCCAGCAGCTGGATTACGAAACTGTCAAACTGTTTGAAGTAAGAGTGGAGGTATCAGATGAAGGGATCCCAAGCCTCAACACCAGTGTGCTTGTTGTTATCCATGTACTGGATGTCAATGATAACCCCCCTGAATTTAGTCAGGCAGTGTACAGTATATTTGTTCTTGAAAACATACAGAAGGACGGCCTCATCTACGCACTCAATGTTACTGACAAGGATCAGGTAAGTCCAACACTACTTAGTTCTTAGAAATCAAGATGATATGGCATTAGAAGGGCAAAGAGAGAGTTTTAAATGCTCAGTGGTAAATATGTTAGGTACGATTTGAAAAAGAGAGAAAATCTATTAGAGCATCATGGGGCCCAGGATACTCCCATTGAAGCCAATGGCAAATGTCTCATTGACCCAGTAAGGGAAAGGACTGAGCTTCAACTCTATTTCCCTGCAACCCTGCAAGTACAAGATATAGCAATCTGGTGGCCTTAGAGAAGCCAGATTCAATATAAATACTTATGTAGGCCAGTCAAGAGAGAGCTAGCAGAATGGATGCTTGCCCGTCAGACTAGAGAACAAAAACCAGACATGTAATTAACTGTTTAGATTATCACTTGTTATGTCAAAATAATTGGAAACGCCACTGTAATATATGCTATAAATCTCTGCTTAATGAGTGTGCCTAGCAGTGTGTTTCTGTGCTGCAGTGAATCTAGCTGTTGTACTGCATCAATCAGGGAAAAAGGAAATCATAGAGGAGTTACTTTCATTTTCTTTTTTTTACTTTACAAGAAATCACATAATTGCTCTCTGTTGTCCATCAAATCTTTTCTTTCTTCCCCCTCCCCTTTACCTAAAGAAAAATCCTGCTCATGTGAGAAGTTGGCTTTAGGGGGTGACACTTTGGGGTTCACCCAGAGCATTAAGGGGTTGTGTCACTGCCTGCCATGTAATCCTGGATGCTTCTGTGCTGTCCTGCTTTGGATCAGCGCCCTGACACCAGTAGCTTGGCTACAGTGCACTCACCTCACCCTGGCTTCCCCCAGCCTGGGTACGCCTTGCAGGGCGACACCAACAGCCCTTCAAGGCCCAAGTCTCCCCAAAACCATCTCCTCTGCAATGCTCAGCCCCTCTCACTGTAGCACTCACAAAACCATGTCCAGGTCACTGCTCCTTTACAGAGACAGTCCACAGCACCAGCCAGTTTGTTTGGCTGAGGATTTTACCCATCAGTTTGAAACACTGCACTGAGATGGTTGTGTAAGCAGAAAAGATTACGTTTATTAACAGAGACTAGCTACTTAAGTAGAAGGATACTATGCTTCTGAGACTAAAACCTAACTTAAACTAGAGTCTTTTGTTCAAAATAGTTTTCTCACCACAGTCATTCTTCCAACACAGCTGGCCAGTCCTTAGCTAGGATCCAACACAGAGCCCAAAGCACTTGGTTTCTTTGTCTTCTCAGGTGAAGGATGCCCAAATGGTTTTCTCTCTCTGCTTATATCATCAAACTTTATCTTTGTTTTCAAAGTCAGGAAGCCCTCCTGGGGGCTCACCTTTCTGTGTCCACCAGAGAGCCAGATTAATTTTTTGGGGGGAGGGATAGCTCAGTGGTTTGAGCATTGACCTGCTAAACCCAGGGTTGTGAGTTCAATCCTTGAGGGGGCCATTTAGGGATTTGGGGCAAAAATTGGGGATTTGGTCCTGCTTTGAGCAGGGGGTTGGACTAGATGACCTCCTGAGGTTCCTTCCAACCCTGACATTCTATGTCTCCTCCCCGTGTAGTGATAGTTAAGTGGCTGTTGTGATGGGTTGGGTCACAGAGACCCCCTTGGGACTGCCACCTGATGTGCTGAGACTACCTCTAAGCCTGTTTTCCCTGGCAGCTTGGGACTTCAGTACCCTGTCTTGTTGAGCCAGACACACTAGCCTGCTGCAAACACAGACCCGGGTCTGAACCATGTCCCCCAAAAGCTGCAGACTTAACTGAAAACAGCTTAAGAAGTGCTCCTGCCTCCAACATCCAGGTACCCAGTTCCCAATGTGATCCAAACCCCAAAGAAATCCATTTTACTCTGTATAGAGCTTATACAGGGTAAACTCATAAATTGTTCATCCTCTGTAACACTGATAGAGAGATATGCAAAGTTGTTTGCTCCCCCAGGTATTAATACTTGCTCTGGGTTAATTAATAAGCAAAAAGTGATTTTATTGAATATAAAAAGTAGGATTAAAGTGGTTCCAAGTAATAACAGACAGAACAAAGTAAATTACCAAGCAAAATAAAACAAAAACATGCAAGTCTAAGCCTAATACAATAAGAAGCTGATTACAGATGAAACCTCACCCTCAGAGATGTTCCAATAAATTTCTTTCACAGACTAGACTCCTTTCTAGCCTGGGTCCAATCCTTTCCCCTGGTACAGTCCTTGTTCCAGCTCAGGTGGTAGATAGGGGATTTCTCATGACTGCAGCCCCCTTCGTTCTGTTCCACCCCCTTATATATCTTTTGCACAAGGTGGGAATCCTTTGTCCCTCTCTGGGTTCCCACCCTTCCTTCTAAATGGAAAAGCACCAGGTTAAAGATAAGGAGTACTTGTGGCACCTTAGAGACTAACCAATTTATTTGAGCATAAGCTTTCGTGAGCTACAGCTCACTTCATCGGATGAAGTTAAAGATGTATTCCAGTTCAGGTGACATGATCACATGTCACTGTAAAACTTCATTACCCACTTGCCAGCACAGATGTATACAGGAAGACGTACAAGTAAACAGAGCCATTTACAACCAATTGTCCTGGTTAATGGGAGCCATCAAGATCCCAAGCCACCATTAATGGCCCACACTTTGCATAATTACAATCAGACCTCCGAGTTATATTTCATATTTCTAGGTTCAGATAGAAGAATGATACATTTATACAAATTGGAATACCACACTCAGTAGATTATAAAATTTGGATCTGCATGCATCCGATGAAGTGAGCCGTAGCTCACGAAAGCTCATGCTCAAATAAATTGGTTAGTCTCTAAGGTGCCACAAGTCTTCCTTTCCTTTTTAAAGATTTGTAATGATACCTTACAAGAGATCTTTTGCATGAAGCATATTCCAGTTACATCATATTCATACTCATTAGCATATTTCCATAAAATCATATAGAGTGCAACGTCACAGCTGTCTCCCCCACTCGCCAGTTCGATGGTTCTGTTTACTCTTTAGATAAATGTTCTGCATTGTCTCTTGTTCCATGTACATCGGAGACACATTCAAGTAGGTGGAACCACATTCCTTGTTTAGAGCAGCGTGACTGGCGCCCTACCTGCCAAACACACTTTAATAACATATTTCCAGTGCACATTTATAATTTTTCATCTATCACCTGTACAGACACCACACAGTAATAATACTGACCAACATGTTACCAGTTCACTTATGATGCCTTTCATGACACCTTTTAGATACAGATTATGACAACAGTGAGTTGGGGTATGCTGAGTTGGTCAGGCCAGCTGAGACTCACTGCTAGATACCCAGGAGCCTCTTGTCCTCTGGCACTGGGATGCTTTTAGGTCACAAGGGGAAGTGGTCCCCTTTTTGAAGTAGCTGCCTAGCATGTCTCTGAGTTTTAAAACAATTCAGAAGGAAACAAGAATGGAATGAACTAGGTACTACTGTTCACCACCTCACAGGCATGACTCTGAAATGACTTTTAAATGAGGGTATATTAGAGGAGGGGACCGGAAGTCAGGACTCTTGGAGGAATCTATTCTCTTCTCTTCCACTTGCTGTCTGTTCTTGTCTGCATGTGAGTTTGCCCATCTGTAACATGGGAGTAATATGACTTACCAGCTCCCATGGGTGTTATGAGAGGTTAAACTTCCTTTGTTAAATACTATAAAGGTCTTTGTGCTAAAGAAATGCAAAGTATTGATGTTAATAACAGAGAAGTATTTCCATCTTCTCTCCATAACTCAAGTGCTTATTACATCTCTTTTAGGTCGGCTTCTCTCAGGGGTATTTTATTCTTAACAATACTATGTTTGCTGTCAATAAACATGGGATACTTTCAATAAGGAATGACACAGAACTCGACAGAGAATCTACACCTAGGTTAACTTTGCAAGTAAGCTCATTCTGAACCTTTCAGATGGTTTAGTCCACCTTTTGTGTCTTAATCAATCAATTGAAATCTCAGTCAAAATCAAGTAATGTTTTCATTGATTATTTTGGCAGGTATGGGCAGTTGATGCTGAAACGGAAGGGCTCAATTCTAGTGCTCTGTTAGATATCACAGTTCTGGATGTCAATGACAATAACCCTGAGTTTCAGATGCAGCCCTTCAGTTTTACAACCCTGGAAGGAGACTATACACAGGATGCACCTACCATAGTTGGACATGTAGCTGCCACAGATTTGGATGAGGGAGAAAATGCCCACATCACATTTCACCTATTCGCAGAAGATGGGGTGAATCCATTTAGCATCCAACAAGTAAGAATTTGGGTGGGGCATAGAAAATGATGCCTACCTGCTTCTTTCTCCAAGACAGTTAGCCTGGCCAGATAGAAATGATGCACTGATATGAGCCATTGTAGCATCTCTGATATCAATAATGACACCGACGTCTTTGGAAGCTAAGAATATAAATCCAAAGCCTATTGAAGTCAATGTGAAGACTCCCACTGGTTTCAATGAGTTATGAATTAGGCTATGTGGGCAGGGCCAGCGCAGCCAATGCTGCCAGTCCCGCCCTAGGAAGCTCCTGAGGACCTGGGGACTCCAGCAATGCAAGGTTGATATTTACTGCTCCTGCGGCAGCGCAGCATGGGGTGGAGTATGTGCTTGCGTTGTGACAACTGTGAGCTCTGATAATAATTTGAGGCTGCTGGGGAATCAGGCTGTCCCTTCCTTTAGTACAGTTCTAGCTAGAGTACATTGCAACCCCTCCGTTTAACAGGAATCCTCCAACTGCTATGCTCCCATTTGCCTCCGCAAACATACATGTGCACACAACCTGTTCTGGACCCTGTAGTAGGCTCCCTTCCAAACTGGCTGGTCTGGGAGTTTGGAGGAAGTTGTGAGTGGGATCGGGAAGGAGATTGCATGGCGAATGTTGAGCCTTGCAGCTGGGGAGCTCATTCAAACAGCGTTTCAGGGCATCCCAGTTTTTCTCGAACCAACCCTGATTAAGGCCTGGAAACAATGCTGCAAAGTTTCACACGTGAGTCATCCCACTGAAATAAATCACATGAGTATGGCTTTGTACTGTTAGCCATTCTCAGTGGGGCTGATCACCTGCAACTTCCATTAATGTTTGTCTGGTATCAGGTGTCTAAACCTTCAGTATGTGTGTTAAGGGACTACGTAGCTAAGAAGGTGGGTAATGGAAATGAAAAAGTATTTCTTCTCTAGGTTGCCAGCTACTCAAGTCCTGCCAAGATCTGTAGTGACTGAGAATTATTACCATCTAGTGGTGCTTCTGTGGCCTTTGTAAATGAGGTAGGTGGGCTCAGTCCAGTACTTACTGGACAGGAGTCTGCATTACAGAAGCCACCACCATAACTGACCACCTATTTGATAGTCTCATCAAAGAAGCTAAGGTGTGAATGGGTATGGAGACTCCCATCCACAGAGAACGAGTGTGGGACTCCTGTTCCCATCCCTCCAGGTCATGGGTAAGACATATTGGCAGGACACTGTGAAGAAGATTGCCCTGATACTACCAGGCTGTACCTGTTCTGTGATGAAGAGAGGACTTCCATCCTCACTTTTCCTGAGAACTAAATGTACACAAACATTGTCAAAAATGTGATATATGTGTTGATTTTTATTCTCCTCTGTAGAATGGAACTATTTTGGCTAATGGGTTTATGGACAGAGAAATCAAAGAGAAATATGAGCTTTTGTTAGTGGCATCTGATAATGGAGTACCTCAGAGACAGGTAAGGAAGAGGATTAGGTTATTCTTACATTAACAGCCTTTGATTTCTGAAGTTTAAATGGACTGACTATGCATCTCTTGTGCATGATTCATTTGTTTTCTGTTGTCCACCAGAATTTCACATATGTCACCATAAGTGTATTAGATGTAAATGATAATCCTCCACAGTTTACAAAGACCCAGTATTCTGCAAATATACGTGTAGCAACTGAAAAAGAGGGAGTTTCTGTTCTGTCAGTATCTGCTACTGATCGTGACCTTGCGAACAATTCTCTTATTTCATACAGGTAATTTTGTCTAAGGTAAATAAATATCTTTTAGTAAAGAAAATCAGTGTTATTTGTATTTCCCAGTTGATCACAAGTTGCCCATACCTACTCATTCGATGCCCATTATTATATTTTGCCATTAGTGTAATCAACAACAATATGCCTAATTTTAAAGCTTAGAGAAAAACAGTAGAGAAACATTTCACCAAGCTTGTTGGAGATGATCAAACTACTGGAGGGCCACTAAAATAAAAGACAACCTTAATCAAAAGCCAAGCTTGTTTAGTCTGAAATAGCTGGCTAAAAGTTTGGCACTTCTGGATAGAAAATGGAAATAATGAAATGCAAAGTGATTGCCATTCTTCCCCTCATTCCCCCACTCCCACCCATTAACCTTAAGACATAGATTGTGCATGGAACATTTTAGTTGAAAAAGGTCCTGGGATACAACGATGACTGGGCATTAAAACAAAATACATAGGTTGATATGGATGGTTGAATGTGTCAGAAACTTATGGGGTTACACACCAAATGTAGCACTTACTATTGTGTGAGATTTAATTGGCTTCAGGACTATGAACATTAGTAATTGTTTCTAGAACCAGATCCTTACAATGAAAGTTACCTGCCTTTCTTGCCATGTCTGCAAATTGATCTATAATCCTTTGAGTTTGCAGTTTGTACTCTGCTCTGTATTCATAGAAGGATCGAAAACTTGTGGGTGGAATAGAAACTGAAAGTCTGAATGCCATCTTGGCTAAGATGGAAGACATGCTAGGAAATATAGTCTCATTTGTTTAGGTTAATGAGACAGCATCTAAAACATGTTATCCTACCACTCCTATAATCATTATAACTAGGTAAATATAATCGGTAGGCTGTTTATCATAAAACTTTAATAATAAAGATAGAATACTTCTGATGTGAATAATATGAATGATACAATCACTTCTCTTTAATACAGCTTCATGAACCATTCTGATGATTTCTGGATAAATAATCTTACTGGAGAGATCACTCTCACCAGTGATCTAGCCCATATCACAGCTGACACAGTCATTACATTGACAGTCATTGCTACTGACCATGGGGTTCCTCAGCTAACATCAAATGGTAAGTGATGTGCTTTCACCAATTTTTCTCCCAAGTAGTGCTCAAGAATGTATTGGGCTGCGTGAATATTCAATGTCAAATGTAAACCTGACAAACTTCACAAGTTTGAATTAATCACATCCATATGGAGTCCATATTACAATTCCGCAATGAGGTGTGCATTACTCTTCTGATTGTATTTCTTTCACTGATGCCCTCCCATCACATGGACACAGAATCACATTAACACAGAGCAAGATTTATTAATTCTGTTTAAAATTATTGCTTATTTATTTATGGCAGGGGTACCAGTCAAGGATCAGACCTCAACTGTGATAGGCACGCTATAGTCATGCACTAAAGAGCATATCAGTATAGTATTTTCTGCTCCGTTTTTCCAGCTTTTTTGATTTTCTTAAGAGAACTGGGCAGTCAGTCAGCTTTCAACATCCTAAACATCCTTCTGAGCAAGTTTCTGCTCTTTCAAAATAGATTTTGAGTCACCTGGTATTTTGTATTGTTTACAACACCCACTGACTATCTTTCTCACTTGTTCCTAGGGGATAACTTTGATAATTGATGAATAGGAGGAAAAAACAATTGTTTTAAATTTCACTATTAGTGACTGCAGGGGCATTTGTATGTATTATGGCCAAAACACAGTTTGGGGGAATCCTTTTCCTTTTGATACAAAATTCTTGTGGTCTAACATTCAACTTCTCTGACCTCCAGAAACAATAACTAATTAGAATCCTGATCCTGGGGTGGGTAAAGATGTGGTTCTCAACCAGGGATACATGTACCCCTGGGGCTACTTAGAAGTCTTCCAGGGTCTATATCAACTCATGTAGATATTTGCCTATTTTTACAACAGGCTACGTAAAAAGTACTAGGGAAGTCAGTACAAACTACATTTCATACAATGACTTGTTTACACTGGTCTATATACTATACACAAGCAGGTCTCAAATTGTGGGTCAGGACGCTGTTTTAATGGGGTCACCAGGTCTGGCGTGACTGGCTGGAGTCAAAGTTGAAGCCCAAGCCCCACCGCCCAGGGCTCAGGCTTTGGCTTCAGCCCTGGGTGGCAGGGCTCAGGTTACAGGCCCCCACCAGGGGATGAAGCCCTAGGGGTTTGGCCCCCCCACCTGGGGTGCTGGGGCTCGGGCTTTGGCTTCCCCCCACACCCTGCCCAGGGTGACAGGGTTTGGGCAGCCTCAGGCTTCAGTCCCCCCTCCTGGGGTTATTTAGTAATTCTTGTTGTGAGAGGAAGGTCATGGTGCAATGAAGTTTGAGAACCCCTGCTGTACACTGAAATGTAAGTACAATATTTATATTCCAATTAATTTATTTTACAATTATATGGTAAAAATGAGGAAATAAGCAATTTTTCAGTAATCTTGTGCTGTGACACTTTTGTATTTTTATGTCTGATTGTGTAAGCAAGTAGTTTTTAAGTGAGGTGAAACTTGGGGGTATGGAAGACAAATCAGACTTCTGAAATGGGTACAGTAGTCTGGAAAGGTTGAGAACTACTGGCGTAAAGGACCTCCAAGTCCCATTGACTTCAGGCCCAGTCAGTGAGCCAAATTCTCCCTTCTCTTTTATTGGAGCAATATCATAACGTTCAGCAAAGTGGGATTACTCTGGAATGAGCATTGGATGCTGCGAGGGTTTGAGTTATATCTGTCACAGCTTATTTCTTATCATTGTTGCTTTTTCTTATTATTCCTTTTTCCTATCATGCCAATTTCCATCAGTCTGTTGCTCCTAACATCCTAGACATTTACTTTAGGGAGACAAAACACAGTGCAAGATATTTCACAGCTTTTATCTGTCTTTTCCTCCACTAGCTCCTGTTATTCTCTATTTGCTGGTAAATGACACTGACTTTGGACTGACTTTTGAAAGCTCCAGCTATGAGTTCAGTGTTTTGGAACAGGAACCAGTCACAACTGCTGTTGGCTCTGTGAAGGCCCTGACCGGAAGCATAGCCATTAGAGTCATATACTCTCTCAAGTCATATACTGACAAGTTTTCTGTTAATGACCAAGGAAACATTATGACCCTTGTCAGTTTAGATCGAGAAGAGCAGGATCTTTACAGCATCATTGTAGAAGCCGTTGATTCTGCGATGCCACCCAATTCAGCTGTGACTTTGGTACAGTATATTGCATTTTAAAGTGTTTTGAAAATGCTGAATATATAGTTTAAAAATAAGCAGTGATACCCAGAGGACACCATATTTTTAATGTCACATACTATAGAGAAATGATGGTTAGCAAAAGTATTTTAAGAATCAATTTGTAACTAGTTTCTGATTTTCTTAAAGGGACAATGTCAATTGGACTTCAAAAAGAGAGTAGTTTTCCTGGAGAGCCCCCTGCAAATTTCTGTGATTTTATAACTGCAGTTTCCTCTTTTTAAAAAAAGGTTGCTTTGTGAATGACCCATACAAATAACAAGGAATCTCAGTAACTCCCTATTTTGGGGAAAGATTGAAACTGACTATATACAAAGTGCTGTCAAGTGTACAAAGTAAACAAGTTGAAAAAACAAAGAATTTTTTTTAACCTCTTTCAGTTAGAATAATTTTAGGTGTTACTGCTATCACTGTTAGGCAGAAAGGAACTAGAGCAGTGAGATTTAAGTTGCTTCTGTCCCTTTAATTATAGTATTAGAATTTTGATGTTAGACAGAAGGTAAAGATTAAATGCTTTTTCCATTATAAATTTTGTTTGTAAGAGTTTTGCTAAGTTCCTTATTTTTATATCAGGCTGAAACTATCATAATGAATGCAATTTCTTTAATTTAACTAAACTAGGTTTAACTTTCAAGTACAGTGTAAGAAGAATAAAGTATTTGCCAGGATTTTTTTTTCTTCCACTGCATTGGTATTTTGTAGAGATAGGATTGAGTTGGGGAGGGAAAACCCACGGAATGAAATACAGTATGTGGGAAGCACAGATATATTGGAAGTGTACGGGATAGAAGGAAAAAGATGCAGAGAAAAGAGGAGACAGAAGAAAGCAAAGGAAATAAGGAGGATGGAGTGAGATGAGAAATGGGAGAAGAGGGAAATTGAAGGGAAGGAATGGAGAGACAGGACGAGGAATAAAATAATGAGACGAGGGTGAAATGGGCAGCAAGGAGTGGGAGAACATTGAATAGAGAATAAAAAGAGAAAGTGGGAGATGGAAGAAGAAATAAAAAAAGCAATAGATATAAATGAAAGTATAAAAAGCTGCTGACTTACACACACAGAGCTTATTTGTTGATAAGTTGTATTAGCATTGTAATTACATATTATTCTTGTTCATTTCAATCTGTGTTTTGGAGCAGCAATTAGAATGTGATTTATTATATTTAAATATATATCTCACCATATATTGCTCTGCTTTTTTCTTTTTTGTATTTTAGTAGTGATGGAGGGAAAAATTCATTGTCTAGAACATTAGTGCAGTCAAGATTGCCCCTGGACAAATAAAGTTGCTTGAGGGCATGTCTACATGGCTCAGCAATGCATAGTACAGGGGTGTGATTTCTAAAGTGCACTAAAGTACTGCGTACTAATTGGTCCATGTAGACCCTGTGGGTGTGCACTAAAAGTTCTTAGTGTGCTTTAACATAAGACTGTTTGAAACACCACTACATTAAAATGCACTAGGGAACTTTTACTGCATACCCCCAGGGTCTACATGGACCAATTAGTGTACAATACATTAGTGCGCTTTAGAAATTACACCCCCATAGTGCTCACTGATGCTCTGTGCAGGCATGGTTGAAAGCCACATAGAACACACTGGTTTTGCCTAGACTGTATACTATTCTGTCCACATATTATATTTCATAATTTGACCAAGATGCACCAGCTTGGTCGAGTCCTTGGGATTTAATTCCAGGGAAAGGAGCCCACATTATAGTTGTGTGAGACTGGCTGCATTCTTTTTTTTTTTTTTGACCCCCTTTTTAAATTCCTAGGCTGTGGCCTGGGATGTGGGTTCCAAATGAGAGCAACATTGATATGGTTTGGCAATACATCTGTACAAACCAAAGCTTAAGGAAGTGCTGACTCCCCTTTGACGAGAGTGACACACATGCAGCTGTTTATCAGAGCAAATCGCAAGAGCTTAACTGCAAGAATGTCACAGCTGCTACAATTCTAGAATGTTGGAGGTTGAATTGAAGGTTGCCACCGAATTATCTGCCTCCCACCCAGCACTGTATTAACTAGGTGAAGGGGGAGATAAGTAGTAATAACAAACTAAGATCAGTATCCTGCAAACAGTTATGCATATGGGTAACTTTATGCACATACATTGTCCCTTGAAGTCAAAGTTACTCACATGGGTAAGTGTTTCCAGTATCAGGGCCTAAGTTGTGACTTTAAGTTATGCAGTTTGGGATAATAATTATTGGGTTGAAATAATTGTTTAAAACAGTAGTTTCCAATGAGGGAAGAGTGGAATGGTTTTCAAAAATAACACTGAGCCCATCTTTCCCCCTCTTCTCCACAAACAACGAATATTACCATTTTACAAATAGAATTGAAATCAAATAAATGTGCTAGTTCTAAAACGTAGAGGCCAAATTCTTTTTGTACACTCAGTTTATAGAGCCCTTAGTGATGAAACACTGCCGCGTTCTTGTGTCATTTCCAACCAGAAGCAAAAGTGGAAGAGTTGAAACTGACAAGAAAACCTCTTTTTGTGCTCAGTTTCGCAGACTGAATTGGTTTAATCAGCCTGAGACACATCCAAACCAAATCAGAACTCTGATATTATTGGTACCCACAGCAAATACACCAGCATTTTGTGACTAGTAATCTAGGCTCCCCACTTTCCCACTATAGGGCCAAGTGTGTAACCCTTGAGTTGCCCATGTTCACACACAAGTAATTTGTGTGAGGAAGTCCTAGACCAAGTGAATATTGGAATATCTGGACCTAAATAATGGCCTTCTATGCTGGGTCGCTGTGCCCTGCTGCCACAGCCTGTCTCCCATGCAGCTGTGTACTCTCTGGCCTGCAATGGAGTTTTGATTGCTGCAAACCCGAATCTTGCTTGTGAGGCTCACTTGTGAGTCTAACACTTGCTACAACCCCTTAGATAAGTGGCATTGTTGGGCAAAAGTCAACATGGTTTATGTAAAGGGAAATCATGTCTTACTTATCTATTAGAGTTCTTTGAAGGGGTCAACAAACATGTGGACAAGGGGTATCCAGTGGACATAATGTACTTAGATTTCCAGAAAGCCTTTGACAAGGTCCCTCACCAAAGTCTCTTATGTAAATTAAGTTGTCATGGGATAAGAGGGAATATCCTGTCATGGATTGAGAACTGGTTAAAAGATAGGGAACAAAGGGTAGGAATAAATGGTAAATTTTCAGAATGGAAAGGGGTAACTAGTGGTGTTCCCTAAGGGTCAGTCCTAGGACCAATCCTATTCAACTTATTCATAAATGATCTAGAGAAAGGGGTAAACAGTGAGGTGGCAAAGTTTGCAGACAATACTAAACTGCTCAAGATAGTTAAGACCAAAGCAGACTGTGAAGAACTTCAAAAAGATCTCACAAAACTATACATATAATATGATGGGAGCTAATTTAGCTACAACTAATCAGGAAAGAGATCTTGGAGTCATCGTGGATAGTACTCTGAAGATGTCCACACAGTGTGCAGCGGCAGTCAAAAGAGCAAACAGGATGTTAGGAATAATTTTAAAAGGGTTAGAGAATAAGACGGGGAATATCTTATTGCCTTTATATAAATCCATGGTACGCCCACATCTTGAATACTGCATACAGATGTGGTCTCCTCATCTCAAAAAAGATATACTGGCATTAGAAAAGGTTCAGAGAAGGGCAACTAAAATGATTAGGGGTTTGGAACGGGTCCTATATGAGGAGATATTAAAGAGACTAGGACTTTTCAGCATGGAAAAGAGAAGACTAAGGGGGGATATGATAGTGGTATATAAAATCATGAGTGATGTGGAGAAAGTGAATAAGGAAAAGTTATTTACTTGTTCCCATAATATAAGAACTAGGGGCCACCAAATAAAATTAATGGGCAGCAGGTTTAAAGCAAATAAAAGGAAGTTCTTCTTCACACAGCGCGCAGTCAACGTGTGGAACTCCTTGCCTGAGGAGGTTGTGAAGGCTAGGACTATAACAGGGTTTAAAAGGGAACTGGATAAATTCATGGCAGTTAAGTCCATTAATGGCTGTTAGCCAGGATGGGTAAGGAATGGTGTCCCTAGTCTGTTTGTCAGAGGGTGGAGATGGATGGCAGGAGAGAGATCACTTGATTATTACCTGTTAGGTTCACTCCCTCTGGGGTACCTGGCATTGGGCACTGTCGGCAGACAGTATACTGGGCTGGATGGACCTTTGGTCTGACCCAGTATGGCCATTCTTATGTTCTTATGGCATCTGAATCAGGGGTGCTAGGTTCTTGTTGGCAGTCAGGCTCCTAATCTGCAAAGCCAGTATTCTAAAAGTTTGGATACTACCGTTCTTTTTATTGTTATTATTTGTATTAGTGCCTAGTAGCCCAAGTCATGAACACAGAACAAAAAGTCAGTCTCTGACTCAGAGAGCTTACAATCTAACTGACTGAGACAGAATTTACTCTTATGTGCTATTTTTATGGCTCAGAAAAATGTCTTTCTTTTATACAGGTTACAATCATTGTGAATGACACCAATGACAATTCTCCTGTTTTCTCAACACTGATTCAAACCAAACGATCAGCTCCTGAGAATGAAGACACTATAGACTTTGGCATATTTTCTGCTGTAGACCAAGATGTAGGAGTGAACGCCCTTATAAGCTACTCTTTGGAGAATCACTTTGAGGGAACTTTCCATATTAACAGTTCCACTGGCAGGCTGACTACAAAAAGAGCCTTGGACAGGGAAATGGTGGACAGTTATGAATTGAAAATAATAGTAAGTGGTCACATGGATCTAACAGTTTGTCAGATACTCAACACAAGGCATAGAGAGGCTGAGAGAATACTGACCCATCATAAGAAAAACACTTTCCAACAGTGAAGTATTGTAATATTGGGCCAAATTCATCCCTTAGTGAGTGACTAAATGAATGAATTTGGGTTAATTCATGGGATCTGATTCTCTACTGATGTAAACTGGTGCAGCAAAGAATTTGCACAATGAAGTTACTATTTTAAAGATTAAATATTATCATAAAACATCAGCATGACTTGATGTGAATAAATTGTTCCTCAATTCATTTCAGGCTGCAGTTGTTGAAGTACTACTGCACCATAACTTTTTTTTTTAATGGCTTGGCCAATCCATATCAGGCATCACTCTCAGCTGATGAATATGTTTTCTCAATATATACATATTTAAATCTTCTTTTTATATTACTTGATAAATTATTTGTGTTTCCTCATGAAGCTTCCAAAGGAAAACATAGTCCCTGACTGAAGAGCCTTTACATTGTGGGCATGTTTTCATGAGAGTCAGCCCATTGATTTCAATCGGATTATTCCTGTGACGAAGTGCTCATTAACATAGTAAAGATTTCCACACTGGACCACACATGCACATGTAGACTTTCAGGGGCTCTTTGGTTTAAACACATTTATTTATTTAATCTGGCAAAGAGAAGATTCAAGGAAGACAGAACTATGGGGTAGGGGCATAGTCAAAACTGAGCAGACCCTTTTAAAAAGACAATAAATTCAGAATTAATAAAAGGAAGTACTTTGTATCAATAATTGGGCTTGGAAGTATTACATTATCTGTAAACGTTGATTTCACTGTACACATGCAAATTGATGAAAAAAATATTTCCATCAATGATAATAGGAATTTACAAATAGGCAACATAAGAAAAATGCTGCTTGAGAACTTCTTAGAGTTTGATTTAAGGATATTTACTTTGTAAATTTTGACATGTAATATTGACAATTTGTGTTTTTATGGTTCTAAAACTTTAACTTTTTGAATCTCAGAGTCTACTGTCCTTAAATAACTATTTTCTGACTCCTCATAATTTCCCACAACTGTGAAAATTTAAATAGATTAAAAATAGGCTTAAAATCCATAATAATTTTCAACTGTGAAAACTTTTATTGATAGAAATAGAAAAAATGCAAAAATAAACATTGATATTATCTGTCAATTTATTAAAAAAATCAAATTCTGCCAAGTCTGCCAGTAATTAAGTATTGTATGTTTGTATATACAATATAGATATAATACATTCACACTCATATATCAATATAACCTAGTATATTAAAGCACTCTACAGAATATAGAAAGAAAGAAAGAAAGAAAGAAAGAAAGAAAGAAAGAAAGAAAGAAAGAAAGAAAGAAAGAAAGAAAGAAAGTCCCTGCACCACAGAGTGATGGCAGAGCACAATCATCTTGTAGAATTTAATTTGTTCAAATTTCAGATATATAGATCTGACTATAACAGATGGATTGTTAAATTATTGATTATTGGCCAAATTCTGCCGTTCTTATTTAGGAAAAACACTAGTTTATGTTAATAGGCATAAGTTGCAAAAGTTAATGGGAATTTCACCTGACTAAGGACTGCACAATTTAGCCCTATATTCACTTATGAGTTATTTCTTTACAGGCCACTGATTCTGGATTTCCCAAACAATCTGCAAGTTTAGTTCTCAGCATCACTGTGGAAGATGTGAATGACAACCCTCCAGTGTTCCTACAGAAATCATTTAATGTGACTGTGAAAGAGAATGAGCCTCCAAGTGTGGTATGTAAACTGAAGACGAAATAGCCTTCTGTTGTGGGATTATTTTCTTTATATAAAGCTTAGAAGTGCTGCCTTATCCTTGGTGGACCTGGATACCTGCCTTACTGATACTAATTAGAGATTTGTAAGACTCAGGGGGAAAGGTATCTCATTAGAAATCAGCAAGGATTCTGCCACATCTCAGTCATCTGCATTGCAGTAGATTGTGTTGCCACTCCAGCAATACTGGAGAATGCCATATCAATAATTAAGGCAGTAAATGTAAAATATAAAATCCTGCAAACCATTTGGTCAATCAGTCACTGTGTTAGTTATGCTCTGTTTTTTTTCTTGTCTAGATTTTGAATGTGACAGCCACAGATAAAGACACAGGTTACAATGCTATTATTCATTATGGCCTAACCGAAGCAACTTCATTTTATCTCGGAGAACTTTCTGGACATATTACAACCCTGCAGCCTCTGGATTACGAAAATTGTGCTCAACACACAATTGTACTGAAAGCTTTCAATCCTGGAGATCCACATTTCCGGGATACAGCAAATGTTACAGGTAGAGAAAACTTACCTCAGAGAATTTACCCCAGTTTTTGCTGTAAATTTTTCCAAGGCTGCTATGCATAGACACATAACTGTAAACCACGTATAAAGTCTTCTTTAGTAATATCAACCCGCTAAAGTAAAATATTTTAGTTAATGGCAATGGGATTTTGACTGGAGTTGGCTGAAATATTTTTCAAAACAAGCTTTTGTCCAAAAAAATTTTTTTTTTCAAAAACAAAACTTTTCACAACAAATAGTCATTACTACTTCGGTAGATATCAGTGGGAACTACTGAGTGCTCAGCACTTCTGGAAATCAGGTCACGTGATTCTGGTAAGTGTACTTCTGATTATTGTATGAAACAGAAGCTGATGGACATCCAAAGAGTCCTACAAAAATCCTGCCTTACAACTTTTTAACACCTCCATGTGCTCCTTTATTAAACCTTTATTTTAGGTGTACACAGAACTGAATAGATCCATGAGACCAGGAGATTTGAGATACAGAAATAGAGCACTAGATCCTTAGTTTGTGTAAATCGATATAGCTCCAAGATAATTCAATGGAGCTACACTGATTTACACCCGCTGAGAATCTGGCCCATAGTCATTTAGACTAAACTCACATTTTCATTTGTCTATATATCCTTTCATTTAGTTAACGTGGAAGATGTAAATGAAGAAGGACCCAGATTTGAAAGGCCTTCATACTACAAGATTCTTCAAGACAATTCAACCGCTGGCATGATGGTAATAGATATCAATGCAACAGATGAAAGCAAAGGTTTTGATGAAGGCATTTACTACAATCTAACAGGTACAGTGGAAATAACCACCTCTGGCATGAATTGCTGTGGTCTTGATAGCACTAATATACTTCTTAAAATTTTGCAACTAGAGTGGAGACTTTTGGAAGGTAAAGCACAATGAAACTGTGCATCTGCAACATCCCATTTTGAGGATTCTGTAATGGGATAACCTTAAGGGCCCGATCCTGGGAGTCCTCTGTGCATAAAACTCCCATTGGAATTCAATGAAAAATTATTATTATTATTATTATTATTAATACATTTTTATATGATAATAGCACCCAGAGACCCCAGTCAGGATCAGGGTCTCCATTGTATCACGTGCTGTAGAAACAAATTGATAGACATGGAGTAAAATCCTGGCTCCACTGAATTAAATGGGAGTTTTGCCACCAACTTGCAATATGCCTCTCCTCATAAGTCATGTGTTCCAAACCCCTAATCATTTTTGTTGCCCTTCGCTGGACTCTCTTCAATTTTTCCACATCCTTCTTGTAGTGTGGGGCCCAAAACTGGACACAGTACTCCAGATGAGGCCTCACCAATGTCGAATAGAGGGGAACGATCACATCCCTCGATCTGCTGGCTATGCCCCTACTTATACATCCCAAAATACCATTGGCCTTCTTGGCAACAAGGGCACACTGTTGACTCATATCCAGCTTCTCGTCCACTGTCACCCATAGGTCCTTTTCCGCAGAACTGCTGCCTAGCCATTCGGTCCCTAGTCTGTAGCGGTGCATTGGATTCTTCCGTCCTAAGTGCAGGACCCTGCACTTATCCTTGTTGAACCTCATCAGATTTCTTTTGGCCCAATCCTCCAGTTTGTCTAGGTCCCTCTGTATCCTATCCCTACCTGCCACCATATCTACCACTCCTCCTAGTTTAGTATCATCCGCAAATTTGCTGAGAGTGCAATCCACACCATCCTCCAGATCATTTGTGAAGATATTGAACAAAACCGGCCCCAGGACCGACCCTTGGGGCACTCCACTTGATACCGGCTGCCATCCAGACATGGAGCCATTGATCACTACCCGTTGAGCCTGACAATCTAGCCAACTTTCTAACACCCGCGCTGGGAACCTGGGGACTATGGCCCCCCACTTTTTAACAAAAGAAATATAAGCACAGAATTAATGTCCCCCAGATCCCCCCCTCACACACCCGCAAAATAATACATTCTGTCAGAAAGGCACTGCAGTTACACCTTTTGCCCATCAGGGGCTGCTGTGGCATTACAAGATAGGGCAGGTGGCTCACTGCCAGAGCATCAGCCGCCGCTGAGAGGAAGGAGGCACTCTGGCCTTCCCCCCAACACACACTTCTACAAAGGTTTTGGCTCCTTTGGTGCCTAAACATCCTTGAGGATCTGGGCTTAAGCTACTTACCAAGGGTCACACAAGAAGTCTGTGGCAGAGCAGAGACTTAAATTCAAGTCTCTGAAGTCCTAGGCTAGTGCCCTAATTGCTGGACCGTCATCTCAGTATGCATCACTTAATGCCTCTGAATCATTTAAACTTTCCATTTTAATTATCATTTTAAAAATACTCTGTTGAGCCATAGGCCCATGTGCAACCTTCATGGCTGTCACACCACCCACTTCTCCTTTGAATAGGTGATCCTGGGTGCACTGGATCATCTATAGGTGATCCTGGGTGCACTGCTTCTGAGTTCAATACTTTACTTACTTGCTTAATTATTTCTGCCTTCCTTCCATAGAGATTTTCTCCAACCACCCATCTACCTTGCATTATTAGTCCCCTTCCTTTAACAGAAAGAAAAACGAACCCTACAAGTTCCTCAAATGATGGAAAATAATCATAATACTTAGCTCATCTATGAATTCCCCCCCACCCCCTTGGTTGCCTGTCTTTGTAGGAGTGTGAAGCCCCCGAGGGTTTTCCCATTCTCTCTGCTGCTCTCCAGAAGGCAGGGCTGGGTCTATGTAGAAGCAAGGTGGCAGAAAACCCATTGGTCCATTATGATACAAATATTCTGATGTCATTGTGATCTGGGGCTGTAATGGTACCATGGAGGCCTGCCCATTCGCAAACCCCTTACTGCGTTATTCCACCTTTCCCTTGCCTCCCCATCCCATCCACTTTCACCACTTTCTGTTTTCACTTGGGGATCTGGGATAGAACAGGTTGGCTCCATTGGAAGTTTCCTATAGCCATATTTCTCTCTCCGTAGGTGGGAATTTTGAAGGCCTTTTTAAGATTTCAAGTATCATGGGACAGATCATTTTGACAAGAGACATAGTGAAACAAACTACCACTGTGCAGTATTCTTTGATGGTCACTGCAACAGACTCAGGTCTTCCACCTCTTTCAACCTCTGTCAAGGTACTGAACAATATTGCCTTACCCAGTGCTCACACAGTATATTCAACAAGTTGCTTTGTTCTAAATGGAATGTCACCACACAGGAAAAAAGACCTAAGCATCTATGGGAACAGTTCAATGATAACCTGTGATTAATGCATAGCAGCAGTCAAAAAAGCAAACCATGTTATTGCATGCATGAGGAGTGAGATAGAAAATACTGCAAATATTATAATGCCATTATATACATACATGGCATGCCCCCACCTAACAAAAATAGAAGGAGTGCAGGACACAGGGGAAGAAAATGAGAGAAATGAGACTTCTTTGTGGGATCTAAAGATTGGGATTGTTTAACTGAGAGGACCAAATAAGAGGGAACATGGTGGAGGTATATAAAATAATGAACAGGAGTAGGTAAATCAAGTATTCATATTTACCCTCTCATTATACAAGAAGAGGGGCATTCCATTAGATTGTTAGGCAACAAATTTAAACCCAGCAAAAGGAAATACCCTTTTATTCAATGTTCATAATAAGCCAGTAAAACTCATTGACACAAAATATTGTTGAGGATAAGAGTTTAACAGGATTCAGAAAAGGATTGGACATTTGTATGGGTAAAAAACATGCATGGTTACATTAAACAGAATTCAAAAATATAGAATCATAAGCCTGCATTCTTCAGGGAATAGGACAGCAACTAACTGATGGAGTTTAAACCTAAACCCCAGTTAAAGATGATCAGCCAGTAGGCACTGTCTGTACATAATTTGTAGCCATTTTTTCATAAAATAAAGTACAATTATCTTAAAATAACGAATATATTCTAAAATATTTATATTTTTAAATCTCTCCTCATGCTCTACAAATTTCAGTGGAAGAGTTTGTTAGAAGTCCTATCACACAAATCAATATCCCTTTCCTTGAGCTGTTTAGCAACTGAGCTATCTGATGTGTGCTTTATTATCTGAAACCCCTCTATATCATTAGAAAAATCATACTGGTGAACTAAATTAATCATCAGGCTGGTACCTCACTTACTCAAATTACCTTCAAGAGATTAACATGTCAAACAACATATAACAATATCAGCTGTTGCTCTGTTTTTTAATCATTGACATGTTGCTAGACTATTTTACCGCTGCAAAATGATAAAAGAAAATCTGTTTGCATTGAAAATCTAGTAACATTACTGTTGGGTTTTTCCTCCCAGGTGTCAGTGATGATTGCGCCCATCAACACTTCATTCCCAGTGTTCTCTGCAGTTGTCTACCAGCCTGATGCTCTGAGTGAGAAAGCATTAGCAGGGACATTCGTAGTACAGATCAGCGTGCTGTATAAGAGTCCTGTAATATACACCATTGTATCAGGCAATGAAAAGGGTAAGCTGTTTATATGAAGTCACTGAATAAAGGTATGTTTGTGATAAAGAAGCTCTTCCACAATCCATCAAAATACTCTGCTGATTCCCTCCCCCTTTTTTGTGTGTGGATGTTTCTCTCTCTCTCATTCTCTGTGTTTGTTTCTCTTTTTATAAAGCATTTCAGGTGAAATCCTAGCCCTGTTGAACTCAGTGGCAAAACTCCCATTTACTTCAATGGAACCAGGAGTTCATAGGAACATAGAAATTGCCACACTGGATCAGATTAGCAGTCCACGTAGTCAAGTATCCTGTCTCTGGTAGTGGCCAGCACCAGATGCTTTCAAGGAAGGTGTAAGAACCTTGCAAAGCAGATGTGGGGTAATTTGTCTCCCACATTAGGTTTCATCGTGATCTCTAATAAAGAAGGGTTTAAGCCTTCAAGTGCAAGGCTGACTATGCCTTCCAAATTGTTTGTTGTCATTAATTGTGATAATTTTGGATATTCTTTATATCTGTCTAAATCCATATTTCACCCTTAGAGCTTGTCTAGATGAGCTGTTAGTGCTCAGTAAGCTTGGGTGTAAATCTACTGTGGTCTGCCATGCACTAACCGGTCATGTGCATCCTGCTACATTGCAGTAAAAGTTTCCTAGGGCACGCTAACTTCCTGTTTCAAAATGAAGTAGATCAAAACGCACTGGGGAACTTTTAGTCTGCAGTACCGGGTCCACATAGACAGTTAGTGCACAGCACAATAGGGAGCTGTAAATTTACAGCCCAGCATGCCATGCACTACCTGTTTGTCTTGACAGGCTCTAAGTGTTCTTTTTGGAAGGCACTATAACAAGTGAATTTTCTGGGATGGTTTGCGTAATAAGACCTGTATCTCTCGGATAGTTTCAAAAGTTGAGAAAATGGTACATAGTGTAATCTGTGTTTTCTTTCTTTCTTAGGTTACTTTAGTATTGATCAGTTTAGTGGCATAATAAGAACAACAAAGAACCTGACAGTAGAAGAGTTTCCAATCCTCTTTATCGTGCAAGCAATAGATTTGTCTGAAACCAACATCTACAGTCAAACTTCTGTGCAAGTGACAGTCATTGATGAAAATGATTTCCCTCCTGTTTTCCCATCCTCTTTGCTTGAAGCAACATTACAAGAGGTGAGAAAATGTTATCCCCCAAACAATGAAATGTTGTCCTTTGCGCTGAAAGTTAATGTGCTAGTAAACATCCAATGAGGGGAAAAGACTCAAAATGTTGTCTTGACATGTGATAATATATTTGAAACTGAAAACTCCAGCACATAAAGAGAAGTACATGGAAACATAAACACATTGAGGAAACACTGATCTTTCGCTAACGGGACTCCACTGAAAGAAAACATCAAACCCTTCTTGCACATGGGTTTGCCCTTAGAGTTTGCTCTTGCACCTTCTCAACCTATTTAGGGAACTGTTGGGCTGCAGATACTTGCTTTGACTTTTCTCTGCCTCCTGCAGTGAATAAGAAGGAAGACTCCATTAAAATAGCTCTTTCCCCTCTGCTTTCT
This sequence comes from Lepidochelys olivacea, assembly GCF_965140295.1. Classification (NCBI taxonomy): domain Eukaryota; kingdom Metazoa; phylum Chordata; order Testudines; family Cheloniidae; genus Lepidochelys; species Lepidochelys olivacea. Next base: position 191,420,263 of record NC_140413.1, read on the forward strand.
CCAGCAGTATCCATTATGATTTATCTTGCTCATAAACTAACAGCAGTGTTCCAAGCAAACCAGATTTCTGATTTAGTCTGTCACTAAACTTCTTTTTGCCTGCCAAGGAAGCCACACTTTAATTCTGAAAATGAATCCAGCTCAATATTTCAACTAGTGATTTGCTTTTTTTAAATAACACCTCAGTACCTTTCAGCGTCCAGCTATAAAAAAATAAAATAACACACATCAAGGCTATTTTGATATATGCTGTAATGCATGCTTTGCATCTAAGATTAACAGCTGGCCCATACAGATTCCCTTTAAGGAACACAGCCAATATGAAACCTGCTCAGTTTCCAAAATTGAGTTAAAACTTTATTTAGCTACTACCCCTGCCACTGACCCATCTGCTAATTTGGAGGTAGGGTGGGGGTTACAATCACATTTTCCAACCTCCCCAAAAAAGTATACAATTGTCTGCCATATTTCTGTGTGAAAGACTCTCACAGAGGTAATTGACTAACTAGGGACCTCCCAGTGGCTTCAGAGGCTTTGGATCAGGCCTTAACTGAAAGAATGAAATTGACTGTGCACAATGTGCTGTCAAAGGAACAAAAAAAAATAGTAAAAAAGCTGAAATTACATAAAAATGTTTTTATTTATTTATCTTTCAGTTATAAGTAAAATTGCTAGGCAAACAATATTCAGAAGCAGTATGACTCTTCAGTTGACAGTGTTCCTTTAATTTCAAAAAGGTGGGGGCAGAGGCTGTTGAGTTTCTCCTTAAAACAAAGTCACACACGTTGCTCTAAAAATTATTCTTATTTAAAACAGGAAAAGGCAGCTAATCAAAACATCTTTGACCATTTCCTTCTATTCTGTATTGACAGAATTCAACTTCTACCCAAATCATTCAGCTGAAGGCTCAAGATAATGATACAGGTAGAAACGGTTTTCTCACATACGGCATTCTGAGTGGAGATAGACAGAAATTCAGAATAGATGAAGCTACTGGGATTCTTTACTCCACTGTTCCTGTTGATTATGAAGAGGGACCTACAAAGTATCAGGTTTGCTTTAAACTGCAACTTCAAGTTTTTCCCTATTCCGATTTCTTGTTTTAACCCCAGGGTAATCAGTGAGATTTTGTTTTGTTTGGGTTCAGATGGGTTTGAACATTTTATGTATCACTTAAAAAGATATGCGTCTTTACATAATATCTATTCAAGTCAAACACTGATAGTACGTAATAATTACTAATATAACATACAGTAAGGCAAGGATCTTAGGCCCCACTCTGTAAAGATTTAAGCATGTAAGTAACTTTGACTTCATTTGCTTGGGCTGCCCATGGGCATAAGGTTAAGCATGTGCTCAGATCTTTGCAGGATCAGGGCCTTAGAGATAAAAGAGCTCAAAAACAATCCATCCAATTTTTTGTTGCCACATGTGTTACTTCTGTTTTCTCTTTCACCAAAAGCTAATTTACTAATAGGTTCATTTGATAATAATACTTTATATATAGAAACATTTGGATGAGAAAATGTTTCAATTTTTCAGACACATTTCATGCATTGTCTTTAAGGTGACCTTGAAATGCTCGTTTTAAATTTAAAAAAATCAAAAAGCTCTTCCCATTATGCAATTGACCCAGTAGCTATATTTGTGTTATTTATAGGTTGTAATATATGCTGAAGACAATGGGATCCCTGAGAAGAAAAGGGGTTATTGCACTATCATCATAAACATCATTGACATTAATGACTGCCAACCAGTGTTTGACCCAGTCAATACACTCAGTGTTACGGAAAATGCACCTGTAGGATTCATTGTTGGAAAAGTCACTGCAACAGACAAAGATGAGGGAGATAATGCCTTTGTTCTGTATAATCTCATAGGTAACAAGCGATTCTCTTATGGAAACAACTATCTAATTTTGATTCATAATGTCCACTCTCCTGTGAGCATCAACAGCATTATATTTAGAGTCTTGTAGCTCCTCACTATTTAATCCAAATATATATATTACCAATCTACAACTGTACTGTCTTTTTACTCAAACTGATTGAGTAGCAATTGTTGTTGGACCGAAATGTTGCTCCCTTTTAAATCATACTACTAACTGCAGTTAAAAATAACCTTTCATCCACCTGAAAAAAACCTCTCTTCTATTCTGAAAACTCTTAACTGATCTGCCACATAAACTGTAATCAACATGATTCATTTTGGTAGAAAGAACACTTTTAATACATGCTGTGTCAGCTTCTGTGTGTTGAGGAAAGGGTTGAGGCCTGATTCTCCTCTGGGTAGAACCTTGGCATTCCTACTTGTACAGAAGGGGTGTCAAATGCTACCAAATCAGAATTCTCTACTCACACTTGTGGATTCTGGGCATTTTATACTCGCTTTGAAAAGGTGTAAATGATGCCACAAGAGAATCAGTCCTGGCAATGTTTTTTTCCCCTTGTTGGGAGAATGAGTGCACATGTATTCAGCTTATTTTTTCATACTGTCTCTTTATTTCCTATGTGCACAAAGTTCCTACTATGGCTTTGAACAAGTGTGGGCAAAAAGCAGTAAAAACCACAGCAAAGTTTCCTCAAATATAGCAGTACCATGGCCAGATCAACTGCAAAACAGCTCTGTTTTCAAGTTCCTAACCAGACTTCATACTGAATATTCATATCCATACTGAATAAATCTTTCTGAAAGTCATTGAGATTTTTCTGTAGCATGTTTTGGTTGTCAAAAATAATAATTACCTCTTCTCCAAGTATGTGCGTCACTCACCTGCCTGGACTGAGAATCAATTGAGAGTCAAAGCTGCTCCTTCTTAACTAAATGGGATAAGTATAGACTCAGGCCACTACCGCTCCAGCAGTACAAAGAAGGTGGAAAGCATTCGGAGTGTGACTGGGGAAAGAGGCTTGTCTGGAGCACTGCTATGCCTCAGCAATCCCTAGCTGTTGTAATGGCCCTTGGAAGCTGTTGCAGGCAGCAAACTTGGAGCAACACTGAGGCTCCAAGTTATTTCTTGAGACTGAACAGTGACCGGCAAGCTGAAGGTCAGGAAACTGTAATGGTGGCTGATAGCCCTCTTTGTACCCTCCAGATCCCCTGGGCTGCACTGGCCCAGAATAGCTAGTTTTCAGGATTTGGCCCAAGGTGTCCAATATATTGGCATGAATTGTCCAACAGCAGTTGCCATTTATTGTCCTCACTTTAGGTATCTTTAAGCATGGAGCTATTTAACCCTTTGTTGAGCTGGTGTCTATGCAGTATCTGTTGACCCGTTCTCTTGGTTCCCATCGCAGATATTCATTTCACTCACATTATTTGTTTAGTTCATATCTTTACCATTTCTACTGCATTACCTTGATTGTGTGAAACAGAGGATTGCTTTCAGAGCAAGAAAGATGTTAACAGCTGACTGGAGAGTGTTGCCAGCTACCTGCCTCTCTGACAGTATTAATGTATAATGTTTCCTTGAATGTACCCTAGGTGGTGGTGGAAATATATTTGAAATAGATGAAGTACATGGGAACATTAAGGTAAAGAATTCCCCAGACTATGAAGCCCTGAACAGATACATCCTTACAGTGAACGCATGCAACAATAAATCTGCCCCTTTCTATCAGGTAAGAGCATTTTTATAATACATGGGAACATTACCGCTCAAAGCAGGTCTAGACCACATAGCTGGTAGCACTCGCCCTGCAACAAAGACTTGTGGAGCTGCTCCAGTGCTAAAGCAGTTGGTGGGGCTGTGAGGCACTGAAAATGTTATGATCTTAAGCAAAGAATCTCCCAGTGCCCCACTCACCGCACACCCTTGCCTTTCAAGGTTAAGCATTCTAGGTCAACTTCTCAAAGCACATCCAAATGATATAAACTTCTAATTTATCATTAGTACATTTTTTACCTTTATAGTAAATATTAGGGGTCATGAAATTCTTTGACTTTGAATAAGGAATTACTAGCCCATCACTGGTGATTTGTAAATCAAGATTGATACGTTTCTAAAAGATCTGCTCTAGGAATTATTTTGGGGAAGTTCTATGGTCTGTGTTATACAGGAGGGCAGACTAGATGATCACAGTGTGGCTTTGGAATCTATTAATCAGAAAATTTGGAGGGTGGATGTGGCCAAAGGGACAGATTCTTCTCTCATACTGACTTGCGACCAGTGTAAGTGCAGTGACTTGAATGGAGTTACTCCTGATTTCACAGTGTTAAGTGGGAGGAGAATCAGACCTTAGCATTGGCTCAAATGTTTTAAGTTATTATAAGGTACAACTGTTTAAAGCAGCACAGAAAGGGGCTGTCCACATATTCATGTTATGGGTCAGATTCTGCCACCTGTATTCATGATTTATGAGTAGTATCTTACGCCACAACTAGTCCCATGGGGATGAATGTCAGAATCAGGGCCTACATTATTTCCCAGCCAACCTCTGCTGGGGAAGAGGATTGCTTGCTGTTGCTATTAATTAGCATAGTAATTACACTGATATTTTTCAAACCACCAAATACTGATCTCCAGATCAGTGAAAATTAATTTGCAGCAAATCTTTCCAGTTCTGTAGTATCTATTTTTAATTTTGAAAAGCTATAATATAAACATTAAAAAAAATAGCAACACTTTGCCTTTCCCTCATAGCATCTGAGGTATGGTATGCTGTCCCCATACATCACATTGTGCCATGTCTTATTCACTCAGAATGCTATAGACCTTTTACAGTGTAGAATCCAACAGCTCCTGTAAACGTGTTGCCTGTTCTCATATTCATGTCCTGTGTTGATCTTGGATGTAGAATTCTGTGAAGTGAATAAAGAAATTAAAGCTATGCTAATATTATACCACAGGGTTCTTTGGATTCTAATTTGTGTTTACTGTTGCAAGCAAGGATAAAAGAGTCATCTTAAATATTCTAAACATATCTGAAATAATTTTGTTTTCCAGGCCAATACTACTGTCACTGTTGTAGTGGCTGATATAAATGATAACGCTCCAGAATTCACTGAGGACTCCTATTTTGCTGCAATAAACATGACTAATCCTGTAGCAGCTCATGTCATTACTGTGAAAGCCACAGACAAAGATCAGGTGACTGTTAGTTTTTAATTTTAAGACTGTTGTAAGATTTTCTCCACCCAAAATGGGAAATCAGGACTCCTGAATTCTTTTTCTGACACTGACTCACTCTGTGATTTTGGGCAAGTCATTTAACTGAGCTGTACTTTCGTTTCCTCCTTTGCAATATATGGGTTATACCTATCTCACAGAAGTGTTGTGCGGCTTAATTAATTAGTGTTTGTAAAGTTATTTGGACTCCTCAGATGGACGGTAATAGAAAAGTGAAAAATACTGAATATGGGGTATGTACCCACCAGACTGTCATAGAATCATAGAAAATATGGGTTGGAAGAGACCTCAAAAGGTCATCTAGTCCAACCCCCTTCTCAAAGCAGGACCAACACCAACTAAATCATCCCAGACAGGGCTTTGTCAAGCCGGGCCTTAAAAACCTCTAAGGATGGAGATTCCACCACTTCCCTAGGTAACCCATTCCAGTGCTTCACCACCCTCCCAGTGAAATAGTGTTTCCTAATATCCAACCTAGACCTCCCCCACTACAGCTTGAGACCATTACTCCTTGTCCTGTCATCTGCCACCACTAAGAACAGCCGAGCTTCATCCCCTTTGAAACCCCACTTCAGGTAACTGAAGGCTGCTATCAAATCCCCCCTAACTCTTCTCTACTGCAGACTAAATAATCCCAGTTCCCTCAGCCTCTCCTCATAAGTCATGTGCCCCAGCCCCCTGATCATTTTCATTGCCCTCTGCTGGACTCTCTCCAATTTGTCCACATCCTTTCTGTAGTGAGGAGCCCAAAACGGGGCACAATAATCCAGATGTGGCCTGACCAGTGCCGAATAGGGGGAACGATCACGTCCCTCGATCTGCTGGCTGTGCTCCTACTAACGCAGCCCAATGTGCCGTATGCCTTCTTGGGAACAAGGGCACGCTCTCCACAAGTATCCTCAAAATATTTTACACTGCACACCCGACTACTGTTCACTGTGTTGCTACTCCCAGGAGCACCAGTCCTGAGAGTAATACTTCCACGAATAGTTGCATTTGATCTATGCATTTCTAGTGCACTTACCACTGTGCACAGTGAGTGGTATTGGACAGTCTGCTAGCTCAGCATAGCAACATCATTCCTGAACACACCCCTTTCAGGAGAGGGAACTTCCAGAAGTGCCATCAAAAGAAATATCAGTGGCTGTTGCCTCCCTATTTGATGGGGTACAGATCTGGTCAAACTATGTATCTCCAGCTCTAACTTACTGCTATAATAAAACTAAAAGCTCTGTTTTGCTATGTTCCTTCTCATTTCTTTTCTTCTTCTTTTATTTATAATACTTTTTAACTCTCAGTGTGAATGTAATGCTCATGAAAGATACTGGGTTGACAGCTGGAGAGACTCAAGTCCTCTCTTAATGGACAAAACAGGAACAAGGGAGTTGGCAATGCAATCTTCTTCCACACGCTCCTGACCAAGAGCATCAGGGAGAAAGAGAGAGTAGTTCAGTCTCCATGTCCGTTCAGTCCTTGGCCTCTCTGTGAAGATTGCCTAGAAGTGTGTCAATCACCACCAGTTGTGGAAGGGGTGGTTATGTAAGCGGGGGAATAGTCCTGCTATTGTGGGGAACTTCCCTGGCTTCTGCACTACCCCAGTGAAATGGGCTAGCGAAAGGATCTGAGTCCTCGCTCCCACTTCCTTTACCCAGTGGCCTCCCTGCCCTTGAGGACTCCCCTTCCACTCTCCTGTCTGGCAGAGTCCTCGTAACCCCAACAAGGCTGGGCCCAAAATTACTGGGGGGCTCGACCCCCAACCCTGCTGTGGTCACTTAGGACAGGGGCTAGGGTGTCCCCACTCCGGGGTACTCTCTCTGCACTGGGCACTTCTCTGACCCACTGACCATTACATACAAGTTAAAGCAAATGCAAGTTATTTAATCAACAATTAATTTTAAAAAGAATAAGGAAAAATGGGAAAGGTTAAAGGAAACACATCAACCCGCTCTGTGGCGGGGAACATCACAAACAGTGTCTCTGGAATGTCAGGGCAGTTCACAGTCTGTTCCTTGTAAGTCCCAGGCCTTCTTCTCAGGCCCTGGCTGTGCAGTAGGGATGCTGTGGGTTGGACACTTGCTCTGGTGGTGGCCACATGCTCTCAGGCTCTCAGTGGTAGGACCCTTCTTCCCAGTGTCGCCCCAGCCATGTCGGGGTTATGATCCAAGCCTGGCCTGCAGAGCCTCTTGGCTGAGGCGTCTCCTTGTGCTGGGCTCGCTGCCCAGGGTCCCCCTCGGTCTCCCCAGCTGCTCACCGCACCCAGCTCCAGACTGCTCCAGCCCCAGCTGCACCACTCTGTCTCTGCACTGCTGCTGCTGCTCTGCATCCAGCTCCCTGGGCTGCTTCTTTGGCCCCTCTGGCTCTGGTTGCTGCAGCTCTGCTCCCAGGACAGGTCTGCTCTGCTGGCTGCTTCTGTGACTCTACTCCCAGCACTGACCTGCTTCCTGGGCTGCTTTTCTGGCCTCTCTGGCTCTGGTTGCTGCAGCTCTCCTCCCAGGGCAAGTCTGCTCTCTCTGGGCTGTGCCTCTGGCTTTGGGGCTGCAGCTCTGCTCCCAGGACAGGGTCTGCTCTCTCTGGGCTGCTTTTCCGGTCCCTCTGGATCTGGCAAAGCTCTGCACCCCAGCTTAGCTTGGGCCCCTGCTTTCTCCTTAGCTCGGCCCCACTCTGTCTGACCCAGGCAATTCCAGCTCACACGGAGGACGGGACCTCCCTGGCCTCCTGACTCCCTGATTAGCCTGCTTGCCCTGTCATTCAGGCTGACCTGGAGCATTGTCCTCTCCCCATTGTTCCTGGGGCCTGTCAGTCTCAGGGTCCTGATTCCCCATCGACCCTTCCCCCTTTTTAGTACTGGGAGCTAGCAACTAAAACACCCCCACTGAATGTTAGTAAGGGGGCAACAGTCCCGTTGCAGTTAGGTCATATGAACCCCCGGCCACTGAGAACTGGACTAAGACCACCAAATCCTATCTCAGGGATGTGTTTCAGAATTAAAGAGGCATTTGAAAGTGCAATTTGGGATTTTTTTCTGCTCTTTCTTCTTGGTGCTTGGGAGGTATTAAAAATAAAAAACTTAAATCATTTCTCTCTTCCTGCGTAGTAGTGTGAACACTTGGTGCCTGATCTGAAGCCCACTGAAGTCAGTGGAAATACTCCTATTGTCTTCAGTAGGCTTTGATTCAAACCCAGAGAGCCTGATGTTCAGCCATTTTAATTTGGCAGATGCAGCTTTGTAAGTGGAAATAATTGTGTCTAATTCACTGTGAGTGCGAATTTACAGAAACAATTATACATTAGCATAAAATTGTGCCTGCATTGAGGCCCAGATGAAAATCACATCATCTGTATCCTGTGTTCCATCCTCATACAGAATGACCACTGACATCAAGATAGGACTCAGAGAATATGGGGCACCTCTGAGAGCTAAGAAGGACAGGGTGTGAATTCTTCTTCTTTCCCTTGTTTTTTCTTTCTCTTTCTGAGATTATTATAAAGGAAAAAAGAGCCATAAATCTGAAACTTACTTAATGTCGATAAACACATGGTAAATCCCAATCTTGCTCCCACTGGAGCCAGTGAAGCACAGTGTATAATACTTTCAAGAAATACAGAGCAAAGTGTAACAGAGCCAACTCTAACATAAAGCCAACCTTTAAAGACTTATTTCAGGGAAAACATACTAAGATCATTTTTCATATGCTTATTATGTAATTGGCTAATTGCCTGTGACATTTTCTGTTTTCTGAAACACCCAGCAAAACTCATCCAAAATTTTAATTTTCTAAATAAGTTCACTGAATGCATTTAGATTTTGTCAAGTCTATTATATTAAACAGTGCTTATGCTACCCTTCAGAAACTTACTCAAATTGCTTGTAATTTTCTTTATTGCTTCTATGTGTATTCTTTCTGGAAATTTAATAAAATTTTGTAATATGTAGCACCTTCTAAGATCTCAAAATCCTTTACAAACATTAACAAAGAAAGCTTCTCAACATCTGTGGCAAGTAAAGATTTATTTTTATCCCTGTTTTACAGATGGGAAAACCAAGGCACAGTTGCCCAGCGTCTAGCAGAGCATAGTATACAGATCTCCTGTGCTTAATAATAGTCTTCTCCCACTTCTCTCTCTGAAATTCTACTAATGTGTTCTTGCCATTGCAGGGGGAAAATGCTCTTATTGAATACTATATCCTGCCGGATGTTAGCTTCAGCCAGTTCTTCCTGATTGAGGATATAAATGAGGGGAAAATAATAACAATTGGAAACCTGTCCAAACCTGGAGAGATGCCTTTGAGAATAATAGCTAAAGACCGAGGTTCTCCTCCATTAAATAGCACAGCCTTGATTATGCTCAATGTGCTTGACAATCGCCCGTTTGTCCCACAGTTTAATCAGACTGACATCAGGTGAGGGTTTTTATTTTCAATTACATGAGTGTCATTGTTCTGAATTCTCCTTGTAGCTGAGACCACATTGCCACTGAATTCATTAAAAGTATTGGGGGTAGTATTTCCAAAGATGGAAATTCCATTTTTCTTTGTGTTGGGAAGAAACAAACAATTAATTTTAAATAACAAAGCCAGAAAATGTCCCTAGTCTAATTGTTTTGTGCATCTGATGTTTGGAACCATGTTTTACATTTTATTGCCTTATTCTTCAGCTTATAAAATGCACTTGTCCTCCAAACTCACCCAGTCAGAGTAAAGATCACCCTCCTTTCCCCCCTTCCTTTTGCACACCATCAATCAGTATTTTGGTATAAAAATGTATTGATTTTATGTCAATAATTTTTACTGGCATATTGTTGTGGGCTTTGAATGCAATTGGTCCTACACATACTGGGCATCAACCCCCTATCAACCACCCACCACCAAATGGAAAAATCTTCCCTAGCCTTGACCCAAGGTCAAAGAAATGCTTGGCCAAAAAGATGAGCCTTGCATTGCTCTTTGAAGGCCAGCATACTCCAGTAGGCATCCTCCAGAGGGGAAAAAGGTCCACAGCCAAGGATCTTCCATCAAGAACACCCTTCTCCCAAGTCTCAAAGGTTCAACAACATGCACTGCCAACAAATCAGGTATTGGCATTTGTGACAATAAGATCTATCATCACAGTCTGTTGTCTTTTTTCTGTTAGCACAGCTGTGATGGAAGATACAGGAGCTGCACATTTAGTTTACACTTTTGCTGTGACAGAAGCCTTAGGGAGACAAATTGATTACAAAATTGTATCTGGCAATGAGCGTGGTGAGTACAGCTTCTTCTTACACCCTAACGTAGGCAAATATAGCACCATAAACTAGCTCTGGGTGGGAGATCATATTGTATTTAGCAATGAGACTGAGTGAGAATAATGACTATGGAATAAAATGTAGGTATTGAGAGTGACATGATTTCTTACTATATCTCTTTAGTATAAAGAAAAGGAAAGGAGTACTTGTGGCACCTTAGAGACTAACAAATTTATTTGAGCATAAGCTTTCGTGAGCTAAAGCTCACTTCATTGGATGCATCCGATGAAGTGAGCTGTAGCTCACAAAAGCTTATGCTCAAATAAATTTGTTAGTCTCTAAGGTGCCACAAGTACTCCTTTTCTTTTTGCGAATACAGACTAACACGGCTGCTACTCTGAAACCTGTCTTTAGTATAAGACATCACCAGTTTTATTTGGCCAAGTTCAGAAGTGACCTAGGTGGTGGTATAAATTACACGTTGCAAAGTGGGTTTAAGTGGGCTTACATGGGTTTAATTTACATGCCGAAAGAGCAAAAGGGGGAAGGGTCTCAGGAGAAACAACTAACAGGAAGGGGTAAGTAAGTACCTTGTTGTTTGCCAGTTGCTTTTCTATGACATCAGCTTGCACTCACACCAATTTACTGGTGTGCAACTTACATCGACATTTACAACACTTGGGAATATGGCCCCCTATGTCTAAAAACTTGGAATAATGAAAATCTGAGTTAAAAAAATGCAAATCAAGTAGAAAGACAGGTGCAGCACACATAGCTAACATTCTGTCTTCTGTATACTGCACCTTTAAATGTAAGAAGTCTGTCTGTTCAGGAAAAGGACTTTGAGGAGATTCAAGATAGAGAATCAGTGTGGGAGGGTCTTCCAGTGAGAGGCTCACTCGGCTTTCTCTCTCATGGAGATGTTATAGTCTTTCTTCCTCCATGTGTCTTCCCTAATCGAAAACAATGGTGGTCGGCGGAGCACCGCTAGTGAAAAGCTGGCTGGTCACTTGTTCTGCCATTCTGCCTTCTTGTTTCCAGCTGGTAAATGTTTCTAAAAGATAGCTATAAAAACACACGCCACGCTTACCAAATATTACTCTTCCATGTAAGCAAGAGCTGCCTGAGGAATGTTATGCAATCATGAATGGGAAGGATAGTAGTCGACACACTTGCAAATAGGAGAAGAGGTGAGGTGACAAACCAAGATCTCCCTTAAGATGTCATCACACTATGAAAAAGGGTTGAGAGACCCTGGACTGGAATAAGTCATCTAGATTGAAAGTGCACATTTTGCTCTTTTTGTATAGGAAATACAGAAGTATTAACAGGCAATGTGTGAAGTCATAAAAAGCACAGCTGGTGACCTACTTCTGATTGAAAGTTTTTTGAGGTTTTGGTGCTTTTGCCACTCCTGTATTAGTGTTGAAATACGCTACCATTCAGTCCCCAAGAACTGAGGCAGTAAGTAGCATTACAAGAGCAACACAGATAGAAGAGGTGTGAAGGATACAAATGAAAATGTTGACTATATCTCTGAAAAGTGCACATTTTTCCTTTCAGCCCATTTTATACTGGATACAAAAAGTGGACAGCTAAAAACTGCAATTAACTTGAACTATGAGGAAATTTCTCAGTATACAATTACAGTTGAAGCAAATGAAAGTCCCTCCTCTGTCACACGGGTCCAGTATTCAGGTATTTTTTTTTCCTTTGAAGGACATTGCAGTTTGAATTGGAGGGTGTTAAGCACAGGACACTTCTTGTGCATTCTATATTTGCACTAAATTTAGAAACAGAAAATGTGAATTGCTTTAAATGACAAAGCTGTGGTGAAAGATTAAAAGCTGAGGGCCAGATTGCATGGGCACTAGGCAGGCAATGGAGGGCAAAGAGCCTTCCCTCAACCTTGAATTCCTTCACAGGGGCTCACCACAGCCACAGATGGGAACGCAGCTATTGGCACTGGACTTCCCAAATGGCATAGGGCTAGGGCCCCAGCTCCTGTCTGTCCTGGCTAATAGAGCTAACATGCTGTACCCTTTCACCCTGCATCACTCCAGCATGTGCCACCCAGAGGAATTCAAGTTGAGTCAGCCAGAATTCTTCTGGGGACTCCTGTGCTGTGCCACCCCTCCTCACCCCCATTCAGTATAGCCATCATCTTAAAACTGCCTGCTTTCACATCTGAATGCAATGCTTGGAGTTAACGGAGAAACATGTCTGTAGCCTCAGTGATATGTTCTGCACGATACAGGATTTAATTACATTAATGTATTTATTTTTAAAAGGTCTGTTTTCTCAAAATGTGGCAAGACTAACAATCTTAGTGCAAGATGTAAATGAAAAGCCAGCATTTTTGAACAGCTCCTACTCTGTTCGGATCTTGAACTCAGTGCCGTACAAATTCCCAGTTGTTAAAGTTCAGGTAGAGTATATTTCTGCCCTTTCTGAGTATCTGAAGGCTTCTGAAAGACTTGGGCTCCATTCACACTGGCCATTAAACTGGGTTAGTGGAGCCATTTTTAAACATGTTTTTAAAATATTGGGTCATCATCTGCCCTGCATCTGAGATCTGCTCAGTGAATGTGAATGATGGGGGACATCAGGGAGCTTGTTATAGTTCCCTGGTGCTGTGAGCTGGTCTGTGCCTGCCCCAGCCTTGGCATGAGTTGGAGCAGCCTAAGGGGTCTGCTCTAACTTATGCCACTGGTGTATGATACCTAAAGGACACTACGCCAACTGAGGATTGCCATAATCCCATCCACAGGGTAGGCATGGATCCAAGAGCTGGTGCTGCCCAGTTACAGTCAGAATTCAGCTGCTTTTACACTGCTTGAGTAGCATAAAAGGGGCTGGATCGTAAACAAAAATCTGGCCCATTATGCCTACCCTGCACAGACCAGGTTAACTGTGTTTAGGGCCCAATCCTGTTGCCACTAAAGTCAGTGAGAAAACAGTGACTTCAATGGTGCAAAATGAGGTCCTTAAATAATGATAGCAGGAGCTGTTAGTAAACTGGGTTGATAAACCGGCCCACTAACAGAGTTTAATTGCCACTGTGGGCAGGCCCTTCACAATGCTCTGGAAATCATATTACTAAAATAGTGCTAAGTCATTCAGGAGGGAGACAGAGGGCCCATGAAACTCTGCAAGGTTCATCTCAGGGAATTTCCTTGAGGCTTCTTAAGGAGAGGGACTTGGGGTGGCCAAATGCAGAGGACACTCCCTCCAAACCCATTCCCCTCAGATATAGAGGTCTGTGAGGAAGGGAAACTGCAGTCCTGTGGAGATTCATTGCTTTGACTGCCCAGGTCCTGTGGCTCCCTCTGGAGTCATTTTGCCATTGACTCTCCCCCTGCATCTGAGTGGAATGGGAGTTAATGCTGCACAGAGCACTAATAACTTCCCCATTGATATCCGAGACACAAAGAGAGTGAGGTACTATCTCTTATTGGACAAACTTCTGTTGGTAAAAGAGACAAGCTTTTGAGCTTACATAGAGCTCTTCTTCAGGTCAAACCACTGGTATCTACTCAATTATCCACCAGGCCCAATGGGGAATATGTTGCAGAATGCACCTGGTCTACCATCCCTGCTCCTTTCAACCCGAGTGCTGCCCCCTTGACTCTAGGAGCTGTAGACTCTTCAGCGGGCTCATGAGGATGCATTTCATAGAGCCATTATTTCCCCCTTCCATCAACCTGATTCTGATGGTTTCTGCCCCCTTTTCACTTGTGTTAATGGAAGGGAGGTACAAGTCTATGCATTTAAAAAGTACACAGACCAGTCCCAGGATGCCAGGATTTTATAAATACCAATGGGGGAGAGACCCACAGGCTCTCAAGAGCAATTTACAGTCCAAAAGCCAGAGGCTGAGTACTGCTCCGCTACATTACTGTTGCTTTTTCTTTTCTGAATCCAGGCCACAGACCCAGATTCTGGAGATAACGGGTTTCTGCTGTACAGTTTGGTGAATCATCAAACCAGTGAATTTGACATTGATGAAAATACAGGGCAGATTTATACAGTATCAGTGACAGGAAAGATTGGATCATTTCCTTTGCAAGTCGAAGCTGCAGACCAAGGAGGGAAAGGACTTACAACACAAGCAACAGTCGATGTAAGAGATTAGAAAATATATATATGGTTTATTCCTCTTTTCCTTCCATTTCAAAACTCTGTGTACAACTAAGGTTAGTCTTTAAAAAGTCTATCCCATTATTACTATTAAACAATGAAACTGTAGGATGTACTATATAGAGTAGGGTATATGTTGAGACCTGCATGTGGGTTACTATGTTGTAACTTCTATTTAAAAGAAACAACGCACAGGATATGGTTTATGTATGTATGGTGGTATGTATATATGTATGTATGTATGTATGAAAATTGGTGTAACTCAGTAGAGTTGCACCAGGGATTAATTGGCCTACAATGCAGATCTCAAGCACTAAAATGACAAACTTTACATTTAAAGTTACAACATGTGATGCAGGGCTATTTAGCTGCTGAGTTCACATTGAACTGGCCATATGCACATGCAGATATCTGATTTTTCACATGCCTACCTGGTTGCACAAATAGGTCATGTGCAAACAAATATGTGCTTGGACCTAATTTTGGAAGTCTGTCTATAAATTTGCGTGCATGGATAGGGAATACAAGATGGAAGAAATTTTAGTTTTATCTTGTATCTGCCCGTTTTTTCTTCTAGATATTATCTATAGGCATAGCATAGTTCCATGTTTCTTCAGCTATAATTTAGTAGGTTCTTAACCCTTTTTGGCGTTGCCTGTAAAATCATCTTAACTTCTCAGTTCCACTGAAGTAATGGAAAGGAAAAGTCCTAAGTGTACTTGATGTCTTCTCATTTTTATCCCAACCCTCAGAAAGCGTTTTCTGCAAGCCAGTCTTGAGAATAAAAAAAATTATAAATGTGGGTAGGAAACATGAAATATAGACTTAATGTGATTCATTTATTATTTTATAGGTAACCATTGATCCCAGTTCCAATGATAACATTGTGGTACTTGTCCTTAGTCAGAAGATCAATATTGTTGAAAGAAACATTCCTGAATTAAAAAGGTATTTATGGAGCTATACAATTTATTCTGATATAATGCCAGGGAAAGATTAAGGCAGGATCCTCTTAAGATCTGGATATGGCAGTCTTAGGGGGGCCAATACAGCTATGAGTCACTCAGAAACCAAGTCCTCAATTGGTGTAACTCAGAGTGGCTCCAATTATTTCAGTTTAGCTATGCCAATTTACAGATATTGAGGATTTGGCTCCAAGAGTTTAGCGTGCTGGAGAGGAAGACCACAGATTCTACTGCGTTTCAATGGACTAGAAAGAAGTCTCTCAGAGTGAGGAGGGAGATTAGGGAAAAATGATCAAGTCAGCCATTTCCACTTTTTATAAACAGAAAAGCAAGTAGCCAAGATGGTGACAAAGTAGTCTAATAGCTCTGACTTTGCTGGGTTGCCATATGACTGAGGTAGTGTCATCACTTAAATGATGTGAGGTTTGTTCAGTTCTGTGGGTTGAAGTCATATCATGGGTGTAGCTAATATTCTGCAATTTGTACTCCCATATTGACCTTCCTTTTCCCTGAAGAAATAAAAATCATCCTGCAAAATAGCCCTGTTCTGCTCTGGCGAGTGCATGGCCCTGAGGATGGGAAATGTGCTTGAGCTGGAGAAGGTTGCAGAGGTAGATAGGGTGTCATAAAAGGTCAGTCATCCCAATGGTGGGCAACCTTGGGCAGGAAAGTGCATGTGGCCAGGGCATGCACTGATTCAACTCCTCATTCCTTGGCTTGGCTTCCAAGAAATGAAGCCACAAACTAAAGCTTCCCCACAAACAGAAAATCTCTTGAAGGGCAGCAGCAGCAGCAAAATCTGTCTTCCTGTGGGGGTCAATTATCCATGGGGCACCAGGGAATTAGTTAACATGTAGGTGGCCCATCATCTCTGAAATATAGCACAAGTATGATGTAATTACATCTAGCCTCGGTGGGTCCGAAATATAAGTGGCCAGTAGAGCTAGTCTCGGGCTGCAGCTCTGGTGGCAATTTCTAGCCTTAAAGATGTGTATGTTCTGCCTTTTCATAACAGAACAGAACAGGTAATCATCAAATGATCCATCCCGTCACTCATTCCCAGCTTCTGGAAACAGAGGCTAGGGACACCATTCCTGCCCATCCTGGCTAATAGCCATTGATGGACCTATCCTCCATGAATTTATCTAGTTCTTTTTGGAACCCTGTTATGGTCTTGGCCTTCACAGCATCCTCTGGCAAGGAGTTCCACAGGTTGACTGTGCGTTGTGTGAAGAAATACTTCCTTTTATTTGTTTTAAACCTGTTGCATATTAATTTCATTTGGTGACCCTTAGTTCTTGTGTTATGAGAAGTAGTAAACAACACTTCCTTATCTACTTTCTCTACACCACTCATGATTTTATAGACCTCAATCAGATCTCCCCTTAGCCGTCTCTTTTCCAAGCTGAAAAGTCCCAGTCTTATTAATCTCTCCTGATATGGAAGCCATTTCATACCCCTAATAATTTTTGGTGCCCTTTTCTGAACCTTTTCCAATTCCAATGTATCTTTTTTGAGATGGGGCAACCACATCTGCACACAGTATTCAAGATGTGGTTGTACTGTGGATTGATAGAGGGGCAACGTGATATTTTCTGTCCTATTATCTATCCCTTTCTTAATTATTCCCAGCATTCTGTTTGCTTTTTGACTGCCTCTGCACATTGAGTGGATGTTTTCAGAGAACTATCCACAATGGCTCCAAGATCTCTTTCTTGAGTGGTAATAGCTAATTTAGACCCCATCATTTTATATGTATAGTTGGGATTATGCTTTCCAATGTGCATTACTTTGCATTTATCAGCATTAAATTTCATCTGCCATTTTGTTGCCCAGTCACCCAGTTTTGAGAGATCCTTTTGTAGCTCTTTGCAATCTGCCTGGTTCTTAACTATCTTTAGTCATTTTGTAACATCTACAAATTTTGCCCCCTCACTGTTTACCCCTCTTTCCAGATCATTTATGAATATGTTGAATAGGACTGGTCCCAGAACAGACCCCTGCGGGACACCACTATTTACCTCTCTCCATTCTGAGATCTGAGCATTTATACCTACCCTTTGTTTCCTATCTTTTAACCAGTTACCAATCCATGAGAGCACCTTCCCTCTTATCCCGTGGCAGCTTACTTTGCATAAGAGCCTTTGGTGGGGGACCCTGTCAAAAGCTTTCTGAAAATCTAAGTACACTATATCCACTGGATCCCTTTGGTCCACATGCTTGTTGACCCCCTCAAAGAATTCTAGTAAATTGGTGAGGCATGATTTCCCTTTACTAAAACCATGTTAACTCTTCCTCAACAAATTATGCTCATCTATATGTCTGATAATATTGTTCTTTACTGAAGTTTCAGCCAGTTTGCCTGGTACTGAAGTCAGGCTTACAGGCCTGTAATTGCTGGGATCACCTCTGGAGCCCTTTTTAAAAATTGGCATCACATTAGCTATCTTCCAGTCATCTGGTACAGAAGCTGATTTAAATGATAGGTTACAGACTACACTTCCCCTCTCCTGTGTATGCACGAGGTCAGAAACATAGCTGGGTCCTGCTCTTGCATCTGTGAGATGTTGTATGTGTGGCAAATGTTGCGGGGTCGGAGGAGGCAGAAACATATGTCAAGCCCTGCAATATTTCCACTACAGGGTCATTAACCCTCCCAGCTCCCCCAGTTCTGCCATCCCTGGTCCTGCAAAGCAGGTGGTGCTGGCCACTGTCACAGACAGGATACCGGATTATGGGTTAACCACTGGTCTGATTTGGTATGAAATTGTCTATGAACAATAAAGGGCTCAAGGAAAATAGGTTTTCCGCCTTGCATTTCACCTTTAAGTGGTCATAATAATAGTCCACATCTGATTGCTATAAATATTTTAGATTCATATCTATGCTTTCAGGAAACAAATCAATATTCATTTGGTAAACCATGACACAATATTCCTTGTGCTAAGTAGTATTGCTTGTGAACTGCAAGCAAGAGAATTTATTTCAGTTTACATTTTTAAGTTTTCTTTTGGAGCTCATTTATGCTAACATATTTAAGAGTTTCCAGGTTTCATATGAAAGAGTAATGGGAAGTAGCTTAGTCTAGTGATCAGAGCAGAGGACTCAGAGTTGGGAAACCTGGGTTCTCTAACTGACTCTTTGTACATTTACACTGAAGAGGAAAAAAAACACAGCAGTGAGTCTGACTTGAGATTGCTCAGTGGGGCTAAAAATAGTAATATACACATTCCCACACAGGGTGGAGCCCAGGCTCTGAAACCTGGAGAGAGGAATGGGTCTCAGAGCCCAGGCTGCAGCCTAAGTGGGAACATCTACAGAGCTATTTGTAGCCTGTAGTGCAAGCCCGGCAAACTTGAGTCAGTTTGACTCAGCTGCTGCAAGGAATTTTTTTTCATGGTAGATGTACCCTCTGATACTGACCTACTGTGTGACCTTGGGCAAGTCTCTTAACCTCTGTGCATCAATTTTCCTATCTATATGTAACCCTTCTGCCCGTCAGAGTTGGCAGCAACAAGGGCTGGGTTCAATATCTAGGGGATCCATTCCAATAACACAATGCAAACCGGCTCGAGCCCCCACCCAGTGACCTGGGACAAATATATACCACCCCCGCTGGGCGCCTCCAAGAGGCAATACTTCCCCTCTCGCAAGCACATAGTCTGAGTGTAGCAAAAGCCTTTTAATAACAGACAAACAATGTGGCATTATGTTGGGGAAACACCACCAACAGGATTCATAACACAACCCATGAGCAAAAAACCCACCCCAAGCAAATTGGGGCATGCCCTTTTCCCTTTGGTTCTTGAGTCCAGCAACCCCAAATCACCCAAAGTCCCAAAAGTCCAATGACCCAAAAGTCTCTGTCCCTGGTCAGGGCAGCCCCAGAGTTCGAAAGTTTATCTGCGGAGCTTTACCTCCCAACCTGGGTGGAGATGGGACGGGGGTAAGAGGCATCTTACATGATCTGAAGCTGACCGCCCCACAGCTCCATAGCTGCGCTCCGCTCCACCAGCCGCCCCACGAACTCCTTCGCTCAGCTCCGCTCCGCTCCGCCAGCCGCCCCACGAACTCCTTTGCTCAGCTCCGCGGCCCACAAGCAGCTCCTGCCATCCACGAACTGCTCCGCGTCGAACTGCTTCACCAGCCTGTCCACAAGGCACTCCAGCCGTCCCGCAAACTGCTCCACAATATATCTTCAGGCTCCCCCACTACTTAACACAACACTCAGTGATTTCAGCTCTTAGGTGAATTCAGCTTGTAGTAGGGGAGCCCCAGTGCTGGTGCACTGTTAGCCCAAAGTGAGCTCAGCAGCCTATAACTAGACTTCTAATGAAATCAAAATCAGCTCTGATATTCTACATTGGAGAGAGGAGGAAGTGCAATTAGCATGTAAGGCCCTTACCAAGAGGCCCATACCACCAAGTATTAATACCTGTCCCCAGCCTCTCTCCCTTCACAGAGTTTTGGAACCCATGATCCTTGCCTAGAGAGTGCTACTTAGTTGATGGTGAATCCCTCCATCATAACAAAAGGCCACGTACAGTTCCAAGCACAGTCCCCATAATCAGGGTAATAACAGTTTATTCTTCCTGCCCTAATAACTGAGACACTGGGGATCCCACAGCAGCCAAAGTGACCATTTGGGCAGCTATGGTCTCATTCTAGGCGGGGTGGGTGTGCCTATGCAAATGAGATCAGCCCCTGAAGTTCTTTTCCACAACTTGCTGCACCTCACCACCAGATGTCAGGGTGGAGCTCATCCTGACACTGCTTACATATAAAACAGGGATGATAATAAACGTGAACCACTATTGTGCTTTGAAATCCTTAGATGAAAATGGTAAATAAATGCATAATATTATATTAAATGTTATCATTGTATAACATTGATTACTTTCTGTCATTTCTAGATAAAAATAATTTGTTGTTCCCCAGTCAATTAAAATTGTTTATCTCAATCTGGTGGCAGGGTTCTAGAAGAAAAACTTGAATGGACTGTTTACATCATTGATGTGTTATCTAAAATTGTTGACAGAAGAGTAAGAGAAAGCACTGATGTAACCCATGTAAAGATTGTTGCTGTTGATCAGACAGCCCAAGCAATACCTGCGGAGCATGTAAAAAGGTCTGTATGATATAGTACAAAGTGTATCATTGTGAGTTACAAAGGTGAATTTTGTTTCCCTTTAAAATATTTACATCTTGATTAGGGATGAATGAACTTGTTAAGATCAAGTAAGAACTGCTCTGAGATGTCCCTCAAAACTCAAAATGAACCACTTTTGAGTTTCAAAAAGTTCAGTTCATTCTCAAAAGGCTATTTTCCTGTAAGTGGTTCCTGCGGGATTTGAAAGTGTTAAGATACCATAGAGACACTATCCTGGTGAGATTTCCAACAGGGTTTTATAGACTCCAGGAGGTTCAGGAAGTTTTGATATGGTTCAGCTAAAGCAACTCTTATGGAAACATCCTACAGAATTCAAAAGGGAAAGATGAAATCAAGAGCATTCTACAGAAATTAAATAGGGGTTTATAGGAACTATTCTAAACAACTCTGGATTTAAATGAGAATTAGAGCCCTACAATAGCATTTAACAGGTTGGCTAAAAATTATATAGACAGCACCAATCTTCTCTAGTTTTAGTCTTTCCTTCACTGCTTTATAAACCAAAGTGAAGGCCTTTTGTTAAATAAATTGATACAAACGTTTTTACTTGTCTGTTTTTAGAAAATGTAAGGAACAAGAGAAGGCCATTCAAACTGAACTGGAGAAAATATTTGGAACTTCTGTTTCTGTTGCAGTAGAAGAGATACCTGTTGACTCAATGCCCTCTGAACTTATAGCAACCATAATTCTAAGTATTCTGCTGGGCTGCACTCTTATAGCCTTTGTGACATACATATTTGTTAATAGAAAAAGGTATAAATAAATATTTTATTTAGAGTAACAAGGTAGATTTAGATTACAATCTTTACTAAGAATTCAACTTTAAAGGCATAGTGTCAACTTGAAAATCAGTTCTGTCTGGAAAATTAATAATGTGAAAAGTATCACCTAAAATATGCTGTAAATGAAAGATTAGAGCCAAGAACTATTTTTCTCTATTTTTTCACTTTGTCACTATTTACATTTGACAGCACTTTGTATATAGACAACCTCTATAGCCAGTTTCCTCTTTTGTTTTGTGACAAGGGATCAGTGGACAGAGACTTTTTTTAAAAAATAGGAAAATGTGGTTGCAAGGTCAGAGATAATGGAAGGGAGACACAGATGTAGTACATTATAATACTCTTCACTCACTATCCCCTGATCCTGCACCACTGAAGACATTGGGAATTCTGCCATTGACTTCAAAGACAGCAGGGTAATGCCCTTTTGAAACTGACTAGATTTCAAGTTGACAGTGTCTGTTTAATCATAATCAGCAGCATGTAACTGAACTTAATGTTTGTTTCAGTGAAACAGGAAATAATGGGCCAAATTAATCCCTGTGATAATTCTATTTAAGTGGATAGAGTTACCTCAGGAATTAATGTGGCTCAAAATATGTGCTCACTTAAATTATTATTTGTATTGTAAACGTTTAGAAATACTGCAAGACCAATTCACAAAAATAGGAAACCATTTGCTTGTTGTGTATTTGTCATTTTCAGAAATGCTAAACTACAACTCTTAGTCAAGGAACACAATGAAATTAACAGAAATATAGGAAATCCTTATGCAGCAGACAGTGATGCAAGTTCACAAAATTTAAGGAAACAAGATGACAAGTAAGTATAATTCTGAAGACATGCCACAGCTTGTACAAATCAGCATACTGAAATGTGTGATTGCTTAATTGTTCAGATCATAGGAGGTTTTCTTTCATCTATGGTTAGCTGTACTGGTTGATTTCCAATGAACTGTTGCTGTACTAAAATATAAAACTTCTTAAAGTATCAGGGAAGTTGATATCTTTTAAAGCAAATTTTATGTACTGTGGGCAAGACTTCATGTACTCTTTGACAAGCCACACTGACCTCTATTCATCCCTATAGGAGACAGGAATGTACATGCCTCCAATGAGACTACTCACATAGATAAAGTTTGCAACGTGGGTGAAATACTTCAAAGTAAATGCAAGTTTTGCCATTGACTTCAACAGAGCCAGGTTTTCATGCACGAGTGTTTGCAGGATCAGGGCCTCATACATTATCTTACTCTTTTTCAGTGATGCCCAAGTGATGGAGGTTAAAGATGTGAAAAATATCAATAAAAACAATGATGAGAAGGAAATATTAGTAGAGAAACAAAAATGTGATGACCGTGACATTCTACTATTAGATGTTAAAAATAAACATGAAGAAAATGTAGCACCCAAAGAGACCACTGAGCCTAATAATGTAGCTCCTCAGCTCACTACAGAAGCGGTTACCAAACAGGTAATTTGCATTGAAAAATGAAAGAATGAAGACTGGGTGCAGTAAAGGACTAGGAGTCATTTATATTTACAGTATGTACTGAAAGGCATCTGATTTACTGCTGGTCCAGCAACCTTCACCATTACACAGATATGCACTCTCTGCATGTTTCAAGTGCAGAACACAGGAAAAAAATGTACTTGAGATTTTGCCTGTTTAGAATTTCTCTAATTCTGTACCTTCATGACATTTTGTCTCATTTGTATTATTCGTTATAATTTCTTGCAGACTTGCTTCCTAACAGAAACAAATGATGGACCAGCTTTTTCCTTAACACCTGATCCAACAATGCGTAACAATGGGAAAGGACTGAAAGGAGTAAGGTTTTCAGAAGTGGCAATTATTTTGGAGCCAAAGACTGAACAAAATGACCCTGTTCTTGACATTTTGGCAGCACTGACAGAGAGGGAGGACGAAGGACCTCATATCTCCACCTTGTGAGAATCACCACCCTTGCTCTTAGAGTCATTTAAAGTATTTTGTTGTTCTAATAAAGACAGGAACATTGTCCAGATTTTGATTCCTATACGTATATGCTGTAAGAGATTGACTGGGAAGTAAATAAGTACTACATTAAGGAGACATTGTAGCTTCTGAAAATCAAGGCTGTGCTCAGCAAAAAAGTGTGTATGATTATACTTCAAACTTGTTTTCCTAAGAGCAATGATATTTTAAAATGTGATTAGTTTTTTGTGCCCTTTCAGACATGATAAGAAAATATCCTCTGTGATGACTTTTCATAATTTAAGGAAATACATTGTCCCCTACTATCAAATCATTTTATATCCTTTTGCTGTTAACCATGTACAACAAATAAACACTGCCCTTATAACAGTTCTCAAAATCATTGGATTAGATATTATATGTATATAACATGGTTCATCCCTAAGGATTACACATTAAAATCGAGCCCCATCTAAATCAGGAAAGGAAACAACTAGCATTAATAGAGTGAGGTGAAATTGTAGCCAAGGGCACGG
Source organism: Lepidochelys olivacea (assembly GCF_965140295.1). Classification (NCBI taxonomy): domain Eukaryota; kingdom Metazoa; phylum Chordata; order Testudines; family Cheloniidae; genus Lepidochelys; species Lepidochelys olivacea. The sequence goes on from NC_140413.1 coordinate 191,444,166, forward strand.
CACCAAACCCTCTACTCTCATGAAAAGTGCAAAGGAAATTTTTATGTCCACAGAACAGACAAGACCATTGGCCTAGTGTATCCCCTCCTGTGTGCCCTCTACTAGTGGACCACTCTGCTTGCAGATTTCAGAGTAGCAGCCGTGTTAATCTGTATTCGCAAAAAGAAAAGGAGTACTTGTGGCACCTTAGCGACCAAATTGGTTAGTCTCTAAGGTGCCACGAGTACTCCTTTTCTTTCTGCTTGCAGAGGAGCAGTTTCCACCCTTCCATGCAGCCCTCCCTGGACACTGAAGATGTGTCCCTGTGGCAGGGGTGCTGGAACAATTTGTATGGTGGGGGTGCTGAGAGCCATTGAACCAAACTGTACGCCCTGCATATAATGGGAACCACTTCCCGCCAGGGGGTGCTGCAGCACCCCCCCCCCCGCTAGTTCCAGCACCGATGCTCTAGGGCATTGGAGGGGCGGGACTCGGGAAGGGCAGTGTGAGCACTGGCCACAGCCTCGGTCACCCTTTCCTGCAGGCGGCCACACTCCGAGCAGGACTTGCTACAACTCAAAGCCGCACTGGAGTAACTTGCTCGGATCTCAAACGTAGCCGCAGGGAGAACGGAAGTCAACACACCCTGCTGACCTTGAGGGAAATTGGGGCGAGGGAGGGGAGCAGAGCAGCTCGGTGAGGAGCGAGGGAGGGAGTTTTGCGGCTGCAGGGTTGGAGCACGCCGCAGGCCCGCCCCTCGCACACGTGTCACACCCCCACCGCCGAAGCAGCCGAACACCACGTCCCCCAGTCCCCCCCCCAACCAAATCACACCCAACGGCGCCGGAGCCGGGGGGGGGGCGTGTAACGGCCCCGCGTGTCTGTACGGCTGCCCGCCGGCGACGACGGCTCTGAGTCCCAGGGACGGTTCGGGCACCTTCCCGCCGGCTCTCGGCGCCGGAAGCGGCCGGGCAGAGGGGGGCGCGGCCGGGCAGGGGTAGCGGCGGCGGCGGCGGAGCCAGCCGGCAGCGCCATGGCCAAGTGGGGCCAGGGGGACCCGCGCTGGATCGTGGAGGAGCGAGCGGACGCCACCAACGTGAACAACTGGCACTGGTGAGAGGGGGGCCCGGCGGCCCGGTCCCGCTGCGCGGGCTGGGCGGCATCTTCTCCCCCCTCCCTGCCGCGGCTGGGGCTGTCCGGACCGAGTCTGGCGCCGGCAACCGCGGGGTTTGCTGCCGGCTCCACGCTGAGCCTCCCGCGGGCGGGGGCGGCGGCCGCTGGCCGGGGGCCCGAGGCCACGCTCGGTTTGGAGCCAGGGGGAGCCGCGGGGGCTTGCCCCGGGCCCGGCTGCGGCTCACCCGCTCCCCGCCCGCCCTTCTGCCGCAGGACGGAGCGGGACGCGACCGGCTGGTCAAAAACCCAACTGGAGCAGCTGCTGGTGGGGATCGCGGTGGGCAGTGAGGCGGGCAGCTGTGAAATAAGCGACCTGAAGCAAATGGAAGGCGAAGCCTCCTGCAACAGCCGGAAAGGGAAACTGATTTTCTTCTACGAATGGAACATAACACTTAGCTGGAAAGGTAAAAATGCCCCTTCTCGCTTCTCGTGTCAAGAGAAATACAGCAGGAGGCGGAGCGTCATGTGCTGCCCCTGGAGGCTGCAAACTCGTGCAGGCAGCAACGGCAGCCTTTTTGGATTGTGGGGTGCGCTAGGCTGGTGGGTCTCAAGCGGGGTCCGGGACCCCCTGAGCAGCTTTCAGGGGGTCTGCCCAGCAGGGCTGGCATGAGACTTGCTGGGGCCAGCACTTCAAAGCACCCACTGCATGGGGCTGAAGCCCAGGGCCCTGAGCTTTGCCACCCAGGGCTGAAGCCTGAGCAACTTAGGTTCATGGGGCCTTGGGGCAGTTATCCTGATTGCTACCCCTTAACGCTGGTCCTGGCTTTTATTTGCAGAAAAACAATTGTTGTGGGACAAGCAGGCCATGGAGTTTTTATAGCATGGGGGGGGGGGCATGTATCAGAAAAAGATTGAGAACCCCTGCATTAGGGCAATAATCTTCTTAATATTTGGGTGTATTTCTCACATTCTTCTCAGCACTTGCTGTCAGTCTTGCTGATGCTAGGCCAGCTAAAAGTGCTATCCATTCTTACAGCTGTGATTGAAGGATTATCATCATTATGTTCTTATTACACCTCTGGCGTTTAGGGCAGTGACAAAGCTCCTGCACTCCTGTCTGTTTCTGGCAAGTCTTTCAGTGGTTCCCCAGCTGTGCCCCAGATTTGTCAGCTCGGCTTCCACAGCTCTTCGCCATGTTGTTTTCGGGCAGCCTCGTTTTTGCTTGCTTCAGGTGTCCATCTTATTGCTACTCTGTGATGGAATCAGTTTCCATCTGAAGCACGTGACTGATCCAGCTCCAACGCATTCTGGTAATAATCGTGCTCAGATCCCCTTGGCTGCACTGTCTCCATAGATCTTGGTTTGAGATTGTTCTGGGCCAAAAGATAGAAACTACCCAGTATTATCCTTTCTCTTAGAAGATTCACTTTTTCTGCTCAAAACTTCGTAATCATAGAAACATTGGGCTGGAAGGGACCTCGCGATGCCATCTAGTACACCTCCCACACTGAGGCGGGACCAAATATTTGTACATCATCCCTGAAGGTCTTTGTGTCACCTAATCTTAAAATAGTAATGAATTTCCATCCTTTGTGTCACTGGAAAAGTTGCTTCAGGTTTGTTTACCACATTTCCACATGAGCGCTGAAAACTGTGGCTAATAAATACAGCATATCTGGACATTAAGACCTGAATGGGGCCCTGTAGGCCAGGGGTGGGCAAACAGTGGCCCACAGGCCACATCTGGTCTGCCAGCCATTTTAATCCAGTCCTTGAGCTCCCGCTGAGGATTGGAGTCTGGGGCTTGCGCCGCTCCGGTGCTCCAGCTGGGGAGCAGGGTTCGGGGGTCACTCTGTGTGGCTCCCGGAAGCAGCGGCATGTTCCCCTTCTGGCTCCTATACATAGAGGCAGCCAGGGGGCTCTGCTCTGCATGCTGCCCCCACTCCAACCGCCGCCCCGCAGCTGCGATTGTCTGGGAACCACAGCCAATGGGAGCTGCAGGGGTGGCGCCTGCGGATGGGGCAGCACGCAGCAGAGCCACCTGGCAGTGCCTCCATGTAGGAGCTGGAGTGGGGACATGCCGCTGCTTTCGGGAGCTGCTTGAGGTAAGCGCTGCCCAGAGCCTGCACCCCTGAGACACGCGCCCCCTGCCCCAGCCCTGATCCCCCTCCTGCCCTCCGAACCCCTTGGGCTCAGCCCGGAGCACCCTCCTGAACCCCAAACCCCTCATCCCCAGCCCCACCCCAGAGCCTGCACTCCCAGCCAGAGCCCTCAACCCCGCTGCCCCAGCCCGGAGCCCCTTGCTGCACCCTGAATACCTCATTTCTGGCCCCACCCCAGAGCCCGCACCCCAAACCCAATTTTGTGAGCATTCATGGCCTGCCATACAATTTCTATACCTAGATGTGGCCCTCAGGCCAAAACGTTTGCCCACCCCTGCTCTAGGCAGACTCTACACCTACATGGAGCCCCCTGAAGTCAGTGATGTTCTGTGTGCTTGTGTTGGTCTGGCCATACAAACCTGCTTGCAGGATCGGGGTTTTGTGTGGTAGTGTACACAAATTTCCTGGAATGATTATTCTAGAAAGCAAACTCTTTGATAGGTTGGAGAAGCAGTAATATTTTCATAAACTGAATTGAAGTGGCAAAGGAAACAGAGAGGAACAAAATCAGTGAGTCTCAGCTACTAAAATAGGTTATTTTGAAATAATCTTGAAACAACGCTCTCTTTTTCTTGAATTTTTTTCCATACTTTAATTTTATTTCTCCAAAACAGATACGTTCCCATTCATTATTTTTGAATAAATTAGAACATGACTCATTTTACTCTGAAAGAAGCAGGCATTTTCATTGTGACAATCCTGATCTGCTTTTTATGACTTGTTTGCATTGTTTAAAATTATCGAGCATACAGATTATAGGTATTCAATTAATGTGTTCATGGTAGCAGTGAGGAAACGAGGAACTGTTTCAGGAAAAGTGTAAAGAAAATATAGACATCTTTGTAATACAGTATGTAGAGAAAATTGCAAAAAGGAGTGTGAATAATTTCAAGACTTTTTTAAAAGTGAATTATTGAGATACACTAGCCAGTGTGAATTAATACAACTGCTTGATTGATCATGTAATTAGTTCTCTTTAGCAAATTATACAATTCTTTTCAATGAGTATTGTGTAACCATATCTCTTCAGTGAGACGTGTGCTCCACGTTTTTCCTTCCCATGGCCAAATCCTAGAGAAGGCTGATGTAAAATAATACACATAGATTGCCATGCTGAAGGGTAGAGTGTTCATTCCCAAAATGTGGTAATTAGCTCTCAGCCAGACTTCAATCACTACTGCAAGAGAGAGGCTGCATTCACTACTACTCCCATTTCCCTCTCACTCTCCTTGCCCCAAAATAGGATTGTGGTTCAGTGCCGTGAATAGTCCTGCTCCCCACTCCTGTGGGGTGTCTGCAATTTTTCCCTCCCCCTCCATTTAGCTGATGAGCTATTTCATGAAGTTCCTTCCAGTGCTGTGTACATGCCATGCAGAGTCCTGCTGTCCAGCTTTCCTGCAGCTTGACCACCTGACACTGTAAAATGCATTGTTTATACTGCTTTTAGTTCCCACGTAAGGAGGACCAGGATTGGGGGCCTACTCTCCCAATAACACTCAGGAAATTCAAGACAAGAACATGCAAAGCACCTTATTTTTGTTTCTATTCTGTTTAGGTTCAGTAAAGAATGGAGACAACTTTACATTTTTATTATTGAGTTTGCAAAAAAACAAAAACAAAACATACATAAATTATACTGATTTGGATGTGTATATGTGCTTATTTATTTGTTTGTCCTAAAGTTAAGTATTTTAGGAAATATTGTCAGAACGCCACCAGCAAGCGTTGAAAAAATTTGTTGTGAGAACCCCTGGGCTAAGAAAACATTCTTAATTGTTGAGATCCATGCAATGTAGGTGTTGAAAATAACTAAAATGAAACAATGTAAAGAGGGGCATGGAGTAGCATCATGCAGGGTGCAGTTATTTAAATAATTTCAATTTAAATTAATTGTAATCAATATTTAAATCACCCAATATATTTTAAAAATAAATATAAAACATTATTTGTCAGTTTTACAAAGCCTCAGGTTACCTTGAAAAAAGTTTAATGCAATTTTAGATTTATAGGAAGTAAATTTAGATTTAAAGGAAGTATTTCTTCACACAATGCCCAGTCAACCTGTGGAACTCTTTGCTGGAGGATGCTGTGAAGGCCAAGACTATAACAAGGTTCAAAAAAGAACTAAATACATTCATGGAGGATAGGTCCATCAATGGCTATTAGCCAGGATGGGCAGGGATGGTGTCCCTAGCCTCTGTTTGCCAGAAGCTGGGAATGAGCGACAGAGAATGGATCACTTGACGATTACCTGTTCTGTTCATTCCCTCTGGTGCACCTGGCATTGGCCACTGTTGGAAGACTGGATACTGGACTAGATGGACCTTGGTGGGGTGAAAGTAATATTAAATAGTACTTACAGGTACTGGGACCTGGCTTCCCCAGCCAACCCATCCGTGCTGCCTGACCCATGCTGCCTGGGGCTCCGGCGGTGATTTAAAAGGGCCCGGGCTTCCCCCCCGCGTCGGTGGCCCTGCCCATAGGGCCTACCAGAAGGGCTGCCGGTGGGCGGGGCAAAAGGGACAGCGACGTTAAAGTGCTGCCATGGCAGTGCTTTAATGTCAGCTGCGTATGGGCCGGTACATGGCCGTTCTTTATAAGAACTAAGTTATAAATGCTACATTTAGGGTAGCTTAATTTTATACATTGCGAAAAACAAAATATAATTGTCTTGCTACAAACGTTTCCCAAATAAATAGTTTTTTCCTACCTGCCACAACTTTCTGAGGTGAAAACCAGAAGCGATTAACAATTATGAGCTATTCTTACACTGTGATAAGAGCACTTAATCTCACAGGCATTCAGTGGTCTACCGTATATTAATGCAACTTTCCTTTGTGAACCTGTATTTAAGAGTATTTGCTTGAAGATTCTAGTATTCCACTGAAAGTTCTAAGAGCTGCTATTGGTCATGAGTTTGGGTCTGTATCAGTGCTTCCCCCCTGCATGTTCTCTAACCAATTGGAAGTAGAAATAAGATCAGAACTTCTGGGGAGTTTGACAGCATGGAACATTCTCAAACTTAAAGCAATAGTTCTTCCCCCATCTAGTCCTTTTCTGTAATATTCTGCATTCAATCTACTATTTTAAAAATGAGCATTTCTTAGCAGAAACAAAATCTATGTAAATCTGAAATTCACTAACAATTAGGAAAGCCTGAATGTCCCAAAATCCACTGTAGCAACATAGACTGGGAAGAAAGTGAAGAACTAGCACCACTTAAATAAAGTAAGTTGATTTAAATTAAAAACATCTGTTTCTTTATTAAATTCTAAAGGTATTATTTGTATCCCCATGGTATTATAAGTATTTTAGTGAAGAGCTTTACATTATGGTGGTAGTTTTAGTAGGTGTTTGTACATGTTCTATAAAAACTACCTATGGACTTGCTGTCCTGGAATCCAGTACACCTGCCCTGCTTTTGAGGAAGGTGCTTTCAATGTTAATTTGTCTAATATTGAAATAACAGTGTCTGAAATGTAATGTGGTCCAGTTGATCCAAAATGGGACTGGGAACCAAAAACTCATTAATACTAGGGCAGTCAAGCAATTAAAAAAATTAGTCACGATTAATCGCACTAAATATTTTTGGGTGTCTCCTACGTTTTAAAATATATTGATTTCAGTTACAACACAGAATACAAAGTGTACAGTGCTCACTTTATATTTATTTTCATCATCTGAGTCAGATGCCACCAGCAGAAAGTTGATTTTCTTTTTTTGTGGTTTGGGTTCTGTAGTTTCCGCATCTGAGTGTTGCTTTTTTAAGACTTCTGAAAGCATGATCCACACCTTGTCCCTTACAGATGTTGGACAGCACTTCAGATTCTTAAACCTTGGGTCGAATACTATAGCTATTTTTAAAAATCTCACATTGGTACCGTTTTTGCGTTTTTTGTCAAATCTGCTGTGAAAGTGTTCTTAAAATGAACATCATCCGAGACTGCTATAACATGAAATATATGGCAGAAAGTGGGTAAAACAGAACAGGAGACATACAGTTCTCCCCAAGGAGTTCAGTCACAAATTTAATTAACACGTTAGTTTTTTAACGAGCATCATCAGCATGGAAGCATGTCCTCTGGAATGGTGGCCAAAACATGAAAGGGCATACGAATGTTTAGCATATCTGGCATGTAAATACCTTGCAACACCGGCTACAAAAGTGCCATGCGGATGCCTGTTCTTACTTTCAGGTGACATTGTAAATAAGAGTCAGTCAGCAGTATCTCCCGTAAATGTAAACAAACTTGTTTGTCTTAGCGATTGTCTGAACAAAAAGTAGGACTGAGTGGACTTGTAGGCTCTAAAGTTTTACATTTTTTTGTTTTTGAGTGCAGTTATGCAAGAAAAAATATCTACATTTGTAAGTTACACTTTCATGATAAAGGGATTGCACTACAGTACTTGTATGAGGTGAATTGAAAAATACCATTCCTTTTATCATTTTTACAGTGCAAATATTTGTAATCAACAATAATATAAAGTGAGCACTGTACATTTTGTATTGTGTGTAATAGAAATCAATATATTTGAAAATGTAGAAAAACCTCAAATATTTAATACATTTCAATTGGTATTCTATTGTTTAACAGTGCGATTAATCACAATTAATTTGAGTTAATTGCACATGTTAACTGTGATTAATCAACATCCCTAATTAATACTAATCACAGTTCTGACACTGGAACCTTTGGGGTTTTGGAAAGCCATTTTATCCTTCTGTGTCTTAGTTGCCACATCTGTAAAATGTCAATAATAATATGTGCCTACCTGAAAGTGGATTTACAATGCAAAGCATTACCTCCAGTGAGCAGTGTGGCTCTATCCAGTAAATATTTAGATTAGAATTTGCTCACCGGCACAGATATTTTCTGTCCAACTGACTGATATGTACAGCATTATTAAGTTTTTTAAAAATAAAAATGGAATGTTTAAAAAGCCTCTATTACCGTTAGTCATAAAGTAGACCTTCCAGTTAGTATTATTTGTATCTTTGTTGGGTTTTTTTGTAACGATTACATGGTTTCCCAACACTTCCCTAAACTCTTATTCATCCAGCAAGCTTGGCTAGAAATGCCATCCTGCAGGTATGTGCCCCATTGTTCAAAAAAGAAGTCTAAACACACATTTTCTTTGGGCACTCTGATTGACTAAGAAATAAAAAACCTAATTTTTCCTTCAGATATTAACAGAAACTGCACATAAATGTCTTTTTGCCTACTTTAGTGTGAGCTTCACCTGCGGCAAGTCAGGATATATTTCTGCATGGGCATTTCTTTCAGTGGATAGTCTGGTGCTCATTCAGGGCACAATCCTGTGCATAAAGTTGTTAAAGGAAGTTTTTCCATTGAGTTAAGTGACAGTTGGATCTGGATATTTGGAAGATGCAACTTCTGAGTGACTTTGTGTCTTTAAGCTGATTCACCCCTTTGCAGCAGTGCCTGTCCCTGCAGGGTGTTACTGCAAAAATGTAGTACATGATATTGCAGGATGTTTGTTACAGGGTTTTGCTGTGAGCATTGACGAACATCTTTGCTGCTGGGCAGTTGTACATGTTAAAATAACATTTAATGGTATGACATAAGACACTGTAAAGGTAATTGGTGCTATGACAGACTGGAAATGCCACTGGTACAGTCTGAAGAGCATTTAAACCAGATCTGCTGGGTGAATAAATTTAATGAACAACGAGAAACTTTTTAAGAATAAGAGGAGGAATCTTTACTAAAACAAAAGCTGTTCACAGAACTGTAATAATTAAAGCAGAACAGTGTGGACTAAGGGCCTGATCCTGCGACTTCTTGCACTCATGTGCACTGCTGTGCCTGTGGGGAGCCCCATTGCTGTCAGTGTCTGTGTGTGTGTGTGCAAGTTCCAGGATCATGATCTAGGGCTTCATTTATGATGGCATGTATAGTACAAGCACTGCACACGCCTAGAACAGATGTAAACAGCAGTGTAGATGATGAGACGCTGCTTAGACAAGTAAAGACATACCCTAAGGTTCTGGCATAGCTCCTACACAGCTCTCTCTACACTCCACAGTGCCTCCCATTGCTGTTTTTAGCAGTGTCGTGTCCTACTGCCTCCCTGCTGCTGGAGCCTTTCCCTGCCATAGTGAAAGGTTTTGACAGTGGGGAAAGACTCTCTGGCAGGGGAGAGGCAGTGGAAAAGGCTTCAAGAGCTCCCCATTGCTGGAGCTTTTCCTCATCACAGGGAGCTGCTGGAGCCCATCCCTGTGGCAAGGAGAGGCTGTGGCTGGTGGGAGGCCGTGGGGAGAGGTTCTGACCTTTCCTCACTGCCTCCCCCTGCCAGAACCTGTCCCTGCTTTCCACTGTGGAGTGTAGCTACACATACGCTGCACGCTACTGCAAGTGTAGGCAGGGCCTTACTAGCATAGGGATTACTACCACGAGTTGCCCTGTTGAGGTCAGTGGCACTATTTGCAAAGCAAGTACTTCTCTCAGAAGCGTTTGCAGGATCAAGCCTTTTATTTTTAAACTTCAATAGAGATGTATATAGCTCTGAGCATGTATACATAGTATTGCTGACTTACGTTAACAGCCCTAATATGCTAGGCAATTTCCAGACATTCACAAAGGGATGCTCCCTGCTCCAAGAAACTCTAAGGATAGACAGAGTGACATTAGCAGAAAGGGAACAACAAATAGGGTTGTTTTTTTCCCATACAGAATTCAGTTGGATTCACTAGCAGAAGTAGGCCTTTAAGAAGGATATAATGGTGATGGGGAAGGCCACAACATGCGTAGGGGCTGTATGGAAGAAAGCACAAATGTGATTGTGCAAGAAGTTGACAAATGGACAGATGAGGGTAAGAACATTGGCAGAATGGCAGCACAAAGCTTGATTAGGGAGGAGGTGTTTGTACTCTCATGCACCTACACAGAAGTATCAGTGACTCACTGAGATGATATCCTAAGTTTAAAAGCAGCTTAATGAGTTTGTGTTTTATTAATTCCGTTTTAGTTCTTTCAGTTGGTTTAATTATTCTTCTTTGAGTGATTGTTCCTACGTATAGTGCACTTCAGGTTGCACATGCGCTCAGGATGGCTGTTTTTTCCTAGCAGTGTCTGTCTGGTCCACACACATGCATCCATTCTCCATCAGCTGCACGCCAACAGAATAAAGGGGCCTGTTGGATCACCACCATCTTAGTTCCTTCTTGCCACTTGTGGTCTATGATGGAGCTTCACTGTCCTTGCTGACTACTTCAGCTCTCTTTGTAAATAGTTTTAGAAGTTTAAAAAAATTTCTTAAGTAGTTTTTAGTATACTTAGATAGTGTTAACGGTTTGGTTTCCTATTTTTTGGTCTGTGTGAGGGGAAGCACACGCACACAGTTTCAAAAACTGCATGAAGGGCCACAAACGCTTCCTGGTCACAGACTTCCCTGACACCTGTTTGTCATGGATGCCTGGGGGAAACGCACATCCCATCCAAGTGCAGAATCTGTTTCTTTGGCACTGAAATCCTCTTCCGTACTGAAGGATCTGTTGCCCTTTACTTCAACAACCTGAGCTGTGGAAATGACTCTTGACTCCAATGGCTGCAGCTTGCATCCCAGCTCCAGAAGACCTGTTGTTCCCTGAACCTTTCGTCTAAGAGAGCACCAGCCCTTGCAGAAGGGTTAGAAAGACTTTGACCTACTACAGCCCCATGAGACTGATGGGGGTGACCTCTGGTAAACTTTTACCATGTATATAGGAACTTTTGTTTTTTATGTGTTTTTTTTCTGCTTTTGCCCTTAAGAATAAATGCCGTTTGCTTTGGGAAGGCTCCAGGCAAGTGCAATCTCACCTTGCTAATTATGATTCGCCAAAGGATTTTAGCCTCCCTTATTTGGTAGGAGGACAGAGCACAAGTATGTGTGGGGATACTGTTCAACTCCCTGCTTTCAGTAAAGACTATGATCACACTCACATCCTTCTTAGACTGGGGCATTGACATGGAGGGACAGTCCAAGGGATATGGTCCCCCCAGGAGTCTGTTTCAAATCAGAGTCCGATGAGCCTGTGAATGATTCCTCCCATGTATCTGTGGCCAGTCAATCCAGGTGGCCTATAACAAGCAGGGAGGAGTGGAGGCCATCACCCTTTGGAACTATGCAGTCCCATGCAAATTACTTTAACTGCTGTCCACCTGCCAGGGACCCACAAACACCCTAGATTATCTGAGTAAACAGTTCTCCTTAGAATGAGAGTTAGAGCTACGTGATCTGACTCTCCAGAAGATGTTTTTGGGTGTGGGGTCTCTCATCCAAGGATTTTTTTCGCATCCCTTGTGAACAACAAGTGCAAGAAGTTCTACTCCACGGAGGGTTGTAGTCCAGGCTCTCTGGGCGATGTGTTTCTCAGACAGTGGTTGGGAGCCTTGCAATACCCCTTTATCCCCGATTCCCCTTTTACCTCAGACATTGAGGAAAATCAGACAACATAAAGCACAAGTCATGCACCAGGTTGGCCAACAGTTCTAAAGTACTCTACACTTCTGCAACTATCTGCCTGAGCTCCCCTCTGCATTCTCCTGATACCTTAACTATTAACCCAGGACAAAGGACAGACCCAGCCACGCTTCACCTGAAAACATGGTATTTGTATGGCTGTTGGGGTTGTTCAGCTGATGTCCAGGCTATCGTAAGCAGCAGTAGAAAGGACTCTACCAGGAAATGTTACAAAGCAAAATGGAAATATTTTTGTTTTGGTGTAACTGACAGGGAATTCCTCCTTCACTGGCAAAGATTCTGAATGTATTGGACTCCTTTTATCCTTAAATCCTCAGGGCTGTCTTTTAGCTCACTTAGAGTACACCTTTTGGTCATCAGTGCATTTCATCTGCTGGTAGACACTTACTCTATATTTTCCCACTCTGTCACGGTCTGCTTCCTGGTGAGTATGATTTGAGACTTCCCTCCAGTGGCAAAACCAGTACCAACCTGGGACTTGAACTTTGTGTTCTCAACCATTACTAAGTCACCATTTGAGCTCTTGGGATCATGCTCTTTACTAGATCTGTCTGTGAAGGGAACATTTTTGGTAACTATCATGTCAGCCAGAAGACTTGGAGCTAGAAGTGCTCATGGCTGACCCTCTAATTTTGTACAGTTTTCCACAAGGACCAGGCATCTGTGAGACATGCTAAGTTTGTCTCTGAGGTGGTGGTGCATCAACCAAAGTATCCATCGATCTGTGTTTTAGCCTAAACCTCTTTCTAGCTAGGAAGAGGTGGCATGGCACTCACTGGCAACATAGGGCTCTTGCCTTTTTCCTGCAAAGAACAAAGTCCTTTCAAAAGTCTCCTAGACTTTGTCACATTTGCAGAATGTCTGAAAGGAGATGCCATCTCCTCTCACAGGCTGTCAAAGTAGATCTTGGGATGCATCCTACTCTGAGATGAACAATTTCTCCCTTGAGGATAGCATATGAACATACACAGCTTGAGTTTAGGCATCATTGGTAGCTTCACATAGCGATGTCCCTATTACTGACATCTGCAGAGTTCTCTGCACTATGTGCTGGTGCAAGCAGCTGCTTCTAATATTTCTCTAGGCAGGGCAGTTCTGCAATCTGTTGTGCCATAGGATTCCAGGCACCCATCTCCTTAAAGAGACAGTGCTTGTGAATCACCTGAAGTGCACTACATATAGGGACAATCAGTCGAAGAAGGATGCATTAATCTTAATTTGAGTTCTTTGAGATGGGTTGTTCCTGTGTAGTGCATTACCCACCTTTCCTCCCCCCTGTTTAGTCAGTAGAGAGGGAACTATAATGGTAGTGGTTTATTCCCCTTTATTCCCTTGGTGTGGAGCATGAAGAGTGTGGGGGCAGATATGTGGAACAGATGGACACTGCTAGGGAAAAATCTCCAGTTCTGGGCACATGGAGGGCATGCAAAACCTGAATGTACTATGTGCAGGGACAACACATTTAAAAAAACTTAAGTTACTACAAGGTAAGTAATCCATCCTTTTAAATAGTAGTTCTGCAGAAAGCATTTACAAGGGTAAAACTGCTACGATGGAAAATACAGTTATTTAGTTATTACATTTAAGAATTCATTCTGTTAATGCAGGTACAATGAAAGAATCTGGTGAGAAACATGAGGGATTTGTTGAAATTCCTAACCTGTCAGAAGAAAATGAGGTGGATGATACAGAGGTAGGTAATAAATACTAACATAGCTGTATAGGGCAGGAATTTTGAAATAAAATTAATAACTTTGGCTGCCATTAAATTTTCTGTTAACTGAATAATAGTTACCAAAGGGTTTAAAAAAAAAAGCGTAATTAGTGAATACCTGGGAGAACAACATGACTTAGCTAGGGGCTCACTTCATCGAATGCATCCGATGAAGTGAGCTGTAGCTCACGAAAGCTTTTGCTCAAATAAATTTGTTAGTCTCTAAGGTGCCACAAGTACTCCTTTTCTTTTTGCGAATACAGACTAACACGGCTGCTACTCTGAAACATGACTTAGCTAGTCTGTCTTTAGTGATCTAAAGATAAAAGATGTCAAGAACCAAAAACATTAATGGCTCACTTCTGTCCTCCGATACGTAAATACATATCCTCCAAAGTTAGCTACTAAGCATACACAATATCAGACTTTAAAAGATGCAGCTCGTGGTAATACAGAGCCACGTGTTTGAGATAAGAATTGAGCCCTATGTTTGCTTCACTGTTTGTCATTTTTTAATCTTAAGGCCTTTACTTTGGTGCTAGCCTAATGATATAGTTGATACTGTGGTCTCTAAAGAACTCCTGCATAGGGGGAGAAACCTATCTAAACTTCAGCTAGTTCTTGATTTATTATGGAGACAAAATTGCTTGTGTTTCCTTTTAGAAAAAGAAAAAGTATCCAGTTTTAGCTTAAAGGCATGATAAAGTAGGAAAGTTTGCACTTGAAATATCTATTCTGCACCTGTCCTCTGAATAAACCAACACCGTTGTTCCCCAAAAATCAAATTGTACAAAGCATCTCTTAGATTTGTATGTTTGTTTACAGATAAGTGTAAGCAAAAAGAAAGGAGATGGAGATGTGCTAAAGGATCTTATGAGAACAGAAGGAACTTCAAAAATCAGGGAGGCTCTCAGACATTATCTGAAAGTTCTTAAAACAGGTACATTAACATCATTTCTGTGACTATATGGGCCAATTATGTGCAATCTCCCTGCTTGAATAGATTGATCCATTTTCATCTGAGTTGGTAGAAACGGTTTTCATATCACTTTAAGAACAAAACAAAACCCCAATGCCTTCATTTTAATGCAGTATTATAATTAAGGTTTTAATTTCACCAAAGTCAGGATATTCAAAGTTGTTTATTTTGGAGTAAAGCCCAGGAGGCACTAATCAGGACCAGAACCATATTGTCATAAGCGCTGTACAAACATATGAGGAGATACAGTCCCTGCCTTAAAGATCTTACAAATTAATTGGCTGAGCAAAGCAAGGCCATACACTTAACTCAATGGCATTTCTCTATCTGTAATGTGGTAACTTCTGAAAACAGTATCCAATCAATTCCAAAATTTCAGGGAATGTTCTAGGCATAAGTGGACAGAACTCTATTAATTTTGGTGAAAAATCAAAAACTGCAAAAGCCTGAATTTAGTGGAAATCAGGCTATTCTCATTTTCAGATCTTTACCAAAATAAATATGGTTCTGAGCAGAGGGGGAAGGGCTTGGTTGTAGTGGGGGCGAGGGGCATAGTTGTGTGTACAGGTTGGTCTCATGTTAGATGGTATTTTTTACTTCCTCTGTTTACAGAGTTTACTCTGGGAATGATCCTACCAACCAAAACTTCAGCTGGTCTGGAGCTAGCAGTTAAAAAAAAATTGAGTGAGAATAACGTGCAGGTATGCTGGCTTTAGGAGTTACCATGTAAGTTTCACTGGGAAAGGTGGATGCTATTGGCCCCAAACTCTGCCATCATAGGAGGAATAGAGAATTTAAGATTTATCCCGTGACTAACGTCAGATGTACATAGTGCTATAATGTGGAGCATTCATCTGTAACAGTAAGTGTTTGGTGCACTTTTAAAATCACCTTTGGGATGGAGACCAGTAAATTCACCAACATGAATGCTATGACCAGTCTGCGTAGTGCTCAGGTAATGTGGAAATAGAATAATTGCTGGGCCACAGAATCTTCAGACAGTGAAAGGGAGATCAAAGGTGTCCTGTTCTTCAGTTCCAGTGTTCTGTCAGTAACAATGACAGCTTCAAGAGGGAGAGGCTGAAATTTGTCTGCTTCCCTCATTTCCTCAGTCATTATTAATTCATTCCACATTCTGTTGCCTGTCACCAAAAGCATGTTAGGGTTGCCACAGATTTTTCTAGTGCCTGACTGTGGTGCTCACTTAATCTAATCCTAATATAGAATAGTATGTTATCATGTAATTAATGCATATGCACAAGGGAGGAGGCTTACTATTGCTTGGGCAGCCTTAAACTTGGCGTTTCCTAACTTTTGAGTGGTTGACTTTGTAAACTTAATGATGTTTTTCTAGTATAGAGTTTTGGTGTGGAATATATATGTATTTTCTATTCATATACAATGGCACTTTATCCTGAGTTTGCTTTGCAGGATTCTGTTTTACCAGTTTCTTTGGATACAGTTGGTGTAAAAATTCCAACAGTAAAGATACTTCTGAAAGAGATGTTTGACTCTCCGGTAGAGGAGCTTTATAGCATCTTCATAACTAAGGAGGTAAGAAGCCTTTTTATAGCAAAGGACCAAACGTTCTTAGTGATGTAACGGCAAAGATTGGTGCTCCAGAAAGGAGAAAAGTTATTTTATTTGAAGAGTTTAATTATAATCAGTAATCAGAAATATTATATGTAGGGCCTTACCAAATTCACGGCCATGAAAAATGAAATAGACTGTGAAATCTGGTCTCCTCCCATGAAATCTGGTCTTGTGTGTGCTTTTACCCTATACTGTACAAATTTCACAGGGTAGACCAGCGTTTCTCAAATTGAGGGTCCTGACCCAAAAGGGAGTTGCAGAGGGGTGGCGGTATTGCCACCCTTACTTCTGCGCTGCCTTCAGAGCCGGGCGGCTGGAGAGCAGCAGCTGTTGGCCAGGTGCCCAGCTCTGAATGCAGCACCCTGCCAGCAGCAGCACAGAAGCCAGGGTGGCAATACCATACCATGCCACTCTTCCTTCTGTGCTGCCACCTTCAGAACTGGGTGGTAGGAGAGTGGTGGATGCTGATTGAGGTCCCAGCTCTGCAGGCAGCAGTTCTGCCTTCAAAGCTGGGATCCTGGCCAGCAGCCTCCGCTCTCCAACTGCCCAGCTCTGAAGGCAGCATTTCCCCATGGCCTCCTCACCACAGGACCTTCTTCCTGATGCCAGATAGCATTTGTACTCCTCAGTCCTCCAGCAGTATACCTCTCACTGACTGAAGTGAGGTCTTGAGGTCCTTTTTAAACCAGGTGCCCTTATTTTAGCCTGCCTGTCTTAATTGATTCTAGCAGCTTCTTAATTGGCTCCAGGTGTCCTAATTAGCCTGCCTTAATTGGTTCCAGCAAGTTCCTGATTGTTCTGGAACTACCCATTACCTTTCCCAAGAAAAAGGGATCTGCTTAATCTGGGGCTAATATATTTGCATTCTGTCACTCTCCTGTAGCCATCTAGTCTGACCCTGTCACAGTAACTTAATCATATTATGATTTTTCTTAGTGAAGTCAATGATATATTGATTTGACTAGAGCACTTTTTAAAGTTCAAACGCATAAAATTGCTTTTAGAGAGCCATGCATTAATCACAGAACCATTGGCATTAGGAGTGTCCAGTAGCCCTTTTAGTTCATCCCAGTATCCTGGAAGAATGCGTTATATATCACTAAGCTATCCAGAAATCGTAGAAGTTATGTGTTATTGAATAGCTGATTAAATTCTTACACTATGCATGTTTGCTTTTTGTTTCCCTAGTTGGTGCAGAAATTTTCTAAAAGTTGTGCTGTGATCCAAGCCAAAAGAGGAGGGAAACTTCAAATGTTTGATGGTTGTATTACTGGTGAATATATAGAATTGGTAAGTTGAAACCTTGAAGTTTAAAATCAGATGCCATGTTCTGCCCTTTTGGAGTCTCACACTGGTGATGTTTAGGTCCAGAAGGTTCTTAATTTGCTACTCCACAGGGGAGAATACACTGTAAAATGTAACCTTGCTTTAGTTTCTCTAATGCAGATTTAGTTCATAAAAAACAAAATATGACCATGCAGAAGATTCCTGACTTTCTCCTTTTCTGGCCCAGATTATCTATCATATAGGAAAACCCTCACTTGGAACCATGGGAAGAGGAAAACTGTGTATGATTGCCTTACAGAGTTTTTCTACCACTGTCTCTTTTAATAGAAGAGTTTGGGATTGAGCTTACAGATTAGCGGTAGTACCACTTACCAAACATGTGGATCTCTGGAGAAGCAGATCCCATTCTGTTCAGAGCCAGAAGCTATACTGTCCCTGGCTACGCTCCCCTAGAGCTACATAGGGGCAGCTGAGGAAGGTAATCTAGTGTAGACCTGTATTAACTCCTCCTGGATTTCCACACAAAACGAAGCAAAGAGTAGTGCCATGGAGAGCTCTGCTTTGATGTGGGAGCATGTCCCAGTTACACTTCTTCTCTTGTCAGAGATCAGTGGTATCACCATTCTGAATGTCAAAAGTTGTTTCTTAAACGAAAAAACGACCTAGGGAAAATGCTCTGTCCGGAAGCCCTTTAACTTACCATTCAGCTGTGTGTCAATTCTAGCTTCGAATCCCTTAATTACTTAAACCAAATCCTGAGTAGTTTAAGATAGTAAACATTTTTTTGGAATTAAAATTACTGCAGATTCTAAGGATTTAGTTCTAGGTATTTCATCTTTTAGGCATGCCTCAGATTTCCTAAAGCTCGAGATCCCCTTTCCCCCAAATGGACTGAGAGTGCAGTGGCTCCAGTTACAATAAAGATGTTGAAACTTGGGAAAACACTGATGAAATAATTCATTTGATAGTGCCAGTGACTGGCTAAAAAAAGATACTCCACACATTTCCAGCTGTAACAATTAAAGAAATTCTTTAGGCAACATCCCCAGTCAACAATCAAACAACTGGCAAGTTCCACATCATAGAGAAATAGTTACAGTGGTTATGTTAAGCACAAATGGAACTGAACCTACTTGGACTCTAGGGGAAGTTGTGAATAAAAAAATACCCCTATTTGTAAACCTCCTTGAAGGATGCGCAAACTCCCTGAATAGGAGAATGCACCACTACTCTAAACCAACTGCTGTCAAATCTGTCTTCCGGATTAAGCCTCTGCCAGTTTGCTTTCAGTTCCCTATTTCAGCCAGTTGCTGAGAATGCTGAGACTCCACACAGTCTAGAACTGATGGAAAGGAGCTCTAGAGCTGTGTGTCATCTTACACATAGTACCACAGCCCAAACCATCTATCTCTTCCAGTGGCCTCAAATGTACATTGAGCAAGATGGGGGATCAGTTACCCTCCACTTTTTTTCTGTGATTTCTCAGAGGAAAATACAGAACCACTGCAGTAATCCCAGTCACCCATGCTAAGGTCCATATTATCAATGGCTGCTGATTAGAGCTATAGCTATAGGCATGAACAACTGACCTTTGTCCATTGCTAGGAGAAAGTAGGGAATTGTGCCCAGTTATGAGTGTCACGATTAGACCTGGATAAAAGCTGGGATTTTCAAGTAAAGTGTGTTCTCTCACATTTACTATTTGTCCAACTTTTGCCAGGTGGAAAAATCAGAAATTGAAGGGAGAAGGCCACAAAATTTTATTTCAGAATTTTGTAAAACAAACTTTTACCAAACCAACTTTTTCAAAGAAAAAACTTAATTTGATAAAACCCTGTTTTATGATGGAAAAAGCTTTCTCATTGGAAAATTCTTGGCCAGTGCCAGCTAGGATTCTCTTGGAATGAGATGTGGCAGGCCCTCAGATGAAATTCTTGAAAAAAGGCAGGGGGGACTATAAGTTTTGTCATGATTTTTGTACATTTGTATCTGTCTTACAGTTACCCAGCCAAAGGATTGTCATGAAATGGAGATGCAGGAACTGGCCTCATGGTATGTCTTTTCTCTAACCCAATAGTATTTACGGGTTGGATTTTGTTAGGGGCCTAAGCCCAGTTTAAATTGTGGCTAAAGTTTGAGAAAGCACAATGTAATGCCTGCTGTTAGTCCCCCTGAGGTAAGGAGTTTGTTCTGTCTTTGTTCTTGTAAGTACATTTATGTACATAATACAACAGCTGAGTTCATGAAAGATTGAATTTCATTTAGTAGTATAGTAAAACAAACTTTCATTAATCAGGTGTTAAAACAAAGGTTATTAATAAACATATTACTGACTGTTGTACCGTCTCTTCTTCCAGAACATTATGCAACGGTTGCTTTGAATTTCAAGGATTGGGCAACTCAAACTGAGTTACAGGTAGAGTGCAAAGGAGTCCCTGTCTGTAATGAAGACAGTACAAGACAGTGTTGGCAGAAGCAGCATTTTAAAGAAATACATGTTTTACTGGAACAGACCAAAGTAAATGCTGAATGACGATAGCACTGTAGTTTTATTAACGCATTACTTTTTTTATATATATATAAAAAAGTTTCTCCCTTTTTTGCCCCCCCCCCCTTTTTTTAAGAAAATTAATTTATTTACAGGGGATGAATAAAGATCCACATCTGTGATACTGTATATAATTTAAGTACTATTTATGGATCTTCAGTGAATTAAATGGCCTCTTCCATAAGTGAGATTATGTATTTAGACACCTTCAGTTTGAGACATGATCCCTGTTTTATCTATAACTTAAATGTGAATGTGACTCAGATGCTATAGACTTCATGGTATTACATCATACTGGCAAGGCCATTTAGTAGAGACTAATTTGGGCCTGGACTAGGCCTACTTAGTAGCTAGAGCAAATAAGTGACATATGCATTGTTTAGTAAGAATCCATTCCTGGTGGGTAGAATACTGTGTTTAAATGCACTCCTGATTAAAAGGTGAATTGGAAAGTCTTAAAAAAATACCCCAGACATAGTTTGAGCCTGTAAAATCAAATGAGTGAATTATACAGCCACTTAAAATAAAGCATTTAATCTCAAACCATAACAAAACAAGCTGCAGGCTTATCTTTTCAAACAGCACAGCTACACCTTTGAAAGACTCAGTCACCTAAGTCTTTGCTGTTGGTCCTGAGGGTTAACAAAATTAGAGCAACCCTTGTTGACTGTGGGAGATGCTATTATTTTGATCTGTTTTTCTAAACTCCTGTCTTCATCTTTTCTCTGTCAATGGTACCTGTGACGGGAGTTGATGCTCCAGGAAGGCTGTAAGGGAAGTAACTTAATTTTGTATTTCAGCAATTTCCATATTTATTTAAAGAGCCATTCTGACTTGGACTGTTTTCTTCTCTTGGAATTCTGAAAATGTTTTTAGCTTAGACCCTTTCAGTTCACCTTAATGAACCATTCCACCCATGGGAATGTAATGAAAGCAAAGCAAATAAAACCCCAACCGTTTAACCCTTATGGTGCATTTGTGTCAACCATGATGGGTTAATAGTGAAGCTATAACAGTTTAGCAAGAATGGGGCAGAATTCTTAAATGCATTGAGTAATTTTGTAAACAATTGGAATAAAAAATTACTTACCTGTGCAATACTGAACTTAAGGCAAAATTGTGACAGAGGTGACAGACGGCATTTTAATCAAATGCACAGAATAGCAGTCAGCCATGTTAATAAACAAAATTGTACAGTGAGTGTGCTTTGTTTCCTCTAATGTATGCTGTTCAATAAACTACCACATGCATATGACCAGTTCCTTCCTCCTCCTCCCTCCCTCCCTGCTTAAAGGATTCTTTAGAGAATCAAGTTTCCGGCATACAGTTTTATTGTGATAAGACTAAGACCACACAAACTTGGACAGGATACCAATGACATTTACATTGTGTGTAAATTTAAATGACATACAGGACAAGAAAGTTTTTTCTCCCTGACAGCCTCAAGTAGAGCAGGGGAGGAGGACAGGGAAAGACAGCAGCATTGTGATGAGAGGGGAAAGTAGAGAATTCCATGTTTATTGTACACTGTGGTTTTCATCCTGAAATGGGATGGTGTGTAAAAAAAAAAAAAAAAACTGAGTCAGACCCCCCCCCAAAATGCAATTGATTAAAAAAATTTCAGTCACTCTTTTTAAGGTATTAGCATGATTTTTAGGAGAGCAGGCTTGAGATATCATGACTCTCTTAACCAGTGGTTAATTGTACATTTCTTTAGCAGTTTTATAAAATAGAATCAAGGCTGAATTTAGTTGTTCGGAATGTCCATTGAGAGCAACACAGCAAGCACTGAAAGTGCTTGGGCAATGAAAACCAGAAACTTTTACAAAGACATTGCAAACTAAGTTTAAATTAAACCCTTCTATTTGCATATTAAGTGAATCTAATTTCCCCCTAAGAATTAATGTAAAAGGGGGGGTTAGGTTCCAGGGAATTTTTTTTGCCAGTCAAAAGACATGTACAGTATAAGTTTTAAACAAATTAATACTGTCCTCCCCAATGATGACTGTGAAGCTTGGTTGAGGCAGGGTCAAGGCACAGGGGCTTGCTCTGCTCTGCCCGCCGTTCAGCCGGGGTGTGGGGGCTTGCCCTGTTCGCACACCCGACATTCCTGCTGGGGAATGGGGTCAGGGGCTTGCCCGCTACCTGGGTGGAATGCCAGGTGAGTGGGGTAAGGCCCTGTGCCCTGACTCCTTAAACACCGGGCAGGCAGAAAGGGGCAAGCCCCCATGCCCCGACCCTGCTCCCCAGCAGGAGCACCAAGCGGGTGAAATGGGGCAAGCAACCTTATAATAGAACATTGTGTGACTTTAAATGAGTATGTTCTCTAGTAGATCAGCAATCTAATAAAATAGTGTTAACCGGGACGACTTTAAGTGAGGAATTACTATAGCAGAATACCTGCTTGCACCACTTTTGTGGTACATTTCCAGCCTCTTCTTTACTAAGCCACTCTACCTTCTGCTGGTTAAGTCCTGGTGGCGAATGGAAATTTCTATTCTGAATCAGAATGAAGTGTTGAATTTCAAAATTTCTCTTGAAACAAAATTTGAAAAAACAAACAAAAAAACCACACTTTGCAACAACCAAAATCATTGTGTTTTGATTTTTAAAAATTATTTTTTTAAATTTTAACAAATATATTCCAAAACATAATCTAAACATTCTGTTTCCATAAGATAAAAGGTAATTTTTAAAAAAATATTGACACATTCCCTATGGAACATTACAACTTTGCTTTTTCAGGAGAAACGTTTCCCATCAACCTTTTTTGACCAGCTCTGTCTACAGTCCTTGTTGACTCTCTTGGATGAAATCCTGGTTCAAGTGCAAAGAGAGAAGGACCGAGAGCACTTATTTTTAGGAACAAATGGATACCAGCAGGCGGGAGCTCTGTTCCCCTTTGTCTGACATGAAGTTGTTCTCTAACAGGTTGAGATACCCTTTGACACTATCCCCTCCAATCTTCTGGCTTCTTTTGCTCCCTCTGTAGTCCTCACTCGCTTATGTGGATTTTTCCCTTACATCATCCTGGTTTAACCCCCTTTCTTCTTTTGCAACCACTAACCATCTCCCATTCCCAAGCTCTTTCTGTGCCTCTTGTCTCTCTTCTGGATCCCCTGTGCTTCACTCTTAACAGGAGTCCTCTAAGGTAATTAATGTTCTGCTTCTGACAGGGTCCATGGGCTTTACGGCCATCTTCCTCAGTGTGTTACGGCCTCAGGCTCCATGGATTACTTGACTCCTTGGATTTTTATGGTTCTCTGATCACTCCTTCAAATGGTTCCCCTCCTCCCCCCTTCCCTGTGTTGGGCTCATCCTTTAGACCCCATCCCTGGATATCTTCATCTGTTCTTTCAACTGCCATCAGTATGCTGTGATTATTTTTTGTCAAGATATAGTGAAGGTGCAGACTCCAGAGAATCATGGTTCACATTGCAAGTGCCCCTCCAAACTCCCCAATTGCCTGCCAGCTCCCTACCCGCCCTGCCTGGAGCGTAGGGTGACTATATTTCCCTACATTGAAAATGGGACCTGCGGGGCTGGCCCAAGCCACCTGGCATTGCTGCTTGCTCTCCTAAATGTTTGTTCCTCCAGGCATGTCAGATAGCAGACATGGAAGCAGGGGGAGGAAGAATGAGTATGGGCTGGGATCTGGGCACCAAAGCAAGGTGTGTGTGAGAGTACTTTTGAGCTCGGAGGTGAAGTATTGGACTATGATCCAGCTAGTGGGATGATTCCCCTTTTGGGGCTGGGATAGCTGACTGGCAGGAAGGAGGCTTTGGGTAGTGGGAGGGACCAAGGAGCCTCCAGGTAGCAGCCCTGGGGAGGGCAGAGGCCAGTATGTGGCAGAAGCAGGCAACCGGCAGGGTGGAGTTGGGGGCAGGGCCCAAAGGACAAGGCACGGGGAGGACACAAGGCGGGGGTGGGAGCTCTAGGGATCATTGGGGGGTGCACAAGGGTGGGGTGGGGGGCTTGGGAGCCTGTGGAATGCTTGGGGACAGGGAGTATGAGGCCAGGGGGAGGGGAGCACAAGGCCGGGAAGGGAGGTCTGCAGGTAGGGGGCCCCTGCCCGAAGGGATGGTACAGGACCTGTCAGGCACTTACCAGCCAGGTTACCCGGTAGGGCCCAGGAGTCTCAGCTCCTTGGCCCAGCCACCCATGCAGTCTCAACAGCAAGCAGAAAAGGATTTGCATTAGGGCCCCTATAGTGCTCTGATTGGGCTGCAGAGTGAGCACCTGACACCCTATCACTCCCTGATTGGAAGGGCAGGGTGCATTGGAGACACATTAGGCTCCCCGCAGGGGGTGGGGATGTGTGTGGGGGGAAATGCCCCCTCAGCCCTGTGCTGCTGAGCCTGCAGAAGTAGCTGCCTG
Organism: Lepidochelys olivacea; assembly: GCF_965140295.1. Classification (NCBI taxonomy): domain Eukaryota; kingdom Metazoa; phylum Chordata; order Testudines; family Cheloniidae; genus Lepidochelys; species Lepidochelys olivacea. The sequence goes on from NC_140413.1 coordinate 191,468,402, forward strand.
GAGACATGACTCCACCCTGCAGCCGGTTCTCCCTGTGCTGGGGAGCGGGCAGAGCTCCAGCTCAGCTTCAACCCATGCGGTCCATGGAAAAGCATCTGGCTGCCTAGATTGGGACCATGGTCCGCCTATTGACTACCCGTCTCCACATCTGACCTCCCTCACACCTGCAACTGTTACATCTCCTCCTAGATGTCCAGCCACAAACTCAGATTACACATGGCAAACTGAACTTCTTAGCTTGCCCCAAACTCTCCATTCTATCATGGCTGGAAATGTCACCCTCTTCAGTCAATCATGTTTACAGCCTGTATGTCACAGTTGTCTTCTCTCATCCAATTTTTCTTCCTTCCTAACTGAGCTGCTGGAAAATCATGCCAATTCTTCCTCTCTCTCTCCAAAAATCCCTCATTTCATCACTGTTCCCACTGCCAGATATTCTCCAGTTATTTATCATTTTTACTACTGCAACCTCATCGCTGGACTGCCCACTTCTCACAGCATCTTTCAAGTAGATCCAATTTTTCTTGGTAAAAATATTCTTCCCCCTCCCCAGCACATCCTTCCAATGGCTCCTACCCCCTTCCATAACAAATTGCAGTTTCCCTACCACGTTGCCTATCAATGGCACTGAACGAACGAGTAATAACAAACATTTTATACCAGTGCTGGTATCTAAGCACTGGGCACTTCTTTGACTGTTGGTTCTCAAACCCAGGGATAAACTGAGGGATGTACTGCATGCCATCACAAGATATATCAACTAACCTACATTTTTCTTTTACATAAACTATGAAGTCCCACTGGTTAAGTCACTGATACCCTTTCTAGTATTTATTAATTCAATTTAGAGGCCAACCTTCTTTCAATGGTGGGACTATCTAAGGCCCAAAGGAAAAGGGAATAATTTACTCTTTTTGGATCAATTTCAATGGGATCAGGAGCAGGTACTAATGAAACTTTCCATGTGGTGTGGTATATAAAAGGTGTTTTGCAAGTCAGAGGGAACCCAGGCCTTCTCTAACATGTCCTAAAGCATTATTTGGGTAATTATTGCATGGTTTATGAATGCTCCAAAAGCCATTGAAATCAGTGGGAGATAGGCACCTAAATACCTTTGAGAATCTGGATTGTCATATCTAAGGCTGCGAGTTTCACAGACGTTGCGGATTCTGTGACTTCTGCAGCGTCTGGTGCCTGGCTCAGGGGCAGCTCAGGCAGCCCCTGTGCCAGGTGCACCGGCCGCTGCTGGGGCAGTCTTGGGCCCCCACGCCCTCCCCCCAGCAACAGAGTTTGGGTGTGGGAGGGGGCAGGGGGTTGGGGCATGGGACAGGGTGAGGCGGGCTCTGGGTGGCGCTTACCTGGGGGGCTCCCTGGAAGTGGCGACATCCCCTTGCTCAGCTGCTAGGTGGAGGCATGGCCAGGCAGCTCTGCGTGCTGCCTCAGCCCAGATTGCTGGCTTTGCAGCTCCCATTGGCCGAGAATTGAACTGGTTCTCCCAGGTGAGTGTTCTAACCACTGGGCTAAAAGTTATAAGGTAGGAACCCCACCTCCTCCTGGTTTGTGTGGAGTGAGGCCAACACGTAACTCATTCTCACAAGAACACCACCGCGACCTCCTCCTGGTTTGTGCGGACAGAGGGAGGCACAAAACCCATTCTCACAAGAAATGATTTAGGTGCCTAAACCGCTTGATTCCAGGATAGGGGTTGCTATTTGTGGATCACTAGTAGAGATAGGCATCTCCCTGCAGCCCTGATTTAGGCACCTAACTCTGTGAGGGAAGGAGGGGGGCAGTAAAGACACAACCTTCTTCTCAGCGTCTCCCGTCAACTGGTTGAGGCAGCTCTCCGCCTAGCATGTTGGCTTTTGTGGATCCCATCCTAAGACCCCTAAGATCCCATCCCATGCATCGCCTGAGGAGCGTAGGCACCTAATTCAGGCTTTGGATCACAATGTTGTTCTTGTGAGTTTTCTAGGGGTCTAAACGTTAGGCGTTGCAATGCTGAGCGTCTCAAAGCCTAAGTCCCTTTGGGATAGAATGGGGGAGGGGAGCGAGTGATAATGGAGGACAGTAACTTGCAGTCAGAAAGAGGGAATTCAGAGGTAGCTGGATCAGAAAGACAACAGTGTTTGCAGAAGACCCAAGCCAGGAAAGTGAATGAGATGATGAGTAGCGGAGTCAGTCCAAAAATGGAGACTGAACGGGACAGTTAAAGGAGGGGAACCAAGAATCAAGTGGGTCAATGTGGAAACTGAAATCTCCCAGGATGAGGATAAGGCAGTGCAATGAGAGAGATAGTTCATATCAGGTTAAAAGGAGGATGAGTTGCAAGGAGAATGAAGTAGTAGAGTGAGATAGGAACGGACCTCAAAGAAGGCACAGATGGAAGAATGGAAAATTTCTTAACTGATAATTTCCTTTCTGCTAGCAGCGTCTCCCATAACTCTGAGACGTACGGGTTACTCCCTGCCTGTCTCCAGTCTCCAGAGCGGGTTCAAAGCTGCAGCACAGCCTGTCCTAGGTTATACCCCTTTCTCCTGTTTGCTGCCAGAGGATTCATTCCAAACCTGTAAAAATTCTTAGACAATGATTAGTAACAATAACTTCAGTGCCAACTAATTAACTATGTACAGTAGACCACTACCTGTGGAGCAACTATCCAAATAAATTACTGACCCAGACTGTAAAGCTACTCATGTTGGGAAGAATTGTGGGAGATGCTGCTAGCAGAAGGGAAATTATCAGTTAAGAACTTTTCCATGCTGCAGCCTAGGGTCTCCCACAATTCTGATACATATGGGAAGTAGCGAGCAGTTAACCGGAGCAGAAAGGGATAGAAAAGTGAACATAAACAGGAAAGATCTCCCTTTTTGAATTGCTCAAATGGCAAGTACTTGTGGCACCTTAGAGACTAACAAATTTATTTGAGCATAAGCTTTCGTGAGCTACAGCCGATGAATTGAGCTGTAGCTCACGAAAGCTTATGCTCAAATAAATTGGTTAGTCTCTAAGGTGCCACAAGTACTCCTTTTCTTTTCGCGAATACAAACTAACGCAGCTGCTACTCTGAAACCTGTCAAATGGCAAGGTTATTCTGAACCACCACCATCTGCAGCATCTTCCTGCTAAACAAGGCATCGGTTAAATCAGCAAGTCCACCTTATAGTGTCTGATAGAGGTGTAAGCCGGTGAGTATGTGGCTGCTTTGCAGATGTCTGTGGCGAAAGCACAAGCTCTTTCAGCTCATGAGGTTGCTGTGGATCTTGAAGAATGCAACTTGATTCCTTCTGGGACAGATGTGCCGGATGGCTTTTATACCTCAACAACGTGTAGTATATACAGGAAGGATGGGCTTCTCCTAAACCAAAATGGAACCAGATTGCTGGCACTTAAAGTTAAAAAGGTCGTAGAGCAGTTTTTAAACTAAGGGCTGGGGGAAAGCCGACAGGTGTGGAGGAGCACATGGTTTGGACAGAGACATCCCTTAGGGGAGGATCTATTAATGGAGATTCTCTCTGTCCTAGTAAGGAGGAGGGAAAATGATAAAATATGGGTAGGATTTGATGAGAAACAGTCAAATGAAAGAGGCCCATTCAATTACATCATGTAGTGGCAGACAGCTAAAAAGTGACAAGTTTTTGAAGTGCTTATATACAAATGCTAGAAGTCTAAATAATAAGATGGGTAAACTAGAGTGCCTCGTATTAAATGAGAACATTGCTATAAAAAGCATAACAGAAACTTGGTGGAATGAGGATAATCAATGGGGGACAGTAATACCAGGGTACAAAATATATCGGAAGGACAGAACAATTCGTGCTGGTGGGGAAGTGGCACTACATGTGAAAGAAAGCATAGAAACAAATGTAGTAAAAATCTTAAATGAATAAACTGTACCACAGAATCTCTATGGCTAGTAATTCCATGCTCTAATAATAAGAATATAGCAGAAGGGATATATTACCAACCACCTGATCAGGATGGTGATAGTGACTGTGAAATGCTCAGGGAGATTAGAGAGGCTATAAAAATAAAAAACTCAATAATAATGGGGGATTTCAACTATCCTGATATGACTTGCTACATGTCACCTCAAGACAGGATGCAGAGTTAAAGTTTATTGACACCTTAAATGACTGCTTTTTGGGGCAGCTAGTCCTGGAACCCACAAGAGAAGAGGCAATTCTGGATTTAGTCCTAAATGGAGCACAGGATGTGGTCCAAGAGGTGAATATAGCTGGACCGCTTGGTAATAATGACAGTAATATAATTAAATTTAACTTCCCTGTGGCAGGGAAAACACCACAGCAGCCCAACATGGTAGCATTTAATTTCAGAAAGGGGGACTACACTATAATGAGGAAGTTAGTTAAACAGAAATTAAAAGGTACAGTGCCAAAAGTGAAATCCCTGCAAACTGCAAGGAAACTTTTTCAAGACACCATACTAGAGGCTCAACTTAAATGTATACCCCAAATTAAAAAACACAGTAAGACCCAAAAAGTGTTACCGTGGCTAAACAACAAAGTAGAAGAAGCAGTGAGAGACAAAAAGGCATCCTTTAAAACAGGGTTGGGCAAACGATAGCCTGGGGGCCACATCTGGCCCTCCAGACATTTTAATCTGGCCCTTGAGCTCCCGCCAGGGAGCAGGGTCGGGGGCTTTCCCCTCTCCACGTGAACTGTGCCTGCGCGCAGCTCCTGGAAGCAGTGGCATGTTCCCCCTTCGGCTCCTACACATAGGGGCAGCCAAGGAGCTCCACACGCTGCCCCCACCCCAAGCATCACCCCCGCAGCTCCCATTGGCCAGGAACCATGACCAATGGGAACTGCCGGGGCGGTGCCTGCAGACAGGGCAGTGTGCAGAGCTGCCTGGCTGTGCCTCTGCGTAGGAGCCAGAGGGGGGACATGCTGCCGCCTCTGGGAGCTGCTTGAGGTAAGTGCTGCCTGGCGCCTGCACCTGAACCCCTCCCACACCCCAACCCCCTGCCACAGCCCTGATCCCCCTCCTGCCCTCTGAACCCCTTGGTCCCAGACCGGCGCATCCTCCTGCACCACAAAGCCTCATCCTCAGCCCCACCCCAGAGCCTGCACCCCCAACCAGAGCCCTCACTCCCACCCCAGCCCAGAGCCTCTTCCTGCACACTGAACTCCTTATTTCTGGACCCACCCCAGAGCCCGGAGCCCTCACCCCCATCCCCAGTTTTGCAAGCATTCAAGGCCCGCCATACAATTTCCATACCCAGATGTGGCCCTTGGGCCAAAAAGTTTGCCCACCTGCTTTAAAAAGTGGAATTTAAATCCTAGTGAGGAAAATAGAAAGGAGCATAAACTCTGGCAAAGGAAATGTAAAAATATAAGTAAGAAGGCCAAAAAAAGAATCTGAAGAACAACTAGCTAAAGACTTCAAAGGAAAAAAAATGTAAGTATATCAGAAGTAGGAAGCCTGCTAAGCAACCAGTGGGGCCACTGGATGATCGAGATGCTAAAGGAGACTCAAGGACAATAAGACCATTGCAGAGAAACTAAATGAATTTAGGGCTGACAATTAATCGCAGTTAACAGATTATTAATTAAACAAATTAACTATGATTAAAAAAATTAATCATGATTAATCGCAATGTTAAACAACAGAATACCAATTAAAATTTATTAAATATTTTAATGTTTTTCTACATTTTCAAATATATTGATTTCTATTACAACACAAAATACAAAGTGTACAAATATTTGCACTGTAAAAATGATAAAGGAAATAGTATTTTTCAATTCACTTCATACAAGTACTGTAGTGCAATCTCTTTATCGTGAAAGTGTAACTTACAAAGAGATTTTTTTTTGTTACATAACTGCACTCAGAAACAAAACAATGTAAAACTTTAGAGCTTACAAGTCCACTCAGTCCTATTTCTTGTTCAGCCAATGGCTAAGACAAACAAGTTTGTTTACATTTACGGGAGATACTGCTGACTGATTCTTATTTACAATGTCACCTGAAAGTAAGAACAGGTGTTCACATGGCACTTTTGTAGCCAGCATTGCAAGGTATTTACGTGCCAGAATATGCTAAATATTCATATGACCCGTCATGGTTCGGCCACCATTCCAGAAGAAATGCTTCCATGCTGATGATGCTCATTAAAAATATAATGCATTAGTTAAATTTGTGACTGAACTCCTTGGAGGAGAATTGTATGTCTCCTGTTCTGTTTTACCCACTTTGTGCCATATATTTCATTTGATAGCAATCTCGGATGATGACCCAGTACATGTTCATTTTAAGAACACTTTCACAGCACATTTGACAAAACGCAAAGAAGATACCAGTGAGAGATTTCTAAGGATAGATACAGCACTTGACCCAAGGTTTAAGAACCTGAAGCACCTTCCGAAATCTGAGAGGGATGAGGTGTGGAGCATGCTTTCATATGTCTTAAAAGAGCAACACTCCAATGTGGAAACTACAGAACCTGAACCACCAAAAAAGAAAATCAACCTTCTGCTAGTGGCATCTGATTCAGATGATGAAAATGAACGTGCATCGGTCCGCTCTGCTTTGGATTGTTATCGAGTAGAACCCGTCATCAGCATGGACAATATCTTCTGGAATGGTGGTTGAAGCATGAAGGGACATACGAATCTTTAGCGCATCTGACATGTAAATATCTTGCGATGCCAGCTACAACAGTGCCATGCCAACACCTGTCCTCACTTTCAGGTTACACTGTAACCAAGACGTGAGATTACATTGTAACCAAACTTGTTTGTCTGAGTGATTGGCTGAAGTAGGACTGAGTAGACCTGTAGGTTTTAAAGTTTTACATTGTTTTATTTTTGAATGCAGTTATTTTTGTACATAATTCTACATTTGTAAGTTCAACTTTCATGATAAAGACATTGCACTACAGTACTTGTATTAGGTGAATTGAAAAATACTATTTCTTTTGTTTTTTACAGTGCAAATATTTGTAAAAAATAAAGTGAGCACCGTACACTTTGTTATCGTGTTGTAATTGAAATCAATATATTTGAAAATGTAGAAAATGTCAAAAATATTTAAATAAATGGTATTCTATTATTGTTTAACAGTGCGATTAATCACAATTAATCTTTTTAATTGCTTGACAGCCCTAAATGAATTGTTTGCATCTGTCACGGCCGAGGATGTGAGGGAGATTCCCACACCTGAGCCATTCTTTTTAGGTGACAAATCTGAGGAACTGTCCCAGATTGAGGTGTCATTAGAGGAGGTTTTGGAATAAACTTATAAACTGAATAGTAATAAGCCACCAGGACCAGACGGTATTCACCCAAAAGTTCTGAAGGAACTCAAATGTGAAATTGCAGAACTACTAACTCTAGTTTGTAACCTATCATTTAAATCATAGATTCATAGATACTAAGGTCAGAAGGGACCATTATGATCATCTAGTCTGATCTCCTGCACAACGCAGGCCACAGAATCTTACCCACCCCCTCCTGTGAAAAACCTCACCTATATCTGAGCTATTGAAGTCCTCAAATCGTGGTTTAAAGACTTCAAGGAGCAGAGAATCCTCCAGCAAGTGACTCGTGCTCCATACTACAGAGGAAGGCGAAAAACCTCCAGGGCCTCTTCCAATCTGCCCTGGAGGAAAATTCCTTCCTGACCCCAAATAAACCCTGAGCATATGGGCAAGATTCACCAGCCAGATACTACAGAAAATTCTTTCCTGGGTAACTCAGATCCCATCCCACCACAGGCCATTAGGCCTTTTTACCATGAATATTTAAGGATCAATTAATTACCAAAATCATGTTATCCCATCATACCATCTCTTCCATAAATTTATCGAGTTTAATCTTAAAGCCAGATAGATCTTTTGCCCCCACAGCTTCTGTACCAAATGACTGGAGGATAGCTAATGTGACTCCAATTTTTAAAAAGGGCACCAGAGGTGATCCCGACAATTATGAGCTGCTAAACCTGACTTCAGTACCAAGCAAACTGGTTGAAACAATACAAAGAACTAAGTTGTCCGACGCATAGATGAACATAATTTGTTGAGGAGGAGTCAACATGGTTTTAGTAAAGGGAAATTATGCCTCACCAATCTACTAGAATTCTTTGAGGGGGTCAACAAGCATGTGGACAAGGGGGATCCAGTGGATATAGTGTACTTAGAATTCAGAAAACCTTCGGCAAACGCTCTTAAGCAAAATAATCTGTCATGGGGTAAGAGGGAAGGTCCTCTTCTGGATCAGTAACTGGTTAAAAGATAGGAAACAAAGGGTAGGAATAAATGGTCAGTTTTCTGAATGGAGAGAGATAAATAGTGGTGTCCCCCAGGGGGCTGTACTAGGACCAGTCCTATTCAACATATTCAACCAGACCTATTCATGAATGATCTGGAAAAAGGGGTAAACAGTGAAGTGGCAAAATCTGCAGAGGATAGAAAACTACTGACCATAGTTAAGTCCCAAGCTACAAAAGGAGCTCTCAAAATGGGGTGACTGGGCAACAAAATGGCAGATGAAATTCAATGCTGATAAATGCAAAGTAATGCATATTGGCAAACATAATGTCAATTATACACATAAAATAATGGGGTCTAAATTAGCTGTCACCACTCAAGAAAGATCTTGGAGTCACTGTGGATAGTTCTCTGAAAACATCCACTCAATGTGCAGCGGCAGTCAAAAAAGCAAACAGAGTGTTGGGATATCATTAAGAAAGGGACAGATAAGAAGACAGAAAATATCATATTGCTTCTATATAAATCGATGGTACGCCCACATCTTGAATACTGCGTTCAGATGTGGTCGCCCCATCTCAAAAAAGATATAATGGAATTGGAAAAGCTTCAGTAAAGGGCACCAAAAATTATTAGGGGTATGGAATGGCTGCCATATGAGGAGAGATTAATGAATCTGGGACTTTTCAGCTTGGAAAGGAGACGAGTAAACGGGGATATGATGGAGGTCTATAAAATCATGAGTGGTGTAGAGAAAGTAAATAAGGAAGTGTTATTTACTCCTTCTCATGACACAAGAACTAAGGGTGACCAAATGAAATTAATAGGTAGCAGGTTTAAAACAAACAAAAGGAATTATTTTTTCACACAACACACAGTCAACCTGTGGAACTCCTTGCCAGAGGATGTTGTGAACGCGAAGACTATAACAGAGTTCAAAAAAGAACTAGATAAGTTCATGGAGGATAGGTTCATCAATAGCTATTAGCCAGGATGGGCAGGGATGGTGTCCCTAGCCTGTTTGCCAGAAGCTGGGAGTGGACAACGGGATGGATCACCTCATGATTATCTGTTCTGTTCTTTCCCTCTGGTGCATCTAGCATTTGCCACTGTCAGAAGACAGGATACTGGGCTAGACGGACCTTTGGTCTGACCCAGTATGGCTATTCTTATGCTCCATCTAATAATTTGGCCATTCTTAAGCCCTTGGCACTGCAGAATGAAAGGAAATGAACAGAGAGCTGACTTCCTTGTAGATTCTGTGTGCTTGATATAAGTGCTTTTCTGATATTCAGGGTGTGCCGCTAGCCATTCATTTGGGTGCTGTGGCCATTGGCAGAATGAAGGAAGTCAGAATCTCAATGGAATGGATGGTTAGAGCTTTCAGCACCAGTGGTAGGTCCCACTTAGGGAAGATTGGTCTGACTGTTAATCTGGCAGACTGAGTGCTCTGAGAAATCTGGATACCTGAGGGTTTTGCCCATGAGTGCAAGGATACTATCAACAGTACACTACTTAGCGCTGAAATGTAGTACTACAATGCTAGACTGAAGGCCCTTTTCCACACCAAGTTAGCATCCATTGCTCATCACAAATCACATCAAGGGTTTGACCAAGGCAGGATCCGAGATGTCTCACTCCAAGCAAGGATCATACCCCTAGAAAATGAGCGGCTTATTTAATATGAAGTAGGCTTTCCTTTTTTATATATATGTAAAAACTTTGGTCTGAATGGCAATAGCCTCAGTGTGCTGTGTGTCACTGTGACTGGCTCTCCCCCCGCCCCCTGAGGTGCCACCTGAAACTGGGGTACCGCTGAGCCCCCCTACCCACTAGCCAGCCTGGGGTCCCTTTTACACTATACTGCTGTGACAAGCTGCAAAGCCCTTTCTAGCCTGCAATTTCACCACATATATAGTTAGGAACACAGCCAGCTGCAGTTACATGCCCCCTGTAGTACTCCTGACCAGCCCCTGCATGGGAAGGCTCCAGCTAAGGCACCTCCCAGCTCCTCAGGCACACACCTCCTCTGGAGTGTAAACCCAAAATTATACCATCTTGCACTGCATAGGGGAACTGTAAAGTGTAAGCTCATAAAATTCTCCCCCTTCCTCAACGTGGAGAGGAATATGCTACAGTCTTTTGCCCTGAGTTATGATTCCCACACATGGGTTTAGATAGAGCAAAAATAAGTTTATTAACTACAAAAGATAGATTTTAAGTGATTATAAGTGATAGCAAACAGATCACCTAGTGAATAAACAAAAAATGCAAACTAAGCTTAATTTGCTAAATAGACTGGATATGAATAGCAGATTCTCACCCTAAGTGATGATACAAGCAGGCTGCAGATTCTTAAGGGGCAAGCTGCACTAGCTTAAAGCTTGGAATCCCCAGGTGTTCCAGTCACACGCTAAAAATCCCTTTTGCCTGGGTCCAGCACTTCCTCCAGTTCAATCTTTGTTCCTCACGTGTTTCCAGGAGTCTTCTTGGGTGGGGAGTCAGTGAAGAACCTAGATGATGTAACTCCCCTGCCTTATATAGGTTTTGCATATCGCGAGAACCCTTTGTTTCAAAGCTTAGTTTCCATGCCAGTCAGTGGAAAAATACTGACATCCCAAGATGGAGTCCAGCACCAGGTGACCTGGTCACATGTCCCTGTAGACACACAAGCCATCCCCCACTGGCCGTTTGGAGCATTCACAGGAAGGCTCACCAGGTGGGAGATAAGCTTCTCCTACGGCCTATTATTTCTTCTTAATGGCCCATTAATCTGAATGGACCCTTCCCAGTTAGCTATCTAGACAGAGCATTTTGCCTAGTGGGTGTTGCCTAGGAATAGCTACATTTGAAATAGATACATAGTCAATATTCGTAACTTTGGATACAAAAATGATTCATGCATACAAATAGGATAATCATATTCAGCAAACCATAACCTTTCCAATTACACCTCACATGTCTTATCTTACATAAATACATCATAATTACAATATAATATCATACTAATATCACTATGAAGACTATCGGTGCAGTGATACAGTCATCACTGTTGGGTCTTTTGGAAGGAAGTTTCCTTCTGAAGGTGTGGACACTGTCTTTCACCGGTGGAGATACTGCTGCGCCAATCTTAGATTCCCAAACCATATTGTGGTTTAATCAGGTGTCCTCATTTGGATCTTATGATAACTTCAAAAGATGCAGCAATGGAAAACATGCATCACAATAATGCTCACAAGGAGAGATACTGTATTGACATTAAATAAGTTCCTTGCAGGCCACTGACTGGTATCCTGTCTTTGGAAAGTCTTGTAGGTTGTTGCTGGTGTGGGTTTTTGTTTGGTTGTTTTGTATGTGTGGTACTTCTTCCCCATGCCATTTACAGGGGGAATGTAGTTTATTATTCATCCTGGACTAGGGACCACACACAAGTGGAGGGGTACTGACACAATGTGAAAATGTCTTGTTAGCTGTCCCTGCGAGCCTGAAAGGCTGCCTGCCTGCTACCCCAGGCTAGCATCCAAGTAAGTGCTGTAGGCGAAGACTAGTACCACCTGGAGCTTTGATCAGGAAATCAGGATCATTCTAAAAAGGGGAAGGATTTCTCACTTACCCCTTTCTAATCCCACAAAGGTGCAGTTTCATAGGGAGTGGAATCCTCAAATTCCTCTGTTTTGGTCACAGGCTGCCTGAAGTGCACAAAGCTTTAATGTGGAGCCAGCCTTTTGCTTTTTTGGGACCCAGAATCTCTGGGGTTTGCGGTACTTACCTTATAGTACCAGGAGAATCCCCCAATTCACAGTGCGAGGAAGGGGAGCTGTGTAGGAGCCCTGCTTCTCTCCCCAGGGATTCTAGTACCCACTTCTGGACTTGTGGGTGGCACCAGTAGCCCAGAAAGCATCTCTTCTTTATAATTCTTTGTTGTCGCAGGACTTACCCCAGTTGTCTGGATAAAGTCCTCCTCGTCCTCAGAGCCTCTTCCTGTTCTGCTCTGTCTCTCCTGGTTGGGTTTTTCTGCAGTGGAGTCGCAGCTACTTGCGGGGTGGAGTTATGGGGTAGAGGCCCAAACCTGCCTGTCTGACTTAGAGCCCTGTGCCCTTGCAGAGATAGGGTCAGCTGGCTGGCTGCCTGGTACTTGCACAGCTGCTCTGCCAGGCCTGACCGGGGCAGAGGAGCTCAGTGAGATGCATGCAGCGGAGGTGACAGGTGGGTATGATCACCATGCTGCCCAGATGCCAGTACTTGCATAGCTGCTGTGTCATGCCTTGAAAGGGGGCAGATGAGCTTGGCAGGGAGATACTACAGTGAGGCTTGAAAACAAACAATTTAACCACTCAAAATAATGACTCTACAAGAAAAGGACGGGAGCGAAGCAAACCACCATTTGACTATTGTCACGGAGACAGAAGATCTAGCACCAAGCAGGAAAAGGGAGTGTGGCTAGCACAGGCTGTGCAGCAGTTTATGAAAACTTTGTACAGTAGGGGAATAGCCCATTCGTATCAGAATTGTGGGAGACACTGGGCAGCAGAAAGAGGGACTGAAAATGGCAAGAGGGGGAGAAGAGGAGGCCAGAATGGAGCAAAGGCTCAAGTCCTAGCTGACAGGTCAATATTGAGGAAAGTGGTAAAAGATTCAGTTGGATTCTTTGTATTTTTAAGTTGTTGGAATGAGGTACATTTTACTGAACTGCCCAATTGTAAAGTTAATGCGAAGTGAACAAAACGAATGGGAAAGAACTGAGATTTACACAGCTTAGAATGTATTTGAGAAGCATTTCTTATTCTGCAACTATTTCACAGTTCTCAAGTTGTCTTTGGTTAGAAATCTGAAGACTGAAGCAACGTATGTAAACAAATGAAAAGTCATCACAATCAGTTTAATGAAGTGCACAGAATAGCGATTGATCATGTCAATAAAAATAAAACAATTAATTTTACATCAAGTGTGCTTTATTTCCTCCACAGGTATTCTGTTAAATAAAGCACCATATATATACTGCCAGGCCACAGCTAAAGAGGATTCTTTACAGAATCAAATTTCTTGTGGTTGTTTAGTATACAAGTAAACTTAATTTTGATAATAAGAACCACAGCGATCTGAGGCAATCTGCCTCTATTATAAGGTACAAAACTGGCACAGAGGACACCATATTATACACAGTAAAAATGCCATAAGTTTAAATTACATCATACAGGGCAAGGAGGCCCTGTTCTCCCATACAGCCATATTAAATGAAAGCCACTACAGTGAACTCTTAATTACATAAAACATATCCATTATCTGATTGCCCTTTAAGAAAAGTACGGTAGATGCAAAAAATGTTTTAATCTGGAGTTCTGCCTGACCAAGAATTAAGCATATAAATCTATCTTGCCATTCAAGCAGAGAGCACTGGACAAACTGAAGCACAAAACAGAAATAAGCAAAACTTATACAAACAGCATTTTTTGGAAAAAAAAAAAAAGAAAAAAAAAGAAAAAAGAAAAAAAAGACTTAAAAGCAGACATGCTCCATCTAATGTCAAGAAGCAGCTTGGTTTCCTTTGCCAGATATCCTTGTGACCACATGAATTGTAGACTCAATGGTCCTACACAGGATGTCTAAAATGTCATGCTGCTGCATGTGACTAAAAAGTCCTCTGGAATGGCCGCAACTGATTGATAAACTATTTTCAGGGTCCTGGGATGGTAAGGCTTGACCGTCGCAGCCTCTTAGATCTGCTAGGTCAGATAGAACTGCTGAAATTGATGTGGTGGGGAACTCAGAGTCATCCTCAACTGCATTGGGATCCTTGGAGCTCTGCAGATCTTTAAATTCCTTGCACTCTTCAAATTTACCATTGCCTGACTGCTCTTCTGTGTGTTGTGACCTGGTAGTTAACATCATGTCTTCTGAAAAGGAAGATGGAACTTCCATTCTGTATTCTTTAACAGAACTATTTTCAGGGGAAGGAGGATCTTGCTCAGTGCCAGGATCAATGATAGAAGAGTCTCTTGTCTCATTATCTGAAGTGCTTGTTGGAGTCAATGCCTCCCTTGGTTCAGTTTTCATATCACTGATGCAGCTGTCTACAGTATGCTCCTCATCGCTGCTAACCCGTCTTCTTTTTACAGGAGTAGCTCCTTCATCATCTGTAAAACCAACATGCAGTTTGCAGTGAAGTACATTTATCAGATTTGTTTTATATTTACATTCAAGTCTTGAGGTCTTTTATTTTATGTTTTTCACTTTCATATACTCTTCTGTATGTAGGCAAACAGCGCTCACTAGAGATCTCCTCAGAGGCTCATCAGATTGGAGAGATTCATTAACTGTAACTGCCTGCTTAAAATTTCACTTCCTTAGATTCTTGTGTGTTGCATTAGGGGTTAGAATCAGCAAATCTGAAGCTCCAGTGTTAAGCGGGTAACATAATATCTTTACAGCAAGGACTGTCTTTTTGTTCTGTTTGTACATCACCTAGAGTCATGGGGTCCTGGTCCATGACTAGTGCTCCTAAGCTCTGCCACAATATAAATAATAAATAATGATGATAATAATAATTATATTGTTGTTTGTTTAAACAGATTTCATTAAATAACCTCTCTTTAATATGCTCAGATTTGAAAAAGGTTTTCCTCTCCACACTAAGTGTAATTGTTCTGGTCCAAGGAATTAACCCTGGTCCCACTGAGGTCAATGGTAAAACTCTTTTTGATTTCTATACAACCAGGATTTCACCCGTGTGTTTTGGATTGACAATGCATAATGTTATTATATGTACAGAATTATTAGTTCGGATGATACAGTACAGCAAATAAAACCAGGTCCCTTACCCGAGAAGCTTACAATCTAGTTTACACATTACAACAGGAAGAGATGTGTGTGAGAAGTATCACACAAAGAAACCGGTAAGTGAGATTTACATACTATAGCCTCATGAGGTTATTTATTGCATCACATACATACTGTGTCAGTTCCTGTTCGTTTATCTCATTTCGGTATGCAAATTTGTCAAAATTAGGATTGTGCTTTTTTCTCTTCTTTTTATGGCACAGGAGTGGAATCAGCACTAGAAAGCTAGTCCAAGGAAGTCGGTGTTAGAATATTTTAAAAGGGGAGGTAGGCTCCATAGTTAGCAGGTTATTTCAGGGATGACACAGGAGAAAGACACAAAGTATGGGGGACGGGAGCGGTTGGGGATGAAACAAGAGTAGTAGTATGAGGAGCTTTGAAAGTGTGGACAAAGGTTTTAATTTCATGCTGCAAATGTGAACCAGTGATGGGGATGATATAGTAAAAGCAGTGGGCAAGAAAAATGACTTTAGCAGAAGTATTTTGGATTATCCAGAGGGGTGGCAAGGCAGGAGTCAGGTAAACCAGAGAGGTGTTGGCTGCTGTAGTCTTATGATTGAGCTGGAGATATATGGAGGAAGAACTGGCAGGATACAGCAACAGTGTGGATATGCGAGGTAAAGGAGAGGGAGTGGGTGTGTGATTACACCAAGGTTATAAAAGGCAAACCTTTAGTTTTTCTTTCTTTGGCTTCTTGCTCTTGTAACGAGTTCCTCTGTTGTTGACAAGCCCTGCATTTGTTTAGCAGTTCTTGCAAAGTTGGAATCAAGGCCGAATTCAGCTGCTTAGGGGTGTGCACTGAAAGTAACAAAGCAAGTGCTCGAAGGTCCTAGAAACATCATAAACAAACACAATTACTAAAATACTTCAAACTTTAAATTTACATTAATCCTACACACACACTATTTGCAATTGAAATAGGTTGATTTGTGTAATAAGCAGAGACCTTACCAGATGTTCTGAACGCTTTTCTGCTTCCAACAGAATAGATTCCTAAACTTTGTTTACACTACCGAAATTTCCCAAAACTTTCCCACTAGTATTAGCAATATCCTTAATGTAGACAAAGACCTACTGTGAAAGAGTTGACAATATTAAGTTGTACACAACAGAATTAACCCCCTTGGTTAGGATTTCTTAATGCTTAATTCCAATGCGTTTTACACTAGTTCTGAACAACGAATAAAACATATTATGGTTGACAACCTGACCGTGGAAAACGCAGCAACAGTTTTGGAAATGCTGTGTTCTTTAGAAGTGGCAATGAATAGGAAGAATAAACAAAATGTAGAATTATTTGAGTGTTTCTGTCAACCCCCAGCTATTTCATACCACTGCTGGTATCTAAGCGCCAGGAGTAGAGGAGTTTGCACGTGCACTGATTTCCTGTGTGACCAGTGTGCTCTGCACGTTGAGAATGCTGAAAAGGTTGTTCCACTTTTAGTCTCCAGACCATTCATTAAGTATGGGCTCCTAAACCCAAAAGATCCTGTTGCTCGGGGTGGGGGTAGGGGTGGAGAGGGTTGTTAATTGTAAGATATCACAATATACATTGGCTTGTCTACATTATTCTGTTATGCAAACTTTAGCAAATTCCACTTGTTAAGTCACTAATACTGGGTCTAGACCACTATTAATTAAAGTATGTCACTGACCTCTTTTCGATGGTGATGACTTTTTGTATCAATGAAGAACAAGTAAAATGAAGAAAAATAAAAAGAGAAGGGAATAATCCCTTTTTTCTTGTAGAACCAATTTCAGTTAGAACAATGGAAACAGAACTTTTTATTGATTACTAAATATTCAATAGATGGGTGAATGTTTTCCGCATGGAAGTTATGTAACAAGAGAGGAATATTAAAAGATATGGGGGGGAAAGACCGAAGGTACAGAGTCTGAAAGTGATCTAAGATACCAACCGTTATCCAATGCATCTGTAACTAGGGTGAGAATGGCTGTGTAGGGGCAAAGGGAACTCCCTCGCCAACTCCTAGATTTTATCTACCAGTTCAGAAAGGATAAGAACTGAAGGGGCACCTGAATCACCATGTCTAGCTGATGATGGGCCATCGAGTACACAGAGGCCACCCAACCCTGCAAATGCTTGAAGTGCAGTCTGTAGCTGTACCACGTAGGTGTGCACCGCCATGCGTCCTAGAACTCTGAGGCAGTTCTGAACCGTGAGGCAGAAGGGCCAACGGCATGGAGGTGGGACGCAGTTCTGAGAAGGCCACTGACTCCTAAAATGCTGAGGTGGACAGACACCCCACTGGAGCTGTTGGGCAAGCTTACAACCGGACACAACAGATCTGACTTTTGAGTCCAATGAGGAGTCCATTTCCTCCACCCCTGGGGGAGATGATCTCATTAGTTTCAGGGAGTGGGGCTGAGAGTCTGGAAAAGGGGGAACCAATGAAATCATCGCTGGCTTGCCTCTAGATGTAATCCTACACAGAGGAAACGTGAGCATAGAAGTGACCAGTACCAAGTGATGCTCTGGGGCTTCAGTCGGGATCGCAGGAGCATGTGGTTCCAAAGTCGGTTCCTTGTGAGGCTCTTGAATCACGGGAGAAGCCGGTACCAACAAGCTGAATAACTCCCTGGCTGCCTCAAATGCCTCAGGTGTCAATAGCACCAAAAGGTGTTTTTGAGCCTGCAGGATTGAGAGGTGTGTTGATGCTTCGGGGACTGGTCTCAACAAACCCTTCCTGGGTTCCGAAATCAGCAATTCCTGCTGGCTCACAGACTGCTCCTGGGGACTTTTTAGGGAACTCCTATGAGTTCTTGTGAACACTTGGCAGCTTCTTATTGGAAGGTTCTGGTACTGAATCCCTAGGAGACTTACGCAATCTCTTCTTAAGCACCGGCAATACAGAACTGGCTGATGACTTCGTAAGAACAGGAGGAGCACTCCTGATAGACATGGACATGCTTGGTACCCACTCAGAGCAGGTGAGTTCTGATGGTGGATTGTGCAGAATCCATGAGCAGGTACTTGAGTCGGCAGCCTTCTCCTTTTTCGAATGATGTTTGTCTCTCACATGCACCTCTCTCAGACACTTAAGGAAGCTGGGAGGAGGGTCACGCACTGGCAGAGACGTTACATGAATGACAGGCCTTGAAGCCAGGAGAATGAGGGGGGGGTATCAATACCGGTACCCAACCAGGGACTGGTAACCCCAAACTAAAAAGACAGTTCTAGGTATAAGTTTACAATACTATTTACAGAATTACTATATAAGACTAAAACTAATATTATAGGGACTACATACACTGAGAGAGGAAAGATATGAAGAAACAAAGATTGCAGCTCCAACAACCACCGTCACTGACAATAGGAAGGAACTGAGAGGTTTTGAGGGCAGTGTGGCCCTTTATACCTGTGTGCAGTGGTAAGAGGTATCAGAGGGAGTTCATAGTGTACTGACAGGTACGGCTAAGGGAAAAATCTCTGACAAGAGTGCACAAGGCATGCACACACCTATAGTGGAATGGACATGTGGAATCACTTGAAGAAGAACTTGTTTTATTCTGAGAAAGTGGCCCAGGGAAAACAGCCCTGGAATTCTTGGAACAAGATTTGGAGAGTTTACCTTTTTTGGTTGACAAAATATGCAAAGAGAAATAAAAACAGAATGGGCACTTCCTAAACTTCTTTAATGTTTTCCTACATTTTTCAATCTTTGGGATGATCTAATGTCTGTTTCAGAGAAATAATCAGAGGTGTTGGATGGAGGGCAGAGAGAGGAAACTCTTTTTTCATATGATCACAGGGGGGACTCAGGAATGACTTTTATCAGTGCTTGACTCCATTCATAGGAAGGGGTCCCTGGGGCTGGAGTGACAGCAGCCCATCCATATGATGCACAGAAAGAGAACAAGGGGAAACAGAAAGTGAAAAAGTAGGTAGCAGAGAGCTAAAAAAGACAGATAGAAGAATTTTGAAGAGATCAGAATGGCATTCCAGAGCTATCTGCCTATTTCCTTAGCAGAGCAGAGATTTCTAGCAGGGAGTTTGTGAGCAGCCCCCTTATCCAGGGTTCAACCTGATGGACACCTCCTGCTGTCTCTGAACAGCTGGCAAAGGGGACCCTGCCTATGCATATAGTTTCAATCAGTATGCCCGCTCTCTAAGGCAAATGCTCACACTGGATACAATCTACTGAAGCTCTGCCATAGAAAGTAAACTTGTTTTTAAAAGGTTTTATTATTTTAATGGCTTTGAAAAGTCTTACCCCATTTAAGGTAGAGCTTGCTTTGGAAATTTCAACTCGCTGGCTGCCGAAATCGGATTCAAGGCTTTGATATTGATTTATTAGATTTGTAACCAGAGTATTGATTAAATTGGCACAGTTTGCTTCAGAAAACACCTGCCCCTGGACCTGTAAGAGAATGCATTTATTTCAAAGCTATGAAGACTTGAATTGTGCAAAGTAATACCCTAAACTAATGTGATGCATAATAACTGCATTTCCATTAAATATGAACACTTAAAATACCACATACCTTTAGAAGAAAGTGCGTCAAGAATGTGTACACAATATTGTTGTTAAGAAAAGTTCTTTCATCCATTAGAATACATTTAATGTATTCTGCAAAAACTGGATCTTCACACAGGAGCTTAATACAGTTCTTTGACATAGCAGACTAAAGAGGAAAGAAAAAAACTTTGCAATTTAATGCTGCAAAATTAGCACTGAAATTATGACACTTGTGAGAGCATTGTACATATTTATCTATTAAGGGCAACTGAAAGAATAGGCACCATCGGGAATAATGCCTGCAACATTAATTATCATAACTAACTAACTGGGTCTGCTAATCAATTCATTCATACTGAAAATGTTTGCCTGGCATTAAATTAAAATAAACTACTACTAAGGACAAAAAGAAATTAATCTGAGTTATCATCTCAAAGGTGTTCTTTGATTCACCTCATTTTATGTGAGGATGGAAGTTTGTCAGGAGTAGTGTGTATTTACTGAGATCCATCTCCCCTGGCCTGCAAAGCAACTACTGCCCCCTCTTCTGTGAGTGTAAAGGGTCCTCCGACAGTGGCACTGGTCGAGATCTGCTGCAAGAGGGGACAGGAGCCAGATCTCGGGAGGCCTCAGCCACGAATAATGATAGAAATTTAACTTCACAGTTTTTATGGTCACAAACTATAGTAAAGAGGGGTTACTCACCAGTAATTGTTGTTCTTGAAGAGCATGGCCTCCACATATTCACATTTGTGCGATATGGTGCCTCTGGCATCGAGCTGTGAAATATTACTATCGAGCACTGTCTGTTGGAGCCACTAGTTCCTCTATCTCCCCTCCCCCAGAGGATTGGAGTAGCCCCAATTACCCTTCAGTCTGTTTCCTAATTTAGGAATTCATTAGCTGAGATTCTGAAGAAGTGGTGAAAGTGGGCAGAAGGTGTGAGTATGCAGAGGCTACATTCCGGAAGAACAGTTACTTGTAAGTAACCCCCCAGTCTTCTTTGGGTAGCCTCTGCACAGTCCCGCTCATGGGAGATTAGCAAAGAGTACAACCCCTAGGAAATTCTAGGTGAACAAGGAGGGTGAGAACTACCAAAACTAGCATAAGCTCTATATGGCAGGTCAAGAGAATATGCTGGCCACCATTCTACTCTCTCATGGGACCTCTGTGAGGTCATGAGACACATATAGAGCTAAAAGCAACAGCTTGGAAATGCTGTGAAAAAGGCCAGCAACAGCTGCTGCTTTTGGGTTAATTGGATATCTTTTGATATATGCAGGTGACTGAAAATCTGACAAGTCTTAACAAGGGTGTAAAAGAGAACTGAGGAAACAGACAAGTTAGTGGTCTATTTGAGATGGAAATGGAGATGATTTAAGACTCCAAATGGGGATTGATGGCACTAAGCATGTCACACTTCTCATACGGATTCCTGTTTATAGAGAACTGGCCATTTGGTATGTATCTAACGAAGTCCAGGAAGTAGCTATGGATATGAGAAATTCCTCTTCTACACTTTATGGTACAGATGATAATCTGACAATAGAAGACCAGAGATCCAGAGAGCTTTGAGAAAGAAGACTCCAATTCCAATTGAAAAGAAATACATACGCTACAGGGAATAACCCTGGAATGAACACCACCTACTGTAATACTCACAGCACAATAAAGAAATCCAGATTCCTTAGTGCAGTCATGAAGCCAAAGCAGTAAGTAACCGTACTGGTCCATGGAGAAATCCTTCAATAAACTAGGGTATTACAAAGTGAGGGAGGCCCACTGTCCCAAGCATCTGAGGGAAGCTGAAATCACAAACGCTGCTATTCGAAATATGGTTCTGGAATGTTCAAAAATCTAGAAGTCAGGGTGTCAACTCTTGACAATTCAGGATGAGGTGGAGAGTCTTAATCCAACCTTACCACAAAGATCTAGTAATCTGGAAAGTGGTGCTAACATCAGACACAGGATACTTGAACCAAATTGCCAAGATTCTATTACAGTTATTGCAACATCTTGGCTGAGTCTCATCTGATCTGCAGACAGATCCCCTGAACCAATGGAACTAGAGGGAATATGTAGTGGAATTCCTGATTCCAGCTGAGAAATGGATTTTGCCAGTGACGCTGGCTTTTGTCTGACCCCGAAGTAGAACTGGAGATAAGGGGTGATGGGCTTGGTAATGAACAGGCCAGGTATTATATAAACTTTCCCTTTATATAATACCTGGCAGAGACCTAAGACAGACATTGGTATTTTTGGCAGATGAGTCTCTGGTCTTGATCAATGGGAGAAAGTTTTACAGGCTAGACAAACTGTTTTCAACTCCAGAACTCTAAGGTAGAAGCTTTAATTTCCAACAGTGACCATATTCTGTAAAAGGGTTGAGAACAAGATGACCATCTTACTCCATCTGGAAATACCCGTCGATAGTAAGGGAAGCAAGAAAGAAATCTCGTGATGAGCATGCGTTATCTTTACCTTCTGCATCTCGAATGGCCCAGGTGTAAGTAGCATCAATAAGGCATGCTTCCCTTTGTAATCAATCTTATGGAGGCCATACAAAGGCTTGGAGAAAAGGTATCATCAGTTATACTGATAAGGACCTATCTGTAGACCAAAGTCTAAAAACAGACATTTTTGCATGAATGATTTGACGTCTGAGACAGTAAGGACAGGATAGCAGCGTTCTCAATTTTTTTAATGCTGTTTTAAAAGCAAAGTATCTTGTGGATACTTGTGATTAACTGGAGTGATAGAACAGAGCTGGGTTTTGTTGCATGAAAAGGGTTGATATAATGCCAATGCCACCTTACAGATAGCAGTTTGCCTTACAGCGTTGCTGTACTGTTTCTTCTTTATTTTTTGGACTGAAGAAAGACTGTGCTAACTAACTGTTAATCTAACTAGAAAGAAAATAGCCCCAAAAGGCAAAATCAAAAGAGAAACTGTCAAGAAAAGCATTGAGGACACTGGGCGTGATTTGAGCTCACTGCACCTTCAGTGGTTAATAAAAGATACAGGCTGGGCCACTCCCTCTTTTATACCCCTGGCATCCTTTGCAAGGGAGGGGAAGGAGAAAGCAGCCCCAAAACATACTGCTCACTAGAAAAATTCTGCAGCTGAACGGAGAGGTGCCATATCCCCCAAGTGGGAATATGTAGCCATTGTGTCAGTAGTGTTACCGCTGTGTCAGCATTTCCACTATAAACTGCGTATTTTTGTGATTTAAAACTTGGTTATATACATCTCTTCAAGCCTGCAACTCGACAAGTAATCTAGGGTGATTTAATTTTTTTAAACTTTACTTGAAAAAAGTTTGTAGTTGTTTTCACATAAGCGCAGGAGTGCTGATGGGTCTCCTGGACAAATTCTAACTTAAGTTAAGTATATTCTAATTACCTAGATTCCTCCTGCACTTTCAACTGGGTATGGTATTCTTCACTCTCTATCCTAAACTGTTGGGTGAAATGGTTGTACGCTATTAAAAAATTCTAATCTAGATCTACAGATTAGATTTATTGATCTTGATATTTATTGATAAATATATATATATTGCACTCTTCATTGTGATATTTGGGTACACTATGGCTCTGAAGTGGCTGGATTTCAATGGTGGGCAAAGCAATCTCTATCGACAAGCACAAGCTCAGAACCTACTCATATTTATGCGTGTGTGTAAAGTTATTAACATACAAAAGTGTTTGCAGGATCAGGGCTATACATGATCTGCATATCAGTTAGTTTTTTTTTGTTTGTTTTTTTAAAAGATCCTTCAGGATGAAAGTCACAATATAAACACAAGGTGTTACTAATTGTTAATTTAAAAAATGTTAAAGTTGTGAACAAAGTAATACCACCCAATAAATTTAAAGTGTACTGAAATTAATTAGTAATTAGTCTTATGAATTGCTCTTTAAAAAGTAACTAGCTTTAAAGAATTTACAGCTGTCACATCTTCTAAATATTCTTGTTCAGTTAGTTCTCAAACTCATTTAAATTTTACCTGAGTCTGGCATAGCTCAGTCCAAAGTTTGGGAAACAATGCAAGATGAAGCGGTAAACCTTCATAAGCAACTAGGACACCTGAAATTTTAAGAGAAAACAAAACTGATAACATAAAGAACTACCTAAAACTGATCTTTGTCGGATATATTTATTTTTTGACCTGAATAGTTTTGAAGCACCATAAAAATTCAGAGGACTATATCCTAAGCCAATTACATATGACCACAAATGTCTAGCATCTAGAATGGTTTTTATAGTACAGTTAGTCTACAGAACAGGACTTCCTTCTACATTTTTACCAGCTGAATCAAAAATGTAGCATCTTATCTCAATATTGTTTTCTTTTAATTCTTTAGCTGGAACAATTTATCAGTTTTCATATTTTTTGAGAAACAAAACAGCATGAGCACAACAAACAGATTTGAAATTTCTTAAGCTTCATCTTCACCTCAAGCCACAACTTTACCTACATACACTTAATGAAACATTGGCTAGGTGACAGACTGACCAATAGCAAAGGATACACATTCTTGATAAACACTTCAGCAAAAAAATCCCACACTAAATAGTAATGTTGCT
Source organism: Lepidochelys olivacea (assembly GCF_965140295.1). NCBI lineage: Eukaryota > Metazoa > Chordata > Testudines > Cheloniidae > Lepidochelys > Lepidochelys olivacea. The sequence goes on from NC_140413.1 coordinate 191,492,540, forward strand.
GTGTGGTTCATGGCTTGAACAAAGAATGAGTGGGTGACTCAATGGCTTAATGAATTCTTACCTGTAAAAGCCAATCCACACTACCTCCATAATTTGGTAACTAGTCAGAAAGATAGCTCTTACCCAGTTACAAAGAAACTTTCCTCACAACATAACCATGTTTGCATATCTACACCTACCATGCTGCCTAACTATATTGTATTCTGGGAAAATCTGGGTAGCTATTCCAGAAGATGAATACACAGAGGATGTCCTACACAGAGAGAGCTGGGATGAAGAAGGACTGCTGAACTAGCTAGACAGTCACTAAAAAAATTAGTGTGCTGGAATTGTTATAGAAAGGCTATTCTATGCCTCTGCCAGCGGTGAAACACAGCTGCCATGTGTGGAGGTAAAAACCATTTCCACTAGCTGAGTACAAACTCAACTAAAAGTTGTAGTGTGATCAGGCCCTAACTCACTAACTAGAATCAGGCCCAGGTATATATAGTGACAGAGTTGGTGCCCTCTGATGGCTTTTTGGTTGCTTATGTAAAATGAATTGGTGGTCTCAATTCAGCTATTACTGCACAGATGAGGTGTCCACATCCCAGAAACCACTGTCAGAGCTGGCACTAATTGGCACACTTGTTAGCAGTCTCAGCAAGGCTGAGGATTAATGTCTAGATTTTTAAAGATATTTAGGTATTGCTGTGCTCAGCTTTCCAAAACATAACTGATTCATGAGCCTAAATCTAACTTTCAAAAGGGATTTAAGCATTTTGGAGCCTAAACCCCATTGACTATCAATATACTAAATTAAATTTTTAAAAGTAAGTACACAGTTGTCTCATAATTGCCACTACAAAACACCTCAATGGCTAAGGAAGTCTGTTTAACTGCCATACTTACTCATCTTAACTAAAGTTTCGGTAAACTTTTCACAGTTGATTGCAACTCGACATAATAGATGGATGAACTGATGGTACGAAAAGAAGTAGTCTAGAAGCATACGATCATAAACATCATCTTTACCCTGAAGATTTAAGACGACAATTTATAAATAGATTATGCTTAAATTAAGCAACTGGGCAACTACATGACATACCTAAAAATTTAGTTAATAAGCTTATTCAGAGCCATAAATTTTCAATGCATTTAATAATATACTACTGTAAAACTGGATGAGAATTTCCGAGACTAACTCAAAATAGATGTGATGTGAATAAAATTAGATGTTAATTTGCAGATCAGTGTACATACATTTAAATGCATAAAATACTATTTTTCAGTTTTTAAAGGGCATATCAATAATCAGATTAATATCTTTTTGCAACACCCAAAATGTACTTTAAAGTCAGTTTTATAGATAGGGCCCTAACAAATTCACTGCCATGAAAAACATGTCACAGACAGTGAAGTCTGGTCTTTTGTGTGCTCTTACCCTATATTATCCGATTTCATGGGGTCGACCAGAGCTTCTCAAATTGCGATTCTGACCCAAAAGGGAGTTGCACAGGGGTTACAAGGTTATTTTAGGTGGGGCGAGGCCGGCCCACAACATTCTGGTACCTGAGGCGGGGAGCTCAAATGACACCCCCATGCTCCCTCGCTTGGGCCAAAATTTTGAAAGGTCTCAATTCTGCCTTCTTCCTGTTCTACTCCTCTCATGGTACTGCTCTGCTACCTACCCCAATAAAGGAGAACTAACAACTTAAAATGCCTTGTTCAAAAATTTTAAGTAACACTTAACTGTCAAACGCCTGAACAGCAAATGTAACTTTTCTTGTCTGCATAGTAAACACTGGCATTTTTATCCGTTTGAATAATCAAAGTGGTGCTTTCCACGCCTTCTTGGTTGCAAAGATTTGAACTGCTTCCTGAAGGTCCACAGTTTGGGCCAGCTCATGCTCTATTGAGAATGTTGCAAGTCCGACCAGCCTCTCCTGTGTCATTGTGGAGCATAGATGTGTTTTTATTTAACTTCAGCTTGGAGAAGCTGCGTTCTCCACTGGCAACGGTTACAGGAAGTGTTAGAAGTATGCGCAGAGCAACAAAAGCATTTGGAAAGAGGATGGTCATCTTATTTGTGCACATGTATTCCAGAACAGCCTTTGGAGTTGATCCTGCTGAAAGGTATCTTGAACAGGCTTTCAGTTCATCACCTAAATCACTTGCATCAATATTGTACATGTCATCACTGTCTCTAGTGCCCTGCATTGCTGGTGTAGGCCTTCTTCAGGTATAGTGAGGAGTTTTGGAATATCATACAACATCCCAAATATATTGCTGTGTTCCTTGAGCTGCATGAAACGTTCTTCAACTGACTGTATTGCACAGTCTAGCACCTGGTTAAAGAATTCAACTTTGAATTGTTGTTTGGGGTCTCTTGTGGGATTATCCCGTGCCTTGTAATCAAAATATCTTCTTCTTCAGTGACTCTTGTATTCTTGAATGGGTGGGAAAATAGTTTCAGCGTGCAGTGCCTCTGCCAACTTCTGTGCACTCTTCAGAACGTTTTGAAATCCCTCATCTGACTGGTGACACTGTAGGTGTGACTTTGCTTCGTCCAGTTGTTCCATTGCTCCAGATATATCAAGGTCAACACCCTGGAGTCTCTTGCTTACAACACTTATTTCAAACAGTATGTCATGCCACAACACTAAGCCACACAGAAATTTGAAGTTATGTATGTTTCTGGTGATTCCATTTCCCTCTGCCACTGTTCTCCCACAAACAGTTCCTGTCATAGCATTATCCTCCATAATGGCAGCTATCTTCCCAATTTGGAGTTTGATAGGCTTTATCGCCTCCACTCGACTTTCCCATCCTGTGGCACTCAATGGTTTCAGTGTCAGAGAGGATGTTCCAGATGTTGCTTCAAAATTTGCCGTTGATGAGTTGATGCAGAGAAAAATACATAGATGCTTTGAATTACATTAAAAAATTCAGCAGCCTCACTAGAAGCTGATGCTGCATCACTAACCACCAAGTTCAATGAATGAGAACTGCATGGGACAAAAAAAGCTCAAGGGTTTAACTCTCGGATCAGTGTCTGCACTCCGCTGTTCTTTCCTCTCATGTTGGCACCATTATCGTAGCCCTGATCTCTCATGTCAGCTATTGCAATTCCCGTATCTTCCAGCTTTTTAAAAAGCACATTTGTCATACCAGCTCCTGTAGTATCATCAACATCAATAAATTCTAAAAAATGCTCTCTGACAGTCCCCATTGCAGGGACATTGTCACTAGGTTCTGTTGTTGTTACAAAACGCACCATTAAAGTCATCTGTTCCGTACGGCTGATGTCAGGTGTGCAGTCCAGAATAATAGAGTAATATCTTGCTGACTTCAGATCTGCCACAATCTTCTGTTTGACTTTTGTTGCCAGTAACTATGATCTCATTTTGAATTGTTTTTCCAAGGTAGTGGTGTGTGTACATTTCTTGGGTGGTGACTTTTCTTAGATGCTCCTGGAGTACAGCATCAAACTCAGACATCAGCTCCACAATTCTAAGGAAGTTTCCATTGCTACATTTTGGGTAGCAAGCATTCTCACAATGGCATCTGCTCATCACTCACATCCTCACTGGGGCCGGAAGGCTCACCGTGAACATTTGTGTCTATGTATCTCAGGAGAGCTCCTTCCTGCTTAGATAGAAATGCTTCCTTTGATGTCTTTCTTTTTCTGAATGCTGCCCCAGAGGGGCGTTTTCTTCTTTCATTCATGACTGCTGTTCTGTGCCAGCTATAGTGGCTCTCAACACTCAATTGAAGGGGACAAATAAGCAGGCTGGTACCAGGGCCTGCGTGAGGGAAGATATCAGCGTCTTAAGGGCCTAACTGGCTCCTACTACCTCAGTTGACTGCCTGTTCTCCTCAAGTGGGTTCAGGGAAGCAGCAGGAAACAGGAAGCTCCCTGAGAAGCTGGTGCTAATCAGTCCAGGCTCCTGGGGGTGCTAGAGAGATACATAAGAGGCTCCTCCTCCTCTCTCTCCCTGCAGCTCCTGCTGCATTCTGCTATTCCCTCTCACCTTTTCTCCTGCCTGCCTGTTATGTCTCTTGTGCCCTCCTTCCTCTAGCACAGCACTTCACCATTTCTGTGCATCTAGAGGAGAGAGAATACATATGCACCAGCAGCAGACACAATTTTCTACACTCTGGGTCCTAGTGGTGCCCCCCCCCACAGTCTGGCACCTGAGGCAGCTGCCTCAGTTCACCTCATGGTAAGGCCAGCCCTGAGGCGGGGGTCATGATATTGCCAACCTTACTTCTGCGCTGACTTCAGAGCTGGGCAGCCAGACAGAGGCAGCAGGCAGCAGCACAGAAGTAAGGGTGGCAATACCATACCAGGCCATCTTTACTTCTGTGCTGCTGCTGGGGGCAGCTCTGCCTTCAGAGCTGGGCTCCTGGCCAAGAGACGCTGCTCTCCAACTGCTCAGCTTTAAAAGACAGTGCTGCTTCCAGCAGCAGTGCAGAAGTAAGGGTAGTGGTACCGCAACCCCCGCTACAATAACCTTGCAACCCCCCTCCCCCCCGCCCCCACACACAACTCCTTTTTGGGTCAGAAGCCCTACAATTACAATACTGTGAAATTTCAGATTTAAATAGCTGAAATAATGAAATTTATTATTTTTAAAATCCTATGACCATGAAATTGACCAAAATGAACCGTGAATTTGGTAGGGCCCTATTTCTAGATAAACTTCCAGAAAACACGGTTACTCATCTTCTCGTAACTATTGTTCTTTGAGATGTATTGCTCATATCCATTCCAATTAGGTGTGTGCACACCGCATGCACAGCAGTTGTAAAGTTTTCCCCTAGCAGCACCCATTGGGTCGGCTGTGGAGCCCCCTGGAGTACCACCTCCATGGCGCTCAATTTGTGACCCTGCCGACCCAGCGCCCCCTCAGTTCCTTCTTGCTGGTTATTCCGACAGAGGGGAAGATGGGCGGGTTTGGAATGGGTATGAGCAACACCACTTGCAGAACAACAGTTATGAGAAGGTGAGTAACCATTTTTTCTTCTTCGAGTGATTGCTCATATCGATTCCAATTAGGTGATTCCCAAGCCTTACCTAGGCAGTGGGGTTGGAGTTATGGAATCGCTGACTGGGGCACCGCTCCGCCAAAAATTGCATCATCTCTGGCATGTTGAATGATGGCATAATGAGAGATGAACGTATGCATACAGGACCAAGTTGCTGCCCTGCAGATTTCTTGTATCAGGACCTGGGCCAGGAACACTGCCAATGAGGCCTGTGCTGTAAGTGCCAGGGCTCATACCTTGGACACCTCATACTACGTGCTGATGCAGGACATGAGCCAGGAAGATATTCTTTGAGATGAGACCAGGAGACCTTTCATCTGGTCTGCCACCACTATGGGCAACTGGTTTGACTTCCTGAATGGCTTAATACATTCAATGTAGAAAGCTAGCGCCGGCCATACATCCAGGGAGTGCAGCCTCTGCTCATGGCCACTGGCATGAGGCTTAGGATAAAAAACAGGCAGGAAACATTGGGCACTTTCTGTTGCTCTGGGTGGCGAACAGATTGACCTGGGGAAACCCGCACCTTTGGAAGATGTAGTGTATGACATCCGGCCTGATGGACCACTCCTGATTGTGGAAGGACCTGCTGAGGTGGTCTGCCAATGCACTCTGAACTCCTGGTAGAGAGGATGCTTCCAGGTGAATGGAATGGGCTATGTAGAACTCCCATAGCCGGAGGGCTTACTGACACAGGGGAGAGGCAGGGGCTCCACCCTGCTTGTTGATGTAAAACATGGCAGTGGTGTTGTCCATCATAACTGCCACGCACTGCCTTGTAGTCGGGCTTGAAAGGTTTGGCATGCTAGCCGCACTGCCCTCAGCTCCTTGATATTGATACGGAGAGACAGCTCATCCTGCGACCATTGGCCCTGTGTTTGGAGGTCTCCTAAATGCGCGCCCCATCCCAGAGCTGACCCATCCGTTACCAGGGACAAGGAGGGTTGAAGGTTGTTGAAGGGGACTCCTTCGCACACTGTCGGAGGGTCGAGTCACCACTGGAGGGACTTGAGTACTTGCTCCAGCACCATGACCAGAGTTCAGGCTGTCACGCCCCGGGAGATAAGTCGAAGCGAGCCATGCCTGGAGTGGCCTGAGCCTCAGTGTGGAATCCCGGACCACGTAAGTGCAGGCTGCCATGTGGCCAAGGAGACTCAGGCATCCCCTTGCTGTAGTGGTCGGGTACTGCCTGAGGCCTTGAATGATCATAGAATCATAGAATATCAGGGTTGGAAGGGACCTCAGGAGGTCATCTAGTCCAACCCCCTGCTCAAAGCAGGACCAATCCCCAACTAAATCATCCCAGCCAGGCTTTGTCAAGCCTGACCTTAAAAACTTCTAAGGAGATTCCACCACCTGCCTAGGTAACGCATTCCAGTGTTTCACCACCCTCCTAGTGAACAAGTTTTTCCTAATATCCAACCTAAACTTCCCCCACTGCAATTTGAGACCATTACTCCTTGTTCTGTCATCTGCTACCACTGAGAACAGTCTAGAGCCATCCTCTTTGGAACCCCCTTTCAGGTAGCTGAAAGCAGCTATCAAATCCCCCCATATTCTTCTTTTCCGTAGACTAAACAATCCCAGTTCCCTCAGCCTCTCCTCATAAGTCATGTGTTCCAGCCCCCTAATCATTTTTGTTGGCCTCCGATGGACGTTTTCCAATTTTTTGCACATCCTTCTTGTAGTGTGGGGCCCAAAACTGGACACAGTACTCCAGATGAGGCCTCACCAATGTCGAATAGAGGGGAACGATCACGTCCCTCGATCTGCTGGCAATGCCCCCACTTATACAGCCCGAAATGCCATTGGCCTTCTTGGCAACAAGGGCACACTGTTGACTCATATCCAGCTCCTCGTCCACTGTCATCCCTAGGTCCTTTTCTGCAGAACTGCTGCCAAGCCATTCAGTCCCTAGTCTGCAGCAGTGCATGGGACTCTTCCGTCCTAAGTACAGGACTCTGCACTTGTCCTTGTTGAACCTCATCAGATTTCTTTTGGCCCAATCCTCCAATTTGTCTAGGTCCTCCAATTTGTCTATCCTATCCCTACCCTTCAGCGTATCTACCTCTCCTCCCAGTTTAGTGTCATCTGCAAACTTGCTGAGGGTGCAATCCACACCATCCTCCAGATCATTTATGAAGATATTGAACAAAACCGGCCCCAGGACCGACCCTTGGGGCACTCCGCTTGATACCGGCTGCCAACTAGACATGGAGCCATTGATCACTACCCGTTGAGCCCGACAAGCTAGCCAGCTTTCTATCCACCTTATAGTCCATTCATCCAGCCCATACTTCTTTAACTTGCTGGCAAGAATACTGTGGGAGACAGTGTCAAAAGCTTTGCAAAAGTCAAGGAACAACACGTCAACTGCTTTCCCTTCATCCACAGAACCAGTTATCTTGTCATAGAAGGCAATTAGATTAGTCAGGCATGATTTGCCCTTGGTGAATCCATGCTGACTGTTCCTGATCACTTTCCTCTCCTCTAAGTGCTTCAGAATTGATTCCTTGAGGACTTGCTCCATGATTTTTCCAGGGACTGAGGTGAAGCTGACTGGCCTGTAGTTCCCAGGATCCTCCTCCTTCCCTTTTTTAAAGATGGGCACTACATTAGCCTTTTTCCAGTCATCCGGGACTTCCCCCGATCGCCATGAGTTTTCAGAGATAATGGCCAATGGCTCTGCAATCACATCCGCCAACTCCTTTAGCACTCTCGGATGCAACACATCCGGCCCCATGGACTTGTGCATGTCCAGCTTTTCTAAATAGTCCCGAACCACATCTTTCTCCACAGAGGGCTGGTCACCTCCTCCCCATGCTGTGCTGTGTCTGGAGTGCATGGCATCCCCTCCTCTTCCACTTAGGGAGTCCAAAGGTACTGGACTCAACTGTCCCCTTTGCGGAGCAGAAGTCGACGGTGCTGGTTCCAAAGGTCACGGTACTGGGTGCTCCTCCCTGGGACGCGCCCCAGTGGCCGACTCCAAGGGAGTGGGTCTTGAAGGCAGAGATCCACTCCTACCCTCCTTCTGGTGCTGCTCCTGCAGCGCAAGGGAATGGGATCAGTGCCGGACGGTGCCTGTCGGCTTTGGCAGCAGTGCCGCAGGTCCCTATGTCCCAAGACCTTCCATGGTGCCACATCTACCACAGATGCCAGAATGCTCTGCACCGATTAACTTGGTGCTGTGTCTTGCTGCGCCAAGGTGAACTGCCGTCCGAGAGCTGCCTCTATAAGGAGATGCTTTAAATGGCAGTCCCGCTCCATTTTTATTCTAGGGCGAAACCCTTTACAAATCCTACACCTATCGGCCTGGTGCGTCTCCCCCAGACACGTTAGACAAGCGTCGTCGGGGTTGCCCGTTGGCATGGGCTTACTGCAGGATTTGAACCCTTGGAACCAAGGCATGCCCCGTGTCCCCACGGGGAGATAGGCAGTCGGGGTGGAGAGGAAACCCCCACACCCAATGTCTAAAATTACTAACACTAACTAACTACAAATAAAACTAACATGAACTGAAAGCTAGGAGAATGAGAGGAGAACTTGCTAAGCAAGTCGCCACAGTTCCAATGACCGTCACTGGTGGTAAGAAGGAACTGAGGAGGCACTGGGTCGGTGGGGTCATATATTGAGCACCATGGAGGCGCCACTCCAGGGGGCTCCACAGCCGACCCGATGGGTGCCGCTAAAGGAAAAACTTTCTGATGACTGTGCACACGGCACGCACACACCTATTTGGAATTGATATGAGCAATCACTTGAAGAAAAAACAAATTTTCGAAGGCATATATAGCTCAATCAATAAAATCAGGTCTGCAGTTTTGCATTCCAAAGTTTTCACATATAATTTCTGCATCCAAATTTTTGGATTTAAATGCTCAAGCACTGGCATGCACAGATAGTTAGAATCTAAGTATCTGAGACTCATGCATGCAAATACCATTTAATGAAAAAACACACATGAAAAATACATATGCAAAAATATTAGCAAGAAAGATGGTCGGTGCAATTTTAGAGACTTCTTTTAAAACTGGCTCTTAATGCTAAAGAATTATTAATTATAAAATGTGGGCTCATACACTACATAAATATTTGTAAGGGAAACTCATAATATTACATCATTTTGGGCACAGGCACCACCACATAATTCAAACCCACTGAGGATAATTTTAAATTACGTAAGTACAGTTTTTAAAATTTGCTTACACAGTAAGTTAGTGGGTAAACACATTGTAGAAGGCATCATTTTGAAATCACTTAAAATTACGTTTTCTTTACAAGCTGCAAATATGTAATGCCACTGACAGGAAAATAGGTTTCCCTATGTCCATACCTTGCTGGCTTCCATCATTGTAGGCAAGAGGCACATATTGAGTTCAGGACGAGGAGGACGGATATTACTTTTCCCTCCTATTAATTTCAGATTTTCACGACAGGGGAAATAAGGTCCAAGAGACACTATAGTGTAAATTAGAACAAAATAATAATGAATTAAAAAGGTCAACACTAGCCACCCCCCAGTGCACACAAAAATCAATTGTACTGAAATTCAACTGTAAAATACAACAATTAGAAATACATACTTGGAATATTACTGTGGTGGTATGTACAATGGTTATGCTGCAGAAATGGAACCAAAGTGTGCAGGAAATCATGAGGGCTTAAAAGCACAAGCTCCTTGAGGACATCTACAAATGAGAAGTTGGTTTTGCTATTACACAAAGTTATTTCTTAAGGGTAAACATGACTTATAGCTCATGCATCTGCAAACCTGATCTATTTGGATTATTTTTGCTAGTGCACATTGTGGAGGCAGGCTTTAAGTGAACAAAATTTAACGTGAAAACACCTGAATTAATCAAGGTTCCTTCACCTCTACCATGAGAAGAAAACCTAATCAGTGTTATATCAACTTTCCCTTAACAACCAATAAGAGGGGTGTCAAATTGTAGGAAGTAGAAGCTCAAGAAAATTACCCTCTTTGCTTCTTCTTTACCATATCAGGTCTGACGCCTGGAAAATGGCAACCAGCAGCAGCCAGGACGACAATGACAAGGGCACTCAAAGTAACAGGAAAAGGCATACAAATTACATTAAAAATAGGTTTAATTTGGACAGTGGGTTAGGCCTTCACAAACAAGAAAAAAAATGCAAATTCTACTCCTTAAAAAAATCAGATAAAGCCTTTCAGAAGAAGTCTGCTAATGCAAGACGACAAGACTTTCTTGGTATGACGTCCATTCCTACAAGTTAAACACCCCACCAGGAACCAAGAAGCAAGAAACATCATAGCCCGGTACTTTTAAAAGCTATTTAACCTGTCTTTTTACTTTTATTGTTGCATTTTTTAGTAAATGGAGTATAGAAATGGACACAGGGAGTTCTTACTCAGAGTAACGAGGTTTCTGTGCTTCACAATAAATGAGTTTTCCCACTAACTTTAAATATTAATTTAGTTACCCTGTGGATGCTAAATTAAAGATCTGGGACTTGATTCTGATTTTACTAACACTGTAGAAAATCTATTGATTTCAACAGAGTTATTCCTGATTCACACTAGTATAAGGGAGAATAGAATAGAATCAGGCACCTGGCTTTTAAACAAGCTAGATGAATAATATAAAATGATGCCTAACAAATCCTAAATATTAATTTTATTCTTGATATACAAGGATTAGTAAGATTAATGGGAAAACAAACAATTCTATTAATGTCAAAAAATTAACAAATCCAATGTGCAGAACATTCATAAATACTCATAATATAGAACTGTTTCTGAATTTTAATTTTAATTTAGTTATCTGGCAAGAATCTTTCCTGACTGCAGTAGCATTAATACAACTTACCAATGCAAGCATTTCTAAGTTCTGAAGGACTGTAAGAATTTAGCAGAGTTAAGAGTTTATGGGCAAATTCAATTCGCTCCTGCCACTGGATTAGCGCTTGCTTCACATCTGCAAATACAAAAACATACTAAGTTATCTATCAGGGGGTAGCCGTATTAGTCTGTATCCACAAAAACAACAAGGAGTCCGGTGGCACCTTAAAGACTAACAGATTTATTTAGGCATAAGCTTTCGTGGGTAAAAAAACACTTCTTCAGATGCATGGAGTGAAAATTACAGGTGCAGGCATTATATCATAATATAGATACTAAGTTATCTGTCACCCAAATTCTTGATAACTTTTAATTCCTGAAGAAAGAAAGAGAATGGTAACCTGGAGCAATTAAAACAATCGTACCAATTTTATAAACATGATCTTAATCAAAGTAGAAACCTAAGACTTGTCACTGGTCTACTGCTGTCAAAACTATACTATTTATTTTTAGATACATTTTAACACTTTAATAATTTCATTAATTTAGTCACTGTTATTGTCTCAAAAAAGAGGATTCCCAAAGGCTACATAGCCACGAGACAAACTATGAAAGAATTTCTGTCAATGAAAATTAATTCGTTCAAACAAACTAAAGCCTTTAATCTCTATAAAAGAAAATCATTACCAAACCTTTTCTCTGAAGATATGGACGTGTTGATTTAAGGACCGAAAGGAATATTGACAAAAGTTCCACCAGGTCTCCAGTCACGTGACAAGCTGTGGCCTCATGATACATCATGTGCAAGGTGTTAAAGGACTACAAAAAAGAAAGTAAAATGAAAGTAAAAGTTTATACTAACAAATTAAAATTTATTATGATTTCTAATTTAATCCTACAGATACTATTTTTACATTTATTTTACAACCACAGAAAGATGTATCAAATGTTTTATGATCGATGCTGACAGATATAAAGTTATTCAAAGAAGAATTCAGTATATACAGTAGGTTGTTCAAATAATGAACAGTTAGTTAACTTTGAACAAAGAAAGTAATTTTAAGTTGTGCTCTAATATCATTGCCCTAGTACAGAGTTTGGTATTATGGAGAGACAGTAGTCTGTCCACGATTTAGACTGTGATTTGCTTTTGGTTATAAGACTGATTTTTATCCCATTCTAAATTTCGCCAATACTAGAGCAATCAGAAATTTCTCACTGTGTGCCCGTGGAAAATGAGTTTAAAAATGCTACTGAAAAACAGAACAAACTCTGCATGTACATGCAAACAGACTGATTCAGGAAACAAAAAGCTTTGCAAACACATCCAGCTTACTTTATAAAATCTGTAAAACGAAGACATTTGCTTCAAGGTGAATGCAATCTGTGCATGCCTAGCCTATGCAGTTTGTAAGATGCATAAGCTAAACAATTCTGGCTCAAGGCAATTACTTAAGTCTGCGTAAGTAGCAGGTGGAGACATTAAAGTCTAAAACCCAGAGCCAAGTATAGCCCAAAACACATAAAATTTTACAAATCTTTAATCCCAATCAATTTGTCTAGTTACAAAATTCTATTAAGGAGGCATGGGAAAGGGACATTTGTTTCAGTAATCATATATTCTAGTTAAGTTTATGTGCATTCCTTACAGACATACAATATAAAATTCTATGTCAGCTGAATTATTACTACTGCTTTAACAAAAGCATCTTCTGGGGATTTTTGACTTAGAGAAATTGTAGTGGTATAGGATACTCATATTGCTGGCAATACACAATATTGCAAAGATTTTGGCAGAAAAGGTATTTGAGAAGATGTTTACTCTGCTTGAATGCCAATTATGTTTCAAACATCGAACAGATAAGGAAATACTATTTATAATATTAATCTCCCTCAAACTATAATGCAAAACCTTAATTATGATCTATATTTATACCAGGAGAAAGATTCAGGATACACTGTCAACCCTCTGCAGTGAGGAAATCTATTCTGCTGACGTGGAAGATTCTTAATGCTGTTTATTTAACATATAAAAACACCTTCAGCAGACAGTGACAGCATATGGTCTATAACACAGTACAACAGTTACAAGTTTAAGAGCAGGTCAGACAAAACATTGCTTATACCACACTGTGGCCTTATCCAGCTTCCAGTGCCTTTAATGGAGTTGTATTGCGTCCAGTGTTAGCCTTTCTGCATGAAGCACCCTTCAACTAGAAGGTGAACCTAGCTGTTAAGCAACAAATCTAGTTACACTTTATTTCTAGACATATCTTTGTAATGTCCTGTGCCAAAACCTCCCCCATAAAAATAAGTTTGATACAGAAACAGACAGAGAGAGAGTTTGGTTCATAAATTTGTTAGCTCAAATTTCTTACATCTAAACATTTCTAAGAGATAAAAGGCAAGCAGCAAAAATGTCAGCGCAAATTTAGCTTAGTAGGTTTACTTTTATATCAGTTTTAAAAATTTACATGGGTTTTATAGTATTGCAGAGTTTTGATTTTATGATTTCTTTTCTTTAAAAAAAGAAAAGATTTATTTAGGCTTTTATATAGCTTTTGTTATTAACATTGTCATCACTGGGAAATCCAAACTTCTGAGATCAATTAGCTAATGATGAACACTTTAAGATGGTTTTATAAGTATCCTAGAATTTAATCACCCCTCTTCCCCTTTTTAGCTAATTTTAAAATGACTGATACTGTATTTAAAAAAATACTTAAAGCAAGCATATTTAGCAATAAGGAAGTGATGAGACTGCCCTATCCTCTCAGATGATGAGTCAATGGGAAAGGAAGATGCTCATTTGAACTAAGTGACAATGAAATATTTACCTCAGTCATCAGGATTAAGCCTCTATTAAACACAACAAGAAGCCTGTCTTCATCGGATTCTAATAATATTCTGAAGGCACTAGAAAAGAAAGAAACACTTAAAAAAAACATGCTTAAGATACCAGATTTTCATAATTCTCACAAAGTCTTAAAATTATTAAATTTAGCATTAGTGAAATTGTATTTTGAGGTATAAGCACAGATCAGGAGAAAATGAAATGAATACAATTATCACCTTCAGTCCTTTCACTTTATTAGTTTAGAAGTGTTCCTAGTTGTGCCAAACATACTTCTAAAACTAACTGCTTTGATGGACATAGTACCAACTTCCATCTTTTTAATACAAGAATATCTCTTCAAAAAGTATTTTATGAAGATTCTCTCCAAAGTTGTTTTAACAAGTAATGGCTTGAAAATATTAAAAAACTAAAAAGAACAATCCATTCAAAGATGAAGGTTTAAGGTTTTTTAAAAAAATGCATTTTAAGTGCAGGGTAAGGTGCAATTAAGCACATATTTGAGAATGCAAATGAGTAGAAATATTTCTGAAAGAGCCATTTAAGCATATAGCTAGAAATAAAGGATTTTTCCTGGCCAGTTGAGCATTTAACTGAGCACTCAAATTAAGGGTGCAACTGTACACTAAAAAGCAGTACTGAGTTTTAAAATAATTTAGGGAATAGTTCTTGTTCTCATCATATATTGAACACCCCCTCTTCTTCTTATTTACATACGTGTTCCTTCCTATGTAAGCTTATGCATACAGCTTCTAAGTGCTACCATTTCTTTCACTTAAACAATGGTTTCCAGGGTATTTTCCATGCAAAATAAAGCATTACACCAGAGTATTTACAAAAAATAATAATTACACACTAATATTTCTACTAAGTTTGAGCATCCAATTATGCAGAGTATCTGCTTCCATGCTAAAACAGATGACTACAAATATGCCCTCAGGGGAGTAAAGGAGATTTTCTCTTCTCACAAGAACATTCCAGCCTATCTGTTACTGGGTTTACACTCCCAGTGATGTGACCTATGTGACGCAGCCATTTTATGGTCATATCCATAAATAAAATGGAAAAAAATCACGAGTTTCACATATTCAACACAGAACTAAAATTAGAAAAAGATGCACCTAAAAACTTTAAACTCTTTGTAGATTTGATGTATAAAATAATCTCAGATAATGCAGAAACTCTGCCCACAAAGCCACCATTTCTACCTTACTCGTGCCTCACAATTTTGCAAGGGTGGATAAATTGTCACATTGTACATGCTCACCAAGCTATGCAAAACAGGGTGGGTTAAGATACAGAATGAAGTTTCAGCTTTACGACGGAATTTCTAGGCTTTATGTCAAAGAAAATGTTTTAATGATACCACTTTGTTATGGCTTTCTAACATTTCGTTTTGAATAACAACAATAATATATGTTTATTTTTTTAAATTACTGATATTTATTATATTTATGTAGTTCCTTGCATGTTGGGAACTTATAAATTAAATTATTATTTTCATGCACAATAGGGTTTTTATGTATAAAGAGACAATTTCTGTATTTCAGAGACAAACTACAACTTTACTGTTTTGTATGCGACTTTTATAAAGACAGTATCATAGATTTTTTCAAAAAGTGTATATAATAAACTAAACTATACTGAAGAATAATTTATATTTCAAATTCTAAAAAGTGCTTTTTTTTTAAACTAAAAAGGATTAAGCTGCCTCACTAACATTTCAGTACTGTAATACCTTATTAAAGTAGTCCAACAAGACCGTCCATCTAAGCAGCGCAGATAGCAGCTTATGGTTGTTTTCTTAAATTGCTTTATGTCTTCTATCTCCTCTTCTCTCATATCTGGCCTCTGAGCTACAAACAGCTGCATGAGGTTAAACAGCTCTTCAACTGCCTAAAACAAACAAAATAAACATTAGGTTAAGGTAATCTTTCTTAATTAATAAGTTATGGTTTATATTCTCCTCTTCATGACTGTCCATTATTTCTATTAAGCAATACATTGAAGTGATATATATGTGTGAATCTAGAAGACATTTTTATGTATTTTAGAGAAGGGGAAAAATCAGAAAAATACACAGCATTGATATTCTTTAAATATTACCTTATTAAAAAAATAAGAGTACTTAAACATAAATGAAAAAAGAAAAGGAGTACTTGTGTACTTGTGGCACCTTAGAGACTAACCAATTTATTTGAGCATAAGCTTTCGTGAGCTACAGCTCATTTCATCGGATGCATACTGTGGAAAGTGTAGAAGATCTTTTTATACACACAAAGCATGAAAAAATACCTCCCCCCACCCCACTCTCCTGCTGGTAATAGCTCATCTAAAGTGACCACTCTCCTTACAATGTGTATGATAATCAAGGTGGGCCATTTCCAGCACAAATCCAGGGTTTAACAAGAACTTCTGGGGGGGAGGGGGGGTGTAGGAAAAAACAAGGGGAAATAGGTTACCTTGCATAATGACTTAGCCACTCCCAGTCTCTATTCAAGCCTAAGTTAATTGTATCCAATTTGCAAATGAATTCCAATTCAGCAGTCTCTCGCTGGAGTCTGGATTTGAAGTTGTTTTGTTGTAATATCGCAACTTTCATGTCTGTAATCGCGTGACCGGAGAGATTGAAGTGTTCTCCGACTGGTTTATGAATGTTATAATTCTTGACATCTGATTTGAGTCCATTTATTCTTTTACGTAGAGACTGTCCAGTTTGACCAATGTACATGGCAGAGGGGCATTGCTGGCACATGATGGCATCTATCACATTGGTGGATGTGCAGGTGAACGAGCCTCTGATAGTGTGGCTGATGTTATTAGGCCCTGTGATGGTGTCCCCTGAATAGATATGTGGGCACAGTTGGCAACGGGCTTTGTTTCAAGGATAGGTTCCTGGGTTAGTGGTTCTGTTGTGTGGTATGTGGTTGCTGGTGAGTATTTGCTTCAGGTTGGGGGGCTGTCTGCAGGCAAGGACTGGCCTGTAGTAGGTTTGAGTGTGTGTTGGGTCATCCTTCAGGATAGGTTGTAGATCCTTAATAATGCGTTGGAGGGGTTTTAGTTGGGGGCTAAACTGTCTGAGGGACATATGCACTGCCAAGCTGCCATATGTCCTAGCAATTGAAGACAACTTCTTGCTAATCTCTGGGGGCTTATTGGGACCTTGGAAAAGGTCGGTTTGTTAGACTCAAACCTGTTGATGGGACAGTAAGCTCTGGCTGCCACTGCATCCAGAGACATCCTTATGAAGTCCATCTGCTGTACTGGGATCAAAGTGGACTTTTCAATGTTGAGTTGAAGTTGTACCACTGCAGAACAGGAACACTGCTGTTGTACAGCAGAGAACTTTGTTGTGCGACCAGCCCTTGAGCAGACAATTGTCGAGGAAGGGGAAGACAATTATTCCAAGTCAATGTAGGTGAGTGGCTACTACTATACTCCTATGACCTTTAAGAAAACTCTCAGGGCAAAGGAGAGGCTGAAGGGAAGCACTGATACTGGAAATGGTCCTGGCTGACCGTAAAATGAAGGTATCTCTTGCAAGACCAGTGAAATGCAATGCAAAGATATGCATCCTGAAGGTTGAGGGCTGCAAACTAACCCCTAGAATCTAACGCTGGAATTATAGCTGCAGGAGTCACCATCCTGAATTTCTGTGATCTCACAAAAGTGCTTAGGAGTCAGAAATCTAATATGGTCTCCATCCCTGATTCTTTTTGGGGACCAGAAAATACTTGGAATAGAATCCCTTCCTCCTGTGCTGGATTGGGACCACTTACATGGCCCCTATGTATAGAAGGGAAATGAATTCCTGTCTCATTAAATGATTGTGAGATGTGCCCCTGAAAAGGAGCAGGGGAATGTAGATGAAACGAATGGAGTAATCCGATGTTGTGGCTTTCAAAACACATCTGTTGGATATAATCTGCTGCCACAGAGTTCAGAAATAAGAGAAATGGTCTCCAGAGAAAGGGATGTTGGAGGAATGGTGCAGCTGAATAGTCCTCAGGTGGGGACATTCCAGACCCTTGACCAAACCATCAAAATTGATGCTTGCATAAGGTGTACATCTGGGTGACAGAATCAGTCGTGGTAAGTGGTCATTTCTTTTGGTATCTTGGCCTTTTCTTAGGTGGCTCAAAAGGCGAATGGTATGCAAAGAACTAAGCCAGATGAGCTCTCAGTGCTGTTTTTGTTCTGCTACATGTTCTTTTGTTTGCAGGTACATATATGCAGAGGGACCTAAGAGTGGCCATGGAATCTTTCAAGGTATGGAGAGATTCTTTGGTGGTCTCAAAAAGGAGTGTAAGTCCAGCAAAAGGAAGGTCTTCAACAGTATTTTGGACTTCCCTAGGAAACCCAGACAGCTATAGCCAAGATGCTCTAGAAATTATGACTGCAGTGGAGACGGAATGGGCCGCAGCATCAGCTGTGTCTATGGAGTCCTGCAATGGGGTTCTTGCTAAGAGCTGACTTTAGCTATGATAGCCTTGAGCTGGCCACGATGTTCTGCAGGGAGATATTCAACAAAATTATTGAACTTTTAATGGCGTGGTTATATTTTTCCATATGGGTTTGGTAATTTGCAATCTGAAATTGCAGGGTCATTGAAGAATAGCTCTTAAGACCAAACAGGTCAAGTTGCTTTTGGTTTTTTTCATAGGGCATATACTTCGTGTGATTTGTCTGCCATGCTCGCCGACAGCCTCCACAACTAAAGAATTTGGTGCAAGGTGGGAAAACAAAAATTCTGATTTTTCCATTGGGATGTAATTCATTTAAGACTCTGTTTGTACATGTGTGATGTGGTGGCATGAGTTTGCCAGATGGTTTTTGCAGGATCCAGTAACACTTCGTTCACTGGTAGAGCCAGGCGACTAATGGCTGTTGTATGCAAAATGTCCAACAGTTTGTTGTGTCTCCTGGCTCTCATGTAACAGAATTTGTAATGAGTCAGCAATGCATTTAACAGGTTTCTGAAACTGTTTAAAATGGTCAGCAAGAGAAGGAAGGGGCATTATCTCCTCACCTTGTGACGATGATGAAATATTAAGTCTTCAGTGTCACTTCCTTGTCCACTCTAGCCTCTTGCTCCTTGAAAGACTTCTGAGGTTGGGGCTGTTGAGGAAGGACTGATGGAGCAAGACAATATCCTTTCAATGATCTCCTGGAGAGGATTTAGGTCTTGAGAACTGCTGGTGATAGGCAGCTCATGAATCCCAGTATGGCCAATGAGGTGGACCATAAGGCAAAAGAGGGGGCACCTGATGTTGGCCATGCCAGTGAGAAGGGACAGAAAACTGTTTTTTGCTTGGAATTTCCCTCTCAGTGAAGGTGGTTGGGAAAATGTCCCTTTGACGATGGACAGGAGATCCATGTACTGAAATCTGGGAGTCAGAGGAATCACTCTCAACATAGTCCAAGGGCAGGGCAGACAGTGAAGGTGAAGATGGCTGTCTGTCCTATGCAGTAGATACTAGAGAACTAGAAGGTACTGGGTAAAGATAAGGGACCAGGTGACCCAGTTATCTTGGTATTGATAGTTGTCAGTACCCATTAACAGTGGAGACTTTGTCTGAAAACAAACAACTCCCTGGAGTATCTAAATTCCTGTAGCACTGGATGTATGGGAGAAGAGGTATTATGAGGCTCCATCATGGCCATGGTACCAAGAGCAGACTGCTTCAGCGGTCCCATTTTAGAAAACGGTGTCGATGCCGATTGTTTCGGCAGTACATGTTAAATAGATGATGACGGTACTGAGGATGTTGGTGATTCTTTGGTGTCAGTAACAGAACCAGTACCGCAGAAGTTTGTAGGTAGTGCTGATCTCCAAGAGGCAGAGTGCTTGGAGTTTCTGATAAAGCTATCATGCTTAGACAGTACCTGAGTTGGTTTTGGTAACAATGTATGTCTTGCACTGTGTTTTTTCGAAGCACTGAAAGTCTTCAAAGAGCTCCCAGTACTGGAGCAGCCTGGAGCCTCAACAGTATTCCCCCAGGGATCTGAGATCTCCCAAGTAGTCAGTCTCTGAGATGAACAGCTTCCCTTTGATGAAGGGTCTCTGTTAGGAGATCTAGCTCCTCTACTTCAAAGCCTCAGCAGTACTCTCCATATTCTTCTTCTGCGAAGATCTTGGTGACTGGATCTGGAGGTTGACGGAGCACTAAGTGTACTCAGAGGCTAACGTACAGGGAGGGGTTTCTGAGCCTGGATCTGAAGCCGGTTGCAGGGCTTGCTCCACCATAATATTCCTACTTTTTGTGATCTACTTTTAAAAGAAATGCAGATCTTGCAAGTGCAAGGTATGTGGTGTCTCAGTCATTAACTAGGGTGAGTTTCTGGCAGGAGAGGCAGCATTTGAATCCCAGGGATCTTGGCATACCTTGCTGACAACCCCCAAGACTGCCCATCATGTAGGAGGGGAAGGGGTATTAACAAAAAAGGGACCCCTTAAATCCAAAGAGGTATAAAACTAAATGAACTAAACTAATGTCAAACTAACACTAAAAATGTAAGGTTAAGCTAATAAGCTAAACTTGAAGCAGGCATGCTAGATGCTCCATCTCAGATTGTAGGGCTATTGAGAAGGAACTAAGGGAAGTTCTCCTGCACGGTGCTCTATATCTTCAGTATGGGGTATGAGGATGTCAAGAGTGCATATGCAGGCCAAATGGGCACTGCTATCAAAAATCTCCAAAAATGTATGGAGTGCATGTGTACTTAAATGGAGCATGGTCAGGGACACTATTGAAGAACCACCTGTGGTTACTCTCATCTTTAGCATGCTTTTAGAACATCTACTGATCCCACAGTGCTCCATCTCATGGTGGGAATGAAAATTTCTTAGATAGCATCACTGTAACAGAGATAAGGGCAGCTGAATTTTATTCCATCTTAGGAAATAAAATGTGGTCTTTGGGCACCTGCTTGTTAACACACCCCTCAGCTGGCCAGAGCTTTAGAACTCCTGAATAAGATGGACCAGGATAAACTATTCATTTCAACCAGACACCTTCTATATGACTGATATCACTCCCAGATGGTCACACAGTTTCATGCCCATTTACAGTTCAGTTCTACTCTGAAAAGTGACTGTGTGCCAGATAAACCAGTGCCAAACAAAGTTGCTCAGAAAAATCATGTTTAAATCATTATATACATTAACCTGAAAGAAGACATGCTAATTATTTTACAAGGGAAAATAAGTTGCGGACAACACTCTTTCTTAAGGAGAGATATTATAATGGTCAATGTACCAACAATTTCTAAGAGGTACATAGACCTTACAGTAACAGAACAAATAACTACCCACTGTTTGCACAGGACACAATGGGCCAAATGCAGGCTCTGCTCCAGCAGCTCAAACCAGTAAGAAACCTAGTTTAAGAGATTTCCTTGGTATAGCTAACTTTACACCATACCACCTCCTGGCCTCACCAAAAAAGTTGCTCTTAACTGTTTCTCATGACCAGACTAGTCATCCAGGATCAGGGGGAACCAT
Organism: Lepidochelys olivacea; assembly: GCF_965140295.1. Lineage (NCBI taxonomy): Eukaryota > Metazoa > Chordata > Testudines > Cheloniidae > Lepidochelys > Lepidochelys olivacea. Next base: position 191,513,747 of record NC_140413.1, read on the forward strand.
AAAGGTTGCTTAGAGACACCTTTTCATTCCCAAGCTGCTTTGCTGCAGAAGAACTGGTGCTCAGAGGCTGGCCCTATAAGCTTTATGGTTATTCATATCAGGAACGCAAGACTCAATAATATTTTTGCTTTTAGGTATGTAAAGTTGAGCTTTTGTCTAGTTCAAAGTATTTTTTATAAAAAAATATAGTCAAGCAATACAAATGAGGAGGCATTTAGAACAAGTGTCAGAATATCTATTCAGAATGAATGTACTTACTCCTGGGTATTGACTGGCATGTGGTGTGAGATTCTTAAAGGCCCACTGGATATTCTGATGAGAAGCCAGCTGTCTTGTGAATGCAGGTGACTGTTCGCAGCATAACCGCAGAATGCCATAATAGGCAGGCAGCATCCCACGGTTAAAGAGCACCACATCCTGATCATCATGGTCTGCTAGGATGTAATTGAAGGCAATGTTCTTTGTCACCACAGGATTCTGTACAATAAGGCGTACATTTTCTGGGCAGTCAACACATACGTTATACCAAAAAGAGAGCAAAGCCTGTTTATTGTGGTTGGTGGCTATAGCAGGCTCAGAAAGTTTAGGCTGGAAAAGGTTCCACAAGTCCATGAAATAAGTGGAAAACATAAGTTTCTCAGTTTTTGAGATTAAACAGTAAGTCATGAAACTAAAGTAGGGCACCAGTTTAGTAGTGCCATGAACAGCAGCATCAACATACAGCTTTGCTCTTGAAAGCAGGCCAAGAAGCACATTGTAGACTTGATGAAGAACTACTGTAGTATCTGGACTGAGAGGCAGGTCACGTGTAGGGATATGCAAGGATCGAGTTGATCGGAACATCTGACGGAATGAATTGCTTGGAATAAGTGACACCAAAAGGTAGGCTGCAGCTTCAAAATAAAACAAAAAACAAATCTGTCAAATCTTTGAACAGGACATGCAGATTAATATTTATATGAGTACTTTCCATTTATAGCACTTTTCACTAGTGGATCTAAAAGCACTTTACAAAGTTGGGTAAGTACTATTACCATCAAACTGGAGATGGAAAAACTGAGATACAGTAAACCTGAGATGTGTCCTGGGCCATACAGTGAGTCAAGAGCACAATCGAGAACAGACCTCAGAACTTTTTATTCTAATTTCCTGTTCATTGCCCTGCCCTATCTACTAGAACACAATGCATCCAATTGCAGCCTGTTGCTGAGATGAAAATGATTATTTTATTCTTTTATTACTAAAATATTTATCAGTTAATCAGATCTCACTAGATCTTCAGTGTTCCCTATAAATGGGAGCTGCAACGCTGTGCCTCCAGTTTATACACATTGTCTCCCAACCCAAAGCCACAGGAAATCTGTTAAAACAGCATGAAGTCTACTACTACTATTACCACCATTCCTATGGACGTGAGGTTTCTAGGAATAGCAAGGACAGAGGCAACCATGGCAGCATGGCTCCTACCACAACACCAGGGACCCAGAAGAATTTGGAGCTAGTGCAGCGGTGCAGGCTTCTCTGGGATCTGCAAGTTGAAGGGCTCAACCAATTACTAATTTTGGAGGGTCGGGGGAGTGGCGGGGAGAATGTAAAAGGGACAGCAAATACCACTCCCACCTAAAATGCAACTATTTGGTTAAAATTCTAAGGATAACCTCCTGGACTACCCCTTCCCCTGAAGCCATGTGATATTTGGATCATATTAATTTAACTATGTCAGACACAGAAAATGTAAATGTATCATCATTCAGGTTAATAAATCAAATTATGTTTTTCATCGAATAAAGATAACATTGATTGATGAAAGAACAAGAGTACTTGTGGCACTTTAGAGATTAACAAATTTATTAGAGCATAAGCTTTCATGGGCTACAGCTCATTTCATCGGATGCATAGAATGGAACATATAGTAAGAAGATACATATATACATACAGATAATTTGGAAGCTGCCATACAAACTGTGAGAGGCTAATTGTATGTGTGTGTATATATGTATATATATATCTAATAAGCCTCTCATAGTTTGTATGGCAGCTTCCAACTTTTCTGTATGTGTGTGTGTATATATATATACATATATATCTATATATCTTCTTACTATATGTTCCATTCTATGCGTCCAAAAAAGTGGGCTGTAATCCACAAAAGCTTATGCTCTAATAAATTTGTTAGTCTCTAAGGTGCCACAAGTACTCCTTTTCTTTTTGCGGATACAAACTAACACGGCTGCTACTCTGAAACCTACTATTTACTGATGAGATACAGTAGGTATCAACCAAATTAAAGCTAGCTTTAATGAAGGTAATTATTTCAAGGTGAGTAATCTGTGGATAACAGATAGGCACAATAGCAAGAAAATTCCATTTTCACTTGTAGTAAGAAAACATTATATATAATAACTAGGGCCCTACCAAATTCATGGTCCATTTTGGTCAATTTCATGATCACAAGATTTTAAAAAATCATAAATTTCATGATTTCAGCTATTTAAATCTGAAATTCCACAGTGTTGTAATTGTAGGGCTCCTGACCCAAAAAAAGGAGTTGTGAGGGGGTTGCAAGGTTATTGTGGGGGAGTTGCGGTACTGCTACCCTTACTTCTGCACTGTGGATGGCAGCGGCACTGCCTTCAAAGCTGAGCTGCTGAAGAGTGGTGGCTCTTGGAGAGGAGCCCAGCTCTGAAGGCAGAGCCGCCACCAGCAGCAGCGCAGAAGTAAAAATGGCCTGGTATGGTATTGCCACCCTTACTTCTGTGCTGCTGCCTGCAGAGCTGGACCCTCAGCAGCTACCTCTGTCCAGCCACCCAGCTCTGAAGGTAGCAGTGCAGAAATAAGGGTGGCATGGTTTGGCCAACAGCCACTGCTCTTCGGCTGTCCAGCTCTGAAGTCAGTGCAGAAGTAAGGTTAGCAATACCATGACCCCCCTAAAATAACCTTGTGACCTCCCCTCTGCAACTCCCTTTTGAGGCAGGAATCCCAATTTGAGAAATGGTGGTCTCCCCCATGAAATCTGTGTAGTATAGGTTTCAGACGTGTTTTCCACGATATGCATCTGAGGAAGTGAGCAGTAGCTCACGAAAGCTTATGCTCTAATAAATTGGTTAGTCTCTAAGGTGCCACAAGTACTCCTTTTCTTTTTGTGTAGTATAGGGTAAAAGCACACAAAAGACAAGATTTCATGGCCCATGACACGTTTTTCATGGCCGTGAATTTGGTAGGGCCCTAATAACAATTTATAATCTGAAGAGCCAATTTCTTTAACTTATATAAAACTTACAAGTTCTGACTCTAGGATAATTGTGTGCCAAAAGAAAACGTTCAACCCAGTTCTCCATATTTTGCAGCACCCAACTGTGGGCTAGTTTATTTCGAGGAGTCTGCACTGCCAGCCAATCCAGGCACTGAGATGGATTGTATTCAATCACCTAGAAGAAAAGAGGAAAACAGCAGCAAATAAAATACAGTATATTTTATAGTACTCATTATATCAAAAACAACTAAGAATTAGTAAGATAATGGGTCAATTAAATCACAGTCAATGGCTTTTGCGTTCCTAAGTCACTTACGCACTTTTGAAAATTCCTTCCACTATTATTAAATCCAGCAAATAAACTCTATTTACATTTTACAGTATTGTTTAAAAACGTTTACAAATTTAGGGGGATACTTTCAAGGCTGATACTTAACCAACCTTGAGAGTAATCCCATTTGTAAAAATATTTTCTTTTTGTACTTTTTGCAAGATGACGCATACCTCTCATCTTTTAAAGTGGGACACCTCCCAGTGTGACGGCTGCCATGATGGCCAATACCAGGAATTGAACTGATTACCTCTAGAGCTGAAGGCATGAGTCTTTACAGTTTATGTTGAAGAGAAAGGCTTTCAATCCCTGTACCCTCTTCCCCGTCCCTTCAACTCCTTAAAATATTCTCCCACAAGGCCTATTATCTTGAAGTGACAGGGTGACGGAGAGTCTCCTTGTTTGTTTATAAACTGCCCAGCACATTTTGGGCATTATAAAAACAGATGAATTATTTCAATGTTATGGGCTATCAGCTTATCACTGTTTCTTTGAATGAGAAGCGATGACTAAATTATAACTTCAAACTGACACAGTGGAATAGGAAGGATAACAATGAACACTCCCTTTAAAACAAACTCAGTATTTTAGCAAAAAAAAAGTGATCAACGGCAAAAAGAATCCAATATGATTTGTTCTACATACTGTACCTCCCATATCCTCTGCAGGATGTAAGAAGCAAAGGGTGGCATTCCTGGAGGACCTCCAGCAAACTCCATTAGCATGGTCAGCAATTTGAAAAAAGGATTGGCTGCCTGCAATGCAAAAAGATACATATATACATTTTGATCACTTTTAGTCAAGTGATACACTTCTCTAAATAGTTCTTATGTTAAACCAAATACTTGCATAAAAAATCTTTGAAAACAGACCAGATATCAGAACACTTTTAATAATCTTTGACCTATGTCTAGCTGTAACCTCTGAAACATTCATGCATATAGTAGGACTAAGGCTTATATCCTTTGTATGCTGCAGAAATGAAATACAACAAGTAATGATCATACTAGGATAATCAATAGGTAGACTGCAGGCCAAATCCAGACCACCAAATGCATTATTGTTATTATTTTTTAATTATTTTCTCTGGAGTCTGGACCTTGACTATACACCTTAGCCAAGAAATTTGGACTTTGACAAAAAATAACTGACTATCCCTGCACTAGGGATCTCAGTACTGGAGCAGTATTCGCCAGGAGTGGATAACGTGATCACACACACTTGACTGCTTGGACATTTCTCTTAATAGAGGGCTGTGGTACACTTGCACAGTGTTGGAGGACAGACAACTATAGCACATTATTATATAGATGGTATCACTCTCACTGTAAAATTATCATCTTAATTTATTTGCATGAAGGGTAACATTTTCAAATGTGTCTGTCTCAGGAACCTGACACCTTGAACTTTTACCCAAAACCAACCAATCATTTGGTCATTCAGGGTTCAAATTGATTACTAGCTTAGGGTTACCTTTGAAACTACCCAGCCATTTGTAACCTATCATATTGGCTCTAATTTTAAATATGTTTTTAAAGTTTGCTAAAACTAAACTAAACATTGTTGGATTTTTTATACACTTTACTCTTCAGCAAGGACAAAATACTACCAGGGTGAAGGGAAAAAAACATTAAAATTTAGTACATGTCAGACCATATGTAGGGAAATGGATGTCACCATCTGATATTTCCTCTTCTAATACACAAAGTTATCATGAGATTGCTTTAAGCACGTGCTTCTTTTCCAAGCATGATCAGGTCTCCTCCCTTTGCCATGCCCCTATTTTTCCCTTTACTTGTTTCTGACAGTAGCAAATGAAGATGGCCTTATCTGGGCATACGCTTCCCATTTTGCATATCTTTATCATGTGGAATGCACACAGAGCTCTCAATATGCTTGTTTTTTAGAGCAGAGATTTATTCCACCTAACATTCGTGTGCATCTAACTGCAGAACTTTGCCGAAAGACTTGCACAATCACAGGATAATCTGTTCTCTCCACTTATCTTAGTCCACAGACATTTCTATTTATCAGATCATTTCTCTTAACTCTCTACGTGAAGAATCTAGAAAAGTGCGATTTGGTTTTGAGCAAAGTGATTATCTGGAATTGGGTAATCTATTTTAGAAAAGCTGGTATATAATGCAGTAAGATTTTATTTCCTCTATGTAAGTTTTAATGGATCATTTGGCTATCAAAAGATTAATTTAGTCATTTAAAACAGAAAAAAATTAAGACAAATCATTTACTAGATAGGCAGTTTCTTTACATACCTCAGGAGTCAACTTTGCTATAGATGTGAAAAGCATGGACACAATCTTAAAAACAAAACACAAACAAAACTCACTTTTAGATTTATGTTTGTTCAGTTGTAACAATAAATCACCCCAGTACACTGTTCAGTTAAACCCTCTCAACAAATAAGCAGCAGCAGTGGCTGGTACTTACGTGTTCAGCAAGTCGATTATTGTACCGACACAGGCTGAAAATGAGATTGCAGGTTTGCCTGATATTGATGCCATCACGAATATGTTGAAACAAGAAAGGAAAACCCTGTAAAAGGACCAAGGTATTATTAATATCTGACAACTTTTAATGATTTTTTTCCCCCAAGGTAGTTGATTATATTTTCATATTTAGAAATATTACCTTCCCTCCTGTTAATGCTGCCATGTCATTTTGTGACAAAGTCAAGTGCCTAAAACACAACAAAATATTTATCACTTTAGCATAGAAACCATTAAACTGGATTTATGTACTAGCAACCAGGGAACTGAGTATGTCAGCCCAAGGCGCTCTCTACTATAAATTTTAATGTTACACCTAAGAGAAAATAGATGAATTAAATTAAAACTGATACTATAATTTGAGCATGCTAAATAATTAAAAATTAGGCCTATAAAATGATTGTTCAATGGTCTTACTAGGAACTTCAGTCGTTTGGTCAGCAAAGCACTCAATATTATACTTTAAAATGCCTAAAGACACTGTGCCAGAGTACGATCTCAGTTACACTAGTGTAAAACCAGAGTAACTCCAGATTTACACAGTACAACCAAAGTCAGAATATGTCCCTTGGAAGTTCTTGCCTTTCTGAGCGAGACTGTTCAACCAGAAGAGCAATCAGGGCAATCATCTTTTCAAGTGCAGCAGGCCTGTATTTTTCTTCTGCTAATGAAAGAATGTCTTCCTCCTCCTCCTCCTCCTCTCCTTCCTCTTCAGATAGCACTTCAACTTGTGGCTGGATAAACAGGGGGGGTTGGGAGGGGATCCATAAACTCAATAATGACATTATATACCAGAGTTTCAGAGAGACTTCTAAATGTTTTAAATTTTTTTCTCAGTTTTGAGCATTCCAAACACCCTAATTTGCTTGCACAAATCAAATCAAACAGACATCTAATTATCTGCTTTGCATGTTCAAATATTTGTATGTGAAAACTACACAACATAAATTCAAAAGCTGGGTTGAGACCATCCTATTTATTTCTTTATGATAATTTAATTAATTACTAAGAAATTGCAAGCAAGTTTAAAGTGTACATGAAGTGAATTGGTAGTCTCAGTTCACATCTTAGCTGATAGCAGTCTACATAATACAAACTGTTGACACAAAGGGCAATATTACTGCCAGTCTCAGCAGAAAAACCAAGGATTAAATGGATATGGAAACTGACCTATCCTCTCAGGTCTAGAAGGGGTCACTCTAAACCAGAATTGAGGCACACTGATAGGACAGTATGAAGAACCTGAATGTCTGCTGCTAATTCTGTACTAAACAAAAAACGTCAGTATACAGCATAATCAATCCAGCATTTTTCAGAAATGCTACATTCACTTGAGATGACCATATTAATTTATTTTTCTTTTAAAGTGCAAAATTTACTGAACAGTTTTGATATTATTTATCAGCTGGTAAATTAAAAAAGAAAGCAACAAGGATTACTTAGTCTGAAATATGAAAATCTATTTTTCTACAAAAAAAAATATTTTAAACTTACATTTTCAGGTCCTTTAGTTCCCATGTAGAAATGGACCATTGTTGATATGGCTTGCAATGAAAGCAAGAACTGACTCTGAAAATGTAAATATTGAGTTATCTGAGTAATACACATACATTTATATATACAAACACAATTTCTAAAACTACAAAAGCTATATTCACCTCTTCTTCTCCCATTTTGGCAAATTCATAAAGAAATGCAAAGTACTCCGTGAGATGTTTACTGTGAGGTTTAACACCATGCTCCATAATTGACAAGAGCGTCTTCACAAAGCGAGTTACACATGAGCGGCTACCAATATCTTCCACAGGACCATCCATGTCATCCGAACTGAAAACATAGTTCTATTTAGTACGTTAAACTTGCATTAGACAAAATGATCTTGAACCAGTCCAAATGGAAGTTCAATGAATCTATGTTTATATATTCCATTCTTACTGTAAAGATTCAAGGCTCCAACACTATATCAGCTATGGTAAGTATACCATGGAAGACAATTATACATCACAATATAATCACCCAAATTATAAATGGCACCTACCACTGAAATGCTTGTCAGTGTAATGAGGGTGAAAATGAATTTATTAAAGCATGGTTTTAGTCGGAAGAGGAATTTTATAAAAAAACATAATGGGATTTCATAATTAGTCTCTCTCTAACTTCCATGTCAAATTTTCTCAGTTATCAAGTCAGACAATGATTATTGTACAGGAATGTTATGGTGTTGTTTGCAAATGAGACCTGTGTTTTAGACAAGCGACAGAGATACCAGGATCAGAAAAAAGTAAGTGTTCATCATGTTTCGAAAATTTCTTCTAATGCTTTTTAAATATTCTAATCTCAAAAATGTTTTGTCTTAGAAACTTAAAATGAACCGAATCCTCTCCCTTCCATCCTCAGCAGCTGTGCTCTTCCTGAATACTGTCTAGCCACAAGCAATCTGATTTACTAACTCAGTTATCTGCTTATGGCACCTTCTCCTCCTTCTCACATCCCACCCAAGGGGACAGGCAAATATATATATTGCCTGTGCATTTCCCTCAGACACGTTTTTAGCTTCAGTACCTGTGCCAACACCACTACCAAGAGAAACTGTTAATATCCCTACCATAGTACCTGAGTCAGTTTTGCTTCCCTCTACTCTTCCCTTGGAAAATGAAGTTCCACAGAGGGGCATGTCTCCTGAAGTTATTTCTGGGTGCTAAGAAGAGATCAGGAAATGAGCCCCAACCTGTGTCACATTTTGGGAAAGACGAAGTGGCTTTCCACACCTATATGACACTGTTTGAGACACCAGGTCTCCTTATCCTTCTTGCAGCAGCCTTGTCTTAATGAGGTCTTTTTAGAAGCAGTAGAGTATGGATGCTGCTATCTTTCAACTCTAATGCTGAAATGTTAAGCACCACCACACTCTGTAAGGCAAAATGTGGTGGTAAAAATTCAGAACCTTGCAGAGGAGAGAGAGATTATAGCAGAATCTTCCCCAGTACTGCATGATATGGTCTGATCCTCACATTCCCACTCCACCAGCAAGAGGATAGGTCAAGAACTTTCACACACCACAAAAGGAACATGTGATGGCGTTTGCCCCCATAGTGAAGGAATTTCTCCGACCCCACTGAGGGAAAAAGACCAGAATTCACACTGGGCTAAGTCATGCTGGGTCAGCGAACTGACACTATTTCTTGAGGCTGCCACCTTTTTCTTTAAAATCTCAGATTTCATTTATAGGAATGTCTGTAGCCCTGATGAGAAAATCCAGAAAACGTGAAATGAGTATGAACAGATACAGCGATTACTGCCTGAATCTGCAAAGAGCCTAAAAGAACAGCCCGCAGAGGTATGAACTGTTCCATTAATCCGAATTGAGAGTGTTAACTCAGATCCCCAAAGATGGCAATTTAAAATGTTGATATCATTAACTATTTCACTGCTATCCAAACATGTAAGAAAGGAGGAGGAGGATGACAGATCTGCTCTAACTGCTCTGTTAGTGTCTCTTTTTGGTGCCACAGGTGGCAGCCATTCTGGAGAGGACTGACATATTTTCTGTGGAGCTGAAAGGTCAGAGGGGAGCCCCATGATGCATCCAAGCCCCATGAAGGGAGAGACATCCCACAAGCCCAGTGGGGTATCCAACATCATCAATCAACCATACTAGCAGCCAGGGCCACGTAGGCTCTGGGGGTGTGTTTGTTGCCAAGTGGCTTTCACTCTGTCTGTAATTGCTCCTGCTCCTACATCTCTGTTGTTTGTCTCATGCTTACAGGATAATTTAGGATAATTTAATAAGCAAATCTTTGACACAGTTGTAGCACATTTAATTAAAAATAAAAAAAGGTTTCAGGTGTAAATATTTTACCAGTCTTCCATTCCTGGTTGCAGATACAGATGTGCATGCACTGGCCTCAGTCTCTGTATCACATGAATACACAAGCGCTGGAACATCTGCAAAAGGATAAGTTATAAAATAGACTTCTTTTGTTCACTTTTTTAAGTATGCGTGGGTCTGTGTTTTTATAGTAAAGCATATTCAGGTTCCAAAAACTGTGTTTCCCAATACTAAATGTTTCAAAATTATAGTCACGATTAAGATGACCATATTCTATTTGCTGTCATGTTGCAGTATCAAACTCTAATGTGACAGTCAAACCTGATTTTAATGAACACACTTCATGGCTGGAACCTAGATACGGTCTTACTATTAGCGTATTTTGGATTATAATGAAATGGGCACCTGACAGTGCTTGTCATAAAGGTTACACAATAGTTTCCATTATTTTCTGTTCCTACATATTCATTATTTACTTTTTGCCTGACATTTTGCATACTCTGTCTCTGGGTGTGCGTAAATTTATTTCATTGTACAATAATTCTAATTAAACTTTTTTTAAGAATGTCTATAGCAAAAAATGGCTGAAATTTGAAATATACATTGTACTCATTAAGAACTAGCACATTTGTCTAATATTTAAGCGCACCTAATGAAGCACAACTGCCATTGTGACACTGCTGCATATTTAATGAGTTATACTTTTACACTGCAACTATTACCATAGCATTCTCCCCACTTGACCTGACCAAAGGAGGCACACATAGCAAAATCCTCCCAAAAACATCTTAATACCAGAAAAAGGTAAAACTGTGGTAGTGAGAAAAAAATCACTTACGATTTTAGCGTTTTATTGATACATTCTGCTATATTTTGCAAATTATAGAATTCAAGTACAGAATCTTGCAGATTCTAGCTAAGCAAGTTGTCAGTGGGACTACTTGTATCTTTTTCTGATGCAAGATATAGTCGTAATATAAGCTAATAAAAAAATGCCTTCAGCTAAGCAGCCAAAGTCAAACAGCTTGGTTCTATCTCATTCCCACCTTAGTGAGTTATGAACTTAGAGTAACTGTGAATATTCAAATACTAACACTAAGTACAGATAGCTTTTTCACTTTCATGACTTTTACAGAAAAGGAAATAAAATTCAAAAATTATGTTAATGAAAATGTTTCACAGTTAAAAATAGCACACAAAAAAACAGAAAATGCAAAAGTTAAGGTTTGAACACAAGTATTGACTTGGGAGCGTTGTACTTACAGTATGTATTATTTTTTATTCCTGTTTCTCTGGTTAAGTGTGTAGATCACTATGTCATTTTTTATGTTACAAAATATAAGTTAATATAAACAAATATGCAGTTTGACTGAGTTTATGTTGATGTTGCAAGAATCTTAAATTAAGCCCTATCTGACTTAGTGATTTTGACTGCGAACCATAACACTGCATTTATGACTGGATGGTTCTTGCTCACACACTCAGGGAGTAACTGATTGCCACATGTGAGGCTGGGAAAGAATTTTTCCCCAGGTTGGATTGGCAGATTTTCACTTTCCTCTGCAGTGAGTGGGTGCGGGTCATATGCCAGGATTATCTGAGTATATATCACATAATCATTTTCCTACTACTGCAGGGACTGAAGCACGGGTGCACCTTGGTCCCTCCTACTATCTATCTGTGGCACATAACAGTCTAGTCTCTTTTGGGCTGTTATACTTCGGTCTAATTTCAGCTGGGGAGTTATAGTGCGGGTGCTGGGTGGTGTTGGTGGCCTGTGACATACAGGAGATCAGACTAGATGATCTTGTAGTCTCTTCTGGCCTTATATTCCAAGACTCTGAATAGGATTTTGCTATGAATAATATGATGTTTGCATAGCCACATAAACTTCACAAATCATATATACACATGGAGCAGGAAATGAGAGTTATGTGCAGTAATGTGAATGGCCAATAATATTGTACAATTAGTAATGAACAACCATTTCTGCTCATGGATCAAATGGTATTTTTTTGTATAAAATCATATTTTTCTTACCTGCCTCACAATTTGATTGGGACACTTGATTAGAATCTGCATTGGCCACCAATCATCATCAGCCATCCGATCCAAAAACCACTGCATAAAATACATATTATATGCTCTTTGTTGTACATTTCAAATTAAGTCATTATTTTTTCTTACAGTCATCCTTTAATATGCTATTAAAATTCAGAGGATTATTAGAAAGTATTATTATTAAAACAGAAAACATAAGTCCAAGAGAAATCTGAAAATCCTTTGTCCCTGGGGAAGGAAGAAAGAGGGAAAATAGTAACTATACATACGAGTTTGCATGTAATATCTTTAATACTCTTCATCCCAGGATTTCTAAGGTCTGGATTCAGAGAAGCTATCCCTGTTTCAGAAGGGTGCTTAAGGATGTGGTTAACCTTAAATATGCAATTAAATCCCATCAAAGTCAGTGACATTTAAGTACGTATTTAAGATTAAGTACATACTAAAGTGCTTTGCAGAAGAGGGATGCTTAGGTGATTCCTGAATCAGGGCCTTAAACGCTTTTCAAAGGTGAGTAAGCATTATTATCTCTATTTTACATTTGGAGAAGATTAGTCTCTGTGAGATTAAATGTTCTTCCAAAGTCAGATGGTGAAAGGCAGTTGGGAGTAGAACCGAGGTCTCCTGAATCATAGAACTATGCTCTATTCACTACACAATGTTGCCACTTTAGAATGAACAATCCAGGTTCTTCTTTTTTTTTTCTTGGTTTAATAGTATTTTAGCATGTTCTTCTATTTCTAGGTCCTTCACTTAACTTGTTTTTGGTGTCTTATTCTCAAACCACAGTGATGAATGTGTGTCACCAGATTATTGAATGTTAAATATCAATTTAACAATCTGAAGATTGGATTTGAAAACAAACACTATAATTAATGCATATATATTAGATAACATCTATTGCAGGATATTAATTATGGCTGAAATTATAACATTATGCAGTAACAGAAGGTTTCCGTCATTAAGACTTGCAATCTCAATGTCATATTGGACACCCTTCTCCTTGCATATTCAGATTAAGACCAAATTCTGTCAATTTTTCCTCTCCTATATCTCAAAATTCTGTTCTTTCCAGCCATATGGCAACATTCTTTGGACATGCCTTCATCTTCAGGCTGCAATCTCTTTCTCCTGGCTTCCCCGCATGCTCCCATTCGTCCATACAAAAACATTAATGCTAAAATCATCCTCCTCCCACAAAACTCCTACCATGTCATTCTATTCTTCTCATCCTTTCACAGGCTTTCCTTTGCCCTCCACATCAAGTTCAAGTCCCTCATCTTCACCAGCAAGGCTCTGTATGAGTTTGCTCTTGCCTATCTCTCTACTCTTACCACTTCTTACTCTCTTTCTTACTCTCTTCACTCCACCCCAGCCTCCCATGTCACTGCTCCTTTTGTTTCCTTTCCCTTGTTTTCATGCCTTCTTCATGAAACTCCCTTCTGATGTCTACTGTGCCAAGTGACCAACCTCATGCCACTTAAACCCCTCTGCAAAACCTATCAATATTAAACAGTCAGCCCAAGAGGGTGTAGACAACTATGTCTACTACTACAGTCATGAAAGCGTTTTGCCTTATGGCCTGCCTACAGGCTCACCAGAAGGGGAAGCAATGTCATCCTCTTAGTCCCTGCAACATTCTTCATACAAAGTTTAGGCTTTGCACGGGGGAGGAATTTCACCTCTTAGTACACGTATGTCCAAATACTCCAAAATACCTAGTGATGCTAATCCCTAAAAATGCAAAATTTTTTATATAAAGTTGTTTTTTTACTTTTTTACCTTGTTCAACACCTCATTATTTATCTCACCTCACAAGCTGCCTGACTGTTATTAAACTGCTTTGTTAACAGTTCAATCCACTGAAGCATTGTGGGCTAAAGAGAAATAGGAAAAAAGATTTTAAGATCAAATTCCAACTTAATCTTAAATTTCTACACAACCAGTTAATATATTTAGTCTTAAGAACAAATGCAATCACAATCCATTAAAATGTTTAATGAAACTGAAATAAATCTCTTAACAAAAAAGTAATACATATTTTGGAGATTGAACTAAGTACTATGCATTGTGTAGTCACTATCCTGGCACTGCATTTTTCACATTTAAACTGATTTGATATTAATTACATCCTAAAAAAAATCTTTCCCAAGTATTGTTTATCCTCCTCCTGCACTCTTAGGAGAAATCATAATCCATGTTTATATTAAAATCCAATGACTCCAAATACCAAGAGTTGTAACTCAACTATAATAGGGAGACCACTATTTTAATTGCCAAACAACACTATTTTAATTGCCAAAATTAATTCTCAACATGATCCCAAAACTAAAGGCATATCAAGAGTTTTCAGTTAATTAAGTGGAAATAATATTTTGTATCATTTTAAGATTTAGAATCTGATTTTAGTTTAAAAGTGAGATTAGGTGATTGATGGTAAAAAATTAGCTAATTTTTAAGGAACAAACAAGTCCACATTAGTTCTCCATAATGTACATGCTACGTTCTTGTATTGAAGTGTATGAAGAGTTTAAAGAAGTTGAAACTGCTGATAAGTAAAGAGCTTTAATTTACTGAATATATATTTTTTTACTTCCTAACTTTGGACTAGATTGTCTCTAGATCTAACACAGCCACGCAGGAATGTAGGGGGAAGTATGGACACCTGCTTGGCTGCATTAGAGATGCCTCAATTGTGGCTCTGGGTGTAAGGAGAAGAGCAGGGGTTATACACTTACAGGTGCCTCTTTCCCTCCCCCCCCCCAATACCTCACAAGTAAGATGGGGGAGGGACAAGGAGCAGGGGGAGCCATAGCTCTGTTTTCTTCCCTCACACAGACCACATGAGTGAAGTAGTTTACTCCTTCGGGACAAGAGAGATGCAGAGCAAGAAATGACTCTCAGAGCCTGAAGCAAGGCAGCTAAGCACACTAAAGGGTGAACCTAAAGACTCAATCTTGCCCTTAAAGATCACCATTCAGTAAAAAAAGGAAGAGCTGAAAATTATTTTATATTCTATTATTTATATTTAATAATATCTGAGGAGCTAGTAAAAGGCTTTGTCACAGCTCTGCTTGATGTAACTACATTAGCAATCCTATTTCATTACTAGATTTATGTGGGAATATACAGACATATACACACACATATACATACATATATATACATATCTAAAAAAAAATTAACACTTATTGCCAATAAATAGTAGTAAAGAAAATGAGATGGGGGCCAAATCCTGTTTGCTTAACTGATAGAAGTAGTCCCACTTAACTCCTAATGTTAAGCACATGCCTAAGTGCTTTGCTGGATCAGGGCCAGAATCCTGGGCACCTTGCAGGATCAAGCCCATAACACATTTCAGCATTAGCTCACAACAGCTTCAGTTATGAGAAACATTTCATGAGAGATGAAGCGCTAAACAAGACATTGAGCTTTTCCTTTGCTCTTTTCAAAAAAGCCCACAGCCACCAGAGATAGACAACCTCTTATCTAATGAAAGGTGGTATCTGTAACCTCTTACACTCCATTACAGTGATGGCATTTGAAAAATGAGTCCAGGTATTGTTCTGGAGCAGCTTAAGTTCACAGACCTAGGTCCTGCTGCTACTGTTTGCGTTGGTCTGCTGAAACAAAACAGCTTTAAACAAGGAGGAACCAGGCTCTTGAGAATCCCCCTGGCATGGGAGATTTTTCTAGAGATGTATGGTTGTCATAGGAGTTCCTACACTACTCTTAGTTTGCTCTGGCATAACTGGGATAGCCAGGTGAAAAGAACTGTGGCAAGGATGCCTCTGCATCTGACTGATAGCCAGGTGCTGGAACAACTCCTGGGAGCTGTGAGTAGCTTGGGCATAAGTAGGGCCTTTTGTTTTGTTTTTTATTTAATTTTCCCCAGGGATTTATCAGTGTTTACTACTACAACAACAAAAACAGGTGGAAATTAGTGGAAAAAAGTATGAATAATTTTTATGGGTAAATATTGGGATTTATTTTGGTGGATGAAAGGACAGGGGAAACTATTCAATCGATTAATGCTTTGATGAAGGGCATTCAATGTGGTTTGCTGCAGAACTAAAACAGAACTCAAAACACAATGCCCCCTCTGGGTCTAAGAAAACAATATATCTCTAAACCTCAAATAAAACTTTTCATTTGAATAATAAGTTAACTGTTGTAGACTTAGAACTATTAGCCTATAAATATTTACATTTATTAATTGGGCCACACCATTTGCAGTGCATACACTCAACTTCATCCTTTCCTCCTCTCTTTGTTTTATTTTTAAACTTCCTTGTGTTCTGAAATGTATTCTGATACAGATTTTCGTTTTCTTCCCATTTGAGTGTGTCCGATCTTTAAACTGTTATCTGCTAACAGCTTGAAATGTGTACGTGGTGGGCATGAGATTTGTCAATATGTTGAGATGCGCATGCACTTCAGAGCTTGCGTGCATGCGTGCCTGTTTGTTTATTGTGTGTAACTTTTAGACCAGAGGTTCTCAACGCTGGGGGGCTGTGAACAGGTTTCAGGAGGTCCTCCAAAATAAAACAGAAAGCAAGGCTGGAATTAGACTCACTGGGGCCCATGGCAGAAAGCTGAAGCCTGAGCCCCACTATGTGGGGTTGAAGCCAAAGCCTGCGCAACTTAGCTCTGTGGGGCTCCCTGAGGTTTGGGGCCCCAGGCAATTGCCCTGCTTGCAACCCCTTAATGCTGGCTCTGGGCTTTTAATCTACTGGATACGCAGAAAAACAACTGCTGTGGCACAGGTGGGCCACAGAGTTTTTATAGCATTTGGGGGCGGGGGGGGGGGGGGGGAGGGGCGACTCAGGAAAAAAAAAAGGTTGAGAACAGCTTTTCTAGACTAATACAGAGCCTTACTTCAACAGGCAACTTTCCATGTATAAACAAATTAATGTATTATTGTAATACATGTACCTCATGCAATGTATAGTATTTTCCTAATAAAACAAGTTATTTTTATATATTTGAACAATACAAAAGTAGGGTGAAAATCGGAAAAAATGAATAATACTTTTTATAAAACCTGGGTGTTTTTTCCAGTAAAAATCAGTTTAAATGGAAAACAACGGGGTTTAGGCATAAGTTACAGCAGTCCTAAAGCTGCACTAATTTATGCCAAATTGTGGCCAGACCCTCAATCTACTGGAAACAGTTCTGTATCAAACACAGTCCAGGTGGACCAGAGTATCTGGCACACAATCTTCTTGAACATAAGTGTTATATACTGTATGAAAAGGTCTGAAATTTTTTTTTGACTTTTTTTTCCCTTGCTTGTTTTTATATTAGAAATACAGGTCTTGACTAACCTGGATGACTGAAGAACTGACATCACAGATACAAAGAAAGTAAATCAACGGAGAGTTAAAAGGATTTTTATTCAGCCTGATTGAAACTCTTTGCTTTGTGTTTATGTGAATATCTATTTAACTGAAACACTTACAAGCACAACTCTCTTTATTAAGGATTCAACACCCTGCCCCTTTGATTAGAGCCTAAAAAAGATTCTAATTCACATCTCTGAATCATACAGTAATTGTTCCATCAAAAAGTGAATACAAGATTTGTCAGTCCTGACATTTCTAAGGGAAAAAAACAACCCAACCCAGCCCAACACTCCCCATCCCTACCACACACAATTTTTCAAGCCTTAAATTTACAGTAGAAAGAAGCAAAGAGGCACAAACCCATTTTTATGCTTTTCATTTGAGGGTCACTATGAAATCTGAAACTGTACACATTCTTTGTAGTGACTACTGTGTATGTCAAAACCACTGTGTATGTCATGACTCAAAACCACATCCTTTTACATAAAAGCACAGAGGGACAGGTAAATTTCACTGAATTCATACAACTACTTATTATGAATTTATAAGCAAACCAACACACCTTTTCTTTTGAATGGATAAATGTCTCCAGAACAAAGGAAGTGCTTAACTGCAAGAAAATGTTATACAATTAATCAGTGTCCAGAATTATCATTTAAACATATTCCGTTTAGAAGAAATGTTTTATGATGTTAAGATACTTTACCTTTGCTGTCATTAGGGAGACTGCTTTTGGATCTGGTAATGTGCTTGGAATGCTACTACACAACTGCCACATAAACCTAGAGTCAGTAATATATTTTGTTAATTAAAATAAATTTTAAAAATCTGGATTGAGTAAAAACAACTCAGAATAATATGTATTTACAGCAAAACTTACCCAAAATATGTATGTTCAAAAATGTTCTTGTCTTGAAGAAACTGCATGTTATCATGCCATATCCACTGAAGAAAAAATACTAACATCAGATACAAGAAACCAGTTTTCTTCATTAAAGTTTGTGTGATTTAAAAAATAAAATTAATATTGGTTGACTAAAAACCCAATCTTGTCTCTCAATTTTAGTTTAAAATATAGGTTCAATGTTTTATTTCTACTATGGCAGATGACAGTTCCCAATCGCCCCTCCCTTCCACACACACACACAAACACCTTTCCACATACTTGCTTACTTGTCCAAGATTTTTAAAAATAAGTACCTAATACTAGGTTTCTCAGTCCATATTTAGGTGTCTAAATTAGTGGCACAATTTTCAAAAATGCTAAGCACCCAGCATCTCCCACTGAAGTCATGCAACCCCATTAAAGCCAACAAATAAACATTAGAAGTAATGTCAATGGGGGTGCCTGGGTGCAATTAAGGAGTATGGGCTTGATCCGAAGCTCACTGAAATTAATGGAAAGACTTATGTTGACTTCAATGAACTTTTGATAAAACCCTGAAGGCAGAATTTGGGCCAAAACAACATTTTGTGCCAGATCTCCTTGACTGAAATTTTGCTTTTGACCAAACTGGTTTGCACAATTTTTTTTCCAATATGAATGATTTGAAACTTTAACTCTTTGCTGAAGTCTTCTACGGATTATTTTTTAATTGGGCAGGACTGAAAGCATAATCTGATTGGCTGGCTAAGGACTAGACCAGTGATGCCCAACTTTTTCATTGTTTTCACTGTTTTTCAGTGTTCATTCACTGAGAGCCAAAACATAAAAGTGGCCACAAATCAGTACATTAGGACAGATTCCCTGCTGTTTTTTGTTCTCTAGGGCCACTCCGGTGGCAGAAGAGGAGTTAAAAAAACAAAAACAAACAAAAAAAACCCCAATCAAATGCAAATTCCCTATTAGGGATACCACTGGCACAGACAGAGATGCATCTCTAACAGGCACAGGGTTGACATGTTCAGCTCCTATGCCTCTTTCCCTGCAATTTTTTGCAAAGTATGTGCATGGAGTAGGTGGTTAAGAGACATGGAGGATGTGAGGCAAGTGCATGATGTGTTCCAACTATTTCCTGCTGGCATATAGTCCCTCAACAGCCAAGTCCCTTGGTGGCCAGCTGACAAGTTAGAGCACCCCTCAGTGCTTTTATGTGCCATAAAATAAGGGAGATGCAATGGGTGACTGATTCTCAGCTTCTCTTCTCTTCCTCTCACATCCTCTGCTAGGCACTTCCCTAGGTCAAGCAGAGCCAGTTGAGTTCCTATCCTGCTCACAAGTCTGCAGGAAAGAACTACTCTCTCATTTCCCCTCTGCAACACAACAGGCAACTAGTGAATGAGCGCTTTAGCAGCTGCAGTTACTCAGAACACTGTCTGTCATGTTAGAGCTACAGTAGAGGCATTGCCTCATCTTCTCCCCACAGCAACAGGGCTGATTTAAACACTTCAGTTTAACAATCACAGGCCATAATCCCAAGATACAAGCTTTCAATTTGTAATCAATACAAATCTTCTTAATGCATTTTGCGATCAAAGGCCACAATTTAGAGCCTTGAAGGCCACAGGTGGTTCCCAGGCACAGGCTGGACAGCTCTGGTCTAGTCTATATGACCGAGAGAAAAACTGCTCAAGTCAGAATTCCCGCTATAATTTTCCATTCCGTAGTTGCTTAAATGCATTGAAAATTGACAGGATATAGAAGGCCCTCAGATATTATAGCCTGTTTTACACTGAAACCATTCTTTCTGTTTAAGATCTCTGAAGCATATTAGCTCAACTGAAAGATTTTCTCATCTCATAGAAATAATTTATTATAAATGTTTAACTATTTTTCTTGCAGCCCACTTGTAAGTACAATAGAACAGAAATGGACTTTGGGGTTTCTTTGGTTTTTTTAAATAAACCAAACTCTTTCCTGTTTGGAGTATACTAGTTATGACTATTTCAAATAGTGTGTTGTAATATAACTGCACTTCTGGTGTGCTGGAGACAGTTGATTTTTGGCCTGGGGCCTTACTACAGAACAAGACACCCAGCTAAATTATGTCACAACAACTGCACAACCTAGTCTGTGTTATGCCTTATACGTATAATGGACCATCTTCTTTATTGTGCTTTCTTTGATGATTATGCTGCCAGCTCTCAATTACATATTCTTTTCACTTTAGAAATATCAGTGAATTTCAGTATTTTATATAATTTAATATCCATTTTACACTTTTTGTCTTGTTGCCAGCATTGCTATTTTTTATTTAAATAAAATGGAACTTACAAAAAATGCAACCTTCCCTTTTTTTTTTTTTTTTTTTTTTTAAAGGTTACGAGACCAAGTTTTAGTTAATTTTTACTGCTGGGTTACAAACTCTGGAAAGTAGTGGATTATAATGGAAACACTGACACAATGTTAATTTTAGCAATGTAAAGAGTAATGTTACATTACAAAATGTTCTATGAAAGATGGCAAGCCTTTCAATTATCTTAATATTTAAAATCAAATTTTATTTTCTATATTTACTCAGATCCCACTGATTGGGATAGGATTTCTTACTATATTTTTACATTGTTAAAGCAAACCAACTTGTACCTCCAGCAACTCTGATGAAACATCAAACTTGTAGTCTTTGCCATTTTCTTCCTCTGGTTCCATCCGTTTATAAAACAGCATGTACGCACTATGTGTCTTTAAGGGAAAAAGAAATCTGTATAACTTTTGCTCTACAGAGAGATTACTTAGGTCATAAATTTAAAAATATATTTACTTAGCAAATGAAAGGGGAAAAGGGTACCTTTTCAAAGGAGAAGTCCATAAATTTATCAGTGACAGAATCATATGTCTTGGTCTGTCAAAAAGACAACATGGGTTACTGAAAATATTCATTACAAGCTAGTTATTATGGCCTCATTGTGGATGGTTCTGGTCTCAGTATGCAAGGAGGCATCTCCACTTTATGCCCTCCATGCAGGGTCTGCCATCAATTATATTCCTTGCTCATCGTTAAATAATTTTTAGTTTTTTGTAGTAGCTTACTTTCATTTTCCAAGGTGGCATATACAGTATTTTGACTCTGACTCCTCTCATATTTCTCCAGACCATATCCTCTTTTTTTGGAGTCTGCAGAAGTTTTGCAGATCTTCTGCATGGAATCAATTTTGTGTTGTACTTTGGCATGGCAACTTTACCAGGTGGAATTTTTTAGCTTGTTCATGGAATTGTTGTAATAAGCTGTTATTAATCATGCAAATCAGGAAAACACATGGCCATAGGCTTTTTATACACTGTGAATGTTTGCAATTGGTTTAACAGTGCTTTGTACTAAAGGTGTGTAAAAATATTCACCCTGCTGACAAAAGGCTGATTCATACGGTAGATTCAAAAGTCAAGGCAAGAAGCTGGAACAGCCTTGTAAAGTAATTGGCTTTTAATATTTATTTTAAATCCATGAAACTCCCTTCTCTGACCGAAAGAAAAACTATACAAGGCATAGGTCTGAATACACAAACATTAAACAATTGTTTAGGGATTGGTGCGTGCCTGATTTGCCAATTCTTTCCGGCCAGTAGTCTGAAGAACTACATTTTCTGGCAGCTACTGGTGGTTCCTGAACCATTAATATTAATATGTTTTATACTTATTAGTGCTTCTCAGTCAAGGATCTCAAACGCTTTTAAAAAAGTTATCACTATTGTACAGATCAGGAAACTAATGTAATGTGAATAATAATATACACGAGTTATAAAGGATATCAATTGCTATGCAACTGTTTATTTGGCAAAATGCACCTGTATTTATAAAGTTAATGTACAGCTATTTCACTAATAGACTTTTTTTTAAACACATACAAAAAACTAATTTGGCTCTGCATTCCACCCAAAAAATTCCCAATTCACCAAAAGAACTTCCCTCTTCATCAACTTACACTCCAGGTAACCCACTCCCTCTCAGGGAAAGTTTGGGCAACCAAACAGACTTTGCACCATGGCCTGAAAATAAACAGACTCAGGCTGTACAGTCTCCTTGTCCCTACCACAACCCTCTCAATGAAACTCCCTTAGCAGCTTCATATACATGTTGAACTGGAGGGGTATGAGGGCAAGGCAGAGCACTATGGAACCCGAGTGACTGAGTCCTCAGGGCAGGGCTACTGTCCAGTACTACCTTCTGAGATTGTAATAAAAAAAAAGGGTGGGGTGGGGTGGGAAGAAGTCTTGAGGTAAAGGCTACAACTTACAGTCATTTCTCCACCAAAACATTCAGAAGCAAGCTGAGCAGAATCAAACGGTTTTACTTCAGCATCATTGAAAAGATACCTATAAAAGATTAAACTTTTGAATCAGTTGTCTGTTACCTCTCTTACAGTAGACGAAGAATACCAAACATCTACATCAAAAGAATGACATTTATACGTGAAAGATAAAACTATGAGGAAGTAAAGGCAAAATTACATTCACATTGACCAGCTAATTTGTTATTTGTCAATCAGTGGCCAGGAAAATGACACGAGCACCTTCCCTCAAGAGAAAAAGGACTTATTATTCAGAGAGATGGCTTTCCACTAGAATGAAAAGAAAATCATAGATTCCACCCCTCAAGGGAAAAAAAAACAAGTCTGTGGAGGGAACAGGTTGATTGCCCAAAACCTTTGTACCCACTCTTAGGGGCAGAGAAGGAAGGCTTGGGCACACTCCCAAAATACCGCAACTAGACTTAGACAGCTGAAGGAACATCTGACTGCAAAGGATTGACTTTTTCCCAATGAAGAGGACCTAGTCCTTTTTTCTGAAAATATAAATTTGTTGCCTGACAAGTTAGAGGGGGGTTGAATCCATTGTTTCTCACAAAAATGCTATTCCTTGTTAAGGGAAATACTATTTTACAGAGGTGGAACAAGATACCCCACCTTCATGGACAAATTTCATAATGCTCAGCAAACAAATTCAGAGGAGCTGAGGAGCTTAGTGGACAGCTTGAGGGAGTCCAGCACATTATTATTTAGACTACTGAAAGCCAAAGGAACCCTGGATGGATAGATGGATCTAGATCTTTAATGTTTTAGGAAGGGAGCAAAATTTATTTTTCTAAGTCACAGGACATCTTTCCTTCCTCTGAAACATGATCAACAAGAGAAGTCACAAAAAATTGAGAAGAAAAGGGCAATGTCAGACTCTTAAAATCCAACACCACTAAGCAAGGAGATTGATGCAAGGTTTTTCCAAAAGTAACCCCATTAAAGAACATTACAATATGAAAGTGATGTTCAGCTAAAATGGACACAATGACTGTTACAAGAGGAAGTCTCTGCTGAAGACCTCTGCTAGAGAAACTGCCTCCCTCCCTTTCCCTTTTCTATTGGGGTTAGAAAAAAGAAAGGCTACAAAATTTTCAGACATACCACTGATAATTACATCTGATAAGTGTTGAGCACTGAAAAAATTCAACAGATTGGAAAACACTAGCAAATTTGTAAATTCCAGATGAGACAAAACAATATTTTGCATGTATCAAAGAACAGTAAGGACAGATTTTGATAACTGTAACTGTAACTGAGAATTTCCCAGATGTAGAGTTGAATAGATTTAAAGAAAAGCAAAATGAAAAGTTAAGCACCGCCATGAAAATTGATAGTTAAAAACTGAAAACAAAAAGGACAAAGTTGAAGGACAAAGAATAATTATTATCATAATGGAAACAAGTTGGGTTTTTTTTTCTGAATCTGCTTTACAAAAGAAAATTTAAACATTCTCTTCCAAAGCAGTTGGCATCTCTCTGACATACAGAAACCTAGTCATTTTACCAAAGTTGTTAATGTGCATTGAACTGCTAATAATACATTTTACTGCAATATTAATTAGCATAAGAAAGCCCACAGTGTAAAGAGTAATGATTTTGTTCTGCTTCATATATGTCTTGCATACATCAAAGTTATTACACAAGCATGTATGCTGAAGTGAGCTGTAGCTCACGAAAGCTTATGCTCAAATAAATTGGTTAGTCTCTAAGGTGCCACAAGTACTCCTTTTCTTTTTACTGATTCTTTACAATCTTATGACCTGCATCAGAACATCTTGTGCTGAATATATGCAAACAGGATTAATAGCATGTGGTGGTCTGCACCTATTGGCATGGCAAAGCCAATGAACTTTACAAAACTGATGTAACACAAGCAAGAAATGTAGGCAAATCTGACCTATCTTTAAACTTTTATAGTTTAATAGAGAACATACTGTGGATTTTAAATAGCTACTTTCTGATCAATCCACCCAATGCTCACCCTCTTTTAAAGGCCCCACGAAAACCAGGAGAAAATGTTTGTTGACTGGAAGAAGATAAATTGATAAATAAATATATTTGCAATCACTTAACAGGACAGTTCAAGCAAGGGAGTTAAAGTACCCTATTTGAAATAGATGACATTGTCATCTTAAGAATTTTCCAATACATCACAATACAAATACATCACAAACAAGAATTATTAAACACTTAACAACTCACCATTTGTTGTTTTTGTAAGCATGGGGATTGACTATATCTCTGATAAAACTGTAGTAGTGACCACCATCTGCTGTGCCTGTATGAACGGTCACGCCTATCAAATCGTACTCATAACTTTCAGTTTCTTTTAAATATTCACTGTCGTCCTTAAAACCTTAAATAATTTAATACAATATTTAGCAAGTTATTCCTTTAACCTTCACAACACTAGAATTAATACAGATAACTTACAATAAATACTTCTTGCCAAATACACTGACAAACAGCATATATCTTCTAGGCACTGCAATAGGTAGCAGCCAGAAAGCCCACACCCAACAGGTGGAGCACGGGTCACTATTCTTCTGGGGTTGCTTCTGACCCAGAATACAAGCATACACAGTAATGCTTTTGCAGTTTATGTATGCTCCTTACTGGTGGACCATTTTATAAAGTTCAAGAATTTGGCCACCATATTATCCTGAAAATATAAAACAAGTCAACAACAAACTATACATAACAAGCCAGGAATTTTTAATTCATTATAAAAATAGTTTTATCAATAATTTATATTGGTTATTGTGCTGTATTTACAAAGAAAATTATTTAGCAGTCACTGGATATTAAATATAATAAATTACAATTTCTTTGTAAACAAATAAAAATATAGGCTTCATAAGCCTTTAGTTGCTTTTTAACCTCACATGAAGGAGAAGACAGAAAGATGTGGGATTAATTACATGAAAGATGTGTTTAGAATTATTAACTATTTGGATTTGTGTGTATTGCTAAGAAATATTACTATTCCACGACTTTTTCGAGCTTAATTTCCATGAATTTCACCATATGCCCCTGGCCACCTGGCTACGCAGTTTAACTGACACTATATTACACTACTAGACAAAAATTTTCAAAAGGTCGAATTTTCAGCACTGTTCGGTTGTCGAAAAACTACAGGGACAAAGCAAAATCAATTACCTTCTTTTCTGTCATTCTTTCCCATGAGAAAATCTTCTGTGTAAGGTGTCATATCCAAACGTAAAGGGAATGAGAAGTGTGTGTTGACTTTCTCCTTCATCATGGTGACCATATTAAATGTGTATCTCATAGTGTTGAAACTTAAGATGCGAGGCAATTTCTTAAAACACGCCCTAAAGATGCAAGGAATTAATATTTAAGAAAACTGAATTGCTTAGATAATACTGCCACAAAATCTCTCAAAACTTTCTCTCCTGTCATTCATTTCCAGTTCATGTTAGAAATCGTCACCTAAAATTTAAAAATCAGCAACCACAATCCCTTACACAGTATCAGTTAGTCAAATTTTATAAAAAATCTTGTCATCAGATGACACATGTAACAGGGATTACATTATGGTACTGGATAGAAGACTAATTTAAAACAGCCTTTATTACAGTAAGCACATAATAGCACTCCCTACAGTGAAGATTACATCAGGGACGTCTTATAAAGAATAATGATCCTGTTTTGTGTGCTGTTTCACACTCCGTTTACAATCTGAAAAAAATAATCTTTTCTGATGGAAAATGTCCATGCTTAGTCTCAGTCCAAGGATTTTTTTCTTTTTTTAAATAAATCACATAAGTATTTTTGAATTATGAAAAGATGATGGGGGGGGAGGGGGAGAGAACACTTTCCCAATAGTGTAAGTCTATTTTTTCCTCATTCCAATCACACATGGCTGAAATCTATAATCTGAATTTTTCAACCTGGACAGTCATTAATAAAGACTAGGCCCTTTCTTTACTTGCAAAAATAAAAGATGGTAGACTTATTAGGTTCTAAGCCTCTGTTTTTTTTGCAGACCCTGGCATCAACATCTGCTAACTACACTGCCATCACCACTCATATATCTATGTGCAAAACTCTTTCTTGTAGACATATTTCAACGCAGAACATAATCTGTACTAAAATCTTTAGACTCCTGAACATATTTATAAGATTTACAGTAAGGAACGTTTCTCCTGTGCCACTTATAATCACTGCAAAAAACAAATGTGAAGCTTCCAATATCAGGTGAAGTTTTTAAAAATAAAATAAGAGGATACAGATAACACACATACTTTCTTTATATATTTTAAAGAGTTCCAAAAGCTACAGAACAATTTTAAAAGCAGAAATCAAGATTAAAGAACCCAGACAATCACTTTGTGTAAAGAGTAATGAAAATATGGAATAAACTTCCAACAAAGTTGACTGATCAAAAACATATACAGTAAATGAGTTCAAAATACACTGAGATTTGTTTCTACAAAAGGAACAGTGAGGATTATGATGAAAAACGAGAGCGTTAAGGTTACGATTTTAGAAAGGCAGATATTATGGAGTAGGTGACCTTTTCCTAAAATGTTTTAGGTAGGTCATTATATTTTTATATTGTAAGCTCTTTGGGATAGAGATCACATCTTTATATGTTTGTACAGTGCTTTAGACAGTGGGGCTAGAATCCTGTTTCGGTCTCCAGTATTATTGTTATTCAAATATTAAATAATTATCGATTATTTTTGGACTACTACTCTCACTTGATGGAAACTACGAACAGAAATTAATGGAACTCATAGTTAGAAAGAAATGCTAATAACGTTTGTTTCTTCACAATTATACCTTTTTTCAGCCCGCACTTTCTTCCCACAGTGAGAGCAGGTATACATGTTGTCACCCTCCAAGGTATCTTTAATAGTTACTTCATCAAGAGATTCCTGTGTACAATGAACAAGAAAAACAAATAAGTGCTTTCACAGCTCAGATCTATCTTAGGTACTTAATCTGTTTATATCAGCTACATATATAGCACACATTAGTGTGGTATCTGAGCTCTTCGCCATATTTCAATATATTTACACCCGCAACAATCCTGTGAGGTAGGGAAGTACTATTATCTGTATTTGGCAAATGGTGAATTGAAAGGAGACTAAGAGAGACTAAGGGTATGTCTACACTGCTGTAAAAAACCCACAGTGCTGAGTCTCAGAGCCTGGGCCAACTGACTCATACTCAGAGGGTTAAGGCTGAGAGGCTAAAAATGTAAACGTTTGGGCTTGATCTGAGTCTGGGCTCTGAGACCCTCCTTTCTTGCAAGGTTTCAGAGGCTGAGCTCCAGCCCAAGCTCGAACTTCTACGCTCCTATATTTAGTCCCGCTAGCCCAAGTTAACTGACCCGGGCTCTGAGACTCGACACTTTTTATCGCAGTGCAGATATACCCTAAATGACTTGCCCATGGTCACATAAAAATTTTGTGGTGGAGCAGGAAATTGAACCTGGGTGTTCCAAATTCCAGTCTAACACTCTGACCATTGAGTCAGACTTCTTCTCAAAATGCATTAGTGTTTTACTTTGTTAACTATCAGCACATACACAAGTGTCAAAGAAAGGAAAAAACAAAACCAAATGGCTGATTTCATCATCATTAGCATATCTACCATTTTTCCTTTTGACCTAAAATGTTTAATTGGAGAACATACAATAAATTAATTAACACTAACATGCAAAAATTAAGAAGATATCCAGCCCTTCAAATGAGAGGTCTTCCACTTTATTCTGCATGTACTGATAGACCTTGCACTTCTGTAAAGGAGCTTTGCTCATATTAATGGTTTATGGCAAAAACAGTTTGCCAGTATGCAGATCACTTCCAGATGTGTTTGTTACACCCTGGCTCTCACCAGCCTTGGTTATATTGCAGGGAGACCCAACACACTTCCAGTCCTGGATTTCCCCCCAGAAATGTATGCCTTGTACTGCCCAGCCTTCTCCTGGACAGTCCAAATATATTAAGACCATTATTCTTTTAAGGGAATAATATACAGCCACTTGCCACCTTAAATGGAGTTGCCCAGACATTTCAACTTAAACACACTGGATTAGATAAAACAATGAAACTAGTTTATTAATTACAAAGAGATGGATTTTAAGGGAATACAAGCAATGAGGCATAAAAGACAAAACGGTTACAAGAAAAAAGATCAAACGCTTTCTAGTGCCTAAAGTAACAAACTATATTAGAGTCAAGCAAAGTTTCTCACCACATGCTTCCATTAGTCTTACTGACCAACCTCTAGGTCAGGACCCCTCACCCAGAGTCCAAAGGCTGCTTCTTTTGGCTTCTCAAAAGAGATGGACAGGGAGAGAGAGGAGAGGTCCCTTGGGGAGTTTGTTCACCCCTCCCTTTTATAGTTTCAGTCCACCTGAATATTCTGTTCATTCTCTTAAAATCATAGTAACACCAACATTGGCAACAATGTGAGGGGCCACTGAGGTCACCTCATGTAGCCGGGACCATTTCCAGAGTTCGATGGCCTCCTGACATAAATGGGAAGAGATGCTGCCTGATTTGTTGATGTAGTGCATTGCCAGTGTGTTGTCCATCATGATCTGCATTACCAAGTCCTGTGGAGCATGTCTGAAAGCTATACAGTCCAGTCTTACCACTTTAGCTCTAAGAGGTTCATATGGAGTTTAAGGTTGACTGAGGACCAACGCCTTTGTACCTGGAAGTGACCCAAATGAGTCTCCCCAACCCTCCCTGATGTGTCCACCAGCAGCATTCAAGATGGAGCCAGGGCTAGACAGGCATTCACTGTGGTCGACAGTTTTGCCAGTAATTTGAATATGTGGGAGTGAATAGATTAAAATCTGTCATTTGGTAAGCAAGCTCATACTGCTTGAGAGACAAGCAGAGCTGCTAGGCATTCTATCATATGAGAGACAATTTTTCATAATTCACCAGGAGTCCCAACTGAGATAATGTCTGTTGTACTACTGCTAGTTTCATCCGAGGATGAACCCTCAGTTCAGACAATCATCTAGATGTGGGCAGACATGTTTCCCTTGTTTCCTGAGGTTTGCCGCCACCATTGCAATACTCTTGGTGCTATGGAGAGTCTGGAGGGTAGAACTTTGCATTGGTAGTGATCTGGCCTGGCCGTGAATCTCAGATACTTCCTGTGGGCCAGATGAATGGCAATGTGGAAGTACACATCTTGTAGGTCAAGAGCTGCAAATCAGTCCTGGGCTTGGAGCACTGGAATCAAGTGGAAGCAAGTGTTACCATCCTGAATATGAGGTGGCACATGTATCTGTTGAGTTTCCTCAGATTGAGAATGGGATGAAGACCCTCTTTCTTCTTCGGAATGGGACAATATTGGGAGTACCATCCATTTCCCCTTTATTCCTGTGGGACTACTTCTACTGCTCCTGTTAAGAGCAACAAGTCACTTCTGTTTGTAAAAAGCTCCTGTGAGAAGGGTCACTGAAGGAAGATAGGGAAGAAACGCCATCTTGTAAGAGAGATAAAGCAGGGAGCACATCGCCAGTGGTTGAAATGGTGGTCCCGTAAGTCTGGAAAGGACTAGATTGAGATCGCAAGCCAGGTAGGCTGTCGTACTTACGGGTATAGTCTGTCAAGACCTTTAAAGAAACAGCTGATCATTGGATTTGCAAAGACTGAGTAGCCGTCTGTGCCTGAATGGAAGGCGGAGATAGCTGCCAAGTGAACTCTTATTGATGATACGGACACTGCCTATTGCTTAAGATAGAGGAGGCAGTCCAGTATAAATGGCACGAAGGCAAGCATCGGAGATTGATGGTGCTGCTCTGACCAGATGGAGAACCTCTTCCACTTGGCCAGGTACATCGCCCTTGTGGAGGGCTTTCTACTTCCAAGGAGAACTTGTCTGACTTGATCAGCGCAGGACAGCTCCACAGCATTCAGCCATGAAGCTTCCACTCTGTGAGGTGGAGTGACTCGAGGTTTGGATACCGGAGGCAGCCATAATCCTGTGTGATTAGGTCCAGAACGAGTGGTAGGGTGACCAGAGTTACC
Organism: Lepidochelys olivacea; assembly: GCF_965140295.1. Taxonomy (NCBI): domain Eukaryota; kingdom Metazoa; phylum Chordata; order Testudines; family Cheloniidae; genus Lepidochelys; species Lepidochelys olivacea. Next base: position 191,544,327 of record NC_140413.1, read on the forward strand.
ACAGACATTTCCAGGAGCAATGTGTACCCGTGCTGGCGTGGCTAGGCCAGAGCTACCAATATCACTAGGGCTCGGTCCCTGCAGATCTTGAGGAGCACCTTGTGAATGAGAGAAACCAGAGGGAACAAGTATAGGAGGCGGCCTCCCCACAGAAGTAGGAATACAGTCTGGGCTGTGATTCAGGAAGGAACAGAATAGTTGACAATCCCTGTTGCGTTGTGTGGCGAACAGGTCTATTTGGGTAAAGCCCCAGTGTTGGAAGATTGAGCTCACTATGTCGGGCTGGAGGGACCACTCGTGGCCGTGAAAAGACCTGCTGAGACTGTCTGCCAGCTCGTTCTGTATCCCAGGGAGGTATGATACCCGCAGGTGTATCGAGTGGTCTACACAGAAGTCCCACAGCATGAGGGCTTCCTGGCAAAGGGGAGAGGAGCATACATCCCATTGTTTGTTGATATAAAACACTTCCGTGGTGTTGTCCATGAGGACTGATACACATCTTCCTGATCCATAGACTCTGAAAGCCTGGCACGCTAGGTGCACCGCTCTCAATTCTCTGACACTGATATGTAGAGCAAGGTCCGCCTGAGACCAGAAGCCTTTGGTCCTGAGGTCTCCCAAATGTGCCCCCATCCCAGATCTGACGCATCTGTCATTAATGAGAAGGATGGTTGGAGGCTGGTGAAGGGGACCCCCGCACATACTACCTGTGGGTCGAGCCACCACAGGAGGGAGCCTAGTATCGGGCAAGGCAGGGCTATGATACTGTCCAAAGTGTCCTGAGCTGGTTGATATACTGATGTTAACCATGACTGGAGTGGATGAAGCCTGAGTGTGGCATCCTGTGCTACGTAGGTACACGCGGCCATGTGCCCCAGAAGCTCCAGGCAATTCCTTGCTGTAGTGGTGGGGAACTGCCTGAGGCCCCATATGATGTTGCCCAGTGACTGAAACCTGGCTTCTGGGAGGTATGCCCTGGCCTGAGGTATCTTCTATGAGGTGGAATTATCGCTATGTGAAAGTACGCATCCTTCAAGTCGAGGGCGGCATACCAGTCTCCTGGATCCAATGAGGGGATAATGGAGGCCAAAGAGACCATGCAGAACCTGAGTTTCTTGATGAACTTGTTGAGTTCCCATAGGTCCAGGATGGGCCTGAGGCCACTATTGGCTTTCGGTATTAGGAAATACTGGGAAAACAAACCCTTGCCACTTTGCTCCTGAGGAACCTCTTCCACTGCCCCTACTGAGAGGAGTGAGTGCACTTCCTGTATAAGAAGTTACTCATGAGAGGGGTCCCTGAAGAGGGATGGGTGAGGGGGGTGGAAGGGTGGGAAGGCACCGAATTTAATGGAATATCCCCTCTCTACCATGCAGAGCACCCAGCGGTCCAAGGTGACATGGGACCAGAAAGGGGACACTCGGGACAAAAGGTAAGAAAGACTGGATGCAGTTCCAGTACTGGTGCGCAGTCCTCGTCTGCACCCTCAAAAGGCTGGTCTGAGGCCAGGCAATGGCTTGGGCTGGCCCGAGCCCTGGCCTGAGGAGGGATGCTGCCTCCTTCTATCGATCCTATTTCTCCTACAAGGAGCGTCCTGGCAGTTTTGAGGTTGGTAGAACCTAGAGGGAGGTTGTGGCCAGAAATGCCTCCATTGAGTGGCTGGTGGGTCTTTCAGACTATGGAGTCTTTTCTCCGTCTTATCGGAAAAGAGGGCTGAACCCTTGAAGGGGAGGTCCTGGATTGTTTGCTGAACCTCATGGGGCAGACCAGAGACCTGCAACTAGGAACCCCTCCTCATTACAACCCCCATAGCCATAGCATGTGAGGCTGCATTTGGTGCCTCTAGTGCAGCTGTAGGGAATCTTGGGAGACCAGCTTTCCCCCCTCCACCAATGCCGAGAACTCTGCATGAGTGTCCTGCGGCAGTAGTGCAGCAAACTTTGCCATCGCAGCACAGGCGCTGTGTGAATATCTGCTCACTATGGCCTGTTGATTTGCAATGCAGAGCTGTATTCCCGTGGTGGAATAGACCTTCCTGCCAAAAAGGTCAAGTCTTTTTGCCTCCCTGCTCTTAGGGGCGGGTCCCTGGTAGCCCTAGCACTCTCGCTGATTGGCTGCATCAACCATCAGGGAGTCGGGGGGGTAGGAGGCTAGGGGTGTGTATAAATACTCATACCTTTGAGAAGGGACAAAGTACCGCCTCTCATTCCTCTTGGCTGTAGGGGCCAGAGATGCAGGGGTGTGCCATAGGGTTTTTGTTGTCTCAGTAATCGTTCTTATTAAGGGCAAGGGGATTAGAGAGGGACCAGAGGGTGAGAGGATGTCAACAACAGGGTCAAAGTCTTCCACGACCTCCTCCGCCTGTGTGCCCAGGTTCTGGGCAACACCACATAACAGCTGCTGAAGGACCCTGTTATCCTAGAGCTGGGGCTGTTGACGTCCCTGCCACAGCTTCATCTGGGGAGGATGAGGAGGAGAGGCCTGGCAGCGGGCCCTGCTCACTCCCTTCAGCACCCCATGGGTCCCGCAACACACGGTATTGCTGAGCTCCTAGGTCCGAAGCATGCGGTGCCAGGGCAGCTGGGGGCAGAAATACTGCTGCTGAGGCAGGTGGTGCCAAAGTTGTTGGTTCTGGCAGTGCCAATATCGTCGACGCTGGTGGTACCGATGCTGCAGCCGCCAGCAGTGCCGCTGATGGGAGGGTCGGTCCCAGGGGACAATGGTGGTGCTGGCCGGGGGACGAAGGATGCAGAGGACACCGACCTGGACCTTGGGCCCAGACCCTGGACCTGTCCCTGGTGATGCGCTCAGGGTGTCCAAAAGGGCCACTGTGTCGAAGGCTGCCACTGCTAGGTAGTGCTGGTGGTTGCGGCAGGATCTGGACCACTGGCTCCTGGTCCTATAGGAGAAATAGGATTCCGACTCAGACTTCAAGGTCTCTGAGTAGGAGGACCATGGAGGAGTAGTACTCTAGGCTGCCGGAGAGCAGTGCTGAGAGGTCGGGGACCAGTGTGGCTCCCCTGCATGGGTGGGCCGTGCCAGGGAGAGGTTCGCCGGAGATGGGGATCGGCGCGCCATCATCGCTGCTTTGCTCCTTGATTGGAACTAGAGCCACGCAGTCACCAGTGACTTGTCTCTCCTCTGCAGGGAGGACGGCGCTGAGAGCCATATAAGATCCTTGGCTACCTCGAATGCCTCCGGTGTCAAGGGGAGCTAGAAGTGATCACCTTGGCAGTCCAGGGACCGTTGAGGGTTCAGACTCAACTGAACCCCAGATGGGACAGGAATCAACCAGACCCTGGAGGGCTGGAGAGACGAGGTGGCCTGACTCGAGATGTGCTTCGATGCCGCAGGTCCTTTGGTCTTTAGATGGGGAGAGCGACCCTTTTCTAGCCTTTTCTTCTTCTGTGGCACCGGGGACTGAGAACGGTGCCAGACAGAAGAGTTTCTTATGAGTGGAGCTGTGAGTCCTTAGGGTCCTTCCCCGGGACCAGCTCGCTCACCGTCGGCACCGGAGCACTGCAAACCAATGAGGAAATGCTCGGCGTGGGTTCTATGGACCCCAGGTTGGATTGTGGACGGAGCGCCACTTCCATTAGCAGGATCTTGAGCTTTTGATCCTGGTCTTTAAGGGTCCTAGGGAGAAATCCCTTGCAGATCCTGCACTTGTCCTTTTGGTGGCTCTCCCCAAGGCACTGTAGACAAGAAGAGTGCGGGTTACTCTTTGGCATAAACTTGCCATAATCCTCGCAGAGTTTAACCCCTGGGGACCAGGGCATACCCCAGAACTGGGGAAAAAGTTGTTGGTGGGGGGAAACCCCAAGAATCACAACAACTACAATAACTAATAACTAACAAACTATTTAACAATGAAGACTGAAGTGAACACTGCCAAAAGCGCTTGCAATGCAAGAGCCACAGTTGTTCCAGCTAGCTGTCACCGGTGGTAAGAAGAAACTGAGAGGGTGCGGGGGTCGGCAGGGCCCTATATTGGGTGCCATGAAGGCATGACTCCAGGGGTGCCCATGCTGACCCTACGGACGCTGCTAAGGGAAAAATCTTCTGCTGGCGTGCACACGGCACGCACGCACACCTGATTGGAATGGTCATGAAAAAGCACTCGAAGAAGAACTTGTCTTCAGTGATAACAAGAACTAGTTCCAAGATGGAGAAAAGCGCACAGAGTACTCCTCTTTTGTTGAATGTGAAACTGAGGCAGAGACTGGGAGATAAACGGGAGTCTAGTTCTTATGCCCCTGAGGGCATTCTGCGCCCAAAAATTAAAAATTCTGTGCCAAAAAATTAAAATTCTGCATCCATTTTAAAATTCTGCAAGTCTTATTTGTCAATAAATAAATGCAGAGGTTCCAGCATGGCAGTGGGGAGCACAGGCCAATGGCTGCATGAAGGTGGAAGATCACCCTGAAGCCACCCTAGCCCCAGGACATGGATTCAGCGGTGAGGCTGCATCTGACCCTGACACAGCACAAGGCCTGGGCCTGCCCCAGAAACTCTGGGGCCCTGGCCCTCTGCACCAGGTGTGGGCAGGGAGGCTTAACCAGGCAGGATCCAAGTGTGAAGGAGCTCAGTGTGAGGGGATTCAGGTGTGGGGTGAGAGGATTATGTGTGGGACAATCTGGGTACAGGCAGCTCAGAGGCGGGGTCTAGGTGTGCGGGGATCTAGATGCACAGAGCTCGTTGGAGGGGTTCCAGGTGCAGGGGCTTCCAAGTAAAGGTGACTGGGGCTCAGTGGAGGTGTCTGGGTATCTCTGCATGGGGTTCTGGGTGGGGGTCTGGGTGCAGCTAGTTCAGGGTCAGTGGCATGGGGGTCTGGATGTGGGGCTCAGAGCGGTGCAGGGGCTGGGGCATCAGGATGGGGGTTTGAGTGGGGGGGGCTCACTGGGAGGTGTGCAGGGTTAGGGTTGCAGGGGGTGCAGGGGGAAGAGGTCTGGAGCCAGGGGGGCTGGGTGCAAGGAGGCTCCGGATCTAGAGGCTGATGTTCAGTGGGGTGGGGTTCGGGTATGGAGGGCTAGGGGGATTCTGGTTGTACCAGGTGAGATTTGGCAGGGGTGTCTGAGTATGGGAGATCCGGATGCATGGGGGTTGGGTGGATGGTGGAGTAGCTCCCCGTACAGTGACCCCTCCCCCCATCGCTGAGGAGCGATGGGGGCAGCAGGGGTGGATGCTGAGCTTCCTACAGCTGCAGGAGGTTTCTGGGGGTGGGTCTGACAAAGCCCCAGCCACTCCTTTCAGGGGAAGAGGAAGTCCCGCCCTCTTCTGCCTCCAGCCCAGCCAGGACGAGCAGCTGATCCTGGCTCCGGGTAGGAGCCACTGGCTGGGGGTGTCCCCAGACCAGCAGAGATTTACCTCTCCGCCGGCTGCTCTGGGTGCCCGAAATGATGTACCTACACTGCTTGGGAGTGGTGTGTGACTGTTCTTGCAGCTTCCCTTTATTTCCCTGTCAGAAAGTCATTTTTCTGCAGGGAAGCAAAGAAATCTGCGGGAGACATGAATACTGCACATTCACGGTGGTGCATAATTCCCTCAGGAGTAGTTCTTCGAAGAGAAAAGGACTCTGTGGATTGATGGTGCCATATTTTCTTCTTTCAATCTGTTGACATCAAAAAATAATGTTGTGGAACTGAGGCCAAAGCCCTATCTGGTCTAGCAGATGTTTCTGATACTCTCTCAGCACTGGGTTTCTGAAAACCCAAGAATACATCTTTGAAGAAAAGCCCGAAGGTGGTTGTGAGTCTGTCTTGGAAGCTGTAGGTTGTTTTCCATAAGCATGGATTACAGATGAAACGCCACACCCAGGTTGTAACTTTATGCAGATGTGGCACAGTCTAGGTAAATGTCCCTTAACAAAACTTCTAGATGACTGGGTATGGAGGTCAGAGACTAGGAAATAAACTGTGAAGTAGGCATTCTTTAAACTTAGTCCTTTTTGTTTTCTTCCAGGAACCCCTCTTCCTGTAAGGATGATGGATCCAAAGTAGTTCCCAACTAAGAAAATGATTTTCTTTTTTTAAACAAACAGTGTTAAACCTATCCTAGTAACTATTAACAACACTAACTATCCTACTACAGGAAAAAACAGACAAGATGGTCAACAATCTAGAGATGGAGAAACCCATCACATCACTGGTTCCTTCTAGCTCCGGGTGCAACATGTACCCCTGCCCCTCAAGGTCCAAGCTTTCCTCTGAGCTTTGGTGCTCTGCACAGACCCACTCTACAGGAGTGGGGACTTGTATGGACAATACTCAAATATGCGATTTTGGCTTAAAACATAGTTCAATATAGAATATAAGAAATGAAATGAACAAAAGCACTTAATATATTCATCAGTTTTGACATTTAAAACTACAAAAACCTTTTGCGACAAATGCAAGATCTTGGAAGTATGGGAACTGCAAAACACTACTATACTGAGATGTGTCAAACTGCCTCAGTCAAACTTTTGTATCTGCGAAGGTTATCTGAATCTTTGTGAGCTGGGAATTATATTCCAGGCTGTCTCTGGAGCGAGTGAGTGGCTCCGGCTAGAGCCTGGCTGATCCAGGGCTCCCAGCCGGGCTATGCCTGCCCTACTCAGAGCCTGGCTGCCCCCGCTCCCAGCCCAGCTACTGCTTGGACTCCCTGCTTGGCTGCTGCCCCAAGGCTCCTGGCTCCCCGCAGGGAGCCCTGGTGCTGCCCCCACCCCCATCTGGCACTTGTCTCCCTGGGGCTCCTGGTGGGGACCTCCACACCCTTAGTCCGGGTGGCTCCCAGGCAGCACCCAGGCTCCCTGCAGAGAGCCTCTGGGCAGCACTCGGGCTCCCTGCAGAGAGCCAAAAGGCTCTGGGGAGCCCACAGTGCAGCCTGGCTAGAAGCAGGGAGGGTGCAGCCTGGCAGCTGGCCAGAGGTTCCCGGCTTCCTGCGGGGGGTGGTGGTGGTGGAAGAGGGGAGGAGCCAGGGAGCCCAGGAGCCACTTGGACTCCAAGCATAGAGCAGCAGCTGGGTGGGGAACCGAGAGCTCAGGGCAGCCGGGCTCTTGGTGGCAGGGAACGGGAAGCCAAGACCTGAGGGGAGAGCCAGCCTCCTGGAGGAGGGGACTGGAGAGCTGAGAGGGCAGTCAGGCTGCTGGTCGGGAGCTGCGTGTGTTGCTCAGAGCCTAGGCTATCAGCCCCCCACACTGCCCCTTTTCAATCTGTGGAAGCAGTCCTGGTGAGGATGCACACCACCACCAGAAGAAGGGCAGTGTGGACATGAACCACTGCAGTAATTATTGAGGTGGTTGTAAGTCAATCTAACATAGGTCGAATTACATTTCTAGAGTAGACATGCCCTAAGAAAAGCTTTTTGGTATAAATGGGGAGGCTGAACTGAATCAGATGCTCATTTGGCACCAAAAAAATGACATGACTTTGTAATTAAGACAGCAAAACCCTGCTGGAAGGATTTGAAGGACTGAAAACTGCCACAGTCTCCAGGTGGAAGATGGGTGACATCTGGTAAGCTTAGCATTTGTGTAGATTGCTTATAGTTTTATTCTATGTTTTCTCTGTAAGCTATTGCCCTACAATAAATGTACTGTTCTGGTCACTAGCAGACACTATCTTTGTCTCTTCAGAGAGAGAGAATCGCAGGTGCTGCATTAAGATCAGACCTGCTGGGATAAACATAGTGAATTGTAAGGGGTCTGCAAACGTAAAATCCCTGGTTGGGAAGGAGAGGGACGTGGGTCCTTGTTGATAGGGGTCCGATGGCTGAAGGCCAAAGACCCAATGGGGCACCTCACACAGGAGGCAGAGCTGCAGTTAACCCTGGAATTTTGACACATTTCTCTTAAAATGTGAATATAAAACATAAAAAACATAGCAGGGAACAAGAAGTGATCTTTTTTATAGTAATAAAATTTATAGTCCAGGATCCTTGAAGGGTTCTAAATCAACTCCTGGGACCATTCACAGATGGCCTGCTGCAATGAAACAGCTGTCACCCAATATTACAAAATTATGGAATCATAACAAAGCCCAGAGTTGTGCTCAAATTAAAGTGCAGGTGTGGAAAGCAGCAGCATATGCAATACAGTAAAATAAGAAATCTCTTTTACATGACTGAGCTAATTTCCTTAAAACATTATGATCTATATTACAACTGCCATCATGGCAGAACTTACATAAATATTCTTCATATCCGCCACCTGGCACCTCACTGTATAGAACTCTTCAGCAGTCTGACTGACATGCTCACAGTCCTCAATGAAAATAGCAAAACAGAAAAGTGGTAAAGGAAAGTCAACGAATTATTCTGATACATTAAAATGGGTATTCTAATCTTAGAATGAAGTGGGCAGGAAAGAAAGTGATACTTACCAAAGACACAACATTGTTTGTAATGACCCCTCCAAATAAAGTTTTCACTGTATTTTTCTGTGAATAAATGAACGAATTCTGTCAACAAAACTTGAGCAAATCTATAGCTTTAAGAGCCCCCATTTGTAGCATGTTTTAAGAACTCACCAATTCGGGAGACATTTCCTCAATTTTTGTTATCAGATCAGTGAAGAATTCTGTCATGTCTTTTTGCTCTCCAGTGTTAAGTGGTTGCTTATCCATGGTGTAGGTTTTACAGAAAGGCCTTGGATTGTATGCCTTACATTCACTTTCCTTTTGGGGGGAGAAAAGACCCCCAAAATTATATATGAAAAAACCCAACTTTAAAATAAAATGTATATAAAAACATGAATACAGTTAATATAAAAAATATAATATGATAAAGGAAATTTAAATGCTTCTGAAAAAATTAGCTACCAAATTGTTTCAAAATCACTAGCAGAATACAGGTGTACCATTAATATTACAAATAAATACTTATTAAAAGTAAAATAAAAGCATTTCAATAGAGAGTTGATGATTCACATTTTGTGGATCTGTTCAGATACCAAATACAGTATTAGATAAGCATATGTCAGATAGCAGATATTAAAAGCTTGATCTTGAGAAATGTTTAATCCTCAGTCTTTCTTCTCCAGGGGCAAACAACATATCATATAGAAAGAACGAGGAGTACTTGTGGCACCTTAGAGACTAACAAATTTATCTGGGCATAAGCTTTCATGGGCTAAAACCCACTTCATCGGATGCATGCAGTGAAAAATACAGTAGGAAGATATATATATACAGAGAACATGAAAAAAATGGGTGTATTTTCCACGGCATGCATCCGATGAAGTGGGTTTTAGCCCACAAAAGCTTATGCCCACATAAATTTGTTAGTCTCTAAGGTGCCACAAGTACTCCTCGTTCTTTTTGCTGATACAGACTAACACGGCTACCACTCTGAAACATATCATATAGTTCACTGGTTCAAAATTGTTTGACAGACATCTATGTTAATGTTATTTTGACCAGATTTAAGGATCTCCATTATATATAATGTGATTGTGAAGAATGTGTTGCATATGGTGTTACTATGTATGTTGGAGGTTTGGGGGATTTAATTATAGCAAAGAGTTTTGTCAGTGAAAGTGGTAAAAATGATGTGTGATGGTTAAAGGTATGTTAAAGGAAAAATGCCTTCATTGGATATTTCTTGCTTTTTAAGAGCCAATTTAGGAGCACGTAACCTTTAACCTCTGGGATCACATGAGGAAGGAGGGTCCCAGGCTCCAGCCCAAGCCCAACGTCTACACCATAATTATACAGCCCCATAGCCCGGGCCAGCTGCAACTATTTAATTTCAGTGTAGACATACTCTCAGAACCCCTACAGGGTACATGGAGGGCATGCGCATTAGAGCTGAGGCACAGTGCTTAGATGGTATACATAGTCTTAGATGGTATACATCAGCACTGTGCTTTAATGCAAGGTTGTTTAGTACCACAATTGTGCTCTCAGTGTTAAAATTTTCTTAACTTTAAACATACAAATATTTAAATATACAAATTTTCTCTACTGCCTATTTAATAATATTGGGTACAAATACATTTATGATCCATAAACTTACAAAAACATAGGGGACTTTCACACTTGGAGCTGGGGGTGAGATTCCCAGCTCGAGGAGACAGACTCGCGTTAGCTAGCATGCTAAAAATAGAATATAACTGCAGCAATGTGATCTGTGGAACTGGCTAGCTGCCCCGAGTACATGACCATGCAAGATCCTAGGCATCTACTCAGGAAAGCTAGCCCACACTGCAGCTCATGCTGCCATAGCTACATTCTATTTTTAGCATACTAGCTTAATGAGAGCTAGCACAAGTCTGTGTCCTCAAGCTGGAAACTACACTCTAAGCTCCAAGCGTAGACATACTCATACAGAGATAATTTTTATCTTCTTCTTCTTCCCTTCCACCCCTCCTCCCTCTTAAGTGCTTCTCAGAACATACCATTAAATATGTAAACATTTTCTGAAGTTCTAGGAGAGTGGTCTTGTGCTTCATGTCCTCTGAATACTAAAAAAGATACATAAAATAGGATTACAACTTTTTCTAATTTTTTTGCTTAGAAATCTCCCCAAAAACCGGCACTGAAAAGTTATAGAACAATTAGCCCAATTATTGCATTTCTCTTTACAAAAAAAAAAAAGAATAAAAAATTTAATGATACTTTATTTTAGTATAAATGACAGTCGTAATGATCATATATATTTACATGCATATGCATGCAAGCACACACAATGTGCATGTGTACCTATTCCCTTTTTTTTTTTTTTAACCTAAAATACTACCACCTCATTTTCTGCATTTTAGCACATTATTTCACTGGAAACCTAGATTACTTTCTGATAAATGTAGTTTACAGAATGGTTAGTACTTTCTAAAAATTCATGCTAGCCAGACGCCCCTGGATCCCAGTGTATGAATCCAGTCTTCATTAAAATAAAAACAAAAAAAACCAAGTATTCTTAAATTAGGAACTACTACTTCTTTCATTCAGTAATGACATAAAGGTAGATGGCTCCCAATGGGTGACTCCAGGATGGTGCTGTAATGGGCTGGAGTTCTTAAAGGCCTTATCCTCTAATTACTAGTGTTCTGGTGAGTGGCCAAGGAGCTTCCTCAGTTTCCAGCAGGGCAATCCTGGCTGAACTGTGGTTAGGTGGAATCACAGAATATCAGGGTTGGAAGGGACCTCAGGAGGTCATCTAGTCCAACCCCCTGCTCAAAGCAGGACCAATCCCCAACTAAATCATCCAAATAGCAGCTGACAACAGTGGCTCAGAGGAGGTCCTTCATCAACACTGATCAGAAAGGAACTAGAAGTTAGAGCCATAGATGCCATCCACATCCTATTAACTTCAGGGAGCAGAATGCAATGTTCCCTGTTGCAACCAACGGGCTCACAACTTTAATCTATTAAAAGTATTTTTTAAATATTTATTTATGCTAGCACCCACTCTATCTAGGGCACTTTTCAAACATTCAAGATAGTATCTGCTCCATGGAGCTCACAATTTTAAGGACAAATAAGTAAAAAGAAGTAAGAGAAACAGGAATGATAGGCTGTTTATATACAATTTACATAAAAGTCAATTTAATTCACAATAATCTATGGGTGTAGCATGCTAACAGCATGGATTTAAGAGTGGGGATTTATCACAACTGTGCTTTAAAGAACTATCATATTTTGTATTACAAATATTTAGAAAAAAACACATCTCTTTGCACCTTAGCCACTAACAAAAAATTATCATTTGATCATAATGAAATAATTAATAGCATAGTATGCATGTTTATAAAGGGAACACTCATTAAAAATAAAACATGAAATCATACCTTAGCAGTAAAAATGGCTTGTCTAGCCTCTGGTATCATATACAGCTGCTGAATAGTGGATGCCAAGTAACAAGTTGCTCCAAGATTAGTTAGACCAACAAACCTGCATTCAGCTCGAACATCGTCATGTGGCCAATAATCCCATTTGTAAGGCGCATGGGAAGCTGGAAAAAGTATGAATTACAAAAATAAATCAACTCAAAGTACATTTTTACAAAGACAACAAAATACATAATTACAAAACATTATGCCTTTCATTAAGATATGTTTATATATTCTAGATTTACAGACATAATGAACCAGATTGTGCGTGCACCTTGAGCATGTGCATGGGGGGACAGAATGAGCACAAACAGGCCCTCCCCAGAAGTCTGAAGCACAGCTGCAGTCCCCACATTCTCCTGAGTGCAGGACATGCTCTCTCCTAGGGTGTCTGCATTGCTGTCGGGAACTGTGATTATACCACATGTAGGTTTGCTAGCTTGCTAAGACTAGCAGTGAAGCTGTAACAGCATGAGCTAGCCACTGAGTACATAGCTAGGTCCCAGGCAGGGTTGTACTCAGGTGGCTAGCCCATGCCACAGCCTAAGCTGCTACAGCTTCACTGCTAATTTTAGTGAGCTAGGTTGCTCAAAGCTAGCTTGGAAATGCTTAACATGTGCTGCAAATCATACCCCTGACTGCAGTGTAGACATACCCCTATAGTGGCCTCAGGATGGCTAGCCAATCCAAAGGAGAAAGGCAGTAGTAATGGCTCACGCATCCTTTCCCACCTCCTTCACTGAGTAGCAGCGCTATGTGGAGGTGCAGGAGAGAATGCCTGTTGCATCTTCTTTAAAACTGTTGCAAGAGATATACTATTCATGTGCTCTGGGAGGCACTGTGACTCCTTACAAGCAGAGTGTCTCAAGGTTTGTCTGCACACGGATAAAAACCCCATAGCTGGCCTGGGTCAGCTGACTCGGGCTCGCAGGGCTTGGGCATCTGGCTCCAGCTTGAACCCAAATGTCTAAATGTTTTTGCCCCCAGCAGCCTGAGCCCCACGAGCCCAAGTCAGCTGACCTGGGTCAGCCACAGCTGTGTCACATGCTTTTATCCCCCTGTAGATGTACACTTAGAGCTCTACCTGTGGTAATGGTGCTCTGACAGCTCCCCAGACTGTATCATAAAGCCACAGTCTGGCCCAAAATAGTACACATAGCATAGTTTTCCATCAGTAACAAAGGAATTCATAGATTATAATTATGTATGTTAAGAGTCTTTCATACCTACCAAAGTGTTTTCAAAATATTATTCACTTCTCTTATAGAAATGTATTTCTGGAAAGTTACGGATATTAAGAGAGTCTGTTTTGTATGACGAAAAATTTTCAGCAGGCCTCTGAAATGAACTTAGGAAATCTGCAAGTGTACCCATTTGTGCATGCAAACAGATGTGCTTCAAAATGCCAACTTTGGCACACACAAACTGATGCGCTTGCAAATATTGTGTGTGCATTTTGCAGACTTGCTGAAAGGTGGCCCTTCTAGTATCCTCATAAATATAAAAAGGCAACCACCAAATGTAGCATAATTGTGAAATGTTGTCTTTCCTATTTATGACAAAAAATGTGTGATAAAATATAAAAAATAGGGGACATATTATAAAAATATGGATCTCAGTCTAATTCAATTTCTTAAATTGTGTGTTTTGGCCCTGACTGCCTCTAACTCCTATCACTTATTGATGCCTTAGCTAAATTTTCTGGAAACAGCACATCTTATCTGTCTGACGGGAAATGCAGTCCTTAATATACTGTAGGATATACTTCCTTTGCCTTGCCCTCTCTGTCTTATTCTTTTTTCCTTCCTTCCTCTTCTCTCTCTCTTTCTCTAAACACGCCCAGCATTAGCTATTAGCTTAACTAATTGACAGTAAAAAAGATGCCAGTTGTTTAACACCTAGCCCTCTCCTCACACACAGACACACTCAGACATACTAGCAACTCAAACCACTCACACAAACACCAGCTACTGGGACTTTCCAACATACACACCAGTCATTCACACTCAGCTTTGTGTCACACTTGGAAGGGAGTCAAACTGAGTCTGCACCCAGAGGCTCCTACTACGGATTCTTCTTGATGTAATAAAGCAATGAACCTGTCCATGATTCATATTTTTAATAGAGTAAATGTAATGTTAAGAATGAATTACTGAATTGCATAAATCCCGCATCTTGAAAAGAAGGCTTAGCTGGTTACAGAGTGACATCAAATGCCAAGATAATAAACATATCAAGCATGATCACAAAGGCAAGTGAAAAAGGTAGCCAGCATTTAAGGGTGGAAACCTTACTGGAGAGAAGTTGCAAAGATGAAACAGAAAAACAGAATAACTATTTAGCCACAATGCTGAATACAAACTTGAATGAATTTTGTGACAGATCTATGGGAATACCACTTTTTTCTTGACAGTGGGGGAATTTCTGCTATAGTAAAGCCAGGCACACCAAAGAAATTTAAATGCTACAACAGAACTAGGGGAAGGAGAACCAAAGGGGATGTGATGAGTGACCTAAAGGGTCAGAGAGAAGAGACAGAGAATGCACTTTCTGTAATGTTAATCTTCAATGTCTAATCCAAGATATGCCTATACAGTGTAAGACTAGTACTGTTTTAATCTGACAGTCTCTCTCTCTTCTTAACACATCTTGTTCTGTGATATGGCTGCCAACAGTCTGGATCAAGGGGTGAGTTCTATCTGCCAGTCCGGCAGGTGGTAGCTAGTCCACACAAAAGATTTTTACATCTAGTGCATTCTTTGTTTCCCAGCTTGCCAGCAGGCTTTCTGCAGTTGCTCTCCTGCCTTGCCTTTCTGGCTGACATGCCATCTTTCTTCCAGGCCACCGCAGAGCTCTGGAATAGCATGCAGCAAAGAATAATAAAGGTGATTTCATTCCCAAAAAGCTTTAGGGAAAAAAGGCTAAAAATGCACCTCTTGAGTGTCCTCTCTTGGCAAATTTCAGCAGCAGGTCCATTCTGCCCGTTTGCCCAAAACCATGCCCCTCCACTGTCTGGCTTGGAACTGCAACAGCTATGGCCAAGCAGTGACTGGCAGAATTCTAGACCAGAGAACTGGGTTTTACTTCAGCAGCCACCCTGGATAACGAGGACATGCAGAACAGCTTTCAAGTACAACTGGATACCCAAGAACAGGAGCCTCCAGGAGTTCCTGACCTCAGATAGGGGGTCACAGGATCATATGCTGGAGAGAAAAGACAATCAAATCTCTCTTGTGACACCCTCTTTATCACAATGGAACGATCTTTATCTTATTAGTCATTACCTGAATAAATACTGCCTTTGCTGTCTCCATACTCTCCCCAACAAAGAACCTTTCCTCCCTTCCAAAAAATGCCCCCAAAACTTCTCAAAAGAGTTCACCCTCCCCAGCAAACACGCTTTCTGTCCCTTTCCCTATCACAAGGGATCTCTTCTCTGCCACTAAGGGGAGGAAAAGCCTCATCTTTCATTTCCATTCCCTCTCAGACAGGAAGTCTCCCAAAAACCTGAGCTGGGATCAGACCAGCAAGATCAATCCACTATGACAGAGTCCCTTCCACTTCAGATAACTACAACAGGGTCACTTCAGGCGAACAGAGTTACTTGGTGTCCCACATAAGAAACACTGTGGAAATCTCTCTGGTGGAACTCCATCTTCAAAAGATATAGGAAGGTTCCCTATTTTCCTCCAAGTCAACCCCGCAGAGTTGAATCTGTCTTTCCACAAGCTTTTGTGAAGCTGGTAGAAACAAAGTGTGCTTCTCCTGATTCTGTTCCCAAGCTGCGTGAATACTGCTTCAGGTTCTATGAGATGAACCCTGATTTCTGCAGTGCCTGGTAGTCTCACACCACAGCAGATCATTCTAGGTGCTCAGATCTGCTTCCACATATTAATGTATCCCTTCACATCCCCTGGTCAGGAAAACAAAAAAGGCTATTAAATGATCATTTGAGCTGCGTAGCATTCAGATCAGTATCACAATCCTCTTGCACTTCTAGAGTACCAATCAAGTGGCTGACTGAGAAGGAGACAGGTTGTTTCCTCCGAGCTGCCCCCCTTGGTATGCAGGAACCTTGCAAGGGGGCTTATCTCTGTTCCTGCGGCCAAAGACATGGCCCAATATTTTAACAGCTTAGGGGCCAATTTAGGGGCATCTAACCTTTGACCTCGTCCCATACGGCCCTAAGACAAGGCAGAATATCCTGCAAACTATTAATCATCCCTACCAGGCCACATGCCCAGATCCCAAAGTCAAGAAAAGAAAAAAGGGGTCTTACTCTAGGTACTTCATAGTCCACAGAAGCTGAGAAGATCCAAGATCTAAAATGACAGGTTTCTGAGTAGCAGCTGTGTTAGTCTGTATCCGCAAAAAGAAAAGGAGTACTTGTGGCACCTTAGAGACCTAACAAATTTATCTGAGCATAAGCTTCATCAGATGAAGTGAGCTGTAGCTCACGAAAGCTTATGCTCAAATAAATTTGTTAGTCTCTAAGGTGCCAGAAGATCTAAAATGAATTACTTTGTCAAATACCACATGGATTCTCTCCACTCAAGGCTATCAGCTGTAGAATTCAGATAACTATCTGGCATCCACTGAAATTGAGAACTCAGATCCTCATATTCCAGACCAGAGGTTCTGCTGCAGGCCATTTGCACTTCCAGTTTAAAGCTCTAATCTTCAGAAAGCATCATGATTGTCACTAAGGACTAGGATCTGGGCCCAATGGTCCAGAAAACTTCAGCAGCAGTACACATGACCTGACAACATGTAGTTACCTTGGTCTGGTGGCAAATGAAAATACGGCTCTCCTCCCCAGAAACTGCTGTCTCTTAGGAGCCATAATTAATATGGAAGACACACAGGTAATTCCCTTCCCCTGATTGAACTCCTCCATCTCAAGGCCCCAATTCATCCTTTTGAGCTCAGGGAGTCAGCAGCTATCCAGTTGTACATGGCCTGGCTGGAGGCTCATCTACTGTGAAGACCTGATGGAAACTGCTAAGTTCCCTTCTCAATGTCTGCTTGAGTATATGTTAGCGTCCCATGTCACTCCTCAAGAGAGGAAAACTTGGAACATCTAATTCCTTCCCTTCAAGCAATAAAAGTTTCTCTCATTTGGTGACAGGAAAGCAGAGTTTTCTCACCATGAAGAGATCCCCACTGCAGGACAACTGGGATCCTCAGTTAATCACAGATGTGCAGCTTCCACAAATAAGGGTTCTTCACAGTAAGTCCAAGGATTGTGGTCTTCACAGGAATGAAACCACACTTCAGCATCCTGGAACTTAGGGTCATCAGGTTGGTTCTTAAGTTCTTGGAGATCCTTCTTTCAGCCATGTCTCAATCAGGTTAGATAGAATAGCTGAACTGGCCTACCTGAATGATCAAGGAAGGCTTTAGAGTATTCCCCTCTAAAGTGAACCCAACATCCTATTACACAGGGAAAAGAAAGACTGGGATCCCTCAATGTCCTACAAGTATCTGGCCATCTGAATGATCAAGGTTATTGGTTGAGCTACAAGGAAATCTATCCAAGGAAATAGTCCCTCTATTAGGAAAACTGTTGTCTGATTCCAGCCTCTCTCGAATAACTTCTTGCTGGAAGAAGGAAGGGTTCGTGAGCCTTGGATAGGGATAGGTAGTTTACCCCCTCTTCTCTTCCCATGATCTCATTCTGGAGAAAATAGGCAGGACTCAGTGCCATCCAATTCCCCTACACTCAAAGTAGCCAAGATGAGTCTTCTTCATAGAGTTCCTTAAGCAGTACCAAGACAGCCTTTGCCAACCAGAAAAATAGGATATCGTATAACAGGGCCAACCCTCCACCATGATGCGATTACCCTCCATTTCAAGAATTGCCTCATTGATGCTCTCTCACCTCAAAACCAGGAATGTTTAATCAGTCCTTGTCATCTTTCTCCACTGCTGAAAGAGGAGCCTATCTTTTTTCCTTTTGGTGCAGATATAATCAAATCTTGGCTTTGAGATTCCCTACCCCTTCCATTCTACATTTCTTTCAGGATGGGTCTGACAAAGGGCTCTCTACATGGACCTTAATGTCCAGGCTTCAAATATTCCATAGGAGATCTCGCAGTGGGATCCAACTTCACATCCAGGTTTTTTAAAGCAGTCTCTTACCTGAGCCTGGTAAGACTCTTGTTCCCTCTTGGAACCCAAACTTGGTGCTAGATGCCATAAATTCATCCTCACCATTCTCTCTCTCTCAGTTATAGAAAGTGG
Organism: Lepidochelys olivacea; assembly: GCF_965140295.1. NCBI lineage: Eukaryota > Metazoa > Chordata > Testudines > Cheloniidae > Lepidochelys > Lepidochelys olivacea. The sequence goes on from NC_140413.1 coordinate 191,562,376, forward strand.
TCTTTCTAGTGGCCATCCCTTAGGTATGAGAGCTGAGGAAATTACAGACATTGCTCATGATCCCCCATATATTATTTTACAGAAAGAAAAAGTAGTTTCTCCCCAAGGTGGCCTCAGGTCTTCCTTCTTAACTAGGAGATCTTACTCCCCAACTTTGGGTCTTGAGATTGGAGCTGAACTCATCCAGTGGAATTTCCTGGATATCCAACAAACACTTAAGCTCTGCTTTTTCTGAACATTTCTGCAAGTCTAGGTCCCTGTTTGTACAGTACGAAGGACCTCATAAATCGGAAAAGGTATCTAAACACCTTTTCCCAGTGAATCAGAGCCTACATTCAGCACTCCTATTCGGTTGTAGGCCTCCCCTATTCAGAACTGTTTTAAGTTCATTCTACCCAAACTACCCAGGCTATGTGCTAAGCAGAATATAGAGGCCATTGGTAGACATCCTCTGTCAGGCTGTAATTAACTTCTTGAGTCATTATTGGCTGGATTATCAAGCAACAGTTGCAGTGTCTTCAGTCAGCAAGTTTTTAGAGGGATTTTTTCCCAGCAGCCCTAGGGAGTAGATCCACTCACTTTAATGAGCTCTGACTGGCTGATCTCCTTTCTAACTTGTTCTCCCAGATTCTCCCCTTCCATCACCTTACCCTGGCCCACTTTAGCTTCTCCGTAGTTACTCTTTCCCTTCCTGGGTATGATCACTGCAAGTCATCAATTCGTCCAGATTAATGACAGCAACGTCATTGAAAAACAATTTTGTCTCACCTTATGTTTTATGATGTGGCCACACCAGTTTGGATATCTACCTAGGGTGCCTCAGCCGCAACTGGACTCTGGCTAAGTGACTAGATAATTATCGTAGTATATATAGGCTAACCATCTGCACACCAGGACAATGAAAAACAGGTTGCAAAAATCCTGCTCCCAGGACTAGCTACCATCTGATCAGCTGAGAACTGAGGAGGACAGAAACATTCATTCACAGTAGTGTTGCCATATGAACAATTAGTGAGATAAGAGAAATAGGGTTTAACCTGTACACTACCAAATTCACTCCACACACCATGGTGTCTAACATCTTTTTGTTCCCTCACAGTACCAGATGCTATAAATACCCAATGGAAACGAGGTATAGATTAACAGGAAAATATTTCTAAGATAATATGATTTGGTAATGACATACATGGTAAAAGCCCCCACATAGTGCAGTCCAACCAGATCTTGAGTGGCTAAAGGATTTCTACAGTAGTACTTCCTCCGTTACTACCACCAGTGGAGCTGCACCAGTGATAATGCCAATTGTAGAAAATTTTAAGAAAAATGCTAGCACTGACAAGGCCTTACATTGCAGTAATTATGCCAAGTTGCACCTACCTAGTTTGACTCTTGCGGAGTGTAAGCCCACCAGTTTTATTACACAGTTTCTTTTGTTTTAATCTGATTCTCGGTAGAGACTCTTAATAAATCTTCTTTTTAATTAGACCATTTGAATAATTTTTTAGTTAAAAAAAATTGCAGTGCATCCTTGAAAGGAAGACAATATTATATCTTCACATGAGAGGCAGCCAGGGAGAAAACAGTACCTAGTGCAGGAGCACTTGGCTAAGGCAATCCCCCAGGAATTGCCACTAGCTTCAGTCAGTAGGGGACACAAGGAAATGTGGTAAAGAGGCAAGAACAGGGGCAATGCAGAGGCAGGATCAGATGACCAAAGGCTACATTTGGTGTAAAGATATAGAATCCCCACAGTGAAATAAAAATAAACAACTAAAACCAAAAAGCGGGAAAAGTTTTTTTGTTTTGCTTTGGTTTTTGGGGTGTGGAGAAAGTGTAAGGAAGAGAAACAAGAGGACTTATGACCATATTTTATTTATTTATTTTTTTAAAGAAACAGCGGCTCAGAGCCAAGCAAAGAGATAAATTCCAATTTTAAGATGCTTAGCAAGATCAGAATTGTATCAACGGATCAACAGAATTATAAGGAAAATGGGCCCTCAAAGCTGGGCAGGAGATGAGCAACAGAGAATGGTGGCACCTCAGAAGGGGTTAACCAAACATAGTTTGTACCAAGAGATAGTCCACTTTCATAAGACTGACAGCAATGCAAATGTGGGCTTGCCAAGTGGACCAGATCGATGTGGGGCACCCGAGCAGGAGGCAGACAATCTAGAGAAGACTATGTTAGAGGAAAGCAACAATGAATGCAGTGTCCACAATTAATGGAGGAAAAGCCAGGGACAATATGAGTGGTTAGGATAACTGGAACCTGAAGTGGGAGAAACATCAGCTGGAGCAAGAAAAAAGACTGCAGCTGGAGAGAAACTGGCAGAGAGAAGGTCCACCAGCATAAGGAAAAGCGGCATGCTAAGTGTAAGAGGAAAGTGTGAGAGAGTATGAAATGGACATCAAGGCCAGGATCGGGGTTGGAGAGGATTAACATTAGGCTTCTATTTTTTGAGAATCTTGGCCTAAGAATCTAGATAACCAGTGTCTGAACAGTTCAGTTAAATGGAGACAGAAACAACACATTCAATTCCATATCCAATGTAGATTACAAACTATTCCTAAAATATAGAGATGGGGACATTTTTGGTTTCTTTCAGAAGGCCTTAAGAAAGAGGGCATATAATAGGAAGTCAACAATGGATAAGATGAGGTTTCTAACTTCCTTTCTGAACTGTAAGGTACTGACAATGTAAACCTGGATATCGTGAATTATGGAAAAATTAAGACGGCCAGAGAAACCTGAACTGACATTTCGAGGCTCATAGAAAGAAATTTTGGGGAGCTCAAAAGTGTGATGAAAATTATTATGAATTTGCAAATTAAACAGGAAAATAGCTAAGGAAATAGATAAACAGGAACAGGGTTTCCATTATAGAGAAAGAGTCGGAGCTAACAGGCATGAAATAATTTTATCAACATTGTTATTTAGACTTGTGAGCATGATTGGATATTGACTCCCCAAAATGTTGCACAAGCTGGTAAGATAACTAATCCCTATGAAAACAGCCATGTGAAAACAGAGAAGAAAACCTAAGAGGGAACAGACAGGCAACAGGGGCACAAAGCCTGAACCAGGCAGAGGCAGACATTTTGATCAACCACAGGGAGCAGACTGGGAAGAGATGTTACATCTGCCAAAAGGATGACTACCCCATTAGCCACCAGAGGTCATCTGTACCTCTATAAGGGCAGCTTTCACCTATGAACAATAAAATAAACTGCATCAAGCATCCGCTTGATGAGGAAAGTCACAGGCCATAGCCAACAGAAAAGAATGACATATATGCTATTAAATTCACTCCATGAACAATCTGCATATTTATTGCTTGTCCCCTACCAGGACCAGATGCTCTAAATAACCAATGGAAATGGGGGGAGGGGAGATAACAGATTATATTAATGGGCAAAATATTTCAAAGATATCATTATTTTAAAAATTATGTACATGCTTTTAAAGCCCCAACTGGAGCAAACCAGTCAGCTGATTGGTGGGCAAAGCACATCTACACAAGCACTCCCTCCATTACTACCACAACTGGAGCTGCACAAGTAGCAGTGCAATCGGGGAAAATTTTAAGAAAAATGGTAGTGCTGATAAGGCCTTACTTTATAATAACTTTTCTAAGATGTGCCTACCTATCTTAACTCTTGCCAACTATAAGACTAGATATGTTATGCATAATTTTTTGTTTTAATCTGATTGTGTCTATATAATCTTAATACATCTTGTTTTTAACTAGATTGTGTGTGTCTCAGATTGTTTAGAGGTAAAGTCACTGCAATATGGTCTAGGAAGGAAGAAAGCCTTATGATCACTTGTGAGAGACAGTTGAGTACCTATCCTGGAGCACCTGCCTGAGGGAATCCCTTAATGTGTCAGTATCTAAAGTATATAGGGGACTGAAAGTTATACTCCCCTCCTCATGGGGCAATGCATCAGAGTTAAGTGAAGGTTCTCTGCTCCCAAAAGGATCCATCATGGATGCAAGTAATTCCCCACTGTGACACTGTGCCAGGCTGTCCCAGCATGAGAGTGGGCAGAAGGGCCAACAGAGTGGAGTGTGCACTAAAGGGACACTCTTCTTATCCTTAAGCGATTTTATACATCCAAAAAGTATTACAAAAGCCCAACCCCAAAATGTTAATACTGAAAAATATCTATCTTGCATAAAATACTTACAAAAACTAAACATGAATAAATATTCTTACACTGCATATGTTGTGCCATAACCCAGTTGTGGAGCAGCCTGTAGTTTTCTACAGACCCCTTTACCATTTCTACCAACAAGTCGTAAGCAGCAGCCCTTGAAGAATGTGACTTGCATTTTGGCTGTTGTCTATCTTTTAGACTTGGCAGCAAAAACAGAAGATTGAAGATGTCTCTTAGAAACTCCTGTAAAACAATTCAATCAGTAGGTATATCAGTTTGTACAAATATTAAAAACACTGTTAGATAATTTTATATAGTTTCAAACTTTCTAGGAGGCTTCCTCCATCAGATAAAAACAATTTTAATGTTCTGTAGATAAATTTTGGACTGCAAACTTTGACAGTGTCTCCTTTACACCATCCTCTGTATATTATATAACATAGCAAAAAGCAGTCTTCAAATAATTTGAAGAGAAGCATTGTAAATGTGTTACATTATCATGATGTAAAGATAAATATGTCCACCAAAAAAAAGTTAAGACAAATTATCTGTAGCTCTAGCATAACACTGTTATTTGGCATAAAAAAACAGAAAAAAATTAATGAAGATTGCCAAACATCCATAATTGAGTTATATTCAGGTTTAAGTTAGACTTGAAGATTACTCATGTTATGTAACACTGCCAATTTAAAACATCGTTATTCCTACAAATCATATTAACATAATAGGTCATGTATATTATACCAAAAACAACTGTTATAACACTATGAAATTTATACACTTCACAGTTCTGTACAATTATTTTCTTTTTCTTTGTAAATAAATTAAATAATAAAGAAAGAAATACATACTGATGTTACACATGAAATACACATACTACACAAGCAATGATCAACAGAATTTCTGATATAAAAAGATTGGGTAAAATCCAAGTCAATGACTAAACTTCCATTGACTTTAGTGGGACAGAATTTCACCCAGGTTATTTTAATTTACACTGACAAAACTATCCAGGCACACCTTTAAAAAAAAAAAAAGTGTCTTTGAAAAGGTCAGTTTCATCCATTACTATTTATCCATAAAAGTAATGTATTATCAGTCTGTGTTTTAATGTTCACATACTAAAATTGATTTTAAGTGTCCCACTGCTGTAGATTCAGGTTTTTGTTTTTAAATATGATTTTAATGACAAATGCTGTATTTTAAATAATGCTCCATGAACAAATTGAATCCATGTTAAATGAACTAAAAAGAGAGCAAACAATGGATGTTCCAAGTCATGTTGATATTAGGCAACAGATACACAGGTAGTAATTTGTTACCCATATTTGCCACACCAGATCAGTATGACAAGAAATTCGGAAGGGAGGGGGACGCGGGGGGGCGGAGAGTAAGTCTAAACTTATCCCTGTCCTGTTTTAGTCACATTAATTCAACAACAATAAAATAAAAAAAAAACAAAAGACACATATTACAAGCCCTAGGATTCACATCCCTCTAATAAGATGACCACATTTTTCAAAAAATTACACCACTTTTCTAAATATATAGTAGGGAGTCATAAGTAGGAGGGAAGGTTGTGTGCAGAAAATTTAAGTAGCAACGGAGGAGTGGAGGCTTTTTTGCAAACAGCAAGAGACAGGTTGGGAGTACTTATTAATGAGAAGGGGGAGAGAGTAGAGGTAAAAGGGCTGACAGCTGGTATGAAACAGGCTGTGTGAGATTTTCACAGGATAGTTTGAACAGTTGGCTAATGTGTTAAAAATACACTTTGTAAACCACAAATGCTTGCAGCCAGGAATAAATATTTAGGGAGTGTCTGCACTAGCCTTTACAAATGTGTTACCTGCCTGCCTTTAATTAGCTTCAGGTAAAAAAAAATAATCTAGTGTAGATATACACTTAGGAAGGAGAGGGGACAAGTAAACACTGTAGTGCATTGAACACACTGAGCACTAGTCTACACGACAAAGTTATGTCAACGTAAGTCACCTTGTGTCCACCTATTTGTGCATATGTCTACACTCAAATATATCTCCTGCTGATGTAAGCGCCCAGTTACAGCAATGCAATATCATCATCTCCCCAAATGGCTTTGAGCCATGGTCAATCTACTGTAATCAATGCAACCCAAGCGTAGACACTGCAACGTATGTCGACCCTAATAGTTCCCCAGCAGTTGTCCCACAATGCCCAATACTGACCGCTCTGGTCACAACAGTGAACTCCACCGCCCAGGCATCACAGAGACCTGAAGCCACCCTGTTGCTTTAAAACTCCTGTGTATTTTTGAAATGCCTTTTCCGGAATGCCCAGTTTAGCAAGCACACATAGCAGCTCTTCCTTGCTGTGTTGCAACTGCCCAACCAGACCTGTGGAGAGAAGAGGCTGGGCAGGCACAGCTATGGACCAGTCTTAGAAATGTGGAAATTTAAGGAAGACTGTACATGGGATGCAGGTGAAGGGGTATGACAGGGATCAGCAGAACTGCTGAAGGAAAGTGAAGGCACTGCAACAGGTGTACTACATGGCCACAGAGACCAACAGTTCACCTGGTGACAAGGCACAAACTGCCACTTGAACAGAGAGCTGCATGCCATACTTGTCAGAGATCCCACCAGCACCCTGCAGACGACCCTGGATACCTCAGTGGAGGGCGAGATGGAGACCCCTCCAGCTATACCATGAGCCCAGATCTTTGAGACTCCACCACAATCTAGCCAGCCAAGCACTGGCAAACCCAATCCAGGGAAAGGACTCTCGGTGTGTACATGCATTCTCCCTTAAAATTTTTAAATGTGAAGATGGCAGCCAGCTCAATACCAGGCTATCAGGACACAGGTACCTATTGTTAATTGTTTTACTCATACAAAAAAGAGGTAGAGGTACAACAAACAGAGGAAGAGTTGTTATTGGGGTTTCATTTCCCTGTAGGGTTAAGGAGGGGACCAAGTGCAGTAGTTTGCTTATGTACATAGGCTATTCCTGGTATCTTCCTGAGAGATCTTGATGACACTTTCACAGGGGTAACTCTGCAATCCTTTCTCGATGGTTTCTAAGGATGGCTGACTTATTTCTTCCTCTCAGGTAGGACACTTTTCTATGCCACTTCATGATGACTTCAGCAGCACCACTGCATTAAAGGGACTAGCAGCATAAGGGCCTGGGCAGCTGAGGACGCCATCTGTTTCTGTGCCTTTGTGACCCTCAAGAGTGAAATATCAACTAAAATCACCGTCTGCAGAAAATAGTGCCAGTAACCAGTGCCATTACCCTGTACTTGTATCCATGGAAACAGGGGCCAAATTTCATTGTTTTACACACTGAACAGTTCCCTTATTTCCCTCACCCCTCACCCAGGCAAGCCATCTTCACCATGGCTGCGGCTAGAGAGCAGTGCTGTGCAGAAGTGCTCCAAAGCTTAAGTGTCAGTAAGCATATCTTAATTAAAACTTTTATGAGTAAAAGGGAAGGGAGCTCTGTGTAAGCTCAAAAGCTTGACTCTCCCACCAGCAGAAGTCTGTCCAATAAAAAATATTATCTCACCCACTTTGTCTCTCTAACACTTGGTGTATGTTTGGCTGAAATGGACTAAAATGGACACAAATGTTTTCCACCATTCTAATTTTAAAGCGCTGTTCTGTAAAGTTTTATAAGTTTGCACTGTATTGTTTTTTAATTGCACATTATTTTTGCACTATTTTTGGTACACAATCCATTTTTATTTTTTGGAAATAAATTAATCTTTATAACTTGGTCATATCAACCACAGAACGCCTAGCACTACTCAAAACACAAAACCACAACAGAGCCAGGGAACACAGATTCAGGAACAAACAGCGTAATAATTATAAAAATACAGTAAGCACCATATAATTGATAGGTTCATTAAAAGACAGTTTGATATGCAGAAATGTAGACTCAGCACTACACAATTCCTAACGCCACACCCCCGCTCCCCCGAAATGTCCAACACAGCACATTACTGTGGCTGACCATTAAAGTGCTCTTTCGAGGCCTCCCTCACCCACACAGCTCTGCGCTGAACTGTTCTAATGGCCCTTTGGTCTGGTTGTTCAAAGTCAGCAGACACCACTCCACCCCAGCAGCAATTTTTCCCCCTTTGCTTCACAGATATTATGCAGAACACAGCAGACAGCTATAACCATCAGGATATTCTTTTCACTGAGATCTATCTAGTGAGTAAACACTGACAGCATCCCTTCAATCTACTGAAAGCACAGTCAACTGTCATTCTGCACCTGTTGAGCCAACAGCTGACTCTTTCCTTGGGGCTGTCAAGGTTATCGTATACGGCTTCATGAGTCCCGGGGACCATGAAGTAGGCTGGGTCCTCCAGGACCACTACTGGCATTTCAATGTAGCCAATGGTAATCCCCGATTGGGAAAAAAAACTTACGCGCTTTCAGCTTCTTGAACAGTCCTGTATTTGTAAACATGTGAGCATTGTGCACCTTCTCTGACTAGCCCACACTGATATCAGTGAATCATCCCCAGTGAGCCATCTATGTTTCAAAACAGTAGGAAAAATAGCCCTTTCTGTTGATGTACTCTGTGGCAAGGTGGGCTAAAGTGAAAATAGGAATATGTGCCTTGTATCACCCCACTGCAGTTCAGGAATCCCACAGTTGCAAATCCATCCACAACAACCAGCGCATTACCTAGAGCAGAGGTTCTCAACCTGTGGCCCAATCAATACACAGTTGCGGCCCATGTGACATTCTCAGGGCCATACAGGTAGTATATATATTGTGTGGATGCCGTTCACATAACACATAGAGAGCTGCATATGCAGCTCACAATAGTAAATAGGTTGAGAACCACTGGTGTAGATGCTTCCTACATCAATGGAAGGGGTTTTTCTGTCAATGCAGGTAATCCACATCTCCAAGAGGCAGTAGCTAGGTCGATGGAAGAATACTTCTGTCCACCTAGCCATGTCTACACCTGGGATTAAGTCGACCTAAATACAGTGCTCACGGCGGGAAATATTTTGCAGTCCTGAGTGATGTAGCTAGGTTGACCTAAGTTTTAGATGTGGACCAGGACTAAATAAAAGGATCTTGCAAAAGAGACCTTCTCAAGGTTTGTGAGGAACTGAATACTCTTCTAACTTGGTGATAAAGCACAGGGCACCCACACAGATGTTACATGTCCACTACTACAATCTATAGACTGTAGTAACAGCAACTAATCCCCAGATATGGGAGGCTTTGGTCAGTGCCTTATTCTATTAAGTCCACTGAGTATGGCGCCTGCTACAGCACTAACAACATTACAAAGATTTCTCCCCAGAAATCTTCTAGTCAGAGAGCCACATCCTGATCTCTGAAAAGTACCCTGAGTGAGATCTTCTATAGGTCAATGTACTTAACCAATGAATATTTAGGGAGTGTCTGCACTGGCCTTTACAAATGTGTTATCTGCCTGGCAATTAATGATATTCAGGACATTTTCATGCTTCAAAAATCCATTTTAGTAAAAATTCCAGAAGAATTGGAATACGTGGTTTCTTGGAGTTAAATCCTTTTATTTTGGCACCAATAGGAGAGTTTGTCCAAACTCTTGCACAAGCAAAAAGGGCAGAAGGTCTGCAGGAGGCTAAGAGAGGAATATATCACCTTGCCACTCAATAGCCAAGCCTTCAGACTCAGGTAGTCTGAATAGGAAAGCCTACCTCACTCTCACACTTGAGTACATGAAAGAAGACACTGGGAATTTTTTCTTTTGAGAGGGAAGGGGCCAAGGGTGGGAATTTGTGTAGATTTTTCAAGAATTCTCAACAGATGAGAATGACTCTGGCTGCTGAACCCTACATGCTGAAGACCACAGTTCTACCATTGCAGAGGAGTTTCTGCAGGAGTCTTGCTGCTGTGTAAAGATGGGGAGCTGTCAGCATCTGAGCCACTTCCCATGGAGTAATAAGGATCTATAGACTAGGGTAGTAGTGGGATATCTACCCTTTTGTGACTTGCAAATATTGGCCTTTTGCCCACACTATTTTATTGATTCTGCCATGCTGGAAGAGAGGAGGGGAGGGGAGGAGCTTGGCAGGTGCTCCCATTCAAAAAATGACAAAAAATGGACATGCCTTCACTAGAAAAAAAAAAGGTACATTTTTTAAATGTTTGCTAATGTGTTCAAAATACACCTTTCTTCCTAGTGTAGATATGAGCAGTGTACTCTCCTAGAAGAAGGAAGTCAAAGGAGCAAAAGTACCATTCGCTACTGCCCCAGAACTTAATTTTTAAAAGTTTTGTAACAGGTAAGGTGGCAGCACCAAACCATCACTTTGTTTGTATGAACAAAGAAAGAGAATCTGAAGTGAAGGTGGAAAAGGAGTGGCCATATTTCAGAATCCGCTGGACAAGACTGAGCTGCCGCCAATATTTTTCAAAGAGAGAGAGAGTCCAAATGTATCACTCTGGAGAAAAGTTTATGATCAAGCAAACCTGCTCCAATATGGTTCCTGGTACTTAAAAGGGAAACTGCCCATTTGCTTCACACCAATACAATGAAATAAATAGACACAGGCTATTTTATAATAGGCAAATCAAATAGTAAATTATAACATTTTAAATAGTTTTTTTTTAATTATATTGGTCAAGACTTATTCTCAAATAATATGTTGGGACCCTAGTCATTAAGCAAAAACAAAATTCTGCTTGAAAAATCATCTGTTGTGGCTGCTGCTCTGATCACATTCAGCTCTTCTTCAAACCCCTTTACTGGCTTCCCCTCAACATACATATATCTCAGGTCCTTTTCTTTAGCTTCAAGGCTCTGCACAATTTTACTCCTCTCTCGTTTTCTTTTAGTCCTCTCCTCACTCCTTTGCTTTACCCAAGCTGCATGACCTTGCCTTCTGTGTCCTCCTCCTTCCCCTATTCTCTCCGTACTGTCTTCCAAACTGCACTCTATGCCTTGAATTCCCATCCTTCTGGTTTTCAACTTCTCTTCCTTCAGATCTCTCCTTAAAACACACTTTTCCCAAGAGGCCTATAAACTCTTGTCTTTTCAAAGTATTGTTAGCAAAATGAAACACAAAAAACCCGAAAGCCACATAAATTCATTGTAACAAAATTTGTTCTAATGAGAAGTACTAAATTCAACTCCTTAGTAACTTGTTTTTTTTACCTGTCCTATCCCCCCATCCTTCAACTATTTGCTGTCTACTTAGACCGTACAATCCTCATGGGACAGATTAATACTCATTTAGAACAAAAGTATCACACATACGAGATTACACTAATACGTAGAAATACTGTTATTACTGAAAACTAATATTACATTAGGTAATGCCAAAGTTAGAAAGAGATTATTATACTTTCAGATAATAAAATTACCAGGAGGCATTTTACGTTTCTAAATTAGAAAAAGGGACTTTGAGCTAGCCAAACAGGATTAAATGAAGTCACATATACGGGTCTAATTATTGATTGAAACCTCATCATGGACTTGATCCAAAGCCTAGTGAACTCAATGGAAAGACTCTCATTGATTTCAATGAGCTTTAGATTTGCAGATCTCATGTTTCATATATGCCTCTGTAAATCACTCCCATAGTCAGACCAAAAGTTTGAACAGAGCACTGAAGAGTAGAGCAAAAGTTGTGTGCAAGAGCTTTGCTTTTTTATTTTAGGAATGGAATTCTCAGCCCCAACAAGCCAAGGTGCTATGCAAGCTGGTCATGGACACAGGGAAGGATCACAAACACAAGTCCACTACTTCCTCCATAATCACATCTCATCAGGGGATCTACACAACACGTAGGGATGGAAAGAATAGTATAGCATTAGGTGTCTGTCCATATGTGCAGCTGACTTTCAGCTTTAAGCTACTTTAGGATCTTCTACAGGTGCATGAGATGCCCCAGGATGTGGTCCAGGAAAAACAGGTATCAGTGATTCGTACGAACTTGGAAAAAGCTGAGCAGCCCTGAAAATGCTGATGATTAGATAGCTAGATAGACAGATAAATAAAGGATCTCCAAGAGACAAGAATTTTGTCCTGAGGTTAAAAATGGCTAGAAAGAAAAGTGTGTGTGTGTGTGTGATAAAATATCAAATTAGGAAATATGTTTCCTTCAATCATCATATGACAAGGGAACAGTATTTATGCAACCCCCTACACTGAAGAGAGTAAAACAAAACTTAAAATGAAGTAGTTTACAGTCACAGGAGGTAACGTCAGTTAATTGGTATTTTCCAAGTCCTTTATTCTTACCTGTCCTTCCCGGGAAAATTTAAAAGGTGGTTTGTGTTTAATAACACTCGTTGCAAGCCGCAGGAGTCCTGTAAGACCATCATCTTCTATGTTACCATCTTGATGATCAAGGATTTCTCTGCTACAGAAAAAAAAATTAAGGTCAATATGTCCCATTAAGAATACATAAAATACAAACTTTAAAATAAAATTTACATCCCCAAATCTTACCTTCGAATGCAGTCAGCGAGGTGTCTTGCTAGGGCATCTAAATCAAGCAGCGTTGTCTGAATTAAAAATAAAGGAAAATGGAATACAAATAAAAAATAATCATACATTTTATACGCTCTTGTTTGATTCACAAACCAAACTAAATAACCTTAGTTTGCTGCTATGTATACATTTGAATTGGACTGGATTTTCACATGAGAAGGAGAGGTTACTCACTTTGTTCAGTAACTTGATTTACTTGAGATGTGTGTTGCTGTGGGTGCTCCACTTTAGGTGACCATGCACCCTGCGCTTTTGATTGGAGATTTTTGGTAGTAAAGCCTGTCCAACCCATGAATGTGCCCTACACATCCTTGTGCCCCATACGAAGGCTACATAGGGCTATGCAGGTGAACTGCTCTCAGTTCCTTCTCTACCACAAATTCCCACAGAGGAAACTCTAAAGTAGAGGGGAAGGAGGGCGGGTAGTGGAGCAACCACAGGGACACACATTTTGAAGAACTCCAGTTACTGCACAAGATAAGTAACCTCTCCTTTCCCTGTGGATGCTCCTCTTCAGGTGACTCCATAGCAGTAACCCCCCCTAAGGAGGTGGCAGGTTCAGAACAGTGTCCAGCACTGAAGAAAGAACTGCGATGCCTACTGCAGCATCCAATCTAGAAGCGTGAACTGACACGTAGTGGCTGGAAAAAATATACACCGAAATCCACGTTGCAACTTTGGAGATTTCAGCAACTGCAACATCCTTGAGTAGGGCTACAGACAGACTGTGATCTAGTAGAATGCACAGTTACTAGTAGGGGAGGCTGAGTATCAGCGAAACCACAGGAGGCAATAACGCACCCAGAGATCCATTTAGAAAGTCTGTGTGAAGATATTGGCTCCCCCAGACCCATCCACAATAGAAACAAAGAGTCTAGGGGACTTCCTGAATAGCCTACTTCTCTTCAAGTAAAAAAAGCTAATGCTCTCTTAACATCTAGTGTACAGAAGGTAGCTTCCTGTGTTGTCTGATGGGGTTTAGGGAAAAACTGAAAGGCGAACAGTCTGGCTAATGTGAAATTCAGAAGAAACCTTAGGTCAAAATTTTGGATGTGGTTTTAATGATACCTTCCCCTTAGAGAACACAGTAAATGGAGGGCCTGCCATTAGGGCCCCAATCTTCCCAACCCTTCAAGCAGAAGTGATAGCCACCAAAAAGGCAGCCTTCATAGATAAATGTAACAGAAAGCAGATAACTAGGGGCTCAAAAGGCTGTTTCATGAGACAGTTAAGAACTAAAGTTGGATCTCTAATCTGCAGGAAAAGATTCGCAAGACCTTTCAGGGATCTCATTGTGGTCAGATGGGCAAAAAGCTGAGAAATTGTTATTGCCACTAAGTGAACCTTGATAGAACTCATGGAAAGACCCGATGTCTTCAATTCCAACAGGTAATTAAAGACTGTGGAAAGAAACGACTTGACAGATGAAAGATGGCGGTTACATAAAAGACTGCATCCTCTCCATTTTTGGAGATTACATGCATCCTGTAGATTCCTTCCTGCTATTTAAAACCACATTTTGTACTGCTAGTGAACATGACTCCTCCTGTCCTGAGAACAACGGAGGGACCAGGTTTGGAATTGCAGAACAATCAGGTCAGGGTGAAGCATCTGAAATAGATCCTGAGATAACAGTTGAGAATTGATTGGGAGCCACCATAGAAGGCAAGAGGTGAGTGTGATGAGGTAAGGAAACCAAACTTGTCTTGGCTAAGTTGGTGCAATCAAAGTTACACTGGCTTGGTCCTGCTTGATCTTGTTGAGATCCTTTAAAACAATGGAGTGGTCGATATGCATAAAAAAAAGATCCCTTGTCCATGTAATAAGAAAGGCATCTCCTAGAGATTGGGAATTGAGTCCTCCTCTGAAAGTTCTCCTCTGCAGAATTTGCTGCACTTCACGTTGGCTCCAGTGGCAAAAAGATGACCCTCTGGAAATCCCCATACTAGGAATATTTTGTTGAGGACTCGAAAGTCCAACTCCCATTTATAATTTAGGGAAAAAATGTCTGCTGAGGTCATCCGCCAAGATGTTTTGTATATCGGAAGGTAAGAAGCTGAAATGACTATCAGGATGGCTATGCATCAATTCCAAAGCTTTATCACTTTGGTGCAGAACAAGGGTGAACATGCTCCTGCTTAACCCTGATGACTGATAAAACACATACAAGCTCCATTGCCTATCATGATCTTGAGTGACTTGCTTTTGATTAGGGAAAGAGTGTAGCACCAAGCTTTTCTGACCACTCTTAACTCCAGCAGACTGATGTGCAAGCGTTGTTCTTGTTGTGACCATTTGCCTTGGGCTCTGTGAGGACCCACATGTGCTCTCCATCCCAAGAGGGATGTAAATTGTTATCCTGACCATAGGGGGACTCTGGATGAATGAGATTCCTGCACAAACCTTTAGGAAGGATTCTTCCACCAGGTGAGTGGCTCAAGGACCCAGCTGAGTACAGGAACCTCCTTGTTCAGACTGATTTGTTGGGTATGCAAACTGTCCTGAGGCACACCTGGAGACATCAAAGATGTAACCTGGAGTTTTGTATTACAAAAAACACAAACTGCCATAAGCACCAGCAGTTGCAGACATGTCCTGACTGGAACTTGTGGACTGAGCTGCGTTCTTTGGATAAGGTTTTTCAGAGCGGAGGTTTGTCAGGAGGGAGATAAGCCCTGTCCATCACTGAATCCAAAAACGCTCCTGTAAAAAGGATTGGGGTCAAGGTTTATTTCTCACTTATTTGTAGGCCTAAAGTATGGAACAGTGAAGTTGTTGTTGAACTGCTGACTGCACCTCCTAATATCAGCAGCATTTCAGGAGCCGCTCATCAAGGTAGGGAAACACTGTTTTCCAAGCTGTTGGTGGTGAGCAGCTATGACCCCCATGATTCTTGAGAAAAACCCGTGGGGCAGAAGGAAGGCTGCAGGATACGAGCCGATACTTGTAGTAGTGATTGTGACTGAATGTGAAATGGATGAATTGTTATGTGGAGAAGTAGGCATGTTTGAGGTCGAGAGTTGAAAACCAGTCCTTGGACTCTAGGGAGGGAATTATAGCTGCCAGGGACATTGACTGCATTGCACCTTTAAGCAGGGAGGGGAGGGAGGAGCAGTTGTCCAGCTTGCCGGGGGGGGGGGAAAGGAATAGCACTTTATGCCAGGAGTGGGGGAGCGAGGCTCAGAAGCTGCTGCAAAAGGGGGAGTGGGTCAGTGTGGCAATGCTGACTCATCTTCAGGGACCGGAAGGGCTGGGAAGTTCAAAACAGGAGAGAAGCCCCTTTTCGCTGGACCAGGCAGAGCTGCACCCACCCTCCTTCCCCTTGAGGTGGCAAAAATACCAGGTTTAGCCGGGACCTGCTGTGGGCTTCATGCTAGCCGCTCCTTTATAGGGGGGCTGGGAAGGAATTTTTTCCTCACCACCAGATTTGGCTTAGGTGGAATGGGAGGGGGTTTTCGCCTTCCTTACAACAGTTTCAGGGAGGGTTCTGTTATGGTGAGTAGGGAGGGGAGTTAGGCTAAGATGTCGCAACTCATTATGTAAGTCTGGGGCAGATGTCCAGTGCAGGTGCTCCATAGGGAAAATATACAGGGACTGGATAAATGACTTGGTAAAGGACTTAAAAAGGAGATGCTGGTTAAAGGAGTGAAAGGTGGGGAGAGAGGGTTTGGGGCTTCTATGACTGTTATGGCAGAAAGCCAACCCTCTTTTCTTATAGTCCACCTTAACCCTTGTTCAGGGGTGGGGGTGAGTGGTAAGGTCCCAGCAACGGGTTGGCTGGGGGACCTGGATGGAAAAAGAGGGAGACTGGCAGAAGCCCCCATGGATAGATATTGAATGAAAATGGAGATATCTGCCCTGTACACTTTTATCTGTCAGGTAGTCCCAGACATCTAATAATAAAGTTGCAGCCTGATTAAAACCGTATCAAGTGTCTCCCGCCCTTCTTTTGGTATAGCTGGACAATGTCCTGATTTTCAGTTGTCTGACATACTTGTTCAATTGTCTGAAATCCAGTAAAGGCCTCCAACACCCATTTTTCTTCGGTATCAGAAAATATCTTGGATGATTTGCCTCTGTGTTGAGCTGGAACTGGTCCTATGGTCCCTAGACTTAGGAGCACTGTGATCTCCTGTCTCAGTAATTGATTGTGAGAGGGGTCCCTGAGGAGGGACGGGGAAGGGAGGTCGGAGGGCAGGTAAACTAGATAGTCTAACCCAATGTAATGGCCTCCAATACGCATTTGTCTAATGTCATAGCCTCGCATGCTTGCTCCCATACAGCCAAGAAACTCTACTGGGTGACACGCTTCATTAGGTCCTTGAATTGCCAAAAGTCATCAGCTAAAGATGGCAGTGGTGCGGGGCCAGCTCTAGGCACCAACAAAACAAGCAGGTGCTTGGGGCGGCACATTTCTAGGGGTGGCATTCCAGCACTGGCCATGCAGCCCCTAGAAATGTGCCCCCGCCAGCCCCGCTCGCCTCCGCTCCACCTCCTCCCCTGAGCGTGCCGCCGCCGCTCCGCTTCTCCCCCGTCCCTCCCAGGCTTGCCACATGGCAAGCCTGGGAGGGAGGAGAAGCCGAACAGTGGCGCATTCCGGGGAGGTGGCGGTGATGGAGCGGAGGTGAGCTGGGACAGGGAGTGGTTCCTCTACCCCCCTGCACCGTTAGTTCTTGCGCTCCCCCCCCCCACTCACCTCTGCTCCGCCTGCTCCCCTGAACGCGCTGCCTCTCCCTCACCTGAGAGGGAGGGGGGAGAATCGGAGTGGCGGCATGTTCAGGGGAGCAGGCGGAGCGGAGGTGAGCTAGGGCAGGTGGTTGCGGGGGCGGGGGGGAGCTGCAGGAAGCAAGGGGGGGAGAAATGTGGCATGCCTGGGGGAGGAGGCGGGGCTGGGGATTTGGGGAAGGGCTTGGGAAGGGGCAGAGTTGGGGTGTAGCCGTGGGGCATGAAAAAAAAGTGGGGACTGCCAAATTTTTTTTTGCTTGGGGTGGCAAAAATCCGAGAGCCGGCCCTGCAGTGGTGGCATTGCTATCTTATAAGATAATGAGGAATCAATATTTGTAAGTGGAGTCAGTTCCTTTTCTGTCCTTGCCTTTTGCTCCTCAAAGGAGTCCTCTGCTGATCCAGAGTGGAAGGAGAGATGGACAGTACCAGAGAATGAGGTCTTCTATGTTCCTAATGAGACTGAACCAGGGCCCCTCTAAATTGCTGGAAGTACATTGCCCAGAAGTCCCAATAAGGCCAATAAGGAGGATCATAAGTAAGGCTACAATTTAGTCACTGAGGTCACGGAGTCCATGACTTCCAGTGACCTCCGTGATTTCAGCAGTCAGGAGCTGCAGGGTCTCCTGCCACCAGCAGGGGCCAGGAGCTGCAAGGTACCCCTGCTGCCGCTAGTGGCCCCCACATCTCCTGGCCACTGCGGGCAGTGGGGTACCCCACAGCTCCCACCTCCCACAGGTGGCGGAGAACCTCTGAGCTTGTGTGCGGTGGTGAGGGAACCCCTGAGAGCCTGGCCGCCAGGGGTGGCAGGGGAGAGGAATCCCTGAAATCCCAGGTGGCGGTGGCAGGGGAACCTCTAAGCTCCCGGTTGTAGTGGACCTCTGGAGCTGCGGGCGGCAGGAGTACCCCACAGCTCACAGCCCCTGCAGGTAGTGGGAAAACCCCTGAGTGTCCCGCCACCACAGGCCCCACGAGCTGCGGGTAGTGGGGGTACCCCGCAGCTCCTGGCTGACACAGGAGTACCCTTCAGCTCCCAGCCCCCACGGACAGCTGCAGGCGGCTCCTCAACCCTGCACAGCTGCCTCACTTTGGGCATATGGGGACACACAGAGCCTCATTTTGTCCCATTTTGTTCTTTTTTGCCTGTGACCTTTCCGTGACTTTTACTAAAAATATCCATGACAAAATCTTAACCTTAATCATAAGGCATTGGGCAATGTATAGATCACTGGTTGTCCCAAGTGTTAACAGGCAGAGGCCTTTTTGCATCTGCAGAGGGGAATAATGTCTCCTGGAGTATACTGAACAGACCTGAAGAGGAAGTCTTGCTCCACTGTAGGTGTATCTGCGCCCCTGTGCCTCTAATCAGAGATTTTAGGTAGCAGTGTCATTCAGCCCACATATGCGCTCTCCCTCCCTCGATGGTGTGCCTTGAGATTACCTAGCACTAAATGGGGGTGAATCACCCCCATTTCCTTCTCTACTGCAGAGTCCCACCTTGAGAACTCTAAAGTAGAGAGGAGGAGGATGGGCTGTGGAGTACCCATAGGAACACATATCTCGAAGAACCATCCTTACTGTACAAGGTCAGTAACTTCTTCCTCTTCAAGCAGTGTCTCTATGAGTGTTCCACTATAGGAAACTTCACAGCAGCATCCCCCATTGGGGGCTGGAACTTCATAGTGGAGTCTGTTATTGCAGAGAGCTCAGTGAAGCTGAAGATGGCATTGGAGGCTGAGGCTCCAGTGATCATATAATGTTCCATGAAAGTATGGGCAGAGAAGCCCAAGTCGCTGCTCTGCAAATTTCCAAGATAGGGACATCTTTAAGGAATGTGACCAAGGTAGAGATTGACCATGCGGAGCGCGTATGGATTCTGGATGGAAGGGACAGGTTGCACCCTTGGTAAGAGTGATGAATGCAACCGGAGACCCATTTGGATAATCTTGGAGCCGATATTGAGGAGCCTTTGGATCTTTTCACTAAGGAGAGGAAGAGCTTAGGAGACTTTCTGAAGTCCTTAGCCCTGTCTAAGTAAAATGTTTAACATCTCATGTGAAAAATCGCCTCCCTGCTGTCACGATGTGTGCTCAGGGAAAAAAATGGAGGATGGATTTATTGATTCAAATGAAAGGCAGAGGCCACTTCAGGGAGAAAGCTGAGATACGATCTCAGTATTACTTTGTAATAAGTAAGTCTTTTAAAAACACAGTGAAGGGTGGGTGTGCCATCAGGGCTGCTATTTCTCCTACGCTTCTAGCTGAGGTGATGGCAATCAAAAATGTTGTCTTCATGGACAGGTGTAAGAGTTTGCTTGGACCAGTTCTATTGCCCATAGGCATAACAGACAATCTAAGCAGGGTCTCGTGAAAAGGGTCCTTGCTGACAATGGCCTGAAACTGCTCTTTTTGCACTTCTGGTAAATGTAGAGAGAATGCCCTGAGTTTCCCATAATTCATAAAATCAAATTTGGCCATGACCGCTTGATAATTCGTGACTCTGAACAGTAAAGTCACTGACTAATATGTCTTCCTCCCAAAGAGAGCCATCTTTTCCAATCTCAATCATATGGGTTGACTTACTATGATATTGTTTGCCCCATGTATTGACCAAGTCTATTTCAATCAAGTTGAGCTGAGGGTGTTGAAAGAAGTAGGCTGCCTCTTTGGGAGGGATGTAATATTTCTTGTCAGCTCTCTTGCACATCAGTGCAATGGAGGGTGGTGTCTGTCAGATGACTTTGGCCGGATTTAGAATCGCCTTGTTAATGGGGGGCGCGATTTTGGATGAGGAGGAAGCATGTAGATGATCCACCAGCTTGTGATGAGTATCTGCCACCTGCTGTTGTGGAATTTGCAGCTCATCCACCACCCTCTTAGTGAAGATCAGACGGTTACTCACCTTGTGTAGTAACTGAGGTTCTTCAAGATGGTTGTCCCTGTGGCTGCTCCACTTTGGGTGTCTTGGTGCCCTGCGCTTGTAATCAGATATTTGAGATAGCAGTGCCCGGTTGGGCCACACACACTCCGTACCCGTCTCATGCCGTTCTGAGCGGTTACATAGCAGTGTGCAGCCAACCACCCCCAAGTTCCTTCTCTACTTCAGATAATCGATGTGAAACTCCAAAGTAGAGGGGAGAAGAGAGGGTAGTGGAATACCCACAGGAACAACCATCTTGAAAACCTCAGTTACTGAACAAGATGAGTAAGCTCTTCTTCGAGGAGTTTCCCTGTGGGTGCTCCACTCTAGGTGACTGTTGAGCAGTGCCCCTCAGTGGAGGGGAGGGGGTTTGGAGTTGGTCTATTGACTGTGGAAAACACTAAGTCCAAACTGAACAGCTGCTGCTGATTGTTGTTCTAAAGCATAGTGTTTAGTGAAAGTATGGGCTGATGCCCAGATAGCTGCTCTACAAATGTCAATATAGGTACATTACTGAGAAAGGCCACTGATGTTGCTAACGCTCTGGTGTAGTGTGTGCAAACTCCAGGCGGAGGTTGTTGATTGTTGTTTTGGTAACCCAAATGGATACATCCATATATCCATTTGGATAGTCTCTGTTTTGAGATGGTTTGGCCCCTCAAGAATTCTGTTATAGAAAAGAATAGTCTAGGTGATTTTCTGAAGGTTTTTGTTCTTGCTGTATAGCAAGCTAATGCTATAAGAAGTGTAGCATATGGAGTGAGGCCTCCCTCTCATCAGCATGTGGCTTCAGGAAAAATATAGGTAAGTAGATGAGTTGATTTTAATGAAAAGGGGAGGCGACCTTGGGTATGAATTAAGGATAAAGTAATCCTACAGCCACATCCTAAAAGAATGCAGAAGGTGGGTGTGCCATTAGGGCACCTAATTCTCCCACCCGTCTTGCGGACATGATGGCAATGAGGAAAGTGCATTGATAAGTGTAACAAAGAGCAAGCTGCAAGGGATTCTAACAGTTTTTCCATGAGATGGCGCAGAACAAGGTTGAGGTCCCACATGGGTGTAGGGTTTCTTAGTGTGGAATAAGTCTTTTCTATGCCTTTAAGGAAGCGTTTGAGCAAATATAGTGATTCTGTCCACCTTGTCGTGGAAGGAGATCATGGCAGCCAAATGTACTCTGATGGAGCTTGTGGTTAGCCTCAATTTTTTAAGTCCCAATATATAGTTGAAATTCTCAGTAGGGGGGCCAACAATGGACAGAGCTATCTGTCCTGGCACCAGGTACAGAATTGTTTCCAGTTATGGATATGTGTCTTTCTTCTGCATAGTCTCCGATTGTTCAGTAATATATCTTTCACTTCCTCAGAACAGTCCTTCTTGACCCTTGTCAGCCATGGAATAACCAGGCCTTGAGGTGGAGTACCGCGAGGTTGGGGTGACGGATGCGTCCCACAACTTGCGATAGAAGGTGAGACACTAAGGGAAGGGTTTGAGGGAATTTCACTGCCATGGTGCAGATATGGGAACCACATTTGTTTGGGCCATGTGGGTGCAATGAGAATGACCTCAGATTTGTCCTGCACGATCTTTTGAATTGCTCCGCTTAGGACTGAAGTCAGGAAAAATACATATATCCGTGGCACCTTCCACTTTAGGAGGACAGCGTCACCTAGAGAGTGGTGTCACAATCTGGCCTGGGAGCAATATCGTGGACACTTGGAGTTCTGAGCTGTTGCAGATAGATCTATGGTGGGGAACCCCCACAGTATGAATATGGATTTGAGAATTCCAGGATCCATCTCCCACATATGGGTTTGTGAAAAATCCCTGCTTAGTAGGTTCACTGCTGTATTCTGATATCCTGGCAGATAGGATGCCGATATCTCTGTGCTGCTGGTGATGCACAAATTCCAAAGGTGTATTGCCTCCATACACAGGGAGTATAATCATGCTCCCTCTTGGCGATTTATATAGAACATGCATGCCATATTGTCCGTGAGGATCTTGATGACATTGTTCTTGATTAAAGGAAGAAAGCGCTTACATACATTTCAGACTGCCCTTTGCTCCAGTAAGTCTATGTGCAGGTTGGACTCTGCTGGAGACCAGAGGCCTTAGATTGTATTGGTGTATAGATGTGCCCCCAACCTACTAGGGAAGCGTCTATTGTGAATGTCATGGTTGGAGCTTTTTGTTGGAAAGGAACTCCTGAGCAGACGTTCTGTGGTTGTGTCCACCATATTAGCAAGTCTTTTACCCAGTGTGGCATTGTGAGGTGTCTGTTGAGAGAATGTCTGTGCTGTATATACATTTGTTTGAAGCCAGGCCTGAAAGCATCTCATGTAGAGCCTGGCATGTTGTACAACAAAAGTTGTTGCTGACATATGCCCCAGGAGTTGTAAGCATGTTCTGGCAGATGTGTGTGGTCTGCCCATCACCGTTGAAACAACGTGAGACAATTGAGGTACGCTCCTGTGAATTCCAACTTTTGGACAGGAATGAGTGTGGACTTTTGTACATTTATTTGCAATCCTAGGTCCATGAACAGGGTTGTGGTACTCTGGCGTTTATTCCTTTTTGCTGTGTTAGTGCCCTAATCAGGAAGTCGTCTAAGTATGGAAATATCACTCCTTGTCTGTGGAGGTGAGCTGCAATGACAGCGAGAAGCTTGGAAAAAACTCTTGGGGCCATGGAAAGACCAAAGGGTAGTACTCTGTACTGGAAATGCTGTTTCCCTAGGGTGAACATTGTGTTCTCATGAATTTGTTGAGTTTTCGTAAATCCAGGATGGGTCTCCACCTACCAGTCTTTTTTGGAGTTAGAAAGTAATGGGAATAAAAACCTCTCCCCCTGTGTTGTGACGGTACGGGTTCCACAGCACCCAATTGTACAAGGTGGTTTATTTCCTGTTGTAACAGGTGCTCATGAGAAGGGTCCTTGAAGAGGGATGGGGAAGGGGAGCAGGTAAATGGGATAGAAATAAAGGGGATGAAGTAGCCCTTCTGAATAATCTCTAAAACCCATTTGTCTGTCGTGATGGTGTTCCAGACTGGGTAGTATGGTGACAGACAGTCTCCGAATGCGCAAGGGTTTCTGGTTCTGGAATCAGAGACTGGAGGTTTCATGCCCTCGACCACATCTTCAAAATTATTGTCTGGAGGTTGATGGTTGAGACATCACAGGTTGAACTTGGTTCTGTCGACGTCTGTTCTGTTTTAGTTTATGCCGTTGGTCGTACTGTCTTTGTGACTGGGAATATGGCGTGGGTCGGAATCTCTGATTGTAGAACCCATTCTGTTTCTTTTTGTTTGCAGGTACGTAAATGCCAAGGGTTTTCACACTCACCCATGAGTCCTTCAGGGTGTGTAGCGAGACATCGGTTTTGTCTGCAAATAATTTCTGTCCTTCAAAAGGTAAGTCCTCAACCGTGGCCTGGACCTTCCTTGGGAATCCGGAGAGATGGAGCCAGGATGCACAGCACATGACAACTGATGTGGCAATGGATCATGCTGCCATGTCTGGAGGGCTGTCCTGGCGACGAGAGACCCTTCAGAAATGTTTGCTTTGTGCTGTTTCTTTTTTGTCATGTGGGACATTTTCAATAAAGGCTGACATCTTGGAGAACAGATTGTGTATATATTTTGCCAGCACGGCCGCATAGTTTGGTGCAGGGTGTGTGAATAAAAATTCAGCTCCTTTTGCTGACACAATACTTTTTGTTAGACCTCTTACACGAGGGTGATGAAGTAGCTGGAGTCTGTCAGATGATTTTCGCAGGCTCCATATTAGCATCATTTACCTGCAGGGCTATCTTTGCTGTTGGGGATGCCTGGAGTATGTCAGTGAGCTTACGTTGGGCTTCTGCTAGTTGTGCCAATGAAATGTCTAGGGATTCAGCAACCCTTTTGAAGAGGTGCTGAAAGGATTTGAAATCATCCCCCGTAGTAGGGGGTGATGGCATTATGTTTTCGTCTGGCGACGAAGATGAGATGTGAGCAGGCGGCGAAGTGTTCTGTTCAGCTGTGCGCTCAAGTTCCTCAGCATCTTCCTCTTGTGTTTCAGAGGGTGCCAGACAGCAGGTGAAGGGGAATCGGCTGTTCTGGACATCGGTGGGCTAGCTGGACTGCGGTTCTGGGTCCTAGACATTGCCCATGGAACCCAGTATGACCAGTTAGTTGGGAACAGTATAAGGGTGGTGCCCATAGGTGACCATATCATCCTCGTATATCTGTAGGTGGTTGTTGACAAAATGGTCCTGGCTTTGGTAAGGAATGATGAGCATATATTACTGCATCATCCTCTTCTTCCTTGTCACTGGAGATGGGGGAGCTGATCTGCAGGGAGTAGTCAGCTGGCTAGGTAGGGATCTGGATGGGGTACCCTTGGTGCCAATTAGAGGAGATTCAGGTGCTGAAGCCACTACCAGGTCCGCATGTCTTATGAACTCCTGTGGTATCGTGAGGCTCGGTGCCAGGGATGGCATTGTGGACAGCACGGGAGCATGAGTTGAAGCAGCTGGTGCCAAGGATTTAGAGCTGTGCGGCACAGGTACCATTGTACCACTCGGTATTGAGATCTTCTTTGGCTCTGTGTGTGCTGAGCTGGAAGGTTTCTCTTTGCTATATGAGCCTCCATTACAGTGTGCCCACACAGGGTCTTTAGCTCTTTGGGAACACTGAGTGCCGGAGGTTTCCAGTGCCTCGTGGTCTGATGCTCTCGGTACCGGGGCAGATTTTTCCATTGGAGATTACTTTTGTTTAGGCGATTCTCAGTGCAGAGATGTCTGTGACTGCTTTTTGGTAGCCCTTCTAGGAGTAGGCTCCTTGGCAGCTGAAGTTGAAGCAGAGACCCTGTCAGAGGCTGCCATTGGCAACTGTTGGCCAGGGGGGTGACCTGGACTCAGAGTCAGAGGCTGGTCTGAGGGATTTCTCCATCTTGAGGAACTTCTGTTGGAGATCCCTGGCTTTTCTTGCCCTAGCTGTCAATTTTCTGCAGCATGGGCACTTTTGAGTAACGTGTGTCTTGCCATGGCAGCGGACACACTGAGCCTGGCCGTCAGAAACCGGTATGGATAGTCTGCAAGCCAGGCAGCGTTTAAAACCAGGTGCGCTGGGCATGCTTGAGGGAGTGGTCTCTTAAGAGAAAAAAAAACAGGGGTAAACCCTGTTGAGGTAAAGGCTGTATGCCTGCTGAGGAGGCAAGGGTAGATAGGGAAGATAAAGGAAAAACTTTTTTTTTAATTTAAGAAATTAAAGTAAGTCAATAGATATGGAAACTAACTACAACTAAGCTAACCTATCACTATAAACTAACTACTATAAATCTTATCTGAGGTAAGAGAGGGTGCTGCTGATTTCTCTGACTCAATCCAAAGGTGGTAGAGAAGGAACTGGGGGACGGTTGGCTGCACACCGCTATGTAACCACTCAGACTGGCGCAAGACGGCTACGGCCCAACCAGGCATCGTTACCACAAATCTCCGATCATTCTTTACCCCCCCCCTTTAAAAAAAAAAACATTAAAAGTCTGAACTACTACCACCACCGAAGAGGGGAGGTCCCCCCTGAAAAGAGTGGGAAGCAGGATATAGAGGTTCTTTTCTTTCTCTTTTTTTATTCCAATGGGATAAACGGAAACTCTAACTATTAAGGGAAATAAAAGAACTATAAACAATTACAACTTATGGTAATGACGCAGAGAATGAAGAGACAACTGCTCACTCAGTTTGAGGCCAAAGGTTGTCGAGAAGGAACTTTGGGTGGTTCACCTGCACAGAGCTAGATAGCCTTGATGCAACCTCTCGAGGGAGAGGACATGTGTGGGCCGAATGAACACTTTTACCCAAAATCTCTGATTAGAGGCACAGGGGCGCAGATACAC
Source organism: Lepidochelys olivacea (assembly GCF_965140295.1). Lineage (NCBI taxonomy): Eukaryota > Metazoa > Chordata > Testudines > Cheloniidae > Lepidochelys > Lepidochelys olivacea. Next base: position 191,588,555 of record NC_140413.1, read on the forward strand.
CTATAGTGGAGCACCCAGAGGGACATTACTAGAAGAACCGAAAGTTCTGAGTCAGAATGCTTCTCCACATATTGTACAGGAGGTGACAACCCCTCTTCCTGAATAGTAAAAGTCATAAGCAGTCAGTGACCCAGCAGACCTAGATACCAAAGTGAGTCTGGAGGTTGCAAGGAAGGCTCATTTGGTACCATGAGGTCTTTACAGTACTGGAAATCCTGAGATACCAGGCCACAACAGAGCTTGGTACAGCAACCGAGGTTGTTCCTGATGCCGTTGTCAGAGGCGCTGGTGTCAGTACCAAGGGAACTGTGGATTCCAACGAGGCCGCTCTCTTGGTAGCAGTAGTGGTTTTTGACTCTGTGTCCTTTACCACCGAGGTACAGGACTTAGATGAAGACTTAGAGTGCTTCACAGTACCTGAGTATTCAGAGCCTCATAATATGCCTCTTGGGGCCTGAGGTCTCCAGTGACCTAAATCTCTTTGAGGAGGAACTCTCTATTCTGGTTCTCTTATCCCACTCCAGTCTTTGAGTGGGAAGCTCTCTGTATTGCTGGAGCGGTTATTGGTACCTCACTTGTGCAGAGTACCAGAGACCAGGTCTCGACGCTGCCTTCCTCTTGAAAGATCTTGGGGACCATGCTGTTGTCAGAGCACTAACAGAAACAGAAGGTCCTTGTACAGGGGGGTTCTCTGTACCAAGGTCCAAAGCCAGTCTTAAGGCTTGCGCCATCATTAAAAATCTATACCTAATTTCCCTGTTTTTACAGGATCTTCCCTTAAAAGAAGTGCAAATCTTGCACTTCCTGAGGATATGAGTCTCCCAAGCAACATATACAGTGAATGTCTGTCACTGACTGGAATAGCCTCTCAATAGGAGAAGCACCTTTTAAAACCTGGGGAGCCCAGCATCTCAGATAGAAGAAAAAAGCCTTCTGGACCCTTCACAATAGGAGAAAATAGAAAAGTGTGTGTGCGTGTATATTTATTTATTTATGAAAAAGAAAAACAGGAACAACAGTTCCAACAACTATAAGGTACTAATATTCTACAACTACTAAATAACTAACAGTATCTATAATTATAAAGAGAAAACAGGCACACACTAAACTCCATCTCTGGCTGAAAGCGTCTGAGAAGAAACCAAGGGCAGTTCACTCGCACAGTCCTACTTAGCCTCAGTACTGGGCACAAGGATGTATACAGTGCATGTGCTGGCCAAACAGGCGCTGCTACCAAAAACCTACAACCAGAGGTGCAGGGCGCACACGTACCTGAAGTAGGGCACCCACAGGGACACTACTTGAAGAATTCGCAATTTCAGTAACCTACTGTACAAAGAAAAATGTACAGCCATCTAAATGTCATTTTTCAATAAATGCGCATATACCAACAATGTTATATTTTGAAAGTGATATTTATTTTTTCAGTCCCCAGAAACGACAACAATATTATCTATATTCTGTAAAAATTATGAGCAAAGGATCATAGAATAGAAAAGACCAATTTTAAGGGAAGTTTTCAAATTGCTTGCTCTCACTTAGGGCATGTCTACACTTATCTCCGGAGCGATCGATCCAGCGGGGGTTGATTTATCACGTCTAGTGAAGACACAATAAATCGACCACCAAGCACTCTCCTGTCGACTCTGGTACTCCACTGGAGCAAGAAGCGTATGCGGAGTCGATGGGGGAGTGTCAACAGTCGACCTACCACAGTGAAGACACCGCAGTAAGTAGCTCTAAGTACGTCGACTTCAGCTACGCTATTTTTGTAGTTGAAGTTGTGTAACTTAGACCAACTTAGCTTGCCTCCCCATCCCAAGTGTAGACCAGGCCTTAGTCAGGTGTTGAAAGGGAGTAAGGAGTTCCCTGTATGTACGACCTGCAAAAAGCCTCAGCAAAATAGCAACCCAGCTAACTAAGATGCTCTCTATGAGTATGCAAGTTCTCCAAAAAGATCTCTATGTACAAAAATTAGTCTTGTATAAATGTCAGTATTCATGAGGGAGTTTGGGGTTTTATCTTTTTATTTATGTAAGAAACACTAGACAAAGTTATTTGATGGAAATATATTGTAGCGGCTCTACATTACTTTTTAAATAAATATCTATAATGTTGGCTGTAATGTTATACATTTATTTAAAATAGCACAATTTTCAGTTTAATTCAGGAGCAAAAATTTCATCAAATGCAAGTTACCACACAATATTCTATTACTGGATTTGGAGTTACATTGACTTTGGCTGAACTTAAAATACTCATAATAATCAATCTCACAAAACCAAAAGAAAACAAAGACCCATTTTAATGAATGTAAATTAACTGTACCTACCTGACTGGCATCTTTTACATGTATGTTATCAATCAGTTTGCACAGCAACCAAAAATATTCCTTACAACCAGATCGTAACACTGGTTCCTCTTCATAATCCTCTATCTGTGAAAAGAAACACCTTTTTATTCACAAATCTGCCTGACAAAAAACTTGCTTAACTTAAACTGTGATAAAACAAGATGATAAATCCATTAACTGCTATAGGACTTATTATTTTTGACTTAAATGAGAATGATGGAAAGCAGTTGCAATTCATCTTTAACATAAAGCTGGAATGAAAAGTTAAATTCTTACCCGGACAGGTTTCAATGCCTGAGCATCAGGAAGAAATTTTAATAATGTTGATGCAGCCAGTAGCAGAAAGGATCGATTAATTGAGTCTCCCCCATCCAAACCACAGAGAGATAATTTGTACAGACCATTACAGGACTCATGGCGAACTGCAGTCTTCAAGAAAAAAAATTTCATATAAAATCAAATTGTTAAAATAATACTGCATATGCTATTTCCTTTTTCACTTTTGTCTAATATATGTACATACATAACAGTTCTCCAAACACTATTAGACAACTTAGGCAGAGTATATTTCTATGGAAGTATCTTTTATAAAGTGTGGAGGCGTCCAAACTATCTAAAAACTACAAACTAACTACTAAAACTACAAGAACTATTTACACTAAAATTGTCAGAAAAAAACACTAAGAGAAGGATTGCCAAACAATGAGGGGTTCCAGCAACCATCAAGGGAGGTAAGAAGGAACTGAGGGGAGCAGGTCGGCTGGGCCCTTTATAACAACGCTATGAGCATGCGACACAAGAGGGTGCTGGAGCCAACCCTAAAGATACCACAAAGGGAAAAAATTCTGGCAGCTGTGCCGGGGTGCGCACACACACCTACATTGGAATGGACAAGTGCAAGCACTTGAAGAAGAGCAGGAGTTTATAATGGAAACTGATTAACTGTACACCTTTAACTGTATATGTTGCAACTGGCACTTGCTATATTTTGACTAAAAAAAGAAAGGTTGAACAGTCTTTTTTAAAAAAACAACAAGGAGTCCGGTGGCACCTTAAAGACTAACAGATTTATCTGACCATAAGCTTTCGTGGGTAAAAACCTCACTTTGAGTTTTTACCCACGAAAGTTTATGCTCAAATAAATCTGTTAGTCTTTAAGGTGCCACCGGACTCCTTGTTGTTTTTGTGGATACAGACTAACACAGCTACCCCATGAGTCTTTTTTAAGTAATAGCATCAGTACGCAACACACTCCTCTGAATTCTGATGGAGTAACATCAAAAGACACTAGGGCTGGATTTTGTCCATATGAATTATTAACTAATATGCAATGATCTTTCCATTATCTTACCTCTGGAATAAGAAGGGTAAGTTTCTTTAGCCAATCTTGTAAATGATCACTATCTGCCAGGCTGGATTTCACCAAAGAACAGCAGTGGGCCCAACTCACCAAGAGCCACATTGAATAATGAGTAACTAAAGGGATAAGAGGTGGAATAAAGTCACCATGTAATTTCTACATTAAAAAGCTTTTTGGGTTGAACAGTCACAAAGGACAAAAGCATATAACATCTCTCTCTCACTTGTGATAATGAGTGACAAAGGACCCTCATTTTGGCATTTAGGATGCCACCAAAGCTGAAGTAATATATCCATTTGGTTACTAAATGTTGATTCTCTTTCTTAATTACACTATACTAATGAGACATCATTCTGAAACACAATTCCTTCCCTGCTTCCTCACTGCTCAAGAGGTGGGAGGTAATTTGCTGATAGACCATATCAGCACTAAATTATGGCACTCCCTGAACCAGCTCAGCTTTCCCTACTCCTCTCTTCCCACCAGCTAAGGGCCAATTTCTGGCAGGTGACACACACAGGATGTCAGAATTCTGGCTCCAAAATCTACAGATACACCACTCTCAGGCCCTTGGTGACAGGATACAGAGGAGGAGTCCAGAACAAGGCCTAAGGCTAAGGGGAGATGCCTGTGTATTTGTGAACATACAAGCTGTAACTTGACAATGGCTCCTATACAAATAATTCTCACAGGAATAATCTTAGGGAGGTATGGGGGGATTGCTGGTGGAGTCAAAGACTGCTGCCAGTCAAAATACAGGTGAATATTCATGTCACTTTTACAGTCTTAATGTGAACCTATTTGGAAGGCAACAATTCCCCCAAGCAGCTCTCTCAGGCAGGACTCTTCTGTAGACTGAGCCTCGGGTTGAAGCTTTGTACTTGTCTAAAAGAAGCTCCAGGGGAGATTTGTGGTGCAAATACTATCTGCCTTGCTCTGGGGATGTGAATCCCCACCTAGGGCAAAGCAGCTCCAGTGACACAAGGGAACACACAGAATCATAGAATATCAGGGTTGGAAGGGACCTCAGGAAGTCATCTAGTCCAACCCCTTGATCAAACCAGGACCAATCCCCAACTAAATCATTCCAGCCAGGGCTTTGTCAAGCATGACCTTAAAAACCTCAAAGGAAGGAGATTCCATCACCTCCCTAGGTAACCCGTTCCAGCGCTTCACCATCCTCCCTCCTAGTGAAAAAGTTTTTCCTAATATCCAACCCAAACCTCCCCCACTGCAACTTGAGACCATTACTCCTTGTTCTGTCATCTGAGAACAGTCTAGAGCCATCCTCTTTGGAACCCCCTTTCAGGTAGTTGAAAGCAGCTATCAAATTCCCCCCTCATTCTTCTCTTCTGCAGACTAAACAATCCCAGTTCCCTCAGCCTCTCCTCATAAGTCAAGTGTTCCAGTTCCCTAATCATTTTTGTTGCCCTCCGCTGGATGCTTTCCAATTTTTTCACATCCTTCTTGTAGTGTGGGGCCCAAAACTGGACACAGTACTCCAGATGAGGCCTCGCCAATGTCCCTCAATCTGCTGGCAATGCCCCTTCTTACACAGCCCAAAATGCCACTGGCCTTCTTGGCAACAAGGGCACACTGTTGACTCATATCCAGCTTCTTGTCCACTGTAACCCCTAGGTCCTTTTCTGCAGAACTGCTGCCTAACCATTCGGTCCCTAGTCTGTAGCGGTGCATGGGATTCTTCTGTCCTTTCAACTGCATTAGCTGGGATGAATCAAACCCATGGTCTGTAATAGTTGTATGATATTTTTGCTATGATCAATTAATAAAAATTAACTATTTTCTACAGCACTAACCTTCATGTCTTGACCTGTGATCAGACTGAGCTTTCAACACCCTGTGCAGGAAGAAAATCAAACCAATTAAATGTTACTACAGAACAAAATAAATATATTATACCTGAAAATGTAAGAACTGAAAATGTACTTTTCTCATATTCACTTAAAATATATTCTTCCTCTCATAAAGTATAATTTTAAAAGTAATTTTACTCTCAGATGTGACTATAATGGCATTATAGGATTCCATGTTTATTGTCACTCAATAGCTTCCACATAAATTCATTTCAGTTTATAAATAAGACAGTTTTTCTAACTATTGGGCCTGAAAACTCAAGTTGGAATCAAAAAGTAAAGGTGCTTTTCTTTCTGGTGCTACCACATATTACCAACAATTGTAAGTTTTTTGATACAACGTTATACAACAAATACAGAAGGTTCATCTAAATAAGCCAAAACAATAACTGTCAAAATGTAGTCCTCAGGTGGCATCGTACGTAAGTGTACACACACATTATCAACACCAAATAGCGAATGGGCACAGGAAAAGGACACATAGCGTTCAAGCAAATTTATTTTAATCTTTTCTCCTTCATACTGTCCTGTAATCAAGACCTGTAACAGCTGCAGAGAGTGCACAGAAGTGGCTCTGGGAGGCGAGATGGTTCATGAAAGGATCATACTGTGGTCCATCATGTGAAATAAGTTTGAGAACCACTTGCCTAAATTAATGAGAGGAACTATACAACCATAGTTTAGTTTATGTTTCATACCCTTTATTCATTTCTGACCTTTGAAAAACCATAGATTTAAGTTTAAAGCTATCATGAAAATGCATACATTTTTTAAACCTTACTACATAAATAAAAAGTTATTGTACCTAGGCGCCAAGTTGTCATACGTATAAGCAACTGACATAAGTCGCTGAATCAAACTTGTTCCCTGGACAAGTACAAGGAATACCTTTAAAAATTGAAGTTAAAAGAAAAAAGTTAATATAACAATGGGGTTAGATTATACTCATTATGTCAATTTTAAAACAAACCAAAAACTGCATGGGTGAGTGACTATACAAGACACACTGGCAGTAAACACACAGTTTTGCATTGTAATTCTCACTTACAGCAGGACCAAAATCCCTATCTTCCAACAGTTCACTGTTTTTAACATTATTAATATTAATATGTTGTCCCCTTTAGCATGTAAAATATAATATGAAAACCAAGCTTAAAAAAAGGTTACTGTTGGGGGTGGAAGAATAATAGGGACTTAACAGGTAGGTTCTAGCACTGTTCAACACCAGGTGTGATGGGCCATCTTCCAAAGCAGGAATTGATGGAGGAAACAAAGCATAAAAACAATGAGGAGTACGGTGGCGCCTTAACAACTAATAGATTTATTTGGGCATAAGCTTTCGTGGGTAAAGAACCCACTTCTTCAGATGCATGGATCACGAAAGCTTAGGCCCAAATAAGTCTGTTAATCTTTAAGGTGCCAGCGGAATCCTTATAGTTTTTGTGGATACAGACTAACTCGGCTACCCCTCTGATACTTGAAACAAAACATAAAAAGTAATCATCAGAAACATTCAGAAATACCCATTTACTCTGTGTCTTTGGGACATTCTGCACATAAACTTGAAAGTCTAGCTTTTTTAAAACTGCACATCTTTAATCTAATTTTAGTTAATTATGTTATTTCCTGATATGTCGTTTAGATTTATTTTTTAATAATTGTTTTTCAATACGCTATTTCCTCATTTGATTAAAAAGTAATAATATTTTTCACTTCACATCCCCCTTTGATTGATAAAAGAAAACATCTCCCCTACAGCATGTGGGTATTTGTATGTATATATAGTTTGTTTCTTACCTCTGTGAGACGAGGTATATGAAGGCCCTTTACATGATCTCCTGCCGTCTTCCTTGATTTCCCTGGCCAAGTTCTTTTCCTGTGACTCTCTGCTACACCAGACCAGGCAAAGACATCATGATAAGCTAAATCCAAATCTGAGGGATCTACTGCAAACTGGCATATCAACTTCAGCAAGCAAGCAAGACAGTCTAGCTGCCACTGTGGATAAGAAGAAAATGCAATTTTCCTTTTTCACGAATTCTAGTAATTCTTTGTCTATTTTGGAACTTGAAACACAAAACGTAAATGTCCTACAAAGCTAACAACTAAAGCACTAATTGGCAAGAGCTAACAAGACTTGTACTAGACATTACAGAAACTGGGGCTGGTATTAAAATCTTTTATTTCTTACGAAGAGAGTATTTTCAAGAACTAGTCCAAATTACAGGTACAGTTACGAGATGATATGATATTCTGTGCAGAAGATTCAGTTTTACAGCCTACAGCATTTTAGGCACTTACATTTAACTCAGAAAGCAATATTTAACATGGCTTGTTACTCTTTTAAATTAAACAATTACTTATGTAGAGACAAACTACATTAAAAATACCATTTTGTATTGTAATATCACAAAGAGATGAAAACTTCTGATTCACTCAGTAATTTCTGATTTTTTGTTCCTCCTATTTCCTTCTGGGACTCTGATCTCCAAGATCTCACATGTACTATTACTCCTGCATGTACATTTGCCCAGCACAACCAGCAGGAGTTGTACGATACAAGTGAAACTAACACAATCATAGGCCCAGATCGTACAAACAGATACACTAGCTTAGCTCTCTATACCCATTCAGAATCCCACTGAATCTATAAGACTTTGCACACGTGCAGGAGTCTACACTAGAATATTTATTTGCAGGATCAGTGCCTTAGTTGCAATTTGCCACTCCTCCCCTTGCAAACCTAAATGCAAGATCAACTAAGGCACTAATAGACTCTTCGGCTTATGCTGGGAATGGAGAGAAATACACAGCATCTCCCTTCTCCTGACACTGCTCCAGAGAGAAAAGGAGTACTTGTGGCACCTTAGAGACTAACCAATTGATTTGAGCATGAGCTTTCGTGAGCTACAGCTCACTGCTATAGCTCACGAAAGCTCATGCTCAAATCAATTGGTTAGTCTCTAAGGCGCCACAAGTACTCCTTTTCTTTTTGCGAATACAGACTAACACGGCTGTTACTCTGAAACCTGCTCCAGAGAGAGCACCAACAGATGCGAAGCATCATGAGAGAGTTAGAGAAGTGTATATCACAAGTATTTATACAGATTCGAAAGAGAAAAAAACTGAAAAAACAAAGCTCAAAAATATTCTCCTTCCATAAAAAATAAAGCTACTTTTTTTAAGTGTGAGATACTTTAAATATCCTAAACACTGAAACATACACAAGCCATGACACTTTATATTTACAACATGACAAAATGCTCACACTGAAAACAAACAGATAAAACAAACTCAGTCTAACAAACACAGACTGAAAAGAAATCCAAACTGCAAAGTAATAACCAACATAAGGAGAGTTTATCTCACATTAATGGATAGATGAATAGTGATGATAAGATATAGAATTTCATAGAATCATACAACTAGAAGGGAATTCAAGAGGTAACTCTAGCCCAGTCCCCTGCAGTCAAGGCAGGACTAAGCATTATCTTATCTCTAAAGGCGTTTAACCTATTCTTAAAAACCTCCCATGACAGAGATTCCACAATCTCCCAAGACAATTTATCCCAATGCTTAACTACCCTGAAACTTCGGAAGTTTTTCCTAATATCCAACCTAAACCTCCCTTGCTGCAATTTAAGCCCATTGGTTCCTGCCCTATCCTCAGAGGTTAAAAAGAACAATTTTTCTCCCTCCTCCTTGTAACAATCTTTTATGTACTTGAAAACTGTTATCATGTCCACCCTTCAGTCTTCTCTTCTCCAGACTAAACAAACTCAATTTTTTTCAGACTTCCCTCATGGGGCAGCTTGGTATCATCTGCAAACTTTGTAAGTGTACTCTCTATCCATTATTTAAATCACTAGTGAAGATACTGAACAGAACTGGAAGCAGGAGTGATCCCTGCAGTACCCCATGCAAAATGTCCTTCCAGCTTGACTGTGAATCACTGATAACTGTGCTCTGGGAACGGTTTTCCAACCAGTTATGCGCCCACCTTACAGTGGATAGATGAATAGGGAATTGTATTTCCCTAATTTGTTTATGAGAAGATCATGCAAGACAGTATCAAAAGCCCTAAAGTCAAAATAGACAGCATCTACTGCTTCCTCTCTATCCACAAGGCTTGTTACTCTGTCAAAGAAAGCTATTAGGTTGGTTTGACATGATTTGTTCTTGACAAATCCATGCTGACTGTTACTTATCACCTTATTAACTTCTAGGTGTTTGCAAATTGATTGCTTAATTATTTGCTTCATTATCTTTCCAGGTACTGAAGTTAAACTGATTGGCCTATTATTCCCCAAGGTTGTACTTATTCCCCTTTTTATAGATTGGCTCTATATTTGCCCTTTTACAGCCGTCTGGAATCTCTACCATCTTCCATGAGTTTTCAAAGATAATCACTACTGGCTCAGACATCTCCTCAGTCTGCACCTTGAGTATTCTTGGATGTATTTCATCAGGCCCTGATGATTTGAAGACATCTAATTTGTCTAAGTAATTTTTAACTTGTTCTTTCCCTATTTTAGTCTCAGATCCTACCTCATTTTCTCTGGCATTCACTATGTTAGACATCCAATCACTACTAAACTTTCTAGTGAAAATGGAAACAAAATGAAATGAATGAACAAAATATATTAAATGGACTAACACCAGTGTGCACTGTTAGGGAATTTCCTTATAAACCCCTTGACCGTAGTGGTAGTGATTTCTCTCAGTGCCAACAATGGGTTATGTACCAAGAAATAAACACAATACTGCTTTAAAGTAAGATTGAGAAGTACAGGTTTCCCCTTGAAACCACTGATCAACCCCCCTTTTAAATATACTTTTGTTTTCCAATATTCTGACCACGTTATTGCAAACTTAAGCTCTGATCCCATAGTCAGGTCTGTGCAGATGCAAAGCTCCGCATGTATGAATCCAGAAACTAGTTTTCAATCTGGGCGTTGGGGGGGGGGGGGTGTATTATTTTTTAGTTCTACAAACCAGCACATTTTTTCTTAGGACTACAGAAAAAAATAATAAATAAAATAACATACAGAAAAGATATAGAAGTGTGGTCACAAAATAGCAAAAAGTCAGAATGATAAAAATAGTAATGTTTTTAAAAGGGAGATTAAAACTGCAATTATTCCAACAATTTACATTTCCCAAAAAAAGAATACTACATTGTACAATTAGTGTTTATTGGCATCAATTTAGCAGCTGGTTTGTATCCATTACAGATGGAAGCACTCAATAAACAACTTTCAATGCACAATAATTGGCTTATGAGCAATACTTTTCATTGTTCATTTTATATTGTTCATTTCTTCTCTTTTTTCTACAGAAAAGGTGCAAGTAAATATAAAAAAGGCTGCTAGCAATGGAAGCACTCAAATGGGATAACTATCTTATAGCTGGTAAACACTGACTTGTCACCTACCACAGTCCATGGTTCCTGCTCTTTAGGCTCTAGAATTCCCGAATTAAAAATTTCTAACAATTGTTGAAGCCCTCCAGCAGCAACAAACTGTAAGTAAATTACAATAATGTAAGAAAAATCAGGTACATAATGTATTTAAAACTCCTTGTCTAAGTTACAAGATACACAATTAAAATCAGAAATAAAACACTGATAAATTATGCTGTTACTTATTTTTTTAAGGACATGAGAAAAATTTGCATAAAAATATAATAAACTGAGAGGCGTGACTTTTGGCAAAAAACACTAAAATTAGATAAGAATTTTATTTTTCATTAATCATTTAGGCCCAGGAACTGGGATTTCCTGACAGTGTCCTAATGCAAAAAGTATTATGTGCTAATGATATGAGCTTGAAATCGAGAGACTCCAAGGAGTGAAACAAAATATTAAAATCTTATACTAACTTAAAAGAACTTTCATTTTATGTCATTTTGAAAAATCTACACTACATATTACAAAATACTTAAGTAAATCAAACCTTGCAGCTCCAGGTGTTTTTACTATTTTCTATTTGATCTTCACTCGAATCATCTGAGTCTGGATAAAGGTCACTATAACTTCCCTGAGGATAAACAGAAAAATAAATTACTGTAACAATACTAGAATTTAAAGTAATAAACATTTCACCCATAAGAATTTAGAAACAAAAACATTTATTTTTCTACTACATAAGAAGAAGTTATATTACCGTAGACTCTCGCCTTATTCTTCTGTTAGGCTTGCCCAAAGCTTCAATGATTTCAAGTGCATACAAAAGTTTATGGGCACTTTTTATTCGCAGGAGATCCTTCCAACTAAATCCATCATTACCCTTAAAAAAAGTTAAGAAAATTAAATCCAATGTTGGCCTGACCATAGAGGCAAAAGTAATTGCATTTTTGAAGAGACAATGGCAAGTAATTTGAAGAGACAATGGCAAAACAGATCCTAGTTCAAGCTTGCACAGTTACAAAATCTATCATAATATCTAAACAACAATTTAAGTTCTATTTTTAAAGTATTTTAAACATGTGTACATTGGGATTATATGACAGCTTTCCCTCTCCCTGCCTTCACTAAATCTTGGGAGAACCTCTGCAGGTCCATTTATAAATTTGTGAAGGGTATGATGACTGCTGGTTAGCACAGCAGAGAATGGATAACCTATTCTTTTCTACCCACCCTTCCTCCCGGTCTCTTCAACACGTATTCAATATGCTAGATTCCTGAGTTTCAAAACATGATTGTTACATTAAAAGACCATCAAAAAGGCAAACAGGAAAGCAGAATCAGACCCCACTACTTAATCCAACCTAATCAAAGAATAAAATAATCTGTCCAATTAATTTTATCCAGGGAAAATCAAACATTTTGACCCCTGCAGCCAGCTTCTCTCTTTGCCGTTAACATCTACTTACTTGCTGACACGAAGTCCATTTAGCCAAATACATTTTTGCTGGCAAAAATCCCAGTAGTTTTGCCTCTTACAATTCTTTCATTTAAATTTGTTTTGTTCTTAGTGTTTTATTTTCCTCAGGTACATTCAATCACAATTAAAGAGCGATCTTCCAGAACTCTTATTCACAATTTCCTCAGTCAGCTACAATTAGGGGGGACCCTCACATACCTGAACTTTTTACTGCCCATTAACAGGTACTGAAATGATAACCCAACATTTTATTTTCATTAGCAATCATCTCTGAAACATCAGAAAACATGTTACTTTATACACACTCAACTGTGTATGTACATGTGGTTGGTTCATACTGGAAAGTTGCTTAAAATTCACACATTTGCTCTTTTTACATTAAAAATGCTCAGAAGTACTTCAGAATTCAAGATACTTATTCAAGATAATTATCCCAACAACATTTACCCCCAAAAAAGTATAACTGAAATTGAATCATATGTTACCCAACATCCTCCATATTGTTTTAACAAAATATAAAATTCTAAATTCTCTCCCATTCAAAATTATTACAAAAAAATTCACACCTCAATTAATGCCAGTTTTAAATTTAACCTAATCTAAGCACACCCAGAACAGTGGGTGGTTGCTTGCTATTGTATTTTATAATTATGCAAAGCTGGAGTGGGGGATTTAAAACAAGGCACCTGGAAGGCAAATAATACTGTAAGATTCAGTTTTAAAGCCACATAAAATTTGGAGGCTAGAGTTCAAGAATATTGCTTTAGGATCAAGTATATCTGAGGTTATTTACTTCTAAAATGAAACCCACAGAATTCTTGAAAAAAAAGTAATAAATTGCTTCAACCTGCTTTGTACAACTCAAGATGTATGAGATTTAATTTCAACATGAACCAGTAAAGTCACCAGAGATAACATTCACTAATCATTTAACTTATTTAATTCTTATTAAATAAAACCCATTACCTTTAAAGACACAAATCAGGAAACTAAATTAGAAAAGCTACAGACTTCTTTTGATTTTTATTTCAACAAAGTAAGAGAAGAATAAGTGAAAATGTCCCCTCTTTATTTATTTTCTCACTATACCCAAGACAAAGCCAGAGAATATATATGTCTCTATGACCTGTCCTGATTTATTATTATTGAAACTGTTCTGCCTTTCATTCAAGACAATGTCCCCCTTGCAGAAATTGGTTATTTTTTACTTAACTCTGTTGGATCAATCATCATTCAATTTGGGGTAAACTGTAAAAAGTCTAACTGAATTGCAGATTATATACATTTAAAACAAACACTGTTGGCTGACCTGTTCATCTGAAATATTTTGGAATGCCTGTAACATGTTAGGACATGTAGGTAGAAGCATTAACAGTTCCCAGACACGTCTGGACAGGTTTTCTGCATGAAGGTGGAGTTCTTCACATCTTGCACTCTAACATACACAAAAAAATCTATTACTATTCATAGTTTCTTAAGAAAAGCAACCTCACTGACATTTTAGGGTTTGAAGTTTATTTATTTATTAATATTTTAAACAAAAGCAATTCATTCTCAAATTAAAGTTTATTAAATAAATCTATAAATACAGCATGATAGTTCAGGTCTCACTGAAACAGAAGAAAATTAAGTTACTTTATGCACTACAGTATAAAGACATGCACAAAGATTCAGTGTAAATAAATCCCAGATTTAAATACACAACTATTGATTCCAATAAATTCCCAATGTAAATCCCATTGGTTTATATGGACTTATACGAGAGACGAATATGAGTCACTGAGTTGTACAATATATCTTTAAAAATATGTTTTCAAGCCAAATCCCCTTACTAACCACCATACATGTTTTCAGTAGTACATATCCTTTCCAGAGCAATACATTTTTTATAGTAACTAGTAAATAATATAATACCATTTTGATTATAAAAATCTTATATATTTATATCTATAGATACAACATTAAATATACAGATAGAAATATTAGATGTATATGATGTTTGGATACCATGGTCAGGGGCCAACAGAAGTAACAGATCAGACAGAAATTAAACTAGACATATTCAGTCATCCTAATCAAAGATCACTAAATTACCTCACTATCTTCCATAGCCATTTCACCAGAAGGAGGTTTAAAAGATGCAAGCATCTCTAACAAATCAAAAAGGGTGGTAAGATGAGGTTCTTGCAAAAGTAAAAGCATTGGAATGTTGTCCTTCTGAGGAGGAGGTAGGCAAGATGCTGGAAGCTGAACACCTTCACCTTTACGCTCCCTCCGTGGTGCACCCAAGGATACAAACACCATCTAGAAACAAGGGGGGAGGCCGGGTGGAGGAGATAGAAAGAGACTATTTAAACAACACAACTACAATGGCCATTTTTTAAACCAGAGACATCTCATAAATAAGAATAGAATTAAGAACCTGGTTTTGGACGATACATTAATATCTTCACTGTTGATCCTTTATCTAACTATGTTTCAACAGAATGTCACAATTCAAAAATGATATACATTGGGCAGCACTGGAGATTTACTTTGATTTTGCCTGACACGGTAAGTACGAAAGGTGGAAGCAGCAGAGTGATTAATTAAAAAGTAATTAATTCAAATGTATGCTAAACTTAGGAGTCAGATCCTCTAAAGTTGCCTTTTTCTTTGACAGGGAGGAGTGACAAAGGGAAGGGTTGTGCAAGGTCGAGTCCTCCAATCTGCAGTGGTTGTAAGGTTAATCCTCCTTCCTGCAAAGTAGACATGTCCTATCTTTCTTAGGCACTGGGGCTGGATTCACACTCTAAGGAAGCTTGCTCATGTTCTGGGCAGTAGGCTGATCTGGGCTGCAAGCCTTGATAGGCCTTATAATAAATGACGATGTGACAGGGATTCTGGACTTTTGAGAGTTGGTTTACAGGATATTTTGGATTTGAGCATCAAAAGGGAGAAAGGAGACTCTTGACAGCTTCAATGGCTGTTGCCCTCCCTCTTTTCCCTGCTCTCATGTCAAAATGCTTTGAGGCACTATCCTGTTCATAAAATCAAACAGTTGTGACCATTTGGCCAAAATCTTAGTGTTTGATGTTATTTTCACCAGCCCCTGCTTTTCTCTACAAAAGATAAATGGTTCCAAATTTTACTTTGATCCTTCAGCACGTACTACTTCACATTTACTAATACACCCAGAATGTGCCTTTTTAAACAACGACTACTTTTTACAACAGTAAGGAAATAGAGCAGCAGAATGTAAATGTATGTTAATAGGAACTAACTGTAATTTTATTTTGGGTGTAAAGGGGATTTATGCTATACAGCAGAAAACAATATAATGGTTTTAGAAAACAGTCAGATGTTGCCAAAGTGAATTTTACATTTTACCACCTAATACACTTACTGGTCATCACATGACAAAAGCAGAATGCCAAATGATCTTTTTATCTTTAAGTCTTATCTTTACACTGATAATACCTGCATATCCTTAAAGCCCAATTCATGAAGTGTTTTTTCATCGTAATCAGTTGTTAGTTCATGCCCAGATGAAATCATTCTCACAGGTCCCATGAGACCACCTACAATAAAGCACAACATAATGAATTTCTGGAATTTCACTGACTACTTAAAAAGCATAATTTTTAAAAGTAAAATGAATATTAACATTGATACTGCATCTGCTGAAAATTTTTAGAAAAACAGCTCCCTGGTAACTCTCAGGGCCTGACCCAAAGGCACCTGAAGTCAATGGGAATCTTTCCACTGACTTCATTGACCTCTGAATCAGGTCCCTAAATATTTCCTTAGCAGTATGATTCAATTATATCTTGTAATAAAAAAGGCACAGGGAAAAAAATCTGTCTTGTAGGGAGGAAAGAGAGATAATGGATAAATTCCACATTGAAAGAACTATCATTAAATTCTTCCAGAGCTGGAAAATTATTCTATAAGCATTTATTTTAAATACTGATAGTTTTACTAAGTTTGAATGCCACAGGAATTATCTTCTAATTGCCCCTAAAGTGTGTACTGTTAAATCACTATAAAGCACTATAATCTTCTAAATGAAGGCTCTAGGTCTGAAGGATCCAAAAAGGTTCACATCTATCTGCTGTTAAGACTGGAAGGAACGCAGGTGGCAGAGGGAACCATTCCTTCCCTTTTGTAGCCTTGCTTTGTTACACATGGGAACACAGAATGGAAGAACTGGAGGGGCAGGTGAGAGCTTTAACACATACTGCTATAAGGAGAAGGTTTCACTTTCCAAGCTGCATTGGTCAGTGCAGCCCCTGACTGGGAACATAATGAGGCCACCTGAAGGAAAACCAGCAAACAGCGTAACCAAGCTTAGAGCCTATCTACCTCCAACTTTCCACAATGAATAGTTTGTCTCACTCTGTTATATGCTGCTTAACATATATTTTGTTCATAATTTCCTCTTCAATCTCTCTAGTAAAATTTACTTATAATTAAGTCAATGTGAACTGGAGGTGACATCTGTTTGTGAACACCAGAAAAAATCTGACTTCTGACCTTACAGCAGGCAGAAGCTGGAGTGAAATAATGGCTTAGGCTCTGTCAAAAGCAAAGACCCTGCCAGTGGAATAGCTATCTAAACAGTGATGAAACGGGGCTGGCAAAGGTCACAGAGTACTGAAAGTGCCAAATGGTGTGGCAAGGCACCAGTCACAGTCATAAACAGAGCAAATTAAAAAGAAAGCAAAAGTGAAGAGGAGGTTACTCACCTGTAACAGGAGGTTCTTTGAGATGCGTGGTCCCTATCTATATTCTACTGAGGGTTATTTGCATATGCCATGTGCCTAGAGCGGGAACTTCTCAAAGTAATAGTGTCCATCAGTCCACTCATGCACCCTGGTACCACTTCATGGTTTCACCAGAGGCAATAAAGGGCATGGCAGACTGACCACACCTTCAGTTCCTTCTCCACAACTAATCTACCAAATCCAGAGCAAAGGAGAAGGAAGGAGGGATTGGAATACAGGTAAGTAAACACCTCCTCTTTGAGTGATGGTCCCAATTGTATTCCACTAAGGATGATTAACAAGCAGTACCTTGATAGGAGGAGGGTGCGAGGACGATGATGGAACAGTAGAATGGAGGACCGATGGACCAAACAAGGCAACCATCACAGAATCTTACACCAGGGCATAGTGAGGAAAAAAAGGCATGCACTGAACTCCATGTGGCTGGCTTATATATGTTCATAAGGGGCACATAATGGACCAGGGCCATAGTCGATGCTTGTGCTCTCATGGAATGGGCCCATATCCCACCTGGTAGGGACTGCCATGACAAGTGATTGCACTGTGGAACCCGCACCAAGATTCTCTGGGTGAAGAAGGCCTGCCCCTGAATTCTCTCTGCTATGGCAATAAATAGTTTAGGACACTTCCAGAAAGGTCTCGTCCTCTGTAGGTAAGGGGCCAGGGCCCTATGTATATTAAGGGAGTGAAGCTGTTTTTCCTCCTTTGAGGTGTGCAGTTTGGGAAGGAAGATGGGCAAATGTATGGGTTGGTCAAGGTAGAAGCAGGAAACCACTCTCAGTAAGATATGGGATGTAAGTGCAATGAGACTTTGTCCTTATAGAAGGTAGTGAAAGGAGGATTGGCCATCATGGCCCCAGTTCACCAATCCTTTCTGCAGAGGTAATAGTGACCAAGAAAATGACCTTCATGGAAAGAAAAGAAAGGGAGCAAAAGGCCAGAGTTTCAAAGGGCAAGCTCATCAATGCCATAAGGACTAGGCAGAGGTCCCACTGAAGAACAATAGGCTGAACAGCAGGGTATTTGTATACAAGGCCTTTCCAGAATCAGGCAGTTAAAGGGTGAGTGAAAACCAAATGCCCCTCCACAGGAGGATGGAGAGCACTGATAGCCGCTTCATGCACTTTAATGGAGCTGAGAGCAAGCCCTGAGGCCATCAGACACAGTAAGTAGTCTAAGACCATCAGGATGCCCACAGCCTCAGGAGCAAGACCTTTCTGCTGGGCCCAGGAAGTGAAACATATCCATTCGAATTGGTAGGATCATCTCATGAAATCCTTCCTGCTACTCGAGAGGACATTTCCCACTGCCAATGAACATTACTGTGCCACTGGAGGTGTCCATCCAAAAACCAAGCTCCCAAATGAAGTGTCCGTGGATCAGGATGCCTGAACCTGCCATTGCGTTGTGTGAGCAGTTCTTGGAACATCAGAAGCGGAGGATGGTTTGACATGCGGAGAAGAGTTGGAAACCAGAACTGGCAAGGCCAGAATGAGGCAATCGGGATGGCCGTCACTCTCTCTCGTCACAGTTTGTGAAGGACATAGGGCAGGAGTGGTAGGGGAGGGAAGGTGTAAATTATTCGATCGGACCAGTTGATGACCAAGGCGTGGCCCTGTGAATTGTCACCAAGCCCTCCCCTGGAACAGTACTGGATTATTCCTGGGGGAATTCTGCATCACTGTGCATGCGCAGAATTCATGTTCCCCACTGATTTCTTTGCTTCCCTGAAGAAAAATGGCTTCTAATGGGAAAGCAAAGAGAAGCCACAAGAGTGGCAGCACCCTGGCAGCACAGGCGAGTCCATTTGGGCGTCCAGAGCAGCTGGCAGGGGGGTGGAGAGGGGATAGGCAGTCGTGTGTGTGATTGTGACACTCGGTCCCTCTTGCTCGCTATTGTGATATGCACAGTGTGGAGGGGCAGGGCTTTGGGGTGTTTCTGAGGAGGCAGGTAGGAGGTAGGGGGCAGGCTCTGTCCCCTCTGGCAAAAACTGGGAAAATTCTGCACCACTGCGCAAAGCAGAATTTTACAGAAATTATTAAGCGTGCAGAATTTCTTTTCCCCGAACAGAAATGGGCTGCAGTGCTGCTAGCTGCCACTAGCGGCCACTGGACCCAGCAGAGCCCAGCTCGCACAAGGAAGACACTGCTGCGGGGAGGAGAGGGAGCTAGAAGGTTCCTGGCAGCTGTAGTTCCCAGCATGTCCTAAGGGAAGGAGAGGGTGGCACGCAGGAAACTCCATGCAAGCCTGTTACCAAGCATCAAGCTGTTTCTTCCTGTGGATCCCTAGCCTCGGGGTAGGGGGAGAGAAACAGTAACTGGGTTGTCATAGGGATTTCTTTAAACTCTACTCCTGGGGGAATTTTCGTGTGTGTCTGCATTGTTACAGACATACTTGCTGACAAGCATTTTGAACTAAATTACCAAAAGAATTGAAACCGGCATGATTATGTAGTGTTATTTTGACAAATAAAATTTGCAGAATTTTAAAATATTGTGTGCAGAATTTTAAATTTTTTGGCACAGAATGCACCCAGGAGTAACTGTATGCAGTTGCTGTTGGCATGAGAGGAAAAGAGATCCCTGACCAGGGTCCCCAACACCCAAAAACATCAGTGATTACCACGTCACCCAACTCCCATTCGTAGTCGGTCATGAAATTCCTGCTGAGCACATCGGCAATCATATTCTGGGTCCCCAGGAGATAGGTCACCGACAATAGGATATGGTGTGCATAGCATCACTTCCACAAGCATACCACTTCCACACTCTGTGCTGGGGACCTTGTCCCTCCTTGCTTGTTTATGTAGTAAACCGCAGTGGTGATGTCTGACATGAGAACATGACAAGAGTGGATGGACGGTAAAAATGCATGGCATGCCCTGCGTACCACCCTAAGTTCCAGAGTGTTGATGTGCATCCTGGGTTCCCAAGTGTTCCAAGTTCCCTGTGTCATGTGATCTACCACGTGAGCATCCCAGCCATCAAGTGATCCTTTATAATCGTCATGCTTGGCAAGGATGGAAGGGAGGGCATTCTGGAGGAAACTTGGAGCGGATATGTCCACCATTGAAATGAGAAGATGACTTCTTGTGGAATGGTAAGAATGGAGTCCATGGACTGGTGCATAGGGGAGCAGCCATAGTTGTAGACAGCAGAAGCCATGAACAGAGTGAAGGCCTTGACATCTGTGCACACTGCCATATGACCTAGGAGGGGGACAGAAGTTCTGGCTGAGACCGAGGGGCTGGATGTCACTGAAGTGATCAGGTCCAGCAGTGTCTGGAACCTGTCCTTCAGGAGATTAGCACATGTGCATGTCGATGGGTATGCCAATGAACTCCAGGAAATGCATAGGATGCAAAGACAATTTTTTGACTTTCACACTCATCCCTAGAGAGTAGAGGAGTAGAAGGAGCTGGGAAATCAATTCTTGAGCTACCATTTTGGACCATGCTGCCAGCAGCCAGGCATCCAAGTAGGTGAACTGTTATCACGTACCTACGTAAAGACTGCTGGAGCAGTGGTAAGTCTGAATGGGAGAACCCTGTATGAGAAGTGCCAAGGACCCACCGTGAACCTCAGGAACTATCTGTGGGTCATGTGGATGTTGACGTGGAAGCAGGTGTCTTGCATATCAAGAGCCATAACCCACTTGGCCTTTTTCTAGTAAGGGAATGATGGTCGCAAGTGTGACCATGTAGAACTTTGGCTTGCAAATGGAACAGTTGAGGCATCGGAGATCCAGGATTGGTCTCCATCCTCCCTTCTTCTTGTGTACCAGGAAATAATTGGAATAGAACCTTGTGTCCTGAAAGTTTGCACAGACTGGCTCTACTGCTCCTCTCCGCAGTAGGGAATCCACCTCCATGGCAAGGAGGGAATCCACTTCCACTGTCGAGAGCGGAACCTGAGATGAGACCGTTGCGGCGGATGTGGAGGAGGTAGCATCATAAACTCAATCGTTATAGCCAAGTCGAATTACATCCAGGACCCACTTGTCCATTGTTATCATGCTCCATTCTGGCAGAAAGTTTGAGATTGCCTCTGAAAAGGGTGGCTGGCAAGAGCGCTGGAGTGCAAAGTGACTGACAGTGCCCTAGATGCACTCAGAAATATTGCTTATGAGAAGATAGTGTGTGCTGTGTGGAGGATGGCCCTGGTGGGCCAGAAAGATGGGATCTTTGTACCTTTGGGCGCTTCTGTGGAGGCTCAAAGACTTGCTGGTGGTAGAAATGGGGAGCTCTGTAGAGTTGTGTAGTTAGCGGGCGATAACATTTTCTTTTGGACGCTGATTTATAAATGCTTAGCAATCGCAGGGTGGCCAGAAGGCAGCAGATCCAATGTAAAAGAGGGGGCTATCTAAGCAGGTGAGTGGACCAGAGCACATGGAGACCTCATCCCTTCCAGGGCAAATAGTTCATGAGGTCCAGGGACACATTGGAGTCTCTCCAGCATCAATGGTACTCGGTCCACGGATGGAAATGGAGCTGGTTAGGGAACCTCTCTCAGGACCGACGATCCACGAGACATTGGTGAAACTGATGCAGGAGGGGTATGATGCCCAGGAACGGCACATCCGTCAAGCAGTGCAAATTCTTGTCACCCTTGTGGGCCCTGGAACACACCGCTCCTCCATGGCTGGAACTCATGGACAATGCAGCATCTTTACTGGATCTGGAGGAAGACTTATTGCCATGCTTCTGTGACTCATGGCTCGGCCTCAGTGCAGGATCCATAGCACTGGTCCCAGCTGAACCAGACTGAGACTCTGCAGTAAGAGGCGCACTCTTGGAGTTCTCAGGCCGATGTACAGGGAGGGTTCCCTGGCCAGGATCCGACTGCAGTCCCATGGCTACCCCCATGAGGTGCTTCTTAAGGTGAAGGGAAGGAGAGGCAAATCCTGCACCTAGATGCTGCATGGGCTTTCCCCAAGCCGTACAGACAGCACTGGTGCGCATCGCTGATCGAAAACGAGCGAGGGCAGGAAGTGCAGCATAATCCAGTATATAGATACAGGTGCTGGGCAGGGGGTGGGAGGTAGCAGGAAACCACCAAAGCAGCGTCCCAAAGTCCTTAATCCTAAGAAATTACTACAAACACTAAAACTACCACAAAAACAATAAAACTCTATGTACACGAATAAAAACAGTTTTTCTATAAAGATTGGAAAAAGAAAAGGAGGAAAGTGCATCACCAAGGGTGAGAGAACAGCAGAAGCTCCAACTCTGAACATGCAGCGCTGAGAAGGAACTGAAAGCGAAGTTGGTCTAACCTGCCCTTTATCGCCTCGGGTGAAACCACGAGGTGGCACAAGGGCGCATGCGCAGACTGACTGACACTACTACTCTGAAAAGCTCCAGCTTCATGGCACTTGCGCATTACCGTCAGTGGATACAACAGGGCCCATCATTTGGGGAATAAAAGTTATGCGCATACATCTGAAAGTTAAAGTACTAGGGTCAACTCCTTAAATACTTACTCAGTTTTTACACAATTGCTAAAATCAAGCAAACTCCCAGTGAATGAACTGAGTCAAAAAAACTACTTAAGGATGCCAGGATTTGGCCCTTTAAGCAGGAGGATAGTGAAAACATTTACATATTCTGTCACCATGAATGAGGATGCTTTTTGTTGAAACTTGAATTGTTGAACACAACTTGAATTTCCACCTTAATTAGAATGACAGAGCAACCATTTCAGAGTTTCCTAATAAACAGGAGCTGGGTTTAGCAGAAGCTTTACAATACCATTTAAACAGACACGGCTAAAGTAATCAATTTCTTTAACATCAGGCATAAGTAAGGGAAAAAAGGATTAAAATATTTCTATTTAATGAGAAAATGGTATCATCAACTGCATCACACAAGTCCAAATCCTGTCCTCAAGTAAGCATTTGTGTAACATATACAATTATTAATATTATTAATATTTATTAGTTGGAACCCCAGCGATGGACCAGGACCCCATTGTGCTAGGTGCTGTACAAACACAAAACAAACAAATAGTCCTTGCCACAAAGAGCTCACGGTCTAAATACAAAACAAGAGACACCAGATGGATACAGACTGGGACTGTAAGGAAACTATTATACAGTATTGGTCTGCAAGGTAAGCTATGGTCTTAGCACACCAGAAGCCTAACCAATGTCAAATTTTTATAGGCATCCTGTAGGTAAAGGAGAGCTTTGAAGGAGCATAACGAGGAAGATGAGAATAAGCAAATGATCAATTTGGCAACAGGATGTTCAGTAATAAATTAACTATTTTAACATAGTTGCAAAAAGACTGAAAGATGCAGTAAAGGAACTCACACTAAATAAGACATAATAAAATGAATAAAAAGAATAATGGCAATGGGGAAAGGAGAATATAATCGTGGAAGGAAGGGAAGAATGAAAAGTTACAAGTAATAAAAATCGTGTGATGTGAAAAACCATGTGTAAGTAGTGCATATCCCTTGTTACTTCTGAATTTTCTCTCTCTACTTTAAATGAAACGGTAACACTTACAAAAGCACTGTTTAATAATGAAGTGTGACAGGCTAATGCTAGTTATGAAATAAATGGAGCAAATGGAATAAAACCAACAGTGATACTTGCTATTTTTCCCCAGGTACCCTAATCTGTCAAATACACATCATCTTTCAACCTCTATGGACGATCAATTAGCCAAGCACAAGCTATGGCTAAGAGTATTGTACAACTTACCAGGGAAATCTCCTTTCCGGCTGCTTTGGCCAAACTCCTGAAGCTGAGCTTGCTGGTTTATCTGTTCTTTCTGCAAATTTTCATACCAATGGGTAACCTCAGCCCTTAGATCTGCCACTTGATCACTAGGATACATTTCTATAGTCATCTGAAACATAATGCACACATTTTTTCAGAATGAACAATGAATGTTATGAAACAAAATGATCTAGGAATAAAATCCATTTGGAAAACCAAAGTTCTTTTAACTACCTTGTCAGGAAGTCCAGCTGGCTGACATACAATTCTTAGTGGTAATGATTGTTTATCACTAAGTGCCTTTAAGTGACTGCTGATACCAGTGCCTTCAATCTGCCACTGTCTCAGATGATACGCAAACCTTAAGAAGCATATAAAAATCACACATAAAAACACCAAATGTTTTTGTTAACATCTATTTAACTCAAAAGCCTGACAAACAGTAGGAAGACAAGAAGGCTGAGAAAGCTCCCAGCTCCACTTCTCTGGTCCTGCAGAGATTCCGACACAAAAAGAAAAAAGACAAGACTTTGTATTCCTGAAATTGCTTTAGTTTAAAACAAAACAAAACACAAAACACTTTCCACCTTTTTTTAAACATCATGAAAAGGGCCCTACCAAATTCACAGCTGTGAAAAATGCATCACGGACCATGAAATCTGGTCTCTCCCTGTGAAATTTGGTCTTTTGTGTACTTTAATCTTATACTATACAGATTTCATGGGGGAGATCAGCATTTCCAAAACTGGGGGTCCTGAGCCAAAAAGGGGAGGCGGGAGAGAAGCAAGCTTCTTGTGGGGGGAGGGTCACAGTATTGCCACCCTTACTTCTGCGCTGTCTTCAGAGCTGGGTGGCCAGACAATGGTGGTTGCTAGCCAGGCACCCAGCTCTGACAGCTCCGCTGCCACCAGCAGCACTGGCATGGTATGGTATGATTGCAACCCTTTTGCGCTGCTGCCTTCAGAGCTGGGGCCTTGGCCCAGCAACTGCCACTCTTCAGCTGCCCAGCTCTGAAGGCAGCAGCGCAGAAGTAAGGGTGGCAATACCATAACATGCCATCCTTACTTCTGAACTGCTGCAGACGGCAGCGCTGCCTTCAGAGCTGGGCTCTCAGCCAGCAGCCACTGCTCTCCGGTAGCCCAGATGAAGGCAGCGCTGCCAGCAGCAGCAGCGCGGAAGTAAGGGTGGCAATACTGCAACCCTCCTACAATAACCTTACGACTCCTCCACAACCCTCTTTTGGGTAAGGACCCTTACAGTTACAACAATGTGAAATTTCAAATTTAAATATCTGAAATTTTAGATTTTTAAAACTCATGAAATTGACCAAAATGGACTGTGAATTTGATATGGCCCTAATCATGAAACAGCAAAAGAGGACAACCATCTTTTTTTTCCTGGCCAAAAACCTTTAACAGACTAAGCTTCACACAAAATATTTGCAAAGTATGTATTATTATCCCCATTTTACACAGAGGAAACCAAATGAGTAATTTACATCTCTGTTTTTCAGTATTTCACTCAACTCAAATTTCAAATGATAGGAAAATAAATTACAATAAATCCCAACTCAAAATATATTGAAGAAATTGTTTACCTTCTCCTAAAAGCTTCAAGGTGTGTCTTTAGCATTAAAAGTCCTCTTTCAATTATGGTGAGACTCGAGTGGGAGTCTTGCTCAAGATTACTGGAAGCTATCATAAGGCTCTCCATACACTTGCTAATAAATTCTTGTTCTTTTTCCAGACCTGTTTTACCTGCAAGTCAGATATTTAAGTAACTATGTGCCGAATGTACTGAAAACTGCAAGTTTTAGCACTCAAGATTAAAACAAGATAAACTAATATTCTTTAAAAGATTTTCTTTTTAACAAAAAAATGACTAAGATTATTTTGTACAATATCCTTGGATTTTAGTATACCCGTGTAAATAAAACTGAGAACTCTTACCATTAATGTAATAAGAATTGATATACTGGATAGCTGCTCGACTGACATCACCAGACTGTGCTCTTAAAGCAATGCCCCAGAATTGGTCCATACCACACAACTGTTAAGACAAATGAAAAATTTGTCACGTAGTTATTTTCTCTTGGGAATCATCTCTCCCTAAGTTTGAGACATTTACACTGCGTCTTTTCCTGTTAATACTGGAGATACTCCCACAGAATGCTGGGATTGGGCCAAGCCACAAATGGGTGGGACCTGAGCATCTGAAGCACTATGGGCAAACTCTAGATAGGAAAGATAGGTCTGACTATTGGTTTGGAAACAAATGCTACCCTAAGGAACCTTGACAACATTGTGCTATCTACCCAAAAACTTAAGCTCATTCAAGTGATAGTACTATTCAGCAGTGAGACTGTCAGAAATGATGGTAGAAGATCTTAAAGCCAAGCCTAAGTCATCCTGAAAGAAACCTATGGAAGCTGGACTGCCTGATTGCTTGAAGTTAATCTTTGTATCTTAGCATCCATCAGAGAACTTTGTGTAAACTCCTGAGTAAGCAAAAATGACACAAGGCTTGCAAAAAGCTCAGAGAGGAATATCCCACGTTGTTTATAGGACTTGCTGCTCAATAGTCAAACTGTTAGGCCCAGTTACTCTTAAGTGGGATGAAGAAGCAAACCCTGAGATGGGAGATCCTGGCTTGCTGGGGAGATGGAATAAAGATCTCTATGAAAGCTACATTAGGTTTGACTATCACAGCATACATGGCCACTTTCATCTGACCCCCTTTTTAATCTTCTGGATCCCTTTTTCTAGTAGTGGAAAGGGGGGGGGAGGGAGGAAGGGGGAAACACACAGAAGACAATTCATCTATCTGCGAGCCAATATAAGACAGTTACTAACTGGTGTTCAAGATGTGTGTGCTCGCCACATGCACCAGTGCCAGAAGTTTTTCCCTCAGCAGTACCTGTAGGGGACCAGCTCTGGTACCCCTTGGAGTGGCACGCAAATGCCGCGGTATATAGGGTGCTGCCAGCTCTCACGACCCTCAGTTCCTTCTTGCTGCAAACTCCGACAGTGGGGAAAGAGGGCGGGTTGTGGAATGGACATGAGCAACACATCTCAAAGAACACCAGTTACGGAAAAAGATAATTGTCTTTTCTTCTTTGAGTGCTTGCTCAGGTCCATTCAACTTAGATGAGACCCAAGCAGTACCCCTCGGAGATGAGTAGGAGTTCACGGATGTGTAGACTGCAACACAGCTCTGCCGAACCCAGCGTCATCTCTGGCCAAGGAGCTCGTCGTGGCTCAACAGATATCCTGGATTGGGAAGTGTGCCAGGAAGGCTGCCGAAGATGCCTGAGATCTGGTTGACTGGGCTCTGACGATCGGCGGTGGAGGTACTCCCGCCAACCCATAGCAGGTGTGAATGTAAGAGGTGATCCAGTTAGAAATCCTCTGTGTGGACATTAGGAGGCCCTTCATTCTGTCAGCTGTAGAGATGAAAAGCTGAGTCGACTTATGGAAAGATTATTGTCTGTCTGTTCCGCAAACTGGGCTTGCCCATCGAAGGGAAGGTCTTGCATCAACTGCTGAGCCTCCATGGACAAGCCAGAGAGAAGCGGCCAGGATGCCCGGCACATGGCAACAACCAAGGCCATGGTTCAGGTGGTGGTATCTGCTGCATCCAACGCCACCTGGAGCATCACCCTGGCCAGAGTCGTGCCCTCCTCCATGACTGCCCTGAACTCCTTCCTAGAAGCCTCAGGCAGGGAGCCCTTGAACTTGACCAGGGCTTGCCACATGTTAAAGTCATAGCGTCCCAGGAGCGCCTGATGGTTGGCCACCCTCAACTGGAGACTAGAGGATAAATAAACCTTACGGGCGTCTAGTAACAAGTCTAGTCTCTTGGGCCTGTTCTACACTGGGAGGAGGCGGGGGAGTGTCGATCTAAGATATGCAACTTCAGCTACGAGAATAGCATAGCTGAAGTCGACGTATCTTAGATCGACTTAGAATCACTTATTTCGCATTCTCGTGGGGTGGGATCGACGGCCGCCGTTCCCCCATCTACTCCGCTTCCGCCTCTCACCATGGAGGAGTTCCGGAGTCGATGGAAGAGTGATTGGGGATTGATTTATCACGTCTACACTAGACGCAATAAATCGATCCCCGATAGATCCATCACTACCCGCCGATCCAGTGGGTAACGTAGACGTGGCCTAGGAGTCCTTGTTCTTAGGGGTAGCTCCGCGCCAGGAAGTGCCCACACGCGGTGATGCCCTCCTAGGGGATTGGTGACGGTCCGAGGAATGGTAGCGTCGATCCCTCAACAAATCTCTGGAGAGGTACCATGGTCTTGGAGATACTGTGTACAAGGACTGGTACTCCTGCCAGGGGGGCACGTGCTTCCAAAGGTCTGCACCCGGACGCTGGCGAGCTGCACCTCGAGCCTGTCTACCCATGCCCAAGTTCCAGGGACTGAACGGGGCTGCCCTGCATCTGTCGTTCACAGTCAGAGGCGTGGCAGCTACGGGAGGGCGAGCGCTGGTGGGACGTCCCCTGCGATAGGGAACAGTGCCACTGTGGGGGGGACCAGGGCGGTCCAGGGAACCGCAGGAGCCGGTGTGGGCAGCATCAGGAGGGACATGATCTCCTCCACCACCTGCAAGGCCTCTGGCGTGGACGGTATCCGGAGCTGGCGGAGGCCTCTGC
Source organism: Lepidochelys olivacea (assembly GCF_965140295.1). Classification (NCBI taxonomy): domain Eukaryota; kingdom Metazoa; phylum Chordata; order Testudines; family Cheloniidae; genus Lepidochelys; species Lepidochelys olivacea. The sequence continues at coordinate 191,617,182 of NC_140413.1, forward strand.
CAGTATCTGGGGTGGCTGGTGAATGGGCTGGGCTATCCCACTCAACCGGACCTTGGGCCCGAGATCCCGACAGGGGTGAAGAGTTGCCTAGCATGGGACCTTGCTCGCACACAGTCTTATCCTTTCCCTTGTGGGAGGTTGTAGAGCAACCTTGCACCATCTTCTTGGGCTTCTTAGCTGGAGCAACAGATGGGGACTGGTGCTGGTCAGTGGACGGACCCGGTGTGGCACTGTGTACTGAGGTCACAGTGCTCGGTGCCGAGTCGGAGCATTGCTTTGGTGCTGGGGTGAGAGTCGACTCCACAAGGTGCTCTCTTAAGTGAATATTGTGCCCCTTCTTAGTCCTTGGCTTGAAGGAATTGCAAATTTTGCACTTTTCACTAATGTGCCCTTCGCCCAAGCAACACAGACAGCTGCTGTGTGAATCACTAATGGGCATGGGCCTCTTGTTAAATCCTGAGGACTGGGGCATGCCCTGTCCTGAGGCAAAGTCCCGTTTTGGGAGCTATGAAGTCTATAAGGGATTTACTAACACTAACAGAAAACTATATACACGATAATACAAGAATTAACGAGTTCATACAAACAAGAAAGCAACTGCGCTAGCTGAAGCAGCAACAGTTCCAGTACCATCACTGGCGTCAAGAAGGAACTGAGTGTGGGGGGAGCTGGCGGCGCCCTATATACCACGGTATATGTGTGCCATTCAAGGGGGCGCCGGAGCTGGTCCCCTACAGATACTGCTGAGGGAAAAAACTTCCAGCACCGGTGCATGTGGCGAGCACACATACCTAAGCTGAATGGACATGAGCAAGCACTCAAAGAACTGTTCCTATTGACCTTTGGTCGTCTTAGCTAATAAAGAACCACCAGGCCTTTTTGTTTGCACTGGATGTGAACAGATCCACCTGGAGGGCTCCCTAAATATCAGCTGCAACAATCCTTGCTTAAGGACCACTCTCAGTTATGTATCTGCCAGCAAATTTTTAGTCTGCATTTTTGTACATTGTATCTTATGTTGATCAGATAGATAGAGGCTATGTGACCTTGTGCCCACTTGCTGATTTACGTATGCCACAGTCATTGTGTCATGAACTTGAACCAAGATGTTATCCTTTCTCAAGCGATCCTGGAAACCCTGAAAAATTATCATGACCAAATCTCACCTGTGGCAAGCTGATGTTCTGGAGCCTTTCTGACAACACTTCCTGTATAACATGGCAGCTCAAGTAAGCTCACCATCCTGCAAGGTTGCCACATCTGAGGTCAGGACTTTGGAGTACAGATTGTGAATAGAGGATGCTACCACCCCATGGTTCTTCTGTTTTCATGAACGGAGGGTTATAATTACTCTAGATGGCATCTTTAATTTGCTCTGCATCTCTCTTTGGGAATGGTTCCGGGACTTTTAAGAGCAATCCCTGAAACTCTCATGAACTGTCTTGCCCATGGAGTAATCTTTATGCAAGAGACCTGAAGATCTAGGTGTACAGGCAAAACAAATGAATGATATTCTAATGCAGGACACCTGATCAGGATCTTCCTGAAACTTTGCTCTGTCAGACAAACTGACTCTTCTTGTGTCTATTTCAAAGCCAAGGTGGACGGCCCTCTAAGAAGGGAACAAGGAGCTCTTCTTTCCATGTATTATAAACCCAAAAAGCACAGAGGAGTTGCAGAGTTTTCTGCCATGACCCCTTGTGAATCAACATTAGGAAGTATGAAGTAAGTAGAATTTAATGACTTGCTAACTGAGCCTTTCCCCATTATTGTAAGTCTCCTATTCCTTCACAATGACTTGTTCAAAGGAGGAGTGAAGATAGATGGAAAATTCTGTCTTGGATTTGGATGGAGTTATTTACCCTTGGATTTGGTTGCTTTTTTTTTTATCCTGATGAAATCTCGATGGTGGTCACCACCTTTCTCCCCATTGTCTTAAATGTGTATGGAGGAAAAAACTTCTTCTAATCTCTGGCATGGTCTGAAGCTGACAATTCTCTTTTGCAGGGGATCAGATAGAACCTAATGGAATAAGATGAGTATCTGAAAGGCTTCTTGGTATTTTTTGTGTTTTCTGGTCTTTGGAGACTTTTTGCTCCTTTTGCCTCTTAGAGGATTTTCCCTCACATCTGAGAATCTGTCCTAAGTGGTGTTCCCATTTGAGAGATAAGTCAGAGGGATGGCTTTGAGTCCCTGTGTTCCCCCCATTATCCAATGTATAACTGGAGAGGAAATGCAGGAGATCAATCAGGAGATCCTTCTCCTGGTAAAAAAAGAAGAGTCACAACAAATGCCAAGGGATTCTACTAAGAACATGAGAGTGGAGGCCGATACTTTTTACCATTTCACCTTCAAGGTAGACTGGACAGATGGAGGAAGCTGAAAGAATTTTGTACTTATTCTCTGATCATTGAGGAAGGACCTGGCTGCTGGATCCCAAGAAGGCCATATCCCACCATTGCAAAGGTATATCTGGAAGTGCCTTGGGTGGTGTGGGAGCCCCAATGTGCTGTCCTTTATAACCTTTCTGCTGACAAAACAAGAGTCTTTAAGCTGGGAGCAACTATGGCAAAGCTCCTTCCTGTGGCTCCTGAGAGGGCCTTCTCTCAAATGGAGTACCTCTTGGCCTTTCACCTAGGATTTTTAGCCTACTTTACTGAGGAGATAGAAACAAATGGAAGAAATGAGGTCAGCAGGTGGCATTATGGGATATAATCCTCAAAATAATTTCATCACCTAGGTGATGGATAGAGGAAGGGAGAATACATCTCATGTCTGCCCCAAAATTTAGCTTTAAAAATAAACATGGTAATGGAATAGGCAGGAATGATGGGTCAATTCTGTATGCATGGCCTGAGGAAGATAATCTGGCATGAGGCTGGAAGTGATGTGACGAAGCCTTAGAGCCCCCTGGAAAAGTATGAACTGCTTTCAGTATGATTCAAAGGGAGATGCAGCCCAAATCTCTCAGACTGGGGGGAAAGGTCATGATCTACAAACATAACCCTCCTGTAAGCCTTACTGCTAATGCTACACTTTAAACACTAGCAAAATTTAATTATAGAGGAATACTTTGATATCCAGTATTCCTATCAAACACAGGAGGCCCATAGCACTGTTAGCTTTGGTTGGCAACCTCCACAGAAACTGAAAGTCAAAACAACAAAGCTAAGCTGCTGAGGTGAATGATTCAGAGGACACTGCTACACAGTACTTTTCACTCTTCAGTTTCTTTGTAAACTGAAAGCTTACGTGTCATTCTTAATTTGTATTTATATATTGTGGTGCCATAAACGTGTCTATAGAACAGGCTTCAGATGTGCGAAGAGCTTTCAACAGGAAGAAAGTAAACAGCGAATAAATGGAATAAAAAACAAGTAGAGATATGAAATAGTGAATAAAGATAGTAAACATAAACTGAAAGTGTCTTTTCAATCTAACCAATACTTCAGGGAAATAAAGGGCACTGAAGTCTGCAGTATTAGAATATATAAAAAAGTTTAAGGCACACACAGATATCCATCAACAAATTCTTCAAGAAGAGTCAAGATTTTTCAATTTAACATACTGTTGACAAATTTACACAGTATTTTAAACAAAGACTTAAATTTTATAGCAAATAATTAAAGGCTATTTTTCAAAGCAGTTGATAATATATTCTCCTCTCAATTAAATGAATGTAATTATTTACTGAGTATTCTACTTAAAGGGTGGAGGGGTAGGCCTCAAAAGTATGTCCAAAATAAATTGTTTTAGATTTACACTTACATATAAATGAAAGAAATATATGTACCAGAGTGTTTCAAACAGTCACTTAAATTTAATTTGCTAAAAACGTATATGATGAATCTTAGCTACAATATATGAAAAATAAAAATCATTTACTTAAACCATAATACAAACTGTGTGACACAAAAGACAGTTACCTGTTCTGTAACTGGTGTTCTTCAAGATGTGTTGCTCATGTCTATTCCACAGTAGGTGTGTGTGCGCGCCAAGTGCACCGGTGCTGGAAGTTTTTCCCTTAGCAGTACCTATGGTGGGGAGCACCGCTGCGACACTTGGAGTGGCGCCTCTATATCGCGCTATAAGGGGAGCCGTGAGCTCCCCCCACCCTTGGTTCCTTCTTGCCGGACAACTCCAAAAGCGGGGAAGGACGGCGGGATGTGGAATAGACATGAGCAACACATCCCAAAGAACACCAGTTACTGAACAGGTAACTGTCTTTTCTTCTTCGAGTGATTGCTCATGTGTATTCCACAGTAGGTGATTCCAAGCTATATCTGTTGGAGGTGGGTAGGAGTTCATGAGTTCCCGGGACATAGTACTACTCTGCCGAACCCGGCGTCATCCCTAGTTTGGGAGACGATCGCATAACGCACAGCAAACGTGTGCACTGAAGACCAGGTGGCAGCCCTACAGATGTCCTGGATAGGGACATGGGCTACATAGGCAGCCGACAAGGCCTGAGCCCTCATTGAATGCACCCTGACGATCGATGGCGGGGGAACCCCTGCCAGATCTTAGCACGCGCGTATGGACGAGGTGATCCAGCAAGAAAGGTGCTGGGTGGAAATAGGCTGCCCCTTCATGTGCTCATCCGAGGCAACGAAGAGTTGCGAGGATTTATGGAACGGTTTAGTCCAATCCAGGTAGAAGGCCAGTGCCCTGCGCACATCGAGCGTGTGGAGGCGGCGTTCCCCATTGAAAGAATGGGGCTTGGGACAGAGCACGGAAAGGAAGATGTCCTGTTCCATATGGAAGGCGGAAACCACCTCTGGGAGGAATGCAGGGTGTGGGCGAAGTTGGATCTTATCCTTGTGGAAGACCATATATGGAGGTTCCGAGGTCAAGACCCTGAGCTCTGAGACACGTTGGGCCAACGTGATTGCTACAAGGAAGGCTACCTTCCAGGAATGGTGAGACCAGGAACTCGTGGCCAAGGGTTCAAAGGAAGGCCCCGTGAGGCGGGACAACACCAGGTTTAGGTCCCATTGCAGTACAGGGGATCTAGCATATGGGAAAGAATGGTCAAGGCCTCTCAGGAAGCGGGAGGTCATAGTATGGGAGAAGACCAAGTGACCTTGCACCGGCAGGTGGAAGGCCGATACGGCCGCCAAGTGTACTCTGACAGAGGCAAGTGCCAGCCCTTGGGTCCTAACGGACACAAGGTACTCAAGGATAAGCTGGAGCAGTGCAGACAATGGGGAGACTCCCCGCTCCCCTGCCCACCTGGAAAATCTGGACCACTTCGCCAGGTACGTCCGGCATATGGACGGCTTCCTACTTTCCAGGAGGACCCGCCTGACTTCCTCAGAACACCTCCTCTCCTCCACGTCTAGCCCCCGAGCAGCCATGCTGTCAGGTGGAAAGCGGCCAGACTGGGATGAAGGAGGCGGCCCTCATTCTGGGAGAGGAGGTCTGGACAAAGCGGCAACCTCCTTGGAGGGGCCGCCAACAGGTCCAGTAGGGTCCCGTACCAGTGTTGATGGGGCCAGGCTGGGGCAATAAGGATGATACATGCCTTGTCTGTTTTCATTTTTTCTAGAACATTTCCTATAAGGGGAAATGGTGGAAAAGCATAGAAATGCTGGTCCGACCACTGCAGGAGGAAGGCATCTGAGATCGCATCCCTTCCCAACCCCTGCCCGGAACAAAACCAGGGGCAACGCTGGTTCTGGCAGGTCGCGAACAGGTCCATGTGGGGAATTCCCCACTCTCAGAAGAGCCAGTGAGTGACCTCTGAGTGGACCGACCACTCGTAATGGGAGGAGAAAACTCTGCTGAGGCAATAGGCCTGTGTATTGCGGGCACCCAATAGGTGGAAAGCCCTCAGGGAGATGTCATGGCCTATAAAGAACTCCCATAAGCTCAGAGCTTCCCGGTACAGAGCCGAGGACCGTGCCCCACCTTGCCTGTTGATGTAGAACAGCGCGGTGGTGTTGTCCGTAAGGACTCTGACCACCTTGCAGTGAAGCTGCGTGATGAAAGCCACACACGCCAACCGTATCACCCTGAGCTCCCTGATATTTATATGGAGGGACATGTCCAAGATTGACCACATCCCTTGGGTTTGCATGTTCCCTATGTGGGCTCCCCAGCCCAACTCCGATGCACTGGACACCAGGTCTATTGACGGGGCCGTCTCCCGGAAAGGAACCTCTTGGAGCATGTTGCCCGGGGAGGACCACCATTGTAGGTCGGCAATTACTGGGGTCAGTACTGTGAGGACCTTGCCCAGGCCATCCCGTGCCTGGGAAAAGTGGGAGGCTAGCCATTGCTGGAGGGGCCTCATTCAGAGCCTGGCGTGGCAGACCACATATATGCACGCCACCATGTGTCCCAGGATCTGAAGGCACACCCTTGCTGTTGTCACCGGAAAAGCCATGACCGAGGTGATGAGACCTTTAAGGGTTTCGAACCTGCCACTAGGAGAGAGACTGTGGCCCTTAAGGAGTCCAGTAGTGCCCCTATGAATTCTATGCGCTATACTGGGATGAGCATTGATTTGGTCTTGTTTACTAACAGGCCGAGACTGGCACATGTAGACAGGAGCAGATCCACATGCGCCCTTACCTGAGACCGTGAGTTGCCCTTGAGAAGTCTATCATCCAGATATTGGAACATCTGGACCCCTTCTCGTCTGAGGTAGGCCGCCGCCACCGTCATTCACTTTGTGAATACCCTGGGCGCCATGGATACGCCAAACGGGAGAACCATGAACTGGTAGTGGTTGGACCCCACCAGGAAACGGAGGAAGCACCTGAATCTTTCGAAAATACGGATGTGGAAATACACGTCCTGAAAGTCCACGGCCACCTACCAGTCCCCTGGGTTCAGGGAGGGGATAATAGAAGCCAGGGGACACCATGGGGAACTAGGAGCGGACCATAAACTGATTGAGATTCCGCAGATCTAGGATGGGCCTGAGACCTCCTTTCGCCTTTCGGATCAGGAAATATCGGGAGTAGAAGCCCCTGTCCTGGAATTCTACTGGCACTCTCTCCACCGCCCCAGGCGTAGTAGTCCTTCCACCTCCTGACCTAGGAGGTGAACGTCTTCCGGGTCCCGCAAGCCCACCAGGGATGGGGGCATGGTTGGGCGGGGGTGAACTGAACTGCAACTTGTAGCCCTTGGAAATGGTGTTGAGGACCCAGCGGTCCGAGGTTATTCGTGACCATTCCCCGTGGAAGGCAGACCATCGGTTGCCGAACACAAACTTTATTAGTAGGGAGATTTCCATGACAACTACCCTGGTGCCCCCCTGCAAATAGTCAAAACCGCCTCATTCCCTGCATCTTGCCCTTAAAGGGCCCAGGCTGTGGGGCAGAGCGGGACTGTTGTTGAGGCCAGTGCTTTTGGTCTCTCAGCCTCTTGTAAGGGGGCTCACATCTGTTCTGTGCAGGGTAAGCAGACGTCTGCGGTTTGGCCTTGTCCTTAGCCAGAGGGACGTATAGGCCCAAGGTCTGCAGGGTGGTGCGAGAGTCTTTCATCCCATGCAGCCTGATGTCGATCTGTTCGGTGAACAGGACTTTCCCATCGAACGGCAGGTCCTGCATGAGGGACTGGGCCTCCGCCAAAAGCCCGGACAGGAGGAGCCATGATGCCCTGCGCTTGGAGATTGTGGAGACCATCAAGCGAGCTGCCGTATCTGCCGTGTCCAACGCTGCCTGCAGGGCAGCTTTGGCTGCAGTCACCCCCTCGTCCACCAGTGCCTTAAAGTCCTTCCTATCCCGCTCTGGGAGGAGTGGCTCAAACTTTGGGCAGGGACTCCCACAAATTAAAATCACATCGGCTCAGTAAGGCCTGATGGTTGGCCACCCTGAGATGAAAACTCAAAGAGCACTAAAGTTTTCTACCTAAAGTGTCTAGTCTCCTGGCGTCTTTTTCCTGGGGGTGGGCGCGGGCTGGCCCTGCCACTCCCAGTGGTTCACAGATTCCACTACAAGAGAGTTAGGTGCTGGGTAAAAGTAGAGGTATTTGTGGTTCTTGGCTGGAAAGAAATACTTCCTCTCAGCCTTCTTGGAAATCAGGGCCAAAGAGGCAGGAGTTAGCCACAAGGCATTGGAGTTGTTGGCTACTCCTTTGTGAAGGGGTAAAGCCACACAGTCCAGCACCGAGGGGGACAGTACATTAAAGAGGGAATCGGACAGGCCCTCCATCTCATCGGCCTGCAGCTGGAGGCTCGACGCTGCCCACTTTAGCAGGTCTTGATGCGTCCTGAAGTCTTCCTGTGGAGCAGAGGGCGGCGGTGCCGTGATGGTGTCATCTGGTGCAGGAGAGGAGGCCAGCACTGGGCTGTGGGCCTCAGCCTGTGCCAGGGGATCAACCCCCAGGTCAGAGTCCAGGCACAGAGACGATGACTCATGACCTGTCGACTTGTCCCTCTACCTAGATGAAGCCGATGGGCCCTCGGATGCCCCAGCCACTGAGCGGGTTCCCGCCTGAGTGGGCATTGGCAGCCACGGTACCCATTGACACCACTGTCCCTGCCATGGGGCCCCTTGCCACTGTCCATGCTGAGGGCACGGTGGCGCTATCTGGTCCGGCTGAGCGGTACGGCCCAGCAAGGGGCGGCTGGGTGCCGAGGCCAAGGTCACCACCGACCGAATGGTACCATAGGAGCAGTGGGGGTGGCGGTGCCTATGATGCTGTCTTCCACGGGACTGGGACTTCGATGTCAAGGACCGGTACCCGCCGGAAGTACTGTCTCGAGACTTGCTTCAGCGCCTGGAGCTGCGGTGCGGGTGACGTGCGGCAGGAGCCCTGTGTGCAGCGCCTGACAGAGCGGGAGCTCCAGCCTTGACGTCAGTCGTGCCAAGACCGGCTACGATAGCTGCATCGTGAAGAGGAGCGCCTGCTTATCTCAGTGCCTGCGCGCGCTGCTGCATGCAATGGAGGGACCCGGGGACTCCTGCCCAGATGGAATCCTGGTTGGTGTCGAGGGTGGTGGACACGAACTGCAAGTGGACCGGTCGCTGCGTACCGAACAAGGTAGAGAGCGGTCTTCAGAGTGAGAGCTGCGCTGTGCTGGGGAGGCCTGTCGAGCGCCCAGCTGCGGTTTGCCTCGGGACCGGGGGCCCACCACTGGGGGCGTCCCGGGCACCGGCAAGCTCAGAATGTCTCATGTGGCCTGCAGAGCCTCCAGCATTGATGGCATCCTGACCGCGGGAGAGGCGCGTGTCGGCGCTGCTGGGCTACTCCGCTCAGCACTAGTCGGAGGTTTTGAGCCCGGGGGGGACCGAGGGCTACCCAATGCAGGACCAGGCTCTCCCACTTCCTTCTCTCAGAGCCGCTGCGAAGTCGAGCTCTTCCTTTGTTTCTTGGAAGGGGAAAGGTGCGGACTGGTGGAGTGGGCTTCACTGTGCACCGACGATGCGAAGCCCAGTGCCGAGTCCACACGGGGTACTGGAGTTGGAGTGAGCGCCGATTCAATGAAGAGAGCACGAAGCCAGATGCCTCTCTCCTTCTTAGTTCGCAGCTTGAAAGACCTGCAGATCTTACAGCGTTCACTCACATGAGTTTCGCCCAAGCAGTGGAGACACTCAGCATGCGGATCACTCCTTGGCATGGAACAGTGACAGGAGTCACACAACTTGAAGCCTGGAGCACGGGGCACGCCCCGGGCCCACTCTAACAACTGAGAAACTACTTTCCACGAGTTACTAACAACTAGCTAAAGGTACCGCTAAGATCAACTGGAAAGGCTGCAGCAACGCTGGAGCAAGAAGTTCTGACGCACCTTCACTGGCGGCAAGAAGGAACTGAGGGTGGGGGGAGCTCTCGGCTCCCCTTATAGCACAATACAGAGGTGCCACTCCTCCCTATGGGTACTGCTAAGGGAAAAACTTCCTGCACCGGTGCACGTGGCACACACGCACACCTACTGCGGAATACACATGAGCAAGCACTTGAAGAATAAATATTACTACTTAATATACAATTTATATCCACTAATTATTAGAAATCTTTACTCAGGTTTAACAGTGGTGTAATAGATACACAGAATACTTACAGCTGGGGTAGTACATTATTTTTTGTCAAGGTTCAAATTTCTTGGTCAAGGTATAGTCAAGATCCAGACACCCACCCACCTACCCAGCTCCTCTCCATAGCTCCTGATTGCACAACCAATTTCCTGCCAGCTCCCCACCTGACCTGACAGTAGGGTGACCTTATTTTCCTAAACTGAAAATGGGATGCACGGGGCTGGCTTGAGCCACCTGCTGTTGCCACACCCCTTCTTCCTCCAAATGGTCCTGTGCCCCCAACTGAGCCGAGTGGCAGAGATGTGGGCTGGAGGAAAAGGAATTGGTATGAGCTGGGATATATGCAGCAAAGGAGGGTGTGGGTGTGGGTGAGTACTTCTGAGCTCAGAGCCAGGCAGTGAAGCTGCTGGCCTTTGATCCAGCTAGTGGGGCAATGCCCCTTTGGGGACTGGGATAGCAGAGGGAGTGAAAGAGACTCTGGTAGTGGTAGGAAACAAGGAGACTCCAGAGAGTAGCCGTGGGGAGATGTGGGGAGGCCAGGATGTTGCAGAAGCGGATGACCGGAGGCAGACTGGGGAGGAAAAGAGGCCAGTTGGGGCGGGAGGGGGCTCTGTGGACCAGCCCCGAAGGATGGGGGTGGGAAGGGCGCTAGGCCAGGGTGGGGACACCGTGGACATGAGGCTAGGCAGGAGGAGTCCGAGTGGGGGAGGGGGGTGCTGTGCTAAACTCGATGCCCCAGCACAAGTGGATGCTGCGGGACCCTGTCAGGCACTTACCAGCCAGGTTGCCCAGTAGGGCCCAAGGCCGCTCCATAGTCCAGCCAGCCCCGCTGTCTCCAGGGAAAGCAGAGAAGAATTTGAATCAGGGCCCAGACAGCACTGCCCTCTGATTGAGTTGCAGAGTGAGCATGTGACACCACATCGTTCCCTGATTGGAGAGACAGGGCGTAGTGGAGACACAATAAGCTGCTCACGGGGGGAGGGGTGTGTCACTGCTTCCCCCACACATCCCTGTGCTACTGCCCGTGTGGCTGCGGCTGCACAAGCAGCCACCAAGGACACACTGTGCCCTGCAACCCAGCCCAGCTGTTAGACCCCGGCTGGGGAGCAGCCATGGCGCCACACGGCTCCAACCTGTACGGTCCACTGAAAGTGTCTGGAAGTTAAGATTTGGCCCTCGGTCTCCCTATTGACTACCTCTGCCCTACAGTAACTGTGGTTCTTTGAGATGTTATCATCATGTTGGATCCCACGGTACATGTGCATATGCCTGATGTCCACAATCTCAGTATCTTTTGAACACCAATTGCCATGAGGGTTGTGCATGTGCTTTGCGCTTCCTCACACTACTCTGAGGGCATAAAGGATGGAGTGGTCAAGAGTCTCCCCCAGTCCCCTTGCAATTCATGCAAATGTAGATTCTCTGACTGTAAGGCCAATTCCTAAATCGCTATTTTATTTTTCCAGGGTTGTTGTTTGGCCTCCATGTTGGTACCTCTTCTTGTTTGTTAAGTTGGTGCCCTTTTGAAATTAAGGCAGTAATTGATCATATGTAACAACTGTAATCTGCCTAGAGACAGGAGGTTATATAAGGACTTAGCACACAGCACTCTGTGATGTCCACCCCAGTAGCAGCCGAGTATCTAATGTGTGTGATCCAAGCAGAGACGTCAAGTCAAGACCAAAAGACCATATAAGAAGAGCAGAAGACCTATTTACCTGTTGTTCCCGATCGTTCCTGATTTCCTGCGCTGTTCCTGTGTATTCCCGAGTTCCTGTCCCTGAGTCCTTGCATGATCCTGTTCTGTACTATGTTTGCCAGAGACATGGTGATGTATTAGTTTTCTTGCTTTATTGTATACCTACCAACCATCTGTATTGCTTGGGTTCCTTGGCTTCAAGCTTATTCGTTTGTTAACATCAGAGTCCTTTATTGCTTGTTCACTGTTATTGGTTATGGAATCCTTTGTTTAATAAACCTTGTTCTGTTCGCACCTTTACTTTTGCCTTCTAGTACACTGACAGTCATCATCACCTGCAGTGATAGATACGGAGGATGAGGGGGGAAGGGCGTGTATCTGGTTGACCTGCTAGAGGATTTGTGTTGTAATAGTAACTTGACTAGCCCATTAACATGACCAGTGGGTAAATATGTAACAGGCCATTGAGAAACTTCAATACCTGCAGGTGAGACAAGACCAAGCGCAGCAGTATAGGATGATAGCAAGCCGAAACAATTGCAATGTGGACCTTAATGGAGCTGAACAAAAGGCCAGAGTGCTTTAAACGCAAAAAGAAATCAAGGATCTTCGGGATCAGAGCCGGCAACAGGTCCAGATTGTGTTGGGCTGCCCATATAGAGAACCCCTTCCATTCTGAGGAATAAATCCTTCTCGTACACAGGTCTTTCTGCACTGGATCAGGATCTCTTGGATCTCTTTCAAAGGTATTGAGCCAGCTAATATCTATGAAGTCAGATTAAATGACTTCAGGTTGCAGTGTTGTGCTTCTGTAAATCAGGTCCAGACATTCTGGGAGCTGGATAGGGGGATGGAGGGACATCTCTAGTAGGTCTGTCAGACAAAACTGTCTCAGCCAGTAGGGAGCTGCAAGGATGACCATGGCTTTGCCCTGCCTGATTTTTGGATTTCATCTTTGGAATCACGGGAATGGATATATGAGGCTTCAATTCCACAGTAGAAGGAAGGCATCCAGAAATGAACACTGGTTCATGCCCGCTGTGCAGCAAAAGTTCTGGAACTTGATGTTCTCCTTGGTGGTGAACAGGTCTATTGTGGGAATCCCCACCAATAAAATATCAGCTCAACGATGGATCTGATTTTATTTAGTTTACTAAACAACGGTAGTGACAGAACTCTGTACTCAAGAAAATAAGCTTTCACTGACATAAGAATGGCCATATTGGGTCAGACCAAAGGTCTGTCTCACCCAGAATCCTCTCTCCCGACAGTGGCCAATGCCAGATGCCCCAGAGGGAATGAACAGAACAGATAATCATCAAGTGATCCATCCCGTCGCTCATTTCCAGCTTCTGGCAAACAGAGGCTAGGGACACCATCGCTGCTCATCCTGTCTAATAGCCATTGATGGACCTATCCTCCATTCATTTATGTAGTTTTTTTGAGCCCTGTGTGGACAAAGTTCCTCCTCTACCTTGGTGGGTCTTGCGCTTATTGGCGTATTTGCTTGCCTTGGAGCTTCACGGCAGCCCTCAGCTTGGCCGTTTTTCTGAACCCACAGTCCAGTTCGACTCCTCCTGTGTCTGACTTGTGTCAGAAGTTGGGAGGTTTGGGGGGAACCCGGGCCCGCTCTCTACTCCAGGTCTTCATTGTCTCCAGAGGGTTCCTGATTGTTCTGTTACCTTACCCAGGGAAAGGGGTCCTGATTAACCTGGGGCTAATATATCTTCCTTCTATTACTCTCCTGTGGCCATCTGGCCCGAGCTGGTCACACTTGTTATAGTCTTTGCTTTCAAAACATCCTCTGGCAGAGAGTTCCACAGGTTGACTGTGTGTAGTGTGAAGAAACCCAGTGGAAAGGGGCAAGGCAGCTTCCGAAGATCATAAGAGGCTTCACTTTGCTTCAAGTGTAGTTCCAGACATTCCCATCAAACCTGCGACCTCTAAGGTGGTGTTGGGTGCATGACAAAGGAGGGCGTCTCTTGGAGTACTGGGGTCTCTTTCTGGGTGAGTTCTCAGGTTGTGGACTCAGAGTATGATGGTGTTCTTCATTTCTGTTGAGACTGGTACTTGTAGGGCCTATAGCAGAGAGATAAGTATAAACTGCTAGTGATCGTAGCATGACCCTAGAATCTTTAAGTGAATGGAATTCCTCATACATTCAGTTTCTGAATAACTCCATCCCACAAACAGCAAACTCCCCAATGGTGTACTGCACCTCCTTAGGGATGTTAGACACTCATAATCAGGAGGCTCATTTCATGGTGAAAGCAGCAACCATTGACCTGGCAGTCAGGTCTGATGTATCCATGGCTATTTGTAAAACTGGTTTTGTAACCATCTGGCCTTCCTTTATAACGTCTTTCAATTCCTCAGTTTCCTGTGGGATTCTGATTAAGGAGGAGGTAATTCTCAAATAAGAAAATTCTGTTTCATGTAAGACAGCCTGGTAGTTTGAGATACAGTCAGTTGCGAAACAGCTGAGCAGCGAACAGCAGAGCAGCTAACAAAAGGAGTTTGCCTGGGATCTGCCTGAGAGGAGGTACGCTAAGGGCTGCATTAAGGAGGCTGTGTTGATGAGTATCTGAGTGTTTGTTGTGAGGACAGTGTGACTGTGTGCTTGATTGGTTGTTTGAAAAGGGGGGGAACTGGGTGTGCTTTGTTCCAGGTGAGCCTTAAGTGGGCCTGACTGCACAAAAAGCCAGTCAGTTGCGAACCAGCTGAGCAGCGAACAGCAGAGCAGCTAACAAAAGGAGTTTGCCAGGGAGTTTGCCTGGGGAGAGCCCACTGAGGCTTACATCTTGCCGGATTCTCTGAGTAATTACTACAACTCCTGAGGAAGCTCGTAGAAGGAAGGTAATATGGATGGGGGGGTGTTCAGCTGTTGTGACCTGCACTGGATGTGCTATGTTTGTCTTTCTTCCACAGGACAGATGCGACTTTGTCTATACAAAGTGCAAGCTGGTCTCCATACTGGAAGAGAAGGTTCAAGGTCTGGAGCAACAGGTATTGACCCTGTGTTGCATAAGAGAAACTGAAGATTTCCTGGACGGATGTCAGGATAGGCTTCTACGGGCACAAGGTTCTGAAGATTCAGAGCAGGCTGCACATCGGGGACAGAAGGATGGTGAAGAAATTTGGCATCATGTGACCTCCAGAAGAAAAAAGGGGAACGTCCATGTACCAGCAGGGCAGATACAGGTAAGTAACCGTTTTCATGTTCTCTCCACAGGTACTAATGCAGAGAGTGGACCAGATGATACGTCTGAGGGAAGGGAGCAGAAGGAGACTCTACCGATTGGAAGGCATGGGATGCACTGTCCTAGGGTTGGGGGTTCCACGACCACCACTCCCAAGAGAAGGAGGCGGGTGGTGGTGGTCAGGGACTCTCTCCTTGGGGCACTGAGTAATCTATCTGCCGCCCCGACCGGGAAAACCGAGAAGTCTGCTGCTTGCCAGGAGCTAAGATTCGCAGATTCGCGATGTGACGGAGAGACTGCCGAGACTCATCAAGCCCTAAGATCGCTACCCCTCCCTGCTTCTTCATGTGGGCACCAATGATACTGCCAAGAATGACCTTGAACGGATCACTGCGGACTACGTGGCTCTGGGAAGAAGGATAAAGGAGTTTGAGGTGCAAGTGGTGTTCTCGTCCATCCTCCCCGTGGAAGGAAAAGGCCTGGGTAGAGACCGTCGAATCGTGGAAGTCAACGAATGGCTACGCAGGTGGTGTCGGAGAGAAGGCTTTGGATTCTTTGACCATGGGATGGTGTTCCAAGAAGGAGTGCTAGGCAGAGATGGGCTCCACCTAACGAAGAGAGGGAAGAGCATCTTCGCAAGCAGGCTGGCTAACCTAGTGAGGAGGGCTTTAAACTAGGTTCACTGGGGGAAGGAGACCAAAGCCCTGAGGTAAGTGGGGAAGTGGGATACTGGGAGGAGGCACGAGCAGGAGCACGTGAGAGGGGAGGGCTCCTGCCTCATACTGAGAAAGAGGGGCGATCAGCAGGTTACTTCAAGTGCCTATATACAAATGCACAAAGCCTGGGAAACAAGCAGGGAGAACTGGAAGTCCTGGCACAGTCAAGGAATTATGGTGTGATTGGAATCACAGAGACTTGGTGGGATAACTCACATGACTGGAGTACTGTCATGGAGATGTAAGCTGTTCAGGAAGGACAGGAAGGGCAGAAAAGGTGGGGGAGTTGCACTGTATGTAAGAGAGCAGTATGACTGCTCAGAGCTCAAGTATGAAACTGCAGAAAAACCTGAGAGTCTCTGGATTAAGTTTAGAAGTGTGAGCAACAAGGGTGATGTCGTGGTGGGAGTTTACTATAGACAACCAGACCAGGGGGATGAGGTGGACGAGGCTTTCTTCCGGCAACTCGCAGAAGTTACTAGATTGCAGGCCCTGGTTCTCATGGGAGACTTCAATCACCCTGATATCTGCTGGGAGAGCTATACAGCGGTGCTCAGGCAATCCAGGAAGTTTTTGGAAAATGTAGGGGACAATTTCCTGGTGCAAGTGCTGGAGGAACCAACTAGGGGCAGAGCTCTTCTTGACCTGCTGCTCACAAACCGGGAAGAATTAGTAGGGGAAGCAAAAGTGGATGGGAACCTGGGAGGGAGTGACCATGAAATGGTCGAGTTCAGGATCCTAACACAAGGAAGAAAGGAGAGTAGCAGAATACAGACCCTGGACTTCAGAAAAGCAGACTTTGACTTCCTCAGGGAACTGATGGGCAAGATCCCCTGGGAGAATAACATGAGGGGGAAAGGAGTCCAGGAGAGCTGGCTGTATTTTAAAGAATCCTTATTGAGGTTACAGGGACAAACCATCCTGATGTGTAGAAAGAATAGTAAATATGGCAGGCGACCAGCTTGGCTTAACAGTGAAATCCTTGTTGCTCTTAAATACAAAAAAAAAGCTTACAAGAAGTGGAAGATTGGACAAATGACTAGGGATAAGTATAAAAATATTGCTCGGGCTTGCAGGAGTGAAATCAGGAAGGCCAAATCACACCTGGAGTTGCAGCTAGCAAGAGATGTTAAGAGTAACAAGAAGGGTTTCTTCAGGTATGTTAGCAACAAGAAGAAAGTCAAGGAAAGTGTGGGCCCCTTACTGAATGAGGGAGGCAACCTAGTGGCAGAGGATGTGGAAAAAGCTAATGTACTCAATGCTTTTTTTGCCTCTGTCTTCACGAACAAGGTCAGCTCCCAGACTACTGCACTGGGCAGCACAGCATGGGGAGAAGGTGACCAGCCCTCTGTGGAGAAAGAAGTGGTTCGGGACTATTTAGAAAAGCTGGACATGCACAAGTCCATGGGGCCGGATGCGTTGCATCCGAGAGTGCTAAAGGAGTTGGCGAATGCCAACTGTCATTGGCCATTATCTTTGAAAACTCATGGCGATCGGGGGAGGTCCCAGGTGACTGGAAAAAGGCTAATGTAGTGCCCATCTTTAAAAAAGGGAAGGAGGAGGATCCTGGGAACTACAGGCCAGTCAGCTTCACCTCAGTCCCTGGAAAAATCATGAAGCAGGTCCTCAAGGAATCAATTCTGAAGCACTTAGAGGAGAGGAAAGTGATCAGGAACAGTCAGCATGGATTCACCAAGGGCAAGTCATGCCTGACTAATCTAATTGCCTTCTATGACGAGATAACTGGCTCTGTGGATGAAGAGAAAGCAGTGGACGTGTTGTTCCTTGACTTTAGCAAAGCTTTTGACACGGTCTCCCACAATATTCTTGCCAGCAAGTTAAAGATGAATGGACTATAATGTGGACAGAAAGCTGGCTAGATTGTCGGGCTCAAAGGGTAGTGATCAATGGCTCCATGTCTAGTTGGCAGCCGGTATCAAGTGGAGTGCCCCAGGGGTCGGTTTTGTTCAATATCTTCAAAAATGATCTGGAGAATGGTGTGGATTGCACCCTCAGCAAGTTTGCAGATGACACTAAACTGGGAGGAGTGGTAGATACGCTGGAGGGCAGAGACAGGATACAGAGGGACCTAGACAAATTGGAGGATTGGGCCAAAAGAAATCTGATGAGGTTCAACAAGGACAAGTGCAGAGTCCTGCACTTAGGACGGAAGAATCCAATGCACCACTACAGACTAGGGACTGAATGGCTCGGCAGCAGCTCTGCAGAAAAGGACCTAGGGGTTACAGTGGACAAGAAGTTGGATATGAGTCAACAGTGTGCCCTTGTTGCCAAGAAGGCCAATGGCATTTTGGGATGTATAAGTAGGGGCATTGCCAGCAGATCGAGGGACATGATCGTTCCCCTCTATTCAACATTGGTGAGGCCTCGTCTGGAGTACTATGTCCAGTTTTGGGCCGCACACTACAAGAAGGATGTGGAAAAATTGGAAAGAGTCCAGCGGAGGGCAACAAAAATGATTAGGGGATTGGAACACATGACTTATGAGGAGAGGCTAAGAGAAATGGGGATGTTTAGTCTTCAGAAGAGAAGAATGAGGGGGGATTTGATAGCTGCTTTCAACTATCTGAAAGGGGGTTCCAAAGAGGATGGCTCTAGACTGTTCTCAGTGGTAGCAGATGACAGAACAAGGAGTAATGGTCTCAAGTTGCAGTGGGGGAGATTTAGGTTGGATATTAGGATAAACTTTTTCACTAAGAGGGTGGTGAAACACTGGAATGCGTTATCTAGGGAGGTGGTGGAATCTCCTTCCCTACAAGTTTTTAAGGTCAGGCTTGACAGAGCCCTGACTGGGATGATTTAGTCGGGGATCGGTCCTGCTTTGAGCGGGGGGTTGGACTAGATGACCTCCTGAGGTCCCTTCCAACCCTGATATTCTATGATTCTAAGTGTAGAGAGGTGGAAGAATATTACTTGTGTCCGAAAAGATTCCGCTTATGGTCTCCTCTTTCGGTGTGCCCTTAATGTTTATTTTTCTTCTTCCACAGATATCACTAGTGACCCTGAATGAGGATAGCCATAAAATGTTTTAAGTACCATTCTTCTGCCCTCTTTGATGTAGAAGGGAAAGTGGCCAGGGTCTGCCAAAGTTCCTGTGCTGGGCTGAGCACAGCCCCCACTAATGGGGAGGGCAATCCCAGTTGGAGTTAATTTCAGGATGTCAAAGAGCTTACAGAATATTACCTGGAATCACCAAGGTCTTGGGATCCAGAATCTCTTCAATCTGGGTCAATCTGTTCCAGGAGGTCCTGGAACACTTTTGAAATAGTCTGGTGGCAGTATTGTAGCTGTCGT
The DNA here is from genome assembly GCF_965140295.1 of Lepidochelys olivacea. Classification (NCBI taxonomy): domain Eukaryota; kingdom Metazoa; phylum Chordata; order Testudines; family Cheloniidae; genus Lepidochelys; species Lepidochelys olivacea. The sequence goes on from NC_140413.1 coordinate 191,636,101, forward strand.
TATTGCCTCAACCAGTGATGACAACTGCTGAAGCACCGCCAGTGCCATCTCAACCTGTTCAAAGAGACTGAAATCTGGCTCCAGCATGGAAGGTCTGGTTCATGATTCTGCTAGAACTTTTTAGTAAAAAGTGGGAGGGGGAATCTGCTTTGAGACAGGAGTAAAGGTAATCCCCAGTATGGGCAGGGCAGCATGTTGTACGGGTACTGGCTGGGTTGAGTTTGGCCAGTCCACTGCCACTTGTGTTTCATTTGTGGTGGAGCACTGAACAGGGAGCCCTCAGTATTTTCTGTTGGATCCTCTCCCAAACACAGGGGAGATGGCTCCCTGCTCGATGCTGGTGAGAACAAATGGCCAATGATCACAAGGAGCATATTTCCTTGAACAGAGGTGATAGAGTACGACATGATCTTGGTCCTAGGGGAGCCAGTGCCAACAATAGTCTCTATGCTGAGGATGTCTCAGGTGGGGATACACCCCCTCCAGTATATATGTTGTGGCAGTGATGGGTTCAATCCTTGGCGCTAGAGCTGGAAGGTATAGATGTTGGCGTCAAGATCAGTATCAGGACATTCCTTGTGTGTGTTCTGCCAGCAGAGCTTGTCTTTCTAGTCCTTGAAGCCACAGAGGGCTTTGAGGTTGTGTCTCTGGAAGACTGGTGTTTACGAACCTCCTGCTAAGACAGACCCATGTGATGTTTGGAGCTTTATTTCTGCCTATGCTCTGTCTGGCCCTGCCTCTCAATGACTGTCTCTGGTGTTGGGGGAATTGTCCAGGTCTGACAATACTGGACTGGTGTCAAGGCTGCTCGTGCCAGTGGATCTTGGTGCTTTCTTTGCTGCCTTTTTCCGCTACTGGACCACAGTGTGGGCTGCCTTCTCGAGGGGACACTAGCCAAGGGTGGTTTGGTAGTTTCAGTTTCCTCCAAATCAGCATAGACTGCTCTAGTAGACGCAGTCTGAAATGAAGGTCTATGGACTTCGTTTCTGGAGGAAAAGGAGTGGCAAACTGAACATACATCTGGGATTTGGCTTTCCCCACAGCAATTATGTGGCCATCTGTAAGTAGGATAAGACCGTCACATGAAGAGCAGGGTTTGAATCCAGATATCTTAGGGTCTATCTACACTGCAATGTAAGCCTGGGCTCAGACTCAGGCTTCAGCCCAAACCCCCTCTCCATCTACACACAAATCTCTCAGTCTTGGGCTCAAACCTAGGGTCCTAGGATCCTGCAGGGCTGAAGGGTTTGAGTCCGAGTCAAGCTGGGACCTAGGGTTCGAGCCCTATTGTTTTGCAGTGTTGACGCAGCCCTCCCCTCCCACCCCTCAACTTGAGTCCTGGAAATCCACCAAAAATATTCCACAATCCCATGAGTCAATTTCCTTTGTCCTCTCTAGCCCAAGAATCTCCACTTCACGGAAAGAAGCAGACCATGTATACCAGCAAATAGCAAAGAGGTTAGCAGTGTTGCAAATTTCCCACCTTGTGACCAGCACAGGGAGCAGAGTAAGCAGCTCAAGACTGAGTAAAGGAAAACCAGGGACCAGAACCACAGGTAACTCACCAACATCATGCTCATTTTATGATGAGTTTGACTGGATGCTCAGCACTGCGCCAAAGCCAGAGCCCTGGTGGTGACCAATGACCTGGTCAGCCAGGATGGTGACCTGTTAGCCCCAGAATCCAGCATGGGGACTGACAGGTGCGAGTGGCAGGCATCAAGTGAGAACAGAGAAGTGACTGTGTTGCTGAAACCGGTTCCAGAAAAGGCTCTGGGGCAAGAGCAGCAACAGAACATCCTGAGGCCTCACTCAGAGGAGCTGTTTGATACCCCCCAAAGAACAGCCCGCTGCGCAGCCTGCAGCAGACACGGAAGGGACAGAAGCCACCCTTGAGTGCAGTAAGTTTCTGGCTCCATTTTAATGTTTATTAATACAGCAATGGGAGGAACTTCCATTCTATGAACCAATGCAAAAGTTATTAGAAGCCCCAGCTAGCAGCTCATATCAGCTAACAGAGGATTCTACGCCACCAGTATCTCCCCCTCCCCTTCTCCCTCCTCCCTCCCACTGGAGTTCTAAATGGCAACCATGAAATAAATGCAAACAGTAAAAATGCACTGAAAGTGAATTTTTATTTAAGAAGGTACAGATTTTTGCCAGGGCATGCCTGTTTTTTAAAAATAACCTTACATTGCCATGTCTGTAAGTACACCACTCTATAACCACTCAACGGTGTAATGAGCCGCCTGGAACCAGCGAACTGCAGGGGGGGGAGGTGGAAATGTTTTCCATTTACAAATCTAGTCAATTTCAGTTAAAGGTAGTCCATGCAGTCCATAGGTGACAACATCGTTTATGCCAAATTCAACCGGGGTTTGAAATTCTGTCCAGAAATGTGACAGGGGAGAGGAGGGACGACGAGAAAGACACAGTCCCAGGTGCTGATAGCTGCAAACTTTTCCTAAAGCAGGAACTCCAGATAGGTAATCAGATCAGGGACGGGGGTATTTTCTAAGGCCATCCCAGTTGTTGACCAGCCCACTCCACTCAGAGATGCGTTGTTCAGTCATTATATGTTTGAATACTTCAGCTACATACATGGGAGGTTTCCCACCAGCAGCTTAAAATAACATCTCCCTCTCTGACAATTGGGCACCACAAGAACTATTATGTCCTCCAAAATGCAGAAGGCCTGAAATAGAAAAAACTTTTGTAGCATGGCCACTGATGGCACACACCCCAAACCCACGTAGTTCTTCAATTTTTAGAAAACAAAAAACAGATCTGAATTTTTAACTTACAATTGTCTCAGCACTTCTTTCGCTGAGATGAACCAGGCTGTGTCCAGGGAGCTTCTCTGGTATGAAGCATCCCTCTCATAATATACTGAAGTTCAGTTTTGAAAAGTAACTTTTCTGTGCTCCTGCACTGACCTATTTGAGACAACTACCCTTTGGGTCTTGTCCTGTTCCAGGCCCCATGACCTCTAGTGGCTGCAGTATCTCCACAGCTTGCCCACATGCAGTAGAAGTCTGGACCAACATACCTTCATGGACCATTCCAAGAGGAAGCATTTCCATGATGAACTTATGGCTGAAGCTCTGGAGAGGGTCAACAAGCAGTCCAGTACCAAAGAGACAGAGAGACATGGCTAGAGGAAAGGCATAGTGAGAGGCAAAAGGAAAGGTTCAGGCTGGATGCACAGCTTGAGGACAGGGTTTCAGCACGGGAGCAGGCACTTCGCCACCATTCCTGTTCCAGGAACTGCGAAGCAAGGGAAGAGGGCAGAGCTCAGCAGAAAGAACTGTTTGAATGACTCATATCACTAATGGCTGCAAGAGTCAACTGTGCAGTATCCCTAAGCATCTTGGAAAACTCTGTGGCTGGGTGTGGCCCATGCAATCGGGACAACAAGATCAGCTGGACAGAGCAACTTTGCCCCATGTAGCCCTCCATATTTACCCCATCCTCTTTAGATGCCTCCACCCCCCCCCCCTTTGACAGCAAGAGCACAGCAAATAGGGAAGAAAGGGAAAGGAAAACAGAGGTCATGCAATGGTAGGGGTTTTCTGTCATGTACATGGTTTCACTGTTTGCTTTTGTTCATGCACTTTGTTGGTGGTTTTGGTTTGGGGTTTTTGGGGATTTTTTGAAGGTTCTGTTGTTCCTGGTGTTTTGGAGTGGTAATGGCAGATGGCATGCCGGGCAATGGGTTATTGTTGTACTTTTCTAATACATGTTTATAAATAAAGCTTTTTATTTTATCAAAGAAGTGTATATTATCACTACATCACATCATACAATGTGTATTTAAAATAAGAAAGGGAAACATATGATCAGGGACAATTAGGAATTAGTATGCAAACACTATTCCTTAATACATTTGTTTACATCAATCCATTCTTCAGTCACTTCCTTACATCAATCCAAACTGTGAATCAATGCCAGACCTCCCACCACGCTACATTTGATAAGTGGTCACGTCATTCATAAGTTGATTGCCATGCAGTCAACCCCCACCCCTCCCCAACCACTGTAACTCCCCAAAACCTATGAGCCCCATATCCCTGCCACAAAAAGCACATTCATAAAGCTACCATTCTATACCACTGAAAGTGTAATTAACTTCTTTTGCCAGGGTCTCTGAAATCAGAGTACAGTTTCATATACCAAGGAAAAAAGGGGTACTCAGGGTACCCCAGAAAACCATGGGGACACGGACTACATTTATGACACCATCATTTGGTGGGAATAGTGTCCCAGTCTGTCACAAATATAGACTCCAGAATGGGGGGGGAAAAAAACCCCTGGCATTGTGAACTTTCCCAGTACAACCCACATTGTTATTAATATGTCAACCTCTGTGGTCCATAAGGCCTGCATAACAATGAAGTAGTACCCTTTGTGGTTTATGTACTCATGTGCTCTTTGAGGAGGGCAAACTATGGGCACATGAATTTCACCGATGGCCCTGGTGCAGTTTGGAAACCTCATTCTCTCAAAGCCAGCAGTTACTTCAGGAATATCAGTTATATCCGCTACTGCGGAGTAAACCATACACCTAATTGCCTCAAAAACTTCAGCCACCATTTTACCCACAGTCAACTTTCCATCATCAACTTGGTTGGCAATGGACATGTAGCAGTCTGGAGAGGCCAGGTTCTATAGGGTTACAGCAACCAACGAAGCAGGAACATCATCCTCATGCATGAGGTCTTCACAGTGGAGGGTCCGGGTAAGCTGCTCACAAAGCTCCAGAAATGTAGCTTTCTTCATGTGAAAGTTCTGGATCAACTGCTGGTCATCTCAGCTCTGCAAGATGATGTGGTCCCACCAGTCTGTGTTTGTGACTGTGCTCCAGAAGCACTGGTCCTCATAGCACGCATCAGTGGCTGTGGGAAGTATCATAAGCAGCATCAGCCAGTTTGGGTCTGCCGTGTCTGTCTCCTCCGCCTCTTCCTTGTGCTCCATCATAGGCTCTGACAGGTGCCTTTGGTGAGGTTACAAGACGCGATCAAAACGTCCACCAGCACCTGATGGAAGCTCTGCCTGTTTCCAGACACAGGAGTGAAAGCTCAAGCAGGAGAAGTTCTTCAAAAGACACCGTCCTCCACATTGCTGGGTATGGTAGCTGGGAGTGCACAGACCAAAATGACTGAATAGCCTGCCAACACATCCTACAGAGCAAAATTTCCTGAAACATGCATGGTGGACAGTCAAGTTTTCCTATAGAGCACCATCGTCAAAGCGCTGGACTGGCCACATTTCGGGAGGGAGTCTGGGATACGGTTGGTTTCACTTGGGCCTGCATGATGCAGTGTGGACTCCAGAACCCCAGGTTCGAGCTCAGGTTAGAAAATTCTTAACATAGGGTTAACAATCTGTGAAGATGCTCAAGCCCTGGGTTCACTAACCCAGGGTGAGCTGACTCGAGTCCCAATAACCCTGGGCTTACATTGCAATGTAGACATACCATTAGAGTCCGTCACGATGCATGGCAGTTAGTATTACACACCTGACCCCACTGTACAGGGGGTTTGTTGAACCAGGTCATGGTTTGGGGTTTTGAAAAAAGGGGAACAAATTCTTCACAAGATGGTTTTGAAAATGAAGAGTAGCAAACACTAAAGACAGTAGCAGAATACACACCACGGAGCTCTCTCTCACTGCCAGGGGCAGCAAAAGGGAACTATCAGATGGTCATGGCCACTCTGCCTTTTATGCCCTCACATGTGAGCATGAGGCAGCACGCGCAGGCCCAGCAGCCACTGCTATTAAAAAGACTCCAATCTCACATGCTTGAGGCACATGCGTACTACAGTGGAATCCAAATTGACACATTCAAAGAACTAAAAATTATTATAAATAATTATGTTTCTAATACACTATATATAGATTGCCAAAATTAGATGGGCTTCATCAATGCAAGTGAAATATTTATATAATTTATATCATAATAAATATTTGCATCTTTCTTGTTTTATTTAAATAGTTCCTGAACTAGTTCTATTATTTACTACATCAGCAGCACAAAACACAACTTTCACTATGAGAAATTCAGCCTGGATACTTCATAAGAACAGTACCACTTTTGGTCTTAATATGTGCAACACTGTACATAAAAGACAATGTAAAGTACAGTAACCGAAAGTGAAATACCACCAATGATTAAAAATGTGTTTCATAAGCAAGCTCAACAATTTCTCCTCTTCTTTTTTTTTTTTAAACAGTTTCCAACATGTTTAGTAGCTTTTAATATTTATGACAAGTGTTTCATATAAACATTTTGGGCCAGATTCTGACAGACTCTTACATATGTGCAGAGAAAGGTGGGGGGGAGAGGAAAAAGTACTCAAAAAAACTCCTCACTCTCTTTGCACCCCACACACAAGCCTTGTCATAAATCACATTTCCTGACTTCGTAGTGCAGCGACTGGTCTCTGTTAGTGTTCTGGTGGGCAACCACCACCCAAAAGGAACACGATCCTGTTCTCCTTCTGCATTAGTCTGCAAGGCAAGACCAGTATGCCAGGACTAGCATGCTACACCCAGTGAAAAGGTAGCAGGCATGGAGGAATTCTACCAGCTGCTACAATTATATCATTATGGACTTTATCATTCCTGTGTGGCAGTTTCATGCTGGAATGGTATGGAGTTGTCACATCCCAGACATCTCCAGGGATCTCCAGGAGAAATTTTGTTTCCAGAAGGCTTATTTCCACTGGGATCGCCCCATCCAGTAGATAGTTTTACACCATCCCAACCCAGAACTGTGCCTAATAGGCATGACAGAACCTTTAATGATGTAATTGTGATGAATGACTTATTTTATTTTGTCTCTGATTTGTTACTGTTTGTATGCACTGTAAGTTATTTATTATTTAAAAGTATCTTCCACTGCAGAATAGCCACAAGCTATTTGTATTATCAGCATTAAAATCCCCCCTTCCCCACCCCCCAGCTTTTTTTTTTTTTTAAATCGTAGAGAGAAAGCGTATTTGTGAAATTCAGGACGCTAAATTTTCATCTTTCATAAATGGAAATACTTTCAGAGGAGACCTTAAAAACAGAGGTCCTGTCTGGCACACATGAACATTAAAGATCTCATGGCACTTGTTGCAAGAACAGAGGTTTGCATCAGTGAACTCAATAAAAATTTTCACATTCATATCCACACAGGCCCTCCCCACAGGATACTGTTCATCAGTGTATCAACTGGTTGCTAACGTCCACTTCAAATATGGTTACGTTTCTGAGGTGCTTTATGGTGTAAGAACACCTTAAGAATCTATCAGGGAGAGATGTTCTATCATCTACAGCATATTATATGAATATAAGATAGATTATATCATGACATATTTCTAATCAAAATGAATATGTTGTTAAGTCTGTGAAGATTATCATTTATTATTACTAAAGGTAAACATCACAAAGACCTATTCTGATTTACCTACCTAAACAAATTATTATTTAACACATTTCATTTATGGTCAGAGTGAGAAAACCCTGTAGACATGCACGGGCAGTAGGGGGTGGACAGAAGCAGCCTGCATTTTCTTTGTGGCCTCTCATCAATCCCCTACCCAGAGAAATTAGAAAACAACCCACATAACTGCAGTCCTTGCCAGGGGGCATAGAGAGGAGTCACAATCATAGTCCATTCCTCTCCACAACAGATGAAGAAGAGGAATGCAAGCATTAAGAAGTGGGGCATCACTCACAGTCCCCCATGCATCTAAAAACTTTGAGACCTATAGTTATTAAAGCTCTCACTAGAGTGGACTTCTGCATTGCCTCCAATACAGCGTTGTGATTTAATGCCACTTCATGATCAATACCTCTCACTAAATAAGGATATTAAGATACAGCTAAAAACGTACAGAGAATTAACTTAATTTTAGGGAAGAAGGGAAATTGTAGCATGATGTCCATACTTACCTCTGAATTTGAGCCACCATCATATGCACTAGTAGCCAATCGGGCCAAGTTGCATAAATGTTGAAACAGGTTCAGACCAGTCATACTAATAGTTTCAGGTTTTAGCTGTGGCATCTAAATAAAATAAACATGCCTTAGTATGAAAAGAAAATTGACAATGATACAGATGACAATGATTTCAGGGCACTTATTCTCTCAAAACACACAATAACTTCACTACCACCACAAAACAGACTTTAAAATTATAAGGTCAGTAAAGTTTTGTTTTAGCAAAAGATGTGAATCTCTTTGTACAGACAAAGCCACCAATGATGACAATCCTCCCCAATGGACCCCCCTTGAATTGGTGCTGGAAACTGTTTAGACTGGACAACATTTTCAGCACTGTAACATTAGCACTTAAACTGTTGTCATCAACAGGATAATTTGCTAACATACCTGACTCTTCAGGGTTTAAAAACAACTAGGGTACCTATGGACAATGGAATTGCATACCAAGATGTAACAGTCTTACTTTATATAATTAGCAGAGTACATAGAAAAAAAGATAATACATGGCCTACTGTAAGTTCCATTACAGTATGACCATTACCACATAAAACTAATTGATATATATTGTAAGTTTTGCTGAAGATGAATGAAACAATTTGCTAAAGTGCAGGACTTGTTGGAGTACATTCTGATTTGCACATAGAAGTGTGGCTAAAGAATTCTATGTATCAAAAGAAGGGAAAAATTCTACTTTTCAGCCTTGTATTTGTAATTTCCAAGTATATCATCAGGGGAATATAATTTTATTTTACTGGATTGAAGTAACATGGTTCAAATTAAACGCTCCATCCTGGACACGAAATCTTTAGTTATCAATTTGATTACCTAAGAAAACATACTTCCTACTTTACAAACTGAAGAGAGAGGGAGTGAGAAGTCTAATGTAAAAATAGATTAAATTGGGGGGTTAAGAAAAGGGAAATGACATTCTCCCCCTTCTCCCACCCCCTACTTAAATAAAGAGGGATACACAATCCATGCTGTATACCAAGGAAGAAAAGGGACAGAAAGTCACTAGCAAAAAAGGTTTTCAATGGCTGATTACTATGCAATTAGTAATCCTGCTCCATGTGATAAACCAGAATAGTCACGGTTTTAGCAAAGGGAGTGGGTGTGTCAGAAAGAAGGGTGGCAGACAACAGGTATCTTCCCTCAAAGTCAGTGGAGCAGTAACAGTCAATTTGCAGCCACTACTAAAGTCCTAAGCTTTCTGCTGCTCCTGTGCCTCCACTCCACAGAAGGCAAGAACAGTAGATCCATATACTGGCAAACCTCCTCTTCCCGCAGCTTGGCTCTGGTCTGTCCCGAAACCCGACTCCATCGATATGCACAGAGAGACACTGCCGACTAGAAATCTAAGACAGGCAGAGGGGATGGGATGGACACCGGGATGGGATGGACACCTGAATAGGATTCCCCTCCACCTCACAATGCAGAAGAATAGTTCCATTGCACCTGGCACCTACCATTGCTGCAGAAAGGGCAGGATTTCCCACAGAAGTAACTTTAAATATATTAAAATCACTTTGATACAGAAAAAAAAATTTAAACTTGAATGAAGTTCAATTAAAAACTGTTTTCATATACCTTTTCTAAGAAAAGATGCTTGTAGGTTTCCATTCCCATAGCATGCTGATCTTTACTTCGTACTTGATTTAAGAACCAGTGTAATGCATCATCATAGCACTCAGAATCTTCTACTAAACAATGCCATAAAATGTCGACTTGTTCTAAACTCAACCCTAGAAATAAAATGTTGTAAATGCTTCTTTATAATGTCATATAAATTTGCATATTCTATCTAAAACAGGACAAGAGGTAGAAAAGGCATAAAACCCTTTGTCAGGATGATAAGTTTTAAAAATATGTCTAGCAGCAGAACCACCTTTTATCTCCCATACGTAGCAATCAACGGACAAGCATCTCTCTCTCTGGCATTTTTGTGCAGCGTGGAACTGAGTAGTTGCCATGGCTTTTTGTCCTTGATGATGTGAATATCCATACAAACACACCCAGGATTTCATTCCTATCGAACCGTAGGAGGTTTCTCACTTTATACATGTGTTTAGACACATTCTGGACTTCATTTTTGACTTGGAAATGGAGCTAGTGGTTAAGAATTATATATCACGATTTGATTGTTACTTCCTTCAAGGGGAGATCAATAAGCCACTTAGCTCTCATCAAAGCACTGGACTTCATTGGTTTGCACTCAGAAACTGGTGTTCCTGGTTAGGCTGCAGATTTCTTCAAGGGAGAACACTGTGGACTATTTTATCAATGGCACTGTAGGACATTATACTAATTTTTTGCCCTTGACTATTGATATTATGGCTCCTAAATACCCCTCTATTTGTGCCATTCTGAGGTCACCTTGATTCAGAGACAACCTATAACAGATGAACTATAAGGGGAAAGAGTCTAGCGTGCCATTGGTGGAAACTGAACTTGGAGTACGACCAACTGAGGCACAGAGAAATTGTGAGGTTCTGTGCCATACTGACAGCTAAGTAACCTTTCTTTTCTTACATCATGGTACCAATGAAGTCTTGATCAGCACAACAATTCTAAAAGTGAACAGTCTATTTATCCACAAGAACTCACTCACAATTAATATTTTCTCTATTTTAGGAATTTTCTATCTATTGTACTGCATCGACAAAATCAAAGAGATTATGGCAGCACAGCCATACCAGCAGGTGGCAATAATAGTAATATCGTCTTGAATTTTGGTTACTTTTGATGATGCAGATTCTGGAGGTACTTGGAAAGCTGCAGCCTACACACTGTTAGCTGGAACCACATGGCTACTAAAAGCATGACTGGACAAAAATGAGTGGTTGACTAAGTATCGCTTGTTACTGACAGTCTCACTAACTACTATCTTATCTCTAACTCTAATCTTTGTGGCAAAGCAACTGCAGAACCACCTAGAGTCCTCATATTTTCTTCACCCCTGTAAACTGGTATTAGGCCTGGGGATGATACAGACCCTCTATGTTGGTAGCAGTAGATTTTACATTTAAAAAAATCAAATTAGTTTAAATTAAAACAAAGTTAACTTTAGGAGAGTGTACTACTAAACCTGCAGAAGCCTGAAGGATTAGTTATGCTATGCAGCAGATCTTATCATCCATCAGAGACTGCCTCATCCAAACAAGATAAACAGAGTACTGGACAGCCAAGTGGGATATCTGGAGTATTTTTAATGCTTAATCTTGACTGTTCATACTAGAAAAGAAATTACTACAGGAATTTCTAGGCTTATTCACTATTTGGAAGCCGTAGCATGTTCTTACTGTTCATTTTCATTTGCTGTTGTGTATGGAGTTGCATTTTCTTTGGTGCTGTTAGAAAGAGAAGGCCAATAATTAGTATCTCCCCCTTCCTCTCTTTCTTGCTGCTGAAACACCTTGTTCACGTCTGACCAGGTGCTTCTAATGTGCTCATCAGCAAGTTCCAACAAAATTATGCAATACAATTAATTAGACCGAATGATTATTCTCCAGCCTTTCCTTATGTTATCACACGGAAGTGGAAGTTTATTTAATTAATTATTGTGATTGTATTAATTTTCTTCAGGGAAGTAGTGCCAACACTTCAATCTCATATTCCAGATTCTCTTTGTATGCATCTGTTTCCAGCTGCCACGTTAACTTCTTGGTTTTGCTATACTGTAATAATGTGCAAGTATTCTGTGAAGTGCTCCTTGATCTCAATCTTCTATTGAAAATCGAACTTTGCTGCTAAATAAATTCCCCCCAGGCCTGCTTTTCCTCTGAATGGATACATGAGCAGCATGTTTGTCCTTCATACTTAATCCAGTCATGTATACTTTAGTTTAAGTGCCATAACTTCATTAGAATCAGTGTTCACTGATTGTTGTTCTAACTCAATAAACTAATGTCATTACAGGAATTAAATTTGTATACTGATCATTTTCATTCTAAAATATTATTTAATTGTCCCCAAATATTACCATTATTTAGCACACAAGACATTATTCCAGAAAACCATGTGTAAGCTACATTATTAACACACAAAAATAAAAAACATTTTTGCACTCATATTGCACTTTCCATCCTGTAATCACTGGGCAGCAGGATATGGAGTGACCTGGCCCCAACCCACTCGGCTCGTGCTGGGGGGCGGTTTCCTCCTGCCCCCCACAGACCTTTGGCGCAGCCCCCCTTTGCCCCCCTGCGGAGACCTGAGGACACACACACCGCCACAGGGGGGCTGCATAGGGCACCACAATGTCTAGGGTCGGCCCTGCCCATTTGTAAGAAAACTGACGCTCAGTGAAGTTAAATGACATGACCAAGCGAAGCTGGGAATAGAATCCAAAAGTTCTGATCTCCAGTTCTGTGCTTTACCTACAAGACTGTCCTCCGCTTAAAGTACAGCGTTTTAGATTAACCTTTGATATTGTGATTTTAAAAAAAATATGGTCATATTAATTCAAAAAATAATCAGATTGTTAAAATATAGATGTGTTTAATTGTAAAATTCAAGGGATATTAATTATCAGGTAATATAAAAAAAACTTACTGAAATGATCTGGTGATCCAAGAGTTGAAAAAACACATGTCAAAAACTGAAGACGCACTTGAACTTCTGCACTGTGGCTGTACCTACATGTGAATATTTTTTTTTAAATAAAACATATTTGTAATTCATTTGCAAATGTTTAATTACTTATATCAATCCTTCTCCATCCCTACACACACAAACTTGAGCAAACATAAGAACATAATTTCTCATTAATTTTTTAAAACTACTTTCAAAACTTCAAACTAAGTTCAAAAAGTAATGTAAACCCCACTCATACAGATTGTAAAACAATACAAAATAATAGGAAAAAGAGAACAGGGGGGCAATAGGTGAGTTTTGTGTGTACTTTATGCACCTTTAGTAGGAGCTGTATCTGCTCAGCACCATGCAGAATGGCGCCTTCACTAAGTTTCTAATACACCTGCAAAATGCTCAGAAATGTCTGAGCTTCCAATCATTGCATAAAGATGAATTACTCTTCTTTCAGCAATCTTTGCAAGTGCTGCCTAGAAATTTAAACTATATTCCCCACCTATTATGAGATGCAGGTTTAATGAACGTAAATTAGAAGAATGGAACAATATATGACCTAATTTTCAACAATGAACTATTTCAGATAAAAAGCTAAATTTTCAGTCAGCTTCAAACCAGCCTTTAAAATTGTAACTAATCGCACAGATCTCTAACTATGGGATTTGCATGTGCAGATGAAGGTTTTTGTGAAGCTGAAAATTAGACCCTAATTGAAAGCTAAACTTTTCAAATGTGGATGCCTAAAGTTAGGCACCTATATCAATATATAGATACATAAATAAAAGTGACCTGATTTTCATAGATGCAGAACTTGTGAGTTGCAAGTGCTCAGCACTGCTATAAATTAGGCAACTGGGTTTAAACTGGGTTTAAAAATAGACGTAGGTACCTAATGTTAGGCACCCAGGTTAGAAAATGGGCACTAAAGTTTTAGCACTTGAAGCTAACTGTACTGTCTTAATGAGATTTTATAGCAGAAGGAAAATTAGTAGAAACACCTTAAAGGTTTTTAAATAAACTAATTTAGATGCCTTTGATCAATTTCTGTAAAGAAATCTTTACCTTATATCAGTAAATGTAAACATTCAAAGCAATAATGATTAATAAGGATCACTCTTAGAAAGAATTAAAAAGATTAACGTGTTTTTAAAATTAAAGGCAGATATGTAACATGCTAATATGAGACACAAAGGATGATTTTATTAAAATCAGTCTATAAATATCTGGCTGAAGACATAATACGGTTGCAGCAAGTCTTCCTACTGCTCATCTTTCTTGCACCTACTTTTCCCCAACAAGAGTTATTAATTATTATAATAAAAAGAGAATTGTCTCAGAAGAAATTACCATAAGGACAAGAACAGAAAAATTAGTTTAAAATTATATAATTATATTCAATACTCACAAAATCAGATGCATACACTATACTTACAATGCATGTTTATGTCGTCCTTCCCTCACTGCTTGAATGTAGTGTATCAAATTATCAAAAAAGAGTTTCATCATATTAAGTTCTTTTTCTGCCCACCTGTGCAATTTAAAGGGAAAAAATATTTTGCTTAAGTGAGAAATATATTGTAGGAAAATTCATATGCAAATTAACAAAGCTAACAATGCACTTTCCATATGCCTGGAGGTGTGCCTCATCACTTATAGAATCTTGAAAAGTCTCCACAATGTTTCTCTGCTCTGTCTTCTCACCCTTAAGGCTCCATAGTGTGGCCATCATTTTCTGGCCTAGGACTAACAGATGGAACTTCCTTCAGAGCCCATCAACACTGCTCTTTAAGGCTCTGATTCAGCAAAGTATTTAAGTGTCTAACTTTAAGAACATCAATAGCAGTTCCAATGACAAACTATATTTTAGCCAAATATTTATAGACCAATTTTAAGATCTTCAATGGGACTACTCACATGCTTAAAAGTTAGTATGTGTTTATGTACTTTGCTGAATAAAGGTCTAAATGGCTACAGGAGTTGCTGATGAGTGACATAATGCACTACCCTTCAAAAAAACCCAGGTGTGCTTCCTCTGCAGCACTCAAAACTTCTGCCAGTTCAGGGACCAAAAACTGAACCTGATTTTCCCCCAAGGCAGAACAGCGCTACAGAGCCTCGACTTTTCATCAGGAACTAAAGACATCAAACTCATTTCATATAGGCCACCAGATGGTAATACTTTGAGTAATAATCAGTCTGAGACTTGGACCAGATTTGAATGTGTTATCTAGATGTGAAAGGCTCTTTATCCTATCAACAGCCCTTTGGCAATCATCACTTTCCTTTTTTTGGGGGGTGTAGGTGAGAGAAGGTACTTTTACTTACATTGTTATCCAATGTGTATCATAACTGCTCCCAAATTGCTGAAAGGTACCAAATAACTTTGGAAGAAGACGAAGTGAAACTACTACAGATCTAAAGGGAGGAAAAAAGAAATAACTGGAATATGATTTTGTAAATTAAAATCACTGACAGTATTTAAAGTTATTGTCAAGGGTGCATGCGCTTCACTGACAAATTCACTTTCAATTGAAAGTATTGGGCAGATTTGGGTGAAGTCCACCTTTGTATGTACCCCTCTCATGAACACAATTTGGAGTGTGAATATTATAAATATTTATATATAATAATACTTTACGTACAATATTGCTCTCAAGTATAAAATAAAATAGTATTCACTTTGTTCATTCTAGAAGTCTGATATTTCAAAAGATTATGCCAAATACACATTCATTAATATATTGGATTATTATGCTGAGAGGATATATATTTTCTTTTGAAATTTCAGCAAAATAGGTCCAGTTTTAAGCACATGAAATGTATGTAAATAGAATTAGATCTGCCCCAAACTGCCAATATAGTAACATTAGATATGTATATGTAGGTTGTGGGTGCACACCTGAGGAGCAGGCAAAAAACAAGGCTAATTGCTGAAAACTTCAACAACCCAAGAAGTGCCCCAATGGCCTAATGTTGCACACTGCTGTTTGGTGTGCTGAATTATATTTCATTTTTAAAAACAATTATAAGAGGTTTATATAATGCGTCTAATACTAAAAAAAAACAGTTCCTAATAAAAATGGTAACAGAACATAACAGGGAAGTGATTGCAGCCATTGTTTCCCTACAGCTTGGTCACCTATTTCACCTGAATTAGTTTTTATTTATGCTGAGCTTCAGACAGTAGAATATAAATCAATAATGTGCTACTTACATGCCTAGGACATACAGCACCACTGCAGATCCCTAGTTGGGGCAAGGAATGGCCCAGAGGATCTCCATTTACATACTGAAGCTAAAATAATTCTCCATTTAAGCATCTTATCTTTGCAGTGGATCTGCTTGAAGAATTTAGCTCTAAGACTGAAATCACCGACCCTTAACTGGTTTGTTAAGGGCCCTAGATAGTCAGATCTATGGCTGTGTTTGTGTCATAACCACATCTGTCATGACAAATACTATGCACCATAAATCATGGTGTTAGTAAATCAGTTAGCCCACTATGAGCAAGATTCCGCTATGAAGTTTTATCAGTTTGGTTCTGGATTAGCATATTGGAGATTAACCTGTTTCTTTAAGTAGTTTAAACTATTAATTATTACAAAGCTATTTGAAATAACTTTTATTACAAAATAAAAGTTATTTTGCACAAAATAATGTGAGCCTGAACTTCATAATGTCTCCCAGGACAAGCAACCAGCCTTAGTCACCCTCATGAAAAATCCAGTTTCAGAAACTCAATTAGACCAGGGTTTTGACCAAATTGGAATGAGACGTGGTCCAAAAAGTGCTAAATGTTTCTTCTGAGTTACAGGCATGCAGGTTCTCTCTCAAAATTATGAAGAGGACTGAAGTCTAAAAAGATTTGTTGGCACTGCGAAGGTCTAAATCTCTTCTATGTTAGCCATAGTTAAAAGCACCAAAGGTTTATTAAGATAACTCTGCAGTCAGCAAACTTGTCCTGCCTCAGTAAACACAGGCTGTGTGCTTCATCTTCTTCTGGTTTGCTTAAGTGGGTCTAGGTCTTCTAAGTGTGCATATATAACTCCCACGAAAGTTAACCAAATTTACTAATATCCCCTGAGGCGAAAATAAGCATATAAGAATGTAACTAAATATATACACACATATCAATTTAACGAAGATGTATAAAAAAGAGGAAGTTATTTACTGTAACTGGAGCTTCTTCGAGATATGTGGTCTCTATCTGGATTCCAAACAGAGGTGCGCATGCGTGCCATGCACCAGAGCCAGACCTGTTCATAGTACTATCGATTCACCCACACGTGTCATGCGTCAGGCACAGAGGTGCGGCCGAGGCTTTAAGAAGCTGCGCGGGTCGACGCTGATCCACTTCCCTCTTACCCAGCAACAGAGGAGCCCGGTACAGAGGGGAAGGAGGGTGGGATTGGAATCCAGATAGGGACCACACTTCTTGAAGAACCTCCAGTTACAGCAAAGTAGTCTTCACTTCAAGTGCTGGTCCCTATGTGGATTCCAAAGGCAGAAGAGTAGTGAGCAGTGGTCAGGAAAGAGGGGGATGTGAGGACTATCAGAAAGACCAAGTCTGTATGACATCGTGACTGACTGCAGCATCCATCGTTGTGGAGGGAGCAATGGCATAATGAGTGGAAAAAGTGTGGATGGAGGACCAAGTGGCAGCTTGACATATGCCTTGCCATGGAATGTCCACGAGGAAGGCGGACATGGTAGTGTCAGCCCATGTGGAGTGGACCATGATTCCTAGTAGGAGCAGAGTGCCCGATAGGTCATTACTGGTCTCCATGCAGCGAGACATCCACTTGGAGAGACGTTGCAAAGAGAGGGCAGAGCTGCGGCGACACTCCACGATGGCGACAGAGACCGAGGGGGTTGGGCGGAAGGCACGGGTGTGATGGATTTAAAAGGTTAGCATCCGACAAACATCAAGGGAGTGGCAGCAGCGTTCCATGGGCAAGGCGTGGGATTTGGAGTAGAAGACTGGGAGGCGTATACTTTGGTTGAGGTGGAAAGAGGAAGCCACAATGAGCAGAAACATGGGGTGTAGACATAAGGAGACTTTGTCCTTACGGAAGATGGTGAATAGGGGTGGGGGTCCATCATAATGGTTGTCAGTTCACTGACATGGCATGCAGAGGTGATTGCCATCAAGATGATGACCTTCATGGAGCGGTGGGTGAGGGAGCAGGTGGTAAGGAGTTTGAAATGGGATTTGGTGAGGGTCAAGAGGACGAAATTGAGCTCCCAAGGTGGGGCGGGCTATTGTACAGGGGAAAAACATTGAGGAAGCCCCAGAGGAAGCAGGAAGTTGTTGGGTGAGTAAAGATGGAGAAGCTATCCATGGGTGGGAGGAAGGCACTGAGTACAGCTAGGTGAACACGGACAGAGGAGTGTGCTAGGCACAATTGGCGGAGATGGAGGAGGTAGTCCAGGAGAGTAGAAATGGAGACAAACTCTGCTGGGCTGTGGTGGTGGCATGCCCAGGCAGTGAAGCAATGCCACTTAGCAATGAAACAGATGTGAGTGGTTTGGAGCCTGCTCTTAGTGAGGATGTTACGGACGGGCACAGAGTAGGCCTGGTCTACACGTGATCCCCAACCAAATACCAGGCTGTAAGGTGAGGAGAACATGGATTGGGGTTTGCAGTTGTCTGCAGACTTGCATCAGGAGATTCAGGATTGCGGGGTGAGCAGAGAGGCGGAGAAGGTTGCTGTACCACTATTGGCGAAGTCAGGAGAGAGCTACAAGGATTACCATTGCCCAGTCCCAGTGTACCTTGTTTAAGACCTGGGGGAGAATGGGAGCAGGCGGGAAGGCGTAGAGAAGATCCGAAGTCCAGGGAATGAGAAGGGCATCACCCCAGAGCCCGGCCCAGCCCCACACCCCTTTAGGAGTAGAACAGTGGAACCCTTGCAATTTATTGGTGTTGCGAGGAGATTCTAGCACAGCGTGCCTGTAGCAGAGAGAAGACTCACCGGCATGGCTCCTCCTGCTGGTCGACTGGGAATTAGCTCTTTTCCAGCCTCTGAGTGCCCTCTGCTGGCCAGTGTCTCACCTGCCTGTTGATGTATATGATTGCTGTCATGTTGTCTGACAGTATTTGAACGCGGGGGGAGCAGAAGCAGGGTAGAAAGGCTTGACAGGCAAGGCGGACTGCTTGGAGCTCTCGTGGGGGAGGGATAGCTCAGTGGTTTGAGCATTGGCCTGCTAAACCCAGGGTTGTGACTTCAATCCTTGAGGGTGCCATTTAGGGATCTGGGGCAAAAATTGGGGATTGGTCCTGCTTTGAGCAGGGGGTTGGACTAGATGACCTCCTGAGGTCCCTTCCAACCCTGATATTCTATGATGTTGATGGGCATCTGCGCTTTTCGTGGTGACCAAAGGCCCAGTGCTGTGCAGTCGCCAAGATGGGCGGCCCAGCCCACCAATGTAGCATCTGTGATAAGGGTGGTGGTGGGTGTGGGGGGTGTAAACGGTAGCCTGCTAGGACTGTGGATGGGTTGCACCACCAGCCAGGGGAAGCTAACAGAAGGGGGGAGGACGAGCAATTCGTTTAGTCAGTCTGACTGCGAATCTTAGACAGTACGGAGCCAATGTTGAAGGAAATGCATATAGAGGCAGGCACATGGTGTAATAGCAGTGCAAGCCGCCATGTGGCCCAGAAGGGAGAGTCACTGACGGATGTGTATGTGCAGACGGAGTCAGAGCATCACAATAAGGGAAATGAGGGTGACGAAGCAGTCCTTGGGAAGAAAGGCATGGGTCGCAACAGAGTCCAGCTGTGCCCCTATAAAAGTAAGCGTGCGGGTAGGGACAAGGATCAACTTTTCCTTGTTGATGCAATATCCAAATTGTGGAGGAGGGTGCATAGAATCAATACGGTGGTAAGGAGGTGGAAGCGAGAAGGTGCTACGAGAAGCCAGTTGTCCAGGTAAGGAAAAAGGGTATGGCCCTGTTGGCACATGTTGGCAGCCACAATCACGAAGACCTTTGTGAAGAGGTGGGGGGGGGGGGGTTGGTGGTAGCAATCCCTAAGGGAAGGATGCACAATTGATAATGGGCACCGCCCATTATGAAGTGAAGGAATTTGCAGTGAGTGGGGTGGAGGTCTGTGAAAGTATGCATCTTTCATACCGAGAGCTGCGAACCAAGCTCCATGGGAAAGGGAGGGGATGATGAGGGGAAAGGTGACCAACCGTAATCGAAAGCTGTGAATAAACTTGTTCAGGGATCAGAGGACGGGATGGGGCAAAGATCATTCCCTTCCTTTGGAATGAGGAAACAGTGGAAATAGAAGCCACGGCTGTGATAGCATCATGGAACAGGTTCTATGGCACCCTTGTAGAGGGGCATTGTGGAGAAAATGGTCTTGTGAAAGGACCGGAGGGTGGCCAGAAGGGAAGGAAAGGAATGGAATTCGATGAGGTAGCACTGATGGATGATGTCCAGCACCCAACAGTCGGAAGTGATTTCCGGGCAAAGAGGGCAAGACGACTTGTGGCGAGACAGGAGGGTCCAGGGAGGGTACGCAGGTCTCGAGGGTTGTTTCGATGGTCAGTGAAAGGTAGAGGTGGAGGAAGAGGAATGTCGGGGTTGTTGAGAGCGAGGGCAAGGTGAGTCAAATGGGGGTATGGTTGGTAAGTGGTCCATGGGCAAGGGCGGAGGGGTGGACGTTGTTGTCAGTGGGTGGAGGCTGGAATATCGATGCCCAGGGAGCGAAGTGTAGCTCACATGTCCTAAAGGGAGTGAAAGGACTCATCCGTTTTGTCACTGAATAATTTATTATCGAAAGGAAGGTCTTAGAGGGTCATCTGGACCTCTTTAGGGAAGCCGCTAGACTGGAGCCAAAAGTTGCAGTGGAGGACTACGCCAGATGCCAAGGAGCAAGATGCAGTGTCTACCCCACCCTGGAGCATGACCTTGGCTACCAGTCTGCCCTCATCTGGAATCCTGCTGGCGGTCTAGTGGAAGAGAATCTTGGATGTCTGCCAGTTTGGAGTAGGACAGAAAGTTGTATTTGGCAAGAATAGCCTGGTAGCTGGTGACGCAGAACTGTAACACTGTTCATGAATAAACCTTGCGACCCATCAAGTCTAGTTTCTTGACAGCACAGTCAGGGGGGTGCATTTGAAATGTTGCTGATGGGCATATTCAGTGGTGGCTTTGACCACCAGGGAGTTAGGTGGTAGGTGGGTAAAAAGAAAGTCGGTGCCCTTAGAGGGAATGAAATACCAGCATTCTGCCCTTTTTGGTGTAGGAGCACAGGATGCTGGCATGTGCCACACAGCCTGCGACAGTTGTAATATGATGGTATGGATGGCTAAGGCCATACGAGAGGATCTGGGTGGTTGAAGGATGTCCAGGAATTGGTCCTTGGAGTCCTAAACACCTTCCACCAGGAGACTGAGAGAGGTAACCATGTGATGGAGCAGGGACAGGTTCTGTCCCTGGTCATCTGGTTGTGAGAGGGAAGGTGGAATAAGGGCGTCATCCAGTGATGACCAAGTGCCTGAAGGGATGGGTGGTTCCGACGGTGCAGCTGGGGCCAATGGTGCCGACGGAGAGGGAGCAACCAGGGGTTCTTCCTGGAGAGTGGCAGTATGGGCAGAAGATGAACAGCACAGGTGATACATACTGCAATGATGGTAGGGGTCCAACGACAGCCAGTTAGGCCAGGAGTAGGGGTCACCATGCAGCAGCAGTATCTGTGGGTGTTGAAACCATGGGTCAGCCACAGGACCACAGTCCAAGGGTCCAGATTGTAGGAACAGGCTGGGGAAAGGTCCATGTCCGGGTCGGAAGACAAGGAGGGAAAGGAGGAGCCATCGGCACCGGCGAGACCCACAGTGCCAGGCGTGGAGCAGGAGGGCGGTCAACAATCAAGTGGGGCTCGTCTGTCACCAGAGAATGATGGAGGACAAGGATTTCATTGGCCGGAGAAGGGAGCCTGGAGACGGGCGGAGGTCTGGAGTGTGGTGGAGTACTCGCAAAGGGCAACATAAGCGCTGTCGACAATGTCGGACGCAATAAACGGCCCCAAGTAGGTGGAACCAGGTGTGTCAAGCCCGAGGGTCCCATTAGACTTGATGGTGCTGGGAATGAAATAGAAGGTCCCAGTGTTGGGATGGAAGGCGGGGCCAATGGCGAGTGATGGCGTTTGGAGCAGAGCTCCTTGTGCACTCTCTTCAGGGCTGAAGTAGAAGTTGAACCTTCTGCTGTGACGCGTGATTTCTCATCTGACTCATCATGGCTCTGGGAGGTAACGCTGCGTTTTGAGGCAGTCCTCATTGGGGAGCCACCTTTGTGCCTGTACTTGTGCACGCAGTGGGGCTTAGGCGGATGTGACGGTGCCGTCGGTGCCACATGAGGGACCTGATGAGGTGCTCACCGCCAGTGATGGGCACCGCTCCAGTGGTTGCATCAGAGCCGGGTCCGGTTGCGCATGTGGACCCACTGCCCCCTCCATTAAAAAATTACAGAGACAAAGTTCATGAGCTGCTCGGGTCAAACAGCAATGAACGGCAGATGGAGCAGCGGGAAACTACTTGGGCTTCACCCAGGCAGTATAGGCAATGGATGTGTTCATCGCTCACTGTAAAGGCGTGAGGGCACGAGGCACAATTTTTGAAGCCGGTTGGATGGAACATAGAACCGGAGCTGGAAGGGAGGAGTCCCCAGGAGGGGAAGTCTAAAGAGAGAACCTAACTAGCTACAATGAATAACGGACAACTAACTAGATAAGAAAACTATATACAATGAAAGTTTAGAACGCAGTACTTTTAGGTGGCTAAGAGCATAGAGGAATTGGGGTTCAGACTCTGGCCATGTGGCGGTAGGAGGAAACTGGAGCAGCCTCTTAAAGCCTCGGACATACCACGTGCCCGACGCATGATGCATGCGTGGGTCAACAGGCACTGCTATGAACACTTCCAGCTCCGGTGCATGGCACACATGCTCACCTGCATTTGGAATCCACACAGGGACCAGCACTCGAAAAACAGTTACCTACCACTTCCATAATTGTTGTTCTTTGAGATATATTGTACATGTCCATTCCACTTTAGGCATCCGTGTGTCGGTGCACCAGAGCCAGAGAATTTTTTCCCATAGCAGTACCCTTCAGGGCAGCACATGTGCCTTCCACAACCTCACAGAATCAAGGGATCAGAGAAATGTAGGGTTTGAAGGGACCTTCAGAAGTCATCAATTCCAGCCTCCTGTGCTGTGGCAGGACCGAGTAAACCTAGACCACGCCGATAGGTGTTTGTCCAACTTGTTTTTTAAAACTTCCAATGATGGGGATTCCACAACCTCCTTTGGAAGCATATTCTAAAGCTTAACTGTTCTTAGAAAGCTTTTCCTAATATCTAACCTAAATCTCCCTTCCTGTAGTTTAAGCCCATTACTACTTGTCCTTCCTTCAGTGGACATGGAGAACAACTGATCTCTCTCCTCTTTATAACAGTGCTTGAAATATTTCAAGGTTTATTAGGTCCCCGCCTCAGTCTTGTCTCAAGACTAAACATGCCCAGTTCTTTATAAACTTTCCGGGGAAGCCAGGTTTTCTGAATCTTATCATTTTTGTTGCTCTCCTCTGGACTATCTCCTATTCATCCACCTTTTTTCCTAATGTGTAGCACCAAGAGTTGGATGTAAAACTCCACCTGAGGCATCACCAGTGCCAAGTACAGTGGAATAATTACCACCCACGTCATACATTAGACACCCCTGTTAATACACCCCAGAATAATATTAGCCTTTTTTGCAGCTGCATCACATTGTTGACTCAAATGCAATTTATGATCCACTATAACCCTCAGATCCTTTTCAGGAGCACTGTCACCTATCCAGTTATTCCCGATTTTGTAGTTGTGCATTTGATTTTTCCTTCCTTGCACTTGTCTTTACTGAATTTCATCTTGTTTAATACAGACCAATTCTCCAATTTGTCACGGGCATTTTGATTTCTAATACTGTCCTCCAAAGTGTTTGTGACCCCTCCCAATTTGGGGTCATCTGCAAATTTTATAAGCATACCTCCAACTCCAGTATCCAAGTCATTAATGAAAATATTGAATAACAAGACCCAGGACAGACCCCTGCCAGATTCCACTAGATATGCCCTCCCACTCTGACAGAAAACCATTGATAACAACTCTTGAGTATGGTCTTTCAACCAGTTGTGCACTCACCTTATAGCAATTTCATCTAGATCACATTTTCCTAGTTTCCCTGTGTCAAAAGCCTTACTAAAAATCAAGAAATATCAGATCTACTGCTTCCCGCCCGCCCCCATCCACTAGGCAAGAAAAAGGAAATTAGGCTGGTTTGGCATGTGCTGTTCTTGACAAATCCATGCTAGCTATTCCTTACAACCCTAGTATCCTCCAGGTGCTTACAAGTTGTTTAATCATTTGTTTCAGTATCTTTCTAGGTATTGAAGTTAGGCTGACTGGCCTATAATTCCCTGGATCGTCTTTGTTCTCCTTTTAAAACACAGGTACTATGTTTGCCCTTCTCCAGTTTTCTGGGACCTCACATGATCTCCAGGAGTTCCTAAAGAAAATTGTTAATGATTCCAAGATTGCTTTAGCTCAGCAGTTCTCAACCTGTGGATCAGGACCCCAAAGTGAGTCATGGCCCCATTTTAATGGGTTCGCCAGGGCTGGCTTAGACTTGCTGGGACCCAGGGCCGAAGCCCAAGCCTCACCATCCAAGCCCAAAACCTGAGGGTTTCAGCCCTGCATGTTGGGACTCAAGTTACAGGTCCTGGGCTTCAGCTTTGCTTACCCCCCGACCTCCCGCCCCGACAGTGGGGCTTGGGTGGGCTCAGGCTTCCACTCCCCATCCTGGGGTCGTGTAGTAATTTTTATTGTCAGAAGGGGGTCGCAATGCAATGAAGTTTGAGAACCCCTGCTTTAGCTAGTTCCTTAAGTACCCTAGGATGAATTTCATCAGGCCCTGCTGACCTGAACGCACATATCTAAACTAACTTATCTAAACATTCTTTAACCTGTTATTTCCTTATTCTGGTTTGTGTTCCTTCCCCCTTGTTGTTAGTATTGCATTGAGTATATGGTCATCACTAACCTTTTAATAAAGACTGAAGCAAAACATAAACTGAACACCTGTGTTAGTGAGAGGGAAGCAGGAAGTGAGTCATCCTACATGAGCAATGAATCTGGTACTGACAAACACAGGAGGTCCCATGCTGCTGTGTATGCTGCAGGTGTGGTTGGTACCAACAAAGCTGTATACGAAGTTGGTGCTGCAGACGAAGTCGGCTATCTTGACAGTATCTGAGTTGATGACTCAAAAGAACCCAAGTGTGGTACTGGGGACAATCTTGCAAAGGCTGCCCTAACCTCGGTACTTGACTTCTCATGGTGGGCCAATGGGGACTAAGCCCTTGAAGAAAAAGCAGGATTGCCTGCTCCTTGCAGGGCCCCAGAGGGGGAAAGCAATATCTTCTATCAGACACCCTTCAATATTGGGTGCCACTAAGTCTGGCAGTGTGCTGAGAAAGGGTGTGGAATCTGAGTCTCCACATACCAAAAGGCTTAATACTGAATGGGGGCACAAAGCTGCCTCCATAAGAATGTCTCTGACCCAACTTTTGTATCTTTCTCTGTCTTGGTCCAGAGAGTGAATCCCTTGCAAACAGGGCATTTACACGTAATGTGACCATCACACTGGCACTTTACAGAGCTGGAGTGGGGATTGCTGAACAGTATTTGAAGCCTAGAGACTTCAGCATGTCCCAGTTCAAAGCAATATCAGAAAGGTTCATATCACTCTTCAGATTGATTTTTTTCCCTTTACTTTGATGTTTTACCCATATCAGCTTTAACAGGCCTTTGAGTAAGATTAAGAACCTAATATATATTCAGCATGACCATTATAAGGCATATGCTTAAAGAAAGAAATGGCTATTTTGATACATGAACATAGAAACTGATAAATGTAATAATCTGTGATAGCATAAATAATTTCAGTTACCTGTTATTTGCTAAATTTTCCAGGCAGCCTTCAATGAATCTCATTCGGATCTGCCTATCAGTAAACCAGCACACTAAGGAACAGAGCAGCTTCTCTGCTTCATTTATTAACCCCTCAGAGAGATGAATCTACAGAAAGTAAGAGAAAAGATATTGACAAGCATGTATTTATTTTCTTTTGGCAGATATTCTTTTCTGATATTTAACTTACTGCATCTTCATCCTGGACCAGATCCCACAAAAGAGTATTTCCCTTCTTACAAACATTATCCAAGTTAATATCCGTCACTGCGTTGTTGTTGTACTGGTGTTTATGAACGGCTGGCCCTAAGCAAAACACAGGTGCTATTATTGAATATGCACAAAAAAAAATAATTTGAATATTGTGCTTCAATGTATGGCTATTATTAGTTTCAAAAAATCTGTTTAAAAACTCTGTTTATTATTTTGTCAGATTTTCAAATCCAAAAAAAGCATAATTGAAAACTTTCTGCACACATGGAAACACTCAAAAAGAAAACCAAGGCAACATAACCATGCAAGAATGATTAACCAAAGGCTCATAGTTTGCATCTGCTAATGGAAGACATGCTTGCATACACTTCTTTAAAAAAAAAAAAAAAAAAAAAAAGTCAATCTGTAGACCTGAGGACTGGAGTCTTCATAAACAACCATCTTGGGGAGGACACAAGGAATGTCAAAATTTTCCTCCCTTACATTGTACTGTGATTTTTAAGTGGCCTCTTCCATCCAACAGAGCAACAATAAAAACAGGCATTTAGTTTTCCACTTAAAAATTAATATTTCAATAACAGATTTTTTTAAAAACCACTCTTTTGCATCTAGAATCCATAAGGCACAAACACTTATAGGGGCAGTTTTGCTTCTGAAATTGTGTGGGCACAACTGATACCATTCAGATGTATAAGAAAATAAAATGCAGGCAAAACCAAGTAGATGTTTAAAATACATCTGTCTGCAAACAATTGTATGTATTATGTTGCAATTATTTGCACATGCAAAATTAAAAATACCAAAAAGAAATTAGGTAAAGGTCCTTTTCAAATTCATAATTTGGGTCTTCATAAGGAAAAACAACTGGATAAGATCTCAAGCAGAATGCTAAAAAAGTGATCTACAGTACACTAATTTCTATTTTATCTTGCATAAAAATCATTTGACAAAAGAAATGAAAGAAAACATATACAGAAATATATTTATATAGCATACATGTAAAAAGAAATCCTTTGAAATAATATAGCATCTTCCGAATTGTTAATAGTTTTACACACTTCCTCCATGGGGGGAGGGGAGATTTGTCTGGTGGTTTTGTTTGTTCATTTGCTTTGCTTCTAAAAATTATCTATTTGTTGAAATTACTGGAGAGTTTATTTTTAAAAAGACAAAATTAAAGTTAGAAGTACAGAAAAAGAGTTGGGTTTTTTTCTTACTATTACTAACTCTTACCTTGACTAAGGTGTTCGTGGTAGATAGAAGCAAGGTTAGGAAGGTGCTGTTGAAGATGAGATGTTAGCTCAGCATGTGAATTAATCTGTACAAGTTCTTCTTCACAACCAGACTCTTCACCATCAAAATCAGCCATATTTTTTTCAGATTTTGCACTGACCTGGGAACTACTACAACTGACATCATCTGCACTTAGCATATCATCAACCATGTGTCTATAAAATACAGACAAGCATTAAAATGAATAATTTCAGAAACATGTTTTGTACAATAAAGCTAATTTTATAAATTCCAATTACCATATAATTTCAGAAATAATTTGTCACAACAGATGAAATAATAAATATTTTTACTAGGGTTATCAAGCAATTAAAAAATTAATCGTGATTAATTTTGTGATTAAAAAATTTATCACGATTAATTGCACTGTTAAACAACAATAGAATACCATTTATTTTAAATATTTTTGGATATTTACTACATTTTCAAATATATTAATTTCAATTACAACACAGAATACAAAGAGTACAGTGCTCACTTTACTTTTTATGACAAATATTTGCACTGTAAAAAAAAAAATTATTTTTCAATTCACCTCACACAAGTACTGTAGTGCAATCTCTTTTTCATGAAAGTTGAACTTACAAAGGTAGAGTTATGTACAAAAAACCGGCATTGAAAAATAAAACAAGGTAAAACTTTAGAGCCTACAAGTTCACTCAGTCCTACTTCTTGGTCAGCCAATCACTCAGACAAACAAGGTTGGTTACAGTTTGCAGGAGATAATGCTGCCTGCTTCTTGTTTAAAATGTCACCTGAAAGTGAGAACAGGCATCCTCATGGCACTGCTGTAGCTGATGTTGCAAGATATTTACATGCCAGATGCGCTAATGATTCATATGTCCCTTCATGCTTCAACCACCATTCCAGAGGACATGCTTCCATGCTGATGATGGATTCTGCTTGATAACGATCCAAAGCAGTGCGGACTGACGCATGTTCATTTTCATCATCTGAGTAAGATGCCACCAGCAGAAGACTGATTTTCTTTTTTGGTGGTTTGGGTTCTGTAGTTTCTAAAAGCATGTTCCACACCTCGTCCCTCTCAGATTTTGGATGGCACTTCAGATTCTTAAACCTCGGGTGGAGTGCTGTAGCTATTTTTAGAAATCTCACATCGGTATCTTCTTTGAGTTTTGTCAATTCTGCGGTGAAAGTATTCTTAAAACCAACATGTACTGGGTCATCATCCGAGACTGCTATAACATGAAATATATGGCAGAAAGGGGGTAAAACAGAGCAGGAGACATACAATTCTCTCCACAAGGAGTACACTCACAAATTTAATTGATGCATTATTTTTTTAACAAGCATCATCAGCATGGAAGCATGTCCTCTGGAATGGTGGCCAAAGCATGAAGGGGCATACAAATGTTTAGCATACTTGGCATGTAAATACCTTGCAATGCCAGCTACAACAGTGCCATGCGAACGCCTGTTCTCACTTTCAGGTGACATTGTAAATAAGAAGCAGTCACCAGTATCTCCCATCAATGTAAACAAACTTGTTTGTCTTAGCGATTGGCAGAATAAGAAGTAGGACTGAGTGGACTTGTAGACGCTAAAGTTTTACACTGTTTTATTTTTGAGTGCACTTATGTAACCAAAAAAAAAATCGGCATTTGTAAGTTACATGATAAAGAGACTGCACTTCAGTACTTGTATGAAGTGAATTGAAAAATACTATTTCTTTTGTTTATCATTTTTACAGTACATATATTTATAATAAAAAAGAAGTGAGCACTCTGAGCACTGTGCACTTTGTATTTAATGTTGTAATTGAAATCAATATTGAATATGTAGAAAAACAACCAAAAATATTTAATAAATCTCAATTGGTATTCTATTGTTATAAGTGCAATTAATCACGATTAATTTTTTTGAGTTAATCACGATTAATTTTTTTGAGTTAATCACGTGAGTTACCTGCGATTGACAGCCCTAACTTGTACGTAATGAAGCAATTCAACACAGCACACGAGTCTGTTAAACTTATCTACATGAAGAGATACTTATATACAGATAAACACAGATATGAACCACCTGGCAACATAGTTTATCACTATGGAAATTAGAAAGACAACTAAAAAGCAAATCTTCGGCTTCATTAATGAAAGACGAAGTCACCATGTTGTTATTACTAGCTGAACAATGTAAATTTACCAACAAAAGAATCTTAGTGTTTTCTTCTAGCACATCTTTTCATCCAGTATAAAAACTTTGCAAGCAACTTTAATTAGACAATAAAATAGATTGTTGTGCAACTATTTGTAGGATATTAAAAAAGTAATCATCTGAATGATCCAGGAACATGGAACATCTTCTGAACATGTTTGAAGTGTACATTTAGCAATCACTTTTATTGCTATTGTAAAGGAAATTAAAAGAAGCATAACCAACCTACCCTTCATGATGGTGATGGTGGTGGTGGTGGTGGTGGTGGTGGTGATGATGATGATGCTGTGGCCCAATAAACTGCCGACAGTTAAATAATTCATTTCCAATGGTTTCCCCAAGGAAGTCCCCTGTATGTGTTATACAAGAATCCTGAGACCCTTGTGATATGTGAGCCGGATTCATTTCCCCCGTCATATCATGTTCTGCATCTTCAGTGTGTGAACAGGCATCTAGCATTCTAATTCGACTATCCACTGGAGGCACAGACTCAGTGTTAAAAACATGGTCCTTTCCTGACCCATTGCTTGCACCACTCCTATCTGCTGCCCCTTGTGAATCTCCTAAACAAATGCCTGCTTGTGATTCTATCTTCCTGCTGAGTAACTCCGTGCTCCTACTGTTTTTCTGAGGATTATGACCACTATCTTCCTCTTCTTCCTCATCTTCTTCTTTGAGAGCTTCAATATCTGCAATATCTTCTGATTGCACCTCACTCCCTGGACTTCCTGCAGACTGGCTTGCATGACTGGAATTGGCCTCATTACTGGATCCATCACTGTGGCCACTGCTGCTACCAGGACCACTGCTGCCATCTTCACCACTGTTTGCTGTCTCATCAGAACTTCCTTGCATAGACTCCTATAATGTTACAAAAATTGATTATGTCAAAAATAAATTTTAAAACATATTTATACATATATAAAATCAACATTAACAAAATATTTGTTAGACAAATTCCAAAATTCTTTAATTGTAAGGATATACATCAAATCTACTGTTTTTCATCGATTCTTTAGGAGTTCTTTCGCTGTGCAAGTGCTACAACGTTTGTTCTGAAAAAGATTTAGGTACACAAAACATTAAAAAAATCAAATTACCCTATTCATAATAGATCACATACTCTACACACATATATAGTGTGGTACCAAAGTTCATTCCCAAGTTCATGCAGTCATTTGCTAAGTTATAGATGATACAAATACACTAAAGTAGAGTTTCACTTAAAAATATTTTATGATGCAGTATTCTTTCACTTTACTGTGTCTGTTTACTTAGGGCTAGACTGGGCCTTGGCCTTAGGTATCCAGGCAGAGTAGTAACTTGAAGCAAGGTTTCCTGACCTCCCGCCACAGACATAAGTAAGTAAAGAATATATGCATGCATACCGTGAATTGTGTTTGTCTCTTAAAACTATCCTAAAGTCTCAGAAAAATTATTCTCATAACTGATTAATAGCAAATCAATAATTAAATACAGAACATCTGTAGTTGTACCTCTGTATCTGAAAGTCGTTGTTGCACAAGTTTGTTTCTGTTGATTAGCTGCTCCTCCATTTCAATGTCACTGCCTCCACTCTGATGGGTGTCACTGTTGTCACTACTTTGAGGACTAGCTGCAGGTGACCCTATTTTAAAAGCATGCTCCCAGTTACAATGTTACTTTCACTAACCTATACGTTAACAGTATTACACATATCTACCTAGTCTCCTTGATCTCAACACCATATTCCTAACAACACCTCAACAGGGGATGTAACTCAAAACGTAAGCTGGACTCATTTAAATACAATATTTTTGAAACGTAGTCAGCATTTTGCTGCAAATCATGAGTTCCAATGTTACTTTTCTAATCTGACAGTGATATCAATTTGTCAGCTTCTATACAAAAAGGAATTTTCTACTGACTTCTCATTAAAATATACTTTAAAAATTGTGCAAACTCATTTCTGATAATACAAAGCCTATTGCTCTAGATGGCATTCGTGCTATCAAAAGATTATAACTTAGGTTGCAGAGTATTTCTAGTACTCAACTTACAAGGCGATGGGGCTGCTCTTCTGAGCTCTTCTTCCTCTGAAGGGAAAGGAAAAAACAGGAGGGAAACATTCTAAGTGACTGAGCTTCTTTGGGTCAGCATATCAGTTGCTTATAGTATATAATTAACAGTGTCAAAGGAAGGAAACCTACAATAAAATAGGTCCACACCACCTTCCAAAGTGGCCGTCCGTAAGTGTCTAGACAAAAAAGCCTAAGAAAAGAGGAGCAGTATGTAATGTCAAGGAATGAAAATTAAGTGAAACATCAGGTAAAGATTTAAAAAACAAAAGAATGCACTACAGCTGTAAACATTCAACAGAATAGGTGCAGTCAGCTGGTGCCCCATGGAAAGGAAAGGAAAGGAAAAAAATGTATACAATAGAGAATGTATAAATAGAGAATGTATAAGCAGAATTGTTTGTGAATGGAAAGGTTTTCAAAGATGTTCATGAAACTTCAATGTCTCTTTACAGGATATGAGTGGGGATAGATGTAATCTCCTTGTAATCTTCTTTTTTATCCTTTACTTGAAAAGTATGCCTCAATGATACAGCAAGCTCCATTTTACAATTTTACTTTCATATGGTGTCTACTAAAAAACCCTACACATGAGCTTATGGTTCAAAGTTACCAGTTACCACTGATTGATAAAAAAAAATCAAAGACTAAACTATATTATCTACTTTGGAACAATACATAAACATTACACTGCAAAATATATACTCACCTTTCTTATTTCCCATGGGTAGATTAGTACTGAGTAAAGATGCAAATGAACTCTGTTTTGATAACTGGGCCTTAGCTGCTAGTGCATTATTCCACAGTGCTTTTATAAGCATTGATGCCAAATATAAGGTCTATAAACAAAACCAGATTATAGTACAATGAAAAAGCAATTGGTTTTCAATGCAAAAGATACACTTATTGCTTCTTCTGCACTCCAATACTATGGAACATGAAAGTAAATAACTCATGAAAACAAGTGAATGTTTTGTTATACAAAATGGAGAAATGTCCAATATTAAACATAAGGAACTTTATCAACTTCTAAATATATACTTTTCTAAAACAGGTAACTATCAAAATTTAAAAGCCAAAAAGGCTATTTTAAGATGCAGCACAAAAATCCTATTTGGTACACTATTGCATATTCCTACATTATAAGAATTATGAAAAGAAATAGACTTTACATGTCCAATGAGCTAATATCATGTATATTTTCTTTTTCTTGTCACAAATGACACTGAAGAAATTAAAACATGTACTATTGTACTTCAGGGTTTGTTTTTTTGTTTTTTTTACCTGTTCAGTATGAGCACTTGGATGAAGAGTTGAGACTAGATTAAGAAGATGTCTAAGCGGGACAGGGTCCAAGTTCTTGATTAATGAAGGAAACAGATCATGTATATAGCGACTACAATGTTTCAGCTACAAAATACAAACAAAAAGACATAAGAGAGAGAAAAATAATGTTTTTGTAAGAGTTATTCAAACATTCATAAAATTGTCTTCATTAAAAAGCTTCTTCACATAAAAATTCTCAGGAAGCTTTATTATTCAAAAACAATTCTGAGCAGTATCAAACCTTCAGTTTTTATTTAACCTAACTTCTCATTTCTAAGCACCTGAACTTTGGTAAAATGAAACACAAAATCACTGAACTCCTGCTTAGTTTTGAGGCTATAAGAGTTTGGGGGAGGTAAAGAAAATTGTTTAGAACTTATTCTGCATTTTTGATTTAACTATAAATTCAATCAATTAAGTTTTGTGTATAAATTCCCAAGGGACAAAAGAGTATTTACATTTGCGGTGAATACAAATGAAGGCACTAGAAATTAAGACGTAAACTATAAAACAGAATTTATCAAAACTGTTTTTAATTACCACAGAAATAGTAGTGACTGACTTTTTTAATGGAACCTCCTATTGCACCAGAAAGTTACAGCGCTCAACGCAAAACAATGGAAAGTTGACTTCAAAGTGTTGCATGAATATGTTCCCAACTTTCACTTTTGCTTTGAAGGATTAATATATTTTTGTATGGATCAAACACTCAGTAAATAATATACATAATAGTATAATAGGCTCTGGATTTAGGTTAGCAAGTATGTACTTCAAAAATATATAATTTAAAAAAAAACTGACTTTCATTTTACCGTCAGCCTAAAAGAGAAAAAGGAGTAGGGGGTGGTCATTGGTCTGTACAGGGGTCACGTGGGAATAAAATGGTGCAAATTTTCTACACAAGGGTGAATTTCATCCATTGAGCGTAAAAGTCAAGATGTACAATTTAAGAAAAAGAGATTTATGTCACAATTTAGAGTATGAAGAAGGAGGGACAAGAGATGTTTTAGCTCTCAACTTCTCTAATGACGTTTTTATAAAATTATTGCTTTTCTAAAAAAATAAATCATTACAGCCATCAAATAAATAAAGGTATCAAAATAAGAGTAGGATCCAGTTTTCCCTTGAGACATAATTTCACTATTTTCAGATACATTGAATAAGACTGACATTTTTCTCATCAGCACCTAACTGAAATTAGTTTGCGTATTTTATTGTATGAGATTTCTAAAATGTATATGACTGGAATTGAAGAATAGTTAAAAAACTATCTGTCCTTGACAAAAACTAGTATCAAATCGATATGCACTCCTTTTCAACTTTGTGCCCCAGTCCTGCAATCGCTTAAGCATATACATAACGATTCACATGCATAGTCACATTGACGCCAATGGAACAACTCATATGTATAAAATTATGCATGTTCTTCTGTGTCTGCAAGATCAGAACCTTAGTTAATAACAAAACAGATCTTTAACAGGTGCCTTTTGACCTTTTTTTGTCTTTATCTTCTTACCACCATCATCCAATTGTTGTTGAAATCTCCATTCCAAAATAGTTTGGCTAGATCCAAAAGTTGCTTGACTATTCAAAAACGTACTTACTACCTTTTCCAGTTTGAAAACTTCTTGCTCCAAAAGCAAAAGTTGCCTCTTCCAAATTTAGGAACATTTTTGTTTCACCAGTCTAAATAGCTGCACAGTCCAAGTAATATTGTGTGTCTTCTTCCTCTTTCCATTGCTCTGTCTAAGCAGAATACAGGTGGGAAAAGCTAATCTTCTAAACCAATGGCTCTCAACCTTTTTGGGTTCAGGACCCATCTGTAAACATTTATGGCCTGTTGGGACCCAGTAAATAGTCTGGGGGTTGAGGCCCTGGGATAGTTTTGGTTGGATCCTGCCTGGTACTCACCCCACAGTGGCAGTTCCTGAAGCTCTTATGCTGTGAGGCTGGCTGGGTTTGGCTCTCCATTCTAGGCACTGCAACCTTTGTGGTTGCAGCGCCACTCAGGTTTGGCCCCATGTCCCTGACTGAACCAAATACGTGAGAGTGGAGTTGTGACCTGGCTCATGGGGTTGCAGTACCTCTCACTCAAATTTGGCCTACCAGGACTCTCATTATCATGACGGCTGGGCCAAACGTGAGTGGTGCTGGAACCTCAAGAGGTTGCACCGCCCAGTGCCTGGAGCAGGAAGGCGAGACCAGCCATCCCTGTGGAACAGGAGCTGCCACACAACCCTTTGAAACATTCTGGTGACTGAATTTTGGGTCCCGACCCACAGGTGGAGAAACCCTGTTCTAAACTCTTTTCAGGGAAGCAATTTAGACCTGCTAGGTTCTTACAGCAAAAAGGAATCTTTTTGAGCACAAAGCAAAGAAAGAATTAAGTCTCATATCTGGAGTATACTATTGTTAAGGAAAGTTTCTTTTATATTTAGTGAGCACTGATAACAAACATCAAATTTAAACTTGAAAAAAGTTTCTATTTCCAATCCCTATTTCAGGAGTTCAGAGGGCTTTTTCATCTTTATTTCCCTACTTAACAGAATACACACAATGCAATTCTATGAAAAATACATTAATGCAACATTATGTCTGGGAAATTAAACACATGAAAGGCAAGAAACACAGATTTAAGGTTGAAAGAGCTAATTAACAGCTGCAGCTTAAACTTCTGCCAATGAATGAGACCTACTGATACTGATGTAGTTACTGTATGTGAAAGCAACAATGAAAGTAGGCTATAACTTAAAATTATATCAAAAATAAAGTGCTAAGTTTTAAATAGATCTTTCAGCTCTCTTCTAATCTAGGCATTGAAGCTGCAGCATTGATAATGTTACTCTTGAAAGTGGAGAAGTGCTTTGGCTTAGTACATTAATTAAATACAAATGATGCTTTCAGCCTAGATCTCCTTTCTGCAGTCCCAGGATTCAGTCATTCCCTCTCCATCTTACTCTTCCTTCCATCTCTACTTTTTGAACAAGCAGCACAATTCCCAGAGTTCTGTAGCCTTAAACTCTAACGCCAATGTGTTTCTATTGCTATCCATGGGTCAGGCTCTTTGACACTGATTTAACTATTACATGGGGAAGCAGTAATAAAGATAAAACATTATTTCTTGTCCCTTTTAAGCTCTTTGGAATAGTACTGCTCTGCTAAGAGATTTTTTTTAAAGTTAAAAATGGCAGTTTATCTTCCTTGCTACCTCCATGGAGCTGCATGAATATAAAAGATCCTTGAAAAGCACAACAGCAACAAAACTCATGTCTAAAACCAGGATTCCAACAGTACTATGGAACTGGAGTGCTTGCACAAAAGTCGGTGTAGTGAGAAAAGGAAAACAGGTGTATAAGGAAGGAAAATGGGAGAAAGAAATCAGGAGATAACCACAGAGAGATGGTATCAGCTCTCTGCATTTAATTAACACAGTCTGCCAAAGATCCGCACCCATTATCAGCAATGAAGAAAAAAAACTGATTTCAAACTGTAGAAACATGTTATTAATTAAACAAATGTAGGCCTTAATTTTCATTAACACTATTTTAATAAATGGCATTTTAAAATAAAAGGAGTACTTGTTCGGGGTGAGGGATAGCTCAGTGGTTTGAGCATTGGCCTGCTAAACCCAGGGTTCTGAGTTCAATCCTTGAGGGGGCCATTTGGGATCTGGGGCAAAAATTGGGGATTGGTCCTGCTTTGAGCAGGGGGTTGGACTAGATGACCTCCTGAGGTCCCTTACAACCCTGATATTCTATGATTAGTCTCTAAGGCACCACAAGTACTCCTTTCCTTTTTGCGAATACAGACTAACACGGCTACTACTCTGAAACCTGTCATTTTAAAATAACATTTTGAGGAGTGACCTTGGGAAATGTTTTATAAAGAAAGCACTAGCAACCTTCTTCAGACAATCTAATTGCAGCTTTCATTCAAAACCAACTTACAGTAACTAATAACACAAGAAGCCATCGGTGCCCATTTCTATGAAAACTAATAACCAAGTATAAAAATATACAGATATAGGTTTTAATATATCTGTTCTGGTGTCAGAATCAAACAAATGAGAAATATTCTTGAAAACAGAAAACATGTATTATAGCCCAAAATCATAATAAATTTAAAAGCACTCCCAAGTCATACTTTTCTTTGCTTGTGATCAAATATATCTTAATCTTTATTCATTCCTCTGCACTACACTGAGGTTTTTTCCTTGCACAGTGTGTGTGTGTGTACCAGAATACACAAATGTCTGCATTACTTAAATCTCTAACAAAAAAAGAATTATTGAAAACAATTAGTGAATTATTGAAAACATCATACTAAACAAAATAATTCAAACAAGTCAGCAAATATGATCTACAAATAGTTTGTTCTCAATATAGCCAAGGGAAAATTCAATACCACATCTCACTGTTTTCTATAACTTCAGATTTTAGGGTTGCTTTTACAGTAGTAAATATCACAGCCACAGTTTTCCAGAGTAGCACTATCAGTGGTAAATTATTGTGCACAAAGGACTCAGACAGTTTCACTAGACAACACAGTAGTATAAATACATGAGCCACACCCTACAGCTTCCATCATTGCTCTCAATGGTGGAGCTGTGCCTGTAGCAAATCAGAGATGCAAAATTCGCTAGTGTAGATGCAGTATAGGAAAATCTGCATATCTTACTCAAGTTGCAGAGATGACTGCATGGTAAATCCTGTAGTATGGTATGTAGTAGTATGGTAAATGACGAACAGGAAAGAGTAAGAAACATTGCTTTGTGAATCTAAGACCAACTGGAATTCAACTGGCTGTTTTATTTCCTTCTCACAAATATAAATATTTTATATACCTGCGCTGCTGCCCAAATGCAGTCTATGTGCTGAGTACTAAGTCGCCCTTCAGCTGCAAGAAAATTGAGAATCACTTGGCACTGTTTGATGATCTGCAAAGAGAGAACATATTTACGATAGATTTAACAGAATAAAGAATTACTCCTCCATAAATACACCAAAAATCAGATTATTTTACACAAACCTCAATATGTAAATTTGGTCCAAAAATATGCTCAACCACATTGTTGCTGATAAGCCAGTCTGCAAGCTCTTTTGCAATGGACCTACATATGAAAAAGAGTATTGATATGTATATAAATTCTTTATTTGTCTATATTTCATATTAAGTCATTTCCCTAATACAGTGTTCTTTTACTCAATTTTATTTGTATATTCACAATTACAAGAAAACTATTTTTGAATCTGAAATGTGTTCAGCTGGTATTCACAAGTACTGACAAAAGTAGAAATTATACAAATTACTTTTCTAGGGGAGCAATTTTTAAACTTTACCTTCTCATCAAATCTTGCTGAAATAGCAATTCACATAGTTTTAAAAGTCTGTGTTATTTACATGACAATGCACCTAGTTAATTACACATGCACGGTATTTCAAAATCACATTTTAGTTTGATCCATAACAGAATGACTCCCTGCCAAGAGCCAATCAAAAAATAAATTGTCAAATAGAACGAGATAACGGGATTGAATTTTCCTAACTAAAAACTGAGTTCCCCCCAATCTGGAAACGAACACATATATCCTTGTTCCTCCCACGCAAGCAGATGGACCAATTTGTTTGCCAAGATTTGGGCATCAGGATCAATGTGTGATAATTTTGGTGTTCAGAGCACAGACTGTAGTTGATGTGCTGTTGGGGTAAAATCCTGTTCCCTGCACACAACCCAGTTATGACAGTTGTGCACGGGGATGGGCTACAGGAATTTGAGTGAAAGGCCCTCATGGCCACTACTACAGCCTCAGCATCTCCAGTCCTGATGATCACCTACAGTAAGGAAACAAGAGTCCACAGGCTCAAAAAGGAGGGAGGCAGAGTCCGCAGCATGGAGCTGAGCCTGCAAGTAAAGCTTAATTTCCTAGCACTGGTTGTCAATTCCCTAACTGTTCTGAAAAACCCAGTCACTAATGGTAAGCCTCAAGAGACCTTCACCATCAAAAGCTATTTGTTATGAGTGCTCAATGCCTGCCCTTCTCTTTCCTTTCCTGTAGTAATTCCAGAACCTAAGGGAAAAAAACACTCACCAGCCTTATACCCTTTGGAGAACACAATGTCCCATCACCTAAAGTAATATATGAGACGTAACTGGCTTACAAGATGTCACACAGTCTACTGACTATCTCCTCAGCTATCAGCTATAGGGTGACCAGGTGTCTGGTTTTCAACCAGAACAGCCGGTCAAAAAGGGATGCTGACCGGGACGTTGACTGTCCGGTTGGCGGCGCGGTGGGACTGGCAGGCTCTCTGCTAGCCTCCACGCAGCTCCCAGGAAGAAGCGGACCTTGGACCCCGCACTGGCTCCTACGCATAGGGGCAACCAGGGCACTCCACACACTGCCTCCGCCCCACGCACCACCCCCTCAGCTCCCACTGGCCGGGAACCATGGCCAATGGGAGCCGCGGGGGTGGCGCTTGCAGACAGGACAGCACGCAGAACCTCCTGGCAGCACCTTTGCATAGGAGCCGGAACGGGGACATGCAGCTGCTTCTGGGAGCCGCTTGAAGCAAGCGCCGTCCAGAGTCTGCACCCGACCCTCTTCCAATCCCCAACCCCCTGCCTAAGCCCTGCTCCCCCTCCCTTCCTCCAAACCTCTTGATCCCAGGCAGGAGCACCCTCCTGCACCCCAAACCCCTCATCCCCAGCCTCAGCCCAGAGCCTGTACCCCCAGCCAGAGTCCTCACACATCCCAGCACCCGAACCCCCTGCCCCAGCCCAGAGTCCCCTTCTGCCCTCCAAACCACTCAGCCCCAGCCCGAAGCACCCTTCTGTACCCCCCAGCCAGAGCCCTCACCCCCCCCTGCACCTCAACCCCTTCTGCCCCGATCCCAGAGCCCCTTCCCACAATCCAAAACCCTGAGCCTCCTCCTACACCCCAAACCCCTCATCCCCTCTCACATCCCCACCCACTCCTTCAGCCTGGAGCCCTCTCCCGCACTCTGAACTCCTCATTTCTGGCCCTACAACAGAGCCAGCACCCCCTGCCGGAGCTCTCAAGCCCTCCCGTGAGGGCTTCGGCAGGGGGTGCGGGCTCCAGTGGGGAGAGCAAGCAACAGAGGGAGGAGAGATGGAGTGAGCGGGGGGCAGGGCCTCAGAGGAGGAGTGGAGCAGGGCAATGGCATTCAGTTTTGTGCGAGTAGAAAGTTGGCAATCCTAATCAGCTAGTACTCTTTCATAAAACAAGGCCCTCAGGCACTATGGAGGATCAATGTGACAGGATATCTGAAACTGCTAGGAGAGGGATGAGAAACTAAACAGTTTTAAATTTTTAAAGTTTTTAAGTTTTAAATTCTGGTGTTGTGGAAACAATGCATGGGAGCTTGAGACTGGTCTAGATAGAAACCTTCTCGGTCTGGAAATGCATAATCTCAGGGCCTCGTTAAGAATTTCTACACTGTTATTTGCTGTGCATTTCATATAAATTCTTGGCTACTGAATGTCTGGTAAAGAATTACAACATCCGATGAAGAGAGCTGTAGCTCACGAAAGCTTATTCTCAAATAAATTGGTTAGTCTCTAAGGTGCCACAAGTACTCCTTTTCTTTTTGCGAATACCGGTAAGGTGATTCTTAAACCAAAAGGCTTCTCAAAATTTTCTGGTTTTACAATTTTATCCAATCTGGGCTCTGAGCCTCTGTTGGCAGCCCGGAGGACATCAGCCACGATGCCCGCCTCATTGCCATGGCTATGACCATGGACCTTGCAGCCGAGTCTGCCGCATCAGAGGCAGCCTGGAGAGAGGCCCTTGCCACAGTTTTACCTTCCTCAAGGATGGCAAGGAACTCTACCTTGGACTGCTCAGGCAACAAGTCCACAAATTTGGACACTGACTGCCAAACATTAAAATCATATCTCCCGAGTAGGGCCTGATTGTTCGCCACTCGGAGCTGGAGGCTGGCAGACGAATAAACCTTTCTCCCAAGTAAGTTGAGCCTCTTGCCATCCTTATTTTTGGGAGTCAGGCCTGGTTGCCCTTACCTCTCTCTTTCATTGTCCGTTGAGCTCACAAGGGAGTTCAGGGCCAGGAGAGGATATAAATACTCGAACCCCTTAGCAGGGACGTAATACTTCCTTTCTGCCCTCTTAGAGATGGGCAGAAGAAAGGATGGGGTTTGCCATACAGTTTTTACAAGCTTTCCCAGCCCTTCATGCACAGGGAGCGCCACCCTGGAAGGGGCCACCGCGGCCAAGCTGTCAAATAAGCATCAGAGGGTTCTGCCAACTCTTCTGCCTGTAATGCCAGGCTCACTGCCACCCTCTTCAGCAGCTCCTGACGTGCCCTGGCGTCGTCCTGTGGCACCATCTGTGATGGTCCCGCCACTGCCTCATCAGACGAGGACAACAAGAAGGCGAGGGAAGGAACAGGGGTTGGCACTGCCTCCTCTGGTTGGGTGACCTCCACTGCAGCTGGAGAAGGCTTGCGGGCACCTCGCTCAGACCCTGCACCTGAATCCGGGAGTGGTCAAGAAACGGTGGTCGACCTCCTCTCTGATGCCCCTGATACAGAGCATTGCATGAGTGTCCCTGGTGCCTGTAGAAACCCATATAGGTTCCAGAACCGCCATACGGTAGGCCATTGGCCTTGGGCCCAGGCACGGGCCGATGGCACTGGGGAAGCGCCCCCAGGTTTAATCAGGCACATCTGGCCTGAGGGATCCAGTACCTCCGAGGAGAAGGAAGAAGGGTGTTGCCTTGGGGACCACTGCAGTGCCAATGAGGCCTCAGGATACTCTTCCTGCCTGCTTCCATGACACTCATGGTGGGATGGGGGGTTGTAACAGAACTCCAGATCCTGGCGTCTGCTTGGGGCCAGGGTACGGAGCGGCGGATCAGCAACGGGTATCAGCAAGGAACTGCAGCAGCAAAAGGAGCAGAATGTGGGGTTGCTGGCCAGCCCCATGCCAGCAGCTCCTCTACCATGGCTGTACTGCCCCCAGTCCCCAGCCCTGTCCTCTGGCAGGGCTGTTCAGACCCCAGACAGGAGAAAGGAGATGCAGCATCGCAGCTGTGTGAAAGGGCTGGGGGCGATACAGCCGT
Organism: Lepidochelys olivacea; assembly: GCF_965140295.1. Lineage (NCBI taxonomy): Eukaryota > Metazoa > Chordata > Testudines > Cheloniidae > Lepidochelys > Lepidochelys olivacea. Next base: position 191,677,863 of record NC_140413.1, read on the forward strand.
GCTAGAGGAGCTGCAGCCATTGCGGTTCCCTGCCAAATGTGCCCCTCCAGAGGTGTCTGGGGAGGGGCACGTGACCCTTCTTGTCCCTCCCAGGCGTTGCCTTTGTGGGGATCAGCCGCATCGTGGCTCCACTGGGGTCCTGTGTGCCGGGGAGCAATGTCTCCTAACTGGAGACCGCTGCCATTCTGGTGACCGGTGGTGCACCGTGGCCCTGTGCCGGCCACTGAACGACCAACACCATCCCACGGGGGACTTGTGCCAAGAGTCCCGTGAATGGTGCCGGGAACTCCAGTAGGTCTGGGAAGGTCAGAAGCACATCCCCGGGGATTGTCGCTTCAACACCAACCACTGCAATGCCTGGGAGCGATGCTGCACCAAAGGGGACTGTGGTATGGGTCCCAGTGCTCGCTTCCCCCTGGAGACAACCACATCTGGACAAGGGGATGGGGGCACCGGCAAAGACAATGTCTTTTGCACCCTGGAAGGCCTCTGGAGTAGACGGGACTTCCAGGTGCTGGGGACCTCTGTGACTACCTGGGGTTTGCGATGGGTCCCAAGAAGGGCTAGTTGGCCTGGCTGGCAATGTCAGTGCCTGGCTGACCTCTGGAGGCTTACTGTCCCTTAAGAATCTATGCTCCCTTCCCAGATTTTCCCTTTGCTACATGGGAGGCCATGAAATGCCCTCTCCCTTGGTGCTCCTTTTGCTTCTTTGCTCGTTCCAGGGACTGGGACCGGTGCCGGGAGGCCGGTGCTGGAGGCGCGCTTTGCACTGACACTGCCGCACTCACTGTCCAGTCTGACTTCAGGGGCTCGGAGCCCAGAGTAAGGGCCAATTCTAGGAGGAGCACTCAGTCTTATGTCCCACTCCCTGTTTGTCCTGGGCTTGAAGCTTTTACAAATGCAACACTTATCACTGATATGAGCTCCTCCAAAGCACGTCAAGCAACTTTGATGAGGGTCGCTAATCACCATAGGCTTCCGACAGCAACCACATGGCTTAAAGCCGGGAAACGGGGCACGCCTGGTCCCTGGGCTAAGTCCCAGAGGGGGACTATCTAATCTATCTACAACACTAACACCCTAACTGTTAAGAAAACAAAAGAACTACTTTTCTAACTACGTACAACACTAAGAGAAACCACTGGTAAGTAAGCGCTTGCTGAAGCAAGGAGATGTTCCAGCACAGTCACTGGGGGTAACAAGGAACCGAGGGTGGGGGGATCCAGCAGCACTCCTTACACTGCAGCATGTGCGCACCGCTCCAGAGGACGCCAGAGCTGGTCCCTTACAGATACCACTGAGGGAAAACTTCCGGCCCCAGTGCATGTGCGATCACACACACCTAAAATGGAATGGACATGAGCTAGCACTCGAAGAAAAACTATTGTGTTCCATGTCTCAAGTATTTATAGATACCAGACTCCCAAACTTTTTTCTAAATACACATATGATAACATGTCCGCAAGTCAGGATAAATTACAAATTAGTAAATACCTGAGGGGTATGGCAATACATTGTACCTCTTACCCAATGTTCCCAGAATATCCATATTTCATAATTCTTTAGTGTTCAAGGAACTCGTGTCAATTTGCTAAGAATCTGTGTGGATTTACTCTGGTTGTACTACCACTAAATTTGTTAGAGAGATATGGAAGGAATTACTGAAAAAAGCAATTTTAGTGGTCTCTTAGGGTAGCTCCTGCAAAGTGTTGAGCACCTTCAGCACTAACTGACTTCAATGGGAGTTAAGGGTGCTTAGCATGTGGCAAGATCAAGACATTAATACCTGGAAATATGAAGCATACAAATGTGGTTCTAGCTGTGTGGTTTGAAGAGGAGTGAGGTTACAACTGAGAGGTAAAGATCCCAATAACAGAGTTAAGAGCATCTGGTGCTAAGAAGAAAAACAGGTCTATTCACCTTCTTCTGTAATCCAAGAAAAGAGAGGATTTCTGTAAATTCTAAGAGAAGAATGATTGTCTGGCTAAGCTAGAAGGAGGACAGGAGACACTGGATGTGGTTTAATTAGGCCATAACTTTAGATGTGTACCCAGGAGATAAAAGGATACAGTGCAGGTATTTCCATAATCATTTCAATATATACCCAGGACATTTCCATCAGTACCTACCCATCCTGGTTCCCAGCCAACCCACTGCTGGGACCTCATCATCCCTCTGCTCCAATGAGGGTTAATGAGGGACTATAAAGGAAGGGGGGGATTGGCTCCCTGCCATACCAGTCATAGGAGCCCTGAACCCCCTCTATTTCCACTTCTTTAAATCCTTTACCAATTCATTTTATCTGATCATTGTATTCCTACCCTATGGAATACCTGCACTGGATGTCCACCCCTAATTTACATAATGAGTTGCAACATCATGGCCTAAGTCACACATCCTGTTCACTCCAATTAAGCCCCTCTGAACCCCCTGGGGGAAGGTGAAAAACCCCACTTCATTCTTTCCCAGCCCCCACCACGACCCGAGAAAGGAGCAACTATCACAATGCCCACAGCAGATTCTGACAAAACCCAGTACTTAACTACTTTCAGAGGTGGGACGGTAGGTGCTGCTGTGCCTGGTCCAGGTAAAAAAGGGCTTTTCCTGCACTGTCATGGACCTACATATAGTCCCCCCACCTCAGTCACCTGAGGGAGGTGTGGGTAGGTTTCTGCATCCCTACGCTGACCTGATCAGCAGCTGCAGCAGAAAGTCATTCTCCGGCTCCCTCACCCTTGAACAGCCCTTACACACCATTTCCAACAAGCCCCTACCACTTAATGTGTAGTGAGGTCATTGGATAAACTTGTCAAAAGATTATCTGACTATAATACTATTTAAATTTAAAATTGATAACCATATTTGGTACTTTGGCTCTTTTCTGAATTAGCTACTGATTTTCTTTATCAGTGACCTGTACTGTTTCAAAGTTGAACTTCAGTTTATTTTTAGTAACATTAAAAAAATTAGGATGGAAAGAGGCCAGAATGATTGACTATGCCCATCCCCTCCTTGATTCAGTTTCACAAGTGCTGTTATACAAGAATTTTGCAAGTCAAACATTTTTAATCTATTAAGTATAAATCCTTTTGCAATGTTTATATTAGATTGGATACACATGAAATGGGGTACTTTTCTTTCGAATTATTAGAAAAATTCCACAGACAAGGGTTCATTTTTTTGGAATTAGCATAGAATACTTTGTATGTGAGGAATCTTCTTTACATGTAAGGTTCTCTTCATATTTTTGGGAGTCGTCACAATTACAAGCATGAGCCATAGTTTGTACACTGATCCTGTGCTTTCACCAGCTATATAATCAGTTGATAGGCCCTTCCAAATATTTCATTGACACAAAAAGGTAAAACCATCCACGTCAAAATGGATGGTCTATATTTTGTAATTTACTATGTTAACTCTACAACTAAAATTATTTTATATGATGTTAATAGTCTACTTCACCTACAGTTTAAGAAGGTATCTTTTTTCAGGTATTTTATTTTTTTCTTTACTCCTTTGCGGTAGTTGCCATCCCTATTGCCACATGATTTTTCAGGTGTTGTTATTAGTAAGTATCCAGTTAGCAAAACTGTGGTCCACTCTATTAAACAAGGTTAAGGACCCACTTACATAAATGTAAATTAATAAATTTAATCTTTGTTTCCACATTAAATTAACACAATTTATTAAAATGTAAATGTAAACCCCGATTTAGATTTAACTCCATCATAATTTAATTCCATCAATCTGAGTAGGGTTACACTGATAAGTACAAGAGCAAAGTCATTGTCTGTAGCACATAAACTGAACTTCTCTTCATTTGCTAATCCTAGTGTAAACGAACTCTCCCTAAATATAACATTTGTCAAATGAGGATAACAACACTTCCCACTTTATGGAAGATTAGTTCATTAAATGAATGTGAGCTGCTGAGATGCTTCACAGATAGCATTATAGAATAGCCTATAAATATATAATAAATGAAAACACAGTGAAAGGTATGAAGTAAGTGCCTAATTATCATGACAACTGTCCTTTCTATTTTCTATTCTGGGTTTCTTTTGTGTGTATATTTATTTTGTAAGTAAAAGCAGGAAGTTTGCTATTGACTCATTCTGCCTTCTATCATGGTATAGGAGTTCCCCAGGATCCACATCAGTCCACTGCGTCTCACTATTTATTCATTATCTGCAGGAATTTTCTTCTAGACAAAGGGTTCAAAGTTTCACTTTTGTCTGGAAATTATACAAATTTAATTCTCATTCTCTCCAAAATAATTGTCTGATATTCAACTAGAAGACATCCTATCATTCTTTCCCAGTTTCAAATGACCAGTATCTTGAACTTAATGTAGAAAAAAATGTTGCAATGATAGGTCCTTAACATAAACTGAACAAATTCACTTTACCCGTTATACCTATTACCATGTTTCAAAATACTGTTACCAGACAACTTTTATAAACCAGACACACTAAACGTGAGATCATTCCATTGAGCACAAAAAAAAGTTAATGCAAAATTGTAATACCATATTTCTGATATACACATTTTCTTCTACAGTTCTCTTTTGTTTCTAGTGGTGGAAATCTGACAGTGCAATTCTGATTATATAAAGTTCTTTGTCGACACCAATAAACTTCAGATAACTGGAGGACATTTACCACTTCTCTCCTTAGGATGTTGCATGTCGCTAATATTTGTAAAATATCTTGAAAATTTAAAGCACTATATAAATGTTAAGTATTATGATTATCACTAGAATACCTCTTAATCCTAAAACTCTCTTCCAGACTATTTCTCTACTCTGACTCTCAATCTATTTTCAAAGGTAGATGGAAAAGGGTTTATTTTTAATCTAATTTTTAGCTAAACTGGAAGGAGGTGTGTACCGGTAATTGGTATTTTATTTCTTCTCAAATGCTTTACAAGTCTAGAGGCATTATATAGGATATTTCTAAGAAAAATCTCAGAATGTTTTTACTGCCCACACTCGAAAATTTAAAACAATTTTATCGGAGAAACCTTACAGTTATCTAGTGTGCTTAAACATAAGTACTCAAAATAATGTTCCTACTTACGTTTCTGTGTCCGAAACTAACGATTCATTATTACACACATCATTGAAGGTGTGAAGTTGATTCTAGAGTTAGAAAAAGGAAGAAGAAATTAAAATCTAACTTTAACAATATTTTGTGTGGTAATTTTTCTTACGTATAAAAATGTTAGCAGTGACAAGAAATAAATAGTGAAGCTAACGTTTTGGATAATTAGATTATTTAATCACAAAAATATATTAAACAGGTATGTACAGCATAATTTGTCTCATTACCATAATTTTCATAAAATATTCTAATACTAAATACTTTTTCAAAACTTGCTAATCCAGAATTAGAAACGTTTCTGATTAAATTAACAGAACAACATACTAATTAGTATTCTCGGTAAGTAATAGGGATAGGGTAAGTTTATTTATTAAACCAGAAAATGGCTTTTTGAACACTTATTTTTACTAAACCAATGTTTTGACATATATAATCTTCACCCATTCTAGAACTCAAGCCAGGCTTCTACCAGTAATTCTGTAAATCAGTTTTTATTGAAAATGGAATTAAAATTATACAGATGGGCATTTTAGGGGAAGCTACCACGTTATCCGATCCTGCCTACTATACCTTCTCAGAAGTGATTTATTAGTAGCTTTATAAAAGAGTCAAAAAAGAACTGAGTGAGGGAAATGAAACTGAAAAAATATAATGAAGGCTTGTGGGGGCTTTGAATTAATGGATCCATGGCTTCACAGAAAGAAAAAGAAAAAAAAGCTAACTTCAGTTAAGAAATATCATCTCTCTCTTATGTCCACCAGCCCAACTTTATATAAGTAACATCTCCAACAGCAAAACAGATAGCAAAATTGTTGGATCATATTAAAAAAGTTCTGTATTAAAATCACAAATGAGTTTGATTCCCCATAGTTTAAATTCCAGGATATTACTAATTAAGAGGTCTCTTGGTTTTTGGTACTGTTTCTCTCCCTCTCTGTGTGAAACTTGCAAGCTGCTAATTGTGTTAGTACATTCTAAGACGGAGTCTGTTCTCAAAGCAATTCTTTGTAACAACTACTACTCACACAGAGAGGGACTCACAGCAATACTCTGTAACAACAGAAACAGCACCCAGAGACTCCCCACCCTTTTGCTGTATTCATCTCGCTTTGTTAACAATTGTGATTAAAATAGAGATAGAGGATGTATGTGGATGGATGCATGGTGTGGATAACAACTGAATGATCAGGGAGGTGCCAGCCTAAGAATCCAGTGTCCATCGACTGAAGAAAGCATCAAGTGGAAATAACCAGAGGATCCCCGGAAGGCAGACTGGAATCCACCCAACAGCCTAAGAATGGGAGAACCAAAGAACAAGATAACATCTGGCAGCACGGAGCCGTCAGGAATGTGCCATCTGCTGACTGATTCAGCAACAGCATGATGAAGCAATTCCCATAGACTGGCATAGGAAGAAATTCCTATAAAAATGGACTCTAGAAAGGGAGAACTTTGGGGTCTGATTCTGCAAACCAACTTCCAGCAGCATCAGATGAGCATCTGACAAGGCCCTGCTCCCTCCTCATGTCCAGGCCACCTGGCCAGTGGCTTGGCATGAGCAACTCTAAGGCTGGTACCTATGATAACAACCTTACAGAATATATGTGTGTGAGTGAGTGTGTGTGAATAAATATGAAATTGACTGGAATGTTATAGCTATAACTACTGCTTACTATGATTCTTTCTGTATTCACAATAAATCTGGCATTTTGCTTTTTCCCCTTTAATAAGATCCTGATGGTTTTAATTTTATTGGTATAACACAATTTCCATAGCAAAAAATTCTGATTGTATAGTTAGAGTTGAAATTTTGTTCACATTACCTAAGACTTTGTTAATAGACCATTAGAGTTCAAAATTTAAATGAGGAATTGGTTGTTTTTTTTTAATTTGTTATAACACTGACCGTTACTATGCTCCATTTATAAAGCAGAGAGATCTTGCCTATTTACTATATGAGCTTGAATCCTCCTCCTCAGAGCTCCAAATCACCCTCCAAATATTGCCAAGAGAATCCCCTCATATCTCTGTGCCCACTACTTCATCCTCCTGATATCGTCAGTTAAAATGAATTCAACTGATATAGGCCAGAATGGGTGGGATTATGTGATTTATCAAAAAAATAGTACAGGATGGTATGGGAGGGGTAAACCCATTTCATGAAATTATATGTAGAGTAAAGGAGGAGAGGGAGAGAGACAGAATTAAGGTTGGTTTTAAACTTCAGCTCAAAACTTCATAACATTATCAAAATTCTAAATCCTAGCTATCTACTAGCTATGTGGTTTTTTGGTAGGCTAAATAAATGTACTATCCTGTGTATTGAATATTCTGAATGTGTGAATTTTCTTAGTGTTTATAAATAATTCTTTCATGTAGGCCCCTTCACTGGAGGCATGATCCCAGAAGAGATGAAATTGCCATGTTTCTCCAGTATCTAATCTGACATAGATTGCACTCTCCACAGTATATTACTAGCTGTAGAAATCCTTTTAGTCTTCTAGTTACCAAGTTCTAGCGACAATAATTCCTGCAGCACATATTGATTCATATCCAGATATCTGCATCACCAGTTTTCCAGACTTGCTGACATCCATTCAGTTCTCAACCCAGTCATTAACAGAGTCAATTTGTAATGAAACTTGTAATAACCTTTTTTTTAAACAAAATGTGGTCAAATATTAATTTATACTCTAATTTCAAGGAGAATTAGGGACACAGTAATTTTGAACTTATGGAAGTCAGACTTTTATGAATTACAGTATGACTAACCCAAAATGTAAGTTTCTGGCACAAAGGAATCTTGAGCAAACTGTCTCAGATATTGAAAGGTCAGACTTCTCAGATTATTACTCTTACCATAATTTCAACACAAATCTTACTAAAAATCCTAAATAGCAATAAAAAAAAAAAGGGGCAAAAACTGAGGGGGAATTGTTGCAAACTGTGTATCAAAAAATGGTATATAGTTTATAGGGATCTATTAGCAATTTATTTTCTTAATACAGTAGACAAGGTAATTTCAAAAACATGAGCAAGCTTTATATATTTGTACTTCTTAAAACTTCCAAACAGTAATTTTGAGTTACTGACCTACTTGTAGATATTGTAAGTATTAGAGAACAGGTGAATGCTTGGGCTTCTTGCTGGCCACGATGAGTAGAGGAAAGATTAAGCTGCTTGCAAGTAAGCAAGAAAATGGAAAAGACTTCACTGCTTAACTCTACTTAATCATATGTTCATTGTCAAGGATATATACTTCCCACACAAGAAAGATAAACATGTCTATTTTCCAAGAGGCATGTCCTGGAAGTGGCTACATTTTACGTAATGTTGTTTAAGATTGAAGATCTTGTAACGTGGAATTGAACTTTGGAGTCTCAGGGCATGTCTACACAGCAATTACACACCTTTAGCTAATCCTTGTCACCTGATTAGGGCTCATGGGGCTGTAAAACTGCTGTGTAGACATTCAGGTTTGGGCTGGCGCCCAAGCTCTGGGATTTAATGACGGGGGAGGATCCCAGAGCCTGGGCTTCAGACATACACTTCAATTTTACAGCCACACAGCCTGTGCCAGCTGACACCAGCCAGCCATGAATATTTACTGCTGTGTAGATATACGCTCCAGGACCAAACTTCAATACTGTCTTTGGACAATAATCTTTGACAGAAAGTGAATTTTTAAAATCTTACCAAATTTTAATAACTACTTGTCTAAAACTCTGCTAAAACTGTAGACTTTGAAAGAGTAGATGGGAAATTGGTTCTTTGCTAAATTCTCTCTACACTATGGATAAGGTCAAAAACTGAGGAAAGAAAATCATTTTAGTTGTGAGTCTTCTCAAATGTCTTGGTGAAATACAGAAAATGGAGCTTAATCTGTGCTGTATGTGAAATTAAAATTGAGAGAGTATGAGAAGCAGGGCACTCAAAATCTGTTTCCTTGATGATTTACCAAACAGTTTCAAACTAGAGACATTGATAGAAATACAGACTATGGAAAGCTGGAGAATAGTAACCAAGGTTCCTCTGCAACAGAGGTTTCAGAGTGGTAGCCGTGTTAGTCTGTATCAGCAAAAAGAACAAGGAGTACTTGTGGCATCTTAGAGACTAACAAATTTATTTGAGCATAAGCTTTCGTGGGCTAAAACCCACTTCATCTGATGCATGCAGTGGAAAATACAGTAGGAAGATATATATACACACACACAGACACACACACACACACAGAGAACATGAAAAAATGGGTGCTGCCATAACTGATCACTCTCGTTATAGTGGGTAGGACAACACCCATTTTTTTCATGTTCTCTGTGTATATATTTATACACACACACAGAGCATTCTTCAGCAATGATATCTCTTTTGCAATTCCCAGGATCAAACAAGTTATAAATCCTCAAAGGTTCATACAATTTTATACTAACACCAATATTTTTATATATATATATATACACACATATACATATACACACACATACACACACACCCAAAATTTGTAGACTCGAACATTTTTATTCTGAAATCCATTTTTGGTAAGGACACACAAAGGAAGATATGTATGTGCATAATTCAAAGCAAAGAAAGAGGATAATGGCATACAAAGGTGTAAGTAAATTGCTTAGAAATTACATCTCAAGCAACATGGAGACTTTTCTTACTGTAGCTCATGAACTATGGAGGGGGGGATTGTTTGGGGTTTTCGGGGGGCTTTAAGAGAATCTGACTGTACTATTTTAAGTTGAGGTAAGACTTTTATTCTTCAACCCAATTTGAAATTTATCACTTCTGTATGAAATCAAATTTATCCTCAAACTAATGGTCATACCTTAAAATACCTCTGTCAGATGATAACACACAGACATAAAAGTATACACTTACCACTGCGTATACAGTATATACCATTATAAGATTAATACAAGTCTATCCTTTTCAGAAGATTAATTAAATTAAGGCTGCCGATTAATTGCAGCTAACTCACATGATCAACTCAAAAAAATTAACCATGATTAATCGCAGTTTTAACCACACTTAAACAATACCAACTGAAATGTATTAAATATTTTTGAATGTTTTTCCACATTTTCAAATATATTGATTTCAATTACAACACAGAATACAAAATGTACAGTGCTCACTTTATATTATTTTATTACAAATATTTGCACTGTTAAAAAGATAAAAGAATTAGTATTTTTATTTCACCTCATACAAGTACTGTAGTATGATCTCAATCGCAAAAGTGCAACTTACAAATGTATATTTTTGTATTATATAACTGCACTCAAAAACAAACCAATGTAAAACTTTAGAGCCTACAAGTCCACTCAGTACTACTACTTCTTCAGCCAATCACTAAGACAAACAAGTTTGCTTACGTTTACGGGAGATAATGCTGCCCGTTTTTATTTATACAGCCACCTGAAAGTGAGAACAGGCATTGGCATGGCACTTTTGTAGACAGAAGTACAAGGTATTTACATGCCAGATATGCTAAATATCCATATGCCCCTTCATGGTGCCGCCATCACTCCAGCGGATATGCTTCCATGCTGATACTTGTTAAAAAAACGTGTTAATTAAATTTGTGACTGAACTCCGTGGGGGACAATTGTATGTCTCCTGCTCAGTTTTACATCCATTCTACGATATATTTCATGTTATAGCAGTCTCAAATAATGGCCCAGCACATGTTGTTCATTTTAAGAACACTCACTGCAGATTTGACAAAACGCGAAAAAGGTACCAACATGAGATTTCTAAAGATAGCTACAGCACTTGACCCAAAGTTTAAGAATCTGAAGTGCCTTCCAAAATCTGAGAGGGATGAAGTGTGGAGCATGCTTTCAGAAGTCTTAAAAGATCAACATGCTGGTGCGGAAACTACAGAACCCAAACCACCAAAAAAGAAAATCAACCTTCTGCTAAAATAACGAGGAGTCCTTGTGCCACCTTACAGACTAACAAATTTATTTGGGCATAAGCTTTCGTGGGTTAGAACCCACTTCATCAGATGCATGGAGTGAAAATACAGGAGCTACCACTCTAAAACCTTCTGCTGGTGGCATCTGACTCAGATGATGAAAATGAACATGTATCAGTCCATACTGCTTTAGATCGTTCTTGAGCAGAACGCATCATCAGCATGGAAGCATGTCCTCTGGAATAGTGATTGAAGCATGAAAGGAATATGAATCTTTAGCACATACATATGGCATGTAAATATCTTGCAACGCCGGCTACAACAGTGCCATGCAAACGCCTGCTCTCACTTTCAGGTGACATTGTAAACAAGAAGCGGGCAGCATTATCTCCTGCAAATGTAAACAAACTTGCTTGTCTGTGTAATTGGCTGAACAAGAAGTAGGACTGAGTGGACTTGTAGGCTCTAAAGTTTTTACCTCGTTTTATTTTTGAATGCAAGTATTTTTTGTACATAATTCTACATTTGTAAGTTCAACTTTCATGATAAAGAGATTGCACTACAGTACTTGTATTAGGTTAATTGAAATATACTATTTCTTTTGTTTTTTTACAATGCAAATATTTGTATTCAAAAATAAATATAAAGTGAGCACTGTACATTTTGCATTGTGTCATAACTGAAATCAATATATTTGAAAATGTAGAAAACATCCAAAAATATTTAAATAAATGGTATTCTATTATTGTAAAACAGTGCAATTAATCGCGATTAATTTTAATCACTAGACGACCCTAAATTAAATCTTCTGAAAATTTTTCTTTGAAAAGAAACACTCTGAAAGTTCACTGCATACTAATTAAACACAACCAGAAATCTAAAAATCAGACACTGAATATATTAAAATGCTGTCATTTTGATGTTTCATCCACAAGTTATGTTTCTGGATAGCTTGTTTTTGAAGATCCAACTGGATGAATAAAATTATATTACAAGCAACCATACATTCACTTAAATGAAAAATTGATCTGAAAATGTGTCCAAAGTTCTGTAGATTCAGTTACCTTTTAAACAAGATTGGGATAATACTGATTCGATGCAATGTATGAACAATCAGAGTTTCCTTTACTACAATTAGTGCATCTCCTCTAATGTAAGTTAACCACATTCCTTGCACAAGGAAAACTAATAATTGTATGTGAACTATTCACTGGTTAGCTCAAATCCACTACTTTTAATATTATTTTCAAATATTTCTATATATTAATTATATTACACAATTGTATAATTAAATTAGACTTAGAATTAGATTTAAACTCAGTTGTCTAATATTAGCTTTAAACTCAGTTGTGAACAGAATTCTAATGTGATTTAACCAAAAACTGTGTGGACAGAACCAAACCCTGGTCAGAAAAACATACACAGGCCCTAAGTAGAAGGGGAGGTTACTGATCTGTAACTGGAAGTTCTTTGAGATGTGTGGTCCCTATCTGTATTAAATGCATGCGTACCATGCACCTAGAGCCGGAGAATTTAGAAGTACTGTGTGTTGGTCCGCAAGGGCACCCTGGTTCACCACATGCCTCCATATGAGGGAATAAAGGGCAGAATTGATCAACCACCTCTCCAGTTCCTTCTCTACTGCAATTCAGATAAGATCAAAGCCGAGGGGAAGGAGGGCAGGTAGTGGAATACAGATAAGGACCATACATCAAGAAGAATTTCTAGATACAGGCCAGTAACTGCCCCTTCTTCTTTGAGAGACGGTCCGATTGTATTCCACTGTGGGTGACTGATAAGCAGTACTTAAGTAAGAGGAGAGTGTAAGAGTGTAGACAGTAAAGCTGTATAGCGGACTGCCATCCCAAAGGAGGAATAAGCAGAGAAGTCCTGCACCAGGCTAAAATATCTCATAAATGTGTGAACTGAGCCCCACATGGCCACTTCACAGATGTCCAGGAAGGGTACCTCCTGCAGTTGCTGCTTGTGCTCAGGTGGAATGAGCGCTTATTCCATGAGCGCAGGGGTGTGTGGAGTGGGGGAATCAAAAGGTGATACAGTAGAATGCATCCAGAGATCTATTTGGAGACTCTCTGGGTGGAAATGGTGTCATAAATATAAAGGGAAGGGTAACCACCTTTCTGTATACAGTGCTATAAAATCCCTCCTGGCCAGAGGCAAAGCCCTTTCACCTGTAAAGGGTTAACAAGCTAAGATAACCTCGCTGGCACCTGACCAAAATGACCAATGAGGAGACAAGATACTTTCAAAGCTGGAGGGGGGAGCAAACAAAGGTCTGTCTGTCTGTGTGATGCTTTTGCCGGCAACAGATCAGGAATGCTCTTCATAACTCCTTAAGTTAGTAAGTAATCTAGCTAGAAATGCGTTAGATTTCCTTTTGTTTAATGGCTCGTAAAATACCTGTGCTGAATGGAATGTATATTCCTGTTTTTGTGTCTTTTTGTAACTTAAGGATTTGCCTAGAGGGATTCTCTATGTTTTGAATCTGATTACCCTGTAAGGTATTTACCATCCTGATTTTACAGATGTGATTCTTTTACTTTTTCTTTAATTAAAATTCTTCTTTTAAGAATCTGATTGCTTTTTCATTGTTCTTAAGATCCACGGATTGGGTCTGTGTTCACCTATGCAAATTGGTGAGGATTTTTATCAAGCCTTCCCCAGGAAAGGGGGTGTAGGGCTTGGGGGGATATTTTGGGGGGAAGACGTCTCCAAGTGGGCTCTTTCCCTGGTCTTTGTTTAACACGCTTGGTGGTGGCAGCATAGGGTTCAAGGACAAGGCAAAGTTTGTACCTTGAGGAAGTTTTTAACCTAAGGTGGTAAGAATAAGCTTAGGGGGTCTTTCATGCAGGTCCCCACATCTGTTCCCTAGAGTTCAGAATGGGGAGAGGAGGTTTCTGAATGGGTGGAAAGGTTCTGATTAGGCCTTTCCAGAATCCATTGATCAGTGGATGTGCGGAGACCAAACAGCCCTAAAAAAGGTGGATGGTACGCACTGATTGTCATCAAGTGAACTTGCCAAGAGCTGAGGACAAGCGTGACATCTTCTAAGAGAGCATACAGTCCAAGATGAAAGGAATAGCTACAGTTTCTGGGAGATGCCTCTTTGATGTGCCCCAGAATAAAAGCGCTTCTATTTACCTAGGAAACATCTTCTTGCCAAGTTCTTTCTACTATGAGAAAGGATGTTTCACACAGCTGTGGTGCATGAACGTTCTAAGGACAATGCCCATGCAAATACAAAGCTCTGAGATGGAATGGACGCAGATCAGGGTGCTTGGGAAACATTGGGAGGATGACTGGTGGTTGGGATGACATATGTAGGAGATTAGGAAACCAAAACAGTCTGGAACAGCAGCGGGTGATCAGGATGACCCGTGCTCTGTGCTGCTAGATTTTGCGTAGAACTCGTGGCAGGAGCGGTTGTGGACAGACGGTATAGTTGAACTGATCCGACCAAGGAAGAAGCAGTGTCACCTTAGGGTGGTACACTTCCTGTTTAAGAGGCGAACAGATCTCTGGTTGGGGTTCCCTAAAGAGTGAAAATATTGCACAATACCAAGTCATGAAGCTCCCACTTGTGGTTGACTGTGAAATGTCTGTTGAGGAAGTCCGCAAGCACATTTGCTTCACAGGAAGGTAGGCCGCCGATAGGGTGATTCGATTGGTGATACACCAGTTCCGAAAGCTGACTGCTTCTGCACACAGGGAGATGGATCTCACTCTTCATTGCTTGTTGATGTAGAAGACAGTTGTAATGTTGTCTGACATTAAAAGGACATGGTGAGCATGGATGAATGGAAGAAAGGACTTGCAAGCTTTCTGGACTGCTTGCCAGCTGCAGGATATTGTTGTGCATCCTGGACTCTTTGAGATTCAAAATATAACATGGTTTTACAAAAGGTAGATCATGCCAAACCAACCTGATCTCCTTCTTTGAGAAAGTAACAGATTTTTTAGACAAAGGAAACGCAGTGGATCTAATTTACCTAGATTTCAGAAAGGCGTTTGATACCGTGCCACATGGGGAATTATTAGTTAAATTGGAAAAGATGGGGATCAATATGAAAATTGAAAGGTGGATAAGGAATTGTTTAAAGGAGAGACTACAATGGGTCCTACTGAAAGGTGAGCTGTCAGGCTGGAGGGAGGTTACCAGTGGAGTTCCTCAAGGATCGGTTTTGGGACCAATCTTATTTAATCTTTTTATTACTGACCTCAGCACAAAAAGTGGGAGTGTGCTAATAAAGTCTGCAGATGACACAAAGCTGGGAGGTATTGCCAATTTAGAGAAGGACAGGGATATCTGTCATACAGGAGGATCTGGATGACCTTGTAAACTGGAGTAATAGGAATAGGATGAAATTTAATAGTGAGAAGTGTAAGGTCATGCATTTAGGGATTAATAACAAGAATTTTAGTTATAAGCTGGGGATGCATCAATCAGAAGTAACGGAGAAGGAGAAGGACCTTGGAGTATTGGTTGATCATAGGATGACTATGAGCCGCCAATGTGATATGGCTGTGAAAAAAGCTAATGCGGTCTTGGCATGCATCAGGCGAGGTATTTCCAGTAGGGATAAGGAGGTTTTAGTACCGTCATACAAGGCACTGGTGAGACCTCACCTGGAATACTGTGTGCAGTTCTGGTCTCCCATGTTTAAGAAGGATGAATTCAAACTGGAACATGTACAGAGAAGGGCTACTAGGATGATCCGAGGAATGGAAAACTTGTCTTATGAAAAGAGACTCAAGGAGCTCTTGAAGGTTGAGGGGAGATATGATTGCTCTCTATAAATATATCAGAGGGATAAATACCAGAGAGGGAGAGGAATTATTTAAGCTCAGTACCAATGTGGACACATGAACAAATGGCTATAAACTGGCCATCAGGAAGTTTAGACTTGAAATTAGACGAAGGTTTCTAACCATCAGAGGAGTGAAGTTTTGGAATAGCCTTCCAAGGGAAGCAGTGGGGGCAAAAGATCTATCTGGCTTTAAGATTAAACTCAATAAGTTTATGGAGGAGATGGTATGATGGGATAACATGGTTTTGGTAATTAAATATTCATGGTAATTAGGCCTAATGGCCTGTGATGGGATGTTAGATGGGGTGGGATCTGAGTTACTTAGGAAAGTATTTTCTGTAGTATCTGGCTGGTGAATCTTGCCCATATGCTCAGGGGTTAGCTGATCGCCATATTTGGGGTTGGGAAGGAATTTTCCTCCAGGGCAGATTGGAAGAGGCCCTGGAGGTTTTTCGCCTTCCGCTGTAGCATGGGGCACAGGTCACTTGCTGGAGGATTCTCTGCTCCTTGAAGTCTTTAAACCACAATTTGAGGACTTCAGTAGCTCAGATATAGGTGAGAGGTTTTTCGCAGGAGTGGGTGGGTGAAATTCTGTGGCCTGCGTTGTGCAGGAGGTCAGACTAGATGATCATAATGGTCCCTTCTGACCTTAGTATCTATGAATCTATAAGAAGTTGCCTTACAAGTGGAGAACCAGTGCTGACAGGGCCAATTCAATCAGGGGTGGATGTGGTCCACTCCCAATAATTGATGAGGAGATGTCAATACCAACAGAAGGAAAATTGCTTTTGTAGTGAGCCAGCCACTCCCAGTCCCTATTCAAGCCCAAATTAATGGTGTTAAATTCCCCTCTGCCATGTACATTGGCCAAACCGGACAGTCTCTATGTAAAAGAATAAAAGGACACAAATCAGACATCAGGAATGGTAACATACAAAAGCCAGTAGGAGAACACTTCAATCTCCCTGGACATTCTATAACAGATTTAAAACTAGCCATACTTCAACAAAAAAAAAAAAAAAAGTCAAAAACAGACTTCAAAGAGAAACTGCAGAGATACAATTCATTTGCAAATTTAACGCCATTAATTTGGTTTTGAATAGGGACTGGGAGTGGCTGACTCACTACAAAAGCAATTTTCCCTCTGTTGGTATTGACATTTCCTCATCAATTATTGGGAGTGGACCACATCCACCCTGACTGAACTGATCCTGTCAACACTGGTTCTCCAATTGTAAGGTAACTCCCTTCTCTTCATGTTTATGCCTGCATCTGTAATTTTCACTCCATGCATCTGAAGAAGTGGGTTTTTACCCACAAGAGCTTATGCACAAATAAATCTGTTAGTCTTTAAGATGTCACCGGACTCCTCGATGTCTTGACCAGTACTCGAGGGCTGTTTGTGATTGAACTATGATATTGTTCATGGTCTGGAACCTGTCCTTGGGCAGGTACACTCTTGCAGTGATAGAATTCAAGGTTGCCCCGATGAAATCCCAAGGACAGGTTTTTTAGCATTTACGCTGATTTCCAGTGGGGAGAGGAGGTGTAGCATCATAGAAACTGACATGTAGGCTTCCTGGCAGGACCTGGTGACAAGGAACCAGAAGTCCAGGCAGAAGAAGACAATGAAACCACGACATCTGATGTGAGCTGCTACTACAGAGACCTCTAGTGGCAATCACTATTCAGAAAGACAGTTCTCTGTATTGAGACTGGTCAGAGCCCACCATGCATATGAAGAAACGTCTGTGAGCGGGATAAATGTCTGTGTGAAAATAGGAGTCCTTCATGTCAAGAGCTGTAAACCACATACCCTTTTCTAAAAATGGGATTATAGATGTCAATGTGATCATGCGAAATCTGAGTTTGTTAATGAAGTGATTGAGACACTGGAAGTCAAGGATTGGTCCCCAACTGCCCCTCCCCCCCACCTTTTCTTTCGGAGCACCTGGAAGAAAGTCGAGTAAAACCCTCTCCCTTGGAATTGAGGAGGGATGTGATCTATCACTTCTCACTGCAATAAGGAATTCACCTCTTGTTTCAGAATACTCTCATAAGAGTGGTCTCCAGATGGGGGGGGTTTGGAGGAGGTAAGGATGCAAACTATCATATAGCCAGAGCAGATGACACTCAGCACCCATCTGTCCATTGTTATTGCACTCCAGATATTGAAAGAGTGCTAGACGAGCCCCAAATGGTGTGTGGCGGTCGGGAGATGTTGGGCTTAGTGTTTCACAGTTGTCTAGCACCAGTCAAAAATATTGTCGAGCCAGGGACTCAGACTGATGCAGAGCATGTTGCAGACAGTGCAGGGAAGTGGGAGTTTTGAATCCTCTGTCTCTTGCATGGAGATTCATAGGGCCTCTGATGGAAAAACTGCTGAGCCATATCTTTAGGTCTCAACGATAAGCAGTGAAATTTCTCCTTGGGGCAGGCATATATACCCCAGGTGAACAGAGGGTATCCCTGGAGTCCTTCAGGGTATGGAGGTGTGATTCATCGAAGGGGAGATTCTCAATAGTATTCTGGAACTCCCTAGGGAACCCTGACACAGAGCCATGACTCCCTACACGTGATAACAGCAGTAGCCAGAGCTCTAGAGGAGGTATCAACAGCATCAACTGCAGATTGGAGAGTGGTCCTGGCTATCAGTTTGCCTTCATCTATCAGAGCTTGCAAATGAGCTCTGTCCTGCTGTGGAACTCTGTCAGTAAACTCCGCAAACTTGGTGTAGTTCAGAAAATCGTATGGAGCCATTAGTTCCTGGTAATTAGCTAAGCTGAACTGGAGGCTAGATGAAGAAAAGACATTTCTCCCAAACTCTTTATCAGTAGGAGTAGACCAGGGATGTTCCTGTCTAGCCTTTTCAGAAATGGCCTGGACTGCCAGTGAGAAGGGAGTGGGGGGACAAAACAAAAATTCTGTTCCTTTAGCCTACCCTTTTCTAAGTGGAAACACAGGTAGTAGTAGTATGCCAAACTGTCCTATCTGGCTCCAGTATGTCTTCATTAACGGGGAGAGTTATTTTGTTGGATCCGGATGAGTGGAGAATGTCTAAGAATTTGTGCTGGAAGTCCTGGAACTCTTTGAGAAGAATATGAAGTTCTCCAACAGCTCTGCGAAGATGATCCTGAAACTGTCTGAAGTCATCAGGAGGAGGAGACATAGAAGTAACCTATTTGTCCGGAGATGAAGCCAGCAGTCTTACTCATTTCAGTGGAATTGCCAGATCCAGTGTGTAGCATTCCCTCTCCTCCTCTGTAGGATCAGAGAGAACTGAGTGACTCTTAGAGGGGAGACAAGGGATGACTCACTAGCAGATTGGATCGACTTTGCAAGGGGGGACTGGTCTCAAGACCCACAATATGGCCAATAAAAAGGGTTTAAAGGTGGTCGCGGGAGCCTCCTATTGCATAGGGTACCAATAGCTCAGAGTTACATGAGAAAGAGGTTTGCCCCAAACCAGTGCAGGTCTTTTGGGAGGCAGAGGATACATAGGCTTGGCGGGGGAGAGAGAAGGTTCATTGGGTGGTTCAGAATGTCCCAATAAACAGAATGCTGATTCCAGGTCCAGTGGCAGTACCGTCAGTGCCATTGGAGAGGAACTGTATTCTGTATTGGACAGGCAACAAGCTCTGTCCAGCGGGCAGATGGTGTTATTATCTCTCTGGAGACAGAGAGGCCCTGACAGAGGAGAAGATTCTCAGTCCAGGAGAGTAAAAATTTCCTGTGAAGCAACAACTGATTTAGATCTCCCCAGTGAGAGAGGGATTCCACTTGTTCAAGCCACTGAAGCCAGCAAGGAAGACAATGCCCGAGTTGATGATGATCAGACTTTGCCAGTGCTGACGGATCTGGGGGGCTTTCGAGGGGCCGAGGATGACAGTACCGACATATCATGATCCAGGACAGGTATAGCCCAATGTTTATGAGCTTTCTTGTCTTGCCTCTGGGACTTAGGATGTACTAGAGTCATCATGGGCTGAGCTGATGGGCTTACTTAGAACTAAATCCAACTGCTCTGAAGTGGATTTAGAGGAAGACATAGTTCATGCTTAGGAGTGTGCTTCCTGTCCCCTAACTGCCCCAACCCCTATCCACACCTCCGCCCCCTGACAGGCCCCCCCGGGACTCCCACGCCCTATCCAAAGCCCCCGTTCCCCGTCCCCTGACCACCCCACCCCCAGAACCTCCGAACCATCCAACCCCTCTGCCCCCTGACTGCCCCCCGTGACCCTCTGCCCCTTATCCAACCCCTCGGCCCTGGCCCAGCACCCTTAACATGCTGCTCAGAGCAGTGGGTCAGAGCCAGACATACTGACCCGCCAGAGCATGCAGCCCGCCACCCCCAGAGCGCTGCTTTACCGCATTATATCCGAATTCGTGTTATATTGGGTCGCCTTATATCAGGGTAGAAGTGTAGATAAAAATAGAAAAAATGCTTAAAAATAAACATTGATATTATCTACTAAAGTGATAAAAAAATAAAAATGCAATTCTGCCCAGCCTACCCATAATATATATATTTTATACTACAAGGTCAGATGCATCTGTTGTCAGAGTACTTTCTCCTCCCCGCCCATCATTACTTTGTAATGGAATCTTTACGGCAGCAGGAATTACAAAATTATCAAAACTGAATAGAACATGGAAGACTGAGCTGGCGAACAGAACTGATAAAAAATTAAAAGAACAGCATAACAACAAACTGAGTTTCAAAGACATGATGGCTAGGCTTAGTAATCTTTTCTTTACTTTTTCCTAGTAAAAAATATACTGCAAGTAGGAAATACGTCAAAACCACCCAGAGCAAGACACAACTATTTTACAAAAAATGTACTGTACTCCAAATCAGTTTTAACAAAGAGGTGTTATTTTTACAACTGAAAATGAATATAGGTTATTGATATCACATATTTAAACAGTTGTGATCATAGGTCTCAAAAGTTTCAAAATAGTTTATCCAAAGGGCTTCTTTGCATGTTTGAGTCAATTTAGCAATTATGTACAAAGTTACCACTTTCATATAAATGTATCTGAATTTGTAGAAAATATTAAAAATGTTATTCAAAGATAAAACCATTAAAATTACAAGTTATTATTTTGTGTTTGTATTTTATTATTTTAGTTTCTAAGTTTCCAAAATTAAAAACTTCTTTCTTAACCTCAGGTTTCAGAGTAACAGCCGTGTTAGTCTGTATTCGCAAAAAGAAAAGGAGTACTTTTGGCACCTTAGAGACTAACATCCGATGAAGTGAGCTGTAGCTCATGAAAGCTTATGCTCAAATAAATTGGTTAGTCTCTAAGGTGCCACAAGTACTCCTTTTCTTTTTTCTTAACCTCTTCCTCTGTTGTTTTTTTAATGTTTTCTGTTGCTAATATCAATTGTTTCAATCAAATTCTGAATGATGCTAATGATGCATGAATGCTCTCACCCTGAGGAAAAGGGCTATAATGAACAATTGTCAATAAAAGATTCTACAGTATACAGAGGAATCCACTTATATAGGATTTCCGATATAGGAAAACTTTCAAAAAAAAACCAAAAAACCAGATTTAAGTCCTATATTAAACTACAAACACAACCAAATATAAGGACCTAACTACATCATGGCTGTCCCACAATATGGTTAAAGCACAGTACCGTTTTGTATAGTAAATGGTTCAGGGAAAAGGTTAAGGTCCAATATATTGCAAAAAACTGAGCCATGCTTCAATCATCTCTCTGAACACAGTTTATTTTAGCACAGTCAAAATCTGATGAGTATGACAAAGGACAAATTACAATCCCCACTTTAAGGACTATCTATTTATCATGCATTTTCTGTGACTGCTTATAAGATAGTTCTGCTGTCCTTTGTTACTGTTTCAAGAAAAAAATAACAACTTGTAAACAGTGGGGGAAATAAAACATTTTTTCCTAAATATAATTTTAGATTAAAAAAATCTTACTGTTATTTGACTCAATCCAGCCAACCTCATTGTTAAAGTTGGAGACATAAAGTACTTAAATGCAAGATCAAGACTTTCTTTATCAAAACACAAGGCTGTATCCAATGGCTCTTTAACTGTACTCCACATTAAATCTGCCATGTTCCGGGCTGCACTCTGTCGCAACTCTTGGTCTGACAGTTTACATAAATACCTAAAATAAATTATACAAAAAGAAGAAAGAAGAAATATGACATGATTCCAAATAAAACGTATGTGAAATAATGATCCAGCAAGATTATTTTAAATATATATTACGAGCAGTCTTTATGATAGTATTAATCCTAAAACATACATTAATATTAATATAATACAGTTGCAATGGGCAATCTATAACTTAATAAATCATATAATAGATAAAAAGAAGAAAGAGTTGTATAGAATAATTTAGGTTCTATTAGTAAACATGATTCTGATCACACAACCCCCAAGGCTTGAGAGACTGACCTGATGCCTGAACAGCAACATCCACACTGCTACTTTTAGGGCACTAGCTCGAGCCCCACCGACATGAGTCTGTCTACCCAGACTGGGAGACTCGCTCCCAGCTGCAGTATAGACATACACTATATCCTTGTCTGTGGCCCTACCTACAGGACTAATAGAACCATTGTTGTACAACCAGGTCCTGACATAGTTAGAGCAAACATGTCATATTCAGAATTTCTCTCTCGCAACCATATGTCAACTGTGTTTGCATGACACCTTCCATACTGTATAACCATTTTTATATCAGTAAAGTCTAGGAATATGTTACTTGTGGAGGAATTCTGCACCACTGTGCAGGTGCAGAATTCATATCATCCACAGATTTCTTTGGTCCCCCACAGAAAATGGGAAAGAGACTTTAGAATAGGACTGAATCCAATATTAAAAATGGTCTTACTTAGTTAAAGCCATTACTAAAGTTACTGTGACATGGATTTGCCCCAAACTAACTGATATTTTGATTCTGGCTGCTGAAATTTTAAAGATTCAAAGACTTTAAGGTCAGAAGGGACCATCATGATCATCTAGTCTGACCTCCTGCACATTGCAGGCCACAGAACCTCACCCACCCACTCCTGTAATAGACCCCTAACCTTTGGCTGAGTTACTGAAGTCTTCAAAACATGATTTAAAGACTTCAAGTTAGAGAGAATCCACCATTTTCACTAGTTTAAACTTGCAAGCGACCCATTCCCTATGCTGCAGAGGAAGGCGAAACCCCACTGGGTCTCCGCTAATCTGACCCGGGGGGAAATTCTGTCCCGATGCCAAATATGGCCAATCAGTTAAACCCTGAACATGTGGACTAAACAAAGAAACGGCTTGAACTTTGAGAAACTCTGAATTCTAGTACAATCCGAAGTTCTAAATGTGTTTTGTCAAACAATGAAACTTTTTGTTATATTTAAAGCTTACCTGATAACATAGGTCCTAAAGGGTATAATGTGTTGCATGACAGCAGGGATGTGTAGCCATATCCTGATCTATACAGCAAATGCAAAAATAGATAAACTGTAACTAGAACAATTAAAATGCAAAAGCCAGTAATAAGGTTTAAAAATGCAAAACTTTGTCTAAAGAAATAAGGCTTTGGGGTTGTTGCCTTTTTGTGAACTTGTGTAACTTCCAATCAGATTGTTTCCTATTTTGAAAAGTATAGTCTGGAGCAAGTTTCTATAGCTAATAGATTAACCCAGATCCAGAATCACATTTTTTTCTGCTAATCAACAGGAAAAATAAAATAAAAATTAGTGTAAACAAATAACATACACTGCTGTGCTTTAATGCCTTTCATTTCTCAACTCTGTATTCCCTGTTTCTTCAACCTAATGCATTCTATAGTTCCTATTCTACCCTCCATTTGTTAATTGACTTGTCTTCTAAGGGGTCTACAAGAAGCTTACATCCTTTTTGGCCATGTTGATCCTACCCATTTATTTGAGTTTTGTGCAAGATTTGATACTTTGGGCTCATCCACATGACAACTACAATTGTGATTTTGTTACCAGTTAGAGGCATGACCATCTTACCCAGCTAAATGTAACATGGTTCAGAGCAGCTTTTCTGCCATCATGTTTGCACATCCATATTTAGCAGGCTGCTAACCTTGTTTGTATCAATGCATTCTGGGAAAAAACAGAGCAACTATCTCATACTCCCTCCGCCAAGGACTGGAATGTCCAAAAGACATACACAGAATGTGTGATAAGTAATGTACTCTGGGATGCCCCACTGCAAATGAGTTGAATTCACACTACCCTTCACTATCCACCTATCCCCAAAGTCATTAGTACACCCTCTGAGAGGCAACCCACTGTTGTGGAGTTAGTGTGCCCCCAAGAGGCTGGCCCTACTCACGATCCTCACTCTACCCTTTACTCCTCCGCCCCCAGCATCCCAGCCACATCCATGAATATGTACGTGTCTGTACCGGAAGGGGTAGGCAAAGCCACATCATTTCTGATGTTAGCACATCTTCAGGGCAAGAGCTGATCTACATGTCTGTGCTCTCTTCCCCACAATATCAATTCCTGGAGACCCCTTGCAATACCCAGTGCTCTTTTCAGTAAGAGAAAAAAATCTGTATCCTGCATTCCTGAAAGCAGAAATTGAACATCCAAGCCATGAGACAAACAGGAGCTCTAACCTTAGAGCACATCACCCTGAGGTATTGCACAACAGTAATATCAGATGTATTTCAACTCACTGGCCTCTTTCTCTTCCACCATGCCTGACCACATCACTTGGATCTGGCAGTAGCTCCCTACTGTAGCCATTGCCGACTCACTCGTGAAACACTGTGCACAGGCCCACAAAGTGCAGTAGTGTAGACGAAAAAATTAAAGAAGACTTCTAAACCAAATGTCCTACTCAGGATATCTTTGCACACAGGATGAACCAGTGGATCACCGAAAAATCTAGCAGTGTACCCACTTGCTGTGCACGTACTCACAAGTTTACATTCATGTGTTACTCTAAGACCTTGGAGGCCTTTCTTTTTCTTCCAGTGCATAAGATTATAATTCCCCAAAATAAAATCTCCACTACTCAGCAGCAGTGTTTGGCAACATGCCTCCAGATCACTCCCAGATTTCTGCCAAGAGTGCAGGAACAATTTTTATAGTGGGGGTGTTGAGAGCCATTGAACTAAACTGTAAACCCTGAATTCCACTGAATGCATCCGATGAAGTGAGCTGTAGCTCACTAAAGCTTATGCTCAAATAAATTTGTTAGTCTCTAAGGTGCCCCAAGTACTCCTTTTCGCGAATACAGACTAACACGGCTGCTACTCTGAAACCTGTATATAACAGAAACCACTTCAAGTCAGGGGGTGCTGCAGCACCACCGGTACCCTTAGTTCCAGCACCTATACAAGGGTGGGTTTCAAACTTACAATACCTGGGTATAGTTCAGGTTCAATGGCCTCAGCACGTCCCCTTGAGCTACTCAGGTCCTATGAAAACTGGCTGGCTAGTGACTGTCTTGGGTAGTCTGTCTGCACGTGTACAGCGTAATTAATTTGGCACATGAGTGTGCAGTGTGTGTCTATCTAGACAACTTAACTGTTTCCTGAAAAACACTTTCAACAGTGCATCCGCAGGGGACCATGGGTGTCATGCACTAGCTGAGGTAAATGTCAAGCAACTGACTATTCAGGGCACGAGCACAGCCATGGTTTAACATCCGGGTCTGCACACACACAAAAAGTTGTAGAATCTGCCAACCTTTAAGAATGCTGTTTTTTTCAGGGAGCTGTGTCTCGGGAACTCCTTGCTCCACCAACCTCAAATTTGGACTACTAACCTTATCCTGCACCCCGATGAGGCATATCAAATTTCAAGGAAATCCAAGCAAGTACACAGATTTTACAGTTGTTCTTTAAACAACAAAGGCTTCTCAACATCAACTATTGCAAAGCGAGCACTCGTTATAATACATCAAATGAATAACAATGTTTTGGTTCTACTCCCAACTGAGTGAAACTTACGAAAATGTTAAGAAATGGTTAAAAATAATTGATTTCCACATTATTTTTATTATTGATTTAAACCATAATTAAAGTCAAACTTCATATTAAAATTAAATCTAATTTAAATCAATCCACACTCCAGTGGGAGAAATAAATATTACACCAGTGGTTCTCAACCCGCAGCCTGCTTGCAGCCCAATCAGCACACAGCTGCAGTGCATGTGACATCCTCAGGGTCCCACAGGTAGTATATATAATATGTGAATGTGGCCCACATAATGCATAGAGAGCTGCATATGCTGCCCATAATGGTAAACAGGTTGAGAGACAAAGTACTACACCCTATTACAGAGGAGTAAACTGAGGCACAATGAGGTTAAGTGACTTGTCCAAGGTCAGTGGCCATCTTGGGAACAGAACCTAGGAGTCTGACTCAAGTCGTCTTCTTTAGCTACTAGAATACACTAATGAGACTGGGAATAATTCGCCTGAATCAAAGCATATGAACTCATAAGCATTTCATATCTTTCTTTATACTTTTTTTTCTTGTCTCTGCCTGCTAATAATTAAAATTTACCACAAACTTTTCTATTTTTAAAACTTAGATTTTTTTTCTATTTTGTTCTGCGTTATCGTCAGCCCACTGCTAAAAGGCAATATGTTTTCATCACTCCAGGATTTTTTTAAACATAACTTGCTAAATTTTATACAATACAATTAAAAGTAGCAACTTAGAAGTAGTCATCAGACCATTGTTCACTATTTCTTCATCACTAGTGTGCGATGATTAAGTAATTCTTCATGACAACTGCAGGCCTACAATAGTGAAGAATTAAGTAATCATAGCCTTCTCCAGTCAGAATTTCACACCTGCATAGAAGAAACTAGAAGTTAACACATTTCTTTGCAACTGCTGGTAGACAGGACACGCTTCTAGTCCTCCATTATGGAGAGCAGGAGAACAACAGGGAGTGAAGGAGCACAGGCACTAGAGCTGAAACTTGGGTTTTCCAGGGAAAGGTCAAGAGAAGAAGGAACCAGACCAGATGGATAGCAAAAAAAGGGGAAAGCCAGAGAATGACCGAGATGGCCAAAAAGAAGCAGCCCTAGTGCAGCATCGCTCTTTCTCACTTTCAAAGCCTATGGTGTATGGCAGTGGTTGTCAAATTTTTTTTTCTCATAGACCACTTGCTGAGGGTCTCGGCGGACCACTTATCTTTCCAAATGTTGTTTGTACTGTTAGCTAACTATTGTAAAGCGCTTTGGATAAAAGTGCTATATAAAAAAACCTTAATAAACTTTTTTTGTTCTACAAATAAAGCACACAACTCATATTTTAGTATCAGTAGTCTTATCTTTCTAATGCGATGGATGTGCCCTTTCTCCTCCGCTGGGGCTAGGAAGGAGGGGGGTCTCTCCCTCCTTCCCCCGCCACGGCAGCCCCATGGCTCGGGATGGGAAGGAGTGGGGTCTCTCCCCCGCCACAGCAGCACAGAGCTGAGGCTGGGAAGGAGAGCCATCTCTCCCAGGCAGCTGCAGCCCCGGAGCTGGGGAAAGTCATCTCTTCCTCTGGCCACCACAGCCCTCCCAAATTCCCCCACCCCCTCCTCTCACCCCACTGCCCCCTTTCACCTACTCCCTATTCCTCCTAAGGCCACCACCTCACATTACATGTGCATCTTCTCCAGGGTCCAGGCACCTAATTACTGGAGCCACGCCCGCGCAGCTCCACTAATTAGGTGGGTGGCCCTTCATTCTCTCATATGCAACTGCCCAGGCGCGCACCTTAGAGGGAATTATCCACGGACCCCCTGAATGGAGCTCGTGGACCACAGTTTGAGAATCTCTGGTGTATGGCTTCCCTTCATACACACTTTAGGAGACACTCAAGGAGCTGTTCCTCTTCCTCCTCCTCTCTTGCACACCTTGGGACAAATGCTTTCTAAAATGATAGATAACTATGCAAACTTATCCACTAATGTTGTCATCAAATGTTCTCTATGACTTTAGTGTCTTCTGTGTCCAAAGTCCTTCATTTACTCTTATTAAATGAAGTCCATCACTGAGTCAGCAGTGTGCCCTTGTTGCCAAGAAGGCCAATGGCATTTTGGGATATATAAGTAGGGGCATAGCGAGCAGATCGAGGGACGTGATCGTTCCCCTCTATTCGACATTGGTGAGACCTCATCTGGAGTACTGTGTCCAGTTTTGGGCCCCACACTACAAGAAGGATGTGGATAAATTGGAGAGAGTCCAGCGAAGGGCAACAAAAATGATTAGGGGTCTGGAACACATGACTTATGAGGAGAGGCTGAGGGAACTGGGATTGTTTAGCCTGCAGAAGAGAAGAATGAGGGGGGATTTGATAGCTGCTTTCAACTACCTGAAAGGGGGTTCCAAAGAGGATGGCTCTAGACTGTTCTCAATGGTAGCAGATGACAGAACGAGGAGTAATGGTCTCAAGTTGCAGTGGGGGAGGTTTAGATTGGATATTAGGAAAAACTTTTTCACTAAGAGGGTGGTGAAACACTGGAATGCGTTACCTAGGGAGGTGGTAGAATCTCCTTCCTTAGAGGTTTTTAAGGTCAGGCTTGACAAAGCCCTGGCTGGGATGATTTAACTGGGAATTGGTCCTGCTTCGAGCAGGGGGTTGGACTAGATGACCTTCTGGGGTCCCTTCCAACCCTGATATTCTATGATTCTATGAAAACTTTTGCTTTCAGAGACTCATGTTTCTGAAATATAAGAAGACAGGCCAAAAAAATTTGAAGAGCAACTAGCTGAAGACACAAAAACAGCAAATTTTTTTCTTTTAAGTACATCAGAAGTAGGAAGCCTGCCAAAGAGCCAGTGGGGCCACTGGATGATCAGGCTGCTAAAAGAGCACTCAAGGAAAACAAAGCTATTGCAGAGAAGTTAAAAGAATTCTTTACATCACTCTTCACTGCAGAGGATGTACAGGAGATCTCCACATCCGAGCCATTCTTGTTAGGTGACACATCTGAGGAATTGTCCCAGACTGAGATGTTAATAGAGGTGGTTATTGAACAAATTGATAAACAGTATAAGTCATAGGACCAGTATAAGTATAAACAGTAATAAGTCATCAGGACCAGATGGTATTCACCCAAAAGTTCTGAAGGAACTCAAATATGAAATTGCAGAACTACTGACTCCCAGCTTCTATACAATCTTAAATCAGCTTCTATACAAGACAGGAGCATAGGTAAGAGATCTTGGAGTCATCGTGGATAGTGCTCTGAAAACATCGCTCAAATGTGCAGCAGCAGTCAAAAAAGCTAGCAATGTTAGGAACCATTAGGAAAGGATTAGATAATAAAAAAGAAAATATCATAACACTATTATATAAATCCATGGTATGCGGACACCTTGAATACCGTGTGCAGTTCTGGTCGCCTCATCTCAAAAAAGATGTATTAGAATTAGAAAAGATGCAGAGAAGGCCAAATAAAATAATTAGGGGTAGGAAACAGCTTCCATATGAGAAGAGATCAGAAAGACTGGAACTGTTTAGCTTAGAAAAGAGACAACTAAGGGGGGATGAGACAGATATCTTTAAAATCAAGAATGGTGTGGAGAAAGTGAATAGGGAAGTGTTATTTATTTCTTCACATAATACGAGAACTAGGGATCACCCAATGAAATTAATAAGCAGCAGCTTTAAAACAAAAAAAGGAAGTCCTTCTTCACACAACGCACAGCCAACCTGTGGAACTCATTGTCATACGATGTTGTGAAGGCCAAAAGTATAACTGGCTCAAAAAAGAACTACATAACTTCATGGCAGATAAGTCCATCAATGGCTATTAACCAAGATGATCTGGGATGCTAATCCATGCTTTAGGTGTCCCTAAACATCCAACTGCCAGAAGCTGGGACTGAGTGACAGAGAAAGGATCAGTCTAAAAGTTGCCCTGTTCTGTTTATTCCCTCTAAAACATCTGGCACTGGTCACTGTCAGAAGACAGGACACTAGGCTAGATGGATCATTGGTCTGACCCAGTATGGCTGTTCTTATATTATTAATTTTTGACTAATGCCCTTAAGAATAGATTGGATTTTACTGCCTTGAAAACTAAACTGTTCACAAGTTAATGATGGACATATCTCTTGTGAATCCTTAGTTATATTTGGTCTGTTTTCCCTACAGAGGAACATGAACCAGACAATTTTCAAAAATTTCCAAAGTGAGACAATTTTTATTGCCTTCACCTGAAAAAAACTACTTGCTGGATTTCCTTGAAATGTTCAGGAAAAAAATGAAATTGCCCTTGTGAATTAACTGTAAAATTTGGAAGCAGAACCCTTTATTTTAAATGTACAAGGATAGTGGTGATCAAATTTTGTACTATGAGACACTTATTGCCAGCTTGACTATGGAAGGACTACCAGTCTCTCCACAATCTAATCATTTTCAGAAAAACAATTTTTTAACCGATAATATCGTAGCTAGACAGGTTATGAAGACAAAACAACATATCCTTCCCCAGGGCTCCAAATTAAATCCAAGACTCAGTGTGCCTAAGAAACTTTACAATAAGAGCTGGTTAACTGCCATTCTCAAGAGCTGCTACTATTGTGAAAATGCATTTAACTAACATTACACTACAGTTCTGAGTTTACACATCAATTATTATGCAACAGCTGAGACTGCAGAGCTACCCTGCAGATCTGCTTACTGGGCTATCATTCACAGGGCCACTCATAAATCTTGCATTAATTTATCTGTGAAGCTCATAAACTGAAGTGGATGGGACAAAAAGTCACATAGTAGTTGGGTTTGTACTAAAAAGGTATTCGATTTTCTCCACAAAAATGATGGTAAATATTCTCTGGTAAATGTGCACTTGTTTTATTGCAGTTCAGTATTTCATTTCATGAGCAATCAAGCATATGTGCACCATACTGAAAGGAGACGGGAAAGGATTTAAGTAAACATTTAAACTTATGTACCTTTGTTAAGTGAAAGAAAATTCATTTAGCAAATTTATCTTGCCAAGACCATTATATGTCACATTTAGAATTAATCAAACTTCTTATATTTTAAAGAGAACAGCATTACTGTCCATAGTAATTATAAACAGAGACATCAATAAGGTTCTACTTGAATTATGGGATGATTGTCAAATAATTGCAGCTGAGTTGTGGACAAGACCCAGAAAATTGCGGTCCCCAGAGCTTAGAGAGAGAGAGCTCCCACCGCCCCAGGGCTGACAGCGGGAGCCCCCGCCATGCGCAGGGGTGTCAGTGGGGCTGACTGCTAAAATGTAACATACACACACCTGAATTGAGCATAAAAATTGAGATGGAAGCCTAACATTGTAGGATCTGCAATTTCCGCAATATCGTAAATTAAGCAGGGCCTTAGATATCAAATGTTTTGTTACAACTGGCTAAATAAAGCGCACTACATACAGAAGCACAACCCTGCCTAATTCAGTGAACCACTGCATAAGAATATATATATTCCAGTAAATATAAAAGGAATCTACTTTGCGGAATATAATCTACATCTATGCATCTATGTTTAACTTACAGACTTAAGTCTAAAGTCAGTGTGACATTCATAGTAAAGGGTCTGGCTGAGCTACAATTGATGCAGTACTAGGGAAGGGTGGGGAAAGAAAAGGACAACTTAAAGGCATTTTTATATTTCCCCATTCTGGCAGCTGCCAGGGGCTGATTTCGACCCCAGTATAACTTACAGCAGTAGTTCTCAAACTTTTGTACTGGTGACCCATTTTACATAGCAAGCCCCTGAGTGCGATCCCCCCTTATAAATTAAAAACACTTTTTTAATATATTTAACACCATTATGAATGCTGGACGCAAAGCGGGGTTTCGGGTGAAGGCTGACAGCTCATGACCCCCCATGTAATAACCTCGTGACACCCTGAGAGGTCCCGACCCCCAGTTTGAGAACCCCGACTTACAGCCTCAGAGCTACTCTAAATCAGGTCAGCTGAAATGACTTCCTAAGGACTACTCCAACAGCTCAAGATTGAGGGAGTTCTGCATTCCCTAACCAAGACCCTCTAGTTTTTGGCTCACCTGAGAATCCCCCCCTAAACCAGAAGCAGGTGGTGTAGACTCACCAGTGCTGGCTTTCTTTCAATCACAGCTATATAAGATTAAATCTCAGCTGCTTTACTTAGAACAGCTTTCCAGCTACCCTGTGGCACCTGAGAGTAACATAGGAATATGGGAGAGGGGAACACCCAGGATCTGATCCAAAGTACTTAATACTGGAATCAAATCATAGAGTGTCATTACACAGCATTTCATTTTAGTTACACTCTAAGTATTTACAGTTAAACTTAAGGGGCAAAATTCTGTTTTCCTTTACACCCATGTTCCTGAGCAAGACATCCCTTTCCATCACATCCTCATGCCACTCCTAGTCTCCACATGACCACCTCCACAGACATGTTTTAACTCCCACTACCAGAGTGTTCCAGTTCTTGCCAGCAGTGACAAAGGGATACCTTGATAGCCTAGTTTCGCTGCAACCAGAATGTCTGGGAAGAGAAGGGAAAACAAGATATCCTACAGATGCCACTATTCCTCCAACAGATCTCAGGGTAACGACTGGAGTGAAATGATGTCCCTTCTGGACAGGGCAATCCCCAGACATCCTTCTCTCTACTAGAGGAAAATTGCTTCCAGGGCCCTCTTCTTCAAATTTTCCCAGACTTAGTCTCTCCCACTTTATATTTGTTGCATTTTGGTTTAAAAATTTAACGAACTCAGGGCAATACTTACATTAGATACCACTGTGATAAATGCATGTGCTATAAGAAATGGCAATGTATCAGGGGTTCCATATTCAAAACAATCCTTCATGAGGGAAAGGCCATTTTTTCCACAAAATAGACAAACATAACGAAGCAAGTGCAATGGTACTTCTACATCCTATAGAAACAGGAGAAGAATATAAAAGTTTTATTTAAAAAGAAAAACAAATTACTATTGAAAACAAAAAACTAAATACATATAAGGTAAGAGTTCAGATGAGCAATATCAATGTATCATACGTTTATAAAACACTAAATATGACTATTTTACAGTTACCAAA
Organism: Lepidochelys olivacea; assembly: GCF_965140295.1. NCBI lineage: Eukaryota > Metazoa > Chordata > Testudines > Cheloniidae > Lepidochelys > Lepidochelys olivacea. The sequence goes on from NC_140413.1 coordinate 191,710,768, forward strand.
AACATGTTAATTGTATCTCATAATGCTCTCTATAAATACATCAGAAGGATAAACACCAAAGGAGGGAGAAAAGTTACTTAAGTTAAGAGACCATGTTGGCACAAGAACAAATGGATATAAACTAACCATCAGTGAGTTTAGGCCTGAAATTAAATGAAGGTTTCTAACCATCAGAGGAGTAAAGTTCTGGAACAGCCTTTCCGAGGCAGTACTGCAGGGAAAAATCTAACTTGTTTCAAAACTGAGTTTGATAAGTGTATGGAGGGGATGTCATGATGAGATTGCCTACAATAGCGTATGACCCATTCATGACTGCTATTAGCAAATATCTCCAACGGTCTCAGATGGGACACCAGATGGGGAGGGCTTTGAGTTACTACAGAGAATTATTTCCCAAATGTCTGGCTGGTGGATCACACCCACATGCTCAAGGTTTAACTGATCACCATGTTTGGAGTTGGGAAGAAATTTTCCCCCAGGTCAGATTGGCAGAAACCCTGGAGGGCTTTCACCTTTCTTTGCAGCATGGGGCACTTACTGTTTTGAACTAGTGCAAATGGTGGATTCCTTGTAACATGACATCTTTAAATCAAGATTTGAGGATTCCAGCAACTCAGCTAGAGATTATGGACCTATTACAGTAGTGGGTAGGTTGTGTAGCCTGTAATGTGCAGGAGGTCAGACTAGATTATCGTGATAATTTTGATCACTTCTGGCCTTAAAGTCTATGAATCAATGAAATATATATGACTTACATTCATATCACAGAACGCCCCTAATATATTGCTTTCTTGGGCAGAAATATCCTGGTTTAAAAGAAAAGAGATAAATATAATTAGCTAACAGTAGGAATAGAAACAAATTGTATGAAGGAAACAAAACCGAAAGACTCATGATGCACACTCCAGAAACCTAATTTTATAAAACTCAAGCAGCTTAAGTTTGTTTAATTTTAAAACTGTCAAACTGACTTTTGCATTTTCCGATTAAACTATTTTTTTTACATTGTATTTACAAATATGTACTTATAAACTGAGGACAATGCTCCAGCCATAAGTGGAAATTTCTTACCTAATAGTTTTCCTTCTTGGAGTTCTTCTATACCAGTTCAGATGTTTCCATTACCAGCAGGAAAGTAATGTACCCAAACATCTGAACTGCCATAGGTAAATGAACAGAGAATATACTGTATAATCATAAATCTAATGAATATTCAAGAGCTAAAAAGTTTAAAGTTAGTCATTCTAGTTCAGTTTATTAAACTTCTTCAAGTCCACCTGTAACATTTTTACACAAATATCTAATTGACAGCTTGTAGAATCAGTATCTGGTATCCTTTCAGGGAAACTGTCAAATTACAAATCACATTTCTCTCAATTTTTAAATCTATTATTGTTCCAAGTAACACTGAAGATTACTATAATTAAAGAGTTTAATAACTTCTTTTGATATATGTTTACATTGTGCATTGGATAGCATTTTGTAGACAGTTTATTTTACAGTTTCCCCCATTAAATCAATTTTCCGTATTGTTTGTATGAATCTTTCACATAGCAAGGGAGAAAACATTTTTTTTAAATTGTAAAATGTGATTATAAAACCAAAAAACTTACTGAAACACTATCAAACTAATTTTAACTTTTTTTAAAAAATTACTAGTTTTCATGTTCACAATTTCCCTTTAAATTCATAGGGGGAGGGAAGGTTTTTAAACATTTAACTTAACTGAAGTTTTTGGAGTTAATTTCAAATTGACTAATTTCCAGAGTATCATTTAAAACTACATTACTGGGGGTATTTTAGTTGTGATGGAATCAAACTTTAAACTATTCACTAAGGTTACAATATAGGAATCTAAATATATTACATATTTCCCCCTCATGTTGAACTCCAAATCATCACTAAATTAATCATGTTCTTTGTCAATTATTTTTAAATATTAAAACAGCTTTGTAGTGAGTAGACAACACATTTTTCTGGCCAATAGATAAGAAAAATGGGTGTTTCTGTGCTCTGCCCATGCCACTACCAGAAACAGATTATGCATGGGAAAATTATCAGTTGCTGAGGGAAGCAGAAACTGTTCATCAGTTAAAGTACTGCTCTTAGCACCCGGCAGCTGAAAGACAGTGGAAGTCTATGCATTAAGCCCTTAGAGTTTAGTGAAAGTATATCTGGAATGTCAAGTAGCTGCTTTGCATACTTCTTGTCTCAAGAATTCTCTTCCTATGAAGTAGCCATATTGGAGTAATCACTGACAACAATGAGGCAAGAGATCTCTGCAGCACTGGAGAGACAAAAGATTTGACTTACTTGGCTAGAACGAACCTGAAAATTTGACAGTCCTGCTTTGGTGTTCTAAACAGAAAATTCAGGGCATTGAGATTTCCACAAGGTCACCTTTTGAGCCAAGTAACAGAAGAGAGTGTTCCCTATGAGAACCAAAGGCAGCACAAAAACCTCAAAGGTGAAACACCTTAATAGATGTGTGATGGTGGACACAACCTTGGGATGTGTGATGGTGGACACAGCCATGGGAACAAAGCTATAACAAATTCATCCTACTAGAAAAAGACTTATATGGGAACTGCCACCAGAGCTGCTAATTGCCTCATTCTGAGCCAAAATGTTGGGGGAAGCATAAAAATAAAGTAGACAGATGCCTTTCCTTACTGTTTTACCCTCTATTGAGCCACTAAAGACCGGTTTGCTAACTCCTTTAAAGTTCATTGTCTAGTCCTGCCTGGAGGGATTTTAAAAGGTAAGGAAAACAGGAGCTCACTTTGTGGTTTTTGCCTCTTCTTCTACATGGTTTATAGAAAGTAATCACTTCAAGTAAAATGAAAAAATTCCTCTTTCTAGACAGAAGCATATTCTGTACTTTCTGAAATACCTATCTCACAGACCCCCTGCATAATCTAAGTCTGAATAAACAAATAGACCTGACAGAAGGTCACGGATGCAGGACATTTAAAATTAACAGATGTCTCAAAACAGCCACAGCAGGCCTGCAGACCTCATGCAGCTCAACCATTTCAGGGATCTCCAGATTACCCTTGTTTGGGTCCTTGTGGGTTTTTTTAAGTGTTTTTGCTGTCAAAGTTCTCAGTCCTGTGAAGAGCACATGCAAGACTGAATGTTTATATGATAAAAATGTATCACAAGCGAAGATCTCTCTTTGGATATCAAGAACGTTAGCAGATACTACTTTTGCATTGGGGTAAACAAGTTTGTTTCCACATAAGTTTCTTCCTTCAAGGTTTATGCCCTCAAGCGGATTTTCTTCCAACTGACCAAGTCCAATTGTGGTATTCCTGTGCCCAAAGACACACACAGATTCACTAGAAAGGAGATTTTTCATCTGATTAGCAGGGTAGACTTTTGTACCACCATTCTGTTTTTGTGGTCCCTGTTGATTTTAAACAGACCACAACCACAAACTTGTCTGAACTAAGATGTACTTGTCTTGTCCAGAGGTTTAAGACTGCTAGTCTTATTGCTCTCAAGTCTAACAAATGTATATGCCAGTTCTGTGTCCTTGAAGGCCATGTCCTCTGTGCTGTCAATATGATTATGTGGGCTCCCAGTATTCTGGGCTGGTGTCCGTTGTCAGCTGCACTCTTTCTGGTTCCTAAATGAAATTTTCCTTCAGGATGTTTTCACGGTTCAGCTCAGATAACTCATTAGTCTCTTCCAGTTTAGCCTCTATGTTTGCTATAATAGAGATGCATGTTGCCAGTTAAAAAAAATTCAAGGGGTAGAAACGTCCCATAACCCATGGAATTTACAGCAGGACAGTAAAGTCCCCAGTAGGCTTATACACCAACAGATCTTTTTTTTTTCTTGTTTTCTTGTTCTTGTTAGATATTGCAGTTTTGTGACCCTTTCTGACAGAAGGGAATTCTCCCCATTATAAATCTCTCTTCTCCCAGATGTGAGAGTATCTGCAAAGATTCCACCAAGTACCTGGTAAGAGCATCAGAGCTCTTCTGACTGATGCCAGAACCAACATTACCTTTTGGTCGAGATAACCAGGTAATGAGTGTGTGAAATGAGTAGAAATTATTGTTTGCAGCTGTAATTGTTCTGTATGAGACTGCTGAATGACAATTTTACATGTCAAATTTTACCAGACTTCTTAGCCACAATGAAGTGGTGTGAATGCACCTCTACAAACCTGAGGAACTCATGAAACCAGCTACACAGCTCGGAAGATGATCTATTTTGAATTGGAAATCTTCCTTTTTTCCAGAACAGACGTTAATGTGAGGATTAAAAGCATTTCCTCATAACTCAATAAAATGTTAATGTGCACAGTACCCAGAGCACATGTTCCATGGGGAGAGAAATCCCACTTTCACATATAGTAGTCGGGAGCTTTCTCTACTTATTTTTAATCTGATTTTCTTGGGGATATCTATGGGACTTGCGAAGACCTGAATAAGAATTCTGTGTAAGCTCAAAATCTTGTCTCTCTCACCAACAGAAGCTGGTCCAATAAAAGATATTACCTTACCCACCTGGTCTCTCTAATATTTAAAAAAAAAAAAAAAAAGACATATTTGGGTTTCAGTTTATACCTGATACAGAACGTTTTGAAGGAATGACCACACTTCACATTTGCCCATAAACCCACTGAAGGATTTCGTCATTAGCATTATTATACAGTATTATGATAGAAATCAAAATGTGCTAGAAGATTTCAAAACACAGATCTATCAATCCTTGCTCTGAAGAAATTACAAATTTGGTATGAGAAACTAGTTGAAAGTGGGAATCATTTTTTTGACTTGCCTAGACAGCAAATAAGTTTTCTTCTCTCTCGTCTCTCTCTCCAGACCACGATTTTGATATATTCGTGGAGTAACAGTGCTTGCTAATCTGAGTGGTCAGTAATTCAAGATGTCATATTTTTGAGTGTACTGGAGAGCCACAATGCAGCCACCCAATTTATGTTAGAACCTGGTCCTCTTACACTATGTCAGCACATCAGCCAAAAAAATCTTGCCAATGTCCCTTTTGAGATTTCTAATTCTTCAGGGCACAATGACAAAAAATAAGGCAGACAAATATTTCCTAAAAGAAAAAAAGATTGTTGTCTTCTCTCTAAGAGAAGCAAGTCTATTTATACATAAAAAATTGCTCCAGAGCTGTTTCTGCCATGTTCCTGTGAAGGCAGGGAGAAAAACTGAAGATCAGTTTTTTTAATTACCCCATGAAACACAGAGGCAAAATCCCTTTCGTTTTAACATTAGTTTTAACCAGTATGAAAAACAAAAAGATAGACCTTCCCTCACTGTTCTCTACTAGTGGGCAGATGCATCACAGACCTATTTATTTATGATGATAACGTTTAAAAGGAATTATGAAGACCATACTGAAATGTGGTAGGAAAGTCTTACTTACTGGAATTCTAACATTCTCTGGTTCATTAATATAGGTATACTTGAGATCACATATATTTGTAAACACAGTTTGACATTTTAACTTACAGATTTATACTCCAACATGATCGAATATAGCAAAGATACTCAAATATGCCCCAAACAAAACAAAAATCACTCATCTTCCCAGTTTAATAATTTTAAACTAAACCAACATTTATTGCCAAATTTGGTGAGATCCACTTATTCACGGACTGAATATAACTCATGCAAACACAGTAGCACATATGCCAAATCACATATCATTTATGTATATCTTTACAAGTTAAGAGCAAATAGTGTAATAATTTGAAACTGAAAGCTTAACTACTCAAAGCAGTGACAGAGCTTTTTCATACTTTAAGTTTGTGGTTTTGGATAACTATTTTAATGTGCCAATATTTTGTAACACCCACATAAACATATTAATGTGTTCTCACGCATTTTCTCAGTATAAGCTTTCTTAACAATGGCAAATATACTCATATCTCAGTATGTAAGTGTAGCATGTGCTCTATTTAGTCAGGAACAGATTTCCACACGTGGAACTAAAAATAAACCTTTTCAAGAACAAAATTATTTTAATTTGACAACTAGAGTCCCAAATATAAATACAAAAGCATTTCCTTCTATATCTAGGAATAAAAAGTTGGTAAAAAAAGAGTTCTGAAAGTGACTTTTTCAAAATAAATTATGTAAAAAAATATATTTAGCAGTAACAAAGTAACATCACAATGAAAAATGTATAAAGATAGTAGTCCAGTTTGCAGAGCTGCAGTTGTAACAGTTATTCAGTTGATTACGGAATAGCAAAAAAAGTGTGGTCTCATGCAAGTTTTAGTTCGTAAATTTTGTTTATAACAACAGATTTAACTAAAAGGAGTTAAATTTACTTTCTATTATTTTTGGAAAGAAGCCATATTTATGGTCCCTTTTTGCTTTCCTACTACTGTGACTATATGATAAATTATGCAATTATATCCAACATTTTATTAACTGCTTTTGCCTAGACCAATCAAGAATTATTTTAAGAAAGTAATTAAGGGAGTGGCTCATCTCCCAAAAAGTGTCAATGGAAAGACCCACTGAATTCAGTGGGAGAGCTGAATCATCCCCATCCACCTGGTTTGAAAACTACAATCACTCAAGCAGAGTCTACCCTTTGATGATAACTACACTGTGTTTCACAAAAAAACAAAATATGCACAAGTTAGAATAAGATATACCTCTATTGTGGGATGAGTATTATGCTTGTAAGCAGTATACAGAGGAAACTGAATCTGAAAGATTTTTGCCACACACAGCAACAGTTTTTCCTTCTCATCAGTGCTCCATAAGCTAAAAGCATCAGTGCTCTTTGCAGATTCTTCCTCTGTCAGGATACAAGTTCTTGCAGAGTCTAACTTTTTCTCTATGCATTTTTGTCGTTCTCCATTTTCTTCTTCATGAGACTCTCTTTCTACGTTCAGTGGCTCATTGGCTTGATTATTCTGATCTTGCCATGTTGAATCTATGTTAATAGTGCAATGTTTACAAAGCTGGTCCCGTAGAGCTTGAACTTGGGCAATCACTAAGTTAATAAGCGCACATACTACTTGGTTAAAGATCTCCAAATGCTTATACTCCTTGAAGCAGCACAGACATTGTCTGCAAACAAAAACAAAATAAAAAAGTGAAAATTCCTGGAGTGGCTCAGAATTAAAATATCTAAAAATGAGAAGTTTGGACTCCATCAACTTAAAGAAACTAATAAATAGAAAGAAAAAAAGACTGATCTTAATTTTTTTAAAGTGACTAATTATAAGGAAGTTTCACATTTAAATATATTTTAAGTAACAAAGCATGTGACAGACCAACAAAGACAGGAAATTCAAAGTGACACTGAGACTCCAGTGTCAAGCACCAATACTGACTACCTCATTAATCCCTGTGGGCATCCCATTTATTTCCAGACACTCACAGAGAACTACACGGTGCCAACTATTGTTCAGCAGTTTTAAATTATTTATGTATTTTACAATGGTCGCTATGGACTGCATGTGTTCATCTTGTTGAGTCACAGCACCAGGATATTGTGAAAAAATCCTCATAAGACACTGAAATTCAAAGTAATAATTCTTGATTTTTGCCACATTTTCTTTAGAAAAAAAAGTATGTGGCAGGATAGTTCACATTAAGCAACAGCATATATAAGGTTTTATAATATTTTTCATTACTATCACTTAGCCTGTTTACTGCTATGTTCTTCAACAGCTTCTGGAATGCCAGTCAGTGCTTCAAAGGTGTGTTCTCCACACACACCTAGCAGGAGACATGGCACAAAAGTAGTTACATGTAAATGAAGGCCAGAATTTCCTTTATTCTCCCATCATTTTAGTCACACGACAATATTGTATTCACTTTACTTATTCTATTCACTCTACTACCTGCATAGTTTTTACAATAAATGGGGTCCAATATGATGAGTTTAAAGACACTGATTAAAATACCTTTGCGTCCAGGAGTTGATATAAGCAAATATCTTGAGTGCATGTTCCTTTCGGAGCTGCAATCCATCACCACCTTCAATGTCAGATACTGAAGAAAAAGAGTAAGTTGTTAATGGCATATGTAATATTTAATGTGACTTTTAACTGCTACATTAAACATAAAATATCAAACATAAATTTTGTTCCAAAAGGACCAAATTAGAAAAATTAGACTCAGAACAGGAACTGCATTGCTAGCCAGAATACAGTAACATAATATTACAGATGTTTTTCCAGCACAAAACTCTTGGATCACCACACTTACCTTCATAGATCCAGTAACCTCCTCAACTCCAAGAAATCTGTTATCTACAGCCAGGCACTCAGATACCACAGAATATGCTCTGAAGAGAAAGTCCAGGATATACACCTTACATGTTCAAAAACAGCCTTTACCAAATTAGGACGCTCCATCAGAGAAGTAGATCATACCATGGAATGGGCCACCCAAATATCCCAAGAGAACCTGCCTCAATCCAGAAATAAAACCCTCTCTTGCCAAACACCCCTAGTTGTCACCTATCACCCCATACTGGAATCTGTACTGGATATCATCAAACAACTACAACCCACACTCAGTGGGGCCCATCCTGAAATAACTCTTTCCTGAACTCCCTCTTCTGGCTTTCAAACACTCCCCAACATCTCCAAGCTCCCCTCAGACCAGGACACACCAGCTCAAAGCAGCACCAGACCCTGCCAGAACAACAGATGCAAAACCTGCAGACATATCTCCACTGTTACAATGATCCACACCCCCCAAAACACGCCTTTTAAAATCCATGGGTCCTACACTTGCCTTTCACATGTGGTGTTCCTCATACATTGCACTAAATGCCCCAATAACAACTATGTGGGTGAAACCAGATAATCACTAAACTCTCAAATGAACTCTCACAGGAAAATGATAAAAGACAAAAACACACTGGCTTTGTCTACACTGCCAATTGAATGACAAAACTTTTGTTGTTCACAGGTGTTTAAAGAAACACAGACACACACCCCTGCCAAAAGACAAAAGTTTTGCCGCGGCAAGTGGCAGTGTAAACAGCTCGTTGTCAGCAGGAGCGCTCTCCTGTCGACAATGCAAACACTGCTCTTACAGGGTGGAAGTATTTAGTCCGCAAAAGTGCCGACAAACAGCATTTACGCTGCCCGACTTTTAACGACAGACGTGTCAACATGGCTGTGCCACTAAGATCTGTGTAGTGTAAACAAAGCCACTATCACGAACACTTCTTGCAAAGCAATCATTCCATATCTGACCTATCAGTCCTCATCCTCAAAGGAAACCTGCACAACAGTTTCAAAAGACGAGCCTGGGAGTATAAATTCAGAACTTTGCTAGACACTAAAAATCATGGTCTTAATAAAGACACTGGATTTATGGCTTATTACAACAATCTGTAATCCACTAACTCCCATTTTTGTCCTATGACTACAGGGGTGTTAATGAGCCACTTCACCTTGAATGGTTCCTTAGAATGGTTCCTTAGAATATGTACTAACTACTTATGCTAAACTATCTGTTCAATCTTGTATTTACCTGTGACACTTTAAGGCAAGGTGTGGCCAATCTGAGCCTGAGAAGGAGCCAGAATTTACCAATGTACATTGCCAAAGAGCCATAGTAATATGTCAGCAGCCCCCTATCAGCTCCCCCCGACCCCGCCACTCCCAGCTCCTCCTGCCTCCCACCCTCCCTCCCAGCTCCCCCCAGCCCCACCAATCAGTGCCTTCTCCGCCCCGCCCCGTACCTCCTGAGTACCTCCAGATCATGAAGGAGGCTCTGGGGGAGGAGAGGGGAGGAGCGAGGGCATGGCAGGCTCAGGGAAGGGGGCAGGAAGGGGTGGAGTGGGGGCAGGGCCTGTGGCAGAGCCAGGGGTTGAGCAGTGAGCAATAGGGTGACCAGATGTCCCAATTTTATAGGGACAGTCCCAATTTTGGGGTCTTTTTCTTATATAGGCTCCTATTACCCCCACCCCCTGTCCCGATTTCTCACACTTGTCGTCTGGTCACCCTAATGAGCACCCCCCGGCACATTGGAAAGTTGGCGCCTGTAGCTCCAGCCCGAGTTGGTGCCTATACAAGGAGCCGCATATTAACTTCTGAAGAGCTGCATGTGGCTCCGGAGCCACAGGTTGGCCACCCCTGCTCTAAGGCCTTGTCTACACTGGCAAGTTTCAGAGTAGCAGCCGTGTTAGTCTGTATTCGCAAAAAGAAAAGGAGGACTTGTGGCACCTTAGAGACTAACCAATTTATTTGAGCATGAGCTTTCGTGAGCTACAGCTCACTTCATCGGATGCATGCCGTGGAAACTGCAGCAGACTTTATATATACACAGAGAATATGAAAAAATACCTCCTCCCACCCCATTGTCCAGCTGGTAATAGCTTATCTAAAGTGATCATCAGGTGGGCTGGAAATGGCAATCACAGCTGTGCTCCAGCCATCGGAATTATGATACCTATGGACAGATTTCTAGATGCATGATAGAAAAGGGCCATGACCAGGACACATTGCAGTGCAGGGTTAAAGTGAAGGAGCTGCGGAATGCCTACCACAAGGTGCAGGAGGCAAACCACCACTCCGGTGCTGCCCCCACCAGCTGCCGGTTCTACAAACTGCTGGACGCGATACTCGGTGGTGACCCCACCTCCACTGAGAAGTCCCCTGTGGATACTTCATTGGCTCACATGCCAGTCGAGAGTGGACCAAGCCAGAAGGAGGCAATCTTGGATGAAGATGGGGAGGGAGAACCAGAGGCAGAGGATGACTCGGAGGCCAGAGATGCATGCAGTCAGGAGCTCTTTTCTACCCCAGAGGAGCCTAGCCAGTCACAGCAGTCGGACCTTGGCGAAGAGCAAACGGGAGAGGAGGCCCCGGTAAGTGGATCTGATTTGGGGAATTGCTGAAGCGAGTTGTTGGGGACAGGAGGGTTGCAAAAAGCAGACTTGTCTCCCACCTCATGCCTTGTTTGAGCGGCGGAACTGGCTGTTGATACACTCCCTCACTTCACGGGAATCTCCCTCAGAGATCTCCAGGAAACTCGTGGAGATACTGGGCAATCCGCTCCCACAGGTTCCTCGGCAGAGCTGCTTTGTTTCTTGGCCCATTAATGGTAAATTTCCCATGCCATTGTGCCATCACAGGGGGTGGGGGGGGAGAGATCATTGCTGCACACAGGCTAGCCGCATAGGGGCCAGAGCGGAAGCCACAGGCTTGGAGAAGACCCTCCCTTGATTCCCTGCTCACCCTCAGCAGCAAGATATCTTCCATAATGATCACCACCTGTGGTAAGTGTTGGGACAGGAATGATTATCAGAGCCCCCCTACAGTGCTGGCTCTCTCCAAGTGCCCAAGAACCACATGCCCAGTGTACAGCAGGGTCCGGGAACAGTGATTTACCCTGCGGCTACCCATCATTTTGGGGGTCTTGTGGCTTGTGTGCGCTTGCCTGGGGTCAGCCAGTTAGTGACAGGTGTGAGAGTACTGGCTGTGTTTTAAAGCACTGAAACAGTGTTGTCTGTGTTGCAAACAATACTGCTTCTGTAAAATGTTGCATTTAAACTTCACAGAGATGACCTTGGGAGCACAGCCTCCCTCTTTGTTATCAGCGGCAGAATGGTTGCGAAGAATTAGGAAGCGGTCAAGAAGAACTAAGGAGGACTTTATGCGTGACGTTACAATGCACTCCGCCGCTGAGTGGTGGGACAGCAAGAAGAGGGAACAAAAGGAGAACGCAGCACACCAGAAAAAAACCATACAGTGGCTCTTAACAGTTATGGAGCACCAAGTGGACACGCTCCAGGCGATACGAGCTCTTCAAACCGAGCAACTCCACACCTGCCCTCCCCTGCAGCTGCTGTCGCAAAATTCTTTCCAATGCGCCTCCCCACACACACACCGCCAACACACTCTTATCAACCTCCTGGTTCCACTCTCTACCCACAGTATTCCACTCCTCCCTCCTCACAGTCCAGCAATGTGGACTCCCAATACCCACTACACTCAAAACCCATGCATCTGCAGTTTGGCCCTGCTGAAGTACAGCACCCGCTGCATCGTACTCCAAAGGAGAAGGTTGGGTATGATCCCTGGACATACACAAATCTGTAGCCGTCCTGGGACCCCACCTCCTCTTGAGACCTTCCATTCCCCCATCACCCATCCCCCTCCCTGCTGATGAATTTTTTCGTTTGACTTTCTCCTCTGGTTGTTGGCTTTCAATAAAAGAATTGTATTTGTTTGAAAGCAATCTTTATTCTATTAAGTGAAAGCAAAAAGACCACTGCAAAGCAACATACAGTTATGTTAAGGACCCTTCTTGCATGATATGCACAAATCACCTCCTAGCATTACAAGCACCACAATCCCGAGCATAGCAACTAATATTAGTGGCTTTCAGCTTCTAACTGCTGCCTCAAAGCATCCCTGACCCTGATGGCCCCACGATGTGCCCTTCTAATAGCCCTGGTCTCCAGCTGTTCAAACTCAGCCTCCAGGTGCTGAGCCTCTGTGGTCCAGCCCTGAGTGAAGCTTTCACCCTTCCCTTCACAAATATCATGGAGCGTACAGCACGTGGCTATAAGCATAGGAATATTGTCATCGGCCATGTCCAGCTTCCCATACAGGCATCACCAGCAAGCTTTTAAATGGCCAAATGCATACTCAGTCATTCTGCATTTGCTCAGCCTGTTGTTCAACTGCTCCTTGCTGCTGGCAAGGTGCCCCATGTATGGCTGCATAAGCCACAGAATTAAGGGGTAGGCAGGCTCTCCCAGGATCACAATGGGCATTTCTGACTTCCCCTAAGGTGATCTTCTGGTCCAGGAAGAAAGTCCCTGCTTGCAGCTTCCTGAACTGGCCAGTGTTCCAAAAGATGTGTGCATCGTGCACCTTTCTGGACCAGCCTCCGTTAATGTCCGTGAAACGGCCATGGTGATCCACAAGCGTCTGGAGAACCATTGAGAAATACCCCTTCCAATTAATGTACTCAGTGGCTAGGTGGTCTGGTGACAGAATTGGAATATACGTGCCATCAATCGCCCCTTCGCAATTAGGGCAGCTGATTTGTGCAAAGCCATCCACAATCTCATGCACGTTGCCCAGAGTCACGTTCTTTTGGAGCAGGATGTGATTAATGGCGCTGCACACCTCCGTCAACACGACTCCAACGGTCGACTTTCCCACTCTGAACTGGTTAGCGACCTATCGGTAGCAGTCTGGAGTAGCCAGCTTCCACACTGCAATCACCACACACTTCTCCAACAACAGGGCAGCTCTCATTCTCATGTCCTTGTGCCACAGGGCTAGGGCAAGCTCATCACACAGTCCCATGAATGTGGCTTTCCTCATCCAAAAGTTCTGCAGCCACTGCTTGTCATCCCAGACATGCATGATGATGTGATCCCACCACTAAGTTCCCGTTTCCCGAGCCCAAAAGCAGAGTTTCATTGTGGTCAGCATCTCCATGAATGCCAAATGCAATCTCGTGTCGGAGCTACTACGCGTGGCGAGATCAATGTCAAACTGCTCTTGCCTTTGTAGTTTAAGGAATAACCCCACTACCACTTCTGCCGTGTTAGTGAGAGCGACCAGCATACTGGTCAACAGAGCCATTTGTGCAGACCGAAGACGCAGAGCACGCAGTACACAAAACCATTGAAAGATGGTGCCAAATGCGGACGGAAGCACAGAGATTGCTGGGATGCAAAGCAGTGCATCACAGGGCACTGAGACAGGACCTAGGATGCCCCGCAACCCCCTCCGCCTTCCCACAACTCTTAGCGGCAGAAGAGGAAGAGATGTTCTATGTGATAGCTGCCCAGAGTGCACCGCTCCGAATACCACTGCAAGTGCCACAAGTGTGAACACACTATTGCGCAGGCAGCTGACAGTGTGAACACACAACAGCAGTTTCCCTTCAGTGCTCTCTGAGCGGAGCTGTAACTGCCAGCACTGTAACTCTGCCAATGTAGACATACCCTAAGAGTCTGTCTATCTTACAGCACTGCAGGAGCAGTGTATAAGAAGTGTGGTGCATGTGGTGAAGATGCTCTACAGAAGAAGCTCTCCCACCAACATAGCGCTGTGCACATGAGCACTTATACCGGTGTAACTTACGTCACTCAGGAAGATGGTTTAGTCATACCCCTGAGCAACATAAGTTTTGCCTCCCGACAGTGTAGTGCAGACACAGACTTAGTGCTATGGAAGAGTTTTGTGTAGCTTGAAAGCTTGTCTCTCTCTCTCACAAACAGAAGTTGGTCCAATAACAGATATTACCTCCCCTACCTTTTAGTCTACTATCCTCTGCCAAAATTCAGCTATGCCAGGTATTTCAAGCAGAATGTAAAATCTCTATAAATCATGCAATTAAAATGTACCTGATCCCTATGGTGTCTAGGCACCCAATTATGCAAAAGCATATTGTGGTTGGAAAGTTTTTGTGCTCCTAGCTACCAAAAATCTTACAAACAGAAGGATGAGGATTCTTATGAGTGTAACTGAAAATGCTAAGCAAGCTTTTCAAACTAGCTACTAGAGTAAGGCTTTTAAAACCATATAATGAAGCACATATATAAGTGGCCTGATTTTCAAGAGTGTTAAGCGCCAACTATCTCTCATCGACTTCAGCAGGAGTTATCGGGTGCTCAGCACTTTTAAAATGAGTGCTCTTCAACAATTTCACTGAGCAGCACACTTGAGCTTGAAGAATAAGATATACTGTCCGAAATTTTTGAGGTAACCATGCATCCTATCTTTCTACTTAACAATTCTTGACAGTGTTTACATTTCACTTTAGATGTTATCTATTTTTGTTATTTCTGTTTGTTTCTGACCATTTCCTTCAACTTTAGACCAGTTGAGTCAGAAATTTCTACACTGACGTTTACCAGTGATTAATCATCCATTTGTAGTATTTGTCACATTTACTAGAGCTAGAATCTGAAACTACCTAGTGAATTCAACACAGAGAAGAATTAAAAATAAGATGAGCTAGCCAGTTTTCTATCAAACCATATCAGCTGTCCTGCCCAGATCCCAGAAGTGTATAGATTCTGGCAAGCCAAACTCCAATAACAGTACTCAATTCTACCTACTCCACTCTCTTCAATATCAAGTCACAGATGATTCTACCCACTAGTTCCATCCCTTTCTCCTGCCAAGAATAACTCCAACTATTCTTATTCCCCTTTAGGCTTCTAGATCATTCTAAAATTTTCTTATTGCTTTTCAACCAGCACAAAATAGAATCTTGACATTCTGAACACTTCCTTTATAATTTTAAAAATAACATTTTCATTCGCTGATTATATAGTGGAAACACTGGTCTCTAATTTCAAACAACTTGAAAATATAGACACTTCAGACACTCAGAAGTTGGGAGGAAAAAAAAAACAAAGTAGGTTTAGGAATCTAAAGTGCCTTCCAAAACGTGAGAGACACAAGGTGGGGAAAATGCTGTCAGAAGTCTTAAAAGGCAACACTCAGATTCGGAAAATACAGAACCCGAACCACCAAAAAAGAAAATCAACCTTCGGTTGGTGGCATCTGACTCAGATGATGAAAATATATGTGCATTGGTCCTCACTGCTTCAGATCGTTATCGAGCAGAATCTGTCATCAGCATGGAAACATGTCCTCGAGAACGATGGCCAAAGCACAAAGGAACATACAAATATTTAGCATACCTGGCACGTAAATACCTTGCAATGCTAGCTAAAATAGTGAACACCTGTTTTCACTTTCAGGTGACATTGTAAATAAGAATTGGGCAGTATCTCCCATAAATGTAAACAAACTTGTGTCTCTCAGCAATTGGCTGAACAAGAAGTAGGACGGACTGGACTTGTAGGCTCTAAAGTTTTACACGGTTTTGGTTTTGAGTGCAATTATGTGTAAAAAAAAGTTTACCTCTGTAAATTGCACTTTCATAATAGAGATTGCACTCCAGTACTTATATGAGGTGAACTGAAAAACACTATTTCATTTATCTTTTTCACAGTGCAAATATTTGTAATCATAAATAATAAAGTGAGCACTGTACACTTTGTATTGTATGTTGCAATTGAAATTAATATATTTGAAAATAGTAGAAAAACATCCAAATATATAATAAATTTAAATTGGTATTATATTATTAAACAGTGCTATTAATACTGTGATTAATCGTAACTAATTTTTTAATCTCGTGAATTTGTTTTGCATTAATCACTTGAGTTAACTGCAATTAATTGACAGCTCTAAGAAAAACCTAATAAAACTCACTGATCTGAGGGGTCTTCCCCCCTGGGTGTGGGGGCTAAGGGTTTTTTCTGGCTCCAATCTCATTTTTTCTGGCTTTCAATCTCATCTTGAATTCCTTCACAGTTTTGCAAGCCCCAGTATAGACTACTGCCACTACACAATTCTAAAAATTAAAAATTCCAGTGTAAAAACCTTTTAACTTGGAAGTAAGGTTAAGAAACATATCACTTCAGAGAACAATCATTAAGAGAATACAGAAGTTTCCTTTAAAATAAATACACTACACACAGAGAAATTACAGTGCCTATAAATGTGATGTATCAGAAAAGACACCATCAACTTAAAAAAAATCACACTTGTCTCACTTTTTTTATATCTCGTATGAGCAACACCTAAGATTACAATAAATGAAAAAGGGAAAAAATAGGGGTTTTTTTCAGTTTGATTTATATATTTGACAACACAACACAAAGTCAGTTTCCTTGTTTTCCCACTGGTTTGTGTGGGTTTTAGGCATAGCCACTTTGGAACGAAATTCTTTACAAAATAAAAGTGATTGTAAAGCCAAAAAAAACCTGACTCAATTTCAAGTTCACTGTTTAAAAATAAACCAGGAAATTAGGGAAAAGTCCCCTAATTCTGTCCACTTATCACCTTCCTAAACATAACCAGAAACATATAACAACATGATTCTCAAAGAATACTGGTTTATTACTATTAGTAAAGTTTTTGTTATGTTTTAGTTTTGCACACTGCTACATCAGAGATCCATCTGCGTTTGCGTTTTACAACACAAACTCCCATGATACTTGGTTTCTTTAAGACCACACCAGAGCACTGCAGAATCCAAGAACCTTGCCACAGACGTTAAGTCAAGCTTGCCACGTAATACACAGAGTCTTGACTACAGTACACTTACCATATTCCATGTACGAGCAAAATGCTACCATATTTAAAGATATCTTAGGCCAGGTCTGCACTGCAAACATACACTGGTATACCAAAGTCACTCAGGTGTGTGAAAAATCCACATCCCTGAGCAATGCAGTTATACTGACCTAACCTCCAGCGTACACAGAACTATGACAACAGGAGGGCTTTTCTTGTCAACATAATGACCACCTCTCATGGAGGTGGATTAACTACACCATCAGGAGAAGCTCTCCTGTTAACATAGCAGCGGCTTCACTGAAACACTACAGTGGCAGGGCTACACTGGGGCAGCTATGCCACTGCAGCTTTTTAAGTGCAGAAATGCCCTTAAACAGCTTAAACAACTGCTTTAAAAGCTTCCAGAAAGGGTTCAGAATTTTGGAAATTTAGTTGTATACAATCTACCTGAAATGAAAAATAGGAGTTTATCTGTATATTTATATGCTTTCCATTTTTATTTTTAAAGGATACTACAATGTTCTCTTAAGCTTTGTTTTTCTCTGAATTTTAACTCCAGGTAATCAGATGTTTGGTTTGTTTGTTGGTTTTTATTTGATTGTTTGTTTTTAAACTGGCCTGGAAATCCTCCTCCTAAAATCAGCATGTTTCACTTCCTCAGGGGGAATTGAAGATAATGGAAAAGATGCTTACCAAAACATTTTTAAAAGATTATCAAAGAACAAATTGGGTTTATAAAAATAAGATTTGGAGCCAGTACCATGAGAACATCAATTCAACCCTGGGGGTATTTTCAATCTGCTCATAATTTTATCTCTTGATGCCTACAAAGCATTTGACAGTGTTGAATGGAAGGAATAGTTCTACACACATGCAATATGACAGGTTTCAGTGTAACAGCCGTATTAGTCTGTATTCGCAAAAAGAAAAGGAGTACTTGTGGCACCTTAGAGACTAACCAATTTATTTGAGCATGAGCTTTCGTGAGCTACAGCTCACTTCATCGGATGCATACTGTGGAAACTACAGAAGACATTATATATACACAGAGACCATGAAACAATACCTCCTCCCACTCCACTCTCCTGCTGGTAATAGCTTATCTAAAGTGATCATCAAGTTGGGCCATTTCCAGCACAAATCCAGGTTTTCTCACCCTCCGCCCTGAGCAGGAGAGTGAGTTTGGGGGGGGCGGAGGGTGAGAAAACCTGGATTTGTGCTGGAAATGGCCCAACTTGATGATCACTTTAGATAAGCTATTACCAGCAGGAGAGTGGGGTGGGAGGAGGTATTGTTTCATGGTCTCTGTGTATATATAATGTCTTCTGCAGTTTCCACAGTATGCATCCGATGAAGTGAGCTGTAGCTCACGAAAGCTCATGCTCAAATAAATTGGTTAGTCTCTAAGGTGCCACAAATACTCCTTTTCTTTTTACACATGCAATAGTTTGTTTTGAGAGGTGTACTATTAAATTATTAACATCTAGACTTTTATTTCAGCCTAGACAAGTTTATTTTGGTCAGCATCTATAAAAAATATTGCAACTTACTGTGTAAGAAGTTCAGAGTTAAGGATGTAGTATTGAACTTTATGTAGATTTATACACTTGTGTACACTAAGAATCCTTCCTTTTCTCTCCTCTAATTAAAACTGTACTACAGAAGTTTGGCAAGATGTTCCATAAAATTATACCAATTTTGAATGTGCATGGATGAATAAGCGTTTGTAATATCTGGAATCACCATCCTAAGAGATGAAAGAGATTTAATCACCTGTTATGGACAAACTAAACATAGGAAATGCCATCCCAGCTCAGACCATCAGTCCATCAAGTCCAGAATCCAGTTTCTAGTGATGGCCAGTAACAGCTGCTTCAGAGGATAGTGCTAGAAATTCATGAGAATATCTAACTTCCAGCACCTCTTTCTCCAAATTACCCCCCAAAAAAGGTACTTAAGGATACAATGTGTGGTCTTTTAGTATACAGTGACAACGTAGTGTTTTTGTGTATGATTTTTCATTTTTATTTTCATTCCATAAGATCTTTTTGAAAGTGCTGTTGCCTCGGAAGGTTGAGAATGGGAACAGACAATGAATGGGGAAAGGAGAGAGAGAGAGACAGGAAGGAACTGAGCATACTGAAGGCAAATTCAGTGGGGGAAGGAGAGAGTGACGATAAAGGAGCTCTGAAAGAAGGGTGAAGGTGTTAATTAGGGAACCAGGACAGAGAGGTGCCCTTACATTCCTAGTCTGGGACCATTTGGGAGAGAAAGAAACTGCGGGAGGCCACACAAGGAGAGTTGGATGTGGAACAGGGGGATTCCTGGAGGAGGTGTTGCTGGGAGATCACAGAGTGAAAAGGGCAGGTGCTAAAGGTTACTGGGGAAGGTGCTGCATGCTGCTCAGGGAAGGAAGGGGGAGGTGTCAGGATTGAAGGCTGCAGGGGGCCAGGTAGGGGCTTGAAGCATTGGAGTAGGAGTGCTGAGACACAAATAGCTGTCCTGAGCTATTTATAGCTCAGCCAGCACACAGAGGGAGCAATGGGAGGGTATTTCTTCTTTCATATGCATCACAAGTCAGTATCTAGACTGTTCAGCCATCTAACTGCTGCATCATCCAGGGTAGCAAGGTGTTGTAGTCCACCTTCCAACCTTCTAATTGTGCACTTCACCCCCACTGTCTGTATTGCTGCCTCACAGTCACACTATCAAGACTGGGCTAAGCCAATTTCTGCATTATGACAGTCACTCTGGCGGTTCCAGTCAATGGTCTATTAATCTTAGCCCAGGATCTGCATCCCACGTTTCAAACAGGTGAATATAAATTATGGCTTTTGAAATTCTTCAGCATGCCTGTCTAGCTATCCCATGGTTGTTTCAACTCCGTGAAGACATAGCTGACAGCCCTGATAGGCCAACATGCCTACAGCCTTCTTGTAAGATGCCCCAGGAGTAGCATAAAGTGAAACACAAGTAAACAAAATGCTGAACACAGGCAGGGAGGGTACTGTGGAGATGGCACTTCCCCACTCCCGCCCATGACAGGCCTGACACTACCACCTACATGTGTGGGGCTAAAGACTACCAGCAGACAAGTACAGCAGCATCTGAACTTTGCAGCCTATACAAGAATCCCATTGATACAAAGCTGTAACAAAGAGGAGAGTGAGGGCTGGTGTTTCAGGCCCAAAGCCTGGGAGGCAATGCAGTGTTCTGTTTCCATAATGGACAGATGAATGAGGACTCTAAGCTGTACAGTGCTCCCTGACACCATCAACTCATTTCAAACAGAACTATAACATGCAAATTAAATAGAGAGGAAAGATGATGACTGGTTAAGCCACCTCTGTCGTCACTGTGACACTACTTAAGAATAACTTGAGCTGCTGAATGGGCCCCAAAGTTAAAAGTAAGTTAAACAATTATTGGTTTCAGAGTAGCAGCCGTGTTAGTCTGTATTCGCAAAAAGAAAAGGAGTACCTGTGGCACCTTAGAGACTAACCAATTTATCTGAGCATAAACTTTCGTGAGCTACAGCTCACTTCATCGGATGCATAAAGATGAAGTGAGCTGTAGCTCACGAAAGCTTGTGCTCAAATAAATTGGTTAGTCTCTAAGGTGCCACAAGTACTCCTTTTCTTTAAACAATTATTGTTAATAACTGCTTGATATCAGTTTACTTTCTTCAAGCGTGCCTATTCCCAGAATATTCAAATGTGTTTCAACTTTCTAAAAAGTTTAATAGGTTAATAATATGCCATTGTTAGCTAGAGGGGCCCGAACATAAGACTCAAAGGAAATGCCTTTTACATTTAAGACACCATTTTTACCCTGTTACATGTGAAAAATTAAATGCAATCTTAACTATGGCACCACAATCAGACCTCTCCATAATAACATGAATAGCTGATATACACTATAGTACTAAAAAAACCACCATGAGTTTCCATGTCAAGAAAAGGACATTTAAAAACCTGCAGGGTACTAAGAGACTGCAAAAGATGAGAAATTTAAATCAACTAGAAGAGGAGAATGTATAATTCCAAGTGTAAACAAATGAAGCTCAGATTATATATACATTTATAGCAAGAATTTCAGGGCGAAGAGAACAGATTGTAATTAGACCTCAAGGACAACCATCATGCAGGGTATCTTATATCTAAAGGTCACTCACCGCTAGGGTTGCCAACTTTCTATTGGCACAAAACTGAACACCCTAGCCCTGCCCCTTCTCCGAGCCCCCCCTTCCCTGAGGCCCCACCCCCACTCACTACAGTCTCCCTCCCTCAGTGGCTCACTCTAACCTCCCCTCACTTTCACTGGGCTGGAGCAGGAGTGCGGGGGGGTGAGGGCTCTAAATGGGGGTGCAGGCTCTGGAGTGGGGCCAGAAATTAGGGGTTCAGGGTGCGGGAGACGGCTCCAGGCTGAGGCAGGGAGTTTGGGTGTAGGAGGGGGTGAGGGTTCCCACTGGGGGTGCGGGATGAGGTGTTTGGGGTGCAGGACGGGGCTCCAGGATGGGGGGTGGGGCCAAGGGATTCAGAATGCAGGAGGGGGCTGCAGGCTGAGGCAGGGGGTTGGTGTGTGGGAGGGGTGAGGGCTCTGGGCTGGGGCTGCTGGCTCTGGGTGCAGGAGGGAGCTCCAGGCTGGGGCCAAGGGATTCGGACTGCAAGAGAGGGCTGCGGGTTGAGGCAGGGGTGCAGGAGGAGGTGAGGGCTCTGGGGTGGGGCTAGGGATGTGGGTTTTAGGGTGTGGGAGTGGGCTCTGCGCTGGGGCAGAGGGTTGAGGTGCAGGAGGGAGTGAGGGCTCTGGGCTGGGCCCGGGGATGAGGGGTTTCGAGTACAGAAGGGGGCTCCAGGCTTGGGGGGACTCAGGGCTGGGGCAGGAGGTTGGGATGCAGAAGGGGGTACAGGCTCTGGGCTGGGGGCTTTGGGGTGGGGCCAGGGATGAGGGGTTTGGGCTGCAGGAGAGGGCTCCGGGTTTGGGGGGGCTCAGGGCTGGAGGGTTGGAGCACCGGCTTACCTTGGGCAGCTCCCAGTCTGCATCACCACGGTGCTACCTGTCCTGGCTCCGTGCTGCACCCCGGAAGCAGCCAGTAGGTCTGGCTCCTAGGCAGAGGGGAGGGGGCAGGAGACTCCACGGCACGCACTGCTCTCACCCGCAAGCCCCCCCCAGTTCCCACTGGCTGGGAACAAAGCCAGTGCTTCAGGCAGGGGCAGCATGCAGAGCCCCGTGGCTCCCCCCACTAGGAGCTGGACCTGCTGTCCGCTTCCAGGGCACAGCAGGGTGCCCCAGGACAGGTAAAGTTTTAACGGCCCGACTGGCGGTGCCGCTAGGGTCCCTTTTAGACCAGGTGTTCCGGACAAAAACCGGAGACCTGGTCACTCTACTCACTACACAAGTGCAAAATCAAATTGTAGTTAAAAACATTCATTTAAAAAAATTATTATAAACCTAGAAGAACGTAAACAATCACAAAACAGTCAAATAAACAAAACACAAATGTAGATATTAAAGAGACATTACAATTTTAAAGATGTTAAATTGCGATGACAGCAATTTTGAATATATGGAAGCTAGTGATTAAGCTATACCGATAAATTAATATTTATGCAGCGACAGAACCTACCTACCTACAAGATAGAAAACTGTAAAAAAAATTATGTCTTCCTTTTTATATACAGACTGAATAGAGAGAACTGAAAATTGTGAGCTATGTTAAAAAGCATAAAGGCAATAACATCGGCCTCAGAGCATACATATAATTGTGTTGTGCATACAGAATTACAGTCTTGTTCAAGCAGTGAACTGGACAGGCCTTCAGGCAGCACATGTTTTGTACGTATACACATAAATTGAAAACTATTTATTTTAATTTGTTTTCTCTCTTTTGTTATTGATGGTAAACAAACACAAATGTAGGCACTGTGTTGGCAAAGATCTTTCTCTGGTATATAAGAAAGGCCTGAAAAGTTGAAAACTAAACTCTGCTTTTTTCCCGTCCCTTTAAAAATATGAGACGTATTAAGGTTCTCTTCCCGTTTTTTGTTAGAGGAATTCTTAAATGTTTAAGACTTGGGCATTGGCAGCTATCTCAGCCCTCACAGGAGCAGAAGTATTGAATTCTAAAAGGACACTGTCAACTTCATGTTGTCAATGTAAGTAGTTTCAGGTATTATACGTGCCCCCATATCCTCCTGCAAACTTTTGTGATTTTACACTCAGATTTTCCTACCTACTTAAAAAGTCTCACTCTTCCATATTGCTGTGTGAACGATCCATGCAAATGACATGGGAAACAGATTATACACAAAGTACTATCCAATATATATAAAAACCATAGTGAAAATATATTCTCTATTTCAAACTCAAATGTTATAGACGCATGTTGAAGTATGGAAATGTACAGTGAATACACCCGAACAACTATAATTCTTCCCTGTAGTGACACAATGCAACAGCCATATGATTAATGCATTTCAGTATTTGTGGTCCCAAATGAGATTAAGCTGATTTTTAAAGACATAGATTACCAGCCCTCAACCCCCATCACATCACTAAAAAGAATCACAGAACTGGAAGGGACCTTGAGAGGTCATCTAGTCCAGTCCCCTGCACTCAAGGCAGGACTAAGTATTATCTAGACCATCCCTGACAGTTGTTTGTCCAACCTGCTCTTAAGTCCCCAATGATGGAGATTCCACAACCTCCCTAGGCAATTTATTCCAGTGCTTAACCACTTTGACAGGAGGTTTTTCCTAATGTCCAACCTAAACTGCCCTTGCTGAAATTTAAGCCCCTGCTTCTTGTCCTATCCTCAGAGGTTAAGAACAATTTTTCTCCCTCCTCCTTGTAACAACCTTTTATGTACTTGAAAACTTATCACATCCCCTCAGTCTTCTCTTCTCCAGACTAATAAACCCAATTTTTTCAATCTTCCCTCATACGTCATGTTTTCTAGACCTTTAATCATTTTTGTTACTCTTCTCTGGACTTCCTCCAGTTTGTCCACATCTTTCCTAAAATGTGGCACCCAGAACTGGACACAGTACTCCAGTTGAGGCCTAATCAGCGCGGAGTAGAGCGGAAGAATTACTTCGCATGTCTTCCTTACAATTCTCCTGATAATACATCCTAGAATGATGTTTTCTTTTTTTGCAACAGCATTACACTGTTAACTCATATTTAGCTTGTGATCCACTACGACGCCCAGATCCCTTTCTGCAGTACTCCTAGGCAGTCATTTCCTAGGCAGTCATTTCCCATTTTGTATGTGTGCAACTGATTGTTCCTTCCTAAATGGAGTGCTTTGCATTTGTCCTTATTGACTTTCATCCTATTTACTTCAGACTATTTCTCCAGTTTGTCCAGATCATTTTGAATTTTAATCCTATCCTCCCAAGCACTTGCAACCCCTCCCAGCTTGGTATCATCCGCAAACTTTATAAGTGTAGTCTCTATGCCATTATCTAAATCATTGATGAAGATATTGAACAGAACTGGACCCAGAACCGATCCCTGGATGACCCCACTCGTTATGCCCTTCCAGCATGATTGTGAACCACTGATAACTACTTTCTGGGAACGAGTTTCCAACCAGTTATGCACCCACCTTATAGTAGCTCCATTTAAGTTGTACTTCCCTAGTTTGTTTATGAGAAGGTCATGCGAGACCATATCAAAAGCCTTACTAAAGTCAAGATATACCACATCATCTGCTTCCCCGCATCCACAAGGCTTGTTACCCTGTCAAAGAAAGCTATCAGGTTGGTTTGACACGATTTGTTCTTGAAAATCCATGGTGACTGTTATTTATCACCTTATTATCTTCTAGGTGTTTGCAAATTGATTGCTTATTTATTTGCTCCATTATCTTTCCGGTTATAGAAGTTAAGCTGACTGGTCTGTTGTCCAGGTGTCCTTATTTCCCTTTTTATAGAAGGGCACTATATTTCTCCTTTTCCAGTATTCTGAAATGTCCCCCATCTTCCATGACTTTTCAAAGATAATTGCTAATGGCTCAGATATCTCCTCAGTCAGCTCCTTAATTATTCTAGGCTGCATTTCATGAGGCCCTGGTGATTTGAAGACATCTAACTTGTCTAAGTAATTTTTAACTTGTTCTTTCCCTATTTTAGACTCTGATCCTACCTCATTTTCACTAGCATTCACTATGTTAGACGTCCAATCGCCACCAACCTTCTTGGTGAAAACCAAAACAAAGAAGTCATTAAGCACCTCTGCCATTTCCACATATGGTAGCATTGGGGTTGTTTGGGTGCCTTAACTATATATTTCAGTAACATGTTTGACAGGTTTCAGAGTCGTAGCCGTGTTAGTCTGTAACAGCAAAAACAATGAGGAGTCCTTGTGACACCTCAGAGACTCACAAATTTATTTGGAAATAAGCTTTTGTGGGCTAGAGCCCACTTCATCGGAAATTCATGTTTGAACTTCCTTTAAATTAAATCCTAACTCTGCATTTCATGCATACATAATACTTGGGATAGAGCTAACTGCTACATCCCTGTAAGATATTTTACTAAATTTCTGATATATATTCTCAACTCTTAACTCTATCTTAACAATTTTTTTTGTATTAAAAACGTCATACGCGAATAGCAAACAAGAAGCCCAATGAAAATATTACCATACAATGTAATGATCTGATTATATGAAGTATTAATTTTTTTATATTAATTTTTATGGCAATATTCACCAGTATACTGTATAGCTGTTTTATGTCACTCTGGAGCAGCACAAAGCAGCAGAACATACTTGCCAGATCGCTGGCATTTACAACTACTTTGCATTGCCACAGTGCAAACCAGCTGCACTGCAGATCCCAGTTTCTCCTTAGCTCCTGTCCTCCAAAAATCCCCCAACTCTTGCACCTCCCTACATTTCACAGCACATACCATCCAACTTCTCCCTCCTCCTTGTATCTCACACTCCCTTGCACACATGCAACACACCAGTTCCCCCCGCTTCCTGTTCCACTCACCCTTCCACATATACACCTTGTTTCCCCCTCCTACCATCTGCTGAGGAGATCTGGTGCAACAGGTAGCCTTTCAAAATACATATATAGGATTAAGTTTTGTTTATTTTTCTGCCATTAGTTTTTGAAACTGAAAGTTTAGATATCAGCGGAGGCTGGTATATAAAAATCTCCTCCTCCAGAAAAATTTCAAAACTGGTGCCACCTCCAATGATTCTCAGCTGGACTGAGATCATAGCTGCCCTCAGGTAAAATGCCTTCTTTCAAAACGGCCACAGCCTCACAATATTTTCAGGGAGAGTTAAGCAAGTAGTCTGTGTCCTCTGTCCTACTAAGAACAACTGGAAATGGCAGCTACCATGAAAGAGGGCAGTTCTAGGTGGAATTATTTTAAGTAGAACATAGCCAGGAATAAAACAGGAAGCCGGGGGATAGAATGAAGAATGGGGAGAGCACAGAAATTAGGAGAGAAAGCGAGGCAAAGGAAAAACATACACATAGAAAAATAAAAGAAAACTCTGAAAGAGAGGACAGACAAGAGAAGAACAATGAACAAGGTAGGCCACAGATCAGGGAAAAATAAAAAAGAGAAAGCGGGAACTACATATACAGGGTAGAAAATATAGGAAAGAAAGGGGTAGCAACTTAAAAAAACAAGAAAGGAGAATCACAGAGGCAGATACTTCTCACCCACCCCCCCCCCCCACACACACACACACACATACACATACAGTCAACCTGTAGAATTTGATGCCCGGGGATGCTGTGAAGACCAAAAGTAAAACTGGATTGAAAAAAGAATTAGGTAAGTTCCTGGAGGATAGATCCATAAATAGCTATTAGCCAAGATGGTCAAGGACACAACCCCATGGTCCAAGGTGTCCCTAAACCTCTGACTGCCAGAAGCTGGGACTGGACGATAGGGATTGGATCACTCAATGCTTGCCCTGTTCTGTTCATTGACTCTAAAGTATCTGGCACTAGCCACCGTCAGAGACAGAATACTGAGCTAGACAGCCCATTGGTGTGACCCAGCATGACCATTCTTATGTTCTTAAGAATTAGAATTATGTTCTACAGGTTAAAATTTTAAAACTAAACATTTAAAATTAAATTTGAAAGTGACAACCTATATTAAGGCATAACTTACTATAATCATTAAATACAAAAAAATATTAAGCAGTATATGTTTGCTACCAAATTTTAAAGAAAATCAGGCCACTGAACTGGTGGAAATTCCTGGCTAGGCACCTGGAACCAGAGTTGGAGTTCTAAACCAGCTTTTTACAGCAATAGCCTCCTCTGCAGGTGCGGAGAGACTATTTTCTTTTCAGCTTATTCAGCTAGTTCAATTCAATGACTAGTTCAAACTAGGTTTCAGAGTAGGAGCCGTTTTAGTCTGTAATTGCAAAAAGAAAAGGAGTACTTGTGGCACCTTTTTTCTTTTTTCGAAGTCCTCCTTTAGTTCAAAGTAAAGAACCCAAATGGGGGATGAAAAAGCAGAAGAGCTCGTTTTCCTCTTCCAATCTATGAATGAAAACTGGATCTGAGAAGATGAGTTCTACTACTTCTAAAATTTTGAAGGGCATGGTGACTAGAAACAATCAGTTTAATTCATCAACTGCAGATACTACTACTTTTGTTAGTTTTAAATGCCAAATGGCTGATACAAATTTTCATCCAAGGAGGCTGACACAAATCTCAAGTAAAAAATTAAGCATTGCTTAGTAAATAAGAGCTGCATCATTCACCATCTTCTAACATAATAAAAGATGGAAAAATTAAGAATCTGAATAATGTAAGTTAAGCTAAGTAGATGCTTAAATAAATTTATATAGATATAGTGTAGCCTCCTGGTTAGTAAAAAGTAGTACCAAAATTTGCATGAAGGCTAAATGTAGTTGTAAATAATAGGTTTTAATGGCTATCAGCTAATATGTATAAATCGCTCTTTAGGAAAATAACTAAAAGGTACCAGTGCAAAATACAATTAAAAACAATTAATTTAAGGTTGCCTACTTGCTGACTTAAATCGTTTTCCATTAAATCAATCCACCCTGCCCATCCTACTCTAAATCAGACAGACAACCACTCATAACATCAGGGAGATGTTGAAGCAGCAGAACTCTTACAGCAGTGGTGGGCAACCTGCGGTCCGCAGGCAGCCTGTCAGGGTAATCCGCTGACGGGCCACCAGACAGTTTGTTTACAACAAACTGGCCACTGCTTCCCGCAGCTCCCATTGCCGGGAACGGTGAACCACTGTCTGGAAATGTAAACAAACTGTCCGGTGGCTGGCCAGCAGATTACCCTGACGGGCCGCAGGTTGCCCACCACTGTCTTACAGGAATCAATGTTGTAATGAGCTGCATGGTCAGGAACTTTTATGGAAGCACAACACACCTGGCACATGTCTCAGGATCTGCTTGGAACATCCACAAGTTTAAAGACACCAAACCCACTTCTTGTTAAACAGAGTGAAAATCAAACACCCCACAAAAAGTTGGAAGAAAACTTCTTGAGTGGGAACTTTCCTATACAGGAAATTATTTGGTCTCAAGTTCAACACTAGCAGAAGTGACAAAGGGACATCCATAATAATATTAAAGCTATTTTATCTTGTCTCCTTAATTCTATTTGAATAATTTACTCATGTAACCAAGAAGGGCTGTTACTGTAGAGACTGTGCAGAATCATGATCAGGTATATGGAAAGAAGGTGGCCCATCAAAATACTTCTATCTTAAAAAGATCCACAACATGAAGAAGTTTGAGAGTCACTGCTATAATGTGATTTCCCCAATACCATTTTCTACTATAAGAAATGTATCTCAAGATTAAATCATAATACTCATTATATACAAGAGAAAGGTTGTAGTAACTGCTTGATTTGGTTCATAACACGATAAAACTGAGTAGAATTGGATTTACGTAACTAATCTTCAGCATTAATAATAGACTGGTTTGTGTAATGGGAAAGACCTATCTTCAGTAGTATAACTCAGACAAATTTCAGGACAAAAGAAAAAACAGTGTTATTTTAGATAAGACCAAATAATGGCAAATTCTGAAAGTTGCATGCACAAAAAATTAATGACAGGTTTCAGAGTAGCAGCCGTGTTAGTCTGTATCTGCAAAAAGGAGGACTTGTGGCACCTCAGAGACTAACAAATTTATTTGAGCATAAGCTTTCGTGAGCTATAGCTCACTTCATCGGATGCATTCAGTAAATGCTCACGAAACCTTATCTCAAATAAATTTGTTAATCTCTAAAGTGCCACAAGTCCTCCTTTTCTTTTTACAAAAAACTAAGGCAGCTTTCTAATTTTGGAAACCTCTTTAAGCTAGAATTCTTACCAATTATAGAGTGCTTTTCATCTTCAAAGTGCTTTACAATTACAAACATTAACGTGAAAGTTTAGACATTATCTTTTACTCTCACCTTAGTTTTTGCTTTTTAAAGTTATTGTTTTCGTTTATTATGTCAGTTTTATTAAGGGGGAGGGGGTCTCTCTTGCCATTTTACTTTTATGTTTCTTCTTCTTTCCTGGTTATTGTCACCTACTCAGAGCCAGGCTCTACAAAGCTCACAGTCACAAGCAACCCCTGGAGAGGGATCTATTAATGTAAAAAGAACAAGGAGTACTTGTGGCACCTTAGAGACTAACAAATTTATTAGCGCATATGCTTTCATAGGCTAAAACCCACTTCATCCTATCTTCATAAATGATCTGGAGGATGGTGTGGATTGCACTCTCAGCAAATTTGCGGATGATACTAAACTGGGAGGAGTGGTAGATACGCTGGAGGGCAGGGATAGGATACAGAGGGACCTAGACAAATTGGAGGATTGGGCCAAAAGAAATCTGATGAGGTTCAATAAGGATAAGTGCAGGGTCCTGCACTTAGGACGGAAGAACCCAATGCACAGCTACAGACTAGGGACCGAATGGCTAGGCAGCAGTTCTGCAGAAAAGGACCTAGGGGTGACAGTGGACGAGAAGCTGGATATGAGTCAGCAGTGTGCCCTTGTTGCCAAGAAGGCCAATGGCATTTTGGGATGTGTAAGTAGGGGCATAGCGAGCAGATCGAGGGACGTGATCGTCCCCCTCTATTCGACATTGGTGAGGCCTCATCTGGAGTACTGTGTCCAGTTTTGGGCCCCACACTACAAGAAGGATGTGGATAAATTGGAAAGAGTCCAGCGAAGGGCAACAAAAATGATTAGGGGTCTGGAATACATGACTTATGAGGAGAGGCTGAGGGAACTGGGATTGTTTAGTCTGCAGAAGAGAAGAATGAGGGGGGATTTGATAGCTGCTTTCAACTACCTGAGAGGTGGTTCCAGAGAGGATGGTTCTAGACTATTCTCAGTGGTAGAAGAGGACAGGACAAGGAGTAATGGTCTCAAGTTGCAGTGGGGGAGGTTTAGGTTGGACATTAGGAAAAACTTTTTCACTAGGAGGGTGGTGAAACACTGGAATGCGTTACCTAGGGAGGTGGTAGAATCTCCTTCCTTAGAAGTTTTTAAGGTCAGGCTTGACAAAGCCCTGGCTGGGATGATTTAATTGGGGATTGTTCCTGCTTTTGAGCAGGGGGTTGAACTAGATGACCTCCTGAGGTCCCTTCCAACCCCGATATTCTATGATTCTTTTTGCTGATACAGACTAACACGGCTACCGCTCTGAAACCTACTAATGTAAAGAACCTATTTTCATTTTTTAAAAATTGCTAGCCTGGCCCCTTACAAAGAATACCTACCTTATGTTTTCACGGCTATGTAAATTGATTGCTAGTTTTTAAAAGAAACAAGCAGCAGGGCTCCACTTCTCCCACAGTTGCACTAACACACTTTTTATATAAAAGTGAGTCAGTTATCCCAACAAATCCACCCCACAATCTTCTGGAAGGTTCTGCACATAGAGACGTGATAATGGTGGACAGGAAACGATTTAATTTGGCCACAATAGATACAGCAAAATGTTTTACAGGCCTCTCCAAAACTACAAAGGCTGGCTCTAGACAAGTAAGATCATTAACTTCCAAATTTAATGATAACCACTGAATGACTAGGAGAGGTGTAGCAGGATTCTGCCTACAACAGTTGCAAAACAAGTACTCTGTATTTTCAGTATTTTAATTTTTTCATATTATTGGTTTGAAAGGAAATGTGTTCAATATCCACAAACAGGTCACTGGAACAGTATTTACCACACTAAATGTGAGAAAACAGGTTGAGATTAAAATAGTTAGGTGTTAGTGATATACAACCCAGAGAAACCAACTAAGTACCATGAAATCCTTTTCAGGCTTTGTCCACACTACACAGCTTTTAGCAACACAGCCGTGTCACTACGAGTCAGGCAGCGTAGCCGCTGTTTGTCGGCACTCCTAGCAACAAATTTCCTCCACCCACACTGAACAGCGTTCGCATTGTAGACAGAAGAGCGCTCCTGCTGACAACACGCTGTTCACACTGACACTTGCCGCAGCAAAACTTTTGTCTTTCCAGTGGGGCAGGGCAGGTTTAGCACCTCTGAATGACAAGTTTTGTTGCTCAATTGCCAGTGTAGACATAGCCTTAGTGATATTTTTTTCCCGTAACAGAAAATTAAACATTAAGTGTACTGGAAAAATTTGGGATTTTTGTTCTACTTAATTGTAAGTACAGTTTTACTGTGTTAAAGGTTCAGTAAAAGGAGGTTTCACTGCACACAGAATGTTACTAGGATTGCCTCATCCTCCAGGAAGGTCTAGTCCTCATGCATTACTAGATATGTATTATATCCCTTCAAGAGTATTTGATAGAAGGCCAAACCAGCTGTCTTCAGTACCTAAGTTATAAAAACTAGCAAAACCCCTGAAGTTGGTTTCAAGTGTTTGATAGGTTTCTAGTTTAAAAATGCATCAATTTATTTTGTAACAAATTTTGCAGACCATCTGAGAATTCTGAAGGACATGAAGCTGCCTGTAAATATTTTATGATATGCCCATCTGTTTGCTAGTTATTGTGCTGTTTGGAATATGATTACAAGACAGGGGAGGGGTTACTATCTATGCAGGAAGGGAGACAATTAGTTAATAGCAACTGCTGTGAAGTCTATCCCTGACCCCCGGTTGGCCACATAAATTGGTTTAAGCAGATTCAAGAGACAATGGGGAAACAAATAATTTTGGAACTAATCAAAAGATAACCCCTAAAGAACAGGGGAGAGAGAGAGAGAGAGAGAAGCAGCAACTGCAGGGAAGGAGGCCAGACAAAGACAACAGGCCAGTTACCTGAAGGGGTGCACTCAGATGTGAGAAGAAGTCAAAGGTGCAGCAAGCCCTGACCAGTGACAAGAGTAACCAAGAACAGGCCTTTGTAATGTTTGCCGAATAAGAAAGACAGCCATTGGAGTTTATAAAAAGTCACTACACTCTGTATGCACAACTCATAAGTTTGTTTTGTTTTTTTAAAGATGCAAGACTTATAAATATATTCCATTCTTAACTCTTGGAATATTTACCATTTTTAGTCTGGTACCCACATGAATCCTTAGGAGTATGCACGTACAACATTTTCTGTTTTCTCCAGAGAGTTGGTACACAGTCACAGTATACAACATAGCAGCTGTAAGTGTTATCACACCACATGCTGTAAATGTATACCAAGTATGCACATGTTTCTAGGCTCATAAGCTCTTTGAAGCAGGGACCATTTATTTCAAAATGTGTGTACAATGCCTAGCAAAACAGGGTATTACACAGCTAAGTTTGACATGCTTAAATGTAGCACTTAAGCTTTGTATTTTAAAAAATAATTACGCTGATCAGTACCGTTCATGAAAAACTACAATTTTTTTTAAATTATGGGCCCCATATTGCTACATTTACTCAAACTGAGTAGTATTTACTCATGTGTAGACCCATTGACAAATGCTAAAGGTTACAGAATCAAGCCTAAGGACCTGAGATCCTGCAATGAGCGCTCTCTGTGCAGACAGATCCCTGTACCAATATAGAGGTCATTGCTGGACTGGGGCTCCAATCCTGCAAACACTTATGCACATGCTTTATCACACTGAAGTCAAACAGGACTACTAATGTGCTTAAAGATAAGCTTGTGCATAAGTATTTGCACTATCAGACCCTAAATTGGTAAAATTCATCTTTCTGTCCTTCCCAAAGCAGGCACGGCTCTATGAACAAAAAAGGGAATTCCTATGTGCTCTCAACAGAGCATCGAGGCTCAGCAGTCTGTTTCTCTGTTGAATCTCCTGTAATACAAACAATTCCAGATAATTACATCATGAATTTTTAAGTAAATAAAGACAAAAGGCAGAAGTATTTTTGCATGGAGGTTATGATGTATAATAACTGCCCTCTAACAGTGAAGCAAGATGATGCCATTGAACTTCAGTTTACATTCTTGGATCTCTGTCAAGATACTAATTCAGTAGTTTTAGTACAGTTAAGCGGCAACCCCAAATGCTCAGCAGACAGGAAAGAAAATTGCTAGGAGTCTCTGGCTCACACATTTTGGGCATCATTCTTATGATGATTTTTCAAAATGAGGAGTGCAATGATTTTTTTGGTGCACGTAAATTAAAAATTCATGTAAATAACGCAAGGGCTCTAAAGTAAAGCTATACAAATCAAGATATTAATAATAAAGCTAAGACTCCCTCTTTAATTCACTCTATTACATTTAGGTTTTCCAGGTAGCTTATATATTGCACCACCAGTATTTTAACGTCTAAACACAAAAAATTATATTCAGCCTTATTACAAATGACATTGTTTCTGTGCGTTTAAGACAGGCTTTTTATGTTGTTTGAACAGAGTTTATAGAGGTTAAATGTAAGACAACAGTGAAGCATAATTTTCCCCAGGAAATTAACTACCAAAGTCATCTTCCCTTTTCAAATTTAAGAATAGCAAAATCACATCATTAATATATCGAGAACCTACTACCCTATTTACAGATAAGCCACTCTTAAAAAGCAAAGGCATACATCAAACACTTATCTTTAATTAATGATCAAATTATCTGAACCCCAATTAAAAAATGGTTTCCAAACTAGATTAATTATAGAAATCAAGTAACACTAGGCTTCACACATTGAAATGTATGTTTTATTCCAGCCTAAAACATTAACATTCAATGTTAAATCAACATTCAACATACCAATCTTTATTAAACTTATACATTGAAGCCATCAGGCCACTACCAAATGAATTCTCTCTTCCAATAAAGTTATCAGACTAATACACCACTGATAACTGAACTAGTCCTACAGTCAATCTGTTAAAGATCAGCTGTTTGAAATAAACTGGCAGATCAAACACACAATCTACATTTTATCAAATTTTGCCCTACTCTCCACCCCAAATATTGTACTGGGGGAGGGATGATAGGATAGCATATGTATGCAGAATTGTTGTAGCCCTGTTGGTCCCAGATATTAGAAAGACACACAAGGTGGGTGAGGTAATATCTTTTATTGGACCAACTTCTGTTGGTAAGAGAAGCTTTCAAGCTTAAACAGAGCTGAAGTTGGTCTAATAAAAGACATTACCTCACCCTCCTTGTGTCTCAGGATAATGATGATTAACATAAGTAAACAATGCAAAACATGCACTGCTCAAAACATGATGTTAAAATTACAAACTTGACCAAACCAGCTAGTAAAGTGATTTTAACAATCAAGAGTTGCCTGAGGTTAATTTGTAATCTGATTTACTCATGTCTCCAGGCCGTCAGGCCTACTGACACTTGGGTTTATAACTAAAATATTTCTCAAAAATAGTGATGTTGATCATAGCTAAGTTGCAAGGGTTTACAGCAAGAAAAAAGGGGGCACTAAAACACATGTAAACAGAGACAGATACGTATGTATGTATTTTAAAACTGAACAACCTCTGTGATCAGGCTTCTCAGGAGTTAAAAAGGAAATGAGTCCTAAGGCAGTACTTGTAAAATGCTCTACATTTCACTCCATCATAGTAAGATCTGCCTCTAAACTGTGTATACATTAATATCTAAATGGCATTTATTAAATGTAAACCTTTTCAAACTTGCTTCTAGTCACAGATTTAGACAGATATGTTTATTAAACGACCCAGCATCTCCATACCAAAGGTATTTGATGAAGTTGGTTTATTTATTAAGCACTGCCTACGTACACAACATTACAAAACACGGAAGAGATACTGGGCCTGCCCCCGACAACTTAGCTAGAACCGGTTCCAAGAGATGCCCAAGGCCTGCTGCACAGGAGGTGAAAGATGCTTTGTACCGGATTGGGCTCGGGTGAAGGGCCTACCCCCCAGGGCTGCAAGCGTGCGGGGGGCCCCCCCAAGGTAACTCCCACTTGTGATGCGGAAACTTTGGAAGGAGGCAAGAGCCAAGTCTCAAGATCTGAAACACCAGGGAGCTCGCCGGCCCAAGAAACCGTTTCAAAGCAGGGACAGACGCGTGTCAGGGCCGGGTCCTCCGCAGCCAGCCCCGTCTGAAAATAGCGACACAAGACTGTTGCCCAGCCGAGGACCTCACTCTAAGGGTGGGGGGGGCGGATCATCCGCCCAACCAGAGCCGCCTTGCCTGCTCACAGGGACCCTGCCCAGGCCTGGCCTCCAGCTCCTCAGCCACGGGAGCAGCTCGCAGCCAGCTCTTCGCCCGGCAGCGCTAGGCCTCGCTGCGGCTTCCCAGGCCGCGATGGAAGGAGCGGACTAGGCGGCCCCGGGAGGGGCCCTTGGGGGAGGCCCAGGAGCGTTACAAGGAGGCGCGACCTCGCTGCACTGAGGGGCCCAGGCGGGGAGAGTTGTGACCCCGCCCGGGGCCCAGCCAGACGGATGGTCCCTTCCCCGTACGGAGGGGTCTCCTCAGCCCACCCCCGCTCTCCAGGAGGCCCAGCCGGGCGGGAAGGCCGTTATACCCCGGCGGGGGGTCCCGGCCGGGCGAGGGGGCGGCCGCACTTACTCTCATTTAACACCTCCAGCAGCTCGGCGCAGCTCTCACACATTGTTCATTAACAGCAGCAGCCGCCGCCGCCGCCTCCTCCCGACCATTGATTGATCCACTCGGTGCTGATTGATGATTGATGGGGGGCCGGGCGGGGGGAGAGGGGCCGGCCTGGGATCCGGGCGGGGGGAGGGGGCGGCTGATCAATGCAAATGAGCCTGTGGCGGCGGCGGCGGCGGCGGCGGGGAGGAGAAGCCGAGTCACTCACTGGCTCCCAGGGACTCCACGCGCCGCCATTTTGCTGTGGGGGAAGGAGGAGGGGGGCAGGGCGCTCGGGCTCAGCTCGGCTATTTCCGAGCAGGCAGGGGACGGAGGCAGCCGAGTCCCGCCGCCCTCGCCCCTCCCTCCGGGGCCGGCCCTCTACCCCTCCCACCCCGGACGGAGCGCGCGGGGGGGGGGCGGAAGTCGGGGCCGGAAGCGTAAAATGGCGTCGGCTGCAGCTGCTCCTGGCTCAGGCTGCCCCTCCCCCACCCGACTACCAGGGCAGGGGAGGGCTCCCCACAACCCCCCCCACACCCGAATGCCAGTGCACGCGGGGGGGCTCCCCTCAACTCCCTCTCCCCCACCCGCGTGCCCTCCATGGCTTCATTGAAGAGCGAGCTGCTCTGCCAAACGCACCGGCTGCCTGGAGCCATTTAATTTCACGATTCTTACTCCTGTCATCAGTGAGAAATCTAACATTTTTAGAAAAAAGTCAGTCTTGGGAACAATATTTTATTTCTTTAACACTTCAAAAAAATTTTTTTAAAAGCAACCTAAAGTGTACACGGGAATCTAGTACTGACATCTTGCCTTTGCAGCTACCCATGTGCAGTCACTTGCCCTAATCACATATTCAGCCTAAGTCTCTCAACCCACGCGTTCATTTAAAACATGACTTTTCAGATAAACCTTGCAGTTTTCAGTACCTGAAGAGGGCACCTATAGCCTGAACGTACCTTTACCAAAACATACGTCTATTGCAGGTATCACATGGTCTCCTTGGACTGCTCTTTCCCAAAACCCAGTATTTTCTACATTTTAAAAACTGCTTTTTCGTTCATGTTGTTCCACCCCATGGTAAAGTAGTGTATTGTTCTACATAGATTTACATAACCGATATTCACAGGCTATGTGCCAAAGAATAGATGCAATGCAAAAGTTGGGATTTTGTGGGCCCCACTCTGCTTGTTGACATATATGACCATCGCCATGTTGTTGGAGAGCAGTTGGACAGAGCAGGAGTAGAGGAGTTGCAGGCCAGGCAAATGGTGTGGAGTTTAAGGACATTGATGGGCATTCTCACTTCCCTAAGCAATCAGAGGCCCTGGGCCATGTGGCTTTCCACATGCACTCTCCAAAATGCCTAAATCAGTGAGCTTTGACTGGAGAGCTTGGAGAAAATCTCTGCTTGGTTACCCCACAAGTGTGCATTTGTCTCTTCATATTGAGGGAGAGGTGGACCGGATATTAAACCCATATACTGGCCAGATTTGACAAGGGCCAGACGGTACTGCTCAGGGGTCCTAGGCTGGGAAGCTGGTGATTAGAGAGTTTGCGTGTAACTGCATGTGGGTGTATCCCCACTTGTGTGAATGTTGGTGAAAGTGCAGACTGGAAGGCTTTGCAGCTTGTCACAGAAGTAGCGTGAGAGGGAGCCCAAGCTATTGGATCAGGAGGGCTCAGTGGTACCTCAGTTCCAGGTGGCACCCTGCAGGGAACCCATCACATGCGGTTCTCTGTGAAGGAGTCAAAAGTTTTGTCTAGAGGAACGGTGGGTGAACATAGAAGCGGTAGAGGTGGTAGACTGCCGCAGATGGCGGTGAGGTTGCTCAGGTTAGCATTGGGGGTAAGATTGGTATGTTTTTTGGGGGTGGGGCAGAAGGAGGATTGGTTTTGCCTACAAGTTGGGCAGGGGTGTAGAGGCCCAGGGATCAGAGGGTGGCTCTGGAGTCTTTTAGGGAGTGAAGGGACTTATCAGTCTTGTCACTGAGAAGTTTGTGGTTATCGAAGGGAAGGTCTTCAAAGGGAGTCCGGACCTTCTTAGGGAAGCCACTGGATTGTAGCTATGAGTCGCAATGGAGCACCACCCCAGAGGCCAGCGATCAGGAGGTGGTAGCTGTGGCGTCCTCTGCAGCTTGAAATGAGACATCCATGAGCGACTGAAAGTCCTGTTGTTTCTCCAGGGGAAGGAAGTCGAGGAACTCTGAGCTTGGTATATGAACGGGAATCATACTTGGCCAGGATAGCTTGGTAACTGATGATACGGAATTGGAGGCCCACAGAAGAGTGAACCTTACATCCGATAAGGTCAAGTTTTTTGGCTGCCTGGTCGGGGGGATGGAGTGAAGGTGTTGTTAGGGGACACGCTCCATGGCCACCAGGGAATTCAGAAGCAGGTGTTGAAAGAGAAAGTCCATATCCTTGGGCAGCACAGAGTAGTGGCATTCAGCCCGCTTAGGAGTAGATGCAGGAAGCCACTGTATGCCAGACTGCCTGTGGAGGCTGAAGGATGGCATTAGGAATGGGTAAGGTAGTATGAGGAGGACCTGGAAGCTGAAGACTATCCAGGAACTGGTCCTGTGGGTCCTGGACATCCTCCATGGGAAGGTTGAGGACAGTGGCTACATGATGAAGAAGGGCCTGATATTGAGCATGGTCGGCTGGAGGCAAGAGAGAGGGAGGGATGAGTGCGTAGTTGGGTGAGGAAGAGGCACCAGTAGAGACCTACAGGGCCTACAGTTCCGGCAACGCCTGTGGCATGAGCAGATCGGGCGGAGCAAGGATGTCCGAATGAGCACTGTAGGCGGTGGATGGAGAGCGTTGACGGGTAGGCAAATCATGGGTTGGCAAATTGCCTGGAAGCTGGTGGGTAGGGCTGCCATCTGGGGTGGCAATGGGCTGGCGAGAAGGCAGGATCCGCATCAAAGAGTCAGTCCGAGTCTGATTCCGGCAGAGGCGGAACCGTTGTAGCAGCAGGAGGCAATGGAAGGTGGTCCATCAATAGGAAAGGCTCCTCAGCTGGGGACAGAGGACCAACAGTAGCCGCCAGTGCGGGCCGCGGTGTGGAGCCAGCAAATGGGAGCATCAGCTCAGCCATAGCAGTCAAGGGGGACAGGTGTTCTGGTGTGCACAGAACTGAGTGGGAGAGACCGGATAGTCCCAGTGAAGTGAACAGCAGCGGAGGCAAGGGCTGGGGAGCAGTCACCAGGGCCGACGTTGATGTTGTCGGAGCACGGTGCCTGGACTTATGCTTCAAGCGAGACTTCAGGCACGGCTCAGGGAGGAAACGCTGCACTTGTGGGCGGACTCCATTGGGGGAGCCACCCTTGTGCCCATGTGTACTTCTTATGCACACGATGCTGTTTGGGCAGATGCGGCGGTGCTGCCAGTGCCAGGCAGGACGGGATGGGAGCTGGACTGGCTGCTGGGGTGGAGCAGTGGTCCGACGGATCCATTGGTGCCTGATTCTGTGGCGCACAAGGGCACATTGTTTCTTGCATCAGGAACTTACCGCAGCGAAGCTCATGAGCTTCCTGGGTTCGGAGCGGGAAGGAGCTGCAGATAGAGCAGCACACAGAAACATGAACTTCACCGAGGCAATAGAGGCAGCATTGATGCTTGTTGCTCACAGAAAATGAGCAAGGGCAAAGAAGCACAGTACTTAAACCTGGCTTGCCTGGGCATAATCCCCGGCTGAGGAAGAGTCCCGCCAAGGGGGAAGGCTTTGATTCCAATTCCTATCTAACAAATGGACTACTAACAAGCTGAGGAATGGGGAAAAACGAGGACGGACAACTATACTATGAAGAACAATATACAGCAATAACAGGAGAAGCGCAGTACTCAAAGCAAGTTAAGACCACTGAGGAACAGGGGTTTCAACTCTGGCCATGCAGTCAGTGTAGATTTGTGCCTGTGCTTCTTTAGGGAGTTTCTTGAGCAGATGGTATAGTTTCTTTTGGTAATCCTCAGTGGGGTCAGAGGGTAATGTACAATGTGTGTACATTACAATGTGGTGTCAGAGAGTTGTCTAGCAGCCTCTTGTTCAAATTCAGACCTATTCATGATGACTATAGCACCTCCTTTGTCAGCCTTTTTTATTATGAATGTCAGAGTTGTTTCTGAGGGTGTGGATGGCATTGTGTTCTGCACGGCTGAGGTTATGGGGCAAGTGATGTTGCTTTTCCACAATTTCAGCTTGTGTGTGTTGGCGGAAGCACTCTGTGTAGAAGTCCAGTCTGTTGTTTCGACCTTCAGGAGGAGTCCACGCAGAATCCTTCTTTTTGTAGTCTTGGTAGGAAGTTTCCTGTGGGTTAGTGTACTGTTTGGTGGTGTGTTAGAAATATTCCTTGAGTCGGAGACATTGAAAGTAGAATTCTAGGTCACCGCAGAACTGCATCATGTTTGTGGGGGCGGTGGGGCAGAAGGAGAGGCCCCGAGATAGGACAGACTCTTCTGTCGGGCTAAGAGTATAGTTGAATAGATTAACAATATTGTTGGGTGAGTTACAGGAACCACTGTTGTGGCCCCTTGTGGCATGTAGGAGTTTAGATAGTTTAATGTCCTTTTTCCTCTGTAGAGAAGCAAAGTGTGTGTTGTAAATGGCTTGTCTAGTTTTTGTAAAGTCCAGGCACCAGGGCGTTTGTGTGGAAGATTGTTTTTTTAAGAGAGTTTCTAGTTTTGAGAGTTCATTCTTGATCTTCTCCTGTTTGCTGTATAGGATGTTGATCAGGTGGTTCTCCAGTTTCTTTGAGAGTGTGTGGCACAATCTCTCACTATAGTCTGTGTGATATGTTGATTGTAATGGATTTTTTACCTTCAGTCCTTTTGGTATGATGCCCATTTGTTTGCATTTGGAAAGGAAGATGATGTCTGTCTGTATCTTCACGAGATTTTTCATGAAGTTGATGGATTTCCACTTCATATGGCTAAATTCAGTGCCTTGCATGGTGACAGGTGTCACAGTGGTAGCCATGTTAGTCTGTATCAGCAAAAACAATGAGGAGTCCTTGTGGCACCTTAGAGACTAACAAATGTATTTGGGCATAAACTTTCGTGGGCTAGAACCCACTTCATCAGATGCATGGAGTGGAAAATGAAAGGATGTGAGTTGCCTTACCAAGTGTGAGGTCAGTCTGACAAGACAAATCAATTAACAGCAGGATACCAAGGGAGGAAAAATAACTTTTGAAGTGGTAATGAGTGGCCTATTTCAGACAGTTGACAAGAAGGTATGAGTAACAGTAGGGGGAAATTAGTACTGGGGAAATTAGGTTTAGGTTTTGTAATGACCCAACCACTCCCAGCCTTTATTCAGACCTAATCTCAGGATTCAGTGGGAGTGTCTTTCCTGCAATGTAAACCCATGCTTAAGCCCAGGCTCAAGGCTAACTCAGGGCTGAGATCCAGGGCTGGAGGGTCTGAGCTTGAATCAAGCCAGGATCCAAGCTCTGAGCCCTGTTGCTTTGCAGTGTTGACTGAGGTCCCAGGATTCAGCTGGAAGTATCCCACAATTTTGTGGGACCACTTCCTTAGTCCTTGCTATCCCAACAATTAGTAATCCATTATATTGAAAGTGGAAGCCACACCCCCTTTGCAAATGGTAGCAGCTCAGGTCAGCATAAGAACAGCCATACTGGGTCAGACCAAAGGTCCCTCTAGACCAGTATACCGTCTTCCAACATGAATGGCCAATGCCAGGTGCCCCAGAGGGAATGAACAGAACAGAGAATCAAGCAATCCATTCCCTGTCGCTCATTTCTAGCTTCTGGCAAACAAAGGCTAGGGACACCATCCCTGCCCATCCTAGCTCATAACCACTGATGGACCAATCTTCCATGAATTTATCTAGTTTTCTTTTTAACCCTGTTATAGTCTTGGCCTTCACAGCATCCTCGGGCAAAGAGTTCCACGGGTTGACTGTGCGTTGTGTGAAGAAATACTTCCTTTTGTTTGTTTTAAACCTGCTGCCTATTAATTTCATTTGGTAACCCCTAGCTCTTGTGTTATGAGAAGGAGTAAACACCACATCCATATTTACTTTCTTCACACCAGTCTTGTTTTATAGACCTCAGTCATATCCTCCCTTTAGCCGTCTCTTTTCCAAGATGAAAAGGCCCAGTCTTATTAATTTCTCCTCATATGGAAGCCGTTCCATACCCCTAATTATTTTTGTTGTCCTTTTCTGATCCTTTTCCAATTCCAATATATCTTTTTTGAGATGGGGCAACCACGTCCGCACACAGTATTCAAGATGTGGGCGTACCATAGTTTTATAGAGAGTAGGGCTGTCGATTAATCGCAATTAACTCATGCAATTAACAAAAACATTAATTGCCATTAAAAAAAATTAATCACGATTAATCGCAGTTTTAATTGCGCTGTTAAACAATAGAATACCAATTGCAATTTATTAAATATTTTGGATGTTTTTTTACATTTTCAAATATATTGATTTCAATTATGACACAGAATACAAAGTGTACAGTGCTCACTTTATATTATTATTACAAATATTTGAACTGTAAAAATGATAAAAGTAGTATTTTTCAATTCACCTCATACAAGTACCATAGTGCAATCTCTTTATTGTGAAAACGCGACTTACAATGTAGATTTTTTTTGTTACATAACTGCACTCAAAAACAAAACAATGTAAAACTTTAGCGCCTACAAGTCCACTCAGTCCTACTTCTTGTTCAGCCAGTCGCTAAGAGAAATAAGTTTGTATACATTTACAGGAGATAATGCTGCCCGCTTCTTATTTACAATGTCACCTGAAAGTGAGAACAGACGTTTGCATGGCACTTTTGTAGCCAGAATTGCAATGTATTTACGTGCCAGATATGCAAAACATTCAGATGCCCCTTCATGCTTTGGCCACCATT
Organism: Lepidochelys olivacea; assembly: GCF_965140295.1. NCBI lineage: Eukaryota > Metazoa > Chordata > Testudines > Cheloniidae > Lepidochelys > Lepidochelys olivacea. The sequence continues at coordinate 191,753,735 of NC_140413.1, forward strand.
TCAGAGGACATGCTTCCATGCTGATGACACGCGTTAAAAAAATAATGCATTAATTAAATCGGTGACTGAAGTCCGTGGGGGAGAATTGTATGCCTCATGCTGTGTTTTACCTGCATTCTGCCATATATTACATGTTACAGCAGTCTTAGATGACCCAGCATGTTGTTTGTTTTAAGAACACTTTCACTGAAGATTTGACAAAACACAAAGAAGGTACCAATGTCAGATTTCTAAAGATAGCTACAGCACTCCACCCAAGATTTAAGAATCTGACGTGCCTTCAAAAATCTGAGAGGCACAGGGTGTGAAGCATGCTTTCAGATGTCTTAAAAGAGCAACACTCCAATGCGGAAACTACAGAACCTGAACCACCAAAAAAGAAAATCAACCTTCTGCTCGTGACATCTGACTCAGATGATGAAAATGAATATGCATCGGTCCACACTGCTTTGGATTGTTATCGAGCAGAACCCATCATCAGCATGGACGCATATCCTCTGGAATGGTGGTTGAAGCATGAAGGGACATATGAATCTTTAGCACATCTGGCACGTAAATATCTTGCGATGCCAGCTACAACAGTGCCATGCAAATGCACTTTCAGGTGACATTGTAAAGAAAAAGCGGGCAGCATTATCTCCTGAAAATGTAAACAAACTTGTTTGTCTGAGTGATGGGCTGAACAAGTAGGAGGACTGAGTGGACTTGCAGGCTCTAAAATTTTACATTGTTTTATTTTTGAATGTAGATTTTTTTTGTGAATAATTCTACATTTGTTAGTTCAACTTTCATGATAAAGAAATTACACTACAGTACTTGTATTAGGTGAATTGGAAAATACTATTTTGTTTTTTTACAGTGCAAACACTTGTAATCTAAATATACAGTGAGCACTGTACACTTTGTATTCTGTGTTGTAATTAAAATCAAATATTTGAAAATGTGGAAGACATCCAAAAATATTTATATAAATGGTATTTATTATTTTTTAAATTGCACGATTAATCACAATTAATTTTTTTAATTGTTTCACAGCCCTAATATAGAGGCAATGTGATATTTTCTGTCTTATCTATCCCTTTCTTAATGATTCCCAACATTCTGTTCGCTTTTTTGGCTGCCACTGCACATTGAGTGGATGTTTTCAGAGAACTATCCACAATGACGCCAAGATCTGTTTTGTGAGTGGTAACAGCTAATTTAGACCCCATCATTTTATATGTATAGTTGGGATGATGTTTTCCAATGTGTATTACTTTGCATTTATCAACACTGAATTTCATCTGCATTTTTTTGCCCAGTCACCCAGTTTTGAGAGATCCTTTTGTAGCTCTTCACAGTCTGCCTGGGATTTAACTATCTTGAGCAGTTTTGTATCATCCTCAAATTTTGCCACCTCACTGTTTACCTTTTTCCAGATTGTTTATGAATATGTTGAATAGGACTGGCCCCAGAATAGACTCCTGTGGAACACCACTATTTACCTCTCTCCGTTCTGAAAATGGACCATTTATTCCTACCCTTCATTTCCTATCTTTTAACCAGTTACCAATCCATAAGAGAACCTTCCCTCTTATCCCATGACAGCTTACTTTGCTTAAGAGCCTTTGGTGAGGGAGCTTGTCGAAGGCTTTCTGTAAATCTAAGTACACTATATCCACTGGATCCCCCTTGTCCACATGCTTATTTACCCCCCCAAAGAATTCTAGAAGATTGGTGAGGCATGATTTCCCTCTACAAAAACCATGTTGACTCTTCCCCAACAAATTATATTAATCTATGAGTCTGATAATTTTGTTCTTTACTATAGTTTCAACCAGTTTGCCTGGTACTGAAGTCAGGCTTACCAGCCTGTAATTCCCGGGATCACCTTTGGAGCCCTTTTTAAAAATTGGCATCACATTAGCTATCCTCCAGTAATTTGGTACAGAAGCTGGTTTAAATAATAGGTTCCAAACTACAATTAGTAGTTCTGCAATTTCACATTTGGGTTCCTTCAGAACTCTTGGTGAATACCATTTGGTCCTGGTGACTTATTACTGTTTAATTTAATCAATTTGTTCCACAGCTTACCTCCACTAATGACAGCATTAACCCATTCTGTTCTGATCACCAATCTGCAAGCACACTATCAGAGAGCCTCCTGGTTTTGCAAAAGAGAGCAAACCTATAAAGCTATTTGCAAAACAAGCTGTTTCCTGGTAATATGCAGGGCATGCAGTAAAGTTTTCCCCCGAAGTGCACCATGGTCTTAAGGATAGAGTGGCCACATTTCAGGGGCAGGGTGGTCGGGGAGAAAAGGCCTGCTAGGGACTCTGGGATAATGTTACTTTGACTTGGGTCTGCACACTGCAGTGTGGATGCCAGAGCCCTAGGTTCAAGCACGGTTCAGAAAATTCTTGCCCTAGGGTTAAAATACAATGTAGATGCTCAAGCCCAGGGTTCCCTAACATAGGTCACCTGACTCGAGTCCCACTAGCCCTGGGCTTACATTGCAGTGTAGACATACCCAATGTCTACAATGGAGTGTGGTAAGTCCAAATCCCAGTCTTGCAGTCTATAATGGGTCATTTTTAGTGTACACAATTGTGTGCAGCATCAGACACTGGCTGATTCAACCAAGGCAGTACTTCTGGTAAATTGGTACAGTTATCCAGAAAGGTTGGAATCCATTGCAGTGGAGAATCCTTGATTTCACTAAAAGGAAACTCGTACAGAGAAATCTCCCTTTTTGTATCTCACCACTAGTAAAAGTTAAACTTACTTGTGAAAGTCTACAGCTGGCTAAAATGCTCACCACCAGTTTAAATGATATATATTTTTGAAGGGCCACATATGATAGATTTTTTCAGTCTGCTCAGTGCATATAAATGTAAGTGGTTCCCACCCCTCCATTTAAATTTCAAAACTAAACTAAACTACACTCTTGCAATTATACTTCAGTGACTCAAACAGGGTATTTGCATGTTTAACCATTTGTTTTATAAGCCTTATGTTTCAACCAACACAACTAGACTTTTAAGTCAACATCTTGTGAGGATGAAAAGTCACAACATTTGACTTTCCCTAGATTAGAGAGAATAAACTGGAAGTAATTTCTAGTGATGTATATTAGGACACATATTTAACATGTTATATAACAATAGGTAACTCTCAGGTACAGCTGAGTCTTACTAAGTTTACAATGAAGAAGATGTCTAACTGGCTTTTCAACATTTCAGTGGATGAATTAAACTCTCCTTTGTGTGCTATATTGAATAGAAAGGCATGAATGTTAACAACTACTGTGGGGTGTGGTAAGAATCATAGTGCGTATATTGAAAGATTCTGGGGTCCCAATGTAGAGATGAGTCTCAGGCCAGGTCTGCTACACTGGCAAAAATGTCTAATGTAATATCAAGTTGGGGGACTGATTTTTTTGCCATATTTCTATACTGGCAAAACCCCTAGTGTGCATCATCCCTCTTGTGTTGGGTAGAAGTGGAGCTGATGCTTTGGTGTCTGACCCTAAACGAGAGGATCAAGTGCCATCAACACCTAAATAGTCTCACCCTGGTGGGACAATGGAGGTTATTGGCAAATCCATTAACTTTTAATGACACTCTGTCAGCACTTCCACTCAAGGGGTGACAGAGAAAGTAAGAAAAGAAGAGAAGGTATCACAGACTGATTTTTTAAAGAGAGATGTCTTTCTAAGCCAGGGGGAGATGCTATCGGCAGAATGAGAAAATAGAACAGGAGAAGATTGGGCAGGAAGGGCCTGGACACCTAGAAGAATGCTGACTAGGACTAAAAAGGCTCTCAGGAATGGTGAGGAAACTAAGGGTATCTTTACAGTCCGATAAAAGATCTACAGCTGAGCTATTGCTGGCTTAGGTTAGCTGACTTAGCCCTGGTCTAGACTACAAGTTTAGGTCGGATTTAGCAGCGTTAGATTGGTTTAGTCCTGCACCCATCCACACTACAAAGCCATTTTTTCCAACTTTAAGGGCTCTTAAAACCGTTTTTTGTACTCCTCCCCGATGAGGGGACTAGCGTGGAAATCGACCTTGCTGGGTCCAATTTGGGGTAGTGTGGACACAATTCAAAAGCATTGGCCTCCGGGAGCTATCCCAGAGTGCTCCATTGTGACCACTCTGGACAGCGCTCTCAACTCAGATGCACAGATAGACAGGAAAAGCCCCACAAACTTTTGAATTTCATTTCCTGTTTGGCCAGCGTGGTGAGCTCATCAGCACAGGTGACCATGCAGTCCCAGAATCACAAAAGAGCTCCAGCATGGACCGAACGGGAGGTACTGGATCTGATCGCTGTATGGGGAGACGAATCCGTGCTAACAGAACTCAGTTGAAAAAGACGAAATGCCAAAATATTTGAAAAAAATCTCCAAGGGCATGAAGGACAGAGGCTATAACAGGGACTTGCAGCAGTCCCACATGAAACTTAAGGAGCTCAGGCAAGCATACCAAAGAACCAGAGAGGCAAACAGCCGCTCCGGGTCAGAGCCCCAGACATGCCACTTCAATGATGAGCTGCATGCTATTGTAGGGGGTGCCCCAACAACTACACCAGCCCTGTGCGTGGACTCTGTCAATGAACTCTCATGCAACAGGGATGCGGATTTTGGGGATGAGGAAGATAAGGAGGTTGAAGCACAGCAAGCAAGTAGAGAAACCATTTTCCATGACAGCCAGGAACTGTTTTTCACCCTGGATCTAGTACCCTCCCAACCCACTGAAGGCGGGCTCCTGGACCTAGAAGGCGGAGAAGGGACCTCTGGTGAGTGTACCTTTGTAAATATAATACACGGTTTAAAAGCAAGTGTGTTTAATGATTAATTTGCCCTGAAGACTTGGGATGCATTCGCGGCCAGTACAGCTACTCGAAAAGTCTGTTAACATGTACGGGGATGGAGTGGAAATCCTCCAGGGACATCTCAATGAAGCTCTCCTGGATGTACTCCCAAAGCCTTTGTAAAAGGTTTCTGGGGAGGGCAGCCTTATTCCGTCCTCCCTGGTAGGACACTTTACCGTGGCAGGCTAGCAGCATGTGGTCTGGAATCATTGCATAACAAAGCATGGCAGCGTATTGTCCCGGTGTTTGCTGGCATTCAAACAGCATCCGTTCTTTCTCTGTGTGTGTTATCCTCAGGAGAGTGATATCATTCATGGTCACCTGGTTGAAATAGGGGAATTTTATTAAGGGGACATTCAGAGGTGGCTGTTCCTGCTGGGCTGTTTGCTTGTGGCTGAACAGAAATCATCCCCGCTGTTAGCCACGAGGTGGGGGGGAGGGGTGAAGTGATCATCCCAGACAATTGGGTGTGTGGGGTGGGAGGGTGGTTAGTTGGGTTTGTGCTGCACGTTAACCCGAAAACCGCAGCCCTTCCTTTTAAATGGCCAACCCAACGAGTGCTTGGTATGTGAAATGGGGGCCCTGCTGTTTGAAACCATTCCCATATTAGGAAGGTTAAAGAAGCCAAAAGACTAGCTTACCATGTCTGCCTGCAAGCTGAATTCTGTTGCCTGCTGGCCCTGCGTGTGTGATCTCTCACACCGTACCAGCAGGCCCTTGATATAAGAGGCAAAATGCGACCTTGTAAAGAAAGCACACGTGCTATGTAATGTTAACAGCTTGGTTCACCGTGAAAGAGTCGACCCATTGTTCTCTAAACTGTCTCTTTTTAAAGACTAATCTCCATTTTTCCCTCCCGCAGCTGCAAATGTTTCATCAATCCACATATCATCTCCGTCCCAGAGACTATCAAAGATTAGAAGCTGAAAAAAACACACTCACGATGAAATGTTCTCTGACCTCATGCAGGCCTCCCACGCTGAAAGAGCCCAGCACAATGCGTTGAGGGAGACAATGTCAGAGTCCAGGAAATCACAAAATGAACGTGAGGACAGGAGGGACGAGTGAGAGGAGAGGAGGGACAAGCAAGAGAAGAGGCAGGATGCAATGTTGAGGCTACTGGAGGATTAAACGGATATGCTCCAGCGTATGGTTGAGGTGCAGGAAAGGCAGCAGGAGCACAGACCACTGCTGCAGCCTCTGAATAACCAACTGCCTTCCTCCCCAAGTTCCATAGTCTCCTCTCCAGATGCCCAAGAACACAGTGGGGGAGGGGGGTCTCCAGGCACCTAACCACTCCACCCCAGAGGACTTCCCAAGCAACAGAAAGCTGGCATTCAGTAAGTTTTTGAAGTGCAGTGTGGCCTTGTCCTTCCGTCCTCCCCTCCTCCATCACCCCAGCCAGTGCTTCCCTCCTCCCCCACCCCGCCCGGGCTACCTTGGCAGTTATCCCCCCATTTGTGTGACGAATTAATAAAGAATGCATGAATATGAAACAACAATGACTATTGCCTCTGTAAGCAGTGATCAAAGGCAGGAGGGGAGGGCGGTTGGTTTACAGGGAAATAGAGTGAACCAAGGGGGCAGGTTTTCATCAAGGAGAAACAAACAGAACTGTCACACCATAGCCTGGCCAGTCATGAAACTGGTTTTCAAAGCTTCTCTGATGCGCACCGCTCCCTCCTGTGCTCTTCTAACCACCCTGGTGTCTGGCTGCACATAATCAGCAGCCAGGCGATTTGCCTCAACCTCCCACCCCGCCATAAATGTCTCCCCCTACTCTCACAGATATTGTGGAGCACACAGCAAGCAGTAATAACAATGGGAATATTGGTTTTGCTGAGGTCTAACCAAGTCAGTAAACTGCGCCAGCATGCTTTTAAATGTCCAAATGCACATTCTACCACCATTCTGCACTTGCTCAGCCTGTAGGTGAACAGCTCCTGCCTACTGTCCAGGCTGCCTGTGTATGGCTTCATGAGCCATGGCATTAAGGGATAGGCTGGGTCCCCAAGGAGAACTATAGGCATTTCAACATCCCCAAAGGTTATTTTCTGGTCTGGAAATAAAGTCCCTTCCTGCAGCTTTTGAAACAGACCAGAGTTCCTGAAGATGCGAGTGTCTTTCCTGGCCATCCCACGTTGATGTTGGTGAAACGTCCCTTGTGATCCACCAGTGCTTGCAGCACCATGGAAAAGTACCCCTTTCCGTTTATGTACTGGCTGCCTTGGTGGTCCAGTCCCAAGATATGGATATGCATTCCGTCTATCGCCCCACCACAGTTAGGGAATCCCATTGCAGCAAAGCCATCCACTATGACCTGCACATTTCCCAGAGTCACTACCCTTGATAGCAGCAGCTCAGTGATCGCGTTGGCTACTTGGATCACAGCAGCCCCCACAGTAGATTTACCCACTCCAAATTGATTCCCGACTGACCGGTAGCTGTCTGGCATTGCAAGCTTCCAGACGGCTATCGCCACTCACTTGTGAACTGTGAGGGCTGTTCTCATCTTGGTATTCTTGTGCTTCAGGGCAGGGGAAAGCAAGTCACAAAGTTCCATGAAAGTGCCCTTATGCATCTGAAAGTTTCGCAGCCATTGGGAATCATCCCAGACCTACAACACTATGCAGTCCCACCAATCTGTGCTTGTTTCCCAGGCCCAGAATCAGTGTTCCATGACATGAGCCTGCCTCATTGCCACCAGGACAGCCAAATTGCCAGGCTGTACTTTGAGAGAAGTCTGTTTCCATGTCCTCATCACTCTCCTTACTGTGCTGCCATCGCCTACTCGCCTGCTTTTGCAGGTTCTGGTTCTGCATAAACTGCTGGATAATGCACGTGGTGTTTAGAATGGTCATAACTGCCACGGTGATCTGAGCGGGCTCCATGTTTGCTGTGGTATGGCATCTGCAGGAGAGCAGGGTGGCAGAGGAAGTGGCAGGTAGATGACGATGCTGACAGCAATATGGCGCCCGCACGGAAAAAGGTGCGAAACGATTGTTGACCGTTGCTTTCGTGGAGGGAGGGGGGAGCAAGGGGTAGGCTGGCAGCAGACGGTGCAGTATGACTGCTAGCCGTCGTCGTCTCCTGGGTACTCATGGTGCTGCTGGCTGGGAGAGCAGCCTGAGGCAGAATGGCCCCCTCAAGGATTGAACTCTCAGCCCGGGGTTTAGCAGGCCAATGCTATCCCTCTGCCAATATTCCAGGCAGGACTGAATCTCCATTAGACAAAACTTAAAGAACAGAATGACCTGAGTTACTCCCATTTATGTCCAGGCGCCCCTGACAAACCTCACCGAGGTCTGCCAGGAGCACCCATGTCTGCCCAGGCATCCTGACCGACCTCACCGAGGCCAGCCAAGAGCACCCAGGAGACAACGAGGCTGGCTACCAGTCGTAATGCACCATCTGCTGCCACAAGGCAATGAGCTACTGCTGTGTAGCAATGCAGTCCCGCATCTGCCAGCACCCAGGAGACGTACGGTGACTGTGAGCTGCGTGGGCTCCATGCTTGCTGTGGTATGGCGCCTGCACAGGTAACCCAGGAAGAAAAGGTGCAAAATGATTGTCTGCCGTTGCTTTCATGGGGCGGGGGGGCTGACAACATGTACCCAGAACCACCCGCGACAATGTTTTTTGCCCCATCAGGCATTGGGATCTCAACCCAGAATTCCAATGGGCAACAGAGACTGTGGGAACTGTGGGATAGCTACCCACAGTGCAACGCTCCGGAAGTCAACGCTAGCCTTGGTACTGTGGACGCACTCCACTGACTTAAGGGTCTTAAGTGGGGACACACACAATCAACTGTATAAAGTTGCTTGAAAAAAAATAGACTTCTATAAATTCAACCTAATTTTGTAGTGTAGACAAACACTTAGGCTCATAGTGCTCAAGCTGTGGGGCTATAAAATGGCAGTATACACATTCGAGCTCAGGCTGGAGCCTTAGCTCTGATACCACATGAGGGGAAAGATCCCAGAGCCCAGGCTCCAGCCTGAGCCCAAATCTCTACACTGCAGTTTTTAGCCCTGTAAGCCCAAGTCAACTGAGAGGTGGTGTCATAAGGACGGCCATACTTGTCAGACCAAAGGTCCATCTAGCCCAATATCCTGTCTTCTGACAGTGGCCAATGCCAGGTGCCCCAGAGGGAATGAATAGAACAGGTAATCATCAAGTGATCCATCCCATCACCCATTCCAAGCTTCTGGAAAACAGAGGCTAGGGACACCATCCCTGGGTTTTTATGACAGAGTAACCATATCCTCAGGCAGGCAATTGCATACAGGTAGTTTGCATTCAGTAACTTTTATACTTTTCATCAGTAAAGTGTGTGTGGTTAAGAAATTCTTTTGCAAAGTCTGTGCTCTGATAGCAGCCATGTGGTCCCTGAAGAGTTAAACTGTAAACTAGTGCCCACTCTGGCTAGAGTGTACATAAGCTACTGAGGAGACTTGTGGGGTTCAGCATGGGTCTTCAGGTATAGGCAAGTTGGGCCATGGGGACCCCACATTCCAAGAAGGTATACAAGACAGAGTCTGCATCCCAGGAGTGTGCCTGAGAGGCCAGACCTAGAGACACTGTCTGGATACCACTTTGAAGCTCATGGGGTCCAAGTATATGGAATCCAAAGATTGGGTCCAATGTAGCAGACTTGTGACAGTCCACAGGAGGAAACTCAGCCAAGACTAACCCCAGCATAGGCTGCATCTACCTTCAGAGCTAAGTTCCCTCTAAGTTGTGTGGCCAGCTATCAAGGACCATGCAGGCGGAGAGAGGTGCTTCTCCCTCGGCCTAGCCTGGCCCAGCCTTGCTGGAGCTGCCATGGCTGGGGAGAGGCACCCCAGCCCCGAGCTGCTGCGGCTAGAGTGAGCTCGGGGGAGTCCTCTCATCCTGCTGCAGCCCCGGGGTAGCCTCTCCCCCCACTCCCCCAGAGCCTGCACCCCCAACCAGAGCCCTCACCCCGCCAGATCCCAATCCTCTGCCCCAGCCCTGAGCCCCCTCATGCACCTCAATCCCCTTATCCCTGACCCCACCCCAGAGCCTGCACCCCCAGCCAGAGCCCTCACCCACCCGCACACCAACCCTCTGCCCCAACCCTGAGCCCCCTCCCAAATGTCAAACCCCTCGGTCCCAACCCCACTACATATCACCTCCATATTGGTGCACATAATAAAATTAATTCCACACATGGCTGTAAAAAGTATAAGGGAACACTGGTTAGGAGGGTTTGCTGGTATAGATATATTGGGGAAGTTGTTCTACTGTAGACTAGGCTTCCCCTTCTGTGAGTGGAAAACCCTATTCATAGGTCTCAATTTTGGGGAATAGACCTAGAGAGACCACCACACACATTACATATAAACATTAGTTATGTGTGTGCCATATCAAGGTATCTCCTTGCTAGCGCTCCCCAAAATCCTCAGGTCAGCCCTGTGAATGGTGGTATGGTCATGGCGGGCAGGAATATTTTACAGGAAGGTGGGTAGGTAATACAAAAAATTGTTTTGCAGGCCCACCCAAAAATGCCAAGTCTGGATTCAGAGTTCAGCTTTCAAAGAAGCACTAACAGACCAAACAAAATCTTACGTCATTCGGCACTGACAAAGGTGATACAAAGTTCTACTGAAATGAAGCGGGTTATATCTGCAGCACCACTAAAAAAATCTTTATTGTAAAAAGTAGACTTCCATCCACACACTTGTTATACAGCACATTTCCTTCACTAAAGCCAGTTACTATGGCTTCTGTAGAATGTAGCTTCCTGCCCTGCCCCACCCCCAGGCTAAGTTCATCAATACCTACTCAAAGTCTTTAATGAATCAAGAAAGATTTAGGATTTGTGATAATACTAGCAGAACATGAATGGTCAGAAAGCTTCAAGTATGTCAACTAAATTTACATACAGATTTGTCTAAGACAGAAAACTGAAACTAATTGAGAGTAGTAGTTTGAGGCAATGGCATTTAAAAAAATATTTACAGAGTGGTCAGATTTTTCAGGTGAAAAATCGGACCCCTTGTCATGGTGTGGGAGAGCTCACTGGTGATATTTTACCAGAGTCAGGACAGCGTGCACAGGAAGTTTTTGGCATGTAGGAGGTGGCAGGGAAGAAAAAAGCTTCTCATTCCTCCCTCTTTTCATTCCTTTTTCCTTACTCACCCCTCTTCTCCATCTTGCTTTAATTTTCTTGTGGTTCTGCTGCCCTTTTATTCTCATCCTTGTATCTCTCACTCTCGCTGCCATATCCTCCATCACCTCCATTTTCAATCCTGCCTCCCCCACGCTCCTTTTTGTTTCTCCTGTCACAATCCAGTGATCACCTGTGGTGCAAGGGAGATAAGCAGAGGCATTTCCAGCAGTCCCATAGTGCTGCATATGGCAATGAGCTAGAGGCTCACCGGTTGCAGCTGTGCCCACAGTCTCAGGTTCCAAATGGATCCAGAAAAGGGGTAGTGTGAGAAGGATGGTCATCAGGAGACTGCATGGCAACAACAGTATATCACAAAACCTGGGAATGGTCCATGAGGTGCACATGCATTCACCCAACATGCTGTCAGTTTCACCAGTACACAGTTTTACCAGATTTCATCAGGTAGCCAGTCTCTTCGGTTTTACAAATGCTAGGAACAAACATTACTTTCTATAATAGTGCTAAGACAGATCCTGAAAACCAGGACTTCTCCAGTCCAGGGACACACACCTGTCCTATTTACACAAAAAAGAGATAAAATGGTTACTAACCTTTCTGTAACTGTTCTTCAAGATGTCCAGTCCCATGGAGGCGCATGCGCACCCCAAACACAGGTGATGGAATTTTTTCCCCTCATGGTATCCATTAGGTCGGCTCTATCACCTTCTGCGCCGTGCACCCATAGCGTTGGTATGAAGGGCCCTGCTGATCCTGCACCCCTCACTTCCTTCTTACCAGCTGACTCCAACAAGAGAAGGGGGGTGGGTTTTGGAATGGACATGTGCAACACTTCTCAAAGAACATCAGTTTCAGAAAGGTTACTAACCTTTTTTTTTTCTTGGCACACTCGCACATTGCAATTCCAATGTAGGTGACTCTCAAGCAGTTGCATCGGAGGTGGGCTCGGAGTTCATGAACAAGCTGATTGCAAAACTGCTCGGCCGAAGCCAGCATCATCTCTGGCCTGCTGAGTGATGGCATAATGTGTTGGGAACATGTGCACTGAAGACCAGGTTGCCATTCTGCAGATGTCTTGAATAGGGACTTGCACGAGGAAAGAGGCCTGCGATCTTATAGAATGAGTGGTCAGGTTCACAGGAGGCGGAACGCCAGCCTGCTCATAACACGTATGAATGCACAATGTAATCCAGGGTGAGATTCTCTGGGCAGAGGCAAGACGGTTACCTACCTTTTGTAACTGTTGTTCTTTGAGATGGGATGCTCATGTTCATTCCATTCTAGACATGCGCAGCCGGAGATTTTTGCCTAGCGGTACCCATAGGGCCAGATGTGGTGCCCACTGGAGTGCCGCACTCATGCTGCAGTATCTCAGGTGTTGCTGCCCGTACACCCTCTCTGTTCCTTCTTGCTGACAACTCCAACAAAGGGGCAGGAGCGTGGGTAATGGAATGGACATGAGCAACACATCTTGAAGAACAACAGTTATGAAAGGTAGGTAACTGTCTTTTCTTCTTTGAGTGCTTGCTCATGTTGATTCCATTCCAGGTGACTCACAAGCAGGATCAGCGGAGGTGGGCTCAGAGTTCACAGCCTCACAGCACTGCTCTGCCAAAGCCAGCATTGCCTCAAGCCTCCTGGGTCAGCACGTAGTGTGACGCAAACATGTGGACAGACAACCAGGTCGCAGCCCAACAGATCTCGTGGGTTGGCACCTGCGCCAGGAAGGCAGCTGACGATGCCTGCACCCTAGTTGAATGAGCCATCACGATCACTGGCGGGGGGCACCTTCACCAGCTTGTAGCAGCAGCGGATGTAGGCCGTGATCCAAGATGAGATTCTCCGGGCTGACACTGGGCAACCTTTCATGCTATCCATGACAGCAACAAACAACTGTGTAGACTTACAGAACGACTTTGTTCTATCAAAGTAGAAGGCCAGCGCCCATATGACATCCAGGATATGCAGCCTGCACTCCTCATCCATCGCATGAGGCTTTGGACAGAGGACTGGTAAGTAAATGTCTTGAACAAGTGTGGAACTGGGAGACGACCTTGGGCAGAAAGGCTGGGTGTGGACGTAGCTGGAACTTGTCCCTATAGAAGACTGTATAGGGGGGCTCTGACATGAGTGCCCTGATTTTGAACACCCTACGGGCCCAAGTTATAGCGACCACAAAGGAGACCTTCCAGGAGAGAAGCAGAAGGGAGCAGAAAGCCAAGGGTTCGAAGGGGTGACCCATGAGCCTGGACAGCACACGATTCAGGTCCCAAGGGGGGACCAGGTCTCGAACATGCGGGTGAAGGTGCTCCAAACCCTTCAGGAAGCGCCCCATCATGGGATGGGGGAAGACCAATTGGCCTTGAAGCAGAGGGTGGAACACCGAAATGGCTGCCAGGTGTACCTTGATCAAAGATAGAAACAGACTCTGATGCTTAAGGTTCATTAAATAGTCCAGGACGTCTTGCAGCGGGGCCTCTTCCACATGAATGTGTTGATCCGAGGTCCAACACATGAACCACTTCCACTTTGCCACATATGTTTCCTGCTGCCCAGAAGGATCTGCTGGACACCAGTGGAACACCCCAGTTCGTCCGTACTCAGCCACAGAACAGCCAAGCCATCTAGTGCAGCGACTCTAGGTTTGAGTGCTGCAGGTTGCCATGGTTCTGGACAGCAGATCCAGCCGAAGAGGTTGCTGCATCAGGGTGGCTGCTGAGAGACTGAGCAGCATGCCGAACCAGTGTTGACGAGGCCATGCCGGGGCTATGAGGATGATCGTTGCTTTGCCTTGCTTTCCCTTGGGCAGGACTCTGTGGATTAATGGTACTGGCGGGAAGTTGTATATCAGTGCTCCCAACGTCAGGATTAGGAAGGCATCTGACAGGGAACCTTTGTCCCCGCCCTGCAGAGAACAGAACATGTGGCACTTCCTGTTCTGTCTTGACACACAAAGATCCACCTCGGGAGTCCCCCACCTGCGGAAGATCAGGCTGACCACCTCCAGATGGAGTGACCATTTGTGGCAATACAAGAAGGTCCTGTTGAGGCGATCTGCCAGGACGTTCTTGGCTCCAGGCAGGTGGGCAGCTACCAGACGAATGGTATGTCACACACAAAAGTCCCAGAGGCTGAGCACTTCCTGACAAAGGGCCAAAGTCCTGGTTCCACCCTGCATGTTGATGTAGTACATCGTGGCTATATTGTCCATGAGGACCTGCATCACCCTGCCCTTCAGGTGGAGAAAGAACACCTGGCAGGCCAGGTGAACTGCTTTGAGCTCCCTGACATTGATGTGAAGGGCCAGATCACTGTGTAGCCAGTGGCCCTGGGTGTTGAGCTTGCCCAGATGGGCTCCCCAGCCCAGGTCAGACGCGTCCAAAACCAGGGTAAGCGATGGAGACAGGGTTACAAAGGGAACCCCCTGTAGCACCGACTTGGGATCCAGCCACCAGTCCAAGGACGAGAGGATGTGACTCAGCACCGTGACCACTTGGTCCAGGCGTGTCTGCTAGGGATATAGACTGAGGCCAGCCACATCTGCAGAAGTCGTAGATGAAGATGGGCATGGCTGACCATGTATGTGCACGCAGTTATGTGGCGCATTAGACGCAGGCACGTATGGGCTGTGGTAAGCGGTTGGCTCTTCACGTGGGCAATGAAATCTGACATGGCCTGGAACCGAGCTTCCAGAAAGAAGGCCCTGGCTCGTGTGGAGTTCGAGAACCACTCCAATAAACTATGCGTTGGACCAGTGTTAATGTGGATTTTTCTGTGTTTATTAACAGGCCCAGATCATTGCAGACGGACCACACCAGGCCGAAGCTCCGTCAGACCTGCTCCAGAGACCTGCCTTTAATGAGCCAGTCATCGAGATACGGGAAGAGCTGGAGCCCCCCGCCCCCGACGTCTCAGGTAAGCCGCTACCAGAGCCACACACTTAGTGAGGGGGCCGAAGACAGGCCAAAGGATAATGTCTGGACACTACGAAATGCAGAAAGCACCTGTGGCCCGGGAATATGGAGACATGAAAGTAAGCATCCTTTAAGTTGAGAGCAGTGTACCAGTCCCACGGATCCAGGGAAGGAATGATAGAGGCCAGGGAGACCATGCGGAACTTCTTGAGAAACTTGTTGAGGCTATGCAGGTCCAGGATGGGCCTGAGGTCTAATCCTGAAGGTCAAAGGGGGGAAGTAGCGGGAATAGAATCCTCTTCCTTCCATGTCCTGAAGAACCCCTCCACAGCCCCCAAGCCCAGGAGCTTCTCTAACTCCGGAACGAGAAGTTGCTTGTGAGAAGGGTCCCTGAAGAGGGACGGGAAAATGCAGAGGTGGGAAGAAGGGGCGGCCAAAAACTGCAGGGTATACCTCCGAGCCACTATATCCAGGACCCAGTGGTCCGACGTAACCCGCAACCAGGCCAAGTGGTAAGGGAAAAGGCAGTTCAGGAAAAGACAGGTAAGGTCTGGTCAACTGGGACATAGCTCTCAGGCACACCCTAAATGATCATTTCTGGCCCCCTGCGTGTTTGGCCATCCCAGGCTGGGCTGGTGAGTGGGAGGAAGAAGGGCGACAGCCACTAAAACTAATGTCCCTTCTCCTTGCATGTCCCTGACAAGGCTACCAGGGTCTTGTAAGTGGCAGTGGTCAGAAAGGCTTCCTAGCTGATTGTGGCGTGTGCATGCCCAACGAGCGAAGGGTAGCCCTAGTGTCCTTCAACCCATGCAGCCTGGCATCCGTTTGATCTGAGAACCAACCAACTCTGTCAAAGGGGAGGTCCTGGATCGAGGCCTGCATCTCCTGGGAGAGGCCTGCCATCTGAAGCCAGGAACTATGTTGCATGACCACTGCCAATGTGACCACCCTTTCCGCTGAGTCCGTGTCCCATGCCATTTGCAGGGAGCATCTGGCTGCCACCATACCCTCCTCCATCAGAGTGCCAAACCCTGAGGAAGGGATTCCTAGAACTTTTTGAGACCATCCCAGAAATTAAAACCCAAAATTGCAGGCTAGGGGTAGAATAAATCTTTCTCCCAAATAAATCAAGCTTCTTAGCATCTTTGTTTTTGGGAGTCAAGAAATGGGGACCTGCTTGTCTTTTCATTGGCTGCAAATACAACCATTGAGCCCGGGGGCAGGTGGGGATAGAGATATTGAAACCTTTGGCTGGCACAAAGTATTTTTTCTCTGCCCATTTTGAGGTGGGCGGGATGGAGGAGGAGGTCTGCCACAAAGCTATCTTTGGCTATCTTGAGGACCCCCTCATGCACAGGCAGGACGACCAGGGCGGGCACAGAGGCCAAGAGGATGTTGAAGACAATGTCCTCATGCTCCGCCCTCTCCTGTACTTTGATCCTCAAGTTTTCAGCCACATGCCGGAGAAGGGCTTGATGTTCCCTAAAGTCATCCAGCGGGCTGGCTGTGGAAGGTCCCACGACTGCCTTGTCTGGGGACAACAAGGAAGACTGGACCACTGCTGGGGGTGCTGGAGTCTCGACCACCTTCGGAGAAAAAGGCTTTGGGGTGGTTATAGGTTCCTCCGCCCTGACCTCAGAACAGGCTTCCAGTACCGGGTCCGGTGGGGTCGCCACTCGATGTTCTGCCATGGCCACCGAGGAGTGCTGTGAAGGAGGCATAGTCACAACCAGTACACCCCATGCACTCCAATAAGGCCACTGTGCTGGCCACTGGCCATGCTCCAGGTGCGGTGCCACAGACGAGGGAGCGGGCTCCGGTGCCCAATCATGCCAATGAGACCTTGGCAATAGGCTAAACTGGCCCTCCGTCCCAGAGGAACCCCCTTCCGGCAACCAGGGAGGGGTTGTCGACGCCTGCGTTTGTTTGGTGATCGTGGCTACTAGTGACAATTGCCCACGTGTAACTGAACAGTAACTGTAGCGTGGAGAGCAGTACCAGTGCTGGGGAGACCAGTATTGGGACGGGGAAGGCTCCCACCATGCTGGTGATCGGGACAGATGCTTAAAGAACGACCACCAAGAAAGTGAGCAGTGTCAGGAATAGTAATGGGAGTGGTGGCTCTGTGCCAGAGAATAGCGTCGCGGGGATCTGGGAGCTCGACTAGGCGACCCGCGACACAATGGGGATCTGCCCCGGGATCCCTGACATGGCGGTGAAGATTGACGCCTCCTGTCCAGTGACTGGCATTGTTCCCCTGTCCCCTGAGGGATCTTAATGGTGGGCTTGGCCTCTTGGAGAAGCTTAGCTGGGTCCTGCAAGACTGGGGTTGTCATCGGAGCAGGTGGAGACCTGTGCTCTCTCTGCACTGAGGGAGCTTGGGATGATGAAGGTGCAGGCAGAAGTATGGGTCCCAGACCGCTCCCAGGAGTCGGTGGCAGGCCTTTAAGGGGCCTTGGCACCCCAACCAGGGAGGCACAATCTTGTGACTCCGGAACAGCCTGGAGGGAGGCCCAGGTCCCTTGATAGATGACCGTGGGCCTTCTTGCTTGGTGCCGCGGAGAGCTTCTTGGCCTTCTTCTTTGGCATCAGTGATGGCAAATAGTGCCAGGAGGAGCCGGGTGCCGGCGATGTGCTGTGCATAGAGGCTGTGGCATTCTGCACAACCTGTCTGCATGGCTCAGAAGCTGGGCGGAGGGTGGAATCCATCAGGAGAGCCCTGAGGCAGATGTCCTGCTCCTTTGGGGTGTGGGGACGAAAGTTTTTGCAGATCCGGCACCACTCCTTAACATGGAACTCCCTCAGGCACTTAAGGCAGCTGCCGTGTGGGTCACTCACAGAAATAGGCCTGCTGCAGTCTGAGCAGGGCTTAAACCCGGCAGACCGGGACATGCTGTGCCTGGGGCAAAGTCCCGCTGGGACCCTAACTACTATCACTTAACTACTTAACTATTTAACTACTTAAGACTAGCAAAAGTGAATTATGTACAACGGCCTTAAGGCATGATGTTCAGAATGGTAGACAACTGCTAGCTCTTACTAAGCAAGAAAGGTGCTCCGACTGACCACCATGGGTAGTAAGAAGGAACTGAGAGGGTGCAGGGATGGTGGCGCCTGATATACCAGGACATGAGCACGGCACTCCAGAGGGCACCGCAGCCAGCCCTATGGGGACCGCTAAGGCAAAAATCTCTGACAGCCACGCATGTGGGCGCGTGCACACCTAGAACGGAATCAACATGAGCAAGCACTTGAAGAAGGGAAGGCCTTTCACCCTCTCTGCTATTGCTATGAATAGCAGAGTTGATCTGTGAAACAGCTTCATCTTGTGTATATAGAACGCCCGGGCTCACCTAACATCCAGAGTGTAGATGTTGCTCCTCCCTGTTCAGATGCAATTTCGGGAAAAACACTGGTAGGAAGATTGCTTGACTGCAGTGGCGCTGTGAAACCACTTTCAGAAGGAAAGGTGGGTGCGGATGCAGCTGCACCTTATCCTTAAAGATCATATATGGGGGTGCCGATGTGAGGGCATGAATTTCCGAAGCCCTTCTGGCTGAGGTGATGGCCACTAAAAAGGCCACTTTCCAAGGGCGGTGAACGAGCAAGCACGTTACCAGTGGCTAAAATGGGGGACCCATAAGCTAAAATAAGATGAGGTTCAGGGCCTAAGAAGAAATACAACCTGGAAGAAATAGGATCTCTAACTTGGGCATGGTATAACCTCTCTAGGCCTTTAAGACCAGAGATTGACTGGGGCTGGAAGGCCAAAATCGCTGCTAGGTGGACTTTGAAGAAATAGCTAGACCTTGTTGTTTCAGATGCAAAAAGTACTCTAATATAGACTGCAACAAAGATTGCACAGGTGGAACTCTGCGCTGGGAAGGCCAGGCGGAGAACTGCTTCCATTTTCGGAGGTAAGTGGTCCGGTGGAGGGGTTCCTACTGCCTAACCAAACTTTACAGACTTGCTCAAACCATGTTTGCTCCTCAGGATTCAGCTGTGGATCATCCAGACTGTCAGATGAAGAGAGCTGAGGTTTGGGTGGAGCAGATGACTGTGGTCTCAGGCGATCAGGTCCAGGTATAGCGGAAGCAGAAGCGGGGCCTCCACAGAGATGGGTGGTGAACCAATGTTGCCAGGGCCATACAGGAGCTATGAGAATGACTCATGCCTAGTCCCACTTGATCTTCATCAGAACCTTGTACATTAGTGGGATAGGAAGAAAAGCGGAATACAAATGATCTATCCACGATAGCAGTAAGGCATCCATAAGAGACCCCAGGCTGTGGCCTCGGAGAGAGTAGAACTGGTGGCATTTCCTGTTGCTTCGGGTACCAAACACATGTATCTGCGTCTATCTGGGGAGCCCCCCAGAGTTGGAAAATAGACAGTTACCTTTTCCATAACTTGTGTTCTTCAAGAGGTGTTGCTCATGTCCATTCAACTTAGATGTGTGTGCTCACCAAATGCACTAGTGCCAGAAGTTTTTCCCTCAGCAATATACATAGGGGACTGGCTCCGGCGCCCCCTGTAGTGGCACACACGTCGCAGTATAAAGGCGCCGCTGGTTCCCCGCACCCTCAGTTCCTTCCTGCAGGAATCTCCGACAGCGGGGAAGGAGGGCAGGTTGTGGAATGGACATAAGCAACACATCTCGAACACCAGTTATGGAAAAGGTAACTGTCTTTTCTTGTTTGAGTGCTTGCTCATGTCCATTCAACTTAGGTGACTCCCAAGCAGTACCCCTCAGAGGTGAGTAAGGAGTTCACAGATATGTAGATTGCAACACAGCTCTTCCAAACCCAGCGTTGTCCCTGGCCTGCTGAGCGATGGCGTAGTGGGCCATGAACGTGTGCACAGAGGACCATGTCGCAGCTTTACATATATCCTAAATTGGGAAGTGTGCCAGGAAGGCCACCGAAGAGGCCAGCGCTCTGGGCGAGTGGACTCTGACTCTTCACGGTGGAGGGACTCCCGCCAACTCATAGCAGGTCTGAATGCAAGAGGTGATCCACTTAGAAATCCTCTGCGTGGACATTGGGAGGCCCTTCATCCTATCAGCTGTAGAGATGAAAAGCTGAGTAGACTTACAGAAAGGCTTTGTCTGATCTAGGTAGAAAGCCAGAGCACTTCTTACATCCAAAGCGTTCACTAGTCTCATGGGGCTTAGAGCAGAAGACTGGAAGGAAGATGTCCTGGCTCATGTGGAAAGCAGACACCACCTTGGGAAGGAAGGCCGGGTGGGGCCGGAGCTGTACCTTGTCCTTATAGCAGACTACGTATGGTGCGGTTCTGAGGTCAGGGCTTGCAGCTCGGAGACTTGCCTCGCCAACATCATCACCACCACCAGGAAAGCTACCTTCCATGATAGATGAGACAGAGCATGAGACCAAAGGCTCAAAGGGCGGGCCCATGAGCCTGGCAGAACCAAGTTGAGATCCCACTGAGGGGCTGGGGACCACACTTGAGGAAAGAGTCTCTCAAGCCTCCAAGGAACCTGACCGTCATGTCATAGATAGAACACAGTCTGCCCCGGATTGGTGGATGAAAGGCCAAAATGGCCAACAGATGCAACGTGATAGAGGAGTGTACCAGGCCCTGGTTCTTTAAATTAAGCAGGTAGTCCAAGATCGACTGCACTGAAGAATACGAAGGGGACATGCGCCTTTTGGCTGCCCCACGGGAGAACTTTGTCCACTTTGCCAAGTAGGTCTCCCTAGTCGAGGGCTTTCTACTCTTGAGGGCGACCTTCCTGAGTCCTTCCAAACAGGCCCATTCATCTGGGTTCAGCCATGCTGTGAAGTGGAGGGACACATGGTTGGGGTGCAAGAGTCGGCCATGATCCTGTGACAGCAGGTCCGGTCAGTTTGGCAGGGGCCAGGGAGGGATTGCTGACAAGCTTGATAGCATCCCGAACCAGTGCTGGTGAGGCCATGCCAGGGTGATCATGATAACCAGCGCCTTGTCCCTCTTGATTTTTGCTAGGACCTTGCTGATGAGCAGAATCAGAGGGAACCCGTACATCAGGCTTCCTGCCCACGGCAGGAAGAAAGCATCTGAGAGGGAGCCTTGCCCAGACCCCGTCTGGAGCAAAACCTGTGGCACCTCCTGTTCTGCCTGGTGGCAAATAAATCCACTTGGGGAGTTCCTCACCTCTGGAAGATCATGCTGGCTACCTTCGGGTGGAGCATCCACTTGCGGTGAGAGGAGAAATCCCTGCTTAGGTGATCTGCTAGCGTGTTTCTGGCAACTGAAAGGTGACATGCTTCTAGATAGATTCTGTGATTGATGCCGAAGTCCCAGAGTGCCTCTTGGCAGAGGGCCGAGGATCGTGCTCCACCTTGCCTGTTGATGTAGAACATTGAGGCTGTGTTGTCCATGAGGACTTTGACTACTCTGCCTGAAAGGTGAGGTAGGAAGACTGT
The DNA here is from genome assembly GCF_965140295.1 of Lepidochelys olivacea. NCBI lineage: Eukaryota > Metazoa > Chordata > Testudines > Cheloniidae > Lepidochelys > Lepidochelys olivacea. The sequence continues at coordinate 191,775,085 of NC_140413.1, forward strand.
GCATGCTCTGCGCACTGCCCTGAGCTCTTTGATGTTTATGTGTAGCTCCAATTCCTCTGGGGACCACATACCTTGGGTCTGGAGGGTGGAGAGGTGTGCCCTGCAGCCAAGGTCCAAGGTGTCCGAAACCAACTTGACTGAGTGAGGAGTGCTGACCAAGGGAACTCCTTCCAGGACTTTCCTGGGGTTGGTCCACCATCGCAGCGAGGTAAATACTGTCGCGGGGATGGTGACGACCTTCTCCAGGTGGTCCCTGGACTCGGAGTTAAACCGTCGCCAGCCATTGTTGCAAGGGTCGCATCTGGAGCCTGGCGCAGTGCACCGCATATGTACACACTACCATGTGACTTAGTAGGCACAGGCAAACCCTGGCCATGATCAGGGGAAACGTAGAGACCTCCACAACGAGGTCCGTCAGTGCCCTGAATCTCTCCAGCAGCAGGAATGCCCGGGCGCAGGTCGAGTTGAGCACCGCTCCAATGAACTCTATCCTTTGTACCAGAACTAACTTGGATTTTTTGTTGCTCACCAACAGACTGAGGCAATGGTAGGTGGCTAACAGCATCGCGACATCCCTTTGGACCTGGCTCTGCCCTTGACTAGCCAGTCGTCGAGGTATGGGTAGATCTGGACACCCTGATGTCTGAGGTAGGCAGCCACGACCGACATGCACTTGGTGAATATCTGCAGTGCTGTCTCTAGGCCAAATGGGAGGACCGCAAACTGATAGTGGTTGGGATCTACCATAAACTGGAGGGAGCATCTGTGTCCCATGAAGATGGCGATGTGAAAGTACGCATCTTTCAGATTGAGGGTGTTATACCAGTCTCCCAGATCCAGGGAGGGGATGATAGAAGCCAGGGAGACTATTTGGAACTTGAAGTTCTTGAGATAGCAGTTGAGGCAATGCAGGTCTAGGATGAGATCTGAGACCCCCTTAGGTTTTGGGATTAAGAAATAATGGAAATAGAACCCCTTTCCTCTTAAGTGATGTAGAACCTCTTCTACGGCTCCCACCCAAAGGAGGGACTGGACTTCTTGCACCAAGAGTTGCTCGTGACACAAGTTGGAGGATGTATCCCACTTCTATTGTGCTGAGCACTCTATGGTCTGAAGTAATGCGAGCCTAAGCACTGAAGAGGGACAGGTGGTCAGAAAATAGAGGGGTAACTGGATTCGATGTTACAGGGCCTAAGATGTCAACCTCGAGCCTCTCGTCAAAAGGAGTGTTTCAAGCTCAGAGTGCCTGGGGGTGGCCTGCACCAGCCCTGTAGGGGGAGCTGGTGGAGGTGGTTTATGCCTGAACCCCATTCTTCCTCCCCTGCGGGTCCTGAGTGGCTGGCTGGGCAAAGTATCAGCCAGTCTGTTGGGGCCTGTAATGCTTTCTAGAAGCCACTGGGGTACATAACCCCAGGGATTTCAGAGTTGCCTTAGAGTCTTTAAGACCATGGAGTCTAGCATAGGTTTGCTCTGAGAAGAGCGAGGACCCTTCAAAGGGGAGATCTCAGAGGGTTTGTTGCACCTCCTGGGGAGGACCCAATGACTGTAGCCAAGAGCTTCTATCCATGGTTACAGCTGTGGCCATAGACCAGGCCATAGAATCAACTGTGCCCAGTGGTGCCTCTAAGGAGGCTCTAGCTACTGTTTTCCCATCCTTGATCAGTGAGAACTCCTGTCTGACATCTTAAGGGAGCAGATCTTTAAATTTCTGCATAGCTTCCCACATACTAAAATCATAGCGGCCCAGCAGCGCCTGCTGGTTTGCTATACAAAGTTGCGACCCTCTTATAATGAAGGTTTTCCGGCTGAATAGGTCGCACTTTTTGGGTCTTTTGCTTTAGGCACTGTGCCCGACCGTCCTTGGAAATTTCTCCCATTGGCAACGACCATGACCAGGGATCCTGGAGGAGGATCAGAGCATAAGAACTCACAACTCTTGGCAAGTACGAAATACTTCCACTCCATGTTTTGCCGTGGGAGGGAGGAAAGCGTGGGTCTCCCACAGCACCTTAACTGGGTTCATGACAGCCTTGTTGTGGGATAGAGCCACCTTTGAAGGACCTGTCACCATCAGAATGTCCAGCAGACTGTGGGAGACCTCCTTGACCACCTCTGCCTGGAAACATAGATTCGAGCCTACCTGCTTTAGCAAGTCTTGGTGAGCCTTGTGGAGGGGACGTGCCCACTGCCCCCACAGCCTCATCTGGGGAGGAGGAAGAGGAGCTGGTTAAGGGACCTCCAATCCTCCCTGTCTTGACCAGGATCTGCAGGGCCTCCTCTTGAGGTGCAGTGCTGAGCTTGGTACCGGAGTCCATATTGGGAGTCTCACAGCGAGGTATCAGTAGTCCTCTGCTCTCAGAGACCACTGAGAAGAAGTGTCTCAAGAGAGTGCCCTGGCCTGGGCAGAACCACCATGGGTTCCAGAAGGGCCATTGCATGGGTGCCAACCCCTATGGACCAGGTGGCCAAACTTGGTGGTATCCCCCCGCTTGGGGCCATAGTGGAGTAGGAGTGCCTCCATGGGAGTAGCGCAGGCACTGCGATGACAAGAAGAGTAGGACCCCACTCCTGACTCAGACAACAATGAAGAGTCCTGGGGTGTGTGGACCCTGTTGGTGCTGGCGATCAGTGCTGCAGTGAAGCCTACGATATGACAACCATGGATGGTTTTCCGCTGAAGACAGTCCTGGTACCAGGTGGTGGCTGGGGGATGCATCCCTGCTGCTCAATAGTACCAGCAGCGCTGAATCCTGCATCACCAGAGACACAGATACTGGCAACAAAAGTAGGTCCCTGGCTGCCACGAATGCCTCCCAAGTTGATGGTAGTGTGAACAGGTTGCGACCCGTGTTCCCTCTAATTTTTCCCACCCATGTATGAAATGAATTTTATGTATACCAATATGGAGGTGATGTGTGACACATCACCTCCATATTGGTGCACATAAAATTCATGGGATGAGTGTGGGGCCGAGGGGTTTGGAGTGTGGGAGGGGGCTCAGGGCTGGGACAGAGGGTTGGGTGCAGGGGGTGAGGGCTCCGGCTGGGCGTGCAAGCTCTAGGGTGGGGCCAGGAATGAGGGACTCGGGGCTGGGGCAGAGGGTTGGGTGCAGGGGCTGAGGGCTCCAGCTGGGGGTGCAGGCTTTGGGGTGGGGCCAGAGTGCAGGGGGGTTTGGGGTGCAGGAGGGTGCTCAGGGGCTACGGTGGGGAGAAAGGACTCCCCCAGCTCTCTCCCCTTGCAGCAGCACCTAGGCTGGGGGCAGGGGAGAGGCACCTTTCCCTGTGGCGGCAGCTCTGGGGCTCAGGCTGTAGGATAGGCACCCCACTCCCGGCCTAAGCAGGTCCGGGCTGGGGGAGAGCTGTGCCACACCAGCCACGCCTGGGGCTGGGCCACTTTAGCCCAGCAGGTCTGGGTGCCCCAGCCGCTACAGGAACAGGGGTTTCTATTCCTGGTACTTTTTAATTCCAAAGCCCAAGGGTGGTGTACGGTCCATCCTGGACCTGTGAGAGCTCAACAAGTACCTAAAGAAGTTAAAAGTCTGCATGGTTTCCCTGGCTTCGGAGACTGGTATGCCACCCACAACTTGAAGGACGCATGCTTCCACATAGTGATCTTTCAAGGACACAGATGTTTCCTCCAGTTTATGGTGGGGCCCCACCACTACTAGTCTTTAGTCCTTCCATTTGGCCTGGCGACAGCACCGAGGGTGTTTACCAAGTGCACGTCGGTGTTTGTGGCTTACCTCAGGCATCGGTGTACCCAGATCGACCCATACCTTGACAAGCGGCTCGTCAAGGGCAGTTACAGGTCTCAAGTCCAAAGAGTTGCAGTGTTTCAAGCCACGTGCTGCTCTCTGGGCCTTCTGGTAGACAACAAAAAGTCAATGTTAGTGCCAGTGCAGAGGACAGAGTTCATCAGAACAATCCTTGACTCGACCTGAACCAGGGCGTTCCTGCCACAGGAAAGATTCCACAGGCTGACGAACCTCATCGCAGAAGTCTCCCCATTCCCTCTGACTACAGCCAGGGACTGTCTGCACAGCTGTAGCAACCCCTTTACCTTCTGTGCGAGGAGACTCTCATGAGAGGGGTCCCTAAAGAGGGATGGGGAAGGTGGGTGGGAATGGGGGGTAGAAAAGAACTGGAGGGTATAACCCTGTTTCACTGTGCTGAGGACCCATTGGTCCGAGATTATAGCAGTCCAAGCAGGGAGAAAAAAAGGGAAAGGCAGTTGGAGAACACTGGGACAGATGGATCCGGGGAATAGTCTGGTAGGTCACCCTCAGGCGCACCCTCAAAATGACTGTTTGGCCCCTTGCTTGGCACGGGTTGAGCCCAACTGGGAAGAGGGTGGAGGCAGGTGGCTTGGATGTCGCTTGTAGCCCTTGGCTTGCTTGTGGGACTCGTCCTGCCGAGGCTGGCTCCCCTGACCCTGAGGCTGCTGCTGTTTGAACCGCTTACACGCCGGGGCTGGGACATAAGGACCTGCACCACCCTGAAAACCCTGGGAGTCCTTGAGGCCATTCAACTTGCTATCTGTTTGCTCCGCAAATAGTGCTCGGCTGCCGAAGGGCAAGTCCTGTATTGACTGCTGAGCCTCAGATGACAAGCCAGAGAGGAGCAGCCAAGAGGCTCACTGCATGGAGATAGTGGAAGCCATGGTGTGGGCAGCATCAGTGGCGTCCGACACTGCCTGGAGGGCTACCCTGGCTGCGGTCATGCCCTCATCGAGGATTGCTTGAAACCCCTTCTTGGAAGCCTCAGGGAGCAACCCTTCAAACTTGGCCATGGCTTGCCACATATTGAAGTGATACTAGCCAAGGAGGGCTTGGTGGTTGGCCACTCTCAGCTGAAGGCTGGAAGACAAATTTTGCATCCAAAGAGATCCAGCCTCCTCGAGTCTTTATTTTTGGGGGTGACCCCGGGTTGCTCTTGCCTCTCTTTGTGGTTAACTGCCTCTACCACAAGGGAATTGGGGGCAGAGAGGGAATGTAAGTATTCATGGCCCTTGGTTGGCACAAAATACCTGCATTTGGATCTCTTAAAGATAGGGGCCAGGGAGGAGGGCCCATGTGCAGGTGGCTCAACCCTCGGCCCACCCACTCCACCCCTTTCCCCAAGCCCCCACCCTTAACCTGCCTCTTCTTCCCCCCCTTTTTTCGGCACACCTGAATGTCGCAAGCCAGCTGATTGCTGCTGGCGGGAGGGAGGGGGGAAGAAGAGCGAGGACACAGGGCACAAGCTCCCCCTCCCTCCGAACACCGCAAGCCAGCTGATTGTCGCAGGCAGGAAGCAGCGGAGAGGCGCACTGTGTCCTCCCCCCCATCCCCGTGGCAATCAGCTGGCTTGTGGTGTTCAGGGGGCATGACGGGAGAACCGAGGACTTGGTGCGCAGCCTCCCCCCTCCCCTGCCTCTTGCCTGTGGCTGGTTTGCAGCGTTCAGGAGGCAGGGGAGGGAAGGGGAGTCTGTGCACAGAGTCCTCGCTCCTCTCCCCTCCCTCCTGAATGCCACAAGTCAGCTGATTGCCACGGGCAGGAGGCAGGGGGAGCACAGGGAAGGCGCTGATCCGTGGGGTCTGCCAGCAGGTGGGAGGTGCTGGGGGGGGGTGGTGCGTAGGGGAGGTGCTGGGGGGCTGCCAGCTGTGGACAAAGCAGGCAGCCAAACGACGTTATAGCGAAGCATCGCACAACTTTAAATGGAGCATGTTCTGTAATGGAGCAGGGACGCAAGATCAAAACAAGGTTAAGTGAGAGGACATTAAGTGGGGAGTTACTGTACTTGGTAACAGGCATGAATCCTCATAGATCCATTAAATCTGCAGAAGACAGTGAAAGGCACCAATATTCAGGAAAACAAAGTAAGACCACTGTGGGGTCTCTAGGTTAAAAGGAACCTTCAAGTTAGAATGAATCCAAAAACATTTTAAAGTTGCAGCTGCTCCAAAATGTTAATTCAAATAATAAAATAGCTGTTTGCTGAGCCCCAATTTAAATAAATTATCATGGTAGGATGTGGTCTGAGAAACGTCAATTTAACCTGAGAAAAATAAATCAAGCTGTGGGTGTGAGAAATCAGCTTCATAATGGGAGAGTTGTTTCAACCTTAACTAGAGAGATGATGGAAAGATTTCTTCTCTTTCCATAATTGTTATTATGGAAAAAGTATTCTATTTTTCTTTCCATTAAATAGGCTGAGTTATTTTAAATTTTATGTGGAAGGCACTTCTTACCTTCATCTATTTTTAGGACTTCTTATTTCTGCTCTTTGTTGACCAGAAGAATGAGGCATTCATGTGATACAATCACTTTACAGAATACTTCCTGAATTTTCTCCATTTTAATAGATCATATTTTGTCTATTTGATTTCTGCTGCACATGTGTATTCAATGAGTTCTCTCACTGCCTAGCTCTCTTAAATTACAGCCAACTCAGAACAGAGTATGTACAAGTAGTTTAACTTATCCATTTCAAATAAACTTTACCTTAGATTCCTCTCCATCATTACTTGTATTTAGAAACTGAAATATTTTATCTGCTTGTTGCAACATATGCTCAATTAGTGGATAACAAAGTTACGCTCATTATGGATATTAATGTAGCCCCGTCTCTGAAGAAATGTCTGCATAAAGGGGGAGAGCAATAGCTGCACTACAGCCAGTATGGAGTTGAGAGTCTTATGGCTCAACCTAACGAAGTTATATCGTGTCCCAGGACACAAGAGGTTTGAAAATCACTGGTCTTGGTATTGCCCCCCTCTAGCATTAATGGCTCAGGTTAACAGCATTTGTGTTGCCAAAGGTTCTGCAGACAGGTATGGATCGGTCTTTATTAGTACTAGGCAAAGGAATCAAGCAAGCAGAGATGTTCTTAGGCACAACTGTGGGGAAAATGCCCAGACCCACAAACATTTTGGTTGAGTATGTTCTACGTAGACACTTGCTGACTAATGAACTTTAATTTGATTTGAAAATAAACGCACAATACAAAAAAGTAACTACAGTATTCAAATTTTATATAAAAAAGGATCACACTAATCAACTAACCTCATTTCCTTTACAACTTCACATGAATGTTGTATTTTAGTATCATTGTGACAGTCTTAAGACTGCAGACCAGAGGAATGCAAGCTGTTCCAAGAATCAAGACATCAATAGTTTGGATAGACATACATTCCTTTGTTAGATGGCAAAGGAGAAATGCTAGAGAGGGGAAGCCAGGATGTCAAATCAAAGTGTTCAGTTTTCTTGCCTTTGGTCTCACTACTTCATATACCTTTGAAAGGCATTAAACTACAAAAATGTAGGTGAAAATAGTTTCATATTGTTCAGACCTGCTGATGCTAGCCTAGTCAAAATCAGGCATCTCATTTTTAATTTCTGAACTGAAAACACGTGTAAGCTCTTCTTGAAGAGCTCTTGCATGTTAAAGTTTGTCATTGCAGTTACAGGAGCATTTATCTAGCCTGATATTCATCTACCTCTTATGTGGTTCTTTTTCTATAGAGTCAAACATTGAAGTGATCACTGCATTTTTATCCAATAAAAGATAAGCCAAAAGAAGGAAAATAAATGTAAACCAATTTTATTTTGCTTTTAAGTAGTGTTCTTAAAGCACTACAGCATGGTAAACAATGTAAATTAGTATAAGTCATCTCAAAAGCCAGAGTTCTCTTTTTATGAGTTGTTAAAAAGATGCAGCCTATTCTAACAGGATAAATATTTTAACCATTTCACTTCGAGTTAATGAAGGCTCACAAATGAGCAACACTCCTCATTGAGGAAAACAAAAAGCTGTTGTCGACAAAGCGACAGCACACACACAAAAACAAAAGAACTGTGTAAAAATAACTAACTGTACTGTGTTCCCATAGTCTTTTGAAGTTGCTTTACAATGGGATGATATGCACATGATCTTGATGCAAACTTGTCATATTACTTGCAAATACATGTAGCCTAGCCTTACCGTTCAGTCCAAAAGCTGCTAACTGTTCAGGTAATGCAGCACTATACTCCTCTGCTTACCATCAACTCAATATGTTTTACTCATTACCTTTTCTTCTAGACTGCAGGGCAGGTTAGAAAGAAAATGATCCCCTCATTAAAAATTGGTACTCTTATAGGAAAAATGTGTAATTTTGCAATAGACTTAACAAGTTATGTTTTGCCTCTCTTTTCCCCTTAGCCACAAAATGGGCATGAAGTATTGGTTTTTTTTTTTTAAAATGCCTTAATTCTCAACTTCATGCAAATCTAAATAAAGATGACCAAAACAAAAGCTTAAACAATGGAAGGATATTTCACAGAAAATTTCTTATACAAAAAACACATAAGAAAAAGGGCCACTAGGTGACATTTTAATTTACAAATTGGCATCATTTTGGTCAATATCCAAGTGCTGTTTTCTTCTACCACAACAAAGCAGCTGTACAGAAAGAAAACTGCATAACTGGTTTTATGCATTTTAATCACACATTTCCTCAGGAATTTCATGTGGATTAAGGATGCCAGGGACAGACATCTGAAGCTTATGTTTCTCCTCCTGAGCCTGTCGAAGGGCTGTTTCTCTTTCTTCCAGGAATAAATCGGATGTGTCTTCACCTGCAAATTCCTACATAAAGAAGCAGTTTAGTTAGTTCAACGTAAGTGTTTTGAAATCCAAGAATAAAAAGTAAGAAGCTTCCAAAATCCAGACATTTTATACATAAATATGAAAAATCAATTTTTCACACTTGACTGTCAGAACCAGAATTTAAAAAAAAGTATTTTCTTATGCAACAGTTGTTGCCACTAAAACCTAAATCAGTATAAGGAATGTAGTAGCATCCTGCATAATATTTGCATTTTCACTAGCTGCTGCAGGTGGGGATACCAGCCTCAAGTTTTGAGTGGTCAGTTTTTTGGGTCCCATTGAAATGTAGGCATTATAACATCAAAATGTTAGAACTTGAATATACATTGTAATTCTATTTAGGATACTTTACTGAGGGACATTCCTTCCTTTAATTACCTCTTGAAGGCCAACTTATTTCTAAAAGGAAATAGAATGAAACCCTGACTCTAGGAGATCCCAACAAAGAAAAGTTTAGGGTTCTGAGGACTGAAATGCTTTTGTCTATCCCAGCTTACTGGGTTAAATATAATAGCCTGTGATACATAGGAGGATCAGCCTAGAAGATCTAATAATAGTCCCTTCTGGCCTTAAACTATGAAACTATTCCAAAACCAGGACTGCAATATGGCCTCTGTTTAAAAATGGGCTTACTACACATCTCCCAGTTTGGAAAGACTCACAGCTTCATAGAAATCCATAAGGTGCATCTATCCAGTCTCTCAGTCTAAGGCAACAGGCATTCCTCTGCACCCATACTGAGGTGGCCAATAGTCAAGACTGTGCCCTACAACTCTGGGACGGTGAAATATAAAAACATGATGACCTGTTTGTTGCATGACTTTTTATAAGTGATGAACCAGGCTCTTTAGTTTTGAATATCACATTCAACGGTCATTTAAAATTTACACTAACATTCCAAACATACCTTAATTTGGACCAGGAAATCCCTAAGGTGTTCCTTGAAGGCAGGAATATCCTGATTTAAACTGAAGAGTCCTGTTACAAATAGCTTAACCTGTGCACTAAGAGTAAAAATACTAATTAGTACATGGGAAACAAAAGAACCACACTCAATTTTTTTTTATTTTAACGGCCACAGCACACTTACTCTTGCAGATGAGGAAATGCAGATTTAAGAAGATTAGCGACATACTCCTGAATAAACATTTGGTTGTTCAATGGATTTCCAGGGTTTAAAGGTGTACTTATTTTTCCTTCTTCTACTAAATTGAACATGTACGCAAGAATTGATGCATGCATTGTCAGACCTGCATATGTAAAGCAGAAATGAAATTACTTGTTACTCAAAATAAATTCCTTTATTGTTTAATGATTGCTGTACTGTTTCCCTCAACCTCAAGCACTCTTACCAGCAGTATGTGAAGTATCTGTCACAACAGAAAAAATATGCTGCAGAATGTCACAGAAATAAGTCTGATAAAAACTCTGAGCAGCAGCCTCTTCTTGCGCAACATTCTGTAATAGAGTATAGAGTATCTGAAGACCTGAAAGAAAGCAAAAGGGTGAAGATGACCAAAATCCTTTACATTACTTTTCCTTTCCAGAAAAAATTGCATATAATCAAGAAGTTCAGATTTGTGCACAGAGAAGTCTGACCTAGACAGAATTATGAGAACCAATACTGAAAGATTTTTCAGGAATTTCTTCAAGCAGCTACCATATTTTTATGGATTTTACATTTCATTATGATTACTAAGTATCAAGACCTCAGGACTGTAAAACTCCTAAAAAAAAAAAAAGTTTGTTGGAATTTGCTGACATCTAAACGTTTTGCAGAAATGGTTAGATTTAGTCAAACTTCCAAAGAAATCCAGATTTCCTTCAGTTTGCCCGCCTGGCTTCTCCACAGTTCATCTGGTGGTCTGCTGAGACCAGGCTTCTAGGGTCCACAACTCTTGGGCAACTGCCAGGCACTTTCCTGGAGCCAGGGACCCCGTGGCTTCTAAGACTTCTGGGGCCAGGTAAATTCCTGACTCTGGGAGTTGAGTCCACAGGAGCCCTGGTTCCCAAGCTCCTCAGCAGACCACCAGGTGGGCTGTGGCCCAGCTGGCACTCTCAGGCTCCCCTTTAGTTCACCATATGGCTTGAAGGAGGGCTGGAAACCTCAGCTCCTGGAACTCTCAGAGCTGGCACTCCCTGGCTCCCTGTCAGTTGGGCTACCAAGATGCATCCAGGCTCCTCACATGGCAGGCTGCAGCAGAGCCTGGAACCTTGGAAGCCATGGCAGCTAAGACTGAAAATGACAGTTCTTGTCAGGTTCACTGCTGCCCTGAAAATTGACCAGATTCCTGTCATTTTCAATCCACAGCAGCTATGATTTTCGGAGTCCCTGGTTCCGCTGCAGCGACCAAGCAGACAGCTGGGGACCTCGGACAGCATATTTCATTTTGGAAACATCACATTTTGCTGTTCCAAAAGAAAACATTATAGGATTTCAGTTCTGCACATTTTTTCCAAGTTTTTGGCTTTTCATTCCGATTTGGGATGATAATAAAATGCCTGAAAATTAAGTAGTTTTTGCAGAACTGAAATTTGGTTTCCCAGTCAGCTCTACAACCAACCAACATCATTAACATTACAAAAATGGCAGACACCAAGCCCCCTCCACCACCACTGTTTGGCAACGATTTAGAGAACAATCTTATAGTTAGATACTTATTTAAAAAACAGACATCCTCATCAGACCTTGCCTCTATCTCTATACAACAGGCTGCATTGCCTACAATGGGAGAGAAGTCTAAGGCCTGTTACTCTGCCAGTGTATTTGAAGGTACTCAGATGGCCTGCTCCAGCATCTCCCCCTTCCTGAGGGACACCCTTCTAGTCCCAATATGGGTGCCTCCTATTGGGGTTTCCTTCTTGTTGAAGGCTGGGGAGATAGTGAGCTACAGGAAAGGAAAGGAAGCTAGAAAGGGGAGCAACAACAACAGGTACCCTCCCTGGCTGTAGGAGACAACTACATTCAAATATTTTAGCTTTATACACCTGGACAGACAGCAGAAGCCTGTGAAAATAATGACTAATGGAAAATATTGATACAATACAGCAATACCACCTCTGCAAATATATATTTCCCTAAGTTGACCTACTTATCACATACGCCCTCAAAATATAAAATTCAGACCAATTAACTATCTGTATTTTTAAACTTGAATATAGCCAAACTCTACTCACCTGTATCTGCAACATTTCTCATTGTGTGTTTGAAAGCCCAAATAATAGAATCCAAAACAAGTTTGAACTGTGCAGGTGGAATGGCCAGGAATGCTGGAAAGCAATGAGAATTTACTGCCTGGAGTAGCAAGAAAAAGTTTGTTCTATGTTCAGGATACTCTTCAAAGTCCTAAAAAGAGAAATACATAATGAAATTCCAAGTTCCTTTAGCAGCTATACGACACACCACCGGCTATCACCATAACAAAAATCTGATCCAGTAGCAGAAAGAGCAGCAGCTTTCCAACCCAGGACAGCCTTTTTCCTTATAAAAAATTATTATAAAAGGAAATATTAACAATTTCAGGCCAGCATGTGGACCCAATGCAATGCTTTTTGACTTAAAGTCTGATAATCTTATGTTCTGATGAGTTCATCAAACTGAATCATCATTCAAGCCGGAGTTCTACTGTAGTTAGCATGTAAGAACTGTGCAAGCCATTCACATACCACTTATATTTAACTGTTGTATAGAAACTTGAGTCAGACACTTCACAGCACAGAAAAGGGGCAGAATGGTTGCAGCAGAAGCGGGAAGGGTAGTTTCACAATATGCTTGCCTTAGAGCACCAGAAGCCCATTAGAGTCCCACCGTACAACCACTACTATTTTGTGAGGTTAGGTGTTTGGTGTAGCTACAAGTCAGTTACTTTACATAGCATGCTCCCTCCAAATCTGGTGGAAGCTACATTGTTCACTAGTACGCATGAAGGCCAGGGGAAGGGTGCAGGAGGAAGCCAATGGTAAATGCCATAGTACAGTAGCAGAGCAGACCCTTTTCCAAGGTGCTCTGGATTCTGCATGGATGGAACCTGATTACACTGATGCGCAGGCTCTACAGGGTTTGGAAACTGTACCCCCCTGCACACACACACTTCCTCCCATAAGATGAAACACAAGTTTCCCTGAATTTTTCTTCTTATTGCCTATCAGGATAGCAAGGGTGGAAAAAAGGGGACAGCCATTTAGACCTAATTGTTAACTCCAAACCACACAATCTTTTCCTGGATGCTTAGAGAAGTATGAAAACCATAAAGGAGACTAAAAGGACTTTGGACCAGTTTCTAAGAAGATGATAAACACAGTTATAATTTAAAAACATTTGGAGAAATGTTCAGGCAATAGTCTAGAAACAGATCTGGGTACAGGTCTGAGGACAGCATGAATCCAAAGTACGTTTCTCCTCTTTAAAAAAAAGCACTCTAATGTTTATAAGCTCCTAAATAAACAAGACACTTAGAAGCAGGTTAACAATTTGTCTCATACAATGAATTGCTGTATTTTCTCACAATGGGGTATCACTTTTCATGAAGATTCAAGGGCTATTCATTACAAAATTATGACTGGAGTCTTGTGCACCTGACAGCTGTAGGAAGAGCTGGGACAAAATTCCAGTTCTTTGAGTCTGAAAACCTTAGTTGCTTTTGGCAAGAAGTTTTCATTAGTAACGTAAGTCTGGTCACAATCCGCAAAGTAGAGGTAGCTTGATGTGTGGCTCAGAAACAGCACTAACTCTGGTGTTAATATTTTGGGAATTATTTCTGGCTATTTCTTCGTATACTACCTTTCTAATAGTACTTCTCACTTTGACACATGTCAAACATTATGAAATTATGTACATATCACTGCAGGTTATACCATAAGGATTTAATCACACAAGGTATTTTACCATATAACTGCTCTAAGGATAACTTAAGTTGTTTTTCTTAGCTTCCAAAAAGGAAGGACTAGTAAGTAGAAGTCTTAATATTCTTCAATTAAGAAGTCTTTGGAAGTTTAATGCAGTGGTTCCCAACTGTAATCTACAGGGACCTAAAAGGTCACAAGGCTGACTCCTACTAGCTTCCTGCTGTACAGACTTAAAAGCTCTTAATTGCAAGTTCCCTTTCAAAAAGCCAGGTCATTAATAAAAAATTTAAGTCTTGAGAGGCTAAAAACAAGACGCATAAATCCACATTAAGGCACCTATGTTCAAAAAAGTAAGCTCATTCAGCACTTAAAAATAAAAATCAATAGTTTCCTAATTTCTTTACTACATAAGCACTTGCTGCAATTGCTACAGGATTGTTACATAATTTCAAAAAGGAGGGGAGGTGGTCCACAAGACACTATTCAGATGTGGATCACTGTGAAAAAAATTGAGAACCCCAAAGTGTTGACATCTGGGGCTGGATTCACGAAAGCACTTACACCCTTAAGGCCCAGAATCAGGCCCCACCGATTCACAAAACCCCGGTTAATGGCCCCTGAACCCTGTAGGCACCTGAAATCATTTGGCACTTGAATTACTGCAGTAAATATTCCCTAGATGTCTATGTTTCTGTCTCTGAGCATGTGTTGTACAGCCCCATGCCAGAAGTCCAGATGCCTAAAGCCCAGAGCAGTGCACAAACTGGGAGAAAATAAGTGTTCCTCCACTTAGCTTGTCTCTGGGACCCGATCCAATAAGCGTGCTCAGACCAAACTTACTACCCTGAATCTTTATAGGCGAGCTTACACAAAAGCAGCCAGTAGTTGGGGAGAGGAGACCCTCCCTCATAACTTTTAGTTCACTGGTTAGGGTACTCACCTGAGATGTGAGAGACCACTGGTTCAAGCCACTCTCTCCCCACTGACAGGGAGAAAGGATTTTGAACAAGAATTGCCGCTTAAGTGAGTGATCTAGCCACTAGGCTGGGGTGGGCAAAATACGGTCCACGGGCTTTGGATCCGGCTCACGGGATTGCCACCCCTGTGGTGCCATGGGTCCCCCGCTGCTCCGGGAAGCGGCCAGCACCACGTCCCTGCAGCTCCTGGGGGAGGGAGGGCAGAGAGCGCCACGCACGGCTCTTGCCTGTGGGTACCTCCCCCAAAGCTCCCATTGGCCGGGAACTGGGAACCACAGCCAATGGGAGCTTCAGAGGAGGTACCCACAGGCAACAGCAGCACATGGAGCTCTCTGCTCCCCACCCCCATGAGCCACGGTTGCCGGCTGCTTCTCAGAGTGGAGCCTCCCTTGGCCCCAGTGGGTGCCGCTGCCACCCCGGAGCCGCTCCAGGTAAGTGGCACTGGGTCGGAGCCCGAACCACTCCTGCACCCCAACCCCCTGCCCTGAGCCTTCTGCGTGCACCAAGCACCCCCCCCTGCACCCCAACCCCCTTCACTGAGCCCCCTCGTACACCCCGCACCCCTCCTCTGCCCCAACCCCTTGCCCTGAGCCCTTCTTGTACTCCGCACCCCCTCCCACACCCCTTCCTGAACCCCAACCCCCTGCCCGAGCCCTACATTCATGGCCCTGCAAGCAATTTCCCCACCCAGATGTAGCCCTCGAGCCAAAAAGTTTGCCCACCCCTGCACTAGGCAATAAGGCATTCCAATATCAGGAGAGACTAAACAAGCCCCTATGACAGTGTTCCACTTGGAGCAGAAAAACTGGATCCTGAGTCTCCCTACACCTCACGAGTACTCCAATCACCAGGCTATAGACACACACATGCTTGCTCTCTCTGGCCCAACTATTCTTTTCTGTATTTACCCACAGTGCAACTGCTTCACCATTGGGCCGAAGAGAGGACAAATACAAGAATGACTCTGTAGACTGGTGCTTAGAACATTCACAGGAGGTAGGAGACTTAGCATCCAGTCCCCCGCTCCACAGGAGAGACTGAGGGAACATTCACATCAGAATATCTTATAGCCGAGTGACTACGGCACATATCTGAAAAGTGGCAGATGCCTGTTCAAATCCCTTCTTCCCCTCAGATGGTGATGGGAGGACTTGAACTGGGGATCTCCCAGATCTCAAGTGAGAAAAGTTGAGGGAGGCCCTCCCCTGCCTTACAAAAATCACATCAGCACCTAACACCAAGAGAGGGTTTGCAGCTGAGAATCCCAAGCAGAGGGAGGTGCCTCACCACAGCCTGGACCCAGGCACCTATCTCCAACAGGGGAGGGGCTAAGTACACATCCCTTAGCTTAACACCTCTCACTGGCTACCTTCGTAGGAAGAGCCTCCTGGCTTTTGTGAACACCATTCTGAAGGGCCTCTCTCTCCCATTCATTGTAAAGGGAGCCGAGGCACTAACTCCGGCTTTGTGAATACCAGTGATTTTCTAGGCACCTAAAAGTGATGTATGAGGACACTCAACATCATGCGTAAGGTAAGTCTATACAGCAGTGTAAGCCCGGGCTTGAACCCAGGCTCAAGTCTAACTCCCTCCTTGCACCCATACATCAATTGTGCTAACCTAGAGCTTGGACCTAGGATCCCAGGACCCCACAAGACTGGAGGGAGGACCTAGGGGCCAAGCCCTATTGCTTTCCTGTGTGCACGTAGCCCTGGCTTGACTTGGCTCCCAGAAGTCCTCTGGATGTGTCCCAGAGTTCCCAGAGACAGAGTAGGAGCACTGAAAGCATTACTGCATGGCTGAGCTTGCTTCCTGTTTCTGCTCTTCTCACAGCGGTGGCAGTTCCTGCTCTGGCTCCTCCTTGCTGCTGCGTGGAGCTTGCCCGGAGCAGGAAGCAAAGGTGACAGGCAGGAAGCAGCTTCTGGCTGCCAGGATGTTGGGGTTTAGCCCTCCCCTGGACGTGCTGAGCCAGCAGCTCTGCTGTCGCCCCTCCCTGCAGGGCAGCCACTTGGTCTGAGTCTGCTCTCTGTCCTTTGCTCCTGGACCTGCGTGTGCAGAGGTGCCCAAGCAGCATGCACTATGAGGGCAGCAAGTGGGAGCCAGACCAGAAAAATCCCCCCAGCCTCCCAGGGATCCCTTATCCCTGCCTCCCAGAATGTGGCAAGGACAGGAATAAGAGATCCCTGAGGGGTGCTGGAGCACACTGCACCCCAATTCCAGGGGATGCATTTCACCGCTCCGCAGCGAGCAACAGCCAGGATGGGGTGCATGAGTGATTTTCCTCTGAAACCTACATTTTATGTCATTTCAAAATAAACCAATCAACCAACTCCTTAATTGAACATACCATTTTAAAAATTAAGAATTACAAAGTTTCATTTTAATAGTTTGACAGTCATGCAGACTGATGTCCTAATTATCGTTTGAACAGGTGCACGTGGGCATTTTCCTGCCAATGTGACTCAACCTAGAGCTGGAGAGCCCAATTTTCAAACTAGATGGTAGTTCAGTATAAAGCCTTCTCAGACTGCAGTCATTCTACTGAGATAGCCACCAAAGGAGCTTATTATGCAGTTTAAGTATTCATGTGCTCCCTATGGGCACCTGATCTCATCAATAGCACCATCACAGCTGGGAAACAGGGTGGGAAGTAGAGTTTGCCCACAATGCACCACATTCCCAGCGCTAGAATTTTGACACAGGGTGGTGGGTGTGCTAGGCACTCTAGGATAGGGTCTGTGTCCTGCAACATGGGCACCAGAGCCCTAGGTTCAAGCACGGGTCAGAAAATTCTGAACGTAGGGTTAAAATGCAGTGTAGATGCTGAAGCCCATGGTTTCCTGACACACGTCAGCTGACGCAAGTCCCACTAACCCTAGGTTTACATTGCTGTATAGACATATCCTAAGTTTCTTTGTGAATATAGTACTTGGCTCCTATATTTGGGAAAATGCTGTAATATCACCCATCATGGTCCTTCTGTATAATCAACAGCAATAGCCAACACCCTAGCGGGCTTTGTGGAATGTTTGATTCTCCTCCCATTTCAGAGGAGAACTCTGCTTGGGATATCTTATTTGGTTGGTTTTATGTGATGTATTATGGAGACTATAGGTATCCAAACACAAAAGATTAATATACTTACCTTATTAATCATATTTAACGTGCATTCAAAAACAGCATCAAATATCTGAGGTATTTCAGCAGTAATGTGTCCCCCCAATTTATTTACAATGATAGCCATTGTACTGAGTACTTCAGGTTCTCTAGCAGCTGGAACGTTTCTCTGGTAATCAATGAGAACTGCATCCAGCAAAGGAGGAACAAAATTTTCAGCTACCTGGTAAAGAAAGCAGAACTTTGTTAGATATCTAAAAGACTGCCTATAATAATTGCATAATTAATGCTTTGTAGCAGAGTATGAGCTATTTTACATACCTACAAATAATTTAGGTCCTAAATGCATTTTTTAAAAGTAGCTTGCCAAATATATACATGCATATTTTTCATGTAAGCAGCAGTGACTTCTTTAGAATTACTTCTAATCATTGTTTTAGATTATTGATCATGTAGATCCAGATCTATTAAATCCTCTTGGCTATAGCTCATAAAATTGTTGCAATATCACTTAAATTATGTAACTCTCACTCGGCCTTGAGTCCTAGAGTATGTATTACGTATGTTTTATGGACCTCCTGAAAATGAGTTGCTATGACAAAAGCAGAGTGTCTTAATTATACTTTTGTTCTGCTGTAAAGATTGTAGATTTCTCCCAGAGTGTCTTATTTATGACTATTGCTTGTTACTTTAAAAATCCACTTACCATCTGCGGATCATTGGACCTGCTCACCCAACCAGAAATTAGTTTTAGAGTTTCCCTTTTTACTGTCCTCATACTTCTAATCAAAGGTTGTTTGGTAACCATTTCACCTGAAAAGTTTTAAATTTTATTACAACTCAGTTAAAAGGGTTTGTTGATACTTGAATATAAAGAAAACTGACTTTTTACACAGAAGTTTTATGTCAAGCTGCTGTCAATTCCACATTTCATTTAGCAGCTCATGCTCTTTGTACATGCCTATCCCATGCACCAAGTAGTCTCTCAATTGGGAAAATACTGCATCAGTTCTAATCTCCCTTCCCTTTCACTCAATGCCCCACATATTTTGGTCTCCTTCCTTTTGCTCTGTCCATGGCATATGATGTCACAAGAGCAAGTCAAAGGCATTACAAACGTGCAATATAACTGCTAATCTGCTACAGTATACTACCACTGGCAGACAGACATGCTCAAAACAGCCTCCAGCTGTGATTTTATTACATTACACATTCCAACCTATAAATACTATGAGACACACTGGCCCGTCATGTACATTCGCTCCTAAACAGTTAGTTGCCCTCTCCCCCTATCATCTGTTCAGAGATTGCAGGACCTCCACACTACCTACAACTGACTGGAGTGGGTCTTACTTTACAATCCTAGAGACACTTTGTCAGAGTCGTGTTAAATCCTGAGAGAGGTGCGATCCAAACTGTGGGATTACCCAGTAGTTGCAAATGCAGCACTGCACCCCTAAACTGCAGACAGAGCTTCAAGAACTACCTAGCAATAACTTCTGAACTTCATAACTACCCATTTCTAGGCATGGACAACTTCTGGCCTTTGGAGCTGCATAGAATCAAAGATATACTCTCTGGTAGGGAAGGCTTCACGTAGGTCAATTGTACAGCAACTCTATAAACATCAAGTACTGCAACTCTACTCTCACTATTCATCTGTGCAAGTTCTACCTGCATTATGTGATGAATATGTACGTTCCCAAAAAACAGCATGTGGGTAGTGCTGACTGGTACAGCAGAGATGGAAAAGCCTTTAATTGCTCCATTAGAACATCCTATGGCACACCAAAGGGAAAGCAAGACCTGTTCCTAAACTACTGCAACCGCCCTCCCCCACCCACCTCCTTTGAGAGAAAACACCTTATATGTAATATTTGTATTTTGTTTGACAAAAATGCTATCCAAGTGTTAATTTCTTTCCAGCAATAACTTTTGATTTATAAAGTCTTGGCCTTGAATTTCAGTACAGATCATTTATTAAGAAGACAAAATGCTCTTAGTTAACATCAAAATACTAGCTTAATATATTAGCACTTTTCAGACAGGATAACTGAAGAAAGAAAAGGGAGTTCTTGGCTCTGATTTAAAGAAACTACAGTAAGACACATTTCCAAGTGTGGGTTGGGGCTTTTATTACAAAATTTAGGATGAGTTTTCACTTCCACAGAAAAATATTTACTGTGTTTTACAACCCCACAATTCTTCTTATTCATAGTTTAACAGTATCATCTATTTTTCCATCAAGAGACAACAGAAGTTTATCTGACTATAAAGGCTAATAAGTCTCTCAATCTGAAAAGTCAATATAAAATTAAGTAAGCTATTTCTTACAATAAGCACTTTGTTATTTACTGATTAAAAGGTGGTAATAACAGTAGATAGTATTATTCCCATTTTGTTAGAAATAACATGGAAATGCTTACCATTAGCCTGAATAGCTGCAGAAATATTTTCACTTAGGCACTTGTACACATTCAGCATATCTAAATAAATTCTTCCAAGCTGAATCACAAAGGGGTGTCCAACTGCTTTACATGCTCTTACATTTGTTTTCAGAATGCTACCCAGCTGTTTAACTGTTTCAGGATCCTTTAGAATATCAACATTCTATTGAAGAATAGTAATTAAGTTAGTTTTGTTCAGTTAATGAGACTGAGCTTCTGGTAATTTTTTTATGAAATAAAAATTCAATCATTTCAAACATTTATCCCATCTATGTGTTAAGACTATCTCAATGCAGGAGACAGCCCCTATACTGTTGTTCTGACTCATGGCACTTAGTGATGCCAAGAGCAACAATGGGATGAAATTGGGATTACTTCAATATTGCTTTTCTGGAGAAGTACCACGTACATGAGCAGCAGTACAAGTATAACCCTAAAAGAAGGAAGAACATAAGGACAGAGGAATGGGAGAAAAGGCACACGAGAGGGCGAAAAAAAAAAAAAAAGTGAGGAGAAATAATGGTCCAATGGCAGTATAAGGTAGAGAACAAAGCTTGTTCTTGTCACAGCAGGGATCTGCAAAGAAAAATAGGTCTCTTACTTTCCTTCATAAAAGGGAGGATTTTTTTTCAGTGCATAGCTATTAGCAGTGGCTGGAGGAGAAGACAACTCTCCTACCTGGAGTAGTATTACAGTAAATGTGTGGGGCATGTGAGCAGGGGAAAAAAGAGTAGATCTCCTCTGAAGACACAAATTAAGCCCACAGACAGGTAAACACCATTTTATATTACTACAAGAAATATGCTGCTAAGTTCTTTAAAAGACTATGAAAAAAAGACACTTCCCTTTTGTTCCCTTCCCCATTTTCGCAATACTTCTACAATCATGCCAATTATCCTACTACCCAATGTTTGGCCAGGTACCGCCAGAATTAGTCCACACAATGCCAGATCAAGCACAAAAGTAAGCCTTATTAAAAATCTAACATTTAGCAGGCTCTCTCTAGCGGAGCATAAAATATTTAGAAGTTAACATTTCCATAGTGCTCTTACTTTTGTTGCCTGCTGAATTATGCTGTCCCACACTTGATTAGGGAGCAGCATGTATTTTTCGATCAAATGCTCCTGTACAGTTTGGTCAGTCTGTGCCCCAATCATGTATCCAACAGCTTCATAGAATGTATGCACCTGATTTGAATGAGAAACAAGTGAGATAGGAAGGAAAGTTTTCAGAGTTAAGACCTAATGTTAAAACAACACTTCTTTATGCAGCCATTCCTGTATCTCTAGTGGTACATGCACAATTTTTAAAAGTTGTTCATAAAGAGTTGAAGCAGAAAGTATGTTTTAACTGAATCTAAAAATATCCCCAATACACACTTCACAAAGATTCCACATTTTTAACCAAACATCAAAACTGACTATTTTTGGATGTTTGCTGGACTCGATTAAAACATTTTCAAACATCAGATTATTTCACAAGGTTTGTTTGCAGGTTCCCAGTTTTGTTTTTTTTTTTGAAAGAGCAAGGTTTATATCAAACTGGGGTATCAGGTGTGCAGCAGGGAGGAAGGACTGTTTTAACAAATCCTATGAGGTCCATCAAAGTAAGGTACCTGTCCTACTGACTTACTAGGCTATACGTTGCTGGGATAATAGTGCAGTGTACTGTAGGGGAAAATGGAGAAGGAATGGGGAAACAAATACTGAAACATTTAAAAACTGTTTAGATAGAATACTCAACATGGGTAAGAGTATTTTATTCAGTCCTTCTCCATGCACCCCATTTATCTCCCTCCTCTCCTTCCACTCCTTTGCACCGCCTTCATCTTCCTTTCACATTCTATCAGTCTGTCTTCCATCCTTATTCTGCACCCCTCACAGAGCCACAAATTGCAAGACGAAGCAGCTCATATTCATGCCAACTAACTCCTTTTTAGTACGTCTCCCTCCAGTTTCTTTTAGGGTACATTTGGAGGGTGATTAAAAAAATCACTTACAATGGGAAGCTAATTATATCTTTCAACTATGGAGTGGCTACCACCACTCCCTAAAGTCAGGGGTTTTGGCCCGAGGGCCACATCTGAGTGGTGAAATTGCATGCAGGGGCATGAATGTAGGGCTAGGGCAGGGGTGCGGGGTGCAGGAAGGGACTCAGGGCAAGGGGTAGGGATAGAGGAGGGGTATGGGGTGAAGCAGGGGGCTCAGGGCAGGGGCTTGAGGGGCAGGGTGCAGGAAGCGTTTGGGGTATGGGCTCTGCAGCAGCTCCAGGGTGGCAGCAGCATGCACTGGGGCCAGGAAAGGCTCCCTGCTTGCCTGTCCTGGCCCCATGCTGCTCCTGGAAGCGGCCAGTGGCATGTCCCTGCGGGAGGGGGGTGAGGGCTCTGCATGCTGCCCTCGCCTGTGGGTACCTCCCCTGAAGCTTCCATTGGCTGCGGTTCCGTGTTCTCCACGTGGAGCATTCTGCTCCCCCCACAGGGACATGGTGCTGGCTGTTTCCGGGAGCGGCACAGGGCCTGCTGCGCCATGGCGTTGGCAATCCCACGGGCTGGGTCCGGCCCGAAGTTTGCCCACCCCAAAATAGATCTTCCCCACATGCTAAGCCATTTTACGCACAGAGAAAATTGCAAGTATTATTGCTACACCATATATAGTAAGTTTGTGTTTGTCTCTAGTTTTATCAAACTATGGTTCCCACTTGGCATAATATGTACTGTTTGTTTTACCTGTATTCTTGAACTTTTCAGTAGTTGCATGTTGTTAGTGGCGATACTACTCTATGCCATGTTAAAACCATTAACTAATAAAAACAATTAGGTGGGGAATCTTAAAATGTTTATCCCAAAAATTATTCAACCAGAACTTAATTCTTGTTAAAGAAATAAATGGGAACCCATTAAACCCACTTAATCTCCTGGAGAGGACGAGGAACAAAGTCTGCTGAAGGGTGTTAACTAAACCCCCACACAATGACATAAGCATTCTTCTAGTGCCACAGGATTATGCCACAGGATTATACTAGCAAGACTAGGAAACTGAATTCAAATCCCCTAGAAAGCACCACCACCATTTCACCATGACTTTTAAATATTAGCCAGAGCCACTACATATCATTACTTAAATTGCTGTATTTAACATACCTGCTGTGGCTGAAGATCACAAATGATTGTATTAATATTGTTCAGGATCTCATCAATGAATGGCATGACTTCTCCCACTTGCACCTGAACAAAGTGTCGGCGGCATTTCTGTGCTATTTTTATGAAGGTATCACAAGCCATATCCTGGACACCATCATGGGTTTCTAAATTAAAATAGAATTGTGCGTGACTTTTATGCTCTTCACAAAAATTCTACACGTGTATATATACACACACACACACACACACACACACTCGATCAGCAGCTCCAACATGAAAGTAATATTTGAAAATTTAGATCCCCAAAAATTTAAGTGTTAGTGAGCAGAAAAGTGATGAAACAAACATATTTACCATGCATGAATTCAAATAGCTTGTTGACTACTGTCTTCAAAAATTTCCAGTGAGCTCTCAAAAACCGTGGATATTGACCTACTATATACATAATATTTGATGCAATAATAGCTTTGTTATCTTTCCCTCGCTTTTGTTCACAGAGTCCCAGAAGATCCTGCAAAGAAAAAACAACCTATACTTGTCTTCCTTTTCAAGTTTAATGTTTATATTTTCTTAGAACTGTGATGGGGCAAAATTTAAAGTACTATAATAACCCATGCTAAAACTGTAGTTTGGCAATACCTGACAAATACCCAAAAGATCACCAAATCAGGCTTCATAGTTGTTTCAATGCATTTGAACAATGTAGATTAAAGTTAGGATATTAGAAATACAGAGATTTACTAAAACTTTTTGGAAGGACAAGAAAGCAGTTTTCTACCCAGAAATTATTTAAATACACCTCATTAAGAGTTTTCAAACTGATTTTTTTTTAAAAGTAGCCTACAGTATAGTTTTGAGTAACATGAGTCAGTCTTCTTGTGAATTATAGGTTGTCTGAAAAACACAGAAAAAACCTCAAGCCAATCAACATGTAACATTAATCTCTGCTATGAATGTACTCATACCTGGTGTCACATGAACTTAAATTCACTTCAGGCATGGATATAAAAGTGTAAGCAATCCTCAGTGTTTTGTACCAAATGAAGGCAAGCACAAATTTCAAGTCTGCGAAATTTATTTAACAAAAACCAAGCAGTCTTAAGTTCTTCCTGTAGCACAAGGGACTGGCTACCTACTAGTCTTATATTGGTGAGTGTAAAATAAATGATAATTGAAAGAAATAATTTAATATGAATTACTGTGTGAATCTTTAAAACATGGTAAGAAATGCCTCTTTTCTAAGGAATCTTGAGTTTTTACCAAGCAGAGCCTCAGTTTTGACAAGTTTTCCACTCTGCCAAACATCTATTGATAAAACTAAACTTCTAATAAATCTAAAATGTATATAGTAAGAATGCTGTTCTCCCCTCACTGACCGTAGTAGAGAAAGGTACAACCTTAAAGGAAAGAGAAATGCATGATAAACTTAACTTCTTCTGAATTAACCCAGTGTAAAACTTATCTGGGCTAATTTCCTTTATAGGCATGATAGCCAAGGCTCCTTTTCACATAGGATATATTAAATTTTCGTAAAATTGACTAGTCAGTTTGCTTTTTTCTACAATGTAGTTCAAAAAAAACAAAAAACAAAAACAAAAAACAAAAAAAAAAACACGTGCATCAAATGTTAATATCTTCAAAGAAATTAAAAGAAATCGCCATTGCACTTTTTGAACCTACCAGCTGTTCTGGCGTGAATGTGAGGAACCCACTAGTTTTATGACATTATACCTTAATTACTGTAACAAGAAATCGTTTTTCATCCTCTTCATGCATTGCTCCACTGATTGACCCAATAGCCCAACACAGAGTATTCAAATTCTTCCACGACCATTCTGTTCCATTCACTTGATTGTGAAGTTTTTCTGTCATTATTCGTTCAGTATCTGCATAATCCAGATGTGTAAGATAAACTAAAAGAAACAATTACATTTTAACATATTACAAATCCACTTTTTAAGTAGCCACAGTACATTATGGAGGTGCTGGTCACAACTCCATTGCAGAGATTGAGTTCTATTTCATACATCTGTAGTTTTCATACAAAACATATGTTTTGTATGAAAACTACAGCATATCCTTCCTAAAGTTACAGTCCAGTGTGAATTTTGCAAGGATTTAAGTAAACGTTAGTTTAGGATTTAAAAATAATTAAAAACAGGGTCCTATAAAAATTTTACATCTATGTCAAGTTTTTTCTTTGTCCTAAACATAATGCAGATAACTATATAGAAAGTGTGAACTAACGTTAATTGAAATCTTGTTCATAAACTGTATGTGGAGAACTTAGACTGCTATTAAGCTAAATTACTAATAATGGTTGTATCTAATTGTTAAGATTATATA
Organism: Lepidochelys olivacea; assembly: GCF_965140295.1. NCBI lineage: Eukaryota > Metazoa > Chordata > Testudines > Cheloniidae > Lepidochelys > Lepidochelys olivacea. The sequence goes on from NC_140413.1 coordinate 191,800,584, forward strand.
GGCTCCGGTAACCCATAAGTGAGGCCAATGTGATGTAAGTGGTAAATCAATCCATCCCCCTAGTTAGTTTGCATGCAATAATTCTATTGGTTGTAATGACTCAGTGCTATAATGGAGATGGAGTTCCCACTGGTAGATTACTTGATGCAACTGTCACTCTTCTTTAAAGAGTCTGTGGATGCATGCTACCTTGGGCCTCCCGATAAAAAGCCCTTCACAGCAGTGCTGCCTGAGCTCCAGTTGCACACAGGCACTTTGGGACTCAGAGACAGCTCTCCCAACCCTCAGTTTTACACAGCAATGCTCTCATTGACTGTCCTCTACATCAGTAAGTCAGTTGCAACTTGAAGGCCAGATTCACCAATATGCTTTGGCTGCTCTGTCCGCTCTAAACCCAGTTTAACTAGCTGGTGCACTCTGGCTACTTTGGTGAACCAGTAAATCTACAGTAAAAATAAAAAGTGACTTAAGGTTGACACATATCTTTACATTGTATTGCAGGGTAGCAATGTTTCTTGTTTAGTGTTCGTGTATGAAATTCTATTCTTTTTTTTTTTTTTTAAATAGAGATGAGGAATTTCCCTGAAACTAACTACATCAAGATGGAGTTAAGGTTGAGCATATGCATCAGTAACAAACGTAAAAAAAATTACAGGGATATGATGGTGGTCTCAAAACTAAGCACTAAGGCACCCAAGCAGCCTTAACTCTGCCTGTAACGTCAGGAGGGGGGAAAAAAAGGAAAAAGTGTTGATTAAACAAACAGACTAAAATAATCTGGGACAACCACCATTAAAATGCCTTACTCATAAATCTGTATTTATTCCACAATGTCGCAGAGTTGGGTGCCTTATGTTTAGATTTCTATTAAGTATATCTTTAACTCTGAATTTCTAGTGTTTATAACACTGTTGTAAGAAAATTACACCAGTGTAATTTTTTTTTTTTAATCCTGAAGTTACTGATGCACACTTTCAACATCAAGTTTTTTTGGTCTAGGAATATATAAGATGAACACAGTACATGGCTAGCGTTCAATGACCAAATTGGAAGGTGAAGAACCATCACTGAACAGATGAAGATACCAAGCAGAAGAATAGATATATCACATACTTAGAACAAAATGCTGAAGACTAGTGTTTCTTAGGTATGTAAAAAACACTGATCAGGTATTCTACAGTGTGTTCAAAATCAAAGGATATGATAATTTTCACAAAAAGAAAAGGAGTACTTGTGGCACCTTAGAGACTAACAAATTTATTAGAGACTAACAAATTTATTTCAGCATAAGCTTTCGTGAGCTACAGCTTACTTCACTATAGCTGTAGCTCACGAAAGCTTATGCTCTAATAAATTTGTTAGTCTCTAATAAATTTGTTAGTCTCTAAGGTGCCACAAGTCCTCCTTTTCGTTTTACGGATACAGACTAACATGGCTGCTACTCTGAAACCGATAATTTTCACAACTCCTACAGATATTTCTCTCAGACGGTCTTAAATATGGTGGTTCACAGTGGTTGCCAGAATTATTCATGACTAATAGATTGTATTCTAATAACCCAAAGTAGGGTTTTTAATTTTTCTGAATTTCCTTTAGTAAACATATTTAATTTTTTTTAAATTATACTGAAGTATTTTGTAAATTTGTTCAGCAAACATCTTGATATTTTCTAGCAGCATTGACTCTTTCATAATGCTTAGTATGAATGATTCTGAATATCTTTCAAAGTTGTGATATAATGGGAAAACCAATTTTATTTCAACTATGCATGATACTGTCAAGATGGTAGCTTGTTGCTGGTTCTTTTTTCAAATGAATAGTTAAGGTTACGAAGAATTACACTGCATTTTTTTTTTTAAACTGACTACACCTTCTGAAAAATTCTCCTCTGGAGCTGGTATGTCATGTCTCAGACAAGGAGATTTGTAAAAAGTTATTCAAGGACAAACCAATTCATTCTGAGCTACTGGAGAGTTAAGCTCTACCTATTTTAGCTTGAAAGTGCTGGGTCTGCTCAAAAATAACACAAATACAACTGAAAATAAAATTTAAAACCAACATGTCATTCTGTAGATCTCCACAAAGTTCCCAGCTAGCTTAGGAAAAAAATGTTTCTGTGAATGCTCAATGAGCATTTACTAAGATTTTGGCAGAGCTGTTTTTCCCCCATGTGACATACACAGATTGGGAAATTGCATATTCTCCTAACCCAGCTCAGGAAGACAAGAACAATGAGCCTCCAAGCACTGCCCCAAAGTGAGTGGAGCTAGCAGTGTCCAGCTTGGCAGGTGAGTTTTTTGGGGAAGATCAGTGGTGCCACAGTTGCTGCCGAGTATAGAGGGATAAGGAGAAAAGTCTAGCCAATAAATTATTAGAATGCAGGTTAAGCAGTAGAGCTGGTTGAAAATTCTGACAGAACAGTATTCTGTCAGAAAATGCAGTTTGATCAAAATCTAAACATTTTGTTTCAACTTAATCACTTAGAATTATTTACTAGAATTAAGGATATGATTTAGTCATGGGTTCAGTGTCTTTACTGGACCTCCATGACTTCAGCGGTCAGTGACAGAGGCAGAGCTGGAGCTATGCACCCTCCTCACAGCTGTGGCAAGAGTGTGGGCTGTGCCCCCGTCCACCACTTGAGCCAGGGCTGTGCACCCCCCCGCCTTCATCCAGGGCCAGAGCTGTACATTTTGGTACAGCATAAAGCAACAAAGATAGGCACCAAGTAATGTATAAAATGAGAACTAATCAGTACTCATGCTGTTCTCTTCCATTCAGACTCCTCTACTGCACCCATCACCACCATGGTACCTGAGCCCCTTCCAGCAATGCATTAAACAGGACTCATGTGTCATGAGTAGTTCCTTCTCAGAGGAAAACAAGAATATGGAATTCTAGAAGAATTATGATGTGCCGTCTGGTTTCATTTGATATCAAAGACAAAACGTGCCTTGTACTGCCAAAGGAAAGTGACAACACTATAGGTGGTTCTTACGTCCTATAGGCTTTCCAGTCTTGGTCCAGCCCTCAAGACTGTTTAGGCCTTGTCTACACCACAGAGTTTTGTCAACAAAAATTATGCCACTTCAATTAAAGGGCTTTAAACAAACTGCAGTTGAATGTGCTGGCAGAGTGCATCCACACCAGCAGCTCTTGCATCGACAGAGAGACCAATGCACTATGGGTAGCTATTCCACTGTGCAACTGGTTGCAGGGTGCTTTGGGAAGGGTTTGCAATGCCTCATGGGGCAAGTACAGTATATGATGCAGGTTTCTCAATCCCACCGTTCCATGGGCATCCTACTAGACTGCCAGCTGCTTTTCAACAGAAGCGAATGTAGTGGAAAGGGGGGGAAGAGTGTGTGACAGGGAGCGTGAGGGGGAGACAGAGACAGTGGGCATGTTAGGGGAGAGTGTGTGGGCATGTTGTCTCCGAGATCAGACAGTGGCCTGAGCAACCAATCCTGGGGGAACAGGACACCCTCCCACATCAACCCCTGGCTCCACACAGCAGTCTCTTCTACTCTCCCCCTCCCCCTAGCAGCAGCCCGCTCTGCCTGCCTGCCGATTCCACATTAATGGTTCTGTGATTCCTCAGCCTCCTCAGCTACCAGGAGCACCATCTTCAGCAGCTCTGTTAGTTCTCCATGCTAGGTTGCCAACTTTCTGATAGCAGAAAACTGAACACCCTTGCCCTGCCCCTTCCCCGAGGCCCCACCCCTTCACTCCATTCCCCTTCCCTTAGTCATTCACTCTCCCCAACCCTTGCTCACTTTCACTAGGCTGGGGCAGGAGGTTGGGGTGCGGGAGGGGGTGAGGGCTCTGGCTGGGGATGCGGGAGGGGGCTCCAGGCTGAGGGGTTTAGAGAGTGGCAGGAGTCTCCAGGCTGGGGCAGAGGGTTGGGGTGTGGGTTCTGGAAGCAAGTTTGGGTGCAGGAGGGGCTCAGGGCTGGGGTAGGGGATTTGGTGTGGGATTCAGGCAGCGCTTACACGAGGCAGTTCCCGGAAACAGCAACATGGCCTCTGACTCCTAGGTTCAGTGGCGGCAAGTGAGGCTCCGCGTGCTGCTCTTGCCCGTAGGCACCATCCTCACAACTCCCATTGGCCATGGTCCTGGCCAATGGGAGCTGCGAATCTAGTGCTTGGGGCAGGAGCAGTGAACAGAGACTCTCTGGCTGCCCCTGCGCTTAGGGGCCCCAGGTACATTCTGGCTGCTTCCAGGAGCCTTAGCCCAGCTGTGCTGCTGACTGGACTTTTAACGGTCCGGTCAGTGGTGCTGACTGGAGTTGCCAGGGTCCCTTTTCGACCATGCATTCCGGTCGAAAACTGAACGCCTGGCAACCGTACTCCATGCTAAGGAATGTCAAACCTTCCTAGAACTTTTGAAAGTGGAAGGGTGAATACCTGCAGGGCACCAGAGTTCAAAACAGCGAGCAGAGCGGTCACAGTGGGCACTGAGGGAAGCCATTAATGTTGATATAATGAACAGCAGCATCTACAGTGACGATTTGTCAGTTTAACTTTGCCACAAAAAGCTTTATGCCTCTCGTTGAGGTGGTTTTATTTTATCAGCAACACAGTGAGAGTTTTGCTGTCAAAAGTAGCTTTGTTTTGTGTACATCTCCACTATTTTGTTTGCAAAAACTGCCTTTTGCTGACAAAACTGTGTAGCATAAACAAGACCTTAGTTTCCTTCAGCAATGAGCTTTAACTGCAGAGCTTGGTCCTACGTCCCAATAATTAAAAACCTTTAAGATAATGCCCTAAGCTACTTTTCCCTCCTAAAGACATTTCTTTTTCCATTAACTTAATTTTTTTTCTGGTGCTACTTATTTAAGATGGTTGCATCTGATCATAATAAAGTGAAAGATAAACTTAAAGACAAAAAACTGACAAGGAAAAAACTCCAAAAATTAAGTCAACTGCTTCTCAGGGAAAAAAGTCTTCCTAGAGTAGCACTCCATTCCCCATTCTTGCATTTCCTCTCCCTCATACCTCCCCCCCCCCACTTATCTCGTTCAGTAGTTATTCTTCCTTGCATTTTCTATCTAAATTAGATTATAAGAGCTAGCATTTAGTCAAAGGATTTCATATTTTGTTGCTGTATATTCATAAGATAAGTCATTAACTTACCCAGCGTCTCCCTCATATTCTTGTACAAGTTTATAGAATCTGTATCCTTCATGAATTCTCGTACGACTTCCCCCTGATCGTTTTCCACAACCAGCACTTCTTCTGGCTTAGCCATACGGCTAACCATTAACAACCGGACCTGTGTTTACCAGAGAATCAACAGTTTTAGATTAAGAAAAATTTAGGGTTGGGCATTTGACCAGTTCAAGAGTAAATGGTCAACTGACCTGTCAAATATGGTCACATATTTCAAAGCACTTATTTGTTAGGAGAGTTTTAAAAAAAAAAAAACTTCATGGTCTACAATAGGTTTAGCCTTAGACAGACACTTATGCCTACTTACAAAAGAAGGTACTAATGGAGTTATTTTAACTCAGAAGAATGCCAAAAACAATGCTCTAAAAGAAAGGCAGCATGACGCAATTAGAAAATAGTGGAAAGAGGAAGCCTCAGTGGAAGAGGCTAAGACAAGGACTACATTTTGGCCTTGAAATGCAGAGCACATACACACTTTAACCAAAATACAAACAGGACTTCAAAATATATGCTTTAAACCAGTAGACAAGGATAATCTTAGATGACCTGACATGCCAACTGGGCACCTCTCACAAACAGACCAAAAAATGCCCTGGGCTGTCTGAACAGTGGCCAGTGTGGCTGGCCCCGGGGCCGCTCTATAAGCGGCTAGCTGCGGAGCTGCCCAAGCGGCAACTGGTGCAGCTGGCCCCAGAGACAGCTGCTTCCACAGCCCTAGGGTCAGCCACACTGGCTACCACAGAAGTCACAGAGTCCATGACTTCCGCGACAAAAACAGAGCCCTACTTATGGTGCATTTAATTAAACAAACATTACCTTTGACAGAACAGGCAGATAAAGCTGTCTCCTGGGAGGAACATCAAAATGTTGACTTCCCGAAAGCAATGGAGAAGCAGATGTTGAAAATGGACTCTCTCTATACAGTTCAGCAGCCAAATGATTCCAGTATTCAAGACAAATCTTAAAAATTTCAGTTTCTTCAACTTCTGACACCAGCAACATATAGTGAAGAGCCTACAGAAATGTGATTTACACAAAAATTGGGTGATTGGTCAATCAGTATTTTTGTGGATAATACCTTGACACTGAAGGTTTATTTATCCAAATATTTCTAGTGAAGGGCTTTTTATATATTTTTGCCATAATCTCTAGAAATAAAAGGAATTAATATGTTATAATTACAATTAGAGGTCAGCATCCCAAGAACTGTTCAACAGCCATGACTATGACTACAGGGAACTTTTCCAACATATGCACCTATACTTTTGAAAAGTTACAATAACCTGACTAAAAGGTGATAATGTCTCAAAATAATTGAATCTCCATGTATAATTCTTGATTGATCAAGATAATCATCTCTTGAGTCTCTGCAAGACACTGTGGTTTTACAGTCTCCTAACCAAGGTGTTTGTCAACAGGACAATACCAATATCTGTCTACTAGAGATTACTACTGCCTTAGTGTTGTGGAGCTCAGCATTTTGAAGAAGTCTTTGTTGAGTGCATCATCTTCTGCTGCTCACAGAAGGTAGATGTCTAGACTGCTGACAGAGAAAAGGCAGACATTCCTCATTTGCACTCAATGAAAATTTCTATCAGGACATATGAAGGGAAATAAAAGTTACTTTTATTTATAACTTCCTTTATCTCCTGTGACAGGGTCGGGCCAGATGGCTACAGGAGAGTAACAGAAGATAGATATACTAGCCCCAGGCTAAGTAGGTCCCTTTTCCCTGGGTAAAGTAACAGGAAAGGTTCCAGAACAATCAGGAACCTTCTGGAGACAATTAAGACAGACAGGCTGATTAGAACACCTGCAGCCAATCAAGAAGCTGCTAGAATCAATTAAGGAAGGCTAATCAGGGCACCTGGGTTTTAAAAAGGAGCTCACTTCAGTTTGTGGTGTGCATGTGAGGAGCTGGGAGCAAGAGGCACTAGGAGCTGAGAGTGAGAAATCATACTGTTGGAGGACTGAGGAGTACAAGCATCGTCAGACACCAGGAGGAAGATCCTATGGTGAGGATAAAGAAGGTGTTGGGAGGAGGCCATGGGGAAGTAGCCCAGGGAGTTGTAGCTGTCGCACAGCGGTTCCAGGAAGCACTCTAGACAGCTGCATTCCACAGGGCCCCGGGCTGGAACCTGGAGTAGAGGGCGGGCCCGGGTTCCCCCCAAAACCTCCCAACTCCTGGTCAGACACAGGAGGAGTTGACCTGGACTGTGGGTTCACGAAAACGGCCAAACTAATGGCTGCCGTGAAGCTCCAAGGTGAGCAAATCTGCCAATAAGCGCAAGACCCGCCAAGGTAAAGGAGGAACTTTGTCACACTCTTTACTGCAATGGTGCTAACCAACATACAGACCACAACTTTAAAAGGAATCTATTTGGTATATTTCTGATATAGAATCATGAGATGGGGCTACACGCTCCAACATTCAATGCTCTCTTAGCTAACCTTTCCCTTCAGCTGATCACGGCATCCCATATCACCAGCCACCTGTGGACAAGATCAGTTGGAGGTGAAATCTCTTTAGATGTAGTCCCCATAGGCTGTGCACACTAGGAGAATCAAGTGATCCACAACTGAACTGATTTAAAACAAGGCAATGTGTTCACAAGAGTTATGTCAAATCAGTTTCAAAATGACATGAACACAGTTCTAAACAGTTTCATTTACAATGCTATGTGAGTAGCACAGAACCCTGCATAGCTCCCACAAGCAGAGAATTGAGAGATTTCAAAAGGTCCTTGATGCAATATGGGGTAGCAGTGGAAGGACTAGTTGAACTACTACTATATGTTTGCCTTCACACTGGCAAAAAACATTTACTAACCTTTCTGTGACTTTTTCTTAGAGATGTGTTACTTATGTCCATTCCATGCTAGGCATGTGCGTGCTACATGCACTATTGCCGGACATTTTCCCCTTAGTGGTATCCATAGGGCTGGCTCACTTGGATATGTGCTGGTATCAGAGGCGCTGCCGGACCCACACCATCTCAGTTCCTTCTTGCTGGTAACTCCAACAGAGAGGTAGGAGGGTGGGTCATAGAATGGTCATGGCAACACATCCCGAAGAACAACAGTTACGAAAGGTTAGTCACCTTTTTTCTTCTTCGAGAGCTTGCTCATGTCCATTCCATGCTAGGTGACTCAGAAGCAGTACCCCAGGAGGTGGGCTCGGAGTTCATGGACATACTGACTGTACCATTGATCTCCCAAAACTGGCATCATCTTGTGCCTGTTGGGTGATGGTGTAGTGGGTTGTGAGGGTATGAACCAACAACCAGGTCATGGCTCTGCAGATTATAGAATATCAGGGTTGAAAGGGACCTCAAGAAGTCATCTAGTCCAACCCCCTGCTCAAAGCAGGGCCAATCCCCAACTAAATCATCCCAGCCAGGGCTGTCAAGCCTGACCTTAAAAACCCCTAAGGAAGGAGATTCCACCACCTCCCTAGGTAACTCATTCCAGTGCTTCACCACCTTCTTAGTGAAAAAGTTTTTCCTAATATCCAACCTAAACCTCCCCCTCTGCAACTTGAGACCATTACTCCTTGTTCTGTCATCTGGTATCACTAAGAACAGTCTAGATCCATCCTCTTTGGAACCCCCTCTTAGGTAGTTGAAAGCAGCTATCAAATCCCCCCTCATTCTTCTCTTCTGCAGACTAAATAATCCCAGTTCCCTCAGCCTCTCCTCATAAGTCATGTGCTCCAGACCCCTAATCATTTTTGTTGCCCTCTGCTGGACGCTTTCCAATTTTTCCACATCCTTCTTGTAGTGTGGGGCCCAAAACTGGACACAGTACTCCAGATGAGGCCTCACCAATGTCACACAGGCAGAATGATCATGTTCCTCGATCTGCTGGCAATGCTCCTACTTATACAGCCCAAAATGCCATTAGCCTTCTTGGCAACAAGGGCACACTGTTGACTCATATCCAGTTTCTTGTCCACTGTAACCCCTAGGTCCTTTTCTGCAGAACTGCTGCCTAGCCGCTCGGTCCCTGGTCTGTAGCGGTGCATGGGATTCTTCTGTCCTAAGTGCAGGACTCTGCACTTGTCCTTGTTGAACCTCATCAGATTTCTTTTGGCCCAATCCTCTAATTTGTCTAGGTCCCTCTGTATCTTATCCCTACCTTCCAGTCAATCTACCACTCCTCCAAGTTTAGTGTCATCTGCAAACTTGCTGAGGGTGCAATCCATGCCATCCTCCTCATCGTTAATGAAGATATTTAACAAAACCGGCCCCAGGACTGACCCTTGGGGTACGCCACTGGATACCGGCTGCCAACTAGACATGGAATCATTGATCACTACCCACTGAGCCCGATGATCTAGCCAGCTTTCTATCCACCTTATAGTCCATTCATCCAAATGTCCTGGACTTTACCTGCACAAGAAATGCTGCTTATGAAGCCTGGGCTCTTGTGGAATAAGCAGTCATGATGGCCGGAGGCAGGATATTCGCCTGCTCATAGCAAGCCCGAATGCACGTGGTGAGTCAGGACGAGATTCTTTGGGATAACACAGGTAGTTCTCTCATCCTTTCCGCTATTGCTACAGAGTTGTTGCGATTTGTGGAAGGGCTTACTCCTTTCAATATAAAAGGCGAGGGCCTGCCTAATGTCCAACATACGAAGTCAATGTTCCTCAGTGGATTTGTTGGGTTTTGGGAAGATAGGTAGAAAAATGATCTGATTATGGATTTGTGACATCACCTTTGATAGGCTGAATTGGGGTGCAGTTGGGCCTTGTTGTTGAAGAACACCATTTAAGGAGGTTGCGACATAGGACTTTGATCTCAGAGACCCTGCTGACCGAGATAACAGCCAGCAGGAAAGTGACCTTTCAGGAGAGAAGCAGTACGGAGCACGATGCTAACAACTTAAAGGGGGGGGGGACCCTGTGAGCCTCAACAGGACGAAGTTTAAGTCCCTTGGTAGGGGAGGGGTCAGTTTGCAACCGTGAGGATAGTGTCTTTCCAACCCCTTGAGAAACTAGACTGTCATCTCGTGGGAGAACACCAATCTGCCATTCACTGCAGGGTGGAAGGCTGAAATGAATGAACCTTAATAGATGAGAGAGCCAGACCTTGCTGCTTTAGGTGGAGCAGATAGTCCAAGACAGACTGCAGAGAAGATCAGAATGGAGAGAGATTCCATTCAGAGGCCCCCAAAAAAGAAATGTTTCTACTTGGTCAAGTAGGTAGCCCTGGTGGAAGGCTATTACTTTGCAAGACCTGTCAAACCTGAACCGAGCAGACCTGTTCCTCAGGGTTCAGCATCCATGCAGTCAGGTGCAGTAAAGCCAGGAGATCAAGTCCGGGTAGACTAGGAGCGTGAGAGGTGCTGCCACCGAGAGGTCCAGAGCTGTGCCAAACCAATGCTAGCATGCTATCAGGATAACCCTTCCCTTGTCTTATTTAATTTTTAGGAGAACACTGTGAACCAAGGGGATTGGAGGAAAGGTCTGTATAGTAGATGGTCTGCGCACAAGAGGAGGAGCCCACACAGCGAGCAGTACTGATGGCATTTCCTGTTCTGCCTAGTGGCAAATAGGTCCAACTGGGGAGGCTCCCACCTCTGGAAGATGACACTGATGACTTCCAGGTGAAGAGACCACTCATGGTGAGAGGAAAAAGCTCTGCTGATGTGATCCGTCAGTACATTTCGGGCTGAAGATCGAGCACCTCCCTGCTTTTTGAAGTAAAACATGCATGTGGTCATGTCTGTCAGGACCTTCACCACTTTGCTTGAGATCTGGGGAAGGAACTCGTGGCAAGCTAAGCCCTGAGTTCCCAGACATTTATGTGTAGGGAGATTTCTTCTTCAGACCAGAGGCCATGGGTCCTGAAGTTGTTGAGGTGGGCTCCCTACCCTAAATCTAACCGAGATTAAGGCTACAAACAGTTGAGGAGCAGCAAAGGGTACCCCCTAACATTACCAATTCTGGGTCTTTCCACCAAGTCAGGAAAGTGAGGACTGGAGGTGGGACAGTGAGTCTAAATGTTGTCTACTCAGGGAGTAGACTTATGTCAGCCACATCTGGAGGGGCTGGAGGTGCACCCTTGCATACTATACCACGTAAGTACATACTGCCATGCATCCCAATAGTTTGAGGCACACCTGGACAGTCATTATTGGATAAACTGTGACATTGGATATCAGATCCGACATAAGTTTGGAATTGGGCCTCCAGAAGGAAGATTCTGGCTTGTGTCGAGTCAAGCACTGCCCCGATTAACTCTATTCTCTGAGCTGGGACCAGAGAGTTGACTTTTGTTAGTTTAATCAGCAGAACCAGTGCCTGGAAGGTGGGCCAGACTGTACTGATGCTGTGCTGTACCTGAGCATGCGACTGACCTTTGATCAGCCAGTCATTGAGGCATGAATAGACTTGGACACATTAGTGCATGAGGAAGGCTGCTGCTGCTATCATACACTTCATGAAGACCTGTGGGGCTGCCAATAGGCTGAAGGGGAGAGCGGTGAATTGATAGTGGCGTTGACCCCCTACAAACCTGAGAAATCTTTGGTGACTGTGGAAGATAGAGATGTGAAAGTAAGCTCCATTAAACTGAGGAAGGCGTAGCAGTCTCCTGGATCTAGGGAGGGTATGATGGAGGCCAGAGAGACCATGAGGAACTTTTAGTTTCTTGAGATATCTGTTGAGGTGATGCAGGTTCAAGATGGGCAGTAGGCCTCCTCTGGCCTTTGGGATTAGGAAATACTGGGAGTAAAAAAAAAAAAACACCAAAAAAACCTCTTCCCTCTCAAGGAACTTCTTTTATGACCCTGTAACGAGGCAGATTGGTCACCTGCAGACCTGGAGGGGAGGGGCTCCTCACTGAACCTTGGTGGGCGGAACCACGCCACACTCCACTTTCCTGCCAGAAGTCAGTAGACGGGACAGGAAGTACAAAAGGCGGGCCGGAGAACTCAGTTGAAGCCCCAGCTGCCAAAGGAGCCAGAAACCTCCTGCGAACTCTAGAGCTGGGTGGCTGCTGCAGATCCTGAGGAAGTGGAGGACTGGCCAGGACCATTTACAGACCTGAACATGGAGGAGATGCAAGCCCTGACAGAGGCCCTCTTCCCCAACGACCAGAACGACCCTCTAGAGAGCCAGGTATGCCCTGAGGGGGGAGTTAGGAAGTGGCCCGGGGTAACCCCCCCGTCTGACTGCAATCCTGACAGCAGGTGAGTCAGTGAGTTGCAGTCATGATCCCTGCTGACCCAGTGGCAGACCACTCTGCCACTGCTAGGACCCTGGGCCGGGATGCAGTGGAGTGGGTGGGCCTGCGTCACCCCCCCACGCCACCCCAACCCGTGGGTGGCAGTCTCCCCCTCTCTTAGGTAAGAAGCCTGCACTCGTTGACCCTCTGCTAGAGCTAGGAGGCCTGACTGTTTTGCTGCTCAGCCTGAGTGCAGGCCTGAGCCCTCAGACTCTACTTCCCCACCCTGATCAAGGGCCTGGGCTAACTGACTGTTTGGCTACCCAGCCAGAGTACAAGCCTGAGCCAGAGACTCTTTGCTGCCCCGCCCTGACCAGGGGCTGGGCTCCATGTTTGTCGTTTGGCCCTGATCACAGACCTGCCCTGCATTTCCCATGCCAGGCAGACTCCCAGAGATGTAGTGAGGCCTATTGGCTTCCCACAGACCCAGAGGGAGAGGGGCTATTCCCCCCCAATGGACTACAGGCCCCCACAAGTAGGAGGGATTGCATCTCCCCAGCGAGGAGTTGCTGGTGAGAAGGGCCCCTGAAGAGGGACTCGGGTGGGGAATGGGAGGGAGGGGTAGATACAAACTGGAGGGTGGAACCAACTGTTACTGTACTGAGTAACTAACAGTCCAACATTATCTATGATTATGCTTGGCTGAAGGGCAACAAGATGGTCCAAAAACCAAGAAAGGCGATGAATCTGGAACTCAGACTGGTGTAATGCCCTCTGATGCACCTTTAAAAAGCCTGCGGATCAGTGACCATTGTGCCAGGATCATGAAAGGCTTGCTCCTAGACAGTGCAGAGGTGGTTGGTCCTGGCATGGAGCTCAGCGCTTCCTGCTCTTTCCTATCCCCGGCTGTCCTGGCTGCCGGAGATCCTTGTGGGGCTGGCAGAATTGGGGGAGACAGGTCCTTCATCACTTGAAATGCCTCTGGCGTTGAAAGAGGTGGTGGACACCTAAGCACCATGGTTGCTTCCAGGAGTCTATGGTGGGTCCCAAACCAGACTAGGCACTCTAAGTGGAGTTGACAGTGCCATCAGTGGCTCGGTGAGGACAAGTGACCTGACATGGGTCTCACTGAGCTGTCCATTTCCTGCACCACAGAGCGCCCTCTCTCTGTGTCCTGTTTCTTATGCTTCTTCCTCAGCACCGGAGACGAGGAACGGTGGCGGAAAGAGCACTGTGCCGAGGGAGTGCTTTGCATGGATATCGAAATGCTCAGCACCGATGTGGAACAGTTTGGTTCCGAGACTGGTCTGAGGGCCACCTCCATGAGTAGGACATTCAGCTGATGGACACTTTTTTCTCGTGCGAGGGCTGCATTTTTGCCAATCTGGCACTTATCTTTAACCTGAGACTCCCCCAGACAGACACTTTAAACAGCTAGAGTACAGGTCACTCACCTTGCATTAGCTTGCTAGTGGCAAGAGGCCCAGAGCTTGAAGCCCAGGGATCAGGACATGCCCAGCCTCTGCGGCAAAAAGTCCCTCGATGACAGAGACAACTATTCACACTAGTATATACGCTAATACTGAGAACTAACTACAATAACTACACTAAGAATAAATGGAGAAAAGTCCAAACCACTTGCCGCAGCAAGAAGGATCGTTCCAGCAACCATCATGGGTAGTAAGAAGGAATCAAGAGGATGCGCCCCTTATCCCAATGCGTCTGTACGCAACTCTAGAGGGCACTAGAGCCGACCCTACAGATTCCACTAAGGGAAAAATCTCCAGAAACAGTGCACACAGCATGCACATACCTACCATGGAAAAGACATGAGCAAGCACTTGAAGAATAAATCAGTTCTTAAAACTCCAAAAGCAGAGTCTTCGCAACCAGTTTTTAAGAACTTTTGTAAAACCAGTTGAAGCAGTTGCATAGGATTTGAAGTGTTTCATAAGCATCCCAGGGACTTAAGCCCACATTTTTAAAAGGTATTCAGGCTTTGCTGGGTCACTGTTGCAACACCTGATTTAAGAGCCTAAAATCTCATTTTCAACAGGGATTGAGGCACTTAGTCTAAATTCCATCAACACTTGGTGACCAAGCAACACCTAAATACCTTTAAAAATCTGGTCCCTGGATTCTCAGAATACTGATTTTTTTCTAAAGAAGAAAACAAATCTATATAATCTTACCAGTTGCACCTGACAGAGCTAGGAAGCCAGAATGAAGAAACTGTGCTATGAAGAACACCTCAAAAAGAGGTCTTGTCATTACTAAAGATGTGAATCTTTTGCAACTAAACTCACTGTACTGAAGCAATTTAACGACAAACAATTCAGCGTATTCATGCTAGCTATGCTGAATCAGTTTAAGATATTTTGCAGTGTCTGTCCTATGTCCTCACTAGCACTGTCCTAAACATTGTCAGCTGCAATATTCTGAACCCTGATCAGAGTAGTTCAGCTTCCAGAAGCAATGTACTGAGGGAGATTTCAAAAGGCCACCACACTACAATGTGGGACAACAGTTGAAGTAGCAGGAGACCCATGTCAGCTAATATGCATCCATAGTGGTGCTTAAACAACAAAGGCAGAAAGTGAATCTAGTTCCACATAAAACTTTTGAAGCAGTTGCACATGAATATGAAAATACTTAGTTGTTTGAAGGGCTGAGCAGGAGAGAGGCAGAAGCAGCAGCAACACAGAACAGCCGACACCCAGCACAACTTTGAATCGCAACACATGACTAAAGAGACCTATCCTACGACTCAAATCCTAGAATCATCTTTTAGGTTCTTGTGGGCCATGGGCCAAAACAGATTGAGAACCACTGTTTTAATACTTCTGATGGTGCAGAGCAGTTTTCTGCAAAATATTCACAAGTACCTTGCCCAGTTCAGTTTTAAATGATTGAAAAAATGGGGCTTCTTACACTTCCATTGCAAGATTATTCCCCAGTCTAAGGGCCTGTCTAGATTACAAACAGACTCCGGGGACTCCACTGTAACTGTTCTATACTTGCTGCTTAGATAGATTGCCCTTTAAGTGTTTGATAAAATCTTCCAGGGTTTCAGTTTCACACCCTTTTCAACTACAACTGAAATTTTCTTTTATTCTATTTCACTGCATTGCTCTTAGTTATATTTCATGACTGAGAGGAAAAAGGAATGCAGCAGCAACTAGGAAAAGAAGGGAGCAAGCAGAACTATAGTAATACTGTAAGCTTTGACTACTACAACATATGTACAGCATTTAGCACAATGAGGCCTTAATCTCTAACTGCAACCTCTAGGGATATGTCTACATGGCAATTAAACACCCATGGCTGGCCTGTGCCAGCTGACTCAGGCTGGGGCTTGTGGGGCTGTTTAATTGCAGTGTAGATGTTCAGCCTGGGCTCTAGGACTCTGCAAGGTGGAATGATCTTAGAGCTCAGGCTGCTGCCCCAGCCCAAACATCTACACTGCAATTAAGCGATCCCTTAGTCCGAGCCAGCAGGCATGGATCAGCCACAAGTGTGTAAATGCAGTGTAGACATACCCTAGGTGCTGCTGCAATGCAAATATGGTCACCAAGAGTACATGGTAAATAGGGCTTAGAGTTCCGCTGTTGGATCATATTAAAGAAGTTCTGTATTAAAATCACAAATGAGTTTGATTCCCCATAGTTTAAATTCCAGGGTATTAAGAGGTCTCATGGTTTTTGGTACTGTTTCTCTCTCTCTCTGTGTGAAACTTGCAAGCTGCTAATTGTGTTAGTACATTCTAAGACAGAGTCTGTTCTCAAAGCAATAGTCTTTAACTACAGAAGCAACACCCAGAGACTCCCCACCCTTTTGTTGTATTCATCTCGCTTTGTTAATAATTGTGATTAAAATAGAGATAGAGGATGTATGTGGATGGATGCTTGGTGTGGATAATAACTGAATGATCAGGGAGCTGCCAGCCTAAGAATCCAGTGTCCATCGGCTGAAGAAGGCATCAAGTGGAAATAACCAGAGGACCCCCAGAGGGCAGACTGGAATCCACCCAACAGCCTCAAGAATGGGAGAACCAAAGAACAAGATAACATCTGGCAGCATGGTGCCATCAGGAATGAAGCAGCAATTCCCATAGACTGGCATAGGAAGAAATTCCTATAAAAATGGACTCTAGAAAGGGAGAACTTTGGGGTCTGATTCTGCAAACCAACTTCCAGCAGCATCAGATGAGCATCTGACAAGGCCCTGCTCCCTCCTCATGTCCAGGCCACCTGGCCAGTGGCTTGGCATGAGCAACTCTAAGGCTGGTACCTATGATAACAACCTTACAGAATGTGTGTGTGTGAGTGTGTGTGAATAAATATGAAATTGAATGGAATGTTATAGCTATAACTAACTGCTTACTATGATTCTTTCTGTATTCACAATAAATGTGGCATTTTGTCTTTTCCCCTTTAATAAGATCCTGCTGGTTTTTATTGGTATAACACCGCCACTATTAACCTGTAAAGATTACCCCAATGGCATGTATTACTGCAATGTATATCTCTGTTATTACATAATGATGGGATACTTCCCTCAACTAGGTTGCTTAGTTTAATACTGAAAGTTTGAAACGGCTCACTTTACGGAGGTTATGATAAATACAGAGAAGACACTAGGATAGTTTAAGTCGAAAGCTAAATGTTATATTACACATACATACACCCCTCCCTCACACAGCTTTCAAGTTTTCCCATGTAGTTCTTTAGTAGCAGGAACTGTATCTGCCTATACATTTGTACATATAGCACAAAGGGGCCCTGATCATGACTGCAGTCTTTGGGCATCGTGATATAAATAATGTAAGGTCACTGCATATAGAAGTGCAATTAGCAGGTGTTACCAAGTGCAATATCTTTAATGTGTCTCAATCAGGGGTTTAAGTATTTGTTAGTTATGGGAAGGAAACTCAAGTACTTACTTCTCTAACTGCATTTCTTTTGTGGTGAGTGCTACAGATTTAGTTCAAGTAACTGCACTAGGGACACATCATTTGAGGTACTCATCCAGCACAAGGACATACAAAGTACATTAACTGCCACTAGAGAACTTACCTCCATTAACGTTTCCCTCAGATTTAATCTCTTTTCTATAAGTTGACCATGTTCCTTGAGAAACGTGCAAAGAAACAAGCTGAGATTCTGAATGAAGTTTTGTTCATCATCTTTTCCATTGGAGTATGCGAGTCGAATATTGGTGTTTAAAGGAAGCATCTAAAAAAACAGGAATGAAGTTTCTAGATCAGCAGTTTTTAAACTTTTGTATAGTACGGATCACACCAAATAGGTATCTCAAACAATATCTCCTCCTGTTTGCAATTGTGCAATATTACCTGAAGACGACAGGGAACATTTGGGTGTTTTTAAACAACAAATGACTTGTCCCTTTTAGGAAAAAACATTTCTGCTAATCACTGCATTCCCCTCCTTACAACCACTCTGCAAATGCTTCTCCCCTCCACCCCACCAAAAGCACACAGATATATCTGTATGGAAAGGTTCCAAGAAATGGGAACAAATTCCATTAATCTTTAATATACTATACCGTGCCTGTATAATAGGGCCTTGGCTTTCAAGGGCTACCCACAATATAAATAAAAATAATCTCAATGCCTTACGTTTGATGACTGCCTTAAAACAACAGTATTGACATTAAATTAAGTGTTTCAGAGGACCTAAATCTTTAATTATCTGCCAAGATTATATTTTAGTGTTAAATTAGTTTGGTTCTAATATAGTTTATCTTTATAAAACAAACTAATTCAGTCAAATGAAGTCTTAGAGTAAGAAGAAGGAATTCAAATGGAAGTCTCTGGGCCAAATTCAGCAATGGTATAATGTGGTACTAAAATGGGTTTACCCAATTTGTGGTATATTAAAATACTTATTCAATTGGTACATAAACTGAATAAAAACTCAATAAGCCAGGCAAATTTAAGTAGAAAGAAGTAAAAGCACGTAACAGGAGCATGGAAGAACAGAACACCAGCTGCCAAATTAAACAAAGAGTAATACTCAGAACTCTGACATGTCTGAATTTAGCCCAAAAGGGTATAATCCCCATTTTCTTCAATGGGAGCCACATTAGGATTGCAAAAAATCCTGTTTAAAACACTAGCCATATGTTTCCAGATGCTTTAAAACTTGCACGTCCACTAGATGCTGCAAGTGAACAAACAGAGGAAAATTAAAAGAAAAACTCATGTAGTCATTTATGTCATTTATGAAAGATGACTTAAAAAGGACTACAAGCATCCACACTAGGAAGATCTGTTCATAAAAATATACAGTATTCAAGTTGCTGAAAATGCCATCCAAGGATGCAGAATAAAATATGACAAGGATATTGATCAGAAAATGAGAGGTGAACTTTACGTACAATCAAACTTAGGTACAACCATATCTGGGTGCATAGCATGCTATTTGAGTTTGAGAAAGTAATAAACTTGATCAGCCTAATGCATATTGTGGAAATAAATTCTTAGGCAACCAGCAACTGCTTGGTGAATGACTGGTTGAAAGAACCGGTGCCCCAGATTTTCACTGACACACCAAGAAACTCAGGAAGACTGCTACTACATTTGAATCCAACTACCATGTTAGATTTCACACTGAGCATGAGGACTACACTTCTATCCCGATAAAACATGAATTCAGACATAACGTCGTAAACCAGCGCTCTGGGGGGCAGGGCTACACGCTCCAGCGGATCAGTGCATCAGGCTCCGACACACTCCTCTGAGTGGCGTTTTAAGGGTGCCTGGCCGGGCCGAGGGGATGGATAAGGGGCAGAGGGTCTCAGGGGATGGTCAGGGGACAGGAAGCGGGGGGGTTGGATGGTTTGGAGGTTCTGGGTGTGTGGTGGTCAGGGGATGGGGAACGGGGGTATTGGCTAGGGAGTGGAAGTCCCGGGGGGCCTGTCAGGGGGTGGAGGTGTGGATAGGGGTCGTGGCAGTCAGGGGACAGGGAGCTGGGGGGTTGGGTAGGGGGTGATTAGGGACCGGGGGTATGGGGAGGATCTTCTCTGGAGGGGGCGGTCAGGGGACAAGAAGCGGGGGGGGTGGGGGGGTGGGTGGACAGGCTGGGGGTTCTGAGGGGACAGTCAGGAGGTGGGAAGTGACTATTAACGGAAATGCTCGAGGCCAAAGGAAGTTCGATACAATGTGGTAAGATTTTTTGGCTCCCCAGGACTGTGTTATATCAGGGTAGAAGTGTAGTGTACTTTGATTAAAATAGCAGCATTCATATTACACAAGGAATGCTTCTCATCAGAGAGCCACTGAACTTAAACCTTTTCCAGTTGCTTTGAGAGACTTGTCAGATTACAGGCTGACACTACTGTCACATCCTCAGTGGAAATCTGTCTTGCTCCAAGAACTATCACTATCAAAAAACCCCCAACCAATCAAAACAACAAAAAAAACCCATACAAACCAAGAACTGAATCAAACCTAAGGAACCTTTTCCATTACTTAGCCAACATGATTGTCTCAAACACAAGGCCATCCGTTGAGTCTATACAAGAGGAAATAAATTGACTACTGAGGACATAATTTAGTTCATTTCTTGTCTTCCAATAGTTAAAATTGAAGATCCAAAATTCAAACCAATAGCCTATACTTGTGAAAGAGGTTGAGCATAATTTGCTGCATGAGGATGATTGTTAATTGTGGAAATAAAGTCATGGAAGACAGAACCACTGAAAACAAAGTGTTGTATTTAGAATTGATTTCTGCACTTCAGTCCAGCAAACTTGGCATCAGAAATGCTCTCAGCTCATTTGGATAAATTTGGCTCAAGCTTTGTAGTAGTTTAGATGCTGAAAAAGCAAGTACATTGGTAGAAGTGTTTTGATATATTAGAGCAAATACACTTATGTTTCACAGAATAGTTTTCCATTTTGGATAAAGTTTATGTCTGTGTTTGAGGAATAACTGTAATTAAACACATAACATGGGATGTATTTTATTTCAAACCATTTTTCTCCCTGCCCCCCCAAGATTGGGTAAACCACAACCCTGAGTTCCATCCCTTTTTATCCAAGCCAGATTTTATCCTAACAAAATCCAAGTCAGCTATTCATTTAAATACCCACTGAATGCCAAACCAGAAGAAGATACAGTACTACTTTGTTCAAAAATGCATTTTAGTAGTACAATCTACGGCAAGGTTGAAACTTAAATTGTTATCACCACCACCAAAGCTGGTTTAAGGTCACTACGAGACCTTTATTCATCAAGAGTTGACCTATAACATGAACAGATTGCTAGAAAATGCAAACTTTGATCTCAAAGATTTTTGTTGGTATGAATGCTATATTCCACACACACCTCAACTGCTTCACTGTCTCAAAACAAATTTGCACACCACACCGCAAAATCCTAGATCCATTACTGTCCCCATGTCAGTGGGAGAAAACCCACGAGATGGTTTGGGGCCAGAGAGGAACAAGCTGTTTAGTCCAAACAGCTTGCAAGCTCAGCCAGAGCAATTTTTATGCATAAACTTCAGGAAATTTCCTGTCAAAAAAGCATTAAGCTACAGTGAATGCTGTAAATTTGTGTTACCTGAAAGAAAAACCCTTGAACATTGTGATCTTCATAGAAAGTCACAGTCAGCACTAAAGGTCACCAACCAACTTAAGTTTGTCATGAATCACCTAAGTAATGCTGGGTCAGACCAATGGGTCATCAAGCCCAGCATCCTGTCTGTGACAGTGGCCAGTGCCAGAAGCTTCAGAGGGAATTAACAGAACCCTGTTGCCCAGTCCCAGCTTCTGGCAATCAGAGATTTAGGGACATCCAGAGGATGGGGTTGTGTCCCTGACCATCTTGGCTAATAGCCATTGAGGGACCTATCCTCCATGAACTTATTTAATTCTTTTTTGAACCTCATTGTGCTTTTGGCCTTCAAAACATACCCGGTTGACTGTATGCTGTGTGAAGTACTACTTTCGTATGTTTGTTTTAAGCCTGCTGCCAATTAATCTCATAACTATTGTGTTATGTGACAGGATAAATAACATTTCCCTATTCACTTTCTCCATACCATTTGTGATTTTATGGATCTCTATCATATCCCCTACTAGGGGTCTTTTTTTTTTTTTTCTTTAATAAGCTGATCAGTCCCAGTCTTTTTAACCTGTCCCTGTATGGAAGTTGTTCCATACCACTTATTTTTGTTGCCCTTCTTGGTACCTCTTCCAATTCTAAAATATCTTTTTTGAGATGTGGAAAACAGAAGTGCACACAGTATTCAAGGTGCGGCCATACCATGGATTTATATTTTGGCATTCTGATCCCTTTCCTAATGGTCTCTAACAAAGTTAGCTTTTTTGAATGCCACTACACATTGAGCAGATGTTTTCAGACAATTATGCACGATGACTGATGTTTTTCTTGAATAGTAACAGCCACTTTAGCCCCTGTCATTTTGTCTATATAGTTGGGATTGTTTTTTCCAACGTGCATTAGTTTGCACTAATCAACACTGAATATCATCTGCTATTTTGCTGCCCGGACACCCAGCTCTGATAGATCCATTTCTCAGTCAGCTTTTGACTTAGCTACTTTGAGTAGTTTAGTGTCTCTGCAAACTTCGCCACCTCACTGTTCACCTTTTTTTCAAGATCATTTATGAGTATGTTGAACAGCACAGGTCCCAGTACAGATCCTTAGGGGACCCCACTATTTACCTCTCCACTGTGAAAACTGATTTTATACCTATCCATTGTTTCTTATCTTATAATCAGTTATTGATCCATGAAAGGACCTTCCCCCATATTCCATACTGCTTAATTTGCTTATGAGCCTTTGGTGAGAAACCCTGTCAGACCCTTCTGAAAGTCCAACTACACTGTATCAACTGGATCACCCTTGTCCACATGCTTGCTGATACCCTCAAAGATTTTTCATGGATTGGTGAGCCATGATTTCCCTTTACAAAAACCATGTTGATTCTTCCCCAACATATTGTGTTTATAGGTCAAATCATTCTGTTCTTTACTATAGTTTCAACCAATTTACCTGGTACTGAAGTTAGGTTTACTTGACTGTAATTGTCAGGATCACCCCTGGAACCACCCCCCTCCCTTTTTTTTTAAAATTGGCATACATTAGCTATCCTCTAGTCATCTGGTGTAGAAGCGGATTTATGCGATAGGTTACAAATCACAGTTACGAGTTCTTTAATTTCATATTTGAGTTCCTTCAGAACTCTTGGGTGAATACCATCTGGTCCTGGTGACTTATTACACAGTTTAATTTATCAATTTGTTCCTAAACCATCTGACACCTCAATCTGGGGGCAGTTCCTCAGATTTGTCACAGAAAAAGAATGGCTAGGTTGTAGGCACCTCCCTCACATCCTCTGCAGTGAAAACAGATACGCGTATTCATTTAGTTTTTCTGCAATGACTTTGTGTCTTTCTTGAGTGATCCTTTAGCACCTTTATTGTACAGAGGCCCCACTGACTCCTTGTCAGGCTTCCTGCTCCTGATGTACTTAATTTTTTTGCTGTTCATTTCTGTGTCTTTTGCTAGATGTCCTTCAAATTCTCTTTTGGTCTGCCTAATTATACTTTTACACTTGACTTGCCAGAATTTATGCTCCTTTCTGTTTTACTCACTAGTACTGGACTTCCAATTTTTAAAGGATGTCTTCTTGTCTCTAATCACTTTTACTTGGTTGTTTAGCCATAATTTGACAATTTTGATTGATTGATCTTCTTAATCATTGTGATTAATTTTTTTAAAAATCACTTGATAACCCTACTTACATTTAATTACCAAGCAGTTCAGCTATGTTTACCTCTTGAACAGATAAAATGGTTACTAACTTTACATAACTGTTGTTCTTTGGAATGTGTTGCTCATGTCTATTCCATGTTAGAAGTGTGGGCGCCACGTGCACCATTGCAGGATATTTTCCCCTCAGTGGTATCTGTCGGGCTGGCTCTAGTACCCTCTGGAGCCATGCACTCATGCACTGGTATAAGGGTGCCATCTGCCACTCACCCTTTCAGTTCTCTATTGCTGGTCAGCTCCAACAGAGGGGTATCAGAGCAGGTCGTGGGCTTAGGAGGTGGGCCTGGAGTTCATGGACATGCTACTGCAACACTGTTTTTCCGAACCGGTCATCTCGAGCTTGTTGAGTGATGGCATAGTGGGATGCAAAGGTATGCATCGATGACCAAGTTTCTGCCCTACAGATGTCTTGGATTGGGACTTGTGCAAGGAATGCCACTGAAGAGGCTTGAGCTCTCGTGGAGTGAGCTGTTAGGATGGCTGGAGGCGTAACACTGGCCTGCTCGTCACAAGCCCAAATACATGCGGTTATCCAGACTGACATCCTCTGGGGCTGATACCGGAAGCCCTTTCATCCTTTCTACTACTGCTACAAAGAATTGCATGAATCTTCGAAAGGATGTAGTTCTCTCAATATAGAGGACAAGGGCATGTCTAACATCCAATGAGTGAATCCGCTGATCCTCAGACTTCTTGTGAGGCTTCGGGAAGAAGACTGGCAGGAAAAATAGCCTGGATAGTATGGAATTGTGAAACCACCTTTGGTAGGAAAGCCAGGTGGGGGCACAGTTGGACCTTGTCCCCAAAGAACACTCTGTATGGTGGTTCTGATGTAAGGACCCTGATTTCAGAGACCCTTCTGGCTGAGGTCACCTTCCAAGAGAGAAGTAGTAGAGGGCACAAAACTAGTGGCTCAAAAGGAGGGCCCATGAGCCTTGACAGAATCAGGTTTAAGTCCCAAGGAGGGATCAATTTGCAGACGTGAGGGTAAAGTCTCTCCAGTCCCTTGAGAAACCAGACAGTCATCTCACTGGAGAACACTGACCTGCCGTTCATTGGCAGGCAGAAGGCTGAGATTGCTGCTAAGTGCACCTTGATAGATGCCAGGGCCAGACTTTGCTGCTTCAAATGGATTACGTAGTCCAAGATAGACTGAAGGGAAGAATAAACCAGAGACCTCGTTGAGATGCCCACAATGAGAAGCGCTTCCATGTGTCTGTGACGTTAAGTGTGATACTTTCTTACTGAAAGGTGACACTGGTCCAGAAAGAGTTAATTAACTCACAGACTGACATGACCCATGGCTGAACTTTAAAGACTTGTTAGGAAGATATGTAAATAATAGAGCTTTGAATGCAAGCCTGCATTGTTAGGGATAGAAGAGTAGCTGTTTGCTCAGGTCTTGTGTTGTAAGCAAAGAAGTCGTGTCTATTACTATGGCTTTGATTCAAAGATCAAAAAAGGAGTATTAACATTTAGGAAGACACTTGAGTGAAACAGTATTATTGTCTATAGGTCTCTTTGAAGGTTGTGGTAACCTGTATCTGAACTGTATAATGGATAAATTACCCCCTCTGCTAATTGCCATGATGTTTGAGAGACGGAAAGTTAAGCCTATTGTTTTCTCAGGCCAAGAGGCTGCTGGAAATATATAAAAATCCTGGGACATGACCCTTCTTCATCTCAGATCTGCTTTGGGTTTCAAGAAGGGGAAACCTTAAGCCATAAGAATTGAGATCCCCAGTCACTGACTAGAGTCACCCTGAATAGAGACATTGAACTATAACCTATGGACTATTTCTAAAAGAATTTTTGGCAACGACACTCACCATCTCTGCTATGTATCTGGACCTCAAGAAATTGAACTCAAGTCTGTATGTATATCATTCTTCTTTTTAAATAAATTTTAGTTTAGTTAATAAAAATTGGCTATAAGCGTGTATTTGGGGTAAGATCTAAGTTATCATTTGACCTGGGTCTGGGGCTTGGTCCTTTGATATCAGAACCTTTTTTCTTTTACTGGGGTATTGGTTTTCATAACTGGTCATCCCCATAAGGAGAGCAGTGCTGGTGGCAATACTGGGAAACTGGAGCACCTAAAGGAATTTCTTGTGTGACTTATGGTTAGCCAACGGGGTAAAACCAAAGTACTCTCTGGCTGGCTGGTTTGGCATGCCCTAATAATAAAAGAACACCCAGTTTTGAGCTGTAACTGCCCTGCTCTAAGCAATTTGTCCTGAATTGATACTCCCAGTTGTGTCCTACCAAAGGCCGCATCGTTACAGTGTCCAGGCAGGTAGCCCCAGTGCAAAGCTTCCTACTACCTAGCAAGACCTGTTGAACTTGCTCTGAACAGGCCTGCTCCTCTGGGTTCAGCCATGTAACATCCATGCAGTTAGGTTAAGGAATGCAAGGTTCGGGTGGAGCAACCAGCCATGGTCTTGTGAGATCAGGTCTGGGTGGAGTGGATGCAAAAGAGGAGATGCTACTGATAGGTCCAGCAGCATGCCAAACCAGTGTTGACATGGCCACGCTGGAGCTATGAGAATAACTCTTGCTTTGTTACTCTTGATTCTCAGGAGGACTTTGTGAATCAGAGGGAACAGGGGAAAAGCATGGAGCAGAAGCCCTGTCCATGGGAGCAGAAACGCATCAGAGAGGGGGCCTAGACTGCGCCCAGGCAGCAAGCAAAACTGATGGTACTTCCTGTTCTGCTTGGTCCCCTGGGGAGACTCCCACCTCTGGAAGATGAGCCTGGCGATCTCTGGGTGAAGAGACTATTTGCGGTGAAAAGAGAAGGATCTGCCGAGGCGATCTGCCAGTGCATTCCAGGCTCCCGAAAGGTCTGATGCCTCTAGGCGGATGGAATGCTTCACACAGAAGTCCCATAAGCGGATGGCCTCCTGACACAGGGCAGAGGATCAAACTCCTCCCTGTTTGTTGATATAGAACATGGCCATGGTCTGTCAGAACTTGCACCACCTTGCCTAAGATCTGGGGGAGGAATACCTGACAGGCTAAACGTACAGCCCTGAGTTCCCTGCTGCTTATGTGCAGGGTGAGTTCTTCCTGGGACCACAGGCCCTGAGTCCTTAGGTTGGGAAGCCTTACTTCCACAACCTCGGTCTGACATGTCCAAAACTAGGGAACCAATGGCTATGGGGCTCGAGAGAGTACCCCCATCAACACTAATCTTGGATCTTTCCATCTGACCAGAGAGGTGAGGACCAGGGGTGGAACAGTGACCACAAAGTCCAGGTAGTGTCTGTTCAGGGAGTAAACTGATACCAGCCACATCTGTAGAGACTTGAGAAGCAGCCTTCCATGCTGAACCATGTAAGTGCATGGAATGCCATGTGCCCCAGCAGCTTGAGGCAAACTCAGGCTGTTGTAATTGGGTGGACTATGACTTTGGATATCAGATCCAACTGTCTGGAATCAGGCCTCTGGAAGAAAGGCTCTGGTCTGGGTTCAGTGAAGCACTGCCCTAATAACCTCTATTCTCTGAACTGGAATAAAAGTTGACTTTTATTCATTTAAAAACAGGTCCAGTGTTCGGAAGGTGGCTTGGCCTATGCTGATGCTGTTCCATATATGAGCCACTGACCGACCCTTGATAAGCCAGTCAACAATGTATGGGTAGACCTGGATGCCTCACCACCTGAGGAAGGCCACTACTAGTGTCATATACTTTGTGAAATCCCGTGGGGCTGTAGACAGGCCAAAGGGGAGAACGATGAAGTGGTACTGGCATTGGTTCACAAGAAATCAAAGAAATCTTTTGTGGCCACAGAAAATAGAAATGAGAAAGTATGTGTCCTTTAAGTTGAGGATAGTGTACCAGCCCCTTGGATCTAGGGAGGGTATAATGAAGGAGAGGAAACCATGCAGAACCTCAATTTCTTGAGATGACTATTGAGGTGATGTAGGTCGAAAACAGACTGGAGGCCCCCTTGGGATTAGGAAATATCAGGAGTAAAACCCCTTCCCTTTCAAGTCTTCAGCTATTTCCTCCACAGCCCCCAGTTCCAGAAGAGACTACATCTCACGGGCAAGGAGTTGCTCGAGAGAAGGGTCTCTGAAGAGGGATGGGGGTGGATGAAAACTGAGGGTATAGCCAATTGTCACTGTGTTCAGCACCCAGTGGTCCAATGTTATGCAGGACTATGCTGGAGCGAAGTGGGACAGATGGTCCAAAAATAATGGGGAGGCAGGATCTGAAGCAGGAACTGGTATAGTGCCCTCGGACACACCCTCAAAAGGCCTACTTAGGCCCACCGGAGCATCTATGAGACCCCACCTGGGAAGTTGAAGTGGACAGGAGAGGCGGACGCTGCTTGTAACCGCTCCCTTTCTTTTTACAGGGTTCCTGTCTCAGAGGTGGTGCCGAGAAACGAGGTGGTTGTTGGGGCCTGAAGAGCTTCCTGAAACAGATGGCGCGTAGAGGCCCAAGGACAGGAGGGTGTCCCTTGAGTCCTTCGGGCCATGAAGCCTCGTGTCCGATGCTCCAAGAACAGTAAGGAGCTTTCAAAAGGGAGGTCCTGGATAGACTGCTGGACCTCATAAGGAAGTCCCGAGTACTGGAGTCACGTGCAACGCTTCATGGCGACAGCTGAGGTCATTGTCCTGGCTCCTGTGTTGGCTGTGTCCAGAGCCACCTGGAGAGAGGTCACGTCACATTCTTACCCTCTTCCAAGAGGTCACTGAATTCCTGCCTTGAATCTAGAGGCAGAGAGAGTTTTAAAATTTGGCCAGGGAGTCCTACGGATTTTTGTCCTTCTTCCTTGGCACCTTACTGGTTAGAGATACACAGTTGAAGGCTACCTGTTGAATAAATCTCTCCCCCAAAACAGGCAGGGCGCAAAAAACCTGGACCTATCCCCTCTTGTTGGCTGCCGACACAACCAGATCCCCACAGTGGGGTGTGTGAGCAAGGATAGGTACTTGAACCCACATGCTGGCACATATTTCTTCTCTGACCTCTGAGGTGGGAGGGGGGCAGAGGGGGCGCAGAGAAGGAGTTTGCCAGAGAGCCTTGACTGGACCCAGTAAAGCCTCGTTAATGAGTAAAACCACTTTGGAGGGAGCTGCCACAGCCAGAATGTCAATAAGGCTGTGGGATGTTTCCTTAAGCTTCTCAATTTCCATCCCCATGTTAGCTGCTATCCACTTCAAAAGGTCTTGATGGACCTTGAAGTCATCCTGCAGGAGCAAGCTACTGGGCCCTGAGATGACCTTGTTTGAGGGGGGAGAAGGCGGCAGCGGCAGCTTCCTCAATAACATCCATGGGAGCCACATCCTGTTAGTATCGGGGTTGCGATAAGTGAGAAGGGGTGGTAGCCCACCTCTTCAAGACCACAGAGTGTCATCGACGGGAGGGAGAATCCAGTACTGGGGGAAAACCCCAAGGGTTCCAGTTTGGCCACTGACCCGTTGGCCAGGTGCTGGTGGGGGGAATCTGCTGGGTACCAGTGGTGGTTCTTAGGTTTCCCCTTTGGACTCTGATGAAGGGTCCTCCCTTGGTGACTACAGTGGAGTGGTATACCTCTCTGCCTCCATACAGTGCAGAGAGTCCCGGGACCGGTGGCAGACCGTAAGTTGTGACGACAGGATCAGGGTTGATTTGCCCTTAGAGGGTGCCGGGGGCCCGGTGCCCAGAAGGAGCTCAACGCTCCCTGCTCCCAGTCATCAAAGCCAGCAACTGTCCCATCGGAGTCGGGGGGGTGGGCGGGGGAGGGAGAAGAAGACGGACACAACAGGGGACCGGGAGTGATAGTAAATCCGACTGCTGCAAAGGCTTCTGGCGCTGCGGTGGTTTCTGGGTCTCAGCGGAGGGTCCCGCACCAGACTCAGTGCTCTGGGCGGAGTTGACGGTGCCACCAAGGGACTGAGGGTGGAGTGGCAGTCCAGCACGAGTTGCACTGCGCAGTCTTCCCCATTCTTGTCCTTTTTCTGCACCGGTGAGTGCCCCTCTGTCGGTGCACTGTTTTTTGTCCTCCTTCCTTGGCACCAGAGATGATGAACAAAGCACTCCTCTGGCACCATACCAAAGCCAAAATGCTCACTGCAGAATGGTAGCAACTTGGCTCTGAGGCTGGTCTGAGTGGCTTCCATTAGGATAGCCTTCAGTCTTTTTTCTCTGTCATTTTTGGTGCAGGGTCTAAAGTCCTGACAAATCTGGCACTGGTCCCTTACATGAGTTCTCCTAAGCACTTCAAGCAGATGCAGTGCGGGTCGCTTACGGGCATACGTTTGCTAAAGGAGGCACAAGGTTTGAAGCTCGGGGATTGGGGCATACCCAGCCTCTGAGACGAAGGGAGTCCCTCGATGATAAGCACTAACACTAACTACAAAATCTGTGTACACAAAAAACTATGTTTAAACAACAAACTAAAAATTAGAATCCAGAAGCCGTTGGGAAGAAGCCTTGCCGAAGTAAGCAGGGTCGTTCCAGCAACAGTAAGAAGGAACTGAGTGAATGTGTGGCTGGCAGCACCCCTTACACTGGTACATGAGCATACGCGGCTCCAGAGGGTACTAGAGCCAGCCCAACAGATACCATTGAGGGAAAAATCTCCAGCAATAAGGCACACAGTGTGCACCCTCCCCACCCCCCATATGGAATGGACATGAGCAAACACTTGAACAAGAACCTATGCTCCACTTAGGACTAAATCAAGAAGAGTCTCTCCTCTTGTAGGTTCCAGGACAAGCTGCTCCAAGAAGCAATCATTAACCATGTCTAGAAATTTTACCTCTGCATCCCATCCTGGAGTGACATACACCCAGTCAGTCAATATGGGTATAGCTGAAATCCCCCACTATTATTGGCTTTTGTTTTTATAGCCTCTAATCTCCCTGAGCATCTCACTATTACCATCATCATCCTGGCAGGTGGTCGGTAATATATTCCTACTGCTATACTATCATCAAACACCAAATCTTTTTTTTCTAATATACAGACCAACCACAAAACTAAAACCCAGAAGACAATTCTGTACTGAAACAATGCACATCAATATACCAGTAACTGAAAACTTAAAAGTAATCTAAATTCACTTATTGATAGACTGACTGAACCAGGGTGCAGCATGTTCTTACAGAGAGGCCATCCTTTAAGGTCAATCAGCTGGAAAAAAAGTCACACTGCTTTTATATAATTTAAATAAACACAAACACTTCCAAGGGTATCATACAGGATAATCTCCAGGGCGATTCCTGGTTTCAGCTGAAGAAATGCACCCTTCTGAATGACTTAGTGAATGAAGTGAGCTGTAGCTCACGTAAGCTTATGCTCAAATAAATCTGTTAGTCTCTAAAGCGCCACAAGTCCTCCTTTTCTTTTTGCGGATACAGACTAACATGGCTGCTACTCTGAAACCTTAGTTTAGACATGTAACTACCATACCTGAGGCTACAAATTTAATGGACAGGTAAAATATTATGTAACGTACACACTCAAGATACACTGATTTAGTGAATTTACTACACAACAGCCTGCAGCGTTTTCTGAAGTCCTTATGAACGCTTCCATCAAACGCATTAACTTTTTTTTTTTTTTTTTTTTAGAACACAAGCTAGATGAACTTGCAAGGTCAAGTCAATGAGGGCAGGACAAAAACAATGGCGGTTTAGATAATCTCAACTATGCATTTTCATGTTTTCTGATGTTTTTGTTTTGTTTGTCTTAACCTGATCTTCAACTCTTGAATATAATAGTAGCCTGAAAAGACACTCTTCAAGTAACCAATAGATACTTACAATCTTAACTTCAGTTTAAGAACTATTTTGCTTGTGAACCTTTAAGATTTATTCAAAAGTTGTTAGTTACATCTTTAAAAATAAACTTACAGTATAACATTCTGCTGCAAAAAGATAGCTAGCTTTCTATAATGAATGTGTATTGGCAAATATAAGCTAAGCTTCCTCTATTAAATTGATTTTGCTAAATAAAAGGCAGTCAAAATTTAAATCAGGAAAGTTTATTTTGTATTAAGTCCAAAAAAAGTTACCTGTTTCAACTGCATCATGGTCAGCGTAAAGAGGGTTACAAACTGTTCCTCGTACTGGCTTACACTGACACCTGCAATCTCTGTGAGGCACTTCAAAGAGACGTTTCGAAACATGGGAACATTTAAAAACTATAAGAAAGATTTCAGAAAGAAGATTATAGATAGTACAAAAAAGAAAATTACATATTAAGCATTTTATTTCAGCTAACCAAAGCTTCCATCTTATTTGCTAGTAGACATCAATAAAAGAAAACAAAAACCAAACCAAACCCCCGATTACCTTGTATATTAATGTGCTGATTAACTTGGTCTCAAAAATGTATCCCAGTGGAATCCAGTTAAGGAATCGTAGCAAAGTTTCCAAAGTTGCATGAACAAGAGGAGCGTTTTGGGAATTTTCCTGTAATGGAACAATACATAAACTAGTTTACCCTCTTCCTACGAAATTCCACTCTATTTTAAAAAGTTATTGAAATTAAACTTACCATCACAAACTGACACAGTTGAAATATCTGAGAGAATTCGTTGCACATACTAAAAAAATTAAAATAGTAAGATGTTAAACATTCAGCATCGCCACATTTAGTGAACTACACTACACATTTCAATAATGGTGCTTTTGCAGTAAGAGAGAAAAGTTTCTGTGAAAATTATACAAATAACTCTCCACATGCAAATTTTGGTTTGCAATCACAGGCACAGAACACGAAACACCATACCTGCTCACAATTAAGAGGGCAGAACTACAATACCTATGAATGTACAAGCTGATAAAGCAGAAGTGTACACAGCTGCTAAATGAGTCTGGTAAGGTTTAACAGTGTCACTAAGAAAAAGGGAATCATCAAAATAGTCAAATCTCAAATTTAAAAAGCTACTATGGTAGCTAGCCAAAAACCTTCGATGAGAGCGATTCTCGAGCAGCAACTGCAAATGTGATGTACATTAGGAGTATGTGAAATATTACAGAATATTTTACTTGCCTGTCTTTCAAATGCTTGGCTTTCACTTGAGTTATCTGCCCACTAGAGAAGTCAAAAACTTCTTCACTTAACAGTTTAAGGATCACCATATTGTTCTGGCAAAGACTCTCACTTGTCCGGCTTGCCCCTACGATATCACTTATGAATGTTGGCCAGTGTTTGGGCCATTCCTGTTTCAGTATCTGAAAGTCATAGAACATCCATGTGGTTGGTACAGCTTTCTTTCTAAACATTCCATATGCAAAACCAGTTCTTCTTGTTAGATTTGTTAAGTGTGTAATTTTCTTAATGCAAGATTAAAAATGCACTAGGAGCTAGCGTTTACCTGAACAAGAATCATATTCAGTTTTCCAATATACACTTTTTCTTTCTAGAGTAGAGAAAAAGAGAGTTAAGTTATCAGTAATGCTTCCCTCCCATTCCACTTCCCCTAAAGAGAATTCACTTACTTCTACACATGTTGGATCAGATGAGGTCTTGATAATTAAGCCGACAACATACTTTTTTATTCCTACGAAGAGAGTTAAAAATTAAATTTTCAACCTGATCTGTTACTATGGATAAATCACCTACACATGGAAAACCTGACTCCAGAAGCATTAAACAGTTTCTCAGCAGCGTGCACATGTACAACCTCAAGCTAGTTTTAATTACACATGCACATCAACTGGAGGATACAACCCAAAAACATCTCCAAAGAAGATCAAAGAACCAAAAACATCTCCAAAGAATATCAGTTAGTGTCTTCCAATCATACGCATATTTTAGTTGCATGAACTGCATCAGATGGAATTCTTGCTGTTAAAACAAAGGAAGCTGCAGAATGACTAAGGATTAAAATGTTAAATTTTCATATTTTAAATTTAAATAGACTGCGTGCTCTAATCCAAATGAATCTATGTGCTTTACTGCCCATAGAAGTTCTGCCAGGTTTCTCGGGCTTCACAAATACGGAGGCTGCTGCAAAATCTGAAAGAAAAGACACCCCCCGGTACCACCTGTGGAAAGCCTATTAGGCTACTTTTCCCCAGGAACTGAGTCTCACGCTAACCAGTCAAAAATGTCAAATATAGCCAATGGAAGAAAAGTTCTGTGTAGCTCGAAAGCTTGCCTCTTTCACCAGCAGAAATTGGTCCAATAAAGGATATTTCCTCACCCACCCTGTGTATCTAATATTCTCGGACCAACACAGCTACAATATTGTGAACTTAAGCAATTGGCAGCTAAGGCAATGCTGCAAGAGAATTCACCGAGTACAGTGTATTCCCATCCCCTATCACTTTTAGGGGTTGTCTACACACTGGAAATCTTAACAACAAAAACAAAACAAAAACACACATGCGTTTAGCTAGATTGGTGTTAAAATGGTGGGAAATATATAATGCAGACATGACCTACAGCCAGACCTGTTTTAACCAACGCTTTAAACATTTTTCAGTTGGTTTAACAAAAATGGCGGTAAAAACAGGCCCAGCCTTCTCTACATTATGTTTCTGACCATTTTTAATATCATTTCAACTCATCTAGTGGGAATGTTTTTGTAAATTTCCCTCTGTACAGGCACGGACACAGAGATATTATTGTGTTTAATCTTACCCATTTTAAATCATTTGGAAAAATGTAACACATTTTAAAAAGTTTCAGTCATATTTTTTACAACATCAGATGCCATGTGTGAGTCTATCAAAATTATGCTTCCCTACAGTCTCATTAACTTTTTCCATCATCATCATGACACGAGTCACTAACACATCAGTTCACGTCCACAGATTGGGCCTGGACTGATATATATTTGTAATAGTTTTACAAGGTTGCCACAGATTGAACTCACTTTGCTTTTTTGATTTTAAAGCAAATATAGTACTTATTCATTAACAGTCCCACTTCTATTTGACTTTGACACAGCAATTAGAGAATCTGTCACATACTAGACAACTGAAAAGAAACTTTCCTAGAAATATTTTTTTCTGTTGAATAATAGTTTAAATACACTATTTTCAGAAACAAGATATTATAGCCACTTAACGCCATGTACCATTTGGATCCATTGCCTGCTGTGAAGTGATCTGAGCAGTGGTTCCCAAACTGAGAGTCATAAGGAGTTGAAAATCTATGCAAAAGCTGATGGGCCAAACCTGAGCAGGCCCATGTGGTGCTGGAAGTCATGTACATGTCATGCACAGTGTGTACCACTTTGTTAACCAGGCTCAGGGTGAGGCACAAATACTCCTTGTGGTTGTATTGGTGAGATCCTCTGGCAGTGGGAACCTGTGCAAGGGCCAATGTGTCTGTCCAGTGCCTGAACACACAGGTGCTGCGCGACCACTGCCAGGAATGGAAAGCTAGGCAAAGACCACCAGCAGTGTGGTGTAGTGGGGATGATGTGTGGGCACTCGGCACCTTCTACCCCAGCAGCCACTGATACCTGGGGCTGCACAAGTGCATCCAGAGCTGGGACAAACTTAGCAGCTGCCCACAGCAGGAATAAATATCCTCCATCCACTTCGGTGCTCCCTGCACATGGTATTGGTGCCTCTCCACAAACCTGGCTGATCCAAGCAACTATCTCCTCACCTCCACCAGACCTTCCTTCCATCCCACCTCCAGTCAGCCCCCTTCATACCCATCTCCTCTCCTCCCACCCCAACAAGTCTCTTCCTGTGCTCTCCTAGACACACACAACTCCTCTTTCAGCCAACCCCATCCAAGTATCTCTCTCTCGGGACACAAGGAAGCACTCCCCCTCTTCCAGCCCAGGGGTTGCGTTAACAGAGCTAAGCCCAAAAGGGGACATGGCATGAAAAAGTTTATGAGCCACTAGATTAGAGGCTCTCAACCTTTCCAGACTACCATACCCCTTTCAGGAGTGACTTGTCTTGTGCACCCCCAAGTTTCACCTCATTTAAAAACTACTTGCTTACAAAATCAGATATAAAAATACAAAAGCATCACCACACTCTATTACTGAAAAACTGCTTACTTCCTCATTTTCTCTGAATGAAACTTTAGTGTGTCCTGACTTTGCTACTGCTTTTCATGTAACCTGTTGTAAAAACTAGGCAAATATCTAAATGAGCTGATGTACCCCCAGGAGTACATGCACCCTGGTTGAGAACCACTGCTGTAGACAACAATGGACTAGGAACTAAAAGCTCTTTGCATATAAATGGTCACATGACCAACATAAATGACTGTTTATAGATTTCACCTAGTTACTGAGAAGTAACATATTCTTTACCCCAGGGGTGGGAACCTTTTTTCTGTCACAGGCCATTGACCCACAGGAAAAAAAAACGAAACAAACACACACAATCACAGGCCCACTCACCCATTCAGGAGGGCATGGAGGCTTGGGGCTTCTCCCCACAGCGAGGTGAGCTGGCACTCGCAGATCCAGCCCGGGGGGGTCAGGGGGCAAATGAAATTAACCAATGGGATAGATTCGGCCCGTGGGCCATAGGTTCCCCACCACTGCCTTAACCCATTAAGGAGCCTAAACTACCTAGTTCCCATTGCTTTTTGGGGGCTGAGATTATGCATTTCTACTATAACTATATATTACTTACAGGGAGTATTATGCAATACTACTCCAGATTCTTTTAACAGACCAAGTCAAAGATCATATTTCTAAATAGGAGTAAAAAATATTTTAACTTTAACCCTTTGATAAAGTTTACAATAATGTTTCATTTTTGAGAGCAACTCAACAGAACTGTTGTCACAGGATAAGTTTAAACAAGCTTAAACAGTGAGTCAAGCACATGAATAACTTGTTTCATAAACTGCATTCTCCATGACTTCTTCTGTTTAATATCTATTAACAAAGCTTCTTAACACTCTGGAAGCACACTGAAAGCTTCATAGAAGTTTATTTTGCGGTCTTCCCCCATATTGTAGAAAAGAATGGAGTGTTCATAAACCACAAATGAACAAGAGCAGAATGTCTCTTTCTCAACCAAGACACCAGTTAGAGCCATCTTAGAAGATTACAGGACTGACTGTAACGATACACCTACATAGCAATTAGGCCAGCCGCAGGTGTTTGAGTCAGTCAACTCTGGCTCAGGGGGACTGTAAAGTTGCTATGCAAGACATTCAAGCTCGAGCTGGAGCCCAAGATCTGAGACCCTCCAAGAGGGGAGGATTCCAGAACCCAAGTTCCAGCCTGAGCCCAAACACCCACACAGAATTTTTAGCCTTGCAGCCAGAGTTAGCAGACGCAGGACAGCTACAAGTCTTTTATTCCAGTGTAGACATATCCTAAAGATCTTTCAGAAGGCACTCCGCTGTGGAGGAGCAAGTCTGTACTGGGAAGTTGGAAGCCATGCTGGAAGGAAAGGGTTTCAGGGGAGACCCTGGCTAAACAATGGGTTGAATGAACAGCTGGACAACAGCGGCGGATACAATACCTAAGTTTAATAAATACTGTAATAAACTTAACTAAACTGAGAAATGGGAAATGCCTCCCACACTTTGGCATGTTTGCTGCTTTTTTAAAAAAAACACACACACGTTAGGTTGTAATCCCTTGTCTGTATCTGAACAGACCCACGTTCAACAGGGCCTCAGTCCTGACTAAACTATAACATCTGTTCCTATCCTCTATTACATGACAATGTGCACCCTTAACTGGATTATACAAGTGCATGCAGATCCTCAGATAGGAGGAAGGTACTACATAAGTGACAAGTATGTCACAAAACTATCATGTGAACGTAAAACCTTTATGCATAATACTGAATTTTAAAACAGATATATAGCAGTGAAATCCCATCTATCTAAAAGCAAGTTTAATATTTTTATAGTCAAAGTACTGTTAAAAATAAACTAACCATCTGTGAGACAGACAAATAAATACCCCCACTTTATACAGAAAGGGAAACAAAAGCAAAACTAAAGTGAATGGCCAAAAAAATTAATCATAATTAGGACTAGAATTCAAGACTTCTGGACTCCCAATCCCATACTCATACCTCCAAGATCACAGATCGAGATCCATGACTCTTGTGATAATTGGTCAAGGTACATGAACAAGTTTTGAAATACTGTCGTCTTACTCTTTAGAAAGCTATAATACTTTCCCCACTATCTTAAATTACTTTTTACACCTTAGAGTTGAGATTGGTTTGCAAATGAAAAAAGGTTGAAAACCACTAGACTAGATAATCACAATGATCTTTCTGGCTTTGGAAATTATGAATAATAAAAAAGAGTGGCATTTAGTACATCTTATTTTCTTGTTCTCATAAAAAAGTAGGGAAAAAACAGATCTTTTTTTCCCTTCCTGTCTATGTCCTCTCCCTGAAAATCTTATGCAGACACTTATTCCCCCAACTAAAGTATATCAGTATGTGCCCTCTCCTCATCAATGAAGTAAGCCAACTAGGGCTGTCAAACAATTAAAAAAATTGATCGCGATTAACTGCACTGTTAAACAATAGAATACCATTTATTTAAATATTTTTGGATGTTTTCTACATTTTCAAATATATTGATTTCAATGACAACACAGAACAAAGTGTACAGTGCTCACTTTATGTTTAGATTACAAGTGTTTGCACTGTAAAAAAATAGTATTTTTCAATTCATCTAATACAAGTACTGTAGTGCAATCTCTTTATTATGAAAGTTGCTTACAAACGTAGAATTATGTACAAAAAAACTGCTTTCAAAAATAAAACAATGTAAAATTTTAGAGCCTGCAAGTCCACTCAGTCCTACTTCTTGTTCAGCCAATCATTCAGACAAGCAAGTTTGTTTACATTTGCAGGAGAGAATACTTCTTGTTTACAGTGTCACCTGAAAGTGAGAAAAGGTGTTCTCATAGCACTGTTGCAGCCAGTGTCACAAGGTATTTATGTGCCAGATGCGCTAAAGATTCATATGTCCCTTTGTGCTTCAACCACCATTCCAGGGGACATGCATCCATTGTGATGAGTTCTGCTCAATAACAATCCAAAGCAGACTGACGCATGATCATTATCTGAGTTAGATGCCACCAGCAAAAGTTTGATTTTGGGTTCTGTAGTTTCTGCATCAGAGTGTTGCTCTTTTAAAACTTCTGAAAGCATGCTCCACACCTCATCCCTCTCAGATTTTGGAAGGCTTGGGTCTAGTGCTATAGCTATCTTTAGAAACCTCACATTGGTACCTTCTTTGCATTTTGTGAAATCTGCAGAGAAAGTGTTCTTAAAATGAACATGTGCTGGTTCATCGTCCAAGACAGCTATAACATGAAATATATGGCAGAATGTGGGTAAAACAGAGCAGGGGACATTAAACTCCTTGGGGGACTATTGTGTCACAAATTTAATTGACACCTTTTTTTAACAAGTGTCATCAGCATGGAAGCATGTCCTCTGGAATGATGGCCAAAGCATGAAAGGGCATACGAATGTTTAGCATATCTGGCACATAAATACTTTGCAATGTTGGCTACAAAAATGCCATGCAAATGCCTGTTCTCACTTTCTGGTAACACTTTTAAGTAAGAAGAGGGCAGCATTAGCTCCTGAAAATGTAAACAAACTTATTTGTCTTAGCAATTGGCTGAACAAGAAGTCGGACTGAGTGGACTTATAGGCTCCTAAGTTTTGTAGTGTTTTGTTTTAGAGTGCAGTTATGTAGCAAAACCAAAAACAAAACCTACATTTGTAAGTTGCACTTTCACAACAAAGAGATTGCACTACAGTGCTTGTATGAGGTGAACTGAAAAATACTCTCTCTTTTGTTTATCATTCACAGTTCAAATATTTGTAATAAAAATACACACTGATTATAAATTACAAAACAGAATACAATATGAAAACAGAAAAATATCCAAAATATTTAATAAATTTCTATTAGTATTCTGTTTAGCAGTGCAATTAAAACTGTGATTAATTGGAGTTAATCGCAATTAAATAGACAGCCCTAATGCCAACCTAATTCCATAACCCACTAGAGCTGTAAAATGGAGGGGGGAGGGGAGGAGAAGAGTCCCTCATCACACCCCAGGAATAAGCTGCTTCTACAGTTCCCTGCCTTTGCTAGTTCTAAACTAAGCCCCTTGCTCTGAGCCAATGCGTTATACTGTCACTGAACATGTTCACTGTTAAATGATGCTAGAGAAAAATGCTCACATTTCATAACAGACTGATTAAACAAGTGTCCACACTAACTCAGTGAAAGATAAGCTACCTTCAACACAAAAGTAGAATTTCATTTCACATTACGAAGTCAATTATCTCTATTATTGGACCATAAGCACAAAAAACCAAGGCATCTTTCTGGGCAAGCTTTCCATATTTTGTAGCAGAAAACCAACCTAGTTCTCAAGTTCCCATTATCATGGGACACTCCCTATGTGTGTGCTCTCATTAGTTTAGAGTAATGTAATAGTGGACTACAAAATTCCTAATACTAATCAGCCCAATACAAAAACCACTTATAAAAATTTTTAAAATTTAAATAAGCATCAAAAGACTGCATAAGCAATCACTAGTGAACATGTAGTATTCTTTCCTTGATTTTATTAATTCAAGTGCTTACATTCAAGACTGTGTGCCATTTTACTGCTCATATACTCAAAAGACACTAGAGGGGATTGACTGTCCCAAGTTCAATGTATGGACGGAACCAACACATCCTTCTTCCCACTCTACCCCTCAGAGGCCTTAATATATTTTCTTCCAGAGCTTGCAAAGTCACTGTGTACACTGGGAATTGACAAAAGCAATGCACTCTCACAGGGGCTGAGCACCCTAACAGCAAGTCTAGCTCATCCCTATTGTGACCCATATCTTGACACCTCAATATGGCAGAGACCAAGTTGCCAACAGTACACTGGTGCAGACACTTGGTCTTTATACTATTTTTTTTAAATCTGAACATCTTCCCAAGAGTTATGTATTCCAAGAATCCAGGTTTGTCCAGACAGCTTTAATTTGACAGGCATTTAAAAACATTAAATTTGTAAAGTAGTTTAGACCACTGACTTTATCTTTGTTCCTGATCTGGAATCAAATCATGAAGGATACAGTTAAAATCTGCACAAAAATGACCAACACATTGATCAATTTTAAAAACTAAACTACAATACTTGAGAAAACCAAACGCAGCTGTGCCCAACTTCAAACGCAACAGTCCCAGAACATCTCAAAATGCCAATCTCCAGTAGGGCTGTACAGTGTTGAGAAATTCAAGGCAAAATGAGAGTAGAAATCCAAGTCCAAAGGACACGTCTTCAGAAGATAGCTTCCTGTATTTGGAATTTTGGACTGAAGGCAAAAAAATAATCCCAATGAATGGAAATTCCACTGGTCCAAGACCTACTACTACTTAAGCCCACATCGGTAACAACAAATGTGGCCATTCTGAGGAACCAATAATAATTTTTAAACAGTTTAATTAGTTTTTCTCTCACAAATAAGACTAGAAACAAATGCTGTACCCCGAAGGAAAAATTAAGAGGTTCAGCTTTCCAATGGTACATGGCATTGGTTTATCTCCCCACAGACTTATCTCCCCAAATCTTTAAGTCAGGTCATTCCAATAACATTGTTTTCTTCCATTCACACTTCAATCCAGACCTGATTTTAACAGCCATGATACTGAGAAGTGCTGTAGCTACCAGTAGAAACCAATGTTTTTTCCATCTGAAAATAGCGGGCAACCCCAGCTTTCACGATTATAAGTCATTATGTCTTTAACTACGTTTCAGTAAAAATTACTGCGAAAATCCAGCCAGAAGACGGTAAGCGTTGTGAAAATAAGATTGTAATTAAAATTACCTGATTCATAGGATCATAGAATATAAGGGTTGGAAGGGACCTCAGGAGGTCATCTAGCCCAACCCCCTACTCAAAGCAGGACCAATCCTCAACTAAATCATCCCAGCCAGGGCTTTGTCAAGCCTGACCTTAGAAACTTCTAAGGAAGGAGATTCCACCACCTCCCAAGGTAACGCATTCCAGTGTTTCACCACCCTCCTAGTGAAAAAGTTTTTCCTAATATCCAACCTAAACCTCCCCCTCTGCATCTTGAGACCATTACTCCTTGTTCTGTCATCTGCTACCACTGAGAACAGTCTAGAGCCATCCTCTTTGGAACCCCCCTTTCAGGTACTTGAAAGCAGCTATCAAATCCCCCCTCCTCATTCTTCTCTTCCGCAGACTAAACAATCCCAGTTCCCTCAGCCTCTCCTCATAAGTCATGTGTTCCAGCCCCCTAATCATTTTTGTTGCCCTCCGCTGGACTCTTTTCAATTTTTCCACATCCTTCTTGTAGTGTGCGGCCCAAAACTGGACACAGTACTCCAGATGAGGCCTCACCAATGTCGAATAGAGGGGAACGATCACGTCCCTCGATCTGCTGGCAATGCCCCTACTTATACATCCCAAAATGCCATTGGCCTTCTTGGCAACAACGGCCCACTGTTGACTCATATCCAGCTTCTCGTTCCGAAGTATTGGGTGTCATATTGCTTATTTTGTTACTGAAGGGCAAACTCCTAAAAAGTCAGTCTTAAATCTGGCCCTGTATTTTACTTCTACCCACTAGAGAGAGTCTTGCCCTTCAACTGGATGACTGGGTCAAACTGAGCAGGCCTCAGTATGTTCAGCTTGCTGGGCAATTAGATAGCCAGATGAAGGTTGGAAAAGTGCAGTTCCCTGCTATCAGGTCCCAGCCATTAGTTTAGAAGGCAAAATAGATGAAAAAACGGCAGAGCTGAAATACCCATTCAGCAGGCTCTACCCCTCCTCTATCTGACGCTGCTAAAGCCAAAAAGATGGAGCCACAGAGCCATACCACAACTCCGCATATCCGGCCCCTCTCCCGTTCCCGGAACAGTTCCCAGGATGTAGGGCAGAAAACAGAGGAAAAAACAGAAGTAGATTGTTTAGTTTTAGAACTAGGGTTATATTTTAGTTTTTTTAGCCACTAGTCCAACTATGATCATTATTATAGCAGTAGCTGAAAGTAAAATACAATCCCAGCCCTAATATTGGACTGATAGTCCCAATCTGCCACAAGACAAATGAAATTAAAGAGTACAGTGTAGACGAGTGTGATTTTCAATAGAGTGATTATCATCTACTGTTACAAGTAACATCTAAGACAGTTTGGTCTAAACGGCAATCTACACGCTCTCTCCCCCCATACCTCTCACACAACTGGTTTTATCTGGCCTGTGAACTCATTAATCCAATGCATGTTTAAGTAATTTACTCATGAAAATGTGTTATATTTGGTCAACCAGTTCACTCCTGCACCAGATATCCCGAGCTTTTACCACATCTTGTGATGTTGGGACTGTTGCCACCTACTGTTTTACCCCTGCCTCTCTCCACTAGGGGCCACAAGCGGTGCTGAGTTAGTAACTACTCTATCCTCAGCATCAATTGCTGACCCCCCAGCTTTCCCTCACCTTCCAGCTCCAATTGTAAGGAAGTCTGAATAAGCATCAAATATCTCAATCAAGCTGCCAACTGTTTTGCAAGTGAACACAGAGTGGGTGAAGGAGAGCAACTATGGTAAGCACTGTATAGAGAAGTGGGGCAAGAGGAGAGGAACAGAGAGCTTATTTTACTTGGGGACCCTATCTGATATTGTGGGCATCTTAGTTTTTATCCAACAATCTTTCCCACAACAATCCTATTCAAAATTTCAACTTCCTTATTCTCTGCCTTCTGTGTTTGTCTTCTTGAATCAAATAAGCATGTTTACAGCCAATTTCTTCCCCCCAATTTAAAATAAATCTACATAGTAAATTATGCCCGGCCAATGGTTCCATCCTCTACCATCTGAACATCTATTAAACGTGTTCATCTGACTAAACTTCATATATAGCCTGTACCAATTCTCTATTCTCAGTGACCCATTTTGCTTGTCTTACACACAGCAAGAAGTTTTGTTGTTTTTTGGTTTTTTGTTTTTTGTTTTTTTTTTTAGAAAAAAGCAAACAAAATTAAACAAGCATAGTACCCAAACCTACTGTTAAAATTTACTAGATTTCAAGTTGAAGATGTCCCTTTAGAGCCCTGAAAATTTCTCTAAAGTTTTACAGAGATTAGTGTTTTTATCTTGGCTTTGACGCCACTTCCTGAGAGATTGTGTGACTTCCCTCTACTGATGTCACAAACAAACTCCACTTCCACATCTATTGTTGGAGCGAGAATCTTAAAAATGGACAAAAATATCACATGGGATGGGAAACAATGATTTTTTTCATTAGTCTTCATCAGATAGTACTCTTCATCAAGAATAGGTCCTCTTTAAAACCTGGAAACTGCAGTGCTTAGCAGAAGAGAAGCAGCAGCACAAGTCCATGTGGCATCACAAAACTTCACTGTGAAAAATCACAGCAGAAATTATACTTTTAAGTCTCCTGGAACTTCACAAATGTTTTACAAAAACCACTACCAGTAACAAAAGAGTATAAGAAGTTTAGAACGATTACAACCATTGTCAAGAGTTTTTTTACATAGCTAACACTACCTGGAAATTAGTTTAAGGTCCAAATTTCCTGACTTGCCTGAGCTAGAAACATCTTGATGGACCAACTATTCCTTCTCACTGGCAAAGGACAACATCTCATCAGTTATAATAACCACTGCAATTTTTAAAGTCATAGAATATCAGGGTTGGAAGGGACCTCAGGAGGCATCTCGTCCAACTCCCTGCTCAAAGCAGGACCAATCCCCAATTTTTGCCCCAGAACCCTAAATGGCCCCCTCAAGGATTGAACTCACAACCCTGGGTTTAGCAGGCCAATGCTCAAACCACTGAGCTATCCCTCCCCCCCAACTTGTGCTGTAGACCAGTGGTTTTCAATCTGAAGTCCAGAGCTCCCTGGAGGGCTATGAGCTGGTTTTAGGGGGTCCGTCAAGCAGGCCAGCATCAGACTCATTGGGGTCCAGGTCAGAAAGCCAAAGCCCCACTGTATGGGGCTGAAGCCAGAGGCCCCGAGTGCCATCATCTGGGGCTGAAGCCTGAGCAGCTTAGCTTCACGGGGCTCCCTGTGGCCTAGGGCCCCAAGCAATTGCCCTGTTTGCTACCCACTGATGCCGACCCTGGCTTTTACATGCAGAAAATCAGTTGTTGTGACACAGGTGGATGGTGGAGGTTTTATAGCATGCTGGGAGGGGATCTCAGAAAGAAAGAGGTTGAGAACCCCTGCTGTAGACTAGTGAGAGAAAGGAGAATAGATCCAAGAATCAAGACT
The DNA here is from genome assembly GCF_965140295.1 of Lepidochelys olivacea. NCBI lineage: Eukaryota > Metazoa > Chordata > Testudines > Cheloniidae > Lepidochelys > Lepidochelys olivacea. The sequence goes on from NC_140413.1 coordinate 191,844,951, forward strand.
GAGTCATGAGTTCAAAATTTCTTTAAGAGCAAAAAAGCAATGTTATTTTGAATAAAATTGCCAAAACAACTTACACATCTCTTTTTTTAAACTACCTAAGGAGCTCTATAATGGTCAGCAGACACATCTATGGCCTGATTATCAGAGTGCTAAGCACTCTCTACAACATCATTACAATTCATGGAAGCTGCAGGTGCTCAGCATCTCTGCTAATCAGCCCTGTAACGAATAGAAAACTTTTCCTGCTAGGCTCACAAATGTTACAGTATGGATCCCTCATCTACTAAATCCAAAAGACAAACTAACTATATTTGAAATTGAAAGTTATTTAGATGTCAACAAACATAGTTAACTATCAAATTCAAAATCATCATACAAAATGTAGTGTATTTTCCTACCTTCACACTGGTTCCTTGGAAGAATTTTCCATCTTGTTTTTATCACATTTTCCAAAATTTGAAGTCCATAATACTGAAAATTGGAGAAGAGCATTATGTGAGTATGTTATTGTAGGACTAACAATAACTTTTAGGATTCTCATTCAAGCAAACATTCACACTTAACATCTAAGACTTCAAAAATATTAAACTAACAAATTTAGTTAAAAATAAAGTCTATTCACCCATTTACTGAGTTGTTCATGCATTTTTCTTGTTTTTATTGTTTGCTACTCTAAATAAGTCCTGCTGTTTGATCATGCTCACACCAGGAGGAGAAATAAAAAAAGCCATTTGGCAGCCAAAGGGGCTATCTGTAGAAGAGAAAGTAGCAGCCAGATATGAATTCATAACATAAATGACTGCTCATATGTTCAAGTATTAAAACCACCAGGCTCCTAAAAAATTTAGCAGCTTGGATGGATGGTTTCCTCTACTATCCCTCTGAGATGAAAAATCTTGGCTTAGCATTATATGTATTGTCACTGGCACTTTCTAAAGAAAGTGGTTCCCAAACTTTACTGGTGTGTTACTTAAGGAACAGCAAGACAACCCACAGGTTTACTTAATTTCAATCCCCACCCCTACGGAAGCTATTTCTACAATTTAAAGATGATCTTTTTTGCTCAGTCAAAAGTAATTAAAATTTTAACATGCACTCTGAAATCCTTTTACCTTTCAGGTATTGCTTCCTGAGCTCTGACCCAAAAATTTGGAAAGAGTTTATTGGGGCAGGGGGGAGGCCACTTCATTCAATCCATTTTGTCCTTACTGCCTACTCACCATAAGTAGTAAAGAGAATTCTGGCATGACCAGCAACTTAATAGGTCATGCACTTTAAAAGTGAACAGACAGAAAGGAAAAAAGGGAAAAGGAATTTTTTGTTTCTTTAGTCAGTGGTTGCTTAGGGAGGAAGACAGTACCAATGCCTGAAAGGTAAACTTATTCATGTCTTTCTAGTAGTATGACTAGAGTTTGGCTGAGAATAAGAGTTCATCTTTAAAATGGTTAGTTGTTATACAAAGTAGAATTCATTAGCATTTCAACCACAGGGATCATGTAAACTGCACACTTTAACAGCACAATATAGACTGTCCCAAACTACATTGTACCCAAAAACATTAACGTTTTTGCTGTTCTCATCTTGACAGTGTTTACTTCTATATGCCTTCCTGCTCGCTACCCATTTTTGCCTGTTTCACTCAATAATTCCACATTGCAGAATATTCCTTAGACTTCAAAAACATTGTACATAGTTATTCTGCAATTACAGAAAACAAATGCCAATTTTTTTTCATAATCAGTAGTAAATGTTTATCTTCTGGATTTTGTTTTTAAATTTGTACAACTAACACTAGCTGAAGTGAAGCCAAGGAAACATTTGTATAGGAGAATGATTCACAAGCATACAGTTTCTTTAAAACAGCATGCTCTACTTTATAGCAAGCAACCTCAGCAACTAAAATAGTTTTATAGGTATAGCCTCTGTTTCTGTTACAGGTAAACAGAAGCTAACAAAAACAAAAAAAGTATAAAAGCTGGTGATAAAAGTCAACCTAAACTCAATGGTTGAACACTGATATCAGGCAGTATTAACATTCCCAAAGCAGCTCTGAACCACTTTAAAGTTCCCAAATTGTATGGCTGCAGTCACATTAATAATACACTTAAAGCTAATGGCTAACCAAAACTGTATCTTTACTTCCTTAACAACTCCCGAGAGCTGTATTTTCAACAAATCAAATCAATTTGCTTTGAAAGGGGGATGGAAACTTTTTGTTAGATCCCCCACCCCTGCCCACACACACACAAAAAGTGACCCGAGACTTCCAGACAAACTTAATTCATAACTTTTTAATGATACAGGCAAATGTCTAACCATTATCCTGTTTTTCATTTATTTCCTTTTCTAGATTCCTTGTCTTTTACCCTTTCTGTCCACTAATTTTTTACGCATTTACTTCTCCCAGTTTACGTATAAGAAAGAAGCAAAGCGAACCTTGCCAGCTTCAACTTTGCTGTACCACTTGCACATGAACTGAAACAGAGAAGGCAAATGCCTCAACATCATTACTGTGTCCAATCCACCCTCCTGGCATACCATGCTAGAAGACTATGTAAGCCACCTTGTGGAATAGATGCTGATGGCTCCCAGTCCCTATCCTGGACGATATAGTCTTTTTAAGCCTTGTTTTATTTTATCGTCAGTCATTTCTGGCACTGTGTTTCAAGTACCTGCCCTGCTCCAATAGGTGGAATTCTTTTCAGCCCAGAATTGCAAATACTGTCTAATTCTAAACATCTTGGATTTTATTCCAGTAATGTATAGATGTCTATAAAAAGTACAAGCACATTTATGTAGCACTCAAAATTCAGGTAATGTTTTTCTAGTAGTTATTTAGTCTCTGGTTTTATCTTATGCTAAATATCAGAAGCATTGCACAAATCGACTGCTGAGTTATGAAGGTGAGGGACAGAACAGCAAAGACTAAATGAAAAAATGCATGAAATGATCCCTATGGCAGAAATTTCTATGGTACCCTTATTAATTACTTATTCTATGCATTGAATCCCCTTTCCCTCCCACCTCCCAAGAAACAAAAACAATTGATGAACAGAATTCAGTTAAAGGGAATCAAAAGGGTAGACCTTGTGGAGGCCTGCCGTCAAAGCCTAGCTGTGTCAGTTGCACAGGAAGACACCCCTTTTCTTCCTATTACAAGCAATCAACATAATGGAACATTATGATTAATATCAGATAGTGTTAACAGCTTTAAAGATAAAATATGATTGCATAAAAGCCAAATGTCATAGTGCATAAATTTAGCACCAAATCATTTGCAATTTATGTAAATTGAAGAATTCTTTACCTGTTGCTTTCTTTCTGTTCCTCTAATCATCTCATTTTTCACAAGACAAATTTGAGTTTTTAAAAATACTGTTGATAAATCAACTTAAACATTAGTAATGTCTGTCAGTATAAAAAGCAAAGTTTACCAGGCAAGCAAACAGGCAAACACTGTTACTTAAAGGTTAGCACTTTGAGGAAGTTCTTAAACTGTTTTCCCCTAAAATTTACAGAATAAATTTTAAAAAGTTAGGACTGTTTCATGAATACTATCTGAATTCAGAAACATACCTGAACATGGCTATTTTCTGTTCGAACACAAAGTATATTAAAGTAACGTGTATCAAGCAGAAAACCATGCATAAAAATTACTTTAAAATTAAAGAGAAGTGTGAGTCAAACTTAAGACAGTCAAAACACATTTTGATCAACTCTTCTGTTCAAATTGCTTAGAAGTCTTAGAGTAAAACATGTAGAATTGCAAATAAAAACTGAGTTCTGTCCCCTTAATCAGTCACTATAATGGTGGCAGGTTTAAAAAGTTGTACAACTTAGTGTGCTCTGCAAGCCAATACAGATTATAGCCAACACTACAAAGTGTTTGGGGTGCCTTGCTTGTATGGATTAGACTGCCCCAAATAATCCCAATCTGATCATTGTGTGTTCTGCTCTACCTTCAAAATACTTAGGAACAAATTCTGCCCTCAGTTATGTGCACATGGCTCCCAATAATGACAGCAAACATTTATTCAAGGACAAAATTTGGCCCTAGCAAATTTTATATTACTCAGATCTGTACATATACCAAACTCATATGAATTCTGCATGTGCCTTGAAATACTTTATTTCTAATTTATCTCTTCCTTAAGAAAACTGTGTCAATGTAAAGGGAAACTTAAATGCTAGGCCTATTTATGGTAGAGTTAAATTTAAGGCAATTTTAGGAATAAAACAATAAAAAATGTGGTTTGAAGCAACAAAAGCTAATGCTAAAAATGAGATACCTTCCTCAAAGTTTATGAATGGAAGAAAGGGAGAAAAGTCAATTAAAGACCAGGTGCTTACTTTGGTGTTCATATTCTGAGAGAACTCCAAAATAGTATCAACTCTGGTCCATGCATCAGGATGTTCTTTTAAGTGAGTCAAGACTTCCTGTGCCATCCTTTGCTAAAGAAGGATAACAAAACACAATTAAATGCATTTTAGAAGCTATTTACAGTAATAAAATAAAATTTAAAAAAGGTTAAAACAAAAATGTTTTTTGAACAGTTTAAACACTTACCACATTAAAACCAAAAGCGGTTTGAATTACGCCAGGAGCAACAGATCACATCAAATGTTTTCTGACTCTTTGGGTCAGCAAGTTTTGTTAACTAACACTTTGGCATTCTCTCAAACCAGAATGGAATGGAATTAGTCCATAAAGAGAAAATGTTCAGAATAAGTTCTACTTAATACTCTAAATTTACAAGCTTTCATATATTCATAGAACTTGAGGCCTGAAGGGACCAATAGATCACCTAGTCTGACCTCCTGTATCTCACAGGCTTTAGTGCAAGTACTTACATTACTCTACTTGCATTAGAACCCACTGCATCCTGAAATAGAAGGCACTTAAGTTCTTCAGGTAAAGAATTGAGCAAATATGAAATAGTATTATTGTACTCGAGTGACTTTAAAGCAATATCAAGGGGCTCCACATTTATGGTCTTGATTTCTGTTGCCTTACAAGTAAAAAGAGGTATTTCTAAAGACAACACTGCATTCTTTCCTTCTCCCTCATTACAACCATTAATAACTAGGGCTATCAAATGATTTAAAAAATTAGTTGCAATTAATTGAGAGATAAAAAATAATCACAATCGCAGTTTTAACAGCACTGTTAAACAAGAATAGAATACCATTTATTTAAATATTTATGAATGTTCCCTACATTTTCAAATATATGGATTTCAATTACAACAACACACAATGCGTTGCTCACTTCATGTTTCTGAGTACAAATATTTGCACTGAAAAAAGGAAAAAAATGGTGCTTTTCAATTCATCTCATAGAATACCGGAGTGCAATCTCTTTTTCTTAAAAGTGCAAATTTTTTTTTTTTAAACCTAACCGCACTCAAACAAAATTATGTAAAACTTTGGAGCCTACAAGTCCACTCAGTCCTACTTCTTGTTCAGCCAATTGCTTAGACATACAAGTTTGTTTACATTTATGAGAGATAATGCTGCCCGCTTCTTATTTACAATGTCACCTGAAAGTTAAAACAGGAGTTCACATGGCACTGATGTAGCTGGCATTGCAAGGTATTTATGTGCCAGATATGCTAAACATTTGTATGCCCTTTCATGCTTCAGCTTCCAGAGGATATGCTTCCATGCTGATGATTGGTTCAATCCAAAGCAATGTTGACTGACACACGTTCATTTTCATTATCCAAGTCAGATGCCACCAACAGAAGGCTGATTTTCTTTTTTGGTGGTTGGGGTTCTGTAGTTTCTGGATTGGAGTGTTGCTCTTTTAAAACTTCTGACAACATGTTCCACACCTTGTCCCTTTCAGATTTTGGAAGGCACTTTAGATTCTTAAATCTTGGGTTTAGTGCTGTAGCTACCTTTAGAAATCTCACATTGGTGCCTTCTTTGCATTTTGTCATATCTACAGTGACAGTGTTCTTAAAAATTGAACAACGTGCTGGTTTGTCATCCAAGACTGCCATAACATAAAATATATGGCAGGATGCAGGTAAAAAAAAAAAATCAGAACAGGAGACATACAAAGGAGTTCAGTCACAAATTTAATTAATGCATTTTTTTTAATCAACATCATAGGTATGGAAATCTAAGGGGATTGTGGACCCCTTACTGAAACTTAGTGGGGTTTTTTGGTTGGCCATCTCCCAGTACCAAAAGGAAGTGGAAGGGCCAATGAGAAATCAGGACCCTGAGACTGACAGTACCAGGTCCAATGGGGAGAGGCCAAAGCTCCAGGTCAGCCTCATTGACAGGACAGACAGGCCAATGATGGACTCAGAAGCCTGGGGGTCCCATCCTCTGTGAGAGCTGGAGCCGACAATGGCCAGTGTGGGCTGAGCTAAGGACAGAGCAGGAGCCCAAGCTGAGCTGGGGAGCAGAGCCATGCCAGCCAGAAGGGCAAGTGGAGCAGCCCAGGGAGCTGAGCTGGAGGCAGAACAGCAACAGTGCTGAGTCAGAGCGAAGCTGGGGCTGGAGCAGTCCAGAGCCAAGCATAGTGAGCAGCAGAGCAGAGCAAAGCAAGGAGGAGACGCCACCAGCCAAGAGGTCTTGCAGGCCTGGGGCAGGTGGGGGCTGGCTGGCACTGGGAAGAAAGGTCCTACCATCTAAAGCAGAGGTGGACAAACCTGAGCTCCTGGCCCCCGGCCCCTCCCCTGCTGTCCCCCCTCCCCCTCAGCGCGCTGTGTCACCAGCGCTTTGGCCCACCGCTCCTGCTGGGCAGTGCGGTGGCATGGCTGTGAGTTCCTGCCACTCTGAGCGGCATGGTGCGGGGAATGGGTGCATAAGGGGCAGAGGGTCCGGGGGGGTGGGGGGGGCAGTCAGGGGACAGGGAGCGGTTGGCTGGGACAGAGGTTCGGGAGGGGGGCAGAAAGGGGACGGGGGTGTGGATAGGGGTCAGGGCAGTCAGGGGACTGGGAGCACAGAAGTTAGATAGGGAGTGGGGTCCTTGGAGGGGGCGGTCAGGGGACAAGGAGCGGGGGGGGGGGGGGGTTTGGATGGGTTGGGGGTTCTGAGGGGGGCAGTCGGGGGAAGGAAGTGGGAGGGGGCGGGGTCCAGGCTGTTTGGGGAGGCACAGCCTTCCCTATCCGACCCTCCATAAAGTTTTGCAACCCCAATATGGCCCTCAGGCCAAAAAGTTTGCCCACCCCGATCTAGAGCCTGAGGGTATGCGGCCACTGCCACAGCAAGTGTCTGACCTGTTGCATGCCTGCGGCACAGCCAGGGCCCGGCACGTGCGAGGAACAGACTGAATTTCCCTTATCCTCCAGAGACAGATGTTTTTGTTTCCCCCGTGCTCACAGAGTGTGGTTATGTGTTTTCCTTTAACCTTTCCAATTTTTTTTTTTTAAATTGGTTGCTGTTTAATAATTGTATTTGCTTTGAACTATATGTAACATCAGTGGGGTCAGGGAAGCATTCAATGCGAAAAGAAAATCCTGGACAGGGGACACCTTAGCCCCTGTCTTAAGTGACCACAACAAGATTGGGGGTCAAGCCCTGCAGGAATTCTGGACCCAGTCTTGTTAGGGTTACAAGAACTCTGCTACACAGGAGAGGGGAAGGGGAGTCCTTGAGGTCAGGCAGGCCTCTGGGTAAGGGGAGTAGGAGCAAGGACTCAGATTCTTTTGCTAGCCAATTTCACCAGAGTAGTGTGTAAGCCAGAAAAGTTCCCCACAATAGCGGGGCCATTCCCCCACTTACATAGTTATGTCCTCTGGATTGGTGGCTGAAGCATGAAGGGGCATATGAATGTTTAGCATAACTGGCATGTAAAAACCTTGCAACACTGGCTACAAAAGAGCCATTCAAACGCCTATTCTCACTTTCAGGTGACACTGTAAATAAGAAGCAGGCAGCATTATCTCCCATAAATGTAAACAAACTTGTTTATCTTAGTGATTGGCTGAAAAAGAAGTAGGACTGAGTGGACTTGTAGGCTCCAAAGTTTTACATTGTTTTGTTTTTGAGAGCAGTTATGTAACAACAAAATTCTACATGTGTAAGTTGCATTTTCATGATAAAGAGATTACAGTACTTGTAGGAGGTAAATTGAAAAATACAATTTTTTACCTTTACAGTGCAAATATTTGTAATCAAGAATATAAAGTGAGCAATGACCACTTTATGTTGTAACTGAAATCAATATATTTGAAAATGTAGAAAACCGATATTTAATAATAGAATACCAATTGGAATTTATTATGTTTAACTGTGCGATTAAAACTGTGATTAATAGTGATTATTTTTTTTAAATCGAGTTAATTTGTTTTGAGTTAATCGCTTGAGTTAACTGCAATTAATTGACAGCCCTATTAATAAGGATTATACAGGCCAAAGTAGACCCTCGGTGACCTGTCCATCCATCCTGTCTTCAGTGGGTGTGCAAAATAACTATATGAAATTTAGATTAGTTTATATATTTGAGTGCTTAAGATCAGACTCCTAGATCCACACTTAGAAAGCCAAGTAACTGGGCACTTCTGGAAAAAACGCAATTACCAACAAATCCACTGCAATCAATGGAAACCTGGTGTTTGGCACCTGATTTTATGAGAAGGCAGGTTTGAAATTTTTGCCATACTAAACAATGGCGCATAAAAGGCCTAATAGAATCTACCTCACTCTCCCAAGTATAACACAGTTAAAGCTTACTTTTTGTCACTCAAATTAGCAAATAGGCCTGACTGAACATAAGGAGCAGATCTGTTGAATAAGTATGTGCATTTTTACAGTTACTTTTCAGAATACAGTTGCACTAAGACATTTGTATTCTTAAGTCACTGGAAATAAGCATATTATGTACCTTACATACATTATGTACACACATATAAGAAAGACAGTCCCCTGGCCCAGAGGGCTCAAAATCTACATGTCCAACAGATGGCAAACAAGATGGACAAAATAAATATGGTGGGGCTGAGTTAAGACACCTGTATAGAATTTTATATATTTTACATTCAGATCAAAATACAGAACTCAATAATCATAACTTTAAAAGATCTAACTTGGGGAAAGGCAGGAATGATGAAGTTAGTAAGAATAACGTAAACAGGAAAAGAAAGGAGGGGGAAGATGGGCATTCATAGTTTCTCACTTGCGTACCTGATAAGCAGGCTGAGGGTTTTGTAATCACTATGGCAAAAGTGAGCCTTAAGGACAGAGACATTTTTTCCACATGTAAGTGGTTTCAGGGGAGGAAGCACGGAAGTCTTTAATGTTTAAGAGAAGAAATTTTAAATAACTTCATCTCAGCTAACTTTGCATTCCTATTGCTTGAGCCAGTTTTGAAGCTGTGCTCTGTGCCAAGTCTGTCTTTTAGAGGCAGTGCTTCTGCTGGTACTAGTGCTTGTTGTGGAAATATACATACGAGAGTCAGTAATATGAAGATACTCACTGAAAAATGAAAAGGAGTACTTGTGGCACCTTAGAAACTAACCAATTTATTTGAGCACAAGCTTTCGTGATGCATCCAATGAAGTGAGCTGTAGCTCACGAAAGCCTGTGCTCAAATAAATTGGTTAGTCTCTAAGGTGCCACAAGTACTCCTTTTCTTTTTGCTAATACAGACTAACATGGCTGTTACTCTGAAACCTGTCACTGGAAAATGTGTGCTTCCACAGGAATACACACTTTTTAATACACTACATACTGAGACTTTTCATAAAGAAGCCATGTATTTATGCTCTGATGCAAACTGTTTAAGCATATAATTGTTTTTGACAATTTTAGTTCATTTTCCTTTTTCAATTCTTTTGCCATTAGCTTATCTAAGTGTCAAAAGCTTAAAAGACCCACAAATCCAATGAAATTGTACCCATTTGATTTATAAATGGAACCACTCAATCTCTTTCATTGACAGAGCAATGGCATTTTTTTCAACAAAATTGTTTAGTATTCTTTTGTTGAATTGGTATTAGATGTTAGGAGGAATTACAACTGGAATATATCCTCAATGCTGAATACTAAACAGAAAGCAGATATCTTAAGAGCTCCTTTAAGACTTGCTGCATATACTATTTAAATAGCAAATATTTAGGAGTCCATACTATGTTACTTTGCATAAGAAATTTCAGAGCTTCAGAGTATATGAGAAATTGTCATATTATGAACGTAAACTTGTGACAGCTTAAGTTTGGAAAGGAGCTCACACATTGTACACATCCCAGAAGATGTACACAAGGTCAAACAATGGATTTTAGCATCTATAAGAATCTACACTAAGAAAACTGGCATAGCAGACTGCCCTTTATGGGGGTACCAATATACAAAGTGGGTATATGTGTGGTTGGTTTTATTTATTTTAGTAAGGGGGATCTGGGAAAGGGGACAGAAGAAGTGTTAGGTTACAAATATTTAGCCTCTTTATGATACTGTCACATTCTTCAAGTCTTGTTCAATGTTTGATACTTTAGGGTGGGATACTAGCTACAAGCCATTACTTGCCACAAAATCTGTGACACTGTACAAGTATTATAAAACAACAAAAGTATGCCAGAAAAACAGACGTGTTAGTATTGTTTGAGCAATACTTATCTTTAAAAATGAAAGACCTAGCTTTTATATAGTGCTTACATAAACTGATTTTAAAAGGCCATAAAAGGTTCACTCTTAGACAGGTAGCATAAAGCAACTTTAAAATACAGTGAGTACGAAGTGCCAAAAGTCTCAATCCACTGGATGTACATGGAAAGAGTGGCAAAAGAAGGAGTATAAAGGAAAGAAGAGTCCAGACATCACATGCATTTTTATAATGTCTTTTGTTATGTACAATAACCAGAGTTATTTTAAACAAAAGGTTTCTCCCTTAAATATGATCCTGGAGTGAAGTCAATGGTGAATTTGTGACATCACAACTATTTTCATGCTAACAGAATGTCAAATATGGCATGATTATGACTTCCCTGCAGGAATAAAGTATAGAAGTTGGGCTGTGATGGATACCGCTCTTATCAAAGCACACTTTTCTATACCTTCAACAACAGAAGAACGACTGGGTAAGCAGATCCTTTTAGATATAAATGTTCTCTTCATGTTTGTCTTATCTTAAAGCCTCCTTTAAACACTGGGACACAAATCAACATCAGGTAGTCTGCCAAATTTGTAAGGTACCTTGTCACCAATACTACCAAATAGTCTTTCCATGAGAATTCTAGTCATATCAGAATGAAATTCCCTCTGGTTTCACTCCTTGCTTAAATTTGTTGGGTGAACTTGAAATGAATTGAACTATTTGACTTAGCTTTCCTCTAAGGATTTATAGACTAATGTAAAGTTTTAATAAGGCCAACTTTATAATACTCTTGAATTAAGACTTCCATATTTTTGGACATATATTTTACCTGGGCTCCTTCTCCATGGTACAGACAATTCACCACGTTGTCCAAGAGATTGATATCCAATTTCTGGTTGAAATCCAGCAGCTGACGAGCTGCATGGTCTGCTAACATTGTCATAATTGCTGGCATAGATTACTGCAAAATAAAATGAATCAGATCAAATTAGAGAAGTTAATCATAGTTTCTTACAAACTTGCTGGAAACTATTTCTACAGCTGCTTATAAGCGACCTGTTCAATATACCCATCTCACTTCAAAACTGGAAAGAAAACTTTTAACTGTGTAGTTTTTCTTAGACCTCGCAGATAAAATTATATGTCAATGTCACCGCATGTTGAATTATGAAAGTGCAATACTGTAAATATTAGAAAAGCTTCAATATTGACTATGTCTATCTGAAAACTTACAAATTATAATGCCAAACAGGTTGGCAGTAGATTTTACACTGAGAGACTTAATACGTGTGAATAAACTTAAGTTTAGCTGGCCTTAGTTTCCATTCCAATTCAAGGTAAGACTGTAGATATGAGAATCAGAATTCAACATGTTACAGCATTAGCAAGCCACACTAAAAGCCAAGCTAGGTTAATAACAAAATTTGCAAATATCTGTTTAAAATTTAACTAATTTGTTTCAACTGGAGGTAATTTTTTGTTTGTTAATTTTTTGCAAATACTCTAGCAAATAAGTTTATTGACAGGAATATTTGCCAAAAAAAATTAAATTTAAACTAATATTAAAGAATATTCAGACAGACTTTTGAATTTCCATATCAAATATGCACGCTTGAAGTCTAGTTTTATGATTTTTGTGGAACTGAACTGTCACCTATGTATCCAATCAACAGCAGCCCAGACTAATCTTCAAATATTTGCAATGAACTGCTCACAATTGAGAAATAATTCTTGGTGCATCTCTCACACAAGTAAATTGGAGAAGTTAGTGCTAGGCTTAGGAGCAATTTTTCAAACAGAAGAACACAAAATGTATTCATTAAGTTTTCAGCATAACTTACTTGCCCACTTCTAATTAAAAAGAAATCTGACTAAAAGGGGACAGTGAAGATCTCCCACACTAAAGGAATAAACGTACCAACAACATATTTTCCACCCAAACATACATATGTATTAAAATACAGTGCAGTAAAATCCAGAGTTCGAAAAATTTACAGGACTTTTACAAGCCAAAAAGTGATAAAAGATTGGAGGGGCATCCACAGCAGTGAAGGCAAGACGCTCAGCTCAGATTAAGGTATTATTTGGAAGGGAATTATCATCCTGGAGTGTGGCTGGGGGCTCTTTGCATATCAACCTTTGATTTGTAGGTATCTGATCAGCTTCATGATTCACTTTGTCTGCTGGGAGAAAGGGCTTTCACTCTCACTCACACACACTCCCTCTGCCATTAAGGGAGTTTTCTATGGCTTTACCATTCCTCAGCCTCTTGCTCATAACTTCCCCATACAGCTACAGAGTGAAATTAAGCATGACCATCCATTTCAGTTATACCCATAACATTGGCTAGCAGCAGCAAAACCCCTGAACAGCAGCAGAAGCACTGGAGATATCTGGGAGGCTGAACATAGAACTTCTAATAGTCCTTGTGGCTATTTCAAAACAAGCTTAATACTACAAACATTGTTGGATTAGGTCCCCCTGATTCACCAGCAAAACTACTGGAAGTAATCTGTATCTTCTTTCCCAAATAATTCCTAGTGTATATTAAAAAGTTACCATTTCTTGTTTAAAAAGAAACCAGGTATAACTTATGCCATCCAAGTTGAATTGTTTAGCTTAGAAAGGAAGACAGAGGCTGTATCCCAAGTCTGTCCAACTAATTACTACACAAAATGCGAGAGAGACTAGTGCATCGAAGCGCTCATTCAGAAAATTTCTTTCATTGGGATTTATATAACCAAACATGCTAAATAAGTGTTCCAATACCAGAGGGGCACATCTTTATTTTGAACTCAGACAATTCACTCCAGGATTAGTGCACTGGCAAAAAGTAAATATTAGAGCAGTGGTTCTCAAACTGTGGGTCATGACCCCAAAGTGGGTCCCAACTCTGCTTTTATGGGGTCTCAAGAGCTGGGCTAGACTTGCTGGGGCCCAAGGCCAAAGCTGGAGCCCGAGGGCTTCAGCCCTGGGTAATGTGGCTGAGGTTGCAGGCCCCCTGCCTGGGGCTGAAGCCCTTGGGCTTCAGCTTTGGCCCCCCGACCTCCACCCAGAGCAGAGGAGCTCGACTTTGGCCCCCCACCCAGGGCAGCAGGGCTTGGGGGGGGGGGGTTCAGGCTTCGGTCCCCCCCCCATGCCATGTGGTAATTTTTATTGTCAGAAAAGGGCCATGGTGCAAAGAAGTTAAATAATCCACCACGGCTGTCAAATTTTTCTTCATTCCAAATACAAATTCCATACCCCACTATGGTTATACAAATGGCAGATTCAAAAATGATTTCTTTCTGCTTCTTCAGATTTGAAATGTGAGATTCTTCTTTTTAACCCTGAACCCCTCCTTCCTTGGACAAAGTGCCAACTGGTAAAAAGGCAGTAAAACTATTCAATTCATATAATCTTCGAGTTACATTTAACTCCCCCCTCCTCTGCATACACTTTCAGACACGCCCCCTTCCGTTCGCATCTGCTGCACATGGCTAAACAGTGAAGTAGGAAAGCTGCTTTTAAATCTAAACAACGTTTAAATTGACATTCAATTTAGGTGTAAGCTGCCTCCAATTGCTTTAAAACGGTCTTAAGAGCGCTCTTCAGCCTCCACGTGACTAGAAGTTATTAGTTATTAGTCATGGAAGCAGAAAGGAAACATTTCTAATAGAGCACTTTGCCACTCCCAGTATTATCTTCAAAATGACCTACCTACTGGTGAACTGAAATACAAAAATGGCGGCTTTGTGGTCAATGCCAACTGCGATTAACTTGATTCCCTACTCCCAATAATGTGCCTACATCAAGCCTACAGTATTGTATGCAATCTGCTAGACTCCCACCCCCATCCATAGATCAGCCTGCACCTAAAAACGCTTCTAGAGGGCAAAATATATTAATACAACAGTGCTAATAAAACTGGAGTGAAAACAAACCAAATACTATGAAAATTAATAAACACGGGAAGAATCTGACACTTGCCGAAGCCCGGAAGAACGGAAACGTAATGCTTATATAGCTACCCGATGTCTCAGTGGCCTTGTGCAATCAAGTGCAAGAATACTTAGACCAAGTGTACCGATTACCGTTTCATAAAGAGATTAGAATAGCAATTTAAAAATGATTTGGGCTGGGTGAAGAAGAACATACACGCAAAAACCAAGTAAAAATCTGCTTAAAACACGGGAGTTAAACTCTAGGTCAAATACAACTCTCTACAAAGAGAGACGGCTACGCTACTTCGGGCTGCGCGGGGGCAGCAGCACGCTTCATTTAAGTACAGAAGTAGGAGAAACATACAGTTACCCCGCCCCACTCAGCGAGCAAACAGCTCCACTTCTAACTACAATGAAAGTCAAATCAGCATCCCACCACACTCTTCCACACTAACTGTGATTATTTATAGCACGCAATTAAAAGTTCAGTTTCTTCTAACTGTTCAGCCTATGCACAATTAGACATGCACAGCACACCACACATGCATTATACACCAATATAGACACATACACAAATATAGCGCATTTACTTTAAAGTTAATACCGCAGTTCCAGACGCTACTGAACGAGCTTGTTTCCCTCCCCCGAATACGTGTGTGTATAGCAATAACGGGTAGCAGAATTTTGGTTAAATTTCCTTGCAAAGCTGCAGACACATCACATTACCCAACATTTATCCAATTCAATGTAAATTCATTGGAATTATTATCAGCAAGATATTTGATGTGCACGAATACAGCACACACACACACACGTGAACACACAGACGCACACCCACCCAATGTAAAGGCCGTTGCTGACTTCCCTTGCAAAGCAGCAGGAATACCGCAGTACATGGGAACATTTATACCATTAAAACACACAACTACACGCCAATCGGTTTTCCTAGCAAGTAGTTAATACTAAAGTATCTACCGGACGGGGGGGTGGGGGCGGGTGGTGTAGGGTAGTTAGGAATAGGAGGCTGTTTGGTGGGTTTCTTTGCAGAGAGCAGCAGGGACACTGCAGCCCCTCCCTCCTCTCGGTCCCTGCGTTGTATACAGGGCCACCCCACGTGATCCAGGCGGACGTTTCAATACTGCTGCACAGACACACAAAAATATTTCTGGAAACTTCCACTCCTAATAATTTACAGATTATGTCCCTAGTTTCCCGAGTTCTCAACGCCAGCCCCAGCCCCAGCCTTCACCTATATGAAGGGCACAAAATGACCATAATCTACCCCCACGAGCCCTCACAGCAGCCTCCCAACAACATCTGCTCACGCGCTCCTGCTTTCCCCACATCCATGGCATCAGTGGTGGAAGCTGTACTCTCGAGTCAATTGCACAGCCGACACGTCTCACGGTGGTACCCCAAGGAGCCCCATGCTCCCGCCCCGCGTCTTACACCCCACTGTGCCTCTCCTACCCCACAGACTTTCTGCCCTCCGCACACATCCCCCCTTCTGCTTCTGGCCCCTTTCTGGCCTCCCATTTTGTCCCCCAATACGTCTGACCCCGCACCCCATGATTTCCACCCCCCCCCCAGTATTAAGAGTTACTTACCTAAATAGTTATTACAGCCTCTGCCTTTAAAAAAAAAAATACGGGCGGGAGGGTGAAGTTTCCAACCACACAAAAAAAAAAATAGGAGAAATCACACACACGCGCGCCCTCTCCCCTACTGAGCGTTTATTGGTGTCAACCTTCTTCCCCCACCGCCTCCAAGACAAGCGTGCACGGGGCTGGTTGTATGACACACGCTCAGCGCTGCTGCCCCTTGGCCAGGCTCACTTACTCCCTGCTGCCCCTGGCTCGCCCTACAAGGACTCGGCCCCCAACTCCCCGCTCCAGGGCCAAGGCCGCCCAGCGCAGGGGATGGAGCCCCTCCCTTCCCGGCTGCTCAGCTCTGGCTCCCCAAGCCCCGGCTCGTTGCTTTCCTGGAGCTCCTTGATTCCCTAGTTCCCCAGGCCCCGCTTAGTCGCTGCGTTGGTGGGCCCCGGGTCTCTCGCTCCCCAGGCCCCGGGCTCCTCTGGCTGAGTCTCTGCCTGCCCGGGCCCCCGCTGCTCCCCCTGATCTGGCCGGTGCTCAGTTCACCCCCATCTCCCCCCCTCTCGCACTAAACTTTGCCCCCGTGGATGTGTCGGCGGCTCCCCCTGCGGGCTCCCCTGTGAGCAGGTCACACACACAGCGGCGGAGGCAGCGGCGGCGGCGGCAGGGAGTGAGCGCAGCGTTTCTCCCCCTCCTAGTGCCACAGACTCGGAACCGGCTCAAACCGGTTCAGACTGGGAGATTCCATCTCGGTTTAGTTTTCAGCCCATGGCGCCGCGAAGCGTTTGGAAACCTCGGGCCTCCGCCCAGCTGCTGCGCCCATTGGTTCCGAACACGGTCGCTGCGCAGGCGGCCTCGCCTCTCATTGGACAACGGGCCTGTCCGTCTACTGCGCTGCCCTGACAAGGAGGAGCGGGAGGCCCCGCCTCCTCTCCAGCAGCGATTTGCCCGCAGAGGGGGGAGGTGGCGGAGCCGCAACCCTCGCTGATTGGTCACGCAGAGCTGTCGCTCAAGGGCGGTGCCCGCCCACAGCTCCCGACCCGCGGGCGCAGTTTTTACCTGCTGCCGATTGGTTGGGCGCTTGGAATGACGTAGGGGTTCGATTGAAGCTTTTTAGGACCGTGCATGTAGAAGGGCGCGCGGTTGAGTAGAACGGGCAGTGAGGCGCCGAGAAAGCGCGGGGAGAGATCGCGGGATCGCTGGGCGCGCGTGTAGGGCCCTCCCGCGGGATTGTTCCTAGTAGGAGCAGCAGGGGCTTGTGTCTCGGCGCTCGCTGGGAGGGGGCAGGGGCGAGTGGGTGCGGCTGTCGCTGGTTCGTAGGGGCAGCGGGAGAAGGGCTCATAGAAAGTACCGGGGAGGGGCTGCTGTGTGTGTCAACGGGAGCCCCCGCGGTTATCTTCCCTCAGGTACTTGTGTGGGAACCCATCACCGTAGCGCCTCGCGGCCGTTAGAGTCTTTGTCCTCACAGCACCCCTGTGAGGCAGGGCGGGGCAGCCCCGTGTTGCAGCAGGGTAGCAGGCACGGAGGGTAAGTGGCTCGCCCAGGGCCCACAGGGCAGAAAGTCCCTGGCCGAACCGGGAATGCCCTGGCCTGTTAGCACTTTATACTGAGTGGGGGCGTTGGGACAGCGCTATCCTGCTCTCTGGTGGCTAAAACTGGCCAAGCGGTGACTGTAACTCTCTTCAAGAAGCAATTCACTGACCAGGGATGTGACCTGGGAGGGTGGGAGGAGGCTCTTAATAACCACTCTTTGATGGGGACATGATAGTGTAATTATAGGGTGACCCGTTTTGGCTGGACAGTCCCTTGTTTAAGCCGTGTCCTGCCCTTTTTTTTTTTTTTTTTTTTTTTTTGGCAAAACTCTGTTCGCTCTTGCCAAGTCAGCATCAGTTGGCAAGAGCAAACTGGACAAATGAACAGTTTCCCCAAAAAGTGGGATGTGACCCCTAGAAGGGCACGGAGGAATGTGTGGGGTGTGGGAGGGGACAGGGGCAGTTGGGGCTGGGCCAGCCTTGCCCTGCCCCACGTGAGCAGGTGGCAGGGGGTCTTGGGCTGGCCCTGTGCACAGCAGGTAGAGGGGAGCTTTGGACTGCGGGGGGGGGGGGCTGGGGCCACTCCCACCTGCAGGAGAGAGAGGGGGGCCCCAGGGTGGCCCTTGGGCCCGCCCCAAGTGGTGTCATGTTTTCCCTTTGGGAAAACGTGGTAACCCTATCTAATTATAAAAACAATGAGGCATTCTTGTGGCACCTTAGAGACTAACATTTATTTGGGCATAAGTAGGTTATAGTCCACGAAAGGTTATGTCCAAATTAAATTTGTTAGTTTCTAAAGTGCCACAAGGACTCCTTGTTGTTTTTGCTGATACAGACTAACATGGCTACCCCTTTGAAACCTATCTAATTATGAAGACTAGAGCACATTCCTGATTTGCTTTCTTTTTGCAATAGCATTGTTATATGTGAATGTGTTTAATTACACTCATTTTCAATAAGTATTGGCATAACAAGGTATACGGTTCCCAGAATTAGTATGCTAAGTAGTAAGGTCTGTTCAAATACTACTTGGGAAATACTGTAGGTAGGAGTTTGTGTTGTAAAATATAACCAATTTTTAATTGGAGAAAAGAAGTTTGAATCTTCTAATGCATTTTTCAAATATTTAACCCTCCTTCCTATAAAAAAAAAAAAAAGTATAGACTTTTACCACATATATTCTTAAACAGTTTTGTTTTTCAAGTGGTATATGAATCAACAACACCATGATTTGAGCACCAAATCCCTAGCACAAGGAGTTTCCTTGGCACCATAAAAGTGATGCCTTTCAGTTGTAACATGCTTTGTTATTTTGGTGTTTTTTCAAAGGAAAATACATAGTTTGTAATGCTAAATACTGAATAAAGTTAGACTTAAAGACAGATTATATGCTTTGTTTCACAGGAGTTGAAGATGCTGCTTAAAAACTATATAGCCAAATAGGAGGAAACACCTATACAACTTGTGTTCAGACACTTTTGTGTAAATTTTCCCAAGTAACTATTCATGATGGGATGGCTAACTTGAAACCCTCTAAAAGACATCTCACTGCTTGCCCTCAAAATCAAGTTCCTTTAAGGTGTGTTTAAACTGATATCCCAAAACTAAGACTCCTAAAAATCACTAACTGCCTTAGAAAATTTAGGTCAATTACAATTAGTCTTTTAACTTACAAACAGCCATGCCACATAATACTTCTGGTGCCATGCATGGGATGAGAAGAACTCAACCAGTGCTTCTTGATGTTCAGTGCTTTTTATTCTACTTTTGTTCTTTGTTTTACTGTACAGCAAAATGTTTGTTGTACTCTTGCTAGATGCTTTAGTGCAGTGGTTCCCAAACTTTTCGGCATCATGCCCCCTTTTTAATTTTCGAGAAACCCTCACACCCCCACCTCTCCTTTACCATCATCCAACCCTCCCTGCTCCTTGTCCCCTGACCACCCCCTCCTGGGACTCCACCCCTTTCCAACCCCCACTGCTCTCTGTCTCCTGACTGCCCCAACCCCGTCCATACCCCCACCCCCTGACAGGCCCCCCCGGGACTCCCACACCTATCCAACCTCCCCGCTGCTGTCTCCTGACTGCCCCCCCAGAACCTCCACCCTATCCAACTGCTCACTATCCCGTGGCTGCCCCCCCAGGACCTCCTGCCCCTTATCTAACCCCCTGCTCACCGCCCCCTTACCAGGCTGCTCAGAGCGGCAGGACTGGCTTATTGGAAAGCCTGGGAGGTGGGCGAGCACAAGCAGCGCTCCCTGTGCGGTGGTGTAGCTGCGGTGGAGGGGGCCGGTTTTGTTCAATATCTTCATTAATGATGTGGAGGATGGTGTGGATTGCACCCTCAACAAGTTTGCAGATGACACTAAACTGGGAGGAGTGGTAGATACACTGGAGGGTAGGGATAGGATACAGAGGGACCTAGACAAATTGGAGGATTGGGCCAAAAGAAATCTGATGAGGTTCAACAAGGACAAGTGCAGAGTCCTGCACTTAGGACGGAAGAATCCAATGCACCGCTACAGACTAGGGACCGAATGGCTCGGCAGCAGTTCTGCAGAAAAGGACCTAGGGGTTACAGTGGACAAGAAGTTGGTTATGAGTCAACAGTGTGCCCTTGTTGCCAAGAAGGCCAATGGCATTTTGGGATGTATAAGTAGGGGCATTGCCAGCAAATCGAGGGACGTGATCGTTCCCTTCTGTTCAATATTGGTGAGGCCTCATCTGGAGTACTGTGTCCAGTTTTGGGCCCCACACTACAAGAAGGATGTGGAAAAATTGGAAAGAGTCCAGCGGAGGGCAACAAAAATAATTAGGGGACTGGAACATATGACTTATGAGGAGAGGCTGAGGGAACTGGGGATGTCTTCAGAAGAGTCTTCAGAAGACAAGAATGAGGGGGGATTTGATAGCTGCTTTTAAGTACCTGAAAGGGGGTTCCAAAGATGATGGCTCTAGACTGTTCTCAGTGGTAGCAGATGACAGAACAAGGAGTAATGGTCTCAAGTTGCAGTGGGGGAGATTTAGGTTGGATGTTAGGAAAAACTTTTTCACTAGGAGGGTGGTGAAACACTGGAATGCGTTACCTAGGGCGGGGGTGGAATCTCCTTCCCTAGAAGTTTTTAAGGTCAGGCTTGACAAAGCCCTGGCTGGGATGATTTAGTCGGGGATCGGTCCTGCTTTGAGCAGGGGGTTGGACTAGATGACCTCCTGAGGTCCCTTCCAACCCTGATATTCTATGAGGGGAGGGGCGGGGCCGGGCGCCAGCCTCCCCGGCTGCATGCTCAAGGGCTGGGCAGCCTTGCGCCCCCCTTGGAATTTCTTCACGCCCCGCAGTTTGGGAACCGATGCATTAGTGCTTACCTAATCAGGATTCCTCACTTTATATGGGAAGTACTTAACCAGTAGTCCCATTAAAGGCTGCAGATGAAACAAAGATTGGTACTTAAGACTATAACTGGCCATATATGGTATCATGAGTAAGCCTTCATCACGTTATGGTGGTGGATATTTTTAAATAAAAACAAAACATGACAGTCCAGGGAAGAAAAATTATAAAAAGCAGCCTAAGAACATCAACAAAACCTGCTTTTGTAGGAAGTGGTTGGTCCCTTTTGTATTTCCAAAGTGGAAAATACTACACCCAGATCTCTTGATTGTATCACTGAAGGTAAAAGAGATAGTAAAAGAAGGGGTTCGTGTAGCACCTGACACAACTGAGTAGTGAATTCTCTGAGATTATGTATTATTGGCCAAAGTGTATCTAGAAGGAGATTTAATTTTGACTGCCAACATAGGTTTGTCAAGCTTTGCTTGCTTGCTTGCTTCCGTGATGTAACTTAAGGAGAAAAGTCACTGAACTACTGTTTTTAAAAAAAACCTCTTAAATTCCTGGCTTTCTATTGTTTAAGGTAAAACTTTTAAAAATAAACTGGAAGTATGGGAATGTAGTAAAGATGCCCCCATCCTCTTCCATCAACATATGCACTGTCCACGTCAGATGTTTCTGAAAGTACTAGAGTCATAACTACTTGATATCTCTGTGTACAATGTCATTTGACCATGTACTCTATCACTTAGTCTAGGCTATGGAATATAAACACCTCAATTGCTGGGGGGGTTTTCCAGTTTGTCTGAAGACGTTAAAAAGTCACTAGTTGTAGACCCTGTAAAATAATACCAGCATGGTTTAAAGAGGAAAATGTATATAAATGAACTGTGAGTTGGGAGGTATATGGGGAAATCTTCCCCCACCCCTAAAATCAAATACTGAAGCACTATGCACTAGAACCTGAAAGTGATAGTAAAATAGGATAGAGACAAAAATGAAATTGACTTGTCTGTTTTCATTGGCCAAGTTGAATACAACAGCAAATATAAGTTAGTGGTGATAAATATTTTTTAAAAATACCTACGGTTTTAATCACTTGTTAGGGTCAAAAATAATTTTTAAGGCGTATGATGTAAAAGTTACGCTATTTAGTTTAAGTAATTGTGAGAAAACTTGAGCGATCTTCACAGTGTGTTGCACTGTAAAGAAAATACTCATAGAAGTGGGAGATTGTATTTTACCTACTTTACACAGACTGGACTTGGAAATGTGAAATACTCTATATTTTGCCTTTGAGTTACTTTCTTCCATATATCTCCTGCTTTCTCTATGCAATTTATAACACCTTTGCCTCTGCTGTATCTGATAAAGGTTAATAAGAAAAAACGGTTATAAGTTAGGTTTCTAGTTCTGAATAAAATACTATAGTCCATCTTTTTGCCAAGTTATGGACCATATTACACCAGTAGTTCGTAAGCAGAAATCTGTTATATCATTGGTGATTTCTGCTTAATAACTGATGACATGGTCCTGCCCTATGTTTGTATGAATATGTGTCTATTATGAAAGGCAGATTAGAAGATTGCAGATAGCTTTCCATTATAAAATGGATTTTGGTACCCCACCTCTTAACTTTGTCAAAACTAAGACAGTAAACACCCAATTGTTTGTTTGGTCCTTTGCCAGAGAAAAATTGTTGAATCAAATTTAAGATATGATAGGAAGTATGAGAGTTTTCACTTTAAGACTGCATTTTTTGGAATGGCATCTCAAAAGCAGTTTGAGCTAGAAAATCAGAATTTGTTTAATTCACCTGTCCTTAGGAACCTTTTTGGAAAAGTATCATGCTTACGCTGAGTTATTAGGAGCTCCAGTAGTTCCACTGCAAACCTTTTTAATGTTCACAGACTCTAAAATATCATAATCATCTTGCATTGTGGAACTAATGGCTTTTCATTGCGCTATTCATGTCAGCTGAGCAATGAGATGATAGACTTTATTCTTTGGTGGAAAAAGCCTGAAGAAAGAAAAACTATCTACACATTTCTTTACATGGACTCTGCAGAACTAAGGCCATGTCTACACTACAAATGTTGATTGATGCAAGTTATGTCAACTTAAAGCTGTTAGTATGGACACATGCGTACTTGCATCAGTGTTGTGCATATTCCCCAAGAGTGCTTATGCTGATGTGCATTGCTCCATGGGTAGGTATATCAGTGTGCAGTTTGCCACCATCTGACTCACTGTCTTGGGAAATCATGGCAATGTCTGGTGGGGCAGAAACAAGTTCTGCAGGGGTGACTGGGAGCAATGGGTCAAGTCCCTGTCATGCAATTTTCTTCATCCTATAGTGCTATCCATGTCCCATAATTTCCAGGACCTTTTCTAAACATCCCACCAAACTACACAGCTCTTTTCACTGTCTGCCATCTGTGGCAGAAGGATGGAGCCTGCACAGCTCCATAACGGTTGTTATGAATATTGTAAACATAGGACAAACAATCCTGGTATTTGCAGAGCCACAGGAAGAACTGCAGCAACAAGGGACATGGTGATTTCATGGAGGACAGATAGCTGTGAGACATAGCAAAAGCCGATTCAAGGATGCTGGTGGTGTTCTCAGAGCCACTGCAGACAGTGGAGCGCTGCGTATAAGCTCAAGAAATGAACACTGACGGATGGATTGCATCATAAAGCACGTTTGGGATGATATGCAGTGGCTACAGAACTTGCACCTGTGCAAGGCCACATTCCTGATGTGTGTGCTGAGTTCCCGCCAGCCCTCCGGTGCAGGGACACCAGAATGAGTGCTGCACTGACATTTGAGAAGCAGGTGGTGATAGCTCTATTGAAGCTTGTGATGCCAGATTGCTACTGGACAGTAGGAAATCATTTTGGAGTTGGGAAAATCCGCAGTGGGGCCTTTTGCCACGCAGGTGTTCAGGTCCATTCATTTTTTCCTGCTAAACAGGACTGTTACTTTTGCTAATGTGCAAGACATAGTCCACAGGTGGCCAACCTGAGCCTGAGAAGGAGCCAGAATTTACCAATGTGCATTGCCAGAGAGCCACTGTAACACATCAGCAGCCCCCCGTCAGCTTCCCCTGCCCCCCGTGTCTCCCACCTGCCAGCAGCACCACTGATCAGCACCTAACCCTCCATCCCTGCGCCTCCCGCCAGCCGCAATCAGCTGTTTTGTGGTGTGCTGGGGGTGGAGGGGTGGGAGGAGGAGGAGCAAGCGTGCAGCAGACTCGGGAAGGGGCAGGGGCCTTAGGGGAAGGAGTGGAGTGGAGTAGGGCTGAGGCCTGGGTCAGTGCCAGGGGTTGAGCAGTGAGCACCCTGTAACACATTAGAAAGTTGGCACCTGTAGCTCCAGCCGCGGAGTTGGCGCCTATGTAAGGAGCCGCATATTAACCTCTGAAAAGCCGCATGTGGCTCGGAGCAACAGCTTGGCCACCCCTGACATAGTTGATAGAATGGAAGTAGCAGGGCTTCCAAGATGCAGTGGGTTAATAGATATTGTGCATATCCCTGTTATGGCACCAGCCCACCTTGCTACAGAAAGGGCTACCTTTCTAGGATTTTGCAAGCACTGGTGGATTGCCAGAGACACTTCAGTGATATCAGTGTTGGCTGGTCAGGGAAGGTGTATGATGCTTGCATCTTTAAGAACACAAGACCGTTCAGAAATCTGCAAGCAGGGATGTTCTTTCCCAACCACTGCATTGCTATTGGCAATATAAATGCCAATAGTGACTGTGGGGAGATGCATGCTATCCCTTGGTCCCCTGGCTCTTGAAGCCATGTGTTGGCCACCTCAACAGCAACAAGAAAAGATCTAATTACCTGCTCAGCAGGTGCAGAATGATAGTTGAATGTGCTTTTGGTAGACTGAAAGGATACTGGTGCCGTGTACTCACGGGATTGGATCTCAGTGAGAAAAATATCCCAGTGGTTATAGCTGCCTGTTGTGTCCCGCATAATATCTGAATGGCAAAGAGGGAAAAGTTGCCACCGCAGTGGAGGACAGAGATGGGTGTCTCGTTATCTGAGGGCTAGTCTACATTAGAATTGCTACAGCAGTGCAGCTGGACCAATGTAATTGAGCCGCTGTAGTGCGGCTAGTGCGGATGCTCTATGCTGATGGGAGAGAGCTTTCTCAATAGAAGAATTTTTCCACCTCCCCAAGCAGCAGTAGCTATGTCGGTGTGAGAGTTTCTCCTGCTGAGATAGTGCTGCCCATTAGGTCGGTGTAACTTACATTGCTAAGGGGGATGGCTTTTTCACACCCCCAAGTGACTTAAATTATACTAAAGTAAGGGCTAGTATGTCCAAGTCCTATGTTTGAACAGCCAGACGCAGGGGTTATTAAAAGAGCTCAGTGCGGAGCTATGAGGCTGAGGGAGGCCTTGAAAGAGCACTTTAACAGTCAGTCATAGTAATGTGGTATTGTGGACTGTGCTTCACCGGGCCCTGAAGTTTTGGGGGCTATTAGGAATTGTGGGGTACTTGATGTACACTTATGAATATAACTGTCTTAATGTGCCTGTTAAGTTTGTGGTGCTTGCTGTACATTTATAATTATTACATTGTTTGTCACTGATCCTATGAGTTCTGTTATTGTACAGTGTGACAAGTAGTGGATGCTTTTACTAGAACTAGTAATAAAGGATGAATTATTTACCAACAAATAGATTGTTACCAAAACAAGATGCAATTAAAAACAAATACAATAAAAACTTCTGAAATGAATAGACCTTAAAGGGGAGAGAACATTCATGTCCATTTTGCTACCCATACAACAAAGCATGGCTTCTAGTTCAGTGTATTTGGAGCTGTGATTGTCCTTACTGTCTCCCGGCATGGCATGGTAGGGCTAAAGATATTGCCTCTGATGCCATGTGGAATGTTGGAGGTGCAGGGAGATGCTAAAATGGAGTTCTTCGTTAACTGCAAAGGGAAGTGAGCCCATGATTGTTGAATCTGTAGGTCAAACAAGAGTCTCCAGCATTTTTATTTACTACTAGAGAAGCCACATTAAATTCTGGAGCAGCTCCCTCTCTGACTCCTGGCCCTTTCTCATGTCTGCTCTTTCCTTCTCCATATTGTCTGCAGTATTCACCCTCAAGGCCTTCTGTTCACGATCTAATGGAACACTGGCTTGCAGGATCTCACTGAACACATTCTCCCATATCCTCTTCTTTGTCCGCCTCATCATGGTCAGGCATTTTATGGGTGTGGAGGGGGGAAACCTCAAGGCTCTAACAGGCAGCAGCTACAGATAAAACAGATATAATTATATGTATAGTCACAGGGGAAAGCGAAAGTTAAGTTTCAGAACTCCATCCCCTTGCTCCCCTAAAGTTTTAAACACAATGTGCCTATTGACATTTCAGCCTTGGGGTGCCTGTGCACAGCACTGCTCTCCAGGCTGAGCCATGGCCCAGCAGGGGTCTGGAGGGTGGGGAGGGGGAATGAAGAGGGAATTTTTCAATTGCATGAAACATCTTTCAGCCCCTATTTCCATGGGTATGGATGGAAGGCAATGGCACTGAGAACTGGCACTATTCTCCATACCCAGTGGTGATTTTTGGCTGATACCTCGCTCTTTAGGGTAACAAAGGCACAGAAAGTACAGCTGCTGCTGGCTTATTAAAGCCCCCTCGGCCCATATGCCGCTAGCCCATCTACTGCAATGATGCCTGCTGAAGTCATCGCACACCAGCATGGGAAGTGTCCTACTGTAGAGGAAGAAATTAGGCTGCCGGCCCTAGAAACTTTTGGGAGAGGATTGCAGAGTACCTACATGAAAGTTTCATTGAGTTCTCTCAGGAGAGATTCAAGGGACATCCCTGGGTATGTAAATTGCTCTGTATGCTCCCCCCAAGCTAACTCTACAGGGGAATGAAAAGTAGATAAACTACTTTGTCTGTTTGTTGTACCACTGCTGCTTCTAATATGAGTAAATTAATGAAAAGTCAATACCTGTGTCTGGCTACATTGGGGAGGGGTGCCATCAGTATATTGCAACACTATAATGAGAAATGCATTCACATGCTTAGGTTCCTTCTCCTGCATTGGTTTTGGCCATGCTTTGCTGCCAGGACAGATTAGACTGCAGTGGTGTTTCAAGCAGATCCGGGCTCACAGCATAGCTGGAACCCCCACCCTTGGTTACATGTCCCCCATCTTCTACACTGTACAACGGGTCTGTCTCGTGATCCACAATGTGCGGCAAAGATGCCACCAGTGCCCACAAAATATGGCATGAAGCTCATAAAAGTGGTAGGTATGTGGCTTGTCCCCAAGATCTATTATTGGCTTTCTGGCATGCCTGCCAAAGTTCCTTTGCTTTCCCCTGGCACTGCTGCTGATCCCTGTTGAATCTCTTCACTTGAATCCCCCATGCATGTAGTAGATGTCCATGTTTGTACGACTGCTCTGCAGCTGTGCCTGCAAAGCTGCTTCTCCCCGCAGTCCTAGGAAATCCAGTACCCGTCTACTCCAGACAGGAGTTCATCTGGAACTTGGAACCAGCATGGTCAATTGGGAAGTTGCACACAATGCAGAGCTGCTAGATGTGCTCACCAAGCTGGGCAATCAGGAAAAGGCATTTCAAAAACACATGAAGGTTTTAAAAGGCAGCGGGGGTTAGCTTTCAGTCTCTGACCTCTGGGCATGGGAGTTCAACAACTGTGACTAGAGCAATCAGTGTCAGGCATTGTGGGACAGCTGCTGGAGAAGTGTTAAGGTAGACATAGGTCACATATTGTCTACACTTAAACGGTGCTGACCACAGTCAGTCAACCAGGGCTCAGGGAGGTGGTGTTACTGCATCACCATAATGGGCACTTACATCAGTGGGGGACAAATTTGAGTGCAGAAACATGCACAACTAAGTAGATGCAAGGTGACCTATACTGATCTATCTTTGTAGTTTAGACCAGATCTCAGACTGGTTCACAGACTTTAGGGGAATGTGCAGATAGTCTCCTCAGACCTACTCAAGCCTGCCAACTCTTTACAATCTTTAGAACAGGCTAGTTTGAATGACTTTAAGAGGTCCTCAGACAGAGCTTTAAAGAAACTTTGTTGCAGAAGACAAAGATGCTAATTTACACAGTTATCATCAATAACGCAATCAAATGTACATACTTTATAGAGGATAAATAGTTCTACAACAGGTTTTATATGGTTTGATGACACTTTCAAAAACACCTACATCAGGGATTTGCAACCTTTGGCACACAGCCCATCAGGAAAATCCACTGGCAGGCCGGGATGGTTTGTTTACCTTCAGCATCCGCAGGTTCAGCTGATCACAGCTCCCACTGGCCGCGGTTCACCGCGGCCAGTGGGAGCTGCGATCAGTTGAACCTGCAGTTGCTGCAGGTAAACAAACCGTCCCGGCCCGCCAGTGGATTTCCCTGGTGGGCTGGGGGCCAAAGATTGCCGATGCCTGACCTATATAAAGTTCAAAGTAAATAAACGTTATAAGTGGAATTAAGGGTGTAAATTTCTATTCATTTAAGGAGAAAAAATATTTGAATTTTTTATGAAAACAGCAAGATAGAAAATTTCTAAGTTGAGGTATAACTTAAAATTTGGACAATATGAAAATGCAGAAGTCAGGTAATCCAAACAACTTAAGTACCTTATTTTAGCTAGTCCATTTTTAATTTAATGTTAACATTCATACTTAGTTAAAAGAAGTGCTAAAAATAATAATGTTTTCAAGAAAGGATAGTATACCGTATGGTGAGCTCTTGCCTCTGTATGATGACCACGACTGTTATTCTGTGCATGCTATCAACGCAGGTTTCCCTAACCTAACCCACCCAAACCTGAGTTCATCTACATATATCCTCCTATTTCAGCATGGTGGATCTATTTTACAGAGAGTCTACAACCAGACTGTTAACTCTTGGCCCTGTTGAAGTCAATGGCAATAAGGGCAGATTTTCATCTGCTGTTTTCACCTTTCCCAGGATGCTATTACATCCTGTTATGTATGTTATGACTGGCTGATCCTTTATTTACCCTTCAAATAGGATGTGACATGAATAGATGGCTCATTCCATTTCTCAGTGGACAACTATCCACAAAAGCCAGTTGTCACTAACTGGCGTTCTTGTGAGCAATCCTGAAAGAGGGGCCAATTAAGTCCATGGTAGTTTTGGGTCCTCAAGGAATGTAGGCTGTATCCTGCACAGGCTTTTTTGAGGAACAATGAGTTTACTGATTTGTTTGAGCAGCATTTCCCCTGCTGTCACCAGCACAGATTAGGTCTGTAGGATAGCTTGCATACATTTAACAGGAGACAATGCAAAATGAACAGGAATGACTTCAGACTTGTGGCCTAATTCTAATACTTTGAGTTACTGATTACAAGGTTATAATGAACAGAAATGATCTGGGATGGTATGACAGGGCGCCTGAGATGACCCATTCCTGCTGATAGTCTGGGGGAGGGGGGAAGACAGAATGAGGGCAGCTGGCTTCAGCAGCGTTACTGGGCAGGCTCAGTCCATGTGAGCATGCTCAATATAAGCCAAGCAACAAATCATGGGAGGGCATGTGATGCCACATGCCCCCTACAGATGTCACCTCTGCAGGGAGCTCTACTTAGCACCAGGGGCACCTACTTGTGGCCACATCTGGGGATTAGCTCCTCTCAGGTCTTAGGCCCCCTTTCTTCTGTGAGCTGCACGCTCTGCCATCTCTCTCTTGCTCCCTGCGATTCAGAGTACTCCATCTTCGTGGCTTGGCCCTCCTCTATTCACGTGATTAGATCTTCCAGGGAATCAAAGTATTTCCATACCAACAGTCTCAGGCAGTCTTCTCATGCACTGCCCTGATGGTTCCACTTGCTCAGTGGCCGGAGGGGAACCCGGACCTGCCCACTACTCTGGGTTTCAGTCTAAGAACTCTATACCTGGCAGCTGTGGTCTGCTTTCCCTTCAGAGCCTGTGCTCTTTCCTTGGACTCCTTCTTACAACTTCTGTCTCCCCGCTCCTCGGGGTGTACCAGCCTAAACTCCCTCCTTCCAGGGAGTAACTGCAGACAATTGACCCCCGTAGCCTCACATACACCTCCCTCTTTACAGGGAGTGAGTGCAGACCACTGCCTGCTCATCCCCAAACCCCCTTTCTGTTGCTAGCTTCCTGCCTTTATAAACCTGGCACAGCTTCTCCCCTCAGCTGGATGACATCAGCAAATTAGACTTTAGCATATCCTGCCTTTTCTCCTGGTTCAGCCTACAGGTTAATTAACCTAATTTAATCCTTCAGGCCTTGTATGGGATGGGCAGCCCATCACAGATGGTATCCACTTTCTTTAGAGCAGTTGTGTTCTTTTGGGTAGCTAAATTTTTTTGGCTTTTTCAGGCATTGTAATGCCATGCCCATTAATCTACTTTTGCTTGTGCCGGAGCAGGAAGAATCGTTAGCATTTTTCAGCCCCTTATGTGTCTCCTTGTGGAAATTAAAGAGCCATTAAGAATAGGGTTTTGCCCCAGTGTCCATAGCCCTGGGTCTCCCACACCCAAATGTTGTGTACTGATTGGCTGCTTCTCTGCCTATTGGAAGAGACTTTTGTTGGTTCGGTGTCTGTAGTTTGAATCCTTTGGCCAAAGGATTCCCTTTTAACTTTCTCTGAGAAAAAAACAAAAAAAACTATTTTATCCAAAAGGTCATAGAAAATTAAATGCACTTGTCCTCTGAACAGAAATTGTGATAAACTTAAAAACTAAATTTAGTCACTGGACTGTGAAAGAGAGAGTTAATACTGAATTAAGAGAAAAGTTCAATGCAAGCTTCACTATAGAATCTCTACAAATGCTTCCATAATACGTGCATGTGCCTAGTCTTGCAAACCTCTATTCACATGATTAGATCTTTCATTACTCCCACTGGCTTCAGTAGGACAACTCAGATAAGTAAGAGTTGGTGAGTTCAAGCCCATAGTTTGTAAAGCTTATTGGGAATCTTAGAGGTTAAAGGAACTTTTGAAATTCTTTGGGGGTGAATTGATGCAAGACATTATCTATTATTTTTAGTTACTATATACAGTTGCCATGACAAATTTTACTCCTGATTTTAAATCAAGTTTGTTTTCAGTGCTCACAAACTATACTATAAATTGTCTAGAAAGACTTTGTGGAACATGAAGTCTTTTTGAATTATTCTAAGGATAGAATTGGCTTACAAAGTCTGAGGTTGTTCTGTAATATTTTATGCAAAACATAAATAATGTTGTTAAGCAGTCCCTGATAGCACTGAATGTAGTTTAATCACTAATGTAACGTAATGATTTTCTGCATTTGTGGCATATTGTTCAAATAAAGGCTAATCATTTTGGTAATAAAACAAATATTGCTCAGTGATGTTATAGGACAAGGGTGACATAATGGTAGGGGTCTACTGTAGACCACCTAACCAGGAGGAAGAGGTGGATGAGGCGGCTTTTCTTAAACAAAATTATCCAAAGCACAGGACTTGGTGGTGATGGGGGGCTTCAACTACCCAGACATCTGTTGGGAAAATAATACAGCAGAGCACTGGGTTATCCAATAAGTTCTTGGAATATATTGGAGACAACTTTTCACTACAGAAGGTGAAGAAAGTGACTAGGGGAGAGGCTATTCTAGATTTTATTCTGACAAATAGGGAGGAACTGGTTGAGAATTTGAAGATGGAAGTTAGCTTGGGTGAAAGTTATTAATTCTAAGGAATGGTTGGAGGCAAAACAGCAGAATAAAAACAGTGGACTTCAAGAAGGCAGACTTTAGCAAACTCAGAAACTGGTAGGTAATATTCTCTAGGAACAAAATGTAAGAGAAAAAAGTTTGGGAGTGTTGGCAATTTTTTTTAAGAGACATTACTAAAGACACAAGAGCAAACTATCCAAATGCATAGAAAAGACATATGGTAAGAGACCTTCCTGGCTTAACCAGGAGATCTTCTATGATCTGAAACTCAAAAAAAAAAAAAGAGTCATACAAAAAGTGGAAACTAGGTCAAGTTAGAAAGGATGTATATATGAAATGTACAGCTCATCGGGCTTAACGGGTAGTGATCAATGGCTCCATGTCTAGTTGGCAGCCAGTATCAAGCGGAGTGCCCCAAGGGTCAGTCCTGGGGCTGGTTTTGTTCAATATCTTCATTAATGATGTGGAGGATGGCGTGGATTGCACCCTCAGCAAGTTTGCAGATGACACTAAACTGGGAGGAGAGATAGATACGCTGGAGGGTAGGGATAGGATACAGAGGGACCTAGACAAATTAGAGGATTGGGCCAAAAGAAATCTGATGAGGTTCAACAAGGAAAAGTGCAAAGTCCTGCACTTAGGACGGAAGAATCCCATGCACTGCTACGGACTAGGGACCGAGCGGCTAGGCAGCAGTTCTGCAGAAAAGGACCTAGGGGTTACAGTGGACAAGAAGCTGGATATGAGTCAACAGTGTGCCCTTGTTCCCAAGAAGGCCAATGGCATTTTGGGATGTATAAGTAGGAGCATTGCCAGCGGATTGAGGGACGTGATCATTCCCCTCTATTCGGCATTGGTGAGGCCTCATCTGGAGTACTGTGTCTAGTTTTGGGCCCCACACTGTAAGAAGGATGTGAAAAACTGGAAAGAGTCCAGCGGAGGGCAACAAAAATGATGAGGAGAGGCTGAGGGAACTGGGATTGTTTAGTCTGCAGAAGAGATGAGGGGGGATTTGATAGCTGCTTTCAACTACCTGAAAGGGGGTTCCAAAGAGGATGGCTCTAGACTGTTCTCAGTGGTAGCAGATGACAGAAACAAGGAGTAATGGTCTCAAGTTGCAGTGGGGGAGGTTTAGATTGGATATTAGGAAAAACTTTTTCACTAGGAGGGTGGTGAAGCACTGGAATGAGTTACCTAGGGAGGTGGTGGAATCTCCTTCCTTTGAAGATTTTAAGGTCAGGCTTGACAAAGCCCTGGCTAGGATGATTTAGTTGAGGATTGGTCCTGCTTTGAGCAGGGGATTGGACTAGATGACCTCCGGAGGTCTCTTCCAACCCTGATATTCTATCACACACACACACACACACACACACACAGAGAGAGCTCACGCCCAGGCACAAAATGAGATTAAACATTTTACAAATACATCAGTAGCAAGAGGAAGACCAAGGACAGAGTAGGCTCATTAGTCAATGGGGAGGAAAAGACAACAGAAAACACTGCAATTGCCAAAGTGTTACATGCTTTTTTTGTTTCAGTTTTCACCAAAAAGGTTACCAGTGATTGGGTGAATATCAGTGTAATGGGGTAGGATCTGAGACTAAAACAGGGAAAGATTGTTTCTTGACTTTAGCAAAGCTTTTGACACGGTCTCCCACAGTATTCTTGTCAGCAAGTTAAGGAAGTATGGGCTGGATGAATGCACTACAAGGTGGGTAGAAAGCTGGCTAGATTGTCGGGCTCAACGGGTAGTGATCAATGGCTCCATGTCTAGTTGGCAGCCGGTATCAAGTGGAGTACCCCAAGGGTCGGTCCTGGGGCCAGTTTTGTTCAATATCTTCATAAATGATCTGGAGGATGGTGTGGATTGCACTCTCAGCAAATTTGCGGATGATACTAAACTGGGAGGAGTGGTAGATACGCTGGAGGGGAGGGATAGGATACAGAAAGACCTAGACAAATTGGAGGATTGGGCCAAAAGAAATCTGATGAGGTTCAATAAGGATAAGTGCAGGGTCCTGCACTTAGGACGGAAGAACCCAATGCACAGCTACAGACTAGGGACCGAATGGCTAGGCAGCAGTTCTGCGGAAAAGGACCTAGGGGTGACAGTGGACGAGAAGCTGGATATGAGTCAGCAGTGTTCCCTTGTTGCCAAGAAGGCCAATGGCATTTTGGGATGTATAAGTAGGGGCATAGCGAGCAGATCGAGGGACGTGATCATTCCCCTCTATTCGACATTGGTGAGGCCTCATCTGGAGTACTGTGTCCAGTTTTGGGCCCCACACTTCAAGAAGGATGTGGATAAATTGGAGAGAGTCCAGCAAAGGGCAACAAAAATGATTAGGGGACTGGAACACATGAGTTATGAGGAGAGGCTGAGGGAGCTGGGATTGTTTAGCCTGCAGAAGAGAAGAATGAGGGGGGATTTAATAGCTGCTTTCAACTACCTGAAAGGGGGTTCCAAAGAGGATGGCTCTAGACTGTTCTCAATGGTAGCAGATGACAAAACGAGGAGTAATGGTCTCAAGTTGCAGTGGGGGAGGTTTAGATTGGATATTAGGAAAAACTTTTTCACTAAGAGGGTGGTGAAACACTGGAATGTGTTACCTAGGGAGGTGGTAGAATCTCCTTCCTTAGAGGTTTTTAAGGTCAGGCTTGACAAAGCCCTGGCTGGGATGATTTAACTGGGAATTGGTCCTGCTTTGAGCAGGGGGTTGGACTAGATGACCTTCTGGGGTCCCTTCCAACCCTGATATTCTATGATTCTATGAGATCAAATTAAGAATTACTTATGCCATGTCTACAGTACAAAAATAAAGTCTACCTAACTTAGTTCAGCATACAGCTGCTGCAGTAATTACATCATTTGTGTGTGTCTTCCCTTTGCTCCTTGTGTCAGCTGTGCACATAGTGTAATCGACCTAAGCACTATTGGGTCGACTGTACTGTCAGAGTGGGGCATTGTGGGATGGCTCCTGAAAGCCACTACCAGTTTATGTAAGCTACACATTGTCTACGCTGAGGGCATGTCTACAGTACAAAATTATGGTGACCAAAGTTACATCAGCATACAGCCTCTGCCGTAATTAAATAGCTTTTGTGTGTCTACACTACACTCCTTGTGTCAACAGTGCATGTCCTCATTAGGTACGCATGCATCAATGCAGAGAGTAATGTACCATGGATAACTATCCCACCATACAACTCACCACCATATATCGCAGGGAGTTTTGGAAAGGTTTTGCAATGCCTCCTGAGGCTTAAACAAATCATGAAGATGTGACTGGGAACATGATTTCAAGGTCCCATAATGCAATGGTCTCCATCCCATAGTTTCATCTTGCATCCTCTAAGGTTTCATTCCTCTTTTCAAAATCCCCACAAACCCATACGTCCCTCCTTGCTGTCCACCACCTGTGTCAGAAGTATGGATCCTGCACAGCTCTGCACTATTGTGATGAGCATGGTAAGCACGGGGTGCCTAATCCCACAGTATTTGCAGAACTGCCAGAGGAGCCACTGGGAACATGCCGATTCCTTGCTGTGGGATGCAGAAAAAAAAATTAGAAGATGTTGGTGGCATTCACAGAGCAGCTGCAGATGGTGAAGTGCTGGTTCTGGGCTCGAGAAATGAGCAGTGACTGGCGGGATTGCATTGTCATGCAGGTTTGGGATGATGAGCAATTGGTGCAGAACTTTTGAATGCGCAAGACCACATTCCTGGATCTATGTGCAGAGCTTGACCCAGCCCTTCAGCACAGCCATATCAAAATGAGATATGCACTGACAGTGGAGAAGCAAATGGCAATCGCTCTGTGGAAACTTGCGACTCCCAATTGCTACTCACCAGGCGGGCTGTTGTGATGCAAGTGGGCAGGGCCATTAATTGCATTCTGTTACAAATGACTTTGGGCAATGTGCAGGACATAGTGGATGGTTTTGCAGCAATGGGGTTCCTAATCTGCGGTGGGGGGATAGATGGCACACATATCTTGGTTTTGGCCCCAGACCACTTTGCGACAGAGTACAGAAAGGGATACTTTTGTATGAAGCAAGCACTGGTGGATCACCAGGGATGCTTTATTGACATCCATGTGGGCTGGTCAGGGAAGGGGCATGACATGTGCATCTTTAAGAACATAGAACTGTTCAGAATGCTGCAAACAGAAACTTTCTTTCCAGACTGGCGGATTACCACTGGGGACGGTGAAATGCCAATAGTGAACCTGGGAGACCTAGCCTACCCTTTACTCTCATGGCTCGTGAAGCTGTAACACCGCTCACCTTGACAACGCCAAGAAGCCCTTCAACTATAGGCTCAGCAGATGCAGAATGACAGTTGAATGTGCCTTTGGTCATCTGAAGGGTCACTGGCGCTGTCTACTCACAAGATAGGGCCTTAGTGAGAAAAAAAATCTAGTTATAGCTGCCTGCTGTATTCTGCATAATATCTGTGAAGCAAAAGTGGAAAAGTTTCTGCCGAAGTGGAGGTGTTTTAAGCACCTGGATACCAGGGCTATACCAGCTCAACACAGAGCTATTCAGCTTAGGGAGGTTTTTGAAAGCCCATTTCAATAATGAGCCACAGTAATGTGTGTTGCTGTAGTGTGCTCTGCCTGGCATTGTTTTTTTGCACCCCACTATGAACCTTGTAATAAGTGCTGTGTATGGTAATATAACATTGCATATGCACCTATTACTATTTTTTGTGAATGATATCAGCCCCAGCCAGCATACACTGTGAACTATTAAAGAGTAATTAGGTTTCCATAAATAGATTTTTATCCCATACCCATGCAAACAGATAAATTAGTAACTGAATAAAACTCAATAAATAAAGGGAAAAGAACAGTCATTTCCATTTCAGAAACATGGACACCAACCATGTCTTTCACAGGTCAGTGTATGTGCCACTGTGATTGCCTGTATTCTCCCCCAGAGTGGAGTAGCAGGGGTAGTGCAACTGAGAAGGCCTCCTCTGGTGTACTCTCTCTAGTTCTTGGCACCACACTTTGGGAAAGATATGGACAAATTGGAAAAAGTCCAGAGGAGAGCAACAAAAGTGATTAAAGGTCTAGAAAACTTGACTGTAATGGGGCAGGAGTCACCACCATGGCGCCTCCTGCTGGCAGTCCTGGGAATTACCTCTCAGCCCTTCCAGTCCGCCTTCAGCTAGTGATGTCATACTTGCCGACACTGCTGTCTCCACTCTTTAGACCCACGTCGCTCCCCAGACCACATTGTCCTCTTCTGGGCACAGCTCTCTGGCTATGCCCCCATTGTGCTTTCTCCCCCACTTTCTTGGGGGACTGACAGTCCTTAGTCTCACCACTTGCCTCAGCAGCCAACTGCAGTCCAAGGTCCAGCCCCTCACCTCAGGGGCAAACTGCAGTCTGGATACTGGCCATTCTCCTCATTGGCAAGTGCAGTGCAGAAGGGGAGGGGGGAACCCAGGCCTGCATGCTACTCTGGGTTCTGACCCGGGGATCCTATAGCCAGCCACTATCTACTGCCCTCCTCCAACCTGCTGCCTATTTTCCCTGGGCTACTTCCCTCATAGCCCCAGTACCCTCTCAGCCCTTGTTGCAAGACCCCAGCCTGGCAGTGGCCGGCCGGCAGCTCACCCTCGCCCTCCACACAGGCAGGCTCCTCCCTTGCCTTCCAGGGAGAGATTGCCCTCTGCTTTACTGAGCAGCCTTTTATACATGGCCCTCGCCTGCCCTGATTGGCTGCTACAGCAAGCCTTCCTCCTACCGGTGGGCTCAATAACCCTTTTCCTGATTCATGGGTTCTGCACAGCTTCCCTGGTGCTACTTTTAACCCCCTTCTTCTCTCAGTGTGGGGCAGTTGCCCTGCCACAATGACCTACAAGAAAATTTTGAAAAAAATGTGTTTGTTTAGTCTGGAGAAGAGAAGACTGAGAGGGGACATGATAAATCGTCAAATACGTAAAAATTGTTATAAAGAAGAGGATGATAAATTCTTCTCTGTATCCACTGAGGACAGGACAAGAAGTAATGGGCTTAAATTGTGGCAAGGGAGCTTTGGACATTAGGAAGAACTTCCTAACTGTAAGGGGAGTTTAGAACTGGAACAAATTATCTAGGAAAGTTGTGGAATCTCCATCATTGGTGGTTCTTAAGAACAGGTTAGAGAAACATCTGTCAGTGATGGTCAAATAATTAGTCCTGCTTCAGTGCAGGGGACTGAACTAGATGACCTTTGAGGTCCAATCCTATATTGCTAGGACAAGAGAAAAGATTAATAAAAAAAATAACTAAAAGTAGGGTTGAAGAACTAATAACAGAAGTGCCCTCAAGAGTATCCTAACCACATACTTCATGATCAAGAAATCATACTGTAGGAGCACTTATACATTTACATATGCTGTTCTTCCACAAAGATGTTTACCCTAATTTCTGTGCTGTTTAATTTGAAAGACTTTCTGCTCACTGACATTGCCTGAGTTTTTGACCATTCTGAGTTGAGGGTTCTCACCTTCCCGTGCATGTGCATAAATGACTTCAACACAGTTTTCAGGCTGAAGCAGGAGTGCAGAACAAGTGATAGTCATATGGAATTTCAGAGTTGGCAGTTAGTGACACCCAGATCCACAAACATACCTAGGTGCCTAAACCCCAGATTCAGGCACCAAACTCCTAGTTTTGGCTCCACTGAGATCCATAAAACTCCTGCCAAACCAGTAGGCACCTAAACTCCCTCAGTGCCCAAGTTTTCAGGGTAAAAGTTCACTAGTGGCCTGTGTTTTGCCTCTGAGCATGCACACTACTGCCTCACTCTCAACATCTGGATGCCTATCTCCTGCCTAAGTCCCCGATTCACAAACCGGGGAAGGTTTCAGAGTAACAGCCGTGTTAGTCTGTATTCGCAAAAAGAAAAGGAGTACTTGTGGCACCTTAGAGACTAACCAATTTATTTGAGCAGAGATGTTCTGACATGGACTTCCTCAGTCTTTCCTTTTGAAGCTCTTCCACTGTGGCTAAATAATGAAAGATTGATTAGAGCAGGGGGACTGAACCCAGGTCTCCCACCTCCCATGTGAGTGCTCTAACCACTGGATTACAGAGTCATTCCCATTCTCTCTCTCTGGACCAATGACTATTTAAGTATTTATCCACTGGAATAGTTACTGGCCTAGACAGAGAGAGGAGGTGAGAATGATGCTGTGGTCCAGTAATTAGGGCACCCTCCTGTGAGGTAGGTAGGATTTGAACAGGCATTTCCTTTCTCCTCAGGCAGAGGAGGGAATTGAACCTTGCACATCCCCCTTGGCAGTGAAGCAGACAAAGGCCCCAGCTGGAGAACAAAGGGAAAAGGTGTCAGGTGGCTGGGTTAAGAGCTGGTCTTTGGAGAGACTCACTAGGAATGAAGGAGAAAGAGACAGAGACAATGAGAGAGAGTGAAGATGGCTTTGATGGCAGCATGGCTCAAGGGTGCCTTAGTCTAGTGTTTGCCAGGCTGAACTCTATCTTTACTAACAAAGGACTTTCAGAATCTGTATGCCCGGTGACTAATAATATTGTTACCTTGTTTTGGAAAGGCTGCCTAGTGTCACTGTAAATACTCACTGAGACCATTGCATCTTGAAGAGGTACAGTACAAGCCTTCAACAGGAGCCTGACTGGCCTGGATTTGCTGCAGGGAGCCACAGAGACAGGGATTGCTGGGCTTGATGGGATTGCTCCTGTGGAACTGTGTGGGTTTTTAGGGCCCAGTATACTAAAGAGGTCACTCCCATGGGACTGGTCAAGGCCTGTGGCTTAGACCAGACCATGTGTATCTATGACAGCTAGTGGGATTTCAGGCTTTGGCTGGATCCTTCCTGCAGTTTCTTTCCCCACAGCCTCATGGATTGCGGGAGGGAGATGCTACCTGGGTCCTAGTGCCCCAAAGGGGTCTCCGCTACACAGTTCTGAGTATGGAGGTTTTGGAAGGGAGTGTCTCAACTGGGGTGTGGGCAGTCTGACCTAGTGGTTAGAGTAGGACTCAGGGATCAGGGCAGGTCCAATACCAGAAGGTCACAGTCCAAAACAGGCCAAAGGGCAAACTGAGAGTCAGGCAGGGTCAGGTTACCAGGAGATCAGAGTCCAAACCAGGACTCAGGTGTCAGGCAGGGTCAGGAGATCAGGAGCAGGTATCACAGGGGAAGCAGTCCAAAGCAGGGAGAACCCAGTTGCATGGACAACTTCCTGTTTCTGTGCTGGATTTATATAGAAGTTGTGACCCAATCAGGACCCCAACATTCTGCCAGTCAGATTCCATAACTGGAGTCCTCCGTCAGAATTCACTCCTATTCTGAGGACAATAAGCAGGTCACTGATGGCAGGTTGGAGCTTACTAGCTCCAAAGAGCCCTGTGGACCATAGTCCCTGACAGAGTATCTTATATGGAGTTGATTGGTCCCTGTTTTACCCCTACCACCTTGTGTAGTAGTCCCTGCTTAAAATGCTTTCTGCAGTTTTGATTGGATGAGACCTGAATGTTTGTGTTTGGTTAATGAAAGCCATAAGTGAAAGCTGTTCCATCCTTTGACCCACAGGAGTCTTTAACCTAGCTTATTTCAGGGATCAGAAGCTGTAAGGCCAGCCCTGTCTGTCCTTTTGCATTTAACATCTGATTTTTTTAATGATTGTATGAGTTACACTTGCCGCTTTAGATCGAGATTCTACTATAGCTATTTAACTCCTCAAAGATTTTTAGTTGACTTTTTCACTTTATTTTCCAAATTTGTTTATCTGATTCTATGTTTAACTGATCATCTTGTACAGAAGGAAACAACTGGTGTGTCCAGCTAAATGTTCCAAATTAATAAGCAGCAGATTCAAAACAAACAAAAGGAAGTATTTGTGAAGCCAAGACTATAACAGGGCTCAAAAAAGTACTAGATAAGTTCATGGAGGATAGGTCAATCAATTAGCCAGGATTGGCAGGGATGGTGTCCCTAGCCTCTGTTTGCCAGAAGCTGGGAATGGGCAACAGGGATGGATCACTTGATAATTATCTGTTCTGTTCTTTCCCTCTGGGGCACCTGGCACTGGCCACTGTTGGAAGACAGGATACTGGGCTAGCTGGACCTTTGGTCTGATTCAGTATGGCCATTCTTATGTTCTTAATGAGCCAGAGGAGGGTGTCAACAGAATGTTAATAAAATTTGCAGTTGATACTGTGACACCCTGGCACCCTAATATTCACCACTGTCATGTAATTAGGATATGTTTTGTATAAAGTATGCCTTGTGAAGTATCATTCTAAAA
Organism: Lepidochelys olivacea; assembly: GCF_965140295.1. NCBI lineage: Eukaryota > Metazoa > Chordata > Testudines > Cheloniidae > Lepidochelys > Lepidochelys olivacea. The sequence continues at coordinate 191,885,866 of NC_140413.1, forward strand.
GTCTTGATCTGCTAGACATTAATATCTCATTGAACAGTATGTGCTATCATTGTATGTGACGTTATGAAGTTTGGCTAAGTATGTGTTACCAAAACATGTTGTGAGGTTGAAAAACTTACACTGTACCGATCTCTGTGCACTGCAAGATGGTATAATTTTGGGTTTATACTCCAGAGGGGGGTTGCACACCTTAGGAATTGGGAGAACCTGTGTGTATGTAATGTTGCCCTGGATTTAAGGGGTGTGTATACCCCAGAATATGATTAAGTTAATTGCAACCATATTATATGCAGTCAGCCACTCTAAATTCATAAAATAGAACACCACATAGTTAAGGTTTAATTTGGAGACAGGCTTTTAGAAACAAGGTCATATCTAGCTGGCAGTTTCTGCTAACCAGAATGGGAAAAGGGGACAAATAGGTAAAGAATTAAGATTAAAAACCTTGTTGGTTAAAAACCTTAAATCTCTAGACAGCTCTAATATTAAACGTTTATGAAAAATGTAAAAAGTAATAATATTGTAGGGATCATTATAACTTATGTGTTTTATAAAAGTTAGTTATAAAAAATTATCAGATAAAGTGTATGTCAAGGTTCCTTCCCCACTCTGAACTCTAGGGTACAGATGTGGGGACCTGCATGAAAACCCCCCTAAGCTTATTTTTACCAGCTTAGGTTAAAACTTCCCCAAGGTACAAACTATTTTACCTTTTGCCTTTGTACTTTATCACTGCCACCACCAAATGTCTAACACCGGTTACTGGGAAAGAGTCCGTTTGGAAACGTCTTTCCCCCCAAAATCCTCCCAAATCTTACACCTCCTTTCCTGGGAAAGGCTTGATAAAAATTCTCACCAATTTGCATTGGTGAACACAGACCCAAACCCTTGGATCTTAAGGACAATGAAAAAGCAATCAGGTTCTTAAAAGAAGAATTTTAATTGAAGAAAAAGTAAAAGAATCACCTCTGTAAAATCAGAATGGTAAATACTTTACAGGGTAATCAGATTCAAAACATAGAGAATCCCTCTAGGCAAAACCTTAAGTTACAAAAAGACACAAAAACAGGAATCTACATTCCATTCAGCACAGCTTATTTTCTCAGCCATTTAAAGAATCAGAATCTAACGCATATCTAGCTAGATTACTTACTAAGTTCTAAGACTCCATTCCTGTTCTGTCCCTGGCAAAAGCATCACACAGACAGAGAGAGAGAGACTTTGTTTCTCCCTCCCCCCAGCTTTTGAAAGTATCTTGTCTCCTCATTGGTCATTTTGGTCAGGTGCCAGCGAGGTTATCCTAGCTTCTTAACCCTTTACAGGTGAAAGGGTTTTTCCTCTGGCCAGGAGGGATTTTAAAGGTGTTTACCCTTCCCTTTATATTTATGACAGTGTACTTTAAAGTAAATAAAGTGTACTTTTGAGAGACATTTTTCCTAACAACCTTTCTCCCCAGTGGGTGAGCAACTGGCTACTGCAAACCTGCTGTTAATTATTCAGTACCGTTCTAGATGTTAGGTAAATATCTGGGATGTTCTAAATCTATTGCTTATGTTTGTGTGTGCTTAAATCTAATAAACTGCAGTTTTAAATAAAGCATATTTCTTACATGAATCTTATCAGATGAAATTGCTGTGTTCCTATTAATTTATTTCTAACACTGCCTAAAGTGAAATAGTTAAGTTGTCCCTGTCGGAGGTTCTGAAAACCCTGGGTAACAGATTTTGGCGCATCAGCCAGGAGCTGGTATAGAGGAAGGGAACAATTGATGCAAGTGGTTTGTATGTTTGTTTGTTGCAATAGGTGAAAGGGACAGTGGAACAGGGTAACCTGTAATTCTCCATGCCGTAGTCTGTGAGTTAATTTATGGTCACATTCCGTTATTGATTTATGGGCTTAGGCTCAAAAGCCTGGTCAAGTAAAAAGATATGTCAGAAGGACAGGGAACACCTGGAAAGAAAGAAAAGCTAGAAGTAAATTTGGATAAGAACTTGGCAAATTTAATGTAGGTGCATAATAATGGTTTTTGGAAGCCTGAGAGCTTTACCAATCCCAGAGCATTCTGCAGCTCTGTTAGTATATGGTAACGATGCTAGCAGATAAGCAAATAAAGAAGTTAAAGACAGAAATAAAGAAAGTTAAGACAAAGAAATATCCAGACTAAGGGCAGCTCAAATATTGGCACTGAAGAAGCAGGATTGTGACAGTGAGAGAGAGAGATTAACAGGTTGGAGCAGGAAGTGTCTGGATTGAAACAACAGAAAACTGAGTGAATCTGTTGTTACAGCCTTACCAAAGGAATCCCAGGATAAGAGCCAGGCAGATTTCAGGGAACGTAAAAGTCAAAGTTATGCACTCAGCTCCATGTGGGGAGAGCAAAAGGGAACAGTGGTTACAATTCATGGGAATCGTAGCCTTAGATGCGGGGGGCAGTCAGATGAGGATATCGACTCGTATTCTCATTATAATGATATGAGGTGTAATCCCCATGAGCTTCCTTTTCCCTTGGACTCTTCTAGGCAGTCTCCGTAGGGTCCCTGGCTTGAAACACTGGAAGAGCTGAAATTGCTCACAGCCCCCATTGAAAGTGAGATTGGTCCCCAAGGGGGTAACCCAAGACGGGAAGAATGGGTAGAGGTCAAGCTCTTCACCCTTAACCAGGCTAGAGCCACATGAAAACTGGTTGACCCGTTAACCCAGAGCACAGCCTTGAAATGACAGGCAAAGATAGCTGGCACCCACGATTTCTGGCAGATGTGGCAGCAACTCCCACTCTCCTCTCGGAGCCAGGATAGGGGCTAGGGGTCCAGATGCTTTGGTCTGAGGAACCCTACTTGTAGATTTGTTGTTGCTGTCTGTACTTTCCTCAGCTTAGGTTTTCCTTTCTCCCTAAGTTGTTCTTTTTTCACTCCCCATCTCCACTTCTTCTCCCTCTCTCTCTCTGCTTTTCTTGTCTCCACCTGTTCTTTGCTTTTTCTCTTTCTGTTTCCCCCTTCCGCCCACCTCACTGAAAGTATTTACTGTCTTTGAAAATATGGTTGCCAGGAGAAGGATCGGGCCCAAAGATTGAAAAGTTTGTGTCCACAGGAAGCAATCTTGTTTAAAGCCATGGCTCCTCCTAAATACAATTTTAAAGGAGGGCACATAAAAAGGGGGGGAAGTAAATGAAGATAGCACCTTCAAGGGTTGAGTCAAAGCTCTTAATCCCTGGTGGGTGGAAATTTGAAGACAGCTTTTAAGGCTTGTTCACCCTGGAATTTTTGTTAAGGCTGGCTGAGCATGTAGGGAAAATCCAGAGGGCATTGCTACCACTGCCAGTTGCCTCCCTGTAGGAGGCCTGGGCCCCTCAACTTCCTCAGCAGTGACACATTTGGACACCAGTGGGTGGGGGAGATTCATGGTTTATGTGGAGTTTGAAGGAGGGGCGTTCAGACAGAATTTGTTGTTAGATACAGGTGCCACTTACTCCTCAATAAGTATCCAGAATAAGAATTTCTTTGGCCCTCTGGCTGGAGTTAAGACCTTACAGGGATTTAATGAAACAAAGAGTGTTGTTCCCTTTGCAAAAATATTTTGTATTAAATATAAAAAAATAAAATAAAAAGAAATTTGGCTTAATCAATTTTTTTAAATTAATATTTTTTAAAAATTAAGAGTATCAGCTAATTTTGCTAACAGGATTCTACGAAAAATGCCTCCTGGCATATCCTGGGAACCAGTGAAGATTTTAGCAAGTTATCAGATAGCAGCCCTTAAGGCATCTAAAGCATTGAAGTTGCCCATGTGGAATCCAGAAATTTTGGCAATTTGTGGACCAAAAATAAAATAGAATGTGGTAAAATTGAGGCAGAAATCCTAGTTACAGACCCTGATCCCCCACCCCAGAAGCAGTACAGGTATCCAAAGGAGGCAGAAGTCAGCCTGAAAGAAACAATTTATGGGCTTTAAAACCAAGAGGTTTTAGTCAAGACCCAATAATGCTGCTCTCTGACTGGTCCTTAAAAGTGATGGCAAGACCTGGGGCTAGTAATTAATTTTTGCCCCTTGATCGGGTGACACCACTGATAGCTCCCACAGTGGCTAAGTATCAGGAGGTGATGACCTCCATTGTGTGTGGGGCGGGCGGGCGGGGAGGGGGAGCAGGGGGGCGGGAGCACAGTGGTTCTCAGTTTTGGATTTGGCCAATGCTTTCTTTGCTATCCCTTTACCTTGGGACCACTATTACAAATTTGCTTTACCTTTCAAGTGAAGCAGTTGCGTTTTGCCAGGGTCCCTCTGTAATTAAAACCTGGGATGGGATGCCTGAGAAAGACAGTGTGATTTTTTAATGTAAATAACATCCTGCTCTGTATTTAGACCAAAAAATTTTTTTTTGAAAGTGCTGAATAAGGTGTTACAAAAGATTCAGAAAACTAGGTTTAAAGCAGTGGTGGGCAACCTGCGGCCCGCATATGGCCCATTAGGATAATCTGATTGCAGGTGCAAGATATTTTGCTGATGTTGACTGTCCACAGGCACAGCCCCCCGCAGCTCCCAGTGGCTGCGGTTCAGGTTTACGCCCTGTGAAAAAGGAGGTTTTGGCAGTAGTTTGGGTTTTGCATTACTGGGAATATCTGGTGGGATTATCCCCTGTTTTATTGAAAACTGCCCACTCCCCAGTGAAATATGTGCTTGCTGGCAAAATTAATAATGGTTATGTCTTCAGCCCATTCGAGCCCTAAGCAAATTAGAGATGATAAATTTGCTGAGCCCCAAGTGGGTGCTCAAAGCACAATTAAGAGTTAAAAAGCCCCTCCCAAAGGAAAAAGGTGGAGGGGGAAAGGACTTAGGCCCAAATGGGTCTAAGTACAGACTAATAAGTTAGTCAAATGTTTAAGTTATGTTTAAATGTATACTTCCCTCTATATAGGGAGGGCAGACGTTTTGTTTTGCTTTGTGTTTTAAATGATTAATTATGTGAATGCTGGAAGATGTTGGAAATGATGCATTCCTGAGTGCTGTTTTGGTTGGCATTTGGATTGCAGGCCTCCTCCTCTGATGGTCTGAATTCGGAACTTGGTGTGCCCGCAGCATGGGAAAACTTCCTGCGGATGACAGTGGCGTGCAAAGTAAATAACACAGTAAAAATTAATGTAGATCTTGGTGACCAGAAACGTCTCCAGCAGTGCTGCCAATACCTCTTGGACACGGTCAAATGTCAATTGGACAGAAGTGACCCCACCCACAACTCACCTCCAGAAGCCACAACAAAGCATCTACTTTGGTGGAAAGAAAAAGCAACAGCAATATGGAACTTTGGGACTGCAATTTGGTGACAATTTTAGTTTAAATTTTAATTCTTTTTCCACCTGTAAACCCCTCTGAGTTCATTTATGAATGGACATTCCCAAGTGGACAGCACCAGGAAAAAAGACAATTTATGTTAGGCTGAAATACTCCCTTTTATACTCAAACATTGGGCAGGAAAGTTTGGAGGCAAAACTACAAATAAAAACACCTTAAAGGGAATAAAAGGCTCTTTTGCCTTGCATTTAAAAGGCCCGAGGTCCTCAAAAAAATTATAAAAAACCAAAAAAATATTTAAATAATAAAATAATTAAATGGTGCTTCAATAAAATAGTCAAAAATATAAAAATATAAATTTTAAAACCACCTGTAATTAATTGAATTAAAGCATATATATTTCACCCCAATGTAAATAAGCATATACAAATAAAAAGTAAATTAACAGTCACTTATGTAAATGTACGGTAAAAACAAGAAAATAATATCAATAAAAATAATTATAAATAAAATAAATGCAACGGGTCAACACCTAAAAAATTTAGCAGTGCCCCAAGGATATTTTTAAATCAGGTAAGCTGCATACAGGATGGGGTGGCACAAGTTTTACAAAAATAAAAGCAATCCCCAAAGAAGAACTATCTCTACCTTTTGCAGGCTGTTGGTGCCCTCCAGGGTAATGTTTCCTTAGCCCTGGCATGCATGCAAATGCAAATTATTAATATAGTAAAAACATAATTTAAAATAATAAAAGTAAAATACTCCCATTAAAAATTTAAAGCCTACTTAAAAATTTAAAATATAAAAATCACAAATACCTTGCAGCCACAAAATATATATTTAAAAATAACAAAAAAGCCTGTATTTATTAAAATAAACTTAATTATTATAAAAATGTTATTTAAGCATTCCTATTTAAAAATTATTTGTAAGTTGCTAGGCAAAAGGCACCCAAAGTCATAATTACCATCCACCATGCTTCTAATTAAATTAAATAAGTAATTAAAAGGGTTAGCAAAAATTCAGAACAAAATTAATAAAAGACATTATTAAAATGGTCCCCCACAGCATTGGGGATTTAATTTGACCTTACATTTAATTGTGGTAATTCTAATGTTTCAGGTGGTGTTGGTTGTTGTGCTTCTTGTACTGATATGCTGAATTCAGAGGAAGAGTGATTGGTTGCAAAGTCAGCTGTTTTATAGACCATGAGTACTCCCCAAAAATAAGTGCATAGAGTTTGGTCCTTAACAAGGGAAGGTGAGGGGTGAAACCAGAAAGTGCCAGCGAGAAGATTTTTGCTTAGTCTTGGTCGAAAGCCTTGAGCCTAATGCTAAAAACCTTCAAAAGTAACTCACTAAACTCGTTATATACAGTATATGTAAAGGCCTTAATATTAAAAAATATATGGCCTTTAAGGAGGGGAATGTTGCCCTGGATTTAAGGGGTGTGCACCTCCAGCCAGAACCTGCACCCCTTCCCGCACCCCTGCCCCAGCCCTGATCCCCCTCCTGCCCTCCAAACCCCTTGGTCCCAGCCCAGAGCACCCTCCTAACCCCCAACTCCTCATCCACAGCCCCACCCCAGAGCCCGCACCCCCAACCAGAGCCCTCACCCCCTCCCACATCCCAACCCCAATTTTGTGAGCATTCATGGCCCACCATACAATTTCTATTCCCAGATGTGGCCCTCATGCCAAAAAGTTTGCCCACCCCTGACCTAGTCTGATATCATGCCTTTCATCATGACCTATACTGTGCCTCCAAGAAAGACATACAAACAATGTAACTAAGACCTGGTCTACATTAGAAAATTAGTTCAGTTTAACTACGTGTCAGGGATATGAAAAATCCACACCCCTGGGTGGCATCGTTAAGGCGACCTTAATCCCCATGTAGACAGCTCTAGGTCAACAGACAAATTCTTCCATCCACTGAGCTTCTCCTTCTTGGGACGATGGATTACTTACACTGATGGAAGAACCCCTCCCATCGGTGTAGGTAGTATCTACACTGAAGTGCTACAGCAAGGCAGCTGCAATGGCGTTGCTGTAGCATTTTAAGTGTAGACAAGCCCTAATTTGTGTAGAATCTTATATTTTGTGGGACTATTTTCTCAGCCCAAGAGGGTGATCAACTAACTCCCTTTATTATATAGTTAGAATCTTGCCATCACCTTTCCCAACTGCATATAGCTAATCATGAAATTATCTAGTCTTCTCAAAACCCAAACACACTATTAGGCTGTGTCTACACTATCACTTTCAGCACTAAAACTTTTGTCATTCAGGGGTGTGAAAAAACACCCCCCTGAGTGACAAAAGTTTTAGCGCTGAAAAGCGCCAGTATAGAGAGAGTTTATCGCCGGGAGCCTGGCTCCCGGCAATAACACTACTACTGCTCATTTGGGTGGGGTTTTTTTTTTATCGCCGGGAGAGCTCTTCCCTGGCGATAAAGCATGTCTACACCGTCCACGTCACAGCGCTGCTGCGGCCGCGCTGTAACTTGAGTAGTGTAGACATACCCTTAGTCATGGTGACTTCCTGTGGCACAAATTAGAATGGAGCATCGGATTGCTTTTTTGCTATACTCTCAGTACACTTACACACCTTCTTTCAAGTCTCTTCTTCACATCCTCAGGCTAATCCCAGTTTTCTCTCTAGTTTCACTTCATAAACAAACATCACACTGTTCTAATCCATCTTCATCACCCCTTTATGACCTTTTTGAGATGAGGTGACAAGTTGAATTTTGTAAACCAAAGAGCTGCATTCTTTGCATGCCTTAAGCTCCTGTGGACTCCAATGGGATTTTTGGACACACAAGGAATGAGAATTTGGCCCCAGGCAAGGACATAACTTTAGAGTATCATTTTTCAATCTTTTCTCTTAACGCTGCCAATTATTCTATATTATTTTTTCCCTTCTGCTGTACATAGACCAGATATCCTCACTGGACAATCGTCTGACACTCCTGGGACTTTTTCCTTAAATATCCTATGATTAGGGAGTCAATCAGCATATGAGAAATTTAGAGATGTATTAATGGTATTAATTCTTACATTTATTCAAGTTACATTAATCTACCCTCATGACAGGAGTAGTGGAGCACTTCCATTTTGTTTAGATCCATCTGGAGCTTGTCATAATCATGGGTTTTTGCTTGTCTGAATTTTGTCCCGGAAAAATTTCACTCATTCACTGTCACCTTTCCTCTCCAAATTGTGGTTTAAAAAGGTTATTTGCCATTGTGGTTAATCATCATTCCTTCTAACCACAGAGGATTTATTTAAGGCAAAATAAGGTGTGATCTGCAAAGTTGCTCCATAACAGGCAATGTACTAGTCCAGATACTGAATGAAGTCAGTGGGTTGCGTATTAATAATGCTATAGTAGAAACAGACACGCATACCTGTTGTAAGGGAGCCAGCTATACCTACAAAGGTGATGTCAATGCCAATTTAAATGTCAACATTTCTAACTATGTATCTGCGAATCAAAACATGTAAGAAAGGAAACGAAGAATCATGTCTGCATTTCCCAAAGTGTGGGGTGCATGAAGGACTAGCAGGTGAGAAGTAAAAGAAAGATGTGTAGGTCTTTAATAATATATAGCAGAACTGCAGGGTGGGAATGGCTCAATCAGATTAATTTCCCTGAAGGAAGCTCAGGATTAAAATTTTAGAAACACTGGTCTGAGGGATTGCCTGCCCAGAGAAATTGGGAATTTGTGTTGTATTCTCATCTAAACCACGGCTGCACCAACAATGTTCCAGGAAATTGGTCCCGATCAGAGTTAAAACCTAATTTAACAACAGTTTGTGACAGTGTTGTGTGGATGCAAACCCTGTTCTATGGTTGTTGCCATCAGGGATCTATGGCAGCATGATTTCCCTGACCAATGTGATTGTGGATTTAGTCTGAGAATTGTGTTATAAAGTAAAACCACACTATTGGCATTTACTACCATATCTACAAGAAAAAGCTATAACATTATTTGGATAGCACAATTCTCTGCTAGATGGCTCCTAGTAACAAGTACCTTTAAATATGATTGAACCTTGCATGTTTCAGATTATAGTGGGGATAGTTCCTTGGATTTCTAAGCACTCTTTTAGAAGTTACAAGAAGTTTACAAGAAGTTTTAAAATTACATGTCAGTGTAAGAGCCACAAGACTGAAGAGATCCTCATACTTTGTACTTGGAATAAAATTACTGTTTTCCTTAGACTCACAAATTTACTTTGTATTTAAAATTATTGGGTTAAGAGTTACAAGAAGTAGGGAGGCGGGAGATTATTTCTAATCAACTGACTTAGCCTTCCAGCTTTATGAGTTTTAGTATCTTTATGGCAGAGAAGAGTGAAGAATTTGGACATTTAACTTTGGGCCAGCAATATATGTAAAGGAAAAAGTACTTGACAGTTTGATACAAATATTAAAATAAACCTATTGTGTAATTAAAATATAAATTATTAGACATCTCTTCCATGAGAAACTCATACTCATATTAATTTTGTTTCTCTTATGGAAAACATCATTGGTCTATAACATACTGAAAATATTACCATACTTTAATATTATTTTTAGCACTTAAATTCCTGAAGTTATACTGCAGGGTAACCAACAAAAATACATGTGTTCAGTAGGTCATCCAAGTATAATCAATACCCCATTAGAAGGAATCTGGCACTTTGGCACTTTGACAGTTACCACTATCTAATTTTATCTGCTTTTTAACTGTAAATGTAGTACAAAGAAATGATACAGATGGTTGAATTAACATACATCAGCATTGTATCATAAAAACAGTTTCAAAAACAAATACATTCACTAGCAGCCAAACATAAAACAAGCTTGTTACTAACCTGGAAATATACTAGGTCTTGCAACTCTGTCTGTCTATTCTCTGTGGTTTGGGGAGTAAAGGAGAGTAGGAGCCTCCAGTAAATTAAATAAAGACATTCTTTAGCATCCCAGCCATGAATGCAGTGAAATTCCTTTACAGCTATGCAATATGCTTAAAAGAGCTTCAGCTGTGTAGTGTTCTGCATGTAGTAGCAAATAGCTAGTGGAAAGGGGCTAAACAGAAGTATTTAAGATTCAAAATGTTTTATCTATAAACAACCCTGAGAAAATATAAAACTGACATTTGTTTCTTTATCAGGTAATATGGTGATGTAATGACTAAAAAGATGTTCTCTTTATGATCAGGGCTGGCCTTACCATGAGAGGAACTGAGGCAGCCGCCTCAGGTGCCAGACTGTGGGGGGGCACCACTAGGACCCAGGGTGTAGAAAATTGTGTCTGCTGCTGGTGCATATGTATTCTCTCTGCTCTAGATGCACAGAGATGGTGGAGTGCTGTGCTGGAGGAAGGAGGGCACAAGAGACATAACAGACAGGCAGGAGAAAAGGTGAGAGGGAATAACAGAAAACAACAGGCGCTTCAGGGAGAGAGAGGAGGAGGAGGAGGAGCCTCTTATGTACCTCTCTAGCACCCCCAGGAGCCTGGACTGATTAGCACCAGCTTCTCAGGGAGCTTCCTGGTTCCTGCTGCTTCCCTGAACCCACTTGAGGAGAACAGGCAGTCAACTGAAGTAGTAGGAGCCAGTTAGGCCCTTAAGACGCTGATATCTTCCCTCACTCTGCTACCAGCCTGCTTATTTGTCCCCGTCAATTGAGTGTTGAGAGCCACTATAGCTGGCACAGAACAGCAGTCATGAATGAAAGAAGAAAACGCCCCTCTGGGGCAGCATTCAGAAAAAGAAAGAAATCAAAGGAAGCATTTCTATCTAAGCAGGAAGGAGCTCTCCTGAGATACATAGACACAAATGTTCACGGTGAGCCTTCCACCCCAGTGTGGATGTGAGTGGTGAGGAGATGCCTGATCTTCCAGTTAGTCAGAGTGCAGGTGACCTGGCAGCTACTGCAGCATCCATCTCAAATGGATGTAACCATGCACATTACTGAAGAAAAGTGTAGATCGGAGAAGAGTGTGGTGGAGGCACAAGAAACAGCTGCTGCTGAGTTTAGTTCCTTACGTCTAGGTGTTCCAGGACTGTGGACCCACTTGAGCACTAGCCTGAGGGACTTCCTTGTACTGCATGGGCCACAGCAAGTGAAAAACTTCATGTTCCCCAAAGACAATGAAAATAGAAGTTTCCATCCAACACATTATTGGCATGAAATCCCCAATGGCGCCAAAGTGGAGGGGCCATGGCTTATGTACTCAAGAACCCAGAATGCTGCATACTGTTTTTGTTGCAACCTCTTCCAGTTTAATGTTCCAGCCACATTGGGTTCTACAGGAACCCAGGACTAGAAAAATCTGGCTAGAAATCTGGCATGCCATGAGAAGGCAGCAAATCACCAGAGAGCATTCCATAGGTGGAAAGAGCGTGAGATGAGACTAAGGTTAAAGGCCACCATAGATGATAAGCATCAAGAGAAGATTGCATCAGAGTCTCTTTACTAGCAAAATGTTCTGAAAAGGTTCATTGCCATTGTGAGAGTGCTTGCTACCCAAAACCTAGCACTGTGTGGCACTTCAGATCAGCTGTATGTGCCAAACAATGGAAACTTCCTTAAAATTGTGGAGCTGATGGCTGAGTTTGATGCTGTACTCCAGGAGCATCTAAGAAGAGTTACCACTCAAGAAATGTACACACACCACTACCTTGGAAAAACAATTCAAAATGAGATCATACAGTTACTGGCAATGAAAGTCAAATAGAAGATTGTGGCAGATCTGAAGTCAGCAAGATATTACTCTGTTATTCTGGACTGCACACCTGACATCAGCCGTACGGAACAAATGACTTTAAAGGTGCATTTTGTAACAACAACAACAGAACCTAGTGAAAATGTCCCTGCAATGGGGACTGTCAGAGAGCATTTTTTAGAATTTATTGATGTTGATGATACTACAGGAGCTGGTAAGACAAATGTGCTTCTTAAAAAGCTGGAAGATACGGGAATTGCGATAGCTGACATGAGAGATCAGGGCTACGATAATGGTGCCAACATGAGAGGAAAGAACAGAGGAGTGCAGACACTGATCCGAGAGTTAAACCCTTGAGCTTTTTTTGTCCCATGCAGTTCTCATTCATTGAACTTGGTGGTCAGTGATGCAGCATCAGCTGCTAGTGAGGCTGCTGAATTTTTTAATGTAATTCAAAGCATCTATGTATTTTTCTCTGCATCAACTCATCAATGGCAAATTTTGAAGCAACATCTGGAACATCCTCTCTGACACTGAAACCACTGAGAGCCACAGGATCGAAAAGTTGAGTGGAGGCAATAAAGCCTATCAAACACCAAATTGGGAAGATAGATGATGCCATAGTTGCCATTATGGAGGATGATGCTATAACAGGAACTGTTCGTGGGAGATCAGTGGCAGAGGGAAATGGAATCACCAGAAACATACATAACTTCAAATTTCTGTGTGGCTTAGTGTTGTGGCATGACATACTGCAGCGGATCCCCGGACGCTTTAAATCACTGAGGAGCCCTGGGGGCTCCTGGCTGCCACTGCTACCCCGGAGCTCTGGACTCTGGCAGAGCTTTAAAGGGCCTAGGGCTTCGCTATGGTAGCAGCTGCTGGAGCCCCGAGCCCTTTAAATCCCCACCTGAGCACTGCTGCCCGAGCCCCGGGGGTAGCAGTGGCCGGGCTCCATCGGGGATTTAAAGGGCCCCGGGGCTCCAGCTGTCGCTTCCACCCCGGCCCTTTAAATGCCTGCCGGAGCCCACCACCACTACCCCAGGGCTTTGGCAGCAGGGCTCCGGCGGGGATTTAAAGAGCCCCGGGAGGGTAGCAGGGGCTGGAGCTCTGGGGTCTTTTAAATCCCGGCCTGAGCCCTGCTGCCCGAGCCCTGGGGTAGTGGCAGCGGGGCTCTGGAGGGAATTTAAAGGGCTCCGGAGCTCCAGCCGCTGCTACTGCCCTGGGGCCCTTTAAATTCTGGCCTGAGCCCTGCTGTCCGAGCCCTGGGGTAGTGGCGATGGGGCTGTGGCGGGGATTTAAAGGGCCCCGGGGCAGTAGCAGCGGCTGGAGCTCCGGGGTCCTTTAAATCCCCACCAGAGCCCCGCCACCGCTACCCCAGGGCTCAGGCAGCAGGGCTCAGGCCGGGATTTAAAGGGCCCCGAGGGCGGGCAGTAGCAGCGGCTGGAGCTCCAGGGCCTTTTCAATCCCCACTGCAGCCCCGCCGCTGCTACACCAGGGCTTTAAATTGCCCTCTCTGAAAGCCGGTCCTGGTACAGTGCACCGGCTCTTACCGGTACGCCGTACTGGGGCGTACCGGCTTACTTTCACCTCTGTTTGAAATAAATGTAAGCAAGAGACACGAAGGTGTTGACCTTGATATATCTGGAGCAATGGAACAACTGGACAAAGCAAAGTCACACCTACAGTCTTACCGATCAGATGGGGGATTTCAAAACGTTCTGAAGAGTGCACAGAAGTTGGCAGAGGAACTTCACACTGAAGCTATTTTCCCACCCATTCAAGAATACAAGAGTCACTGAAGAAGAAGACATTTTGATTACGAGGCATGGAATAATCCCACAAGAGACCCCAAACAACAATTCAAAGTTGAATTCTTTAACCAGGTGCTAGACTGTGCAATACAGTCAGTTGAAGAATGTTTCATGCAGCTCAAGGAACACAGCAGTATATTTGGGATGTTGTATGATATTCCAAAACTCCTCACTATACCTGAAGAAGGCCTACACCAGCAATGCAGGGCACTAGAGACAGTGATGACATGCATGATATTGATGCAAGTGATTTAGGTGATGAACTGAAAGCCCTTTCAAGATACATTTCAGCAGGATCAACTCCAAAGGCTGTTCTGGAATACATGTGCACAAATAAGATGACCACCCTCTTTCCAAATGCTTTTGTTGCTCTGCGCATACTTCTAACACTTCCTGTAACCGTTGCCAGTGGAGAACGCAGCTTCTCCAAGCTGAAGTTAAATAAAAACACATCTATGCTCCACAATGACACAGGAGAGGCTGGTCGGCCTTGCAACATTCTCAATAGAGCATGAGCTGGCCCAAACTGTGGACCTTCAGGAAGCAGTTCAGATCTTTGCAACCAAGAAGGCACGGAAAGCACCACTTTGATTATTCAAACAGATAAAAATGCCAGTGTTTACTATGCAGACAAGAAAAGTTACATTTTGCTGTTCAGGTATTTGAAAGTTAAGTGTTACTTAAAATTTTTGAACAAGGCATTTTAAGTTGTTAGTTCTCCTTTATTGGGGTAGGTAGCAGAGCAGTACCATGACAGGAGTAGAACAGGAAGAAGGCAGAATTGAGACCTTTCAAAGTTTTGGCCCAAGCGAGGGAGCATGGGGGTGTCATTTGAGCTCCCCACCTCAGGTGCCAAAATGTTGTGGGCCAGCCCTGCTTATGATAGTATTAAGTTTGTCAAGCAGTCATTTCGTTTATCATTAGGGGGAATGACTTTTGGTAAGGCCAAATTCAGCTTGCCTTTCATAAGCTGTCCCATTGCCTCCTTGTGCATTCACACAGTAGAAGTAGGGATTTCCTATAGCCTATTCCTGTATTTGACACATTTAAAATCTTTGTTTAAAAGAAAGTTTCTAGCTCTTCTAAATTGAGAAAAATAACCTTGAAAACATAAACCAACAGAGAGAAGAAACATGGATTTTAAACATCATATTCCCTCCTACAGTATTCATATCAGAAGTTTACAGTAACCAAATTCTGCATGAGGCTGTCTTCCGAACATATATATTAAAAATAATTAAAACAGTCTGAACAGTGAAATAAATCCATTAATATAGTCTGGAGAATCAGCAAAATACCAGTAAAATCTTGGAATTTCAGAACTTGCAAACTGAATTTGTTTCATTCACTGTAAATTAGTGTCATTACTTATCTTTCTGACAGTAAGCAGTGGAAGGTCACTGCTCAGATTCAAACAGAACAGTTTAAATAGTTAGTGCCTCAGAATTAAAAAGCAGGCAACATAAACACTGTCAAAAAGAGAGAGTTCAGTCTCTGCTAGTTATATCCACTGCTTCTTGAGGTGCTGGTAAGAGCTTTACGTGGTCCTATGTAGTAATCCAGGAGCAGTGCTGTCATCTTCAAAATGCATTGTCTTCATGTATATGATTTGTTGTGGAAAGGCTATCAAAAGCAAAGCCAACAAATGTATTTCAGCTAAAATTAGCCAGTGTTTCTGTACTTGGAATCTCAAATTCCTATCAGAGTTTTCAATATCAGGCAACCAAAGTGTATAGTGAACAAATTTTTAAATTGAAAAAACAGGACGCTTGTTGAGGTGGGCACACAAAGTATGTTGGGTTTAGTGTGTGGGTGCTGGGTGGTATTGGTGGCCTGTCATATACAGGAGTCAGACTAGATAATCTAATAGGCCCTTGGGGCTTAAACTTTAGGGGCATGTCCACGCTAACCTCCTTCTGTCAGTGATGCACTGACTGAAAAGGGGAAGTGTGCGGGGAGAGGGGCTGGGGGGGGGCCTGAGAGCCAGGGCTCGCAGCTCCCACTGGGAGCCCAGCTGCCTACCTGGGCATCTCGCCTCCCTACTCTCAGCGGCCCGGGCTTCTCTCCCCCTCACTGGGAGCAGGGGACAGCTGGCCTGGGTTTCTCAGCTCCCTGAGCGGGGAGCCAGAATGGGGGGGCAGCCGGACTCTAGCAGGAGCCCACCAGCAGCCTGGGCTTTCTTGTCAAATTTACGGCTCCAGAACGGAGCCATGAACTTGACAAGAATGACAGCCAACAGCCAATGTAGATAACACAGTATCTGCATGGACACTGCTTCACCCTAACTACACTGATATAAGCCTGCCTCTCTCGTGGAGGTGGAGTTATGATGTTGGTGTAGTAGAGCACTTACATCGGTGGGACCAGGCTGTAGTGTAGACACTATTATTAGGCCAACATAAGCTGCCTTAGTTGACCTAACACTGTAGAGCAGACCAAGCCGAGGATACTAGGAGTATGCTTGTAGTGGGGTGTCAGGGAGGTGTGCACAGGAGGGTTTTGGCAGTGGAGTAAGCAGAGAAAGAAAGGCTTCCTGCTTCTGTCTCTTCCCCGCCAAGCCCAGCAGCACTCCTGAATTTGCCTTCTCTGACACCCTGTGGAATGGACTGTGTGTGCAGGGAACATCTGGGTAGAGGAATTGTGAAGAAGATGGTTGTTGGGCAGGCTCATGGGGCCTGCAGCTGTTTACAAAATCACTGCTTTGTAAAATGACAGGATGGTGGGACATTTGTGTTTTATTCAGGGACACATCAGCCTAAAAGTGCTGATCCTGTAGTTCCTGTTCCCCACTCTGGTATGCTGGATGTATTGGAGATACCACAAAAGTGAGAAGCAATAGCGCTAAACCTAATAACGACTCTAGGGCCCGGATCCATGGAGGGAATTACTCAGCATCACAAGGCTAACTTTCAGGCATTTAGAAAATCACAGGAACAACAATGCACTCCATAAAGCCCACATTAGGCACCTACATGTCCTATATGATGCATGGGGAGAGATAGAATGGGATCCACAAAAGCCAGCACACCAGATGGGAAGATGCCTAAGCTAGCCCGTGGGAGATGCTAACCTGAGGGGTATGTCCTAAGTCCTGTCCCTCTCAGAGTTTGGAACCTAAGTCCAGGCTGGAGGGAGGCCCCTATCTCTGCTTGTGATCCACAACTGCGATCCTCTCTCCTGCAGCCAGGCAGCTTAGGCACCTAAGCTGTTTCTTGTGGAGGATGAGTTAGGCCTGCCTCACTGCACATAAAATGTGGGGGAGAGGAAGGTGGTAGTTCCTGCCACCTGCCTTATAAGCTTTTGCCCAGTGCTTAGAGCACTCCCCTGGAATGTGGGACACCCAAGTTTAATTCCCCTCTCTGCCTGCTAGGGAGAAAAGAGGTAAAGATGCCTGTTCAAATCCTAAGGGGGTATTCTAATCACTAGTGATGGCATATTCTCATGTGGGCGGTGGAGGGAAATTCTCAATCTCTCCTGTTGAAGCTGTTAAGAGACATAGGAGCAGGGGGACTGGACCATGAGTCTTATCTCCCCATGGGTACCCTAACCACAGGATTATACAGTCATTCTATTCTCTCTGGCCAAGTGACTCTAAATATTTATACACAGTGGAACAGCTTCAACAAACAGGAGAGACTCAGGGAGCCACACATCAGAATATGGTCTAGGCACCTAAGCACCTTTGTGGATCTCGGCTTAGGTGAAAACATGAGTCTCTCAAGTTTCCCAGTCTTGCATAGGTGCTGGAACTGGCTCAAAGTGGTTTCCATTATATACAGGATTTACAGTTTGGTTCAATAGCTCTCAGCTCCCACTACAAAAATTGTTCCAGCATCCCTGCAGTCTTGATCTTCCATGCTGCAGTATAAGTCACAGAAGCATGTCTTCCTTCCATTATGCTGTTGGTGATTGGATACAATCCACTGATGAATGAGAAGTCAAAAAATACAAGGTGGGGGGCGGGGGGGGGGGGGGAAGACAGTTAAATGTATCCTTCTTGCAGAGAAACTTTTCACCCTTTGGCCACTGGGGCTATTGCTTTTCACTTTCTCTGGACTCTGAACCCTTCCTTCAGGTGATCTCAGAGGGTATGTCTACATAGTAAAGCAAAACCCATGGCTGGCCTGTACCAGCTGACTCAGGCTCAAAGGACTCAGGCTTAGGGGCTGTTTCATTGCTGTGTAGACTTCCTGGTTTGCGCTGGAGCCCAAGCTGTGAGACCCTCCCACCCCACAGGGTCCTAGAGCCTGCGCTCCATGCTGTGTCCAGAAGTTTTAGCCTATACAGCAATGAAACAGCCCCTCAGCCTTAGCCTGAGTTGGCTGGTATGGGTCAGCCACAGATGTCTAATTGCTGTGCAGACATACCCAGAGATAGCTGCTTTACCCAGGGCTTCTATTCAGTAGTTCTGAAAAAAATTACTTCTGCTGTGCAGAAGTATCTAGTGGAGATGGGACTGCAGCTATATCTACATCTTACTAATCAGTTAGGAGTATTGCTTTTCCCTCCCTTCTTCATACCTGGCTTTATGCCTGTGAGTGGAGAGCAAGTTAGACCTAGTTTACAATGCAATATGGCGGCAAAAAAACAACCCCCCTCCCCCCCAAAACCAGTGCAATTTTAAGTGCATACACAAAGGCATCATGTCATGGAGCAGAAAGCATTACAGTCACTATGGTTTGATATCTTAGCTGAAATCCTGACCCTGCTGAAGTCAAAGGTCAAATTTCCTTTGACTTCAACTGGGTCAGGGTTTCACCCTTGGAATATTATATTCTGTTCTAGGCAACCATTACTAAAATTATTTTTGCAAACAAAAACAATTCAGATGAAGGGAACAAAAATGAGCTGCGGCCTGGAGGGAAGATATGAGCAAAGATTAAAATAGCAAAGATCAAATATAGCTTGTCTGACTGTTAGTTACAATTATTTGATGGGAAAGGAAAGTAGAGAGTAATTATTCTGCGCAGTTTACAGAGGTAGAGTTAGCAGATTGGGATGAAAGAAAGAAAAATATTAGGAAACACTTTGTGATAGTGATACATATTAGGATGTAAAACTGTCTCTCAAGGGAAGTGGTAGAAAGCCCATCACTTAAAACATTTAAAATAAGATAGGCCAATACACTAAAAGTGACTGTAGGGAGCAATCCTACACTGGCAGGGTGATGGACTGGATGATCAAATCCGTCTTCCCCCTCTCTAACTTCTGTGGTGATTCTAACTTCTTGCTAGCTCCAGCATTTGTTGAAGTTAGAGTGCAAATTAGAGTGCAAACTGGTCCTTCAAACATTCCTCCTCCAGCTGAGATAAGAGCAGCTACTGCAGTGAAGAAGGCTTCCATTGTTATACCACTGCCCAAGGGCAGGTTTGCAGCTGCAACTCAGGCATCTTCTGATAAGGTCAGTTTAAAACTTTGAGGAGTCTTACTACAAATGCCACCACTGAGGGAACAGAGTTGGGCAGAATCTTACTTTTCTCGTCCTCTGGGACAACTCCTGCTTCTCCTAATCATCATAATGTGAAAGGCACAGACATGTCTGACTTGAGGGGCATCGCAGAGGAAGCCCCTGACTCCTCTCAGTACTTCCTTATGGAAGAACTGCCTTTTCTGTGCACTAAAATCACTAAAATCCTTCCGATTAAGTATAGTGCCCACCTTTGTTATCATCTCAGGGGAGCTTCTCCTTATTATAATAGAAGACAGATCACATAGTACCAGTCAGCATTCTCATTAACAGCATCTGGGCATCCCTTAATATGAAGTTTATCCTTCCCAATAATTCAGCTTAATTCTACAAGCTTCCCACAGAAGAAATTGAACTGTGGTTCCCAGTTCCCAAGATGTAGCCACAAATATTAAGAGTTTTATGTTAGCACCTAGAAACCCCAATCAACAATAATGCCCTGTTGCTCTAGGCAGTATACACATACTTAGTGAGAGAGAGTCCCTGGCCTGAAGAGATTACTGCACAAATGGACAAGAATTGGGAAAAGGATACAAGCAGAAGATTAGGAATTAGAGAAATAGACTAAGAGACTTGCCCAGGTCACACAAGAAATTTGTGGCAGAGCTGAGTTGAAGCCAGATCTCCTGAGTTCCCGTTCCATTGTCTTAACTACAAGACTGATGTGAAGCAACAGGCTGGAAAGGAATGGGTTAAGAAATGTGTATCAAATGGGTAAGTGGGGTATATAAGGAATAGGAAGGTGGGGCCAGAGGTCAACAGGACTAGGATGTCTCCTGTTTTTCCCCTGAGTGGTAGAGGCAGGGGAAAACCTCTGGGGAACGTAGCCTGCATTTGTCAATTGAGTTGTTTTATTTTGTATTGTTTGTCCTTTGCTTTTAAACAATAAATCACACTGAGAAGTAAGGCCCATTAAGAACATAAGAACGGCCATACTGGGTCAGACCAAAGGTCCATCTAGTCCAGTATCCAGTCTTCTGAGAACAGCCAATACCAGGTGCCCCAGAAGGAATGAACAGAACAGGCAATCACCAAGTGATTCATCCCCTGCCGCTCACACCTAGGTTCTGGAAAACAGAGACTAGGGACACGATTCCTGCCCATCCTGGCTAATAGCCATTGATGGACCTATCCTCCATGAACTTATCGAGTTCTTTTTTTAACCCTGTTATAGTCTTGGCTTCACAACATCCTCTGGAAGACTTCCACAGGTTGACTGTGTTGTGTGAAGAAATACTTCCTTTTGTTTTAAACCTGCTGCCTATTAATTTCATTTGGTGACTCCTAGTTCTTGTGTTATGAAAAGGAGTAAATAACACTTCCTTATTTACTTTCTCTACACCAGTCATGATTTTATAGACCTCTATCATGTCCCTTAGTCATCTCTTTTCCAAGCTGAAAAGTCCCAGTCTTATTAATCTCTCCTCATACGGAAGCTGTTCCATACCCCTAATCATTTTTGTGCCCTTTGCTGTACCTTTTCCAATTCCAATATATCTTTTTTGAGATGGGGCAACCACATCTGCACTTAGTATTCAAGATGTGGGCATACCATGGATTTATATAGAGGCAATATGATATTTTCTGTCTTATTATGTATCCCTTTCTTAATGATTCCCAACATTCTGTTCACTTTTTTGACTGCTGCTGCACATTGAGTGGATGTTTTCAGAGAACTATCCACAATGACTCCAAGATCTCTTTCATGAGTGGTAACAGTTAATTTAGACCCCCATCATTTTATAAGTATAGTTGGGATGATGTTTTCCGATGTGCATTACTTTGCATTTATCAACATTGAATTTCATCTGCCATTTTGCTGCCCAGTCACCCAGTTTTGTGTGATCCCTTTGTAACTTTTCACAGTCTGCTTTGGACTTAACTATCTTGAGCAGTTTTGTATCATCTGCAAATTTTGCCACCTCACTGTTTACCCCTTATTCCAGATAATTTATGAATATGTTGAATAGTACTGGTTCCAGTACAGACCCATAGGGGACACCACTATTAACGTCCCTCCATTCTGAAAACAGACCATTTATTTCTACCCTTTGTTTCTTATCTTTTAACCAGTTACCAATCCATGAGGGAACTGTCCCTGTTATCCCATGATAGCTTACTTTGCTTAAGAGCCTTTGGCGAGGGGCCTTGTCAAAGGCTTTCTGAAAAGCTAAGTACACTATATCCACTTAGATCATCCTTGTCCATATGCTTGTTGACTCCCTTAAAGAATTCTAGTAGATTGGTGAGTCATGATTTCCCTTTACAAAAACCACATTGACTCTTCCCCAACAAATCATGTTCCATCTACGTGTCTGATAATTCTGTTCTTTACTGTAGTTTTAACCAGTTTGCCTGGTACTGAAGTTAGGCTTACCGACCTGTAATTTCTGAGATCACATCTGGAGCCTTTTAAAAAAAATTGGAGTCACAATAGCTTCTGTACCAAACGACTGGAGGATAGCTGATTTAAATGATAGGTTACAAACTACAGTCAGTGGTTCAGCAATTTCACATTTTAGTTACTTCAGAACTCTTGGGTGAATACCATATGGTCCTGGTGTTTCATTATTGTTTAGTTTTTCAATTTGTTCCAAAAACCGCCTCTAATGACATCTCAATCTGGGCCAGTTCATCAGATTTGTCACCTAAAAAGAATGGCTCAGGTTTGGGAATCTCCTCACATTGTCAACCGTGAAGACTGATAGAAAAAATTAATTTAGTTTCTCCACAATGGCCTTATCCTTGAGTGCTCCTTTAGCATCTTGATCGTCCAGTGGCCCCACTGGTTGTTTACCAGCCTTTCTGCTTCTGACATATTTAAAAAAGTTTTTGCTGTTACTTTTTGAGTCTTTGGCTAGCTGTTCTTCAAATTCTTTTTTGGTCTTCCTAATTATATATTTACACTTCACTTGCCAGAGTTTATGCTGCTTTCTATTTTCCTCAATAGGATTTAACTTCCACTTTTTAAAGCAGGGGCGGGCAAACTTTTTGGCCTGAGGGCTGCATCGGGTTTCTGAAATTGTATGGAGGGCCGGTTAGGGGAGGCTGTGCCTCCCCAAACAGCCAGGCATGGATGGCCCCCGCCCCTTATCTGACCCCCCCCTGCTTCTTGCCCCCTGATAGCCCCCCAGGGACCCCTGCCCCATCCACCCCCCGCTCTCTGTCCCCTGACCGCCCCCAGGACTCCCCACCCCTAACTGTCCCCCCCATCCCATCCAACTCCCCTCTCCTTCCTGACTTCCCCCCTGGGATCCCTGCCCCATCCAACCACCCCTTCTCCTTGACTGCCCCTGGAACCCCTGCCCTGACTGCCCCCCACCGCCCCATCCAACCCCCCTCCTTCCTTACTGCCCCCCCAAGGACCCCTGCCCCTATTAAACCACACTGTTCCCCACCCTCTGACTGCCCTGACCCCCATCCACACCCCCGCTCCCTGACCACCACCCCGAACTCCCCTGCCCTCTATCCAACCCCCTCCGCCCTGACTCCCTGCCTCCTTACTGCACTGCCTAGAGCACCGGTGGCTGGCAGCGCGGCTGCACCAGAACAGGCAGCCGCGCCACAGAGCACTGAGCACTGGGTCAGGCTGTAGGGAGAGTGGTCACTTTGGATGAGCTATTACCAGCAGGAGAGTGAGTTTGTGTGTGTGTATGGGGGTGGGGGCGTGAGAAAGCCTGGATTTGTGCTGGACATGGCCCACCTTGATTACCATGCACATTGTAGGGAGAGTGGTCACTTTGGATGAGCTATTACCAGCAGGAGAGTGAGTTTGTATGTGTGTATGGGGGTGGGGGGGTGAGAAAGCCTGGATTTGTGCTGGACATGGCCCACCTTGATGATCACTTTAGATAAGCTATTACCAGCAGGACAGTGGGGTGGGAGGAGGTATTGTTTCATATTTTCTGTGTGTATATAAAGTCTGCTGCAGTTTCCATGGTATGCATCCGATGAAGTGAGCTGTAGCTCACGAAAGCTCATGCTCAAATAAATTGGTTAGTCTCTAAGGTGCCACAAGTACTCCTTTTCTTTCATTTGACTGTTTCTCATCAGATCCTATCCATATTTCCATTCTCTCCTCCTTACTAGGACATAGAGAACCTCCATTAATAGAGCCTCCCCTAAGGGATGTCTCTGTCTGAACCATGTGCTCCTCCACATCTGTCGGCTTTCCCACAGCCATTGGGTTTAAAAACTGCTCTACAACCCCTTTTAAATTTTAAGTGCCAGCAATCTGGTTCCATTTTGGTTTAAGTGGAGCCCATCCTTCCTGTATAGGCTTCCGCTTTCCCAAAAGGCTCCTGTCGTCTGATAAGGGGAGTGGTGCCTCCCCCTCTGGGTCTTTGGGTGGCCAATCCACCCCACTATGTCTCTGGCAGGTCACCTGACATGGGGAATCAGCGGGACGATGGGCAATGTGAGCTTGGGTCTCTGATCAGGCCCAAACAACAAACACAATTATGGAGTCCCAGCCCCTGGTGGGGGCAGGGCAGCAAAGAGTTTCTGGCTGAGGCCTGTACTCAGGCTGAGCAGCAAGCAGTCGGGCCTTCTAGCTCTGGCAGAGGGCCGACAAGCGCAGGCTTCTTGCCTAAGAGAGGGGGAGGCTGCCACTCACGGATTGCGGTGGTGGGGGTGGATGTAGGCTCACCCACTCCACTGCATCCCAGACCAGGGCCCTAGCAATGGCAGAGTGGTCTGCCACTGGGTCAGCGGGGATCCTGACTGCAACACACTGACTCACTCGCTGTCAGCGTTGCAGCCAGACAGGGGTTGGCTACCTCTGGGCCACTTCCTAACTCCCCCTCCGGGTGTACCTGGCTCTGTAGAGGGTCGTCCTGGTCATTGGGGAAGAAGGCCTCTGTCAGTGCTTGCAGCTCCTCCGTGCTCGGGTCTGTAAATGGCCCTAGCCAGTCCTTGGCTCCCTCGGGGTCTGCAGCAGCCTCTCAGCTCGGGAGCTCACAGGAGGTGCCTGGTACCTCCGGCGGTTGCCTCCCAACTGAATTCTCCAGCCCACCTTTTGTACTTCCAGTCCCACCCACTAACTTCCAGCGGGAGGGCTGAGCGAGGCGTGGCTCCACCCACCAGGGTTCAATGAGGGGCTCCTCCCCCTCCGAGTCTGTGGGCGGCCAGTCCGCCCCACTACAGACACCAACCCTCAACTCCAGCTCCCAGTCTTCAGGGCTAGTCTCTTGATTCCGCCCTAAGTGGGAGAAGAAATCAGCATTGGCGTTCTCCTTACCTGCCTGGTGCTTGACAGTAAAGGTGTATTGCTGGAGGTTAAGGTAGCAGTGCATCAGCCTGGCGTTAAAGGTTCCTCATGGTGTTTAGCCACTTCAGGGGTGCATGGTCGGTGATCAGGACGAAGGGGGCCCCCCAGAAGATAGTATCTGAGCACGTTGATTGCCCTCTTGATGGCGAAGGCCTCCTTCTCGATGACCGAGTATTTACACTTGCGGGGAAAAAGCTTGCGGCTAAGGTAGAGGATGGGATGTTCTTTTCCATCCATCTGGTGGGAGAGGACAGCCCTGAGCCCCGGCTCCAAGGCATCTGTTTGAACCAAAAACTCCCAGTTGAAGTTGGGGCTGAATAAGATGGGTTCCTGACATAGACTTCCCTTAAGATCCTGGAAGGCGTCTTCGCATTCAATCGACCAGCGTACCCAGCGGGAGCTTTCCTTAGTGAGGAGGGCCATGAGGGGGGCTGCGATTGATGCAAATTGGGGCACAAAGCACCAGTAGTATCCAGTTAGGCTTAAGAACTGTTGTACCTGGCGCTTTGTTGTTGGGGCTGGGTACTCTTGCAGCGCCTGGACCTTTCTTATGAGGGGGCGGATGAGGCCCCGGCCAAGGGTATATCCCAGGTACGTAGTCTTCTGCCAGTAGATTCAACATTTTGGGGGTTTGGCCGTGAGCCCGGCCCCTCACAGGGTTTGGAGGACGCTGGCCACCTGATTTAAATGCTCATCCTACTGACGACTGTAGACCACGACATCATCCAAGTAGGCCACGGCATACTCTGTGTGGGAATCCAGGAGGCAGTCCATCAGGCGCTGGAAGGTTGCCGGGGCTCCATGGAGGCCGAAGGGCATCCGGGTCAAGTGATAGAACCTGCTCAGCGTAGCAAACATGGTCTTCTCTTTGGAGTTAGGGTCCAAGCAGATCTGCCAGTAGCCCTTCATGAGGTCAAGGGTCGTGATGTATCTGGCAGTCCCCAGATGATCAAAGACTTCATTGATCCTGGGCATTGGGTACGCATCGAACTTTGATATCGCATTCACCCTTCAGAAATCTATGCAGAATCAGAGGGTCCCATCAGGCTTCGGAACCAACACGATGGGACTGCACAACTCGCTCTGTGATCATTCCACGACTCAAAGCTCAATCATCGTTTGGACTTCCCTTTCAACAATTTCCCGTGTCTGTCGCAGGAGCGGGCGAGTGGTTTCCCGAACCACCTCCCTGGGGTTCATCTTAATGGTGTGCTGGACAATGCTAGTCTGGCCTGGATGGGTGGTAAAAGTTGTATGAAAAGCATCCAGCAGGCACCAAGCCTTTTTCTATTGTCCCGGGGAGAGGGTGTCCCCCAGTTGAGGCTCCTCGGTCTTGGCCATATCAAGGACCTGGGGACGTAAGTCCGGCTTGGGAGGGCGAGGGGTAACTAGCAGTCCACCCTGTGCATACCAAGGCTTCAGAAGGTTTATGTGATAAATCTGCTTCTTTCTTCTTCAGTCTGGTTGGTGGACTTCGTAAGTGACCAGCCCCACTCACCAGACCACGTCATAAGGGCCCTGCCATCGGGCAAGCAGTTTTAACTCCTCAGAGGGGAGAAGGAGGAGTACTCAGTCATCAGGATTGAAAGTTCAGTCTCAGGCCCCCTGGTTTTAAACACTGCCCTGGGTCCCTTGTGCCTCCTGGGGATTCTCCTGTACAAGGGCCCCTGCCCGAGTGAGTCAGTCCTGCAATTGCAGCACATATTGGAGAAGTCCATGTGAAGCTGAATCAGTGTGCTTCCAGGTGTCTCTCATCAGATCCAGTATTCCGCAGTGTTGTTGTCTGTACAGGAGTTTGAAGGGGGAGAACTTGGTGGATGACTGGGGTACTTTGTGGATGGCTAGCAGCAACGGCAGGAGCAATTGGTCCCACTGCTGCAATTCTTGTGGAGGGAACTTCCTCAACATACCCTTCAAAGTCCTGTTGAAGTGCTCGATGAGCCCATCTGTCTGCGGATAATACACTGATGTCTGCAGCTTCTTCATGCCCAACAGGGTACACATCTAACAGAGCTCCCCAGTTTGGGAACCAATGCTCTAAGGGAACACCTACCACAGGCAAGGGGACCAAGGTCACTTTCGGCACCCCTGGGCCAGTGGCCAACTGGCATTCAGGCATGAGCAGCAATAGTCTCTTATCTCCTGATGGTCTCCTGGCCAGTAGAAATGGGATAGGGCTCAGGCCAGGATCTTTTCTTGCCCCAAATGGCCGGCCACAGGGATGTCATGTGTGAGCTTCAAAAAGCCTTTCTGATGACACTGGGGAACAACCAGCTGGGTCCGAACCGCCTGTGTTTGTGGGTCCCGCTCCACCCAATAGAGGCAATCTGCTACGAGTTCAAATTGGGGCCATCGCACTGCTCTTTGGGTGTCCGTCATGGCCCCATTAATGCTGGCCACCTGGTCATAGGCATCACTGAGTGTAGGGTCATTCTGCTGGTATTGAGGGAAGTTGCGTAGGGGGGTTATCGAGGGGCCTTCCCCTGGGGGATCTGGAGGCAGAGTCAGGATCCCAGACTCATCAGGGTCCTCTCCTTCCAACCTCCCCTCCGCATTTTCAAGGGTGTCCCCCATCTTCGGCGTTGGTGTCCCCATCTCCAATGGAATCTCCCTCTAGGTCTGGCTGGGTAGGAGGTATCCCAAGGCTGTCCTCCTCCAGGAGGTCATTAAAGCCCAGCCAGTCTCAGGCGAGGATGACAGATAGGCGAGAGTGGGGGCCAACCCCACTGTCATTTCCTCTGTCACACCATTTATCGTCAGGAGTTCCCTGATGCGGGGTATGCTCGCACATCCACATGGATACACTGGAGTCTGCTCTCCCCCTCCATCACTCTAGGGTTGGGGACAACTCCTTGACGGATGAAGGTCTGCCCACACTCCAAGTCCAGGAGGGCCACGACTCATCTCAGCCCCACCACCATGGGCATCATCAGCTTTGGGGTGGACTACTTGTAGGCACAGGACTCTCCGGTACAGACCTGGCCGAAGCTGCAGTCCATCTCAGGACATTCCCGTTGTAAATGCCCAAAATGGCTTCAGGAGAAGCAGGGTCCCACTTCTGGACGTCCTACTCACGGTGGCGTCTCTGGGGGAGAGCTTCAGTGAGAGTCCCAGACCGCCTTGCTGGGTTGCTCTGGGTGTCCGCAATACACGGGTCCAGATTGCCGAGGGATGTCCTGGGGCTGGCCGTCGGGGCTGCGGACCCTCAGTTGGCATTCAGTCTTGGGTTTGGGTCTCCAGATCGGTGCGGGGCCCATCAGCACGGGTTTCTGGACTGATGTGGGTCTCTGTGGCCAAGAAGTCTTCCATCAAGGTGACTGCTGCACTCTAGGTCGTTAGGTGGTGGTGGGGTACCCAAGCCCTACTATGGAGTTTGAGCACCTGGATGAACTGCTCTAGGGCTCGCCGAGTGTCACTCTGGGAGAAGCCATTGCCAGCAAAGGTCTTTAATTGCCTGGGCTACGATGTGGTGCCGGCCACCCAGCGGGTAGGTCATCGTCCAGAACCACCAATGGAAGGTCTCTGGCGTGATGTGGAGGGCATCTAAGATGGCCTACTTCACCTGCCCATAGTCTCCTCCAGAGGAAGCCCCCAGTAGGCGGTCTGCGCCATCCCAGTCAAGTAGGGGGCCAGGAGATTGGCCCACTGTTCCTGGAGCCACCCTGCCACTACGGCGATCCACTCAAAGGTGACAGGGAAGGCTTCCAGGTCATCCTCGGGTCCCGTCTTGGAGAGCCTTAAGGGCACTGAGGGAGCAGTCGGATTCCCTGGGGCCGGACTAGGTCTGGGAAGCAGGGTTGAGAGCTGCTGGAGGCGCCATTGCTCTTGGTGCTGGGCTCCCAACTCCAAGAGTATTAACTGCTGCTGCTGTGCCCCCAGCAGCTGCACTGCTGCTGGCTCTCAGCTCTCAGCCAGATATTTGATGAGCTTCTTAAGCTCCATTTTTCTCTCTTTTTTTTTAGGGTTCCCAACGGCGAACTGCTGCAGTGGGGCCCCTTACTGCAGGGGTCGGGCCGATGCCCACATTCTCTCCCAAGGGTAGTCCGTTGGAGGGACTGGCTCTTCCCCCACCGGATCCGGGTCTAATCCACCCCACTACATGTCCAAGGGTCACCTGACGTGGGGAATCAGCGGGGCAATGGGGACGTGAGTTCGGGTCTGTAATCAGGGGCGAACAACAAACACAGTTACGGAGCCCTAGCCCCTGGTGGGGGCAGGGCAGCAAAGAGTTTCTGGCTGAAGCCTGCATTCAGGCTGAGCAGCAAGCAGTCCGGCCTCTTAGCTCTGGCGGAGGGCCGAAAAGTGCAGGTTTCTTGCCTCAGAGAGGGGGAGACTGCTACCCATGGATTGTGGTGGCGGTGGGGGGGATGCAAGCCCACCCATTCCACTGCATCCCAGACCAGGGCCCTAGCAATGGCAGAGCAGGATCCTGACCGCAACACGCTGATTCACTTGCTGTCAGCGTTGTAGTCAGAGTGGTCGGCTACGCCTGGGCCACTTCCTAACTCCCCCTCAGGGTGTACCCGGCTCTGTAGAGGGTCGTCCTAGTCATCAGGAAAGAAGGCCTCTGTCAGTGCTTGCAGCTCCTCCGTGCTCGGGTCTGTAAATGGCCCTGGCCCGTCCTTGGCTCCCTCAGGGTCTGCAGCAGCCTCTCAGCTCGGGAGCTCACAGGAGGCATCTGGCTCCTCTGGCGGCTGCCTCCCAACTGAATTCTCTGGCCTGCCTTTTGTACTTCCTGTCCCACCCACTAACTTCTGGCGGGAGGGCTGAGCGAGGTGTGGCTCCACCCACCATGGTTCAATGAGGGGCTCCACCCACTCTGGGTCTGTGGGCGGCCAATCTGCCCCTCTACAGTTACCCAGTTCCTAATCAATCTAAACCCCTCTTCCCTACACCATCATCTCTTCTAAGCATTGAGACCCTGAAGTTTTGCCTGTCTACCTGGCCCTGCGTGTGGAACTGGGCGCATTTCAGAAAATGCTACCATGGAGGTCCTGGACTTCAATCTCTAACTTAGCAGCCTAAATTTGGCCTCAAGGACATCTCTCCTATCCTTTCCTATGTCATTGGTACCTACATGTACCACAAACTCTGTTTCCTCTCCAGCACTACACATAAGTCTATCTAGATGCCTTGAGAGATCCACAACCTTTGCATCTGGCAGGCAAATCACCATGCGGTTCTCCCAGTCATCGCAAACCTAGCTATTTAAGTTTTTAATGATCGAATTGCCCATTACTAATACCAGTCTCTTCCTAATAACTGGAGTTCCCTCCCACAGAGAGGTATCCTCAGTGCAAGAGGATACTACAACATCATCTGGAAGGAGGGTCCCAACTATGGGATCATTTCCTTCTGCTGCAGTTGATGCTCTACTTCCCTGTGACTTCCATCCTCCTCCCCTGAGGCTGTCAGACCAGGGGTGGTACCGTTCTACTTTTTCCCAGTACATTAAGGTACTTGGTTTGGCATTTGCCTCCCTTCCATGGCTAGGGAAACAACCCAACAGTTTACCACATTTTTCACAATAGTCTCCTGCTCTAGCAAAATTGCCTTTCCACAGAAGGAAACGCCATACCTATGGTGCCTTTAGAAAATAAAGTAGATGGGGCCCTTAGAAAACCTTGTGAGTTTGCTGTTGCTCAAATTGTAATTTCAATCCACTCCCTATTTATATGGTTACACAGCGTTGGGGTAGGGAATTGCTAGCACCTTCCAAGAGACCCACATCTATGTAGCCCATGGAATCTCTATCCTCTGTGATTTTCTTGCTTCCTTTATTCATGAGGCAGTTTATGCTCCCTGCTTTAATATAGCTATTTTCATTGTAACCACTAACCTCTATAGATTACATTCCTGGACTAGAAGGCAACTTTCCACAAAATGTAAATATATAGCTGTGATACTCTGTACCTCAAAGTGGCACCCTGGAACCCCCATATTCACCACTGCAATATGATTATATGTTTTATACAAAGTATGCCTTGTGAGGTGTCATTTTAAAAGTCTTGATCTGTTGAAAATTAATATCCTGTTGGATTGTATGTGCTATCATTGTATGTGAAGTTACAAAGTTTTGCTATAAATGTTATTGAAATATGTTGTGAGATTCCCACAGCCAGATTTTCAGTAAGGCCAAAGGCGCACCCATCACTGTCCAGACGGGCATTGATGGCCCATTAAAAAAAAACAATCCACTATCCCAGAGGCTCCTTAGAGAAGGCATGTACAGAATGGAGACTGCTTGATCAATGGGGACTGACTGGTCCCCTTTGTCACAGCAAAGATCTTTCTAGCAGCTGGAAGAAGGTATAAAAAGAGAGACAGTGACATCATCACTTGTCCTCTCTCTCTCCCCCTCCCCTCCCATTTCAACACCTAAAAAATCATCTGGAAGACAAAGACTTTGAACTGGAGAAGATTGGTCCTAGACTCGAAGTAGGTCCAGTCTGTGTTTTGAGGAACTGTAAGCTGCTTGTACCATCTGTTAGGGTGAGACTGATCCAAATCTTGCTTAGTCTGTTTAAGTTAAAAATAAATTTGCAGTCTAAATTCTATTCCTTAGGTAACTAACTCTGATCTCTACACCTGCTATTTATAATCACTTAAAATCTATCTTCCTACAGTTAATACATCTGTTTTATATTTTACCTAAAACAGAGCATTTTTGGTTAAAGTGCTTGGGAAATCTCAGCTCAGATTACAAAGGCTGGTGTATGTCCATTCCAGTGGCGAACTATTTAATGAACTTGCACTGCCCAAGGGAGCCTTGAGCAGTTTAAGCCAGTACAGTTTAGGCGTGTAAGGCTGGGAGCTGGGGGGAATTGGCTGAAGCCTACTGATGGTTCATGAATGGCTGGGAGATTATTCATGTAACTCAGTTGGGTGTATCCCTTCCTGTGGATGGCTATGTAAGTGCAGTGCCTGTCAGAGGCTTGTAGCTTGACATTAGCTCACAGTGTGAGGGACAGCCCAGTTTGGTGGGCTCAGTGATCCCACCATCCAGGTAGGACACCACACATCAAAATAGCATTTTTGTACTCTGGAGGGAACCCTTCACAAGACTTATAAGGATTTTGCAATATTATATTAGTATTAGTATTATACTGGCCAGCAGGGAGAAACCTGAATCTGCTTCAGCTTCTCAAACCTATCACAGATATGAATCTAATTTTCATTATTCCTCTTTTTATCAGAGACTACTCTGTGGTTTAAGGTTCAGCACCACTACATTGTCAGAGAGAGAGATTGCACCTGCTGAGTCTCCTACTACTTGGTGCTGACACTATCTACTTGGCTCGCTTCTGGACCAGAATTTAACAATTTGTCTTCTCTAGAGACCAGCTTTGAACAAATCCATTCCCGTTTCCTCTCCTGTTGGTTTGTAGAGATTCTTCTGCAGAAAGGCCCCCTATTACAACCCTGCTACTGAAGGATGGAAAATTGTCCTTTTCTCTGGAGAAGATTCCCCAGCAGCATTAGCACTCAGGGCTGTGAGGTAGATAACTGTTAGAATTCAGGACTCCTGTGAACTAGGAGTAATCAGCACAGTGTAAGCTTAGTCAGGATAGACAATTCAGCAGGGGTTCCCACACCCACAGAGTTCATCTTTGGAAAAAGTTGAGAAAAGAATCTCCTTCTCAGGACGCATTGTCCCCCAGGAAAATCCAGTGACCTGGAAATGGTCTGAGAAACAGTGTGGTACTAGTGGAATTGGACCTCCTTTCCTTGGTGTTCCAGGCCTGGGGTGAAATCTTGGTCCCACTGAAGTCAGTGGCAAGATTTTCATTGACTTCAGTGGGGCAAGGATTTTACCCTGGTGTCTTAACCAGGAGAGGGAAGTCTCTCTTTAAACCTGTTGATTCCCTTTTTGAATGTCATCCTTCCCTAATTTTGCAGCCACTTCTTTGGGTGTACTAGGAGGAAGAGAGGGGCCAATTCTGATGGATAAGTTTAGTCAAATGGTGGGATTTTTTTCATAAATGTAATACCAAAACATTTAAAAATCATTTTTAAAAATAAAATGAAAAACAAAAACTTCACAGAAAATTTTGAAAATGTAGTATTGGAAACTAACAGAACAAAGATTTCAAATATTCAGGATTTTCACCAGTTTATTTTGATGTTTTCCCAACCCCTCTAGAAATAATTAACCACAAATCAAACACTGCAACACTTCAGACAGTTGTCTTTTCCCATTCCAGTCCTCACTTCTTCCCTCTTTTTTGTGATCATCTTTGCTTTTCTCCTCCCATTGCTATCTCTCAAATCTGTTCTTCCAGCCCTCTTCTCTCCTTGATTGCTGTGCCTCTGAGTCAGACTCCCTCTTTATGCTCACATCATGGTCTCTGTTCTGTTCTCTCATACCAGCCCCCTTCCTTTTCTACTTTTCCTTACTTACATACAGGCTCCTTTTGCATTCTGTACAGTGTGGATGGAGAGGCAGTATGGCCTAGATCTTCAAAGGTATTTAGGCACCTAAACTCTATGGGAGTTAGGCACCTGAAAACCTTTGAGGATCTGGACCCATATCCTTAGGTTTTCCTCGAGCAGCACCCACTCCTGCCCCCTCTGTGCAGAAGCAAGAAGAGAGGTCCCAGAGAAAACTGATTGAAATGTCCAATAACTGTTTTGTTGGCAATTCAATTTTTGATGAAAATCCACACAAAAATAAGCAGATAATTACCCTATGATTCCATAGCCTTTAACATGTGCTTCCATGGTGAACACTTGCTATAAAACTAAGAGTTGTGTGAGCCCTGTGAAATGAAGTGAAGCCATAATATTTCTATGGAAACATATTTCATGAAGTCATATAAATACATAACTATAGTTTAACTTTGCAGCAATGAGAAAATGGTATTTTAGTGAACTACTTTTATTTCTTAGAGGTTCTGAAAATTCTCCATCAAAATATTACCAGTACAAATTCCATGCTTTATAGAATATAAAACCCTTATTCCCAGTTATGCCAACATTCTTCACTCCATTTGTTCTTCTCTTTCCTCCCTAAGAAGTAAAGCTTTCCAACATATATTTATAACACCAAAGCATATAGATGATAATTGTTCGGGAATCTATGTCCCTTAGCATACATCCTGTGTTTATTTCAGAATTATTAGGATTTTCCATCAGAAAAATTGTATGCTGAAGCCTACATGACTGTATTTATGCAGTGAATGATTCATACAGAAGCATCATCAGAAATGAGAGTACAGATGACTAATCCCAAGAACTCCATCTTCACTAGAGAATTTTGGCATTTAAGGCCAATCCAAAGTCAATAGAAGGGCTTCTACTGACTCTTATGGATTATGGATCAGACCCTTACAGCATTTGTTCAAGCACTTGGAATGTTTGTAAATTGTTTCACCCAAATATTCAATCTTGGATGTCAAAATATGTATCCTGTTGATTTCAGTATGATTAGGTGTAGTTAGGCACTTACCCATGTCAGTAAGGGTGGTAGAATCAGGTCTTGTATAAGCAAATTATCACAGAACAATTTACTACTGTGTTATTCCTGTTGTGTTTGTGCCTCATCCTGACAGATAACTTCAGAGACTTGTGAGTGCTCAGCACATTTAAGGGTCAGATACTAGCAGTCATAATGCACTGCAACAAAAGCACACAACAAATGCAAGTCTTGCAGCTTGTGGGGGCCACAGTTAAAAAGGCCAGGTTTGGTCAAGGACCATAACTTTGACCAGTCTTTGTCTATGAAATGATGTTAATTTCAAAGTGATTAGATTTTTGCTGTTACATCTGATGTAGGGCTCTGGTGGATTTCACTTGTCAAATATTGGTATACATTGTTTTCATAAGACCTGCTTGTTATGTGTTTATTTTTAAAACTTTAGCAGCCTCTTACATATATTGTAATGCTCTCCCCACTTTTCTATATAATCTGAAATCTTGCCACCTGAGCCTTGTAAATTTCCACTCTCTTATCTAACCCCCAGAGGCATTTTAGCAACTATTATAGCTGATTCCAGACATTCCTGCTGTAATTTGTCAAATTACAGGAAATCTAATTGGTCTTAATGATAGGTTTGTCATCAGAAGTTGACTTGACCAACAAAAGTTGCACACCCATACATATTTTTTTTGAAGATTTCCTTTACACAGGAACACACCCACATTCCTAGCTCTGTCCACTTTACCTTCATTTTTGCAAGGTGCTGAACTAGTTGTAAGGTGCTGTACATGCAGATGAGCACCCTTTACAAATATATCAATATGCATCAAGTGGGATGTAGTATGGTGGGTCGGTCCACTGACTTGGGGACTAGACAGTCACACCCAACTCTGTTTTAGCCTTCTGCTCAAGTTCCTTTATTTTTCTGCCACATAAACACAAGAAATATAGAAAAGTAACAAAAGTGATAGTCCTGATCTGAAGGAGTACTGCAGGGTCCTCTACCCCCTAGTAGCTCAAAGGTCACAGCCTTCCCTTAACCTAAAGGGGAACCACAGTGTCAGCCAGCCAGCCAGCCAGCCCCCCCCCAAGGAAAATGTTTCTTTCTCCTAGCCTTTCTTTTCTTTTAGGCAGCTAGGTCTTCACTTATATCTTTTGGCTGGGAATCGGAGCCAATCGTTAGCTGCTGCTTAGCTGGATCAACTGATTATCAACAGCTGCCTATTGGACTGCTCCTTAGGCCAGGACTTGCAGCTCCCTAGCTCCCCAGGCATTGAAAAGGACAGAACACGCTGCTACATGGGGGGAGGGTTATTTTTTCATGCCTGGCTGTTTAGTGTTGTCATATGTTACAGGACTGTGTTTATTTTTATATGTATTGAATCATTTACCCAGTGTGTTCAGACAGGCACCTCTTGTTATTTAAAAACACTAAATAAGTAAATAAATGAAATTCCTTATTCAACCTCTTCAGGGCAGATTTGGGTGCACATCTTTTAATATCTAGCCTCCTGAGTTTATAGCAAAAGTAGAAATTAGCTAGTTTGAATATCAAATAGGCAGTATCAGCTATCGGACCAATTTGAATGTTTTAGGAGTGACAGTCATTAGGATAAAAACTAGGGATGTGTAACAACACTATCTTGAAGATAGTACAGTAAATATTTCACCATATTTGGTACAGTAAATGGTTTATGCCATCTACTGGTCCAGTTAGGATGTGCATTTTCAGCCTAAAGAAAAACTGAGAATGAATTTTATTGTAGTGCATTCTGTAGTGCAAAATAGTAATTCAACCTGCTCACCACAACCCTCTAATAAGGTTTAACACCATTAAACATATCTACAATAGGTGCTTCAGTATGTGATATTTAAAATGTGTTAATTAAAATGTTAGCTAACTTTTTTTTGTTTAAAACACCTTTCCCCCTAGTCTAGAATAGGCTTGCCATCTGTCCATGTTTTCTGAGGATCAGTCTGTGACGGTACCCCCCATAAGGCTTTATGGAAATATGCTTATGAATAAATATGACATAACTGGAATATGTTCTATACTACATATGTCATGTAACATATCTATGTAAAGGTTATGATCTACTGAATCTATTAATCCTATTTGTATGCATGTATCATTTTTGTATTTGAAGTTATGAATATTGGCCGTGTACTGGCTTGATTTCTAAGTAACCTTAATAGAACATTTGGTCAGTTCCTGGAGAAAGGAATTTGCAAGGTTAAGTGCCTAATCAAGAATCACTTAAGGAACAATGACAGGTTTCAGAGTAGCAGCCGTGTTAGTCTGTATTTGCAAAAAGAAAAGGAGGACTTGTGGCACCTTAGAGACTAACCAATTTATTTGAGCATGAGCTTTCGTGAGCTACACGATGAAGTGAGCTGTAGCTCACGAAAGCTCATGCTCAAATAAATTGGTTAGTCTCTAAGGTGCCACAAGTCCTCCTTTTCTTTTTAAGGAACAATGCATCTTGGAATGCTCCAATCCACATAAGAAGTCTTCCTGAGACATTCAAGATACCATGTGGGCAATGGCTTCTGCCTGTAAAAACCGTGAGTCATGCATGGACATGTGACTTGCCCAGATGACTCCTGAACTCCATCTTGGAGCTGGACTTTGCATAGGAAAGAAGAGGGGGGTCTCCACCCACAAGAGAAAATCTATTTAAGCTCGTGGGAGACCCCTCCATTTTGTCTTGAGCTGGCTAAGGAGATAGCCTCTTCACCCTCAAGGATACCTGAAAGAAACTGGAACAAAAGACAGTAACTACAGGGGATGAGAGTGATTGCTGGACCCGGACTAGAAGGAGATTAGTCTGTAAAAGGAAACTTACTGGAAATGGTGAGGTGTTGCCTGTATTCAGTTTTATTAGACATAGACTCACGGGTTTTATTTTATTTTGCTTGGTAATTCACTTTGTTCTGTCTGTTATTACTTGGAACCACTTAAATCCTACTTTCTGTATTTAATAAAAATCACTTTTTACTTATTAATTAACCCAGAGTGTGTATTAATACTTGGGGGGGGGGAACAGTTGTGCATCTCTCTATCAGTGTTATAGAGGGTGAATAATTTATGAGTTTACCCTATATAAGCTTTATACAGGGTAAAGACCCCATTGGGAGTTGGGCATCTGAGTGTTAAAGACAGGCACACTTCTGTAAGCTGCTTTCAGTTACGCCTACAGCTGTTAGGGGACATGGTTCAGACCTGGGTCTGGGTTTGCAACTGGCTAGCGGGTCTGGCTCAAACCAGGCAGGGCACTGAAGTCCTAAGCTGACAGGGCAGGAAAGCAGGGGCAGAAGTAGTCATGCTACATCAGGTGGCAGCTCTGAGGGGGTGTCTGTGATCCAGCCCGTCACACAATCCTTTTCTGAGATAGCTCTCCCAGGAAATCTGTAAGGGTGCACTACCAGCTGGCTAGTTTTATGGGTTTAGCATCATCCCAGGTATCCTGGATTTTTGTACCTGAGAGGTGGCAACCTTAGTCTAGACAGGGGCTAGAAGCATTTCTCCTGGTGAGTTTGATCCCATTTACACAGATTTCTTAACTGAACTTAACAGCCATAGCTGAACATGGTTTCATCTGTGGCCAAACTGGGTTCTAATAAGGTTTGGCTGGCCACTGTGGGTGCAGTCAAACTATGTTACAATGTCTTAGAAATACAAAAGATCCCATATCACCTCAAGTTAAAACAGGGTAAAGTACATTCCCCTTCCCCCATAGTGGTTTGATGTTTACATAAATGTTAAAGGTGTAATAAAAGAGATGCTGGTAGAGGATGAACTGCAGCTTGATTAACTCCAGTTTTATGTAACTCCCATTTATCTGAAATGCTTTGGTATCCCGCAACCTAATAGTAGGCTATTGTATTTTTCCCTGTTTTTATGAAACCCTGACTCATCAAAAGTCTTGGATGTCCACTCAGACTTTTGTGAAATTGAGATTTATTTGCATTTTGAAATTATACCAGGCATTAATTTGGCATTAAAGATTCAGTATTCAGGTATTTGCTCTGAATATCCGTACTACTGCTTCAGTATACAATACAGTTTTAGTATTTGTTCTTAATATTATTGTTACCAGACTCCCATAAGGTCTTTCAGCCTTTTGCATTTTCATAGTTTTTTATTTCCACATGTGGCAAACACATAACCAGTGGATTCACAAACTGTAATTTCACTGCCTGAAAAATTGTTACATATGTGGGAACAGCAACCTTGAAGTAGCATTACTGGAGCAGATGCCCACTACCTAGTACAGCATGGGGATGAGGATTCTGTACATCAACACCACCTGCAGCTGGTTAAATGCTCAGTCTGGTTACTTTGGCTGTGGGGGTTCTGCAAGGACCTAACCCTAGATGAAGCGGCAGTGTGGTCGAGTAGAGAGAAAACAGGACTCAGGAGATGGGGGTTCTATTCCTAGCTCTGGCACTAGGTTTCTGGGTGACATTAAGCAAGTCACTTCATCAGTCTGTGCCTCAGTTTCCCAATCTGTAAAAAATAGTGATAATGGTACTGACCTCCTTTGTAAAGCACTTAGATCTACCGATGAAAAGTGCTATATAAGAGTTATTAGGTGGATATTTTGTGCATATCTACATTTGAGGCCCAGTCAGATGCCATGTGGAGTGCCTCCTGCAAGGTGTGAATAGCCTCAAATTCCTTAGGTTTTGGCTGTTAATTTGGATTGTGTTTGGCCTACTGAGGCTTCCTGGTGACATCTATGGTACCAGAAGTTTACCATCCCTCGCAGAGGGTGGCACATATAATTTGTTTATTTTTTGAGAGTTATCG
Source organism: Lepidochelys olivacea (assembly GCF_965140295.1). Lineage (NCBI taxonomy): Eukaryota > Metazoa > Chordata > Testudines > Cheloniidae > Lepidochelys > Lepidochelys olivacea. Next base: position 191,924,651 of record NC_140413.1, read on the forward strand.
AACTCTCCATTTACTATGACATCAGGTCAAAAATTAGTAGAGTGAATACATGGGGTACTGGGTTGTATTTTGAAGGCAAAATCCTAGACCTATTGAAAATCAATGGTAAAACTCCCCTTAACTCCAGTGAGGTAAGATTTAATGCTGAGTCCCAAAAGGGATTCAATATACTGATGGCAAAAATCACCATTAAAATACTCAGCTTTTCAATTTTCTTTCTCCTGCAATAGCAGGAGATACACAAGATGTCCTTATTTGCTGTTCCATGATTGATTTCTATAATTATGTGTAAATAAATTACAGTAAGTGCACAGAATGCAACTGCATGAACAAATAGCTAATTATGGTCAGATTATAGTAATTATGATCATAGCAATTGCTCATGCAAATTAAGTGCATAATTGCACATCTAACTTGTTTTAAAATATCAGGCTACAATTCTCCATCTCAATAGCATTTCTTTCTGCGCCTATTATTTCCCAGTGAGTTTTCTTTACGTTTTATTTTATTTTGTTTCCTTTGGGAGACTGACAGATAATACCACTGAAAGAATTTCCAGCTGTTACTCCTAGATCTGAAAAAGAGAATGTTATCAAGCTCCTTTAAAGATAGTTTGTTTGTTTCTTATTAATGACCATTAGCGTTACGACTTCAGCTAGGTAGGAATATGCATACAGAATGGATTATCCCTGGCACAAGTACTCACCAAGGGGAAGGGAAGATGGGTTTGACAGTCTTTATTTACTACCTCCCCGCTTCCAAAATAAAATTGCTTGTTAGACGTTACAGTGGCTGTTTCTCGATAAGTTACAGAACTCAGTATGGCTTGGCTAACAGGCAGCAGGCAATGTGCCCCACTGAATACAGTGCTGTGCTGGGCACAGCATGGGGACCAAGCAAACCCTACCCTGGAGTTGCTGTAGGGCAAGTCTGGGCTCAGGAACATTCTGGTTCTGCCTACATCTCTTCCCACCTCAATCCACTCACTGAGCCAAGGGATCCTTGGGGAGGAGCATATAGAACCAGCAGAGCTAACTCTGAACCTGCCACCCAGGCTCACTGAACCAGCAGCATTTTGCAAGTACCGATGCTTCCTTATGCTTGTTTTGCAGCCCCCTTGCACCAGCATAACCTGTTCCATGGAGCCACTGGGTACCAATGAATTTGTCTAAAAAAACCTACCTCCTCATAATCTATTTTGAATTAAAGAAGTTCTGGTTTAACTTGGATTTAAACTTGGAGAGTGGTCAGTTTGGATGAGCTATTACCAGCAGGAGAGTGAGTTTGTGTGTGTGTATGGGGGTGGGGGGATGTGAGAAAACCTGGATTTGTGCAGGAAATGGCCCACCTTGATTGTCATGCACATTGTGTAAAGAGTTGTCACTTTGGATGGGCTATCACCAGCAGGATAGTGAGTTTGTGTGTGTGGTTTTTGGGAGGGGGGTGAGGGGGTGAGAGAACCTGGATTTGTGCAGGAAATGGCCTGGGATTGTGTAAAGAGTTGTCACTTTGGATGGGCTATCACCAGCAGGAGAGTGAATTTGTGTGGGGGGGCGGAGGGTGAGAAAACCTGGATTTGTGCTGGAAATGGCCCAACCTGATGATCACTTTAGATAAGCTATTACCAGCAGGACAGTGGGGTGGGAGGAGGTATTGTTTCATATTCTCTGTGTATATATAAAGTCTGCTGCAGTTTCCACGGTATGCATCCGATGAAGTGAGCTGTAGCTCACGAAAGCTCATGCTCAAATAAATTGGTTAGTCTCTAAGGTGCCACAAGTACTCCTTTTCTTTTTGCGAATACAGACTAACACGGCTGTTACTCTGAAACCTGACACAAATATATATTTACACATACACACTATACCTGAGCTCAGTGCTGCTGACATCAATGGTAGCTGGGTTGAATCAATACGGAGAAATAAGAAATATTTGAGTTTTAGAAGGGAAAAAAGCTTAGTGTGAAATTCCTACAGACCCACAATGAAATGTAATGGCAACTAGATGATTGATTAAACAATGAGTCTGAGTGAATGATGGGGGTCACCTCTTGTGGCTGCACAGGTGTTAGTATTTGCACAAAATTAGACTGAGCTGATGCACTTTGAAAATCAGCCTACAAACGGTCCTTCTATTAAACTGAGGAGTTTGACATAGAAGAGTCAGCATTTTCCAGTAGTTGCCACAGTGTCATCTATACAAAAATTATTCTATAGTCTTGAAAATTTCAGATCATGAATCCAGCACTAAATTGACAGACATCTTAGATAGTCAAACAGATTCATGTGCCTAAAATTTGCTTTCCAACAAGATTTTTGCCCTTAACTTGTGAGTTTGCTTCAGGTTGGAGTTCTTTTAACTCAAATCAGAATCTGATCAATATGAAATAGAAATTTTAGTCTTAATTGCCAGAGATCTCTCAAACAACAGTAACCTGATGAGGAAACCTCTTATGGTCACTCTCCAGTAGGACTAATATGAAACTCAATGTCAGAGTACACATTCAGAACTCTGTTTTGTTTTGCAGACAGAGTGGTTAGTCTCATCCCAAAGGATAGTCCTTACAGGTTGGCTTGGAAACCATACAAGACTCTAGCTTTCTGAAATTGCCTTCATGCTATCGAAAAACTTGCTCTCCACCCCTGGACTATGCACAGCTCTCCAGGATTGCCCTCGTTCCTCTTGTAAAGGACACAATATACAGGGCTGGCAGTAGACGTTGGAGTGTGGGTCTCTCTCCAGAATCTGCCGATAAGTCATCTAGAGCAGCTGAAAGGGAGTCACAAATAACTCAAGGTGCTCCCTATCTTCCATTGGTCCCAGCCACTATAAAAGCTTAGGACTGAGTTTAGGGCCCATATTCCAATTCTTCACATGATGATATTGCGAATAGTGGGCATTCAGTGCGCCATCAGATTATTTGATCCTCCCCACAGGAATCAGCCAAAGGCAGGGAGACCTCCCCTTTTTCTTACTAGTGCAGAGATGGAATTAAAAAGCCCTCTGCACCCATGAAACCCTGCTGTTTTTTGGAGTCAGTTATTGCATCTAAGAATTAGATTCATTACCATGCACCCTCCCCCTCTCTAACAAAGTCATTCCCAACATCACACCCACACAGTTATATCTGGTCTTCAGTTATCAGATGTAGCTTATTCCTAAGGGATTTCAGCATTGATCAAACAAAGGGCTGTAGTCCCTCATGTTAGAGGAGGTCTCCCACCTTTCCCCATGAGGGTACTTGTTTATTATTGGTTTCAGAGTAGCAGCCGCGTTAGTCTGTATCCGCAAAAAGAACAGGAGTACTTGTGGCACCTTAGAGACTAACACATTTATTTGAGCATAAACTTTCGTGAGCTACATCCGATGAAGTGAGCTGTAGCTCACGAAAGCTTATGCTCAGATAAATGTGTCAGTCTCTAAGGAGTACTTGTGGCACCTTTTCTTTTTATTTATTATGGTCAATGAAGTACTAATGATGCCAGCAGGACAGGCTAGATCCCTTCTCTAGACACAGGGAAGCATAGCTTGACACTTAATGGTAGACAAGGTAGGGTTGCTGAAGCACAGAGTTCATGTTTTCTGCTATCTTGGGGACTTCATTTAGGATTATCTGCTACAAGGGCTACGTCACTGATTTTTGCATAACTTGCAGATAAAGCATCCACAGAAGTTCTGTTACTTAGGGCCCTGTAAAAGAGTCTCCCGCAACCTAGCATCATACCCTGCCTCTGCTTCAGGGTCCCTAGTCATGTAAGCCATCAGCCCAGCTCACCAGCCAGCTGTATTCCCCCACTGTCAGCATTTCCTTCCCTTTTCCTAGGTAGGGATTTATTATTATTCAAACAATTCAACATCAGTCACAATAGGTAAACCAGGTCCTGCTCCCTAACCCTCCTGAGCCTCAGAGGCCTTTTGCTATTAACTGCACAGGCCTTTCGCCTACCTGCGATGGCAAATCCCCTTCCAGGGCCTTTCCCTGATCCAAGATCTCTACAGGACTCTCCCCACACCTCTCCCTCTGAGCAGAGGCTGCCCTTTATAGCATAGCATGTCTGGCTCTGCTTCACACTCTTCTACCTTGTCATCTTTCTGGGATTTATTGCCTTCACCTGGGAAGGCAGGCTGAGGCTGGCACAGTATCCAGCTAAGCACCAGTCTCCTTGTAGAGCCAGCTCACCCAGTGACAGACCCACAGTTATAAAGTTTGTTGGGAGAAGAGCACGATGCATTAGTTCAGAGCAGCGCATTACTGTCTCCTTTTCCAGGGCTAGATGAAAGCAGTCTGGAGTCTTACATATGTAGTCTTCCCCAGTATGGGACCCTGCCATATGCCTATGACCCCATTATGGCCCATCCAGTTTGGGGTGGGGTTAATGGTGGCAGGGGCCACCCATACAAAAGCTGTCTGCTTGGCTAGTGGGAGGTCTACCACTGCTTCTCTTTGGACAGGCTGGAGCCCGCCTCATCCCTGGTCCACCACTCCCTGTTTATAAACAGGCTGAGGTCTGTCAAGGAAGAGGGAAGCCCTGCTTCCACCCATATGAGCAGAGGGCTTAGTGCAGGGACGAGGGGGTCCTTCAACCACCTTCACAGCAGAGGCCCTGTCTGCCACTCCAGCAGAAGACGAGTGTGGGAACCTCTGCTGACTCCACTGACCATCAAGAGGGCTCTGTGCCTTAGACATTCCTGCCCCTCCAGCAGAGGGCTTTGTGTGTAGGGCATATCTTGTGAAATCAGCTACCAGGCTGCACGTGCATGAGACATAGCTAATTAAACATGATACTTGCTAGAAAGGAGGCTTGATCTCTGTGTCTCTGACACACTAAATCATTACAAAATAGCTAGCTAAGAGCATGATCTGTTTTTGCATGACAATCAATTGCAAAACTCCCGTTGACTTCAGTGGGGACAAGATTAGGTTCTAAATTTAGTTGCAGCAGCAACAGATTTCTTGCCCTGTGTTTCATCTCCTGTTTAAATTCGCTCTCTTTCTCATTCTTTCTCTCTGTCCCCCCTGCTCCCCGTTTAGCATTCGCCATGGACTGTAGAGGATGGTGATATGCACAGAAACCCTAAACAACGACAGAATACTGCCCTGCCTGAAAAGTTGCAGCAGGTTCTGCCAACAGACAATGTTATGCAGACTGGGGAGTGAAAATTTACAAACAATATGAACTGTAATGGGGAATCACTTCTGCTGCAACAATTGCCCACCCCATTATTAAACATGACACTCCGAGAAGAAATTCAGTAATAGGAAAGAGCTATAAATCTTACATTCTGATGTTGAAAATATCGTTGCCATAGATCATTTTAATTTAAGAGATGAGCAGACCATTTGGGGTTATGTACCTCAACTTGCATTATCCATCCTGAAGTACGGCTGTTAATTCATAGGGCCATATCCTGAAATGTTTACAGCTTTTGATCAGTCCTTACTCAGGCAAAATTGTAATTGTTTCAATCATGATAATTCCAGGAGAAAACATAAATAATAGCAAGCATGACTATGAGAGTAAAGGGCTGAGTAGAAATGAGTATGGGCCACAGGACTTAGTCCAGTGTCTTTACAGTCTTTTACTGTGCGTTGTACACCGTTATGTGATAGCACTTGCTTGTAGCTCTTAATGTTTCACACCAATATAGAACTGTAAATATGCTACTAAATAGTAATATGAAATTGTCATCCATTATAAAAAAAGACTATCACAAAGCCCATTCTGCTAATGCATAACATGGGAATGTTTGCAGCTTTCTAGTTAAACTAACTGCCTTTAAAAGCAGTCCTGGCTCTAAGCTTATATACTTGTTTTACATGGCACTCTAGTAACTTCTATGAAAAGATCTGGGTAAAGGGTCAAAACAACAATCCAGCTATTTAGCACAGTTCTTTCATAAACAAACCACCAATGTGTTTGACAAGCATGAGGTAATAATCCCTCAGATGTATTTTCAATAACTGCTCTTTAAACAGATATAAATGTGTTTCATTAACTGGTATAACTGTTTAAAATCAAAAGAGAAAAATAAAGTTGTGAATGGTTTGTCACTAATAACCTCTGGAGCGGATACTCATGTTTTTGCTCTGATCTTGTGAAATGGATGAGATTCAACATATCGTGTGCTTACTGGTGTTATCTATATTTCAATAGTACCTCAAGAGTGAGACCCCCTTGTGCAAGATGTGGTGCAGACACATACTACTGTGCTACTGATCTGTAGTAAAAGACATTCCCTGCTCCACTCCAAAGCGCTTATGATCTCAATAGCCAAGAAAAAGGGTAGGAGAGAACTCTTAATCCTGTTTTTTGTAGCTAAAAAACAGGGGCCCTGACAGATTAAGTGACTTGCCCAAGGCCATATGTCTGTGGCAGAGGAGGGATTTGAACCTCAATCCAGTGACAGACACAAGACCATCTCTCTTCATCTCTTATTGTGATTTATCAGTCACAATTAATGTCATGGTATCAACTGTACACCCAAGTGAGGGCAAAATGCTGTAGATGATCTGTGTGTGCCAGCCTTACATTTCTGCAGGGCTCAGTTTTGACTGCAATTGCGTAGGAAAGAATTTGATGATTATTTTCAAATAAAAGGAGACTAGATAGAAGATGTTGGGTGTAAGCTAATTATTTAAATGACTCAATACTGTAACAGAGCATGCTCTTGGGTCAGCCCACATAGATCCATTATTTCTTTGTTCCGTAATTTGATTTCTTCTAAAGGCATACAAGCTCTGCCAGAGTGTCTACACAATGTGTATTTTACCACAACCCCTATCTAATAACAAAGATCCTAATGAACATACTGTAGCCAGAATATTTCACTCCTTACCAAAAATAACCCTATTACACAGAATACAACAGTCCACACAATTGTTTACTAAATATAAAGGCTGCAAATATCTCAATATAATCTCCCAGCTATGGAGTTCCAATGTCAAGGTGGTCAGAGAAGAGGATAGTGGTCAGGAACCTACCTGACTGCTCTTGTGAACTATGAGGTTCAAAAACAGCACATATTGGCTCAATTATTCAGCATATCATCTATTCCACCATGAAGCTGAAAAGCGGTTTAGTTCAGCTGCTTAGGCAGAGCCCATGCAAGGCACAATGTATGATGCACCTTGGTAACTGGACCTGTGCTAGGGGTTTATGAGAAGAATAATACTTTCCAGGCTATTAAAGCCAAGGTGATTCAAAGTTTCAACCAGCCAATCCATGTTATTAGCACCAAGAGAATTTAAAACACCAGGCAATTTGGGCTTTTATAAAACAGTAATAATTATATGCAAAGTGTTGTATCATCACTTTGTCTATACTCTGAGACTCTGGTGCAACAGAGATGATTTAAAATACCAGTCAGGCTAGATTGTTATTACTGTAAAGGTGATTTACAATACCTGTCAGAACAGGCTGATAACAGACTAATAAATTAACACAGAATGTAGCCATTTAGACAATGTCATTAAAAAAGTCATTTTTCAAACTTTAAGAATACACTATAGCAAGTGTTTTGCACAGCACTGGAAAGTGATACTTATGTTACTCCAAAAAGAAAAGGAGTACTTGTGGACCCTTAGAGACTAACCAATTTATTTGAGCATAAGCTTTCGTGAGCTACAGCTCAATTCATCGGCTGTAGCTCACGAAAGCTTATGCTCAAATAAATTGGTTAGTCTCTAAGGTGCCACAAGTCCTCCTTTTCTTTTTGCGAATACAGACTAACCTGGCTGTTACTCTGAAACCTGTCATTATGTTACTCCGTATGTCTACAAATGATCTAGGACACTAATGTTTTCTGGGACATAGTCTAGAGCTGAAGCCAGAAAATGTAGTCTGTTTCACTAGTGGCAAAACCCATGTAATATATTCAGCATTTCTTGTCCTCATGATTTCAATACTTTAGATAGTTTACATACATGTTGCTTATTTGGAATTTACACATAGGAGTTAATCAGGAGTTAATCATCAGCCAAGCTAGCTGTCTGCCTACCTTGTCTTATCAAAGGGGATAACAGAACAGCACTGGGACTGCCCAAACAACAGGCCATCTCTAAACCACTTCGCTACCAGTTGCACATGTAATCCATATACTAAGCATCAGCCCATCTCATAAGATATAACATTAGATACCATGACCATCAGTATTGTGGGAGGCACTATGGTCTAGTCGCTAGAGTGCAGGACTAGCCCTCAGGCAATGTAGATTCTCTTCCTGGATCTGCTACTAACCTGCTGGGGGACTTTGGCTAAGTCACTTCTGTCTCTGTGCTTCGGTTTCCCACCTGTTAAATGGATACTGTGGCTTGAGATCTATTGATGAAGCACCATATAAGAGCTAGGTATTGGTGGTGATGATTTTAAAACCTAAGTTAAGTTTGTGCATTTATGATGATGAATTACTAGGAAGGGGCATAAATAAGAAAGTAGAAAACAAGACAAAAAAATCATCAATTGGTTACATTTGCTGGAAGAGCCGCAAAATTGTGATCCTTTAAAAATGTTTAATCAGAATGCTTTTTCCTAACAGATACAAACAATGTGGAAATGAAGATACGCAAGTATAGAAAGAATTCATCCTACAACTGTTCACATCATCCTCTAGCCCCTCCACTCTGCCAGTACCCCCGGTCTTGTACGCTGATGTGTCAACTTCTCATACAGTCACCTCCAGGTTTCCTTCCACATGGCCCCCTATGCATGGTACAACTTCTCTGAACTCATTTGCAAGCTCACTCTGTGTATATTTAAAATACCTCTTTAAGATCCATTTCTGCCATGCTGCCTAGAGTGAACTGAGTTGATGTGTGTATTAATTGCCTGTGGATGTTCTCTTATCCCAACCTCTGACTACTTGTGTTTCTGTCTTTAGACTGTGAGCTACTCTGAGTAGGGACTGTCCTTACTGAGTATTTAGAAAGCACCCAGCACAGAATGAGCACTACATATATACATACATACATCAAATATCAACATCAACACTGACATTAATGATCTGATTTTGATTGAATTGTAGATTCTCACAAAGGGGTTTTTGAAAGGTGAGGTCCTGAACAAACACTCTCAAAATGGTCTATGCAAAATAAAACCAGTACAATAATAATTACTATCTGCAGATACCTGAACATGAACTTCTGCCATAGGACACCTCTATGACAGGGAGCATAAGCCTTTTGGGGATCAACAGATGAAGTTTTTGGACAAGAACTGCCTCTCCCCCAGTTTTGTCTCTACTGGGACCATCTCCCAATGTCCTTGCAGAAGAGGTGGTGCGATAGGTCAGCAAGCCACAGATTATGTTCTAAAAAGATCAGTTACTGCTTCCAGGCAATTTGAAGGCTCACTCACAGGGAATTTTGTTCCTCACCATGTTTCTAACTGAAGGCTTGTCCACACTTACCGGGTGATCGACGCGCAGCAATCAGTGCATCGGCGATTGAAGACCCACTAAATCGACTGCAAATTGCTCTCCTGTCGACTTCTGTACTCCACCGGATTGAAAAGAGCAGGGGGAGCTGACGGGAGAGCGTCTCCTGTAGGCATCGCATAGCGTGGACCCCGTGGCAAGTAGATCTAAGCTATGCTGACTTGAATTGCGCTATTCACGTAATTCAAATTGCGTAGCTTAGATTGGCTTTCCCCTGTTGTGCAGACAAGGCCTGAGTTCTCTGCGGGTCTGTGAGAGCAGAACTGCAGAATGAGTGGGTGTGAATTCCACCCTCTCTTTCTTTTCTGAAGCTGTTGCAAAGCAGGTGAGCCAGCTGACCTAGATATATTTTCAAAGAGTCTCTGATTTGTGTGCACACAGCACACACTTGTACATGGAAACAAGCGCTTCTGTACACAAATCAGGTCGATAGGCACGTTGTTACCACTTCATATGCCAGAATCTTTGTGTATGCAAACTGAAGTCTCCAGTCAGTTATTTTTCTCATAAACAAATCAGTGGAAATCTGGAAGATGTCTTATCTCCTCTCAAAAGGGATAAAAGAGGGAGAAAGAAGGACCTTTTCAGAAACACACAGGAGGGAGCTTTTGTATTTTAATATCGCATTGTCTCTTTACAGTGTTTATTTCCCTTGTTTTCTTCCACTATTTATTAATGTCATACCTTGGGGAAATAGGACCTGTGACTTGGGACTATGAGATTTTTCTATTATTGCAATCATGGGAAACAAGTCATATAAACCCTGGAAAATGGTTTTCTGTCTTTTACCATGAATGACAGAACCTGGGTCTGTTTAGCAGCATTGATCCCAGCCTCTTCCTCTGTGCCCTTTCCCACTTCTGCTCTGCCATTTTAAAGGGAGATTCTAAACAAGAAGTTGTATTCAAGTCTTAGCTGGGATGGGTGTTAATACCTTTGCTGCTGAGCATCCTGAAAAGCATGTATGTTTTGGGTACATTTGTTGTGTGCATCAAGTATTAATAAAAATAATAATTTTAAAAATGGCTAATTAATCAAGAAAGTCAAGTCAAACTCATATAATCCTTGCTAGAGATCAGAGATGGGCCAGAACCAAAATCCCAGACCCAAGCATCTTCACACTTCAGCTGCTTCCAGCTGCTGAACATGGCTGTGAATATCACAATTAACTTCTTTCTAGGATTGTTGTAACCAACCCCAGAGTCAAACATCCCCAAATCTTGGGGCATTTGAAATCTGGGTCTGGATCTGAATATTTAGAGCAGGTCAGGGGCCCATCTCCACCAGATATTGTCCTCGCCTCTTTGAGAAAAAGGCATATATGAAAACTGCAGTTAGAGGAGAGAGAATGTGCTTTGTGTAATCACATTCTTGACCATGGCTGAAACAAATCTTAGCTAACTGACCAGTGCAAAGCATAGAAGGAAAAAGAATAAATGCTAAAAGGGATACCAGTCCAAAACCAGGTTTAAAGCTGCAACAGTAGCAGTAGTTGTAATAAGGACAGAGATTGTGATGAGGTTTTAAGTAGCTACAACAGCCAGGATTGATGAGACCTGGAACAAGCTGTAGGACCACGTCCTCAGTAGGCCTAATGTAACCCACTAATGAATGTGTGTTATAAGTTGTCAAGGCTGATTCCCCACTCTGGCACTTTGAGCAGAAGGTGGGGGTGCCAGGATTCTAAAAATTAATACTGGCCACTCCAGGCTTGTATTAAACTCCCAAGGTTACAGCTTTTTTTCTGACCTTGGGTTGGTAGATGCTGCCACCACCCAAGTGCAAAAAAACCCCTTTGAGAACCCAGGCGGGTGAAATTGGTAATTCCTTCCTGTGGGGCACCCTCAAGCCCTTTCACCCCCCCTCCGGGGAAGAGCTGAGAAAGTTGCCACCAACTAATCAAATAACATATGTACAAACCTCTTAGGGACACAAAAATCCAATCCTGTTCTTTAAAAAAAAAAGGGTAAACTTTATTAAAACAAAAAGAAAGAAATACATCTGGAACTTAGGCTTTTTGCTAGGTTTAAAAAAAAAACAATTACAAGGATTAAACATCAAGATAGTTTCTTGAGGTCCAGCTTAAAGGTTACAAGCAAAACAAAAGCACCTAGGGTTAGCACAGAGGAGTCCACAAGCCATAAAAAAATAAGAGATAAACCTAATCACGTCTTCCTAGACATTTCCTGATCTACTTACCTATCTGGGGTTTCTAATGAGTGGTTTCTAGGTATGATCTGATGATTTTCATACCTGGCCCAAAGCTTTTTACAGCATCGCTGCTCTATCCCCCCTCTCCGGAGAACCACAACAGAAAGACAAAGGGAAGGTTTTTTCCCAATTTTAAAAAGTTCTAGCTTTCCCATTGGTTCTTTTGGCCAGGTGCTCACTCCCTTCCTTTACCTATGGCCTTTTTAACCTTTTACAGGTAAAGCAAGTAGAGAACAGCTACTAACAGGGATTTGATAGCTAACTGGCTGGCTGGGTGTCCATAAAAGGGAGATAATCTCTCTCCCCCCTTCATTTATCACACGCCCCCCAAATCACAGACGGTGCTGGCCAGCCTGGTTTAGGTCAGGTGCACACCGGCTGGGATTTCTTCGTGGAGGTTTAGGAAACAGAGTTAATAAGATACATGCACCTTTAATTTTACTACTAATTACATGGAGAACTAAACAGTATTTTTTACATTTCAAGGACTACAATGACTTAGAATACAGGGACATTTTTACCCAGCTGATTCTGGGAAACCTTCCCGGGAGAGTGCATCAGCCACTTTGTTAGAGGCTCCTGAAATGTGTTGTATTTCAAAATTAAAGTCTAGAAAAGCTAAACTCCAACAAAGAAGTTTTTTGTTAGTTTCTTTGACTGTGTGAAGCCATTTCAGTGTAGCATGGTCAGTCTGCAGGTGGAAATGCAGTCCCCAAATGTATGGGCGTAGCTTCTCCAGAGCATACACAATGGCGTAACATTCTTTTTCTGAGACTGACCAGTGGCTTTCCCTCTCAGAAAGTTTTTTGCTGAGAAACACAACAGGATGGAATTGTTGATCTGGTCCTTCCTGCATTAAAACTGCTCCTACACCACACTCAGATGCATCTGTGGTTACGACGAACCGTTGGTCAAAGTATGGGGCCCTTAGTACAGGGTCAGATGTAAGCTGGTTACAGGCTTTCTGACACTTCTCAGTCCACTGAACTGCATTTGGCTGTTTTTTCCTCGTTAGGTCTGTCAGTGGGGTGGCAATTTGGCTGTAGTGTGGTACAAATCTTTGGTAATACTCGGCCAACCCCAAGAAGGATTAGACCTGCTTTTTTGACTTAGGGACAGACCAATTTTGGATAGCATTTACTTTAGCCTGTAGGAGGTTGATAGTTCCTTGACTAGGACTATTTGACATTTTTTTGGCCTTAATGGTTAATTCTGCCTCCCTTATGTGCTAGAAGACAGCTTGGAGATGTTTCAGGTGTTCTGCCTATGAATCTGAGAATATAGTCACATCATCAAGGTAGGCGACTGCAAATTCCCCAAATCCAGCCAGAAGGTTATCTACCAGTGTCTGGAAGGTGGTGGGTACATTTCGCAGTCTGAAAAGGAGCACAATAAATTCATACAGTCCTACATGGGGGATGAAGGCTGACCTTTGCTTGGGAATCTAGCGGCACTTGCCAGTACCCCTTAGTTAAGTCTAAGGTGGAGATGAACTGGGCACATCCCAGTTTCTCCAATAGCTCATCTGTGCGTGGCATTGGATAGTTCTTTGGGCGAGTTATAGCATTCAGCTTACGGTGGTCCATGCAAAAGTGGATTTCCCCATCTGGTTTGGGAACCAGAACCACTGGAGAGGCCCATGCACTCTCAGAGGGGCAGATTATGCCCATCTGTAACATGTCCTTGATCTCCCTTTCTATTGTGGTTTTGGCTTGAGAAGCCATCGGTAGGGTTGGGCTCTAATTGGGCGAGCATCACCTCTGTCAATGGAGTGGTATGCCCATTCTGTCCATCCTGGAGTGGCTGAAAACATTGGTATGAAGCTGGTGCACAGCTCTTGGATTTGTTGTTGTTGCTTAAGCCCAAGGGTTATGGAAAGGTTCACCTCTTCTATGCCACCGCTGCTTTTTCCTTCATAGTAGACTCCTTCAGGCCACTCAGTGTTGTCTCTCTCTTGGTCTGTAAACTGGAGAACCTTGATTTCTTGGGAATAAAACGGCTTTAGCGAATTAACATGATATACTTTAGGTTTTAGGGTAGGGTCTGGGAACACTTTGAGGTAATTAATAGCTCCCAGGCGCTCTCGGACCATAAATGGCTCCTCCCACAATGCTTCCATCTTATTGGCCTGGAGAGCTTTCAAGACCAAGACTTGGTCACCTACTCTGAAGGAATGCTCTCTGGCATGTTTATCATACCAGGCCTTTTGCTCTTGTTGAGCATCCTGTAAGTTTTCTCAAGCAAAGGATAGAGAGTCTTTGAGGGTGTTTTGCAGGTTGGTTACAAAGTCCAAAATGTTAGCTCCTAGAGAAGATGTAACCCCCTCCCATTGCTCCTTCACCAACTGTAATGGCCCCTTAACTTCATGGCCATAAACAAGTTCAAAGGGTGAAAACCCCTAACTGGGACGTGGTACAGCCCTGAGGCCAAAGAGCAACTGCTGCAACACTAGGTCCCAATCATTGGAGTGCTCATTCACAAATTTACGTGTCATGGCTCCCAAAGTCCCATTAAACTTTTCCACTCGGCCATTTGTTTGATGGTGGTAAGGGGTGGCAACCAATGGTTCACCCCATGAGCTTCCCAAAGACGTTTCACGGTTCCTGCCAGGAAGTTTGTTCCCGAATCCATAAGGATGTCAGAGGGCCACCTACCCTGGCAAAAATGTCTGCCAATGCCTGGCTCATGCTTTTAGCCCTGGTGTTGCTTAGAGCTACTGCTTCCGGCCATCGGGTGGCAAAATCCATGAAGGTCAGTATGTACTGCTTTCCTCTGGGTGTTTTCTTAGGGAAAGGACCCAGAATATCCACAGCAACATGCTGGAATGGAACCTCAATTATGGAGAGTGGCTGGAGAGGGGCCTTGACCTGGTCTTGGGGCTTTCCCACCCTCTGGCACACCTCACAAGACCGGACATAGGTAGAAACGTCCTTGCCCTTTCCCTCCCACTGGAATGACTTCCCCAAATGGTCTTTGCTCCTGTTCACTCCAGCATGGCCACTAGGGTGATTGTGGGCTAAGCTCAAGAGATTTTCCATATACTTAGTTGGAACTACCAACTGTCTCGGAGAATGCCAGTCCTCCTTGTGCCCACCAGAAAGGGTTTCCTTGTATAAGAGTCCTCCTTCTACAACAAACCTGGACTGATTAGAAGAGCTGAGAGGCGGTAGGTTGCTCCGTGCCATCGTCCAAGCTCCCTTGAGGCTTTTATCCACTTCCTGTTCTGCCTGGAACTGCTCCGTTGATGCTGGAGACATTAGTTCCTCCTCGCTCGGTTGTGGACTTGGGCTTGGTCCTACTGGAGGTGATGCAGGTGATGGGGATGTCTCCGTCAACAGTGAACCACTCTCCGCTGGTGCATAAGGAATGGGGAGTGGTACCTGGAGAAGGACTGTTAAGGCTGCCTGATTGATCCAGCTTAGCCTTTTCCAGCTCTCAGTGCTTCAGCTCCACTTCCAAGTGGTTCACCTCCACTTCTGCCTCCAAGTGCTTCTCCTCCACTTCCAAGCGCTCCATCTCTAGGAAGAAATTCCTTTCTTCTTCAGTTAGAACATGACCTGGGTTAAGCACATCCCTCCATCCTGGCACCAGGATCTCAGGTTGGGGAGGGCTGACCCTTCCCTTCTGGGAAATTCCTGGTTCCCCATCCCCTTTCTGCATTTCCGTCATGGAGCTGGATGTCTGGGCTTGATCTCAGTCTGTCTTCTCTGTGGCATACCGCTTTGGGAAGACTGGTTCCTCTAAGATTTTGGTGCCTGACTGCAACCTCATGCACAGGGCTGCCCTACTCTAGCCTAGCTATTTTGTTGCCACGAAGCTAGAAAAAAAATAAACCGCTTGTTGGACTTCCTGGCTTGGCAGGCTGAACCCTTTTTGTGCCTGTTCCACCCTCAGGTAGCTAAGAAAAGAAAAAAACCCTCCCTGGCTTTGCAGGCTGCCAAAAGGAAAAATGTGTCCTTTTAAAATTCTGAGGTCTGTGCTTCTGCCACCATGTCAAGGCTGATTCCTCACTCTGGCACTTCGAGTGCAGAAGGTGGGGGCCTGCAAGGATTCTAAAAATTAATACTGGCCACTTCAGGCTTGTATTAAACTCCCAAGGTTACAGCTTCTCTCTAACCTTGGATTGGTAGATGCTGCCATCACCCAAATGCAAAAAACCACTTTTGAGAACCCAGGAAGGTGAACTTGGGAATTCCTTCTTGTGGGGTACCCTCAAGCCATTCCCTCCCCCCTTCCCCCTCCCCGGGGAAGAGCTGAGAAAGAGAAAACAAAGGAAATCAGCTGTTGTCACCAGCTAATCAAATAACATATGCACAATCCTCATAGAGACACAAAATCCAATCCTGTTCTTTAAAAAAAGATAAATTTTATTAAAACAAAAAGAAACAAATACATCTGGAACTTAGGCTTTTTTCTAGGTTTAAAAAAACAATTACAAGGATTAAGCATCAAGATAGCTTCTTGAGGTCCAGCTTAAAGGTTACAAACAAAACAAAAGCACCTGGGGTTAGCACTGAGGAGCCCACAAGCCATAAAGAAATAAAAGAGAGAAACCTAATCACGTCTCCCTAGACATTTCCTGATACATATCTGGGATTTCTAATGAGTAGTTTCTAGGTATTATCTGATGATTTTCATACCTGGCCCAAGCTTTTACAGCATCGCTGCTCTATCCCCCCTCTCCGGAGAACCACAACAGAAAGACAAAGGGAAGGTTTTTTTCTCTCCCCAATTTTAAAAAGTTCTAGCCTTCCCATTGGTTCTTTTGGCCAGGTACCCACTACCTTCCTTTTACCTATGGCCTTTTTAACCCTTTACAGGTAAAGCAAGTAGAGAACAGCAACTAACAGGGATTTTGTAGCTAACTGGCTGGCTGGGTGTCCATAAAAGGGAGCTAACCCCCCTTCATTTCTTACATAAGTCCTCCTCGAAGCCTGATCTGTTTGGATATGAATCTGTTATAGTCTCAGTTAAAGGACTTCAGCTCACGCTCAGGCTTTTTATTGCTGAAGGTCCCTGGTTCAATCCCTGATGTTGGCCATCCGTCTAATGGCGGTTCAAGGAGTCAACAGAGGTCAGGGACGTTTAGAAGCAGGTATGCAACAGTGAGATATAATGGATAACCTATCATAAAGGGGAAAACTCATAGAATAATTGGAAGAGAAGATCTGGGGGCTATATTGTAACTTCACACCTTTTTCTGAAAAACCCAGAGCACAAAAAACAGTTCAGGGCCAAATTATTGCATTTAACCACTGGCTTGCATAGGGAATCATACAAAGCCACCTGCTCCATGGGAAGCTTTATGAGCAACCAAGAGGTGGCTCAAGCTTTTGGAACAGGGAGAGGATGAATCTCCTCTTTCCCTTCCCTTTATGGGTGTAGGGACAGATGATTTCTAGGCATGAGATCTTACTCTCCAACTCTAGAAACCCGTGACAGAAACCAACTGTCCCACTGCTTCACCACCTCAATATAGTCTGCTGCATTGAGCAATGATGGATAAGCAAATTGCTGTAAAGGGATGTTTCTAACAAAATGAAGTAGCAGTGAAATAGTAAATAATGTTGACATTAAAATTATCATTCGGTTTCAGAGTTTGTTGGATCATATTAAAGAAGTTCTGTATTAAAATCACAAATGAGTTTGATTCCCCATAGTTTAAATTCCAGGGTATTACTAATTAAGAGGTCTCTTGGTTTTTGGTACTGTTTCTCTCCCTCTCTGTGTGAAACTTGCAAGCTGCTAATTGTGTTAGTACGTTCTAAGACAGAGTCTGTTCTCAAAGCAATTCTTTGTAACAACAACTACTCACACAGAGGGAGACTCAAAGCAATACTCTGTAACAACAGAAACAGCACCCAGAGACTCCCCACCCTTTTGTTGTATTCATCTCGCTTTGTTAATAATTGTGATTAAAATAGAGATAGAGGATGTATGTGGATGGATGCTTGGTGTGGATAATAACTGAATGATCAGGGAGGTGCCAGCCTAAGAATCCAGTGTCCATCGGCTGAAGAAGGTGTCAAGTGGAAATAACCAGAGGGCCCCCGGAGGGCAGACTGTAATCCACCCGACAGCCTCAAGAATGGGAGAACCAAAGAACAAGATAACATCTGGCAGCACGGAGCCGTCAGGAATGTGCCATCTGCTGACTGATTCAGCAACAGCATGATGAAGCAATTCCCATAGACTGGCATAGGAAGGAATTCCTATAAAAATGGACTCTAGAAAGGGAGAACTTTGGGGTCTGATTCTGCAAACCAACTTCCAGGAGCATCAGATGAGCATCTGACAAGGCCCTGCTCCCTCCTCATGTCCAGGCCACCGGGCCAGTGGCTTGGCATGAGCAACTCTAAGGCTGGTACCTATGATAACAACCTTACAGAATATATGTGTGTGAGTGAGTGTGTGTGAATAAATATGAAATTGAATGGAATGTTATAGCTATAACTAACTGCTTACTATGATTCTTTCTGTATTCACAATAAATGTGGCATTTTGCCTTTTACCCTTTAATAAGATCCTGCTGGTTTTTATTTTATTGGTATAACAAGTTAACATTCCATTGTGATGAATGGGGCAATTTATATTGCTTTCAGAACTCTTGCTTCAGCCCATCTGCAGACTCAAAACAACTCTGCATTGGTTTATAGTCATCTCGTCTTTGGGATGGATTCTTTGCAAACAAAGGTGCTAGAAACATAATTTTAAAAAAAAATAGAAAACTTAGCTTTCAGACCATGGTTCTCTGGCAAGGGGCTGTGGCTGCGGAACCATGGAATACATGAGTCCGTACTACATGCATAATAAATTCAGATAAATCATTAATACACTGCATAGTGTGACTGGGAACTGTGTATCTGTATAGTGGCAGGGGCATTTTTGGTCTCCTTTTGTAGGTGCTTGTGCCCAAATCCTGAGTTGTGTCTAGGAGGACTTGGTGTAGCTCAAGAGAGGGCCTCACCTTTGCTGCCCCCTCACCCTGGGGCCATCCTGGTGCCTGGCTTGTCCTGGGTATGAAGTAGAGTAGCCTGAAAGTGGCTCTGTATTATGCTGGAGGCCTGTAGCCCCAGGGACCATTTTGGCAACTAGAGATCACGAGGACTGAGGGATGAATTGGCCATGCCCCGTTTCACCTAGCCATTACCCCCATGTTGGTGGCCAAGGAAGGAAGAAAGGTTGTGTAGGCTTTACACTTACGCAAAGGAAATCCTCCAGTGGCTGGCTACATTAGATTTAGGACAGTTTTGCTCTGCCTGAATGGTGCAAGGATGTCCCATAACACCAAAGGATTGAGGCCCTAGGGTATGACCTTTAATGGGAGTCTTGCTTGAAGAAAGAGTTTAGGATCTGAACCACAAAACACTATTGACACAAGTGGAGTGTGTGCCATTCGTTTCCCCTAAGGAAGATCCAATATTCTACATTTCTGAAAGAGCTGGGTTTAGAAAGAAGTGATTCATTATACTTCTTGTTCCTGTTCTGATATGATGGAGGAGCTGTTTTGGAACTGTCAAATATCACACCAGTAATCTACCACATACTGTGTTCAAGACATTTTCAGGCAAGATAACTAACTTGAGCAGATACTCAAGTGAAATCAATTGAATTCCAAGTGAACCTGTTACTTATTTCTAAGAAATTGTACTGACCTACTGAGAGTCACAGAACCTTTGCAGTTCAGTAATGGACTTGTGGCAGGTTCACCATGTATGACATTTAAATTTAAAGATGAAACTGATGCTGACACTATAAAACATCCTACTTCGCTGAACGCTTCACTCAGGGCTTGTCTACATTACCCGCTGGATCGATTGGCAGCGATCGATCCAGCAGGGGTCGATTTATCGCATCTAGTCTACACGCGATAAATCGACCGCCGAGCGCTCTCCCGTCAACTCTGGTACTCCACCAAGGTGAGAGGCGCAGGCGGAGTCGACGGGGGAGCATCAGCTGTCAGCTTACCACAGTGAAGACACCATGGTAAGTAGGTCTAAGTACATCGACTTCGGCTACGTTATTCACGTAGCTGAAGTTGCGTAACTTAGATCGATTTCCTCCCCTACTGTCGACTAGGCCTCAGCTAAGAAACAAACAAAAAGTTGGATCATATTTCACTGTTCTTTAGACGGACCTTGGCCAGGCTCTTCAAGCATTTGGAGGCAAACCCTCTGACCCTTTTTTTTTTACCAGCATAAAGGGTGCTGAGTGCCTTCAACCTTTAAGCAGTACGGAGAAGGAATGTTACCTTTCAAGCTTTAAACAGACTCTGTGCATGTTGCCAGAGATGATCCTTACGACCTTCATCACTACTGTGTTTCAACGGACTTTCAGTTGCCAATATTAGCTCAGGCTGCTCTTCAAGTACTTGGATACCATCTCTGCACACCAGTTTGTTGAGTGTGAGTCTAGCAGAAGTAGGTAATGACATGTGGGGGGTTGTTTGTTTAGCTTCCCTTGGGATGGCAGAAGGTCATAGAATCATAGAATCATAGAATATCAGGGTTGGAAGGGACCCCAGAAGGCCATCCAGTCCAACCCCCTGCTCAAAGCAGGACCAATTCCCAGTTAAATCATCCCAGCCAGAGCTTTGTCAAGCCTGACCTTAAAAACCTCTAAGGAAGGAGATTCTACCACCTCCCTAGGTAACGCATTCCAGTGTTTCACCACCCTCTTAGTGAAAAAGTTTTTCCTAATATCCAACCTAAACCTCCTCCACTGCAACTTGGGACCATTACTCTTCGTTCTGTCATCTGCTACCATTGAGAACAGTCTAGAGCCATCCTCTTTGGAACCCCCTTTTAGGTAGTTGAAAGCAGCTATCAAAATAAAGTTGCTCATTGTGGTAAATTTCATGACACTACATTTGGGCACAATTCCTTACCCAAATCCATTCTCATCCAATAGGTGGCTCACAGATAACTTACAAAAAGCATAGCAATGGTCAGGAGGATCAGGTTTTGCTATTACATTTTGCAGTCCTTGACCCAGAGGTCAGGTTGGAAGGAACAAAAAGGATCCATGATGAATTCCCTCCTGGAGACTGCAAAAATGGCTCCAAAGTGCACCAATTCCATGCGGAGGCCTGGGTCTCAGTGCTTGCTGAATCTGGCATGGGGTACAGGACTGGGTCTATAGTCACTAACGTGCTATGTTCAGGTGGAAGATTTCCAATTTTCTTTAAGATTTCTCATATTCCTCCTGGGCAGGAGTGTCTCCAACTCCAGATTTTGAATCTGCTGGTAACATTGTATGTGATGCTCTCAGGTTAAATCCAGGATGAATCTCCTGGTTTTACACTTTTAAAAGTTGGCCAGTATATACATACTTGGTAGCACTTTGGATTACATGAAGAATTAAAATGTGTCCATTTTCATAAGGCACAGTGATATGGGGACACATGGCTAAGGATGAGAGTGTGGTAGTGGATTTAGGTTATTACTCCTGATTCTGATTCCAGCCACGAGTGATAAATAGATGCCCATTGTGAACAGTGATGCTAAGTCAGTGGCAAATCTCCCTACGGATGTCTTTA
Organism: Lepidochelys olivacea; assembly: GCF_965140295.1. NCBI lineage: Eukaryota > Metazoa > Chordata > Testudines > Cheloniidae > Lepidochelys > Lepidochelys olivacea. The sequence goes on from NC_140413.1 coordinate 191,945,832, forward strand.
GGAATTTGTCATGCCTTTGTCCTGTTTGTTCAGTGTTTCAGTTTTGTCAGGTGGATCTGAATGTTGCCATTGTGTCTTCTTTGCATATGGTTTTAAAGTATTCTTACAGATCTGATATGATTAATTTAATAATATTCCTATGTCTACACTGGACACATGGATAATATGCTTGTCTGTTGACAAAATATTCAACAAAGAACTAACTGGAATAAAAATAGATTGTTGTCAATAAACTTTAGAGCTGGGTGACTGGACCGCTCATCCTTAAAACTCTTTATTCTGTAGGGAGTTGTTTTAAAAGATACACCGTTACCAGTGATAGGTGGAGCCAGCATGTCCATATACCAATGCAAATACTTCCAAAGTTGGGGGTTATGATTTTACACATAAAGAAAAGGAGTACTTGTGGCACCTTAGAGACTAACCAATTTATTTGAGCATAAGCTTTTGTATGCATCCGATGAAGTGAGCTGTAGCTCACGAAAGCTCATGCTCAAATAAATTGGTTAGTCTCTAAGGTGCCACAAGTCCTCCTTTTCTTTTTGCGAATACAGACTAACACGGCTGCTACTCTGAAACATGATTTTAAACATGAATGCAGAGGCCAGTTGATGAGATTGGATATGTATCAACTCCAAATCTGAAGTTCATCATAGTTGGGGGAGTTCAGATCCCAGATTTAGGCTCATTTTTAAGTCAGATATTCTTCCAATGTTTTATCATGTCGATGTGAGGCATGATTGGTTCCAGCTATGAAATTCAAAGTTGGTTCACAGGGTTTGTGGTCTCTCTAAAAAGCTTAAATATACATAACATAACTACTATAGTCCCTCCTTTGCCCTCAGTACATTTTATCACTCACTTTCCTATGATGCCACAATCTCAGCGATGAGCTGTTCTTAGGGCAGCAGAGGGGAAAGAAGGAGTTCATATACTACAGTGAAGAGTGCAGGATAGGAACCTATACAGAACAGAACAACATATAGAACAGAATAGAATAAAGGAGAGAGGAGAGAATGATAATACAAGAGGTGGAGCAATGGCTCTAAAACACCTAATCTGGAAGTAGTGGAATAAAGGAATATTTTGTAAACTTTTCTTGTTAAAAAAAAACAACTTGGAGCTCTGTATTCCAAGCTCTATATTCTAAATTCTGCTTCACACTTTGGGCATCCCCAAAAAGCTGCAGCCAGGAGGGAAATCGTGGGGTGCAATTGTTGCACCCTGATCCATGGTCCTCCACAACTGTGGAGCTGAAACTCTGCAGCTCTTCCATGTGTCCTCCATGCATTGAGCAACACATGAATATTCTGGGGCAGATTTTTAAAATGAGGGAGATTGAGGGAATCAACAGAAAACTCTTCTTGCTAAATGCCACTTGGCATATCTGTGGCTTTGCTAAAACAACTCATGCTCACAAGCATTTCTTGAAGAAAACAGATTGCTTTCCCAATAAGAAAGCTACGTGATCTCTTTGTTATGCCACCGTGTGCTCATTGGTCTGATTTGAAAAAACAAAGACAAGGTTGGTGAAGTAATATTTTTATTGGACTAACTTCAGTTGGTGAGAGAGACAAGCTTTCATGTTTAGTTTGGAAAAGTGGAGATTAAGGGGGAATATGATAGCGGTCTTCAGATACTTGAAAGGCTGCCACAAAAAAGATGGAGAAAAGTTTTTCTCTTTTGCCACAGATGGCAGGACAAGAGGCAATGTGTTCAAACTACAGCACAGCAGATTTAGTTTAAATCTCAGGAAAAATTTCCTAACTGTAAGAAGAGTAGGACCATGAAACAGACAGCCTCAAGAGGCTGTGGAAGCTTCTTCACTGGAGGTTTTCAAAAGGAGGCTGGATAGCCATCTGTCTTGGATGGTTTAGCCACAATAAACCCTGCATCTTGGCAGGGGGTTAGACTAGATGACCCTTGCGGTCCCTTCTAACCCTATGATTCTAAGCTTGCATAGTCAGTCACTCTCTGAATAGCTATTACTCATGCGCTTTCATTTGGTGTACTGTAGAGCATGTTCAGATTGGTTCAGTGGGACAAATATTTTTCAATAAACAACCAGAAAGAGAAGAGTTTTATTATTAGCAAGTTTCCTATGTGAAAATACTTGTGACATGACAAACAGTGATCGAATACATCATCATAATATCTTGAGAATTTCTGTCTTCAGTAACAAGTTAAAATAGCTTTTTTGCAGATTGTTTCATAATGGATATAATAAGATAATTCTTCATATAATGATATAGATTAAAAATCTTAATCTGCAAATTTTTAGAGGGCCATAGAACTTGCCTGCAAAATGATATGTTATGAAAAGCGATACAGGGATACTGATGCAATCTGATAGCTCCCTTTGGAGTCCTCAGAAGTAAATTTAGTCTGTTAGAGCTTGTGCCAACAGATTTCTAGCACAGAGGATGTAACAGATCTCTTCACTTGGCAGTTGCTCTTCATCTACTGCAGCAGTTTTCAAACTATGATCCAGGGAGGACTGGTGACCAGAAGAGCACTTGATGGTCTGTGGAGATCCAGATGGTCACATGGTGCTGGCTCTCCTCTTTGTTACCAGCACCTCACTTGTATTAAAGTCAGCTAAAAATACATTAATACTTCCCTAATATTGCTTTTTCACTGGAGGAATTGCTGTAAGTTGCCACAGGGGTGTTATAAAATCATAATTCTCTATTCAGAATTGGACCAGGCCATGCACTGAATCGCCTGAGGCCAGCTTTCAGTACACTCCAGTTTCCTTCACACTGATCTACTTCTCTGCTGACTTTTGAGCTTTCATTAACTCCTGGAATTAATACAAATCCACATATTTGTAATACTAGAAAGCAGACCTTAACCTGGAGGATCCTTGGGTAGTGCGGGGTTCCTATACCACCCTCCTCTTGAATGCCAGGAATACCTAGGTTGAAAAGTAAGCTTGAAAGTTTGTCTCTCTCCCCAACAGAAGTTGGTCCTATAAAAGATAGTACCTCACCCACCTTGTCTAAGTTTTAAAGGGGCATTTCTGAGGCTTCCCAGCAATCTCTGGCTGCTGTAATTGTCCCTTAGAGCTGTTGGCCACTGGTACAAGTCAGAGTATATTTCAGGAATCCAAGAATCAGAATGCAGAATGCAGAATGCAGAATGTCTAGTCACTGAAGAAAATGTACTGTTTGTTATGACTTTCTGCTCACAACCTATAGCTCTATTTTCTGTTTCTTCTCTGGGGTCCCTCTTTCCAGTCTGCATTACTGCCAGATGCAGTTTGCATTTGGAGCTATGAAAAGCCAAATGCAAGAATATATCTTTGTGGTGTTCAGGTGAATATATGGACTGCTCCCCAGTCCAGTGAAAAACATTTCAGATCTTCTGGCCCACATCAGGCTTCCTCTGTGAAAATTTCTTCTGCTAAACAAAGAGATCCTGAGCTATATTTGCTCACTTTCCTAGTCTTATTTTCTCCTTGGACATTCTCAAGTCTCCAACTCTGCATTTTCCTGCATTGGATATTTATGTATTTATTTCTCAGTTCAATATTGACTCCTTTTGAATCTGTGCTGGTCTGGGAATTGCATCACCCACTGCATCACCTTTCAAGCTTAATTTTCCCCTTGCTACAGTTTAATATCTTCAGCTGACAGGCGGTGAGTTGCAAATTTTTTCCTGTGATTGTTTTCTCATATGTTTTTACAAGGAAAAGACGCTTCTTTGAGCAAATTTTCATTTTCTGCATAAGTTCACGAGACTTCCAAATTAATCCATCTATTTAATCAAAGTGAAGGATAAAACCATACAAGATTTTATTTAACATGGAGCAATTCATCTACAATCCCCAGAAAATTTGTGTTTCTAGGATTGACAAGATTCTTAACTCAGCAACCTGAACTAAATCCTGGGATAATTCTAAAAGGGGAATAAGGGCTAAATTAGACAGTGTAATTTGAAATCCTGCTTTCCATATTATAATCAGATTAGAGCTAAAGTACTTTTTTTTCTCATTTTACTGGAAACACAGGATACACTTATACAAGGTTCATGGTTAGCGGCATTTTGATTCGGATTATTGTGCAGTGTCAGTAAGTAAAATTGAATGTAACCTAATGTGGGTATCTGGAGAGCCAGTTGATTCCCTGTTTCAGCATTATTACTACTTTACTAACAAGGAGCCTCCCTTCAGAAGATTCAGAGGTTACATTTTGTTTGGATAAGCCCCCAAAAGTTTCCAAACTTTATCAAAATGAACAGAACTCCAAAAGCTGGGCTGGAAACCTCATGGGAATATATTTTCTTGTAAGATTTCTGGTCCTTCCTATTTATGAACAGGTAAGAATCAGGAAGTACAGAACTATGCCAAGTACATATGATCTTGATTCAGATCTCCCAATCTGAACCACAGATCTGTATCTAAATTCATAGCTTGAACATATCCCCATAATGGATTTAGTTCAAACACCAAATCTAAATTATACCCCTTCTGTCCCTTAATTTAAAAAGATTTGGAATCAGATCCAGATTTCAAATCACCAAATTTAGATAATTTAGATCAAGAGTCTTGTTTTGTATTATAGAAATAAGACATTCCAATCTTGGTTCAGTCTTCTCTGTAATGCAAAATCAAAAAATATTTGGGGGAACATTACAGTATACAAACTTTTCTGAACCTTAGAAAAGATTCAGTGGAGTGTAACTCATATTTTAGATGAAGGTTTGAATCCGTTCTGATTTTATCCAATGGTTCCCTAACTGGTACTAGCTGTTTACTTAATCTATTTTTCATCATCTTTTAATAACTTTGCCTCTAATGTAGTCTATAGTGAAGAAGCCCTAGTGGAACTATTCAGAGTGAAGAATCTGATTCATCATAACTGAAAACTGTGAGCAATTATCTGCTTTGCCAAGAAAATTAGTCATAACAGAGCTGGCCTCTCGTGCACTTGGAAGACAGTATCAGAATGAGAGGATGAGAATCCATCTACTTAGCTGGTTGGCTTTGACAGTGCATCACCCCATTATATGTGGAAGATCCTGGGGGGAATAGATTCACAAGATGTGGGTAGGTTGCTTATCTATGATTGCTTGCCAAAGCCAGCAATATAGGCACCTCTACTCTTTATCTGTTTGTCTTATAGATTGTTAATTCTTCAGGGATCATGTCTCCTTTTATGTTTGGAAAGTGTCTAGCAAGTTGTGTGAGCTACTGAAAATTCACAAATAGCCATTGTTATTATTTAACAGGATGGAATATTTTTTCAAATTGTGTTTGGGAATGTCAGAGTGCTGGTCAACTGAAATATGCTCAGGTTTGATCTCTGAACCAGGAACCATCACTTTGAATTAAGCACCTTACCAATTATCACCAGGTTTGAACCATCCCTTTAGGGAAAGGTAATTGAGAAATGGGTGGCTGAGTAACTTTGATAGAACCTGCATAATGTAGGATTTTCAACATCTTCCCATTAGATATCCCACCCCAAATGCTATGGTGATGTAATGAATTGTATAATGGACAATTTTTTTTGTTGAATGATGGATGTGATGCAGCTGCTTTCCATGCTGATAATATTAGATCTAACAACTATTTTCAGTTATGGATGGGCAATTGGGTGGAGTTTCAGATTTTGAGAACCTCTTGACCTGTCTAACTCACAGAGTTCAAAAAAATAAAAAAAGACGCTTTCTGTAGCAAGTGGGGAGAAGTGGAGGGCCACTGCGGGATAGCTTGCACAGTGTGTGAACCATCTATGATCTACGAGCATGTACACTGCAAGAACTATAGCTGCAGTGAAGCTCTTAGAGCATGCAAGATGTGTGGCCATACTTTTACCTCTTATAGCACGCATCCTTCTCCTCCACCTCCATTGCTTTTTGGTGGAGTGGACCCCTGGCGGCACCTCACTTCTACTCCCTGAGACACAAACTTAATAGCATCCAATTTCACCACCTCGTTTCAAAAGCCCAATGTCAGTGAGTTTGAAGCTAGGCAAAACTAGTCCACATTCCTACTTTTTATACTGAGGTGAGCTACTCTGGTGTGTAGGTTGGTGATGATCACTTTTGAGTAGTTCCATTCATTTGTTATGGGATGGGTATATCCGAGTCTCATAAGCCATCTGGGTCCTCCTGTTTGGTTTTGTTCAGTATGTACGTGGAACCTCACAAAGAGCTGATAAGGCAGGGGAGTTATCACTACTATCATGATCTGTGATATTACCATGATCTGTGATGCTGATGTTACCTAGCATCAAATATCATCACCCTTTCTGATCATAGAGATTCCAATCTACTGTTGTCTTGTTGCCTGATTCAGATTGTATCATGGTGTGAGACTGCTGTTTGTGGCTCAGCCTGGATAAGATGGAGGACTTTCAACAATCACCAAATAGTGAGATTTGCTATTCTCTCAATACAAGTCCAAATTTATCCTCCCGCCACGTTCACCACCAGCAGGGAATGAGGACAATTCTACTCACTGTTACTACCCTGTCATCTATTCTACGCTCTGTATCACAGGAGGGACAAGGAGGAGGTGTTTGGCTCCAGAAATTGAGCGCTGGCAGAGAAGGAGATGATAACTGTAGGAGGAGGATGTCGGCACTGGGGAAAGGGGGAAGGCCAGAGGGAAAGGGAGGGATGTTGCTGCAAATGAGAACACAGGTATCTAAAATGGCCTCTGCTTGTGGCAGCAGCCATATTACGCACTTGACATTTGTACAGCTGTTGGGGATTTTTTTTGCATTTGTATGAATATAAATAAAAATGAAATGCCATGATTCGTATCTGAAAAGCTAAGTCACTTCTCAAAACACATTTCTACTGCTAAGTCCTTGTTAACCCACAAACTTGCAGAGAAGTAACTAAATCAATTTTAATCCACACCTTTTGTTATTTGGGTGCAAGTTTGTGTAGACAAGGACTTAGCCCTAAAGCTTTCTGTGTTAGTCCTCCAAAACACTGGAGATGTAATAAGAAGACCGGAGGTAAAATAACAAACCAAAATAGAAAAACACTGACAGCATGAAGCCTTGACCTTCTAGCTAAGAGGTATTTATTATGTATGTATATGATTGTGATGTGTGTTTAGATTTATGTTTGGACGGCACTGTTACTTCTAATGTTAGATTGCAAACTTGATGGGACATTTCTTTTTGCCTTTATTAAAGTGCCAAGCACAAATTTGTACTCTTAATAAATAACATTTAATAACCTGAAATGAAGGTTCATCCCATGCATCTGTATTCACATTATTTTTGCACTTTTTCAGTTTATCTAATTATGAACAACCAATATTTGATTAATCACTTCTGAGCTGAAAAAGGTAGAGCACCTGGAATTTTCTTTGGGGTTTTTTGGTCTTCAGACAGACAAAGACAAGCCACAACAAAAAGAACATAAGAAGTAACTCCCAGTATTTTACACCCATGTGTATTAACTACATAGAATTACTTCCCTGGGCAAGTTAAAACAGAAAATGCCCTGTTTTTTCAACACATTTATTTTTACAATTGTCTTAAACTGACCTTTCAACATATCTTCCATGTTCATCTTTTGTGAATAACTCCTTCCTTCCCCTAAAACTAGGCCCAAAGTCCTGCTCCTGCAAACTTTTACTCGCACAAGTAATTCCATTGATGTCACTGAGACTAGGGAGTAAGAACTGTTTGCCTGAGTAAGGGTTTATAGGGTAAGGCCCCAAATAAGCGCCTGGCTCTACAAGGTAGTGAGCTCCTCCCTGTGGGACTGAGTATCTTCATTTTCCAATGATATCTACAACCTTGCAGCATTGTGCTCTAAAACAGCTCCATTCTAATGCATGCTTGGCTGATGCAGACACCTCCCCACCCTTAAACATAGGGGACATACCTGGTAAGGACATGGCTGAGTATGCTATGTTCTGCTGATTGCTGTCAGGCAGAATAGTGCCTAGGGAGCCATTACAAGTGTGTGAACCTTAGAGAACCTCTGAGGTTTCTCTAAGTTGAGCCAGGGACTGACCTGTCCAGATATTTCAAGGGATCAGAATGGGAAAGATGTTAAAAACCTCCTTTTTCCATCCCCCAACCCCCCAGATACACGGATCTGCCTGACTAACTTCCACTAAGATACTCCTGAATGACATCAGAGTAACTGAGAAGGGAGTCAGGTCTGATTTCTGTTACAGAAGTGCAGTTCATTATGCAGTCAGAGATGATTTTTGCTTATTGATATGATGGATTTTTCTCTGGTTAAATTATAGTTTATATATTGTGTTAATAAAAGAGGGCAAGATACAACACTGCCTCTTTCCCCATCATCAAATTGCTAACATACTGGTGAGCTGCCTGAAAGGAGCATGGCAGATTTGGTTGCAGTCTGTATAATAAAAGCTTTAATGTTTAAGAGGACATTGTTAAGATAAAGAACATATATCTACAACAATTTCCCATGAAACCTGTGACACGTTGGGTCACAAAAACCCCCTTGGGGCTGCCACCTGATGTGCTGGGACTACCTCTGAGGCCGTTTTTCCTGGCAGCTTGGGACTTCAGTACCTTGCCTGGTTGTACCAGACATGATAGCCTGCTACAAACACAGACCCACGTCTGAACCATGTCCCCCAAAAGCTGCAGGCTTAACTGAAAACAGCTTAAGAAGTGCTCCTGACTCCAACACCCAGATACCCAGTTCCCAATGGGATCCAAACCGCAAATAAATCTGTTTTACTCTGTATAAAGCTTATACAGGGTAAACTCATAAATTGTTCATCCTCTGTAACACTGATGAAGAGCTATGCACAGTTGTTTGCTCCCCCAAGAATTAATACTTGCTCTGGGTTAATTAATAAGTAAAAAGTGATTTTATTAAATATAAAAAGTAGGATTTAAGTGGTTCCAAGTAAGGACAGACAGAACAAAGCAAATTACCAAACAAAATTAAACAAAAACACGCAAGTCTAAGCCTACTACAGTAAGAAACTAAATGCAGGTAAGTCTCATCCTCAGAGATGTTCTAATAAGCTTCTTTTACAGACTAGACTTCCTCCTAGTTTGGGTCCAGCAATCACTTACACCCCTGTAGTTACTGTCCTTTGTTCCAGTTTCTTTCAGGCATCTCTTTGGGGTGGAGAGGCTATCTCTTGAGCCATCTGAAGACAAAATGGAGGGGTTTCCAGGGGCTTATATAATCTTTCTCTTGTGGGTGAAAACCCCTCTCTCCCCCTGTGTAGAATTACAGCTACAAGATGGAGTTTTGGAGTCACATGGGCAAGTCACATGTCCATGCATGACTCAGTTCTCTACAGGCTGATGCCATTACCCACATGTTAGTTTGAACGTTTCCAGGAAAGCTCAGATGTGGATTGGCGACTTTCAATGTTCATTGGGAGTACTCCTAATTACTTGAATAACCCCTTCACACTATGTTGACAAAATCTGTTTTATGTGCTTCCTACAGCAAACACTTGAAATACAAGCATAGAGCCAACACTCATAACTTCAGATATAAAAATGATACATGCATACGAATAGGATGAAAACATTCAGTAGAACATAACTTTTTCAAAGATATGTTACATGGCATATGTAGCATAAAACATTACAGTTATGTCATATTTACATTTATAAGCATATTTCTATAAAGCATTAAGGGGTGTAACATCACATAGCCCATTCAACTTCTAGAAGTTAGAATAAGTTTAAAATGTATCTAACTTTATTTTAATTTCATTTCACGTACCGATTATGGTTGTAGGTCTGGAAATCTGGAGATTTTATGTTTATGAGCTAGTGCCCAAATATACATATTTGAGGAATATGCATTACACCATTGTGTGACAGTCTATACCATTATGTTCACCACTTTTACAAGACTATGATAAATTTTGTACACAGTATGCCTTGTGAGGTAGTATCTGAAAACTCATAATCTGGTGAACATGATTGTCGTGGTAAAATATGTGTGGCAACATTGTATGCAAAGTTACAAGATTCTGCTGTATAACATTTCTGTAACATGTTCCAAAGTTAGAAAGACAGGCCCAAACCAGTTTTTCAGAGACAAAGACATACTGGTGCCCCAGACAGGTACAACAACGTCAAGTGGACTATCACTTAGTTAAGCGACCATTGTCTGGCAGGGGGAAGGTAAGAAAAATAAATTTGCATTTCATCACATGGATAGTTCAAATCTCATGTCCACAAGAGACTATTTGTCACCATGACTCAGCAAGAATGTTTCTAGCACAAGAAATTGAATTATAAAGAGGGAAGAAAAATGCTTAACCTCACTCTCCTCCTTCATCTCTGCTCATGACATCAACGACTGTTAAATAACTGAACTGGGGGGAGGAGGGATGGAGGGGAGTCCTAGTTGAAAGAAAACTCAGCCAGCAGACTGCAAAGCATTTGGTGAGAAAGATATTTGCTTTTAAGTTCACTTAGGGTTCACCTATGGTTCCAAGGTATGACCTCTGCCCACGAGGGACACAACATCGCATCCTATCCCATAAGACCAAAGCCTATCACCAAAATCCCAGGTCTTTTACCTCTGGGAACTGTTCATTTTATCCTTTTAACTGCACTGGAAACTAGTTGTGATGAATTAACACAACCAAGTTCCTGAGTTAAGTACTAAGCACATTCCTTCTTAACCTACTGTGGCTTGAAGGTGCTGCGAGGAAGGTGAATAGCTCCCTGGTCCTCTGCCTATTGGCTTATGGGAGAAAAAAATCCCTTCTGAACCCCAAATGGGCGATCAGCTAGACCCACAGTGTTCATCAGGCCAGGTTCCCATTACTAGTTCAGGGTGGGTAGGGTGGGGCTGCTGGAATGGAGCTGAAAGAGGCTCCCCATAGCTCCTATTCCAGGTTAAATCCTTGGCCAGCTTCCCTCCCCACAGCTAGCAAATGGATGCCAAAGATTCCAAGGGGGTGGAAGAGCTATCTGGTGTCCCTCAGCCGGTGTCTCCCACCCTTGCTTCTGGGATTGTCCCCTTTCACCACTAGCCTCATCAAGTTCCCCACCTGTTGAGGCAGGTGGGTGCCATTTTGTCATATAACTGGACAAGAGCTGTGTAGCTGCATAGCAGCTTGAATGAATTTGAGAGTTGCTCATTATATCAATAAAGTGTTTTCTTGCCAGCCTTATTGAAAGGAATGTAAGTGGTACTCAAATTACAAAAATAATACATTTCTGCCTCTTGATTCTATTGGCTGGGGGAAGAAAATTATGAATTACAGTTGAAGTTGAGAGCAAATCAAATCAGGCATGTGCACTTCAATTGTGTCCGTTAAAGAATGTTAAACACTGGTGTAAGGCAATTGAGGCACCATCTGTTTTTTTCTCACATAAGGCATTGTTTCATGGGGCACGAGTGCAGACTTGTAACAGGAAAAATATTGTTTTCTAAATAATACAAGGTACTTTTGAAATCCCACTACCCCTCATCTACATCTTTAGGCATCTAAATGCATTTAAAAATCTGGCTCCTAATGACTTTCAATGGGAGCTGGTGTTAACTCTTTTGGGCTCCTTTTCAAATCCCAGCTGTAAAAGTGAGAAAATAAAAAATAATAATTAAAAAAAATCTAGGTTTTCATAATACATTAACTCTGCAATGTTACACAGTGCTGGGTATTTAACTGTGTAACCTTAGTGATATGTTACTGTATGTTTTAAAATTGGGGGGAATAAGATTTGAGGAGTTTATGAACTTTACATGAACATAAATGTTTCAACAGAGGATTGGTTTCTGACTTGAAATGTGTCTACAGTGGCTGTTTTCTTACATTTAAAACATCCTAGTTATATATCTACTATCACATAAACGTAGGCCTTCCTGGTGCATGTTGTTGCTTATGGGTGGACCCATGCAGCCACTCGGATCCCCATGTAATTGGTGTCTGTGCAGCAGTCCCCATTATGCAACAACTTACAGCATCCGGGCCATAAGCCTCAATTGTGCTTTTAAGGCAAGCTCATGTTTGGGGCAGCGCAAAGCTGCACCCTGCATAGGGATTCCGTTAGATCCATTACACAAATAAATCTGAGTGACTGCAAAAGTTTCAGATAACAGTAAGTCTAAAGTTGGCAGGTGCCATGCTGGACATACGTTCAAATGTAAAACCTCTATTATAATTAGGAGAGTTTTACTTCAGGATCGGATTGAGCCAGTAATAGTGAATACATAGTAAAAGAAATTCTCTTGTGGCTCACTTGAGACTTTCAAAAGCTCCTAAGTGACTTAGAAGCACAAATTCCATTGAAATGAAAATCACTTCAGTGCTTTTGAAAATACTACCCCATCAATGCTTGCATGATTTAAGCTTTTTTTTTTTTTTTAAAAGAGTTGTTTACTTGTAAAGAAAACCCTACCAATATGAATCAATGCAGTGCTGCCTTCTAGTGTCTGCAGGCAGAAAAAACTGAAGCAACAGCTCTCTCACAGCTGTGAACAACCCCCAATCATCTCAGATGAGTGTTGACTCTGGAGCCTAATGACAACGTAAAGTTTTAAATGTTGTTAATTATTTCACTGTTAATCATTTTAACAAACATCCAGCTGTTCTAAGAGTTTGAGAACAAAAACAGCATCATTTTTTTCCTAACCTGACCCACTGGTCTTACTACATGGTCATTATCTTCTACTGTTATTTTGGGGCAGTAGTTCTGGCAATATTTGAAGTATATGTTTTATTTTTGCAGTATTAAAATTACCTTTGCAATATTCTGCTTTGTATTTTTATTTCATTTATATTTAAGTTAGAAAAAATGAATAAACAGTTTAGAAAAATAGGCCAATTTTCACTGAACAAAATATGGTATTACAGATTTGAAGGTGCCAACAAAACTAAAATCAATTTCCTTTGCTGCTAGCTGAAAATGTGTGACCTTGCAAAAAAGACTGGTTATGTTAACGATGGCTCAGCATATTTTACAAGCTAAAATTTAACTTTCACATTCTTGGCAAAAAACAGAAGTGTCAGTAATTTATGTCTGTTAAATCTGCATGAAACATCACATTCAGTATGACCATTTGGAAAAGTATCCATTCTCTAAAATGGAATAGATCACGTACTCGAGAGTGTCTTGGCAGAAGATGTTGTACTAGGACTATATGTCCTAGTTCAGTGAAAAGGTCTCAATTCAGCAAGTTGTCTACAGAGCTATACAAACAAACTCAATTATCCTCCACCATTTACACCTACAAATGTTATTTTTGATGTTCTCTTTCTCTGGTGACCTTAACAACAATGGCATTTTTTTTTTAGTGATCTACAAACACACCAGCCTCAGCTTCGCCACTGCATAGTTTACAACTACAGCTACCTGAAATTTGGCTTTGCAGGAGTCAGAACAGGCATTTTCTCTGCTCAGACACAACTGTGGGCTTGCACTCCTGAGTTTCCATTTGAATCTAACTAAATAAAACCCAGTTTCACATCCAGTCATTGGCAACCATGACTATTGTATAAATTAGATGTAAAATCATAAATTTGGCCATATTCACTTAAAATTGGGCCCACTAGTTACCAAAAATTGAGCTCAAATTTCTTTATCCTTAATTAATCTTTTTGATTAACATGGACTTAGTTTTTTATTTGTAACAGACCCCCAAAACAAAATATTTGACTTGATTTAGCATTCTCTAAAACATCTCAGTAAGCATGCTTCTTAATAGGCTGATTTATTTATATTTTAAATTATTAAAAAACCTATGTGACACTCCAAGTAGCGCCTTGGAATCCCCATATTCACCACTGACATATGATTATGAAATGTTTTGTACAATGCATGCCTTCTGAGGTATCATTTTAAAAGTCTTGATCTGCTGAATCTTAATATTTTGTTGAACTGTATGTATTATCATTAGTGAAGTTATGAAGTATTTCCATATGTATTACTGAAATATGTTCTGAGGTTGGGAATGCCCACAGCTAGCCTTTCAGTAGCAACAAAGAAGCAACTATCACTGGCCAGACAAGCATTGATGGCCCATCAAGAAGAATTCACTATTCCAAAGACTCCTCAGAGAAGGCACATATGTAATGAGAGCTGCCTACCTCCATGTCACAACAAGGATCTTTCTAGCAACTGGAAGAAAGTATAAAAGAGGGACAGTGACATCATCACTTGACCCCTCTCCTCTCCATCTCAACACTAGAAGATCACCTGGAAGACAAAGATTTTGAACTGGAGAGATTGGTGTCAGGCTGGGAAGGGAATCCAGATGCTGTGTTGAGAACTGTGAGCTGCCTGTAACGTCTATTAGGATGAGAGACTGCTTGATTCAAATCTTGCTTAGTCTCTACAATTTAGATTGAGAATTTATTTTTGTTTCTTATGTAATCAATCTCTTATCATCACAAAAAATCCTGTCTTTCCATAGTAAATAAATCTGTTTTTATATGTTACCTAAAAACAGGGTGTTTTTGGTTGAAGTGCTTGGGGAATCTCAGCTCAGATTACAAAGGCTGGTGTATGTCCACTTTTCTTTCACAAAGTGGCAAACTAATTAATGAGCTTGCACTGTCCAAAGGAGTCTTGAGCAATGTAAGACGGTATATTTCTGGGGTGCAAGGCTGGTGGCTGGGGTGATTGGCTGGTGCTTTTCTCTGTGTGATTCATGAGTGGCTCAGGGAGTATTCATGCAACATAGCTGGGTATGGGAATCTATATGCTGATGGCTGAATGATCACAATGCCTGGAAAGGTTTTGCTGCTTGTCACTGGCATAGCATTGTGTGAGTCAGCCCAAGCTGGAAAGTTAAGGGAGCACAGCAGTTCCACAGTTCCAAGTTGTACCCTGAGGAATCCCATCACAATCTATCCAAGATGCCCTAACACATAATTAATTACAATGAAATCATCACAGCAGCATTAAACTAATCATTTCAGCAGGAACTCAGCCAGCCAGCCAGCCACCTACAGAAATTCCTCATCCCTTCATCATTATAGGAAGCATACCTCTGACAGTTATATCCTGCAGACATTAAAGGCTATTAATTCTGTTCTGAACACATTACATCGCACATGTTATTTGTGGGTTGGCAGATGGAAAAATATATAAACAAAAATGGAACTCTGTATGATTTTTTGCTGACCTGATGAAGGCCAGTAACAAAATCAACCATAAATATGGTTCACATGATCTAGGAAAAAGGGTGGCATAAATAAAAAGCACAAATCTTTCATCAATCTGTTAATGAAAAAAAGGACAGATGTATGGGAGTTTTGCCTGGGTAAGAAGTACAGGATTAGACCCCAAGTATTGCCAATATCAATGAATATACACCAAAAGTAAAACATTCAGGAGGCTCATAGCCTACACCAACTTCACTGCCTTTTGCAGTCACTATCAATCATAAATGGAGCAGTAACAGTGTTAGTTTAACACTAGCATGGTAAAATAGGTAATTGTTGCAGATTAAAATGCCATGTGAAATGAAAGTGCCATCAAGATGCTTTCTAGTTGCTTGGCATGTGTCCCATATAATGACTGTATTTCTTTGATTACAAAATGTAACCGTTTACCACAAACTAAACAAAAAAACCCACAAAAAGACAATAACAACAGCCTGTGTGAGTGATAGTATCATTAACTGTTATTCCCTGCTGGAACTGGCAGGTGAAACCTAGAAACATGATTGCTTGTTCAAGTAAGATTTATATTTCTTTTACCCTTTTCCTTATTTAATTGTACTTTATTTTTAGCTATCTTAAAACTATCAGCCTTGTCATTTAAAATAATGATTTTTCTTTATTTAAAATAATTTGTTGACAATCGCTGTTATTCAATCCACATCAGTTAAGTATTCTTAGAATACAAACCGTTCTATTCTCAAATAGTTTACATGGTGTGTGAGAGTGATTTTCATATAAACTAAAAGAAAAATTGATGGCATGTATCTTTTTCATTAAACTTACACAAAAGGCAGCAACATTTCTAGATGTTTCCATTTGAGGCCCCATCCTGCAATGGGATTCATATGGGCAGACTCCTGCACTTGAGTGGATCTTCCACCCATACGGTTCCACTTTAGAATTGACTTCTTCACAATCACTTTTTTGCCTAACACAGGAATTCTTAATTTAAAGCACCATGGATGAAGCAGTTATGACTTGTAATACTGTAATTTACATTTCAATAAATTAGAGTGGCATTTTACACACTAACTGGCTTTTCTCTAATCAACGCATGTTGTGCCTAATTCTGCATCCTTAAGCACCCATCTGAACTTCATAGGTGTTTCTAGTACATAAGAAATGTAGGATCAAATCTTCTGTAATTTGTGTAACAAACTTAAGTTTCCCCCACACATACCCCAGTTCTCAAATAATAACAGAGCTGTAATGAGGTTTCGGTACTACATTTTCATTCTCTTTACTTCTGTGTATTTCAGCACATTTACTTGTATACTGTGATAACTGAAACGAAACTACAATTGCCAAAATAAAATAATAACTGTAACAATAAGTTAATGCAACAATGAAGTTTATATTTCATCAAATACAAGAAAGAACATGCAAAATAATGTTTCTCACATGCACTGGAGCTCCTCCTTGCAAATATTTAGTATTTTGTAATATTTGTTTGTACATGATGCTAATTATGTAAGTTATTCCATCTGTGCATTATAGGTGAGTTATGGGGTACTGAAGGAGGGCAGGAATCATAACTGAATTTCCTGACTTTGTGTTTGCAAAATCTCAAGGCTAAGATTGTTATTAACATTGTTTTTTGCCTTTGATTTACTTTAAAGAAAAGCAGAGGTTGGTGTATTATTTGGACTGTCAATAAAAACACAGTCAAATAAATACACGTTTGAATCCACTTTTGTATGCTGTTTTACCCACTATGTACAGCACTGTGCCCTGAACAGAAGGGAGGAGAATCCCCCCAACTGGAGGAGTATCATTTTCAGTCAGGGGGTGGAGGGTTTTGCTGGGTGTGGCTCTGTGAGGGATACAGGGAAGTTCCCCGCAGAGCTCGCCACAGCCTGAGGCAGCAGCAACCCCTGTTCCCCACAGGAGGCTGGAGGGAGAGGCGCGCAGGAGGAACCCGCCAACTCCGCTCCGCTCCGGCGCACGCCGCAAACGCTGCGCCCTGGTGGGTCGGAGGGCGCGTGCAGAGCCGCTCCCTGCTCCGCGCGCCGGCTGCCGGGGGATCGGAGTCCCGTCCCCGGCTCTCGTGTGGTTAGCAGGGGCCGCGCCCCCAGCTCAGTAGCCGGCGGCGGAGGTTCAGCCCGCGCACAAGCTGGGAGTCTCCGACGGCCGCAGGAAAAAGCCCAGGACACGGTAGAGGAGGGAGGCACAGAGCCGGGTCAGCGTAGGCGCTTCAAGGGCGTGTTCGTGTGGACGCGCGCCGTGTGTTGAAGTCCGGGCGTGGATTGGGTGTCCGCATGGCGGGGTACGTGCGCAGGTGTGTGCGCGTGCATCTGTGTGGGTGTGTGAACGTACCTGTGCTGGCCACACGTGCATTCATGTGTCTGTGGTGTGAACGCGTGTGGAGTGTGTGTCTGTGTGGTCCTGTATAAATATGCGTGGTTATTTTAAAAATTAGTAACTTTATGAAAGGTAGCTGTAATCACTTGTGTTTAAATTATGTATCTAACCAACCTTTGTTTAAAAATATTTCTATTGGGTCGATTTACCTGCAGACTAACCCAGGCTTGATGTTATCAGAGAATGAACTGTGTTCTGATAATTTTTGAGCAAAAGAGAAATTAAAGTGTAACCTGCATGAATTTTTTTTAAAAATTAAACACATTTCATCTGTATCTTTTCCAAACATATAAGATAAAAAAAATCTAAATAATGCAGTTGTGACTAGAATTCTTGGATGAGAAACACATGCAAAATATTCTTCTTATTATAATATTTTGGATGTTCACAGATCATTTTCAGATACATCTTTCTTTCTATACCAATTGAGAGATTTTTTCTCCTCCTGCCTTTTGTGTGTGTAGTTCTTTCTGTGGCTACCATCGTGCCAAAAAATTGTTTACCAAGCCCGCAACTGAGACAGTTGTGTTTATTCTAGGAGTTTGCATAGATCTCTGGTATCCTTACACTACTGTGGAGGGGAGATGGGACAATCAGCAGCTGAATAGTTTAGTGGTAAGCATAGAGACTTCTGGATGTGAGGGTGCTGTGAATAACCACTCCAGCTGTGCTGTACAATTAGTCTTAATGACAGAGAATACACTATGACCGCTCTTTGTAGCAGGAGTAGCAATGTTGGTGAGAAGAATCCACAGTGTTTTTTCAGATTCCCATATAACAGTGTGTTAAAGAATGAGAATGCTTTTATCTTCTTGATGGCGGCTTTCCTCTTGCCAATCCTGGCTTGATCTTTGTATGTGCCTTATCATGAAGGTGACACCCACTAGGAGGAATAGGGGACAGAACTGCCTTCAGAATTCCCCACAAGCGCTGCTCCTACTCATCACTTGATTATTGGCATATGTAGGGTGAGTAGTGCCATAAGTGATACTGTGTCCATTTTTCTCCCCAGCAGCAATATCTCTAGTCTTAAATAACTCCTATGTTCAGTACTACTAAAATCTGTAAAGTCACTGCAGTCATATTAGCTGCCAAAACCGAAAGCAAATATGAATGCTGCTTTCAAAGTATATGTGATACTTTAGGGAGACACTACCAGCACTTCATTATTTTAGTTTAACCACAAATCTAGGAGCAACATTTTGTATTCTAAAACACAGCCCCACTAGTGTGCCTTACCTGTGACCTGAAGGGAATAACTCTAGAAATGAGGGTGTATTACAGTCTCCATAACCAGTCAAATGCTGGTGTCTTGGATGAAACTGTCAACAAGGGCCAGAATCTGGGCTCAATCCTGCAAAAGAAACTCCTTCCTGAAAATGTCTAGAAGACTCCTAAGCAGATAAAAGGATACTGAAACTAAATGAGTAGGGTTAATACAAAGAAAAGCAATAAGCAGTAATCTATAGCAATAAGATATTCCAAGGATACTTACAAAAAAGGGGGGGAAAGGTGGGAAAAAAGTTTGAAAGAAATATTGTTAAAAATACTGGCTCTGTTGTCCGAATTAAAATGATATGATAATGTTTTAAGATGGCAAAGGGGAGAGGGTTTTAAAAAATCCATATTTGAGGACCTGACCTTGAGTTCAGTAACTGTTTTGTCTGAGTAATGAGGGCAGCACTGGACACTGAAAGGGAGAGTAAAGAACTAAAATAAAGCAATCAAATTCTTTAAAGAATCTTTTGTCTTCTTAAAAGGTTATTGTTGTCAGGGGTGATAAATCCAACATGTAACCGGTCCTAAAACCTCAAGAATTCACTTATTTAAGCCTTTATATACCCTTTTATTTTTTTAACAACAATAAATAATGATATTTTAGATCATTGAAACAGCTTAATTTTAAAACAAAACAAAATATTTCTCCACCCTGGCTGGAGTGAGCATGCTTAGTTGTTGCATGGAGAATAATCACCTTATGTTCGTCTGTGCTGAACCCTCCATCCAATGAAAGAGGGTGCTGATGGCCAGTTGCTGTGATACATGGCAGAGAGTCAGAAAAGCGAAGAGAGGTAATATTTGGTTTACACATCCAATTCCTTCAATCATGGGCAACCCAAACATGACAGGAACTGTGCACTGCCATTTGGTTCTGAGTGTTGGCATCCCTGTGTAAGTATAACTTGCTTTGCTGCCCTGGAAGTCCTGAGAGAGAGGCAGGAACTATCTTTGCTTCTTGGTGCAGTCTGATATTAGTCCATCATTCTTCTGGCTGAGCAGAATTAGTCAGGACCATCGCTGGATCCTGTCAGCCTATTCTCCCATTGAGTAAGACAAGACTCCTTCCCCTTCCTCGCTCATCACTTCGACTAGGGAGAAAAGAAGTGGCTTCTGAGACTGAAGCGATTTCTCCTGCTCAGTGCAGAGCATACTGCTGCTGGACCATTATTTTACAATTTTCTTCCATGTTTATTATGAGCTGAGAGAGAACTCAATTATATTTTTACGTGTTTGCGAACATCCTTGGGAACAAACTGGGACATTTTCCACAAGCAGATCAAAAGGTAAATGGGTTTTTTGAGTGGTCTTCAGTCAAAACTCACCTATCTTTGTTTTCTGATATATTTCCTGTGCACCTTATCTTTTGAATGTTCAGATAGCTTAACTGACCTGACTAGTTTTCAATGCAAAACCTGCTCCCCTGAGAGCTTTATTTTTAATTTGTTCATATCAGGATAGCTGTAATTTAATTAAAAGTCTCCCTGAAATAAACTCACGCTTTCATTACAGAAATGTTGCACTCAAATTATTTTAAAATAAAACTGAGACGATCAGGAACATCTTTTAATACCGGTGCTATGCCTGTCAGTTATGAGATTGTGCAGAACTAACCCTCCTTATCCTTGGGATGGCTAATGGGAAAAATAAATCTAAACAGAGGGATGTTTCTAAATCCTGTACTTTGTCACTTCCTTATTGCTTTTGAATGTCTCAATACCTGTCTCACTTATGCCTTCGGAGTCAGGGACAGCAGAATCACTGGAGGATATGTGTGGATCCTTAGGACTAACGTTGAATTTAGGATGTGTGCCACTAATACTGAGCTCACGAAGCACCATCTAAGCCAGAGGTGGGCAAACTACAGCCCACGGGCCACATCCGGCCCGCGGGACCATCCTGCCTGGACCCTGAGCTCCTGGCTGAGGAGGCTAGCCCCCGGCCCATCCCCTGCTGTCCCCCTCCCCTGCAGCCACGCTGCCACGTGTGCAGCACTCTGGGTGGCGGGGCTGCGCGCTCCTGTGGGGCAGTGCGGGGGCATGGCTGGCTCCGGCCGGGTGGGTGGCTGCCAAACATGCTGCTCTGAGTGGCATGGTAAGGGGGTTGGGGGGGGTTGGATAAGGGGCAGTGGGTCCCGGGAGGCAGTCAGGGGACAGGGGGCGGTTGGATGGGGCGGAGGTTCGGGGGGGGGCAGTCGGGGACGGGGAACGGTGGGGGGTTGGATGGGGGTGGGGTCCTGGGGGGAAGTTAGGGATGGGGGTGTGGATAGGGGTCGGGACAGGGAGCAGGGAGGTTGGATGGGGGTGGGGTCCCTGGGGGGGTGGTTAGGGGCAGGGGGTCTTGGGAGGGGGAGGTCAGGGGACAAGGAGCCAGGGGGGTTGGATGGGTCAGTGGTTTTGAGGGGGGCAGTCAGGGGGCGGGAAGTAGGAGGGGCAGATAGGAGACAAGGGGCCAGGCTGTTTGGGGAGGTACAGCCCTCCCCACCCAGCCCTCCATACAGTTTTGCAACCCCCATGTGGCCCTCGGGCCAAAAAGTTTGCCCACCCCTGATTTATGCACGTTTGAGAGTAGAATTTGGCTTTACATCATGTGACGACTGACAGCTTATGTTTTATAAACTTCTTCATAGATAGACTGAGTGCTAAAGTTACTGACAAAGGGATCCCTTGTCTTGTAATCTTAGCTCTGGTCTACACTAGGACTTTAGGTCGAATTTAGCAGCGTTAAATCGATGTAAACCTGCACCCGTCCATACTATGAAGCCCTTTATTTCGACTTAAAGGGCTCTTAAAATCGATTTCCTTACTCCACCCCCTGACAAGTGGATTAGTGCTTAAATCGGCCTTGCCGGCTCGAATTTGGGGTACTGTGGACACAATTCGACGGTATTGGCCTCCGGGAGCTATCCCAGAGTGCTCCATTATGACCACTCTGGACAGCACTCTCAACTCAGATGCACTGACCAGGTAGACAGGAAAAGAACCGCGAACTTTTGAATCTCATTTCCTGTTTGGCCAGCGTGGCAAGCTGCAGGTGACCATGCAGAGCTCATCAGCAGAGGTGACCATGATGGAGTCCCAGAATCGCAAAAGAGCTCCAGCATGGACTGAACGGGAGGTACGGGATCTGATCGCTGTATGGGGAGAGGAATCCGTGCTATCAGAACTCCGTTCCAGTTTTCGAAATGCCAAAACCTTTGTGAAAATCTCCCAGGGCATGAAGGACAGAGGCCATAACAGGGACTCGAAGCAGTGCTGCGTGAAACTTAAGGAGCTGAGGCAAGCCTACCAGAAAACCAGAGGGGCGAACGGCCGCTCCGGGTCAGAGCCCCAAACATGCCGCTTCTATGATGAGCTGCAAGCCATTTTAGGGGGTTCAGCCACCACTACCCCAGCCGTGTTGTTTGACTCCTTCAAAGGAGATGGAGGCAACACAGAAGCAGGTTTTGGGGACGAAGAAGATGATGATGATGATGAGATAGCTCACAGCAAGCAAGCGGAGAAACCGTTTTTCCCGACAGCCAGGAACTGTTTCTCACCCTGGACCTGGAGCCAGTACCCACTGAACCCACCCAAGGCTGCCTCCTGGACCCGGTTGGCGGAGAAGGGACCTCCGGTGAGTGTACCTTTTAAAATACTATACATGGTTTAAAAGCAAGCATGTGAAAGGATTACTTTGCCCTGGCATTCACGGCTCTTCTGGATGTACTCCCAAAGCCTTTGCAAAAGGTTTCTGGGGAGGGCAGCCTTATTGCGTCCTTCATGGTAGGACACTTTACCACTCCAGGCCAGTAACACGTCCTCGGGAATCATTGTACAACAAAGCATTGCAGTGTATGTTTGCTGGCGTTCAAACAACATCCGTTCTTTATCTCTCTGTGTTATCCTCAGGAGAGTGAGATATCATTCATGGTCACCTGGTTGAAATAGAGTGTTTTTCTTCAGGGGACACTCAGAGGAGCCCGTTGCTGCTGGGCTGTTTGTCTGTGACTAAACAAAAATGTTCCCCGCTGTTAGCCACGGGGAGGGGGGACGGTTGAGGGGGTAGCCACGCGGTGGGGGGAGGCAAAATGCGACCTTGTAATGAAAGCACATGTGCTATGTATGTAATGTTAACAGCAAGGTTTACCCTGAAAGAGTGTAGCCACTGTTTTATAAAATGTGTCTTTTTAAATACCGCTGTCCCTTTTTTTTTCTCCACCAGCTGCATGTGTTTCAATGATCACAGGATCTTCTCCTTCCCAGAGGCTAGTGAAGATTAGAAAGAAAAAAAAATGCACTCGAGATGACATGTTCTCCGAGTTCATGCTGTCCTCCCGCACTGACAGAGCACAGACGAATGCGTGGAGGCAAATAATCTCAGAGTGCAGGAAAGCACAAAATGACCAGGAGGAGAGGTGGCGGGCTGAAGAGAGTAAGTGGCGGGCTGAAGACAGGGCTGAAGCTCAAATGTGGCGGCAGCGTGATGAGAGGAGGCAGGATTCAATGCTGAGGCTGCTGGAGGACCAAACCAGTATGCTCCAGTGTATGGTTGAGCTGCAGCAAAGGCAGCTGGAGCACAGACTGCCACTACAGCCCCTGTGTAACCAACCGCCCTCCTCCCCAAGTTCCATAGCCTCCACACCCAGACGCCCAAGAACGCGGTGGGGGGGCCACCGGCCAACCAGCCACCCCGCCACAGAGGATTGCCCAAAAAAAAGAAGGCTGGCATTCAATAAATTTTAAAGTTGTAAACTTTTAAAGTGCTGTGTGGCATTTTCCTTCCCTCCTCCACCACCCCTCCTGGCTTACCTTGGTAGTCATCCCCCTATTTGTGTGATGAATGAATAAAGAATGCATGAATGTGAAGCAACAATGACTTTATTGCCTCTGCAAGCGGTGAGCGAAGGGAGGAGGGGAGGGTGGCTAGCTTACAGGGAAGTAGGGTGAACCAAGGGGTGGGGGGTTTCATCAAGGAGAAACAAACAGAACTTTCACACCGTAGCCTGGCCAGTCATGAAACTGGTTTTCAAAGCTTCTCTGATGCGTACCGCGCCCTCCTGTGCTCTTCTAACCGCCCTGATGTCTGGCTGCACGTAACCAGCAGCCAGGCGATTTGCCTCAACCTCCCACCCCACCATAAACGTCTCCCCCTTACTCTCACAGATATTGTGGAGCACACAGCAAGCAGTAATACCAGTGGGAATATTGGTTTCGCTGAGGTCTAAGCGAGTCAGTAAACTGCGCCAACGCGTCTTTAAACGTCCAAATGCACATTCTACCACCATTCTGCACTTGCTCAGCCTGTAGGGAATAGCTCCTGACTACTGTCCAAGCTGCCTGTGTACGGCTTCATGAGCCATGGCATTAAGGGGTAGGCTGGGTCCCCAAGGATACATATAGGCATTTCAACATCCCCAACAGTTATTTTCTGGTCTGGGAAGAAAGTCCCTTCCTGCAGCTTTTGAAACAGACCAGAGTTCCTGAAGATGCGAGCATCATGTATCTTTCACGGCCATCCCACGTTGATGTTGGTGAAACGTCCCTTGTGATCCACCAGAGCTTGCAGCACTATTGAAAAGTACCCTTTGCGGTTTATGTACTCGGCGGCTTGGTGCTCCGGTGCCAAGATAGGGATATGGGTTCCGTCTATGGCCCCGCCACAGTTAGGGAATCCCATTGCAGCAAAGCCATCCACTATGACCTGCAGATTTCCCAGGGTCACTACCCTTGATATCAGCAGATCTTTGATTGCGTGGGCTACTTGCATCACAGCAGCCCCAACAGTAGATTTGCCCACTCCAAATTGATTCCCAACTGACCGGTAGCTGTCTGGCGTTGCAAGCTTTCACAGGGCTATTGCCACTCACTTCTCAACTGTGAGGGCTGCTCTCATCTTGGTATTCATGCGCTTCAGGGCAGGGGAAAGCAAGTAACAAAGTTCCATGAAAGTGCCCTTACGCATGCGAAAGTTTCACGGCCACTGGGAATCGTCCCAGACCTGCAACACTATGCGGTCCCACCAGTCTGTGCTTGTTTCCCGAGCCCAGAATCGGCGTTCCATAGCATGAACTTGCCCCATTAGCACCATGATGCATGCATTGTCAGGGCCCATGCTTTCAGAGAAATCTGTGTCCATGTCCTGATCACTCACATGACCGTGCTGACGTCGCCTCCTCGCCCAGTATCGCTTTGCCAGGTTCTGGTGCTGCATATACTGCTGGATAATGCATGTGGTGTTTAATGTGCTCCTAATTGCCAAAGTGAGCTGAGCGGCCTCCATGCTTGCCTTGGTATGGCGTCCGCACAGAAAAAAGGCGCGGAACGATTGTCTGCCGTTGCTCTGATGGAGGGAGGGGCGACTGACGACACGGCTTACAGGGTTGGCGTCAGGGAGCTAAAATCAACAAAGGGGGTGGCTTTACATCAAGGAGTATTTCAGGCAGGACTTCACAGAGGGTTCCAATAAGAAATGGTGCACCTAAGTTATTGTTCTTATTGGAACAAGGAGGTTAGTCTGGCCTGTGATTGATACATGGCTAGATTTACCTCGCTGTACCTTCTCTGTGAGTGACTGCAATGTGACCTAGAGGAATGGGTCCCCTAGACGGGGAAGGGGGGAAGCAAATGAGTACAAAACAAATCTGGTCTATTTCTTGTTTTGATCCACTCCATCTATCTTTTACATCTTTGGCTGGCAGCAGACGGTGCAGAAGGACTGCATGCCATCCACATCTCATGGCTGCTCGGCAGAAGATGGTACAGTACGACTGCTAGCCATCCTCATCTCTTGCCTGCCCAGCAGAAGATGGTACAATACGACTGCTAGCCATCCTCATCTCTTGCCTTTCCGGCAGAAGATGGTACAGTACGACTGCTAGCAATCCGTATCGCCTGCCTGCTCACCATAAGACGGTTCAATAGAACTGACTGCAGGACTAAAGAGAATGATCTGGTCAAGTCACTCCAAATTTAGTCCCTGCGCCCATGTCTGCCCAGGTGCTCCCAGCCGACGTGGCCAGGAGTAACTCGGACACGACGATGACGGCTATCAGTTGTATTGCACCGTCTGCTGCCAGAAGGCAATGGGTTGCTGCTACTGTGTAGCAATGCCGTACTGCATCTGCCAGCACCCAGGAGACATATGGTGACGGTTACCTGAGCGGGCTCCATGCTTGCTGTGATATGGCATCTGCACAGGTAACTCAGGAAAAAAGGCGCGAAACGATTGTCTGCCCTTGCTTTCACGGAGGGAGGGAGGGAGGGAAGGGGGGCCTGATGATATGTACCCAGAACCGCGACATGATGATATGTACCCAGAACCATATGTACCGCGACAATGTTTTAGCCCCATCAGGCATTGGGATCTCAACCCAGAATTCCAATGGGTAGCGGAGACTGCGGGAACTGTAGGGTAGCTACCCACAGTGCAACGCTCCGGAAGTCGACCCTAGCCTCGGTACTGTGGAAGCACTCCGCCGAGTTAATGCACTTAATGCACTTAGAGCATTTTCTGTGGGGACACACACACTCGAATATATAAAACCAATTTCTAAAAAACTTGACTTCTATAAATTCGACTTTATTCCGTAGTGTAGACATACCCTTAGTGTCATCCAACTCTACAATGAAGTCAGTGACATTTTTGTGCTCCATATATTGAGAGGAGTACATGGAGAAGACACCTAAGTGGCAGGAGAACATGGGATGTGCTGGGAACTGGCAGGGCCGGATTAACTCTCCTGTAGGCATGGGGCAATTAGATTTTGTGGGGCCCCTGTATACAAGTCTTTTTCCTGGGAAGGAGTTTGGTGCAGGAGGGGGCAGGGGATTGGGGTACAGGAGGGGGTGCGGGGTCTGGGAGGGAGTTTGGGTGCAGGAGGGGGATCCAGGCTTGGGCAGGGAATTGGGGTTCAGGAGAGGTTGCGAGGTGCAGGCTCTGGCTGGGAGGCGCTTACCACAGGTGGCTCCTAGCCGGCGGCGCAGCCGGGCTCAGGCAGGCTGTCTGCCTGCCCTGGCCCCACGCCGCTCCTGGAAGCAACTGGTTGCTGGACATCTCTGCGTGCCCCTGCAGGGAGGGGGACAGTGTGTCTCCGTGCACTGCTTGCACTCGCTAGCGCCGCCCCTGCAGCTGCGGGGACGGTGCTGGGGGTGGGGGCAGCGCACGGAGCTGCCTCCCCCCCACCGGGGACTGCAGAGACATCAGGGACATGCCAGCAGCCAGTCACTTCTGGGAGCAGCGCGGGGCCAGGCCAGGCAGTCTGAGTGCCCCAGAGATCGCTGCCCGTGATTTATTTTTGCAGGGTCCCCCTTGAGCTGGGGCTCTAGGCTGCAGCCCCAAAATCCTCTGCCTTAATCCGGCCCTGGGAACTGGCTGTATTTTTAAAGATTGTATCAGTTAATTTATTGAGTGACTGACAGCTAGAGAATTTGGGGAACCAGCTAAGGCAGGGGTGAGCAAACTACAGCCTGCGGGCCAAATCCAGTCTGCGAGCTGTTTTAAGCCAGCCCACGAGCTCCCACTAGGGAGCAGGGTCTGGGGCTTGCCCCGCTCCAGCTGGGGCACTGGGTCAGGGGCCACACTATGCAGCTCGGCCCCGCCCTGGTGCTCCAGCCAGGGCGCAGGGTTAGCGACTGCACCACGCAGCTCCTAGAAGCCGCGGCATGGCCCCGCTCCAGCGCTCTTGCCACGGTGCAGGGTCTGTGGCCGCTGCATGTGGCTCCCGGAAGCTGCGGCATGGCCCTGCTCTGGCACCTGCAAGCTCAAATGGCCCCCTCTGGTTCTCCAATGGGAGCTGCTGGGGTGGTGCCTGTGGATGGGGTAGGGTGCAGAGCCACCTGGCTGCGCCTCCACCTAAGAGCCGAAGGCACATGCCACTGCTTCTGGGAGCTGCTTGAGGTAAGCATCGCTCAGAGCCTGCGCCCCTGAGCCTCTCCCCACACCCCAATCTGCTGCCTCAGCCCTGATCCCCCTCCTGCTTTCCAAACCCCTCGATCCCAGCCCGGAGCACCATTCTGCACCTCAAACCTCTCATCTCCAGTGTCACCCCAGAGACCGCACCCCCAGCCGAACTTGCACCCCTTTCTGCACCTCTGCCCCCATATTGTGAGCATTCATGGCCCGCCATAGTTTCTATTCCCAGATGTGGCCCTCAGCCAAAAAGTTTGCCCACCCCTGAGCTAAGGGGTAAATCCTGGGGGAATCTGGTCAAAAAGTATGAAGCTTTCTGACTTGACCACATGTGATGAAAAATTGCTTCCACAGCTGTCAGATATCAGTTATAGGCCAGATTTCCAAAAGAGCTCAGCTTCCTTTTAGGCACTCAAATAAAGACAGATTTTAAAAACAGCTCAGCACCCAACATGCTGGTTCTTTTGAAAATCTGGCCAGTTGTTTTGTTGCCTGAATGGGACTTGAGGTTTTCTGAAAATATGGTCCCTATTATGGGTGCTGAGCCATTTGAAAAATTCTGACCGTGGTAACTGCGTGGGTGAGAAACAATGGGTGCTGTGACTAGAGACCAAATCCTCACTACTGCGAGGAAGTCCTAATAGCTGAGCTTTGATTCTTACTCCTGGGGGAAATCTATGCCACTGCGCACATGCAGAATTTTGTCCCCGCAGATTTTTTTTTCTCAGCAGAAAATACATTCTGCCAGAGAGGCGCTGCAATTATGCCTTTCGCCCATCCGGGGATGCTATGGCACCAGAACAGAGGGCAGCTGGCTCAACCAGCCCCAGAGAGGGATGGGGAGAGGCTGTGTTCCTCACAGTGCCCTGCCCACAGGGCCAGGTGAGGAGCCACAGGATATGGGTGGTGTGGGGGAACAGACAGCAGGGCACATGGGGCTGCTGGGGGTCACAGACAGGGATTCAGAAGGGCTAGTGAGGGGCAGGCTAGTGCAGGGGCTGAATGGGAGTGGGGGTGCAGGGACATATGAGGACAAGGGGTAGGGGTGGCTGAGTGGGAGTGCAGGGTCACATGGGGATGGGGGAGGGGTGACTGGGGATGCAAGGGCACATGGGGACAAGAGATAGGGTGCAGGGACAAATGGGGATGGGGGAGAGGGAGTGCAGGAACACATGGGGCAGGAGCAGATGTGCCTGACTGAATGTGTGAGGCTAGGGGTCAGCCAGGGTCAGCATGAGGGAGGCTCCCCAATTCCCTAACAATCCCTTCTCCTGCCAAAAAACCCCCTGCTCCATACTTCCCACCCACACCCAACAACCCTCCAGGTTCACTTCCAGGATCCTGCCCAGCAATTACTTCCCTCTCCCTCAGCTCCACCCTTACCCTTGATTCCCCCAAGCCTTTGCACTGCTTCTGAGTGGCACAGGAAATATGTTTCTGTATTGTAGTTTAATTGAATTATTACTCAAAGTTCTGTATTAATATGCTAGTAAGGAATCTATTTGTCAAAAAACATTTCCTGAATGTTTTATGTTGTCTATTGTTAGACATACTTGCCGACAGGTATTTTGAAATAAATTACCAAAATAATTGAAACTGGCGTGATTATATTATGCAGAATTTTGCAAAATTTTAAAATATTGTGCACAGAATTTTTAATTTTTTTGCACTGAATTCCTCCCAGGAGCATCAGATATAAGTGCAAAGTCCATGTATTTGCTCTAGTTCTTGCCTAAAAAAGGTGATTGTGGAAAATCACAGAACAGTACAGTATGGGCAGTTATGGGGCAAGCTTCCCTAAAATGCCTCAGTATTGCCCCGGAAAGACTGTGCATTCTATGCTGAGATGGTTAACAAGATTGTCAAAAATAAATCCAAACAGAAGGATGTTTTGTGAGGCTTTTTGTTCTAGAGCAGGGGTTCTCACAACAATTTTTTTTTTGGGTAGCCACACTCTGAGACCACCAACTCTAACTGGTGGCTGCTTGGCAATTTTTCCTAAAATACTTAATTAACTTTAAGAAAAAACAAATAAATATGCACATGAATCTGTCCAAATCATAGTACCATATATACTCATTCATAAGCTGAATTTTTTTAGTAAAAAAGGGAAGCATCAGGGAAGGGGGCAGCTTATGAATGGGTATAGAATGGGAGAGGTGGGACACAGCCCTCACCCCAAACAGAGGGGGCAAGGAGTGGCAGCACAGCCAGAAGGGAAGAGGCGGGGCCAGAGTCTCTCCGCTTCTGGCCAGGCTGCTCTCCCACCAGCCTCTGAAGTAGCTGCAGCTCCAGGGCTGGCAGGCTGCAGCCGTGCCGCTTGGTCCTGCCCCCCAGAGCAAGCTGTGGCCATGCTGCCCAGCCAGCCAGAGCACGCTGTGGCTGAGCCAGCCCACCCAGCCCACTGGAAGACACGGCCGCACCGCCCGGTCTGGCCCGCTGGAGCAGCTCATCCTCCCCTGGCCCATTCCAGCTAAGGTGGGAAGGGATGGGATGGGGACGGTGTGGGGGTCACGGGCTAGGGGTGGGGTCATGTGCGGGGTGGTCACAGGGGTTGCTCCCTGACCCCCAGCTTCTCTCCCCCCCACCCCCCAAAAAAATTTCCCCACCAGTTGCTGTCCTGGCCCGTCAGGGTAAGCAGCTGGTGCACTGGGACACTTTGTTTACTTAGGTTTACCTCCGTGCCTGCGGACGCTTGAGGTAAACAAACCATCTCGGCCCTCCAGCGGCTTATCCTGGTCGCCCAGGAGACAAAGTTTGCTGACTCCTGAATTATAGGGTCGGCTTAAGAGTGGGTCATAAAATTTTTCCATTTTTACTTCTCCATCTTGGGGAGGGATGGGGGGGTCGGCTTATAAACAAACTGGCTTGTGATCGAGTATATACTGTAATTTATTTATGTAGGGTTTTTTCAGACTCAATAATAAAAATAATGTACAGATGTCTATTCTTTACCGGAGCTAAACAGAATAGAAAGACAAATAAGATGCTTTGCATGTTTTTGTCTTTTTTTATGGTTTCTTTTGATTTTTTGGCTGCATTTTTAGACTTGCTAGCTAGTAAATCTGCTTCTGTGAAAAGTGGATATTTGTATGTTTGTTAATATCACTTTTCACAGCAGTGGACCTGTTAGTTAGCTGAGAGGTAGTGAAAAGTGATATTAACAAATATACAAATATTACTTTTCACAGCAGACTCACTCAGCCCTGGCAAGCCGGGGAACAAATAAAGACTTGGCTGGGGAGGTGGATAGGGAGGCAGCAGGGGCGATGAGTGGGATGGAGTCCTGTGGTCGCGGGATGGAGCCCACTGCTGAGTAGTGAAAGCCCAGAACCCAAAGCCCCATGGTCAGAGCCTGTGGCAGGAGCCCACTGCCATGCAGCTGGAGCCTGCCATCCGCCACACCAGGGCTGAAGCCAGCAGCCCCAGGAAGGTGGGGAACTCACACTGGCTGTCTGCTCCTCAGGTGTTTGTGGCTCCAAAGTGGGGTAAGGCCCAACCCCTCCTGGCAGCCCCAGAGGAGGGGCCGCTGCTTTGTCCTCCCCCAATCACTACCCAGGAGGCTGTGGCTGCAAGAAAAGCTTTTGGTGGCCACTGTGGCTGCATTTGAGAAACACTGAGCAGTGGTGCTCAAACTTTTCCTCTCGTGCCCCCCCCCCCCTTACCAGTAATGGAATGTGTCCGTGCTCCCCCGGGCTGGGAGCGGAGTCGCGGCTGGGGCTGAGAGCGGGGCTGGGAGTGGGGGCAGGGGGCCAAGAGTGGGGTCTGGGGTCTGGCGGCCAAGAGTAGGGGCTGGGAGTGGGGACTGGCAGCTGGGATGGGGCTGCAGATGGGGCAGGAGCAGACCTGGGAGCAGGGCAGGGCTGGGTGTCCCTCCCTCCCTGCCCCCCCCATGGGTGCTGGCCTGGGCTGCACCGTGGGCCCCAGGATGTTCCTCCACGTCCCCCTAGGGGGGGCGTTCCCCACAGTTTGTGGACCACAGTTCCAGAGGTTAGAGCAGGGGATGGAGATCTGGGTTCTATTCCTGTTGTTGGTGAGATCCATTTGTGGTGGCCCTCTTTGCCACTTAAGCCAAAGTATGCATAGAGACTGTGGGAGACTGAGGGTGGCCCAGCCCCACAAAGTTTGCCTGTCTAGGCTCAGCACCCGATGGAAGGGGTCTCTAGTGGCCCTTGATAAGCCAGCATGCAAAGCCACAAAGAGGGTGAGCTAGGGAAGGGGTTGCAGGATCCAGTGACTCAACACTAGGGTGGAGTGCATTTCACCCTTAGTAACCTTGGGCAAGTCACTTTATATCTCTGTGCATCAGTTTACCCATTTTAAGAACAGGAGTTATAATTGCCTACCACTATACTTTGTCCTTTGAGTTCTTCCAGTGAAAGGCACTATATACTTGAATGCAAAATATTATTTATTATTAGTATAAATGTTGAAGAGTGTGTTGTCATCTGTTCTTTTATTACTTCACAAACATTATTTGGCTGTTTCCATCAGTGGAATATGGAATAAGAAAAAAAAATAACAAAATAATGACTTATTTCTGCATATTTAGAATTTCATGCTATCCTTTTCTTATAGTTCTTTGAAAAGAATTACAAAATTTATAAAAGAAATGAATGGTGGGCTAAAAGTTGAATAAAATGAATTTGGTACTGGTGTAGCCAAGATAGGTATTTGCCTACCTCTTGAGTTTGTCCAATTATTGCCTCTGAAAATATTCTATATATTTGGCGTGATTCTCCTCTGCCCTTCACCTTTGTACACCTGTGCAAAGCAAGTGGAACATGTGACCAAATCAGAATTCTCCAGGAACTTACACTAGTGGTAGAATTTTACCCCAGCTTTACACAGGTGTATATGACTATTTAAGGGGCAAGATAGCAGAGAATCAAGCTATTTATCTTTTGCCTTAACTTTCTGCTTACACAAGTCATTCCATTTCAGATTGTTTCTTTAAGATGTTCATAACTTCCTCTAACGTTTTCCTTTTGTATTAAGGCCCCCAATAAGCATGTGTGTTAGTGATTTGCCAAGTTGGGGCCTAAAATTTCTTATGTTTAGTCTCAGGTCATATACAAATGTTTAAGTTGCACATTATATAAACTTCCCACCTGCCTCATAGCAACTGTGTATCCTCCTCCCTATGTACTGCAGTTACCCCCTTCCGGATGTCCATCCTTGGCTAGATTCTGCAGTTACCCCTTTCCGGATGTCCAGCCTTGGCTAGATTCCTCCCTCAGTGCAGTCGTGCAGCTTCTCCTCCCAGCTTCCAAACCCTCTGGGATTTCTCCAGCAAGAGCCAGCTGAATCGTAGATGCACTGAGGAGTGCTGGTCCCAATGCTTCAAGAAAGTGCAAACTTCCCTGAGACACTATGGTATGTCTTAATGTGTGATGCTTACTTATTCCAAGAGGTTTAATAGTAATGTTGAATTGTGGGGCTTGAAATACCCATCTATTTAGATTTATTTTTCTCCATGAGCATGACTAACTTCAATCCTTTTAAAAAAACGTGGTGGACTCTGCTAACTTTACCTAAAGCTGTTATAAAATTAAATTGCCTTTTTATATTATAACAACGATAGCGCAGATTTTCAAAGATTTAGACACTGACAGATACAAATAGGCACCTAGTGGGATTTTCAAATGTGCCTAAGCAGGTCTGTGTCTCACTCCCATTGAAAACAGGCACTTAACTTGTTTAGGTGCTTTTGAAAATCCCACTAGGCACCTATCTGCATCTTTAAAATCTGGCCCGAGGTGCTATGTGGTTTGATGTTTTTAACAATTCAGTAAAAGCATGCAAACTTTTTAATTCATGAAAAGGAAAAATGACATAAGGATGAGGCAAAACTATATAAAATAGAATAGCAGAAGATTGAGAAGATAACACAAAATTCATATCCCTGGTACACTGTAAAATGTGTTTTCTTGGTACAGGTAGATATCACAGCAGAGTGGAGCAATGGATACAATACAGGACTGGTAGTTCATTAGAGCTGGGTTTTACTCTTAGCTGTGCTACTTACTTGCTGTGTCTTTGGGCAAGGTGTTTCATGGCTCTGTGCCTCAGTTTCCTCATCCACAAGATGGAATAATAATACCTACTCTCCTCTGCAAAGTGCTTTGAGATGTATGCATGAAAATGTGCCCATATAACTGCAAAAATTAGCATATCACACATGAATTACAGTTGTTGCACTTGCTTAGGTTGACTGAATTTTGTTGTTATAAACAAAACAAAGTGGCATGTCTCAGTGCGTATGTTGTAGTTAGATGGGTTCCATCCACAGACAATGAATTCCTGGTGATGCACTTAATAGATTCACCCTCTAAAAGCAAAGGACAGTATTGCTCTGGACATTGGTCAGGCCTCTGTATGCTCTTCTCAGGAGACCCATAGTGCTGGTAGGACATCCCCATAACAATGAAACATGGTAACATTTACCTGGCATTTGATTCAAAGTCTGTTTCCAGGACTCTCTAGTCATCCTAATTCTTATAAGGCCTGATTCAAAGCCCGTTGAAGTAAATAGGACTATTGACTTCAGTGGTTTTAGGATCAGGTTCCTAGTGAGTCTAGGGGTATGAATCTGCTTTCCAAACTTTTCACTCTTTCTAAACAATGATGACAATTTAACGACACTCACTTTTGGTTTTGTTTGGAAATTTTCATTGTGCAACTATGATATTTTCTTAGTCTTAGGCTGCTTGGCAAGCAATATAATTTGTCCTATTTTAATGTGGGGTATTGCATCTTTTATAGAACTCTGACTGTTGCCTTCTGGAGAGCACCAACATTTCATAAGAAAAAAGGCACGGAAGCACACAAGGTAATTTTATATGTTATTGAACATCCTGCTGGGTTGTAGCTAAATGCCATCTGCTGAAAGGTTGCAGTCACTATAGAGGGACACTATTCTCTGATTATAAAATGGTGCCTTATTAAAAGCATTTTTCATTATAGTGAGTCACACAAAACTACATTTCAGGTGAATTAAAATAGTTGAAATAATAATGGGTATGTTGCTCCTCTGCGTGCTAATAGTGTAGTAGATTTACTTTTTATTTTAGCTTTTTGGAGTGGAGGCAGAAT
Source organism: Lepidochelys olivacea (assembly GCF_965140295.1). NCBI lineage: Eukaryota > Metazoa > Chordata > Testudines > Cheloniidae > Lepidochelys > Lepidochelys olivacea. The sequence goes on from NC_140413.1 coordinate 191,980,567, forward strand.
AGTCTAGTGTTTAGAGCACCCAACTGGGAGTGGAGAATTCTGAAGTCTCTTTCTCGCTCTGCCACTGACACACATTTTCAGAAGTGTCCTGTAATTTTGATTGTCCAACCTTGGACGCTCAGAGTTTATGTTTTAGAGATGCTGAGTACCTGCAGTGCCAATGGCTTAAACTGGGGCTGTATATTTTTTAGCACCTATAAAAATCAGACCTTGGATGTTGAAAGCTAGGCACCCCAAAAATGAGAGAGGCAAAATTCAAAATTGCTTTTGAAAATGTTGGCATTAACATTTTGATGCCTTATTATTATCTCCTTGTGAGGCTTCATTGATTAATGTTTGTAAATGCCTTGAAAATCTTGGCTATAAAATGCTGTATAAGTGAAACATTTTGTTATTTTAGTACTACTATTAATAATAAATAAAGACTACTGTATGTTTAACTTTCACGGGTAATTTTAAACTTCTGCTATCGGCAATTATGAAAGAAAAGATCATTTAAACTGCATGTATAGTCAAGTTAAACAGTTTTAATAATATGCACATCATATTCATATTTCATATTTATTTTTTATTTTGGACTCTTATATTTTCACAGAGTAGTTAATTCAGTTCTGTTGATAGTTCTTGTGTTACAGTGTTAATTCTATAAGCTTGTTGTTATGGCCATCAGAATTATCAATAGATTTCAGAGCACAATAATGTTAACCATGTGCTTCTGTGGTACCAATGTTGTACTCTACTGTAAACAATCTTTGATCAGTGAAGTTTTCACAGTGAACCAGAATTTTAGATCTCATTATAAAACAATGTAATTATGTGCTGAATAAGAATAAAACCTCCGGAAAAGCATCTTGAAAAAGATGAAAGGCCTGAAGTGCTGATCTCATTGATCACTCTTTTTAACTGAAATAAAAAGAGATTACTTTGATTACAGTTAATTCTGTTTATATTATAAGGGAACAAAGGCATATAGTGCCAGATCCTCAACTTGTGTAAATTGCTGTAGCATAGTTGAAGTCATTGGGCTGTGACAACTTATGCCTTCTGAGGGTCTGTCCCATAAATTTTCCTACATAGGGATGTTCACTTTGTCCTTTAAATGACTTTAAAAAATCATAGTGCCCTAATGCTTGTTCTTAGAGCTTTTGCTTAAACAGTGGATATAGCTTTCCATCCTCTCACAACTGATATTGAACCAGACGTTTATTTCACATGCAGTAATATTTTTCACTGTTAATATTGAGAAACAGATAAGATTGTATGGTCTTTGGGGGCAGGGACTCTGTCTTCCTGTGAGGTGCCTTGCAGACTTTTGAGCTATATTAATGAGTGATAATAATTTTATAATGGCTGCTTCGCTGCCCAGAAGTTTACTTTAGATTGAGGACAACAGCAGGGGATGGCAACAAAGAGAGATGACTGGGAAGGGCAGGACAAGGATACAAGGACAATACGATTGTGTGCTCACTTGGGATGCTAGTGCATACATGTGTCTTGATAATTAAGATGTATGATAATGAATTCTCTTTCTAGAAAGAATTAACATGAATTAAATGTAAGAGTGCAGAAAATAGACATAGGAACAGCCATACTGAATCACACTTCTCGTCCAACTAATCTAGTGTCCTCTCTGTGATTGTGGCCAGCACTGCAGATCTGGGTCAGATCTTGAGCCTTGTTAAGACTGCTTTGTGCCCCCTAGCATTGTGCTAAACATCAAACTGCAGGTCCTGAGGATCAGGGCCTTTGTGTTTTGTTCATGTAAATGCCTCAAACAGAAACTGTGAATCTGATGTTTTTATTGCAGAAACAGACTATAAATTACGTGTGGAGTTTGGAAATTGATGTGTCAGGTCTAAGTTAAGTGAAATGTGATTAGTGAGAAATGCTGGATACTGTATGCACACTTGTTGCTAACGCTTAAACAGGGCTTGATCTTGCAAGGTGAGGAAGTACTCTGTCTCCAGTCCAGCAACGCATTTAGATGTGCTCAGCACATTGTGGGTTTGAGTGCTTGGTGATCAGGAATGCATTACAGCTGGATATTTTTGAAGAAGAGCCAGTGTGGAATCCTGGCCCCGATGAAGTCCATGGAAGTTTTGCCATTGACCTCAGTGAGGCTAGGATTTCACTCCAGATATTCTAAGTTTATGTTAAAAACTTTCTGGGCTAAATCCTGCCCTCAATTACACCTGTCGAACCCTACCAGAGGGGAGAATTTGTCCATATGGCTTTAATTCAGTACTAGTGTCATATAGGTCTGTTTTCATTTTTTTTTAATGAATTCTGGATGATTCAATGGAATATCTACATGCCATGGAGAAGGAATTGGAAAATCACTGAAATAGCTTAATATAAAACTATATTACAGTAACAGGAGAATGTAGGTTTTAAAAATATTTATTGACTGTGTCTGTAGTTTGAGATCACCTATAATAAGCAATTCATTTCAGTTTGGCTTGACACCTTACAGGGAAAACCTCATAGCACTGAGTATGGTCCAAGGAAAATTAACTTGATTCCTGGACTAAAACTAGAAAGGGTTAAATAACTGGAAAACAGGGGAAACCAAACTGCATAATTAGATTATATTTAGAATTTGTTACAAATATACACAGTATCAATCAAATAAATTGTCTGATTTATTAGAAATTGCAACAAAGAGTCTTGTCTTATATGGTGAAATAAACAGATCTAAGGATGTGTTGTCTAGCCTTTCAGTATGGTGTGATAAATGTGAGATCCCTTTTTGAAAGGCTGTAACATGTAACAAGAAGAGTTTTCAGTTGTTAAAGAAAAAATCATAAGGGAAAAACATTAATGAAAGCTTTTATATCTGATTCTTGAATCTGTAATGACTTGTTTTTAGTGCATTGCCAATGTCCCACCAATGTTGGAAAACCTGGTATTATTTTCCTTCCAAACTGTCTTCTATAGCATAAGTAGAAAATACTGCACTGTTATCTGAAGACCTGATTCAAATTGTTCTTCTTTAAATCTAGAGAACTCCCATATTTCTGTAGGTGGCCATTTTATTTTCCTTATGTTTTTTCTTCTTTTTAACCAGGAGATCTATTCTCGGCTTATTTGTTTTCTTCAAGCTCTTTGTTGCCAATTTTTTTATTCTTTTCAGTACATTCAGTATGAATGGCTTTTATTTTATATTTAATATTACAAGAATGACAATAAAACCACAAAGGTAAGATCAAGAAGAGTGCACAAAGTACTCCTGCGTAAGGCCTTGTTTTTGGAACTAGTGGGAAAACACTGATGTAACTACAGTGCCATGTCTCCAGTCAAGCCATGCTATTTGAAGTTCAGGTCAAGTACAGTTCTGCCCCATGACCACCCTGGTGCTGCATTATACTTTTGCAGTTGCACTGGCATTTGGGTCCCTCTCCCTAATTTCCCAAAATAGCTTCCTGAAGCTGTGGTTTTTGGGAGAGCTTGGAAAGCTTCAGGGAGACCTGGGGAATTGTAGGAAATGAGGTCATATTCCTGCAAATCTCCTGGTGCCAGTGCTGTTGCCTAGTCCTTTTCTCAGGATGGTGGCCAGGATGACCAGTTAGCTCTTGCCCATTGCACAGCAAGAAAGGTTTCTGATGGAGCTTCTATAAAGCAGTGAGCAGACCGCCGAGGCAGTGGAGGATGTTCTGGTACTTGCTGAGAGCCAGAGACAAGTTTGCTGATGCAATCATGATGCAATGGTTGTGCTTTCATCACAATCCTAGGAGATGGCTCTCCACTGTGCTGGCAGATCAACTTCATAGGGTGACATGTCACTTTTGTGCCTGGACTATGATCCCAGACAGGTGGGACAAAACTATTCTCAAGCAGCATTGGCCACATAACTTTGAGATGAAAAAAGAGGCTCTTCTGTGCTTCTTTGCTTTGGCAGTGCAGTGAGTGCCATGCCATGAGGATGAGGGCTCCTCTCACCATGGAAAAGAGAATGCCGGTCTCCCTGTGGAAGGTGGCTTGCTACCTTAGTTACCAGTCAGATGGGCCAATTTGAGGCTTGGAAGTCTATTGGGGATGTTGCTATGGTGGAGGTTTGCAGGTCAATAGATAATGTGCTGCAGGAATGTGCGATCAAGGTGGCCAGTGTGCCAGAGATCATTGAGGGACTTAAACAGCTGGGAGTTCCTCATCTGTGCAGCAGCCATTGATGGAACTCATGTGCCAATTAGCAGTTGGCTCCTAAACACAAAATGGCTGCTGCCTCTGTAGTTGGGGGGAAGTGGACGTCACTCCATTTAAAGATGCAGTACACAGAAAAGAAATTATAACTGGCACATGCTACCTATACCACAAAAATAATTAACCTTCATAGAAGGAATAGCCTCATTCCCATTGTTTATTTTTATGTTCTTAAGTAGGAGAAACGTCTGCACTCTTCTCTACTTTTTTTTGTCCTACTTAACAGAAAAAATCTAGTTGCATATGTATAACCCTCTATAAAACACAAATCCTCAGTCTGGCTTTTTTGGGATTTGAAATAGGTTCAACAGGATCAACCAACTACCACATTAATGTGCTGAGTCTGTTCTCTGGCAGCTACAAATGAATTTGATAACATGAAAAATTCCTGTATGGAAAAATGGAAAGCTGATCTCCAAATAAAATCCTCTCTGGGATAAGAAATCCCCTTGCACTATGGAATATTATTCAACATCAGACAAGGGCAAAGGACCAAATAAAACACTCAGTAATACATTTCTCAACCTTAAAACTTGTTTCATGAGATTAAATTTTAGCACAAACACAAGCTGACTCCTGCAGTCTTCACGCAGTCAAAACTCCCAATAGGAATTGCATACATATAAAGGGTGCATGATTGTCCTATTTGTGGTACTAAATCTGTATTTTTAGATAACATTTTCCATTACAAATTCAATTATGATAATTTTTTCCAGGTGTGGGAATTTGTTTATAATGGGCCAAATCCTGTTGTCTATATGTAAAAATGATCCAATTTTAATGAGAATTTTGCTTGAGTAAGGACTGCAGGTGAAATTGACACTCTAAGGCTCGAGTGGGACTTAAGTGGGGCATACAGCTTTTACTGGCCCTCTCCAGAGAGCTGAGTTTCGCACTGTATAATTTGGACCAGTATAATCAGTCTTTTGAATATCTGAGATGAACCCAATACATTTTCTAACATTCCTGGGATAAAAGAATTCCTGTTGTGATGTACTGAAAACACTGGACTAGATTCACAGGCTGCTTATGCTAATGTAAATGGTGGTAGAATTCCCTTGGGATGGAAACTCCACCAGGGGACTGAATTTCATTGGTTTTGCTGTAATGCAACTCTTGGGGCAAGGCATAGTTGCAGGGACTGATACAACACAAAAAGCGGATGGCATTGCCAGGAAAGGCATACACAGCATGCCAGGAGAGTCAGCGAATGGAGCAGCTTTCTAGAGAAGATGTAAGCAGTAAAGTGTCTGAGGCACCAGTGCACAATGAAATTGTTACCCCGGCAGAAACCTGACAGAGGTAGAAACATTAATTTCCCTCTAAAGAAGGTTGAATATCATTCAGGCATAATGGGTTCAGCTGGCACAGGCAAGTGTAATTACATCTTCCTTTGCCAGCTTAGCCAAATTTGTCTATATTGGGTATTTACTGTAGTTCCAAGATGCAATAGGAATAACCCACTAGGGAAGTTTTCTTAAGCCAAATGTAAGTAAAGTTTAAGTTTTCTCTTTGTCATACGATCAGAAACACTGTGTAAGAGGATACTTGCACCATCTGTATCTTCTATAATTATCCTGAACCCAACACTAGATTTTGTGCCCCTATTTTTAAAAGACATACTGCTAAATAGATTTTAAGAATGTTGCCTTTAGAACAATAAGTGAGCAGCACCATAGTACTAGTGAAACACCAGGAGCTTGGCAGGTCTCTGTCAGCTGAGAGAAATAGCAAAAGCAGTAGGATAAGATCAGACTAATTTATTCTACTCTTTTATGTGCAGCATACTGACTTGCAAATCCCATGGTGTTGGGAGAAAGTATGTTGTAAAGTCTGTTTCATGTGCTATAAATTACCTGAGGGAGAGTCTGAATTTTTAAAGGGAATTTAGATAATTTCTCTTTTTAAAAAAAATGCAGTATAGTAAAAACCATATTTTCAAATGTTCATGCTAACTTTATATATAAAAATAGACATTAAGCTGTAGATATTATAACTAGACTTCTGCATTCTGATTGCCAGCCTTTTGGTCAGTTTATAGAACTTGGCAGTCTGCAGTCAAAGAGGAGCCAAACGTTTTGTTATGGCTTTGGAAAGGGTGAGAAAGTAAAGAAGAGAAGAAAAAGATTTTTGAAGTCTTTGTTGAGATGTATGATGATTAGACTGATCTTACAAACCTCAGGGCTAGATCCTGGGATCTGGCAGAGCTATGCTCAGAACTAACATAGGACTGGAGAGGGAGGATATGAAAAGTTGGCTCTCAGACACCTCTCTGCTCTTCCAGTCCTGGGACTGGCTCTGAGACTGTTTCAGTCTATGCTGTAATTTAGCAAAGCCTCGGGGCAGCCAATAGTAACCCCTGACAGGTGGCCAGAGGGCCAGATGGCACTGTCTATGCCAATTTTATGCTTGCTGGAGATTCCCCTACACCTGAAGAGTCTCCAGTTGCCACATTACGGCTACTTTGCACTGTCTGAGCAGTAGAGCAAAAAACATCTGGAAGAGGGCCTGAGGACCTGACCCAACTTGTTTGCACAGAGAAGGGAGTTGAAATTCCTGAATTTTTTCTTGGTTTTGTTTTGAAAGCTCCATCTTTAGGATGAGTATGCTTCAGACTTGTCTAAGCACAAACTTGCAGTGATTTAATTTATCAGTTTAGTTACACTGGTGCAAAACTGTGTGGATGCACAAATCTGTTTAAAACTAGTTATAGCGGTTTAGCTTGCACTTGTAAATTGTAATTTAGATTTAAATCGCTTAAAGTATTGACACACACAACTGCAACAATTAAACTAAATTTGTTTAAAATCCCACCAGTCAACTGTGTGTTTAGACCAGCAAAGTAGGGACCCAGGCACCTTTATTAATAACTGGGGCGTTTTTACTTAGATAAGTAACAATATACAGTGTGTTAATTCTTCTTCTTCGAGTGCTTGCTCATGTCCATTCTGTGATAGGTGTGTGCATGCCGCATGCACGGTTGCTGGAGATTTTTCCCTCAGTGGTATCTGTAGGACTGGCTCTAGCGCCCTCTGGAGCCCTGTGCATATGTGCCCGTATCAGGGCGGTCAACCGCCCCCACACCTTCTCAGTTCCTTCTTACTGCCTGACCGTGATGGTTGTGGGAACGTTGGTTCTTGCTGTGGCAAGGTTTCTTTCTCAGTGGTTGGACTTTCTCTGTTCATAATCAGTATAGTTTCTAGAGTTAGTGTATATAGTAGTGGTAATGATTGTCCCTGTCATTAAGGGACTTTTTGCCCCATGGGTTGGGCATGCCCTGGGCTTCAAGCCTTATGCCTGTTGGTGGCAAGCTGATGCCAGTTAGTGACCCGCACCCTAGCTGTCTAAAGTGTCTGGGAAGAGTCTCGTGTCAAAGAGAAATGCTAGATCTGCAGGGACTTCAAACCCCACACCAGAAAGGACAGGAATATTCTGGTCAACTCTGGTCAACTCTGGTCCCGGTTCAGAGAATAGAGTTCATCGGGGCAGTGCTCTATTAGATCCACGCCAACGCCTCCCTACCGGAAGCCCATTTCCAAGCTATGTCAGACCTGATTTCCAGGGTCACAATTCACCCACTAATAACTGCTTGGATCTGCCTCAAACTGTTGGGTCACATGATGGCACGTATCTACGTGGTGTAGTATGCAAGGCTACGTCTCAGACCTCTACACATGTGGCTGGCATCAGTCTAATTCCTGAGCAGACAGAAACTGGACTTGATACTTATGATTCTGCCTCTGGTCCTCACTTTGCTGACTTGGTGGAGAGACCTGGGATCTGTAATGAAAGGGGTAACCTTTGCTGCCTCTCATCCATTGGTAACCTTAGTCTCAGATGCATCAGACCAGAGTGGGGAGCCAACTCAGCAGTCTCAGGACTCAGGGCCTCTGGTCCTCCCTGCATATAAACATCATGGAACTGCGGGCAGTACGCTTGGCTTTCCATTGTTCCTTCCCCAGATCTCAGGCAAAGTAGCACATGTCTTGATGGACAACACTGCGTAAATGTTTTACATCAACAAGCATGGAGCAGCTCAATCTTCAGCCCTGTGCCAGGAGGCCCTCCAGCTGTGGGACTTTTGCGTGAAACACGCCGTTTACCTTGAGGCGTCACATCTCCCGGGAGCCCGAAATGCACTGGGGGATCACCTCAGTAGATCCTGTCCCTCTCACCACGAGTGGTCTCTTCACCTGGAGGTCATCAGTGTCATCTTCCAGAAGTGGGGGCCTCCCCAGACGTACCTGTTTGCCACTAGACAGAACAGGAAAAGGCATCAGTTCTGTTTGCTGCACGGGCACAGCATAGGCTCCCTCTTCGATGCCTTCCTCTTCTCGTGGGCAGACCACCTACTATATACCTTCCCACTGATCCCCTGGGTTCACAAGGTCCTCCTAAAAATCAAATGGGACAAGGCAAAGGTTATCCTGGTAGCTCCAGTGTGGCCATGCCAGCATTGGTTTGGTGTGCTTCTGGACCTCTCAGCGGCAGCTCCACTCGCACTCCACCCTGCCCAAACTTGAGTTCTTAAGACCACGGCCAGTAGCTTCACCCGAACCTTCCCTCTCTGCACCTGACAACATGGTTGTTGTGTGGCTGATCCCTGAAAAGCAGCCCTGCTCAGAGCAGGTTTGACAAATCTTGATAGGTTGCAGAAAGCCTTCCACCAGGGCTACCTACCTGCCAAGTGGAAATGTTTTACTTGTTGGGCCTCCGAGTGGAATCTCTCTCTATCCCGGTCTTCTCTGCAGTCTCTCTTGGACTATCTGCTCTACCTGGACTACCTAAAACATCAAGGTCTGGCTCTCTCTCTGTTAAGGTCCCCTTGGCAGCCATTTCAGCCTTTCACCCTCCAGTGAATGGCAGATCAGTGTTCTCCCATGAGATGATAGGTTTCTCAAGGGGCTGGAAAGATTCTACCCTCAGGTTCATGATCTGATCCCCTCATGGGACTTAAACCTGGGTCCTGTCGAGGCTCACGAGCTGTTAGCATCATGCCTCATACTGCTTCTCTCTTGGAAGGTTGCCTTTCTGGTGGCAATCACCTCTCCCAGAAAGGTCCCTGTGATCAAAGCCCTGATATCAGAACTCCCTTATATGCTGTTCTTCAAGGACAAGGTCCAGCTGCGCCCTCATTCGGCCTTCCTAGCAAAGCAGGTGTTGCCGTTCCACAGAAACCAGGGCATTTTTCTTCCTGTTCTTTCCAAAACTTCACAAGACTGCTGAGGAACATTGGCTTCATATGTAAGGCAGGCTCTCACTTTCTATATTGAGAGAACTAAACCCTTCTGCAAGTCCACACAACTCTGTGTAGCAGTAGTGGAAAGGATGAGAGGGCTATTGGTGTCATCCCAAAGAATCTTATCTTGGATAACCGCCTGTACCCGAGCTTACTACGAGCAGGTGAAGGTTCTGGCTCCAGCCATCATGACCACTCATTCCATGAGAGCCCAGGCTTCGTCAGTAGCATTCCTTGCACAGATACCAATCCAGGATATCTACACAGCTGCAACATGGTTGTTGAGTCATAGCTTCATATCCAACTATGCCATCACCCAACAGGCCCATGATGATGCCAGTTTTGGGAGAGCAGTGCTGCAATCAGCATGTCCCCTCCAGGGGTTCTGCTTGTGAGTCACTTAGCATGGAATGGACACAAGCCAGCGCTCGAAGAAGAAAAAACATTACTAACCTTTCGAAACAGTTGTTCTTCTAGATGTGTTGCTCATGTCCATTCTATGATGCACCCTCCTACCCCTCTGTCAGACTTACGGTCAAGAAGGAACTGAGAGGGTCTGGGGCCAGCAGTGCCCCTTACACCGGCGCATACATCCAGGGCTCCAGAGGGCATTAGAGCCAGCTATATGAATATCAGTGAGGGAAAAATCTCTGGCAACTGTGCACACACACCTAGCATGGAATGAACATGAGCAACATATCTTAAAGAACAACAGATACGAAAGGTTAGTAACCATTTTCTCAAATAGTAATACCCAGTTGTACATATTCTGTAGTAATGTAGATCTATGCTTATTTAATATTTAAATTCTATAATCTGGTTTGAAATATTTAGTCATTCTTATATTAAAGAAAAGGAAACACTGTACTCTTCCATGTACTGAAGCCCCTGTGGGCTTGCCAACATGAGTTATTCCAGAATATATTCTGGAATAACTCCAAGCATAGTCACTCCTATTTGAGAATAGCTGTTCTTCTTTAAATTTACACCATAATTTATTCTGCAATAACTTTCATGAGTGGAGAAGCCCTTAGACACTGAAACACCAGAATTGATGCAAATTCATGTATTATGATACTGTGTTTTATGTGAAATACATGACCCAGGGCTGCACAATACTTAATGTATGTTTATAGTAAAAAGGACAGATTCCCCCCCCTTTTGTAATTCTTTTGTCTGCTAACAAAAAGATAAGTAACATATAAGCTACCTGTGGTAAATACTTACATTTAAAATACTTGAATAGATTATTTAAGTAAGGCTTAGATGCTTCTTTGTAGAGCTTTTTATGGTTTTCCATAGAGCCATCTTCCACATGCATGCAAAACTATTACAGTTCTATTATTTACATCTTACACCTTTAAATTCCTAGGAGTCTGTCGTCTGTAGAGGCAGCTGCCATTTTGTGAAGCTAGAATGTAGCAGAGGAGAAACCCACTTTGCTCTCTCTTGCAGATTTTATTTTTCTTATTTCCTGTTTTATTGGTTTAGAAGAACATAAGAATGGCCATACTAAGTCAGACCAATGGTCCACCTGGCCCAGTAACATGTCTTCTGACAGTGGCCAGTGCCAGATACTTCATAAGGAATGAACGGAACAGGGCAATTCTGAGTGATCCATTCCCTGTTGTCCAGTCCCAGCTCCTGGCAGTTGGAGGTTTAGGGACACCTGGAGCACAGGGTTGCATCCCTGACCATTTTGGCTAATATCCATTGATGGACCTATCCTCCATGAACTTATCAGTCTTTCTTTTTTGAACCCAGTTGTACTTTTGGCCTTTACAACATCCCGTGGCAATGAGTTACACAGGTTGACTGTGCACTGTGTGGAGAAGTATTTCCTTTTGTTTTTTTAAAATCTTTCTGCCTATTAATTTCATCGAGTGACACTTAGTTCTTGTGTTCTGTGAAGAGGTAAATAATAGGGCTGTCAATCACAGTTAACCCATGCAATTAACTCAAAAAAAGTAATCGCAATTAAAAAATTTATCGTGATTAATCACAGTTTTAATTGCACTGTTAAACAATAGAATACTAATTGAAATTTATTAAATATTTTGGATGTTTTTCTACATTTTCATATATATTGTATTCTGTGTTGTAATTGAAATCAAAGTGCATATTATTTTTATTAACAATATGTGCACTGTAAAAACGATAAACAAAAGAAATAGTATTTTTCAGTTTGCCTTGTACAAGTACTGTAGTGCAATCTCTTTGTCATGAAAGTGCAAATTACAAATTCAGATTTTTTTTTTACATAACTGCACTCAAAAACAAAACTGTAAAACTTCAGAGCCTACAATCCATTCAGTCCTACTTCTTGTTCAGCCAATCGCTAAGACAAACAAGTTTGTTTACATTTACAGGAGATAATACTGCCCTCTTCTTATTTACAGTGTCACCAGAAAGTGAGAACAGGCATTTTCATGGCACTTTTGTAGCCGGCATTGCAAGGTATTTACATGCCAGATATGCTAAACATTCGTATGCCTTTTCATGCTTTGGCCATCATTCCAGAGGACATGCTTCCATGCTGATGACGCTTGTTAAAAAATTAATGCGTTAATTAAATTTGTGACTGAACTCCTTGAGAGAGAATTGTATGTCTCCTGCTCTGTTTTACCCGCATTCTGCCATATATGTCATGTTATAGTAGTCTCAGATAATGACCCAGCACATGTTGTTCATTTTAAGAACACTTTCACTGCAGATTTCACAAAACACAAGGAAGGTACTGTGGTGGGGCAGTGCCTACCCCCATGCCAGAGTGGCTGCCGCCTTGCGCAGCCGATCAGGGAGGGCCTGTTAGAGAGCCAATCAGGGCCAGTATTACAGCCAGCCAATCAGGGCTAGGCCAGCCCCTATATAGGTGCCCAGGAAGGGAGCAGGTAGTCTCTCCCAGGCCTTCAGAGGGTGAAGGTCTGTCCCCTGTGTGAGGAGACTAGCACCAGGGACAGCGCAGTGCTGGGCAGGCGGGGAGGAGCAGAAGGGAACTCCCGCTCAGTACCTGCCAGGCTGGGGGCCCTGAGAAAAAGGGCCTAGCCGGTGCAAAGGGGCCGAAGGGGAAACAGCCCAGGGAGAGAGACGGACAAAGGGAGAGAAGGAGGACAGGCAGGAAGGCTGCTGCCAAAGGGTCCCTGAGTCGGGACCCAGAGTAGAGGGCTGGCCTGGGTCCCCCCTTTCCCCTTTGCACTTCCATGTCGCCTTTTGGAGTAGCCATCACAGACTGCACCAGACCCCTGTCAAAAGCGGTTAGACTTTGGGGTGTGGTTGGCCATTGTGGCTGGGGCAAAGAGAAAGACTGCTGATAACACCAAACCCCCGGAAGGGGGTGAGACCAGAGCAGTGGGCACGGCCAGAGGGAAGTGCCCTGAAGAGGACGCCGCAAGCTGGGAGCAACGCGGGTCGAGACGCCAATCCAGGGTGAGAGACGGACAGGACACCACCGGCAGAGGGCGCTCTGCATGAACTGAGCTAATTCCCAGAGTGAACAGCAGGAAGCGCTGCGGTGGTGAGTCCCAACCCCATCATAGTACCAATGTGAGATTTCTAAAGATAGCTACAGCACTCGATTCAAGGCTTAAGAATCTGAAGTGCCTTCCAAAATCTGAGAGGGATGAGGTGTGCAGTATGCTTTCAGAATTCTTAAAAGAGCAACACTTCGATGCGGAAACTACAAAACCCAAACCACCAAAAAAGGAAATCAATCTTCTGCTGGTGGCATCTGACTTAGATAATGAAAATGAACATGTGTCAGTCTGTACTGCTTTGGATTGTTATTGAGCAGAACCTGTCATCAGCATGGATGCATGTCCCCTGGAATGGTAGTTGAAGCATGAAGGGACATCTGAATCTTTAGTGCATCTGGCACGTAAATATTTTGCAACGCCAGTTACAACAGTACCATGAGAATGCCTGTTCTCACTTTCACGTGACATTGTAAACAAGAAGCAGGCAGCATTATCTCCTGCAAAGGTAAAGAAACTTGTTTGTCTGAGCGATTGGCTGAACAAGAATTAGGACTGAGTGGACTTGCAGGCTCTAAAATTTTACATTGTTTTATTTTTGAATGCAGGTTATTTTGTACATAATTCTATATGATGGTGTCACTTGAATAAATATGTGGACACACATATTTATTCAAGTGACACCATCATAGGACCTAATCACATTAGCCACGCCATCAGGGGCTCGTTCACCTGCACATCTAGGTATGCGATCATGTGCCACCAATGCCCCTCTGCCATGTACATTGGCCAAACCGGACAGTCTCTACACAAAAGAATAAATGGACACAAATCTGACATCAGGAATCATAACATTCAAAAACCGGTAGGAGAGCACTTCAACCTCTCTGGCCACTCAGTAAAAGATTTAAGGGTGGCAATTTTGCAACAGAAAAGCTTCAAAAACAGACTCCAACGAGAAACTGCTGAGCTTGAATTAATATGCAAACTAGATACCATTAACTTGGGTTTGAATATAGCCTGGGAGTGGCTGGGTCATTACACATATTGAATCTATTTCCCCATGTTAAGTATCCTCACACCTTCTTGTCAATTGTCTAAATGGGCCATCTTGATTGTCACTACAAAAGTTTTTTTTCTCCTGATGATAATAGTTCATCTTAATTAATTAGCCTCTCACAGTTTGTATGGCAACTTCCACCTTGTCTGTATATGTGCGTGTGTGTGTGTGTGTATATATATATACACTTACTATATTTTCCATTCTGTGCATCCGATGAAGTGGGCTGTAGTCCATGAAAGCTTATGTTCTAGTAAAACTGTTAGTCTCTAAGGTGCCACAAGTACTCTTGTTCTTTTTGTGGATACAGACTAACATGGCTGCTGCTCTGAAACCTGTCATTATTGACTGGATCAACCTTGTCCACATGCTTGTTGACACCCTCAAAGAATTCTAATAGATTGCTTTTGCTAAGGGAAATCATGCCTCACCAGTGTTGACTCTCCCCCAACATATCACGTTTATCTATGTGTCTGGTAATTCTGTTCTTTACTATAATTTCAACCAGTTTGCCTGGTACTGAAGTTAGGTTTACTGGCCTGTAATTGTCAGGATCACCTCTGGAACCTTTTATAAAAATTGGATTTATGTTAGCGATCCTCCTGTCATCCGGTATCTACGCTGATTTAAGTGATAGGTTACATTCCGCAGTTAGTTCTTCAATTTCATATTTGAGTTCTTTCAGAACTTTTGGGTGATACCATCTGGTCCTAGTGACTTATTACAGTTTAATTTATCAATTTGGACCTAAACCATCTCTGACACCTCAATCTGGGACAGTTCCTCAGATTTGTCACAGAAAAAGAATGGCTTGGGTGTGGGGATCTCCCTCACATCTTCTGCAGTGAAAACTGATGCAAAGAATTCATTTAGCTTGTCTTCAATGACCTTGAGTGTTCCTTTAGCATCTTTATTGTCCAGAGGCTTTATTGTCCTTGTCAGGCTTCCTACTTCTGATGTATTTAAAAAAATGTTTTGGTGTTCATTTCTGTATCTTTTCCTAGATGCTTTTCTAATTCTTTTTTCGCCTGCCTAATTATACTTGATTTGCCAGAATTTATGCTCCTTTCTGTATTTTACTCATTAGTAATTGACTTCCAGTTTTTAAAGGATCTCTTCTTGCCTCTTAACAGTTTAGCCCTGATGGCACTTTTTTGTCGTCTTATGGTTGTTGTTTTTTAATTTGGGGTATACATTTAATTTGAGCCTCTATTATTGTATTTTTAAGTAATCTCCATGCAGTTTGCAGACATTTCACCCTTCCTTTTAATTTTTGTATAACTAGCTTCCTCATTTTTGTGTAGTTCCCCTTTTTGAAGTTAAATGTTACTGTGG
Organism: Lepidochelys olivacea; assembly: GCF_965140295.1. Taxonomy (NCBI): domain Eukaryota; kingdom Metazoa; phylum Chordata; order Testudines; family Cheloniidae; genus Lepidochelys; species Lepidochelys olivacea. The sequence goes on from NC_140413.1 coordinate 191,995,871, forward strand.
TGGGTCTCTTCCCCCCTCCCCCTCCAGGATGTTACATTTAATTACATTATGGTCGCTATTACCTGGTCGTTCAGCTATATTCACCTCTTGGACAGATCCTATGCTCCACTTAGGACTAAATCAAGAATTGTCTCTCTTCTTGTAGATTTCAGGAAAAACTGTTCCAAAAGCTGTCATTAATTGGTTGAGAAATTTTATCTCTGCATCCCTTCCTGAAATGACATATAGCCAATCAATATGAGGGTAGTTGAAATTTCTCTTTATTACTGGGTTTTCTGCCTTTGTAGCCTCTCTAATCTATCTGAGCATTTCACAGTCACTGTCACCAGGCTGGTCAGATGGTCAGTAGTATATTCCTACTGCTATACTGTTATTGTTCAAGCATGGACTTTCTGTCCATAGAGATCCTATGGTACAGTTTGATTCATTTAAGATTTTTACTTTATTTGACCCTATTCTTTCTTTCACACATAGTGCCACTCCCCACCATGTGACCTACTCTGTCATTCCTATGTATTTTGTACCCTTTTATTACTGTGTCCCATTGATTATCCTCATTCCACCAAGTTTCCATGATGCCTGTTATATCAGTATCCTCAATTAAAGCCAGACAGTCAAGTTCACCCATTTTAGTATTTAGACTTCTAGTGTCCCTTAATATAAAACAAGTAAGTCATGCGTGTGTGGTTGGTCCAGTGTGTGAAAAATACATCACAAACAGGGCCAAATTCTTTCCCGACATACGCAATGCAATCCCATTTCATTTCAGGACAGGATTTGGCCCACGGAATTTAATAACTTCTTGTTATAGCGGTCATCACTGACTGGCAGTATTACAAGTCTTCCAAGTTTTTTTCCTTAACATGTAGGTGAATGTTTAGACTTGGAAGACATGATGTATTATTGTTCGATTTGGGTTATGCAGGGTTCTATGTATAGACAGTGGTCCTTGGAGAGGGAGCTGTGTGAGCAGCACGAGAGTTTGTTCTCTTCTTTGGTCTCTGATTAGTCTATTCTTGAGTCAAAGTTGCTTCCCGGGAACTGGGCACTGGTGTTGGATTAAGATTCCTGAAGGAAGGGATTGCCCTGCATGCTGTTTTACCACCTCTGTTCCAGGACTGGTGTATGTGTGTAAATAAAACAAGTTAAATTTAGAATCTATTGAGAATCTATGTCTCCTCCACTGAGAAGCTGAGCTGCAAAGCCCCTAATATTTGTTGGTTCTCAACATAGGGATGACTCTGGTATCAGGACAGAGGTTTCAGAATGGCAACTGTAAATGAAATTGCTTCAAAGAGAAATAAGTAACCATGAAACGAAATTGAAAATTTATATATACATCTCTTATACTTTCTCACAAAATGTTTGCTAATTTGTTTCCAACATGTAAAAATAGCCATGAAAGAACATTACAGTTAAGAAAATTTAAGTGTGCAGAAATTTGGAACTTCTCAGTTAAGATTGTTTCTGGATGTGAATCCTCGTTAGAGTAAATGTTTTAATGTACTAATAAAATCCTTTTAAAAATTAATATGATATTAGCTTTTTCATCTTTGAGAACAAATAAAGAGAAAATGAAAAAAGGTGAATATTGCAACGGCAGACCTAGTTTTCAGAATTTTTATAGATCTTCTTTACAGTGGAAATATTTTAAATGTTCATATGCAAACTATATTAATGTTTTAGACTTTCTTTAAAAGTACATTAATGTACATTTACATTAACATAGATATTGCATTTTAATAATAACCATGTACAGTGCTTTGCTTTTACAGTGTACTCCATCTAAGGACTTCAAAGCATGTGTTTGTTGCAGAATGACTATAGAAAGGTGTTCATTGCAGTGTTATACATTGGTAACTACACAAGCAGAAGTAATAGAAAATGTGTTTGCAGTAGCTTGGTGTATGGGTGATTAGAGCAGAATCCTATAGCATGCCTATCAGTATATACATGATGAGCTGGCATATTATCTGGATGAACTAGCTTTAGCTGGAGGCCTTTGCTTATTGTATGATTTGTTTAGTTTAATGTGTGTTTCAGGAAGGATATGGAGGGGAAAGCAGCTGTGGACTAGATGGTGAAAAGCTTCTTCTGTACTTTTTGTTTTTCAAAGCAAGCCAAGACAGGGTGTGAAACTCTGATCCTACCAAAGAGGCAACGGACCCTGTCCAAATGGGAAAAGGTCAGCATTAAAGCTGTGTTCATATAAAAGGTGTTTGTACAAGGTGAAAAAAAAATAACCCAACAATATCGCTGTTTGGGAAAGAGGCTACACATTTCAGCGCTTCACAAGGTAACTCTGTACACAGACTATTCAGGCACAAACGGGAGTTGGAGCAGTCCTGAGGCCATGACCTGGAGTGTAAAAACCAGCTGTTTTGACTATAAATAGATCAGTGCCTCTTCTCATGTGAAGCATTTTTTGTGGACTGTAGCGGGGTGGTCACCCCGCTCCAGCCCTGAAGGAGTTAAAGCAGCCCTGGAGGGGGCTGTGACTGGGAAAAGTGATTAAGAACAGCTAGGGGAAGCTGACTGTGTAGCTGACCACAGGTTTGGCTGTCTTAATCAGGACCCAGCTGGCCCTTATAAGAGGGCTGTGGGGCAGAAGCTGGGAAAAGTCTCTTTCTAGCCCTGGAGGGAGAAGGGCTAGCTGCCTGAGAGAAAGGTACCTGAACTGGAGCAGTGCTGGGGAGGGGCAAAGGGAGCTGGGAAGCGCCAGCCTGGTAAACCCCCAGGCTGCAGGCCTTGTTGAAGGCCTATCAAAGGTACTGGGGCTGCAGAGATACAGCCTGGGAATAGGCAAAGGCAGCAGGTCCTAACCCCCCTTGCTGATGTTGAGTGGTTTACAGGTTGCAGTCTGCCCCAGTGACCGGGGGCTAGATGGTGACTGGCAGTAGCCACTGAGGCAAGGTGGGGATAGAGGGTTGGGGGTTCCCTGGGGAGGGGAGACCCAGAATGTGGGGCACTGCCAGGGGGCAGCACCTCAAGGTAAAAGGGCACTGGGGTCCAGGAGGGACAGGGGGACCCTAAGGCAGGTGAGACACCGGCCTGCAGAGGGTGCTCTGGGCTGGAAGAGCTAATTCCCAAGATGACCAGCAGGAGGTGCCGTGCTAGTGAGTGGTCACCTTGCTACATGGACCTTTCCGTAAAAATGAAGTGGAAATTGTCAGTTTGGCTGTTGGTGTTTTAAGTTAGATGTACATGATAGTAACAGTATTCTCATTCTAATGCATGAAAGTCACACTGTTATCAAGTTTCAGTCTTATCATATTAGTATCATATTCTAGTGATGCCATTCGTTTGGCAGTAGTAATGTCTGTCAACCTTTCTGTTATAATCCCCAGAGTGCAGGGGTTTATAACTAGGGTGGAAAACAAAATAACTTTTGATTTATCTGAAAACATGTCCGTACAGGTGTGATCATATTTTACTCAGGAGGATTTTGACTTGCAAGCTTATCCAAAGTATATTTGAGGTGTTTTTAGAGTGACTTTTAGTGTTGTGAATGGTGCCAGTTTGATCCACACAACAGGTAGAACAGAGTTGCTGCAGTGTAAGTTTCACCATACGGCCTTGCCTATGTACCTCAGTCCTGACCCAGAATGAGTAGTCCGTGAGTGGACAGTTCAGCCTCCATGTTCATTCAGTCCTTTGCCTCTGCAGGCTAATTAGTATCACTGCAGTTGTTGTGGTTGTATTTTTTTGTAATGCAGACATTAGCCCCCTAGAAAAACATTTCATATAATAGGCCACCCTGTCAGTAGTCAGACAAACCATAGTGTGGTGTGGTACCAGCCCCACAACTTCCTAAACCCTACCTAACAGGTAAAATCAAGTATTTCACTACCCAGTCAAAGACAAACAAGAGACTTCCTGCAGCCAGAGGGCTAAATCCTAGCCAGTGATTTCATGAGAGTAGGGAGGCACATCAGCCTGGCAAAATTGTGATGAGATTTATCAGTGAAGGCAGAAGTCACCCAGCAAGTGTGAAAAATCAGTATGGGGTAGAGGGGTAATACACCTATAGAAGAAAAATCCCCAAATATCGGAACTGTCCCTATAACATAGGGACATCTGGTCACCCTACACCCAGCCACCCGTACCATGATGGTAGTGAAAAACTAACATTTCACTCACTCAGTAAAACAAAAATTATTCCATCTGGACAGGATGGGTAAGTAGAATTTTGTGAGGATTTACTACCATATAACCCAGCTCTACATTAGCTTCACTAATCCTGAACTGTTTGGGAGAGGTGTAGAGCAGCTGGAATCCCTCAGAGAAGAGTGTTGGCTCCTCCCAATACCAGTGTGGCCTGTCACTCACTCCCTCTTTTCCATACAATGCCCTTGGGGTTACTACAGCAACTCTGTTAAGCTGCCATGGCAGAGAAAGATAAGCAGCAGTCAGATCCCCACATGAGTGGTCCTTTCCCTAGATAGTCTTGTTTCCTTTTATGGGCCGGGGCCATAGTTTGCGTTTATGTCATCCATTCTCGTGATTCCTTTTAAACCCTGATAATTTCTGTCCCTTTCCTGGGTGACAGCTGGAGTAATTGGAGATTAAGGAGCACATGACTCCTTTAAAGGAGGCTGTTACCCAGCTTTGGAGATTAGCCACCACTCCCCAAATTAGGAGCACTGTCCACATACAGCCTCTTGCTGAGAGGTGGGGCAGAGTTAGAGCATTGTTAACCCCACCCTTCAAGGATCATGATGACATTGGCCTAAAAATCATAATTTTTTTTTAAAAAAAAAAATACAATTTAGATTTTTTTTATATTGGCCTGCTGGTTTTGAGACTTTAGAGTTCATAGGGGTCAAGTTTTCAAGCTTTTTCCATGACTTCCCCCGCCCCCATCAGAGCTGATGTCGTCACCTAATTACGTGACTCTGGAAGCTGGGGCTTCAAGAAAAACACCAAATATCATGAGACTTGTCAAGAGTTAACAGCGGAGTTACCGACTCCGCACCCCTCCTGCTCCAAAAGGGACAGATTGTGACAGCCACAGAGCAATGCCAGGGTGAGTGAGGCCTCTTCAGGGACTGCTAGACGCATTATAGTCACAGAGCAGGTCTGGGCCCCACACCAAGCAGGCAACAGGGCCAGGTTTTGGCAGTTTTAAATTAGGAACCCAAAAGGATTTTATCAGTGTGGCTTCTAAGTTAAATTAGCCAAAGAAATAACTGAGTAGCCCACCAGAAAGCTGTCTACATTTTAGAAACTCTGTTTAAGCGGAAACATGTCTATTTGCTAGCCAAATATTTAGCATTTTCCCCACTCAACCACCAACCCCCCCCCAAACCCGTCTTAATTGTCTCTCTGTTATCAGCAAAAACAACAAGGAGTCCTTGCGGCACCTTAGACTAACAAATGTATTTGGGCATAAGATTTTGTTGGCTATAACCCACTTCATCAGATGTTATCAGTGACATTAACAAATGTCCTCATAAATATAGCTTTCCTGTAGTGGTATATTTGGGGGGAGGTGTCAACTAGCATAACCTGCTTCCTACACCAAGAGAGCAGCACAGGCCAAACTCTAAGCACACTTATAATGTTCTGGGGAATTTCCTAATTAGCCACAGCTAGACTTCCTTCCAGGTCAGGTTCCCCTACAGTCCTTGTGCTTAGGGCATGTAGCTATGGTCCTTTCTCCTATTCAGAGACAGGATATTGAATGCTCTCCCTGCTGTTCCCTGTATAGAATAAATATACCACCAAACAGCGAGGCTTGGATCCCCAAAGCGATTTAGGTGATACAGCACTGAACTTGTAGGTGTCTAGGAAATCACTGTAATAACAATGGAATCCACAAATTAGGTTCCCTGTACAATGAATGGGGAGAGAGAGGGGGGTTAGACTGTGAGCCACAAAACCAGCATGTTAGGAGGGGAGCTGCCTCAGCTAGCCAATGGGAGATGTCAGTGAGAGGTGTGTTTGTGCTTGCTAAGCCCACCCGTCTCGTGGAATTAGGTGCTGAAGTCCAGGCTACAGGGAGGTGCTTATCTCCGCTTGCGATTCACAGCTGGAACCCCTCTCCTAGGGTCAGGTGGCATAGACGCCTAAGCTGTTTCTTGGGAGATGGAGTTAGGTGCTTGCTTAACTCCACACATAATAGCTGGGAAGGAGTCCTCTCTACTAGCCTGTAGCTCAATGGTTAGGGCACTCACCCAGAAAATAGGCCAGTCCCCCAGTTCAATTCCTCCCTCTGCCTGCTCTGAATAGGGGCTTTACGCTGGAGTGTTAAGATTTAATTATTCAGTTAAAGTGAAAAAGCTTCAACAAAAGAGATTGAGAGCATCTCCCCCCCACCCCCAATTCAGGCTGTTCAGTAGTTGGAGCACTCACTTGAGAAGTAGAAAGCCCTAGCTGAACTCCCTTCTCCCCTGCCAGAGGTAGTAAAAGAACTGGGGTCTCCCACATTTGGGGCTGGTACCCTAGCCACTGGGCTATGAAGGAGCCCTTTCCCCTCATGTCTGTTTTGTGTGAAGTTGGGGGTACTCAGAGACTGCACACTGGACTGGGGCCCTTGGGAAAGATACGTGGAGGAACACCTATCTTCCCCAGGTTTGTGGATTGTAGTAGGGCTTAGGTGTGAGAGAGGCGTCTGGATGTCTAAAGTGAAGCAGCAGAGGAAGAAATATAGGTGCCTGGGAAACTTTTACAGCAGAAATATAGGTATGTCTACACTGAAATTAAGCACCTGTAGCTGGCCTGTGTTAGCTGACCCAGGCTTGGTGGGCTCGGGCTACAGGGCTGCAAAATTGCAGTGTAGACATTCAGGCTTGGGCGGGCGCTTGAGCTCTGGGACCCGCAAGGTGGGAGGGTCTCAAAACCCGAGCTTTGGCCTGAGCCCTAATGTCTATACCACAGTTTTACAGCCTGAGCCCTGTGAGCCCAAGTCAGCTGACCTGGGCCACCTGCAGGTGTTTAATTGCAGTGCAGATACCTACAGGATTAGGAGGTGGGTGAGAGATTTTTTTTTTTTATGGATCACAGTGGTGCCTAAAAATGGAACTTAAACTCCAGATGTAGGCACCTAAGTACCTTTGCAGATCTGGGCCCTAGTAACATAGGATGGTAACTTAGAAGTGAAATGGGTCCTTGGCATAACCATACAGCTAAGGGAAGCCTAGAATTCCTCCTTACCTGTAAGGGGTTAAGAAGCTCAAATAACCTGGTTGGCACCTGACCAATGGGGAAAGAAGATACTTTCAAATCTGTGGGGGGGGGGGGGGAGAGGAAGGCTTTGTTTGTGTGTTCTCTTGGAAAGCAGAGAAGTACCAGGTCAGAAAACTCCTTCTCTTATAAACCATCCTAAAGTGAGTCTCAGTATTGCAAAAAGAGTAGGTAAATAAGGCAGAGCGCGTTAGATTACTACTTGTTTTCAACTTGTGAATTTTCCCTGTGCTAAGAGGGAGGTTTGTCCCTGTTTTTTTTTTTAATTTTAAAGTTTTGCCTAGAGGGGAATCCTCTGTGTTTTGAATCTGATTACCCTGTAAAGTTACCTTCCATCCTGATTTTTACAGAGGTGCTTCTTTTACTTTTTTTCCCTTTATAATAAAGTTCTGTTTTTTAAGAATCTGGTTTACCTATTTGGTTGGTAGATTATTCTCAAGCTTCCCCAGGAAAGGGGGTGAACTGTCTTGAGGGGCTATTTTAGGGAAACAGGAACTCCAAGCAGTCCTTTTCCTGAATCTTTGTCTAACTCACTTGTAGTGGCAGCAGTACCCATACAAGGACAAGGAAGGATTTGTGCCTTGGGAAAATTTTTTAACCTAAACTGGTAGAAATAAGCTTTGGGGTTCTTTCATGTGGGTCCCCACATCTGTACCCTAGAGTTCAGAGTGGGGAGGGAACCGTGATAGTCCTGTTACAGAGGGCAATAGGCATCTGCCCGCAGTTATGGAAATTTGCCCCGCACTTTCTAGAATCTGTAAGGGGTTATCTAGAAATCAGTGTAGAGGAGGTTTCTAAACACAAAAAAACAACCAAACAAAAAATCATCAAAGGAATGCAGATTCAGTAAATACTTAAATGAGAGCAATCATTGTAGGATTTAGTGTAATTATAAGGCAAATTAGATAGAGAGAAATTGTTCTAACAGAGTCCCTTAAACTGGCAATAGTGGCCATATATTTTTCTTATCATTGTAAAAATATCCTATCTTTTCCTTTAAACTATACTGACCCAAGTGAATAGCTGCCACATTCTTGGGTTTTGAGTCTATAAATATATATGTGCTGAAATTGATATATTACTCTCAGTGAGAGCACTCTAATAATGTCAGTGTTTTTGATCTCATTCACCCCGCAACAGTCTGCACCATGTGTCATCTCAACAATTTATAACATACAGAAACATTGGCTAAGTTCATTGAAATAAATGAGACTGCACCCACTTACTCCAGCAGTGAATTTGGCTCATCATTTTTGATCAATGTTCTTTCTGGCAGATGGTCTGTTGTGTTTGTTTTCAGCAGGGCTAGATGTTGAAGCAATCTATCCTCGTAGCATTTTAAAATGATATTTTAGATTGTCCTGTAAGTGTGTGTGGGTTTTTTGTTTTGTTTTTTTTAATATATTCTCCCAGCAGTGGCAATGGATTTTGGCATTGAAATCTTGTCTGTTTCAGTTTGTGATATTGTACAGGCCAGAAAGGTCAAACATTTAAACAAAACATTTTAATAATCCATTTTTAATAAAGTCTGTGGAAAAGATACTGATGCTTCCAAAGGCATATCAAGTCTTTTCACTTCATTCCTAGAGGCAGCAGGGTCTATTATTTAGCTTATATTATGGTAGTGCCTAGAGGCCTCTGCTAGCTTGGGGCTTCATTTGTGTTGTGGTCTTGCCGGCCTTACTTCTGCGCTGCCTTCAGAGCTGGGCAGCCGGAGAATGGTGGTTGTTGGCCGGGTGCCCAGCTCGGAAGGCTGCGTTCCGCCAGCAGCAGTGCAGAAGTAAGGGTGACAATACCATACCATGCCATGCCACCCTTCCTTCTGCGCTGCTGCCATCAGAGCTGAGTGGCCGGAGAGTGGCGCCTGCTGACTCGAGGGTGGCAATACCATACCATGCCATCCTTACTTCTGCGCTGCTGCTGGCAGCGGCTCTGCCTTCAGAGATGGGACCCCAGCCAGCAGTCACGGCTCTCTACCTGCCCAGCTCTAAAGGGCGTGTGGCTGCCAGCAACAGCACAGAAGTAAGGGTAGCAGTACCACAAGCCCCCACCCCGTGAGCCCCCCACAACTCCTTTTTGGGTCAGGACCCCTACAATTACAGCACTGTGAAGTTTTAGATTTAAATAGCTGAAACCATGAAGTTTATTTTTTAAATCCTACAACTGTGAAATTGACCAAAATGGACAGTGAATTTGGTAGGGCCCTACTCATGAATACTACTGCTGTTATTTTTAATGGGGATATTGCATGTAATTCCTTGTGCATCAGAATTATTGGTGGGATTTGAAAAGTTCATAAGTGACTGAAAATCCCACTGAAGTATCGTAAAATATGTTTACCAACAACATCGAAGCTCACACAGTTCTTTGTTTTCAGCTCTCCTGGCTATTGCTCTTCATCATTTCCTATGGGCATGGAGTTTTGCTAGTAGAGTGGAGTGTATGAAAAGTCAAGCTATGAAAACCACCTCAATGCAAGATAGCGCTTACCAGGTATAATTTTTTTTTCTTGGCAGTGATTTGCAGCAGATCTTAAAAATCCATGTGCTCATGGTGAAGCTTTCTGATCAATTTCTGTGGAAAGTAAATTTTCATTTACAAAAAATGTGGGTCTTCCTCCCCCCCCCCCCCCCCACTAGTCTGACACTGACTACCAATGACCTTATTTCTGATTTAAAATAGCATAAACAAGAGTTGAATCAGGCCTCAAATTTCTAACCATTATAAACATGAGCAGCATGTAAACTGATGCAGTGCTGTCTTCCTAAGTCTGCAAATGGACAGTCCAAATGCAGTGTTTCTGCTGTTGCTCAAAGCTTTCCCAAGATGCAGCACCGAAAAAACTAAATAGTCTTGTCAGTTGTGTCTGTTGCTATTCAGAATCCTGTAGGCAGTTGTGAAAGTGGCAAGAATTAAGGTCCACTTCACCCTAATGTTGCTTGGGAACTCTGAGCCAAAGCAGGCAATGGGGCTATTCACTGAGAGGGATTACTCAAAAACAAAGATATATTAGAGTAGTGGAGACCCCACCTAATCAAGGACTTTCAGAGAGTTTTACATTTATCTGTCATCTAGTAGCTAGAGACTGATATGAAAGAGGGGGCCAGGGACAGCATCTTGGTAGAAATTCCAGCATCCTCCTCTTTCCTGGCAGCAGTGGGGAGATTGGTCTCTTACCTCAGTATTACCCCTGGCCAATTCCTACCCATTCATCTTTTGTACAGGCCAGTAACTAGCAAGTCTGACTAGTAGGTGTCTGGTAATATTTCCAAGCCCTTTAGGTGAGAATATGGGTGGATGCATGGAGATGTTTGAGGGTTTGCAAGAGTGGGGGGATGAGATGGGCTATGATAAGAGAGGTAAGGTATTTCAAGCATGGGGGCTGACTTTTTTTTATTTTTCCTGGTGAGTATTCCACCCCAAGGCCTCTGCCCCTGCTCCACCTCTTTCCCCAAGCCACCCCCGCTCTGCCTCTTTCCGCCTCCGAGGCCCTGCCCTTGCTGTGCTGCCTCCCACCCCTCCCCCGAGGCCCTGCCCTTGCTCTGCCTCTTTCCGTTCCTGCTCCGCCCTTTCGAGGCCCCTCTGTCACTCCATCTCTTCCCACCTCCTCCCTGATGCCCCCCACCCGCTCGCTGCTCTCCTCCCTCCCCCAAGTGCCTTCTGCCAGCTGATTGGTGCTGAGAACCCCCTGTGTTTTCCCCATGGGTGCTTAAGCCCCGAAGCACCCGTGGAATCAGTGCCTATGATTTAGATGGTGTCTGGAGAAATCGGAGGGAAAAGGGAGAGAGAGGCAGAGAACACAGTGTAGAGACGGCAAGAGAGGAATAAGGAAAGAGAAGGAAAAAAAGAAGCAGACACTGAAAACAACTACTTTGGGGAAAAAGACATCAGAACCTAATAGGGAGGGGAAAGAAAAAGTGGAGGGAAGCCAGCTAAGGGTATGTCTACACTACGAAATTAGGTCGAATTTATAGAAGTCGGTTTTTTTGAAATCGGTTTTATATATTCGAGTGTGTGTGTCCCCACAGAAAATGCTCTAAGTGCATTAAGTGCATTAACTCGGCGGAGCGCTTCCACAGTACCGAGGCAAGCGTCGACTTCCGGAGCGTTGCACTGTGGGTAGCTATCCCACAGTTCCCGCAGTCTCCGCTGCCCATTGGAATTCTGGGTTGATATCCCAATGCCTGATGGGGCTAAAACATTGTCGCGGGTGGTTCTGGGTACATATCGTCAGGACCCCGTTCCCACCCTCCCTCCCCCCGTGAAAGCAAGGGCAGACAATCCTTTCGCGCCTTTTTTCCTGAGTTACCTGTGCAGATGCCATACCACGGCAAGCATGGAGCCCGCTCAGGTAACCGTCACCCTATGTCTCCTGGGTGCTGGCAGACGCGGTACGGCTTTGCTGCACAGTAGCAGCAACCCATTGCCTTCTGGCAGCAGACGGTGCAATACGACTGGTAGTCGTCCTCGTCGTGTCCGAGGTGCTCCTGGCCACGTCGGCTGGGAGCGCCTGGGCAGACATGGGCGCAGGGACTAAATTTGGAGTGACTTGACCAGGTCATTCTCTTTAGTCCTGCAGTCCTATTGAACCGTCTTATGGTGAGCGGGCAGGCGATACGGACTGCTAGCAGTCGTACTGTACCATCTTCTGCCAGGCAGGCAAGAGATGAGGATTGCTAGCAGTCGTATTGTACCATCTTATGCCAGGCAGGCAAGAGATGAAGATGGCTAGCAGTCGTACTGTACCATCTTCTGCCAAGCAGCCATGAGATGTGGATGGCATGCAGTCCTTCTGCACCGTCTGCTGCCAGCCAAAGATGTAAAGGATAGATGGAGTGGGTCAGAACAAGAAATAGACCAGATTTGTTTTGTACTCATTTTCCTCCTCCCCTGTCTAGATCACACTGCAGTCAGTCACAGAGAAGGCGCAGCGAGGTTAATCTAGCCATGTATCAATCAGAGGCCAGGCTAACCTCCTTGTTCCAATAACAACGATAACTTTGGTGCACCATTTCTTATTGGAACCCTCCATGCAGTCCTGCCTGAAATACTCCTTGATGTACAGGCACACCCTTTGTTGATTTTAGCTCCCTGAAGCCAACCCTGTAAGCCGTGTCGTCAGTCGCCCCTCCCTCCGTCAGAGCAACGGCAGACAATCGTTCCGCGCCTTTTTTCTGTGCGGACGCCATACCAAGGCAAGCATGGAGGCCGCTCAGCTCATTTTGGCAATTAGGAGCACATCAACCACCACACGCATTATCCAGCAGTATATGCAGCACCAGAACATGGCAACGCGATACCGGGCGAGGAGGCGACGTCAGCGCGGTCCCGTGAGTGATCAGGACATGGACACAGATTTCTCTGAAAGCATGGGCCCTGCCAATGCATGCATCATGGTGCTAATGGGGCAGGTTCATGCTGTGGAACGCCGATTCTGGGCTCGGGAAACAAGCACAGACTGGTGGGACCGCATAGTGTTGCAGGTCTGGGACGATTCCCAGTGGCCGTGAAACTTTCGCATGTGTAAGGGCACTTTCATGGAACTTTGTGACTTGCTTTCCCCTGCCCTGAAGCGCATGAATACCAGGATGAGAGCAGCCCTCACAGTTGAGAAGCGAGTGGCGATAGCCCTGTGGAAGCTTGCAACGCCAGACAGCTACCGGTCAGTTGGGAATCAATTTGGAGTGGGCAAATCTACTGTGGGGGCTGCTGTGATGCAAGTAGCTCACGCAATCAAAGATCTGCTGATATCAAGGGTAGTGACCCTGGGAAATGTGCAGGTCATAGTGGATGGCTTTGCTGCAATGGGATTCCCTAACTGTGGTGGGGCTATAGACGGAACCATATCCCTATCTTCGCACCAGAGCACCAAGCCGGCGAGTACATAAACCGCAAGGGGTACTTTTCGATAGTGCTGCAAGCTCTGGTGGATCACAAGGGACATTTCACCAACATCAACGTGGGATGGCCGGGAAAGGTGCATGACGCTCGCATCTTCAGGAACTCTGGTCTGTTTCAAAAGCTGCAGGAAGGGACTTTATTCCCAGACCAGAAAATAACTGTTGGGGATATTGAAATGCCTATATCTATCCTTGGGGACCCAGCCTACCCCTTAATGCCATGGCTCATGAAGCCGTACACAGGCAGCTTGGACAGTAGTCAGGAGCTATTCCCTACAGGCTGAGCAAGTGCAGAATGGTGGTAGAATGTGCATTTGGACGTTTAAAGGCGCGCTGGCGCAGTTTACTGACTCGCTTAGACCTCAGCGAAACCAATATTCCCACTGGTATTACTGCTTGCTGTGTGCTCCACAATATCTGTGAGAGTAAGGGGGAGACGTTTATGGCGGGGTGGGAGGCTGAGGCAAATCGCCTAGCTGCTGGTTACGCGCAGCCAGACACCAGGGCGGTTAAAAGAGCACAGGAGGGCGCGGTACGCATCAGAGAAGCTTTGAAAACCAGTTTCATGACTGGCCAGGCTACGGTGTGAAAGTTCTGTTTGTTTCTCCTTGATGAAACCCCCCGCCCCTTGGTTCACTCTACTTCCCTGTAAGCTAACCACCCTCCCCTCCTCCCTTTAATCACCGCTTGCAGAGGCAATAAAGTCATTGCTGCTTCACAGTCATGCATTCGTTATTCATTCATCACACAAATAGGGAGATGATTACCAAGGTATCCCAGGAGGGGTGGTGGAGGAGGGAAGGAAAATGCCACACAGCACTTTAAGCACAGCACTTTAAAAGTTTACAACTTTAAAATTTATTGAATGACAGCCTTCTTTTTTTTGGGCAATCCTCTGTGGTGGAGTGGCTGGTTGGCCGGAGGCCCCCCCACCGCGTTCTTGGGCGTCTGGGTGTGGAGGCTATGGAACTTGGGGAGGAGGGCGGTTGGTTACAGAGGGGCAGCAGTGGCAGTCTGTGCTCCAGCTGCCTTTGCTGCAGCTCAACCATACACTGGAGCATTCTGGTTTGGTCCTGCAGCAGCCTCAGCATTGAATCCTGCCTCCTCTCATCACGCTGCCGCCACATTTGAGCTTCAGCCCTGTCTTCAGCCCGCCACTTACTCTCTTCAGCCGTCCACCTCTCCTCCCGGTCATTTTGTGCTTTCCTGCACTCTGACATTATTTGCCTCCACGCATTCGTCTGTGCTCTGTCAGTGTGGGAGGACAGCATGAGCTCGGAGAACATTTCATCGCGAGTGCATTTTTTTTTTCTTTCTAAGCTTCACTAGCCTCTGGGAAGGAGAAGATCCTGTGATCATTGAAACACATGCAGGTGGTGGAGGAAAAAAAAAGGGACAGCGGTATTTAAAAAGACACATTTTATAAAACAGTCGCTACACTCTTTCAGGGTAAACCTTGCTGTTAACATTACATACATAGCACATGTGCTTTCGTTACAAGGTTGCATTTTGCCTCCTCCCACCGCGTTACTACCCCCTCAACCTTCCCCCCTCCCTGTGGCTAACAGCGGCGAACATTTCTGTTCAGCCACAGGCAAACAGCCCAGCAGGAATGGGCTATACTGAGTGTCCCTGAAGAAAAGCACTCTATTTCAACCAGGTGACCATGAATGATATCTCACTCTCCTGAGGATAACACAGAGAGATAAAGAACGGATTTTGGTTGAATGCCAGCAAACATACACTGCAATGCTTTGTTCTACAGTGATTCCCGAGTATGTGTTACTGGCCTGGAGTGATAAAGTGTCCTACCATGAAGGACGAAATAAGGCTGCCCTCCCCAGAAACCTTTTGCAAAGGCTTTAGGACTACATCTAGGAGAACCGCAAATGCCAGGGCAAAGTAATCCTTTCACATGCTTGCTTTTAAACCATGTATAGCATTTTAAAAGGTACACTCACCAGAGGTCCCTTCTCCGCCTGCTGGGTCCAGGAGGCAGCCTTGGGTGGGTTCGGGGGGTACTGGCTCCAGGTCTAGGGTGAGAAACAGTTCCTGGCTGTCGGGAAAACCGGTTTCTCCGCTTGCTTGCTGTGAGCTATCTACAACCTCCTCCTCATCATCATCTTCTTCGTCCCCAAAACCTGCTTCCGTATTGCCTCCATCTCCATTGAAGGAGTCAAACAACACGGCTGGGGTAGTGGTGGCTGAACCCCCTAAAATGGCATGCAGCTCATCATAGAAGCGGCATGTTTGGGGCTCTGACCCAGAGCGGCTGTTCGCCTCTCTGGTTTTCTGGTAGGCTTGCCTCAGCTCCTTCAGTTTCACGTGGCACTGCTTCGGGTCCCTGTTATGGCCTCTGTCCTTCATGCCCTGGGAGATTTTCACAAAGGTTTTGGCATTTCGAAAACTGGAACGGAGTTCTGATAGCACGGATTCCTCTCCCCAAACAGCGATCAGATCCCGTACCTCCCGTTCGGTCCATGCTGGAGCTCTTTTGCGATTCTGGGACTCCATCATGGTCACCTGTGCTGATGAGCTCTGCATGGTCACCTGCAGCTTGCCACGCTGGCCAAACAGGAAATGAGATTCAAAAGTTTGCGGTTCTTTTCCTGTCTACCTGGCCAGTGCATCTGAGTTGAGAGTGCTGTCCAGAGCGGTCAGAATGGAGCACTCTGGGATAGCTCCCGGAGGCTAATACCATCGAATTGTGTCCACAGTACCCCAAATTCGAGCTGGGAACGTCGATTTAAGCGCTAATCCACTTGTCAGGGGTGGAGTAAGGAAATCGATTTTAAGAGCCCTTTAAGTCGAAATAAAGGGCTTCACTGTGTGGACGGGTGCAGGTTTAAATCGATTTAACGTTGCTAAATTCGACCTAAAGTCCTAGTGTAGACCAGGGCTAAGTGTGACAAAAGCAAGAGCTGCTAGTGAACCAAGCTAATTGAACAGCCTTCACACATATTTCACTTCATCATTTTCGCCACTATCCATCAACTAATTTATTCAACAAATAGCTTTTTCTGGTATGCAATCAGCCATACCCATAAGTCACATTTAATTTTTTTCATTGCATTATCTTGCTTGACAATATATTACAATTAAATATAATGCACACTAAACAGTGCACAAATACCCCTTTAAATTGCAGGAGGTGTGTTGTGGTTGAGGGAAGGATGGTATATCAGTGGTATATTTTTTTTACCCAGGGTTAAAAGCTTAGACCTTGGGTGTCAATTAAATTTCTCAAACTCAGATTTATAATAATTGAAAACCATTGATGCAATGCAGTCCTATTGTATTAATTTAATTATGTTGATAAGAGTGACAGTAACAACATGTACAAAAATAAAAGCTGTACATGTAATTGATTTAGCTGAACCTCATTTCAAAACTGTGGTGAAGGGATATGTGTGAAGCTTTCTGAACCTACCTTCCTGGTGAATTAGAACACTTTTCAAATGTCAGTCAGTCTCTGCAATGTGGCCTGTATGAAAGGGTTACTCTTTACATAAAGTGGATCAGACTTTTGTATTTCAGTTCAGAACTCAAAGTGCTTTATGAAATGTCTTTTACCAATTTTACTAGTAGAGGATCTTATCTATGGAAAAAAACATATAAACTGGTACAATAAAACAGGTTTGTTTGTATTAGTCTGGTGAAAAGCTTTGTTGATCTTCTGCTATTTCTGTTTTAATTGAAGACACTCTGTGCACTTTCTGCTCAGAAGAATCCCAGGAAAAAAAGTGGATTATTTGAGACTACAAATGCAAGAAAGGTAAAAGCCAAAGCGTTTGTGTACTAGACCAGTTACAACTGCATTCAAGTTGAACATGTTTTCTGTACTCCCTGGTGCTTAAAACTTTGGGCCTGGTTTTTACCTGTTACTTGCACAGGATTTACTTGAGTGTAATGCTGTTGACTTCAGTGAAATTATTCCTGAATTATATTAGTGCAAATGATAGCAGAATCAGCCCTGTAAGGTTAAGACCAAGTTGAAGGTGGTGGAAAACTACACAGGTTAAGTAAGCGTGTGTAAAAATTCTTTTGACACTTCTATTTGTCTCTCTTATGTGGCTCTTCTTCTTTCATCTTGGAACGCTAGTATTTCCGTAATTATCTGCACTTCAAAAAAATTAGTTTTTTTCCCCCATACTCCTTTTATTCCTTTGATCTATTAATCTGGAAAGGGCTACAAGGCTTACTGTTTCTGCCGTTTTTATGTTTTGGTGTGCTATTTTGGCTGAGGTTGGAATCTTTGTCAGCCAGTTATTTCACTCCCTTTTCCCAGTCCTATTTATACCTCTTAGAGGGACACTATCTGCTTGAAAAAAATCTCACTTCTGTCTGAAAACTTTTTACCTGCTATTATTTTAGTTAGCACCAAAGATTATTATAGCAAAATCTTTCTTCCAGCTTGATTACTTTGTGCATTTGACAGCACTTGATGTACAGTCTTTCACTATTTCCTTGTATAGCTAGTCAGGTTCTGCTTTTTGTGGGTGGTTTTCATATAGCATCAGGGGAAAGAAAAAAGATGATAAAATGTGATTTTAAAAATCACAGAATTGTCAAGGGGATTCCGGGGCAGGTGTAGTCCAGTAACTGAAATGACTGTACATTGAATTCATTTGTTCTAAATGGACTAGATTTCAGGCAGACAGTGTTACTTTAAAATTACTAGGAAGGTCTGATTTCTCCAGAGCTCTGCACTGTGGATAGCCATTTACACCTGTGTAAAATGACTATAAAACAATATCAAATCAGAATGGTAGCATTTTACACCCACTTTGCACTCACAGAGGGAGTTCATCCCTGCCCTGTGGCCCCTTTTTTTCTGCCATGATGGCACAAAGGGGAAATAAAGCAGCTATAGGGACTTCCACAAGGAATATCCAGGAGCCTTTGGTGCCTGAAGCAAGTTGGGTGCAGATTGAGGTGAGGTGGTCATGACTCCAGCTGTTCTTGGGTGGCACAGCTCCTGTGTGGGCCACTGCAGTTGGGTTGCCCTAACTTGCAACGCATAAGGCTGCTGTAAACTGTGTTTGACTTGATCTAACCCCCAAGAACCCCAGAATAGGGAAGGTGCATTGGCTTCCCCCTGACTGAGCACTAGCACGGGGATGAATTGGCTCTAATGCTTTGAGATCTGTGGATGAAAAGCACTGTATAAGAGTTATGTGCCATTATTACGGCTATGGATGGGTCTGAATGATTACACAAGGTGCAAAGTAATTGAGAATGAGGCCATAATTTTTAAAACTTGGAATACAACTGTAAGTAGAGAGTCTGCAAATGAGAATTTTAACCTGGTAAGTAGATTATTTATATAGTACTGGCACTGAATTCCACAATACATTGAGAGATAATCTAGGGAAGAATTCTGTACCTGACAAATCCTGCATTTCTTAGTCATTCCTTACTACAGCTAAATTCCTGTTTAACTTCATGGTAGGCAGAGTGGTTCAGTGGTTGGTGTCCTACTTGGAGAACCAGGAGAGCTGGAGTGGTATTTTCAAAAGCGCTTAAATGATTTATGATTGCAAGTCACTTAGGAGTTTCTGAAATTTCTATAACTTGGTTTTATTCTTGATCCAGATACTAACTTGATATGTAAATTTGAGCAAGTCACTCAGCTTCCCTGTGTATCAGTATCCTTATTTGTAAAACGAGAATAATAATGCTTACTTTACTTAATAAAATACTTTGAGATTTATGAATGCTAAAGGCTTAACCCCATGGTAGTAACCTCCTTAGGAATATCTCCCTAATTCAATACTTAGAGATCTTATTTATTGTTCTGTGCTTACAAATGGAGATTGGAGAATGCAACAACAAAAATTACTACGAGTTAACTATGCTTTGATAAAAAATCATGCTGTTTTGTTTCTTAACTATTATTTTTTGAGAAAGTAATACAATTAAAAATGGGTCCCACAGCTGCAGACTTCCTTTCCTCCTATTCACTTCAGTCTCAGTACCCCCTCCAGATCTATGTACAAAAGCTGCAAGGATCATGTATCAAACCTAGATGTTTCCAGAGACATCCGGGGGCAGAAAATCAACCTGCCTCAGGTGGAGAAGCCATCGGAGAAGATTTCAGCACCCATCCAGTCTGTTACTGCTGTAGATAAAAGTAAAGTAACAACAGACCACAGTCGATACCTCAAGGCTCGCTCAAACACTTTAGTGGTGCCTTTTCATAGTACTAGAGAGATTAAACTGGAAAACAAATCCAGGTTAGATTTGCCATCTTCAAAGGTAGCATCAGAAGGACTATCAGCCGAGACACACCAAGTTCCAGAGTGTCCAAATTGCAAAAAGGAAAGGAGGATCCAGAATGAGTACGACAAGTTCATTTGGCAGTCAAAGAAGGACAAGGAGGCCTTGCAGAAGACAATTGTGGAGCTAGAAGCTGAGCTGAAAAGATATGAAGAGCATAATAAACCAGCTCAAGGGCAAGAGAGTGAAGTAACCTGCTCTGTGGTAAGTCAAAGATACCTGCCTTTTAATATGACTTCAGAGGAGTGTGCTCCTGTTATTCCCTATGCTGCATATCAGTGTGCGTATGTGGATCAGAGGGCATTGCAAAAAAGGAGGGAATTTTAAACAGAACCAACACTATTCAGTTCCAGATGGAATCATTCATCTTTTCTAATTCTGTTTGGTTGCTATCTACTTTTTAGCTGTAATGAGACATGAGGTGAGGTGGCTGAAACCTAAATAATGGAAAGGTGTGGATTTTTTGTTTTAAAAGAGAGAGAATATAACCACACACCCACCCACAATTTTCCAGTATTTTCACTTTTGGTGGCATTAGTGTTAGTGACATGTTAGAGGTAATGACATGACATGGTATGGCATGTTTATTATACAGCATTTTAAGTGCCCCAAAATAATAATGAATATTTTGCTGAGGCCTTTGGATACTCATTGGAGGGAGCCCTGTTGTAATGAAACAATGACTGAAGAATAAATGTTCATGTTTGGTCTTTAGACAGTAAAGAACTCTGCAAGCCAACCTGATCCTTGGTGTAATTCCATCATGTCTATATTGTACTGCAAAATCCACTTTAAAATAAAGCAGACTTGCCTCTAGAATAAGGTGCTATGCAGTATGGTGGTGAAATCTGGCTCTAAATGTTTGAAGTAGAAGAGAACTTCCGGTATGGTATATTGAAAATTATGGTGTCCCATAGCACAACTTTAGTCTTCTTAAAAAACAGGATTACAGAAGTTTTTTTCACTTCCTCGTCCCTTTAGAACTTCAGCAATAAACAGAACTCTCCTTTTCTGAACACCTATGGATTTACCCTTACAGAAAGTTCCTGGAAATCTTAGAGAATAGAGCCTCAGTTCAGTGAGGTCCTAAACCTAAGTATTTGAGTAGTCCCATTGAAGTCACATGATTAAAAGTTAGATATGTGCTTAAGTACTTTGAGGAACTGGGACCTAAACCGACAGGCCACTTTAGAAATGTCATAGGGTTATTTTAAGATCTATAGAATGAATAGAGAATTCTGTCCTTTCTTAGGTTTTTTTTGAACCACCCTATAGACTTCTGCAGCAGGGATAGAATTCTTTATTGAACTCTACAGTATATTTCAAAGTTTCCATAGGAAGGTTATCATTTTCTGTTTAAAAATCAATAGGATAAAGAACTGTTCCATAAGGGGGTTTTCTTATAGTGGGTTTTCCCCTAAAACTTTTTTGGGGGGCATATTTTTAATGCCTAGGTTCTTATCTTGCTAACAGCTATTCACATGCTTGACATTCAACAAGTTGTCCTGTTGAAGTCAGTGAAACTACTCCTATGTGTAAAGTCAAGCATGTAACTGTAAGATCAGGATCTAAGTGTCTCCTCCTAAATAAATGGCTGGTTAGCAACTCTTTGCCTTTATATTTTGTCTCTAAATTGCCTTGTTTGTCCTGGGTGTGACCAATTACTGCACAAGTTATGCTGGTGTGCAACAGCCAGAATCCATGAAAACAATAGCAACTTGGAATTATAAGTATTAACAAGAGCCTCTTTTTTTGTCATATGAAAACAAGAAACATAATGTGCACTGCCACTATAAAATGTGCAATGACTCTTGCACTGACTTAATTTTTCCTTTTATTAAATCAGGAAGAACAGCAGCACCTGAGAGGGGAAGCTTCCTTTCTTGATGGTTTGGTAGGAATGTGTAAAAATGAACAAGCATATATAAGAAGCAGATCAGACCTGAACAAACCAGAAGAGGAGAGCGAAGGGAAGCAGCAACAAATGGTAAAAGTCTGTTTCACTTTTTGTTTTTGTTGTTTTTCCTGCAAAGTACTACTGAGGTCTCAAGAATTGGAGTATCTTTATAAAGCACTTTTTAAAAAGATCACACTGAATAACAGAACTGCTTGAGAGATAAAAACACAGACATCCCAATGTGTCACGTTTTAAATATAAACTAGAAACTGATTCAGTAGAGAAAGAACTTAATGAAGCCTGCAGAATCCAGTTTCATCAAGCATATTACCTATACCAGGCTGTCTCCAAGAACAAGACTTGTTTTAGTCTAGGAAGGATAAATATTCTTATAAATCAGACTTTTTTTTCCATATGTGTCTTCTCCTTCCCCGCATTGAAGAAAGCTGGAAATATGGTTGAATCTATTGAATTAGAAAAAAGTTGCAAAGTTGTACTGACCTGCTGCCGTACACCTGAAATTTCATGAATTAACTTGTCTTGCTGGTTTGTCAACATACAGTGTGACAATTTTTCATCCATGATTGCAACTGCAGTCTGGAAATAGTCTGATTTACTATTAGTTTTAGTGCAGAAGAGATCCATTTAAATCTGACAGGAAACACAGCTAGACTTGTACAAATGAAGGACTTGACCTGAAATATCAGAAATATAACATGGAAAATGTTCCATTAGATAATGTTGCTTTTCCTTTGGATAGAAAATGATGGGTATTGAGAGTACTAATTTTATTTACTTTTAATTTATAAATGTTGTTTACAAATTTAAATATTCCCTGAAACATTACGCTTACTTAGCTTTTCACAAACACACAAAGTGTAAATACGGGATCCAACTTGAATTGATTTTGTTAGGAATATAAAGCACTGTGCACAGCTCAGCAGTGGCTGGCATGACACGGGAAAGGGGAATCAAAGGAGCTTTGCACACCTGTGCAAATAACCCCAACATCCTGATCCTGCAAAGACTCATACATGTGCATAATCTTACACTATACATTGTACTGTTAAAGCAATGGAACTACTTGCAGTGCATGAAGGTGTAAGTCTTTTCAGGATTGGGGCTCAAATTGGCACACCAAAAAAACAAACAAAAAAATCAATTAAATTTAACAATTGTAGAACCAGTCTTCTGTAAGCATTATATAACTTGTTCTTTTCGCAGAAATAAATAACTGCAGAGTAAAATAGAGTTGTTGTAACTCTCAGGTTCTACTATAGTTACAAACACCAGAGTTATGAACTGACCAGTCAACCACAAACCTCATTTGGAACCTGAAGTACACAATCAGGCAGCAGCAGAGACAAAAAAGCAAATGCAGTACAGTACTGTTTTAAATGTAAAGTACTAAAAAAAAAAAAAGGGGGGGGGGGGGATTTAAAAAAAAGACTTGATAAAGTAAGGAAACTGTTTCTGTGCTTGTTTCATTTAAATTAAGATGGTTAAAAGCAGCATTTTTCTTCTGCATAGTAAAGTTTCAAAGCTGTATTAAGTCAATGCTCAATTATAAACTATTGAAAGAACAACCATAATGTTTTGTTCAGTTATGAACACCTCAGGAAAGGAGGTTGTTTGGAACTCTGAAATGCTCATAACTCTGAGGTTCTACTGTAACAGTCCTTTCATATCCTTCTGCTTTCAGACTGTCTTCTTTCTAATAGTAGGGGAATAGTTCTTAAAAGATCTAACACTTTCATTAGAAACCACGGTTAATCATGCAGGAAACAGTTTTTACTCTCTCATTCAGGAAGCTTTGTTTTGCATCCCTGAATATCTGCATCAAACAGTCAAGATCTGGGAAGATAAAATTCCTCATCTAGGATGAAGTTTTCCTTGAATGGGGTTGGTTCCAGAATTTGCTCCTGTTCTCATTTTCTTTTCTTATTTGCTTTGAATTGTTCAATATTAATGATTTACGTTACTCATTGGTCAAAGAATTCCTGGAGTACTCTGTTTAGTTGTATTTTTAAAATCTGTTAGGGAGCAAACGATAGGTACTCTTTCATGGAATGGGTGTGTAAATTGAAAGTATTTTCAAAATAAATGTTTTAATAGTTATATGGTTTATTCGTTACCTTATTATATAAGGCCTTCTTGCCATCCAGTGCCTTTTTCAAATTCACTCATTTAAAAAACTATTTTTTAAAAACACAAAATTAAAATATGTTATGACTGTCAGCTTCTTTCCTCTCAACACACTCATTGTTGGGCACATATTAGGAGTCAGGAGATTCTGTTCGCTGTTTTTCTATGTGGTGCTGTAAGTAGATTGCCATCTGCTGGATACAGTGAACAATATATACTGGCTCTATTGTGCTTGTTGTCTGTGATTTGTTTCTATTCCTTGATACACTTTCAAAATTTGAAGGTGAACTTACTGTTCCTGAAACATACCTGAGAGGTCTCTGGAGAGGGAAGTCCACATGTGGGTGACTAGTGGTCTTACACACGAAACAGATATAGCACAGACAGTGACAGGAGAGTCTGTCTTATGCTGCTCTGCCAGTCTGTTCCAGCCCTGCTCTAGAGGGCCCAGCTCTGGGGCTGACAGGGTAGTTTAAACTCCATGCCTATTCAGAACTTGTGTACTTTGCTTATACTGTCGGCAAGGTGTGATGTGGAACCTACCTGCTGGCTAACTTCATATAAGCCACCATTAGTGACAGAAATGTAAATGTTGGTTCATTCTTGTCCTGCGAGGAAGCTACAGTCCTGAGTTTTCTGGACAATTGAGGGAAATTACAATGTTTTTAGCTATTTGAACAATAATTCCAATAACAATGTTTTTGCATGTGTAGAACGCTTTCCATACAAGGATCTCAAAGTATATTGGAGAAGTGGGTAAATTTTGTTTCCATTTTAAAGAAGGAGAAACAAAGACAGAGGTGATCACTTACCTGAAGTCTCACAGTGGGTCAAGAAGAGAAGCCAGAGCTCCTAATTCCTAGTCAAATGTGCTAAGGACTGATCCAAAGCCCCTACAAGTCAGATCCACAAAGGGACTTGATGTTGCAATGCTCAGTGTTGCAGTTCCTAAATTTTAGGTGCCTTGAAAATCACAGGATCCGCAAAGCCTAAGTTAAATAATGAATGGAGAGAAATGGATGCCTAAGAGCAGGATCCACAAAAGCTAGCATCCTGAGGAGCTGCTTCAGCTAGCCAGGCAAGAAGGCTGTAACCATATTGGGGTTCATTAACAAACCAGTGAATGAGAAAGGAATAAAACTTTAATAAAACAAACTGAAAAGCATCTCTGATGAACTGCTGTACGTAGTCATGCACTGTTCCCAACCCCTACTTCCAGGGCACATCTCCACACTGTAACACTCACAACACAGTCCCTTAGGAGGAAGCATCTCCAAATCACAGTAGTTCATAAACATATCTCTACTGGGGGTGTGCCTAAGCCCTATCCCTCTCACAAGGTTAGGCAGGGAGGTGCTTATCACTGCTTGTGATCTGTAGCCAGGAACTCCTTTTCTGGAATTAGGTGGTGCAGGGTTTAGGTACCTAAATCTGGGGTTTAAGCATCTAAGTCCCTTTGGATCTGGGCCTGGTACTTGGCATTGACTTCAACGGGCTCTGGATTTTGAGACCCTAATGACTATTCAGTGCTAAACTGCTTTCAGGAATAAACTGACGTATCAGAGAAGGGTGGGGGGGGGGGAGAAACAAAAATTAATCTTTACTTAAAGGAGAGCAGTATGTCCTGTTCTGCAGTTTTTAGAACCAACACAAAGCCAGGGGTAAATTGTGCCAACTCACCAAGCCCAAGTACTTTTTTGTGATGGGTGACATCTAATGCTCCAGAATCTAAGTTTTCATTTGAAAATTGGTGAGTTAATTCTCCACTGTGTCCAAGCAGAGGACTTCCTGATGTTGAGCTGCAGAGGATCAGCTCTAACGTATGCCTGTGGAGAATCAAGAAAAGCAAAGCTCATGTTGCCATGCCTCCTTCTCGCCCCCTCTGGCGGGACCCTGAGAAGGGCATTCTGAGTCAAGGGTCAGGGCAGGGCCAGACCTGAGGCTGGGAGTAGCAGAGGAGTTCACATAGTCAGGTTCCAGACCAGGGTCAATACCAAGGGTCAGAGTCAGAGTTAGGATTCAGGTTCCAGGTCAGGAGGCAAAGTCCAGATCAAGCCATGGTCAAAACCAGGAATTCAAGAACCAGAATGGTTGTAGCAGCTACATGAGATCTACACTATTGCCTGGACTTCCCTTTGGGTTTTATGTATTGTGAGGAGCCAATTAGAAGCCATGAGGTTGCTGGCTCAGACCCCTTGAGGTGGGACTTTCCATGGTCTGTGTCCACAGAGTGTCATGGGTAATGAAGCAACAACTGGTTACAGCTTCTACTGGATGGTACCATGGAGCTGTCTACTACCTGGCAACTCTTCAGGTCTGGATTCTAGACTTGCTGCACTAAACTCTCATACCAGGAGTTGGGGGACAGAAGGTAGAAGAACTGCCTCTGCCAGTAGTAATTCCCTCATACACAGGGGAAACGCTCCACTGAGTATCTCCAGCTGCTTTAAGTGCACATTATACTGTTAATTCAGCATACAGTGGCCTTAGCAGACCAGAAAATCTAGCCCTCGTTGTTTCAGAGAACCTGTTGACACAGAGCCTCCAGGCAGCCTGATACAATAGTTCAGAGAAATGTGAATAACTGCTGTTCATCTCTGTGAGGTGTTGACTCTGAAGCCTAATTATAAATATAAACATTAATTATTTCCAGTGCTTAATTTATAATGAAAGAGGTGCTGGGGCTCAAGCAATTTTTTTATATTCATAACTGATGCAGCAAGCTCAGAGATGCCAGGTGGCAAGCCCAGACACAAATTAAGCACTGATTATTTCACAGCTGATCAAGCTGATGGACAATCATAGTATGTAGATCTGAACAATCTATTGTGAATGGCATCTCATTGCTGTACCGTGGGAGGATAGAGTTTAGTTTGTGGGTAGAGTTTGGAAGAGCACGTCTACTATTTTTGTCTTATTTGATTCCTACTCAAAACTGTACCTAACGAAAGAAAAAGATAAGGCATTTAAAATATTCAAGTAAACATTCAGGAACAATCCCACACCCCCACGCAACACAAACAGTGCATGTTACTGAGTGTTTTAAACCTCAGATAGGATTTCCATTTTTGCTCACCATTTTAGGAGAACCTCTTACTCTGTAAATAGCTTTTTCCAATGGTAAATAGGCATCCAGGGCATTAATCCGTTTGCCTACTGACTGAATTAAGGCTTTCCTCCAGAAATGAAAAATACAACTCCTGGTTCCTGATAAGGTGGCTTTATATGACCAGTACATCTGATTTTATATATGATTAAGCCAAGTCCCGAGACATCATTAAATATGTAAACCCGAGGATGAAGAAAACCCTGCCCATCCACAGTGCGATCAGTGTACAGCCATTGCAATCGAGAGCTCTGGAACAGCAGAGACAAAATGGCTAAATGCTTACAATAGAAAGAAAAAATTAAAGTGCAGCTGCACTCAAGTTTTTACTGACCCTCACATCTCATGAAAAGGATGGTCTGGGTGAGTGTGTGGCTAGTCTTGGTCTTTTGGAACATACATACATTTTTATGTTTACAAAGAAAAGGAGGTGGAAGATGGAAGCAGATTTGCAGGTGGAAGCCCCACTGCCTGCTCAGGTAGCCTCTTACCTCATTGCAGGGCATGAAGCTGCAGTGGCTGCCCGTAGAGCAGTGGTCCACAGGCCACACGCAGCCCATTAGGGTATGAATGTTCCAAAAGACCAAGACCCTGTCATGAGATAATTGTCTTAAGACCCTGTCTTAAATTCAGGACTGGGAAAGATCACATTTCACATTTTTCATTCTCCAAGGAGACAGCTAACAAAAGCAAGGAACTTGAAACTTTATATTCCTGATTTTTCCAAGAAGAAAAAAAAAATGTACTCATTTTTCAGGCTGTTGGTGGTACACCATAAATAAACAAAATATAAATCAATAAAAATAAGAGTGTAAAACACCGTTTTCCCCTCCCCCCCATTAGAAGACATTTTTAAGAGCATTATTGTGTGTTATTTGATTTTGAAACAATTATCTCATGACACCGGTCATCCCTCAAGAAATCTTTATACCCTCACAAGATTAATGTTATATAGAGGCACTTCTCATAGCAACACATCAGCAATCACTGCTAGCACTAGAAACAGACTACTCATTGCACTTTAAAACAGGACAGTATCTTGTAGACCAGTGGTTTTCAAACTGCAGGTCGCAACCCAGTAGTTGGTTGCGGAATGTAAGGCACTGGGTCACGGCGGCTCTGGTCAGCACGGCCAACTGGGCCGTTAAAAGTCCCATCGGCAGTGCTGCCTGGCTAAGGCAGGCTAGTCGCTACCTGTTCTGACACTGCACTGCGCCCCAGAAGCGGCCAGCAGCAGGTCTGGCTCCTAGGAGGGCAGGCCATGGGGCTCCACACGCTGCCCCCACCCCGAGCACCAGCTCCTGGGGTCAGTGACTAGGACTGTGGGTTGGAGGGCACGGATGGGGGTCAGTGCCTGGGGCCAGCAGCTGCTGGTGGGATTGGGGGTTGGGGCCACGCAGCGAGAGCCAGGGATCGGAGCCCACCACCTCATGGCCAGGGGTTGGAGTCTGAAGCCCCATGATGGCTAGAGGCCTAGTCTGCTCTGTGCAGATGCAGGCAGGTAATACTGCATTTGTTATGCTGATGTCACATTTTCAAGGTTTCCAGGTTTACTCTGCAACCATAAGGATTAGAGACTTGAGATGCAATCCCGGCCCCGTTGAAATCAGTGGCAAAACTCTCATTGGCTTCAATGAGACTAGGATTTCGTCCTTACTTTTTAAAATAACTGCTCTGTTTCTAGAGAACAAGGTGGCAGCCTTTAAAAAAAAAAAAAGGCAAAGTCATCTAAAACAATGTGTCCCAGCCCAGTTTGACCCCCTGAATCTACAGAACTGTTAATGTCACCCCAAGCCTACTCCATGCATGGAACTCTTGAGTCTGTAACTAGAGCTGTGATACTCCTTTATGGTCGGGGCAGATCTACAGGCATGATCTTGTCCCAGGATGTATAAATGCATATTTATTACACAGAATCAGGGTGTGTTAAACATTTATTTAGAATGGATACAAAATAATAATAAGTGTGCTTTATGTTTTTTTTTCTTTTTCCCCAGGATAGTTTGTTAGTTGAAATGGAGGAGTTAAAAGCCCAGCTGCAAAGAATTCAGAATAATGAGAAAACACAAGACCAGATGACCAAGATGAAGCAAAGCAAGTTGGTTCTTGAAATGGAAGAGTTAAAGTCCCAACTTGAAAAAACAAAGGAGCGGGAAAGGCAAAAAGTATCAGTTTTAGAAAATGAGAAGGTGCTTATGAAAGGATGTGTGTTTGCACTGAATTTGTAAAGGCCGCACTGCATGTTAACACACGAGTTTACTTAATGTCTTTGATAATAGTCAGAGAGTGGCAATATTGGATCTGTAAACAAAAAGTGGCTTGTTGCTTCTTTTTTAGTGGAATACATAAGCAAGGGGTAGGGTTGCCAGGCTTTTGGTTTTCAACTGGAACACTGGGTCGAGAAAGGACCCTGGTGGCTCCGTCCGCACCGCCGACCGGGCCATTAAAAGATCGGTCAGCGGTGCTGCAGGTCTCAGGCAGACTAGTCCCTACCTGTCCTGGCACCATGCTACGCCACAGAAGCGGCCAGCAGGTCTGGCTCCTAGGCAGGGCGGTCACAGGGCTCTGTGTGCTGCCCCTGCCCTGAGCACTGGCTCTGCACTCCCATTGGCCGGGAATCATGGCCAATGGGAGCAGGGTGGGTGGCTCCTGTGGGCGAGAGCAGCACACGGAGCCTCCGCCCCCCCCCCCCCCGCCTAGGAGCCAGACCTGCTGCTGGCCACTTCCAGAGCACAGCGCGGTGCCAGAACAGGCAGGGACTCTGCCTTAACCCTGCTGCGCTGCTGACTGGGAGCCGCCCAAGGTAAACCTGTGCCCCAACCCAGAGCCCCCCCCCCAACCTGGAGCCGCCTCCTGCACTCCAAACCCCCTCATCCCTGGCCCCAACCCACAGCCTGCACCCCCAGCCCAGGACCCATACCCCCTCCCCCACTTCAATCCCCTGCCTCAACCCACAGCCCCCTTCCACCTTCTGAATCCCTCGGACCCACCCCAGAGCCCACGCCACCAGTTGGAATCCTCACCCCCTTCCACAGCCCAACTCCCTGCCCCAGCCTGGAGCCCCCTCCCACACCCTGAACCCCTCATTTCTGGCCCCACCCCAGAGCCCACACTCCCTTCCACACCCTAACCCCTGTCTCAGCCCAGTAAAAGTGAGTGAGGGGGAGAGCGAGCCACCGAGGGAGGGGGAATGTAGTGTGCAGTGGGTGGGACTTCGGGGAAGGGGCGGGACCAGGGTGTTCAGTTTTGTGCAATTAGAAAGTTGGCAACCCTAGCAAGGGGCCAATCTTGTGTCACTGAAATCTGTTAGTTTTGCCACTGACTTCCGTGATTCAGGATAAGACCCAGACAGGGAGTTAGCTTGCAATATTGCACAGTAGCTTTCAGGAAGATGGCTATTTACTATTTTTTCAGCTAAGACCAGCTTTGAGGGTTCCTGTTATGGTGGAAGTACATAGTCCGGGTACAGTCTTTTGTATTTGCAACATAGTTAACATGATCATTGGGTTGTTTTCAGTAACTGAGGTTGCATTTGCTCTAAAACTCTGACATGATATACACAAATTAGTGCCTTGCTACTGTGCACCATCCAAAATACTTACAGATTGTACTCAAAGTGAAGTATAAACTCCCAGTGTAAACATTTGAAGAGGCAGTTAAGTTATTGATACATCTTAACACCTTTATTAATTATTATTATTAGCAGCAGCAGCAGCACAGTGCCTAGGAATCCTCGTCATGGACCAGGACCCCAGTGTGCTAGGAGCTGTACAAACACAGAATAAAAAGATGGTCTCTGTCCCCAAAAGCTTGTAATCTAAATATAAGACAAGATACAACAGATGGATACAGACAGCTGTGGGAGGGAAAGTAAACAATGAGACAGTACTGGTTGGCAATAATCTTAGCACACCAGCAGCCTAACCCCTGTAAAGTTTTTTGTTGGTATCATGGCAAAGAGAGTTTTTAGGAGGATTTTGAAAGAGTATAATGTATTAGTTCTGTGGATGTTTATGGGGAGTAAGCGTAAGGAGCAGCATGGGAGAAAGCACAAAGGAGTCTGAAAATTTTACAAGGGAGTGATGGAGGGTCAATCATGGGCCAATTGGAGGCAGGAGTCAACATTTCAGTACTGAATGGGAGTTGACAGGGTAAGGTAGGGATTGGCTCTGAAGGGCCTTGAAAGTGAAGACAGCTAGTTTGTTTGATTCTATACAGAAGAGAGAGCCAATGAAGGCATGCAAAGGGATGACATGGTAAAGCAATGCACTAGGAAGGTGATCTTTGCAGCAGCATTCTGAATGTACATGAGTGGGGCAAGACTATCAGAGAAAAGGATGTTGCAGTAATTAAGATACAATGTGATGAGAGGCTGGATGAGAGTTTCAGCTGTGTGGATGGACAGGAAAAGTCATATTTTAGAGATGTTATTCAGAAAGAGTCTGCAAGACTAAGACAGCCTGAATGTGAGGAGCTAGAGAGAGGTCTGAGACAAAGATGACACCCAGGTTGCAGGCTGGAGTGACAGACAGGATGATGGTATTGTCCACAGTAATCAAGAAAGGTGGTATCAGGGAGAGCTTTGGAAGGGGCGATTAGGAGCTCTGTTTTAGCCATGTTGAGCTTGAGCTGATATTTAGACATCCACAAGGAGACGTCAGATGGATAGGCAGAGATTTTATTTCGGACACAAGGAGATGGGTCTGGAGTAGAGAGGTAGATCTGGGAGTAGTCGTGGTAGTTGAACTTGTGTTTACATATGAGATTACCCAGAGATAAGGTGTAGTGCAGTGCTACTAAGGCCTCAGTGGTTCAGGAGCCAAATTAGCTATCAACATTACCCAAAATAGCCACAGTTGTGTGAATTCCTTGTTTTATTTACTATAGTACTATATATTCAATAGCTCAGGCAAGGAAATATGTGATCATAGTAAAAGCATCCTGACTGGTTAATACTTTAATTGGTTAATAACATAGTAAAAGCATCCTGCTTGGTTAACAACTTAGATTGGTTAATAGTTAAATCACATTGTGTTTTAATATCATGTGCTGCAGAGAGCTGCAGGAGACACATTAAAGAGCCGTTTGCAGCTCGCAGTCCTCAGTCTGAGGGCCATTGATGTTGACAGGGAAGAGAATGCAGCAAAGAACAGAGCCCTGTGGAACCACCACTGCAGGGCGGATGAGGATACTCTGAAGGAGCAGTTAGAGAGGTAAGGGGAGGCCCAGGAGAGGACAAAGTCATTAAAGCCAAGGGAGGACAAGATTTCAAGAGCATTTGAGGTCAAAGGCAGCTGACAGGTCAAGGCAGATGAGCATGGCGTTCTGGTTCTGAGATATAACTAAGAGGAGGTCATTACAGACTTTGGCAAGAGCGGTTTCAGTGGAACACAGGGGTGGAAGCCAGATAGGGGAGTGTCCAGGACAGAACTGGAAGAGAGGAACTTCAGACAGTTCTTGTAAATAGCATGTTCAGGTTGCTTAGAGGTGTAAGGGAGATGGGGCAGTAGTTCGAGAGGCAAGTGGGGTGTATTGGGGTTTTTTTTTAGCATGGGAGAGAGTAAAGTATGTTTGTTTTTTGAGGGGAAGGAACCAGAGAAGAGCGAGAGTTTAAGGAGAAAGGCAAGGGAGGGGAGTGGGCACCGGGGAGATCAGGAGATGGATAGGGTCACTGGGGCAAATGGAGTTGTGAGAGCAGAAGAGAAATTTCTGTGTATCTGACCTGACTCTCCCTGACTATTCCCCCTGACTCTGAGATCCCAGATCACAACACCACTCCTTGTGATCAAGGTGAGTTGATGCTTAATCCCACTGATCCTATCAAAACCATTTGTTATATTAGGCTCACATCCTGAGAATTGCTGAGCACTTGCAACTTCCCTGGAAGTCAACAGTAGGGCTTTAATTGAGCTCAGTGGGAGTATGCTCAAGGAGTACAATCAAGCTCTCAATAAGTTGCTGCACTCAAGGAGCTGACCATCCATCTGCAGCACACCCTGCTTTTGTCAACCTGGGAATGAAGAAAGACATATAGTAGGCCTGAACTATGTTGGGCCCATACATTTGTTAAGCATTTTAATATTTTTTCTACATTTAATTTGTAACATGAGAAACATTATAAAATGTTGTTGGAAGATTGAATGAAGTGACCTTCAATTGTGAGGACTCCATTTATTTGTACTAAATGTATTTAAATGCTAAGGATCTCAGAGAATTCTTCTGTAGTTAGGTGGCTCAGAATCTATATGTAGTGACCCAAACTGCAGTTATTCTTGTGAAATCAGTGGAGTTATGCCAGACTTACAAGGGAAAAAAAGCACAATTGGCCCTGGTATGTTTACATGAGATTTTCCTGACCTCTAATGCACATTGAAGTGTGGCCAAAGTGAACCATTGTTGCAGTAATGAAAAAATGTCTGGATAAAAATCACTTATTTCCTTTGGGAAGAAAAAAAGGAAGAGCTATTCTTAATTCTTACTGTATTTTCCTTATTTTACTCTTTCTATTCCATTCTGCTGGAGTTTAGCGTTTTCTGTATATTGCCAGTTTCATTTAGAATGTTCTCTGTGAGATCACAAAATAATGGGGACTTTCTACAACACAATACAAAGGATAAAATCCACATGAGTAATCTGAAAGGAAGTTCTAAAGAAAATGACTATGCCATTGTTCCAATCATGCAGAGTGATTGTTTCCTTGCATACAAATTCTGACTTGTAGACTGTACTGTTGAAAGGAATAAATGTAGACAATCACCTCTCTCGCTGAAAATTTTGTACCTGTTATAGTTACCAGAAACCCCTCTGATTATTATAGTTAAAATAAGTCAGTGAAAGTATATTTTTCTCTGTTTTGTCTTTTTATTACCTGTACCTGACACCACTTTGTGTATAGTCTGGTACCATGTATAGTCAGGTAGCCCCCTGTCAGACTCACATGGACAGACCCTTGCACCTGCAGAAAACCCTGTTGATGTCAACCTGCATGGATCTCATTGCAGGATCAGGTCCTTAGTCAATATTTTTTCCTTGCTAAAAAGATCTTTATAAAGATAACAGTGGAGCAGAACCACCCTCCTCTTCCTCTTTTTTAGAAGGTTGGTCTTTTAAAAATGTTGCCTTAAGACACTGCGGAAACTGGATATTTCCAATTTAAAAAAAAATCCTAGGGGACAGTGTTTCTTTAAATGTAGTATTCAAAGACAAAAACAAACAAATCCACTTTAGAGTGAATGATCCTGTAAAGGCCTACAGTTTCTTTCTTAGGTATTTCACAAGAACCTATGGCCAGGTCTATGCTAAAAAGTTAGGTCAACCTAGCTACATTGCTCAGGGGTCTGAGAAATACACACTTCTGAGCGATGCAGTTAAGCCAGCCTAACCCCCGCTGTAGACAGCACTAGGCTTATGGAAGAGTTCTTCTGTCCGCCTAGCTACCGCTGCTTGGGGATGTGGATTAACTCCCGCGATGGGAGAACCCCTCCCATTGTTGCAGTGAGTGTCTACACTGAAGCGCTGCAGCAGCATTGCTCTGGCTGTGCCGCTGTAGCGGTTTAAGTGTAGGCATCACCTATTGCAGTATGTGAATTCCCTGTCCTGCAAAATGTAGACCTTCTGCCATGAGGTGCTAAGGACCCTCCATTCCCTTTGACGTCCATGTGACTTAAGGTTGGTCAGCTCCTTGCAGAGACCTCCCAGGCTAAGGCCTTAGGTCCCCTCTTCAAATCTAACCTACACAGGTGGTGACCAAGGGCGGTTAGTATCTGATGGCTGTTGATTGGCTCATATGAAATGAGTTTGGTGATCTCAGTCTAGTTCCCAGTGGACAAATGGCCCCTAAATGGCCCATTCCTTGGCTGTCTATGAGAAGTAGAGGATTGATGGGAAGGCAGGGAGTAGACTTGCTGAAAAATGGAAAATAAAATTTTGTGGAATTTTTTGTTGTTGAAATTTCAAAATGTTCTAGCAGGGAGGCTGAACTACTTTCTCACTCTTGCAGTTGGTCCCTCCTCATCAAGGTTGAGGTGTCTTGGCAGGCCAGTGTGGGGAAGCTTATTCTCCTGTTGTCTGTGCTGTACCTGTTTTGGGAATGGAGATTTCAGGGCTCCCAGGGATGTCAATACAACCTCTTTCATGGACTCTAAGGGTGGGATTTTCAAACTCACCTAAGAGAGTTAGGCACCAAACTTCCAATGAGAGTCCATGGGAACTGGGTACACAACTTCCTTAGGTGTGTTTGAAAAATCCCTCCCTAAATTTAATAAGAAAGCAATGTATGATTAATAGCAGACAGCTTTGTTTGTTTCATACAAACTATATCCCCCAAACATATAAGTATATATGAACAACAAACTCTTTACCACAAAGTTGTGATTATACTTTGAATTATTTTACAGGATGCCTGTCTGAGAGAAATAGCAGAAATGAAAACTTGCATTGAGAAGGTAAAGTATGAAAATGAATCTCTTCTAAATGAGATTAGAAATATAACATTACTAGTGAAAGTGTAAAGGAAATTCATTATTTTTTCTGTGCAACCCATGTATGCCTCTTAACATGTAAATATTCCTTTGATTATATATTAGGGTTTTTTAGAAATTTGGTGTAAAAGAGAAAAATAATAATCAAATCAGGAGAATTGAAAAATACTTGCTTCTTCCAAGGGAAGTTAAGAATTCAGGCTAAAACACTTACAAAATGAAGTCTACTTTTGGACTCAGTGCAGCACCTTTCAAAAGCCACTGGAAATCTTTCCATTGACTTCAAGAGGAGTTAGATTGGGCCCTTAGTGTGTTTTGGAAAACTGAGTCCTGTATCTTCATTGAATGAAATGGAAGGATTCTCCATTTGAGATTAATTACTGTGTAGTGTCACTTTGTTTATTTATGGTGATGCTCTTCATTTCTATAGCTCCTTTCATCTGAATTTCTGGAAGCACTTTGTAAACAGCTGAAACTTTTATCGGGCTTGCGGCCTGGCCCTGAGTTAGGCCCTGGTGTGGAGAGGCTGTGCCAGAGCAGGAGCCTGCCGCTGCTCCACTATCTTGAAGTGGGTACAGCATCCACCCAGCTTTGCTGAGTGCTGTCGTGTGGGAGGGATGAGGCCAAGGTCCACCCCCTCAATCCTGTTTGTTGAGGCTAATCCAAGCCTTAGCACTAGCATCTCACAGTCCTTGTGTTCTCTGAAAGCAAGAATGCCATAGTGCCCAGCCTATGGACTGGGGCAGCAAGTGGGAGGCCCCTTTCACTCTCTCCCCTTTGTTCCCCCTTTGTTCACTTTGTTCTCCCTTGCAGGGGCTGGCCACAATCTTTCTCTAATTAATCTAGTGTGACAACAGAGGGGTAAAGTATCACTTCATCCATCAGTGAAATGCAGCCACCTCTAAGGTGGAACATAGTAGCTGTCTAATAGGTCACAGCAACACTGCACGGCAGCTTGGAAGAGAACATGAATTCTTCTGTCCTGAGTTGAAACCGCAAGGGGGAGTTTCGGCAGGACATTGGCCTTTAACACTCCTGTTCTTAGAAAAAATGTTGTGGGATCTTGTATGACCACAGTGATTTAGTATCTCCAGCTGCAGAATAGACCCCTAAACCGTCTTTGGGCATTGATTCAGAGGGAACAGTAGCACCTACTGACTCACCAGCATCAGGGTTTTCTTTAGTATTGTCCCATCCAAGTATTGAATGGCTAGAGGGAAAGTATTGGAGGGTAGTTATATTTAGCATGGATTTAGTGCTTGACACTCTTTTTCAAGTACAAACGTTAACCTACCTCTCAGCCGTGTTGTGAGAATAAGTATTAACCTCCCTGCCTCCGTTTTGTCATCTGTATAGTTGCGCTAAGTGACTTTCTAAGGATACACAACGGGTCAGAGCTGAGATTAGAACTTTGGAGTTCCTGGCTTTCAGCTCAGAGTCTAAATGGGCCCACTCTGTCTTGCTGTAAAGTGGAAGTGTTGGCTAAAACTCAGCTGTCTTTTGGGGGAAGGGATTTTTGTGGTGTCCTTATCAGGTCCTGAAAGGTACCCCTGTTTTTCCTTTTATGGGGCAGTCCTGAGTGGGACAGAGCACCCTTTGTCTTGAGAAGGGCTGCAGTTCTACTGACATGAATGGGAATTGAGGGCTCTCAGCACCTTGCTGCGTTGGGCATTAAATGCACATTAGCTCAAGCTTACTGCACCATCTTAACCTCTCTAGGTGAGAAGGATTGGATGAGAATTCCTTTAAAGCTTATCACTTCTGTTCCTTAATTGGGCAGAGGAGTCACTGAATGATCCAACACACACCAGTCACTTTCTCAGCCACAAGGGCCTGAGCGCAAAGCCTTTATAAGCACCCAAGCTCAGAGGTGATTGGCTCAAACCAGCAATCAACCCCTACTCTTATAAATAGCAATGAAGAGTCCCGCACACAGATACCACACTGATGCATGCAGTATAAATACCTAGACAGAATGGACAGAACCGACCCAGGCTCATGGTCCTTCTCTCATTCTTTTTCAATTAGAAAGGTTGGTGAAATCATTGTTGGTTTCCACAGTAACCCAGCCTGAGAGCTAGGTATAGAGTGGCCACAGCATTATCTTCTTCAGACAGCTAGTTCCAGCTTCCAAAAAAGTTTAGTGCATCTTTTGTTCTAGTAGACAAAGAGGAAAGGTCTTTGTATTTTATGCATATCTATTCTGAGAATGAGCTGGTATAACTTCATCATCAGTGCACAAAACCCTTGTTTGATATAAACAACTCTTTTCAAAAATCCTCGGCTGAAATGTGTGAATAAAGTAATTTTGCAGGATTATAATACAGTTCTCATTTCTCTCTGGGCAAGTAAGAACTAGATGACAATCTTGTATAGTGAAATGACTCTGTGTGATACACATAGTCTTGTCAGGTCCCCTGACGATGCTTTAATCTTGGACGTTGGATCTTCTCATGATTAAAGTTAACAGATGAGTTAATAGATTTTTGTAAAATGTTTCCATCCCTTTCCTTCTGGAAGTGCACTAGCTTTACCTTATTTCTCTGGGATTGGTGTGTTTTAAGAGCCAGCTATTGATTTATTGCAGTTTATATTAATCATCATATAAGTTTCCCCTCACATTTCTTAGCTTCTTTGACCCTTAAAATTTCCTTAGGGTTATTGTTTGCTTCTGATAAAGTATTCTCTCCTTCTGTTAGACTTGTTCCACATAGGGCTGTTGTATGGTATTGTCCAGAATATTAAGATGCCTGGTATGAATAAATTGCACTGAAAACTCTGTGTAGTTCATTAGGTTCTTGCTTAGTGTAATTTGGCCTGTGCTCATGTCAGTGACACTTCTGCTAACTCATCCACATTGTGTAGCTTGACGGCCACCTCTTCTTTCTTGGGTATAACAGCAGATGATCAACCACTAGTGCTCTCACCATTCAAGTCAGCATTGGAGAAGCATTGTAAGGACAACAATGCTTCTAAAATTGTTTAAAACAGGTTACCCATCCTCTCGTCTTTGGAATGATGAGAGGGGGAAGTCTTTCTGGATTGGAACTGGCAGAAGAGTTCATTTTCGAGTGCTTGCTTATGTATGTTCCACGTAAGCCACGTGCACTGTTGCCAGAGATTTTTCCCTCAGTGGGATCAGTTGGGCCCGCTGTAGCTCCCTCTGGTGCTGTGCGCTTATGCACCAGTACAAGGGCACCACCAGTCCCACACCCTCTTGGTTCCTTATCTGCTGTAACAGTTGCTGGAATGTCTCCTCTTGCTTTGGCAAGGCGATTATCAGTGGTTTCTGTTTCATAGTTTAGTCTATAGTTTAGTTTTAGTGTATATATTGTAAATACTTTTAGTGTAGATAGTTAGTACCCTCTCCCCTTATTGTCAAGGGGTTCCCTTCGCCCCTGGGCTCCAAGCCTTGTGCCTCCTGTGGCAAGCCTGTGCTCGTGAGTGACCCACACCCCAGTTGTCTGAAGTGTCAGGGAGAATCTCACGTGAAAGACAGCTGCCAAATTTGTTGGGACTTTAAACCTCGCACAAAGAAGGATAGAGAGATCAGACTTAAGGCTCTCCTAATGGAAGCTGCTCTTCGATACCAAGCCTCTCGGATTCAGCACTGAGCACTTTGGCCTTTGCACTGGCCTTTGCACTTTGAGTGCAAAGCACTCCTCCAGCATTGCATGCATCCCAGCACCTCTCTCCATCCCCGGTGCCGAGGAAGATGCACAAAAAGCAGCGCACTGACAGCGCGCGCTCGCTCGCTAATGCCAAAGAAAGGCAAGCCAGGGGAAGACAGTGGAGTGTGACCCATATTGGGCCATTCCTCCACCCCCGGTCCCATGGTGGCACCATCGACTCAGCTGAGATCATTGAGTCTGGTGTGGGACAATCCACCGATGCTGGGAAGTCATTGTGGTGCCAGCGGAATTGCAGTGCGTTCAACCCTAGAAGCCTTTGCAGCAGCCAGAGACTTTTTGTCGCTACTGGTCCTGCCAAACCCATTAGGTCAGCCATCAGCTTTGTCATCCTGGAGCAGGAAAGAGACCGGTGCTCTGAGCTCCTTCCCAGCACAGGGCCCACCAGCTCCTTCTAGAGACAAGCTGATTCTTCTGTCCTCTGTGAAGTCGTCCCCAGCCCACCACCAATCACCGGATGCTTGACACCGATCAAAGGTAATGAGAGGTACTGCTTCCCCGTGGAAGCCTAGGGAGGATTCTTCATCTGAGTCCAACACAGAGCCCTGCATTCACCCTAAGGGCCACCGTTACTTGTCCTACATACCGCCGGACCTTGGTGCGGGTCCCCCTGTGGGTACCTGGCCAGGAGAGTGGCCTATGCAGTGGCTATTCTGGAACCCTTGGGGTTTTCTCCCAATACCAGGTCTACCCTCCCACCGTTCATACTTGTTTGCTTCTGAGAGGTGGGCTCCCGCACTGCACCCTGACTCCAGTACTGACCCTGGTACTGATTTACAGGACATGGCCCCTATGGAGATTATTGAGGCTGAAGAAGAGGAAGAAGCCCCTCCTCAAGTACAGGCCTCTTCCTCCTCCTCCCCTGACATGGCCATCTCAAGGCCAAGCATCTTGCTTCCCCAAGATGACTTTAGAGCTCATCAAGAGCTTCTAAAGCAGAAAGGTGTTTTCAAACTGGGGGCTTGAGATTGAGGAGCTCAAGGAATCCTCTCACAGCCTCGCTGACATTCTGGCTGCAGCAGCTCCATGTAAAGTGTCCTTACCCATTAATGAGGTTGTAATAGGTCCGGTCAGAGCCCTGTAGCAGACCCCATCTTCTCTACCTCCCACTTTGAAGAGGACAGAGAAGAAATATTGTGTGCCAGCCAGTGGGTATGAGTATCTGTACTCTCACCCCTCTCCACAGTCCCTCATTATATTGACGGCTAATGAAAGGGACAGACAGGGCCAGTCGAGCACTACCCCCAAACAGAAGGACGCAAAGAAACTTGATTTGTTTGGGAAGAAAGTTTATTTGACAGGTGGTCTGCAACTGTGTATCTCAAACCAGCAAGAATTACTGGAGAGATACAACTACAATTGGTGGGACTCCTTGTCTAAATTTAAGGACTCCGGGCCCCAAGACTTAAGGCAGGAATTCTCAGCCCTCTTAGAAGAGGGAAAGAATGTTGCCAGAGCCTCTCTCCAGGAGGCACTGGACGCAGCAGATGCAGCAGCCAGGACAATGGCCTCTGCTTCCACCATGAGATGATGCACTTGGCTGCAGTCCTTGGGACTCCCTCAGGAGGTCCAACAGTCTATTCAGGACCTCCCTTTCAAAGACTGTTCACTTTTTTCCAAGCAGATGGACATGAGACTACATGGCCTGAAGGACTCAAGGGCTACCCTCTCGTCCCTAGGCCTCTATGCTTCCATCTGCTTCTAGAAAGCATGTCAGGGCCCAACAGCTGCCATGCTTCTCAGCTCTGCCTCCGAGACAGGACCCCTCCTAGCTGGGGTCACATAGGTACTCTGGTGGGCTAAAGCAGGTCTTTTGAAGGTGAGCCTGAGAGCACTATACTAGTTCCCGCTTCAGATCCTGCCTCCCCTTTATTTTTGGACTGACTGTCCCACTTCAGCCCGGCATGGTCCTGCATAACATTGAACTGCTAGGTGCTAAATACTGTGGCAATCAGTTATACCTTGCTTTTTTCATCCACTCCTCCCTCCCACACCATCCCCATTCCTCTTCAGGGACCTTCTCACGAGCAACTCCTTGCCCAGGAGGTGCAGACCCTCCTACAGATGGGGGCCAAGGAGGAGGTGTGACGGGTTTGGTCACAGAGACTCCCTTCAAGACTGTCACTCAATGAGCTGGGATGCCACTGAGAACAACCCTCCTGCCAGAACAGGCGCCCCTCCACTCCTGTCCTGCTGAGTTAGACACTCCAGTCAGCTCCAGCACAGACCCAGAGGTTGGGCCATGCCTCTCTGAAGTTCACTGAAACTGAGATTCACTCAGCCCAGGGGCTTCTCAGTTAACAGGGACTTCCCAAGCACCCAGTGTTCAGCCTTTCTGGGAACCTGAACCCCAAATAAATCTGTTTTACTCTGTATAAAACTTATACGGGGTAAATTCATGAATTGTTCGCCCTCTGTATCACTGATAGAGAGATATGCACAGCTGTTTGCTCCCCCAGGTACTAATCACTTACTCTGGGTTTATTAATAAACAAAAGTGATTTTATTAAGTATAAAAAGTAGCATTTAAGTGGTTTCAAGTATAACAGCCTGAACAAAGTAAGTCACCAAGCAAAATAAAGCAAAAGCACACAAGTCTAAGTCTAATACATTAAGAAACTGAATACAGGTAAATCTCACCCTCAGAGATGTTCCAGTAAGCTTCTTTCACAGACTAGATGACTTCCTAGTCTGGGCCCAATCCTTTCCCCTGGTACAGTTCTTGTTAGTTCCAGCAGACATCTCAGGTGGTAAGCAGGGGTTTTCTCATGACTGGCCGCCCCTTTTGTCGTGCTCCACCCCTTTTATAGCTTTGGCACAAGGCGGAAATCTTTTCTGTGTGCTTGTCCTGGCTCTGCCTCATCAATGGAAAAGTACAAGGATTAAGATGGATACCAGCCTCATGTGACATGGTCACATGTCACTGTAACACCCCTAGTCTCCATTCTTCCTGGGTTGGCCCACAGGAAGGTTTGCAGGTAAATAAGCCATTTACAACCAATTGTCTGGGCCACACTTACATTTACAACCATTAATGGCCCACACTTGGCATAATTACAATAGGACCTCAGAGTTATACTTCATATTTCTAGCTTCAGATACAAGAATGATACGTGCATACAAATAGGAGGAATATATTCAGTAGGTTGTAACCTTTGTTATGATACCTTACAAGAGACCTTTTCCATAAAGCATATTCCAGTTACATCATATTCACACTCATACCATATTTCCATAAAACATATGGAATGCCATGTCACAGGAGGTACCTTGAAACTTCAGAGAGAAGGGGTTTTACTCCCATTATTTCCTAATCCCAAAGGCCAAAAGGGGCGTTCGTCCCATCCTGGACCCGTGTCGCTTCAACAGATATCTCAAGAAACCAAGGTTCCGCATGGTCTCCCTGGCCTTCATCATTCCCTCTCTGGATTCAAGGGACTGGTACGCCACCCTCGGCTTGAAAGACACTTACTTTCACATTCTGTTTTTCATGGCCACAGAAGATTTCTCAGGTTTATTGTAAACCAGACTCATTACCAATTCACCGCTCTTCCCTTCTGCCTGTTTGCAGTCCCCTGGGTTTTCATGAAGTGCATGGCGGTGGTAGCTGCCTTCCTCAAACATCTCTACTCATACCTCAAGGACTGGCTGATCATAGAATCATAGAATATTAGGGTTGGAAGAGACCTCAGTAGGTCATCTAGTCCAATCCCCTACTCAAAGCAGGACCAACACCAACTAAATCATCCCAGCCAGGGCTTTGTCAAGCCGGGCCTTATAAAACCTCTAAGGATGGAGATTCCACCACTTCCCTAGGTAACCCATTCCAGTGCTTCACCACCCTCCTAGTGAGATAGTGTTTCCTAATATCCAAACTAGACCTGATGAAGTGTTGTTCAGAAGCTCAAGTAAAGAACAGCATCAGCTTGGTCCAACCCACTTTCCGAGCACTGGGCCTATTGATAAATGAGCAAAAGTCAACACTTATTACAGTTCAGAGAATAGGTTTATCAGGGCTGTGCTCGACTCGACCCACGCCAGAGCCTTCCTTCCAGAGGCCCAATTACAGACCACTGTTGGACCTGATATCCAAGGTCATGGTTCACCCAATCATGACAGCCTGGGTTTGCTTCAAGCTACTGGGGCACATTGCCACGTGCACGTAAATGGTCCGGTACTCAGGGCTGTGCCTTAGGCCCCTGCAGACATGGCTAGCATCTGTTTACACCCCGAACAGACACCGCTTGGACTTGGTGCTTATTGTTCCAACCCCAGTCCTCACCTCCCTAGACTGGTGAAAGGACCCATGGTCGGTGATGATGGAAGTCCCCTTTGTTGCGCCCCAGTTATTAGTGTCCCTAATCTTGGACATGTCAGACCTAGGTTGGGGAGCCCACCTTGACAGCCTCAGGACTCAAGGCCTGTGGTCCCAGAAAAAACTCTGCCTGCACATAAACATCAGAGAGCTCAGAGCAGTCCGCTTAGCTTGCCAAGTGTTCCTTCCCCGGATCACAGGCAAGGTCTTGCAAGTTCTAACGGACAACACTGTGGCCATGTTCTATATCAACAAGCAGGGAGGAGCTCGTTCCTCCGCCCTGTGTCAGGAGGCCATCCATGTATGGGACTTCTGCGTGAAGCACTCCATCCACCTGATTCACACCTTCGGGGAGCCCAGAATGCACAAGCAGATCACCTCAGCAGATCCTTCTCCTCTCACCATGAGCGGTCCCTTCACCCAGATGTCACCAGGTTTATCTTCCAAAGGTGAGTGTCTCCCAGTGGACCTGTTCACAACTAAGCAGAACAGGAAATGCCAGCAGTTTTGCTTACTGAGCGGGCACAGCCCAGGCTCCCTCTCCAACGGCTTCCTGCTTCGTTGGACAGAACTCCTATTCTACGCATTTCCCCCAGACAGATCTGTCTGGTTCACAGGTCCTCCTGAATATCAAACGGGACAAGGCAAGAGTTATTCTTATAGGCTCGGTGTTGCTATTCGTCATGCTGCTAGATCTATCAGTAGCAACCTCACTTCTGCTTCTGCTCCACCTGAGTCTGATCTCTCAAGACCACTGTCGGTTACTCCAACCGAACCTCGGCTCCCTTCAGCTAACTACTGTTACATAACTGAACCCGGAGAAGCAGGCCTGTTTGGAACAAGTTTGACAGGTCTTGGTGGGTAGTAGGAAGCTGTCCACTAGGGTTATCTACCTTGCCAAATGGAAGTGTTTTTTGATATGGGCATCCCAAAGAGACCTCTCTCCGACTCAGTCTTCCCTTCAGTCGATCCTGGACTACTTGCTCCATCTTAAGCAACAAGGTCAGCTCTCGCATCTATGAAGGTGCATTTTTGGCCTTCCACCCACAGGTGAACAGCAGGTCAGTGTTCTCTCACAAAATGACAGTCCGCTTTCTTAAAGGCCTTGAGAGACTTTATCCTCAGGCCTGTGAGCTGATCCCCCCCTGTGGGACTTAAATCTGGTTCTGTTGAGGCTCACATGACCTCCCTGTGAGCTCCTGGTGTTGTGCCCTCTACTGCTTCTCTCTGCGAAGGTTGCCTTCCTGGTAGTAATCACCTCAGCAAGAAGAGTCTCTGAAATCAAGGTCCTTACGTCAGAACCACCATACATGGTGTTCTTCAAGGACAGGGTCCAACTGTGCCCGACCTGGCCTTCCTGCCAAAGGTAGTTTTGCAGTTCCATAGCAACCAGGCCATTTTCCTGCCAGTCCTCTTTCTGAAGTCTCACAAGAATTCAGACGAGCGGCAGCTTTGCTTATTGGATGTTAGGCATGCCCTCACCTTCTGCATCAAGAGGACTAAACCCTTTCACAGATCTATGCAACTCTTTGTAGCAGTAGTAGAAAGGATGAAAGGGCTACCAGCATCGGCCTAGAGGCTCTCATGCTGAATAGCTTCCTGTATGCTACAAGCAAGCAGATGTCCCACCTCCAGCCATAGTGACTGCTCACTCCACAAGAGCTCAGGCCTCTTCAGCAGCATTCCTCATGCAGGTTCCAATCCAGGACCTCTGCAGGATCACAACCTGGTTATCGGTGCGTACCTTCTCATCCTACTACGTCATCACCCAACAGGCTTGAGACATGCCAGGTTTATGAGAGCTGTGTTGTAGTCTGCATGTCCATGAGCTCTGAGCCCACCTCCTTGGATACTGCTTGTGAGTCACTG
Organism: Lepidochelys olivacea; assembly: GCF_965140295.1. Taxonomy (NCBI): domain Eukaryota; kingdom Metazoa; phylum Chordata; order Testudines; family Cheloniidae; genus Lepidochelys; species Lepidochelys olivacea. The sequence continues at coordinate 192,040,736 of NC_140413.1, forward strand.
AACATGGAATGGACATGAGCAAGCACTTGAAGAAGAAAAATCTGTTACTAACCTTTCTGTAACTGTTGTTCTTTGAGGTGTGTTGCTCATGTCCATTCCATGACCCACCCTCCTACCTGTCTGTTGGAGTTGGCTGGCAAGAAGGCACCGAGAGGGTGCGGGGTCGGCACCTCCCCCTTATACTGGTGCATAAATCTCACCCTCAGAGATGTTCCAATAAGCTTCTTTCACAGACTAGACACCTTTCTAGTCTGGGCCGAATCCTTTTCAGACCAATGTTGTGGTTTATGGCCTGGGTCCAGCAATCACTCACCCACCCGTAGTTACAGTCCTTTGTCCCAGTTTCTTTCAGGCATCAATTTGGGGTGGAGAGGCCATCTCTTGAGCCAGCTGAGGACAAAAAGGAGAGGCTTCCAGGGCCTTTTATATTCTCTCTCTTGTGGGCGGAAACCCCTTTGTTTTCCTGTGCAAAATCACAGCAACAAGATGGAGTTTGTAGCTACCTGGACAAGTCACATGTCCATGAATGATTTAGCTTTTTGCAGGCCAACGTCATTGTTTACATGTTAGTTTGAACGTGCCCAGGAAAGCTCAGATGTGGATTGTCGTCTCCCAAAGTCCATTGTCAGTTAAGTGTTTCTTGATTGGGCACTTACGCAGAATAGTCCTTTCTCAAGAAGCTGACCAAATGCTTCACTGATGCTACTTAGAATCAAACACATTGAGATACAAGTACATAGCCAATATTCATAACTTCAGATGCAAAAATGATACATACAGCCAACATAATCATAACTAGCAAATTACAACCTTTCTATAGACACTTTACTTGACTGCCTTTGTATAAGATTTGGTGTGACTATAGGATCTTGGTTGCAACAATGATCTATACGGTCACAGTTCATGTCAATAACATCACACTTGAAACAAAGTCCTATTTATTTCAGTGGTGTTACTTCAGATTGAGACTAGTGTTAACATGAAAGCACAATTTGGCTACGTTGCTTTCATTTGTGTACAGAGTTCATGGGCATGACGCACAGTACATGTAACATCTTGTTTTGTTTTCATCTCTTCTCCCTTCCCTTTACCTTCTCTTCTCTGCCTGGATGTAAGATCAATTTCTTCTCCTTCCTGTATTTGTTGATGTAGCAGGATTGACTCATCTAGATTGTTTTTCTCTCAAACATTGGTTGCTAGGTATCTGAAACAATGGAAAAAAACGGAAAAAAGGAAAAACAATGAAGTCAGCTCAGGCTGATCACATCACAGAACGAAGTGCTAGAATGAAGAGATGTCTGTCAGTCAAATATCAAGAAGAAAACAATAATTTAGTACCGCTATGGACAGTGTAATGGATGGCAAATAATATTTACAGAGAAGTAGCTTATTGCTCACTCATGTGCAAGGGCATGAGAAAAAAGTTCCAGGTTTTCACTGTACCTACATGCGTCTACAAGTGCTCAGAAGTGAATATGATCTCCGTAAACCACCCCAGAGTATCAGAACCAACTGGTACTCACCGGCTAACATAGACCTGAAGGAATAGCCGTCATCATTCAAATACTGTTACTTGCATAGTGCTGTTGATGAATACTGTTCTTTACAGTAATAAAAAAGTATCCATAAAACAATATCACCACCCTGAAGCTCTTGCCACCTAGAGGCAAACAAGTACATTACAATGAACACAAGTAGTACAGAGTGGATTTCTGCTGAGGGGGAGATGTGGTCAGAGCCATGGGAAGGAAGATGAATTAATACGATTGTATATTATCCTGCCTGGCAGGACTACTTGCTGTCTCTTTAAAGTGTGTTTTGACTTTGAAAAGGGGGGCTGTAAAAATGGCCCTGTGGGGCTCCAGGTTTATTGTCACTCAGTGTGCAGTATCATGTTTGCTAAGTTTACATGGGAAAAGATGTTTATTCTAACTGCCAGCCCTGCAAACTCAAACTGGGTCAGAAAGCCAAGCTGGGTTCTTTCTGGCCCATCCATCACCAATAAAGAATCTGCAGTCAGAATTTAGTTAACAGTTCTTCTGTTCATCATTAGCATTTATTACTTGTACCATGCCCTAAGATGCACTGGGAGCCTCAGAAAACAAACATTCCTTTACCAAAGAGAACACAACCTAGAATTTAGTTGTGATACAAGTGCATTTACACTTCTTGGGGAGCAGGTTTTTCGTTAATTTTATTTGTCTCAAGTCAGTTTTTAAGGTGAATTTGAATGAGATGACCAGAAGAGTCCAGCTCACACTGCTAGACCTGTGCTTACTCTACAGTGAGAACAGGCGTAAAAGGTAGTTGACATTTGTGTCAGTGAAGTCGTAGAATACACATGGGTAGCAGAGCTGATGAGAGAGCAGGCACAATTTTGACAGTCGCTTTTCATGGAGAACTGCACTATACACACTATTTATTGCCCCACCGATGCTAGCATGTGTTACTGTCTGTACACATTTTACAACTAGCCCTAACTCTGTTGGTGGGTGCTGGTGTTTGCAGATAGTGTAACATTATATAATACAACATCTGATGGGGTTTTTGATGTTTCATTTTCACATTATTCTCCATGTTATTTGTGAAGCGTGGTAGACAGCACCCTGTTGTCTTCAGAGTTAACTGGGCTCATTACATTTTTGCTTTTGATGGGTTTTTCTGTCTTGCATTAATACATTAACACCTATATTTCTATAGATGAGCACAGAGAACAGTTCACTTATGGAGAAAATGAAAGCCTTGGAGAATAGGTCTTCCTGCTGCTGTTTGGCTTCAGTGGTTCATGGCAATGCAGAAATACTAACAATTTCTCACCAAAGCACATTTGGTATTGATGCAGGTATGTCAAATCTTTGAAAATATCCTGTTTTCAGAAAGAAGTACAGGTGTTGGGCTAAATCTGCTCTATTTGCTTGACTCCGAGAAATTTCTTTGGTAACACATGATTTGTGATGTGACATTAAATTGCCAGCTTCTCAAACAAGGGGCATGAACTTTTTGCTGAGTTAGAAGCTAACTGTTGTTAAAACTGTTGTTTTAACATTTGGTTAAAGTAAGATGAGTATAGTATAAATAAAGATTAGGGTTACAGACTACCTATGGTTATTGCTATTACTGAATTTAAAGGGAAACTAGAAGTAGCTTTGAGTCAGTAAGAGTTTGACCCAACTTCATTGAAGTTAATGGGAGTCTTTCCATTCAGCTGAGTGGGAGTTGGATCAGATCATGAGTGCTTATTTGGGTTAAGGGTGCGCACAAGGTAAGCACAAGGCTTAGCTATTAAGTAAGTCCTATTAGGAAAGTCCAAGTAATCTCAGAAATCATTCCGGTTCCATGAGTGAAAAAAGGTACAAGGCAGAAAATACTGGAGTTGAACCGTTGGCCACAGGACTGGTGTGAAGCTGAAGGGTTTCATTTTGTGGAACTGTGGGCTGCATTCCAGGGGGGAAAGGGGCTGTGCAAATGGGACAGCCGGCATATCACAGGTAGGGAGGGCTAATCATCTCAGTTGAAGCCTGGTGAAAGGGGAAGGTGCTAAGGAGGCAAACGCAGGAGAAAGGCAAATTTAGTATGTTGTGAACAAATTGAACCAAGGGGACACAGAATGTAGAGAGAAGAATTTCTTCAATTCTTTATATACCAGTGCTAAGAGTCTAGGTAATAAGTAAGAGGAAATGGAACTCCTCATATGATGAGGAGAAATTTGATATCACTAGCATTACTAAAACAAGACAATTTGCATGATTGCAGTGTTATAATCACTGGTTACAATCTGTTTGGAAAGAATAGCGTGGATAAAAGATGGGTGGGGAGTGGCACTCTTCATTAAAGATGCCAATACCTGTTTTAGAGTTAACAATAACTCAGAATCACAGGCTCTTGAGTGCACATAAATCAATATGCTAACTAACCAAGCCCAGAACAGGGTCTGCTAGAGGTCTGTTATAGACCATTAAAATAATCAAGAGAACAAGACGAGTTACTCCTTAAGCACCTGTCTGCAATGCATGTAAAGAAATTGTTTTCTTCTTCAAGTGATTGCACATGTGCATTCCACTCTAGGTATGTACATGCCCCAAGTACAGTTGCCGGAAATTTTTCCTTCTGTGGTACCCGTCAGGACAGTTTGAGCGCCCTCTGGTGCTGTGTGCTCATAGCCCTGGTATAAACTCCCCTAACCTTCTTACTGCCCGTGACAATCACTGGAACAGCTATCCTTGCTTTGGCGAGCTCTCTGTGATCTTCTCTTTTGTATATTTGGACATAGTTAGATAGTTGTAAATAGTTTTAGTGTAAGTTTTTAACTTACTGAGTTAGCTGAGTTTTTGTCCATTCCCTGGTACCGAGGCATGCTTCAGTCACCGGGCTTCAGGCCCTGTGCCTTCTGCAACAAGGCTGTGCCCCTGAGTGACCTGCGTTCAAGCTGTCTGAAGTGCCTGGGAAAAGTTCACGTTGGAGACCGCTGCCAGATCTGCAGAGACTTTAAGCCTTGGATGAAGAAGGACCAGGAGGCCAGGCTGAAGTTTTTGTTAATGGAGGCGGCACTGAACCAGGTCAGTCTGACTCAGCGCAGAGTGCCTCGGCTTTGATAAGGCATGCTCCTCCTATCATACCGGAGTTCCGGCACCGTTCACCATCCCCAGTGCCTAGGAAAAGGCACAAGAAGCAGTCGGCCGAGAGGGGACGGTCCTCGGCACCAAAGATGGCCCGCTGTGGGTATCAGAGTAGAGTGCGACCTAGGTCAGGGCACTCCTCTGCCTCGGTACGGCAGAAGTCGGCACTGTTGACTCCGGCACCTATGCAACTACCATCAAGTCCAGTACCGGATGAGTCTACATCTGCATTATAATATTGGTACCAACGCTATCTCAGTGCCGACCAGGCTGGAGGCGTTTGCTGCAGCTAGAGACCTTCTTTCACTTTTGGTACCAGTATGACTGGCAGTACAAGGGTAAGTGGTATCGGTGCTGATGGTCAGGAGGGAGCCTGTTGTTTCTGGTCATGGTTCAATGCCAGGCCCTTTGGTACTGTCAAAAGGGAAACTGGCTATGCTGGCCTGGGTGTAGGTATCTTGTCTTCAGCACTGGTGGGAACTGCACCTCCATGGTCACTGGATAGACTTGTCTTCTGAGTCAGAGTTCAAATCTTACTCCTCTCGTTTGAGGAGTCGTCCCTGCTACTCCCCCAGATGCTCCTACCCATCCATGGCCCAGGCACAGGGGTGCCATCAAGTGCATGGTCAGGTCTTCACTGGGGACCTATGCTGGTCCAGTGGCCCTTTGGGAATCCATGAGGTTTCCCCCCAGTTTCTGGAACTAACTCTAGGTGCTCTTATTTGGTGGCCTTGAAACAAAGGTCACTGCTGTCTCATGGGGCTGCAACTGGTCCAGACTCTGGTACTAAACCTGGCACAGAACTACAGGAGCCAGCTCAACGGGATCCTGCCAAGGCATAAAGAGAGGAAGAGTGTCCATAAGCTGTGCTGGCCTCCTCCTCCTCCTCCCCTGGTGAGGCTGTTTCAGAAGCAGGCATGTCCTCTCCCCAGGATGATTTTAAGGCTCACACAGAGTTGTTGAAAAGGGTGGCTTTAAATCTAGGCATACAGGTGTAGGTAGTGAAAGAATCCTCCCACAGCCTAGTTGACATTTTAGCCACTGCAGGCCCTTCAGGAGTGGTTCTGCCTCTCAATGAGGCCATTATGGACCCTGTTAAAGCCATATGGCAGGCTGCTGCACCCCCACCCCCCCAATCAAAAAGGTCTTAACAAAAGTACTTTGTTCATGCACAGGTTTATGAGTTCTTGTACACCCCTCCCTCCCTGTCCTCAGCATCCTGGTGGTATCTGCTGCCAATGAAAGAGAAAGGCAGGGCCATCAGGATGCAACCCCAAAAGCAAAGGACTCCAATAAACTGGATTTGTTTGGTAGAAAATTTATCTTATGGGTGGCGGGGGAGGATTGCAGCTCAGGATTGCAAACCAGCAGGCGCTGCTGACCAGATATGATTTCAACATGTGGGACTCCAGACAGAAGTTCAAGGACTTGCTCGCACAAGAGGCCAGGCAAGAATTCTCCTCGCTGGTGGACGAGGGAAAATCAGTATCAAGGGCGTCATCGCAAGCTGCTTTGAATGTGGCTGACTCAGCAGCCAGGTCCATGGCTTTGGCAGTGGCCATGTGCAGGAGTTCATGGCTTCCGACCTCGGGTCTCCTGCAGAAAGTCCAGCAAACCCTTCAGGACCTGCCTTTCGAGGGAGCTTTGCTCTTTTCAGAACAAACTCATGCAACCTTAAGTCACTTGGTTTGTACACACCAGCAACTTCAATGAAGCACTACAGGCCCCAACAGCCTGATCAGTACTCTGCCCTGCCTGTCCATCAGGATCTGCAGAGTAAAAGAAGCAGGGGTTTTAGATGTAGGGCACCCCTCCTTTCTACTGTGATGTTGATACCTGCCCCACCCAGATATCCAGGGGTTCTAAGCAGGTGTTTTGATATGACACTTGAGGACGCCATACCAGTTTCCATGATGTCAGACCCTGTTTCTCCTTTGTTTACAAACCGCCTTTCCCACTTCCTAAGTCCATGGTCTGATATCACCACAGACCACTGGGTGTTGAGCATGGTGGAAGTGGATTACGTTTTACAGGTTATTTCCCCTTCTTCTCACCCTCCCTCTCCATACCTATTCAGGAACCCCTGTCACGAAAAACTTCTGGTCCAAAAGGTTCAATCTTTTCTTTGGGTTGGAGCCGTGGAAGAGCTTATGCAGAATTTAAGAGGGAAGGAGTTCTACTCCCGTTATTTCTTAATCCCAAAAGCCAAGGGAGGTCTCAGACCAATTCTACATCTGCGCCACCTCAACAGCTATCTCAAGAAAATAAATTTCCACATGGTCACCAGTTATGGAAGGCTGGTAACCATTTTTTATGGAGGACTTCAAGTTGGGAGACGTGCCGGAGATCCCATGTAGCCGGTAGTAAAACATCATTAGAGTGTCGAAAAATTATAGATTATAATTTTCTAATACCAAAGGTATTGCATCCAACTCAAGGGTAACTATTTTAGACTTAATTATGATTAATTCATATTTATCACTAGACTAGAAGTTAGTTGAACAGTAAAAAAATATAATAAGGTTATATCTGTGATAAAATTTTGATTTTTAATATTGTTATTAATTCATCAATGTTTAAATGGATTCCTGTTAAATTCATTCATTTAAACTTTGCAAGTAGTCATAACAACTTGGTTTTACTTTCTATAATTTCTCATCTTTACATTCCATATTAATAAAACAGATAAACATATATTATTTTTGAGCCTGCAATTTAGTTAAGCAACTAAATTCAGTTAATCCCTGAGAAATCTGCTGTGGGTACTTAATTAGTTAAAACTCCTTATGTAATGTGTGTATTATACTGTATCTATGCTAATGTCTAAAGCCTGTTAGATAGGTCCTCTGTGAGGGATGTGTGACGGGTTGGACCCCTTGGAAAGCCACCTGATGTGCTAAGATACTGCTGGGTCTATCTGTTCTGCCTGCATGGGGTCCCTTTAACCTGTCTTGCTGAGCCAGGCTCTTAAAACCTCCTCTAACACACACACAGGCAGGGCCACACCCAGCTTCAGGTCAGCTCTGGGAAGCCTCAGTTTAAGGGTCTTGCTCCAGCACTCAGATGTCCACCTCCCTTGGAGTACAGACCCAAAGATATATTATGAAATTCGGCCCCTCCCTCAATGTGGAGAGAGATGTGCACATTTCTTGCCCTCTCCCCAGTTAGAAATTACAGAAACTGGGTTTAATAATAAACAAAACACATTTTATTAACTATAAAAGGCAGATTTTAAGTGGTAAAATAGGTAACAAACAGAACAAAGCAGATTCCTAAGCAAATGAAATCAAACACGCAAACTAAGCTAGTTTCATTACAGAAATTGGTTATGAATAGTATTTCTCACCCTAGATATTGTTGCAGGCAGTTTGCAAAGTTTCTGTGGTTCAGAATTCCAGTTATATTCTTTTTCAGACTGGACCCCTATTTCAGTCTGGACTCCCCCTGGCCTTCCCTTTTGCAGTCTTTCTTAGGCAGACAGGCCAAGGAAAGGAGGAGTCCTGTTTGCCTTCCTCCCCACCCTTAAATAGGATTTACATAAGGCGGGAATCCTTTGTTTCCCAACTTTGACCCAGCCTCCCCCCTTCCTTTACAGTGGAAAGTTACAAGAAGTCCCAGGTAATGTTTTAGTATCAGGTGACAAGACCACCTGACCCTGTAGTATCACAGCGTCCATGAGTCAGTGCCAGTCTGGAGCGTCCACAGGAAGGCCAAGCTTTTCACAGTTCGTTGTCCTCGCTGATGGGCCATCCACCCTGTCTGGCTTTTCCATTGTTGTACCTGAAGTGTTAGCAGTGGCCGTCACCCAAAGTAGCACAGTTGAAATACAGATACAGAGTCAATATTCCTAACTTCAGATACAGAAATGACACAGGCATACAAATTGGATAATCGCGTTCCGTAAATTATAACCTTTCCAGTGATATCTCACATGAGCCATTTTGTGTAAAGTATATCTCAGTTATGTCATATTCGTATCATAAACATAGTTTCATAAAGAATATAGAATGACATGTCCCAGGATGTATTAACAATTCTGCAGTTAGGTATTTACACAGCCCATTAACTTCCATATCTAAGTGCCTCTCAAGTATTAGTTCTTAGAATGGCAAGATTAGTGATAAGTTCCAGGGTCCAGGGCTATCTTCCATATACTCAGACCTTCCTCAACTAGTTGACAATTTCTTTGTGTGTAATGGAGTGTAATTACTGTGAAGGGAGAGGCAATTTCTTTGATAGTTAGATCTAGTTTGGGCTGAAAAATCATGACACTGAATATTTAGAACATGTCACATTGTATTATTAGCATATACGCATCTTTAGTCCTGCACTATCCAAATTCCCAGAAAACAAATTAATCTCATACCATAATGTGACCCACCAAGTGTGAAAACAAATCGGTTATTCCTCTCACAGGTTAGAAGTGGCAAAAAATAATGCTTCTGTAAAAGTCTAGATTCAGTTTTAACTGTAAAATCATAACCATTACACCTGTAATAATGAGCTTATCAAGATTAAGATTTAAAGATCTGATGATAGAACATGACAGTTAACATGTTCTAACGTGTCTGAAAAGTTTAGCGTAGACTAGGCAGTATGTATTTTTTTAATACAGTCTAAGCCGATTGAGATAAAGCTTAGACTTCTCTCTGTACCTTAGCCAATTTAACGTGTATGAAAGGCCTTGTTTATATTATATGCTGTGTAGTTGTAGCTGTATTGGTTGTAGGATATTAGACCGACAAGGTGGGTGAGGTAAAATATCTTTTATTGGACCAATTTCTGTTGGTGACAGAGAGAAGCTTTCAAGGCACACACAGCTCTTCTTCAGGGTGACATATTTTAAGTATTCAGTGTCGTGATTTTTCAGCCCAAACTGGATATGGCAACCTAAGAAATTGCCTCTCTCTTCAGTGATTACACTCCAATAGACACAAAGAAAGTGTCAACCAATAGAGGGAGGTCTGAGTGTACAGAAGATAGCTTTGTGTGGCTCGAAACCTTGTCTCTCTCTCCAACAGAATTTGGTCCAATAAAAGATATTATCTCACCCACCTTGTTTATGTTCTACTTTCAAACATGGTAGTTAGACCGTGTTAACTAAAATATTTGGATACCATACCTTTCACTCTAGTCTAGACAGGCCATGTGGCTGGCAGCTAGACCAATACTGTTGCTACTAAGCCCCAACAAGCTCTTAAAGGGCACCTAGTCATAAATAATCCTTTCGATGTTACTCTAGTAGAATGTAGCTAAACTGTAGCCTGCATAGTACAGTGTGGATGATTTCAGTATCAAACCTCACATTAAAACCCTGTGGTTAGGTGTCCCAGAATTAGACAGCAAATATCTATTTTTCAGATGCTTAGTGGAATTGTGCCTTTGTTCTGTGAGGCTAGAACTGAGTGTATGTTTGTGGATTTTTTGCAGTGGGGAAAAATATTTTCATAATCTGAAATAAATTCTGGAATTGTGTGTGAAAGTTTGAAGAATTATAGCCAGACTGCTTTGATGAAACACATTTCCCTCCCTCCCCCCCGCCGATTGGAGCACATTAACAATGAAATGCTAGACCATGTGATACTTGGTAGTCGCTTACCACATCCACTAAGTTATCTCCACTTGCAGTGTAACAGAAAGATGTTTCCAAGATTTGTTTTAGCCCTCCCCCCCCCCAATCATGTTAAAGCAGGACATCAGGACCATTTTTAGCCTTGCTGTCTGTTACTTGATCATTGCAAAGAGGATATTTTCTTTAAGAATAAAGGGAAAAGAACACATTCATTCAATTAAAACTGACCCAGAATAACAACAAGGGAATGTCTGTCTGTCTCTTTCAGAAAGCCCTCATTGCTTCAATAGTTGTGGTGATGCAACTTGCAATTCTGGGACACAAAGGGGTAAATGTGTTGCTGGGACAAGCTCAGTGGAGGATGATGAAATCGGAATGAAAGAGATGTATAAACAGCTGTAAGAACTGATTTTTGTTATTTCTTACTACAAATGTAAAAGGGGGTTGGATACCATTTTCCCTTCTGGAAAGTTTATAATGAGTGTGAAACATATTATAAGGAATTCAAATAGCATGTAACTAGAACAGTGACAACTTGGCACAACCAACTGCACCTATACAAATAGGGGGAGATACATAAAAAACAGAGTAAATAATCTAAATGGAGTGTCAGGATGGTTTTGTAACAAACCTACAATCCTGGCATAGATTTCCCAACTTTGTTGTACTTCATGTACCTGCTTTGTCAGGAAATCCTGAATATGGGCAACAAGTTGTGGATCGTGCAAATACTTATGAACATGGTATTTCTCACATGTATAAAGTGAAGCATGTTCACGTTTGCAGGACTGGGCCCTACAATGGAAGGAATGCAGTTGTGGAAAAATTACAAAACTGGTAGAAAAAGTCTCTTTACAAAGAGGGCACATAATATTAAATACACAAATGTAGTCCCTGTTTCTGCAGCCACTTAAGCGTGTGTGTAATTTTTCTCAGGTGACCAATACTAATGGAACTATTCATATGAATAGAAGTGGCCCACATGCTTTGAGGTTTGCAGGAATGGGTCCTAAAGTTACTGAAAGTGTCTTCATGTGTGTTTGCACTGCACTTAGCACAATGGGGTCTTGATCCTCATGGGGGCCTCTTGGCGCTATTGTGATATAATTCAAAATCGAAGTCTACAAGTCAGCCAACTCTGAAGCACTGTTTCTATTTCAGTGACAGAACTTGTCTGACCCACCTTGTCCCTGCTTTCCCTGCTGAACACAGGCGAAATTATAGGGTATAAGGCATTTCTACTGTTGTGGCAAATCATAGGTCTGATCCCACATTCCTTGAGCATCTGATCTTCCACTGAAAACAACGACACTTTTGAGTTCTTGTGGAATTCAGAATAGGGCTGTCTGCAAGCACAAATTTTTGTGTGTGAATAAAATTGTAGGTACAAATTGAGAAACCATTTTTGATCATTTGACCTTTAAAAGATCTGAAGCCGTTAGACTCACATTGAGTATCAGTTTTCATTTCCTGCCATTCTGTAGTCTAAACATCAGCATGAGACACAAAAATTAAATTACTCCAATGTAGGCAGCCCTTTAATACATATTCTTTTAAAAATCAAGTTTTCTTTTAAAATTCTCTCTGTGTAAGTAGCAATTGTTAACCTGGTTTAATTCAGATATACAAAAAGATGGTGATGTAATCATCTTATTCTTAAAGGAAGAGAGAACGTAACCTTCTACTTGATGTCATGCTACTTATGTACACAAGACGATGGTTTCTGGAAGAAGCAATACCATATGTAAGAAGAACTCTTAAGAAATGCGGAGTAAATTCAGAAGACAGAAACTGAAACTCAGATCTATTATCCAGCCAAAACACAGGATTTAATGTAACAGCTCACAACAGGGTTTGCTCTTGCTTCAAAGGGTATGTCTACACTGCAAGTAGACAAGCGCGGCTAGTCCATGCCAGCTGACTCGGGCTCGTGGAGCTCGGGCTTTAATTGTGGTGTAGACATTAGGGCTCTGGCTACAGCCTGAGCTCTGGGATCCTCCCACCTCGCAGGGTCCTAGAGCCTGGGCCCCAGCCGAGTGTCTATGCCGGAATTAAACAACCTCTTAGACCAAGCCAGCTGTGCATGTCTAATTGCAGCGTAAACATACTCCTAGAGATCAGTGGGAGCATAATTAAATCCAATACTGTAGAAGCCTGATTTTTAAACTTATGTGCCTGAAATGGGTATTTAAGTGGGTGCTTCTATCTAGAACACCCACAGCTCACACTTACATCAACATCTCTGAAAAATCACACCCAAGGTGTCAAGTTAGTGTTTAAAAATTGAGGTACCCAAAGATCAGTGACCACGTTTGAAAATTTGGCTGGAGGGTATCAGGTGCCTAAGTGCAGATCTCATTGCTTCATTTTAGGCATCAGGTTACAAAGTTGGGCTCTTCAGTATGATCTGCCAGTGTTCTTCCCTTTTAGGACCATACCACCTCAATAGGTTCACAAAACTTCTACTGATGTCAGTGGGCATGGGCATACAAGGCACCAGCACAAGGGTTCTTAGCAAGTGAAATTATCTTCATTTATACTCACGTGGACCCTGCACCTCAGGGGTTTATGTTGTGCAACTTTTTTCCTGTGGAGTTTGCTGATGATGAAAAACACGTCCATTAAGATTACCCTGCACACCAATAAAAGATAGTTAGCTTGATAATTATCTAAATAAATTACCTGATCCTGACTTCAGTCAGAAATGAATGCTTCGGCAGAACATCTAATATGTTTCTTCCTTATTGTTATACAGTGCTGCATTGTACTGCTGCAGCCATCAAAATGACTGTGTATATGAGACAAATAGGTCATTAGCTATTTAAATACTTCCTATATTAATGAGCACATTAACATGGCGTTAACACACCTTGCCACCTTTCTATGGTAGCACTGTAGATCCCCTTCATTTGTTTTATGCATTTATTTTGGTGAAAATGCTGAACGGTTGAAACAACTTGTGGAGCTTATATTGTATAACAGCAGTAAAGGAAACTTGCATCACATCCTGTCTCAGCAGCTCATGTGTACTATGATTTTGGAATTATGCTGGGGAAGGTCTATGACCTGTGTTACACAGGAAGTCAGACTAGATGATTACAATGGGTCCCTTCTGGCCTTAGAATCTGTTAATATTCTCCAGCTAGGTATTTACACATACCATTAACTGCCATATCTAAGTGCCTTTCAAGTATTAGTTCTTAGAATGGCAAGATTAGTGATAAGTTCCAGGGTCCAGGGCTATCTTCCATATACTCAGACCTTCCTCAACTAGTTGACAATTTCTTTGTGTCTAATGGAGTGTAATTACTGCAAAGGGAGAGGCAATTCCCATACCTATTGCAGAAATTTGGGTTTCAAACCTTTGTTACCTGTCAGCTCTGTGTTCTTGGGGAACCAGGGTGCAATACCCAGCCTGTCTGACTCATGAAAGACCACCCCCCCACCCTCTGCTTGAACCAAAGCCAATCAGACAAAAGACTTACAAAAAGCAATGAAAAGGCAGTGGAAGACACACCTAACCCCCTCCGGACAAGGGTGACAGGATTAAGGAAACTCCCCTAGCCTCATTTGCATCAAAGATAGGACAGGGAGACATCCCTATTAGCACACAGAATGGACAACAGAAATTCCAAGGCAAGAACCGCATGGAACTCTGGGACCAGAAAAGCAGGAAAACACTCTGGACCCTTGGCTACCACCACCACCTGGGAACCCTGATCAATTCAAGCTTCATGGAGTGGTGAGAACCCATCTCTCTCTCTCTAGGTATAGCCTTCTGACCCTGACTTGTGTGATCAGTTACAGTTTTCTAAACCTGACTTTTATAATCAAATTTAAGTTAGATTTAATATTATAACTGTTTTGTTTGTTTGGCTCCCCTATGATTATTACCTGACAATAAATAACATTCATGGTTAAGCTGGTTGCTTCTCTTTCTCTCCCCTCCCCCCCCCCCTGTGTTTGTTTTTTTGGCTTCCTCATTCACTCTGCAGCAACGCTCCTCGTACCTAAGCTAACGATCCCTGTAGCGCCCAAAAATCCTGTGAGGTTTGCTCATCAAGTGGGTTACTACCAGAACAATTGTAACGTGAAAGTGGGGATAGGGACATGCTGAATCTGGGGCATATGAGGGCGGTAGATTGAAAGTGCTGCTCGACCCAGTTTGCGCAGGCGTGCTCTATTCCGGGGCGGTGCCCAGGGCATATTGAGGGTGACAGCTGGGAAATGCTGCTCGACCCAGCCTGCTGACTCCAGGGGCATATAAGGGGTCAGCTTGGGAGTGCTGATTAACCCGGTCCTCTCAGATGCGCTCTGTTAATGTGTCTGTGTATGTGTGTGCACTCGTCTGATTCTGGACAGCTCTATTGGTAGGTGGAAAAGGCATAGAACTATAGGATTAGAAAGGACCACAAGGGTCATCTAGTCTAAACCACTGCCAAGATGCAGGATTTGTTGTATCTAAACCATCCAAGACAGATGGCTCTCCAGCTGCTTTTTGAAAACCTCCAGTGAAGAAACTTCCACAATCTCCCCTAGGCAGGCTGTTCCATTGTTCCACTGTTCTTACAGTTAGGAAGTTTTTCCTGAGATTTAATCTAAATCTGCTATGTTGTAGTTTGAACCCATTACTTCTTGTCCGCTGTAGCAAAAGACAGCAACTTTTCTTCATCTTTTTTGTGCAGCCTTTCAAGTATCTGAAGGCTGGAAGGAGGTTACTAGTGGAGTTCCTCAGGGATTGGTTTTGGGACCAATCTTATTTAATCTTTTTATTACTGACCTTGGCACAAAAAGTGGGAGTGTGCTAATACAGTTTGCACAAAGCTGGGAGGTATTGCCAGTACAGAGAAGGACTGGGATATCGTACAGGAATGACCTTGTAAGCTGGAATAATAGTAATAGGATGAAATTTAATAGTGAAAAGTGCAAGGTTATGCATTTAGGGATTAATAACAAGAATTTTTGTTATAAGCTGGGTGCACATCACTTGGAAGTAACAGAGGAGGAGAAGGACCTTGGGGTACTGGTTGGTCACAGGATGACTATGAGCCGCCAACGTGATATGGCCGTGAAAAAAGCTAATGTGGTCTTGGGGTGCATCAGGCGAGGTATTTCCAGTAGAGCTAAGGAGGTGTTAGTACCGTTATACAAGGCACTGGTGAGACCTCACCTGGAATACTGTGTGCAGTTCTGGTCTCCCATGTTTAAGAAGGATGAATTCAAACTGGAACAGGTACAGAGAAGGGCTACTAGGATGATCCGAGGAATGGAAAACCTGTCTTATGACAGGAGACTCAAGGAGCTTGGCTTGTTTAGCCTAACTAAAAGAAGGTTGAGGGGAGATATGATTGCTCTCTCTAAATATAACAGAGGAATAAATACCAGGGATGGAGAGGAATTATTTAAACTCGGTACCAATGTGGACACAAGAACAAATGGATATAAACTGGCCATCAGGAAGTTTAGACTTGAAATTAGACAAAGGGTTCTAACCCTCAGATGAGTGAAGTTCTGGAACAGCCTTCCAAGGGAAGCAGTGGGGGCAAAAGACCTATCTGGCTTCAAGATTAAACTTGATAAGTTTATGGAGGAGATGGTATGATGGGATAACATGATTTTGGCAATTAATTGATCTTTGACTATTAGCACTAAATATGCCCAAGGGTCTGTGATGGGATGTTAGATCGGGTGGGATCTGAGTTACTAAAGAAAATTCTTTCCTGGGTGTCTGGCTGGTGAGTCTTGCCCACATGCTCAGGGTTCAGGTGATCACCATAGTTTGGGTTGGGAAGGAATTTTCCTGAAGGGTAGATTGGCAGAGGCCCTGGGGGGTTTTCGCTTGTGCAGAAGGGGGCACGGGTCACTTGCTGGAAGATTCTCTGCACCTTGAAGTCTTTAAACCATGGTCTGAGGACTTCAATAGCTCAGACATAGGTTAGGGGTTTGTTACAGGAGTGGGTGGGTGAGATACTGTGGTTTGCAGTCTGCAGGGCAGACTAGACAATCATAATAGTCCCTTCTGACCTTAAAGTCTATGATTCTATCACATATCCCCCCTTAATCTCCTTTTTTCTAAACTACACATACCCGTTCCTTCAACCTTTGCTCATATGGCTTGCATTCCATCCCTTTGATTATCTTTATTGCTTGCCTCTGGCTCCTTTCCAGTTTCTCTATACATTGGTGAAATTGGACACGGTACTCCAGCTGAGGTCTAACCAGGGCCCAGTAATATCACTTCCTGTGACTTGCATGCTATGTCTCTGTTAATGCAACCTAAAATTGCGTTTGTTTTTGTTTTTTGCAACAGCATTGCATTGCTGACTCATGTTGAGGTTGTGATCCACCAAACGCCCAGATCCTTCTTAGCAGTGCTGCTGCCAAGCCCCTTTCCCCCATTCTGTATTTGTGCATTTGTTTTTTCTTCCCTAAAAAGTGTGGAACCTGACATTTGTCTGTGTTGAATTTAATTTTGTTGTCTAGAGCCCAGTTCTCCAGTGTTCAAGATCCCTCTGAATTTTAGCTCTGTCCTCCAAAGTATTGGCAACCTCCCGCTAGCTTTGTGGCCTCTGCAGACTTGACCAGCATGCTCTCTATTCCTACATCCTGGTCATTAATAAAGATGTTAAACAACAGTAGACCCACAGCAGCTCCCTGTGGAACCTCACTTGAGCCCTCTCTCCACTCGGACATCCTTCCATTAATAGTTATAGCGTCGTGGTAGCAATAAGGTGAATGGCTTCCAAGCAGCAGGGAGAGGGGACAGGGTGGAGCAGTTGGTGTAACAGATCCTGCCCTGCCTATTCCAAGCAGCTGAAACCCTCCCTCGTATCGTATCCCTTAACAGCCTCCTGCAACTCTAGAAATTAATGAGTTCTCAGCAGTCATCCACCAGCTAGTTACTTATTTCTCTGTGAAGACTAAGCCTGTGTGTCTCCCATTACATGGCTATTAAAGATAGTAAGTTGCTAAAGAGAGTAATATAATCACAGAAAAAGATACAGAACTACAAAAATAAGAGGGCAGGTCTAGTTATTATTGGAATCTTTATTTGTACTTAAAGCATTTTCAAAAAATATTGTAGCAACTTTCATTTCAGCAGGGAAGGGGATAATGTGAAATTGTATTTTTTTTTTTTTTTTACAGTTGAGGATTGGATTTAGATCTAACTAGTAAACTCTGTTCAATTTAAATGAATCTGATGACCAATTTTCCTCATCTTGTGTGGAAAATTTAGGACAGGGTGATAAAAAAACCTTAATTTTCAACTATGTCCAGCATTCAGCATAAAGACCTAGAAACAGATATAAAGGTGAGCTAAAAAATGTTAGTATTGATGGAATCCCAAACAACAGATTACATTTTAAATACATCTATTTAACATATGCTATGTAAGTGAAGTCATACCTGATTTACTAAGCCAAGGGTATTTTAATTGTAGTCCTTCAGTTCTCTCCTAAAACAGTGGTTGATGTCACTGAGAGTTCACTATTGTAGCCTAGCATATCAGAACTAAAGTGACAAGAAATACTACCTTTAAAAAAAGAAACTTAAGTGAGTGGAAACAGGCAAGTGAGACAGGAACTCACTGTCCATGAATCAAAAAAAAAACAACCCCAAAAACAGTGATACAGGTTTTTACTGCTATAATATTTCTGCTGTTCCAGTCTTTTCATCAAAAGTAGACACAGCTGGATAATGTTTTTGTGAAAACCAAGAGTCCATCACTGATAAAACAAACATTTCTGTGAACAAAGCTAGATATGAATCAGTCTCCAACAGGGAAATGTCAGTATATTAACCCAACATACTTTTGATTCACCCAGTCCAGAAATCCACCATTTCAATAGACACAGTCCTAAGACTGAAACTATTAGTACAAATATTTCTCTAAAAATATTTTTTTGGATGTTAGAAGAACTGAAAAGGATGATAAAGGCTGAGAAGCCCAAATTTTGATGCTTAAAATTTGCTTTCAAAATAACTCCTTAAAATGTGGTTAGATAGTTTGAATGACATTAAAAATAGCATTGTGAGGGTAAACCCCATTACCCAGAACAACCCCTTTGCCTTCACTAGAGTTAGTACAGATTAGAAACTTGTGGACAGTGGTGATGCACAAGAAAACTGAATGCAGCTCACTCTCCCAGAGCTATTTTGGCAAAGAGACATCAATCACTAGTCAGATGCGACTCTGAACACAGGAACTGCAGTTGCTGAGTAAGAAGAAATTACTAATCTTGCGTAACTTTTGTTCTTTGAGATGTGTTGCTCAGGTCCACTCCATGCTAGGTGTGTGCACACCGCATGCACAGTTGCCAGAGATTTTCCCCTCAATGGTATCCATTGGGCTGGCTCTAGCGCCCCCTAGAGTCATGTGCATAAGCACCGGTATAAGGGGCGCCACAGACCCACACCCTCTCAGTTCTTTTTTGCCAATACCTCTGACAGAGGGGTAGGAGGGTGGGTCATTGAAAAGACATGAACAACACATCTCGAAGAACAACAGTTACGAAAGGTTAGTAACCATTTTTTCTTCAAGTGCTTGCTCATGTCTATTCCATGCTAGGTGACTCACAAGCAGTACCCTTGGAGGTGGGCTCAAAGTTCATGGATGTGCTGTCTGCAACACTGCTCTCCTGAAACTGGCATTGTCATGGGCCTGTTGGGTGATGGCGTAGTGGGACATGAAGGTATGAACCGACAACCAGGTTGCGGCTCTGCAGATGTATTGTATAGTGGATGTATTGTTTCTTGACTTTAGCAAAGCTTTTGACACGGTCTCCCACAGTATTCTTGTCAGCAAGTTAAGGAGGTATGGGCTGGATGAATGCACTACAAGGTGGGTAGAAAGCTGGCTAGATTGTCGGGCTCAACAGGTAGTGATCAATGGCTCCATGTCTAGTTGGCAGCCGGTATCAAGTGGAGTACCCCAAGGGTCGGTCCTGGGGCCAGTTTTGTTCAATATCTTCATAAATGATCTGGAGGATGGTGTGGATTGCACTCTCAGCAAATTTGCGGATGATACTAAACTGGGAGGAGTGGTAGATACGCTGGAGGGGAGGGATAGGATACAGAAGGACCTAGACAAATTGGAGGATTGGGCCAAAAGAAATCTGATGAGGTTCAATAAGGATAAGTGCAGGGTCCACAACTTAGGACGGAAGAACCCAATGCACAGCTACAGACTAGGGACCGAATGGCTAGGCAGCAGTTCTGCGGAAAAGGACCTAGGGGTGACAGTGGATGAGAAGCTGGATATGAGTCAGCAGTGTGCCCTTGTTGCCAAGAAGGCCAATGGCATTTTGGGATGTATAAGAAGGGGCATAGCGAGCAGATCGAGGGATGTGATCGTTCCCCTCTATTCGACATTGGTGAGGCCTCATCTGGAGTACTGTGTCCAGTTTTGGGCCCCACACTTCAAGAAGGATGTGGATAAATTGGAGAGAGTCCAGCGAAGGGCAACAAAAATGATTAGGGGACTGGAACACATGAGTTATGAGGAGAGGCTGAGGGAGCTGGGCTTGTTTAGCCTGCAGAAGAGAAGAATGAGGGGGGATTTGATAGCTGCTTTCAACTACCTGAAAGGGGGTTCCAAAGAGGATGGCTCTAGACTGTTCTCAATGGTAGCAGATGACAGAACGAGGAGTAATGGTCTCAAGTTGCAGTGGGGGAGGTTTAGATTGGATATTAGGAAAAACTTTTTCACTAAGAGGGTGGTGAAACACTGGAATGCGTTACCTAGGGAGGTGGTAGAATCTCCTTCCTTAGAGGTTTTTAAGGTCAGGCTTGACAAAGCCCTGGCTGGGATGATTTAACTGGGAATTGGTCCTGCTTTGAGCAGGGGGTTGGACTAGATGACCTTCTGGGGTCCCTTCCAACCCTGATATTCTATGATTCTATGATTCTACATCCTGGATTGGTACCTGTGCGAGGAATACTACTGACAAAGCATGGGCGCTTGTGGAATGAGCAGTCATGATGGCTGGAGGCAGAATGTTCACCTGCTCTTAGCAAGCTCAGATACAGACGATTATCCAGGATGAAATTTTTTTGGTTGACACGGGTAGCCTTCTCATCTTTTCTGCTACTGCTACAAAGAGTTGCATGGACTTGCAGAAAGGCTTAGTTCTCTCACTATAAAAAGGCAAGGACCCCCACCTAATATTCACCATATGAAGCTGACATTCCTGTGAAGTCTTGTGAGGTTTTGGGAAGAAGACAGGTAGAAAAATGACCTGGTTGCTGTGGAATTGCAACACCATCTTTGGTAGGAAGGCCGCTGTGGAATTGCAACACCATCTTTGGTAGGAAGGCCGGATGGGGGCACAGTAGGACCTTGTCCTTGAAGAACACTGTGTAGGGTGGTTCTGACATAAGGGCTTTGATCTTAGAGACCCTGCTGTCTGAGGTGATTGCCACCAGAAAGGCAACCTTCCAAGAGAGAAGCTGTAGGGAGCAAGATGCTAATGGCTCGAAGAGGGATGCATGAGCCTCAACAGGATCAGGTTTATGTCCCATGCGGGGCTTGGTTTGCGAACCTGAGGATACAGTCTTTCCTTGAGAAATCGGACTGTCATCTCATGGGAGAACGCTGTTCTGCCACTCACTGGAGAGTGAAAGGCTGATATGGGCACTAAATGAACTTTATAGATGTGTGTGCCAGACCTTGCTGCTTTAAGTGGAGCAGATAGTCCAAGATAGACTGAAGAGAAGATAGAGATGGAGAGAGATCCCATTCAGAGGCCCAACAAGTGAAATGTTTCCACTTGGCCAAGTAGGTAGCCCTCATGGAAGGCTTTTTACTACCTAGCAAGACCTGTCAAGCCTGTTCCGAGCATGCCTGTTCTTCAGGGTTCAGCCACGTGGCATCCATTCAGTCAGGTGCAGGACAGCGAGGCTCAGGTGAAGCAGCTGGCCATGGTCTTGAGAAATCAGGTCTGGGTGGAGTGGAAGCAAAAGCAGAGGTGCCACAGCATTCCAGGAGAGTGCTGAACCAATGTTTGCATGGCCACACTGGGACTACCAGAGTAACTGTCACCTTATCCCACTTGATTTTTAGGAGGACCTTTTGAACCAAGGAATTGGGGGAAAGGCATAGAGGAGCTTTTCTGCCCATGGCAGCAGGAAAGCGGTTTGTGCAGACACAGTCCAGGCTTTCTCTCAATGAACAAAACTGGTGGCATTTCCTGTTCTGCTTGGTAGCGAACAGGTCCATCTGGGGAGAACCCCACCTCTGGAAGATGGATCCAGTAAGCTCCAGGTGAAGGGACCACTCGTGGTGAGAGGAAAAGATTGAGATGATCTGGCAGCATGTTACAGGCTTCTGGGAGATGTGTTGCCTCAAGGTGAAGGCGTGTTTCACACAGAAGTCCTACAGCCAGAGGGCCTCCTGGCCCCTCTCTACTTGTTGATGTAAAAAATGGATGCGGTGTTCTTTGTTAGGACATGTACCAATTTGCCTGAGATCTGGGGAAGGAACATTTGGCAAGCTAAGTGCACTGCCCTGAGTTCCCTGACATTTATATGTAGGGAAAGTTCTTCTTCCTGAAATTGTTGAGATGGGCTCCACACCGTAGGTCTCACGTGCCAAGACTAAGGCTACTGACGGTTGATGGGCAACAAAAGGTACCCCCTGCATTACCAATCCTAGGTCTTTCCACCAACCCCTGGGGAAGCGAGGACCGAAGGTGGGACCATGCATGTTGAGTCTAAATGGAGTCTGCTCAGGGAGTAGACTGATGCCAGCAACATCTGGAAAGGCCTGAGGCACAGCCTTGCAAACTGTATGCTGCCATGTGTCCCAATAGTTTGGGGCAGACCTGAGCAGTCTTTATTGGGTGGACTGTGACCTCAGATATTAGATCCGGCAGGCGTGCTCTGGCTTGTGTCGAGTCAAGCACTGCCCCGATGAACTCTATTCTTTGAACTGGGACCAGAGTTGACTTTTTCTTGTTTATCAGCAGGCCCAGCACCTGGAAGGTAGCCAAGATTGTACTGATACTGTGCTGTACATGAGCCTGTGACCAACCTTTGGTCAGCCAGTCATTGAGGTACAGGTAGCTTGCATGCCTCTGCGCCTGAGGAGGGTTGCTACCATCATATACTTTGTGAAGACCCATGTGGCTGCCAATAGGCTGAAGGGGAGAGTAGTGAATTGGCAGTGGCGTTGACCCACTACAAATCTGAGGAATCTCCTATGACCATGGAAATCAGCATCCTTTAAGTCGAGGGTGGCGTACCAGTCTCCTGGATCCAGGGAGGGAATGATGGAGGCCAAGGAGACAGTGCAAAACCTCAGTTTCTTGAGATATCTGTTGAGGTGATGCAGGTCCAGGATGGGCCATAGGCCCCCTTTGGCATTAGGAAATACCTGGAGTAAAACCCTTCCCTCTTAAGTCTCAGGGAACTTCCTCTTCGGCCCCCACATATAGGAGGGATTGCACCTTCTGGGCAATGAGTTGCTCATGAGATCGGTCCCTGAAGATGGATGGGGGTGGGAGAGTGATGGATGAAAACTGAAAGCTGTAATCGGACTATTACTATACTCAGGACCCAATGGTCCGACGTTATATATGACCACGCTGGGCTGAAAAACAAAGGAGGGAGCAAATCTGGACTGGAGCCTGGTGTAAAGCCCTCGGGTGCATCTTCAAAAGACCTGTTTGGCTCCACAGGAGTATTTGTGAGAGCCCGATTGGGAGGCTTAGGTGGAAGGGAGGGGTTTGCATCATTTGTAACCCTTCCCAATTCTTTTGTAGGGCTCCTGCCTGGAAGGCTCCACAAAAGGTTGCTGGGGCCTAAAGTGCTTCCTGGAAGCTGGTGACGTGTAAAGGAAGGAAGGGCAGCCCTTGAGTCATTGAAGTTTCAAGTCAGTCTGCTCTGAAAACAGGGAGTAGCCTTCAAAAGGGGAGGTCCTGGATGGACTGCTGAACTTCGTGAGATAGGCCAGAGGACTGGAGCCATGAACAAAACCTCATGGTGATTGCAGATGCCCTAGTCCTGGCTGCCGAGTCAGTCACATCAAGAACTGCCTGTAGAGAGGTTTTGGCCACACTCTTGCCCTCCTCCAGGATGGCTATGAATTTCTGCCTCAACTCCTGCAGGAGGAAGACCTTAAATTTGGACAATGAGTCCCATAGATTAAAATTGTACCTCCCCAACAAAGCCTGCTGGTTGGAGATATGTAACTGGAGATTGCCTGTCAAATAAATCTTTCATCCGAAAAGGTGTAGTCTCTTAGCATCTTTATTCTTGGGGGTAGCACTTGATTGCCCCTGTCCGTCCCGTTCATTATCTGCCAACACTATCAAGGACCCTGGGGGCGGAGGGGGCAAATAAAGGTATCTGAACCCACTTGCCAGTACATAGTATTTCTTCTCTGTCGTCTTTGAGGTGGGGGGGCAGAGAAGGAGGAGTCTGCCACAGCATTTTGATGGGTCCCATCACTGCTTTGTTGATGAAGGCCACTCTGGAGAAAGCAGCTGCAGCCAGAATATCGATCAAGTTGTATGCTGACTCCTTAAACTCCTCAACCTCCAGACCCAGCTTCACGGCAACTCTTT
This sequence comes from Lepidochelys olivacea, assembly GCF_965140295.1. Taxonomy (NCBI): domain Eukaryota; kingdom Metazoa; phylum Chordata; order Testudines; family Cheloniidae; genus Lepidochelys; species Lepidochelys olivacea. The sequence goes on from NC_140413.1 coordinate 192,064,489, forward strand.
TCAGGAGGTCCCAGTGGGCCCTGAAATAGTCTTGAGGGAGCAGGCTACTAGGTCCTGCAACCCCTCATCTGGATCGATGAGGAGGAGGCTTACCCTGGAGGAGGGGCTCCCTCCTCTTCCTCTGCTTCTACCACATCCATTGGGGCCAGCTTCTGGACGTCAGCAGCGAGGTCAGTACCAGAGTCAGGGTCCAGTGCCGAGTCGGAAGGGCCGGTAGCCTGTCTTTCTGAAGCCACTGAGTATGAGTGGTGGGAAGGCAGACCCAGTACCAGGGGAAACTCCCAAGGGTTCCAGTACAGCCACTGCATCAGTATCAAAGTCTGGTGGAGTGTAGGTTTTAGGTCAACAGAAAGATTAGTCTTCGGACTGCGAAGAGTAGCAGTACCTGCTTCTGCTGCCAGGTGGTGTTGGGGATTTGGGGACCAGCAGCAGATTGATTATCACTGTGTCAGGATCATGGAGGGCTTGCCCCTAGCAGGTGCCTAGGTGGCTGGTGCCAGGAAGGAGCTCTATGCTCCTTTCTCTCTCCTATCTTTTGACGCCTTAGTTGATGGGGGTCCTTGCAGAGTTGGCGGGACTGTAGGAGACGGTGTGTCCTTCGCTGCTTGGAAAGCCTCCGGGGTCAAAGGAACCAGAAAGTGTCTGGCCTCACGGCTGCTTGCAGAAGTTGGTGGTGGATAATGAACTGGATTAGGCACTCTAGGCAGAGTTGGTGGTGCCATCACTGGGTTGTGCAAGGATGAGTGGCCCAACACGACTCCAGGGAGTGCTAGAGCTGGCCCAGTGGATACTGCTGAGGGAAAAAAAATCTCAGGCACCAGTGCCCGTGACATGCACACACCTAGCATGGAATGGAAGCATTCGAAGAAGAAAGTGCCATTTTACAGTCACTTTCTGAGTAGCACCACATTGTAAAAGTCCATCAGCATTCCAAGTATACAGCAACACAAATATCCCAACTCGTGATGTGCAAACAACTCTGCATTAACAATGTGCATCAGCAAAATCTACCTTCACTACTGCCTCCAATATTAGCAAAGAAAGAACTGAAGCTGAAAAATCTTGTTCTGATCGTGGAAGGATGAACAAGTGAATTTAAAACCCAAACAAATCAGTTTGAGTTTGTAGTGTAACATTTTTCAGCCTAATTAGAGATTTTAAACCGTCTGCAACTTCATTGTCCGGTATTAACATACGCTTATTTTATATTACTATATTTACACTTCTACACTTCACCAAAGGAATATTTTATTTAAAAAAATCGAAGTATTAAAGTTAACCTTTTCAAAATTTTACACGTTTGTGCTAAAATTTCAGAGTTGTTAGAAACATGACAATTATATATACTTCATCTGAATTCAAATTTTAGTGAGTCTCCTGATGCAGATCTAACCAAATAAGAAATAATCTAACAGTATTGCAAAACCTGTCAGAAAAAAGGAAAATAAAACCCTACTACTTGATTACAAAAGTGTGTGAAACCACTGTACATTCAGTATTCAGACAAAAATGCAACTTACTAATATTTGCTGGTTACGCAAGATGTTTTGGGTGTAGATGCTGTGAAGATATTTTGCATCATCCTTTATTTAGCTTGCAAACTATTATTTGAAGCTCTTCAGCAGCTGCTTATTATGCAGATATATTTCTCTTTTCCGTCCCTACATTGGCAATGATTGAGAACAGTAGGAAAGCCAGGCACAGAATAGGAGAGGGAACCAGAAGGTGCTCTCCATATGAAGCATTTATGTCTTCACTTGGGTTCTTATTTCAGGAGTAGCCTAAGAGGAAAGCTGATGGGCCGAGTAGCAAATACAGGGAGAAGGACTACTTAAGTTTACTAAACCCCTTTTTTTCTACTCACTCAAAAAAAATTTTAAACACAGTTGCAAGTGTTGTATTTTTAACACATAATAATTTCTTGATTTACAGTATCTGTTAACTATGTCAATAAAGAAACTATCTTGCAGATTAAAATTAATGTTCATTATTACATTATAATGAATTATTTCATGTGATCTTGGAATGGTTCTTAAAACAAAAGCAATTAAAGATATTATACAGAGAACACAATTTTGGAGCTTTGATTAGACATTTGTTCTAATACATAATCCACAGTATAACAAAAATACAAATTCTGCTTCTGAAGTTCATGCTACAAATTCATTCCCCCTCCCCTCTTTTAGCATTACAAAGTCCTATAGACATATGTGTTTATTGTATATTAGTGATGGTTTTGTTATCCTGTTCAGTGTCCCAAGAGCCCTAGTATGTGGGGTGCTATTAATAAATTATATTAAAATGAGCATTCATTAAGCAGTCGCAAGGATAGTCCAGCTGCATAGTAAGTTGGTATTTTGATGTCCCTGGCTACCACTCCGCCAATGATGGCCAGAGGATTTACACAAGAAACTCCCATCATCATTCTTAATGGGAGTTACACCCAAATTTCCACTGCCATAATGGGAGAATATATTCAGGGCTAGTTAAAACTGAGCAGATCCTAGAAGTGCTGAAATGAGAGGTAATGCTGCTCTAAAATCTTTGCTTATGGAGTAACACCACTGTTTCTCCTTCCTGATGACTCATTCCCACCCTGTTTTGTCAGCATGAAGGCAAAGAGCTGGAAATGTAAAAGCCTACGTATTAGCCAAAAGGAATGAAAGAAGTGAGTTTTAAACCGTGGCTAGTATTTCTGAACACAGAAATGTGTTCATGCAATGAAAGTTTAGGATAAAGCATACATTAACAAGTGTAACTGCTAATGGAAATGAGTAATGATAATTTTTTCTTACTGGAAAAAAAGCAAATTCAGCATTAGAAGTTATATTATGCTAACAAATGGAAATTCACACAAGACCTACATGTATGCAGTTCAAAATGCCTGTAGCACCAAGAGTCAGGTTTTTCTTTAGCATATACCCATTGCCAGCAATGAAATGTGTGTTGAGCACCAAGGCAATAAGAGAAGTAAGTCTGTCTTCCTTCCTTTCAGTTAGCTTCAGCCTTACTAGGTTTTTCTTCTAAACCATCTTCATATTTATCCTCACATTCCACAACATCCTCATCATCATGATCAGACTGTGAGCTTGCCTCCTGCTTCTCTTCCTCACAGGATTGGTCAGACTGAGAGCTTGCCTTCTCCTCTTCCTCATGGGATTGGTCAGACTGAGAGCTTGCCTTCTCCTCTTCCGCCTCCCCACAAGATTGGTCAGATTGCGAATTTACCTTCTCCCCATCACAGGATTCTCCTTCTTGAACTTTATCTTCATTAAGACTAAAAAAATGAAGATTTGCATTTATTGATCTTGGGGATTTTTAAAAATTGGTTTTAGAGGAATAAAACTCTCGAGTACTCCAGCCCAAATCCTGCCAATAAGAGTCAATCTCTATGTGGGTGGGGGGCAGGTATTTACTATGGGTAGAGCCCCCTGTTTTTCACAAATGCAAGACACCATGGAATAAAAGCAAACTCACTCTGCAGCAGCAGCTCCTGTCCCATGAGGTTAAGCCCAGCTGCCTGCTCTGGAAGTTGCAACCTGTACCCGGGGTTCCAGCACCACTCTCACAAATTTGGCCACACCTCCTGACAAAGAGGCAGCCAGGCCAAACCTGAGCAGTGCTGCGACCTTGTGCACCAGGTTGTAATGCCTGGAGGGGGTGCTGGGCCCAGCTTCACAGGACAGGAGCCTGTGGGGGAGAATGTGGGTGGGCTCACATTCTGCTGTTCCCTTCCTGGAGGCAGAACCCAGCCCCCCGGGATTTCCACCCCTTCCCTCCCTGTCCCCCCGGTGTGGATAAAAAGAAACTACATGAAACTCTTGAAAAATAAAACAAAAAATTATAGAAAATAAGAATTTCAGGGGCTCTAACTATGGGGAAGAAGGCCTCCTCTCTCTACACTGCAGAGCAGCTGCAGTAGCCCCCCCATGCTGCCTGTGTCCCCATTCTGCAGGAAGCAACGGTCCCTGGATCTCGGTAGTGGCAATGTAGGACACACTATAGACCTGGCTGCCTTGCACAGGCCCCCAAATTCCAGCAACAGCTATGCAGGGTTGGCATACAAATATATTTTATCCAAGTATTTAATGAACAAACATTTTAAAAATATTTATTTTTATAAAAAACACCCCAACAACATTCTATACACACACACACACAAAAATCTCTCCCTAGCAACCTGCCCGGATTTCTGGTAAAAGTTCAGAAATAAAACTTAGGGAGAAAAAGTAATGTATTTTTTTAAAAATGTGCATTAAGTTATATACCCCCTGTTAAAATATTTAAGAGGATATTGGATTACAAATTTACTGTGTGAGCATATAATTTTCATTGTCTTTTGTGAATTAAACTTTTTATAGAAACACTGACACTATTAAAATGAGAACTATATGCAGCCAAATAGTTACCTCCAAAATACAACTAATTTTGTCTTCTAAAACTAAAAAACAACTTAACTTGCTATCACTAGGTGTGTAACTGACACAACAAACCACTGGTAACTATTACCTTTCTCTGTCTTCAGTGCAGCTTCCAAAGCCTTTAGCATTGGAGTGGTCCAGCAATTTAGCAGTTTGACTTTTTTTTGAAAGGAAGTCCTCACAAATCCCCAGTTCTCTCAGTATATCAGAGTAATGCTTTTCTGCTGCTATTCTGGCATTTTTCTATTAAAAAAAAAATTACAGCATTCTAAACATTAATGTATTATTAAGGGCCAGATTCTAATACCCTAAATTAGGTTGCATAGTACCTTATGCCAGTGGCTCTCAACCTTTCCAGATTACTGTACGCCTTTCAGGAGTCTGATTTGTCTTGTGTACTCCAAGTTTCACCTCACTTAAAACTACACTTAAGAACTACTTGCTTTCAAAATCAGATGTAAAATACAAGTGTCACAGTACACTATTACTGTAATATTGTTTACTTTCTCATTTTTACCATATAATTACAAAATAAATTAATTTGAATATAAATATTGTACTTAATTTCAGTGTATACTAAGTATATAGAGCAGTATAAATAAGTCATTGTCTGTATGAAATTTTAGTTTGTACTGACTTCACTAGTGCTTTTTATGTAGCCTGTTGTAAAACTAGGCAAATATCTAGATGAGGTGATGTACCCCCTGGAAGATCTCTGAGTACCCCCAGTGGTTCGCATACCCCTGGTTGAGAACATTGCCCTATGCCATCGGAATCCCATCAAATTCAGCGTGATACTCAGTGTGAATATGAAATGGCAGAATTTCTTTTAGAATGCTATTGAAAAGTACACAGACCTGCAAGTAAAGCCTGTGTAAGAGGGCTTTGCCCAGGGGAAGGGCACAGAGGTTGGGTGGGATGCAAACCCACATTCATAGATAGTCCCAGGCAATGGCCCAGACAGGCCTGACTGAGAGATATCACCTGTTGCGCTCTCTGTGGGTTTGTGACCCTGTTGAAGTGTGCTGTGCATGGACCCACACCCTCAACATGCTCACATACGACTTTCTCCTGTGTTATAACACAGAGCTCTGCTCCATAGCAGGGAGAAATAGTGCAGAATCCTCCCGGGAGAAGCCTCTTCTGCCTAACCCTGTTTGCAGCAGAAGCATGCTGTTTCTGCTGTATTTGGAGTTTTTCATACCATCATAAAGGGGGCAGAGATGTAAGGTTTGCTCCTCAGTGCCAAGGATACATAGAGAATATTCTGTAATGTACTCCAGGGTTATGGGCTAACATTACAAACAGGATTAAATTATCAGCACCATTATATTCTGACCTTGTTTGGCAGTATTACTCATACACTCCTCAAAGGACAGAGCAACCCCACTAGCCAATGACAATTCCATTTGGGACAACAGAGGCTTGAGTGTGGTACATATAAGTAAGTCAAATCTCATGCCATTTAGGCTGGACTATAATCTATTAGGATGGATTTTATTTGTATGGTGAGATAGGAGTGAGGAAGATAAGCTTTAGTTCATACAAGCAGAAAAAGCCCCCACAGTCGTTGCTTCTTCATGCCTCCAGAGATTATTTTAAGTCACAATCGATCATTTAATTGCTGCATATTTGTATTACTAGTTTTAACAGTAGTAGTTTCCCTTCAAACAAACCTTATGAAACATCTGATCAGTACAGTTGGCTAGCTCTTACTGTGATGCCTCCAGGGTAATACACTTATCTGTTCTAATGACGGTCAGGTCTGTTTCCTAAGTTGTTCATGGCACAGGAAAGCTACTAAGCAGTAAATAGACCTCATTTAGACATGAATTAGTTCTGGGAGAGGACCCTTAATCAACAACCCCTTAATCAACTTAGAGATAAAGTTGTTCATGTGCATTTCCTATAAACGTGATCATTAAAAATCCAGGAAGACAGTTAAGCTCAGATACACCTCCACATCAACCTCAACTTACTTGCCTCACAATGCATCACAATGTTCAAAGACACACAAAGAGCTTTCACTCCACAGACACACACCTCTCAACTCCAGTCCAGGGGTAAACACTTTTTCCTTTTAAACAAAGTATTGGTAGTGAGACATCTTCCCAAGACACAAACCCTTAAAAGAAGGAAATGCCTATTTACAAGGTACATCTTAACTGTGACCTAATGGCCACACAGCCCATTTTCACTGACAGTAACAAAGTCTGCACTGCCACAGAGAACATCCTTCTGCCTCCAAGATAAGGAAATTATATACATCACATTAATAATGCAAAACCTTAATTACAACCTCAGTCACATTACCAAATATTCAGCATTCATGTGCAGGGTAAGTGCACGGCATGTTGTGTGTTTATGGGGAAAATAATTAAGTCATAATTACGGTTTTATTACACAGTATCCCTTCTTCACCTCACACACAAGCCAGAACGGAGGAAAAAAATGCATGTTTGGAAGATGGCTCACACCCCTCTAAACAGGCAGGCAGCAGCGAGTGCTGGGCCGGAATACATGGTAATATAATTTTATTTGCATAGGGACAGGTACCAGGCAGAGTTTTATAGTCAGAGGGGAATTGACATGCTTGCCTACAAAAGTTTTCAGATACCCTCTAAAAACTATTCAACACTGACACTTGTATTGACTTAGGCAATATTCGGAGATGAGTTTAATTGAGGAGTGAGAGCAAGGTAGGAAGACAACCTGAGTGGCTCTTTCCAAAAGCAATGGCCTCTGGTTTACTCTTTCTTCCATTTCTTCCCGCTCCTGCAGATACTCTTGCATTCTCTGCTTCTCATGTTTCCTATTATAAATATAGCATGACACAGAAATTAAATTGATTGTCTTTAGTTATTATTTATAGAACTGGTAGCAGAAAGACCAGGCTATGCTACAAGATGCAACTTCCTAGAGTAACTGCAAATTACATTGCTTGTGACAAACAGAACATTGTGCAGTTGTTTTTAAAGTCAAAATTTATGTATTTTATATTGGTTATGCACTAGGTTAACTGCCTCAAGTTCTTTTACCACAGCAACAACGTACCTTTGACAGTGGGAAAATTAAAGAAAATTTTATGTTTTTTGATGTAATCCATTTGGAAAAAACAGGTAGATGTCCTTACAAATGAGTTTAAATGCATAACTTCAGGGCTCTAACTTGTGCGCACTTTATACATTTTAGGATTTTCAATTTATATTGAACTTCCTTTAATTGCTGCATTCTCATCTTGATAGCCATTCCATATAATTGTTTTTCTACAAAAAGTTAAGAAACTGGAGGCTTTTGAAAGAGCTGGTGAAGTTAGAATATACCATGGAAGATTGGTACTTTAAGAAGTGTTAATATCTCTTCTCAAATGTTTCAACTAATGAGAGTTCCACATCTTTCTTTTTTGTTTTGGGCTTAACATTTTAATTTATCTTTCAAAAACAGAAAAAGTCCAGGTGCCTTCCATTTTTAGTTGCAGAGCAGACATCTTTAGAGTTCCCGTGTCATTTTTAAAGCATCCTGCATATCTACAGAACTGTATAAACAACCACCTGTTAATGCTGCTATCATCTCCTCCATGTAATAGTAATAATTAATAATAATAATAAATACTTAGGATAGATGACTAAATATGTGAAACAATCTCAAAGTACACTGCAAATATTAATGAATATTCATTCATTTACTCTGCAAGAAAAAACTGTTCAGCATTTTACAGAAGGGGAAACCAAAACCTAGAATTAAAAGTCACATGCCCACGGTCACGAAGCAGCTTTGGACTAGAATCCACCTCCCCTGAGTCCCAGTCCTGTCCTAGTCTAACTGCTAAGTTATAGCACCTTTCATAAGGACCCTCCCCCACAGCAGTACTCTGATTCACAGTCCATTAGAAAAAGGTCTCTGGCCTTGTTGCTGCCCAGAGTCATGTAATAGCTCTGCCCCACTTCCTGCTCTCATTAGATTTGACTCCCAAATCAGAGTAAAAAAAAGATATTTGCTCAGCAATCAGGAAGCAGAAGACACCTAAAATAAAAACATAAATATGAAGTTTATTTTTTAAAATTTAAGAGAAAACATGGTTGTATTTTTCCTTGGCAATTTGAAAGTTGTAAGAGTGGAGTTAAAGCTGGAACTGTACTAGCTAGATGTTAATTTAATAGTGTTTATTAGTGAGAACTCCTATTTCCCTCTTCAGATTATATGCAGGTTTAAAAACAAGGCCTGCCTTGTTATTTGTGGTATAATAATTTAAGGAACAGCATATAAACCTGAATTCATCAAAATGGACACCAGTTCTCAATTCCTGATTGATCAAAATATTGTATTTGTTCATACCCTTTTCTACCCAGAATTTTTGACAATGTCTAATTTATGACATACATGAATAGTTACATTAACATGGTTTATACTGTTACTGGATTGTATGTTAAACATACAACTTGCATCTAGAGGTTCAGGATTTTGGGGATGTAGCAGAATACCTGATTATTTTTAATTTGGATTTAGACATCTGAGCTAGGCTCTGATGTGGGTCATTGGCCTCAGCCCGGGTTGTTATAAGTGTTTGCAGTTTTTTCACTCTTTGTTTCTGCTTTGCTCTGATCCTTTTTTGCTCTTCTTCCAGCTTTCTCTTTTCCTCAAGTGATTTCCTGAGTGGAAAAATAAACTAAGACTGAATTAATTTTATTCTGGAGAGAACATAAGGAAGGATCTGTGAAAGGTAATTCAACAGAGAAGAGCAGGGAGGAAACAAGGGTGGGACAAGACAATGGAATATTTATGTTTCATTTGAGAAGTGGGGGCTTCAGGTATGTATTGGGAACCAATAGGCTGTTATAGTCCTTTTCCTCAAATGTCTGTGGGGGAAAAGAAAGTGTATTACAGCAGCTAGAAAACATCATCAAAAGACGAAAATAACCACTGTAGCAGTAATGAAAAAAATATGGAATTAAATATTTGGTGGCATAAACTAACAGTGGCATAAACTAACAGTCAAGGATTTATAAAGTAACTTGTACTATATGTAACATACTACTGAGCTATTCACCTTATAGCTTGTATTCGTCTTTTCGTAGACTCTGTGATTCTTGGAGATTTAGATTCCTCACGTCCCAAGGGAGATGAATTTGCACTTGAACACCTCATTCGAGGTTTGCATCTTGGAGAGGCGTATGGCCAGCGTGTTTCTTTTAATTTTTCTTCATCTGCTTGAATGTCCTGCAGAATCTTCCCTTTGTTGGATGGGATACGTGGAGTACGAAGATTGAAGGGTTCACAAACTGTGATGTGTTTCACATGTTTCTGTTTCAGAAGCCTATTTTGGAATTTTTGGTGTAGTGTTTCAAAGTCTGGAACCCTAGATTTGATCCTTGGTTTATGCTCCAGTTCTTTCTGTTGATTGCACTTTTGTTTCCTCTGTTTATATATAGTTCTACGAGCCAATCTGCTGTTGGGAAGAGATGAATTATGTAGCAACTCTTCAGCTCTCATTTGGATCCTAATTTCTCTATAGAGCTCTTCTTCTTTTAACTTATCATTAATGGCTGGACTGTAAACAGATTTAGGGACAGGTTTTGCTTGGAATAATTTTGTTTTCTTTTCAGGCAATGAAAGGTCTTTTAATTGCATTTTCCTAATTTCTTTCCTTTGCTCCTCCCTCTTGATAAACTGAAATGGTCTCTGAGTGGCCAAAAGAATATCTTTGCTTCTCTCTTTCACAAACTTCCTGCGTTCTTCATTTCTTTCCATTATTTCATGATAGAGTGGAAGGAAGACAGAAGCAGGCACGGGATTGGCTCTGAATTTCTTTTGACACTCTGCTTCTTCCTCTAGTTGTTTCTTCAGTAAATTATTTTCCATTTCTATCTGTGACTTTGATTTGACATTCTGTTGTTTTTTCTTAGCTTCTCGAATAGTCATCTGGAAAGGCTTAGGCACAGTGACCTTTGGTGACCACTCTTTCTGCTTCTTCCCCATCATTTTGAATGTTGGTGAATTTGGTAAACTATGTTTAGTGTGATAGACATAGTCCTCCACAGAAAACCCATCCCACATTTTCTCGATCTGCTCCTTAGCAAATGTCAGTGACCGAGTTGCACTACCATTTTCTTCTTCCAACTCTAATTCTGCATCAGACCCATCACATAAACTTGAATAAGACAGATTATTTAAGTCAGGCTCAGAAAAAGATTTATGCAAATTCAGAGGCTGAAATGAGCTCTTATCCCATATTGATCTAAAAAAGGAAAAAAGAAGTTTTGGGTGTAACAAGTTTAATCTTGAGACGAAAGCCAGCAATAAATCATTCCACTCTTTTTCCCCATCTGTAAATCGCAAGGCACTTTACCAAAGATGGTAAAGCAGCATTACTCCACTTTTTGCAAGAGTGTGGCGGTTGGGCAGCATGGGATAGGCAGAAACTCATATTTACTCTGTGTGTGTACAGCACCGAGCACAAGAGGTGCCCGACCTAGTTGAGGCATTAAGACACTACTACAATAAGCATTTAAAAAAAAAATTCCATTTTAAGATCAACAACCACCACTAGATGCATCATCTCTGGCTGGGACTGGTAGTTCAAATACAGTAAAAGCTTTGTTATCTGGCACGTTGGGGGAATGGGGGGTGCCGGTAAGTCAAAAATTCCAATTAACTAAGAGGGAGAGAGTTTGGATGCAGGAGGGGGCTCAGGGCTGGGGCACAGGAGGGGGTGCAGGGCGCAGGTTCTGGGAGAGAGTTTGGGTGCGGAAGGGGACTCATGGCCGGGGGTTGGGGTGTGGAGGGGCAGCACTCACCTTGAGCAGCTCCCCACGAGCGGTGACATTTCCCTGCGGCTCCTAGGCGGAGGCGCAGCTAGGCAGCTCTGTGTGCTGCCTCCACGGTTCCCAGCCAGTGGGAGCTGCAGAGCCAACGCTTGGGGCGGGGGCAACACATGGAGTTCCCGTGGCCATTCCTCCCCCTAGGAGCAGCAGGAACATGTTGCCGCTTCCGGGAGCCACATGAAGCCAGGTAGCACGGGGCTGGCAGGCTTCCTAACCGGACTATAAACTGGACTTTCAATGAAGATCAGAAATGCTGGTTTACAGAGGTTTCTGGTTGGTAAAGTGCTGGATAACACAGCTTTTACTATATATTGAAAATAGCTTAGAACTAGGCCCATTAAGATATTTAGGAGTGATGTACAATAACCAGAAAATAATTTTATGACAAGGTTTAGGGTTCAACTACTCTACAAGAAGCCCAAATAAGGGGTATCCATTTTAGTCACTTTTTGCTGGGGCAAAAGACATGGTTCTAGAGAAGAGTGTTTTAACCAAGCACTAGAAATCTATATTGAACTGTTTTAGCAATGTAGCAAGTTTCTTTTCCGTTGTTTATCGGGTCACAGACAATATTTCATTCCGAAATGTATTATAGAAGAGATGCTGTAAATAGCATTGTTAATAGCAAAGAACCTTACTGTAAAACAGAGGTCCCCAAACTGTGGGGCACGACCCCCTAAGGGGGGGAAGGGGGAGAACGTTCAGGGGGGCCTGGTGGGCCCGGGCCAGCCCCCATGAAGGGTGGGGAGTGAGTGCCACCCAGCCCCGCCCCCAACTCTGCTCTGGGGCCATCCCCAGCCTTGGCCTCCGTCCCCACGCCTGGCCCCATCCCCAGCCTCGGCACCTAGCTGTGGGCCCTACAGCTGGCTCCCACTGCAGCCCAGCTGTGGTTCTATTTCCGGTCCCGGCCACAGGCCCACCCCCAGCCCTGTCCACGACCCTTCCCACCATCGCCCCAGGAGTCACAGTTCCGCTCCCAGCCGGGGAGTGGGATGTGGGGCTGGGCAGGGTTAGGAAGGTCATTACCCTGAAAAATTTGGGTACCACTGCTGTAAAACAAACAAGTCCTCCATCCAGAGTCTGCATGTGGTTTAAATATTCAAGATTAATATAATATATGGTTGTGCTTGCAAATAGAGAAGGGATATCGCTTGAAAGGCAAGAATAATATTTGATAGGATTTGGTTCTTGTTTCGTGAGAGAAACATGATGGCTAGACAGAGGAATGGGAGTCAGTATTCACTGTGTGCCCTTAGACAAGTCACTTTAACCTCAGTTCCTCATCTGTAGGATAGGGATAATGTCTACCCTTCCAAAGGAAGTTGTGAGGCTTACTTAATACTTGCAAAGTGTTTTAGATCTTTGGACAAATGATGATCTGCCATTCTTACTGTGTGGCCTTCAGAGAGTCGCTTATATCTTGATTTTCAGATGTAAATTCAATGGAAGCTAAGGGTATTCAGCACCTTTGAAAATTAGGTCATTAGATTTTCTGTGCCTCAGAATCCACGTGTAGAATGAGCATAGTAATACTTCCCTGCTTCAAAAGAGTGCAGTGTTCATTAATATTTGCAACGTGCATTGAGATCATCTGGGTGTGTGTCTCACTTCATCAGATCCCTGCCATTACAGGGACCTGGGGCACTGGTGCACCTTGGTCCCTCCTGTTCTTTGCCTGTCGCTCACAATACTTTAATCTCCTGAGGATTGTAATACTTTGGTCTAATTCTGGTTGTTGCTCGTAGTGTGAAGGTGTCTGGGTGGTATTAGTGGCCTGGCATATACAGGAGATCAGACTAAATGAGCTGGTAGTCCCTTCTGGCTGTGTACTCTATGACACAGATGAAAAGCAATACAGAAGCGGAGATAATTATTAAACTTACCTATAACACAAATTAGGAGCAGCATCCTTATTGTCCAGGGGCTGTACTCCTTTCAAATGCAGCTTATTCCGATACATGTTTTCCAGTTTTGCCATCGTCTCCAGGTGGGCATTCTTCAGCTCTTCCAGCTTCAAGTAGTATTCCTGGTTTGAGTGGCACATTTTGGGAAAGTCTATCCAGTCCTCACAATCCCCACTTACAGTGGGGCTTTGCTGTCTCTCAGCATAACAGTCCAAGTCAAAATCATCCTAAAAAATAAAGGAATTGTATTATTTTCCTTCTAACCATAAGAGTTAGTGACCAGTGTGATGGATTCAATCACTGAAACCCCCTTGGGACTGTCACCTGATGTGCTGAGACTACCTCTGAGCCCGTTTGCTCTGCCAGTTTGGGCCTTCAGAACCCTGCCTTATCGAGCCAGACACGCCAGTCTGCTCCACCACACACCCAGGGTCTGAACCACATGCCCCAAAGCTGCAGACTTAACTGAAAACAGCTTAAGAAGTGCTCCCCTGTCTCTAGCACCCAGACACCCAGTTCCCAGTGGGATCCAAACCCCAAATAAATCCATTTTACTCTGTATAAAGCTTATACAGGGTAAACTCTTAAATTGTCCGCCCTCTATAACACGGATAGAGAGATATTCACAGCTGTTTGCTCCCCGTGTATTAATTACTTCCTCTGGATCAATTAATAAACAAAAGTGATTTAATTAAGTATAAGAAGTAGGATTTAAGTAGTTCCAAGTAACAACAGACAGAACAAAGTAAGTTACCAAGCAAAATAAAACAAAACACGCAAGTCTAAGCCTAATACATTAAGAAACTGATTACAGATAAAACCCTCAGAGATGTTCCAATAAACTTCTTTCACAGACTGGACTCCTTCCTAGTCTGGGCCCAATCCTTTCCCCTGGTACAGTTCTTATTAGCTTCAGCTCAAGTGGTAACTAGGGGATTTCTCATGACTGGAACCTCCTTTGTTCTGTTCCACCCCCTTATATAGCTTTGGCACAAGACAGGAATCTTTTGTGTCTCTGGGTCCCCATCCCTCCTTCTAAATGGAAAAGCATCAGGTTGAAGATGGATTCCAGTGCCAGGTGACATGGTCACATGTCCTGTGAGACCCCAAGCCTTCATTCTTCCTGGCCTGACTCACAGGAAGGCTTGCAAGTAAACAGAGCCATCTATAGTCAATTGTCCTAGTTGATGGGAGCCATCAAGATTCCAAACCACCATTAATGGCCCACACTTTGCATAATTACAATAGGACCTCAGAATTATATTTCCATATTTCTAGTTTCAGATACAAGAATGATACATTTATACAAATAGGATGACCACACTCGGTAGATTATAAGCTTTGTAATGATACCTTATAAGAGACCTTTTGCATGAAGTATATTCTAGTTACATTATATTCACATTCATTAGCATATTTTCATAAAATCATATGGAGCGCAACCTCACAACCTGCAAGCACTTTGCTTAGATAACAGGTGCTGCATTACTCAGACATACATTCCTTCCCCGAAAGTGAGGAACAGCTCCAAACTTTTGTGCCTAAATAGCCTCTTATCACTACATCTCCAGAATCATATGGTGAGCACTGTGAAGTGTTGTCCTGAGACAGTTATGCACGGTCAGTAGTTTTTGTATAGCTTCCTCATCATTCCTCCCCCTTGAAAATATTTTGAACCTTAATCTATATCACATTTTATTAAAACAGGATGTTACATGGTTAAATCTTGTCTGCACTAGCCAAGGAAACAATTCTGGCTCTTTTCTAGTCAGAAAATGTGATGGAACATAGTTCTGAGATAAAGATGCCAACACCATTTCTCTAGTTAGCATACACAGGCGTGTTTCAGACAGATGGGCAAAAGCAGGCCTAACATAAAATGAAGAAGCCTGGAAGAACTGTAGTCACCATTAAAGTCTTTACAATCGCTGTTGGCAGATAGTACTGAAAATACTGTATTAATATTAGCTATCTGTTAAGTGGCATTGATCAGGGAAAAGGTAAAAATGTACATATTTTGATGCCACCCACCATATGGCATCATTGCCAAGGCTGCTGTACTTGTAATAGTCTACTTGCAGAATAATAAAGTATACTTTATAAGGCAAATTCCAGGCCCAGTGAAGTCAACAGCAGTCAAACTCTATACTCTGTGTGTATATATTTCAGAAAAGTCAAAATTACACTTAATTTTCTCACCTA
This sequence comes from Lepidochelys olivacea, assembly GCF_965140295.1. Taxonomy (NCBI): domain Eukaryota; kingdom Metazoa; phylum Chordata; order Testudines; family Cheloniidae; genus Lepidochelys; species Lepidochelys olivacea. Next base: position 192,079,837 of record NC_140413.1, read on the forward strand.
TTGGATACTACTGTATAAACACAAAAGCGGTTGTTTTTTTTGTTTGTTTTAAACAAGAATTTCTCTGATATAAAAATAAATGCAAAAAGACTAAACAATGCATGAGGAGCCTTATTTTCAAAATGCTTGTGGTAATAGAAAGTAAGTAGCCATCTGACATGAAAAGATTTAAACCCCCATTTTAACAACTTATTATGGAGATCAAATTTTGGAATGGTGGGGCCTACACTAGACTATCAGTTTACATGTTCTTTTACCAACAACTACTTAGGTCCAGATAAGCACATTATTCATAACACTTTTAAGGTTGTAGGAAGTTGGAAAAAGATGTATAGTAAAAACAGCATAGTGTATATATTTTAAAAATGTTTTCTGCAATTATTTTCAATGATCCATTTTTAAGTTACAGGACTCATTTGTTTCTTCATCTATGAAATGGGAATCATATTTACTCTGCTTTGTAAAAGCACTTTAGAGTTCTATCCACAAGTTTGGGTGGGTTTTTTTTTTTTTAATAGAATCTTAAATTCTATCTGAAAATTCTTGTTTGACTATATTTTTAGTTAAGTTTTCATCCCAAGATCCTATTTCAAGTTTCATACAGTCCAGACGACTTGACATAGACTAATTATACAGTCACAAGGAAATAAAGCTGTAAAGTGTCCAGATAGAGATTGCCTATGAAAGACCAAGCATAAATACTGCATAATATTCTACTACTTGCTGGTATCTTTGTTTCTATTGACCTTGTGTATACAAATGATGGTGATCTCAGCTTTGGATCCATGGAAAGATACTAAATTCTTTTCCACTGAGTTGCACATCAACTCCTAAATCCTCTCTTCAGATACTTCTATGTTAAAAAAAAGCTCATTAAGAGATTTGTGTGGGCACAAGTGATGCAGTACTGCCATCTGGCAACTGTTATTCTAAGTTAGGAGATACCACATTGTGTGCTTACTATGCTGTCAATAACAGATTTTTAGAAACACTTGCTTCAAAGTCTGTATTTATTGTAAATATAAAGGACAAGTTAATCAGCCACTATGGCAATGCACACAACTTGGCTATTAAAATTAACTCTGCATGAATCTATCCTTTTGCAAGGGAACTCTGGGTGATTTTTGGTATTTGGCTTGCCTGATTTTAATCAATCAGTGATGAATGAACCATTGTAGAACACTGCTGCCTCAATAAAGCATCTTTTGGAGCTTCGGGTACAAGGCTGCCACTTGATGGGCCTACCACTGAGGTGTTTTGTTTGTTCAAGACAGCTGGACACAGTAGACAAGGTTTGCTAAGCTGCCTGCTATGGAAACAGCTGAGGCATTTGGGGGAGGGGGGGCGGGGAGGGCAGGAAGGAGGACTGTGAGTGGCACAAAATGTTTGTCCAAGGTTCCCTGCTGAACTAGGTCTTTTAATTTTTTTTATTTTCACTTCATTTTTCCCCTCTCAATAGTTCACATGGTTGCCTTTTTTTGTGATTCAGTGAACGTGTGCTGTTAGGGAGAGTCACAGGCACAATACACTGCTTGACCAGAAGAGTGAGCTATAAGGATTTCTTAAGAAGAAACCACCAAATGCAAATTCTAAGATTTCATAATTTGCATCAATACAAAAAAGGACAAAATATTTTTCATTGAGTGAACAGAGAAATTGCTATCACCCTGGAAACAGCTTAGCTGTGCTCTCTTAATGCCTCCCATAAATCAACAACAACAACTCGTCCGACTTCCTAGCAACTTGTCCTAGAAATCTCTGTCCGAATTCCCTGTTTCTGACCACTCCAATACCATATATTCAGACTCCTCCTTGTTTTATCTTTCATGCTTTCTCTGATCTTCAGGAAACTTGTCTGATTTCTCTGCTACTCTTGGCCCTCTCCCGTCTTCCTCCTTCACACTCCCTGCAGTTCCATTATCTCCTCTATTCTTGATTCCTTTGATCTTCTTTCACCATAGTCGTCATCTCTCTCATTCTCAAACTTGGCTGTCTATCTGCATGTACTATTTCCACACTTGCTCTTGTAATGCCTAATGCCACTAGGAAAAAATTTGAGGGGTTGGACTACACCAACATCCTCCACTAAGTTGATTCTCTTCCTTCTTTCTAAAGCTTTTCTCCTCCCCCATGGTCAACTCTTGTCAATTCCTTTCTATCTTGTGTCCTTGAATTTATTTCCCATTTTCCGTCCTCTTCTGCATTCTTCTCTACTTAGGAACTTGCGTTCTTCCTCTTTTAATCTATCCAGAACGTTTCAGCTGAAGTCACTCAGTTCATCAGTCACAGAAGCATAGAAATGCAGGGCTGGAAGAGGTCCTCAAGAGGCCGTGTGGTCCAGTCCCCTGCGCTGAGGCAGAACCAAGTCAACCTAGACCATCCCTCACAAGAGTTTGTCCAACCTATTCATAAAACCTCCAATGACAAGGGCTCTACAATCTCCCGTGGAAGCATATTCCAGGGCCTAACTATCCTTGTAGTTAAAAGTTTTTCTTAATATCTAACCTTAATCTCCCTTGCTGCAGATTAAGCCCTTTAATTCTTGTCCCACTTACAGCATGGAAAACAATTGAACACAGTCCTCTTTATAACAGCCATTAACATATCTGAAGATTTATCAGGTCCCCTCTCAGTCTTCTTGCCTGGTGGTTTTTAATCTTTCCTGACAGGTCAGGTTTTCTAAACATTTTGTCATTTTTGTGGCTCTCCCCTAGACTCGCTCCAATTTATCCACATCTTTCCTAAGGGTGGCACCCAGAACTGGACACAATACTCCAGATGAGGCCTCACCAGTGCTAAGAAGAGCAGGACAATGATCTATTCTCCTGGGTCTTACATATGACATTCCTGTTAACACACCCGAGAATGATAGTAGCCTTCTTTGCAACTGTATCACATAGTTGACTCGTATTCAATTTGTGATCCACTATATCCCCAGATCCTTTTCAGCACTACTACTGCCTTGCCAGTTACGCCCCATTACGTATTTGTGCATTTGATTTTTCCTTCCTAAGTGTAGTACTTTGCACTTGTCTTCATTGAACTTTATGATGTTGCTTTCACACTACATCTCTAATTATCAAGATCATTTTGAATTCTAATCCTGTCCTCCGAAGTGCTTGCAAGCCCTCCCAGTTTGGTGTCATTCTCAGATTTTATAAACATACACTCCATTCCATTAGGCAAGTCATTAATGAAAATATTGAACAATACAGGACACACCCCTAGATACACTCTCCCAGTTTGACAGCGAACCACTGATAACTACTCTTTGAGTATGGTCTTTCAACCAGTTATACACTCACCCTTATAGTAATTTAAACATATTTCCCTAATCTGCCTGTAAGAATATCATGTTGGACAGTATCAAAACCCTTACTAAAATCAAGATGTCACATTTACAGCTTCCCCCCTTCCAGTAACCCTGTCAAAGGAAAAAATTAGGTTGGTTTGGCATGATTTGCTTGACAAATCCATGTTTATCCATGCTATTATTGATTACCCAGTTATCCTCTAGATGCTGACAAATTAATTGTTTAATAATTTGTACCAGTATCTTTCCAGGTATCAAAGTTAGGCTGACTATAATTCCTCCTTGTTCCCCTTTTAAAAAGATCTGGGACTCACCTGTCCTCCATGAGTTCTCAAAGATAATCATTAACGTTTTTCGAGTCTGCTTCAGCTAGTTCCTTAAGTACCCTAAGATGAATTTAATCAGGCCATGCTGACTTGAATACATTTAACTTATCCAAATATTCTTTAACCTGTTCTTTCCCTATTTTTGCTTGTGTTCCTTTCCCCTTGTTAATATTAATAAATTGTGTTATATACTTGGTTCATTAAGCCTTTTTAGTGAAGACTGAAGCAAAATAGGCATTAAACATCTCAGCCTTCTTGATATCATCCATTACGAGCTCTCTTTCCCCCCTAAGTTGCAAACCTATGCTTTCCATTGTCTTTCTCTTGGTCCTAACATATTTATAGAACCTCTTTTATGTCAATGGCTAGGTGTACCTCATTTTGTGCCTTAGCCTTTCTGATTTTGTGCCTACCTATTCGTACTATTCTTTTGTACTCATCCTTAGTAATTTTTCTCCTTTTTACTCCATGTCAAACCCCTTCCATTAGTGTCTAGTGTGTTAGTGCATCACATTCAAGATCTTTGTTCTGACTCTCATGATGCTACATAATCTTACTCTCATCTACTTCTATTTCTACCTCTCAATATGCTAAACTTCACATCCCCTCTTGCTTCCTTTAGCTTTCCCTCCGTTCTTGCCTTCACACCTTTCTACATCCTTTCCCTAAACTTAGAACCATATCTCACTTCCTGCCCATCTTTAAAATCCATTTCTTACAAGAGGAATCCTTCCTTTCTTCTTCTCATCAATAATCTCCTTATCATCTCTTACAGTTCTCATAGCATTTTGTTTTAAAAAAGTAGATTGGGAATGTAGCTGTCATTATATAGAAGAAATTATTTCTCATACCAGATAGGTTTAAAGCATTTTCCTAAGAGACAAAACTTACATTAATCTTGGTTTTAAAACCTCACTTGAAGACAGCATTAAAAATACACTATTAATCCAGAGGCTAATCTTCAGAAGATCATCTTGCCCTATTTTAAAAGTAAATCCTTTCCCCTCCAGTGTTTTGTTCCTTAGTATTATTAGTTACCATGAGAGAATGTTATAGCAACATATTGGGGGTCAAGTGATCAGATTGGCAAGGACCTTGGGGAATTTTCACCTTCCTCTGCAGTTTGGGATGCAAGTTTCCTGACAGGTTCATCTGTGTACAGCTCTCAATCAATTTCCTGCCATTCCAGAGGCCTCAGGCACTGATGCACCTTGGTTCCTCCTATTCTCTGCCTTGCCTGAAAGCTGAAATACCTTAGCCTAATTTTGGTTGTGGGGTTTAGCATACAGGGTGGCATTGGTGGCCTGTGATACACTGGTGATCAGATGATCTGGTGACCCTTTATGGCCTTAAATTCTATGACAAAGAGCAGCCATCTCTACACTAAATTCTGATCTTCCTAGCAGGCCTGCATGCCTCCACGGGAGTTGATGGAACACCATAAAGCACAGCATCAGAGCCATGAAAAGGTTAGTAACTGTTAGGTCTGAATGCCAGCACTTCCTCGTTTTCTAATGCATCGCCTCCCTTACACAACAGATACACGAAGATACACGTTAGTAGTTAGTGTTAGTAGTGGCCAGATGCTCACAGACAGGCTGTGCAGCTTTGAACCCCTAGGTTAGCTACTGAGCCCTAGTGATGTGCTCGGCGCTGTACAGAACCCATCCTACAGCGGACCTCTGCCCTGGCGCGCCTCGCCCAGGGGCGCAGTCACTCGGGGCCCTTGTCATGCGAGAGCCCCCTGCGGCCGGGAGCCCGCCAGCCCAGGCAGACCCCGCACACGAGGCGAGCGGGATCTCCCAGCGCTGCCGAGCCGGCCCTCGGGCGGAGAGGGGCCCCGCGGGCTCCCAGCACACAGCCGAGCACCCCACTACCTGCTGCTCCGCGGCGGTCGGCGGGCGCCTCTCCCGCTCGTACAGAGCCAGCGGCGCCCTGGTGCGCGGGTTCACGGGGGTCCTGAGGCAGGAGGCGGCGAGGAGCGCAGCCCGGTGCGCCGCGTCCATGGCCTCACGGCAGGCGCAGGCGCAGGCGCGGTCTCCTTCCCCCGGCGCCGGCCTTAGTTACCAGCCACACCGGTTGCCGGGGACGCTACGGCGCCTCCATTGGGACAAACCTGCCCGGGCCGTGGCTCGGGAGGCTTAAACTGCAACTCCTCCCCCTCCCCAGAGCGCCTGCGGGGCACGGCGGGAAGCCCCCCCAGACCCCTAGAGCCGGCGGAGGGGGAGCCGCGGAGGCGCCTGACCTGCCCTGGTGTTGCCGGGGGCGGCTGTCGAGTCCTCTCCCCTCTGCGAGTTGGGCATGCCTAGTAACCGCTGCTCCCCCATGCCCAGGCTGCTCCCAGGAAGGCTGTCGGGTGGTCTCCCACCCACGTGCTAGCATTCAGGGCGGTAGGGCTATGGGCTGGCCCCACAGCCAAGGGGGCAAACGCTCTTTGCCGTAAGTGCGAAAACCTGCTTTAATGAAAGCTTAGATTCTGCGAAATCTGCACGTCATGCAGGCTGCAAACCCATCAGGCAGAGTGCACCTGGCCCATGGGCCACATGTTTGTCTTAAGAGGCCTAGTCGTACCTACTTGTGGAAACTTTCAAACCTTTCACTCCAAGGAGCACATCTTTCTGCTTAGAACCCAATTCCCAAGCTCAGGTGTGTCTACATGTAATATTTTTGGAACCATAGATAACTGACCATTAAATAAAAGGAGTGATGTCAACCTGTTACTGTCAAAATAGTCATCCTAACAAAATAATAGGTGACTCACACCCGTTATTTAAAGTTGTACAAGGCCATGGAGAAATACAGTGAATGGAAAAACCCTGCATTGTACAGGGAGTGGATTAGAGCAGGTTCTGATTCTCACAAGGTGGGGAGGATAGAAGGGTCCAGGCGAGGCCATAGGAGGTTGTGCAAAATAAATAAAGTACACAAAAAATAGTACATTTTAAATTATTTTAACTCTTACATAAGAATGGCCATACTGGGTCAGACCAATGGTTCATCTAGCCCGGTATCCTGTCTTCCAACAGTGGCCACTGCCAGATGCTTCAAAGGCAGTGAACAGAACAGGGCAGTCATCAAATGATCCATCTCCTGTCATCCAGTCCCAGCATCGGGCAGTCAGAGGCTCAGGGCTACTCAGAGCATGGTGTTGCATCTCTGACCATCTTGGCTAATAGCCATTGATGGACCTATCCTCCATGAACTTATCTAATTCTTTTTTTGAATCCAATTAGTTTTGGCTTTTTAAAAAAACTTATTCCAAACAAGCCATGGAATCATAGAGTATCAGGGTTGGAAGGGACCCCAGAAGGTCATCTAGTCCAACCCCCTGCTCAAAGCAGGACCAATTCCCAGTTAAATCATCCCAGCCAGGGCTTTGTCAAGCCTGACCTTAAAAACCTCTAAGGAAGGAGATTCTACCACCTCCCTAGGTAACGCATTCCAGTGTTTCACCACCCTCTTAGTGAAAAAGTTTTTCCTAATATCCAATCTAAACCTCCCCCACTGCAACTTGAGACCATTACTCCTCGTTCTGTCATCTGCTACCATTGAGAACAGTCTAGAGCCATCCTCTTTGGAACCCCCTTTCAGGTAGTTGAAAGCAGCTATCAAATCCCCCCTCACTCTTCTCTTCTGCAGGCTAAACAATCCCAGCTCCCTCAGCCTCTCCTCATAAGTCATGTGTTCTAGACCCCTAATCATTTTTGTTGCCCTTCGCTGGAGTCTCTCCAATTTATCCACATCCTTCTTGTAGTGTGGGGCCCAAAACTGGACACAGTACTCCAGATGAGGCCTCACCAATGTCGAATAGAGGGGAACGATCACGTCCCTCGATCTGCTGGCAATGCCCCTACTTATACATCCCAAAATGCCATTGGCCTTCTTGGCAACAAGGGCACACTGCTGACTTATTGAACCTCATCAGATTTCTTTTGGCCCAATCCTCCAATTTGTCTAGGTCCTTCTGTATCCTATTCCTCCCCTCCTATTCCTACCACTCCTCCCAGTTTAGTATCATCCGCAAATTTGCTGAGAGTGCAATCCACACCATCCTCCAGATCATTTATGAAGATATTGAACAAAACCGGCCCCAGGACCGACCCTTGGGGCACTCCACTTGATACCGGCTGCCAACTAGACATGGAGCCATTGATCACTACCCATTGAGCCCGACAATCTAGCCAGCTTTCTACCCACCTTATAGTGCATTCATCCAGCCCATACTTCCTTAACTTGCTGACAAGATAGATAAAATATAAAATAGCTGCCTCCACCACTCTCTGGCTGCTCCCAGCCTGACTTGATCACACTCCCACATTCTGACTGGATGATGTGAAGAGTTGCTAATGACAAAAGAGTCAGGCAGTTGGTTAAGCATGAATTAGGAAGCTGTTGTGGCTCCAGCTTCTGCAATGCTAGGATCACAGAGTATACACTGCAACTTGTCACTGTGGTAAAAAACTTACACAGACGAGAAGAGAATCCACCTTGCATGAGGTGCAAGAGTCCAAGGATGGCATTAAAATATGAACTATATAAAAGCATACAGTGGGCCCTGCTGCATCAGAGTTGCCATTGGATCTTCAGCTGCTTTTGAACACCTAGACAGCACGGGGGGGCAAAAGTGCACACTCTCATCTAATGGTATGGCCTTTTAAGGCTACCAGTGTTGTAACCTGCAAAACCCATCTAGTGTTTTAGTGCTACCTGGTGTAGGATATAAGGATGTGCAGCAGGCTGCTAATGCCTCTACTAAGAAAATTATTAAATATGTACCTGTATGTAGATGGATTTACCCTATAAAAAGTGTATAAGGCTCCTTCTGAAATTTTTATAGATGCCAATGAAGTGGAAGTATGCATGCACACAGACTGTAACAAAATGTTACTGAAGCACTAGATATCTTGAATGGTAATTATTAAGGACCAAGGCAAAAGCACTGCTGAGTCTTAAAGAATGGCATGGTGGTGCAGTCCCCACTACATATGCTTGCAATGTGATTGTGTCAATGCTGGCAATCAAGTTGGATCAGTTAAGGAATGGGCAGAGAGGGTGCTATCCTCTCCATTCCCATAGCTCCCTTGGTTAGAGAGCTAGTAAGAAAGTTTATTTCTGGCATCCTGCTGCCAGCTTTCATTTAATGGGAATGTCACTCCAGAGGAAGAGCTTGGCCCTGCCCAGCTGGGGACAGTTAATTGGCCAAAGGCCACCTGAGTAGCTCTTAAAACTTCTTCTTGCTATATGGGCTACTATAAGCACATTTGAGGAAGGGGAAATCTGTTTTAATGCTCATCCATAATAGTAACAGGGCAAGAATATGCTGTGGAGGGTTCCAGTTGCACCCTTACCAGCCCCTTACTGCTGAGTTGGAATACCTCATTCTATTCCAAAAGTAGCAGCATCTGGAGCAGTGATACTGTGAAGATTATTTAAAGTAAACTTTTGAAATCCTTTCATGCCTCAAGTATAAACTTATCTCTGGAAGTAGAAGTAGTATACTAAAACTCCCTGCTCCTTTAAGTCCCCAGTGAACACTCACAAGGAAAATCCTAATTAAGAATGCTCTAAAAAGAACAAAAGTAGTGAATGAATTTGAATATTGTTTAAAACTAATGGTTGGCGATACATACTCCTGTGAAAAAAGAAAAGGAGTACTTGTGGCACCTTGGAGACTAACAAATTTATTTGAGCATAAGCTTTCGTGAGCTACAGCTCACTTCATCGGATGCATTGGATACTCCTATGGGAATTCTGCACCACTGCACAATGCAGAATTTGTGCAGAATTCCATGTTTCACCTGCAGAATTGGGGCTGCAGAGCTTCTGGCCACCACTAGGGGCCGCTGGACTCTGCAGAGCCCAGCTCACATTGAGCAGAGTGCCCCGTGCACCAGGGACAGAGGCTGCACGCTCTGGCTACCAGACTTGATCTTCATTCTCCCGGAAATGGGAGAGGGCGCAGGTGACATCTCTAGCAAAGGGGGAGGATGGGCAGGGCCGCAGCACACCACATCCCCTGATCGACAGTAAAGCTGGGGACTGAGGGGGAAGTAAAAGGCTCTGCGGATAAAGAGGGTTGTGGGTGTCTGGGCTCTGGGGGGCCCCACGCAGCCCCCTGCACCTGGAACTGGGTTGTCATAGGGGTTTCTTTAACTCTTTGCCTAGGGGAATCTTTTTTGTTGTCGTGTGTATTGTTGACAGGTATTTTGAAATAAATGATCAAAATAATTGAAACTGGAGTGATTATATTGTTATTTTGACAAATTAAATACACAGAATTTTAAAATAGCGTGTGCAGAATTTTTAATTTTTTGGCACAGAATTCCCCCAGGAGTAAACACAGCACTAGCTGTACATGAAAAATTTTAGTCCATTTAGAGTGTGTCCAACAAGAGGACATTCTCTAAGGGTATATCTACACTATGAAATTAGGTTGATTTTATATGTCAATTTTTAAAAACTGATTTTATAGTCGATTGCATATCTCCACACTAAGCACATTAAGTCGGCGGAGTGCATCCTCACTACCATCGACTTAAAGAGCAGTGCACTGTGGGCAGCTATCCCACAGTTCCTGCAGTCCCCACTGCCCACTGGAATTCTGAGTTAAGCTCCCAATGCCTGATGGGGCAAAAACATTGTCGTGGATGGTTTTGGGTACACGTCATCAGGGCCCCCTCCCTCTGTGAAAGCAACAACAGACAATCATTTTGCACCTTTTTTCCTAGATTACCCGTGCAGATGCCACACCACGGCAAGCATGGAGCCCACTCAGCTCACCAACACCGTACGTCTCCTGGGTACTGCTGGCAGACGCAGTACTGCATTGCTATACTGCAGCAGCTCCTTGCCTTCGTGGCAGATGGTGGAGTAGGACTGATAGCTGTCATATGTCTCCTGGGTGCTCCTGGCAGACCTCGGTGAGATCGATCAGGGGCGCCTAGACAGACATGACTATTCTCCTCTTAGAGCACCGAATGGGAGCCAGAGACTCCAGGTCATTCTCTTCTTTAAGTTTTGTCTCATGGAGATTCAGTCCTGCTTGGAATATCATGCAAGCTGGAGGCTTCTGCCTCAGGCTGCTCTCCCACCCAGCAGCACTGCACGGTTGCACCTACCCCAGCCTACTGCTTACTCCCATGGCTCATGAAGCCTGGACAGTAGTAAGGAGCAGTTCAACTATAGGCTGAGCAAGTGCAGAATGGTGGTAGAATGTGCCTTTGGACATTTAAAAGCTAGCTGGCGCTGTTTGCTGACTAGGTCAGACCTCAGCGCAACCAACATTCCCATTGTTAGTGCTGTTTGCTATGTGCTCCATAATATCTGTAAGAATAAGGGGGAGACGTTTATGGCAGGGTGGGAGGTTGAGGCAAATTGCCTGGCATCTGATTTTGAGCAGCCAGACACCAGGGCGATTAGAAGAACACAGCAAGGCGTGCTGCGCATCAGAGAGGCTTTGAAAACCAGTTTCATGACTGCCCAAGCTTCAGTGTGACAGTTGTGTGCGTTTCTCCTTGATGCAAACCCACCCCCTTTGTTGATTTTAATTCCCTGTAAGCCAACCACCCTCCCCCCTTTGAAATAAAGTAACTATTGTTTTGAAACCATGCATTCTTTATTAATTTAAAAAAGAAAAGATGACAGACAAGGTAGCCAAGCTGGGGTGGGGAAAGAGGGAAGGACAAGGCCCGATTGCTTATTATACCCACACTAAAAATCAAACTGTTTGAATGACAGCCTTCTGTTGCTTGGGCCATCCTCTGGAGTGGAGTGGCTGGGTGCCCAGAGCCTCCCCCTCCACATTCTTGGGCGTCTGGGTGAGGAGGATATGGAACTTGGGGAGGAGGGCAGGCAGTTATACAGTGGATGCATCGTGGGTCTGTGCTCGTTAGCTTTCCTGCAGCTCCAACAGATGCTTCATGTCCCTTTGCTCCCCCATTAGCCTCAGCATCACATCCTGCCTCTGCTCTTCACACTCAATTATTTCCTGGCCTCTGTCGCTGAATACCAACATGCATTAGGCTGTGCCCTATCAGTGTGGGAGGACTGCATAAGCTCGGAAAACACGTCATTGCGAGTGCGTTTTTTTTGCTTTCTAATCTGCGATAACCTCAGGGACAGAAATAAGGGGAGCGTAGAAACATTCTATGCTCTACGATTCTGGGGGGACTGCATTGGCACCTGTGTTGCTGAGTTAGCCACGCTGACCGAACAGGAAATGAAATTCAGAAGTTCCTGGGACTTTTCCTGTGTACCTGGCTAGTGCATCGGAGTTCGAAGTGCTGTCCAGAGCGGTCACAATGGAGCACTCTGGGATAGCTCCTGGAGGCCAATACTGTCAATTTGCATCCACACTACCCCAAATTCGACCCAGCAAGGTAGATTTTAACGCTACTCCCCTCATCGAGGAGGAGTACAGAAGTTAATTTTAAGAGCCCTTTAGGCCAACGGAATGGGGTTGGTTGTGTGGACGCTGTCATTTTTAAATCGACCTACCACGGCTAAATTCGAACTAAGCCCGTGGTGTAGACCAGGCCTAAGATGCTCATGCTTTTAATATCCTCCACAGTTAGGACCAGGGCTGTCCCTAGGGGGGATGCTGGGCCCGGGACACACATGCTGAGTTTCTAATCTGCCAGGGGGTCTTCCCCCTGGCTCTTCCTCCACTCCACCCCTTTCCCCAAGGCCCCGCTTCTTCCCACCCCTGCTCCGCCCCCTCCCCTGAGCATGCTGTGCCCTTGCTCCCCTCCCCTCCAGATGCTGCAAAACATCTGATCAATGGCATGCAGGAGGCGCTGATTGGCAGGGCCCGCCAGCAGGCAAGATAGAAAGGCCATTTGAATGATTAGTGAGGACTGAAGTCCTGATACATTATCGTTTTCTTAGAAAAGATTGTACTCCAGTTAATACTCCACAGGAGTCAGAAGCATTTTCCTACATCATGCTGCACTATGATAATGTGGGTAATAGTCCATTTTTGTGTAACTAATTACTACTCCCGTCATTTAATAATTATCAAATATGGAAGCTGGCTTATTGATTTACATTATTTGCTGAATGGGGATATCAGAAGCCAAGAATTGATGCTTGGTATATTTATCAACTGTTGAGCATCTACACCAAAAGGTGTTTAATATTAAGAAGTCTTAGGTTGCGCAAAGTCCTGTATAGTCAGTGTGGGATTGGTTTTGGCAGCATATTACCATGAAGTCCAAACATGAAAAATTAGACAGAAAATACCTAAATTGGTATTTACAAGATTAGATCAGCTTTTCAATCCTGTATTAGGCTGTGTTTGGCAGGTTTATTACCAAGCTAGCATGGCAACTAGTGACCAAACACTAGAATGTGGCCCTGAAATTTATTGTTAAAGAATCTCAACTAGTAAATATTTCTATTTACAGTTAATGAAGGAAACTTCAGCTACCTAGAACAATGTCTTCTAGCTTTTAATTGCTGAAGTACAATGAAGTTTATTGAAGGGCTGTGGGCTGAGAGGAAACACACTTGCATATAGGCATGAATGGATGAAGAGACATTTGCAGAAAGAAATGTACATTTGAAATGATAGGGCACAGTACAATCCTATACTTGCCATGCACCCTAATGGCTGTAGCAACTCCCTGGGTAAGAGAGGATGGATGTTAGTCAGGTTTTCTAGATAGGAAATATTACTGTTTTGGACAACTTTTGAAGGGAAACAGATCTGAGGTAGTGCAGCTACTGCTAAGATTCCTTAGTAAGACAATTATTTTAAACTAGAGATTACAGAAGCTAACAACTTGCACTGAAGATTTCTTACTTATACAAAACAGGATTAGTGTGAAAGAATGTGCATGATTATTACAGAGCAAAACTGGTAAAATTTTAAATTTGTTTTAGTACTACTCTGGCCAGAGTTTTTAATGCAAAGTTTCAGTTATAGAATATTGCCCCTTCATTTACAAACAAACAAAGTTTGCCTCTTGAAACCAGAGATTTTATTAAATTAAGTTGATAAAAGTACATAAACTTAAGTGAGTTTTAGCAGAATGCTTGACATAGGGATTCTGTGAAGAAACCATACTCCAAAACTACGCCATGGTACTCTTGCCTGTACTGCCATTTCCTTTAGTCACCTTATCGAGTGTTCACCTGCAAAGATGAGTTAACATCATCAGGCATGTGGATGGGAAACAATTATCAACATCCCTCACTTTAAAGATACCACTCCACATATAATCCTTTTGTAATCTGTACATTAAACTGGCTGCTGTATTTACCAATACTTGGTTTTGGTTACTGTTTTCCCACAAGGATTGTTTCAGTTATCAGAAGACTTCTGAATTACATGTAAATGGCATACAACTCCTAGGAATATAAGGGTATGAAATACAATAATGGTAAAATATTTACTTTAAATACTAATCCTTAACATAAGGGATATATCTTATTTGCAGCACTGTCATATAATATAAAACAGAACATGAAAATAATAATCAAAAATATTACTTACCACATCATCAATCTTAAGGATACTGCGGACAGTTTCTGTAGCTAGTGTCAGCGCACTGAGAGACACCAACAGAGGCTGGACCACCAACTCCTCCAGGATATTGGAAATTCCACCCTACAGAACCAGAATTGTATCCTCATTTTGTATAAAGCAAATGCCACAAAGATGATTAAAACATACTTGTAAATTATCCCCAGTAGCCCCCCTGCCCACCACTGTTTAAAGAGAAAAGGTACTTTATTAGTAGATGGCCATATACAGTTCATTTGAACCCATTCAGTTCCCAACAGGAATGCTGTGGTACAAAATTTATGTTGCAATACTCAGGAAATCCACTCAACACCAGATACTTGTGAAGCTATGCCCACCCAATGCTACTGTCTGGTCCAATGCCCAGGCAAGAAGCTAGACACTCCAAGCTACAGAGGAAGCAAATGGGAGGGCGTCAAAAAATAGGCCAGCTCACAGCCACAGACTGAGCAGATATTTTCCCTGGTGGCTACATCCTGTGCTCACACATCTAAAAATGTTAATTTTCAAAAAAAGTGATACCGCTCGTTCTTATGGCTTAAAGAAAAAAAACCCAACGAACTACTGAGAGTAACATTTCACTGGATGCCATGGCAGAGTCTGTTAACTCATCCTCTCCCCCCCTCCCCCCACACTCACTACAGGATTTTTTGAGTGCACCTGAGATTTTTAGCAGAGAAATACATTACTAACTAGCAAAGATGGCTGGAAAATACAATTTCCAGCCCATGGAAAATTAATGCTTTTGGAACCAAACATTGTCCCATTTAAGACAAAGTAAAAACCTTGACATTTCTCGTTGGACAGAAATTCTGAAAAATTCCATTTCAGGAGAACCAACACAGAATTTTTTGGCATGTTGGCTGCTCATCTGGAAGATGACAAGAAGAGAGGCACCCAGGCTGCAGGGGAGCTGGAGAGCTGGGTTGCTCTGCCTCCCAGCAGATCCCAGGCAGCCTGCTTAGAAGTCATCATTTTAATTTTCCCCAACAAAACTGAAGTTCTCAGCTGGAATATTTAATTTTTTGCAAAAAGGGCATTTCCCGTCAAAAAAAAATTTCTGATAAGATTCCTAACCAGTTCTTCTAATTAGTCAGTTTTTAAAAACACTGGTTATCTGGTATCTTAGACCATGAAAATGCTCAATTGTTATGTTGCAATGATCTGGGAGGTTGACGAAGGACAGTTTTGGGCTACAACACGGGCAACCTTTGTCTGTCTTTATTCTCAAGTATTTTTTCCTCAAAAAAACGACCGAACATTTTAATTTACCATCATGGATGTATAATCCTTTTGTATATTACCTTTCTGATGTTAATGCCTGCTGTTTTCTCTCCTTGTGCATGTCTGTTTCGCAGCTCTGTTACAGTAGAAATAGGATTAAGGCCTGCATTTTCAGCCAGTGTAGATGGGATGACTTCCATTGCATCTCCATATGCACGGACACAGTATGAGTCCATACCACTCAAAGTGCGAGCATACTCATTCAAGCGCAGTGCTAATTCTATCTCTGGTGCTCCACCTCCCGCAATTAGAGCTCTGGGGGAGGAAAAAAAGTAAAATTCTATTAAAAAAATACAAGCTGTGGCCTTCGACAAATGTTTAAGTGGTTACAGTTTACTGTATAACTGGTATATGAAGCCACTACGTAATAGAAAGCATTACCTTTTTTTTACTAAACAACGTATGACACACAGAGCATCGTGAATTGAACGCTCAGCTTCTTCCATAACTAGTTTGTTGGATCCACGTACCACAATTGTAACAGTTTTTCCAGGGCTTGTACAGCCTGTAATCTGTAACATAAAAACATAGTTGGACCAAAAAAACCTTAGGGAAATTTAAAATCTGGGACATTACCTATTAGCAGGGAATGGAAGTTATACTGGATTAAGGCCTGAGACTTGACATATTCAGTTACCTAATGGAGATTGAGCTCTGGTAAACCACACCAAGTTTTCGAAGTCAATACAATCAAGTAAGCCTATTGGGACAGGGACTGTCTTTGTTGTGCATTTGCGCAGCATCTAGCATAAAGAGGGGTCCATGACTAGGGGTCCTCGGTGCTACAGTACTACCAATGATAATAGAAGTAAATACTGTTGCATACTACAGAAAAATCTAAAAAGTTACAGCTCTCATTCATTTCTACAAAAGGCAAGTTGTGAGGTATCTCTCCTTAAAATTATATTATCTTATAATGAGCAAGGAAAGATGTTCATTTCTGTTCCTTACCTTTATTAGCTTCCCGGAACCATTTAGGTTGACCTCCTCTGCCAATTCAGCAGATCCCAATGTATCAGCAATGAACTGATCAATGTGAGCAACTGGCTTGGTTCCAATTGTCTACAGGAACAAGTTAAACCACAAATAAAACAAGCAAAACATACAGTTTAGCGTACTTTCTATACATTATAGTTGGCTCATAACTGCTTTAATTCAGGTTTCAGACTGGTAGCCGTGTTAGTCTGTATCAGCAAAAAGATGGGCTTTAGCCCACGAAAGCTTATGATCAAATAAATTTTAGTCTCTAAGGTGCCACAAGTACTCCTCAGTCTTTTGATGCCCTACTTTTCTCCCCCCACTAGAGTCTGACCATTTGCTATTTTTCTTGGAGATAAAAGGGAATAAGAGAATAGTTAAGTCTTTTGGAGATATTTATCCTTTTTATTCGTACTGTGTGTATATATACACACACACACACACACACACAGGGAGGGAGGGAGAGACGATGTGTGTGTGGGGGGGGGGCATCACAAAGTCCACTCCAATAAAACAAGGTGTTATGTCCATTTAAGTTATATAGTAGTGATAGGGTATAGATATCCTTCAGCACAGCTATTTAAATAAAACACTTCCTTACCTTACAGATAAATTCAATGTCTTCTCTTTCAATATCTTTAATCACCATGATCTTCATTTTGTTCAAGAAATGTAGCGCTAGATCACTAAGAGCGTCCCTAAAATCAAGGACAATGCAAACAATGAAAACACAACACTATAAAACCAATATTGCTAGCATGTGATTATCAGTTATAATTAGGATTTGTGTCAGAGTTAGTAATAAAAACCCACTGAAGAATTTCAGTACTGGCTTATTAAAAAAACTACATAAAAATTGTGAAGTGGGAGGTATGTTAATTGTTCAGAGGGCGTGTGACAGAACCTCCATGCTCACTGAAAGTACAGGGGTTTCGTAAGCAACCAGTGTTTGAAATTGCCCCCCTTGATGTTAGTGTTACAATTCAGCTTATGAAGAGTACCGATGCTTTACTCCAATCTAATAGTTACTTAGTAAACAGAAGTGTTGTTTTTTCAGGTAGTTAGCATACCGTAGAATAGACTTCTGAATGAGCAGCACATTGCATCCAGCCTTTTTAATTTGTTTAACTAAGTTTAGAATGTAGGCTCTCTCTTCGCGCAATACTCTATCCATTTGAGCATAGTCAGAAACAACAATCTGGTTGTCCATCTATTAAAAGAGAAAAATATTTAACGTCTTCAAAAATTACTGAATTTAAGCTCAAATTTAAGTACATTTCTAGGTATACCATGCTGTTTCTATAGTTCAGTGCAGTTGCGATCCAAGGCAAACAAGACTGAATACACCATTGCATCCACGTACATTTTAATGTGCCAATGCAAGGACTTGTGGTTTTAAGTTACAACCTTTTACTACTACATGATAAGTTTAAAACTAATGGGCTTCTGATATAGTTTATGGAACAGGAAAGTTATGTATTACTGATAACAGACTTAGGCTTGGTCTACACTAGAGTTAGGTTGACATAAGGCAGCTTACATGGACCTAATCATCTCAATGTCTACACTAGAATGCTGCTTCCGCCGAAGTAAGGGGCCTGCTAACTGACATCATATAACTCCACCTCCACAAGAGACATAGCACTTATGTTCCTGTAGTTAGGGCAAGGCAACTTTGGCTGTTGGCTGTCATTTTTGTCAGTTTCATGGCTGCTGGGCTCACCTGAAACTGACAAGCATGTTAATTTCACTGCTGGGAGGCTCACTGCTGGGCTAAGCTGGCCCTCCCGCAGCTGTCAGCTGGGTGCCAGGCTCACTGCTGGAGCCCCCACCCCAGGGTGACAGCCTGAGCTGTGAGCCCAGTGCAGGACTCAAATTCACAGCATTGAGCTCCAGCGGTGAGCCCTGACCTGCTGCTCTGAGCGAAAGACAGCCGTGAAACTGATGCCAGGCTCACAGCTCAGACTGTCACCCCACCGCTGGGTGGGGGGCTCTTGCTGTGTGCCCCACATGGCTGTCCATGCCCCACTTCAGTCAGTGCAAGCGCTCCTAGTAAGGATGCGCACCATCAGCAGGAGGAGGGTAGTGTGGACACCAAGAGCCGACTGAATTACTGCGAAGGCTTCTGTAGTGTAGACAAGCCCTTAAGGGGTATATTTTTTCTTCACTGTATGATTACATGTAAATCCCCATGCACGAAGATAATATTACATTGGGCAGGCCAAGCTAACTCACATCAGTCTTTGGAGCAGACAGGCAAAACTGAATGAGACCAATCTTGGCTTTTTCCACTCTAGTTACACCAGTATTCGCCAGCTTCTGAGTGAGGACTAGTCCTTCAACCAGTTCACAATCATCAATTGTTCCACTGGAAACAAGAGTAGTAAAACATGAAATTAATGTTTTAGGGAAGCAATTTTTAAAAGTTGGACAAGTTACTTTAATTAACAGAATTGCTAGATACGGATTGCTACTTACCCAAGCTTTTTAACAATTTTGACATCTCTAAGATCTACACCGCTAGCTGTAGTTGGATCAATCACCTTCATCACTGCATCCACACTCATTGGAGAAAGGAGACTAGAGTACTGAGACACAACCTAAAGGGATTTAATTAAAATAAACAAACTTAGTGTGAGGAAGAACACTTACAAAATTTTACCCAACTGAAAAATAATGCAATTTAGTGGCATAATCAAAATTAAGATACCAATTTCAAAATTACACTCGCAAGGCATTCATAATCTCATTGTTTTTCTTTTTTGTGTTTATAACCTATATAGTTTGAAAATGAAATCTGATTTCTTAATTTTTTCCCTGCCAATAACTAATTTATTACTGTAGTTTTACTCGTACATGCTGGGTTACCAACAAAAGGTAGGACAATTGCTTCTGTGGTAAAAACTATGCTAAGGCCTAGCACAATCGTTCTCAATTGGGGGGGTGGGGGGGGGGGGAATAGGCACATCAAACTTTATGGAGGGTACAGCAAGCCTTCCCACTTACTCATGGGGTTGTACCACCACTTGAATTTGGCCTGGCCCCCCAGTCATGACAGGGTTGGCCGGACCAAATCTGAGTGAATTGTATTGCGACCTGGCATACAGGTAGAACACTGAAGGAAACCTAAGAGCTCTACCCCACATATTTCTGTTGGAAAGACCACTCTTTGTCTTCAGTCATCCCCAGGAGATGCCTTTAAAATGAATTCCCTAATGCACGGTGACTTGTAGAGAAAAGAAAGTACAGCCTGGGTCTGTATTATTCTTTTTTGCATAGACTCCACAGGACCCATGGGGGAAGTGACCCATTTATACATCTCCTCTGCTGCCCAATGTGGACCTTCCCAAACCCCTTCCCCCTGTACAGATTCTGGCTTTGGAAAGCTCTCAGCAGGGTCCCAGGAAGGAGACAGATTGTGCCACAAAGGCAACCAACATCATTTCCACAATAGAAGGGTGAGATCTCTGCATGCAGGCCCCTCCTCTGTGCTGATCAGGGGGTCGCATGATCTCTGGCCCCTCCTCCCCCATTAAAAAAAGCAAATAAGAAAACATTTAACTTGACATAAAAGAATGGCATGGATTTTGCAAACAGGGTCAGAAAACATATGGTTGTAATCAACTGCAATATTATTCAAATATGGAGGAAACATTTTTAAAGTAAACACTTGATTCAAAAATGTAATAGAACTACATGAAAATGGTCTTCCTAGTCTTTGCATTTAAAGGCATAGTAAACTTGAAATCTCATCTTTTTAGGGAATAGAAGTAAGTTGCTTCTGGGAGCTTTCCCTGACAATTTGGGGAGTTCAGCTTAAAATGACTGTTTTAAAAAAGTTTCTCCCTTAGTGCAGTGTGAAAAACCCACACGAACAGAGAAAATAGTGTCATGGACTACGCACAAGACAACGGTAAATGCTTGAAGTAAGCCAACTGAAAGAGAGGACAATTTTTTTCACTGTTCTTTCAGCTTTAGTGATCTTAGGTGTTACCTAAATATAGTAGATAAAAATTTAAAACTGAAACGTGACTAGGATTAAATTCAGTTCAACTTTTAGGTTGCAAGTTAATGTCAATCAATTGCAGCATCATGAAAAGTCAGCTCGCTCTAGTAGACCAGGAACAGTTATGAAATTATCTATTCTCCCAATTAATCTGGCACATATGAAACAATATAAACCACACACAAAAAAGTCAGTACAAAGAAAACAGTCTATTTCAAAGAAGATCTGAATTCAGCTAATAAATGGATGAATTACTGGACTTAAAGATCAGTATTTATTATTTGTATTATGGTAGCATCTAGAGAATTCATTTTGCTAAATACTATAGAAATATAGAACAAAGGGACAAATGACATGCAGAGTGAGAAAATGTATAAAATACCCACGAACACATACATTTAATTTACACAGAAGTTAGGCTGAATAACCCCCCATCCACCCCGACTAACTGGATAATTACTACCTTTGAATTCAGTGAAGTAGTCGCACTATTTAGCAAGGTTTCTCTGTCGCTTAGTTCAACTGGCTGTCCCATGTCGGTCAAGACTTCAATACTCTTATCCAAAGCTTTCTGGAATGACTCCGAAATGATGGTGGGATGAATTCCTATTAGAAGTTTAAATTCAAGTTTTCAGACTAATTGTTCACTTAACTTAATCATCTGATTTTCTTAAAATTTTAGAAGCTGGTTCATTCCACTTACAATACCCTTTGATTTTTGGACCGATAGTGACAAATTATCTAAAACTAACATTTCAACAGAAACAGTTTTATTATTTGTAGTTTTCTCTACTTGAATAATGAAAGTGAACTTGCCTCAATTTTACTTATTAGTCCTCATGAACCAGTACAACACATTATCTCCCTGAAGTGTTTGAAGCCCAAATACTTATATCGCACAAAACTGTATTCATTAGCTTTAAGAGGGTCATAAAAACAAAGATATTCATTCTAGGTTTGTAAAACCTTTATTGTACAAAACAGAGTTTAGACCTAAGTAACCTTAACAGTAGTTCCTTTATGGTGTACCATCACCCCCAAAGGGGTTTTTCCAGACAACTTTAGGATGCACCCAATATCCCTTTGCCTTGTCACAAGGAGCTGCTTGGCCGCCAATACCAGCTGCACATCCCCTACTTCTGCTCTTGGTGGTACACACACGCTTTCTGTAAACCATACTTCTTGTTTCTATAGCAAGAGACGAGCTTGCAGACAGTATTGCTGGCTAACACCAGCAGCTGGAGAAGGTTTAGAGAGAATGGCCAGCTGGCAGCAGTAAAGGGGGAAGAAAAGAGAGCAGAACCTTTGGGAGGTGGGACAAGAAACGAGGCAGGACGAACAAAAATGAGAATGGCAAAATATGAAGAAAAGAAGGAAAAAAAGAGGACAGAAACTGGCAAGATGAGGCAATAACCGCAGGGGATGGTGTAAGGGTACATAGGTAATAAGTCAAGATGTCAAGCACCTGGGAGTGGGGGGGGGGGGAGGGGAGTGAGTGAAGGTGCCTAGTAAGACAAGGTTGGAAATCACAGCTATAATTGCCCACTAACATGCAAACTCAATAATATTGAGCTTGAAAACAGACTTTAATTGGGATCTTTTTTTACTGTTATGGTAATTTCTCCCGAGTTTCAAAGGTTTCAAGGTGATAACTGAATAACTATTTGAAACATGATATTGCCATATATTTATTCTGAATTTCTCAAACAGCAAGTGAGGACAAAGGGATATTCAGCACATTACTGCAAGCTTACCTTTCAAAAAGGCCATGTATGTGCTGAATAACCCAGTTCCTAGCTATCTGGATACTACCCACAAATTTATGTCAGCATTTTACAAAGAGAGAGAGCCAAGTGTTACCTAGAGATACTACATTAATAAGGACCATTCTAGGCTAGGTTATATTTAATAAATTTATACACACAGTCATGTACTTTTGGTATATTTGATCTATTCAGATATTTATATGGCCTTCTCATCAACACAGTATCCCTGTGCTTCACAGTCATTAATGAATTTACCACTGAGATAAGGAAGTACCATAATTCCCCAATTTATACATGTAGAACTGAGGCACAAAGAGATTCTAGTGATTTGCCCATGGTCACACAAAGTCATGACAAAAATTGGGAACCGAATCCAGATCTCTCCAGTCCCAGTCCACTGTTTTAACTACATCCTTCCTCTCAGATGGTAATGCAGTTCACTTCAGGTCCGACATGTTAGTTCTGCCTTAATATAGGAGACTACTTACAAGCGTCCCCCTTTGATAATTCCAATGTGCTTATTTAATGAAGTGACTAGCCTTGCAGACCATTCCACTGTTCAGCATCAGTATCATTGGACTACTGCTTATATGCTTACTGTACTTTTGTGATAGTAGGGTTAAAAGCTGACAGGGCTCACCTGCCACCCTATGAGTTGACCTGCATGAGCACTGTTGGGGCAGAGAAGCATTGCATGACTGCTTTGTAAAACAGAGGAAAAGATCAATTCCTATTTGAGGCAAGCTTTTTTCGATTTAAGGTTTTTTGTTTGAAAAGCAATCCTTTAAAAAAAAAAATAGAGAAATTTAAAATAAAAACCATTTGTTGAAGCAAGGAATATAAACTGTTCTGTTCAGCCCCTACTGGATTCTTCACACAGCATCTGGTTGCTGCTGGCATGCTGTTCGCCTCACTGAATTGGTACAACAGAACTGCTAGTGCTCACAAGAATTTATACTGCTTTACACATTCAAAGTCTTTTACAAACATCAATCCTCTCAACAATCCTGTGAAATAAATATCTCTATTTTACAAACACCAGGTGATTTGCTCAAAGCCCAGCAAGAGTTCCTAGCTCCCAATTTTGGGTTAATTTCTTCATACCAGACTATTTCACCCATCATGAACTACTATCTATTAAAAATTTCATAAGGTATCTCAGCATTTTAATAGTTATACTTGATCCGTAACACTGGAAGCAGATTCAACCTCAAAAAATATGAAGCTAAATGATTTGAGACTGCCACCAGAAATAAGACATTAACAAGTACAGAAACAAAACTCTTTTGAGTTACTTTTCAAATAAGTGTTTTACCACTAAAAAGTTATAGTTAATGGACTTTCATTAACCAAAAACAAATCTTATTAAAATTCAGTTATATATAATTAACTCTTCCAGGCATCTTGCCTTTTCGATTTATTAAAGCCAACCAGTAAAACATACCCTTCTGAAGAAGTCTGGAACATGCATCCAAGAGAGCACCAGCAATGATAACAACAGATGTGGTGCCATCACCAGCTTCAATATCTTGTGCCTTGGACAGCTCTACCAACTAAATGAAGACAGTTTGAGAACTTGTGACATGATTTATTGGAACCAATTAATTAAGTACCAGTGGTGCATAAAAGTAATAAGAAAAAATATTTAATATTCCATTGGGGATTGCTTAAAGAGTGGTTTTACTTATTAACTTTAAATATACAGACTGGTTCCTCCTTAATTTTGTGCGTGTATATATTTTTCCAAGGTTACAAAAGTTATTTTATCCCACTTATACCTGTGTATAAGCAAAATAGAACATAACATGTTCTATGAGGTCCTTGCTTCTTGACTGACCAGCAACACTGCTCATTTATACAGGCATTGTCCCAAAGTATAACTTTAACCCATGACATTATGACAGGGATTAGAGTAAGGATTCCTAGTTTACTGTCAGTTAATCAGAATCTAAGAATCCTCCCATAAACCATGTTGCACAGAATACATAAAGCTTAATTATTGCATTACACTCAAACCATCATTTGAAGTTTGGATTTTTAGGCTGTCCCCACCCCCAAGATCCATGTAAAGAGCATCAAGGTGAGAACTTCAGTGCATTACAGACTTGCTGTGCTGCAACACCAGTGTACTTGAGTGCCCTGCAGCTTTCTAGAACCACACTTATCCTCTCCTCAGCTCCATGAACTCCCTGAATTAATCTGGTGCCTCCTTAGATTTTTCTGCCAACCAGGTTGGGATATACTGGTTTACAGGTTGAAATTAAAAGTTATTTACCATTTTGGCTGCAGGATGTAGAACCTGCATTTGTTTCAGAATAGTTGCACCATCATTTGTAATCATCACATCTCCTTTACCATCTTGAATCTGGAAAAAGAAAACCCACAACATACTTATCACTAAGGCTGAGAGTTTATCAAGGTCGTCACGGATTCCGTGACGTCTGCAGTGGCCGGTGTGCCTGGATAAGGGACCGACTAGCAGCTCAAGCAGCCCCTGGGCCAGTTGCACCGGCCGCTGCTGGGGCAGTATCCGGCCACCCCGCCCCCACCAGAAGCAGTTTAGGTGTGGAAGGGGGCAGGGGGCTGGGGCACGGGATGGGGTGAGGCAGGCTCTAGGTAGCGCTTACCTCGGGGGGCTCCCCGGAAGCTGCAACATTCCCCTCCCTCAGCTCCTAGGTGGAAAGCATGGCCAGACAGCTCTGTGCACTGCCTCCACCTGCTGGTACCGCCCCCCCACTGGCTGTGGTTCCTGGCCGATGGGAACTGCGGAGCCGTCGCTCAGGGCATAGTACAGAGCTGCCTGGCCACACCTCCGCCTAGGAGCTGACTGAGGGGGCTGTTGTTGCTTCTGGGGAGGCGTGAAGCTGGGTAGGTAGCCTGCCCCAGCCTTCTTGGGCCACCCCCCTCCCCCAAGATTTAGTCAGGGTATATAGTACAAGTCATGGACAGGTCACGGGCCGTGAATTTTTGTTTACTGCCTGTGACCTGTCCATGAGTTTTACTAAAAATACCTGTGACTACTTATGACCTTAGATGCAGAAGACATTTTTTAATATTAAGATCTATAAAACATTTGATGTTCCCTTTAAACCAAAGGGCTTCTTACTACGATTAAAGTTTCAATATAGTACCTTTTCCAACAATAATCATCAATATATGTTTATGTAACTAGAAGTTATCTTGATGATTAACAAATATAAAAAAAAGGGAAACTATTCTTGTAAAAAACTCTTGACATTTCCTTAAATATTTATAATTGGTTTTAAAAATAATTAGACATGTGAATCAAAGCTTACCATTTTATCCATTCCTTTTGGTCCAAGGCTTGTTCTAATAGCATCAGCAACCGCTGAAGAGGGAGTGAAAATGAGATGCTTTTACGCAACAGTCACTGACATTCAGCTTTAAATTAAAACTGGTAAATGCTAAGGAAATTTACAAAAACTATAACAGTCTGAACATAATCAGTTCTTCTGAACAGAAATGGACAGAAAACTCTGATAAACTCTCACATGGAGCCATTTAGTTCCACTTTATTAAAAGTCTTACTGGTTTATTAAAAGTCTGAAACTTACTGATATGGCATAAATACACTTAGGAAAAAATAAAGTGTATGGCTTTCATGGTTGATTCCAACACCTGGGCCTTGTCTACACTACCAAGTTTTGTCACCAAAAGCTGCCTTTTGCCTATAAAACAGGGGTGTACACATTACAAAGCTACCTTTGGCGGCAAAACTCTGCTCTCTTGCCGCCAAATTAAAACCACCTCCATGAGAGGCAAAGCTTTTTGCCGCAAAGTTAAAATGACAAAGCAAAGCATCAGTGTAGACGCTGCTGTTTGTTTTGACCACATAACTGGCTTCCACCAGTATCACACAATGCCTGCACTGCTCACTGTTTTGATCTCTGCTGCCCTGCAGGCATGTGCCCCTCCCCTTTCAAAGCACTGGGAAGTATCTGACAGCTGAGCACGCTGCTGCATTTGGGAAACGAAGAGCAAATCATTAGCATGGAATGCTCCTGTTCTGCCCTGCACTAGGAACACAGGGGTAGGCAGACTGCTGCTGCAGGGAGCAAGGGGGGGAAAGAGAGGGAAGACTGCTGTGCTGCTTTGACATTCCTCAGCACAGAGAGCTCCCAGAGCTGCTCACAAGATGCTGCCAGAAGCTGAGGAGGCTGTGAGAGAGCCAGAGGGAATCTCAGAGCCACAGGCAGGCAGAACGAGCTGTCTGGGACAGGTGTGCAGAGCAGAAGTGGGGCTGACGTGAGGGGTTGCCCTCCCCCAGGATAGGTCGGCCAGGCTGCAGTCTCCCCTGTCCCAGACATACTCTCCTCTCCCACATACTTAAATTGAAAAAGCAGCTGACAATCTACTAGGATGCCCCTGGAACGATGGGATTGAGAATCGGGGATCACGTGAAGCTGTACCTGCCCCAAGAGGCACTGCAAACCCTTCCCAAAGCACCCTGCGGCCAGTTGCACAGTGGGATAGCTACTACAGTGCAGCATTCTGTGTTGATGCCACAGCTGTTAGTGTGGTGCTCTGCTGACACAAGCAGCGACTGTGGACATGCAACAGTGCTTTTAATTAAAGTGGCATAACTTTTACCGACAAAACTTTGTGGTGTAGACAAGGCCCTGGAACATGGTAAAAACAAACAGCAGCTGATTATTTAAGGTGGATAGAAAGCTGGCTGGATTGTCAAGCTCAACAGGTAGTGATCAACGGCTCGATGTCTGGCTGTCAACCGGTATCAAGCGCTGGCCCCAGTGGTTGGTTCTGGGGCTAGTTTTGTTCAACATCTTTATTAATGATCTGGATGATGGGATGGACCCTCAGCAAGTTCATAGTTGATACGAAGCTGGGGGGAGAGGTAGATACGCTGGAGGGTAGAGATAGGGTCTAGAGTGACCTAGACATATTGGAGGATCGGGCCAAAAGAAATCTGCTGGGGTTCAACAAGGACAAGTGCAGAGTCCTGCACTTAGTACGGAAGAATCCCATGCACCGCTACAGGCTGGGGACTGACTGGCTAAGGAGCAGTTCTGCAGAAAAGGACCTGGGGATTAGAGTGGATGAGAAGCTGGATATGAGTCAGCAGTGTGCCCTTGTTGCCAAGAAGGCCAACGGCATATTGGGCTGCATTAGTAGGAGCATTGCCAGCAGATCGAGGGACGTCATTATTCCCCTCTATTCAGCACTGGTGAGGCAACATCTGGGGTACCACGTCCAGTTTTGGGACCCCCAATACAGAAAGGATGTGAACAAATTGGAGAGAGTGTCCAGCAGAGGGCAACGAAAATGATCCGGGCTGGGGCACATGACTTACAAGGACATGCTGAGGAAACTGGGCTTGTTTAGTCTGCAGAAAAGAAGAGTGATGGGAGATTTGATAGCAACTACCTGAAAGGGGGGGGGGGGGTCCCAAAGAGGATGGAACTTGGCTGTTCTCAGTGGTGGCATATGACAGAACAAGGAGCAATGGTGTCAAGTTGCAGTGGGGGAGGACTAGGTTGGATATTAGGAAATACTATTTCACTAGGAGGGTGATGAAGCACTAGAATGGGTTACCTAGGGTGGTGGTGGAATTTCCATCCTTAGAGGGTTTTTTTAGCCCAGCTTGACAAAGCCCTGGCTAGGATGATTTAGTCAGGGTTTGTCCTGCTTTGAGCAGGGGGTTGGACTAGATGACCTCCGGAGGTTTCTTCCAACCCTAATCCTCTATGCTTAAATGAAGTATTTTAAAATCTAATGGGGGTCCCAACAATATTATGTGCCACACAGGCTTAAAAACGCTGAATAGTTTCACTGGTCTGATAGTGGGTTACAATGCATGTATTTTGACCAAGGCTTGCGTCAATTACAAACTATAGCATTATTTTCCACCACCTTCTGGTCCTGGCACCATAACAATTACTACATTTAAAAAAAGAAAGAAAAACCCACTAGCATACCGGGGAGGGGGGGTGGCGAGAAGACTCTCTTCCCAACAGAAAAGGCCCATGCTGTGTTCACTTAAGGGAAGAAACGGCCCAGAGGCTGTGCCTGAAGCGGTCAGGCCCACATGAACAGGAAAACCGTACACAATGATAGAGCAGAACCAGAGCAGCCTGGAGAGCGCTGAGCCAGCCTGACAGCGGAGGGCCCCGACTGCTCCAAAACCCGCCCAAGATGAAGGCATCTGGCCCCGCCGGCGGGGGAGGGGCACGGTCCGTGTGATGGAGTCTCTTCCCCTCCCCATGACGATGGGGCTGAGGGGGGTCAGCGACTATAGGAAGAAGCCGCCGCCGCCGCCTCCTATTCCGCGCACAGAAGCGGGAAGAATGGGACAGCGAGCGAGTCTGAGTCCCCCCCGCCCCCCTCCCGCTGGGAGCTGGGGGAGAAAGATTTCCTCAGTCCCCTTCCTTCGCCAGGCCAGGCCAGGCCGCTCCCTCCCCAGGCCGAGCCGCGCCCCGCTCCAGCCTCTCCCGGGCCAGGCCGCTCTTCCCCCGCTCCAGCCTCCGCCGGGCGGGCCGCACCTTTGCCTGCGGAGATGTTGCTGAAGCGGATCTGCGCGGGCTTGTCCCGGTCCTGGTAGGCGCCTCTTTTGCGGCCCCCGTTGCCGCCCGGGAAAGCTCTGGACCCCGCGTTCTCCGGCATGGCGACTCCTCCGCGCCCCGCTGCTTCTGAGCTCCGGATGGAGACGGATCACCCAGGCCCACCCGCACTAACGATCCCCGCCGCGAAGCTTCCAGAACGCGCCGCCTCAGCCTCGCCGCTCTTCAGAGCCGGCAGGAGAGAGGGGGGGAGGGGCCAGGTTGGCGCTGCGCGTGACGTCATCGGGGACGCGCCTCGCCCGCGCGTGCTCGCCGGCCGGGGCCGGAGGCATTGTCTGCGCGAGGCGAGGGGTGGGGCCGGCGCCGCCATCTTGCGAGGCAGGGTTTCCAAGCCCGCGATGTTACAGCGAGCGGAGCACTGGTCTCAGAAGGAGCGGCTCGTGCGGGGTGGGCGGGGCTAGAGGGGGATCTCTTAGGAGCAGCCCGAGACTGGGCGGTCGAGGGGCAGATCGGAGCCGTCTGTTCCTAGGCCATCCTGGGGGGCGGGGCATGGACCCCCGGGCTTGGAGCAGCAGCTGGGGGTCCTCCTGCCCGCTCGGGCCGCTGAGGGGAATGGTGCGCTCGCAATCTTGAGCCCCCCCACCCTTCCCTGGCAGTGGCAGCCGCGCTCGGCCTGCAGCGCTGGCGGTGACCCTCAGTGCTGGAGACCCTCCACAGACCCCTCCCTCGAGGTTACAGTCTTAGGCCCCAGTCCTGCAAACTCTTACCCACCGCTAAAAGAAAAGGAGGACTTGTGGCACCTTAGAGACTAACCAATTTATTTGAGCATAGTGAGCTTGCTACGAATTACACCTGGTAGGACACGCACACAAGTGCTGCGAATTACACCTGGTAGGACACGCACACAAGTGCTACGAATTATACCTGATAGGACACGCACACCAGTGCTGCGAATTATACCTGATAGGTCACGCACAGTTCGAATCTAGGCTGAGGCACAGAAACAAAGTCCACAACTGCAGAGTTCCCAAAAGACACTAAGTTTATTACGCTCGAGCGTGGTGCCCCCCTGCTAGCCAGGAGGGGACCCTGAATGCAGATTATTCAAAGGTTATATACTTTTTAGCAAAGCATGTTGCCCTCGTGCATTGGAAATCTTAGCCAATAAACAAACCCTTGTCTTATCTACCACCTATCCCTGCTTGGTGCATTCCTCGTGCTATACCAGTATGTTAATTACACAGCATGGTCCTAAAGCCATGCATCAGTAACTTTTATTATCAGGATGGGAGGCCTCACATCAAGGCCAAGAGACAGGGAGTTAGAGACTGACAAAAACCAGATACTGGGAGTCAAGGCAGGCTGGAGACAAGGAGGAGGATTTTCACAGGGATTCAATATCTAAGGATTACTCCTCCTGGTGTATGATGTGCTGGCATTTAAACAATGGTGGGCCCCAAACCAAAATGGAGTCACATGTGCTAACTTTTCCTTAACAAGCTGTAGCTCACGAAAGCTTATGCTCAAATAAATTGGTTAGTCTCTAAGGTGCCACAAGTCCTCCTTTTCTTTTAGCGAATACAGACTAACACGGCTGCTACTCTGAAACCTGTCACAATCCACCGCAGTGAGTTTTCACAAAGCCCACTGAATTCCCATTTGCAGTAGGTGGAGTGCAGCAAGTGAGATTTATTTTTGTAGCACATCTACAGCAAGAGACTGCGTCATGGATTCTCAGACTCTTGGTACCCTAGATGCCCCTGTTTAAAATATACATTTAAAAATGTATCCTCGATTATTTACACAGCACAATATCTCACTGTACACTGGGGAGCCAATCCACCAGCCAGGGAGGTGGAATCCCCCTCCATACAACAACACAGCTCCACTCAGGACTTCCATTAATGAAGATGCAAAGCAACCCATAACGGTAAACAGTATCACTATCCCATGGAGGCTTCATATCTCTTCCCAGCTGAGGTTTCCCCCACAACCAGCTCCTGGTCCCTGCAGATATCTTTCTCAGATTTTTCCACAGCCCCGTCACTACCAATTAAGGGTGCCCAACGCAGCCTGAGCACCTGCTTCCCCCCACCCCCCGTGGAGGGTCTGGGCTGCGCTCAAGGCCTGTGGGGCCACAGAGGCAGCAGCTTTGGGGGGCCCCACAGGCCCAGAGCGACCTGGGGGATTAGCGGAGGGCCTGGTGCCGGCATCAGGAAGCAGAACGACCCAGCCTGCTCTGCTCCCCCTGCCCCAGCTGTGTGACTCAGGGGAGGGGGCTTGGGGGAAGGGGTCCTCCACCCTGCGCACTCACCGGCGCCGGGAGCCAGCGGAATGTGGTGGGCTGGGTTGCTCCGCTTCCCGCCACCGCCGGTGAGTGCCGGGGTAGGCCTGACCCCTACTACCAGCACCAGGCAGGGGTGGAGGGAGTTGTCCCAGGCCCTGCACCCCCCTAGGAACATCCCTGCCCCTTGCAGTGGGCGCACCCCACAGAGGGGCCAGCTGGGGGATGGGGCTGGCTGCCGCATGCGAAGCACACAGCTGCGTAGGGCCCCAAATTTTGTGGTGCCCAAGGCAGCTGCATATTCTGTGTATGCCTAAGGACAGCCCTGCTTTTCCACCTGACAAGTGCAGAAAGCCAAATCCTTTCTTGATCCTGGTGCTGCCGTCTGTTGCCATGAAGCCATATGTGCAATTTGTGGTAGGACACATGACTAGGAGCAGGTATGTGACCTAAAACTAAAGATCTGAATTTTAAAGGGCTGAGCGGGGACACTAGGCACACTGGGCCTATTTGAAACTCCATTAAGCTGTTGGAGCACCTAAAGGGGCTCCACAAGAAGCAAGGACTAAACATGTCCACAAAAAGAAAAGGAGTACTTGTGGCTCCTTAGAGACTAACAAATTTATTTGAGCATAAGCTTTCGTGAGCTACAGTTCACTTCATCGGATACATGCAGTGGAAAATACAGTGGGGAGATTTTATATACACAGAGAACATGAAACAATGGTTGTTACCATATACACTGTAAGGAGAGTGATCAGGTAAGGTGAGCTATTACCAGCAGGAGAGAAAAAAACCCTATTGTAGTGATAATCAATGTGGGCCATTTCCAGCAGTTGACAAGAACGAGTGAGGAACAGTGCGGGAGGGGACGGGGACGGGAGGGGGGAAAATAAACATGGGGAAATAGTTTTACTTTGTGTAATGACCCATCCACTCCCAGTCTCTATTCAAGCCTAATGTAATGGTGTCCAGTTTGCAAATTAATTCCAATTCAGCAGTCTCTTGTTGGAGTCTGTTTTTGAAGTTTTTTTGTTGAAGAATTGCAACCTTTAGGTTTGTAAGCAAGTGACCAGAGAGATTGAAGTGGTCTCCAACTGGTTTTTGAATGTAATAATTCCTGTCGTCTGATTTGTGTCCATTTATTCTTTTACGTAGAGACTGTCCGGTTGGCCAATGTACATGGGAGAGGGGCATTGGTGGCACATGAAGGCATGTATCACATTGGTAGATGTGCAGGTGAATGAGCCTTTGATAGTGTGGCTGATGTGATTAGGCCCTATTATGGTGTCCCCTGAATAGATATGTGGACACAGTTGGCAACGGGCTTTGTTGCAAGGATAGGTTCCTGGGTTACATTACATACATTACATTACATTACATCCATTACAATCTACATACCACACAGACTATGCTGACAGCTTGTGCTCCACGTTCTCAGAGAAACTGCGGAACCACCTGATCAACATCCTCTACAGCAAACAGGGAAAGATAAAGAATGAGCTCTCAAAAATGGATACTCTCATAAAAAAACAACCTTCCACACAAACTTCCTCGTGGCTGGACTTTACTAAAACTAGACAAGCCATTTATAACACACACTTTGCTTCTCTACAAAAGAAAACACACTTTGCTTCTCTACAAAAGAAAAAGGACACTAAACTTTCTAAACTACTACATGCCACAAGGGGCCACAGCAGTGATTCCCTCAACCCACCCAGCAATATTGTTGACCTATCCAACTATACTCTTAGCCCAGCAGAAGCAGCTGTCCTATCTCTGGGCCTCTCCTTCTGCCCCTCCACCCCCACGAACATGATACAGTTCTGTGGTGATCTAGAATCCTATTTTCGGCGTCTCCGTCTCAAGGAATATTTCCAACACTACCTCTGAACAACATACTAATCCACAGAGACCTCCCTACCAACACTACAAAAAGAAGGATTCTAGGTGGACTCCTCCTGAAGGTCGAGACAGCAGACTGGACTTCTACATAGAGTGCTTCCGCTGACGTGCACGGGCTGAAATTGTGGAAAAGCAGCATCACTTGCCCCACAACCTCAGTCGTGCAGAACACACTGCCATCCACAGCCTCAGAAACAACTCTGACATCATAATCAAAAAGGCTGACAAAGGAGGTGCTGTCATCATCATGAATAGGTCAGAATATGAACAAGAGACTGCTCAGCAGCTCTCCAAGACCACTTTCTACAAGCCATTACCCTCTGATCGCACTGAGAGTTACCAAAAGAAACTACAGCATTTGCTCAAGAAACTCCCTGAAAAAGCACGAGATCAAATCCGCACAGACACACCCCTGGAACCCCGACCTGGGATATTCTATCTACTACCCAAGATCCATAAACCTGGAAATCCTGGGCGCCCCATCATCTCAGGCATTGGCACCCTGACAGCAAGATTGTCTGGCTCTGTAGACTCCCTCCTCAGGCCCTACGCTAAAGCACTCCCAGCTACCTTTGAGACACCACTGACTTCCTGAGGAAACTACAATCCATCGGTGATCTTCCTGATAACACCATCCTGGCCACTATGGATGTAGAAGCCCTCTACACCAACATTGCACACAAAGATGGACTACAAGCCATCAAGAACACTATCCCCGGCTAACCTGGGGATAGTGTCACGGCTAACCTGGTGGCTGAACTTTGTGACTTTGTCCTTACCCATAACTATTTTACATTTGGGGACAATGTATACCTTCAAATCAGTGGCACTGCTATGGGTACCCATATGGCCCCACAGTATGCCAACATTTTTATGGCTGACTTAGAACAACGCTTTCTCAGCTCTCGTCCCCTAACGCCCCTACTCTACTTGCGCTATATTGATGACATCTTCATCATCTGGACCCATGGAAAAGAAGCCCTTGAGGAATTCCACCATGATTTCAACAATTTCCATCCCACCATCAACCTCAGCCTGGTCCAGTCCACACAAGAGATCCACTTCCTGGACACTACAGTGCTAATAAACGATGGTCACATAAACACCACCCTATACCGGAAACCTACTGACCGCTATTCCTACTTACATGCCTCCAGCTTTCACCCTGACCACACCACACGATCCATTGTCTACTGCCAAGCTCTGTGATACAACCACATTTGCTCCAACCCCTCAGACAGAGACAAACACCTACAAGAGCTCTATCAAGCATTCTTACAACTACAATACCCACCTGCGGAAGTGAAGAAACAGATTGATAGAGCCAGAAGAGTTCCCAGAAGTCACCTACTACAGGACAGGCCAAACAAAGAAAATAACAGAATGCCACTAGCCGTCACCTTCAGCCCCCAACTAAAACCTCTCCAGCGCACCATCAAGGATCTACAACCTATCCTGAAGGACGACCCAATACTCTCACAAATCTTGGGAAACAGGCCAGTCCTTGCCTACAGACAGCCGCCCAACCTGAAGCGAATACTCACCAGCAATCACATACCACACAACAGAACCACTAACCCAGGAACCTATCCTTGCAACAAAGCCCGTTGCCAACTGTGCCCACATATCTATTCAGGGGACACCATCACAGGGCCTAATAACATCAGCCACACTCTCAGAGGCTCGTTCACCTGCACATCTACCAATGTGATATATGCCATCATGTGCCAGCAATGCCCCTCTGCCATGTACATTGGTCAAACTGGACAGTCTCTATGTAAAAGAATAAATGGACACAAATCAGATGTCAAGAATTATACCATTCATAAACCAGTTGGAGAACACTTCAATCTCTCTGGTCACTTGATTTCTGATCTCAAAGTGACTATCCTTCAACAAAAAAACTTCGAAAACAGACTCCAACAAGAGACTGCTGAATTGGAATTAATTTGCAAATTGGATACAATTAACTTAGGCTTGAACAGAGACTGCGAATGGTTGATTCATTATAAAAAGTAACCTATTTCCTCTTGGGCGGGAGAAAACCTGGATTTGTGTTGGAAATGGCCCACCTTGATTATCATACACATTGTAAGGAGAGTGATCACTTTAGATATGCTATTACCAGCAGGAGAGTGGGGTGGGGGGAGAGAAAACCTTTTGTAGTGATAAACACCCATTTTTTCATGGTCTGTGTGTATAAAAACATCATCTGCATTTTCCACAGTATGCATCCGATGAAGTGAGCTGTAGCTCACAAAAGCTTATGCTCAAATAAATTGGTTAGTCTCTAAGGTGCTACAAGTACTCCATTTCTTTGTTTCTGGGTTAGTGTTTTTGTTGTAAGAAGTGTTTTTGTTGTGTGGTGTGTGGTTGCTGGTGAGTATTTGCTTCAGGTTGGGGGGCTGTCTGTAAGCAAGGACTGGCCTGCCTCCCAAGATCTGTAAGAGTGATGGGTCTTCCTTCAGGCTAGGTTGTAGATCCTTGATGGTGCGCTGGAGAGGTTTTAGTTGGGGACTGAAGGTGATGGCTAGTGGCGTTCAGTTATTTTCTTTGTTGGGCCTATCCTGTAGTAGGTAACTTCTGGGTACTCTTCTGGCCCTGTCAATCTGTTTCTTCACTTCAGCAGGTGGGTATTGTTGTTGTAAGAAAGCTTGATAGAGATCTTGTAGGTGTTTGTCTCTGTCTGAGGGGTTGGAGCAAACATGTCCAGTTTTTTAACCTTTTCTCATAGGTCAGGTAGGTTTTCTAAACCTTTTATCATTTTTGTTGCTCTCCTCTGGACTCTCCAATTCATCCACATCTGTCCTATGAAGTGAGCTGTAGCTCACGAAAGCTTATGCTCAAATAAATTGGTTAGTCTCTAAGGTGCCACAAGTACTCCTTTTCTTTTTGCGAATATAGACTAACATGGCTGTTACTCTGAAACCTGTCCTACAGTGTGGCACCCAGAATCAGACACAGTACTGCAGCTGGGGCCGCCCTAGTGCCCATAGAGCAGGACAATGATCTCCCATGTCCTACATTCAACACTCCTGCTAAATCACCTCAGAATGATATCAGACTTTTCACAGCAGCATCACGTGGCTGGCTCCTGTTCACCCTGGCCTGTTCCAGCAGCGCTACCGCAGCCTGTTCTTCCACACCTGGCGGCTGTGCATGTCCAAATCGGCTTCTCTAGGGAACTGCCCCACCAACCTGCGTGATAGCCCTGGCAGTGAGGCTGTTCCCCGCTGGGGCTGAAGGGCAGGGGATGGGCATAAGAACATAAGAATGGCCATACTGGGTCAGACCAAAGGTCCATCCAGCCCAGTATCCTGTCTACCACCAGTGGCCAATGCCAGGTGCCCCAGTGGAAGTGAACATAACAGGTAATGATCAAGTGATCTCTCTCCTGCCATCCATCTCCACCCTCTGACAAAGAGAGGCTAGGGACACCTGGCTAATAGCCATTAATAGACTTAACCTCCATGAATTTATTCAGTTCTCTTTTAAACCCTGTTATAGTCCTAGCCTTCACAACCTCCTTAGGCAAGGAATTCCACAGGTTGACTGTGCGCTGAGTGAAGAACTTCCTTTTATTTGTTTTAAACCTGCTACCCATTAATTTCATTTGGTGGCTCCTAGTTCTTATATTATGGGAACAAGTAAATAACTTTTCCTTATTCACTTTCTCCAGACCACTCATGATTTTATATACCTCTATCATATCCCCTCCAGTTTCCTCTTTTCCAAGCCTAAAAGTCCTAGTCTCTTTAATCTCCCCTCATATGAGACCCGTTCCAAACCCCTAATCATTTTAGTTGCCCTTTTCTGAACCTTTTCTAATGCCAGTATATCTTTTTTGAGATGAGGGGACCACATCTGTATGCAGTATTCAAGATGTGGGCATACCATGGATTTATAAAAGGGCAATAAAATATTCTCCGTTTTATTCTCTATCCCTTTTTAAATGATTCCTAACATCCTGTTCTTTATTTTGATTGCCGCTGTACGCTGCATGGATGTCTTCAGAGAACTATCCACGATGACTCCAAGATCTTTCTCCTGATTAGTTGTAGCTAAAGTAGCAACTATCATATTGTATGTAGAGTTGGGGTTATTTTTTCCAACATGCATTTATCCACATTAAATTTCATTTGCCATTTTGTGGCCTAATCACTTAGTTTTGTGAGATCTTTTTGAAGTTCTTCACCGTCTGCTTTGGTCTTAACTATCTTGAGCAGTTTATTATCATCTGCAAACTTTGCCACCTCACTGTTTACCCCTTTCTCCAGATGGTTTAGGAATAAGTTGAATAGGATTGGTCCTAGGACTGACCCTTGGGGAACACCACTAGTTACCCCTCTCCATCTGAAAATTTACCATTTATTCCTACCCTTTGTTCCCTGTCTTTTAACCAGTTCTCAATCCATGAAAGGATCTTCCGTCTTATCCCATGACAACCTAATTTACGTAAGAGCCTTTGGTGAGGGACCTTGTCAAAGGCTTTCTGGAAATCTAAGTACACTATGTCCACTGGATCCCCCTTGTCCACGTTTGTTCTCCCCTTCAAAGAACTCTAATAGATTAGTAAGACAGGATCTCTCTTTACAGAAACTATGTTGACTTTTGCATAACACTTTATGTTCAAGACACAACAGGGTCTGGGCACGGACCAAAGCCACCCGTAGGACACACCCGGAGGCAGAGCCTGGGCTGGCAGCACACCCCCTATTGGCCTTGACGGGGTTCGGGGCCTTGCTGCACCCAAGCCTTGCTTGCATGAACCCCACTTGCTACGCGGTGAGTGATCCCTACGGGCACTTGTAGGGAGGCGGGAACCGCCCCCGAGCTCAGGCCTCCGCCTCTCGCCCCGCCCCGCCCCTGTTCAGGCTCGCGCGCGCGACAAGGGGAGGAAGGAAGGGGGAGACGAGCGCATCGATGATTGGGTGCGCGATATATCGATTGTGCGCGACATCGACTCTTCTGCCTGTTTACGTGAGGTCACGCGCCAGGGTGAGGTGTGCTGGGAACGGCGGGGCGGGGCCGGGCGGCGAGTGGAGCCGGGTGAGGGAAGGGTTTGTTCCCCGTTTGCTCCGCTACTGGGAGCTGCGGCGCGGGGCCCCCGGTGCCTGTGCCCGGGGAGGTATCCGGCACCGGAGCGCTGAGCCCGCCTGGGCGGGCGGGATCACCCAGCCCCGGTTGGGATTGGCGCGAAATGGCCACGAGCTCTGAATTCCCCCAGAACGGGCCGTGGGGCAGTTGGGGCGAAGGCGGCGGGGCGCGTGCGGGAGGGGAGAGGCTGGGGGATGGGGCGGGCAGGGCTGGACGTGTGGGCGGGCTGGGTGCGTGAAGGAGGCCGCGTTTGCGGGGCGGGGCTGGCTGCGTGAGGGGGGCTGCGGTTGGAGGGGCTGGCTGTGTGGTGCAGTGGGGGGTGCGTGCGTGGTGTGGGGGGGCACCGGTGTGTATATAGGAAGGCGATAGGTATCCTATAAACACTTCAGCGGGTTATCGATGAAAAGGGCAGTGAAAGAGCTGTGTGGGGATGATCGTGGTATGACTCCTCCTCGCACGCCGCTTGGTGCTTTCTCAGTGACTTGGGCCCCTATAGTTGGCTGTATTTTTCCCTACCTTCAGAGGTGATGAATCTTTGTTAGAACGTCAAAAATATATAGTTTTATAACCTTTTCACTGTTGAGTGAGGCAGTTCTGATCCTGTTTTATATAGCCTGATGCTGGCAACACCTGTTTGACCTAAACAAACAAAAACTCAATTATTATTATGAATTCATCTTCATAAATGTAAGTATTTTTAACACATTGTACTTGTTTTTCTTTTTCTAGGCTGTTGTATAAGCAAGTTAGAAGATGGATATCCGACCAAACCATACTATTTATATCAATAATATAAATGACAGCATTAAAAAAGATGGTATGAATAATTTAAAGTTAATTTTTTTCATCAGTGTGTTGGGAAAACTATCTCAGTAAAAATATGCTATTCTATTTTCTGGAAATATAATCTTGACATAAAATGTTACTAGCAGTCTT
This sequence comes from Lepidochelys olivacea, assembly GCF_965140295.1. NCBI lineage: Eukaryota > Metazoa > Chordata > Testudines > Cheloniidae > Lepidochelys > Lepidochelys olivacea. The sequence continues at coordinate 192,118,796 of NC_140413.1, forward strand.
CTAATGTCAACACGTTTGTGCTATGCCTAGCCCAATGGAATCCCAATCTGTTTTGATCTCTAGGCACTACTGTAATACAAATAAATAATTACAAGGAAAGCAGTCAGGAAATCTAAATTAAGATCTCTATGCTTAACTACTGCCAGTGGGGAAGGAGTTAAAATTGGTAACTTCATTCTGAAGTTACCAAGTCTTAATGCACATTTGAGTGGTTTAGTTTGGTTTTTGAAACTTTCTGGCTTTCTTCTTTTTATCATCTTAGGGTCCAATTCTACAAACTCTTGTGAATGTGAGTAATTTAGTTGTGTGGGTAGTCCCACTGAATCTTACGTTTATCTTCAGATTGAGACTCAAGGCTCCAGTCTTGCAAACCCATATTCACATGAATAGTCCTTTATAATGCAAGTAATTTTACTGACTTTATTGATACTACTTGTTGTGAGTAGTGGGTTATCGGATCAGGCTCTAGTGGTGTTCTGGATGTGATTTTCCCAAAGTGGTGGTAATTTTTTCACATGGACACTGTCCCACATCCCAGCAGGGAATGTGGCATAATTGTGTAGCCAAACCTGGTGAAATAACAATGGTAATTGGATACTATCTGGGTTTCTATCTAATGGAACCTGGCAGCCAGGTGATGTGTTTTGGGATCCTCCATATGGAGATGTTTATTGGTATAAAAATGTAAATGAAACTAAAAGTATTTTAGAGTTGATAGCAACCATTGTAACTGGTTACCAGTATACATTCAAATTTAATACCGCTGTAAAGTGGTGCTGTAAATGTCTGTGAAAATTGAGTCCCAAAGGTTGCCACATAGTAATGCGAGGATCAGAGAGTAAATTTAAAAAAAAACCGCTCAGAAACAAACATAGTCCACTAGGTAGTAAGGTACATTGGTTCCAAGTCTCCATGATTCTTAAATCTCCCAATGGGATGTTGCACATATTGATGTATGTCAGGAAAGCCAAGTGGGGAAAACTAGAGGAAACAGGACAATGGGGACACACAATGTGTTGCCAAAAGCCGTTAGAGAAACACCTTCCTTAATATCAAGTAAAGGGTAAAAGTGGTCTGGTCTAGAATGCAGGATCAGCAGAGATCTTAGAAATCTGCTTGCCATGGAAAACCACATAATTTGTGTTTTTTACAGAGAATTTTTACATTTTTACAAAAATAAACATATTCAGTGGAACTCTGATTATCTGATCTTGCCCCAGTACCAATTAGATCAGACAATAGGTAGGGCTCTGACTATCAGCTTAAAAATTGCAAATATATCAATAACATATTGTGTTCAGCTGATCTCTCTATAGGTAATATGGCTAGCAAAACTAAAGTCTAGTGTTTCATTTTAATTGTGGAAAAACAGATGATTATATATATTAAATCAGAGAATTGTTTTTATCACTGGAAAACCAGGATCCCTGATCATCAGTGTTTGAGAAGTAGTAATTAACCAATTAGAAAAGAGAAATGACAAGAAAGTAGCAAGGACAGCAGAAGTTATGCCAGTTTACACATGCATATTGTATGAGTTGCATAAGATATATGTGATAGTCATATAACACTTTTTGATGGTTGGAAGAGAACTAATTAACTAACTAATTAACAAATCGGACATCAAGAACTGTAACATTCAAAAACCTGTAGGAGAGCACTTCAGGCTCCCTGGACACTCAATAACAGACTTAAAAGTGGCCATTCTTCAACCAAAAAAACCTTCAAAAACAGACTTCAATGAGAAACTGCAGAACTGGAATTAATTTGCAAACTTGACACCATCAAATTAGGCCTGAATAAAGACTGGGAGTGGCTGGGTCACTACAAAAGATAATTTTCCCTCTAATACTCGCACCTTCTTGTCAACTGCTGGGAATGGGTCACATCCACCCTAATTGAATTGGCCTCGTTGGCACTGACTCCCCACTTGGTAAGGCAACTCCTGTCTTTTCATGTGCTGTATATTTATTCCTGCTTACTGTATTTTCCACTCCATGCATCTGATGAAGTGGGTTACATCCCACGAAAGCTTATGCCCAAATAAACTTGTTAGTCTCTAAGGTGCCACAAGGACTCCTTGTTGTTTTTACTGATCCAGACTAACACGGCTACCGCTCTGAAACTTATAAAAGCACACTGATGTTTCCAACCTATATGCGGTAATGGCTTTTCTATATTCTCAACAGAACTGAAGAGATCCTTGTATGCACTATTCTCACAGTTTGGTCATGTAGTAGATATTGTGGCTTTAAAGACAATGAAAATGAGAGGACAGGCCTTTGTCATATTTAAAGAACTTGGATCATCCACCAATGCTTTGAGACAGTTACAAGGTTTTCCATTTTACGGCAAACCAATGGTAAGTCTTTTATTTATTTATGTTCTTTTTAGTGGACTAGGACAGTATGCTATTTTGCAACTGGGAATCAGATTTTTGTTTTTCTATCTAGGGTGTGTCTGCTATTTATTTTTCATTGATGTCCTCTTTTTCTCCATGTGAACATATACCTGCATATTTGAGAGGCAGTGTGCTTAGCTTTCAGATAAAACTGCTTTACTCCAGCATCATACTGCCTTACTTTTTTAAATTAGAAGTCTAAATTTTGTATGTTTTCTAAATGAAGGCTTTCGATCAACTTTTCTGTGGTGGAGTAAAATTGCATGCCTCCAGTTTGCTTTTTTTTTTTTTTTTTGGTCTTGTATAAGTCCAAGTTTGTGTAGTGATGCCATAACTTTGCCTGCATTCACTTATGTTGAAGTTAAGCATTATGTCATATTTCTACTTTATAATAATTATTGCTGTTACTGAAAGTGTTGATTCAAAAACAAATCCTCCTCACTGAGTCATTTAACCGTCCTCCATCAACCTCTTCTATCTTTTTGCATGTTTTAAACAAAAGGCGCTTTTGTAGTAAGTGCTCAGAATTAATTGGTGAATTCAGCATATTCTGTGGGTAGTGTCTAATTAAAGTTTTTAATGTAAGAAATTCTTGTTGGAATTCCAGTGTTCTGCTAGATATTTGGGGCCTTAATGAGGCTAGTGCAAGCTGTTCAGCATAGTGAAGCATAAAATGTTCTGCTTTGTTGTTTAAACAGCGTATTCAGTATGCAAAAACAGATTCTGATATGATTTCCAAAATGCGCGGTACATTTGCTGATAAGGAAAAGAGGAAAGAAAAGAAAAAGGCTAAATCACTGGAGCAGTCAGCTAATGCAGCAAATAAAAAGCTTGGTCAGGTAAGTGGACTGTGTAAACCAAAACAAGATTCCAGACTTCTAGAACAAGTCTGAAGGGTTGTTTCTGCATGGAACAAATTCCTTTAATATAATATTTACCTATAATTTTAACAAGGAGGATTTGTATTTTGGAGGAATGTATGTAAGAGACTAATATGCTTCCTGTAAACTGTGCCAAACTTGTTTCAAGGTAAAAGTTTAATGGACTCATCTTTATCATTAGACAAAGTTGCATCTGAATTGCAAGGAATCTTGAGTGCAAAGGCCCCCAGATTGTCTGTCTGTTAAGAATCAGGTTCAGTTTAGTTACTAAAATGACAAACTTTTGAAGTCTGTTCATTCTGCCCATCCACATAGTGGATGAAGTCTCAATTATCATTGTCTGTCATTCTTTCTTCAGCAAAGAATATTAGCTGTTGTTGTGTGTTTTGTTCTTTCCATCCTAACAAAATGTTAAGGTATTCAAACTGAAAACTTTAATCAACTTCCATTTTTGGAAAATATCAACTCCCTCTGTTTTGGTGAATATCCATTGGTTATGCACTATAAACCCTGGAGAGAATCTTAAATTGCAAATATTTTTACAAAAATATTAAAACTAGAAAACTGATCAGTCTCACTTTTAAACAATTTAAGGGTAACCATTCATAATTTTCATGGTCTTGTTTTTGGTGAGCAGCCTAGACATTTTGTGCCAACGCAAATTCTAAAGAGTCCTCTCTAACACAGGGTGGTTCTTTGAGTGCTTGCTTATGTCCATTCCATGTTAGGTGTGCATCCAGTCACTACAGATTTTCCCCTCGATGGTATCCGTCAGGCCAGCTCTAGCACCCTCTGGGGCCGCACACTCATGTGTTGGTATAAGGGGCCTAGCCAGCCCCACATCCTCTCAGTTCCTTTATACCACCCGTGACCGTTGCTTGAACATCTCCTCTTGCCTCGGCAAAGCGTTCGTCTAGTGGTGCTGTTATACCCTCCTTTCTTCGCAAGTTTAGTTACCTTCAGTTTATTTCTTTTAGTAGTGGTATATAAAGTTAGGCCCCACAGCTGTTTACAGGGGCATCCTCTTCCCCTGGGACTGGGCATGACCCTGTCTCTGGGCTTTAAACCCTGTGCCTCCTGTGGCAAGCACATGCCGGTGACTGACCTGCACTTCAGATGTCTGAAGTGTCTGTGGGAGGCTCATGTGCGTGAGCATTGCCATGTCTGCTGCCAGGTCAAGTCTCATACAAAAAGGGACAGGGAGGCCAGGCTAAGGTCTGTCCTGATGGAAGTCACACTTAGACCAGGGTAGGAGTGGAGCCAGTTGGACTGGGCGCCGAGTACCTCTGCATCGGTGTGGAATGCTCTTCCGACAGCCTGTTTCTCAGCACCATTCCCCTTCACTGGTGTTGAGGAAGCACAAGAAACAGCAGTCCATGAGGGGATGCTCCTTGGAGCTGAGGAAGCACAAAGGTGGAGTGTGACCTACATTGGACCACTCCTCTGTCCCTGCTCTGCAAGTGGCACCATCGACTCCACCCTACTAGCAGGTTCTGTTGAGTCCAATGCAGTGCAATCCACCAACACCCGGGAAGTAGGGGGGAACGTCGTGGCACCAGCATGATTGTGGTGGTGTCCAACCTGAAGGTCTTTCCAGCGGCTAGGGACCCGATGACTCCCATGGCACCGCCAACCCCAGCGGGGCAAGTTCCGACACTGGCAAGATCATCTTGCAGAAAGGAGCATGTTGCCCTAAGCTCTTACCTGGCAGCTGGTCCTCCGGCACTGACTAGAAGGAAACCATCCCCTCTGGCACTGATCCCCCGGACCTTTGGCCCTGGCTGGTGGAAGCAAGGGGTACCACCCCCATATGGTCTCCCTAAGCTGACTCGTAGTCATGCACCCAACCAAGGAACCATTACTAGTATTTGACCTACATCCTGTTGGATCTCAGTGTGCGTGCCCCCTGTAGCCACCTGGCTCAGAAGTCAGTGGTGTATGTGGGTCCAATAGAATCCATGGGTTTCCCCCAGGTACTGGGATTGCCTTTCAGCTGTTTGTACTCGGTGGTGTCTGAGAGAAGGGTCCCTTTGCTGCACACTCTGGTGCTTAGCCTAATACCAATGCTCGGGACTTAAGCCTGCATAGGCGGTGCAGAAGAAGAGGAAGGCCAAGGGACTCAAAGAAGCTGGACCCACTTGGTAGAAAGATGTATTCTACTGGTGGGTTACAGCTCCACATCTCCAACCAGCAGGCCTTGCTTGGCAGGTATAACTAGAACATCTAGGATTGTAAGTCAGAATTCAAGGAAGGCACGAGTTCCCCACTCTGGTGGAGGAAGGGAAGACTAAAGCCAGGGCCTCCCTCCAGGCTGCCCTAGATGCAGCTGACATGGCAGCCAAAACAATGGCATCAGTGGTGGTCATGAGAAGATGCTCTTGGCTCCAATCTTTGGGGGCTACCACCGTAGGTTCAGCGTTCCATTCAGGACCTTCTATTTGAGGGAACTTCCCTCTTCTCCAAAGAGATGCAAAATTCCATGGCCTAAAAGATTCCAGGGCTACCCTCAGATTCCTGGGCCTCTACTCACCACACCTTCAGTGACACATTTCAGACCTCAGCAACTGGTCTGCTTCTTGGCTCTGCTGCCTCACCAAGACCCATTTAAGAAACAGAAGGGGTTATAAGCGTAGGCAAGTGCTTCATTGCACAGATATCTGAGGCCCCAAGCAGAACTTTTGAAGGGGTTCCCAAGTGCATTATAGCTGTTTCCATAATGGATCCTGTTCCCCCCCCCCCCACCTTTGTTTTCAGACAGACTCTCCTATTTCAGTCCAGCCTGGTCCCTCATCTTGGACTGTTTGGTGCCGAGTAGAATGGAGGAAGTTTTCTTCCACCGTACTCCTCCCTCTTCAGGGACACTTCTCACAAGCAACTTCTAGTCCAGGAGGTGCAAGCCCTCCTGTGGGTAGGGGCTGTAGAGGAGTGCCTCAGAATTTGAGAGGGAAAGGGTTTTACTCCTGCTATTTCCTAATTCCTTCGCCTCCTCAGTTATCGCAAGAAGCTGAGGTTCCGCATGGTTTCCCTGGCCTCTGTTATTCCCTCCCTGGATCCAGGGCACTGGTACGTTGCCCTCGATTTGAAAAACACTTATTTCCACATGTTCATTTTCCAGGGCCACAGAAGGTTCCTCAGATTCATTGTAAACCAGACCCACTACCAATTCACTGTCCTTCCCTTTGGCCTGTTGGCAGCCCCTTGGGCTTTTAGAAAATGCATGGTGGTGATGCCAGCCTTCCTCAGAAGTCAAGGTGTTCAAGTCTACCCTTACCTCGACGACTGGCTGATCAAAGGCTGGTCTGAAACCCAGATCAAAGCCAGCATCAATTTGGTTCAACCAACTTTCCAAGCTCTGGGCCTTTTGATAAATAAGCAAAAGTCAACTCCTCATCCCTGTCCAGAGGATAGAGTTTTTTGGTGCAGTGCTCGATTCTACCTGGGCCAGAGGCTAGCTTCCGGACAATGTTGGCTCTGATATGGAAGGTCAAGGCCAACCCTGTCATGACAGCCCATTTTTGCCTCAAACTTTTAGGTCACATGCCATGTTCATTTACGTGGTACAGCACACAAGACTTCATGTCAGATCTCTCCAAGTTTGGTTGACCTCAGTGTACTTGGCTGGACTCTGTGCTTACAGTTCCTGCCCCAGTCCTTGCCTCCTTCGACTGGTGGAGGGATCCCTGATCAGGCGGTGTGGGCATTCCCTTTGTCACTCTCCAATCAGCAGTATCCCTAATCTTGGACATGTCCAATCTAGGTTAGGGGGCTTATTCAAGCACCTCAGGACTTAGGGCCTCTGATCCCAGGAGGAGCTCTCCTTGCATATAAATGTCAGAGTGGCTCGCCTAGCATGCCTGGTGGTTTTTTTACCCTAGATCACAGGCAGAGTTATGAGTGCTCATAGACAACATGGCAACCACGTTTTACATCAGCAGAGAGGAGTGCATTGGGCCACCCTGTGTCAAGAGGCCATTTGTCTATGGGACTTCTGCATGAAACACTCCTACCACCTTGAAGCTTCCTACCTTCCAGGAGCCTGGAACACTCTGGGAGATCATCTCAGCAGCTCTTTCTCTTCTTACCATGAGTGGTCTCTTACCCTGACGTAACCAGATCCATCTTCCAGCTGGGGGGGTTTCCCCAGGTAGACCTGTTCGCAACCAAGCAAAACAGGAAATGTCAGCAGTTTTGCTCTCTGCATGGTCACAGCCCAGGTGCTCTCTCAGATGCCTTCCTACTCCTGTGGACAAAGCTTCTGTTCTATGCATTTCCCCCCCCCCCCCCCCCCAATTCCTCTGGTACACAAGGTCCTTCTGAAAGTCAAGCAAGATAAAGCAAGGGTTATTGTTATTAGGCTCTGCATGGCCACACCAACACTGGTTTGGCACACGACTGGATCTGTCAGTAGCAACCATATTGCTGCTCCTGCCCCTCCCAGGCCTGATCTTGCAAGATTTCAGCTGTTGGCTCCACTTGAACCTCAAGGCCTTCCACCTGACCGCATAGATGATCAATGGTTGAATCCGGCAGCGTTGGCCTGTTCAGAACAAGTCCGCCAAGTCTTGCTAGGTAGTTGAAAACAGTATACTACAGTGACTTATCTAGCCAAGTGGAATCGTTTCTCGGTGTTGGCTTCCCAATGAGGCTTCTCACTAACTTGGTCACTCCTCCCAGTCAGTGCTAGAATACCTGCTTCATCTGAAACAGACCTAGCTATTTCATCGGTCAAGATGCATCTAGTAGCAATCTCAGCCTTCCGTCCTCTTGTGGACGGTAGTTTGGTCTTCTCACAGGAGATGCCCATTCACTTCTTCCAGGGATTAGGGAGACTTTACCCTCAAATTCACGAATGTATCCCACCCTAAACCTGGTCCTGTCAAGACTCCTGGGCCCTCCCTTTGAGCAGCTGGCATCATGCCCTCTGTCATATTTTTCCTGGAAGGTCACCTTCCTGGCAGCAGTTACTTCAGCCAGGAGGATCTCCGAAATCAGGACCCTTATGTCAGAACCCCTGTATACAGTGTTCTTTAAAGACAAGGTTCAACTGTGCCCCCACCCAGCGTTCCTCCCAAAGGTGGTCTTGCAGTTTCATCATAAGCAGGCTATTTTCCTGGCTGTTTTCATCCAAAAGCTGCACAAGAATATGGAGGAACGGCCTTCTACATTGAGAGAACCAAACTGTTCCATAAATCTACATTGGCTAAACAACAACTTTTGTTGGCAGTAGCAGATAGGATGAAAGGCCTAATGGTTTCAGTCCAGACAGTTTCATCCTGCAACACTTCTGCATTCATATGTGCTATGAGCAGGCAGGTGTCCTACCTCCTGCCATCTTGACAGCCCATTCACGAGAACTCAGGCTTCATGAGTGGTGTTTTTGGCTCAGGTCCCAATCCCAGACTTCTGCAGAGCAATGACCTGGTCGTCGGTACATACTTTCTCCTCCCACTATACCATCCCCGAGCAGGCTAGGGATGACGCCAAGTTTAGTAGAGCAATGTTGCAATCAACGTGTCCATGAACGCCGAGCCCACCTCTGTAGGTAACGCTTGGGAGTCACCTAATGTGGAATGGAAATGAGCAAACACTTGAGAGGAGGAAAAAAAAGTTACTAACCTTTCTGTAACTTTTTTTCTTTAAGATGCGTTGCTCAGTCCATTCCATGACCCACCCTTTTGCCTCTCTGTTGGAGTTAGCCGGCAAGAAGGAACTGAGAAGGTGCAGGGCAAGCCGGACCCCTCATACGAATGCATAGTCAGATCAACAATTCAGCAATCAAAATTCTTTTCTCAGTCTGATACAGAAAGCAAATAACAAGTAATTTCTCCCCAACTACTCCAAAATTGGATCCAACTCAGATTACATGAACATGTCTAGATGATCATGATGGTCCCTTCTGGTCGTAGAGTCTGAGTTTATAAGGAGCAGTAGTAGCTAGGTAGCTAGTACTAGCAGTACTCAAAACATAGTCTGTGGACTGCTAGTGATCCCTAGACCACTTCCTAGTGGTCTGTGGAGAAGTGGCTGGTCACATGGTGGTGTCTTACTTTCTAGCTGAGAGAAACAGAAGATGTGTGAGAGAAGACAAAATTGAAAAAAAGTAGAAAGTGTGATTAACTTTTTTCAGAGATTACTTGTTGATCTTTAATGTTGGGTAAAAATACACAAATACTTTCACAATATTACTGTGCAGTGTGTAATAATTGCTGTAGTTACACCTAAGCATTATGCAATAGCAAATGAGAGGGGAACTGGTCCATGCAATCGCAAATGGGAATGGAGTTGGCCCATGAGACAGTATCTCCATTAAGAGATGGTCTGCACTGGAGAAGTTTACTAATGCCTGTATAATAGAAAACACCAAAATTAAGAATAAACGTTAAATCCTGTATATAGGAGTTTTGGTAGGTTTTGTAGAGCTGTTGTTGCATTAACTTCGCCACCATCTTGAAATCCATTTAAAGAACTCAAATATTGATTTTGAATTTGTGCAGGAGGAGTCTGTGGATTTATCTGTACCTCAGTCAGAAAGCATGCAGTGCTGCCTTCAACAGAGAGAGCCATGTTTAGAAACACCTCTAAAAACGCCTTTCCCTGTCTGTGGAATCCACCTTTTCAAGAGGCAGATGGAATACAATAATTTGCCATATCTACTGATTCACCTTTAGAATTCATTCCGACCTAATGGCTATGTCTTCTCCAGCAGTCTGGTGTTGGGGGTTTAAAACCCAATGGCTTCATGTTTCCCACCAGCAACTGTTTTGCAAACCATGAACGGTCCATGGACCACAGTTTAGGAAACAGTGCCTTAAGATTGAAGGGTTGGTTAGGATTAAGATGCTCTCTGAGGTTCCTTGAAAACCAAACTGGTGTGAATATATGCTTTCAAATTGAAAATTATACAAAACTTTTTATTGCTGATTTTTGGTAAAATCATGTTTTTTCTATGTTGAACCTCACAGGGAACAACACAGAATTCTTTGAATGTCCAAGGGACTTCATCACAGAATCAACAGGTAATTCTTATTAGTTTATTTATTCCTGCCATTACTTTCTCTGTTTGAGAATTAGCAGGGAGAGAAAGTACTAAACAAACACCATTTAATATTTGTGTTATACAATACAACTCCAGTATTTAAAAAAGCACATTTGACTAGTTTCAAGTTGTTTTAAATTTGACTTTGGGGATTTTCTGTAGTACATAGAATGAGATTTTTGTACATGCTCTGAATTTTTTGTTATATCAGTTTCCTCCAGCAACTTACAGGACCCCCCCGAACTGGCATATATGGAGAGACAGCTGCTACTACAAACTTCGGGCCTGATTTTTTTTTTTTTTTTTTTCCTCCAGCTCCTTTATTTCACAATTCCAGTGGCATAAAGGGGGCAGAAACAGCCTTTAGAGAATACCCCCATTATATGGGGTTTTATTGGACGCCATAGAACTGGCAGAACACCTATGTGTTGCCCTCTGAATAGTCCCCTAACATAGAGGGTCTATTAGAGAATAGAGGAGGTGTGGCCAGAGCACTCCTAGATGAGAGCAGCCTTGAGACAGCTCAAACACATACAGCTGCCTGAGGTCATTTAGATTGGGAGTTGAGTAGGCCCTTTAACATGGCCAAAAATTCAAAGAGGCCAAAAAATTGTGGAAAGCTATTTTTGTACTCTCTTGTGCCAGTTGCAAGGATTGAGAATTGGACCCAGTGTCTTTGTGGGAACAAACACAGACTGAGTTCATCTAAGGGTGATCTGACAGCTGAGAATAGTGGGAGCACAGCATGCTCTGGATCCAGTGTCTTTGTGGGAATTGTTGTCACCTCTCTGGTTTTGAGGAATTTAATATGTCACTTTTCTGGCCATGCTTCTTATTAAGATATAATGCTGAATGTCTAGGTCTCTGTACAGCCTTCTCCCTTCAAAGTTGATGACTTTGTAACTAGTTACTAGTTGTAACACCTGGCTTATTCTTCTCAACTGAAGAGAATTACCTAATAATACTAAAGCCAAATAAAGTAGAGAATAACTATGCTGATCCCTGCCATTGAGACATCTCCCTGTTCGCTTGAGAAGGTACTGAACTGCTATATGCAAAGTGTCAGCAAATCTGTCTGTAGCACTGTATATTCAGTGGGCCACTGTGAAGCAACATTAGCAAGTGTACATATCTGTTACAGATCTTCAAATAGAGTGGTTACTCCCTCAACTTTACTACAGTACGCCGTTCAAAGCTGGTAATTCTATGGACATGACAACTGACATGGTCAATTATCTTTTTAGATATTTGTGCCTTTTTAAAATTAGCAGTTCTACATGCTTACAGTGAATGACTTTGAAATACCTAAGTCCCCCAACTTACCATCTCTCGATATTATACTAATAACATACAAACACTGATAGCAGAAAAAATGGATCAATTGGAAAAATACAGTTTAGCCAATAAGTGGCTGAAGTCTAAACCAGTCTTACGAAGAACATTAACAGTATGTTAACTTAGTTTTAGTAATTTCAGTGGAAGTATAAAGAAAGTAAATGAGCACTACTTATATTTTGCATGACTTACTGAATTATGTTCTTCTGTTATTGTAGGTGCCTGATAATCCACCAAACTATATACTCTTCCTTAATAACTTGCCAGAAGAGACAAATGAGATGATGCTGTCTATGCTATTTAATCAGTAAGTCGGATGTTTATAACAACATTTTTCTCCTTTCACTCCCCATTATATGCGCGTGCACACAAATTTTCTTCAGCCCTGACCTTTTAAGGGATACTTAAAAGTATCCGTTCAGTCTCAGGCCCATTTAATCCTTGGCCTTACTGCTGAAAATACAGCCATGTAAATTGTGGTGGCTCTTCAATATGGATACCTGCCCATTAGGAACTAGAGACACAAGGTGGGTGAGGTAATATCTTTTATTGGACCAGCTTCTATTGGTGAGAGAGACAAGTTTCAGGTCAGACCTGAAGAGCTCTGTGTAAACTCGAAAGCTTGTCTCTCACCAGTATTATTGGTCCAATAATAGATATTACCTCACCTACCTTGTCTGTCTCATATCCTGGGACCCCCACAGCTACAACAACACTGCATACAACATTTGGAATTAGCTCAATTCATATAGACCTTTGAATTTCAGTGGAGCCATTCTTGGTCTCATTCAATGCAGCATAGGGATTGAAGAGAATGGAAGTACCACCTTCCCTCAGGTGAAGCAGGAAAGGGTGGAGAGTGGGAAGGAGATGGAAAACATCCCTCCTAGGATCCCTGTGTCCTGGGGAGAAGGACCATCAAATGGAGCTATCAGAGTAGTGTGACATCCTGACTTTGCTTGCTTGATGTTTTTGCCCTAATGCCCCACATGTAATGGAGCAATGACCATGTAACCTCATGCTGCTGCAGATATGACAACTGCAGTGTGGAGAGTGCCTTGCTGTGTTTGAGGTTCTCTGCAACTTCATTCACTAGTCAAGTAGCTTCTCATTTCCTTATAGATGAGAACTACTGCACTACTTTTAAATGTGTTGTTAGTAGTGACTGAATGTTATAGTACTGGGTGCTTATGATAAGGCTTAACGGTTGCTTGAGAGATTTACCATCAGATATAATCCATGTAATCTTATCTGACTTCTCCTTTGTTTTAAAGGTTCCCTGGCTTCAAAGAAGTACGTTTAGTGCCTGGGAGACATGACATTGCTTTTGTGGAGTTTGAAAATGAGGGACAGGCAGGAGCTGCTCGTGATGCTCTCCAAGGGTTCAAGATTACTCCGTCCCATGCAATGAAAATCACTTATGCTAAGAAATAACCACGGATATGATCTTAAAAGGACTGTTTTTTGTATAACATGATACCACCTTTCTGGCCAACTAAAATTGTTCTTATTCTTTTGAAGAAGAGTAAGGAGACATTTGTGTAAAACTGTAAGGGTTACTCAAGTAGGACAGCTGTAGGATTTCCACATCCGGCAGATAGTAACTTGCTGTGCTGAAATCCTAACATTGTAAAAATAAATGCTATTTTTATTTTGTTCAAGCTATGATTTTGCATCATCTGTTTTACTGGGCTAACTACTTTCTACTGATGTTTTACTGTCTCAAAAGAGACTTTTTTTTAAAACAATAGCATAACTTTGGAACAAGAATGATGGAGACACTAGACCCGCTGAATCGATCACAGTAGCGTTGATCTCCCTGATAGTGAAGACAAAGCCCCTATACAGCATCACAGTAAGGTCCTAAATGAATTGCATGTTAAAGTGCCAGTCTGGGACTTGGGAGACCCAGGTTCATTAAGTTGATTTGTCACGGACGTTGTGACCCTTGGGCAAGTCACTTAGCCTCTTTATGCCTCAGTTCCCCATCTGTAAATTGGGGATAATAGCACTTCTGTACCTCACTGGAATGTTGTGAGGGTAAATACATGAGACTGTGAGGTGTTTAGATAGTATAATTGGGAATCATACAGGGGTAAAGCATTCATTTTGTACAAGAAAAGCTAAAGCATTTTTCTAGATCAAGTGAATAAAGAAATACAATTAAAATACACATTTTTATATTCTTGATGAAACCTGCACTGGAACTGTTGGGAATTTGTACTGCAGACTTTCCTGGACATTCAGACCCTAGTCAATGTAGATCTGGACAAACAGGTGTCAGATTTGCCTTCAGCTCTCCCCAGACCTTTAAGTTCTGAACTTGTTAGGCCACTAAAACCCTTTGGATAAGGGTGAGGTGTGGTTGAGTGAGTCTGGTGTGGAGTTTTTTGGGGGGATAGGGTGAAGAGGAAGGGGCAGCCCAGGTCTGTGCTATTGTTTCTGATCCAGGCACGAGCTACTCTGAGGACTATGCCCGTAACAACCAAAATTAACATGGTACCTTTAGTGAATAGACTGAACCTATCTACTCTCAAAGCAAATCTGCACCATAATTCCCCCCCCCCCCCCCCCGGAATTGATTCGGTACTGACTCTCACAAGAGTGCCACATAATCACTTGCCAAACTGCCATCAGGTGTACCTTGGTCAGTGATCTCCCCTGCAAGTCCTGAGTTGGCCTAGCCTTCCATTACTTGTGAGAACGGCAGGGATCATAAAAGTAGGTGGTATGACTGAAGGCCACTGTCCTCTTATCACCTTTTCCTTGCGTTGTAACATATGCTGACCTTTAAAATGCTGTCTTGAAGGAGTAGAGATGGGTACAAATCCACCTGTTACAGCATACGCAGTTTAGTGCTTTGCGTGCACAACTTCTCCAGTGAGAATCCAGGTACGCAACAGTGGCTGTGAGACTTTCAGAAAGGAATGTGATTCTACACTCCCATGCAAGACATGACTTCACACATACGGTGGGTGCAAGGCCATGCTGTGGTGAGGATACTGCAGTTATGTAAACTATGATGGAATGGAGGGTGGTTCTGGCATAAGCTGTTAAATGTTTGCTTTTTAACTGGAGCACCCAATGAAGTTAAAGCTTTGTCCACACTACGAATGTGCAGTGCCTAAATTTCAAGTGTAATTTGCTGATGCATAGAGCCTTTCACTGAGATTCAACTACCTGTGCCACCGACTAGGTTTATTTATATTTGCAGTAGTGCCTAAGGGCCCTATAGAAACATGTCACAGAGACAGTCTGCTCCAGAAAGCTCTGACTTTGTCTTCGTACATTTCATGAGAATCAAGGATTTATGGACTTTAAGGGATGTTATTTCATTTGCTGCTTAACCGGGACTGATTTATTTTTTTCATCTTCAGACAAATTTTGCCTGAGGTGATAAGAACATTATACTTAATGAAAGCCGACAGGAAAATACAGAATGTCTCTGTAATACAGCAGTTTATTGAAGCAGTGGTACAAAAAGGCTTTGGAAAGGGATTTTATTTGGTAAATAAAACCTGAGGGTCCCCTGGGGCCCTGTGGTTCCTCTTAAAGTAGTGGAATGTTAACTTAATCTCTTCCCATTGGTCAGGGATGTTTGTCCAGATGTCTAGCTTTTCTATAAAAGATAAGTATTACCAGACTTGGCATGCATTTGAGAGCGAAGTTCTAGCAAAGAACACCACCGATCAAAAAATGACACTATCTATCGATTTGGTTATATTATTTTTATGCATTGGAGTTACATACCCTGGCGTGACTGGAATTTTTATGGACAAACTTGCCAGCAAAAAGCTCTGTGCTGATGAGGAGTGTGTTTGTAAGTATTTTTGTTTAAACTTAAGTGGAGCATATGATCAAAACTAAATGTGTGTGTTTGTACAAAGCAGTGTCTGGTTTTGAAATGTAAGAACGAGCTGCTTGTTAGCCTTGCTGTATTAAATCGGTCTGTTTGTACATTTAAAAATACTTTTAATGTGGCAAAACCACATGTGAAATTAATTTATATTCCACAGGCTGCTTTTTAAAGGATTTTGTTTCAAAATCCATTATCAAAGGTAGGTGTAGTTAAAAACATTTTTTCTGAGAACACTATTGCAGCTAATGTTTTGATAAAGTGACAGTCTCTGGTTTTATTTTACTTTGCTTAGTACAGACTGAAAATTGTGTAAGGTGAAATCTGGCAGGCTCTTCTCTGATTACTTTCTTCATTGCCTGATTGCATCTGCAGAGAGAGTCTAACATATACTCTTTATCCACCTCCTTTTTTTTTCTTTGCAGACACCATTTCCCTTGCCAGAGCAGAAGATGATTACAATGCACCGGACTGCAGGTTCATTAATATTAAAAAAGGGCAATTGATTTATGTTTATTCAAAACTAGTGAAAGAGAGAGAAGCTGGAGAGTTCTGGGCTGGAAGTGTAAGATGACATTCTTCTTTATAGAAGCATTAATCTATCTCTAGTTGGCTAGTAATGTTTCTTTGTCAACATCCACTTTTTAAAACAGATTTTAGCAGCGAAAATATATCCTGTGGCTTTTTTAAAGATTACATCTGAGATTTTTAAAAAGTGAAAACATACAAAACTCTCAAATCCAAACTTCACAAGCATTGATAAGAATCTCTCTCATATTGAGAGAGTACACAACCTATTAAAATATAAATAATGGAACTAAATGCACTGAAGCAATCATAATAAAATCCAATGCTTTTCTTTTGCTGCCATTTATTCAAAGAATCGGGTGCAAACATTTTACAGCAACCTAAATCTGAGAAGAGACACTTTGATGACAATGGATCATGAAATCTTAACTCCAACCTTTCATTTAAAGGAAAATAAAACTGCCACTCCACTTTTATCTGGATCTTATAAATAATGTATCCTAAATATAACTTATTGGAGTCATGTGGATCTGTGTTCTGGCTTATATTCATGCCTCCTTTTGAAAAAATCTTGTTCTAGTTAAGTAGTATGAAAACCAAAAGTCCACAAGACCAGTGAGCGAGTATGATTGCTGCTTTTGACAGAAACTTGAACTAGTTTAAACTGGATGCGGGCTGCTTTATTGCATCTAATTATAGCTTTTCTTGCTTTAAGGTGTATGGTGAGGAGTATGAAGACCAGATGGGAACTGTTGGCTACTTCCCCAGCAGTTTAGTCTCAGAGCAGCATGTTTATCAAGAAGCTAATAAGACAATCCCTACAACGGTAAGGAATCTGCAAAAGGCCAGGGGGTTACATTAATATACTCAACTGTGTAATGCTAATTTGCTATAAAAACAAATCATCGCTATGCACTACACCATCCCACTGTTGACTGTAATAGTGCTGAGCCACACACAATGCCTGGGGCCCGATCCTGTCTTCCCATACTTTGTCGAGGAACCACACTGAACTCATAATTTAGGCTCTGTTCTTGCTACCATTTAAGCACTGTTGAGAGCTTCATGTAAGGTTTGATCCTGCTCCCATTTGAGTGCATTGAAAATCTCCTATTGACTTGAATGGTGTAGATTTAAGCCCATCATGCACTGCACTCAAGATTCCATCTGCAGTGTACAGTAAGTTTTATGGGTCCTACAGAGCCGAAGAATCATGCTGCATATTCGTGAGCACCCTATACTGTCACAGTCTCCGTTAATTATTTACACAAATAGAGATGTCTCTTTTATAGAGAATTCGTATAATGAGCACATGCTTCACTTTCCTTATGTGACAGGAGCCTGAGTTCTGCTGTCTGCTCCAGTGGGACCAGGAAGAGGCTACAACTACATGTGAAAATTCACTCATTCACAACTCAGTTCAATATGAGACAAAGCATTCCAGGCTATTTTTAAACATCAAAAGGTCTTTTTTTTCTAAAACCACCCAGTATTTTTTTGTTTTAAAATATAAGTGCTCCTCAATTTACTAAAAACTAGACCAAAGCAACGAAAAGGAAAGTTTTAGCAAATTTTAAAGGCACTTTGTATAATCCATGTGCCTCCACCCTGTGTGTGTGAAAAGCTTGCTTACGCATCTAAGGAGAAAGCGTTAATACACTAAATTAAAGTGATTAGAAACATATTCAAATGTTTATTTTGAAACAACCAGGCTGCTTTATTTCTGTTGCACTGTATCAGACTACTGTAGTTTCTCAAGCTTTCCACTGCCCCATGGAATTTTTAACTTTACTGAAGACTTGTAATATGTTCAATTTAAAAAAAACCCTCAGTTACACTGTGAAGCAGATGTTTGGTTTCTCAGAAGCTAGTGTGTTGGCACAGAGACTCAGATTGCTTGGTAGCTTGTCTCTTTAAAACCACTTTCATGAAAACCTTAAAACATCTTTCATTGAACAAGTTTCCGGTAATTACCTTCATTAATATTGAATATTAAGCTATGTTCTGTTCAAATGTATAACTCCATTCAAATAGGAAAGCATTTGAAAAATCCTCTTCAAGCTATATATGTGTTTCATCATTGTTTTTATGTTCAGAAGTATTTTCTTACCAGGTGTGGTCCAGGGGAAATTCACAGAACATATTTCTATGGATAAATTCACTGAACAGTTACTTGGTAGGACTTGTACTTTATCAAGCAAGTTTTATTTACAGGAATTTAAAGGACCAGATTTAGTTCTACTATGAAGTGGCCACATCTCCACTGAAGTCCATGGCAGACCACAATGTGACACCAGGACTGCATGTGGCTCAGTGTGTAGCAATCATTGATTAGCCATAATAAATGAAAGAACAAAAGAGAAACAAAACTAGAAAGGCTTAGTATAAAGCATTAACTAGTCAATATGGAACTCTTCTCTAGTATTCTGAGACGAGTTCCATGATTTATACAGTAGAATTTTAAAGTGGTAATTTATTTAACATTTGCTTCTCCTTGCTTACCTTTTCAAAATGGATTTTGCACCTTGATTCAATTTGTACCCAGTTCTTATTTGGTATAACAATGCCTAAGAGCCTCTGCTCATTTTTCTAATGACTGTCTTTCAGGCCATTGACTTCTTCTGTGAATAGTACTGGTATATGGCTGGGTCATCACCAGGTGGATACCAGGAGAATCTGATGGATATAAACCTGAACATCCATGGCTGACTACTCTGAATTCTTCCTTTATTTCTTGTTTGTAAAATAATACGTTTATTTCTAAATAAGAATTTGTTGAAAGGGAGTGATTGCTGGGGAAAAAAGTTGAAAACCTTAGATATAAACCACATGGCATATGCTTCGAAAGTCTTTCTACCTGAAATCACTTTGTTATAATCATTGGTAAGTTAGCACCTTTTAAACTACTGCATTGTCGTATTCAAAATTATCTAATATTTGAAGTAAGACTTCCAATGTCTTGTGTTGCATTTATTTTCTCACTATACAAGCATGTTTTATGCTATTAAATAAAATTACATTAAAAGTGCACAAGGCTGTGTTTGAGACCCAAAAGCAAGGAAATTTACGGTGTATGGGGAAACCATGTGTACGCCAGTACTAAGTGTTAAAGAGCATCACCTTAACTGCTTGCTGAGGGCTGCTAGTATGTCTAGCTTTACACAGGGGGTAAAGAGATGGGTACATAGACCCTTACACACACTTCTGCACAAGGGCTCCCTGAATTTCTGTGCTTGTGCTCCTGGGGCCTGATTCAGCACTGCACAACCTGAGTTTTATGATGGTATAAACTGAGATTAGCTTTGGCATTTATATTCCCAAACTTCAGGGATGAAGGCAGTACCTTCCTGTCCTCTATTCCAGTCCCTATTCACCACTTTGCCTGTGCATGGGGCTATAGAGGAACAACAACCATCTGGGGGAGAATTCTTGCTGTGCAGCAGCTAGATAGGGCCAGTGGATATGGCCTTACGTTGTCTCTCTTTGCCGCCTCCACTGGGGGCAGGACAGTGAGTGTTCATACAGCGGGGAGCTGAAAAGTAACCCACCAAAAATGTAGGGAGTCTAGAGGAATCTGGGCAACCTGGCTCCCCCATCCCAGAGGTATGCCATCAATGGTGTGCCTTTCAGCACAGAATCTAGCCAGGAGCCTCAGAGACTGACTCTGTTACTAGAAAATCTAATTCCGAAGAAAAATAAAGTTGGGAATTCTCCCTGTAGTTATATTTGGTATTTCCATAGAACATCTGGTTGCGTGGAACAATGACTACATTAGGCAGTGGAGAAGCAGTATTTGTCTGCTGGAGCTGAATTCAGTGTCTGTTCACCAGCTGTGCCATTTGTTGAATGGCTCTCGCCCAACCCATCTTTAGAAAAGTAACTAAAAAATTCCAGATGTCTGTTAGATGCTGGCACTGCAAGCACTCTTGATCTCACTGTCACTAGTGACCTATGTAGGATCTGAATTAAGGTGAGACAGGCTGGGTGCATTTATAGCTGCTTCCTTTTCCTAATCTATATAATCTTTTAAGTGGTCCATAGGGGAACTGTAACTGCATTATCTACTATATATTCAGCTGAATGTTAACTAAGAGACAGAGCAAGCGGAGGCAAAAGATGCAATTGATGCAGTGATTCTTGATCTTGATGGCCAGGCTTTCTTGAAAGCATGCCTTTACTGCTCAAATACAGTGCTGTAAAAACTTAATGGGGCAGATCAACTTTGCCTTGGATAGGGAGGGACAGTTTCTGTATCACTGAAGGCCTGGGCACTGAAGTGGGGGCTCACACCAGAGGAAATGCATGCAGTATTTCTGTCACCATCATGGTGGGGCAGGTGGTTAACTGAATCAGTGGAACACTCAGCCCTAATTCACTGTTGCCAACTCTCACAATTGAATCATGAATCTTGTGATAATTGGTCTTTTTCTTCATGTTCCAGCTGCTGGAGTCAGGTTAGTCCTAGAGAATCTCCTCTTTCATTAAAAAAGAGAGTTTCTAGCCCTCCTGGTTGCAGAGAAAAGCAAATCCTAAATGTGCCATCACAAAAGACAAATAAAAAGAACCTAGTTTTCAAATCTCATGATATTCTGATTCATCGTTCTTGAACACTTGAGGTTGGCAGTACTGCTAATTTAATAGTCAGTTGAAAGTATAGCAATAGTTTTGACATTAAACATAGCACAACCAAATGTGTAGAAACTGTCTCATTCATGTTCTGGGTGCAACTGATTTCATAACCACACAGCCTGGCCTTCAGACTCCTGAGCCTGTAGGGGCAACACATAGAGAACTGGTTGAATAAAACAAGAAAGGACCCACAACACAGCGAGAGAAGAATTGACAACATCCCACTGGTAGACTATAGCCCCTCCTCACATTCATCACAGACAGTCCTACAGCCAGACTGGTGGAAAAGCTATGTGCAAATCCAAGTCTCCCACTGTACACAGATGTTTTCAGTCACCCTGCTTACGTTGATGCATCCGTTGATACGGAGTTATATCTGTCAGTGCCTTTCTTACTATAATGAAAAGGAGGACTTGTGGCACCTTAGAGACTAACCAATTTATTTGAGCATAAGCTTTTGTGAGCTATAGCTCATTTCATCGGATGCACACTGTGGAAAGTGTAGAAGATCTTTTTATATACATACAAAGCATGAAAAAATACCTCCTCCCACCCCACTCTCCTGCTGGTAATAGCTTATCTAAAGTGACCACTCTCCTTACAATGTGTATGATAATCAAGGGGGGCCATTTCCAGCACAAGTCCAGGTTTTCTCACCCCCCTCCCACCCCCCACACAAACCAACTCTCCTGCTGGTTATCTAAAGTGACCACTCTCCTTACAATGTGTATGATAATCAAGGTGGGCCATTTCTAGCACAAATCCAGGGTTTAACAAGAACGTCTGGGGGGGGGGGGGGAAAAAACAAGGGGAAATAGGTTACCTTGCATAATGACTTAGCCACTCCCAGTCTCTATTCAAGCCTAAGTTAATTGTATCAAATTTGCAAATGAATTCCAATTCAACAGTTTCTCGGTGGATGTGCAGGTGAAGGAGCCTCTGATAGTGTGGCTGATGTTATTAGGCCCTGTGATGGTGTCCCCTGAATAGATATGTGGGCACAGTTGGCAACGGGCTTTGTTGCAAGGATAGGTTCCTGGGTTAGTGGTTCTGTTGTGTGGTATGTGGTTGCTGGTGAGTATTTGCTTCAGATTGCGGGGCTGTCTGTAGGCAAGGACTGGCCTGTCTCCCAAGATTTGTGAGAGTATTGGGTCATCCTTCAGGATAGGTTGTAGATCCTTAATAATGCGTTGGAGGTTCCATCCGATGAAGTGAGCTATAGCCCACAAAAGCTTATGCTCAAATAAATTGGTTAGTCGCTAAGGTGCCACAAGTCCTCCTTTTCTTTTTGCGAATACAGACTAACACGGCTGTTACTCTGAAATCTTACTATAATATACAGTCAGTACAGTTTTGCACGTATGGCATTATGGACATGCAGTGTATGCCTGTTTAATTCACAGGGTATATCTGCAGCTGGGAGGTGTAATTTCTAGCAGGCTAAAATAGCAGCATGACTGTGGCAGCTTGGGCTAGCCGCCTGTGTATGTAACTAGGATCTCGAATGGGGTTGTGCTCAGATGGCGAGTCCAAGCTGCGGTCCTTGCTACCCCAGCCATGTTGCTATTTTTAGCACTCTAGCTTGCACAGAGCTACCACCTCTATGTTTACCTGAGCTGGTTTCAGAACTAAGACTCTAGGGGGAAGGCATAGCCAGAATCCCAGGCAGAACAATTTGCATTTAAGCTTTGTTATAAAAAAAAATTTCTCTGTCCACCAAGACCATATGGCTCTCTCTACTAGGTCCTCCAACTAGATTCTGATTTTGAAACGATGGCACCTCTCTGAACTAACTGAGCACTCTTCATTACCTCTCTCCCTGTCCCCAAAAACTCGTGATGAAGGGAAGCCTTCATTACTTCCTACTGGGTGTCTGTCTTTGCTGATCATACACTGTTGTGCAGTGGGGTTGTGGTGCCCTCCAGTGGTTGTTTCATGCTCCAGGTTTGAAATGATAATTGATTACACAGAAGTGTTCCAGTTCCTGAGCATAGTTGTTAACACTATGGATGATTGGTTTTATAAAAGCTTGACAACTGCTTACCTAATTTTACCCCATACTCCCAAGCAAATACTTTATGAAAGAAGCATTTCTTATTAGCAGTGCATGATGCTGCATGTGGTTTTTTTATTCTATGTGAGATAAACAATTAGGGTGACCAGATGTCCTGATAAAATCGGGACTGTCTCAATATTGAGCAGTTTGTCCTGTGTCCCGACTGAAGTACTAAAGATGGCTTGGGCTTCACTGTTAGGCTTCTGCTTTTAGTGCATTTACAAATGCAGTCTTGTCTAGTTTGTAAATTGCTTGCCTTAGTTTCTCCAAAGGATTAAGACCATATATCTGTTGTAGTGAAGGGCCGTGACCTCCCTTAAAGATTGATGGGGAGAAACCCCCACCCATCCCCTGGTGGGCGGAACCAAGACACCCGTGCCCGCCCTGCCAGAAGCAGAGGGGTGGGACAGAAAGTATAAAAGGGGGCCCTGCAGCTCAATTGGGCTGGAGCTGCCAGAGGAGTCAGACGCTTAGATTAAAAACTCTGAGTGCTCCAGGAAACGGTGTTGGCAATTCAATATGTGAACTTTTGATGCAGAATCAAGTTCTTAACTGTTTGTGATCATTAAAGATCCCATGGTGCTTCTAATCCCAGTCTGGATGGTGGTACCAAGCGTGTTAACCCAATTAATATAGTAAATCTGCCTACCTAGAATTTCTCCTGCAGTTTGAACTGCAGCCAGTTCTGTTCTCCCTTTCTTTCTGGCCTAAACTCCTGTGCAGTGTTGCTGTGCTCTGTTAGCTAGCAGCGTGATGGGGTGTTTGTGCCCCTTCCTAGGCTGAATGGAGGAAGTTGACTTTTAGAAGCTGCTTGAGTTGTCAGCTGTGGTTTGTGTGGTTGCTGTGGGGAGGAATTGGCAGCTGAGCCATATGGGTGGAGGAGCTAGCAGAAGAATAATGATCTGCTTTCTTCTACTCTCTTCCTAGCCTAGGGAGCTCCTGGTATAGAGTCAGGCTTGGAAAAGAGTAACTGGGGGAAGCTTACTGCCTGCACTAAGGGGGATTATGCTTCTTCCAGAGATAGCCAGAAGTCTCACTGTGAATGCCGATTTTTTATTATTAGTTCTAAAGAACCTGCCTGCCTTATTTTGTTTCCTTGGGACCTGTGGCCAAGCAGAGTTGTTGTGTTGCCTTCCAGTGGCTGAAATTGAAATGTTCAGGGGGCTTTAAGGGGTCTCCCCCTCTTGTTTCCATTTTGTTTTTTTCTATTTAGTTTTTTGCTGTGACCCCCAAATCCCATGGCTGATTGGTGGACCGGTTTGTAAGCTGCTTCAGAAATGGCTGCATTTCTGTGGTGGGTAAAATGACTTCTTGAAGTGCTTTGGGATGAGCAGCGCTCTGTAAATGCAGGTTATTGTGAGCTAGTGTGATGCTTGTTGCTCCTCTGCTCAGATGGAGGTTGTGTTGCTATTCTGTTAAAATGGGGGAACTAAAACTTACGGCATTGAGTAACATTACATGGGCCTCTCTTTTAAAGAGGTGCCAAATCCAAGTAATACAGAAATCCCCACCACAGCTATAACGAGAATGTTTTGTTCCTCCCCTGCCTCTGGGAATCTCCAATTTGTCATAACTCTGGAACTGGAAAAATATAGGCTCCGATCCTCGAGGTTGCCTGAGCAGTGATCTCCACAAGAGCGGGGGGAACTAAACAGGGATTCAGTACAATGTGTCCAGTTCCCAGCTCTCTCACAGTAAATCTGTGGGGATGTTTTCACTGTAGAGTTAATTCAGGCTGTTACTTGGATGTTATCCTCTTATCCCTCCTCCCACACAACCCTCCCTTCAGAATTTAATCCTTCAAATCCTGGGGCCATGGGTTAGAGCAGTGGTGGGCAAATGTTTTGGCCCAAGGGCCACATCTGGGTATGGAAATTGTATGGCGGGCCATGGATGCTCACAAAATTGTGGTTTGGGGTGCGGGAGGGGGTGAGGGCTCTGGCTGGGGGTGCGGGCTCTGGGCTGGGTATAAGGGGTTGGGGGTACAAGAGGGTGCTCCAGGCTGGTACCAAGGGGTTTGGCGGGCAGGAGCGGGATCAGGGATGGGGCAGGGGGCCAGGGCGCAGGAGGGGGTCAGCAGTGCAGACTCTGGGCAGTGTTTACCTCAAGCAGCTCCCAGAGCCAGCAGCATGTCCCCTCTCCGGCTCTTACGTGGAGGCCCTGCCAGGCAATGCGTGCTGCCCCTTCGCTTGGGGTGGGGGCAGTGTGTGGAGCCCCCTGGCTGTCCCTACGCATAGGAGCCGGAGAAGGGACATGCCATTGCTTCCAGGAGTTGCGTGGAGCAGGGCAAGCCCCACTCCCTGATGAGAGCTCGAGGACTGGATTAAAATGTCTGGAGGGGCGGATGCAGCCCCTGGGCCATAGTTTGCCCACCCCTGGGTTAGTCTGGTTCTGCTTTCGGTGACTCGGGCTGGTAACCCACCCATTTTTCAGTGAGGACACACGCTTAAACTACTGAAGGGCTGGTAGTCCACTGGTGCCTTCCCACAATTCCCCCTGTGTGCCCAGAAGAACAGAGAGGTTATCCTACCAGGAAAGAATCGGAGAGAAACTCAATGTGCGGCAGCCCAAAGAACCATGGGATGTGCACCAGCAGTTTTAGGCTACGTCTATGATACAAACCAATATGGGTGGCAGGAAGTGTACATGTAGCATACCTCCTTTTCACTGCGGGCTGCGTCCACGCTGCAGTGTGTAGCTACACGTGTCCGTGAAAGGCTCTGGCAGAGGGGAGGCAGTGGGGAAAAGGCTCTGGCTCAGCCTTACCCTGCTGCTGGTGTCTGTCATCATGGCCCGGAGGTGCTCCAGCAACGGGGAGCTGGAAAGCGTCTTTTCTCACTGCTTCTCCTGCTAGCCAGGGCCTTTCCCTGCAGTGGGGAAAGGGTCCACAAGGGGAAGCTGCCCAAAGCTTTCCCTGCTGCCTCCCCGCTGCCAGAGCCTGTCCGTGCTGGGGGAGTCTTTTCCTGTGGTGGGGAAAGGCTCCAGCAGCAGGGAGGCAGCTTGACACTAACTGCTAAAAATAGCAGTGTAGACAGGGAGGCAAGGCTTGGGCAAGCATAGAACATGTAGTGTACTCGCCTACATATCCACACCCATCAGGCCTGGCTTTACTCTCCTTGCCTAAGCTGTGCCGCACCAGCCACACGCTGTGGGAGGGACTATGTGGGTATGTATTCTGCACACTGCTGAAAGAAGCATGCAGCGTAGACATACGCTTAGAGAGACACATGGGTAAGTGCAGCACCAGTGAGGCACAGTAACTTGGGTATGGCTTTGTAATATGGCTGCTCATATCGGTATCACCCACCTGGGTGTCAATCCACCTGAGTTAACCCCAGCATAAGTGGTGGGGCTGGAGGGAACTGTCTGTCTGTCAGGTCTCCCTTTTCCACGGTAGTCATATATAGCCTTCTCTGTGTGTAGAGTTATGCCTGTCTAATGAAAGTGACAAGGTGGGTGAGGTAATATCTTTTATTGGACCGACTTCTGTTGGTGGAAGAGACAAGCTTTCGAGCTCCACAGAGGAGTTCTTTATGTCTGGGAATAACTTGTGACTTTTAAAACTGATTTAATTAAATTGGTGCAATTCTGTCTGTGTAAACCTGTACATTTACAGAGGATAGCTAAACCAATATAGATTACGTGTGTTCAAACTTTGATGCAGTCAAATTGGTGCAAGTTCTTTTACTCTCTGTCTGCAGGTAGGGACTGAGTTAAAAGGGGATAATACCATCCTATGGCAGGGAGGGTGGAGAAGATAAATTATATATTTGTGAGGTGCTCAGATTCTATGGTGATAATTAATATCTTATTGAATACCTGCTAAATTCTCCAAATCTGCACGGAGCATGCTGCACTCCAGGTCTGCAGCTGAACCACTTTTGCTGAAACGTTCAACTTAGGGCAGACACCTAAGTAGCTGGGCAGTAGAAGCTATTGAATTTTAAAAACTTTGAAGTATAACTTTCACAAAAAACATGAAGTGTTTTTTGGGGGGAATATTGTCACAATTTTGGATGCACTCCGGTAAGCATTTTCATAGATCAATGATCTGAGGCAGCAGAAACACAGAGCGGAAAACACAGGTTCCCCAAGCATGACAGAATGGCAAATAGGGGTTTTTTTGTAGGGAGGAGTCTGCCATTAGAACTTTTAAAAGGGAAAAATCCTGCTATAGCCAGCATAGTTGAGTGGGAACAGGTGAGAAGTAAGCAGTATAAGGAAGAGGCCTAGTATAGTTTATTTTCCTCTTTGAGCTAAGGGATACTCATGGTCCCATACTCGGGCAGGATTCCAAAGTGGGATTGGACCTCAGAGTGCTAGTCTAATGAGTGATAGAGAGGTTCTCCGACTCACCCCTACATGTGGGAAAGGGAGAAGAGTATAAACTTTTTGTTTATTGCGTTAGCTCTAACAGACAAAGGTTACATAAAGCCATTACAGATGAACGGTCTCTCAGAATAACAGCTCTGCATATTCAGATAGTGCTTTTTATGGATTTGGATCTCTCCATCACCAGCCACGAAAATTATTACAAGGCATGTTTCTCCTCCAGTTACTTTAAAACATTTTTACCTTCCAGATACTAAATATTTCTCCCTAAAAACGTAAACTTTGTTGGAAGAGTGTGCAGGTTGACCGTGAAAGGAAGACTTATTCTTTCAGTTCCAGCAATAACTTGTGGATAATGCATGGTAAGTTCCACATTTTCAAATATTTGTGCCTAATTATTCCAGACCTAAATAATTGGCCTAATTTTCAGAGTTTAACACCCACGATACCCATTTGTTTCAAAATTTTGTTATACCAATAACATAAAAACCAGCAGGATCTTATTAAAGGGGAAAAGGCAAAATGCCACATTTATTGTGAATACAGAAAGAATCATACTAAGCAGTTAGTTATAGCTATAACATTCCATTCAATTTCATATTTATTCACTCATTCATCCACACACACACACACAAACGTTCTGCAAGGTTGTTATCATAGTTACCAGCCTTAGAGTTGCTCATGCCAAACCACTGGCCAGGTGGCCTGGACATGAGGAGGGAGCAGGGCCTTGTCAGATGCTCATCTGATGCTCCTGGAAGTTGGTTTGCAGAATCAGATCCCAAAGTTCTCCCTTTCTAGAGTCCATTTTTATAGGAATTCCTTCCTATGCCAGTCTATGGGAATTGCTTCATCATGCTGTTGCTGAATCAATCAGCAGATGGCACATTCCTGATGGCTCCGTGCTGCCAGATGTTATCTTGTTCTTTGGTTCTCCCATTCTTGAGGCTGTTGGGTGGATTCTAGTCTGCCCTCTAGGGGTCCTCTGGTTATTTCCACTTGACGCCTTCTTCAGCCGATGGACACTGGATTCTTAGGCTGGCACCTCCCTGATCATTCAGTTATTATCCACACCAAGCATCCATCCACATACATCCTCTATCTCTATTTTAATCACAATTGTTAACAAAGCGAGGTGAATACAACAAAAGGGCGGGGAGTCTCTGGGTGCTGTTTCTGTTGTTACAGAATATTGCTTTGAGTCTCTCTCTGTGTGAGTAGTTGTTACAAAGAATTGCTTTGAGAATAGACTCTGTCTTAGAATGTACTAACACAATAGCAGCTTGCAAGTTTCACACAGAGAGGGAGAGAAAACAGTACCAAAACCCAAGAGACCTCTTAATTAGTAATACCCTGGAATTTAAACTATGGGGAATCAAACTCATTTGTGATTTAAATACAGAACTTCTTTAATATGATCCAACAATTTGGCATACCAGTTGAAAATGTTCCTGTGTGTTCCTTCTTTCAGTTAATCTCTTTTCATCTTTCTTGCCTGAGATGTGTGCAAAAGGAATCTCCCTGTAAGTATATATTGTGGAATTAGCTTTAAACAGTCATTTAACAGCCTCTAATTTGCACAAGCACATCATGTGTTTGTGCACAGAGAGCCTGATTTTCCCCATGCTCGAGTGACAAGATTATTATCAATAAAACTAGAAAATAAGCAGACTGGGCAGGAGGCACTTTTAAGACAAATACATATTGTCCTAATTTTTAAATCCTGATTCCAAAAGTTTTTACCATGCCAGTCTATGGATTTCAGCCTCTAGTTGCTGTTGTGGCAGATGGCTGCAAACTCTGCTCCAGTTTAAAAAAAAAATCACTCGTTTTTAGGTTTATATGGAAGTCTCAGGGAGTGAATTGTTTAAGCAGCAAGGATGACAAATTTGGGACTCTTGCCAGCCTTTGCCGAACAGTAAAAATAAGAGATAAACATGGGAATGTCCTGGGATTTTCAGTGACTTATTTAATGTCTTGAGATGACAATTACAGTGATGATAGCACGTTCTAGGGAGAGGCCCATGGCAAACTGCCTGTAAGTTACTCCCTGCAATGTGCACTTATGCAGAATGATGGTATCCATTTTGGATATGAAAACTCACCAGGATCAGATTTATGTAGTACTTTCATACACCTCTAGATGTCCTCCTTGTTTAAGCTAGGAGGCTACCCAAATAAACACTGCTGTTCTCATTGATACTAGAGGGGGATGAACCTCAGAGGAGAGTTCCTGGGGTCTGTTTGGATAAAAACTCAGTAATTCGGTTGTGTTGGGAATCTTCCAACATTTTCCAATCTTATCTTGGTAGATCCAAGAGGAGGCTTTTGGTACTCTCCTATTTTGAACTGGGTTAGAAATAGCATGAGATCAGGCTCTCTTACCAGGATTGGGCTTTTTTTAGGGTATTGCTTTTAACTGCCTCTTTGGTCACAGGTTTACAGCAGTGTTGCAAAATATACAGGATAAGCCAGACCCGTATTAGACAGAAGGAAAAGGAGAGGGATAGGAAAGAGACGAAAGAGGGGAAAGAGAAAGGACACATTAGGTTAGGGGACAACAGTATCCCATCCCAGTTGGGATTTAGCCAGCGCCCGTGGAGGTGATGATGCCATCTGGTCCCTCTCTTGCCTGCTCTTGTCAGGACATCTCTCCGGAGTATGATGAAATAGGTGCAATGTTCTCATGCTGGACCCCAGGCTCCAAGGGGATGGTTGGGGGTGGCAGCCATAATGGTGAAGCTTGCTCCTTCCTGTTTTTCTGTCTTTCAGTTAGCCAGTGTCCACTAACTGCCCCCCCCCGCAAAGTCTCTCTTTGAGGACCTCAGGTGATGGGTGAAATAGCCCATTTCTAATTGTTGAACAAAACAATGAGGACTTTCTTGCACACCAAATTTTGTCCACTGATTTCCAGCCCCACACGTCTTTTATGTCCCAGGTATGATCTTGTGACGCTCTCCAGAGGTGCCCAGAGTTGTGAGGCACCTCATCACCATTTGTCCTTACAACGGGACAGCTTGTTTGTACCAGCTGTGGATCTGCTCTCTGACACCATCAGCCCCTGGCAGCACAAACCACTACTTTTCAGGGCCTCACAGGCCTTGCTCTCTCTGTACAGGTAGCAATAGACACAAACCAACACGTGAATACACAGAGCATTCCTGGCAGAGTCCAGCACCTTATCCACTGAACGGAATTACCAGGAACAGTGGTATGGAATTACCAGGAACAGTGCACATCAGCTACTCAGAACCATCACTTTGATTAACACCACATCACTTAAATATATTTATAGTGAAAACAAGAATAAGTTTATTTTCAAAGAACAGAGATTTAGGTGATAGTGGGTAAGAATATTGACAGGAGTTTGGACAAAGGCACTAGCTTTGTGGCAAGTGGTAAGAAGAGAGAAAAGTCAGCTGGCCCTGATACCCAGTTCTTTAAGTTCCCCCTGGCTGGAAACAAATGCTTACATGTAAAACTAAATCATAACATGTTTTATGGAGACTAAACGTAACTAACTGGTTAACCTGCTGTCTAAAGAAGCTTAGCTCACCTAAAGTTCTCTCCAGCTTTTTCAACCAAGCCTGGTTGAGACCCCTTTTTCATAAAGCAAAAGCACTGTCTGTTTACTTCATAAGTGAGGGGTGCCCAGGGGTCTTCTCTGCCTCCCAAATATATTCAAGCCAACTTTTGAAGTGCACCTCAAGATAAGGTTCTCTTCCCCTGCTGTTTTTCTCATCTTGTTAGTTTCTTTCTGAAGTTCTTACAAGCTGCCTTTTGGAGTTAGTCCAGACTGGTGGTAAGGCCTATTGTGGGAGACAATACTCAAATATACAAAAACAACTAAATGGCTAAACGAAAAGGAGTACTTGTGGCACCTTAGAGACTAACCAATTTCAGACATTCTTGTTAACTCCTGGAAATGTGCTGGAAATGGCCCACCTTGATTATCACTTCAAAAGGTTTTCTCTCCCCCCACCCCACTCTCCTGCTGGTAATAGCTCATCTTAAGTGATCACTCTCCTTACAATGTGTATTTTTTCATGTTCTGTGTGTATATAAATCTCCTCACTGTACTTTCCACTTCATGCATCCGATGAAGTGAGCTGTAGCTCACGAAAGCTTATGCGCTAATAAATTGGTTAGTCTCTAAGGTGCCACAAGTACTCCTTTTCTTTTTGCGAATACAGACTAACACGGCTGTTACTCTGAAACCGTAAATGGCTAAACCTCTCTTGTCTGATAGAAAACCTGTTTTTCACCTTTGCTGGTGACCACCTTCCCCCACCTCCTGACACAGACCTTAAGAACATGTTTTCAGTATATACATACATCACTCCTTATATGATGTCTGCACATACATTTCAAAATGATGTTGATGACCAGTGTGACACCAAGTTTTATTTGAGACCACACAACATTTTTTGGTGAACTAGAATGCACACACCAGACTCAGTAGATTTCTGTAAGCTATCTGTAACCCCTTTGTCATTAAGAGGTTCTTGGGTCACAGATCTTAAGAGTCCTTGAATTGTGTTGGTAGGCCTTTTGGTTGGATTAATTCAGTCTGTCTCCCTTTTGTACATTTTCCTCCTAATATTTGTTATAGTTTATTGTAACATTTTATGAACTTTCCAGTTGTGCTTCCAATTATGGGAAATTTGTAGGATCAATTTGTAGGCTCAATTATTTCAACAGTTAATCCAAAGCATTCATCTGCCTGTGCAGGGTTGTCCCCTTTGGTATATTTCCCACAATGTTCTGTCCAGTGCAGTTTTAGATTCCTTGGCAATGGGGCATCCCTCACTTCCCTTGAGAGAGTATTCCACAATCTGACAGTCCTTATGTTTCTTTATATTTAGCCTGCATTGTCATCTTGTTCATCTTGTTCATCTCATTCATCCTACCTGCAGCCCATGGATACCTTGAAGGGCATTAATTAAATCAGGTTGTTAAGAAACTGTTTCATCCATAAGAAGCTTATCTGCTCATAACACTCATAATGCTATAGAGACCTATCAGATATTTGATAAAGAGGGAAAAAAAAACTCCTAAAGAGCATGATAAGGATAAATTTGGGCAAACCTGCCTGTATCAGAATGATCTGAACCTTTAAAATAGATTACAGGCTCAGTATAGCCCTGTTTCTGGTTCAGCTCTGAAGAAGGGAATCTTGTGAATTGTAGTTCCCAGTGCCAATTGAAGTTATGCTGGGAAGGAACATCAGAGCAGATAAACAGCCCTTTCCCTCTGAACAAAGAGAGTGGGGAAAGAGCAAGAGTTCTGGGCTATTCTGATAAGTGCCCTGGAAGGAGCCTGGATTTTGGTGGAACAAATGAAGCAGCTTTGTGGCAAGAGACGCAGAGGGGAGAGAGTTGCTTGGACCTGACAGTCAGATCTTTGTTCACTTCCCCATGGCTGGAATGCATGGAGAAGGGAGAGTGGGAGCTCCCCATTGATGATCAGGAAATGTTGCTATTGTATCCTGGAAAGAGAGAAGATTGCCAGACCCTTGAAGGAAAGCAGTGACCCAGGGAAAGGCACTGGGTGAAGAAGGTTTGGACTTCTGATTTTGTGAGGATTTTTGTTACCCCGGCAGGTGTGGAATTTTGCACTTCTCTCTCACTACTAAAATTGGCTGAAAAATGCAAAACTGACATCACAAAACTATGCTGCTGTTTGTTTATGTTCAAAGCAATCCTGTTTTTTAAAAAAAATTATTGCAATTTTTTAAAATTAAAAAAAATCTATGGCTGACATGAAAAGGCCAAAAGAAATGGAACAGGGCAATCTGCAAAATATATTCAATGTCTGTATACAAATGCAAGGAGTATGTGGAACAAGCAGGATGAACTGGAAGTTATGGTATGTGAAGAAAATTATGACTTAATTGGCATCACAGAGACTTGGTGGGACAACTCCCATCATTGGAGTACCAGCATTAAGGGATATAGCTTGTTCCGAAAGGATAGCTATGAGGAAAAAAGAGGAGATGTTGTGCTGTATGTCAAGAATGTATACAATTGCTCTGAGTCCAAGAGGACATGAGATACACTGTGAGTCTCGAGTGAGGATAACAAGGGAAAAGAACAGCAGTGATATTATGGTGGGGGTCTGTTATGGATCACCAAATCAGGAAGAGGAAGTGGATAAGTCATTCTATAAGCAGGTAACAAGATTAGCTAACACACACAAGCT
This sequence comes from Lepidochelys olivacea, assembly GCF_965140295.1. NCBI lineage: Eukaryota > Metazoa > Chordata > Testudines > Cheloniidae > Lepidochelys > Lepidochelys olivacea. Next base: position 192,152,051 of record NC_140413.1, read on the forward strand.
AGTATTAATGGGGGATTTTAACTTCCCTGATATCTGTTGGAAGACTATTGCAGCAAAACATAATACATCCTACAAATTCTTAGCATGTGTAAGGGACAACTTTCTCATTCAGAAAGTTGAGGAAATAGCTAGGGGGTCGTCCATTTTGGATCTGGTTTTGACCAACAGACATGAATTAGTTGCAAATGTAGGGGTGGTCGGGAACTTGTGAGGAAGTGATCATGATCTAAGAATTCAAGATCCAATGGAAAGGAGGACATGAAAACAGCAAAACAAGGACACTGGACTTCAGAATGATGCATTTCGGCTGATTCAGAGAAATAGTAGGCAAGGTCCCATGGAAAGACCAATTAGGAAAAAAAATGAAAAGGGGACTGGTAGTTCTTAAAAGATGTAATACTAGAGGCTCAACACCAAGCTATTCTGATGCAGAGGAAAGATAAGAAGAGCCGCAGGAAGCCAGTGTGGCTACACAAGGAGCTTTTTAGCTATCTAAAAACCAAAAGGAATACATACAGGAAATGGAAGGAATGGCACGTCACCAAGGAAGTATTCCTGGGAATAGCATGAACGTGTAGGGACAAAAATCAGGACAGCCAAGGCACAGAATGAGTTACAGATGGCAAGAAATGTGAGAGATAACAAGAAGGGGTTCTTTAAATATGTCAGACAAAAAAAAGAAAGAAAGAAAAGAGATCAAGGATGGGGTGGGTCCACTGTTAAATAGAGAAGGTGAGTTGGTAATGGAAGATGTTAGGGATGCAGAGCTGCCCAATGCCTACTTTGCTTCAGTCTTCTCACAAAAAACCAACATGTGACTAGCAAAGTTACCATAGACGACAAAGGGGGAAGGGATGAAGATTGGGATAAGTGAAGAACATGTCAGAGATCTTCTGACCAATTTGAATGAATTCAAATCAGTGGGGCCTAATGCTATTCACCTGAGTGTACTAGAGGAATTAGCTGAATAAATCTCAGAGCCACTAGCAATAATATTTACAAACTCATGGATGACAGGAGTTGTCCCGGAAGATTGGAGAAGGGCAAATGTAGTGCCCATCTTTAAGGAGGAGGAGACAGGGAACTATAGACCAGCCAGCCCGCCTTCAATACATGGAAAGCTACTAGAGCAAGGTATAAAACATTCAATTTGCAAACACCTGGAGAATAAAGGGGTAATCACAAGCAGCCAGCATGGATTTACTGAGAGCAAAACATGCCAAACCAGCTTGATTTTCTTCCTTGATAGGGTAACTGATGTGTTGGATAGGGAATGTGGTGGACATATACCTGGACTTCAGCAAGGCTTTTGACAGTCCCACAGGACATTCTGATAAGTAAGCTGGAGAAACTCAGGCTCTACAGAACTACCATTAAGTAGATACATAATTGGTTAAACAATCGCAAACAAAGAGTAACTATTAATGGACCAATGTCAGATTGGAGGGAGGTCTCGAGTGGGGTTCCACAGGGATCTGTACTGGCTCTGGTGTTGTTTAACATCTTTATTAATGACGGGATGTAGGTATAGAGAGCATGCTGATCAAATTTGCAGATGACACAAAGCTGGGTGGCGGGTTGCCAATACTTTGGGGGATAGAGCTAAAATTCAGAGGGATCTTGATAAATTGGAGAACTGGGCTATAGACGACAAAATGAAATTCAACAAAGACAAATGTAAAGTGCTACACTTAGGGAAGGAAACCCAAATGCACAAATACAGAATGGGGAGTAATTGGCTTGGCAGCAGCATGGCTGAAAAGAATCTGGGAGTTGTGGTGAATCAGAGCCTCAACATGAGTAGGCAATGTGATGCTGTTGCAAAAAAAGCAAATGCCATTTTTGGTTGCTTAACAGAGGCATAGCATGCAAGTCATGGGAGGTGATAGTGCTGCTCTACTCGGCATTGGTTAGGCCTCAGCTGAAGTACTGTGTCCAATTGTGGTCATCAATGTATAGAAAGGATGTAGAGCAACTGGAAAGGATCCAGAGGTGAGCAACAAAGATGATCAAACAATGGAATGGAAGTCATATGTGCAAAGGCTGAAGGAACTGGGTATGTTTAGTGTTAGAGGGCTTTCCTTTCACCCTCCCACTTCCCTGGCTCTTGTCATGCAGACAGCAAGCCACAAAAAACCAGAAGTCTGAAGTGCAAACAATGCAAGGTTTATTGGGGTTAGTTTCCAAGCAAGCATATTCCAAAGCCCTTCACACCAGTTGAGCTTATCTCTATACGCTGAAAGTCTGTTTCCCAATGTTCCGTTCCCAGCTTTGACCCTGCAGAGCATTTCCCCCGTGTCCCCTTCCCAGCTCTGATTCCACAGAGCCTTGCCTGTGTCCCTGTTCCCTATTCTCTGTACCCGTTCTCCCCACACTTAGCAAGCATGATTCCAGTTTCCCTTCCCTGCCACTTTCTATTTGACCCAGTTTATATAGTAATATTCTCAGCTATACCTTAACCAATTATTTTACTGAAATTTAAATAACCAATCCTAATGTATTGTAACATAATTCTCTAACCAATTATATCCCACTACCCTAATTAACTTACACCTAGCAAAATTAATTGTACAGCAGACAGAAACAATTAGAGAACCAGACAGATTAACAATAGAAAAGTGGGGGCCATAAAAATAAAACAATATAGAAATTAGGGTTTCACAACCATAACCATTGATAAGTGATTTCTTGCCACACAGGATGCTATCAAACTAAGTTTTCTTTAACCAGCTTAAGATCTGTTTCTTTATCTGGTGGTGATGGGCACTGGGTCATCTTCCTAACAGCCAAATACCACCTTATTTCTGTGTGACTGGTTTGGAATGTGAGGATGTGACCGTAAGCTTCCTAGCTTATGGCTGCCCCTGCTGCCAAAGGCCTTAGCCTGAGAACAAGGTCTCAGACTACCCTAGTGAGAGAAGGCCCATACACAGTCCGCCTGTGATTTTGATTCTTTGTTTTATACCTCTATAACTAGCTAAGTGATAAAAATACACCTTTGTTCTTAAAGTATACACCTTTACAGTCAGGCTTGAATATCTATATTCTAACATCTAGTTTGGAAAAGAGGAAATTAAAGGAGGACATGATAGTGGTCTTCAGATACTTGAAAGGCTGCCACAAAAAAGATGGAGAAAAGCTGTTTTCTCTTGCCACAGAGGGCAGGACAAGAGGCAATGGGTTCAAATTACATCACAGCAGATTTGGATTAAATCTTGGGAAAAACTTGCTAACTGTAAGAACAGCAGGACAAACCAAATGCTTCGGGCGGTTGTGGAAGCATCTGCACTGGAGACTTTCAAAAGGAAGCTGGATAGCCATCTGTCTTGCAGGATTTGTTATTTCTAAACCATCCATCTTGTCACGGGGTTAGACTAGTTGACCCTTGCAGTCCCTTGTAACTCTATGATTCTATGGTTTTTTGTTTACCAAAATTCCAAGTTTTGGTAATGGAAAAACTCAATACCCATTTTGAGAATTTAAAAAAACCCCAACGTTTAGAAACACTTTTAAAGGGCACAATTTTTGAAAAAGAACATTTTTAAAAAATTAAAACTTGCTTAAATTTTTTTGACCAACTCTACACTCAACTAGGCTGATGTAAACTGAGGTAGCAGCAGCTGCCTGGTAGAAACTGAGGACATTGCTATGTTCATATTCACCCCCTTTGATCATTCTCATCTGATTAATCACAATTTGCAGGTATATGAAATAGAAGCATTTGGGGAGCTTACTGTGCTCCACATGCATAGAAGCCAAACCATCTTCTAAGAGCAGCTTGAATTCTCATAGGAAAATGAATGCCAAAGCAGTTCAATCATATTAAACTGGCACTGTTTAACACTCCCATGAGCTGTACCAATCTCTATCTGCTACCCAGTGGCATTCAAAAACATTAGCTGCATTAATCATCTTGTCTTGTGGTCATTTCCAATCTGATCAGTATGATGAGTGAGCAACAAAGACATCATCAGCAATGGCAGTGTGGCCCAGATTCATCCCTAGTGTAACACCAAAAGAAGTCACAGGAGCTACATCAGGGATAAATCTGCTCCCTGCTTTTGGAAAGGAAGTATCGAACAACATAGCTGAATGACCACAACAAAGAGTGAGCAGTAAGACTGAAACCATAATATCTTGTTTTGCACAGCGCAATGCTTTATCTTTGTACAGATTTCTATTGGACATTGTTAATCAGATTCCATGAGCCTCTTATTTTCCGTTCTCCATTTGCTGTAGATATTAGTATTCTGCAAACATACACAACTTGATTTTTTTTATGTAACATGAAGCTGAAAATTACTTTTCCAAATGGATTGATTGTGGATTCTCACAGAGACAAAGTGGATGAGAAAAAGTTGCTGAAGTCATATGTTACAAATTGCTTACTTCCTGTTTATAGAAGCCTCTAATTTAAAGCTCAGCAAAGAAGAATTATTTATATTTACACATGATCATATACACTCAATCCTAGATGTGTATTCTCTGTTTGGAGAGAAAATTAAAATTTAATGCAATATCACTTACCAACTACAGTGATTGATTGACTGGAGTCTTTTTAGTTACTAGTCTTCCTGCTCCAAATATATTGGAGTGATAATGGATAAAATGCATTTGGTGTCATAGTATCTTCAATGAATACTCAATTGGATAATGCTGGCAAGAAGGAAATAAAGAAGGAGGAAAAGTGATGCTGAGGTGAGGGGGGAAGAGGAGATGGAGAGAATAAAGTGAATTCCCAGTGCCAGAGACATGTGAGGAAAAAAGCACAGAAAATAATGACAGGAAGGGAAGAGAACTACGGAAAGCGTTTTTTGAAAAGAGGGCATGATGTTGGGGTCAGTAAAATTTATCTTTTATTCATTAAAGGTTGTTTATTTTTTTTAAAAGGGTGAAGCTGTGAACATTTTGTGTAAGGTCTTCTGGTGATCATCAGAAAGTCTTACAAGTTCTCTCTATGAAAATGTGTAGGCAGTTAGATCTTGGAGAAACAACATGTTCTTGATTTCATGCAGCAAGTCTCTTTGGAAGCTGTTGCACACAGCAGTTAAGTTTATTCTCTGACTACTATAGAAATAATTCTGAGGCACAGAGCTTGTAGTTATTGCCACCAGTGAAGTCATTTCCTTTTCTTTGGACTCTGGGTGGGAGGCTGCTGACAGCTTTTTCTGCTCTCTTTGCGTAATGGATTGGTTCTGTGGTGGTTTTTTTTTGTCAGAATGAGGCTGTCGCTATCCAACATAGTGTCTTGTAAAAGCCTTCTGTCTAAATACAGGAAATACATGAGAGGAGGGGAATGCAAATTATCCGTTTCTGGATCCATCCGTCTAGAACTGTGCCTTGAGGAGAAACCAATTGTCTGGCTGATTATCTATTCAAGGTCTCTTCAAAGACCCAAACTGGATAAAAGGAGCGACTCGGATTTAGGAGGGTGCTTGTTCTGAGCTAACAGCAGTTATGGACTTGTGACCACAGAAAATCCCCTTGGTGGGGTTTGAAGGACTGTTCACTGGCCATTGCCCTTGTTGGAGTCAGAGAGTGATCTCTGTAAGTTTATTAGCATGTGTGTAGCTTTTTATTTTTTTAAATATGTAAATGCTCTGTAATGCTTTTATCCTAAGAGTAAATGTGCTTGCTTAGGAAGAGCTGTGTGGTAAATGGTAGATGCCTGGGTTTTTAAAGTTTGAAGGGCTAGGGTTCTACTTCCAACTCTCCTCCCAGTCTCCATATATGTGATTCATACGGTGTTTGTGTCTGTTATCTTCAGCTCAGATCCATTACAACAACAACTGTACTGTGGGGGTTTTTTACAGGCAAAAAACTTGCAATTTGTAGTAGCGTGTTAGTGAAACTTTTTTTTTCTTTGCTTAATACACAAGCTTATTTTGTTGTTGTGAAGTGGTGACGAATCCAAGAAAGTTTTGGAGTTATTTTTGCTTAGAAGGGATCGATGCATTGTAATGAGCTGGTTAGTGTGTTGAATTTGAAGGAACGGTGAACCGCAGCCACGCCAGCAGACAGTCAATGTAAGCAATCGGTCTTGTGGCCCGCAAGCGGTTTACACTGACGGGCCACGTGTGGGCCGCAGGTTGCCCACCACTGCCTTAGCAGCCGAGTGCAAATAGCCTAAGTTAGGAACCTACACAGAGTCCATGCTTCCCACAGCTTTGTTACAACTCTTTAAGTACTGCAGACTAATTATACACAACAACATGTTTGTCTAGTAGTGTGATTTTCTGTATGATCAGTGACTTGTATTCCAGACAGAAGGTAAAATGCATAGGTTATTTTGAAACATTTAAAATAAAAATAGCAAATATTCATGCATGTGAAGAACTGGAGACTCTTAACTGGAGCTAGAGCGCTCGAAATATTCAGTCCAAGTCCTAGCAACATGCAGCATGTTAAGTCTAAGGAGCATCCTCCCTTGGGTGTGGATGTGGATGGAAGTTATAAGAAGAAATAGACACTTTAGCAGGATAGTAAGGAAGTTCCAGGCTTCACTTTGGTTTTTTTTTATGGCATTGGCAGTTGTTTTTCTGCAAGAGATACGGAGTGAACATGGTTGCTAATGTCTGTTGTTGTGTTTCACACGTTTGTCTTTGGTCCTTGTCAATATGCTCTCACTTATTGTTGTAGCTGTCAAGACAAAGTTGGGTCTTATAACAGACCAATTAATCTGATCTATCTTTGCCATTTTGTGTTTGTTTGCTGCCTTGCAACTTTCTGAAAAGTACAGAAAGGTCATCTCATCCTCTGTGGCCCAACCTCCTGCATGATGCTGTTCTCCTTCCAAAAAATGGTTTCCCTTATTTTAGTTTGCACTTACCACTGAGCTAACTAGTTGCCAGTGTTGGGTGAACTAAGACAGAGCCTATGCAGAGTGCATAGACCCAGTAAACCTAGAAGACTGAATTTGGATCTGATGTAAGCAGGTTCCACTTCCTTGACTTAAATGAAATTGCATCCATTTACACGAATCTGAACGTGACCCAATGAATTCAAATGCTTCCGGAGGTCAGAATTTAATGTTCAGTAAGAGGCAAAAATGAAATAAATGATCAGAAGTCCTATATATTGATGGATATAGAACATACATAATATGGAAGTAGACAGTATTTAGTTGTGTTTTCAAATAATAAATAGGGAATATGGAGTGGGGGGACAGACACACTTTCCACATAACTGGCCAAATTCATCCCTGGCATAACTCCATAGAGGACATCTGTTAGACTAGGGATTAATGTTTATTCAATTTAATTTTGTACCTCCTTTCCCATCAACTTTGCCAAAACCTAGGGTTACATTTTTTGTGGCTATGGAGGATTTAATAATTGTGTTGGCACAGCTTTCTTATAACATGTGCTCCCTGCAGTGTTTTTTTTTAAATACATATTGCACTTTGATCTCTTTTGACTCAATTTTTAAAGTTGATGGCTCCTTTAAGAACTTAACTGGATGGTCTAAGAACTCTGTTTGCTGAACTGGTTCAAAACACATTAGTGTTCCTGGAAGCTTATTTCAAAGGAGGAAAAGATTTTGGTTGTAATTCTTGGGCAGAATCTTGCTGTTTGGTTGAATTTAATCCCTACTGACTCTACTCCCACTCCACTGCGTGACCTGCCTCAGAGTCAAAAATTCAAGGCCCAGATCTGCAGCTGGTATAAACAGGCACAGCTCTGTTGAAGTCAGTGGAGTTATACTGATTACATCAGCTGCTTATCTGGCCCTTGCAGACAAACAGGTGAAACTGGGATACTAAGAGCTGAAGCTTGCTGTTTCCAGAAATTGGTTTGCTAATTCCTAGTTCAGAGCAATGTGCTTGAGCTGCATCTTGCCTCTGGGGGAAAAGTAAAGGGCTTCTACCGCCAGCGCTGTCAAGATTTGTTGGAGGAGCTAATGCCAGATATACCAGCAATGAAAATGTGAGTGGGTGGCTAGATGCTTTCCATCCAGCAGTGATGGGCTATGACAGCTTGTGCAGTCTTATGTAAGCAGACCTGACAATTAAAATGTGCTTATTTGATATAGTCAGAGGAGATGTGCTGCACTGCACTGGCTTTCTGAAGTCTGAAATAACTATTTCTCTCAGCAAATATTTTCTCAGAGATGGATCTTTTTAAAATTTGGGAGGATTAAATAGTTTTTATAGGGCAGGGAATTTTTCTCTTGTTTGTCTGAATTTTATTACAGGGGAGAGTTCACCTGCTTTTGTTTTTACACTTCAGAATTGATTTTTCTCACCTATGTTTCTCCTCCCATTTCCCAAAATAGATGGGATAAAAAGTTCTGACCAAGCAATTCTGAAAACCTGCCTTGTTTGTTTTCTTCAGTCTTGTGAAAGGGATTAGTTGGGCTTAATTTTGGGCAAAAAGTGGTGAGTAAAACTCTCAGGTGGCAATGAGGAGAGACTGCTGTGTGAAGAAAATGGACAGCATGTGACTAAGGGAACCAGGCAGAGGAAAAGATGGGCTAATGAAGGAGAAGTGGAGCTCAAGAATAGGTTTGCAGAGTTGGAAAATAAAGAAGGGGCTCAGCAGGTGGTCACTGAAGGTGGAAGGGCAAGGAAGAAGAGAAGAGCGGCTAGTCCTATAGGAAAAGGGGGGAAGAGTCAATGGAGACTACACCAAATATGAGCCCCAGGAAGATATAGGATGGGTTGAAGAGGATTACAAGGGAGAATAGGAATGGAAAGAACTTGCAACCAGAGGGAACAGGGGATAGACCGGAGAATCGCACCGTCACCAGGAAAAGGCAGGTCTACTCCTTACTGAGAAGAATGGACAGGACTGTAACCAGAGTTGATCCAGAGAATAGAAGGGTGTGCTGTCTTTGAGGTGCTAAGATACGGGATGTGGACCTGAGGTTGAAGAGGATCTTAAAGGGAGTGGGAAAGAATCCACTGATCGTCCTTCATGTGGGAACAAATGATACCGGTAGATTCTCACTGGAACATATCACCGGAGACTATGTTAGGCTGGGACCTCATAGAAGAAATGGTGTAGGGGACAACCTTGGTTCGAGTGATCATGAGCTAATTCAGTTCAAACTGAATGGAAGGATAAGCAAAAATAAATCTGACTAGAGTTTTTGATTTCAAAAGGGCTGACTTTCAAAAATTAAGGAAATTAGTTAGGGAAATAGATTGGACTGAAGAATTTATGGATCTAAAGGCAGAGGAGGCCTGGGATTACTTCAAGTCAAAGCTGCAGAAGCTATCGGAAGCCTGCATCCCAAGAAAGGGGAAAAAAATTCATAGGCAGGCGTTGTAGACCAAGCTGGATGAGCAAGCATCTCAGAGAGGTGATTAAGAAAAAGCAGAAAGCCTACAAGGAGTGGAAGATGGGAGGGATCAGCAAGGAAAGCCAGCTTATTGAGGTCAGACCATGTAGGGATAAAGTAAGAAAGGCTAAAAGTCAAATAGAGTTGGACCTTGCAAAGGGAATTAAAACCCATAGTAAAAGGTTCTATAGCCATATAAATAAGAAGAAAACAAAGAAAGAAGTGGGAACGCTAAACACTGAGGATGGAGTGGAGGTTAAGGATAATCTAGGCATGGCCCAATTTCTAAACGAATACTTTGCCTCAGTCTTTAATGAGGCTAATGAGGAGCTTAGGGATAATGGTAGCATGACAAATGGGAATGAGGATATGGAGGTAGATATTACCATATCTGAGGTAGAAGTGAAACTCGGACAGTTTAATGGGACTAAATTAGGGGGCCCAGATAATCTTCATCCAAGAATATTAAAGGAATTGGCTCATGAAATTGCAAGCCCATTAGCAAGAATTTTTAATGAATCTGTAAACTCGGGTTGTACCCTATGACTGGAGAATTGCTAACATAGTTCCTATTTTTAAGAAAGGGAAAAAAGTGATCTGGGTAACGATAGGCCTGTTAGTTTGACATCTGTAGTATGCAAGGTCTTGGAAAAAATTTTGAAGGAGAAAGTAGTTAAGGACATTGAGGCCAGTGGTAAATGGGACAAAATACAACATGGTTTTACAAAAGGTAGATCGTGCCAAACCAACCTGATCTCCTCCTTTGAGAAAGTAACAGATTTTTTAGACAAAGGAAATGCAGTGGGGATCTAATTTACCTCGATTTCAGTCAGGCGTTTGATACCGTGCCACATAGGGAATTATTAGTTAAATTGGAAAAAATGGGGATCAATATGAAAATTGAAAGGTGGATAAGGAGTTGGTTAAAGGGGAGACTACAGTGGGTCATACTGAAAGGTGAACTGTCAGGCTGGAGGGAGGTTACCAGTGGAGTTCCTCAGGGATCAGTTTTGGGACCAATCTTATTTAATCTTTTTATTACTGACCTCGGCACAAAAAGTGGGAGTGTGCTAATAAAAAGTTTGCAGATGATACAAAGCTGGGAGGTATTGCCAATACAGAGCAGGACCGGGATATCATACAGGAGGATCTGGATGACCTTGTAAACTGGAGTAATAGTAATAGGATGAAATTTTATAGTGAGAAGTGTAAGGTCATGCATTTAGGGATTAACAACAAGAATTTTAGTTAAAAGCTGGGGATGCATCAATTAGAAGTAACGGAGGAGGAGAAGGACATTGGAGCAGTGGTTGACCACGGGATGACTATGAGCCTCCAATGTGATATGGCCATGAAAAAAGCTAATGCGGTCTTGGGATGCATCGGGCAAGGTATTTCCAGTAGAGATAAGGAGGTGTTAGTACTGTTATACCAGGCACTGATGAGACCTCACCTGGAATACTGTGTGTAGTTCTGGTCTCCCATGTTTAAGAAGGATGAAGTCAAACTGGAACAGGTACAGAAAAGGGCTACTAGGATGATCCGAGGAATGGAAAACCTGTCTTATGAAAGGAGACTCAAGGAGCTTGGTTTGTTTAGCCTAACCAAAAGAAGGCTGAGGGGAGATATGATTGCTTTCTATAAATATATCAGAGGGATAAATACCAGAGAGGGAGAGGAATTATTTAAGCTCAGTACCAATGTGGACACAAGAACAAATGAATATAAACTGGCCATCAGGAAGTTTAAACTTGAAATTAGATGAAGTTTAACCATCAGAGGAGTGAAGTTCTGGAACAGCCTTCCAAGGGAAACAGTGGGGGCAAAAGACTTATCTGGCTTCAAGATTAAACTTGATAAGTTTATGGAGGAGATGGTATGATGGGATAACATGATTTTGGCAATTAATTGATCTTTGACTATTAGCAGTAAATAAGCCCAATGGCCTGTGATGGCATGTTAGATGGGGTGGGATCTGAGTTACTACAGAGAATTCTTTCCTGGGTGTTCAGCTGGTGAATCTTGCCAACATGCTCAGGATTCAGCTGATCACCATATTTGGGGTTGGGAATGAATTTTCCTCCAGGGCAGATTGGCAGAGGGCCTGGGGGGTTTTCGCCTTCCTCTGCAGTGTGGGGCACGGGTCACTTGCTGGAGGATTCTCTGCACCTTGAAGTCTTTAAACCATGATTTGAGGACTTCAATAGCTCAGACATAGGGGAGAGATTTATTGCAGGAGTGGGTGGGTGAGATTTGATGGCCGGCGTTGTGCAGGAGGTCAGACTAGATGATCATAATGGTCCCTTCTGACCTTAAGATCTATGAATGGACACCATTGTATCGCAGAAGTGCCTAGAGATTCCTATTCAGATTGTACATTAGGGTCCCCTTGTTGTAGTAGGCAAACATACTGAGATACAGCTCTTGCCCCTAACAGTTTACAATCTTAGACAAGACAAAGGGCAGGAAGGGAATCCGGGACACAACAAGGTGAAGTGGCTTGTCCCAGGTCAGCTAGTAGTTTTGGGACAGAGCTGGGAATAGACCCCGGCCCACCCAATCCAGTGCCTTATCCACAGGCTTCCTGACTGAATGAGCTAGGTGTGGTTATGGACCGAGATGTAGGTGGTCTGACGTAGCAGTCAGGGCAGAAGTCAGGTCTAGTGGGTGAAGCAGACATCCAGGGTGGGGATCAAAGTCAAGGATCAGCACCAAAGGCAACAGCCGGTTACCAGAGCCAGAGGTGGAGCCAGAGTCAGAACCAGGAATCAAAGCTGAGGGTCAAAGCCAAGGTCAGATACTAGATACCAAAGTTAAGTGTCAAGCCGGAGTCAAGGTCAGAAGTTAGAGGCTGGAGATAGAGCCAGGACCGGTCACTGAGGATTAGAGGCAAGTGCAAGAGGAAAGACAAGGATCAAGTATGGAGCAGGAGCACGGTGGGAAGAAGAGCGAAGGCAGGGGTGAGGCAGGAGTTGGGGTCGGTCCTGTTTTTAGCAGGGGATTGGACTTGATGACCTCCTGAGTTCTCTTCCAACCCTAATATTCTATGATTCTACGATCCTAGGAGGCAGGAGAGGATCAGGACTCAGGAATAAGCTTGGGTGCAGGAGCCAGGCACAACAGGAAATCATCTTGTTGCTCAAACAAACTTCCTGTTCCTCCTCCTGGCTTGAAGGGCATAGTTGGGTCAATCAGTGGAGCCAGGCAACCCTCCCACCAGAGTTACTGTGGGTGGTGTCTTAGCAGGAGCTACAGCCCTACCAGGTTCCCAATCCACCTATTTTCAGTAGGTCTTGGGTGTAGCGGCTGCCTGGGGGACTCCCGGGCCTCGGTTTAAGACCTGGAACAACACAGGTGCATAGAAAGCAATAAATAGAGTTTAAGGGAGCATGCTATGACCATAAAATAATTAAACTTTCTACCAGTGCTGTAAACCTAACCCCTTGCTGGCTTTTTGTGGCAACAGGAACAACAGATGAGGTATAAACAGTCCAGCGGATGATACAATGGAAAGGGCTAGTGAACATGCTAACAGTGGTGTAGGGTTTCGAAGGCAGAAGGGGACAGGAAGCCAGTGAAAGGACTGGACTCTATTAGAAGCAAGTGATGTCAGTGACTCTTGCACCACTATTTTGGACAAGATAAAGAGGTGAGAGGAGGAAGCTGAAGTAGCTGCGATGAGAAATAATTGGGGCCTGGATGAGGGCTTTGACAGTCGGGTTAGAAGGGACTGGGCAGATTCTGGAAATCATCTGTAGGAAAAAACAGCAGGTTTTGGTGACCATCTTGATTTGACTGGAGAGTTGAAAATTAAACCAGATTGTGAGTCAAGGAGAATGGTGGGATTGTCAGCTGTGACCGAGAGGAGGAAAGGAGCTTATGGAAGCAAGATGAAGAATTCAGTTTTCAGTGTCGAGGTAGAGGTGGTGGCAGGGAGTCCAGGAAGAAAAGCTGGAGAGGTAGTCGGGATGGCAGGGAATGGGAGGGCTGGTGAGAGAGATTTGAGTCCTCAGTCTAGAGATGGTCTACTAAAGTGGTGGGCAACCTGCAGCCTGTCAGGGCAAGCTGCTGGCAGGCCACCAGACTGTTTGTTTACATTTGCACAGCTGCCCACAGCTCCCAGTGGCTGCAGGTCACCATTTCCGGCCAATGGGAGCTGTGGAAAGCAGTGCGAGCCTGGCCGCCACTTCCTACAGCTCCCATTGGCCGGGAACAGCGAACTGCAGCCACTGGGAGCTGCGGGCGGCTGTGCAAATGTAAACAAATGGTCTGGCAGCCAACCATTACCCTGATAGGCTGCGTGTGGCCCACAGGCTGCATGTTGCCCACCACTGGTCTACTATATAGTCTCATTAGGAAGAACATGTAACTCATTGTCCAGGATAAAGAAATTTAACAGACTAAGCTTAAATAAACTTAAACAGCCTAAACTAATGTCTCAGTTCAACATCCGATATTCTCCTTGAAATGTTGGGTCAGACCATGGTCCCTGCAGTAGTCCCTTTGTGCTGTGGTTCTCAACCAGGGATATGCAGATGTCTTCCAGGGGGTACATCAACTCATGTAGATTAGGTGAGTCAATTAACAGTTAATCACAGTTAACTTGCACGATTAACTCAAAAAATTAATCACAATTTAAAAAATTGCTATTAATCGCTGTCTTAATCGCACTGTTAAACAATAGAATACCAATTGAAATTTATTAAATATTTTGGATGTTTTTCTACATTTTCATATATATTGTATTCTGTGTTGTAATTGAAATCAAAGTGTATATTATTTTTGATTACAAATATTTGCACTGTAAAAATGATAAACCAAAGAAATAGTATTTTTCAATTCACTTCATACAGGTACCATAGTGCAATCTTTGTCATGAAAGTGCAACTTACAAATGTAGATTTTTTTGTTATATAACTGCACTCAAAAACAAAACAATGTAAAACTTCAGAGTCTACAAGTCCACTCAGTCCTACTTCTTGTTCAGCCAATCACTAAGACAAACAACTTTGTTTACATTTACAAGAGAAAATGCTGCCCGCTTCTTATTTACAATGTCACCAGAAAGTGAGAACAGATGTTCACGTGGCACTTTTGTTGCTGTCATGGAAAGGTATTTACCTGCCAAATATGCTAAACATTCGTATGCCCCTTCATGCTTCGGCCACCATTCCAGAGGACATACTTCCATGCTGATGACGCTCGTTAAAAAAAGAATGCATTAATTTTTGACTGAACTCCTTGGGGAGAATTATATGTCCTCTGCTCTGTTTTACTTGCTTTCTGCCATATTTTTCATGTTACAGCAGTCTCGGATGATGACTCAGCACATTGTTCGTTTTAAGAACAATTTCACTGCAGATTTCACAAAACACAAAGAAGGTACCAATGTGAGATTTCTAAAGATAGCTACAGCACTCCACCCAAGGTTTAAGAATTTGAAGTGCCTTCCAAAATCTGATAGGGATGAGATGTGGAGTATGCTTTCAGAAGTCTTAAAAAAGCAACACTCTGATGCGGAAACTACAAAACCCGAACCACCATACAAGAATATCAACCTTCTGTTGGTGGCATCTGACTCTTATAATGAAAATGAGCATGCTTCAGTCTGCTTTGCTTTGGATTGTTATCAAGCAGAACCCGTTATCAGCATGAACACATGACCCTGAAATGGTGGTTGAAGCGTGAAGGGACATATGAATCATTAGCGCATCTGGCATGTAAATATCTTGTGATGCCGGCTACAACAGTGCCATGAGAACACATGTTCTCACTTTCAGGTAACATTGTAAATGAGAAACAGGCAGCATTATCTCCTGTAAATGTAAACAAACTTGTTTGTCTGAACTATTGAGTAAACAAGAAGTAGGACTGAGTGGACTAGCAAGCTCTAAAATTTTACCTGGTTTTATTTTTGAATGCCGTTTTTTTGGTACATAAGTTTACATTTGTAAGTTCAACTTTCATGATAAAGAGATTGCACTACAGTACTTGCATTAGGTGAACTGAAAAATACTATCTTGTATTTTTACAGTGCAAATACTTGCAATCAAAAATAAATATAAAGTGAGCACTGTACACTTTGTATTCTGTGTTGTAATTGAAATCAATATATTTGAAAATGTAGAAAACATCCAAAAATATTTAAATAAATGGTATTCTATTATTGTTTAACAGTGTGATTAATCGCAATTAATTTTTTTTAATTGCTTGACAGCCCCAATCTAGATATTTGCCTAGTTTTACAACAGGCTACGTAAAAAGCACTAGTGAAGTCAGTACAAACAAAATTTCATACAGACAATGACTTGTTTATTCTGATCTCTATACTATACACTGAAATGCAAGTACAATATTTATATTCTTATTGATTTATTTTATAATTATATGGTAAAAATGAGGAAGTCAGCAATTTTTCAATAATAGTGTGCTGTGACACTTTTGTATTTTTATGTCGGATTGCATAAGCAAGGAGTTTAAGTGAGATAAAACTTGGGGTTTTATCAGACTCCTGAAAGGTGTACAGTAGTCTGGGAAGGTTGAGATCCACTGCCTTTGTGCTCTGGCAGCATAAATGTGCCACAAAGCTGCCATCATTAGCTAATTGAATTTCCATAGCATATTAGGGGTATGACCAGGGAAACGTAGGCGTGACCAAAGTGTTGCTGCTCTCTGGTGATCCCTGAGAAATATTTCCATCTCAGTTCAGTAAGCGTAGAAAACTTCAGCTAGACAATACCAGTCACACATACTTTGTACGTTTAAATCCACTTGAATGAACATTTAAGTTTGATTCGTCACTGCCTAACCCCCTTGTGTAGCCATTTACCTCCGTGCAAAGTGGGTATAGGTGAGTAGAGAATTCCGATTTAGTCATCACTGTGTTACAGCAACTTTGCAGAGTGGAGAGCGCTGAAGCTTGATCCAAATGATCTGAAGTACCTTTTCCTAGAAATCTCACAAAACCAGGCTCTCTTATAAGGTTTTTAATACTTCCTGTTTGGGTCCAAAATACTTTCTTGTGACTTGTCATTTCTTTGGGGAGAAGTGATAACATTTATTTATAGCCAATGATTTTAGTTTATTATTTATATAGTGATATTATGATTAATTAACATGTTATTGTCTGTTAAAGTAGAGTTAATTTGTAGGATTATACAAGTATGAGATGGATCAGTATTTAGTGGGAATTATGTATTAGATATAAGTAAGAAACTGAAACACAAGAACCTGTAGGCTGAGGCCTGCAAGATTTTAGCTTAGCTATTTTAGGCCTTGAAAGCAAGAAACGCTGTCAGAAGTAAATGACTGAGGAATAGCCCAATGCTTTAAGATTATGAGAAAAGAGGTAGCAAGGGTGCAATTTTTCTCCTCAGGTCCGTGTTGCAAGTGGGGCTGTATTCGCACAAGCCCTTTGGCTCTGCATAGAGATCCTGGCAGAGGGAACAAACATCTTACACTGAAAATCAGTTCTTTCTTATTATATTGACAATTACTTATTACAGACCATGGCATCTTAAATTGTGATTGGTACTATTGTGAAAATTTAGACAGAAGATTAAATTTTAAATAATAAAATGCTGTAAAAGCAAATATTGTTTTCAGCATATGTTTTAACCACAGGATACAGGTGATACATTAATGAAAACCTATACAGCCTATAAAATTCGGGATCCCATATGTTTTTAGGGGACACAGACCAATAAGGAAAAGAGGGTTGACACTTTCATGTACATGTACAGAATGTAGGTATAGATGAAATCATATTATTAAAAAAGGGTGCCCGGAGTGCAAAAATTTAGCTTCTTTTGGAAAGTCTCCAGCAGGAACCATCCCTCTACTGATAACCAATCCATGAGAGAGCAACAGGCTCTCTCTTTAACACCATCTAGGAGGATGTAAGTATGTCTGTAGTTATAACTAGTATGTGGATATATTTAGGAATTGTACGTTTACAACTTTGTTGACAACTTTAATAAAACTACTAAAATTAGTGAACTTTGTTCTTGTGATTGTACGTGTTACTTGCTGTCTAGGGGGCCGGCAGGGGTTAGGCACCCAGCACACAGTCTAGGGGGTGGCAGGGGGTTGAGGATCCTGCAGGCAGTCTAGGGGGCTCACTGCGTCAGCAGGAAATCCCACCGCAACTCGCTGACCGCAGTTCGGATGTTCCTGCGGCCAGACTACAGTTGGCTATCCCTGGGCTCCTTCCTCCCCTCCACTCCGGGTGTCCCTGAATCCCAGGGCTGGCCTCAGTCTCCTCGGGTAGACTGCCAGTGGCAATCCCAGCAGCTCCTCAGCATCGGGCGTGCCTGGCAATCCTGGTTCCTGGGTTCAGGAACAGCAGAAGTCTTCCACGGTTCCAGCTCCAGGCTGGAAGCATCTGCCTCCCTTGGCAGCTCCTGCTCAACTGAGGTGCAGGGCTCACCTCTTATGCTTCTGGTTCCTGTCCCACCCTTCCACTTTCAACATTGTAGTCTGGGCCTTCCAGATTCCTCCCACTAGGGTGCGTTTGGCTCTTCCTTGATGTCAATCTGTGAGGGAGGCCATGCCCCTTTGCTACACTTACCTATGGTTTCATGTATTCCTATGAGCTCTAAAGCTACAACGAACAGAGATACCTCTGTTGAACTTGAAATTGTAGCCACCAGAGCTGAACCCACTGTAATTAACATTAAATAAAATAAAAGGCTACAGAATTGGCACCCAAGATGAAGCCAGAGATAACACACAAAATCAATGGAAAGAAAGGTCCAAGGAAAAATAGGTCAAAAATCTAAATAGACTAAAAGGGAGAATTCCTGCTTTTGCTTATCCTGGCTTGCATTTTATGTCATTTTGTTTGTCTATGTGATGTTGTTAGAATTGAGCTGAAGGGAAAGTTGCGTATGGTACCAAAATAGGGAATTAGCAGTTGTGTGTGAGGGTCCCAGCACTCATGTACAGGTAGAAACCCTATCAGGCATGGCAGAGTGAGTCAGATACTTTGCTGTCATCCATCATTATTAAACACCCCAAACTTTGGACTCCTCTGGACTGCACCGCCAATGAAGGATCAAGGAAAACTTTGTGGGGTCACTGCTCCACCTCTTGGTGGACTCCAGCTGCAAACAGCTGAAGGAGAAGCAAGTACCACAAGAGCTTCTCAATAGAAAAAATCCCTATAAAATAGTTATTAGGACCCAGGAAGGGGTACCTTCTACTATTTTTCTAAGCCCTGGTCTACACTAGGACTTCAGGTCGAATTTAGCAGCGTTAAATCGATGTAAACCTGCACCCATCCACACGATGAAGCCCTTTTTTTCGACTTAAAGGGCTCTTAAAATCAATTTCCTTACTCCACCCCTGACAAGTGGATTAGCGCTTAAATCGGCCTTGCCGGGTCGAATTTGGGGTACTGTGGACACAATTCGACGGTTTTGGCCTCCGGGAGCTATCCCAGAGTGCTCTATTGTGTCTGCTCTGGACAGCACTCTCAACTCAGGTGCACTATTGTTTGCCATTGCTCTGACGCAGGGAGGGGCGACTGACGACACAGCTTACAGGGTTGGCTTACAGGGCGTTAAAATCAACAAAGGGGGTGGCTTTACATCAAGGAGTATTTCAGGCAGGACTTCATGGAGGGTTCCAATAAGAAATGGTGCACCTAAGTTTATTGTTCTTATTGGAACAAGGAGGTTAGTCTGGCCTCTGATTGATACATGGCTAGATTTACCTCGCTGCACCTTCTCTGTGAGTGATTGCAGTGTGACCTAGAGGAATGAGTCCCCTAGATGGGGGGCGGGTTTGCAAATGAGTACAAAACAAATCTGGTCTATTTCTTGTTTTGATCCACTCCATCTATCTTTTACATCTTTGGCTGGCAGCAGAGGGTGCAGAAGGACTGCATGCCATCCACATCTCATGGCTGCTCGGCAGAAGATGGTACAATAGGACTGCTAGCCATCCTCATCTCTTGCCTGCCTGGCAGAAGAGGATGTAATAGGACTGCTAGCAATCCGTATCACCTGCCTGCTCACCATAAGATGGTTCAATAGGACTGACTGCAGGACTAAAGAGAATGACCTGATCAAGTCACTCCAAATTTAGTCCCTGCACCCATGTCTGCCCAGGCACTCCTGATTGACCTCACACAGGCGACCAGGAGCACCTCGGACGTGACAATAACGGCTACCAGTCCTATTGCACCGTCTGCTGCCAGAAGGCAATGGGTTGCTGCTGCTGTGTAGCAATGCAGTACCACGTCTGCCAGCACCCAGGAGACATACGGTGACGGTTACCTGAGCGGGCTCCATGCTTGCCGTGGTATGGCGTCTGCACAGGTAACTCAGGAAAAAAGGCGCAAAACGATTGTCTGCCCTTGCTTTCACGGAGGGAGGGAGGGAGGGAACGGGGGCCCGACAATATGTACCCAGAACCACCTGCGACAATGTTTTAGCCCCATCAGGCATTGGGATCTCAACCCAGAATTCCAATGGGCAGCGGAGACTGCAGGAACTGTGGGATAGCTACCCACAGTGCAACGCTCCGGAAGTCGACTCTAGCCTTGGTACTGTGGAAGCACTCTGCCGAGTTAATGCACTTAATGCACTTAGAGCATTTTCTGTGGGGACTCACGCACTCGAATATATAAAACCGATTTCTAAAAAAACTACTTCCATAAATTCGACCTAATTTCATAGTGTAGACATACCCTAAGGGAATTATGAAACAAAATAAAGTATCTGTTCAGGCATTTGTTTAAACAGACCCATAAATGCCCTTGAAGACCTTTGTGCGAGATTACATTAAAACCCATGGGGGAGGGTTAGTAAAAAAAAAACAAGTAATGGAGTTCTTTGGGCACACAAAAATCCATGACATTTAATATGTTCCCTCTTTGAAAAGGAAAAATTAAAGATAAAAGCTTAAGAGGTGAAAGGAATAGCTATGGATTGTGTCTATATGGCATGTAATATCCTGGAAAGAAAATTTAAGAGAAAAGTTGAGCAACTGGAAAAGGCAAAACAAGCCTTATCCAAAGAACAGAAGACCAGTAGCACTTTAAAAGAACAGCTTAGTCGTACAAGGGAAGTAAATTCCATACTCCTTTGTCAAAGGAATAGTCTTGCAAAAGACCTGACTTACAGTAAACAACAGTTACAAAAGGCTGGGTATAAAATTATGATGTGAAAAGAAAGAGCACTAGGTCAGACATTCATTTGGGCAAGAAGTGAGAGTAGCAGAGCTAGCTCACAGAACACAGGCATTAGAACAAACCTGTGACATTCTAAAGAATAGGTACCGTCAGGTAATAAATATTAAAGGTGAAAATGGGCAGACACCTCAAAAAGATCAGAAGAATGACTATATGGAAATGGAGTTGCCACCTGTATATGTTGTGAATATGTGGCCCAAAGTCCTCAGTTTTGCACACACAGGAACTATTGTTATTAGTAGAGATAATCACACCCATATGCATACAGTAGGAACTGAGATTGCACCTTCTTTGAAGGTCAGAAGAATCTAGTTCATTTTGTGAACCAATTTGCATGCTCCTATGTACACTGAATTTACCCACTAATTGCTTATGTGAATACATGATCTGCATGTATACGCTTGTGATTTAGCGATGATTCTAACTGGTTGTGTGTGTACACAAGTGCCTTAGTAATGGTCACAAATGGCTTATTTATACAATTACGAGCATATAAATGAATGCTTGTAAATTAAATATTGATCTTGAAAATATGGACCTTAAAAATCTACATTAAAAATAATCAAGGAATACTTGGTATGGTTTTCTGTGGGCTGGCTGTCTATAAATTGGAAATCCCAGTTTCTAATTTAAAAGCAACTTTTATATATAGCTTCATAATTCCCCAATATGAAATACACCCTTTTCTAATCTGGGAATTCATGCATATGTATTACTCTGTAGCATATTAAGTCATCTGCTAGCTTTTATTCTCTGCCTCATTCTTTGCAAATTGCAGTAGATCCTGTCTGTTGTGATTCCAAGAGTCAGGATACCTTGTGCTCAACAAAATTTCCAACACATTTCTTTTTTAAAAAAAAAATCTTTGCCACTCATTTACGATTTAAGCAGATCATTTTCACCCACAAGCAATTTTCAGTGTTGCAATGTTTCTATATGGCAGCTTGCAACACATGAATTTAGAGAGAAACTCTTTTTTGGGGGGGGGGGGGGAGAGAATTAGGAAGTTTATAGGAGCAATGTCATGCCTGTGTGAGTGCAACTATTTCATTAGCAAAAGAAAAGTTTTAAAATATTTGAAAGGAACACTCGTGGTGACTCTGATATCACAGCAGAATGGGTTTTATTGTAAAAGTGATACTTAAAATTGATTTAGGATTTTCAAGGGGATTATTCCAAAATTACAAACTGAGATGGTTTTTTGGATGACAAATTATTCCTTTCCATATATGTTCTTATGCCATGCTAATCACCATAGTATTTGAGCACCTTCTAATAGTGCATTAAGTGACATGACTAACATCTGTCACATTTGTTCTCTTTCTAGGGAAAGAAATGTATGCAGTAGAATGTCTTGTATTTGTATCTTTATTATTTTTTTTAAATGTTGCTATGTATTTGTATTTGGCCTTGCACTTGAATGGAAGGTGGTGAGGTTTGTGATGGTCCTTAGTTCCTGGGGGAGTCCATTGAACAATCTTGGACTGGCCCCTGAGAAAGTTCTAGCACAGAGGAATACTGTGTAATGAGCCAGCAGACAGCCTAGGCAACATTTAAGCCCTCAAGAAGATGTAAATGGGACATAAACCTTGTGCTGGTCCTCTGCACAGGGGTAAATTTCACTTATTGGCCTGATTCTTACTTCTAAAGAGCTCTTTGCCCCACTCTGCCAGTGTAAAGAGGCTGTGATGGGGTGTCTGCCTCACACAGGGAAAAGCAGGTTCAGTGAGGTCACCTGGGGAAGAGCTAGGGCTTGAAAGGCTGATTGAAGATGGAGCCCAGCTGAAAAGGAATAGGTGGGGTTGTTATAAAGCCAGAAAGTTGGCAACAGAAAGGGGCTGCAAGGGAAGAAGTCTGCAGTTGCTCCATGGGAGAAGGGAAGTGTGTTTGGGGCTACAGATTTAGTTAATGTGCAGTCACTCCATGGGAGGAGGGAATTTGGGCTGATAACCCAGAGAAGAGGGAGGCCAGAAGATAAGAGCAGAAAAGTAGG
Source organism: Lepidochelys olivacea (assembly GCF_965140295.1). NCBI lineage: Eukaryota > Metazoa > Chordata > Testudines > Cheloniidae > Lepidochelys > Lepidochelys olivacea. Next base: position 192,174,523 of record NC_140413.1, read on the forward strand.
AAGGAGTGTAGGGGAAACAGAATCTTGGTGCAACTAGACCATAGTTGCTGGACATAGGGTCCCTGGGCTGGAACTTGGAGTAGTGGTTTGGCTTGGGTCTCCCTACTAGCCACTGAGGAAGTGGGATAGACGGCAATGGAGCTGAAGACTGCTTGGGACAGTTGGGCAATAGGACTTAGATACCCTGGAATTGGAGGACTATAGTAACCAGGGTGGAGAGCTGAGTCATGAACAAGGAGTACCCCAAGTCCCAGAGATAGAGGAGCCATGGTGCAAGGAAAGGGTTGTTGAACATGGAAGGAGCTAATCTCCTATGCAGCCAGGAGGAGGTATCCTAGCAGTGAGTGAACCCCATTACAGGAGTCTTAAAGTGTAATAAGTACAATTTACACCCACATAAAGACTGCTCTCTATTGCCAGAGTGGTGGAAAGGCAACTTTGTGTAAATTAGAATCAGGTGAATTGTAAATAGAAATAGGGTGGAATTGAAATACATGCTACTCACTGGTGATGCCATGTGTTCCTATACCCATTAAAGAAGCAAGTGATCGCCCAGTAATACAGGTTACCAGCTTCAGCACATACATACCAATTGCAGCCACTGGAAGATCCTGCTTGCATCAGAAGAATATTAATTGGCACGCTTCTATCACCTCCAACAGTTATCTTAGAGTCTCTTCTGATGTAAATGGTGCATGAGGGGTTCCCACAAACACACTGCACAGCTTTACAGGGGTGTTAACATATAGCATGACAGGAGGTACAGTACATGCCCTATTTTTTTGCCATTAGAGCATGATATGACTCCCTACTCTAGGGTTAGGGTTCCTGGGGGTAGGGCTCCCCAACCTAGAGTTAGGGTTCCTGTGAGTAGGGTACTAGGAGCTAGGGTTAGGGTTCCCACGGGTAGGTCTTCCTGCCTTATGGTTAGTGGTCCTGTGGGTAGCATACTTGTAGCTAGAGTTAGGGTTCCTATGCATTGGGTTTCTGGCCCCAGAGATAGGGTTCCTATGCATATGGCTCCCTGCCATAGGGTTAGGGTGATACCAGAGAAACCCTCCAGCTTCCATTTTGTGTGGTAAATAAGCAGGAGTCACGCCACCCTAAGATGGAAGCTGCAGATCCTGAGCAATGCTCGGTGCAAAAGTAGGGGGAAAATCAGTTATGAAACAACATAAAATTGGCAGAAAGCCTAGGAGTGCTAAGATGGCACTTGGCAAAAAGCCAAGTGAGGTGAAAGGGTGTTGGCAAAAGCCAGATAGGGTAAGGTCAAATGAGGTAATCATAACTCTGAAGTAAAAACTATGCCAGTGAGCATGTGCAGAATATTTGCCTACGTCCAGGAATGACAGCATAAAAGGCAGTATAAAAAGCTGATAGGAGTGAAACAGAAGAGCAAGAGAGTGGAAGCAGGAGAAGACAGAGACAGAATGGAGGAGAGGAGCGAGGCTGAGCAGAGCAAAGATTAAAATACAGATGAAGTGCAGCAGCGAACGCAGAGGGCACAGCTGAAGACAACAGAACAGAGTAAGCCTGCCAATTACATTTATAATATCACTATGGTACAGTGAAGGGTAGTATATAGTATTAGTTTGTGTGATAATAAAAATGATAAAATTCTGTAAAGTGCAACTTACTTATGTAAAATTTAGAGTACGTTTTAAAAACTGCTGTCTGTGATATATAGCAGACTGGCCATCCATTACAGAGCACAGCACTTAGAATTCTTTAAGTTATTAGTGCAGTTTAAGTGCTCTCATAACTTGCAGTAAGAGATCTGTGTTCAAGATTTGTGTCTTATTTTGGATTTTAGATTATACTGCATTAGGGATTATTAGTTACATAAATAAAAAGATACTTTGTTCTGGAAAGAACATTACCTATGTAAATCACTTTATCAGAGGGTTTCATCCATCTCCTACAAATGTTTCCTTGACTACTCTGAAGAGCCATACCCCAGGAAGAGCAGATAAAGGGGGTGATAGTCAGGTTGTTCTAGGGGTGCCTCAAAGCCTAAATTTTGGTGTAACAAGGGTTCCTATGGGTAGGTTACTTGGAGTTAGGATTAGAGTTCCTATGGGTAGGGTTCACCCCCACAGGTAGGTGTTGCTCTGGGAAGGGCTCCCTGCCCTACGGATAGGGTCCTATGGGTAGGGTACTTGGAACGAGAGTTAGAATTCCTGTGGGAAGGGATCACTGTCCTAGTGTTAGGGTTCCCAGGTGTAAGGTTCTTGGAGCTAGGGCTAGGGTTCCTATGGGTAAGGCAGTCATTCTTAATCTGTTTGCGATCAATAATCTCTGGGAACTGATCCACCCTAAATGGTGAGCAGTCACTCCTCTCTTGTTTCCAGTCAACAGATTCCACAAACAGAACAGCTCTGAAAGGAAAACAGTCAGTGCCTCTTATTTGCAATGCAGAAGCTCAGTGAACTGATGGGCACGGAATGGTCAGTATTCACTCCTCACTTGTTTGCAAAGAAGATTCTCTGGGAACTGATCAGTCCTGAATGGTCAGCAGTAAATTCTAATCTTTTTGAACCTTAGGGCGTGGAGCTATATCCTTGAGAACCCACACCCTATGGCAGCGATCCCTGCCCATTGGAACCCTAACCTAATGCTAAGTACCCTACCAATAGGAATACTAACTCTATGGTGGAGAGCCCTACGCATAGGAACATTAATCATAGGATGGGGAGCCCTTCCCATAGGAACCCTAACCCTAGCTCCAAGTACTGTAGGCATAGGAACTCTAACTCTAGGGTGGATAGCCCTAACCCTAGGAACCCTAACCCTAGCTCCAAGTACCATTGCATAGGAACCCTAACCCTAGAGCAGGGAGCCCTACCCATAGCAACTGTAACTTTAGGATGTGGAGCCCTACCTGCTGCTTCAGGTACCCTATTGACAGGAATACGAACTGTAGGGAGGGGAGCCCTAGCCATAGGAACCCTAACCCTAGATCCAAGTACCCTACCCCCAGGAAACCTAACTCAGGGTTGGGGTTACCATGGGTAAGGCTTCCCATCCTTGGGATAGGGTTCCTATGGGTAGAGTACTTGGAGCTAGGATTATGGATCCTAGGGTTACCTGCCCTAGAGTTAGAGTTGCTAGGTGTAGGGTACTTGGAGCTATTGTTAAGCTTCTGTGGGAAAGGGTCTCTGCCCTAGGGTTATTTTTTCTATTTGTAGGGCTCCCTGCCATAGGGGCAGGGCGCCTATAGGTGGGCTCCCCACCCTAGGATTAATTTTCCTATGTGTAGGGTACTTGGAGCCAGGATTAGGGTTTCTATGAGTAGGACACTTTGAGCTAGGGTTAGGGTTCCTATGGGTAGGGCCCCTTGCCATTGGTACCATTGTTACCTATGGTACGGTACTTGGAGTGAGGGTTGGGGTTCACATTGGTAGGGGTCCCAACCCTATGGTAAGGGTTCCTATGGGTAGGACTCCTCACCCTAGGGTAAATTTTCCTCTGGGTAGGGCTTCCTGTCCTGGGGTTTGGGGCCTATGGATAGGGTACTTGAAGCTATTGTTAGGGTTTCTATGGGTAGGTTAGTTCGAGATAGGGTTAGGGATACTATGGGTAGGCTCCCCTTGAAAGTAATGGTTTCTATGGGTAGGATAGTTGAATGTAGGAGTGGAGTTCCTTTGGGTGGAGATCCCTCTCCTAGGGTTAGGATTCCTAGGGGTAGGGTCATTGGAGTGCATAGATCACTGTGGCCTAAGGTTAGGGGTCCTATGGCTAGGACTCTCTGCCATAGGATTTGGGCTCCTATGGGTAGGGCTCCCTACCCTTTGGTTAGGTTTACAATGGGTAGGGGTACTTGTAGCTAGGGTTGTGATTCTTATGTGTAGGTCACCCGGTGCTAGGGCTATGTATGATTCATGTGGATAGGGCTCCCCACCCTACATTTAGGGTTTTTGTGGGTAGAGTACTTGGAGCTAGGGTTAAGGTTGCAATTGGTAGGTGTCACATGCCCCAGGGTACAATCTGGATTGTTGAACAGTGGTGTCCTCAGAACTCTCTAGCCTGGGGTGCACTGCTTAAATAGCCACTCCTGGTCTGCTCAAGCACCCTTCAGCATGTCAATTCACTGCCTGCTAAATACATGAACTCTTTCCCAGCCACTCATGAACTACGTAGAGGGAGACACCTACAAATTCTTAGTCCCAGCCTTGTTCCTCAGAAATGTGCATTTTGTGTTGGATCATATTAAAGAAGTTCTGTATTTAAATCACAAATGAGTTTGATTCTCCATACTTTAAATTCCAGGGTATTACTAATTAAGAGGTCTCTTGGGTTTTGGTACTGTTTCTCTCCCTCTCTGTGTGAAACTTGCAAGCTGCTATTGTGTTAGTACATTCTAAGACAGAGTCTGTTCTCAAAGCAATTCTTTGTAACAACTACTACTCACGCAGAGAGAGACTCAAAGCAATACTCTGTAACAACAGAAACAGCACCCAGAGACTCCCCACCCTTTTGTTGTATTCACCTCGCTTTGTTAACAATTGTGATTAAAATAGAGATAGAGGATGTATGTGGATGGATGCTTGGTGTGGATAATAACTGAATGATCAGGGAGGTGCCAGCCTAAGAATCCAGTGTCCATCGGCTGAAGAAGGCGTCAAGTGGAAATAACCACAGGATCCCCGGAGGGCAAACTGGAATCCACCCGACAGCCTCAAGAATGGGAGAACCAAAGAACAAGACAACATCTGGCAGCACGGAGCTGTCAGGAATGTGCCATCTGCTGATTGATTCAGCAACAGCATGATGAAGCAATTCCCATAGACTGGCATAGGAAGAAATTCCTATAAAAATGGACTCTAGAAAGGGAGAACTTTGGGATCTGATTCTGCAAACCAACTTCCAGGAGCATCAGCATCTGACAAGGCCCTGCTCCCTTCTCATGTCCAGGCCACCTGGCCAGTGGTTTGGCATGAGCAACTCTAAGGCTGGTAACTATGATAACAACCTTGCAGAACCTGTGTGTGTGTGTGTGTATAAATGAATGTGTGAATAAATATGAAATTGAATGGAATGTTTATAGCTATAACTAACTGCTTACTATGATTCTTTCTGTATTCACAATAAATGTGGCATTTTGCCTTTTCCCCCTGTAATAAGATCCTGCTGGTTTTTATTTTATTGGTATAACACTTGCACTGCTCAGCAGTCTCCTAGACAGTGTAAGCTCACAAAGAGTCTGTCATTCCAACACTGGCTAATGATTTTGCACCAATCTTGTTATCCCAAATGGAGTTTACCACACATTTCAGTCCAAACACACACTAGTTAATATAAAACAATACAATAAGTTTATTAATGACAGACAGATTTTAAGTTATTACAAGTTCTGGTGCTGCATATACTGCTAGATAATGCGTGTGGTGTTTAATGTGCTCCTAATTGCCAAAGTGATCTGAGCGGGCTCCATGCTTGCTGTGGTATGGCGTCTGCACAGAAAAAAGGCGCGGAACGATTGTCTGCCGTTGCTCTGATGGAGGGAGGGGCGACTGATGACATGGCTTACTGGGTTGGCTTACAGGGAATTAAAATCAACAAAGGGGGTGGCTTTACATCAAGGAATATTTCAGGCAGGACTTCACGGAGGGTTCCAATAAGAAATGGTGCACCTAAGTAATTGTTCTTATTGGAACAAGGAGGTTGGTCTGGCCTCTGATTGATACATGGCTAGATTTACCTCTCGGCATCTTCTCTGTGAGCAACTGCAGTGTGACCTAGAGGAATGAGTCCCGTAGACGGGGGCAGGGAGAGAAGCAAATGGGTACAAAACAAATCTGGTCTATTTCTTGTTTTGATCCACTCCATCTATCTTTTACATCTTTGGCTGGCAGCAGACGGTGCAGAAGGACTGCTAGCCATCCTCATCTCTTGCTTGCCCGGCAGAAGATGGTACAGTAGGACTGCTAGCAATCCATATCACCTGCCTGCTCACCATAAGATGGTTCAATAGGACTGACTGCAGGACTAAAGAGAATGACCTGGTCAAGTCACTCCAAATTTAGTCCCTGCACCCATGTCTGCCCAGGCGCTCCTGATCGACCTCACAGAGGCGACCAGGAGCACCTCGGACATGACTATGACGGCTACCAGTCCTACTGTACCGTCTGCTGCCACAAGGCAATGGGTTGCTGCTGCTGTGTAGCAATGCAGTACCATGTCTGCCAGCACCCAAGAGACATACGGTGACGGTTATCTGAGCGGGCTCCATGCTTGCCATGGTATGGCGTCTGCACAGATAACTCAGGAAAAAAGGCGCAAAACGATTGTCTGCCCTTGCTTTCACGGAGGGAGGGAGGGAACGGGGGCCTGACGATATGTACCCAGAACCACCCACGACAATGTTTTAGCCCCATCAGGCATTGGGATCTCAACCCAGAATTCCAATGGGCAGCAGAGACTGCGGGAACTGTGGGATAGCTACCCACAGTGCAACACTCCGGAAGTCGACGCTTGCCTTGGTACTGTGGAAGCACTCCGCCGAGTTAATGCACTTAATGCACTTAGAGCATTTTCTGTGGGGACACATGCACTCGAATATATAAAAACGATTTCTAAAAAACTGACGTCTATAAATTCGACCTAATTTTGTAGTGTAGACATACCCTAAGGCTTCCTGGGCTAGGGTTAGGGCTCTAAAGTAAGATGACCATATTTTGTAAACCAAATCTGGGGACACACAGGGGTGGGAGCACAGTGAAGTACCCAAGACTGAAAATGTAAGTTTCAGGGTGTAGTGAGGCACATTTTTTTAGCACCTTCTATTTTAACAGTTGCACATATACACTACAAATACAAAACAAATGTGCATATCATCACTGCGGCTGTGATGTCACTGTACAGAAGTGCAGTCAGACACCGGTCTTCTTAGAATCATAAAACCATAACATTAGAAGGGACTGCAAGGGTCATCTAGTGACCCCCTGCCAAGATGCAGGAATTTTTGTGGCTAACGAATCCAAGACTGATGACTATCCAACCTCCTTCTGAAAACCTCCAGTGAAGGAGCTCCCACAACCTCCCAAAGCAGTCTGTTCCATTGTCCTACTCTTTTTAGTTAGTTTTTTCCTGAGATTTAATCTAAATCTGCTGTGCTGTAGTTTGAACCCATTGCCTCTTCTCCTGCCATCTGTGGCAAGAGAGAACAACTTTTCTCCATCTTTTTTAAGGCAGCAGCCATTCATGTGTTTGAAGACTGCTATCATGTCCCCTCTTAATCTCCTCTTTTCCAAACTAAACATACCCAGTTCTTTCAGCCTTTGCTCATATGACTTGCATTCCATCCCTCTGATTATCTTTGTTGCTTGCCTCTGGATCCTTTCCAGTTTCTCTACATTCTTGCTATACATTGGTGACCAAAACTGGACACAATATTCCATCTGAGGCCTAACCAGTGTGGAGTCGAGGAGTGCTATCACCTCCCATGACTTGTATGCTATCCCTCTGTTCATACAACCTAAAATTGCATTTACTTTTTTTGAAACAGCATCTCTTTGCTGAATCACATTGAGGTGGTGATCCACCACAACTCCCAGATCCTTTTCAGCAGTGCTGCTGCTAAGCCATTTAACCCCCATTCTGTATTTGTGCATTTGGGTTTTCTTCCCTCAGTGTGGCACCTTAAATTTGTCTTTGTTGAATTTCATTTTGTTGTCTAGAGCCCAGTTCTCCAATGTATCAAGATCCTGCTGAATTTTAGCTCTATCATCCAAAGTGGTGTCTCCCCCCCACCTCTGTGTCATCTGCAAATTTTGATCAGTGTGCTCTCTATTCCTACACCCTGGTCATTAATAAAGATGTTGAACGACAGCAGACCCAGAACAGATCCCCGTGGAACCCCACTTGAGACCTCCCTCCAATCTGACATCATCTATTCATAGTTACTCTTTGTTTGTGGCTGTTTAACAGATTATGTAGCCATTTCTGCCAAGCCTGCATTTCTCCAGTTTACTTATCAGAATGTCAGCAGGACTGTGTCAAAAGCTGTCATAAATATAAAGGGAAGGGTAACCACCTTTCTGTATACAGTGCTATAAAATCCCTCCTGGCCAGAGGCAAAATCCTTTCACCTGTAAAGGATTAAGAAGCTAAGGTAACCTCACTGGCATCTGACCCAAAATGGCCAATGAGGGAACAAGATTTTTTCAAATCTGGAGGGGGGAAAAAGACTTTTGTCTGTCTGTCTGTGTGATACCTTTGCCGGGAACAGATCAAGGATGCAAGCCTTCCAACTCCTGTAAAGTTAGTAAGTAATCTAGCTAGAAAATGTGTTTGATTTTCTTTTGTTTTTTTTTTTGTCTTGTGAAATTCGCTGTGCTGGAGGGAATGTGTATCCCTGTTTTTGTGTCTTTTTGTAACTTAAGGTTTTGCCTAGAGGGATTCTCTATGTTTTGAATCTGATTACCCTGTAAAGTATTTACCATCCTGCTTTTACAGAGGTGATTCTTTTACCTTTTCTTTAATTAAAATTCTTCTTTTAAGAACCTGATTGATTTTTCATTGTTCTTAAGATCCAAGGGTTTGGGTCTGTGTTCACCTGTACCAATTGGTGAGGATATTATTATCAAGCCTTCCCCAGGAAAGGGGTGTAGGACTTGGGGGGATATTTTGGGGGAAGACGTCTCCAAGTGGGCTCTTTCCCTGTTCTTTGTTTAAATCACTTGGTGGTGGCAGCGTATCAGGTTTTTAACCTAAGCTGGTTCCCAAGGCAAGAAAGAAATCTGTGCCTTGGGGAAGTTTTCCCCTAAGCTTATTCTTACCAGCTTAGGTTGTCTTTCATGCACGTTCCCCACATCTGTACCCTAGAATTCAGAGTGGGGTAGGAACCTTGACAAAAGCCTTGCTGAAGTCCAGGTATCTTATTTTCACTGCATTCCCCCTTCCACAAAACCAATTACCCTGTCAAAGAAGGAATTCATATTATGTTGGTTTGGCATAATATGTTCTTAGTAAATCCATGCTGGCTCCTAGTCATACCCTGTCATCCTGCAGGTATTCAGAAATTGAATGTTTTATATCTTGCTCTAGTAGCTTCTCGGGTATCAAAGTCAGGCTGACTGGTCTATAGTTCCCTGGCTCCTCCTTTTCCCTTTTTAAGGATAGGTGCTGTATTAGCCCTTCTCCAATCTTCCGGTACCACTCCTGTGATCCCTGAGTTTTCAAATATTATTTCCAGTGGCTCTGCAATTTCTTCAGCTAATCCTTCAGTACCCTGAGGTGAATAGCATCAGGCCCCGCCGATTTGAAGTCATTCAAATTGTTCAGAAGATCTCTGATGTTTTCTTTACTTATCTCGATCTGCATCCCTTCCCCTTTATTGTCCATGGTAACTTTGCTAGTCATCTGGTCACATGTTATTTTTTGTGAGAAGACTGAAGCAAAGTAGACATTGAGTAGCTCGGCCTTCCTGTCATCTTCCATTACCAGCTCACTTTTCCCATTGAGCAGCGGAGCCACACCGTCCTTGAGCTTTCTTTTTTGTGTGACATAGCCTTGGCTTTCCTGACTTTGTTCTTACCCACTCTCACTATTCCCATGTATACTTCCCTGTGATTTGCCCCTCCTTCCATTTCCTGCATGTACCCCTTTTGGTTTTTAGATAGCTAAAAAGCTCCTTGTGAAGCCACATTGGTCTTCTGCGGCTCTTATCTTTCCTCTGCGTCAGAATAGCTTGTGGTTGAGCTGCTAGTATTACATCTTTTAATAACTACTGGCCCCCTTGGATTCCTTTTCTTCTTAATTGGTCTTTCCATGGGACCTTGCCTACTATTTCTCTGAGTTAGTTGAAATCCACCGTTCTGAAGTCCAGTGTCCTTGTTTTGCTGTTTTCAGGTCTTCCTTCCCATTGGATCTTGAATTCTTAGATCATGATCACTTCCTCACAAGTTCCCAGTCACCTCCACGTTTGCAACTACTTCATGTCTGTTGGTCAAAACCAGATTCAGAATGGACGACCCCCTACCTGTTTCCTCAACTTTCTGAATGAGAAAGTTGTCCCTTACACATGCTAAGAATTTGCAGGACATATTATGTTTTGTTATAATAGTCTTCCAAGAGATATCAGGGAAAATCCCGCATTAATACTAGTGCATGTGTGTAAACTAATCTTGTTACCTGCTTGTAGAATGACTCATCCACTTCCTCTTCCTGATTTGATGATCTATAAAAGACCCTCACCATAACATCACTACTGTTCTCTTTACCTTTTTATCCTCACCCAGAGACTTTCATATATCTGTTGCTCATGTCCTCTTGGACCTCTGAGCAAGTGTATATATTTTTGACATACAACTCAACATCTCTTTCTGTTTTCCCATAGCTATCCTTTTGGAACAAGGTATATTCCTCAATGCTGGTATTCCATTCATGGGAGTTGTTCCACCAACTTTCTGTAATGCCAGTTAAGTCATAATTTTCTTGTTATACTATGACTTCCAATGCATCCCATTTGCTCCTCATATTCCTTGTATTCGTGTACAGACATTGAAGCTATTTTGCAGACTGCGCTGTTGCTTTTCTTCTTGCCTTTTAATACAGTTTTGATTTCTAGTCCATAGTCCAGAGTTTAGCCCCTTTCCCTTTTCTTCACTACTTGAGCCTAGATGCGCATTGGCCAGACTTTTGCCATCATCCCCTATAGGACCTAGTTTAAAGCTCTCCTTATCAGGCTAGCCAGATGATTTTCAGAGATGCTCTTCCCAGTATTTGATAGATGGAGCATATCCCAGTACAGTAATCCTCTTTCCTGGAACATCAGCTCATGGTTGAAGAAGACAAAGCGCTCTCGCTGACGCCACTTGTGTAGCCATGCATTTATTTCTTTTTTCAGAGTAGCAGCTGTGTTAGTCTGTATCCGCAAAAAGAAAAGGAGGACTTGTGGCACCTTAGAGACTAACAAATTTATTTGAGCATAAGCTTTGCATTGCATCCGATGAAGTGAGCTGTAGCTCACGAAAGCTTATGCTCAAATAAATTTGTTAGTCTCTAAGGTGTCACAAGTCCTCCTTTTCTTTTTGCATTTATTTCTGCAATTCGCTGGTTCCTGCCTATGGCCTTTTCCTTCTTGTGTCCTTGTCACAAACTAGGCTCTTTCTGTTGCTACAGCAAGGTCCTCCTTTGTACAGGTCTCCCCAAAGGGTTGGCAAATGAGCAGGTGCTCTTGGTCTGCATTTCACCACACTTGCATGTATTCATGTCATTCGAATAGCTGCATTTGATCATGTTAGTCTTTGATGTTCCAGTTTGCATTCGCAGGTAGTTAGGCATCGCCATGTTGACCAGTCTGTATTGGCCCCTCTGGGAAAGTCTGCCTGGGGTTCCAGATCTATTTCTGTGCACCCGGCTCTGCGTAGTCTTTCATTCCATAACCTCAGTCATGCCTTGCCAGCTCTCATATCCAAAGGCACAATACTTGTAATAAAACTCTTTCAGGATTTGAAGTGTTTGGTTACTCCTGTGTGATGATATAGTGGATGCCTTGGGTCTTCCATCTGCAGTGATTTTTCCTTTTGACTTGCTATCTTCCTCCTTATAGGAGGTGGTGCAATGCCAGCCAGTAAGTACAGGCTAACCCAGGGGTCGGCAACCTTTCAGAAGTGTGCGCCGAGTCTTCATTTATTCACTTTAATTTAAGGTTGCGCGTGCCAGTCATACATTTTAACGTTTTTTAGAAGGTCTCTCTCTATAAGTCTATAATATATAACTAAACTATTGTCGTATGTAAAGTAAACAAGGTTTTCAAAATGTTTAAGAAGCTTAATTTAAAATGAAATAAAAATGCTGATCTTATGCCACCGGCCCACACAGCCCACTGCCAGCTGGGGGTTCTGTTCACCTAGGCCGGCAGCGGGCTGAGCAGGGCCTGTGGCCAGGACTCTGGCTGGCAAGGGGCCGGCAGCCAGAACCCCAGACTGGCAGCGGGCTGAGCAGGGCTGGCGGCCGGGACCCCAGACTGGCAGTGGGCTGAGTGGCTCAACCTGCTGCCACTCAGCTCGCTGCCGGTCTGGGATCCTGACCCTGCCCACACAGAGAAAAGGAGGACTTGTGGCACCTTAGAGACTAACCAATTTATTTGAGCATGAGCTTTTGTGAGCTACAGCTCACTTCATCGGATGCATGCTGTGGAAAGTACAGAAGATCTTTTTATACACACAAACCATGAAAAAATGGGTGTTTACCACTGCAAAAGGTTTTCTCTCCCCCCACCCCACTCTGCCACATAGAGTGGGTATCTACCTTCTCCCTGGTTCTAGCCCATTCTCTTCCTCTCTCCCTGCACTGAGCTGAGGGTGGGAGTGAGCTGAGCACAGGGCTGGGGGTGAAGGATCAGGCTGGGGGTTGGGGTGTAGGGTCTGGCCAGCAGCTAGAATGAGGGAGGGGGCTCAGGGTTGGGGCAGGAGGTTTGGGTGTGGAGTGCTTACCAGGGCAGCTCCCATTTGGTGTGAGGCGTGCAGGTGGGAATGGGGGGGAGTGCAGGTGCTCCTGTTTGGTGCTCAGGGCGGGGGTGGGAATGTGGGGGGTGCAAGAGTTAGGGCATGAGGTGTGGGGTGCCTGGGTATGTGTGGGGGGTGCAGGAGTCAGGGCAGGGGGCTGTGGGTGTGTGAGGAGGGTGCAGGAGTCAGGGCATGGGGTGTGGGGGGGCTGGGTATGTGTGCGGGGGTGCTGGAGTCAGTGCTGGGGGTGCAGGGGTCAGGACAGGATGCTGGGGTGTGTGAGGGGTGCACGGCTCAGGGCAGAGGCTGGGGTGTGGGGGGGGTGCAGAGATCAGGGCAGAGGGCTGGATGTGTATGAGGGGGGTGCAGGGGTCAGGGCAGGGGGCTGGGAGTGTGTGTGGGGGGTGCAGGGGTCAGGGCAGAGGGCTGGGGGGGTGGGCTAGGGTTGTGGGGGTGCTCCCAGCCCCCTGCCCAGAGCGGCTCATGGCAGAGGGCTGGAGGGGATATGCCCTGATTCCACCCCCCTTCCCCAAGGCCCCGTCCCCACCTCTTCTCCGCCTCCTCCCCAGAGCAGCGAGTGAGCTGCGGCTCCGCTTCTCCCTCTCCCCCGCAAGGGCCATCAGCTGATGGGCAGCAGGGAGGGAGAGGAGGAGGGGCAGGAACCCCGCATGCTGGGGGAAGAGGCGTGGGAGCGGGGAGCTCGCCTGCCCTGCAGCAGCAGCCGGCAGGACCAAGCTTCTTCACCCTGCCCCCGCAGGAGGGGCAGAGAAGAGTGGGCCAGGGCGGGCAGGATTTTTAATGGCACGCTGCTGCCCGCCGGGGTCCCGGCCTGGGTTTGGCAGCTGGCTGAGTGGATCTGGCGGCTGGGACCCAGCAGGCAGCAGCGTGCCATTAAAAATCGGCTTGCGTGCCATCTTTGGCACGCGTGCCATAGGTTGCCGACCTCTGGGCTAACCTTTGGTGTTGGCTTTAGACATCCTGTTATTCCACGACAGCTGTCATTTAGAACAGGGTCTAGTTTCTTAGCATGGACAGATCAATCCAACACTGGACATGCACACTTAGCTATGGAGTAGCAAAAGGCAATAGTGACACATATTCAGCATCTTTCCAGTCGTCAATTAGTTCATCATTTGCCCCACATCTGCAACTATTGCTTCAAAATTTGTCTGCACATATGAGAATTTTGGGTTGTTGAATTTTTTATTTAAATTGGAAATACAGTCCATTGACCTGAAACTGTGATTATGTCTAATGGTATGACATGCATATATTCCTTCTTGCAAAGCAAGGTCATACTCACTCTGTTTTAACTAATAGTAATAATAGAAATATTCGGGATACTTCTCTTTAATGCATTTATTCACTAGGTATATTAACCAACACGAGAAATTAAAAGTAAGGGCATTCAGGGACAAATTCCATGTACCAAGAACTCTTCTGGGGGCATTGTTTGCCAGGGGATACAGTACTTCATCCGGGGACTGTCCCTGGAAAGTGGGGACGTATGGTCATCTTATTCTAAAGAGTAGGGATCTCAGGGGTAGGGTTGGGCTTCCCAGGCTCAGGTAAATGATCCAAAGTGTAGGGCTAACCAGGCTAGGCTTAGCATTCCATAGGATGGTGCTCCCCAGGCTAGGGTTGCAGTTCCAAATTGTAGGTCTACCTGAGCTAGAGTTCAGGTTCCAATAGCTAGGGCTCCTCAGGCTAGAGATAGACTTAGAGTTGGTAGGGCTATTAGGGCTAGAAATAGGGTCCCATAGATTAGGGCTCCCCGGCATATGGTTAGGCACCCAGTGAAGCCAATGAGACTATTTCCATTGATTTTAATGGGAGCAGGATCAGCCCAAGTTTGCAGTAATTACACTTGCTACAAGATTTGCACTATTCTGCATCCTCATTTTAGGGAATATGGCAGTGTGACAGGGTGTAAACTCTGCATCAGCACCAAAAAGGGTAAAGGACCCCGAGAGTGTTAGTAACCTCACTTATTGCCCCTGTGGCAGATGTGGTCTGGTGAAGGTGATGGATGCAAAAAAGGAGAGAGAAGGATAGCTGGTGAGAAGAGAAATGGGGGAGAGGATGTAATGAGTTCTCTCTCCGTGTGTGTGTGTGTGTGTATATATATATATATAGAGAGAGAGAGAGAGAGACAGACAGAGACAGACAGGCCTGAGAGAAGGCCACAGGGGCAGACAGTGTGTACTTGAGGCATGATGGTCTGCCTGAAATGCTGGGAAGATAGATAACTGTGCCAGCCCCAGACTGTGGGGTTGAGTGAAGCACAGGAGCTTGTAGATGGATGTGAAGATGCCACATTTTAGTTGAGGCTCATGTAGCTGAGCCCAGTTAGGGCTGAGGATTGGACAGAGGTGAGCACATTGTGTGGTAGCTGAGGTCTGCCTGGGAGGGAGGGCGGTGGCCAACTAAGCCCAACTGGAGCTGAAGATTCAGCTCTTTTCCTGTTTGTGCTGGACTTGTTAAAGGATACTGTGGCCCCAGAAGGGATCAGACTCTTGAAGGTGTCTTGGCTGGAGGGCCAGTTCATTTCTATAGCTTTAATAGGCTCAGGAAGATACTAGGGAAACTGAGGCACGGCAGTCACAAAACTACATCCAGCAACCAGGGACATGGTATCATTGCAACTCTGTGATGGGCAGTACAAATAAATAATGTGGTGCAGTGAATCTCCAGGGCCAGATTCACTAGGAGGCTGTGGTTTCTTTGTCCTGCTCTAGAACATGTTTTTTTAATAAACAAACAACCTCAACCACTTCTATACGTAGGAAATGCAACCAACCAAATCTTTGTAAAAACATTAAGTCAAGGTGTACTATATAGGGGGGTGTCATAAATATAAAGGGAAGGGTAACCACCTTTCTGTATACAGTGCTATAAAATCCCTCCTGGCCAGAGGCAAAACCCTTTCACCTGTAAAGGGTTAACAAGCTAAGGTAACTTCACTGGCACCTGACCCAAAATGACCAATGAGAGGACAAGATACTTTCAAATCTGGAGTGGGGGGAACAAAGGGTCTGTCTATCTGTGGATGCTTTTGCCAGGAACAGATCAGGAATGCAGCCTCAGAACCCCTGTTAGTTAGTAAGTAATCTAGCTAGAAGTGTGTTAGATTTCCTTTTGTTTAATGGCTGGTAAAATAAGCTTTGCTGAATGGAATGTATATTCCTGCTTTTGTGTCTTTTTGTAACGTAAGATTTTGCCTAGAGGGATTCTCTGTGTTTTGAATCTGATTACCCTGTAAGGTCTTTACCATCCTGCTTTTACAGAGGTGATTCTTTTACCTTTTCTTTAATTAAAATTCTTCTTTTAAGAACCTGATTGATTTTTCATTGTTCTTAAGTTCCAAGGGTTTGGGTCTGTGTTCACCTGTACAATTTGGTGAGGATTCTTATCAAGCCTTCCCCAGGAAAGGGGGTGTAGGACTTGGGGGGATATTTTGGGGGAAGACGTCTCCATGTGGGCTCTTTCCCTGGTCTTTGTGTAAGACGCTTGGTGGTGGCAGCATACTGTTCAAGGCCAAGGCAAAGTTTGTACCTTGGGGAAGTTTTTAACCTAAGCTGGTAAGTATAAGCTTAGGGGGTCTTTCATGCAGGTCCCCACATCTGTACCCTAGAATTCAGAGTGGGGAAGGAACCTTGACAGGGGGTTACCAGTTAAACTGACTATCACCGCATTCAACACTATTTCCATGTGTTAACATGAGAGAGAAGGTAATAGAAGAACTGTAATTAATACTAGGCAATGTAACTTTAACACCATGGGATGAAGGTATTGCCTGCTCTGTTTCTACAGAGCAATAAACTGAGGTGCATCCGATGAAGTGAGCTGTAGCCCACGAAAGCTTATGCTCAAATAAAGTTGTTAGTCTCTAAGGTGCCACAAGTCCTCCTTTTCTTTTTGAGGTGCTGAAGTGGCTTCCCAGAGATCACATAGTGACTCACTGGCAGAACTTGGAACAGAAAGCAGGAATCCTCACTCTGTGTGCCAAGTACTCCACTCTGATGAATTTTTCCACCTCTGATACAAATAACAGCACATTCTGGAGCTAGCTCTAGTGCGGCGTGTATATGTACAGGTTTGCAAATGGTATCGGTTGCACAGGATTTTACTCCCACATTTTTTAGCTAGGTAGAAGCAGGCAGATTTTTAGGGGGAGTACGCTGACATTTGTTACACTGAGAAAAAAAAAAGCCTCAATTAGTCATCTCTTCTGCCTGCTTATTGAACCCCCTCCCCTGAAGTTCAGGATTAAGGAGCCAACAAACATTGTAAGAAGCTTTCAGCGGGTCACTTTTAAGCAAGTGAGTCATTCTAACCAGTTTACAGAAAGCAACTGTATGGACTAGATTTAGGGGTCTGACTAGGCTAGGCAGAGCACAAGTTACGGAAATGCACACCAAGGTGGCTGAAAGCTTACCTTCACACTGTTCCAATTCTGTGGCTGCTCTGTGCAGGCCAGTTCTGCAGCCTATTAGAGCAGCCTTAGGGGTGCTCTAACTTATAGTAGATGCAACAACCTGAAAATGTGCAGACCACAATCAGTGGAGTGCAAAGGCGGCTGAGAACTGCACCCTTTCCTTCAGCTGTGATCCCTTTCCTCTGTTAGACCAGCAAGCATGCATCACAACCCAGCAGTTCTCAAACTATGGGTTTGGGACCCCAAAGTAGGTTGTGGCCCCATTTTAATGGGGTCACCAGGGCTGATGTTAGACTTGCTGGGCCCGGGGCCAAAGCCGAAGCCCAAGCCCCTCCACCCGGGCCCAGGATTGAAGCTTGAGCTCCTCGGGCCAGGGTCGAAGCTCAAGGGCTTCAGCCCTGGGTGGTGGAGCTCAGACTTCAGCTTTGGGGCCCCCCCAGCCCGGGATTTTGGGGGTCAGGTAGGCTTAGGCTTCTGTCCCCCTCCTGGGGTCATGTAATAAGTTTTGTTGTTAGAAGGGAGTGACAGTGCAATGAAGTTTGCATCATTTGTACTGACAGTTTCTACACCTCCACAGAAAACTCCCTTGCATTTCTAACATCTAAATAAATACAATACACATGCTAAATTTTTAATGTATACAGTAATGCAGCCATCTCTGGACTCCTGCACCTACTGCTGACCTGAATGATCTTCTTGTAATAGTTTGACAATTCGGGATCAAGGCAGGATCAAAGTCAATGTTGTTCATTCAAGTTCGGGTAAGCTTTTTTTGGAACTGGCCAAATTCTCTTTGGTATCTATTTTAGAGGGTACCTTTTGCCCCATGTCCGAAGAATGTCTTAAAATAGAATTGATTACTAATGGATCTTGTAAGGGTTGTATTAATTTAGATAGAATATAGGGGCCCAAATAGTCAACAGTGTTAACATGACCCTTTAACTGTTCAATATTAACAAGGTTTGGTGTATGGAGATTTTAGCTTGCTTAGCAGCATGGCAAATACACTGTTTTTTTAAACCTTTCATTAAAGATGTAACCCCCCCAGTTAAAACATTTAAAATGTAAAGTATTAAGTAAGCCTTTTATTTCAAGTATAACTCTTGTCCCTTTCCCCCGTAGCTGGAGAGTTTTTAGAAAGAACGCCCCCCCCCCAGCCCCAGTTTGCCAGTGGTATTAAAGATAATGATAACTGTTCTTTTGGGGAAAAGAGACGACCTTAGCCGAGATGGGGTTGAGGAGCTACTGCTGTTGTTAAAGTCTGATTCCAGTTCCTAAAAAATGAAATAAGACAAACACACACATGAGCTGAAAGAAAAGAACAGAAAAAATAGAACATGCAGTGTCTGTCTTTGGTTACCCTTTCACTTGCAACACACTGCTAGAAAAACACAGGATCAGACAAACCATGGTCTTATCAGAGACTTGGCAAACTTGTACTAGAGTAGGGATGTTTAGGGGATTCCATTTATCTGCCTTTTGGTCTTAAAATAATATTGCAAAATAAACAGTCTTGGCTGGGTAAGCCAGATTTGTAATAGATAGAAGGGAAAAGGAGAGAGTTAGGAAAGAGAAGAAATAAGGTAGGGAAGGAAAAGGACAATGGGGTGGGCAGGGAGAGACAAAGTCCCATATCTTGAGTGGTGGTTGTGAGTTAGCCAGAGCCAGTAGAGGTGGGGGTGTCATCTTAGTCCCTCTCCCTTCCCTACTCTGCTCAGGACTCCTCTCAGGATTAGGATGAAGAAGGTCCCAGGAGACAGTGAAGGTGGCAGCCATGATGACGAAGCTAACTCTTTCCCCTTCTCTTGTATTTTACTCAGCCAGTGTCACAATGGCCAGCCTTCCCTCACCCACTCAAAGTCTCTGTTTGAGGGCCTCTAAAGGGAGTGATGGGCAGAATAGTCCATCCTTTCATTATTTTGTCTACCATTTAGGCTTAACACCCCAGTCTTGGTTCATTGATTTACAGTCCCATACTTCTCTTGTTTACCAGGTCTGATTTGAACAGTCCTCCAATTACATCAGTAAGCTATTTTGTTTGGACTAATTCAGTCTTTCTGTCCCTCTTTTTCACCTTAACCCATAACAATAAATATTGATTGGGAAATCACAATATTTTTATAAACTTTTCCAGAGTTTCTTACAGTTAAATTCACAAGCAGGGTAAATTTGTAGGCCCAGTTATCACAGCAGGGTTACAGTGAGCTAGAAATATAAATACACACCAAACACTGGACACCAAGAATGAAATATGGGCTCAAGAAATCTAGACAGTGAAGACAAAGAGTCTCAGGGGACACACTGGAAACAATCCTTAGCTGTTCACACTGTGACGCACCCTTACACCTCTTCTGATTCTCAGCTGCCTACAGACCAAGCAACACTAAAGGGCTTCTCTAGCATGTTCCAGATAACATTGCCCCTAGGGACCATCCACTGGCTAGGGATTATTGCAGCATGTTGTGCTCTGGCCCTATTCTCACTGGCCCTAGCTTGCCCTGGTGCAGTCCCAGCTTGCTTCCCGTTGATGCTGACATGACCCCCACTCCAAGAGTACTATAGAGTGGGCTCACATTCTGTCTCTTTATGACCTGGGGATATTCTTCTCAGTCCCTCGAGGACTGATTTAAGGTCCTATTGTGCCAGTCCCCCAGCACAAAGAACCTTAGGAGGGGCTGCTAAATTGGGCTCTGTGCTTTGGAAACAGGGGCTCTAAGCAACTGAGAAGAAGAAATTTTTAGTAAATAAACCTCTTTATGTTGTTAATTATCCTGAATATGAAATGTTGTGTTTTGTTAAAGAAAAATTCCCTAGTGTTGTGTGTGCCTCTCACAATAAAAAAGTGGTTCCCATTAGCTGGGCATTTCTGACAAAACCTAATGAGTCTGATCTTGTGGGGCAAGCTGGAAGTGGAGAGTCTCTGTGAACTCTGGAATATAAGAACGCACTCTAAATTTACAATGCCGCCAGCCAATCCCCCGAGCATTGTTGCAAGTCAAGTCTACCCTACAGTGCTACATCGGCACAGCTGTACGCGGCAGCTGCGCAGCATCCGGTGAAGACGTGCTATGCCGATGGGAGAGCACTGTTCCGTTGGCAGAATTACTCCACCTCGGCGAGAAGCGTAAGTCACCGCTTTTTCACCCCCTCTGAGCGATGTAAGGTAGATCGACTTAAGCAGTAATGTAGACCTGCCCATTGTGTGTGGAGAGCTGCTGATATTCGCTGCTTTCCTGCAGCAGGTGCCCTGAATGCGTCCTTTCTTAACCTGCCAAATGTCTAAGCTTCATGCCCATAGGTGCAGTTTTATTGTGGGAAGAGGAGGAGTTGGACAGAGATTCTAACAACCCAGCTGAATTCTGGAGTGGTTGCAGGGAAAATGAGCAGCAATAATGGCTCCAGCCCAGGTTACACTTCTGCAAATAGAGCATTAAGTATAAAATGACAAGAGATGGGAGGAATGGGAGATACCCTGTATTCTCCAGGTATTATAACAAGCCTGATGGGAATATCTATGTCTCTTATTCCATTCCCAGAGGCTCTGCTTCTAAAAAATGGTGCTTCCAGGACTGCCACTGAAGGAACTGGAGGTGGGTGAGTGTGATGTTGATGTAGTGTCAATGGGGGGTTGTCAGTGGCCATGTCTTTACTAGTGGAAAGAAAATACATGTGTATTTTTAACACATGATCGCTGACACATGCAAAATTGCTAGGGTAAAAATCCTGGCACCATTACACTCAATGGCAAAATTGACAAACTTGGCCAGGATTTCACCCGTAGTGTAGCCAAGGGAGTTGTCATCGTACTACATGTTAGCTTGTGGGACTGAGGTAAACCCCAGCATCTCCAGTAAGGTTTATTGTGACCAGCTGATGTGTTAAAATTGCCTTGTCTACAGTAGGATTTTCACACGTTAATTCTGTTAACATCACTAGGGGAGAAATGGTGTAAGATAAGGTGAGTGAAAATGCACATGAGATGTGGTTCGTATGGAGAGGTATTCCAGGGAGGGTTGGTGAATGGCAGTGATTGTAATGGGCCCTATTTCTTAGGGTAATAAGTGTTTTCTACATTGGCAGGTGAGTCGATAACAGTGGGGCCAAAGATTTAGTAGCGCTGGTGATGGATGGGGAAAACAAGAGTAACTATTCAATCCCAAGACTGGTTCCCAAAAAATGATGTTGGAGGGACAGTAGCTTCTCTCTGGGTAAGGTTTAGCTGGAGTTCCAGTCACAAGCCGCCTTCTGAGACTGGCCCCTGTATACTAATGGCTCAAACTAAAATCTTGATTTGAAACATCCCCAAGCTCTGAGGCACTGAAAAATAGGATCCACATCTGAATTTTGCAGCTTGGTCCCTGTAGTGATGCTGAGACTCACTGCCACAGTGTCTCCTGCTAGTCATCTTGGGAATTAGCTCTCCAGCATACAGAGTGTCTCCTACTGGCCAGTGTCTTGCCTGTCGCTGGCCCCGTGTCCCTCCCAGACCCCAGTGCTCTCTACCTTGGGGTACTGCCTGAGCTGTACCCCACCATGCTTTGGGTCTCCCTTCCCAGGGGAACCACCCAACCCTCTCACCCACCTTGCCTCCGTGGCTACTGCCAGTTGTCATCTAGCCCCTGCTCACTGGGGCAGACTGCAGTCTGTCATGGCCATTCATCATTGGCAAGGAGGTTGGACCAGCTGGGCTTCACCTCTGCAACCCCAGTATCTGTTTTGGCCTTTAGCAAGGCCCCCAGCTTACGGATTTGCCAGGCTGGAGCTCTCCAGCTCCTCTTGCCTTTCCCCAACCCTGCTCTACTCCTGGTACCCTGAGCTCCCAGGCACCCAGGTCTTTCTCTCTCCCCAGCTAGAGGGAGACTGACCCAGCTCCTCCCTGAGCCCTTATAACAGGGCCAGGTGTGGCCTGATTGGGACATGGCCAGTGGTGAGCTGGAGCCGGTTTGCACCGGTTCGCTAGAACCGGTTGTTAAATTTAGAAGCCCTTTTAGAACCGGTTGTCCAACTGGCCAAAAGTGGTGCCTTAGGCGCTGACTCCATGGGTGCTCTGGGGCTGGAGCACCCACGGGGAAAAGTTGGTGGGTGCAGAGCACCCACCGGCAGCTCCCCGCCCCGCCCCCAGGCCCAGCTCACCTCCGTTCCACCTCTGCCTCCTCCCCTGAACGCGCCGCCCTGCTCTGCTTCTCTGCCCCCCTCCCCAGCTTCCCACGAATCAGCTGTTCGTGCAGGAAGCCGGGGGGCTGAGAAACAAGTGGTGGCTTCGCGCTCAGGCCCAGGGAGGCGGAGGCAGAGCGGAGGTGAGCTGGGGCGGGGGGGGGGGGGCATGAGGAAGGCTGCCCGCGCCGCAGCAGGTAACCTGGGGTTGGGGGTGTGCAGGGGAACTGCTCCCCACCCCAGCTGACCTCCGCCTCCCTGGGCCTGAGCAGGAAGCCACCGCTTGCTTCTCAGCCCTCCCAGGCTTCCCACGTGAAGGGCGAGGGGGCGGAGAAGCATAGCGGGGCGGCGTGTTCAGGGGAGAAGGCAGAGCAGAGGTGAGCTGGGGCCGGGAGTATGGCGGGGAGCTGCCGGAAATTTTCCCCGTGGGGGCTCCAGTCCCAGAGCACCCACGGAGTCAGTGCCTAAGGCGCCACTTTTGATGTGATCAGTGGGGGGAGCGGCCGCTCCCCCTGCTCCCCCCCAGCTACGCTCCCCCACCCCTAGGAGCCAGAGGGACCTGCCGGATGCTTCCTGGGAGCTGCCCTAGGTAAGCACTGCCGGGACTCCCCACCTTGCCCCCCGGCAGGTCCCTCCGGCTCTTAGGGGCGGGGTGGGCACCCACTACGGTGGCCCACAAGATCCTCCTGCCCAGTTCTGAAGGCAGTCAGGGGACAGGGGAGGGGGGTGGATGGGGCAGGGGTCGGGGGGGTCACCAAGGAACGCGGGGGGGTTGGATGGGGCAGGAGTCCCCGGGGGGCGGGGATAGGCCACAACCCCCTCGTGGGGTGAGGAGGGAACCTGTTGTTAATATTTTGGCAGCTCATCACTGGACATGGCCCCAGCTGTGGCTTCTTCCCCAATCAGTCTAGCCTTTTCTCTCGGAGCAGGGTAACCGCACCGCTACAGTCCCGTATCCAATTCATAGTTTTGTTCCTGCCCTAGCACAGGTCTGGGTCGAGACTTACGGCTGCACTCTCTTTCCTGCTTAAGCACGGACTGCAATGCCCAAACCACCAAAACCCCAGTACATGAATGATAGATCTTTGAAATAAATGGAAACACTGCCCACCACTGCAGACAGACTGCCTACAAAGAAATCAGCCTACAGCAGTACATAAACCACAATCTGAATGTGATAGCTCAGGGGGGCTCACATACTACACCCACCTTTTAGAGTCAGATGGGAAAAGCTTAATGCAATCCTAAAAAGCAGAGTTTTCCTACTTTGGGGAGGAAGAGGGGAGAAGCTTCTTTTATTTGTTTAAACGGGTGCATACTAAGGATGTAACATTTTCATGTTTACCGAGCTACAGACTCCTCATTTCTGTCCTGGAGCAGGGCTGCTGCAAAGTACTAGACTGTGTTTACTTTGCCTAACTCAATCTGATGAGGAACCAGGACCTAGACACTTGTGCAGTACTGCCAAGGGACTCCTGGGTGACAGAGAGGAATACATCTTGTTGTAGCGTACTAAGCTGTGCTTGAAACAATCCTCCCAGCAATAACTACTGAACAGCAAAACATGCCTCAGATGAGATACAACGAGTGCCCCTGAGCTCTTACCTAGCAACTTTTAATGGATTTCACAATAATTGGGGGGTGGCGGGAGATTGTGGGTCAAGTTCATCCCTGATGTAACCATACTGACTACAGTGCAGTGACAAGGAGGCCCAATGTGTAGATAGCACAGGTTGGGGAAGAGGACATTTCTGTCTCTAAACGTGGTGTATTGACTTTAAAGGCTTTTAAAAAACTACTGCCTGCTTCCTCTCCTTTTTGCTCTTTGGCCCTTATCAATGTACCTTTCAGATAGTTCTTCACCGCTTGCCTATTTTCCTTCTTTTACGTTTTTTTAAACCCATGACTATTTGGTTATTTTCCTTTCTTTAGTCTCATGTATGCTAAATAAAGGTGATCCCTGTTATTTTCTTTTAAATACATAAAGTATTCCGCTCATGCTACAGTCTGAATCTACATCATATAAAGGTGTTCCCCCACCCCCATACTCCTCTGAGTCACTCATTCCTCCCACACTTTGCTCTACATGTGACAGTTACTTTGTGCACTTCAGGAACACAACTTAGAAAAACAGCCAATCAGAACAGTTGTTTGTCACTAACTATCTTAAAGTGTCCTCTTCTAGCTCAGGCCTCAGCAGCTAACTGCAGCAGGCCCCTCTCTTCCCCAACAGAGGAGAGACATGGTCCCTTTTCCCCTGGGGCCAGGGAAGGGGACCTCATGTATGGTGTAATGATCAGGGCAGACAGCACCTCCCTACCTAGTTATCTGTGTACATTGCAGAGAGTGATCGATAGGGGGGGTCTTCCCCTTCACCACCCTGGCCAAGAGATGGCTTAAGTGAAGCAGAATTGTGCTGGGCTGAATCTGGCACAGGCAATGCAGAAAGAGGGCTATATACACTGACTAGCCATGGGAGTTTCCTGTGTGAAAAGTCAGTTTATAAATGGTTTAACAGGGGAATGTCATAACTGGTGAAGGAAGAAAACTTACCGGCTAAAACAATGGACGAATTTATATGCTGAGTTACAAATGTGGAAGCAGAAACGGGGGTCTCTTTGAGAGTTAATTCCCAGCCCCATGTTACATCTTTGTACCAGCTGCAGCATTTCAAGAGATGATTGCTAGCGAATTTGCTAAAATATTGGAGGAGGCCTAGCTGCAAGCTGTTTTCAGGCTCCCCAAGGGTCAGATGAGACTATTTCCCAAGTGGGTCCCAGGCCAGATAACATTTCTAGGTGATGTGGAGCAAAGGTCATTGAGACAGAATTGTCCAAGCAGAGGGAAGCCACCCCCAGGGAAACTAGAAGCTACTGATGCAATAGGCCTACCATCAGCAGCTATTAGCATATACCAGGTTTAAAGCTACCCAGATACCTGTTACTATGTGTCTGGAGATATAGATGGTTGGAAAAACCACGCTGCTGTTTGATTTAGGATCTGAAATAAGTTTGATTTAGGATCTGTATAATTAATTTTGCTGGGTGTAATCTAATTATTTTGGTGGGATATAATTGGTTAGCTAATCATGTTACAATATGTTAGGATTGGTTAGTTAAATTTCAGTAGAATGATTGGTTAAGGTATAGCTAAGAATATTACTATATAAATTAGGGGCAAACAGGAAGTAAGTTGGGATTCGAAAATAAGGAAAAAGGAACTTGTATTTAAGCTTGCTGGAAGTTCACCCCAATAAACATTGAATTGTTTGCACCCTCGGACTTCGGGTATTGTTGCTCTCTGTTCATGCGAGAAGGACCAGGGAAGTGGGAGAGTGAAGGAATAAGCTCTCTAACAATAACCAATATTTGTGATAACCAATATTTCTAGTGCTGTTATACTGGGAGTGGATTTCATCTGAGGGCATCACAAGAACTTCTGGGGAGTTATTAGAAGACATTTGTCCCTGAATATTATTCAGATACTCCTGCTGGATGTGGGTAGGAGGAAGTGCAGATCCTGGGTCGAAGCTCTTAACATATTAGAGATGCCTCTAACCATGCCTACAGAGTGACAGAAGAACTGCTCTCCGGGTGGGTTGGAATAAAGTTGTGGTAAAGCCAAGTAATCACGCAATAATACCCATTAGGATAAAAGATTACTGCAGTGAACCTGTAGGAGAGTTTGAAATTACCAGATCCAGTCATGATTACTGGTTAGCAGCACTTGATTTCAAGATGGACCAAAGTGGGAGTTCTGGGTAAGTGCAACTAATGTGACTGGCCAGGAAATGGAGCTAGTGAAAAATCAGACCAGGGTAAAGTGTCAGTGTAGTTGGTGTCACAAAGCCTCTCACTGAGGCAGAGATCAAGAGCTGTAAAGAAGCCCAGTCAGTAAAAGAGCTAGGGGTTGACTTGACAGAAGACAGCTGTAGAAGGAAATGAAATGAAGTGATTAGAACAGCTACTCTTATGATGTGCCAGTATGTTCTCCAAGTATAATAAAGAGCTTTGGAGATATGATCAGGAGCAATATTGGATTGTGCTTATGCCAGGGAGTGAGGCAGCCCCCAAGTTGGATTCCCCTAGCATATCAGATTGCAGTGAAAGAGAAGCTAAATTGAATGCTGGGGAATGGCTTGATTGAGCAATCTACACCACCTTGGACATCCCCAAATGTAATGATGGAAATGTCCAATGAAGACTTAAGGATATGTGTTGACTACAGGAGATTTAACTCACAGATAGTTCAAGACAGCTACCCACTTCCCCATGTAGCAGATACCCTACATAAAAAAATGTCAGGAGGAAAATATTTCAGTAGTTTCGATTTGGTATCTGGATACCATCAGATTAAAATGGCACTTGAGGATCAAGGAAAAAACAGCTTTTTTGACACCCTATGGACGTTTTCAATTCTGCAGAATGCTTTTCAGACTCATGAATGCCCCAGGGATGTTTCAGAGAGTAGCAAATGATGTAATCCAAGTTTTGAGAACTGAAGGCATCCTCACGTACTTAGATGACTTAATTTGTTTCTGTAAAACATGGGGGGAATATTGGTAGGAGTGGAAAAGATTCTAAAGCATTTTAGGGAATCAGGGTTTAAACTTGGGAGAAACAAATGTCAGCATGCAGGGAGTTGCATCACCTTCGTAGGATGTATAATTAATGAGGGTGGATTGGAGTCCCAACCTCAGAAATTGAATGTTATAAAGGACTAGAAGGTTCCAGCCATTTGTAGGCTCTGTGGATTATACACAGGATTTGTAAAAGAATTTGCACAGCAGGCAGTGCCAGTATACCAGCTCACTAACAGCAACAGTGTCTGGACATAGCAACACCAAAAAGAATTTGAGTTACTGAGGGAAGGACTTCTAAACCATGCTGTACTTTTATTCCCAGATCCATCCTGTCCATTTATGGTAACCTGTGATGCCTTCAAAGTTGCTGTTGGACTTGCACTTGAACAAATCCATGAGCTTAGTAGGTGTAGACCAGTGGCTTTTGGAGGCCATATATTTAAATGAGGGAAACCAAGTATTCCGCTACGTGACTGGAGTGTCTGGCTACTGTGGAAGTCTTCAAGGCCTATTGCTCCTGTTTACTAGGTACAGAATTCTCAGTGTACACAGATTGCAGTGTCTCCTTACAAAACACAACCAAAAGGCTTCTTGTGGAGACGGATTCACAAACTGTCTGAATACACGTTCATAGTTCACTGTAAACCTGGAAGGCAAAACGTAGTTGCAGATGCCCTCAGCCAGGTGAGGACCGTGAGAGTAGATTCAGCCTGGTCTTGTGAGGGCATCTGGCAAGAACAGTCTAAGGACCCTGAGTCATGTTCAGTGGGCCAACGGATCTACCAAAGGAGCTCCAGACTGGGGAGGTTCAATGCAGTTCAGAATTGATTATCCATTGATCCAACTACCAACTAGTGGGTGTATGATGTAAACAGCATTGTCTTGTCAGCTAGCTCACAGAGAACGGTTCTGAATGTTCTCACGGTAAAGCAGCAGGCCACTTGGAGTATGAAAAGACACCAAACTGGTTTTTTTGATCTGTGTAAATGTTAAGGACTGGGTACTTTCCTGTCAAGAAAGAAAAGTTACCAGCAAGGTGAGGCAGAATTCCTTTAGGGGAAATGCCTCATTAGCCCTGAGAGTTCATACAGGTTGACTTTGAAGGCCCACTACCATAAACACCATCTGGAAACTGGTATTTGCTGGTAGTATATGACACCATCTCAAAGTACGGGGTGGCATGACTACTGATGGATAAAAATATTGAGACAGTTCCAGGTACATTGATGAAACAATGTAGTGTTGCAGTTTGGCCCACCAAGCTTCATCTGCATTGATCAGAGGAAAGAATTTGAATCACAGTTGTTACACGAGATGTGATGGCAACTCTACTCGACAACTCTAGATAACTAAGGTGAGGATCAGTGTTGCCTACCTTGACCTTAATGGGGGAGTGGAGAGCGTTAACAGCCATTTGGTTCCATGCTGAGAATCTTAGTCATCAAAGACCAACAAGCCAGGGATACAAAACACCTTTTTTTTATCTTTGCCTACAATACCAGCTGGCACTCAACTATCCATTACTCTCCTGAGATTTTTTTTGTGTGGACTTCCTTGTAACTTGATGTTCAAGCAGCAAGAACCAGAAAGGCCCTCTGTACCTATACAGGTGGATGATATTGTGGAGTCTTATATCAGTGACCTGAGGACAGCATTCCAGAAGGTAGAACACCAGATGGGCCAGAAGTGAGCATGCTAGGCACAAGATGCCAGGAAAAAGGAGAATTATATGTCCATCCAGGGAGGAGAGACTATGGAACTGGAAAAAGCAGCCTGGAAAAAGTCCCAAATATGTATTCTTTGGAGTGGACCTTGTGCAGTAATTAAGAAACTAAACAACTTATGCTTGCTGATACACAAAACAAGAGCTTGCCTTGGCTGTCAGAATAGCCTCTTGAGGGTATGGAAGTTAGGCAGAACTTAGAGCAGCCTGAAGCCCCCTGCCACATAGCCTCTAGTCCTGTGCTGAACATAAATCAGCTGGCTGGATGTTCTGGATGTGTGCCCCCAAGCCAAGTTGAAACTACATCCTAACCTTAAAATGAACACCTTTAGAAGATCAGTAAAGATTTAACTTCCCAGCATACTAGAATTTAGCATGAGATCAGCAGAAAGCTTGTTATGATGGCAAGAATACAGCCAAGTCATTTCCTCCCTAGTATCAATAAAAAAATCCAGCTCACTCCATTCAGGGATTCCACTAATTGGCTAAAACTATTGTAAGCATGTGATTGCTGGCTCATGACAGGTTCACGGTGGCTGGTTTGAGGCCATTCAGGATCTGGAAGGTCTTAATATCTTTTTGTTCTTATAACCCATGGCTACCAGGATAACAAATAAGGAAATCACATATCCAGCATGTAACACAGAGTACTCTAGCTACCGAAAGGGATGGTCTTGACAATGGGATTCTTGTTTGTTTTGTTTTTTTAAAAGATTTCCTGTGTAGACTTTATTTTTGAAGCAAGTCAGGGATTCAGGGTGTGTAAATTAATCTGTACTTGCATGTTTTCTCTACTAGTGTTAGAGGCCAGGACACACAAATGATCTTGTTGTTGAAAAACATAATTTATGGATGAGACTGTTCTCTATTTCGTAAGGAGTATAGAAACCATTCATTTAGGGCCTGAATGCTTTGCCATGTGATTCCTTTCATGTCTAGAGTAAAGCTTATTAGCTGTTTGCTAACTCGTCTCTTCATGTAGCAAATTAAAATTAGCCAACAAAAGCCAGCTTGTAGACTTTCCATTGGAGTTGCATTGAAGTACAAACAGACATGGCAAACATTAAAGCACTTTTTCTTACTTGTTCAAACATTACAAATGACATTGATCATTCTGGAGAATGAAATTTGGAAAGTAAAGGGAACAGAATAACAGAGACAGCCTGGCAGAGTATGCATGAAAAAGTATTTGAGCAAATGTTAACCCTGTTACTCTGGTTCCCACTTCCAGTGGCTCAAGCAAACAAGATACTTTGCTGCAGCAAAGAGGAAGAATATTTGTATAGCCAGAGAAATGAACTACCAGCACAGCAGACTCTAAGAGACATTTCTTGGAAGCATTTTTATTTCCACCATGGCCTGTCACTAAGTTAGCTATGATTTCAGCCCTGCTACTGCTTTGTGTTGGGATTCTTTCAGCTCTCCCAAGGTAAATATGGCAGCATTCGTTTACATTGGGATAGAATACATCCAAGGAATATGTAGACACTGCAGAAAGCAAAGGAAATAGTGAATTATCAATTACTATAGAGGTATTCAGTAGGCGGCAGGCTAGAAAAAATGTACCAATCACCTGGCCATGAGTAGGCGTCAAAATTTGTCTATCAGGAAAACCCACTTGTCCCAGATTTTGTGCTGTGGTTGCCTTCTCAGGGTTTAAATGAAGATGAAATACAATTGTCTAAAAGCATTTATCTGCATTCTGCTTGATATGTTTTGGACTGTTGTGCCATTTTTTTATTCTCTTGTTTTTAGTGTGTCTAGGTCTCAGTTGGCCTTATGGGCTTGATCCTCAAGTGTGCCGAGATGAACTGGGCAGGAAACAGTTTTTCTGTCCCAGGAAAATGTGTGAGATTTCAAAAAATTTTCTCCTTCTGCTTTGGGATGAAACTGAGACTTTTCAAAGTTTTCTGAGAAAAATGACAGAGTAAGAGAGAGCAGGATAGTCAATAGCTGAGGATACTGAGGTTCGAGTCCCTGCTCTGAATCAGGTAGAGCAGGCACGTGAAAATGGGTCTCTCACATCCTAGGGGGATGCCCTAACCACTAGGCTCTTGGCTATTCTACAATAGGTCGCTTTTGTTTTGATCAGAAGTGCCATCCTGGACCTGGAAACCCTTCCGGACAGAAGTGTTATTGACCTGTTCCCATGATAACTTTTGATTTCAACAAATTGGCATTTGCCCATGACAACCCATTTTGTCTGAAAATTCCTGACCAGCTCTTTTGCAGAGCTCTAGTTCAGTGCAACTGAGGTGGTTGAAGGCGAAAGTGACTTAGTCACCTTCCTCAATCCTGTGGGCTGGCCAGGAGTTAAAATGACCCTTGGCTTAAATTGGAACAGCTACAGGGCTGCTTGAATATTCTTGGAACAGTCTCCCCGCCTAGGCACTGTTCTGTCAGTTCAGGTTTGTCCAAGTGCAGTGTGAAAACTTATTAGGCCTCCACCATACCCTGTCTCTGCCTTGCTGCAGAGTGAGGGTGGGAGCAGGTGGAATAAAGCTGGCTGCAACAGCCTTACACATTGGGGGATTCGTCTACATCGGGGAACCCAGTGGTGCCTATAGGAAAGCTTTAAATTGCCTTCACGCTGCTGGGGTGGCACAAAGGGTCCAAGGATGTAGATTTTCATATGCATTTCTCAGATGCTTCCCTAAGAGACTCTGCAACTGTGAAATCTTTGCCTCTGCAATATTCTCAGCAGATTGGCTAATGTAAGACTTGCACAAATAACCGTCATCAGCTAGGATAAATTACAAAGGGACTCCTCCAGTTTAGCACTGACTGGGATTAGGAAGTAAATTTCCCTCAAGAGGGTATGAATTAGGTGCCTGTATGGGGCTTATAACTTCCTCCAAAGCATCTGACATTGACCACTCTGAGCAACTGAGATGGGCCAGTTCCAGTGTGGCAATTCCTGTGGGTTTCTTTTGTATTTCCACAAGGACACAAAAGTAGTTTTCTATGTGTATAGTGTGAGGATTATTTTAGCAGGCATCCCAGAACACACAGATGCCATTCACTGAACAATCTAGCGATGAAATGTAAAAACTAGAGATGGGCCAAAACCAAGCTCTCAGATCCATAAACTAGATCTGGACCAGGTACATATGAAGCACTAACTATTGACTGAACTTTGAAGCTGATGTTTATCTGTCTATTGGGCTGAGCCAAAATAGAACAGGAACATTGGCTGCCTCTCAGTAAATAAAACATGGACTCCCCCTTTACCATACTTAAGGTTCAGCTTGCCTTTGCAGCTTAGTCTGTTACAAATATCACAGGAATGGCTACCATGCACAAGTCCTGTATAACCCATTTCCTATTCCACATTTTTCCTTTTCTGCTGGTATTAAAGGTAGCCAAGAACCATAAGTCATTCTGGTGAATAGGAGTTCTTATTATATTTGTACTTGATGTTAAATGAGTCATACAAGAAGCCAGTGGGTAAGAAAGTGTTTGAGAGATGGAGACAAAATGTTTTGTGCACTGTAGTTCCTACTTTCATTAAATGAGTCATGCCACAAAAATGTATGAAACTGATGCTCCAGAATCAGCAACAAGTTTAGTTCAATATGGATAAAAGATTTTTTTAAAAAAAAAGTTAAATAACTAGTGATGGACCTGAACTACGAAGTTCAGATCCGAATATCAATTTCAGCCTGCACTTCCTCCAGTTGTCTTCTCTTGAACTGCACCTAGAAATATAACCTGTAATTGAATGAAGTTTTTTGTTTTCAAATGGAGAGATGGCAGCTCTGAAGTTGGGAATATGCTTGGATCCAGAGAGGGAGACATTCTGGATTTCAAGGGACATCATGTATTTGGTTTCTATTATCCCATCCCCAATAAGGAGCTACTGAGAAGGATTTAACCAGATAAAAATTAAGGGCTAAATCCTCAGCTGATGTAAATCACCCTAGTTCCATTGAAATCAATGGAATTCTGCTGACTTACACCAGCTGAGGATTTGGCGCTATGTTTTCAACCAATAATTATGTAAAAGATGACATAGGTTTACAATGTGAGATTTTATACAGCATGAGGTTCTGTCCCTTAGAATAAGCTTTGTCCTGTGGTCTTCCCTCACCCCAAACAGTTGTTCTTTATTGCCTTAAAATGTAGGCAGTTACCCTAGATGCAGGATTTTAATTTGGGTCCATCTCTGCAAATAACACAACAGTCATTCAGATTTGGGTCAATTGTACTGCTGAGGATTTCAATAGGACACAACAGCCATCTATAACTTCCTTGGTCCCTGACAGCCATAAAAAATAAATAGATAATAATTAGCACTCACTTTTTATAGTTTGTTTCATCGAAAGCCCCATGTGATCCCAGTGAGTGCTATATAGACCACCAGTGCCCAGTGTATGCGGGGCAAGCAAGACAAGCATTTTGCAGATTTTAAGGAATGCAGCTCCCATGTTGCCACAGATCTTGAAAGGAACAGACATGGTCTATGTTCCACAATGTTCAATTAATAGTGCTAGGTATGAAGCATGAGCTCTTGATGGAGGACCAAATCTGGTAGCTATTACTCATATGAATAGTTCCAATGACATTTAAAAATCCGGTGGTAAAATCAAGTTCTTGGTTATGTAAGAAGAGTTGCTTCAATATACCAGACCTTCCTAAAATCATCAGTATAGTATGTAACTTCCTCTCTTAGCATGATTAACAATAGGGCAAAGCCTAGATGATATGAATGAGCTGTCTTTGATTATTCCTTTAGCCCTAGTTTTGTAAAATATTTAAATGAAGTGAAATGAAAAGATTTTTAGATTAAACTAAAATCTCTGCAAGAATCTCACAGTTAGTCTCCAATGATTGAGCATTCTAGTCTACGGAAAGTAACTGTAGTCTTGGAAAAATGCATGAGTATTGTGTAATGTCAGAAATAATGAAAGTTTCTGCACCTTGACTGGTAAGGAAAGTGGCTATAATTCACACTGATGTTCTGAATTCCATTGGAAATAATCACAACTGAGATAATGGGGTGGACGTTATGAAAGATAAAAGTGTGTGAGGGCGGGAGGTTAGTTTTTACTTGTTTACATGATGAATGCCTTTCTTGCTCGGGTTAGCGAGGGCATTTGATACCTGCTGAGGAAGCTGATATGCTAATTTCCAGACTTTCTCTGCCGTCACCTACACATCTTAAATAGGTGCACTGGAGCCTACACCGAGGCACAATAACTCTGCCTCAGGTTGATACACTCTGAAATTGAACTTTCACAGTGAACCAGAATAAACAGATGCAATTACACACAGCCAGGAGACATTATATAAGGATAGATCCTGACTGTGGAGCTCTGTACATGCAGATCCTAGCCAGAGCTCCATGACCTGGCTAAGCTCCATGCCCATGAAGCACTATTTGAACACTGAGCTAAAGGCCCCACTTTTCAGTGACTGGCATTCCACTGCAGTTACCTGTACTCAACTCCTTCCCATGGCAGCAGAGTCTGTGACCTTATTAACTCGATCACCTTGATGGATCGGTCCTTCAGCCCGTCTATAGATCACAACACGTCTTCCATTCTTCTCATATTCTGGCCTTCCTTCTCCATGTGCAGCCATGTCTTTTCACAATAAAATCTTCCCATATCTTTGGAAGTCGGCTGACTAGTTGTTTCAGTTCCCATGGGTACCACTTGGCGACAGCCGCAGGCCATCGATTGTCATTGAGCCTCGCTATATGCCCGGCCCATCACATTTTACTAAGCCTGCTCTCAACAACGACATCCTGCACTCCACTCTGCTGTCTGATCACTTCATCTGGGACTTGGTTGCGGATTGAAATTCCCAGAATTCTTCTTTCCATCGCCCTCTCCGTGACAGACAGTTGCTGCTCCTCTGTCTTCGTCAGCGCCCATGTTTCACTGCTGTACAACATTGCTGGCAGCACTGTTGAGTTGAAGAGGCTGGCGTATGTTGCCTTGTTGATTTTTCCTTGGAGGACATCCGAGATAGAATTGAATGCGCACCAACCTGCTTTCTTTCTTCATGAGAGTTTACTTTCCTGATTGTGGCGCATGTTGATTTCTTGGCCCAAATAGACATATTGCTCATATAGACAGTCTGCCTTGAAATGGTAACGAGGCAGATGAATTGGAAGGGTGGAATCAACATCAACGGAGAGCCGTTAAACCATCTCATATTTGCAGACAATATTGTGTTGATCACCGAAAATACTATCAAACTACAGAAAATGCTGTGAAAACACAACACAAAAAGCAGCCAAGTCGGACTGAAAATTAACCGCTCCAAAATGAAATGTATGCCAAAAGCCCAAATAACAATCAAGAGAGAACAAATAGAAGAAGTTACCTTATTACAATTGGGAAATGATGGGGAGAGTGAAAGGCAGTTGGTGCTCCCCCGTTGGCCCTACATTGGGAGGGAAGCTCTTCCCAACTTTCAGACAGGCAGGAGATAAAGAGGGAGCTAAGTAGTCCCCAACCTGAAGAGCCAGCTGACGGTGCTGAAACAGAGTTGTCATTTTGGAAGAACAAGGTCCAATCCACACCAAGATCACTTCCCTTACCCAGAATCCTTATTCTTGGGCTTTCAGAGTTTCTTTATTATTAATGAGGTTAGCAATTGAATGGTTGTATAGGGCAGGCCAAGTTTTGTGCATCTCACATAACACTCATGCATTTGGCCACTCTATCTGATACTTAGGCATGATGTCATGCATATGATGGGGCTGTAGGAATGGCCAATAATTGCTGTGGGCCACCAGAGGCATCCTGGCTGAGTAGGTATTTGGAAGAGAAGGGGCCACCTCCTCTTCCACTCCTTCCTCTGCTGGATCTAAACAGGGATGGAGGAGGTGGCAGGAATACATGAAGGTAGTAGTGGCAAGGGGCCAGTACTACCTGTCAAATTATGCATGCCTCACCCAAGTTTTATGCAACCCCTCCTTGGGGAAAAAGGTATATTAATCCATTTCTTATATATTTCTTATTAATCATAAACTGAAATTCCTTGTCATGCAAACTTTTTTACATTTATGCAGATCAGCTAATTAAATATTTTGCATCAAGTCTTACACGTGGCAACTGTATTTATATACATGCTTTTGACCTGTTTATGAAACCATGCTGTGCTGTTTTGCTCTGTTTCTTGGAAACTAAATGTTACATAGACCAAGTTATAACTTTTTAAAGAAAAAAACTAACACCATTGAACATGACTTTGACAAATATATTTTAGAGCATATAGTTTTGACCATTGTCCCACGGTCAAATATGTCCTGATTTCCACCCCTTTTACTGTGCTGATTTCAAAGGCATTTCATGAGATGTAAATTGGGGAAGAATGTTGCCCATGAATTGGGGTACCAAGAAATTACCAGGTTTCAGAGTAACAGCCGTGTTAGTCTGTATTCGCAAAAAGAAAAGGAGTACTTGTGGCACCTTAGAGACTAACCAATTTATGTGAGCATAAGCTTTCGTGAGCTACAGCTCACGAAATTGGTTAGTCTCTAAGGTGCCACAAGTACTCCTTTTCTTTTTAAGAAATTACCAATATCTTAAGATGACTATTAACTGAACGAGTCTCCTCCTCTCCCAGTTTTGTTCTCCAGTTAAAGATTTCCAGACCACAATCCCTTTTCATTTTTGTTCTTTACCTTTAAGGTGGGATTGGGAAATAATTCACAAAGAATTTAGTTTTTTGACTGGCATATTTTCTCCTAACAAATGGGATCCATGCTACAGCTGGGCAAAAAACTTATTTTTTTCAGTTCACTGGCAACGCCGAAAAATAGAAAAAAAATTAGTTTGAATCAAACAGGAACTGATTTTTTTCCCTCTGGTGAATCAAATGAAGTTGGCAAAACTTCATTTTGGGTCAAACAAAACATTCCGTTGGACACAAAATGAGGCATTTTTTTAAATAAAAGGAAAGGAAATAAAGAGTTATAATCACAAAACGTGAGCGTGGTGGTGCCAGTGGCTATTTATAACCAATAGCACAGTGGTTATGGTGCTCACCTGGGATGTAGGAGATCCAAGTTTGAATCCCCATTCCACGAGAAGGGAATTGAACTCAGGTCTCCCACATGACATAAGAACAGGCATTCTGGGTCAGACCAAAGGTTCATCTAGCCCAGTATCCTGTCTTCCAACAGTGGCCAATGCCAGAGGGAATGAACAGAACAGGTAATCATCAAGTGATCCATCCCCTGTCGCCCATTCCCAGCTTCTGGCAATGAGAGGCTAGGGACACTATCCACACCCATCCTGGCTAATAGCCATTGATGCACCTATCTTCCATGAATTTATCTAGTTCTTTTTTGAACCTTGTTATAGTCTTGGCCTTCACAACATCCTCTGGCAAGGAGTTCCATAAGCTGACTGTGCGTTGTGTGAAAAAATACTTCATTTGTTTGTTTTAAACCTGCTGCCTATTAATTTCATTTGGTGTACTCTAGTTCTTTTGTGATGAGAAGGAGTAAATTCCTTAGTTACTTTCTCCACACCAGTCATGATTTTATAGACCTCTATCATATCCCCCCTTAGTCGTCTCTTTTCCAAGATAAAAAGTCCCAGTCTTATTAATCTCTCCTCATACGGCAGCCGTTTCATACCCCTAATAATTTTGGTGCCCTTTTCTGAACCTTTTCCAAGTCCAATATATCTTTTTTGAGATTGGCCGACCACATTTGCATGCAGTATTCAAGATGTGGGCGTACTAGGGATTTATATAGAAGCAATATGATATTTTCTGTCTTATTATCTATCCCTTTCTTAATGATTCCCAACATTCTGTTTGCTTTTTGACTGCTCCTGCACATTGAGTGGATGTTTTCAGAGAACTATCCACATTGACTCCAAGAAATCTGATGAGGTTCAATAAGGATAAGTGCAGAGTCCTGCACTTAGGACGGAAGAATCCCATGCACCGCTACAGACTAGGGACCTAATGGCTAGGCAGCAGTTCTGCGGAAAAGGACCTAGGGGTGACAGTGGATGAGAAGCTGGATATGAGTCAGCAGTGTGCCCTTGTTGCCAAGAAGGCCAATGGCATTTTGGGATGTATAAGTAGGGGCATAGCGAGCAGATCGAGGGACGTGATCGTTCCCCTCTATTCGACATTGGTGAGGCCTCATCTGGAGTACTGTGTCCAGTTTTGGGCCCCACACTACAAGTAGGATGTGGATAAATTGGAGAGAGTCCAGCGAAGGGCAACAAAAATGATTAGGGGTCTAGAACACATGACTTATGAGGAGAGGCTGAGGGAGCTGGGATTGTTTAGCCTGCAGAAGAGGAGAATGAGGGGGGATTTGATAGCTGCTTTCAACTACCTGAAAGGGGGTTCCAAAGAGGATGGCTCTAGACTGTTCTCAATGGTAGCAGATGACAGAATGAGGAGTAATGGTCTCAAGTTGCAGTGGGGGAGGTTTAGATTGGATATTAGGAAAAACTTTTTCACTAAGAGGGTGGTGAAACACTGGAATGCGTTACCTAGGGAGGTGGTAGAATCTCCTTCCTTAGAGGTTTTTAAGGTCAGGCTTGACAAAGCCCTGGCTGGGATGATTTAACTGGGAATTGGTCCTGCTTCGAGCAGGGGGTTGGACTAGATGACCTTCTGGGGTCCCTTCCAACCCTGATATTCTATGATTCTATGATTCTAAGATCTCTTTATTGAGTGGTAACAGCTAATTTAGACCCCATCATTTTATATGTATAGTTGGGTTTCTGTTTTCCAGTGTGCATTACTTTGCATTTATCAACATTGAATTTCATCTGTCATTTTGTTGCCCAGTCATCCAGTTCTGAGAGATCCTTTTGTAGCTCTTCTCAGTCTGCCTGGGACTTAACTATCTATGATGAATACCCTAACCTATTAGGTATGGCATATTCTGGAGTAGAAGTCTCTCCCCACCCCACCCCCTCTCTCTCCCTCTCCCCGCTCTCTCCCTCTCTCTTTCTCCTCCCTCCCCCTCCCTCTCTCTCTCCCCCACCTCTCTCTCCCTCTCCTTTTCCACCCTCCCCCTCTCTCTCACTCTCCCTCTTTCTCTCCCCCCCTGCCCTCTCTCTCTCTCTCCCCCCTCCCTCTCCCCCCACCTCTGCTATTAAAGCTGTTCCACTTTGTATAAACCATTTAATATCTGTTGGGACAGAAACTTGATTGTCCCTCCTCCCAGCTGAGTGCTCAAACCACTAGATTACAGAATCACTCTTTGTCTGGCCCAATGAATATTTAATTCATGATACAACAGGAGAGATTCAAAGAACCTCCCTAACAAATACCCTACTGCCCAAGGGCTAGGGTGGGGGGGTTCCACCTGTCGCCAGTATCCGACGTGGATGCCTGAACTACTGGGCTATTAGGTATAAGGGGGCACCAGGACAACCATGTGCCAACATTTTTTTTTACCAAAACTCTTTGTCAAATTTGTGGATTGTTATGGTCAATCTGAAGCTGCATGTTTTCAGTGAATAAACGATTTGTTTGAAAAAGAAATGCATGCAGTTCTAGCACCGATGGCATATGTATGGGGTGGAAATGAGTGTGCACCTACTCTTGTACAGCAGAGGATAACGTAAGTCAGGCTTGGTCGGGGCTATGACTATGACCAAGTCGGGGAAAGGGGAGAGGTGCTGGGTAAAAACAGCTGAGCCAGGACTCTGGTCACTGCAGCTCCAATTAAACACTGCAGAATGGACCTTGTGAAGAAGAGCTGTGCCTAATTTGTGGGTGGAGGAGAGCTGGAAGGCTGATTAAGCCATTAGACAGAGGATACAAAAAGACACAGGAAGGAAGTAGGGAATGCAGGCAGTGAGGGGGGAAGAAAGAGATTGTTCTTCCTTCCGTGTCTTAAGAGCTGAGGGTTCCCTAAGACTCATAGGCTATCAGGGTTGAAAGGGACCTCTGGAGATCATCTAGTCCAATCCCATGCTCCAAGCAGGACCAATCCCCAATTTTTGCCCCAGATCCATAATTGGCCCCCTCAAGGATTGAACTCACAACCTTGGGTTTAGCAGGCCAATGCTCAAACCACTGAGCTATCCCTGCCCCCCGCGTACAATTAAAGACTGTAGGAGTACGGCTGT
The DNA here is from genome assembly GCF_965140295.1 of Lepidochelys olivacea. Taxonomy (NCBI): domain Eukaryota; kingdom Metazoa; phylum Chordata; order Testudines; family Cheloniidae; genus Lepidochelys; species Lepidochelys olivacea. The sequence goes on from NC_140413.1 coordinate 192,213,941, forward strand.
ATATTGTACAAGGGGGGTGCGAACCAATGTAAATCTACTGCACCTGGTGTTTTAGCAGCATAAAGGTCTCTGAGTCATTTGTGGACTTGAGCAGAGGCAAAAGTGCATGGGCCCTGCCACAGCAAGGTTTAGATGAAGTTATCCATCTAGAAACATATAGAATGTGTCCAGAATGATAGAATCTGGATGGACAAGAGATTAGATGAAATTTTTGTTAATGATGTAGCTTGAGTTCTTAGGATCCTGGGGAGGTATTTTACTGCAGCAACCAGTAAAATTGTGACATTTACATTCATTTGCAAGATGGATGTGCCATGCATAGGGATTTAGCCTTGTTTCAATTGCCTTGAGTTATTAATGCATAAAACTGTGGTCCAGTAGAAATTAAGTTCAGTTTGCTATGTGATCCCTGAACAGACGACATAATCACTTTCAAAATTGGCTGCTGTTTGATGTTTTTAATCTCTCTCTTTCTTTCTCCCTCACAACTCAGATGTGACAAATCGGCACAATGTGAAATACCCTCCGGGTGTCATCAAATTATTGTACAGTGCAGGCAGTCTAGCAGTGTCCCAGCTTTGCATTATACATTGTACAGGTGTTGCCTCACACTCTGTTCAGAGCTCTTAGGAGTGTTAAAATTCAGAGGCTTATTTCAGGGCACTTTGATCTGACTACTTATTAAATCTTGTGGCAATGTGTGATATTTTAAAAGAGCTAATAGGCCTGTCTTGGCTACTTCAAGAGAGAAACGTCTCCATTAGTCAGAGCTAACAGTCGGTTTTCCAGGTACATTTCAGACATTCATTGAATCCCCACTATCACATTCGCCCATCCCCACTGTCACCTCTGTAAACAGGGCTGGCCAGGATGGTAGATTATGTGCTGTTGAGATGCTGTGCATTCGGTGCACACCTGAAAACCAATAAAAGAGCAATGCCCAATTTATTTATCACCTCAGGGATAATTTAGAAAAAGGTATAATGACATTCAGGACTCTGAATAGTGAGGATCAACTTAAACTTCACTGCCAACAGCACTTTGTTGAGGACATGGGCAGAATGTTCTGATAAAATGAAAACGTCATAAGTGGCAAAGCTTTGTGCTTCCGAGAAAAAGGCTGTGTTTTAAGGTTACTTGGATTTCAGGATTGGAGGATAAAATGGGCAAAATTTAGGTTCAGGTTTCACTTGGCCAAACTTCAAACATAACAGAAATATTGCTGGAGTTGGCTCAGTCTCTGGCATATCACAGGTTGGTTGGAGAGAAAGCACAGAACCTTTATTAACGTCACAAGCACTGGCTGCAGATGGAACCAGGTGAGGCTTTTGGGCATGCTCATGGACTGCACATGTGCATCAGCATAGTCCCTCCTTGTGACAGGTGTATGTGACTCCAGAATCTCAAAGGGGCTTGATGGGGGTCAACAATGAGCCCTGGAACTCTGAGTAGGCTGTCAAGGATTAATAGACAGGGCTGGGAAACTGCTGAAACGGATTGACCTGCCTGCACTGTGCTTCAGAAAGATGACCTCTGTTACTGGGGAGGCAGCTGTGAGAGACTTAGGATCCTGACTATTTTACTGCAGCAACCAAGATGACTGAAAGTTTGTTTTCAGTAGCTATGTCTGAATTTTCATGCTCTTGTAGAGAAGAAACTATGTAGGAATTGTATGTTTGTTTCCAACAAACATTGAAATGGCTGGTAAGACAACCCTGAGGGAAGAAAGGGTTTTGGACTTTGTTGTTTTTGGGCCGTTTAAAGGACTCTAATACTTTGGTCTAATCCTGGTTGTTGGGTTTAGTGTGTTGGTGTCTGGGTGGTGTTTAGTGCTGTACAGGTCAGATTGGGTGATCTGCTGGTTCCTTCTGGCCTTAAATTCTATGACACTTACTGTGTTTTTCACAGAAGAAATCAAGAGATGGTAGCTTGTATCTTGACTTGGGTTGAGTCTTAAAGGGACAGGTCCAGATGCTTTCCAGGAGAGGCAGTGGCCTTGGGAAGGCAATAGAGGACTTGGGAGTCGCACTTGGCCTACTGCCTTCATTCAGGGCCCAAGCCCAGAATATTTTATGGGTGGTAGGATCTGCCCTTGGCACTGTCACACCACTAGGGGTCTTCTAAATCACAATCCCATACTAGCATTGCATTATCTCATTAGTATAGCCACACCCATACTAGTAACATGATATACCTGTCCTAAGCCTGCTAAAACTTATAGGGCTCCCAACAAGTCCAAATGGATGCTGAGAAGAAAGAAAGAAGGGTAGCCCATCAGCAATGGTAAGAATCTATTCAGGAGAACTCAACTGGAAATAGAGAGATTCCTCAATATAATTCATTGTTTTATGGATTAATTCATGTCTGGGCATTGCAGACAAATAGAGGAGTTTTGGAGGGAGTAGCTGCGGATCCTGTGCTTAGAGGTAAAGGGACTCACTGAGTTGTGTGTTTGGTCTGTCCGTTCATTTGTTCTCTGGGAAGGTCATGTGGCTGGGCTTTTGGGCTCTGAACAGGCCAAGTGAGAAGTCTGTGGGGGTAGTATGGCTCGGTCTGTGATCAGAGCAGTGTTTAAACTCTCTGAGTCATTAATTCCTCCCTGTCAGAGAAGGGGTGAAGCTAAACAGTGTGGGTTAGTGTATAAATTAGTGTCAGGAAAATCCTTGAGCAGCTGAACAAGAGGGGCAAATGGAAGTTTTGAAGGGAGTGTGGTTCTTTCTGGTTTTAGGTATGGCAGTACACCAGCTAGTGTATATAGGCAACAAGGGAACAACTGCTGTGACCTATATTGCAGATATTATGTTTTCCTTTCTGCCTGAAGACAGAAAAGATTTCTAGTATATGAAATGCAAGCTGGTTGCCATACTGGAGGAGAAGATATCTACTTTGAAAGCACAGGTATCAGTATTGTGTAGTATCTGAGAAAACAAAGAGTTCTTGGACAACCAGATTCAGAAATCTTTGCCATAGATGCCAAAAAGGTAAGGATCAATTATAAGGCAACTGGAGACAGTGGAAACTGGAGAAGATGACTGGCCATTTGTGACCAGGAAGCATTCACCCAGGCTAGAAGTATTGAATCAGTTACTCAGCTACCATGGAACCTGCCTCTGGAGAAATGGAACAGAAAGCTACAGAGGACATAACTGATGGAGGTTCTTGTGGTATGAAGCAAGAAACTACCAAAAAAGGTTCTTCAACTATCCTAAGAAGGATCGTGATCAGCAACTCCATATTATGAATAGTGGACAGAGAATTCAGCAAATGACACAGAGACAGCAGAATGGTGTGCTATGTCCTCTGGAGCTATAAGATATAAGATGTGACTGCAAGACTGGACAGGATTATGAGGTCATCTGGTGCTGATACATACTGGAACTATTAATATGGCATCACATTGAATTACAGAGATTATTGAAGACTTCAAGGATCTTGGAAGGGAGTGGAGGAAAGTCCAAGTGATCTTCCTGGAGATCCTTCCTGTACCTGAAGCTAGAATAGGCAGAAAGTATTGGAGGTAAACAGTTAGCTGTTCAATTGGCATGAAAATGAAAGTTTTGGTTTCGAGGCACATTGGGCCACATCGTGGGGGCTGTTCAAATGGGATGGCCTGCATCTTGCAGATAGAGTGGGTAATCTCAATTGGAGACTAGCTGGTGCAGCCATGAAGGCATTAAACAAATAATACAAGGAGAATGTACTATGAAGGCAAATGTGGTACAAACTTTAGTGCACTGTGCAAAATTTGAACTAAGATGGCAAAGAGTGTAAAGAGAAGAAAAATTTAAATTGCTTATATAACCAAAGTCTGGGTAATAAGCAAGAGGATCTGGAGGTTCTCATTGATGAGAAGAAATTTGATATAATTGGCATTACTGAAACCAGGTGGATTTGAATGTTAAATTCACTGGTTACAATCCCTTTAGGATGGATAGAGTGGGTGAAAGAGATGGGTATAGCACTGTACATTAAAGACACTATTATCTGTTTTAGAGTTATTGATCATTTAGTACCACAGGATCTTGAGTGCATATGGATCAATGTGCTAAATAACAAAGCCCTAGAAGGAGTATTGGTGGGGGTCTGTTACATGCCACTGAATCAAACCAGAGAACAGGTTGCTTCTTTAAGCATCTGTTTGTCATGAGTGGGAAGAAAAATTGTAGTGTTATGGGGGACTTCAAGGCGAGAGACATATGCTGGAGGTCTCATGCAGTTAGTAGTAAAACAACATTAGAGTTTCTAAAAATGATAGATGATTTTCTAACACAAAAGATATTGTATCCATCAAGAAGTAACTCTATTTGAACCTCATTATGACCGATAGAAATAAATTAATTGCTGGACTGGAAGTTGGTGGTTGCCTTGGGAGCAATGTTCATGACCTGATTACATTCAATATGGGCAAACAGAGGACAGTCCCAACCAGAGATATAATTGTACTTGTGCTTCAAAAGATCTAATTGCCCAAAGCTGAGGAAAATTATGCATTACATTGGTTGGGAGTAAAAATTCAAACAGAAAAAAAGAAAAGAAAACTAGGAATTCTTTAAAAAGAGTGTATTAGATGATCCAAAAGCCACAATTCCACTATCAAAAAAGAGGGCTTTTATCCAAAGTTGTCCATTCTGGTTCTGTGGAGAAGTGAAGGCAGCAATTAGAAATTATAATACAGATAAAAATAAAACAAATGGAGGGGAAAAGGGGAAGTAGACAGCAATCACTGCATATTCAAAATTATGAAGTATAGAACACAGATAAAGAAAACTAAAGACAACGGAAATATTCACATCTAGCAGGACTATGAACAATAAAGAGTTTTATGATGGCGAAAAAGCAGAAGTGTTAAATAAATATTTCTGTTCTGTATTTGGAAAGAAGAAGAATTATGTACTTGTATCACGTGAGGATGATGAAGTACTTTCCTGTCTATTAGTAACTAAAGAGAATATTAAACATCTGCTAGTTATAAGCATTTTAAAAATCAACAGCCCAGGATAACTTGCACTCAAGAGACCTAAAAGAGTTGTCTGAGGAGATCTCTGGCCTGCTGACATCAATTTTTAAAAGAACTCTTGGAATATCAGTAAGATTCCTGAAGACTGAAAGAGTGCTAATGTTGTGCCAATATTTTAAAAGGGAAAGTGCAATGACTAGTTAATTCTAGGTTGGTTACCCTGGCATCACTCCTGAGCAGAAAAATGGAAAAGCTGATATAGGATTCAACTGATAAAGAATTAAAGGATGGGAATGTAATTAAAGCCATTCAACATGGTTTTATGGAAAAATAGGTCTTGTCAAACAAGCCTGATTTCATTCTTTGAAGAGATTATAAATTTGCATGATAATTGTATCTATATAGATGTAATATACTTCAACTTTTGTAAGATGTTAGACTTAGTATTGCATAATTTTCTCACAACAAATTAAGACTGTACATTATTAATAAAGGACACGTTAAATGGATTCAGAATTGGCTAACTGACAAATCACAAAAAGCAGTTGTCAAGTGGGGAAATCATCATTGAATAGTGGTGTTGCTTGCAGCGGCGTATTAACGCCTAGGCCGACGAGGCCTAGGCCTAGGGCAGCAAATTTGCAGGGGCAGCAAATTTATAAAAGCAGACGCTGCTTCCCCAGGTGCCAGTTCGCACCCCCCACCCCTGCCCCAACTCCACCTCTTCCCCGCCCCCATTCCCCGCTCCCTCCCTGCCCCTATTGGTCCAAATCCCCGCCCCAGCCCTGCCTCCTCTCCTGAGTGCGCCGCATTCCCCCCCTCCCCCCTCCTTCACGAAGCTGTTTCGCGCACACGCACTGGGAGAAGCAGGACCCCACGGTCTGCTCAGGGGAGGAGGCGGAGCGGAAGTGAGCTGGGAGCGGTGGGGCAGCAATTATTTCTGGACCTAGGGGCGGCAAAAGCATTAATCCGCCACTGGTTACTTGTGGGGTTCTGCAGAGATCTGTTCTAAGCCCAATGCGTATTAACATTTTTATCAATGATTTCTGGAAGCAAATATAAAATCATTACTGCTAAAAGCTGTGGATGACACAGAGACTGGTAAAATGGCAAATAGTGACCAAGACATGGCAGCCCTACAGAGTGATTTGAGTCGCTTGGTAAGGTAGGCCCAGTCAAACAAAATGTGTTTTAATACAGCCAAAAGCAAGGTAAGAAATGAAGGTAAAAAGAATGCAGCCAAACCTACAGACTTTGTCCCAGAAAGCCATGACTGCACCGTGCAACAGCTTCAGCAGGAGAGGCTGAGGGAGCTCCATATCAGAATATTCTATGCCCCAACGGTTAGGGCAGAGGTGAGCAAACTACAGCCCGCGGGTGACATCCTGCCCACGGGACCCTTTTGCCCGGCCCCATAGCTCCTGGCCCAGGAGGCTCGCCCCCGGCCCCTCCCCCACAGCCTCCACTCACAGTGCCACCGGTGCAGTGCTCTGGGCAGGGGGGCGGCAAGCTCCTGGGGCAGCGCAGTGCAGAGCCTGGCCTGACCCGGTGCTCTGTGCTGCGCGGCGGCCCGGCTGTAGGGCCGCCAGCCACCGGTGCTCCAGGCAGCGCAGTCAGGGGGTGGGGGGGTTGAATAGAGGGCAGGGGAGTTTAGGATGGTGGTCAGGGGGCAGGGTTGTGGATAAGGGGCGGGGCGGTTAGAGGGCGGGGAACAGGGAGATGAAGGGGTCCTGGGGGGCAGTAAGGAAGGAGGGGGGGTTGGATGGGGCAGTGGGGGGCAGTCAGGGGCAGGAGTTCCGGGGGCAGTCAGAGAGAAGAGGTGGTTGGAGGGTCCCGGGGGGCAGTCAGGAATGAGAGGAGGGGTTGGATGGGGTGGTGGGGGGCAGTGGGGACGGGGGGGTCCGGGGGCAGTCAGGGGACAGGGAGCAGTGGATGGGGCAGGAGTCCCGGGGGGCCGCCAGGGGACAGGGAAGGGGGGGGGTTGGATGGGGTAGGAGTCCCAGGGGGGCCGTCAGGGGGCAAGAAGCGGGGTGGGGGAGTCGGATAGGGGTCGGGGGCTGGACCACCCCTGGCTGTCTGTGGAGGCACAGCCTCCCCTAACCAGCCCTCCATACAATTTTGGAAACCCGATGTGGCCCTCAGGCCAAAAACTTTGCCCACCCCTGGGTTAGGGCACTCACATGAGGGGTGACAAATCCCTTCTCCTAACCAGATGGAGGGGGGACTTGAACTGACTGTCTCCCACATCCCACATGAGTACCCTAACCACTGAGCTAAAAGTTAGAAAGGAAGTGGTCCTTCTCCCTGCCCTGCCCTCCAATCCAGGCTTCTTACAGAAAACGCTGTAGGTGCTTAACTCCAAAGGGGGTTCCCAGCTATAAATTGCAAGCAGAGATAAATGCGTCCCTTCAGCCCAGACTTAGGCACCTATCTCCATGGGAGGGGCAGGGCTTAACATCCTGTCAGCATCTCCTGTTGGCTAGTTTTGGCAGCTCTCCATTTAGCATGCCGGCTTTTATGTATCACAGTCTGTGCCTATCTTTCCCCATTCATTGTACAGGGAGCCTAGGTGCCTCACTCAGGCTATTTGAATTTCCGTTTGTTCTTGTGATTTTCTAGGTGCTTAAGTACCTTTGTGAATCTAGGCCTCTGTGCCTCAGATGTCCATCCATACAATGAGGATTATAGCACCTCTTTATCTCACGGGGTTGTTGTAAGATAATTATATTAAAGATTCAGAAGTGCTTGGATACTACAGGAATAGGTCTATATTGACTTTATAGAAAGATGTTTTACTGTCTGTCTTCTCCAAGTTGATCAGAATTTTTGACAATTGTACTGGCTCATCGAGGGAACCACAATAATATTCGTGATCTTGACTGTCACTTGGAACGAGACGTGCATAGCGTAGAATGCTGATAAGTAAGAAAAGGACACTGATGTCATTGCTAATGATTATCTTGATGGAATCTTATTTAATCCTCTCTAATTTTTAGTGATTGAAATCACTTCTTGAAGCACATAAATATAAATTGCTCCAATAGATTTGCAAAGCTGGAGGAATATGCCAACAATTTGCATTCATTTTAGGCATTTATAAAAGCAACCCCTCTTGTGGCAAAGGGCTGTGCAATGGGTTTCAAAGTCTCACTCCTAACTTTTTTTGAAATCTTCATCAAAGTCTCAAATTGACAGCCCTAAATCTGTGCTTGTACATTGTGCACAAACTCTGAATTTGTTACAGACTTACACCCCCGGTTTAGCTAAAGTTTAACAGCACTTTATTTTGCACACAGTCTCATTTGATAATTGTGGTGCTCTGTGGAATAAGCTACTGGTGTGCAGAGATAGACTGATTGCAGTCTCTGTGCTTATTTTATATTTCTGTAAATAGACATCACCCATCTGCATGGCTTTCCCAATAGTGGACTGTACTCAAGATTTAATTTAGTAAACACTGATAAGTAAGGGGGAACTGCTTGAAGCTCCGTGGGCAAGAAAATGGATGGCTGAACTAGCTTAGTGACTATTTTTAATAAAGACACTGCAGTTGTGGGAGTGGAAGAGAACTAGGGGAAAAATACCAGAATGTTAATGTACCAATCTCTAGCTTTGGTTTTGCCACACTAGAGCAAGAAGATCTTAATTATCCAAAGATCTTGGGGTCTCATGGTGCCATCCGTTAATTTATGGTAACAAAGAGAGATATCCTAGTGATTGAACTCTGAGATTCTGATGCTGACTTTAAAAGTCATCTGTGAAAGCTGATTATAGAGAAATGTCTGGTTTACTCAAGGTCAGGCAGCTCAGTAGGAGCCCCATGAAACTAGAGCTCTTATGTAGCATCAGGACTGGCCCTAGACCAATTGGTGCCCCAGACAAGGAGCATCTTCACGCCCCCCTCCATTGTTAAACTTTTGAATACCTTATTTTTATTGTATTTGTAGTCCATTTCATTACTTGATCTACAATTTGCATGGAGTGATGGAGAATCATCCAGTTTTCCTGGTGGACTAAAGGAGAGAGATGATAAAGAAGAATGTGTCTCACATGAAAAGGAAAATAATGACAAAGAAAAATCTGGTTTACATGAAAAGGAGAGAAATGATAAAGAAGAATCAGCTTTGCATGATGACAGAAACAGCAGTGAGAAAAATTGCACACCACAAATTGATACATCAGATTCTGATTTGTGGCTAGCGATCTATACTCTGCCAATATTGATTGTACAATTTTGAATGGGCTGGGCAAAATCAAGGCTATGACATTTCCAGTAAAAGAGCAGAAGTGACACTTTTCAAAGTCACACTACAAAAAAGTGCCCAAGAATGGTGAGAAACTGAATCGGCGTTGGCTAGTTTACTCGAAATCAACTAACAAAATGTTCTATTTTTGTTGCAAAATATTTGACAAGAATGCCAAATGGTTGCTTTCACTTTCTGGGTATAATTAGCTAATTCTCTGAAGCAACAAGAAAAGTCACCCAGCCCTGTTGTGGCCTTCTCCAAATGGATGTAGGTAGAGTCCAGGCTCCAGCTGAATAAATGCATAGACGTAGAAAAAAAGCATATAATTAATGTCGAAACCCAGCACTGGAGGAACGTGCTCAAGTTTCTCATCTCAATTATCCTCTTCCTTGCAAAGAATAATTTGGCTTTCTGGGACTTGTTAGATAAGTTGTTCACTGAACATAATGGTAATTTCCTTGGTTTGGTAAAGTTCCTTGGGAAATACGAGGTCATGCATGAACACCTACTCAGAGTGGTTCATAAAGAAGTTATGGACCATTACTGCAGCAAAAAAATTCAAAACAAATTGATTGACCGCATGGTAAGGAATGTGCTTGATAACATATTGATGCGTCTCAGCAAATTGAGGTACTACACCGTAAAAATGGACTGCATTCCCAGCATTAGTCACAGTGAAAAGATGTCATTTATAGTAAGATTTATTGACAACGAGGATGGCTGTATCCAAGTAAAGGAACACTTTTCTGTTTCTGGTCTGTGGATGACTCTATTGGAAAAGGCTCAACAGAACCGTTTATGAACACTTTGAATGAGAATAAAATAAAGCTTCAGGGCTGCTGCGGCCAAGGCTACGACAAGGGCAAGAACATGAAGGGAAGAATCAGTGGCATCCAGGCAAGGATCCTTGTGCTGAATCCAAGAGCTTTCTTCATGCCTTATGGATGCCATCCCCTCAACCTGGTTGTGCCAGATGCAGTGTCATCTTCTTTAGATTCAATATCTATCTTTGGAGTACAGCAAAGGATATACATCCTGTTTTCAGCATCAACTACCAGGTGGAAGATTCTCACAGGAAGTGTTACAAATCTGACCATGAAGCAGCTAAGTGACACTTGCTAGGAGAGCTGCACTGACAACATAAGGCCAGTGAGGTACCAAGTGATTGAGGTTTACAACGCCCTGATGGAACTAGTGCAGTCAAGTAAAGCCGAGGGTGGAATCCGACATGTGGCACAAAGCCTGGCAAACCAGATCACTGACTTCAAATTTCTGGTCTCAGTTGTGGTTTGTCACAATATCCTGTTCCAAGTAAACGTTGTAAGCAAGGCATTACAAACTCAGTTGATGGACATCACGACCACTACTACTGTGATGAGAAGCTGCCTTGATTTCATTGTGGCCTAGAGAGAGAACGGATTTGAAGATGCCATCACTGCTGCCAAAGAAATGGTGGAAGTCTTAGGAGTTGAGCCTATATTCAAGGAAACTCGTATTCATTGGAAGAGAACTGGGCTCTCACTTCATTCTTATATCTTACTGACTGACTGGCAATGCCTCGCTCCTTATATACCCACAAGGGCATGTCTGACAACATTCTAGGAGGTTCAAGGAAAATATAATTCTCAGAAAGTCTGGAAGGTTCCACGAGATTCTACAAAGGTCCAGAACATTCTAGGATGGTAGAGAAAAATGAATCCACATTCAGAATATTTGAAACATTTTACTTCAAACATTCTATTTCCCCTTTTGTCACTAACAACAAAAACATCTCCCCAAGCCCAGGGTTCCCCAAGCTTGGCACCCCAGGCAGTCGCCTGGGTCGTCTGCCTCTGAATCTGGCCCTGTGTAACGTAGTTCTGCAGACTGAAGCTAGTCAAGCTTCTGGGTATACATCTGATGTTCCCATAAACAAGAGGCTTATTTATCTGGAGTTCAGATACTGAGAGTTTGACAGGTTGCAGGTGCATCTCTGATCCTGTTTTATTTTTTGCTCTCCAGAAAAAATGTGATTGAAAGGATCTAGAAAATGAAAGTGAAAGTGACGACGCTTAAAAACAACAACAACCTCACAACCACCTCAAACCCACGTTGGGTTCCCTAGTAATTCCCTAGGATTATGGGACTTTTATTTCTAGCATTTGATTGTTTCTAGGGAATTCCTTCAGCCATTCTGTTGCTATCACAGCAGAGATTATAGTTAGATCTGGGTTAATAATAGATGTTACAGTTCAGTGGAAATTAAAACAAATCACTTTGGGGCAAATTGAAAATACATTTTTCAAAATTTTTTGGTGAATTGAAAAGTTGAAAAAAACTTCCTGGCTGCCCATGTGTCTAGGTGCTGCAGGGACCTGGAGGCTGCTTCTAGGAGCCGTGTGGAGTCAGGGCAGGCAGGGAGCCTGCCTTTGCCTCAGACCCCTGCTGCGTCACTGACTAGACTTTTAACAGCGCAGTCAGCGGTGCTGACCAGAGCCACCAGGGTCCTTTTTCAACCGGGCGTTCCAGTCAAAAAATAGACGCCTGGCAACCCTATTTAGCCCAGTGGTTAGGACAGTCATTTGGTATGTGGGAGACCTGGCTTAAGTTCCCCCCTCTGCCTTATGTGGAAAAGGGGTTTGAGCTTGGGCACTTTCCTGCAATGGGGGAGATTCTAACCACTGGCTAAAGCTCATATGGGAGGTATTATTGCCTCCAGGCATTTTGTGTATTCTTTGCTTGTCTTTGACAAAATGCCTGAAAGTCTCAATGAATTTTTGCATGTCGAAATGAAACATTGGGTTTCAACATCACCAAAACTTTTTGACTTTTTCAGTTTGGTCAAAACTATTAAAAAAAGTGACACTAATTCATTGATAGTTTTGGTCATCCCAAAACTGAATTTTTTGTCGAACAAACTATTAGGTTGAAAAACTTTGACCCGCTCTAATTGTGGCCTGCCACTGGGGCCAGCTTAGAAAAGAGCCAGCCAGGCCAGGGTTGGAAGTGTGCTTCCTCTTGTCTGCCTGTGACCCTTGTCAGGAAAGTTATGTTCCTCCCCTCCCCCAACCTCCTTACCTGTTTACAAGTCTCTGGGACCTCTAGTATGTACCTCTACCTGGCCCAGGAAGCAAAACCAAAGATCAGTTTTCCATCTGGAGTAATTTATTCTATGGGCTGCTGGTTTTGAGTATGACCATGAATGAGGAACCAGGGAAGGTGTTCTGGATGGGCAGCTTATGTGGTGCATCACCCAAAGAATACAGTCCAGGGTAGCTCTGTAGCTTGAAGGTCAGATTACCATATATTCAAAACCAAAAACTGAGACATTTTTGTGGCAACATTTTTAGGGTACAGGAAAAATCCTACATAAGAATGCTAGTACATAGGAACTGCCATACTGGATCAGACCCAAGATTCAGCTAGTGCAGTATACTGTCTCTGACAGTACCAGATGCTTTGGAGAAGGTGTAAGAACCACACAGTAGGTAGATATGGGTTAATTTGTACCCCACACTAGATCTCCTCCTGATTTCTAATAATTGGAGAATGGCTTTAATAGCCGCTTCAAATGTTTTGTTTCCATTATTATGACAATTCTCTAGATTTGCTTGACATCCATATCAATGTTCAATACCTTTTGAATCTTGCTAAATTCTTACATTCAATGGGTTCCTGGGGCAATGAGTTCCACAGTCTAATTACACATTGTGTGACAAATTTTTCCTTTTTTTGGTCTTGATACTGCAAGCTTTTGACTCAGCAGCAACAGAAATATATTTTTTGGATTGGTGTTCTGAATGAGTTTACCATGGAACAAGTGTTGCTAGGACTTTCTTTAAAACATAGAAAAGCTTTGGTTGTGTCTACATTCATTTGATTTTTCTGTTCATTCCAAACACTGTTCATCACATTTGGACTGTTTGTTCCTGGGAAATGGAGAGCAAGTTGTACTCTGGGCAGTGATACTATGTAAATATTTTGGAGCTATAAAACAATCCAAACTCTGTGATGAAATGAAAAACTGACTGTCCACAAGGAAGTTCCTGGGACATCATATGAAAAAATACGGCTGTCCCCAATAAAACTGAGCCATATGCTCACTTAGCCTAATAACTAGTGCAGGATAAAAGCAGGTAGATATAAGAATGGCCATACTGGGTCAGACCAAATGTCCATCTAACCCAGTATCCTATCTTCCAACAGTGGCCAATGACAGGTGCCCCAGAGGGAACAAACAGAACAGGTAAGTGTCAAGTGATCCATCTCCCATCATCCATTTCCAGCTTCTGGCAAACAGAGGCTAGGGACACCATCCTTGCCCATCCTGGCTAATAGCTATTGATGGACCTATCCTCCATGAATTTATCTAGTTCTTTTTTAAACTCTGTTATCGTCTTGGCCTTAACAACATGGAATGTTTATTCCAAATATGGAATAAAGGTGAATTTTGGTTCAAAGTGAGGAATATTATTTGTCATGAGGAGCAGTGAGAGTTATGATGCAAACTGCTCATTGTGCAGAAATTGTTTTCTATGGCTTGAACATTTTCAAAATTGACTAGTAGAGCTCACTGGAAACTGGAATTTCTGTTCTGTGGAAAATTTTAATACTTCATATTTGTTTTCATTCTGAATTGGAACAAAATCCAATAATTTCAAAATTTCCCCGCAAAATGAAAATTCTCCAAAAAATCAATTCTGAACTATTGAAACAATTTTTTTGATTAAATGTCTTGTTTTTAAACTGTCAAATATTTAATAAATGTTTAAATGTAATATAAGCCAAACTGAATCTAAAATATAAAGTTGGAACATTTTTACCTTATCAAAAAGAAATGCTTTGACATTTTCAAACCTAAACAGAGTCATAATGATTCATTTTGATTTTTGTCCCATTGACAAATTCATTGAAATTAACACACTACTGCAAAAATGTTTCAATTCTGACTGAACTGCATTTTCTGATGGAAAACTCTTCCATGGGAAATTTTCTAGCTTGCTGTAAGGCCAGATTCCCATAGGCATTTAGACATTTAACTCACTCCCATGGATTTCTAAGGGACTTATGCACCCAAATATCTTTGAGGATTTGGGCCACACTGACTCGTGATTTTAGGTGCACCAATGAAACATCTTAAAAGGGCCTGATTTTCAGCGTCTGGGTATTCAAGATTTTCTGAAAATTCAGTTCTGGTCACTTCTGAAAAATTAGGACAAAATGCGCCAACTTTCAAGGTACTTGGTCTACAAGCACTCAGTGTAGCTTATCACATGTAGGAGAACATACAGCCACGACCCTCAAAACCCTACCAGTTTAACCTAAAATAAACATGCAGGGTAATCTCAGTATCTGAAATATTTCTTGAACTCCTCTATATTTACTATAGGGAATACTCTGAATGCTGCAAATACTTACTTAGTTACCTAAGACAATTGGCAAGTTTGAATGCTACCACTTTACAGCCCACACATCCATTTATGCCCTGTTAATTTATTACTTATATAAATTAGCCGTTGTCATGATGCTAGAACATATTAGAGGCCTCATTAGAGAAACTGATCTAACATTTGTAAACCTAGGTCTAACATAGATGTCATGTTGCTCCCTCTTCAAAAGTGTTAATAAATCCTAAATGTATTTTCAAGCAATTTTTATATTGTGGTTTAAATGACTTACAACATTTCAGCAATGTCTGCCTTCCTTAATATTTGGAACAGTGAACATTTTCATTTCCTGAAATGTCTTGTATGCTATTAATATAGTCATGACTAGAGCTAGACAAATAATGCAAAAAAAAAAGTATTCATGAATATTTATTTCCTATCATTTATATACATAACAGCTATATGTACTGAACAATGCCTATGCAGAGCTCTAGGTGGATATGACATATTTAAAAGCACAATATAAAACACTGCAACCAGTAGCCTTATACTCCCAAGCACCAAAAATTGCTATCTGGAAAATAATAATCAGAGCCATACAATAGCCCATTTTATGGTCAAACTCCAGCCTTCTTCATTGGTTCTTCCCTTACAGACTGCGCTAAAGCCCATTGAAGTCAAGGTGAGTCTTTCCATTGACTTCACTAACTTTCCATCAGGCCCTAAAAGCCCAGGAAGATAAATGGGTTTTGCAGCAAGCCTTAAAAGACATGTGAAGTGTTGTAAAGTGATAGAAAGATTTTTGTTTGTTGGATGACAAAAACTGAGACCTGATGATTATTGGCAGCATTGCTGAAACATTTTACTTACAGCAAACAGCTCTTCTTTTTATCAGGAAAAAATGTATTCACAAATCCATTATAGGTGAAGCCTCTGGCAGCTGGCGGCTGGG
Organism: Lepidochelys olivacea; assembly: GCF_965140295.1. Classification (NCBI taxonomy): domain Eukaryota; kingdom Metazoa; phylum Chordata; order Testudines; family Cheloniidae; genus Lepidochelys; species Lepidochelys olivacea. The sequence goes on from NC_140413.1 coordinate 192,229,463, forward strand.
TTGCCTGCTTGTCAGCCCTGAACATTAATGACCGTAATAGAGTTGCAGCAAAATGTCTGGTTATCAAAAAATTTAATGGGCATAACATCATACTTGAGTGCTTATATTGTTCCAGCAAAGTTTTCTTGAACAAATAGGTTTTCTCTGCGTTTCCAAATTACAGTAATTAATAAAGGTTCATTATTACTTTTCCATGATTTTCCATGTCTTGTCCACAACTCAGCTGCAATTATTTGACAATCATCCCACGATTCAAGTAGGACTTTGATTATAGGAAATTTTATAAATTACCTGCGTGAAATGAAAATGACTTGCTGTCAGTTAGTTTCAGTATTCTGAGCATATAAATCAGAACAAATGGCCAGATGTTTAGAAGAGCCGCATCTGGTCTGGGTACATTGACCAAGGAAAAGTAAGGCAGGTGGTACAATTTTTCCATTCATTTCATATAAAGAGCATAATTCGTTCCAAGAATCTGCTTAATATTTTTTCCGATACATTTTTTCATTCTGCTGAAACCTTATTGTTGAGTTTGACGTCATGTAACCTGTCATCACCACAACTTTACCATGGCAACCCATTATCCTACATAGCCTTGTAAAGTACACATGAATATGGTACTGTCCCTATGCATATGAAGTTTTAATTTAGGTTGGTATTCAGTTCTGTCAATTGATGAAGTGCAGTCAAAAACTGATGCTGACATATGGTGTGGAGGGAGATAAGTTCCTGTTTATTCTCCCAATGCCAAGGCACTTTAGGCCACTGAAGTAGGTGATGTGCTGTGCCTACATGATGGAGAACATTGGTTGTACGTTTCAGTTTTAACTCTGAATTACCTTTCACTCTTTAAAGTTATAACAATATTGTAATGCTGTTGTTTGTGGCTTAGCTTGGTAAAAGGACAAAGAAACAAAAAGACTTCCTTGCAATACTGTCCACATTTTCAATAGAGCTCAGCTCCCATTTAGACACCTAAATAAGGGCCAGATTTGGAGCTGCTGAATGTTGAGCTCTTCTGAAAGTCTGACTGTGTCATTTAAGTACCTAAATGAGATCTGAGTAATCTTTATAATCTGTTTTGGTATTAGGTTTAATCTGTGAACTAAAATGTAGCATAGCAGCATAAAACAAGGACTAAATCCTGGATATAAAGTCCCTGTAAAAGGGCTTAGACGCCATGCAAAATAGCTGAGGGATGGAATCCAGCCCACTGTGCCTGTGCAAATGGCTACAGTTAGTAGTACAGGCCATCGGGAAAAGTGAGAGCATGGTCTGTTGTGGTCTGGGGCCAGCTTCTGTGCCTTTGTGTTTCTGCACATTGCAGATGCTGTTGTGGAGAGCTGAGGTTCCCCGTGACATACAGAGAGGTTGCTAAGTCCTCTTGTACAAGGTCAGAGTTTATGTGCCTTCACTTCCTACCTTAGGCTTTGAAACTGATCATGGGGCTCTCGCTGGCCCATATGGATTCCCAGGAACAGCATTTAGCCACGAAGGCCCAGTCTGGTCCCTGCTGAAGTCAAGGAAAAGAGCACTTTATTCTCACCTCACTGACTGCCAGCTTCTCTTTGCTCTTGCCACCCGTGAATGACAACCTACAACGGAGCCATTCTTAACTCTGTGCCAGTAGACACTGTATACATCAAATGTGAAAGAAATTATGTGCTGTACATAATATTCATCACATGAGATAGGCAGTAGGGAGTTTTTTTCCCAACTATGGTTATTCAGGAGCTGAGAGACAATGTAACATTGACTGGCGTTACGCACAGTGAGAATACGTGATATACAGTGGACCCAGTTCTGATCTCATTTACCAATTTTATGCTAGTGTGATTCCTTTGATTTCAGTGGAGTTACTGCTTATTTATACCAGTGAAAGACAAGGACATCGCCAGCTGTATATAGCCTAAGGGCTTAATCCTGAGATGGGCCAGGCTCATGCCTGGCACTGATTTGCATGGTAGGAAAGAGATAAAGGTGACGCTAAGTTGTTGCTTTGCCTTCATTGATCATGGGGGAAAATGGGTCTGAATCCTTTAACAGGTTAAACTTTCATAGAACCATAGAGTTAGATGGGACTGCAAGGGTCATCTAGTCCAGTGGTTCTCAACCAAGGGTCTGGGACCCCATGTGGGGCCGCAAGCAGGTTTCAGGGGGGCCGCCAACCAGGGCCAGTTTTAGGCTTGCTGGGGCTCCTGGCAGAAAGCTGAAGCCCTGCTGTGTGGGGCTGAAGCCCTGGGGCTCTAAGCCCTGCCACCTGGGACTGAAGTCGAAGCCTGAGCAATGTAGCTTTTCAGGGACCCCGGTGGCGTGGGATCCTGGACAATTATCCTGCTTACTAGCCGCTAATGCTGGCCATGGCTTTTCTATGCAGAAAAACAGTTGTTGTGGCACTGGTGGGCCATGGAGTTTTTATAGCGTGTTGGGTGGGGCCTCAGAAAGAAAAAGATTGAGAACCCCGGATCTGGTCTAATCCCTTGCCAAGATGCAGGATTTGTGGTGGCTAAACCATGCAAGACAGATGGCTCTCCAGCCTCCTTTTGAAAACCTCCAGTGAAGGAACGTCCACAACCTCCCACGGCAGTCTGTTCCATTGTCCTGCTGTTCTTACAGTTAAGAAGTTTTCCCTGAGACTTAATTTAAATCTGCTGTGCTGTAGTTTGAACCCATGGCCTCTTGTCCTGCCCTCTGTGGCAAGAGAGAACAACTTTTCTCCATCTTTTTTATGTCAGCCTTTCAAGTATTTGAAGACAGCTATCATGTCCCACCATAATCTCCTCTTTTCTAAACTAAACATATCGAGTTGCTTCTGCCTTTACTCATATGGCTTGCATTCCATCACTTTGATCATCTTTGTTGCTCACTTCTGGATCCTTTCTAGTTTCTCTACATCCTTTCTACACATTAGTGACCAAAATTGGACACAGTACTCCAGTTGAGGCCTAACCAATACCAAGCAGAGCGGTACTATCACTTCCCGTGACTTGCATGCTATGCCTCTGTTAATGAAACCTAAAATTGTATTGCCTTTTTTTTTTTTGCAACAGCATCACATTGCTGACTCATGTTGAGGTGGTGATCCACAACTCCCAGATCCTTCTCAGCAGTGCTGCTGCCAAGTCAGTTATCTCCCAGTCTGTATTTGTGCATTTGCTCCTTCCCTAAGCAGAGCACCTTACATTTGTCTTTCTTGAATTTCATTTCGTTGTTTATATCCCAGTTCTCCAATGTATCAAGATCCCTCTGAATCTTCGCTTTATCCCCCAGCTCTGTGTCATGTGCAAATTTGATCACTATGCTCTCTACTCCTACATCCCGGTCACAATATAGATGTTAAACAACAATAGATCCAGAACAGATCCCTGTAGAACCCCACTTGAGACCACCCTCCACTCTGACATCATTCCATGAATAGTTACTCTTTGTTTGTGGTTGTTTAACCAATAATGTATCCACTTAATGGTAGTTCTGCCAAGCCCACAATTCTCCAGCGTACTTATCAGAATGTCATATGGGACTGTGTCAAAAGCCTTGCTGAAGTCCAGGTATATTATGCCCACCACATTCCACCTATCCATCAAATCAGTTACCCTGTCAAAGAAGGAAATCAAGCTGGTTTGGCATGTTTTGTTCTTGGTAAATCCATGCTGGCTGCAAGTGATTACCCCTTCACCTCCAGGTATTCACAAATTGGCTTTCCTGATTGACTTATATTAGTTGCTGGGCCAATACTCTGAAAAGTATCAACTGCAACATGTTGTTCTCTGGTCCCGCTTAGCAACACTAGCTGACATCCCTGCCGCATCTCTGTGAAACATTCTGTATTGCTAGGAAGGAAGGTGTAGGTGATGTAGAGCTGGGTATTCTCATTTTCTGCCATCTGGGGTTCCCCCTACACTAAGGTACCCAATGGCATCTTTGAGGGCACCTTTCCAGCTGCTTTGCACTGCAAATATTACAGGATTAAATTTCCACTGCAAACAGACATGTCTATTGTCACCTCCAAAAGCAAGCTAATTCAGTGCTAACACCAAAAGGCTGAGAAGCCAGATTCTGCTCTTTATGATGTGGATGTAATTGACTGCAGATTGACTGACTGCATTGGTTTACACTGGTATCAGTGAGTAGAATTTGGCCCTAGAAAATTACAAGGTACTGTAAGAAAAAGAAACACGAGTGGTCATCAATAGTGATCAAGAAAAGATTTTAAAGGGGCATTAATTACAATTTCCAGCCACCAGTTACATTACTTTCACTAACATGGCTGCCTGTCATATTAGGCTCAAATTATAAGCATTTTTGAAAAAAATAAGGAGAGAAAAAATACACTTCACAATTTAGGGTGAGAATTGCCTCCTGTCTTGCAAACTCTTATACCACTGGGCTGAGAGAAATGGCTGAAGGTTTCTTTTAACATGTTACGTTATGTTCTCATATTCACTACAGCTTATTGTGTTGGTATCATTTTCATCCATCAGAAAATATTCTCAGAGCTCCCTTGCATCTCTTCTTCCCATAACTTTTGAAGTTCTTACAAAATGGATTTTTCTCACCATTACCACATTCTGTATGAGCCATGAATATCACATTAAAAATACATGGCTGACTGCAGTGTGGTTGCCTCTTTTCAAAGTCCCCCTGAAGCATTAGGACTGCAGTGGCATTATTCATATGATGCATTGTAAAACCATGTGATTTATGTATGTTTCTATAAGCATAGACACATGCTTTAAAATTCTCTTAATGGAACAGAATAGGAGTGGGAATGAAATTGGTGATGTCTGAAAGTGGGTAGGCAAAAATAAGATGTAAAGTGGTGTTCAGATTCAATTTACAGCATTAGGTAAAGACCATTGTATGGTAGGATTTGCCTTTAAAATAGATATGTTACTAGTATGTGTGTGATTATGTTAATACCTAGCACAGATCCACAGCTGCTGTGCTATGCCACAGCTTTTAAACAGTCCCTTGGATTGGAGGTAACTCTTTAGTGTGCCAGACCCTGCAGGGGTCCCAGTTCTCCTTAAGGGTAAGCCATGTGGTCTCAACACCTCTGAAACGGAACCTCTGAACTCCAGCTCTCCTGCTTCTCACTGTGAGCTCTGCTCGTGGGTCTGACTGAGATAGACCCCAGTTCAGAGGCTTTCACCCTCTTCAGGGATCAACATACCTCAGCAAGTATTTGTAGTGACACCAGGCAGACTTTTCAAAATAAGGTCACAATTTATTAGTCACCTGGCCTACAGAATCTGAAAGTCCTTAGGTTAGCGCAGGGACACGGCAACCAGGGGGAGGCCAAGGGGGCCATGCCTCCACCTTTTGTTGGCCCCAAACTGCAAGCTTTGGGCAGTTGTGGAGCAGTGCAGGCAGGGGCTGCACTCCGCAGTGTGGGAGCTGATAATCAGCTCCCCTGCTGTGAAGTGTGGCTCCTGTCTGCGGTGCCAGAGCCTTCCCAAAGGGGTGGAGGGGAAGCTGTCGTGGGCCTTAGCCCCCTCTTGCCATGGGGTGGCACCCCATGCTCCTCCTCTTCTTTCCAAGGCCCCGCCCCCTGACCAGGTCAGAAGCCAGAGCCGGGCCATGGTAAGAACACCCCAGGGAGCCCAGGCCACTGTGGGGCGTCCCAGACCTGCCATCTGCCCTGGGCAGATGGGCCAGGGTGCCCGAGAGCAGCCCCCGGCCAGTGTCCCCACACCTCAGAGGGGGGCGGGGTCTCGTGGAAGAGGAGGAGCAGAAGCAGGGCCATGGAGGGGGCAGAGCCTCATGGTTCCCCACTTCTATTGAGATTCCAGTGCTCGTGGATTAGCATAGACAAGCAAAGGTTAAGACGTACTCCATACTGCCTAAAGCCAGGGCTCCACTGAGCCATGCTGCTCAAGGAACCATCTTGGTTTCTTTTCTCTCTGTCTCTGTCTCAGTCCCAGGTGTGAATAGCTGTCTCCCCGCAAAGACCAGTTCTTAAAATAGTCACCTTTGTTCTCCAGCTCAGGGCCTTGGCTCTGCTTCCCTACAGGGAGGTGAGTGTGAGAGAATCTCCTTTCTCTTGGCTGTTGGTTACTAGGTGTGAATGTCCCAGTCAATGGCATTTCCCACTGTCTTTCCGGATTTTCCATTGATATGGGTTGGTTTCATCCATTCCTTAATGACCCTTTCATATCACTCCAAATCATTACAGATGTGACGGGTTCGGTCACAGAGACCCCCTTGGGACTGTCACCTGACATGCTGAAACTACCTCTGAGCCCATTTTCCCTGCCAGCTTGGGACCACAGAACCCTGTCTTGTCGAGCCAGACATGGTACTCCGCTGCAACACAGACCCAGGGTCTGAACCATGCCCCCAAAGCTGCAGGCTTTAAATGAAAACCACTCAGCAGGTATTCCTGTCTCCAGCACCCAGACACCCAGCTCCCAGTGGGACACAAACCCCAAATAAATCCGTTTTACTGTGTGTAAAGCTTATACAGGGTAAACCCATGAATTGTCTTCCCTCTATAACACTGATAGAGAGATATGCACAGCTGTTTGCTCCCCCCAGGTATTAATCACTTATTCTGGGTTTACTAATAAACAAAAGTGATTTTATTAAACATAAAAAGTAGGATTTAAGTGGTTTCACGTAATAACAGACAGAACAAAGTAAGTTACCAAGCAAAATAAAACAAAACGTGCAATTCTAAGCCTAATACATTTTAGAAACTGAATACAGGTAAATCTCACCCTCAGAGATGTTCCAGTAAGCTTCTTTCACAGATAGACTCCTTCTTAGTCTGGGCCAAATCCTTTCCCCTGGTACAGTTCTTGTTAGTTCCAGCTTAGGTGGTAACTAGGGAATTTATCGTGATTGCAGCCTCCTTTGTTCTGTTCCACCCCCTTTTATGGCTTTGGCACAAGGTGGGAATCTTTTGTCTCACTGAGTCCCCACCCCTCCTTCTAAATGGAAAAGCACCAGGTTTAAGATGGATTCCAGTACCAGGTGACATGGTCGCATGCCCTGGGAGACCCCAAGCCTCCATTCTTTCCGGCCTGACTCACAGGAACATGGGAAGGCTTACAAATAAACAGAGCCATTTACAACCAATTGTCCTGGTTAATGGGAGCCATCAAGATTCTAAATCATCATTAGTGGCCCACACGTTGCATAATTACGGTAGAACTTCAGAGTAATACTTCATATTACTAGCTTCAGATACAAGAATGAGACATTCATACAAATAGGATGAACACACTCAGTAGATTATAAGCTTTGTAATGATACCTTACAAGAGACCTTTTGCATTAAGCGTATTCCAGTTACGTTATATTCACACTCATTAGCATATTTCCATAAAACATATGGAGTGCAACGTCACAACAGACTCCTCATGACTCCTGCTTTGCCCCAAGAGCATTTTAACTCTTCTGCACCCACCAGGTAGCAACCCCTAGTCAAGTAAATCACCCCAGTGCATATAATTCATAAAAATATTACAGAAAATTCCTGCTTTGTCACTCTCTCTCTCTCTCTCTTCAACATGTAGCCAGACAGTCGGCCATAGTGATCGTTCGCCATTTGGTTCGTTTCTGCTCAGCCACAAAGGCTTGACAGCCTGAGCATCTAACATCGGAACAGACTTGATGAATCCATTTAATAGGGGCTCTGCCTCTGGGCCGCCTCCACCCCTCGGTTGGTGGAATTTTATCCCAGCTGTTACAAGCCACCAGGAGAATGGTGTTCGCTGGAATGTCTTGTGGCATCCTTGCGACATGTCCGAAAAGCATAAGGCGTTGCTTGCGGCCCCACTAGTCTGTAGACCCAAATGACCATAAACATCTGCATTACAGATGAAGTCATTCCACTTTATACCCAATATACAACACTGACATTTTGTGTGGAAAGCCTCCAACTTTATTTAGTCTGTATGGCATACTGTTCGTGTTTTGCAGCTGTACAACAATATGGGAAGTGTGCTTTGTCACACCTGTATACAAATGTCTAACCACATCTACTCTGAACTAGGTATTTCTAGAAGCCAAAAGAGGCTCAATATGAGCTGGGTGCTCTTGCAGGTTGTGTGTGTTTAAACTACCACCACAAAATGGCTGTTCTCTCTCTCCTGACAAAACTGACTCCTGACCACGTGCTAAAAAATTAAAGGCTAGATTGTCTGCTGCCTTGTGCCTAGAATAGTCAATTGCATCTCTGCATAGTGAGCATGCTGGACTGATTGTTAGTGTAAAATCCTGGCCCCATTAAAGTGAATGGCAAACTCCCATTGACTTCAATGGGGCCAGGATTTCACTCTCAGTCACTCTGTTCCTGAACTAAGGGCAAAGATGGGGTATGGAAGTAGGGGAAAGACATTGTTCGACTCTCCACATTCTGGGACTGCTCAGTGGTCTGCCTGTTCCCTGGTGCAAGTTATTGCAGCCCAGTTAACTTTTGCCCTTTCCCCACCCCCTTTCTCTTTTGCTGCACATTCTCTTTTGTGCTTCCTGGAGACCCAGCACAAAGCCAGACTATAGGTGCAATGCTAATGCTAGAGAAGATGTGAAGATGGCTTGTATTAAATCATCTTTATTCACCCTTAAAAAGTCTTGCTGTGATGCACCTATGAAAGTTCACACTTATTTCTAAGCATGCAACAGTTCATTATAAAAAATGAGCCACAGATGCTCAGCTGAGACTGCATTGCAGGAAAGTAGTTTTGACAAGGCTGTCCATAAAAGGAAAGGAAAGGTGATTGCCAGCCAGTTGAAATTCCAGCAGTGGAGGGAGACCCCAGAGTTTCCTGTTGCATGGCGTCCTCGATGTTTTCAGCTCACAGTAGCATGTGGCCTTGGCAGAAAAGTCACCGATACCCCGCGAATCAGCAAAATGCTTGGGCTTTTGCACTCACACAGTAAGAAGCTACCTCACAAGCTCTGTGTTCAAGCTGTAGGGGAGTCTCTGTGGACATCTCTCTGTGAAATTTGTGTGTCATTCACTGAGCAGCAGCTGCATCCTCCTGGCTGAATGGGACAATTCTCCTTTCCTCTAAGGCCTTAAGAAACCCTTGCACAATTATGCAGAAAATGTACCAGCCCAGGCACAAAACCTACTTGCCTGCTCAGACCACGATGAATGTGGTTTTGAAGAAAATGGATATTTTACTGCCTTATCTAAAAATACGCAAGTTAAGTAGAATGTAACAAGACTGCATTAAAGGAGTATTAGACCATCTAGCAAGCTGCTGGGGGTTTTCTGATACAAGGATCCAGCAGAGCAGTTAAGCACATAATATTGCCAACCTCTAGCTGTTTAAAAATCAGGTCTGATCCCCAAAAATTATGAGAATAAAGAGCCCCTGAAAACTCTGTATTTCTGTTTTTGTTTTGTTTCTTTCACCTGTGGGGTGAATCTACCCACTGCCAGTTTTTGTGGGATCATCCAAATTCAGTCTTAAATATCCATACACACAAACCCTGGCCTCCTTATTCACTAACTACAGGGACACTTACCCTTTCCTGGACCTCCCTCTAAGATCCCCCCTTCCCCATAACCTCCTGTTCACCACCCACCCCTACATTCACTCAACCCTCCCACATTTCCTTCTCTCCTCCTCCTCCTCTCAGTTTACTCTTGATCACATTCTCCCTCTTTGCAACACCTATTCCTTGCACAACCTCAATCTGCGTTCTGCACCCCTTGTTCCCTAACGCCTCATCTTTTCATGTCCTGTTCCCTAACATACTATCTGCCTGATGCACCTGGAGTCTCACTTCCAGAATCAGAATATTGTTAGAGGGCTTATTCCTTCACCCACTTACTTCCCTGGTCCTTCTCGCATGAACAGAGAGCAACAATACCCGAAGTCCAAAGGTGCAAACAATTCGATGTTTATTGGGGTGAACTTCCAGCAAGCATGATTCCAGTTTCCTTCCTTAGTATCCTCCTTCCCAGCTCTGACACCACAGAGCCTTACACCTGTGTCCCTGTTCCCATTCCTACCCTTAGCCAAACATGATTCCAACTTCCTTACTCCCATTCCCATTTCCCCCTTTAGCAAAACATGATTCCAATTTTCTTACCCCCATTCCCTGTTCCCATTTCCCCCTTTAGCAAAACATGATTCCAATTTTCTTACCCCCATTCCCTGTTCCCATCTCACACACCCACATGCCCACCCCCACCCATACCCACTCACTTCCTCATTGACTACAGATTATATAGTAAAACTTGAGTTCTGCTTAGCTATACCTTAACCAATCATTTTCCTGAAATTTAACTAACCAATCCTAACATATTGTAACATGATTATGTAACCAATTATATCCCACCACCTTAATTAGTTTACACCCAGCAAAATTAATTATACAGCAGACAGGAACAATCACAGAACCAGACAGAGATTATACAGACAAACAACAGCAAAGTGGGAACTATAATGACAAGACAATACAGAAGTGAGGATTTCACATCCCAGCTATTGATAAGTGAGTTCTTGCCAGACAGGATGCTATCAAACTAAGTTTCCTTTTACATTTTCTAGGCACTTCCCTTTCTCTGGAGGTGATAGGTACTATCAGGACAGGATTGTATTCCTAACAGCCGAATAGCACCTTATTTCAATGTGACTAGTTTGGAATGTGAGGATGTGACTGTTCGCTTCCCAGCTTATGGCTGCCTCTGCTGCTTAGCCAAAGGCCTTAGTCTAAGAACAGGGCCTCAGACTGTCACAGTAAGAGAAGGCCCTTACACCAGCAGACAGTGATTTTGATTCTTTCTTTTATACCTCTATCACTAGCCAAGTGATAAGAATACACCTAAATTCTTAGAGTATAGGCCTTTACAGACAGGCCTGAATATCTATATCCTAACAAATATGTTGAAAACACTTTTTTAAAAAACCCAAATATTGTGAGATTCATGATCAGATTAAGGTTGTGCCCCTTGTGTGTGTTCTCCATGAATGTTCAAATGATTGAGTTTCACCATACAAATGCTCATGGAGGATCAATTTTGCAAACCTGATTATTTACACACCTCTTGCCAGAAAAGATTCTCCTCCCACCAATACCACGTATGTCTAAGGAACATGCACTGAGGCGGCAACCAGGGTGCCAGGAATTTTAGTATCCCTTCCATTGACTGTTGTTCTGTCTGTGCATTTCACATCCTTTATTTCTGAATAGGGCCTCATACCTTATCCTGGAAGTCAGGTCTAGTGTCTTATTCCCCCCCTCCCATTTTACAAATAAGTTAATTGAGAGGATGCACATCACAGCTGGCAGAAGGGGAATAGAACCCGGGTCCTTAGTATGGCAGTTATGATGTTGTTAAATATCCACAGGAATCTAAGACCTGGTCTACACTTAAAAGTTAGGTTGACATAGCTGTGACACTCACGGTATGAAAAATTCACATCCCAGAGCACCATAGCTACACCATCCTAATCCTCTGTGTAAGATAGGGCTAGCTTGATGGAAGAATTATTCCATCAGACAAGTACCTTCACTCAGATGTGGATCACCTACAGTGACGGGAAAAACCCTTCTCCTCATTGTAGGATGTGTCTACGCTATTGTGCTATAGTGGCATAGCTGCAATGCCAAAGCTCCGCCACTCTAGTGTAGACATGGCCTAAGATCAGCAAAATTTATATTCACTTGCAGACTAGGATTTCTATCTGTTCTGGAAAAGTGAGTGCAATAGTCCACTGCTCCACATGTTTGCCCCTTAGTTCTTCCATTTGATCTTGTTGCCATTTGCCATTGTGTTGAGACAGTCAGTGCCAAGGGAGCCGCATGCTCACTGAAACACTTTATTTCATCAATAGCTACTGAAAGAAAAGACGTGCATCTGTTTGTCTTTATAGGCATCTTTTTCTGTGCTGCAGTGAACATGCTGAACTGAGGCACATAGCTCTAAATGTGGTGTCAGAAACAGAAGTACCTGCACAGATCACTTTCATTGACCAAAACAAATAGATTGCAGAATAGTAGTGTCTGAAGACAGCATTTTACAACTGTAGGCCAATGTTGTTTACTGAGTGCTTAAAGTCATGCATTTAAAAATTGTTGAACGGTTAACATTTTACTTTTAATAGGTAGGGTAAATTAAGTGTGCAATGCTTGCTATTGGTTTGTTATCTAAGTGCTTAGCAGACAACTAAGACTGTCTGTTGTTGTAGAATGAAACGCTTTTCATTTGCTTTCAGGCTTTTATGAAAGCCCCTCAAGGTTGAGAATAGAGGATGAAGATTAATGATGCTGGTCACTGGTGCTTTATGAAAACCTCCCAAGAAAAGGGAATGCCTTTTAAGGTTTTAGGATCTACAGACCAGAGCTGCCAGATGATAACCTGTTTGGCATGTTTTTTGATATGTCTGGCATTTTTTCCCTCACACCCTGGGTATGCTTCTAAAATAGGCTTCTCAACACTGCGCTGAGGAAAAGCTTACAGTGACCTGGCCAAGTATTAATTTAAATCTTCCTTTTATTAAAAGATAACAAGGGAGAGCAAATCAAATCAGTAAAAGTGACTGTGACAAAAGGTTCCTGGTGAATAATATCTTTTCCATAGCAGAACACACTCTAATCATACAACTTATTTAAAAGAGAAAGATAATGAGTCAGAAACTAAACATTTAGGAGGTGTGTTTGTTTGTGGAGTTGCAGGTGGAGATTTGAGAGCTGAACCCTCTAAACCTCTTTGTTCTTTTTTACTCTTAACTATTATCATTACCCACCATCATGTCGATATACATTTAACAGCCATGTGAGAATGATGAGCTGCAGAAAGCAAGGCAGAAGGTTACTCTGCTGCTCTGACAGTCCAGTGCCAGGAGGTGTCAGTGCAGGGACTAATTATTCTAAGGACTCAAGGTCCTAGTCATGAGATTCCTATCTAGATTTGGGCTGCTGAAAATCTCCAGAGTAGTTCAGACCAAGTGCTCCAAAACTGACCCTTCTCTAGTAACCTTTCATCTGTTTATCTCTTTCTCCCCCTTCCCATGACGTTTGTGATGGTTCTATTCCAAGCAGCAGACATCCAACTTGCATCCCCTAATCATTCCCCAAATACGTTTGCTGATGACTGAATGGCTTATTCTCTGTCTTGACTGACATCTCCCTCTTGTTACAGTATTTAACCCGCTAAAAAGAATTTGGCAGAAGGAAGGATTCTCTCTTGCCACGGATGCATCCTTGAAAAAGGGATGAAGACGATCAATAAGATACATGCCATCATGTGCCAGCAATGCCCCTCTGCCATGTACATTGGCCAAACCAGACAGTCTCTACGTAAAAGAATAAATGGACACAAATCTTACATCAGGAATCATAACATTCAAAAATCGGTAGGAGAACACTTCAGCCTCTCTGGCCACTCAGTAAAAGATTTGAGGGTGGCAATTTTGCAACAGAAAAGCTTCAAAAACAACTTCAAAACGACTCCAAAGAGAAACTGCTGAACTTGAATTAATATGCAAACTAGATACCATTAACCTGGGTTTGAATAGAGGCTGGGAGTGGCTGGGTCATTACACGTATTGACTCTATTTCCCTAAGTTAAGTGTCCTCACACCTTCTTGTCAACTGTCTAAATGGGCCATCCTGATTATCACTACAGAAGTTTTTTTCTTTTGCTGATAATAGCTCATCTTAACTATTAGCCTCTCACAGTTTGTATGGCAACTTCCAACTTACCTGTATGTATATATATATATCTTCTTACTATATGTTCCATTCTATGCATCTGATGAAGTGGGCTGTAGCCCACAAAAGCTTATGCTCTAATAAATTTGTTAGTCTCTAAGGTGCCACAAGTACTCCTGTTCTTTTTAATAAGAAATTGGACTAGGATACTGCAAACCAGCATCTCCATCTCCAGCTTTCTGCTTACAACAACACAAAATCTTTATAAGATACTCTCAAATTCCAGCAAAACTCCATTCAGCTAAGTTGCTGAGGCCTGATTTCTCCACGGCCAGATATGTTGTATCTTCACTTCAAAGGCTTGCCATTTTGGGCTATTTTTTCTGACTTTTACATTGCTGCAAACCTAGTGTGGGATCTGAAAATCCAGCAAAGGGAGGAGGGGGTCTCTGATGGCCCCAACAAAGGATGAGGTTAGTCCCAGCAGATGCGGCAGGAGCTGAAACTGCCTGGAGATGATGTTTAGTAGATCATTGTAAATACATTACATAATGTCGGTGCCAGCACTGAGCCTTATGGGAGTCCATCCTTCTGGAATCTCCAGTTGCTCGTTTTGTGGCTCAGAGCCACCTGAAAAGTTGACCTCTGACAGCTCCAATTTTTTTCTTCTTTTGAAATTCATTCTCAGTATATGTAATAAGTGCTAACACTTGGACACACGTATTTTGATTTGATTGGAAACTGGCCTGATCACAACTCAAAAGTTGTTCTGTCATGGGTGTAATTCTCTGTAGGATCATTCACTCCAGGATTTTGTAGCTACAATTCAGGAGTGATATAAGGCAATAGGTAGCTGCTAAAGAGTGGTTTAATCTGGCTTTGGTAAAGCTATGGCAGAACGCTAAGGAGATATGTTTTGGTGAACACTGAATGTGTTTCATCTATTGAGATGTTATGAGGGCCATAGATTATATATAGGTCAGTGATCTTAGTGTAATTGTCCCCATTGCCTTTCTGTAGTTCCAATGTAGCCTGGGGGTAGTGGTCAGGCTAGGTATGGTAACCACTGTTTGGATGAGGATGGGGTAAAATTGGTTGGGGGGGGATTTTCCAGGACCCTGCAGGTGGTTAATAGAGGGAAATTTCCAGCAGAAATGATCCAGCTGAGGTCAGGGGAGGATCCCTGGTTCCTGTAGGCAGACTGAAAAGTTACTGGTTGCTTATGGTCATGAAGAAGGTGGAGTTCCTTGAGGGAAACCCAGTTTGCAAGGTCTATCCCACTTTGATCAGCTTCTCTGTTGCCCCATGTGGTGTGGTGGCTATTGACGTCTCCAGAATAGATGGCAGGATCCTGAAGAGATGGTAGAGCTGAAGCAGGCCATAATTAATTATGGATGTTGTAAACATTAGCCACTTTAAACTGACCAGTCCTTTCGATGCCACAGTAGTCAGATGTAGATTGTAGACTCTCCACATCAGCTATATTGGATATTACATATTTTTCATGAAGACTGTAATTTGAGGTTGAAACCAGAGATTATAAAACAACTGGTGATAAGGGCATTAACATGGGTTTCTTGAAGGCAGATAACATTGATGGTGTTAATGAACAGAGCACTCTGTGGCTGTTTGGCCATCAACTTTCAACAGTAGCACCTTGAGGGAAAGGCCAGCATTTATTGCATTTTCTTGTCTTTGTCTATATCCACAGTAACTAGATTTAGTTTGCTGGTTTTAGTTTTGATTTCCCCCAAAGGGTAATCACAAGGTACACAATGAGAACATTGCCTCATTGTACCCTCTGTTTTGTGAAATGATGCGTAATAAACTGTTCCCATGTACACTACTATGCTAGCATTTGGGTTTTACTTCCAGAAGGTGTCTGGAAACTGTGCCCTTCATATACAGCTGCACAAACATAGGATGCATTTCAAACCTGAAAGTAAGCGACCCAGAACTGTGACCTTTGGCAGCTATCCTATGTTGTTGGCATGGGCCTGATCCAGTGCTCTTTGAAGTCAACAAACTCATTGACTTTGGTAGGCTTTCAATCAAGTCCTATGTTTCCAACTTAAGAGGGAAGCCACCTCTCCATTTCAGTGACTTGCATAAACAAACTGTAATTTAAATCTGCCTATCCTAAACTCTAGCCACATAAATTATTTTATTTATGAATATATTTCTCCAATGATTTTTCATTTTTCTATAACTCAGTCTAATCCGTGGTGATCCCTTGTGTGGGAGATTAGGGTTAGGACAGAAGGGAATATATAGATTGAAAGCGACTGGTTATAAATAATGCTGAAAGCTTTCTTTGTCATACAATCTACTGGAACATTATGGGCATCTGTTCTTCTGTAGCTCTCATATTTTTATTCTCCAAAGTGACTTGCAAGTTTTGATCATATGCAGTATGTTGTTTTTTCTTTCCTCAAATCTGAAGCACGTTATGATAATCAGATACTACTACAGAGGGGAAATTAGTTTTTCCATGTGGGTCATGGCAGCTGTTTCCTATATTTTTGTTTTCTGTACCCAAAATCTTTTCCCCGCTTACAGTGGTGTCAGACTGTGTCATTAACAATAAAAATAATATGAACATTTGCTTTTCTATTCTGAAATACAGATGCCTCTTACCTTTTTTTTCCAGTTCCAGATTGAATTTATTTAATAAGAGTTTCTGTTGTTCTCTAATGTTAAAATAAACTACCTTTGGCAAAGCAAACAGATACTGAACTGAGGTCTGTATGATTTGGTATTTCATCAAGTGTGGCTGCTAGGAGATAGCTGATGAATGTCTCATGTCCTGTTTTGAAAAATGTGTGTTTGCTCTCTTAATGGAGTGGGAGCGGAGATGGGTGCATATGGTAGAGAGCTGGGCTATTTTGTAGTTATTCAACTGTGGAGAAAATGTTCTTACGAAAAATGCTGATATGTGCATAACTATAATGAGTAATTGTGGCAGTTGACGAAAGAGGGAAAACAATCAAATATAATTGACAAGGCTGCAGATTTTTTCATAGGAAGTATTGCCTTGAAAGACCTCAGATAGTTATGATGAAGAGAACTGAAGTAATGGAAATGCAATGTAAGACAAATTCATGCAAGACCTATTGTTTTGTACCCAAAGTAGGTGTATTCTCCCTATTTTAATTACAGATAAAGACCCATGGCCTCAGCTGGTGTAAATCGGTGCAACACCATTGATTTCAGGGGAACTACGCCAATTTGTGTCAGCTGAGGATCTGGCCTCAAATGAAGAGCACACGTGGTTTCAGAGCGATTTGGAACGTAGGAGCTCTCCTACCAGCGCCATTTGGGGGCCAACAAGGTATTCAAAATTTGGCTCTCTGTAAGTTTAAGAATAAATAATTGGTATTCATTTTGTACTTTGGAAGCTAGAAAGGTACTGTAAAGTTGTAAAGCATATTATAAAAACCAGTGGTGTTTTCATAAAATACAAGTTTGCTCATCACAAATTATTATTTTATAGTAAATCATATACCGGTCTGCTCTGTGCAATGACGGGAGATCCTCTAACTGAACTACTGAACAGGATGCTATGCATGTTGGTACCTTATATAAATGTATGTTGTTGTTACTGTTGCTTTCTTTCTTCCCCCTTCATTTCTATTTGCTATGCTCATGTCATGCCTGGTTTTAAATGAATCCCTCAGCCTGCAAACACATGCTCATGAATGAAACTTTACATGAGTAGTCTTCAGGGCAATGCTGCAGAATTCAGAAGCAAAGCATTATTGCAGCCCAGGGCTTCAATGGCACTAGTAACATGTACAGAGTTACTCCTGTGTGCAGAGGGTTGCAAGAGCAGGCCTTTAGATTGTAAACTTGCTCTCATTATCAGCATCATGTCAGGAAAACTTGCTCGAAGAAGGCTTCCCAAAAACATCTGAGCCCTGGCTACGCGAGCACTCACAACGTTGCAATGGCTTAGTACGTCCTGGTGCACAGGCAGATTTCTTTTTAAGCATAAACAAGGGCCCAAAGTGTCTTAAACAAGTCTGAGCCTGTATCCTGGCAGTATTGCTGATCTCCTCATTGCTATTTTCTTCCCAGTCACCCCAGACTGTATGTTTGCAGCTTTCAAGGCTCAGAAAAGAGTCCTCCACTGTTTTACCTTAACATCTAGCCCCCAGTCAGCCATCCACTAGCAGGATTTACTTGGAGTAAAACATTTCCGAATGTTCAGAGTCACTGGCAAAATCAATGGATCTCTCCCTGTCTTCCTCAGAAGCTTTAAACATTTCAGAAGCATGCAGCATGGATTGGTAGATTATATCACAGCTGCTCTCTCAAGGGCTTCTGTCCCTCTTCTGAATAGGAGGTCATCCGCCTGTGCTTTTCTCCGTTTTTATGTAGGGATGCTAGAGTTAATGCTAAAGTTAAAAATCCATTAAAAAGTGATTACTGTAGTAGTTCAGCACCCCCAGCACACCTGGAAAAAACACTGTTCCCAGTTCCACCCTCTCCCTAGCAGAATGCAATGAAATGCTGGAAGAAGCTGTATTAACTTGCACGCAGCCATGCCCTTAGAGAGCTGCCACTTCTGAAGGAGTATGCCTTGAGTTAGGGTTTCTTCCTAACATCTTTCTCACAGCCTTGACATTACCCTCTGACCATGAAGTCTCATGGACTCTCTGACTTATGGATTTTGGATGGAGGGCACTTGAGGCAGGGCAATAGCATTGGGACTGCTCCTTGCTCCCAAGCTAAGTGGAGCATAAAACCCAATGTTAGCTCCCATCCCATTATGGGCTTTAAAAAACTGCTTTAGGCAGAAATTTTCAAAGGGCACATGGAGGCCTAATCCCAATCTGTACCTATGGAAACTTTCCCCATAGTGATGTTATGATCATGTGAACCACTGATGGATTTTCCTTAGATCCAAGGTGAGGTGCAGATAGTGTATGTGAAGAGAGAGAGACCTAATTAAATTATTTTCAGTTAACTTTCTAATTAGGGTTAGGTGATTCCTTTAGACTCAACCCTGTGCAAGGGGTGGTGCATGAGCCACAGATCTCCATAAGGAGCTCCAGGAGGCCTGGAACATACCCGTGCAACAATTCCTGCCTCTTATACCTAGGGGGAAAACCTATCCAGCTTGCCTATACCAGCAATAAATTATTATCTTCACCACCTGCACTCCCTCTTGTGTGGCCTCCCCTACTCAGGCTAGTGAGTAGGGGGTGCAGCTAACTCAGTCTGGGTACCCTGAGTAGGGGGATACTTGGGGTTCTTGAAGTCTATCACAATCCATCCATTAACAAGGAAGCCAATTAAACTAAAATATACAGAAATACGTCTAAGAATTTACACACATTTTACAAGCCTCATCTATGTGTATCCTGACAGCTAATTACACTAGAATTCACAGGAATGAGGATTTTCATAATAATTAGGGGATTAATTAAATTACAGACTGTCAGTGTAATGAAATGATCATGTCACTGCAACAGTAATGACCATCTTGTGGATTATTGCAATCATCTCAGCAGTACTGAATGTGATCTTTCTAACAGACGTTAAGGGAGTTCAATACATTCTGACTGGGTATCAAATTGTTCATTTACAACTAAATCCTGACTGTGAAAGGACAACCATGGGAGAGCAGAGGCTGATCCTGTGACATGCATGTCCTGCTAGTCTAGTGGGGTTACCTCACAGACAGCTAGCAATCATCAGAAAGTCAATGGCACCAAAGCTGTCCTTCAGCTCCTAATCAAGGTGAGTCACTTTGCCAAGCTTCTTCAGGATTATTGACAAGTGTGGTCAAGTGGAACCTTGGTTTGGATGGCCAAAGGAAGGCTCACTAAGAGCCTATCTAGCCTGCTTCATTATCTTTTGATAGTGTGAGATACAGAAACTATGGATTTATCAAGAGAATTGAGACTGTGTTGTTGCACAGGAAACTGATAAAAAACAGGGCAAATAGATCCAAGTGTAGAAATCCCCACTGGTGACATGACTGGAGGAATACATCCCAAAAAAAGGTGTTTTCCTCCCACACAGTTAGTAGGTACTAACACAGATGGATGTTTTGGTGTGTCTCAAGTTTTTAATAGATTCTCTCCAGTTTTGTCAAATCAGACACAGCTGTGTTGTTGTCTGACAGCACAGGAATACAGTGTAGTTGTAGCTGTGTCAATCCCAGGATATTTGAGACACAAGGTGGGTGAGGTAGTATCTTTTATTGGACCAACTTCTGTTGGTGAGAGAGACAAGCTTTTGAGCCACATGGACTTCATGAATATGGCAGCTCCATGGAATGTGTAGTTTGTTTAGATTTCTCTTAACTGTGTGAGCAGCTCTTAGTTGTTCATAATGAGTGAGACTCAGACAATCCTCACAGCTAATCCCCAGTTGTAACTTTGTCCCCTCCAGTTTGTTGAATTATATATGAAAAGTCAAAATAACCAATCAGAAAGAGATTTTCAAAGTCAATATGGACTCCCAAGGAAATGAATGTATTGCTAAAGCTCCTGACCAGCTTTGAAAATCTCACTTTGATTATTTTTTTATGCAATGGATCCATTTCCAATATCCTGGAATAGTAACATACGTGACATCACATAATGTTAACTATCGTGTAATAGTGTGATTGAATTGTGTCTTCACAATTGTAGTGGGTCTGACATGTGGGAGCATATAGTCCAGAAGGCAGCAGAAAATCCACAATTGCTTGTCTTTGTTGTCAAACTAAAAACTTCCCTCCCCCAGTTCCAACCCCATACTTTTTCAACTTCATGTGGCTGTGGTTGGAATCAAGATTGTGGGTTTAAATGTGATTTAGGAATTTTGTGTGTGCATTTGGGTTGGGTTGATGTTGAACATGAAAAGAGTTTGCTATGGTGATGAGGAGTCTGTGAGGGTGTTTGGCTGGGATGATGTTCGGCAACATGGATGAAGGCTGTCCTTCACTGGTGGTTACGTTGAATTTTGGCAATTATATTTGTGGAATTGGCACTTTAACAACTACAACTCTAAGCTAGCAAAGTTTTTGGTTTGTGGTTAGACAGTTTTTTTAAATTTCCCAGTTAATAAAATACAACAGACTTTTCTACAGTCTCACATGGCACAATACAACCAGAAAATTCAGGTTTCTTGGCAGGAATGTATATATAACAAAATTTAGACTCCTTCAGTTTCAAGAGACCTGATATCAACAGGATGGAGAAGCAAACTCTCTTAAGTCCCCTATCTTTGAGGATCAAGTTGAAGGGTGTTTAGCAGCTCTGTTTGCCTTTCTGATGAAGCCTTAATGTTGCTCCATTAACCTTTTTCCAAATGGTTGAACCTCCTTACTTAAAGAAACCAGAGTGCTTTGCTTGTCAAAGTATGTGAGAAGTGAGTCTTCTAAATCTGACAGTGTTGTTATGGCATCCTCAAAATTAGGACTGGTTTAAAAAGGAGTAAGGGAACTACAGGCCTCTAACCTCATCTGGAAGCAGACCCTGTCCCTGTCTCAATTTCCCCTTCTTGGGCTTCCTAATAATTTCACCCACATTGTCATGTGAAGCAAATACCCCTTTTTGGGGTCTGATTTATTAACTTTTAGCCCCATGGTTAGAGCACTTGCCTGGGATGTGGGAGGTTCGGTTGCCTGCTCTACTTGAGGTGCAGACAGAATTTGAACAGGTGGCTCTTACCCCTCAGCAGAGTGCTCTAACCACTAAGTTCTGGGATATTCTGGAGTGGGGTTCTCCTGTTGAAGTTGTTTCACGGTTCACAAATATTTAGTCACTGGACCAGAGAGAAGAGTGTGAAATGGCGGTTTATATTAAATATTTAATTATTTACACACAGTGGAACAGCTACACCAGGAGATACTCGTTGGCTCAGATGCTGCAGTCCTCAAGTTTATAAAACGCCTATGGCATTTCAACAAATGAGAATGGAAATTTTGTCTGTGAGAAGATTGCAGGACTCATGCAAAGGCAGAACTTGCTCCTAAAAATATCAGAACAATAGGATTATATGTAAAAGGTACAGTAATGCCTCACTTAATGTTGTAATTATGTTCTTGAAAAATGCGACTTTAAGCGAAACGATGTTAAGCGAATCCAATTTCCCCATCAGAATTAACGTAAGGGGGGGGGGCATGGGTTCCAGGGAATTTTTTTTGCGCCAGACAAAAGACATTATATACATACACAGTTTTAAACAATTTTAAACAATTTTAAACTGCAGAAGACATTATATACACAGAGACCATGAAACAATACCTCCTCCCACCCCACTCTCCTGCTGGTAATAGCTTATCTAAAGTGATAATCAAGTTGGGCCATTTCCAGCACAAATCCAGGTTTTCTCACCCTCCGCGCCCACCCCCCCCCACAAACTCACTCTCCTGCTGGTAATAGCCCATCCAAAGTGACCACTCTCTTTAAAATGTGTATGATAATCAAGGTGGGCCATTTCCAGCACAAATCCAGGTTTTCTCACCCCCCACCCCCCTCCAAAAACCACACACACAAACTCACTCTCCTGCTGGTAATAGCTTATCCAAAGTGACCACTCTCCTCACAATGTGTATGAAAATCAAGGTGGGCCATTTCCAGCACAAATACAGGTCTTCTGCAGTTTCCACAGTATGCATCCGATGAAGTGAGCTGTAGCTCACGAAAGCTCATGCTCAAATAAATTGGTTAGTCTCTAAGGTGCCACAAGTCCTCCTTTTCTTTTTGCGAATACAGACTAACACAGCTGTTACTCTGAAAACAGTTTTAAGTGTTTTCTTGGGTAAGAATTGCATTTGTTTCAATTTGCCTGTACATTAATGTAGTTGCAGAGCAAGCATTTTGTTTTTTCAGCTCTTATTTGACTCTTCTTTCACTGGGCACTAGTTAGTCCACAACAAATTAACAGACAGGAAATAATTCCATTTACTTTTAAGAATTCCCTGCTAACCCTTAAAAGGAAAGCAAGCTAATTTTTCTCTTTTCTGGCTCTGTTTTCTTGTATGAATTTGGCGACAGGTCATTATGAGAGAGCGCATGTGTGCCCACACACACACACACAAAAGTATTATTCTGACTGACAGAATATGTTAAATGTTTGAAAGTCTCCAGATTATCTGCAGTTACATTGAACATAGGAACAATTCTTTATGGGAACTGCAATACCATAAGGTGAGTAGGAAGCAGCAAAATGGTGGAGATATTTTGACTGGAATATATTTTTATAGAAAGAGATTGTGTGTAATTTGTTTGATTCCATGAAAATCAATACATGCATTTTGGATTGGAACAGCTGATACTCCCCAAACAAGGAAATTTGACTTAGACTGCCAAATTGCTGAGCATTGTGGTCACAGTGGATCATTGTATACCAGTACTGCTAAATTTGGCAGTTTCACTTTATGCCAGCTCAGAGTTCCATCTACTAGCTGTGGAACCAGTATTTGGGAAGATGCCATAGATTCTTCTCATTGGCCTTTGGTGACTGTAGCTAGTTAACCCTATCTAATTCTCCTCTCTCTCCCAAGGGTAAAATACCCTTCATTCCCAGGGATGTGCAGGAAGCAGCTGTTAACTGCCACTCAAAAGGGAGATCCCAGTTAAGTGATCCATTTAAAGTGTATGGTTTATTTGAGAAATAGAGGAAGGAGAGAAAGTTTCCTTTTTTAAAAGCTTAATCATTATTAACATACATGAATCACCATACAAGTATTCGCAAAAAGAAAAGGAGTACTTGTGGCACCTTAGAGACTAACCAATTTATTTGAGCATAAGCTTTCGTGAGCTACAGCTCACTTCTCACGAAAGCTTATGCTCATATAAATTGGTTAGTCTCTAAGGTGCCACAAGTACTCCTTTTCTTTTTGCGAATACAGACTAACACGGCTGTTACTCTGAAACCATACAAGTATTGTCAAATCTTATTCATAACCTGTATTTGTTACCTTTAAAAGATTCAGTTGTGTTTGGTCAACCAATTTCATTAGTGGCATGAAAATTATTTATTCTTGTAAATATGCCAATGGCAAACTGTGTTCCTATGGCTTTGGAAAGTTTAAATTAACAGAGGGCAGTAACTGATGGCTGTTTCCTTAAATGAGCAGTGCCTGTGTCTCCGTTCATAGTTGTTCCATGGAGCTATAAAACTTTCTCTTGTTTGCCTGAGTCAGTGTTCCTGCTCTTTCAGGCAAGGATTTCCTCTTATTATACAGTGAATTGAGCAAAGTTCTTTTCCTCCAGTCCACTCCCATCTGGGCATTTTGGTGTCCTATCTCCCCAGTTGTTAGTAAAGAAGTCAGATAGGCTGCTTTTTTTGCCCAGCCACACTGAGGAAGCCCAATCTCCTGAGTTTCCTATATCTGGGGATCCTAGCTAAGCTTCTGGAAGTTTTGTGTTTGTGAATTTTCCCATTTTTTGATTGAGCATCAACAATATAAGTCGTGATGGCAAATAGACTCTTACACAGATCATCACAGCAGGGCTTCCCCCTGTACTTTAGCAAGTCCATAGGAGATAGGAAGCTGCAGAATTATATCTGTCTGGCATATGGAAGTAGTTGACAATGGAGTGGGAGAGGGGAGGGATTTAAATCACACTGGAAAAATAAGGCGTTAAGGTTCTTTCTCAAAATATGAAATGTTTAAAATGTAATATGGCTAAAAGATCCAGCAGTTCCCTGTCCCCATTCATATAGCCATTCCCTTACCCCATCCAGCCCTGGGCATTCGTCTTCCAAGCATTGCCCTCGACCCATTCCTGTACTGTGGTCTCCAGCACCACCTTCAGTGCCTCTCTGTTCCCTGGCCATCGGCTGTCTCCCATGCATGCACCCCCCCTGCCACTGCTGTACAGCTTCCCTTCAGAGACAGGATATCACAGCTACCGGCCACGCCCTTTCCTAGCCATAGCCCATGTCCCTCCCATTTCACTCCTGCTATCTCCCCCTACCCTACACATTCCACACTCCTGCACCTTCTGATTTTCTCTCTTAGTGTTCCATCCATTCCTGAAGTCATTACAGAAGAGTTTATTTATAAATATAATCTTCAGTGTTGCTATGTATGTAGGCGACAGAGCTCTGTATGGACTTACCTGCTCTAGGGTTTAGTTGTACTGTGGCTCCAGCTGAGTGTTTGTCAGTTAATCAAGTTAAGTAGCACAACTGTTAATCTTTAGCGCAGACAGAACACGAACATTTGTTTCTGCTTGTGTTCACTTTGGTTGTATCAATTAAAATCTATGGGTCAGGCTACAGGGTCTCTATGTTAAGAGAACACATAGATGGTAATAAAGGTTACATGCCAAAAAAACCCCAAAAACAATCTTGCCTCCACAGAGTTTTAATATTCAGATTTCCACACCACAAGTCAGAAAATTTGGAGTCAATAGCAAGTCCCACCACACAGCTATAACTTTGCCCCCTGCACCAGATGTGTTACAATATGCTACATACAATTTGCCAAATCGTGCCATTTGTTCTGAACATACAGATCCCACTGAAGTTAAAAAATAAATGTCAGTGATAATTCCTTTGAATTACATTTTGCTGCATAATTGGCTGAATCCTATTTGGAATTGCTGTGTGTTGTAAGATCATGCAATGAAAGTGAATGCACAGAGTGGAGCGGTCAGGGATATTAACCATAAGGCATTTTTTGGGAGTAAGGGAAGAACAAAATAACCCTTGCTGAAAGGACAAATGTTTCATATCTGTGAGAACATAATATTTTGTCTATATTTAACATGCATGGATACTGTTATACAAAAGGGGTCATGTTCATATTAGTAATAATACCTAGCTCTTTTCCTATGTCACTCTCAGTGCTTTTCAAAGGAGGACAGTATCCTTATCCCTATTTTACAGATGGGGAAACTGAGCCACAGAGAGGGGAAGTGACTTGCCTGAGGTCTCTGAGTCCCAGCCCAGGGTTCTAGCCACTAGGTCACACTAATAATTCTGATATAAAGTATATGCTATATGTGTTACACACATCACGGGCACCTTTGCTTCCCCCCATTTTGTGTCATCATTCCAGGCTGACCTGGCGGGCCCTCTTGCAGGCAGGTGAGCCCTTGCTTGATTTTTCTCTAAAGAGCAACCCCTTTTGGAGGTCCTCATTTATTATCAGAAAAACCAACAGAGAACATAAACAAAACTCTCACTCCAACATCTCAGTTAGGTGACTAGGTCATTTTTAGTCTATCTGTCCCCCATTTGAGTTCAGTGCTCACCACTGTCTAGGCTCTTCCCCACATGTTCTCTTGGTTCTGATCTCTGCCTCTGGTATTAAGCCTTTTGCCTCTACTGGAGTAAGATTCTTCTCTGGAGTCTGGGGAGGCCCATCCACCATGACTCTTCTCCAGGGACAGCAGATCTTTGCCAGGCTGGACACCGTCTGGAAGACTCTTGACTGAAACCAGGCCCTCTTGACTGCAGCCATCTCCCCTCTCTAGGAGCACCTCTTACAGGTTCCCAGAGAGCTCAGCACTCTAGGTCCCCTGGAGCAACTCTCCACTGGACCATCTTTCTCCCTCAGAAGTTTCCCTCTAATTGAGGTTGAATAACCTTTGTTAGGTCCAGTTGCTCATTTACTAATCAGTTACCTGGGGAAGCTAATTTCCCATAAGAACAGCCCTACAGGGTCAGACCAATGATCCATCTAGCCCACTATCCTGTCTTCCTACAGTGTCCAATGCCAGATGCTTCAAAGGGAATGAACAGAACAGGGCGATCATCAAGTGATCCATCCCCTGTCATCCAGTCCTAGCATTGTGCAGTCAGAGGCTTAGGGCCCAGAGTATGGGGTTGCATCCCTGACCATCTTGGCTAGTAGCCATTGATAACCAATCCTCCATGAATTTATCTAATTCTTTTTTTAATCCAGTTATAGTTGTGGATTGCACAACATCCCCTGGGAATAGGTTCCACAGGTTGATTGTGCAATGTGTGAAGCAGTACTTCTTTTTGTTTGTTTTAAGCCTGTGATCTATTAATTTCATTGGGTGATCCCTGGTTCTTGTGTTATGTGAAGGGGTAAATGACACTTCCTTATTCACTTTCTCTTCACCTTTCATGATTTTATAGACCCCTATAGACCCTCAGTCATCTTTTTTCTAAACTGAATAATCCCAGTCTTTTTAATCTCTACTAGTATGGAAAATCTTCCCTGGATGAAAACTGGGACAATTCGGCTTTCTTGTCATACAACCCATATCTGAAGTCTGAGCTGCCCCTGGATAAGTGATCAGAATTTCCACTGCCCCCTGGCCCCAGCCTGTCGAGTGCTCATCATCTCTTTAATGGCTCATTTTGTCTGAAAGATTCAATCATATCACTGGAGGCTCCATGCTGCCTTCCACCCACTTGTACAATCCCCACTGGTATGTGGTGGGGGGCACAGGGCAATGCGTGGCCTAAGTACTCATTTCACTGTGCTGTCAACATGCTCGGAACATTTTGGAGTGAAAGATACATGACAGGGACTATGGGGCAGCGGGAAGGAGGTAGCTTGTAGGGAAGAGTGAAATGAAAGCACTTTCATGAGGATTGTTGCCATGGTAACCACTTCCTTTTCTCTGTGTGTGCAGAATGTTGGACTCGACCTCTTATAAAGTGCAGCTCATCTCATAAATTTGTGTGCGTGAAGAGGGGGAAAGAAGTGCCTGGGAGACACTTAGGGCTAGATCCTCAGCCTCTGTAAGCTGGCATCACTGTAGTGGAACTATGCCAATTTACTCCAAGGGGTCTGCCCTGTAGTTTAATATTCTAAACAGCATTTTCATAACTTCTATAGGCCTTGAGGGGGAGCTGAGGACCATGGAGATTGGAAGGTTGTGCCTTTCATTTAACTTCTAAGATGATAGATAGTAAAACACTTCTGTCTTGTTACATTAGGAGGAAGGAAAGTGATGTTGGATTTAGGCCTGGGGGTCAGGGAATTGCGACTGTTAGGTTTCCAATCCTGACCCTACAACTGACATCCTCTTTCCTTGTCTCAGTTTACCCATCTGTAAAACAGGTACAATAACACAGGGTCAGTCATACCCCATGCTCTAAAGGAAGAGGAGACCTTCAGTCCACAGATCACACCCCTCCCAGCTGAAAGGAAATAGACCACCTCTGGGGCAGCTTCCAGCCACTTGCTCCTTACGTCTGGTCATCCTTTGGGAGTGAGCAGACCAGGGGAGGAATAGATGGACCAGGACACTTATTGCCCCTTCGGCATCCAGTGGACTTTCCAACTGAATGTTAATACAATCTCAGGCAAGGTTAGGTTTCAGAGTAACAGCCGTGTTAGTCTGTATTCGCAAAAAGAAAAGGAGTACTTGTGGCACCTTAGAGACTAACCAATTTATTTGAGCATGAGCTTTCGTGAGCTACAGCTCACTTCATCGGATGCATACCGTGGAAACTGCAGAAGACATTATATACACAGAGACCATGAAACAATACCTCCTCCCACCCCACTCTCCTGCTGGTAATAGCTTATCTAAAGTGATCATCAAGTTGGGCCATTTCCAGCACAAATCCAGGTTTTCTCACCCTCCGCCCCCCCAACACAAACTCACTCTCCTGCTGGTAATAGCCCATCCAAAGTGACCACTCTCTTTAAAATGTGTATGATAATCAAGGTGGGCCATTTCCAGCACAAATCCAGGTTTTCTCACCCCCCACCCCCCTCCAAAAACCACACACACAAACTCACTCTCCTGCTGGTAATAGCTTATCCAAAGTGACCTCTCCTCACAATGTGTATGACAACATAACTTCAAATCCAGACTCCAGTGAGAAACTGCTGAATTGGAATTCATTTGCAAATTGGATACTATTAATTTAGGCTTAAATAGAGACTGGGAGTGGCTAAGTCATTATGCAAGGTAGCCTATTTCCCCTTGTTTTTTTCTACCCCCTCTCCCCCCGACGTTCTGGTTAAACTTGGATTTATGCTGGAAATGGCCCACCTTGATTATCATGCACATTGTAAGGAGAATGGTCAGTTTGGATGAGCTATTGCCAGCAGGAGAGTGAGTTTGTGTGTGTGTGTGTGGGGGGTGTGTGTGAGAAAACCTGGATTTGTGCTGGAAATGGCCCACCTTGATTGTCATGCACATTGTAGGGAGAGTGGTCACTTTGGATAAGCTATTACCAGCAGGAGAGTGAGTTTGTGTGTGTGGTTTTTGGAGGGGGGTGGGGGAGGGTGAGAAAACCTGGATTTGTGCTGGAAATGGCCCAACTTGATGATCACTTTAGATAAGCTATTACCAGCAGGAGAGTGGGGTGGGAGGAGGTATTGTTTCATGGTCTCTGTGTATATAATGTCTTCTGCAGTTTCCACGGTATGCATCCGATGAAGTGAGCTGTAGCTCACGAAAGCTCATGCTCAAATAAATTGGTTAGTCTCTAAGGGGCCACAAGTACTCCTTTTCTTCAGGCAAGGTTAGTTTTCTATCGTGCTCCTTTCAGGTCAAGGAAATTCTGGGGCAGTTGCTACATAGGGAAGTCCTGATGGGGTTGTTGTGTGGAGCAGGCAGTGGGGGCACAGAGCCAACACAAAGGTACTTAGGCCTCTGTACAGATTGCCTCACCTCCTGCTGGTCTCAGAGATCTGCAAGGTTTGTGGCCCGCTCTGTGGGGGTGGCAAATTCCCACCCCCAGGCAGAACTGGTGGTAGGGGATAGATCTCTACACAAAGAACCCTTGTGTTCCATCTTGCTGCCTGCAGAAGGGGGTTATTGGGGCTACATTTCCTAGTTCAGGGGGTACTTGTTTGGTGTAACTAATTTATGCCTTTCAAGACCCTCAGTACAGTGTTGGTCATCAGATTTTCAGAAGAGCTCAGCTCACATTTAGATGACTAAATGGAAGTGGCCAGGTTTTGCCCTCAGTGGGAGCTGTGGAGTGCTCAGCACCTATGAACATCTGATCACTTGATTTAGGTGGTAAATGGGAGCTGAGCTCTTTTGAAACTCAGGTTCCCAAGGTGCAAAGTATTATTATATTACCCTTTGCAGCCCTGAAAGTGGAGAAAAAGCCCACAGATATTTATAATTGTCAATCACATTTTTTTAATCCTTGTTTTTGCTTTTTTTGGGTGGGATATCTCCCTTCATGTTAAATAAACAAGCATGCAGGGTGTATTTTTCTGCAAGCGCAGGACTTTGTATGCTATTTAAAGACTATCTTATTATTGTTACATAAACTTCTCCTGGTCAAGCACATCAGCGAGAAACTTGAAGTTGAACAACCCTAAGGGCTAAGAGGCCCGCTTGTGACAGCAACAGCTCTTCATTATTTTGCATTGCATGGTTGAAACTGACATTGTTGTGCCCAGAGACCATTTCTATTGGGTCCATTCCCTTATCCGTTTATTCCTTTTGCTCTCTCTCTCATGGTTTTAGCTTTGATGCCTTAGTGGTAGTACTGAACTGACCCCTGAAATTCCTGGCAAAGACTGATGAGCTTTTCCTGCTGCAGTTAATCTTTTCATTATCAATATACTTAAAAGCAGACTCAGTGTTTCAAAATGTCAGGTCCCTCTTCTCTCTCTCAGTTTCCCTAACACGCTACAAACCGTAACTGTAAATATTAATCAGACCACATAAATAATCCTGACATTTTGATCCACTCTCTGTCAGCTGCTCTGCCAAGCCCATTCCCTGGTGCCAAAACCAAGCCCTCTGCTGCTTTTATGGGGTTCTGAGCGGCTGGGGAATGGTAATTCTGATAAAAGTCATGGACTATGGTGCTGTGTGGAGTCATGCATATATCTTCCAACGTTCTGAAGCATAGTCTCTCTCATTTTTCTCTCATAACTCTTCTGTATGTAGCTATGATTATTCTGTTTGGGTGCTGCATGATTATATACAATGGGCCTGATTCTTTGCTCATTTACACCAGTGTAAATTAGGATTGGTATACAACTGGTTTAAGAAGCCAGTCAGGTCCCACTTGGCTGTCAGTCTGTGTGCTTAGGGGCAGTGCTGTGAGGAGATTCAAGATGGAGGATCTTACCAAATGTGAGCAAGACACTGCTTTCTCTTTCCTAGGACTATTGCATTTAGTTGTTCGTTGTTTGTGTGTTTTTCCTTACTCAAAAATAAGTAAGAAAGACTAGAAAAAATATATGGAAAATAGAGAACTTTGTCCCACACAGCTCCCTTTTCTAACTCCCTTTCATTACTGCACCCTATTCATGTCAGAAATTGTCAGTCATAACTCACAGGGCCTGAGTTTTCTCTTTATTGCCAGCCCATGGCATCCACACAACACATATCAGGCCTCAAAAATCACAAGACTGTCTTAAAAATCATGAGATATAAAATAAGATAGGATTTTCTTTGCCTTCTATTTTTGAGCCTTTTGGGTGCACTCAGTTCACATTTTCAATCAGGAAGGCTAGAAACTTACATTTTTAAAAAGTGGAAGCTGAGATTCCAAGGTAACCACTTAACTCCAGTTGATGGGGCTTTACGAAAACCTGCAAACATTGCAAGATTTGTACATTGCAGAGCTAGCAATGCTGCTGGCATCTTGTGTCACCGTGTACACTTGTGAAAAGTAAGAGTAAAACACCGCTTGTCTGAATTAGTAGCATTTTACACTCCTTTTGGACTGGTGCAAGTAACTGTACAAGGTGCAAGCCAGTATCAGTTGGCCAGTAGGAGGTTTTGTATCTTTGAGCACCTATAGGAGAATTTAGAGGAAGGTGTCCCGTTACAGAAATTCTCTAAAACAATATATTTATCGCTAATATCCACTTTAGCCACAAACCTTTCAAAATAAAAGCCCACTTATGGTCAGAGACGTGCCTATGTAAAGATGACACTTTCTTCCTGACTAGAACTGCTTGCCATGAGTATTCCAAGTAGTATCTGCTGACTCTGCTACATTTTAGTCCTGTTGGCACTGTGGATCCAATAGAAGAGAGGGAGTAGGCACATGTCCTAGCTCATTCAGTATCAGAACTGTTATGTTCCAATTAAAAAAAAATCTTTATTACTGATAATGATGTTTGAGCCAAACCCAGATTGAATTACTGATCCCAGAGTGAGTTTGCAGAACTCTAAATAAGTAAAAAACCCTTAGCTCAGGAACTGAGTGCACTGGAGCTGCAATCCATTGAGAAAAAACAGAGAGGCCCATCATACCCTTTTTACAGAATTATTTTTCAGAGCACAATATAATCACATTTTAAACCTATGCCTGCTTATAGGCGGAAAACAAAAGGCAAAACCTTCAGGGTAGTCAGTGCTCTACATAACAGAAAGAAAAACCCAGCTTTTTGAAACAAATATTATTGTACTATAGTTTAAAAAATAAAGGTGCTCCCAAGGTGCTTAACTCAGGGAGAGAACTGACATGACAAGATACCTGGGAACTGCATGCTACCTAAAAAGGTAAGACAAAAAATAAAACAATATGGAGTCGTTTGAAATCCACTACTTGTCTCATAAAATGGTTTGTGAAAGAATAGCAAGAGGGAGCCAGTCATGCTTTGCAAAGCAATGCAGTAAAAGATCTATTTAAGAGCGTAGGGGAGTGTTAGTCTCTATAACCATTAAAAGACTTCACAGATATGTTACAGAGGAAAGGATTTTCTTTTAAAATGAGCCTAAATGCCAGATGAAGCATTTCCACTCAGGTGTTATAAAGGAAGAGACTCTATGGAAGCGTCTGCTCTTTGGTAGCTAAGATAGTTCGCAGCCTTGAGGTCAGATGGGACTTTCTAGTAGCATTGGACATTCAAATAGCCGCAGTCACCATAGGCGCCTTCCTCCAGCTCCAGATAGCAATAATATACCTTTCTTTTTTCTCTGATAATGACCTGGCTGTAATAATCTGTGCATTCATCACCTCAATGCATCGCTACTATAGTTCATTCAACCTTTGTCTAGTCAAAAAATACCAAAAA
Source organism: Lepidochelys olivacea (assembly GCF_965140295.1). Classification (NCBI taxonomy): domain Eukaryota; kingdom Metazoa; phylum Chordata; order Testudines; family Cheloniidae; genus Lepidochelys; species Lepidochelys olivacea. The sequence continues at coordinate 192,261,968 of NC_140413.1, forward strand.
CCCTACAGTTGGCACATAATACAGCAGCTGGTCTTCAGCGTGGGATGAAATGAAGAGAATATATTACATAGTGTTCTGCTACCTATCCTGAATCCTGATTCAGTGCTGGATCCAGTTCAAAGTTCAGGTATTGATCTGTAAATCCCTTAGTGGAATAGACCCATGGCAGCTAATGGCTCATCTCTACTTCTTTGACCTATGACTGCAACAACACAGCATGGTATGCTCCATCTGCCAGAATTCAGGTATAAGAGGGAGCTTCCAGAACAAGTCTCTGAACTGTAGACAAGGCTTTGTAACTGTAGACAAGGCTCTCTGGTTCAGGATATTAGGAAAAGTCCTGCTTACCCTCTCCATCTTCACAGCATGGTTGAAAACTCACTTCTTTAATAAAGCACTTCCCAAAGAATAAAGCAGAAGAGAACCTGGCAGCCTGCTCCAAAGAGTAAGCCACAATTCTAAATTCCTTCAAGCACAGTGGTAGATGGCACCAGGGTAGCTTCCCTGACAAGAGGGATATGGCAGAAGGGTGAAGTGGGGGACTCACAGTAATATCCCAGAATAAGACAAACACAAACAGGAAGTTGGTTTGCAGATTCACCATGGTTGTGTGTTCTTCTGACACAGTTTACTCAATCCCCTTGAAATCCAGACAAAGTGCGTTCCTAGTTCCAAGTGTTGTGCAACTCTTTGTCCAACACCTCACTGATGAGAGGAAAGGAGCTTCTATGCCCTACACACAGCAGTTGCAGTGTGTGTGGGCAGTGGGGACATGCAGGATCCAAAGAATCCTGCTTTTCTTCCCCACAACAGCAGTGGGAGTTCAGAAGAGGCACAAAGGACACTGCCTCCCTGCACCCTTCCTAGCAGCAGCTGGAGGTGAGTTAGGGGGTCCAAACGAACTAACCAACTGCACTCTCCCCGGTACAGCAGAAGTAGCAGTGAATGGGGAACACAGGTCTAGACTATCTGCTTCAGTATTCCTCTCCTGGGCCAACCCTGCTCTGTCCTTCCAGTGTTTCCTCTGAAGCTGCACCTCAGTCTCATTTAATAAAAGGTCTGAGAGATGCCTGTTGGTGGGAGACTGAGTCAGCTGGTGGTATAAGAACCTAGATGGAGTACCAAGCCCACCACTGTAGTCTCATAGCATTTTTCCTGTAGGCTGGGGCCAGGAAGAAAGGCAGCCTGCCTGTCTGTAGACCCAGCATCCCCTGGTGTGGAAGTATAACATTGTATAAGGGGACATGCTGGATACATTGTATATGAGAGGGCATGCCAAAACATGTTACAAAGTATCTGAGGGAGCACATGTAGGGACAGTTAGCTTTTGAATGGAGAAGCAATTAAGATAGAGCCAGCACGTCTAAGAAGCAGGCATCAGAATGGAAGGTGTGAAGGGCAATTAGTTAAGTTAACTGGAAGCTGTTAAAGGAGATTGTTAAGGGTGGCAGGTAATTGAAGATACGTGACTGGTCTCAGGGATCTCGAAGGGTGGTGACTAAAATCTTTTTCTTCTTTTGTCTGTAACTTCTTTGTAACTTGTTCTCCAAAAACTGTATAAATTAAAAGACACAAGCCCCACTCGGGGGGCTCACTTCTAAATGTATTAGCAGAGCAGCTTTGCTAATAAAACAGAGTGGTCTGATAAATTGTGAGTCTGAGTCAAACTTTGACACTGGTGTCAGGGAAGACACTCTACAGAGAACTGGACTTGCAACCCCTCTGGCTGCATGAGATTCCAGCAGGGTCATGGGGAGTAATGAGGGTAAGCAAAGCAAGAGAGAGGGCAAATATGCAAGAGTTATGAAACTTGGCAGCTATGTACATTCAGACACAGATGAACCAGGACCAGCAACGTTGTTAAAGGGCTCTTGACCCTCATGCAGTGTTCGAGGTTCAGGTAGACCCCTGGCTTAGTAGGAACAGGTCCCACAGTACTTCCTACATCCTCTGGGAGCTAACATTGAGGGCAACATTTAAACCTTTGGGTTCCTTCTTATACGGAGGACTCTGCAACCAACCCATCAATTAAACGAGGCATGTGTATTTTGGCCCATTCACCATGGACACTTGGCAGCACTTGTGCAGATAACCTTTAAACATGTTTCTCACATGCAGCTCCACACTTCCTATTTGATCAGTGACCAAAAGCGAACAGATTGCTAAAAATCTAATCACCTCTTGGGTGTCTGACTGACATAACCCAACCCAGAAAATACTAGCATTCTTGTGAGGGGGAAACCCTAGTCTTATAAAATTTCCAGCCAGATTACTATCTGTCTAGGTACCTATCTGGCACCCATCATCATAGTATTGCAATCTTTGATATATTTATCCTCACAAACACCCCTGTGTGGAAGGACAGTAGCATTATCCCCATTTTACAGACCAGGAATTAAGGCACAGAGAGATTAAGTGCCTTACCCAAGATCACAAGGAAGCCTGTGGTGGAATAGCTAATTGAACCAAGGTTTCATAAGCTCCAGGTTAGCACCCTAACTACTCAACCATCCTTCCTCTTGTGAAGAACATGAATAGGTTTAGCTAGAAATACAGGGCTAGATCCTCAGATATGTTGATTTACACCAGCCAAGGATCTGGATCTTAGACTTCGTAGTGCTAATCTCAAGTATTCCAAACCATCAATCCTTTTGAGAGTTGTCTGTCACTAGTAAGTTCGCAAACATTTTGAAGCAAAGTGCTCATTTACATTTGCTTTAAAACCTTGCAAACTCCACTGACACTATGCACATTTAAAATTTTGTTTAAATGCACAAGTTTTACAGGAAAAATCTAGGTGTGTAGCAGACCTCCTACTACATACACGTTATACATACTGCATAGCTCCCATGGGGCCCTATGTTTACCACCTCCTGACTAAGGAACCTGACTCCATTTAAATAAACAACCCTAGCCGCCCCCGCCTCCCAGATCACATCTCATTCTAGCCTTTATTCCTCATTGCTGTAGTAGGCCAGTCATTAGTAACCTCCTGGAGGGAGGGGAAGGACTATCTTTAATTACCATTCTGCTTCATATAGAGCATTTTTTTCAAGTGTTGTTAATGTTTCAGCAATAGTTTCCAACATTTCATTAGTTATTTGTGACCCTGTTCAGTTCCTTGCTGCTGGACCAAATTAATTAAATGCACATAAAGACATGAGGAAAATCTAATGACCAGAACAGGTTGATTAAAAAAAGATTTAGAGAATTCAGGGAATTGAGCAGAGCAGTTCTTAGCAACTGACATTTACAACAAGCCCCAATGCACAAAATGGAAGAGCTCTCCCAGCTCTTAGTTCAGTGTAGGTGTGAATGATGGAGGTGTGACAAATGTGAAATAATTTGGTCTGTTGGTATCACTACATGATTTATGTGAACTCATAAAATTTTCCTGGATTTAGGATTTAGATTAAAAAGCGGCAATGTGTATGTAAATGTAAAATGTATGTGTATTATGCTGGAAAGTTAGAAGCAGCATGTTCCTTTAATGGACATCATCTTATTTATGTGCTACCTATGGGAAGAATGTGAGATGGAATAATAATTGCCTAGTGCTTTTTATGACTAGATCAATAAGGAGATTGCTTATTTATTATGTATAGCATGTGTGCTGTTACTGTAGGAAATCAGTCAGAAAGCTAGTATTCTAAATGGATTCACAGCGGAGAGGATATGAAACTATAATCAGACTGTGAGAATTTAATTGTGGTGAAATGTGATAGGGGATCAGACAGGAACTTCAATCACTGCTGCCGGAAGTTGGGTTAGATACTTTTGTTCTGGGAAAGAATAAAGCCTTGCAAGAGCTGCTATTAACATCAAGGTTTTCATTGTCTGGGCAGAGATAAGGATATTACATACAAGCGAAGCGGCAAAGGAGCAGAATAAGTTAGCTAGTGTGTTACTATTGTGCAGTACAGAGGGGTATATTTTAATAAAGGAAGTAGGAAGCGATCAAGGTGATGTTTGTTGGTAATTGTGATGGATCGTGCAGTATTGGAAAACCAGTGCTGTAAAACACAATGTTGTAGAGGGGCTGGGAACTTGTTGATCAGGTGCTGGGGTCAGAACATGGGGCATTGTTTCCATTATTATTATTTGTATTACCGTAGCACCTAGAAGCCCTAGTCATGGACCAGGACCCCATTGTGCTAGTCATAGTAGAAACTCTGAACATTGTGAGTGATGCTGTGTCCAACCTTTGGTGAGCTGATTTAGGATGGACTTATCTGGCTGGAAAATCTTGTTGTGTGTAAGAGAAGCAGGGGGAAATAATTTTGTTCCTCAGAATTTGGTTGCTAGGGTGAGGGATTAAATGTTGATGGGCCAAAAAGGCTTCCAAGTTTGGGGACAAAAAAAGACAGCTGTATAGGCCAACCCCTTCCCCGAAGTCCCGAACCCAAATCTCCAGGGGGTGCAGGAGGGGTGCAGGGTGTGGCGGGGGCTCAGCACAGGGAATTGAGGTGCAGGAGGTGTGCAGGGTGTGGCAGGGAGCTCAGAGCAGGGAGTGCAGGAGGTGTGCAGGGTGCGGCAGGGGGCTCAGGGCAGGGAGTTGGGGTGTGGGGTAAAGGAGGGGTGAGGGGTGCGGCAAGGGGTCGGGGTGCAGGGTGTGGCAGGGAGCTCAGAGCAGGGAGTGCAGGAGGTGTGCAGGGTGCGGCAGGGGGCTCAGGGCAGGGAGTTGGGGTGTGGGGTGCAGGAGGGGTGAGGGGTGCGGCAGGGGGTCAGGGTGCAGGGTGTGGCAGGGGGCTCAGGGTAGGGAGTGCAGGAGGTGTGCAGGGTGCGGCAGGGGGCTCAGGGCAGGGGGTTGGAGTGTAGGAGAGGTGCGGGGTGCGGCAGGGGGCTCAGGGGAGGGGAGTTGGACTCCCTGCCTGCCTGCCTGCCCTGCCCCCTGGCCCTGTTCCACTCTGCTCCGGGAACCAGCGGGAACCACATCCCTGCTGCCCCTGGGGGAGGGGGGGCACAGGGCTCCATGTGCTGCTTTTGCCGATCCTCCAGGTACCTCCCCCAAAGCTTCCATTGGCCGTGGTTCCCCATTCCTGGCCAATGGGAGCTGCAGGGGGTGATGCCTGGAAGCAACGCCCCCCCCCCCCAGGGATGTGGTGCCGGGAGCCCACCCCTGGCCTGGAGGTAGGTGTGTGTGTGTGGGGGGGGGGCACGGGGAGCTTGGCAGGATGCAGGAAATAGCCCGGCAGGATGCAGGAAATAGCCCTGCGGGCTGCGTGTTTGAGATCCCTGCATTAGGGTGTGCCTGGGCACACTTGGCACACTCCGTACGCACACCCTTGGCAGAGTGGCAAGCTGAAGGAGCCTGGGTGTAACTCCAGAGCTGTAACTGTGTGTATATAAAGTCTGCTGCAGTTTCCACGGTATGCATCCGATGAAGTGAGCTGTAGCTCACGAAAGCTCATGCTCAAATAAATTGGTTAGTCTCTAAGGTGCCACAAGTACTCCTTTTCTTTCTAGGCTTTTTAGTGACCTGGGTGACCAAGCCTATTTGTGCCCTCTGCTGGTTCTTTTTAGATGACATGAGTTAGGCTATTATAGAGTAATGACAATGCATTTATTTTTGCATATCGGTACGGTACGTAGACAATAAAAGCTACTGTAAGATTCTTTTAGGTGCCACATTAATTTTCACACAATCCTTTAACATCCCTATAGTATCCTCCTATATAACCTTTAAGCAAACTCATTGATAGGCACTGAAAAAAAACATGGATTGAAAATAATAGTAACATATATGGATCCTGCAATGACTTAATTCCATGAAAGATGTAAAATTGCATTTCTGTATATTAAAAAAGTGATACTGGTAGTTTTCCATCACCGCACAGTGAAACTGTGGCTAGAATAAACAGCCTCCTCTCTCAGTGACACATCAGAGAATAAAAGGGACTCAAGAGTAAACAAAGAATGAATTTATCACACAGGTGGATTATCTAGCAATTGAATTACCAACATAGCATCTGATTCTGTATCAGCAGAAGCCTGGTCTTTATATGAGGGAGACAGCCATTTTTTTGGAGGGTGTGGGAGGTCAGGAGAGATCATAAGATTTCTGTTTTTTACCTTTTGCATTGTAATTTTATTTTTCTTGATTATTATTTGCTTCCTGGTATAATATTATGATTGGTTTATACCTGATCATTTCTCCTGCTGAATCCTGCCAAGCAAATTATGATTATGTCCCTTTAAAGGTGAAGGATTGTAGCAGCATGGCTTGTTTGTTTAACGCCAGTGTGGGAAGTGTCATTCGGTTGGGGAAGCTATGTTGTGACAGCGGATTAAGAGGCATGATTCATCCTGCATCTTGGCAGGGATTAGACTAGGTGACCCTTGTGGTCCTGTTTAACCCGATGGTTTTATGACATATGGCTTCTGGCCAGGCGAGGCCCTCAGAGCTAAATGTGGAGACAGAAGAAAGTATGTGGCTGTGGTGATTGTGAAATCAGATGATGCTGTGCCTCAGTGTGAGATAGGGTGACCAGATGTCCTGATTTTTGTGTCTTTTTCTTATATAGGCTTCTATTACCCTCCCAATCCCCATCCTGATTTTTCACACTTGCTGTCTGGTCACCCTCGTGTGAGACAATGCCAGTACCATGGTTGTAGTGGCTACCTGGACATATCACCAAGGTGATGGCTTCAGTCTCATAGAGAAGGGTGTCAGGAACAGCCCAAAATGCTACAAGCACAGCTCACAGTGCACATGCTTCTTCACTAGTTCATATCTCACCAGCAGCACCAATCCTGATCTGCACCCAGTGCAGATTTCTCTATTGGTCTCCTCACCTGTACGGTAAATGGCCTGTATTTTTATCTATCTGGGCACAACTGAAAGTTGCCCCTAGCCCAGAATTAGAGGCCTTTTAACAGAAAAGCCAAGGTGTGTTCAGTAGATCTGACCGGACACTGTCAGGTCCCCTTTTCGACCAGACTTTCCAGTCGAAAACTGGCCACCTGGCCACCCTATGCCCAGTCCCCCTCCCCTTTGGCTTTCCAGGGGCTGAGGACTCTGCTTTTTGTGGGCTGTGTAAGCATACTGATGCTTTTTCAAACTACTTTAACTCCACCTCTACTCCTTAAGAAGGCCAGTGCTTGAACAACATAACCAGAGGGCGGTGCCCTGCACTCTGAGACAGGACCACTGTCCATTCCCTCCTCAAGAGGATGCTAGAGAGGGATAGCCTACTATGTTCACAAATACGTCTGTGGTATGGCATCCCTTGTTCTGGTACCTAAGTACTGCCATCTTAGTGCATCATAGATGCATTTAGGGATATCTGTACAGCCGTCATATTGTCTCGTGCAGCTGGAAGACATCAATGAAGATACTCAAGCCAAGGATCTGGTCGTATAAGTCGATGAACTTCTAGTGCACGGCTGTGGTGATTTACATCAGCTGAAGATCTATGCCTAGAATACGTGGTCACTATAACAAACGAAGAAACAAAAAACCACACGAAACCAAACCAAAACAAAAAATCACAGCAAAACAACACACACTTGGCTGTTTAAGTTTTGGACCACGTGAGAGAGAGAGAGGGAGAATTTGGCTGCATAAGTTAAAGGTTTTGCGATGACCCCATCATAGCTAGTGGACCTATTTTTTCCACTGGCTATTATTCCATTAACATGTTACCAAATGCTGCTCTGCAAACTGCAATGGGCCCATGTGCTCTAAAAATGATATCAAAGGACAATATATTATCTGTTGAAATATTTAAATTGGATTCTGCCAGTACAGCTAATTTAATACTGCTTTTTAATTTTTACATGTATTTATCTCAGCGGTGGATTTAGGCAGACAGCTTGCAGGGGTTTGAGCAAATTCAATTGTCTTTTCTTTCCTTCTACTGAGTGCCCTTTTGATTCAACAGAAAAGATGCCAGAAACTCCCCCTATATCAGTGGTCCCCAAACTGTGGGGCACACAGAGGAACATTTGGGGGTGTATGTGGCAGGGCCCGGGCCAGCTCTCCATGGGGGGGTGTGGAGGAGCATGACACTTCCAGCCCTGCTCTGTCCCCCAACTAGCTCCTTCCCCAACCTCACTCCTCCCCCAAAGACTCAAAAACTAACAGCAAAAAATTTAAGTACATCAGAATCAGGAAGGCTGCTAAACAATTGGTGGGGCCACTGGTCAGTCAAGGTGCTAAAGGAGTATTCAAGGAAGATAAGGCCATTGTGAAGAAACTAAATGAATTCTTTGCAGCTGTCTTCACTGCAGAGGATGGGAGGGAGATTCCCACACCTGACCCACTGTTTTCAGGTGACAAATGTGCAGAACTGTCCAGATTGAGGTGTCAGTAGAGGAGGTTTTGAAACAAATTGATAAATTAAACAGTAATAAGTCACCAGGACCAGATGGTATCCACCCAAGAATTCTGAAGGAACTCAAATAAGAAATTGCAGAACTAATAACTGTGGTATGTAACCTATCATTTAAATCAGCTTCTGTAGCAGATTATTGGAGGATAGCTAATTTGATGGCAATTTTTAGAAAGGCTCCAGAGGCAATCCTGGCAATTATAGGTCAATAAGTCTAAATTCAGGCAAATTGGTTGAAACTAAAGAACAGAATTATCAGACACATAGATGAACATGATTTGTTGCAAAGAGTTAACATGCCTTTTGTGAAGGGAAATCATGCCTCACCAATCTATTAGAATTCTTTTTTGGGGTCAACAAATATGTGGACTAGAGTGGTCCAGTGGATACAGATACAGTGTACTTAGACTTTCAGAAAGCCTGTCATAAATATAAAGGGAAGGGTAAACCCCTTGGAAATCCCTCCTGGCCAGGGGAAAGCTCCTCTCACCTGTAAAGGGTTAAGAAGCTAAAGGTAACCTTGCTGGCACCTGACCAAAATGACCGATGAGGAGACAAGATACTTTCAAAAGCTGGGAGGAGGGAGAGAAACAAAGGGTCTGTGTGTCTGTCTATATTCTGTCTTGGCCGGGGATAGACCAGGAATGGAGTCTTAGAACTTTTAGTAAGTAATCTAGCTAGGTACGTGTTAGATTATGATTTCTTTAAATGGCTGAGAAAAGAACTGTGCTGAATAGAATAACTATTTCTGTCTGTGTATCTTTTTTGTAACTTAAGGTTTTGCCTAGAGGGGTTCTCTGTGTTATGAATCTAATTACCCTGTCAGGTATCTACCACCCTGATTTCACAGGGGGGATTTCTTTATTTCTATTTACTTCTATTTTTATTAAAAGTCTTCTTGTAAGAAAACTGAATGCTTTTTCATTGTTCTCAGATCCAAGGGTTTGGGTCTGTGGTCACCTATGCAAATTGGTGAGGCTTTTTATCCAACATTTCCCAGGAAAGGGGGGTGCAAGTGTTGGGAGGATTGTTCATTGTTCTTAAGATCCAAGGGTCTGGGTCTGTAGTCACCGAGGCAAATTGGTGAGGCTTTTTACCAAACCTTGTCCAGGAAGTGGGGTGCAAGGTTTTGGGAAGTATTTTGGGGGGAAAGACGCGTCCAAACAGCTCTTCCCCAGTAACCAGTATTAGTTTGGTGGTGGTAGCGGCCAATCCAAGGACAAAGGGTGGAATATTTTGTACCTTGGGGAAGTTTTGACCTAAGCTGGTAAAGATAAGCTTAGGAGGTTTTTCATGCAGGTCCCCACATCTGTACCCTAGAGTTCAGAGTGGGGGAAGAACCTTGACAAAGCCTTTGACAAGGTCCCTCACCAAAGGCTCTTAAGCAAAATAAGCAGTCATGGGATAAGAGGGAAGGTCCTCTCATGGATCAGTAACTGTTTAAAAGATAGGAAACAAAGGCTAGAAATAAATGGTCAGTTTTCAGAATGGAGAGAGGTGAATAGTGGTGTCCCTCAGTGGTCTCTACTGGGCCCATTGCTGTTCAACATATGCATAAATGATCTGGAGAAAGAGGTAAACAGTGAGGTGGCAAAATTTGCAGACAATAAAAAAATTATTCAAGATAGTTAAGTCCAAATCAGACTGTGAAGAGTTACAAAGGGATCTCACAAAACTGGGTGATAAATGCAAAGTAATACACATTGGAAAACATAATCCCAACTTTACATACAAAATGATGGGTTCTAAATTCGCTGTTACCACTCAAGAAAGAGATCTTGGCATCATCATGGATTTTTCTGAAAACATCTGCTCAATGCAGCTGTCAAAAAAGCTAACAGAATGTTAGGAACCGTTAGGAAATGGATAGATAATAAGATGGAAAATATCATAATTCCACTATATAAATCCATGGTATGCTCACATCTTGAATACTGTATGCAGATTTGGTCACCCCATCTCAAAAAAGATATATTAAAATTGGAAAAGATGCAGAGAAGGGCAACAAAAATTATTAGGGGTATGGAACGGCTTCCATATGAGGAGAGATTAAAAGGACTGGGACTTTTCAGCTTGGAAAAGAGACGACTAAGAGGGGATATGAGAGAGGTCTATAAAATCTTGACAGGTGTGGATAAAGTGAAGAAGGAAATGTTATTTACTCCTTCACATAACATAATAACTAGGGGTCACCTAATGAAATTAATAGGCAGCAAGCTTAAAACAAACAAAAGGAAGTATTTCTTCACACAATGCATAGTCAACCTGTGGAACTAGTTGCCAAGGGATGTTGTGAAGGCCAAAAGTATAACAGGGTTCAAAAAAGAATTAGATACATTCATGGAGGATAGGTCCCTCAATGGCTATTAGCCAGGATGGACAGGGAAACAACACCATGCTCTGAGTGTCCCTAGCCTCTGATTGCCAGAAGCTGGGAGTGGACGACAGAGGATAGGTCACTTGATGATTGCCCCGTTCTGTTCATTCCCTCTGAAGCACCTGGCATTGGCCACTGTTGGAAGACAGGATGCTGGGCTACATGGACTAATGGTCCAACCCAGTATGGCCATTCTTATGTTCTTATAGGTGGGTGGCTGCCTACCTTCCCTGCTTCATGGACCATTCTGGGGTTTAGGTGGTAGACAACCACCCCCCCTCCCCGCCGCACATAGAGGGAGGCAGCAGTGTGCATGCCCAGAGGCAGAAACATAGGCACCTAGGGAACTTTTACTTAGAAAACTTAGATGCTGAGTGTGTTTAAGCACCTACAGGGTTAGGTGGCAGCAGAGCAGGGTTTTGTGGATCGCAGTGGTGCCTAAAATTGGGGATTTAGGCATCTAAATCTGGGGATTAGGTGCTCAAGTACCATCATGGATCTGGGCCCAGGTGCTTATAGGAGAGTTCTGTTTAATACTTCATAACAGTAACCCTTAAACCTGTAAAAGTGTTATAGTCCTAAGCCTCTAGGGTGTCAGAGAAAAATCTGGATTTTCTGTCATAATGAAACATACAATCATGGAGACTGCAAACAGGACAAATATCTTCTTCATTTGTTCTCATTTTTCCTAATGCCAATCCTGGCTGCTTTAGCTAATGGGGATCTGAACCACCGTAGCAAAACTGAATTTTCCTGTGTATCTTCTATTTAACCTATAACATTTCCATTGATAGATCACAACAAATGACAGGTGTTCATCAAAAGGAAGTTTTGTGTATACACAATTAAACAATACATATATTTTAGACGGGTAAAAACAGCAATTGAGCCCACTTTAATTTATTTAATTATTCTTAAAGAAGGATTTCATCCCTCTCTTGCATCTTGTCGGTGCTAACATGAGAATCAGCACTACTCTGAGTGACTGATTGTCTTCAAGAAAGCACACAGCCAGTGCACTAAGGCTGAATCCCATTCCCACTGAAATCAATGGGCAGAAGACTCCTGCTGGCCTGGATTGAATCCTTATGGAACAACTTTACAAAAGAGAATACCAAGGTACTATTGAAGAACCAGGTTTCAGAGTAACAGCCGTGTTAGTCTGTATTCGCAAAAAGAAAAGGAGTACTTGTGGCACCTTAGAGACTAACCAATTTATTAGAGCATAAGCTTTCGTGAGCTACAGCTCACTTCATCAGATGCATATCGTGGAAACTGCAACAGACTTTATATATACACAGAGAATATGAAACAATACCTCCTCCCACCCCACTGTCCTGCTGGTAATAGCTTATCTAAAGTGATCATCAGGTGGGCCATTTCCAGCACAAATCCAGGTTTTCTCACCCTCCACCCCCCCACACAAATTCACTCTCCTGCTGGTGATAGCCCATCCAAAGTGACAACTCTTTACACAATGTGCATGACAATCAAGTTGGGCTATTTCCTGCACAAATCCAGGTTTTCTCACATCCCCCCCACCCCCATACACACACAAACTCACTCTCCTGCTGGTAATAGCTCATCCAAACTGACCACTCTTCAAGTTTAAATCCAAGTTAAACCAGAACATCTGGGGGGGGGGTAGGAAAAAACAAGAGGAAACAGGCTACCTTGCATAATGACTTAGCCACTCCAAGTCTCTATTTAAGCCTAAATTAATAGTATCCAATTTGCAAATGAATTCCAATTCAGCAGTTTCTCGCTGGAGTCTGGATTTGAAGTTTTTTTGTTTTAAGATAGCGACCTTCATGTCTGTGATTGCGTGACCAGAGAGATTGAAGTGTTCTCTGACTGGTTTATGAATGTTATAATTCTTGACATCTGATTTGTGTCCATTTATTCTTTTACGTAGAGACTGTCCAGTTTGACCAATGTACATGGCAGAGGGGCATTGCTGGCACATGATGGCATATATCACATTGGTGGATGTGCAGGTGAACGAGCCTCTGATAGTGTGGCTGATGTTATTAGGCCCTGTGATGGTGTCCCCTGAATAGATATGTGGGCACAATTGGCAACGGGCTTTGTTGCAAGGATACGTTCCTGGGTTAGTGGTTCTGTTGTGTGGTATGTGGTTGTTGGTGAGTATTTGCTTCAGGTTGCGGGGCTGTCTGTAGGCAAGGACTGGCCTGTCTCCCAAGATTTGTGAGAGTGTTGGGTCATCCTTTAGGATAGGTTGTAGATCCTTAATAATGCGTTGGAGGGGTTTTAGTTGGGGGCTGAAGATGACGGCTAGTGGCGTTCTGTTATTTTCTTTGTTAGGCCTGTCCTGTAGTGGGTAACTTCTGGGAACTCTTCTGGCTCTATCAATCTGTTTCTTTACTTCTGCAGGTGGGTATTGTAGTTGTAAGAAAGCTTGACAGAGATCTTGTAGGTGTTTGTCTCTGTCTGAGGGGTTGGAGCAAATGCGGTTGTATCGCAGAGCTTGGCTGTAGACGATGGATCGTGTGGTGTGGTCAGGGTGAAAGCTGGAGGCATGCAGGTAGGAATAGCGGTCAGTAGGTTTCCGGCTCAGAACAGCTAAAAGTAGCAGTTCATATTCTATTCTCTCTCTTTTTAAGTGAATTTAGTCCCAGTGAAAGGTGCTGAATCGAAAATTCTGGAGAACAAAGTCCTCCATGTGTCCCCAGAACAGGCAGGGCAAAGTTAGTGAAAATCTCCCCATAGTGTCCTACCAATGTGCTTCAACTCTGACACAGAGGGACAACCTCTGAAGAGTGAGAGGGTGATTAAATCTCTTTGTCCAGTCAGACTTGGCTGTCTAATGGAGATTGCTAGCAAAAATGTCAATCGTGGTATTATTGTGGGTGAAGGTTGATTCTGAGCAGCAGCCACAACAAAGCGGACTGAGACAGACTAATTTTTCATCGCTCTCAGATAGCAGTAACTTTCAATCACTGGTGAAATAGGATGGATTCAAACCTGCAGCTTGAAGGTTTCACTGTTCTATTACAGCCTTCTGTGTCATTTAATCTACCCTGTATTTCTACAGCCTGGTTTTAATTGTTACCACAAATGGGATATCCTGATTAGTAATAGGAAGTAATTCCATGATCATGTAGTGAGGTGGTGTGGCCTCCCTCTGAGCCAGAATGGGAGGATCCACCCTTTGTGCCTAGGTGGGCGGACCCAGACTAACCTCACCCCTCCAACCAGAAGTGGATAGGCAGGACAGGAAGTATAAAGGTGGAGCCTCTAGCTCAGTGGAGTTGGAGACAATGACGGAGACAGATATAGCCTGCTTGCTTCAGGCTGCTGAGCCCAGAGATGCCCTCCTCATGGAGGAACCTGTGTCTGCACGGGAGCTGCTGGGACTGCTGTTGGCCACCTAACCTGGGGAGATAGAAGGCATCCCTTTGATCCAGGTACCTCCCGAAGGGAGGGTAGGAAGTGCCCCGGGGAGCTCACTCCAGTCTGGGTCTTGTGCTGCCTGAAAAATGGTCAGTGTGTTGTGGCTGGATTCCCTGCTGACCCAGTGGTGGACCACTCTGCCACTGTTAGGGCCCTGGGCTGGGACCTGGTGGAGTTGGGTGGGCCCATGTCCCCCTAGCCTCTGCCACCCCCAGTGTAGGCCAGGAGTCTGGTGTTAGCCTACTGCCTGCCAGAGCTAGGATCACGGGCTACTTGCTAGCTCTGCCCTGCTTGAGGGCTGGAGTCCATAGACTGCTTGTTAGCTCTGCTGTGGCCTATGGGCCAGAGCCTAAGGACTCCTTGGTGGCCCTGCTACTGCCTAAGGGCCAGAGCTGGTAGGCTGTTTGCAGTTCAGCTGTTAGAACAGTTGGGATGCTAAGGCCTGGTCTGCTAATCCCCCCTGATACTAGTCAGTGATCCCGATGACTTAGTGAGGCGGTGTGGCCTCCCTCTGACCAAGAAGGGGAGGGTTGACCGCAACACCACTACAATCACAAGACAGAACTTCAAAAGTTCTGGCTTCTGTGGCCACAAGGAATATCCAGTAGAGGCCTAGTGAATTGCCTGTTCAGACCATTATGAACCATTAAGGCCATATGATTACAGAAGACAGGTTGAGTACACTGGGCCACAGCCATTCAGAGGCATTGAATGTACATAAAATCTTCAAAATCAACCGAAAACCCGAGAGGAAATCATTCGGTGTCAGGAATATGATATGGGAAGAATACGCTGAGACAGCCAAACACCTGTAAGTAGTTGAACTGAAGCACCCTGAGTCAGTGCATCTAAGGACTAATACTATTAGGAACTTCAGGGAAATAAAGAACTACAATAACTCAGCCTTGAAAGAACAATGGCACTTAGCAGCAATCTAAGTCCTTTATACTGAGCAGCATTTCTTCCAGTCAACATTGTGAATGGATAAAATTATGCTTTACAAGTTGTTCTATAGAGTGTTATCCATTTAAACAGATACCAACCTCCAGGTATTAGGTTGCATCACTGTTTATTTCCACCTACATATAACTCATATAAATGAGGAAATCTTTTTTTTTTTTATCTCCTTCGAGGGAGAGCGCTGGTGCTTAATCAACTAGTTCTGTCCATGCTCTGGTACCGGCTCAACACCTTGGTCCCGGCCCCGGGTTTCCCGGCCAACCTCCGGACATCGATTCTGGAGTTCTTTTGGTCAGGACTGCACTGGGTCCCTCCAGGGGTTCTCCATCTACCCCTGGAGGAGGGAGGGCAGGGCCTGACGTGTCTGCACACTCAGGTCCATGTCTTCCGCCTGAAGGCCTTGCAGAGGCTCCTTTACGGTGCAGGTAGTCCGGCATGGAGCATACTGGCGCACGCCTTCCTGCACCGCTTCCGAGGGCTCCAATACGACCGGCAGCTCCTTTATCTCCATTCGAGAGGTCTTCCGTGAGACCTCTCTGGGCTGCCGGTCTTCTACCAGGACCTCCTCCGGACCTGGAAACTGTTTTCAACGACCAGGTCTGTGGCAGCCACCGAGGGGGCAGATCTCTTTGCGGAGTCTCTGCTTCACAATCCCCAGCTCCGTGTACAGGTGGCAGAGTCCCCCTCAGTGCGCCAGAGGTTGGTCCTGGCAGAAGTCACAAGAGTCGGAGACCTCCTGGACTACAACCGGGGAGACTGGCTGGATCCTCTGACGCTCACTCAGTGCATGGGGCTCTCCAGACCTCGTACTCCCTGGTGCGTACTTAAGGAGGTGAAGGCCACTTTGCCGCCCACTGCTCAGGTTTACCTCGACCGGGTCCTGCACAAGGGCACGCCCTGCCCACCCTCCACCCCAGGCCTACCGGACCTTTTCATTGGGCCCCTGCCCCGTGGACCCAACCGACCCCCTCACCCCTTCACCGTGAGCCGGCTGCAAGAGCTGCAGCCGGTCTGCTTCCAGACTGTGCCAAGGAAACATCTATACATGCTCATGCTCCGCACCCTTCATGCCCTCACCCTCATGTCCTGCCTCGATACAAAATGGCGGGACCTCCTGCCACCTTTGGAGGGTGAGGAGCCCTGGTGGGTCAGCCCATATTCCACCTTGGTCACGAGGCCCGCCGGGGATATCAGTTGGCAGCTCCTTCACAGAGCTGTGACCACGGGTGTGTACTTGGTGCAGTTCACCCCATCCCAGACACCTGCCCCTTTTGCGGCGTGAGGGAAACCCTGGCACACGCATATCTGGAGTGTGCCAGGCTGCAGCCCCTATTCCGGCTCCTCACAAATATTTTATTACGTTTTTGGTTGCACTTTCCCCCTCACCTTCTTATTTATGCACTCCCTATCCGTGGCCCCACAAAGTCATGGGATCTCCTGGTCAACCTTCTCCTTGCCCTAGCTAAAATGGCCATCTATAAAACCAGAGTGAGGAGGTTGGCCGATGGAGTCTGACTGTGGGGCCTATTTCCGATCCTTGGTCCATTCACGTATCTGGGCAGAATTCCTCTGGGCAGCGTCCACTGACTCCCTTGACACCTTTGAGGAGCAGTGGGCACTGTCCGGGGTTCTCTGCTCAGTGTCCCCATCCAGTTCCCTTCGTTTGACCCTTTGACCACACTCCTGTCCCTGTTATTTCATTAGTTGTCCCCCGGATTTATTTGGTGTCCAGGTCCTGTGGATCCCTCTCTTAGGCTGGGGGGGGATCCTTTAGCAGCGGATGGGCTTTCCCCACCCACTTCCCGGATCCCAATAGGATTACTCTCCTATAGCCATCTGGCCCGACCCTGTCACAGTAGACATACCCTTAGGGTTAGATCCACAAAGGTGACTGAAGCTCTGCATTGCACTGCCAAAAGTGAGGCACCATGCTGTCCAATGGAGTCTTCAGCCCTGAGTTAAGTGCCCAGGCTCCCTATACAATGCATAGGGAGAGGTAGATGCCTAAGAATAGGATTCACAGGAGCCAGTGTGCTGAGGGTGAAGATACCCAAGCTAGCCAGTGGGAAGTGCTGCAGTTTCCACGGTATGCATCTGATGAAGTGAGCTGTAGCTCACGAAAGCTCATGCTCAGATAAATTGGTTAGTCTCTAAGGTGCCACAAGTCCTCCTTTTCTTTTTGAGGAGAGG
The DNA here is from genome assembly GCF_965140295.1 of Lepidochelys olivacea. Classification (NCBI taxonomy): domain Eukaryota; kingdom Metazoa; phylum Chordata; order Testudines; family Cheloniidae; genus Lepidochelys; species Lepidochelys olivacea. The sequence goes on from NC_140413.1 coordinate 192,279,242, forward strand.
GGTGTGACTTAGGTCCTGCCACTCAAATGGAGTTACCTGCCTAACTCCAGGCTGGAGAGAAGTCCCTCCCTCCAGTTGGGATTCATAGCCATGAATCCTCTCCTGGCATTAGGCACCTACATTGGGTCAGCCAGCCCTTTCTTATGAAAAACTGGAGGAGGAAGTGGTACCTCCCTAACAGCCCAAAGGTTAGAGCACTCACCTGTGAAATGGGAGACCTGGGTTCAAGTCTCTGCTCCAAAATCAGGCAGAGTTGGGATTTGAACCCATATTCAGGGGAGTGCTCTAGCCACAGGGATATTGCGGGCAGTGCCACCACAACAGTCATCTCTTGTGGGGGTAGGTGTGTTCTGAGAATACCCCCAGGCAAGAGAGGCAGAGGAAATGCCTGGTCGGTGAATCCTGTTGTGGCTTAAGAGTGAGTTAAGTGACAAGCTGCTCAGCAGTGTCAGGATTTAGGTGGCTTTGGACATGCCCACATGCAGAAATTAAGGTACATACAGGATTTGCTGGCAGAAATGTAGGTACCTATGGGATTTAGGCACATAAAAGATAGATGGCAACTGAGTGGTTGTGAATGCCAGTGGTGCCTAAATGTTGGATTTAGGCACCTAAAGGGGCAGTTAAATGCTGCAGTCCCCCTTGTGAGTCTAGTCCCTAGTGAACAGAACAGGCTGAAAAACAAAACAAAACTTCCACAAACATTTTGTGAAAATTTTGTTTAATTTTTGTTGTTGAAATTCAGAATTTTCATTGAAATTTCATTTTTTTTTGTTATCTTTGCTAGGGAATCATGTGTGAGCAGGACTTTCACAAGACAGTTAACTTTGTTAACCGAAAAGCATTTAAATATAAAAATTTAACATGATCATTTAATATTTAACAGCAAGGAATCTCTCTCACACACCCCTATCCCCACTCACCCCACCATCTGTACCTACTAGTAACTAAAAATCTGTGGAAGATGTTAAACAACAGTTACAAATAATAAACTGTGAAAGATCTTGTTTAATTGGACTTCTGCACATGTGGTTTACTAGCTCCTGCATCCCTCTAGCAAAAGAAAAAGCCTCTAGAGAAAATGAGAGGATTGCTCAAGCATTACCAAAGTGAACATGCAGGTATAATGATCTTAGCTCATTACTAGATTTCCAGTTTTGCTCAGAGTGAGTTCTCTGTATTCTATTATATGTAGTTTGAAAATCTTTTACTGAAAATTCCTAACAAAAAGATGTCAAAGAACATAATACAGAACGTTTGATTACATAGTCAGGGTCTTTCGGGGGCATAATAATGGTTTTTAAAGTCCTGACCCAAAGAACGTTGATGTCATGAGGCCTTAAACAACCAACCAAATTCTGCTTTTATTTATATCAGTGCAAGTTTCTTGTAACCAAGTGAATTTCATTGGTGCATCTTGGTACATAAACATAAATATGCAGGATGATAGAATATTATAAGCAAAAATAAAGAATAACTTAAGGTCAAAAAGGCTTGACTTTGCACTACTCAGGTGAATAAATGCTCCAGCATTGTGGTCCATGGTTCTAAATTTGATTCTGAACTTTCAGAGCATTTTTCTTCAAAAAGAGAGAATTTCTTATGTAGGATATAAAGAAAAATTTGGACAAAGCTAGTAAATCAGTTCCGTCTGGCCAATCAGTCTGAGCAAATTAATGACACAAGTGAGTAATGTAGATCTGTTTTATGTATAAAGAATATACAACCTCATCTAATTAGAAGCTAAATGTGAAATTACATTAAAAAAACCCCTCTGTTGAAAGATATTAAGGTTGTAAAATCATCCAACTCCTGCTTCTGTTCCCCCCCACCCCCCACTCCTATTCTCCTCCAACCAGCTGCTTCCCTTTCTTCCTCTACTCCCCACTCCCCCATTCCTATCCTCCCCCATTCCTGGCTCCTGGCCCTCTCTCTCCTTGTTCTTATTCCCCTTCCCTGTCTTTTGCCTCATCCCCCATACCCTGCATCTATTCCCTCTCCCTAGCCCTCCTTTCTCACCCCTATATATATATATATCAGGCAGCTGCCTCCTTTATCTCCATTCTGCCTGAGCACCAGCAGAAGGGGCTACTCCTGGGGGAATTCTGCATCAGAAAATTAAAAATTTTGCACACAGTATTTTAAAATTCTGCATATTTTCATTTGTGCATATAACAACAATATAATCACATCAGTTTCAATTATTTTGGTAATTTATTTCAAAATACCTGTCAGCAAGTATGTCTGTAACAATACAGACACCAGAAAAGATTTCCCCAGGCTTAGAGTGTTAAAGAAACCATGACAACCCAGTTCCTGTTTCTCTGTGATGCTTTTGTCGGGCACCTCAGTCTGGCTGTGTCACAGGTGCCAGCTGTGTACATCTTGGGGGAAAACTCTGCCCCTCCTGTCTTTTAATTGATTCTCATTTTTTCACCCTGTCCCCAGAGGGTTATCATATAGAGGTCCCAAAAAAGCGGATACTGCCGGGAAAACTGGGAACTGGCAGAGCTATGGGGTGTGTGTGTGCTCAGTGGCAGATTTAGAGTTAGTGGGGCCCTGTGCTCAGCTTTATTTTTGGGGCCCCTCCTTGGGATCCAGCCAAGAAAAAGAACATTCTCTCTTATTTCCCCCCAACCCCCGTTTTTCATTCTTTTTTTTCTTCATCCTCCTCCTATAGGTAATAGGAAGTAAATGAAAATAAAGTGAGGTACCTTGATTGTTTTTGTAGTCTTATTTATTTTTCCACAGACCACTTGAAAATCACTGAGGGTCTCGGCAGAGCACTTTATGATCTTTCCAAATATTGTTTGTACTGTTAGCTAACTAACGTAAAGCACTTTGGATAAGAGCACTTTATAAAAAAAAATGTAAAAAAACATTGGGGTGCAGGGTCTGGCCAGGACTTAGGGTGCAGGAGAGGGCTCAGGGCTGGGGGTGCAGGGTCTGGAAGGAATTTAGGGTGCAGGAGCAGGCTGGGGGTTGGGGTGCAGGGTCTGGCCAGGAGTTAGGGTGCAGAAGGTGGCTCAAGGCTGGGGCAGGGGGTTAGGGTGTGGAGCACTTACCGGTGGCAGTTCCCGTTTGGTGTGAGGGGTGCAGGTGGGGATGTGGGGGTGGGTGGGTGCAGGAGTCAGGGTGGGCAGGGGGCTGGGGGTGTGGGATATTGCAGGAGTCAGGGAGGGCAGGGGGCTGGGGGTGTGTGAGGGGGTGCAGTAGTCATGGCTGGGAGTGTGTGAGGGGGTACAGGAGTCAGGGCTGGGGGTGTGGGCTGGGGTCATGGGGGTGCTCCCATCTCTCTGCCCCATCCCATCCCACCCCAGCCCTCTGCCTTGAGCAGCTCATGGCAGAGGATAGGGGAGGGTTATGTGTAGGGGGAGTGTGGGGTCCCCACATTTGCTCTGCCCTGCCCCGATTCCACCCCTTTACCCAAGGCCCTGCCCTCATCTCTTCTCTGCCACCTCCCCCAAGCGTGCTGCGGCCCAACTCCTCCACCTCTCTTCCAGAGCTACCTGAGTGCTGGCAAACAGCTGTTTGGCGGTGGGGAAGGGGTGGGAACATGGCATGCTCAGGGGAGGAGGTGGGGAAGAGGTGGGGGAGGGAAGAGCTTGGCTGCTGGTGGGAGTGGAGCCTGCAGCAGGAGCCACAGGAGCCAGCAGGACCAAGCTTCTGTCCCCACAGCTGCCCGTCCCTGGGGCCCCCTATCTTGGGGGGCCCTTTGCTAGGGCACCCTGTGTTTTACTGTGCGCCTCTGGGGGTGCTGAAGGTGTGTGTGTTAGGAGGGGGTAATTGGGGGCTGCTTGAGGGGGCTGTGTGGGCCCCCTCAGCCCTAACACCTGCACTCTCTCTCCCACCAGAGCCCAGCCACAGGGCCAGACACCTGCACCTCTTCCCCCTCCAAGAGCTCAGCCATGAGACACCCCTTGTGGGGCCAGACCTGAACCCCCTCCCCTCCAGAGCCCAGGGATCCAGAGGGAGAAACGGCCTTATGCTGATGAGACCAGGCTTGTATGAAATTTCCTGTGGTGATTTCAGTGTTGGGCTGTGCAGGACTTACACAGCATAGGGTCTCCATCCCTATTGAGCTGCTCACTGTGGGACTGCAGTCCACACGCCACCTCCTTCCTTCAGGGCATGCTGGGAACTGCAGCTACTGGAAACCCTCCAGCTCCCCCTGCCCTCAGCAGTGTCCTCTCTTTGCAAGGTGGGAAGCTGGGCTCTGCTGGGTTCAGCAGCCTCTAGGGACAGCCAGCAGCTCTGCAGCCCCAATTCTGTGGGAAAAAATGAAATTCTGCACAGAACATTAATTCTGTGTAAATTCTGCATTGTGCAGTGCCTCCGAATTCCCTCAGGAGTAAGGGGCATTGAGAACATAGGCACCCACAATGGCCAAGACCAGAAACTGTAGGGGATGTCCTGCTGGAGCATACTCAGTACAGATGGACCCTTCCAAGAATTTAACTTGCCAAACTCTAACAAGTTTCTACTGAGCATGTATGAGCTGAAATTTTCAGAGACTCAAAGCTTGGTCAGTGTTTAGTGGATTTTCATGGGGATGGCAAAAGACAGAAAGGCCACTCTTCATAAATTGGTTAGTCTCTAAGGTGCCACAAGTACTCCTTTTCTTCAGCGAAAGTGGTTCTAAATGAACAGTTGTATGAAAGATTTATATGGACAAAATGTATATTTCACTAAGCTCGTTCTTGGAAAGAGTTATTGTAGCTGAAAGTTTTTTTTTAAAACAAGAAATCAGTTCATGGCAGTTCATGTGACACCTGACACAGAAAATTTCAGCCTGAACCATTTAAGTTTGGAAAAGTGATAAGCAACTGAAAATAGGGTCCTATAATGAAAGTTGCCACACAACCTTTACTATAGGTTTCATTACTTAAAAGGAAAACAAAGGCAGTAAACAGCTCTCAGACAGAATAATGAAATAACAATGAGGAAATCTGAAATTTTAATAAATTAAACAGATGCCAGTAAAGGATTATCGGGACTCGGAAAGACTGATGTTTTGAATCCCTAGAATAGGTGACCATGGGAAAGGTAGAAGCTGCTATTATGTGTCATCATACCCATTGGGTTTCATCAGTCAATGAGAGTTTGTTGTGGTATGTGGTGTATTTCACTGGTTATGTGTATTGTCACTTGACACCCTTTTGGACTATTTGGTGGGTAGGATTCTGTGGAAGCTCAGGTAATTTTCTCTCTCCCGCATGTCCAGTTCAGTTAACCTCCTAACAGACTTGGTCATTATTTTTCTAATTTGTGTCTGGATTCTGAATTACTAATGCTGCAAATGTAACAGGCCTCATTACTTTCTTGGAAAAATGGTTACTGTACAACTTGTGATGCAGGCAAGACTTCAGAATTCAGAGGTAATACTTTCTACGAAGTTAAACTTATTGTCCATTTGTTTTGCATTCAGTCTTATAACATTAATCATGAGGTTTAAATAGGAAGCCCTGACCAGAATTCACAGTGTTCCACCAGTCAGGCCCAGGAAAGCCCTCACTGATATAACTTCAGGTTTCATGATCTCTCCTGGTCATCTGGTAACAGCTAGGTGGGCACAGGGAGGTTACCGTTGACTAGGAACATTGTGGCTCCAGGGTCAAGTCCTGTGGGATCAGTTATGAAATTACTTCAAGACTAGATTTGGCCCCTTTACTGTTTGAAGAAAAATTAATTGCAGTGAACAGCTACATCCAATTATCTTTACCTGCCCTTATTTCTCCAGATCCGAATTCCTAGCTTGGGTATTTGCTAAAGCAAATAGCAGTGTGTTCTTAATATTGCACTCTCAGTAACCAGCTACAATGACCTTTAAATGTAATTTTATCATGTTAGAACCATTTTTAAAAAGTAAAATTATTTTACTTTGGCAGTTGACCTTATTGCTGAAATCCCTTTGAGCCATCTTATGGCTTCTTGTGCTGCACACATATGGTTAAACAAAAGAAATTTTAGCCCACCATCAGAAAAGTGCATGGCTGCTGTGTTTTTCTCCTTTGAAGTGTTGGCCTAGAGCAGTGGTGGGCAACCTGAGGCTCATGGGCCACACGTGGCCCGTCAGGGTAATCCGCTGGTGGGTCGCCAGACTGTTTGTTTACATTTGCACAGCCGTCCACAGCTCCCAGTGGCTGCGGTTCGCTGTTCCTGGCCAAGGAGAGTTGTGGGAAGTGGCACAGGCCTGGCTGCAGAGAATGGTATCATAGGCCAATCTTTGGCAGGAGCTGATCTTTCTATACTGAAATGAGGAACAATAGATAGAGTGGGGGTAAGTTATGATTTGGCTCATATGTTATGTTTTTCATCTGCCCTTTTTGTGTCTATGTCCTTTTGTTAAGATAATTATTTGTGGAAGAGGAAATGGAAAGACGATACTTGATCTGCTTTTCTCTCTCATATATTTTTTCTTTACTAATTGCAGTGAAATCGGAGAAACTTTACAGAATCTGTAAGCTATCACCGCTGAATAGATCCCTGTATGTTTTTCAACAGCTAAATACTGCTCAGTCACTACTGATGCCTGTCATTCATTGGCTGTTCTTCAGTTATCCCAGTTGGTCTGCATTGCGAATGATTGTGAAATTAATTTTAAAGCAAGCTACATTAGTCACATGCAAGTTATCTTTGGATAAATTCACCCTTACTTGCTAATGCCATAAAATGCTTTTTAATTAAAAAAATATATTTTTACACACACACACAAACTTATGGATTAAAATGTTCAGTTATGAAGCATTTTTTGTAAAGGGTTTTATTAAGGTAGCTAAACAACCTTTTTATTTTACACTCATTAAAAATGTAACCCAACATTTCCTGTGATTTTTAGTTAAGACTATCTTCCTTTATTTTATAGTCCACAGTCTATTTGATCAAAAATGTTGGTTTGTTGTTGGATTTTTTTTTAACATTAATTTGAACATGTAGAAAAAATGAAGCTCTTTAGAGCAGAGATAAAGTAAAAGCCTGAATGTACAAGAGGAGTTCATAGATTTCAAGGGTAGAAGGAACCATTATAATGATCTAGTCTGACCACACATATAACACAGGCCATTGAACTTTCCCAAAATAATTCCCCAGAACAGATCTTTTAGAAAAAACATCTAATCTTGATTTAAAAATTGTCAGGGATGGAGAATTCACCACAAACCTTGGTAAACCATTCTAATAGTTAATTACCCTCACTGTTAAACAGTTATGCCTTATTTCCAATCTCAGTTTGTCTAGCTTCCAGCCATCATGTTATACCTTTCTCTGCTAGACTGAAGAGCCAACTATTAAATGTTTGTTCCCCATGTAGATACTTATAGACTGTAATCAAGTCTTAATTTCTCTTTGTTAAACTGAGTAGATCAAGCTTGTTGAGGCTCACTTTTGTGGGGAGAGCTGACAGGTGTGTAGGAGCGCACAGTTCAGATGGAAACATCCCTTAGGGATGAATTTATTAAAGGGGGAACTAAATTTAATTAAATTTAACATCCTTGTTGGGGGAAAAAGGCCAAAGAAACTCACCATAGTACCATTTCAGTTAAAAAAAGGGGAACTACACACATACAAGAGGAAGTTAGTTCAATGGAAATTAAAACGAACAGTCACAAGGGTGAAGTGCTTGCAAACTGCATGGAGACTATTTAAAAACACCATAATAGTAGGTCAAACTAAATATATACCCTAAATAATAAAAACACAATAAGAGGACTAAACAAATGCCACCATGGCTAAACAGCAGAGTAAAAGAGGTGGTTAAAGGCAAAAAGGTATCCTTGAAAAATTGGAAGTCAAATCCTAGTGATGAAAATAGAAAGGAGCATAAATTCTGTAAAGTCATGTGTAAAAGTATAATAAGGATGGCCAAGAAAGAATTTGAAGAGCAGAAAAGAAAAAAAAATGCTGTTTTTTTGTGTGTGTGTCAAGTACATCAGAAGCAGGAAGCTTGCCACTCAGTGGGGCCACAGGATAATCGAGGTGCTAAAGGAACACTCAAGGAAGATGAGGCTGTTGCAGAGAAACTAAATGAATTTTTTTTTACATCTGTCTTCTCTGCAGAGGATATAGAGAAGATCCCCACACCCAAGCCATTCTTTTTAGGTCACAAATCTGAGAGGTGTCCCAGATTGAGGTGTCATTAGAGGAGGTTTTGGAACAAACTGATAAATCAAATAGTAATAAGTCACCAGGACCAGATGGTATTCACCCAAGAATTCTGAAGGAACTCAAATGTAAAATTGCAGAACTACTAACTGTGGGATGTACCCTATTGTACGAGACAACTGGAGGGTAGCTAATGTAACAGCTATTTTTTCAAAAGATTACAGACCAGTAAGATTAACTTCAGGCAAATTAGTTGAAATTACAGTAAGGAGCAGAATGATCAAACAAATGGACAAAACATGATATGCTGGGAAAGAGTCAACACAGCTTTTGTAAAGGAAAATCATGCCTTACCAATCTATTAAAATTCTTTGATTGTGTCAACAAGCATGTGGACAAGGGTGATCCAGTCAATATAGTGTACTTGGACCTTCAGAAAGCAAAGTCTTACCAAAGGCTGTTAAGCAAACTAAGCAGTCAGGGATAAGAGGGAAGGGCCTTTCATGGATCAATAACTGGTTAAAAGATAGGAAACAAAGGGTAGGAATAAAATGGTCAGTTTTCACAATGGAGAGAAGTAGAACAGTTCCCCAAGTATCTGTACTGGGACCTGTGCTATTCAACATACTCATAAATGATCTAGAAAAGGGGGTGAACAGTTTGGAGGCAAAGTTTGCAGATAATATAAAATTACTCAAGAAAGTTAAGCCAAAGCTGACTGTGAAAAGTTACAAAGTGATCTCATTAAACTGGGTGACTGGGCAAAAAAAAGGCAGATGAAATTCAGTGTAGATAAATGCAAAGTAATGTATATTGGAAAAAAATAATCCCAACTCTACATACAAAATGATAGGATCTAAATTAGCTGAGATAAGATCTTTGAGTCATCATGGATAGATCTTTGAAAACATCCGCTCAATATGTACTGGCAGTCAAAAAAGCTAACAGAATATTAGGAACCATTAGGAAAGGGTTAGATAATAAGACAGAAAATATCATAATGCCACTATATAAATCCATGGTACGCCCACATCTTGAATACTGCTGGCAGTTCTGGTTGCCTCATCTCAAAAAAGCTGTATTAGAATTGGAAAAGGTTCAGAGAAGAGCAATGAAAATCATTAGGGGAGATTAAAAAGAGTGGGACTGTTCAGTTTAGAAAAGAGCTGAGTAAGTGGGGCAAGATATGTTACAGGTCTATAAAATCATGAATGGTGTGGAGAAAAAGGTGATATTTGCCTCTTTACCTAACACAAGAATTTGGGGTCACTGATGATATTAATAGGCATCAGGTTCAAAACAAACAAAAGGAAGTACTTCTTCACACTGTGCACAGTCAGCCTGAGGAATTTGTTGCCAGGGGATATTGTGAAGGCCAAAAGTACAACCGGGTTAAAAAAAAAAGTTAGATAAGTTCATGGAGGACAGGTCCATCAGTGGCTGAGAGCGACAGAATCAAGAGCAAAATCCTAGACATGTCAACTGGTATCATTTGCACCCTTCTGGAATGTGTTTATGGGAATATCTAGTGTCTAGTACTTCTTAGGAATGTTTGTGTTTTTGCAACACTAGCCCTGTTCGTAACAAGTTCATGTTCCGGAAAGTGAACTTGCAGACAGCTGTTTTGTAACAGGGTGTTGCAGGGCAGCTATACTCTGTCATCCCTGGAGGGGAGGAGAGGGTGGCATTATAGTCTGGCGGCTAAGTCCAAATAACCACTGTTTTCCTCAAGGTGGTATGACCTAATGGTCCGAGTCAATAGGATCACTCTTCAATACAGGACAGTAGAGTCCAGTGGCCAACATCCATGGACTTGCCCCTAGATTCAGGGCAGTATTGCCTAATGACCAGAGTCAATAGAACCACCTTTCAATGCAGGGAAGTATGGTTCAGTGGCTAGAGTCAGTAGGGTGCCCTTAGTTTCAGAGCAGTATGGCCTAGTGATCAGAGTCAATAGGGTTACCCTTATATGCAGGGTGGTGTGGTCAAATGGCCCAAGGGGGGTCGGCTGCCACCCAGGGGTGGGTTGGCAGTTGGGTTAGGGGGACCCAGGCCCTCCCTACTTCACTGGGTCCCAGCCCAGGGCCCTATCAGCAGCAAGTGTGCCCACCACTGGGTCAGCGGGGATCCATCCAAAATACACTGACTTGGTTCCCAGTTCCACAACCGGATCAATGTCTGGTTCCCCTGGGCTACTTCCTACTGTTTTCCCACTCTGTAGTCCGCAGGTTCTCTGGGTCTCCAGGATAATTGGCAGATGAAGCTCCTGATGACTCCTCCTTGTTACTGTAGCATCTTGTTATGCTTGTTACTATAGCATCTGAAGGAAACTTTGTATTTAATATATTTGCATATTATATTAATGTTCTAGATTTCTAGCACAAGACAATATCCTGTCTTGATTTTTTTTTTCTTTTCTGGAATGTGTTCAGATGATTTGGAAAATATAGCAACCTTTACAGAACAAGCAGGTGGAAAATGTTTTTGTGCACTTTTAGTTAATGTCAAGTGTCGGGAGAATAAGAATCTGTCTAATTTTGCCAATTCCCCAAGTGACAAGAACATCTTGTTCTTCCTCTCAAAGTAATAGAGGTGGGGAATATCATACACTGGAGCATTTCTTTGCCAACCCAATGACCCCCACTGACAGTTCTTTTTTTCCAGAATAAGAGATGGGGCAAAACTACACTCTAATTCAAAACATGCTACAGCATCTTTAATATACACCATAAAATATTCTTACCCTGTTTTAAAACTGACGTTTTAGCTATGGGAACTATTTACCATATATCTAAAGAGAAGTCCCATAAATTTGACTGTTAAGAACATTTGTCCAAAATGCTCTTGGAGGTTGCTGACTCACTACAACTTCTGTTTCACATGTCACCTGTTAGGATAATGGGATTTTAAAAGTGGTATGGCACAGAATCATGTACCATTTGACTAGACGAGTTTGGACCACTCAAACCACTGACACTGATGGAGATAAACTACACAACCAAATAGCTTTAAATAGGCTTAATCTATATCTTCATTCCATCTGAAACAGCAGGTTCAAAGCTGTTGATGGCTTATTTTTTAAAGCTTGGTTTCAGAGTAGCAGCCGTGTTAGTCTGTATTTGCAAAAAGAAAAGGAGTACTTGTGGCACCTTAGAGACTAACCAATTTATTTGAGCATAAGCTTTCATGAGCTACAGCTTACTTCATCAGATGCATTCAGTGGAAAATACAGTGAGGAGATTTATAAACACACAGAACATGAAAAAGTGGGTGTTATCATACACACTGTAAGGAGAGTGATCACTTAAAATGAGCTATTACCAGCAGGAGAATGGGGGGTGGAGGGGGCAAGAAAACCTTTTCTAGTGATAATCAAGGTGGGCCATTTCCAGCAATTAACAGGAACGTCTGAGGAACGGGGGAGGGGGGGGAAATAAATGTGGGGAAATAGTTTTACTTTGTGAATGACACATCCACTACCAGTCTCTATTCAAGCCTAAGGGTATGTCTACACTACGAAATTAGGTCGAATTTATAGAAGTCGGTTTTTTTGAAATCGGTTTTATATATTCGAGTGTGTGTGTCCCCACAGAAAATGCTCTAAGTGCATTAAGTGCATTAACTCGGCGGAGCGCTTCCACAGTACCAAGGCAAGCGTCGACTTCCGGAGCGTTGCACTGTGGGTAGCTATCCCACAGTTCCCGCAGTCTCCGCTGCCCATTGGAATTCTGGGTTGATATCCCAATGCCTGATGGGGCTAAAACATTGTCGCGGGTGGTTCTGGGTACATATCGTCAGGACCCCGTTCCCACCCTCCCTCCCCCCGTGAAAGCAAGGGCAGACAATCATTTCGCGCCTTTTTTGTCTGCTGCCAGCCAAAGATGTAAAGGATCGATGGAGTGGGTCAGAACAAGAAATAGACCAGATTTGTTTTGGACTCATTTTCCTCCTCCCCTGTCTAGATCACACTGCAGTCAGTCACAGAGAAGGCGCAGCGAGGTTAATCTAGCCATGTATCAATCAGAGGCCAGGCTAACCTCCTTGTTCCAATAACAACGATAACTTTGGTGCACCATTTCTTATTGGAACCCTCCATGCAGTCCTGCCTGAAATACTCCTTGATGTACAGGCACACCCTTTGTTGATTTTAGCTCCCTGAAGCCAACCCTGTAAGCCGTGTCGTCAGTCGCCCCTCCCTCCGTCAGAGCAACGGCAGACAATCGTTCCGCGCCTTCTTTCTGTGCGGACGCCATACCAAGGCAAGCATGGAGGCCGCTGAGCTCATTTTGGCAATTAGGAGCACATCAACCACCACACGCATTATCCAGCAGTATATGCAGCACCAGAACATGGCAACGCGATACCGGGCGAGGAGGCGACGTCAGCGCGGTCCCGTGAGTGATCAGGACATGGACACAGATTTCTCTGAAAGCATGGGCCCTGCCAATGCATGCATCATGGTGCTAATGGGGCAGGTTCATGCTGTGGAACGCCGATTCTGGGCTCGGGAAACAAGCACAGACTGGTGGGACCGCATAGTGTTGCAGGTCTGGGACGATTCCCAGTGGCTGCGAAACTTTCGCATGCGTAAGGGCACTTTCATGGAACTTTGTGACTTGCTTTCCCCTGCCCTGAAGCGCATGAATACCAGGATGAGAGCAGCCCTCACAGTTGAGAAGCGAGTGGCGATAGCCCTGTGGAAGCTTGCAACGCCAGACAGCTACCGGTCAGTTGGGAATCAATTTGGAGTGGGCAAATCTACTGTGGGGGCTGCTGTGATGCAAGTAGCTCACGCAATCAAAGATCTGCTGATATCAAGGGTAGTGACCCTGGGAAATGTGCAGGTCATAGTGGATGGCTTTGCTGCAATGGGATTCCCTAACTGTGGTGGGGCTATAGACGGAACCCATATCCCTATCTTGGCACCGGAGCACCAAGCCGGCGAGTACATAAACCGCAAGGGGTACTTTTCGATAGTGCTGCAAGCTCTGGTGGATCACAAGGGACGTTTCACCAACATCAACGTGGGATGGCCGGGAAAGGTGCATGACGCTCGCATCTTCAGGAACTCTGGTCTGTTTCAAAAGCTGCAGGAAGGGACTTTCTTCCCAGACCAGAAAATAACTGTTGGGGATGTTGAAATGCCTATATGTATCCTTGGGGACCCAGCCTACCCCTTAATGCCATGGCTCATGAAGCCGTACACAGGCAGCCTGGACAGTAGTCAGGAGCTGTTCAACTACAGGCTGAGCAAGTGCAGAATGGTGGTAGAATGTGCATTTGGATGTTTAAAGGTGCGCTGGCGCAGTTTACTGACTCGCTTAGACCTCAGCGAAACCAATATTCCCACTGTTATTACTGCTTGCTGTGTGCTCCACAATATCTGTGAGAGTAAGGGGGAGACGTTTATGGCGGGGTGGGAGATTGAGGCAAATCGCCTGGCTGCTGGTTACGCGCAGCCAGACACCAGGGCGGTTAGAAGAGCTCAGGAGGGCGCGGTACGCATCAGAGAAGCTTTGAAAACCAGTTTCATGACTGGCCAGGCTACAGTGTGAAAGTTCTGTTTGTTTCTCCTTGATGAAACCCCCCGCCCCTTGGTTCACTCTACTTCCCTGTAAGCTAACCACCCTCCCCTCCTCCCTTTAATCACAGCTTGCAGAGGCAATAAAGTCATTGTTGCTTCACAGTCATGCATTCGTTATTCATTCATCACACAAATAGGGGGATGACTACCAAGGTATCCCAGGAGGGGTGGTGGAGGAGGGAAGGAAAATGCCACACAGCACTTTAAGCACAGCACTTTAAAAGTTTACAACTTTAAAATTTATTGAATGACAGCCTTCTTTTTTTTGGGCAATCCTCTGTTGTGGAGTGGCTGGTTGGCCGGAGGCCCCCCCACCGCGTTCTTGGGCGTCTGGGTGTGGAGGCTATGGAACTTGGGGAGGAGGGCGGTTGGTTACAGAGGGGCAGCAGTGGCAGTCTGTGCTCCAGCTGCCTTTGCTGCAGCTCAACCATACACTGGAGCATTCTGGTTTGGTCCTGCAGCAGCCTCAGCATTGAATCCTGCCTCCTCTCATCACGCTGCCGCCACATTTGAGCTTCAGCCCTGTCTTCAGCCCGCCACTTACTCTCTTCAGCCCTCCACCTCTCCTCCCGGTCATTTTGTGCTTTCCTGCACTCTGACATTATTTGCCTCCACGCATTCGTCTGTGCTCTGTCAGTGTGGGAGGACAGCATTAGCTCGGAGAACATTTCATCTCGAGTGCGTTTTTTTTTCTTTCTAAGCTTCACTAGCCTCTGGGAAGGAGAAGATCCTGTGATCATTGAAACACATGCAGCTGGTGGAGAAAAAAAAAGGGACAGCGGTATTTAAAAAGACACATTTTATAAAACAGTCGCTACACTCTTTCAGGGTAAACCTTGCTGTTAACATTACATACATAGCACATGTGCTTTCGTTACAAGGTCGCATTTTGCCTCCTCCCACCGCGTGACTACCCCCTCAACCTTCCCCCCTCCCCATGGCTAACAGCGGGGAACATTTCTGTTCAGCCACAGGCAAACAGCACAGCAGGAATGGGCTATACTGAGTGTCCCTGAAGAAAAGCACCCTATTTCAACCAGGTGACCATGAATTATATCTCACTCTCCTGAGGATAACACAGAGAGAGAAAGAACAGATTTTGGTTGAATGCCAGCAAACATACACTGCAATGCTTTGTTCTACAGTGATTCCCGAGTATGTGTTACTGGCCTGGAGTGATAAAAGTGTCCTACCATGAAGGACGAAATAAGGCTGCCCTCCCCAGAAACCTTTTGCAAAGGCTTTAGGACTACATCTAGGAGAACCGCAAATGCCAGGGCAAAGTAATCCTTTCACATGCTTGCTTTTAAACCATGTATAGCATTTTAAAAGGTACACTCACCAGAGGTCCCTTCTCCGCCTGTTGGGTCCAGGAGGCAGCCTTGGGTGGGTTCGGGGGGTACTGGCTCCAGGTCTAGGGTGAGAAACAGTTCCTGGCTGTCGGGAAAACCGGTTTCTCCGCTTGCTTGCTGTGAGCTATCTACAACCTCCTCCTCCTCCTCATCTTCTTCGTCCCCAAAACCTGCTTCCGTATTGCCTCCATCTCCATTGAAGGAGTCAAACAACACGGCTGGGGTAGTGGTGGCTGAACCCCCTAAAATGGCATGCAGCTCATCATAGAAGCGGCATGTTTGGGGCTCTGACCCAGAGCGGCTGTTCGCCTCTCTGGTTTTCTGGTAGGCTTGCCTCAGCTCCTTCAGTTTCACGCGGCACTGCTTCGGGTCCCTGTTATGGCCTCTGTCCTTCATGCCCTGGGAGATTTTCACAAAGGTTTTGGCATTTCGAAAACTGGAACGGAGTTCTGATAGCACAGATTCCTCTCCCCAAACAGCGATCAGATCCCGTACCTCCCGTTCGGTCCATGCTGGAGCTCTTTTGCGATTCTGGGACTCCATCATGGTCACCTGTGCTGATGAGCTCTGCATGGTCACCTGCAGCTTGCCACGCTGGCCAAACAGGAAATGAGATTCAAAAGTTCGCGGTTCTTTTCCTGTCTACCTGGCCAGTGCATCTGAGTTGAGAGTGCTGTCCAGAGCGGTCAGAATGGAGCACTCTGGGATAGCTCCCGGAGGCCAATACCATCGAATTGTGTCCACAGTACCCCAAATTCGAGCTGGGAACGTCGATTTAAGCGCTAATCCACTTGTCAGGGGTGGAGTAAGGAAATCGATTTTAAGAGCCCTTTAAGTCGAAATAAAGGGCTTCACTGTGTGGACGGGTGCAGGTTTAAATCGATTTAACGCTGCTAAATTCGACCTAAAGTCCTAGTGTAGACCAGGGCTAAGTTAATTGTATCCAGTTTGCAAATTAATTCCAATTCAGCAGTCTCTCGTTGGAGAAAGTCTTGAAGTCTTTTTGTTGTAATATTGCGACCTTTAGGTCTGTAATCAAGTGACCAGAGAGATTGAAGTGTTCTCCGACTGGTTTATGAAGGTTATAATTCTTGACATCTGATTTGTGTCCATTTATTCTTTTACGTAGAGACTGTCCCTTTTGACCAATGTACATGGCAGAGGGGCATTGCTGGCACATGATGGCATAAATCACATTGGTAGATGTGCAGGTGAACGAGCCTCTGATAGAGTAGCTGATGTGATTAGGCCCTATGATGGTGTCCCCTGAATAAATATGTGGACACAGTTGGCAATGGGCTTTGTTGCAAGGATAGATTCCTGGGTTAGTGGTTCTGTTGTGTGGTGTGTTGTTGCTGGTGAGTATTTGCTTCAGGGTGGGGGGGGGCTATCTGTAGGCAAGGACTGGCCTGTCTCCCAATATTTGTGAGAGTGATGGGTCGTCCTTCAGGATAGGTTGTAGATCCTTGATGATGCATTGGAGAGGGTTTAGTTGGGGGCTCAAGGTGATGGCTAGTGGCATTCTGTTATTATCTTTGTTGGGCCTGTCCTGTAGTAGGTGACTTCTGGGTACTCGTCTGGCTCTGTCAATCTGTTTCTTCACTTCAGCAGGTGGGTATTGTAGTCGTAAGAATGCTTGATAGAGATCTGGTAGGTGTTTGTCTCTCTCTGAGGGGTTGGAGCAAATGAGGTTGTATCGTAGAGCTTGGCTGTAGACGATGGATCGTGTGCCTAAAGCTTGTTTCTAAATAATTGGATTGTTTTTAATTCTGCTTTTGTGATTTGATGACTGTCATAGGAAAAAATACCAGTTATAAAGTAATTTCCATTTGATTTGCCCTCCACAAGTGTATTTGTGTGACTAGAGAATCATATACCTGGACATGTACTGGAGGACGCAGCAGGCTGCAGAACAGTGCTACTTACAAACACGGTACAGCAAATATAATGGTTGAATACTGCTAAGGGGCCTAGGAATCATGTTTTATTCCCGCCCTACCCCCTCAGATGTAATTCAACTGATAATTAGTCCCCCTGCTCTCATCCCCAAATTCTCTTTTAATGCTAAGGACAGATTGAAGTGCCAAACTTAAGGCTGGCCTTGATCACTGTGTCTGCTTTCCCCATAACTTGCTGGCCTTTGTGCTATTTAGCTAGATCCTCAGCTGGGATAAATCAGCATAACTCAGTGGAAGTTGCAACCCTAAGAGGCACAGCTCCAGAGGAGGTGGGGCAAAAAGACAGTTCTTAAGCCACCTTTGTGCTGGCCTGATCTGGGCTGCCTGCTGGCATGGGTCACACAGTCCAAAACCACTTTCAGGGTATAATGAACTCAAAATAGAAGTAGTTCCTTGCCCCTCTGAGCTAAATTCTTTCTCTAGAATTGAATCAGCAGGGCTCCTTCTGAACTCCTGTCACTGTCCCTGATTGTGGCCTGGCCCAGGCTCAGGCTGGTTCCTTTGGGGGTAGCCTAGGGAGCATCACACCTCTGGCTTCTGACAGGAACTATCTTTTTATTTTGGCCTGCTGGGCCTTGATTGGCTGTTGCTGGTTCCGAGCGCTTCTGGCTGCTGGAGGGCCAGATGTCACTGGTTCCCAAAATGGCTGCTCTTTTCCTCTCAGAGAGCTGTTTCCTGGGGTGTGGTGCAGCAGAGCAATAGGGGTTTCAGCTGAGGGCTGCGAAGGCCTGGCAGTTAGTACAGTGGTTTGTTTTTGATAAAACTTCTACTCGGAGATTAAATACAGGTGAAAGGATTGATTTTTCCCATTGCAGACTCTTGTGTAAATCAGAAGTATCTCCACTGAAGTCAGCTAAATTATTCCAGTGGGGAAGAATTGTGCTCAGACTTTGAACAATGTTTCTATTTCTTGTAAACCTTTCATTAATAGCACTTATCTAGAGGGAGAACAAGAAGTTTTTGCAGGATAAAGCACTGGTTTGTTTGTTTGTTTGTTTTTTTTAGATAGGAAATAGATTTTGATGTTGGTGGGACCATGATCTGATATTCTCTTTTGGGAATAAAAATTGGTTTTCCTGGGTATAACTCAGTCTGCTATGAGTCTTAGGAAACAATTTTTATCACTTGTGTCTGAAGTCAAGCTAATTAAAACAGATTTTAAATGGTTTTGTTCATGGAAATGCCAGAAAATGTATAATGTGGGAGTTGTTGTTGTTATTGTTATTATTATTATTATTATTATTTTTAAATCCTGATTAGGTGGCTGAATATTTGGACAGAAAAAGCAATAAGAAAGATACCTGTTTCAGTGATTCCTCTTTTACTGGTTTGAGATGTGAAAAACTGAATTGATGATTGATAATACTGTACAAGTTTTTTCATTTAGCGAATGGGGAACTTCTTATAATGCGATGTGTATTAGATTGATAGCTATATAGCACTTTATTCCTATTCTGATGACCCAGTTAGCTAAGAATAATTTTCTTTTTTATGCTTTCAGAATGTAGTGATTACTACTTTATCTATTTGTGTATTTTATATTTTATGGCCTTTGTTTGTCATACAAAATATTTCTAGGCGCTTCCAGTATTTCGGATGTATATGTAATAGGTATTTGGCTAATAATATAATACAAAATTAGGAGAGGCTGGCCGTACATTTGGAAAACTGCTCTTGGTTATCGAGCTTCCAGGGGATCTCTTTCATTTGCCAGGGCTAGGTGAATAATTGTGATTGCCACCTTCTTCCTCCCTGCACACCAGCCATGCAAGAACTAAAGGAAAGTGTTAAGTCAATATTATACATAAAAGTAGAGATAAAGATGGTAACAATGCCTATTATTACGGTTGCCTGATATTTCCCATCAAAATTGTTTTCAGCTGTTTATTACTTTGCCAAACATTAACTATTTGGGCTGAACATTTCCCATGCTGAGTATCTGCCTCAGGCTAAAGTCTTCTGGAAGAATTCAGCTAAAAAGGTTGTGCCATTTCCAAGAACAATGAAATCTTCCTAATGGAAAATAGCTGGTAGTTCCATGAGATCTCATTAAAAACTAGGAAATTAACTCCATGTCATCACTATGACTGCTTCTTCTAATTACTATAGTTCACAATTTGTACTATCTCATTTAGTAGCATTTGTTGATAAAGGAAAAAAGTTACTTCACTTTTGACAAACTGGCTTAGGTGTTAGAATCTCAAATACACTCTTACCTTCTAAATTCCATATGGAATCACTAACACAAAATCTGCTTCACTTTCACAAGGTTATATGCACACATAGTTCCGGAGCAACACACAGCTCAGCATATGCAAATTGTACTTTTTAAAGTCTGTTTTGTTTAGAAGTTTAGCAATAAAGAGAACAAATAAAGAATGTAATGTTACTCATAATGGAGTCAGTCATTGATCAGAGCTTCATTAAGTGGGATTACTCACTATAATTTCTGCACCAGAGATCAGGGTGTCATGATTTGAATCTCTCTCTATTTTAGTTTAGCAAATTGAAAAAATAAATTGCTAGAGCAAAACATTAGAAAAAGTTTGATTCTAATGTTTTTTAAAGTGTTTACTTATAGGCAAAATTACTTTCCTCGCTTCGACTTTATTAACAATGGGAGACATACTGATTAAAATAATTTTTCAACAGAACACTTAAACAGAATTAAAGTAAATAAATACAAAGGATTCCAAGCTGCTTGTCAAAGGAAACCATTCCAATCCAGAATTTTGTGTTACAGTAATAAATAAAAAGAAACAGACTAGGTTCTCCTGTCATTTCCCAGCAATAGGTTTGCACATGTGTAACTGTGATAAGAAACGGACCCACTATCTATTTCATATATACTGAGGGTGAACAGATAGCAACTGTGGAAAAAATGGGACAGGGGGTGGGAGGTAATAGGCGCCTATATAAGAAAAAAGTCCCAAAAAACGAGACTGTCCCTATAAAAACATCTGGTCACCCTATGTATACCTGAGATTTTATCCCCCCCAGTAGTGCAGTCAACTCTGCAGTGAGCCCATACAGCGTACCACTGACTTTAGGGGACTCTGGGCTGCGTAGGGGTCTATTTGCACACAGCTGCTTGCAGAATCAAAACCTAAGATTACATCTGGGAGTGTTCTGCACAATGCAGAATTTGTGAAGAATTTCATGTTTCTCCTGCAGAATTGGGGCTGCGGAGTTGCTGGCTGCCAGTAGGGGCTGTTGGACTCTGCAGAGCCCAGCTCGCAGTCAGTGTCGTGCCCAGCCCAGTAGGGACAGAGGCTGCATGCTTTGGCTGCCGTCTTGATCCTCATTCTTCTGAATATGGGCGAGGGCATGGGAGACTCAGCTCTGGCAAAGTGTGAGGAAGGGCAGGGCCGCACCACATACCACATCCATGGTGGGACAATAAAGAAGCTGTGGGGGGAGTAAAGGTTGTGGGGTGGAAGTATGTGAGCTCAGAGGGAGAGGGTGTGGGTGTCTGGGCTCTGGGGGTGTCCTGTGGCTAGGCTCTGAGGGCATAGGCGCTGACTCTCTGGGTAAAAAATGAGTGGGTGCTTAGTACCCACCAGCAGCCAGCTTTCCCCTCCCACCCACTGCCTCCCATACTCTAGAGGCCCCGCCAATCAACTCCTCCCCATCCCTCCCAGTGCCTGCTGCAATCAGCTGGGAGAAGGGGTGGTGTGGGGGCGGGGCTTGGGGCAGAGTGGGTGCGGGAAGATGTGGGTGGGGACAGTGCCTGGGGTGGAGTTGGAGGTTGAGCACCCTCAAAGCCTGGAGGAAGCTGACGCCTGTGCTGGAGGAAGAGGGGTGTCGATGTCTGAGCTCTGGGGGTACCCTGCAGCTGGGTCTGGTGGGTGTGGGGTGAACCTGTCTGGGCTCGGAGGGTGTCCCACAGCTGGGCTCTGGGGGAGAGGGGTATGGGTGTCTGGGTTCTGGGGTGCCCTGTGGCTGGTATCTAGGCTTGGGAGGTACCCCGTGGCTGGGCTCTAGGGGGAGGGGTGCAGGTGTCTGGGCTCTGGGGGCCCCATGCAGTCCTTCCAGCACCTCCCAACAGGACCTGAGTTGTCACAGGGGTTTCTTTAACTCTGTATTATTGGAGGAATCTTTTTTTGTTGTTGTGTGTATTGCTGATATACTTGTTGATAGGTATTTTGAAACAAATTACCAAAATAATTGAAACTGGAGTGATTATATTGTGTTATTTTGACAAAATATGCAGGATTTTTAATTTTTTGGTGCAATATTTTTAATATTTTGGCGCAGAATTTCCCCCAAAATATAAGATGATAGAGCTCCTCCATGGATAATAAACACCCACCCCAATCCATGGGGTGGGTGTTTATTATCAAGAATAAAGAAGTCAAATTTACAAGCATGAGAATAGGAGTGAAGATTTTGGTTTAAAATACACTCCCTAATGTATGGAAACTTACCCAAGCCATCTAAAAGTCTTAGATCTGCAAAACTGTCTAGAAATGTTACAAAAAGTTGTTTTCAATTAGGCAAAGATTTGTAGAAGAAAACATAGTTGCTACGATTCTGTACCCATGCGAATTAGTGACCTGAAAGCTCTGTACAACTCAGTAGCATTGTACAGATGCAGGGTTTTCAGGAGTGAATTCGAAGGGTCGTATTCAACAACAGTCTTAATCATGGGCAGTGGGTATAATAGACCAGGGAGGCAGGCGCATGGCATTTTCCATTCTCTGGCCTGGGGCTAGTTCGGCGAGCCTGGTGGTGCGGCTGGGGCTGGGGTAGGCCGGCTGGGGCTGCTCGGGCCAGCCCAGGCATGGAGTTGGCTGGCTGGCCAGCATGGCTGGGGCTGGCATGGGGCTGAGGTTGGCCAGCTGGCTGGCATAGCTGGGGCTGCCTGGGCTGGCCTGGGGCTGCTCGAGGTGGCCCAAGGCTGGGGTTGGCCTGAGATGAGGCCTGGTCGGCTGGCGAGGCTGGGGCAGCTTGGGCCAGCACGGGGCTGGGATCAGCCAACTGGTGGGGCTGGGACTGTTCAGGCTGGCGTGGGGCTGGGGTCAGCCGGTCATTGTGGCTGGGGCTGCTCATGCTGGTCCGAGGCTGGGGCTGGCCTGAGGTGGGAGCTGGGTGGCCAGTGGGGCTGGGGCAGCTTGGGCCAGCATGGGGCTGGGATAGGCTGGCTGGCATGGCTGGGGCTACTCAGACTGACCTGGGGCTGGGGTCAGCCAGCTGGCATGGCTGGAGCTGCTGGGGCTGGGGTTGGTCGGCCAGCTGGCACAGCTGGGGCTTGGGTCAGCCAGCTGGAGCTGCTCGGACTGACCCAGGGCTGGGGCTGCTCAGGCTGGGGCTGGGGTCGGTTGGCTGCTCCTTGATATTAACATAGTGCTACTGAGTAAACTTGTAGACTTCGTTGTTCTGTACAAACCAAATGTTAACATCCCATGTATTACGTAATTCTATTAATATTTTTTAAATTATTAACAGGCCTCTCTGATTTAGGTATTTTGACATGAATCTAGAAAGTCTGTTATAATTATCTTTTCAATGATGTACTTATTTAATATGGTTATCATTAACTCCAGTGAAGAGCATTCAGAATTTATCTTTATTCATGGTTGGCTGGGGGACAGCTATATAATTGTATAACATTGTATGACTTTCTCTTTACTGTGAGGGGTTTTTTTAGGGTGATTAATCTCTCTCTGGTAGTGTTTCTCTATCCTTTTCCTCTAGCACTTTGGAACCAGTCCTGCAAATACTCACTCATCTTTCATTCTTCTTTCCTCAAAATGTGGCATATATTATAAATTTCTTAATATTTAAGCATGTAGATTTCTGGGTCTGAGCCCAGATAGTATTTTTGCTATAATGCAATATGTAGAATTCAGAGGTAAGTGAAATCTCCTACCTAATTTTTAGTGTTCTTTGGGTGGCACATTGGCCCAACTGGAGTGAGTGGCATATGGCCAGGATTTCAGGATTTGTAGTTTTCTTTGTATTACAGTAATGCTTAGAAACCCCAACCAAGATCAGAGCCCAGTGTGATTAGCACTGAGCATACACCTAAGATGCAATGTCTGCCCCAAAGAGTTTAAAACTGGATCCACAAAGGGACTTCAGTGCCCAAACCCCAGATATAGGTGCCTAAATCCCAATTTTAGGCACCACTGTGTTCCACAACCTCCCTCTGTAGGTGACTAAACTCATTCTCCACCTACATTTTTGTAGCAGAAGTTCCTTAGGCACCTAAGTTTCTGCCTCTGGACATGTACATTATTGCCTCAGGCAAGTGTCCAGATGCCTATCTCATGCCTAAGCCCCAGGGTGATCCTCAAATCAGGGGAAGATAGGCATTCTGCCTGTGCTTCCTGTGGGGCCTGATCCAGTAGGCATGCTCAGAGGCTGACACAAAACAGATGGGGGTGGAGGAAGACCTTTAGCCCAGTGGTTAGGGTACTCACCTGAGATGGGGGAGACCCTGATTTAATGCACCCCACACTTGATGAGGAGAAAGGATTTGAATAGAGGCCTCCCACCTCTCAGATGAATACCCTAGCCACTGGACTATGGAGCGAGTCTCACTCTTTCTCTGGCCCAATTAATATTTAATTAAAGTAGAACAGTTTCAACAAGAGGCATGGAGAAAGACCCACATCAGAATATGTCCTAGTTGCAACATCTAAGTCTGTTTATGAATCTGGGCCTTACAGTCTAAATAGACAAGACAGACAAAGTGGAGGGGAACCGGACTCTTTTCCTGTATGAGAAAACTGAAGCACAGAGAGATTGTTATCACTGGAGTCTATTGGGGGTCACAATTGTGAGTGCCAATATTAGGTCAGACTGTCCAAATTGGGCAAACACCCCCAAACTGGTGGTATAGTCTAGAGTTAGATTTAACCAAACCAGCAATGTATGTGTGCTCCTGAGTCACTTTACTAGCTCACTATAAAGCCACTGACAATCCCCTTAGCACTCCAGTCTCATTTACCACTGGACTGCTGTGATGAAAGATATTTAAACCAAAGATCACCACACATTTGGTTCTTCCAGCTCCACGGAGATAGTCACTTACCACTAGGTCAGGGTATACTCCAGGGCTCACCAAAGACAATGCTGTTAGCCAATTCTTTTAAGAAACTAACTCAAAGTTTATTATATGAGAAAAGAAATTAGAGTTATTCAGAGGTTTAAAGCAGGTAAATTACATTACAGACAAAGTTTGTAAATCCAAAATGTTAGCAGGGATGTTATATCTGCTTGTTTCTGTGAGTCTCTCTGGTTTTCCAGATTAGTCCAGGGGAACTCAGTCCTTTGTTCAAAATTTCCTTTGTTAGCGTTCATTGATCCAGAGATAGCATAGGAAAGAGGTAATCAGGAGCCTTTGTTTTTGCCTTTTATACTCTTCAACCCTTTTGCTGGAAAAATCCTGGCTGTGTTATGGAGTCAGGCCTCCATTGCTTACGTGCTGGGTTGCACAGCTCCAAAGTCTACATGCAAATCGCAAATCTTTGTCTGCCTCTTCTGTGTGGAATGTGATATACAAGGTGTCTATGGGACTGACAAGTAGCAGTGTTTGTTTATAGTTCTTTTATTATTCCTGAAGAGCTAACCTGTGGGCATTTCCCAGACTCACAACAGGTCTGAGTTACAACCACATACAAAATTCCGTAACTCCATGCACAATATTGATACACATATTATAAAAAGATAATAATACGCTGCAGTTATAACTTTTCCAATGGTACCGTGCAAGGCATACTTTGTACAAAATTTATCACACTTTTGGAAAAGTGGAGACCATAGTAGTATAGATGGCCACCTTCCCCATTATATAGTATTGCAAAAGTGATTTGCCCAAAGTCCCAAAGGGAGCCTCTGTGGCTAAGCCAGGAATTAAAACCGGGTCTCTAGAGTCCTAGTCCAGTGCTGTAGGCAGAAGACCATCCATCCTACTGGATAAATTCTATTATGTTTATTTATGTAAAGCTTAAGAGGTTGAGAAAGAAGAGGTGGAGCAAGCAATATCCAGAACTGCAATTTCCTATTTTCACTAATTAAAGACTTAGCTGGAAAGCACTTATAAATTTCGTATATTTTCATTGCCTTTAATTAAGCTTGCCTTCGCATTGACAGCCTGCACCAATTACTTTTCTCAAGAGTAGCTAGAAAAACTACCCTGTCACAACAAGTGTAGGTTTATAGCATCTATAGAACGCAACTAGCATGAACCACTTCAAATCAATCTGTTTATAGTGCCCTATCTACTTATCTAGTGCTTCAATTCTCCACATGTCAGCATGTAAATCTAAGTGCCTTATTAATAGAAAAATTATAGTAAAAAACTATGACAAATCTATAATCACCTCCACTTCCACCTCCACACAAATTACCCTCCTGTACTAATCATTTAGCTTTGTTTGAAACAATACCCTTAAATATGCCTGGAATGATCTTATTCTACCTTCAGCTTCTTAAAAATAGCCCCCTAAATAAGCATAACATAAGATGCAGCAAAGCAGGCATTCACTGCTAAATCCTTTGTAGTTTTCAGGTTTTTAACATTTACTGAACCTATATAACTTGGAGATATTCTAAGCAATACATCTTATAAATATACGCGTGTGTATTTATATACCCACATACACATATCTATATATGAAAGCTTTTCATTTATTCTGAGTTTACTATTTCTCCTTCTGCCTCTCTTGTGGGTAGCTATGGATTTTTTTGCAATGCTCAATGTCCAGTGATACAGTCCCGGTGCAAATGCATCCCCATAGACATAAACAGGCATGGTGCCTGCACAGGACTGGCAGAATTGAGCTGGTCAGCCTTAGATTTTGGAATTCTCCTGGGAATGGTGCAGCCCACTGAACCCAAGCAACCCCACAAACTGATGAGAAGAGGGGAGGACCAGGTCCTGCCCTTCAACCATTCCACTGGGGGCAATGTGTACTCCCAAGAGCATGGAGGAAGCAGTCTCAGAGCCCCCATATGTAAAGGGACTCAGACAATACATGATGCTGGAGGATAAAAGAAAGCTGCTTGTGCATCCCCCTCCCTGCGTTCTGTTACAGGGGCCAGCCGGAAACTGGCCTTTTGTCATACAATAGTGGTGCTACATCCATTTGGGCTAGGGCTGTAGGATACTTTAGTTTTCTCTTATGAAGAATAGACCCAGAGGGGAGGCACAGCACTAACAGCAATGGAGTCAGCATATTGCCAATCCCAAACCTTTAAAACTCGTGTGCCAGGCACCAAAATACCCCCATGAGACTGACTTAAAAATCATGAATATATATATATATATATAATTTTTTTTTGTTATTTGCCTTCTGTTTTTTGAGGCTTTAGGGTGCATTTGAGTAACATTTTCAAGCTTTTCTCCAGAACGACGAGGGCTAGAAACTCATTTGTTTTTTCTTTCCTTTTTTAAATGAAAGCTGAGATTCTCACCTAATTACATGTCTCCAAGAGCTGAGGCTTTAAGTAAAATATCAAATATCACAAGACTTGCAATAAAATCATGAAGAGTTGGCAATACTGATTCAGTAGCACATCCATAGTTTCATTTTACAGAACCTGCTGCATGTTGATTGTGGCCATCTCTCTCTCCCAATATTTTCTGTCTCTCATTATTAATCTTCTCTCCACCTCTGAAAATGGTATATGCTTCTCTGAGATTATCTGTTGCGTGGGAGGTTGGGGTCCCCTGCAGACCCTGCTTAAGATCCTTTATACTGTCTTTATTTCTCCCCCTCTGGCAGACACTTGAGGGTCCTTGGAGCCAACAAACAAACAAAAAGTCTTTCCCCGTATTTCTTCCCTTCTGGGAGAAGGGAGTCCATGGGAAAATAATGAGAAAAAGGGTGACCTGAAACTTAGGCAATCTTCCTGGGATCAGCCTGTTGGGTTTAGTCTAAATGGCGTCTACCGCCAGTCCCTCCTTGTGGGGTGTACTGCTCTGGGGCAGGGTCATGCAGATTCAGGAGCAGTGAGGCTTGTCACTGTCTCCCTCTCAGCAAGTCTGTCTTGGTTGTCTGAGGCAGGGCTGCCCTCTTCTTGGCAGGTTTTCTTAAATTCAGTAATGTGGATTTAGTTCTGGATTGATGGCTTGGAGATTAAAGACCTCTATTCTCACAACATGTTCAGCACAGGCCGTGGCAGCATGAACTTCCCAACACTCTCCTTCCACTTTGCCCTGCTATTTCAATCCTTGACTTCCCTTCTGAGACTGCCATAAATTTTTGGTTAGTGATTCTCGTGAAGTTGCTATATGCTCTCTGGGAATTGGTCTCAAACCACCAACTAACTTTACTCACCTAAGATCACTGAATAGCCACCAGGCTAATGACTTTTGATCACTACCAGCCTGACCTAGTTTTCAATTTAAAGGTTATCATTATTATTTATTAGTAGTATTATGCTAGTAGAATAATATAAGCCTCCAAATGAGTTGAGACCCCAAGTGCTAGGTGCTGTACATACTATTCAAAGCTGATGAAAAGAGCTGCAGAGAAGAAGCAATTTTGCAGCATTCGGCAACAAGTTTTTATGGTCCTGCAAAACCCAGGAGCTGTGCTCCATGCTTTTTGGTACTGTGTACTGGCACCATATCTATTTCCATATATACAGATATAGAATTGTCTTGTAATACATACACTATATTCACATAGTAAGAGACATTCCTTGCTCCAAAGAGCTTATTACTTAATTAGACAAAGGAAGTATTATTATCCTCATTTGACAAACGGGGAAATTAAGCACAGAGGTTAGTGACTTGCCCAAGATCCCACCATGATGTCTGTGGGCAGAGCTAGGAACTGAACTTTGTTTTCTTGAGTTCCAGTCCCGTATCTTAACTTCAGGACCACTCTTCCTCTTTAGCCCTGTAACTACTCCTTTGAACCTTCCAGCTGTCGTCTTGCACAATTTTTACTTCACGGTGCATTACTTAAGAGTCCTCATATTAAGAGAATGCAGATGCACTCCAGTAGAAACAAATTCTATGACAGATTGTTAACAAAGGGTTTGACATGAGTAAAAGATGATTTGTACCTAGTCAGAAGCTGTTTGGGGAATGCTACAAACCACCACTGTACCTTAAGAGATGACTTGTATTCTCTAATATCACCATAGGAGTTTCCTCTAAGAACTGAAATGATGCTCACGTTTCATTTACAAGCTAATCAGACCTGTAGCAGACAGTGTTTAAAAATGACATTTATTCCGATGTTTTGCTAAACAGCAGATGTGCTTTGCTCAAGCATGCAAATGTCAAGGAGCAGAGCACCTAGCAACCAGTTTGTAAGATATTTTCGGCACGCAGACAGGATTCTTGGCACATAATAACAGTGTCTCCTTATGCTCTAAAACAGAACCTTCCATCATTCCACTGAGTAGCTGGGTTGTGTTCATTAACCTTTTGTAAATTGTCCCATTAACAATGCACCTATGAAAAATTAATGATACAGCACATGATAAATTAGAAACCCTCCCATCAGTAATCATCCTAGTTAGCTCCTGCTCTCTGAAACATATGGCCAGTCCATAAGCTTTTTACATAGGGACACCTTATGTTTCATTAACCTTTAATAACAAATGCACCTTGTTTGTCCCTTAGATTTCTGTTCATTCCTCATATTTTGCCTTTATCAGGCCCTTTATCAATATGCTGAATTTTCTGGGAAGTCTGTCTGTTACAAATTTCCTTATCGAGATTTTTGTCCCTCATTCAACAGGGTCTGGGGGTTCCTTTGAAGGTATCATTAAAATAAAATCAGACTTGAAGGTGTTCAGTGCAGGACTGAGTTCCTTGGCACCTGATCATCTTCTCACTGAGGTCAGTGTGAACAAACCCAGACCACTGTGAAGTGGTGGCAGTGGGCTATTATTAAAGTTGCAAATAATTTCTTTATTAGGGCTGGGCAAATGGCTAGTCTTTGTCACCAGTCCAAACTGGCGTCAGTGCTGTAGTGATGTAAGAACCTAGATAGCAGGAAGAGCTCATGCTTCAGGACTCAGAGGCTGTTGCCAGTGAGTGGGTGGCAAGAGAAGGCTGACTGCATGGGTAAATGTTCTCCTCTGCTAACCACATTCCAAAGATGGACACCGGAGCACAGGTTGATCCGGGCTGGCATTGTCATGATATTTCTACACAAATGCCAGCACATGACAACACACTCCATACTTGCTAAATGCTAAGGCTAAAACACACATTTTGTGTCCATATCTATTACGTTTGTATAGTTTCCCTTTAGGAAAGTGGTTGTTTATCAGAAATTGTGATTTCTAGAAGTCACAAGTCCAGGATGGGCAGGAATGGTGTCCCTAGCCTCTGTTTGCCAGAAGCTGGGATTGGGTGACAGGACATGGATCACTTGATGATAACCTGTCTGTTCATTCCCTTTGGGGCACCTGCCATTGGCCACTGTCAGAGGACAGGATACTGGGCTTGATGGACCTTTGGTCTGACCCAGTATGGCTGTTCTTATGCTCTTACAACTGAGTACATGTTATGGACCTTTGGTAACTTGGCCCCAGATCCTTAAAGGTATTTAGGTTCCTAACTTCTGCTGAAATCAATTGGAATTAGGCAGTTAAATACCTTTGAGGGTCTGGGTCTTGCTGCTTAATAGAAAGTCTGTCTGATGCCAAGAACCCCCTTTATGCTGAGAACATGTTAGGCTAGAGTGGAGTGTCATACTCCAAGGACCTACTCATAGTATGACATAGTTCTGGTCTCCTTGTCTCAAAAAGGATATAACTAAATAGAAAAGGTTCAGAGAAAGGCATGAAAACACTTAAGATAGGGAAAGATAAAAAGATGAGGACTCTTTCATGAATGAGGGGATGAGCAAGGTACGTACAATGTGGAAGGGATATTAAACCTCCTATTTCAGGGTGTAAGTCAATCTCTAACTGTTTGAGACCATAGTGAGACCTAATGTGTATGGGGGGTGCAGGGGAGGCAGATTATCCCACATCTTCCTACTGTGGGGTTCTTATTCCTTCCTCTGAAGCATCTGGTGCTGACCAACACCAGAAACAAGACACTGGGCTAGATGGACCTTGGGTCTGATCCAGTCTGGCAATTCCTGTGTCCATAAACTAATTAAAGGTGTATCAAAGGTCATTTAGTAATCTCCCATTTGTCTCTCATAATTAAAGGAAGGGATATCCAATGGAGTTAAAAGGCAACACACAGCTGATAGAAGGAAATACTTTTTAACACAATGAACTATTAACAAAATAGAACTCATTAACAAAAGCTGTCTTTGAGAATCAGAGTTTAACTGGATTTTTTAAATGATTAGGCTTCTATATGAATAAAAAGAAGAGCAGCCACAGTGTCACCTACAAAGATATAAATTATTATTCTAAAAAATTAACTTGAGTGTTTCAAGCAAAAGGCAAGGAATACTAATACTTAGACTTCAGGGTCTAAGCCAATCAGTGACTAACAGGAAATTTCACACATTTGCATATTCTTGTATGAATACCAATTCCAGCTAATTCATGTGTAGTTGTACACCTTGGTCTGGAGCACCTGATACAGGCCTGTGATGGAGGCAAAATATTGGACTAGATGTTCCATCGGCAATTCCATGACCCAATAGGGAATTAATAACTATGTTCATAGAAATTTGTCATTGTAATGCTTAGTGAAAGATCATAAACAAAGATCCTTTCTCAACCCCAGTGCTAAGCACTGCTTCTCATTTGTCTAGCTGATAAATGAATGTGAAAATCTTTGATTTTACCAAGCCGATATAAGAATAATATATGACAAGGCTTGTATCTTAGATGCCCTTTGAGAGGCTTGACGAGGATGTCCTGGGGTATTTATCAGGCTGTATCTTGCTTCAAATACATGTCCTAGTAACGTATATATGCCAAAGGAGAGGAAGAATGATTCAGTGGTTAGAGCACTAGTTTGAGATTTGATAGATTTTGGTTTAATTCCCTGCTCCAACACAGACATCCTGTGGCATGTTGGGCAAATCCACTTAGGGTATGTCTACACTACGAAATTAGGTCGAATTTATAGAAGTCGGTTTTTTTGAAATCGGTTTTATATATTCGAGTGTGTGTGTCCCCACAGAAAATGCTCTAAGTGCATTAAGTGCATTAACTCGGCGGAGCGCTTCCACAGTACCAAGGCAAGCGTCGACTTCCGGAGCGTTGCACTGTGGGTAGCTATCCCACAGTTCCCGCAGTCTCCGCTGCCCATTGGAATTCTGGGTTGATATCCCAATGCCTGATGGGGCTAAAACATTGTCGCGGGTGGTTCTGGGTACATATCGTCAGGACCCCGTTCCCACCCTCCCTCCCCCCGTGAAAGCAAGGGCAGACAATCATTTCGCGCCTTTTTTGTCTGCTGCCAGCCAAAGATGTAAAGGATAGATGGAGTGGGTCAGAACAAGAAATAGACCAGATTTGTTTTGGACTCATTTTCCTCCTCCCCGTCTAGATCACACTGCAGTCAGTCACAGAGAAGGCGCAGCGAGGTTAATCTAGCCATGTATCAATCAGAGGCCAGGCTAACCTCCTTGTTCCAATAACAACGATAACTTTGGTGCACCATTTCTTATTGGAACCCTCCGTGCAGTCCTGCCTGAAATACTCCTTGATGTACAGGCACACCTTTTGTTGATTTTAGCTCCCTGAAGCCAACCCTGTAAGCCGTGTCGTCAGTCGCCCCTCCCTCCGTCAGAGCAACGGCAGACAATCGTTCCGCGCCTTTTTTCTGTGTGGACGCCATACCAAGGCAAGCATGGAGGCCGCTGAGCTCATTTTGGCAATTAGGAGCACATCAACCACCACACGCATTATCCAGCAGTATATGCAGCACCAGAACATGGCAACGCGATACCGGGCGAGGAGGCGACGTCAGCGCGGTCCCGTGAGTGATCAGGACATGGACACAGATTTCTCTGAAAGCATGGGCCCTGCCAATGCATGCATCATGGTGCTAATGGGGCAGGTTCATGCTGTGGAACGCCGATTCTGGGCTCGGGAAACAAGCACAGACTGGTGGGACCGCATAGTGTTGCAGGTCTGGGACGATTCCCAGTGGCTGCGAAACTTTCGCATGCGTAAGGGCACTTTCATGGAACTTTGTGACTTGCTTTCCCCTGCCCTGAAGCGCATGAATACCAGGATGAGAGCAGCCCTCACAGTTGAGAAGCGAGTGGCGATAGCCCTGTGGAAGCTTGCAACGCCAGACAGCTACCGGTCAGTTGGGAATCAATTTGGAGTGGGCAAATCTACTGTGGGGGCTGCTGTGATGCAAGTAGCTCACGCAATCAAAGATCTGCTGATATCAAGGGTAGTGACCCTGGGAAATGTGCAGGTCATAGTGGATGGCTTTGCTGCAATGGGATTCCCTAACTGTGGTGGGGCTATAGACGGAACCCATATCCCTATCTTGGCACCGGAGCACCAAGCCGGCGAGTACATAAACCGCAAGGGGTACTTTTCGATAGTGCTGCAAGCTCTGGTGGATCACAAGGGACGTTTCACCAACATCAACGTGGGATGGCCGGGAAAGGTGCATGACGCTCGCATCTTCAGGAACTCTGGTCTGTTTCAAAAGCTGCAGGAAGGGACTTTCTTCCCAAACCAGAAAATAACTGTTGGGGATGTTGAAATGCCTATATGTATCCTTGGGGACCCAGCCTACCCCTTAATGCCATGGCTCATGAAGCCGTACACAGGCAGCCTGGACAGTGGTCAGGAGCTGTTCAACTACAGGCTGAGCAAGTGCAGAATGGTGGTAGAATGTGCATTTGGACGTTTAAAGGCGCGCTGGCGCAGTTTACTGACTCGCTTAGACCTCAGCGAAACCAATATTCCCACTGTTATTACTGCTTGCTGTGTGCTCCACAATATCTGTGAGAGTAAGGGGGAGATGTTTATGGCGGGGTGGGAGGCTGAGGCAAATCGCCTAGCTGCTGGTTACGCGCAGCCAGACACCAGGGCGGTTAGAAGAGCTCAGGAGGGCGCGGTACGCATCAGAGAAGCTTTGAAAACCAGTTTCATGACTGGCCAGGCTACAGTGTGAAAGTTGTTTGTTTCTCCTTGATGAAACCCCCCGCCCCTTGGTTCACTCTACTTCCCTGTAAGCTAACCACCCTCCCCTCCTCCCTTTAATCACCGCTTGCAGAGGCAATAAAGTCATTGCTGCTTCACAGTCATGCATTCGTTATTCATTCATCACACAAATAGGGAGATGACTACCAAGGTATCCCAGGAGGGGTGGTGGAGGAGGGAAGGAAAATGCCACACAGCACTTTAAGCACAGCACTTTAAAAGTTTACAACTTTAAAATTTATTGAATGACAGCCTTCTTTTTTTTGGGCAATCCTCTGTTGTGGAGTGGCTGGTTGGCCGGAGGCCCCCCCACCGCGTTCTTGGGCGTCTGGGTGTGGAGGCTATGGAACTTGGGGAGGAGGGCGGTTGGTTACAGAGGGGCAGCAGTGGCAGTCTGTGCTCCAGCTGCCTTTGCTGCAGCTCAACCATACACTGGAGCATTCTGGTTTGGTCCTGCAGCAGCCTCAGCATTGAATCCTGCCTCCTCTCATCACGCTGCCGCCACATTTGAGCTTCAGCCCTGTCTTCAGCCCGCCACTTACTCTCTTCAGCCCTCCACCTCTCCTCCTGGTCATTTTGTGCTTTCCTGCACTCTGACATTATTTGCCTCCACGCATTCGTCTGTGCTCTGTCAGTGTGGGAGGACAGCATGAGCTCGGAGAACATGTCATCGTGAGTGCGTTTTTTTTTCTTTGTAAGCTTCACTAGCCTCTGGGAAGGAGAAGATCCTGTGATCATTGAAACACATGCAGCTGGTGGAGAAAAAAAAAGGGACAGCGGTATTTAAAAAGACACATTTTATAAAACAGTCGCTACACTCTTTCAGGGTAAACCTTGCTGTTAACATTACATACATAGCACATGTGCTTTCGTTACAAGGTCGCATTTTGCCTCCTCCCACCGCGTGACTACCCCCTCAACCTTCCCCCCTCCCTGTGGCTAACAGCGGCGAACATTTCTGTTCAGCCACAGGCAAACAGCCCAGCAGGAATGGGCTATACTGAGTGTCCCTGAAGAAAAGCACTCTATTTCAACCAGGTGACCATGAATGATATCTCACTCTCCTGAGGATAACACAGAGAGATAAAGAACGGATTTTGGTTGAATGCCAGGAAACATACACTGCAATGCTTTGTTCTACAGTGATTCCCGAGTATGTGTTACTGGCCTGGAGTGATAAAGTGTCCTACCATGAAGGACGAAATAAGGCTGCCCTCCCCAGAAACCTTTTGCAAAGGCTTTAGGACTACATCTAGGAGAACCGCAAATGCCAGGGCAAAGTAATCCTTTCACATGCTTGCTTTTAAACCATGTATAGCATTTTAAAAGGTACACTCACCAGAGGTCCCTTCTCCGCCTGCTGGGTCCAGGAGGCAGCCTTGGGTGGGTTCGGGGGGTACTGGCTCCAGGTCTAGGGTGAGAAACAGTTCCTGGCTGTCGGGAAAACCGGTTTCTCCGCTTGCTTGCTGTGAGCTATCTACAACCTCCTCCTCCTCATCATCTTCTTCGTCCCCAAAACCTGCTTCCGTATTGCCTCCATCTCCATTGAAGGAGTCAAACAACACGGCTGGGGTAGTGGTGGCTGAACCCCCTAAAATGGCATGCAGCTCATCATAGAAGCGGCATGTTTGGGGCTCTGACCCAGAGCGGCTGTTCGCCTCTCTGGTTTTCTGGTAGGCTTGCCTCAGCTCCTTCAGTTTCACGCGGCACTGCTTCGGGTCCCTGTTATGGCCTCTGTCCTTCATGCCCTGGGAGATTTTCACAAAGGTTTTGGCATTTCGAAAACTGGAACGGAGTTCTGATAGCACGGATTCCTCTCCCCAAACAGCGATCAGATCCCGTACCTCCCGTTCGGTCCATGCTGGAGCTCTTTTGCGATTCTGGGACTCCATCATGGTCACCTGTGCTGATGAGCTCTGCATGGTCACCTGCAGCTTGCCACGCTGGCCAAACAGGAAATGAGATTCAAAAGTTCGCGGTTCTTTTCCTGTCTACCTGGCCAGTGCATCTGAGTTGAGAGTGCTGTCCAGAGCGGTCAGAATGGAGCACTCTGGGATAGCTCCTGGAGGCCAATACCATCGAATTGTGTCCACAGTACCCCAAATTCGAGCTGGGAACGTTGATTTAAGCGCTAATCCACTTGTCAGGGGTGGAGTAAGGAAATCGATTTTAAGAGCCCTTTAAGTCGAAATAAAGGGCTTCACTGTGTGGACGGGTGCAGGTTTAAATCGATTTAACGTTGCTAAATTCGACCTAAAGTCCTAGTGTAGACCAGGGCTTAGTCTCTCTGTGTCTCGCTTCCCTGTCTGTCAATCTGTTACGCTGCTGAGAGAACATATATTTAAAGGTCATAGGCTCTTGGATACTATGGTGATGGGGTCATATAAATACCATAGCTACATAATACCTTGTCTCACTTCATTGCACTTTATCCTGCAAGGTGTTGAGCACTGTGGCTCAGTTCAGGAGAGCGCTTCTTAAGCACCTGGGTAGCTTATTACTGGGCATGGCTTTAAGGATGTGAGCAGTTTCAGTGAAGTCAATGGGACTACTCATACTTAAGCGCTTTTCTACAGGATCGAGCTTTTAGTGAGTGTCAATGCAACGGAACAATCCTTTCCATTGAGTGAAATGCAATAATTTGAAAACTGTGAGAGCACGATACTTCTTACATCAGTTTAACTGGATGTGTAATGACTAAGTTGCATTGCTTGCCTGCTAAGAGTATAAAGTCCGTTGCTGCTTTCGTGAAGTCTTGCTATTTTAACTTAATCTTTTAGCAGGGGCTGTGAACAGATTGCAATTTCCTGCATCTTGGGAGAAGTAGGGAATTAGGTCTCTCTTTAAGGAAATCTGGCATTTAAAAAAATTTCTTTTTTCCAATTGAATCAACAGTTTGAAGGCTTTTACTCAGCATGAATTACGAAACACTGGAAGAGTTGTGAAATACTGACATTGCCACAAAAGAAAAAAGAAAGACTCACTTTCTGCTGTGCTGCAGTTACTTTTCTGCTTTTTCACAGATATATTGCTAGGAAGGAGGGTACATGTCTGGTAACATCAGACCTATTCAGTAATGCTGAAATATATATATATAGGGTCTGGTTCTCAGCTAGTGTAATTTAGCATAGCTCCTCTAAAACCAGCTATGTTGATTCCACCAGCTAAGGATGCTGGCCTATTGGTTACAACAATCTTCATCACTGCTCATTCAATTCAAACCTTGTTAGTTTTCATATGTATGGAGAGTACACCGGCCATGGCAAATGTCACGGGCTGCAGATCAGATTCATTTTTCAGATGATGTGTTTCATATCAGCTGAGTGTGTCTGAAGTATTTTTAATTTCCTTTTTGCATCAAGCCTGAGGGGACAAACAATGAGCAATTTCCTCAGACATAGTATCAGCAGAAAATTCATCTTGTTCTGAGCCAAATATGTGGTCTAGAGAGATGATGGTTTGATTCTCAGGCCTGCTACTCTGAAACAGAAATCAAAGTATGAAATAAGCTCCCAGTACTTAAAGATCCTTACTACCTTACAGTGCATATCATAGAAAACAGCTGCCTACCTATACCAAAATTTTCAAAGAATTCCCTTATCAGTTGTTTATCAAGAGATCTTTTACAAAGTACCTGATGTTCTGCAGTGATTGCCCAAATCTCTCTGTTTTTCTTATTAAACACAGATTTAAAAAGCAGGGAGAAGAATATTATTTTAAGAATTTTTGAGTCATTAGATTCAACTATTAATAGACCTACTTTATCTCTAGTCCTAATTCCACCCCTTAATGTTTACAAAACCCCTTCTTTAACCGCTCTGGCTATCATTAACATACCCTGCTTTCTTGCAGTCCCTACTTCTCTTTTTCTGCAAGTCTTAACTGGTTGTGTATTCTTCCTGGCTGTGTCTCTGCCTCTCTTCCTTTCCGTTTTTTTAGTACAGTTCTTTGTAACCTCACATCTTTGAGCAGTCCCTCATGAAGACTCATTCACTGCCATGTATTCTTTGCCTTCCTCTTTTTCAGGAGATTGAAAGAGGTATGAGCCATAATTGTGGTATCTTGAACAGATACCCCAGGTTTCTCCTGGATTGCAGGATTTTATACAGCTGATCATGCTTTTCTTGCATGATTCTCAGTTCCACGGAATTTGCTTTTCTGAAGTTTCTTACCCTGTGCTGCTAGACTCTCAGAGCTTAATTCTGACCATGCTGAATGTAAGTAGCTTTTGGCAACTGGCACCACACTTACTTATTGTTCTCGCATTTTCAATCCATACTTTATTGAAGTGGGATCCTTGTGACAGATGCTCCCTGCCCTGCAGCTTGGATTGCACAGACAGGAATACTGCCAGGGAGCCAGAGCAGATCTTCAGAGGGGACACAGCCCATGCACTGGGTCAAGGATTCCATGCAGATGACCCCCAGGAGCTCTGAAAATGGGGTTTTGCAGGCCATGTGCCCACTATTTCTGGGGATGTGATGCGGGGGGCAGATTCAGTGAGAGAGGGACTGGCAGAGTTTCTTGACTTTACCAAGGATGGGAGTGATCTGGCCCTTCATTAATATTACTGTATTTATTATCTCTGCTTATTTGGAGACAATGCTATACAGGCTTTCATTGCTGGAGGCCTTCCACTGTTCTGTGGATCCAAAACCTGTACCGTGGCATCACTAATGCATCCACTTCTTGGTCTCCAGCATCAGCCTTCTCTCCTTGTTTGAACTTTGCACCAGAAGATCCTCTGTCTCCATCCCATCCTTATTTTCCCCCAGACCCCATAAGGTCCCTGAAGTGATTCTTGGTCATAGTGAATCTTCTTTTGCTGATCTCATTTTGCTTCATGTGGATTACAGTTAGTGACAGGCCTCCAGGTTTTTCTACGAGATCCATCACCCTTATTGTGATGTTATTTCCCTCGGCACCCATGAGATAGACTATGTACCACCCCAGTGTTATTGTCTGTTCCATAGATATCTTGGGCCAGGTCTCTTTCTATAGAATCATTGATCAGGATTACTTACCCCTTCCTTCTGGTGACTCCTCCTCAGTTCTTCTTTCTTTGTCACAGCTTGGGCTACTGTCCATCTTTGACTTGTTTTCAGTCTGCTTTTCATCTGCTTCCTCCATTAAGGGCAGAATATCTGTTGTTAGTTGACTAGGTTGAAAAACTCCATAGATGTCCTTTGCTTATCTTACTAGTCTGCCTACTTGCCAAATTCTTCTATTGTGCTCCTTCGTAACTATCCCACTGGGATCTCATCCTGTGACATTTCAGATGGTTCCTTGCTTTCTGTTTCATGCTCAGGTACATGGTGCGTAGATAGCATGATGAGGGACATGACATAAAAACCTACTTAGAAAGATATTTCCTTCAGAAAGGTGTAGGCCTAACTTGATGTGAGTAACTTGACATCAGTAAGACCTAATTTCTCAGTGGGCATGACTGGGAAGGTGAGTGGAAGTTTGAGTTGTAAATAGGCTGGAGGCAGTCTAGCTAAGATAAGCATGAACACCCTTGTAGGTACCAGAGACAGTTGACAAGATAATCCTGGAATGTAGAGATCAGGTTATACATGAAGAGCACATGAACAGAGCGTGCTGTGCAGGGATTTGTTCCTGAAAAGTAACCAAGCCAATCATGAAGCACACAGGGTCGTCCGTAGGCATACGCAGCTACACAGCTGCGTAGGGCATCTGAAAATTTGGGGCCCCACTGGGTCTTAGTGTCCACCCTTCTGGCTTTCCGATCCCTGTTCTGACCCTTCCTACAGGCTCCCACATCTGGCTGCTGCAGCCTGGTGAGTCTTCCTCGGGAGGGGATCTAGTAGTTAAAAGTGAGAAAATGTTCCAGCATGACAGACCTATTAGCACAACATTGAAACTGTTTAAAGAGCCATTCAAGGGGTAATGAAGCCATTTAACAGGCATTTGCCAAACCCTAGGTATATACGGTCAGTTTCTGAATTTACTGACAAAAACAGTTGTGCATTACTGTAATATTTACTCAGAACATGTGTCTACAGGACCTTAGTTTAAAATTTGCTTTATTAGCATTATTCATTATTCATTAGCGAGTTGGTGAAGATTATAAAATCACATCTCTAAAAAATCCTTACATAGATTTTTAGATGCACAATCATCTTTAGCCTTAAATGCTTGGATCTTCAGACATATAGTATTTTTAAATAAATCCTTCAGAAGACCACCTTTATCTAAAATACACATTTTAATTACTATAGCAAAAAACAAACAAACTTGCTTGCAAAGTCTTCCTGTCCTTTCTGTCCATCCGTTTCTCCCTTCGCCCCACATTGAAGAGACTCCTTAAAGGGACAAAACCGCTTTCCTTCCAGATAGCTGGACAAAGAGTTTCCCTTTCATTACTTCTGACTATCTGATGAACAAGTTTTAAAGAGAACCCTCCAGCAAAATCAGTACCTTAGTAAGATATAAAATCCTTTGTTATGCCTAAAATCTTTGGAAACATATTTTTTAAAGATGGTGAAATTTCATAAACATGTCTATTGTTATGGAGATCACACAAAGTAAATTAGCGTTCCCTTTTTCTAAAAGCAATGGACATTGTTATGAACACACTAAACCTCTGTGACTGATTAATTTAAAATAATGTCTTTGTTTCAGTGAATTAAATATGTAGTCATCTGGAATGATTACTTTATGAAGGCTTAAGAGTACATTTAAAATGTAAAATCAGCTTAGAAATGCTGATTAAGAAAATGTAAAACAGAAAAGAGCTGCATCATGTATTCCATAATATTTAATGTTGTATTCAGCAGGACAGCTGACTCACTCTTACTACAAAGTTTTTGCAAATAAATGTCTGACAAACTTCAGGGCATATCAAAAAACCTGTGACTGACATTTTTTATTCCCAAGTTTAGTGCTTTTAATTAAGTTCCTTCTGCATGTCCATTCTGCGTGAGGGAGAGGGTACGGGGGTCCTGTGGGGAACTGTGACTCTCCGCCACCGTGAGGCGGACTAGGCATCTCATTATCCTTTGCTGTCTCGTCCCTCCCCACCCCCCGTCAGGCTGCGAGCTTGGACTGCCATCACAGAATTACATGGATTTAAACTTGCCTCCTTATTACCAGTGCTGGTCATAGGATCCCAGGTGTTCACCTAACACCTTTCCACAAAGTGTTCACGCAAAGAGAGAAACAGCCATACACACAGTTATTTTTAGTCACTCTGCAGTCTGTATTCTGAATGATCTGTTGTTTGTCACCCTATAAAAGTCATTCCCTTACGAACATAGGAACTGCCATATCAAATCACACCACTGGTCCATCTAATCATGTTTCCTATTGCTGACCGTGCCTGTATCAAGTGCTTTTGATGGATGGTGTAATGGACAATTATACAATGACAGATTCATGAGGAAGTTCCTTTCTAACCTGTCAGTAATGGTTGGCTTGTGTCTTAAACATTTTTTCCTAACTAGTGTAAATGTATATGATATTCTTACTGTTCCTATAGATGTTTAATCCACTTTTGAATCATATTACTTGGGCAAGAAGTTAACATCTTCTGGCAGCAAGTTCCATTGGCTAGTTATGCAATGTATAATATATATATTTCTTTGTAGCAGTTTTGCCTTTTAATTTTCAATGAGGGACCTTTGAGTTGTATTAAGAGGAGAGGTAAACAGGAGTATGTGATTGAATATTCAACTATTTTATATGCTATTCATGTCCCTTCTTAGTCATCTCC
This sequence comes from Lepidochelys olivacea, assembly GCF_965140295.1. NCBI lineage: Eukaryota > Metazoa > Chordata > Testudines > Cheloniidae > Lepidochelys > Lepidochelys olivacea. The sequence continues at coordinate 192,320,033 of NC_140413.1, forward strand.
TTTCTAAACTAAATAGCCCTAATCTTTCTCAGCTCTCCACGTGTGGAGGTCTTTCCATGCCTCTAGTACTTTTTTCCCCCTTTTCTGAGTTTTTGTCGTATCCTTTTTGAGGTGGGATGTCCAAAGCTGACCACAGTTGTCAAAGCAAGAACATGCTATTGATTTTTGTAATGGTATTACAGTATTTGTAGTATTATTCTCTTTCTCCATCATAATACAGCCTAACATTTTGTTTGTTTTATTGTCTCTTCACTACGTTGTCCTCATTGATGCCTACAATAGGCTTTTTTCATGAATGGTTGCAGTTAATTTACAACCCATCAATATGTTCAAATTGCTCTTTCCAATCTGCAGCGGGGGTTAGAACTGAATGAGCATGGAGTCTGAACTAAAAGAACAGCAGTACTTGTGGCACCTTAGAGACTAACAAATTTATTAGAGCATAAGCTTTCGTGGGCTACAGCTCAATTCATCGGATGCATAGAATGGAACATATAGTATGAAGATATATATACATACAGAGAAGGTGGAAGTTGCCATACAAACTCTAAGAGGCTAATTAATTAAGATGAGCTATTATCAGCAGGGGAAAAAAACTTTTGTAGTGATAATCAAGATGGCCCATTTAGACAGCTGACAAGAAGGTGTGAGGATACTTAACATGGGGAAATAGATTCAATATGTGTAATGACCCAGCCACTCCCAGTCTCTATTCAAACCCAAGTTAATGGTATCTAGTTTGCATATTAATTCAAGCTCAGCAGTTTCTCATTGGAGTCTGTTTTTGAAGCTTTTCTGTTGCAAAATTGCCACCCTTAAGTCTTTTACTGAGTGGCCAGAGAGGTTGAAGTGTTCTCCTACTGGTTTTTGAATGTTATGAGTCCTGATGTCAGATTTGTGTCCATTTATTCTTTTGCATAGACTGTCCGGTTTGGCCAATGTACAGCTATCGCCTTACTATTACAGGCGGTCCCTTCAGTTTATTACCAAGGAATACTTGTAGGGTAGGGTGGGACAAGCTTGTAATGCTACTGTGCCATGCTGTTCCTGTTCTGTGGTTAAATAGAGGAGTTCATTGGTCAGAGTGATGAATCTGGATCCTTTCATCAAGATTAAATTCACTTTAATAAAAAAAAAGAACTTGTTCTAAGTAGTGGTGCTTGGAATATTACCAAATTATTTAAGAATGTTGAATTATCACTTGTGAGCAATAATAGCCTCAATTTTCAAAGCCCCTATTGCAAGGGGCTTCTGACACTTAAAAAAATAAGCTATGTATTTTTTGGTTTCAGATCTATGCTTTTGTACCATCCCATTTCTCTCCAGAAAGAGAAGAGATTTTTTCCCCCCAGAAAGATTATTTTGCCTGGAAGAGGAGAAATTGGATGATTCTACGTTGGGTACCTAATTACTCAGGGATGTGTTCCAGATACCAAGTAGCTGACACACACCAGCTAGGGAGTAAAGTCAGCTAATGTCTCCATTCTACAGAGTTTCCTAGTTAATGGGAATGATCAATAGATTATAAGTAGCAGGCACAGAGATCAAAGTTGGTTACCTAGGAAATAAAAATAAATTCACAGTCTAAATTCTAACTTCAACAGCTAAGCAAGATCTGAATCAAACAGTCTCTCACCCTAGCAGATGGTACAAGCAGCTTACAGTTCCTCAATACACAGACTGGATCCCCTTCCAGCCTGGGACCAGTCTTCCTCAGTTCAAAGTTTTTGTCTTCCAGACATTCTTTCAGATGTTGAGATGTTGGGGGGGGGGAAAGGGGGGCCAAGTGATGATGTCACAGCCACTCTTTTATACTTTATTCCAGCTGCTAGACAGATCCTTGCTGTGACATGGGTTAATCCGCCCCCATGGCGTATGTGCCTTCTCCAAGAAGTCTCTGGGATAGTGGATTCCTTTCCTGATGGGCCATCACTGGCCAGACAGGTGTTGATGGGTGCGCCTTTGTCTCTACTGAACGGCCAGTTGTGGAGGTCTCCCAACCTCGTAACATGTTTCAGTAACACATAAAGCAATATTTCATATCTTCACAAACAATAGTAGTACATCCAATTCAACAGGATATTAATGTTCAATAGATCAAGACTTTTAAAATGATACCTCACAAGGTATGCTTTGTGCAAACCACATAATTATGTCAAAGTAGTGAATATGGGGGTTCCAGGGTGCTTACTTTGAGATGCAGAGTGTCACAGTACCCTATCGACATCCCATTATAAAGCAACATTTCATCTAAAAACCCATTACATAGTACAAAAATGTCTAACAAACTCTATTAGAACAAATGCAGAAAAGAAAGAAAAAAATCAAGGTGATTCAAAGGCAGGTGACAAAAATGATTTGAGGAATGAAAAAACTTCCATATAAAGAGAGTTTGAAAAGACCATTTAATTTAGAGAGGAAAAAGAAATCAGGGAGTTGTATAAAATAATGAATGGTATAGGGAAGGTAAATCAGGTGCTCCTATTTACCCTTTCTCATAATACAAGGACAAGAGAACTTTAAATGAACTTGAAAGGCAACAGATCTAAGATTGATAAACATTTTTTATGCAAGACATGCTTAGTTTGTGGCACTCATTGCCTTAGCAAGATTAAGAAGTGGACTGGAAGTGTATATAGATAATGAGACAGTTTATAATTATAGATTTTTTTTTATCTTTTTTTAAGTTTGGAAGGGATATACATCTTCATATCTCAGGGCACAGGTCATCCTCTGACTGAGGAGATTAGAAAGAAATTTCTCTTATGGAAAGATTATACCACAATCTCCCATTTTGGGGCTGTTTGTAAATCTTGTTATAAGGAAGTAGCAGCTTTTACAAATTTCACAAACAGAAAAATTTTACAGTGCTTCACCAGGAGGTTTATAGTTTAGTACTAAAACAAAACACTCTATGGATATTAAAATATAAACTGATCTCATGGATCAGTAACTGGTTAAAAGATAGGAAAAAAGGGTAGGAATAAATGGAGAGAGGTAAATAGTGGTGTCCCCCAGGGGTCTGTACTATTCAACATATTCATAAATGACATGGAAAAAGGAGTAAACAGTGAGGTGACAAAATTTGTAGACGATACAAAACCGCTCAAGGTAGTTGGGTCCAAAGCATACTATGAGGAGTTACAAAAGAATCTCCCAGAACTGCGTGACTGGGCAACAAAATGGCAGATGAAATTCAATGTTGATAAATGCAAAGTAAGGCAGATTGGAAAACATAATCCCAACTATATATATGTAACCCTTCTGCCCGTCAGAGTTGGCAGCAACAAAGGCCGTGTTCAATATCTAGGGGATCCATTCCAATAACACAATGCAAACCTGCTCGAGCCCCCACCCAGTGACCTGGGACAAATATATACCACCCCCGCTGGGCGCCTCCAAGAGGCAATACTTCCCCTCTCGCAAGCACATAGTCTGAGTGTAGCAAAAAGCCTTTTAATAACAGAGAGAAACAATGTGGCTTTATGTTGGGGAAACACCACCAACAGGATTCATAACACAACCCATGAGCAAAAAAACCCACCCCAAGCAAATTGGGGCATGCCCTTTTCCCTTTGGTTCTTGAGTCTAGCAACCCCAAATCACCCAAAGTCCCAAAAGTCCAATGACCCAAAAGTCTCTGTCCCTGGTCAGGGCAGCCCCAGAGTTCGAAAGTTTATCTGCGGAGCTTTACCTCCCAACCTGGGTGGAGATGGGACGGGGGTAAGAGGCACCTTACATGATCTGAAGCTGACCGCCCCACAGCTCCATAGGCCTTCGCTTCGCTCTGCTCCGCTAGCCGACCCACGAACTCCTTCGCTCAGCTCCGCTCTGCGGCCCACAAGCAGCTCCCGCCGTCCCACAAACTGCTCCACCAGCCGTCCCATAAACTGCTCCGCATCCCACAAGCAGTTCCCACCGTCCTACGAACTGCTCCACCGGCCTGTCCACAAGGCACTCCAGCCATCCCACAAACTGCTCCACAATATATCTTCAGGCTCCCCCCCTACTTAACACAAAACTCAGGGATTTCAGCTCTTAGTCAGTTCAGCTCTTTGGTGAATTCAGCTTGCAGTAGGGGAGCCTCAGTGCTGGTGCACCATTAGCCCAAAGTGAGCTCAGCAGCCTGTAACTAGACTCCTAATGGAATCAAAATTAGCTCTGATATTCCACAGTGGAGAGAGGAGGAAGTACAATTAGCATGTAAAGCCCTCACCAAGGGGCCCATGCCACCAAGTATTAATACTTGTTCCCAGCCTCTCTCCCATCACAGAGTTTTAAAACCCATGACCCTTGCCTAGCGAGTGCTACTTAGTTGATGGTGAATCCCTCCATTATAACAAAAGGCCTGTACAGTTCCAAGCACAGTTCCCATAATCAGGGTAAAAACAGTTTATTCTTCCTGCCCCAATAACAGAGACACTGGGGATCCCACAGCAGCCAAAGTGACCATTTGGGCAGCTATGGCCTCATTCTAGGCGGGGTGGGTGTGCCCATGGAAATGAGATCGGCCCCTGAAGTTCTTTTCCACAACTTGCCACACCTCACCACCAGATGTCAGGGTGGAGCTCATCCTGACACTGCTTACATATATAAAATGATGGGGTCTAAATTAGCTGTTACCACTCAAGAAAGAGATCTTGGAGTCATTGTGGATAGTTCTCTGAAAACATCCACTCAATGCACAGCGGCAGTTAAAAAAGCAAACAGAATGTTGGGAATCATTAAGAAAAGGATAGATAATAAGACAGAAAATATCATATTAGCTCTATATAAATCTATGGTATACCCACATCTTGAATACTGTATGCAGATGTGGTTGCACCATCTCAAAAAGAATATATTGGAATTGGAAAAGGTACAGAAAAGGGCAACAAAAAGAATTAGGGGCATGGAACAGCTTCCATATGAGGAGAGATTAATAAAACTGGGACTTTTCAGCTTGGAAAAGAGACGACTAAGGGGGGGATATGATAGAGGTCTATAAAATCATGACTGGTGTGGGGAAAGTAAATAAGGAAGTGTTATTTACTTCTTCTTATAGCACAAGAACTAGGGGCAACCAAACAAAATTAATAGGTAGCAGATTTAAAACAAACAAAAGGAAGTATTTTTTCATACAATGCACAGTCAACTTGTGGAACTCCTTGCTAGAGGATGTTGTGAAGGCCAAGACTATAACAGGGTTCAAAAAAGATCTAGATAAATTCATGGAGGATAGGTCTATGAGGATAGGTCAATGGCTATTAGCCAGCATAGGTGCCAACTTTCCCCTGTGGTGGTGGGTGCTCACACCCCCCGGCCCCGCCCTGCCTCCACCCCTGCCATGCCCCCATTCCAGCCCCTTTCCCATAGTCCCTGTGCCACCTCCGCCCCCTCCCTGTCCCTATTGGACCCCTTCCCCAAATCTCCACCCTGGCTCTGCCTCTTCCCTGAGTGCTCCACGTTCCCCATCCTCCCCCTCCCTCCCAGCACTTGCTGCTGGGGAGCGCTGGGAGCTAGTGGGAGAAGCAGGACACGGCATGCTCAGGGGAGGAGGAGCAGAGGTGAGCTGGGGTGGGGGTGGGGGGGCGGGGAGCTGCCGGTGGGTGCAGAGCTTCAGGTCTAACCTGAAAAATAGCTCTGTGTGAGCTCAATAGCTCGTCTCTCTCACCAGCAGAAGTTGGTCCAATAAAAGATATTACCTCACCCACCTTGCCTCTCTAATATTCTGGGACCAGCATGGCTACAACAACACCATATATAAAAGAATTGGAAACTCATGGGACTCAGTTTTAATCAATGATTGGCTCAGTGAAGATCCATCTTGTAAATTTTGTCACACAAATGTCTTTTCTGCTCTTTGTTCTTTGTTTCTCATTGTTTTTGAATTCAGCTATTAGGCTTGCCAACCTCAGAGAACTCTTACAATCTTGTAACAATTCACTGCTGGAGGGCAGTGTTGCTTCAAGATCAAAACAGTTCAACCAAAGTCAGCTGCAAGACACATATCATTCTTTTGTATTAGCATCTTTTTGACTGGATTGCCTTTTTTTTTGTGTGCACAAATTCATCCTACCCAGAACTAATTATCCAAGCTTTTTGTGAAGTAGTCTAGCCAAGTTAAGAGAACAATTTGAAAAAAGGGTACATCTTTCAGCATATTACTGAGCGACAGTACACTGTAGCTGATAATCTAACACCCTTCATTAAAATATTTATAAATTCATACTTAACATTTATTTGTAACACTTAAAAAAGAACAATTCTTATCCATTTGCTGCTGCATCACAACTATAGGCAGTTAAAAACATCTCATTGGAATATGGTTTTAAATTATTAAGAGGTGTTTCATTTTTATTTGAAATGCTAATAAGCTGTACTCACAAAGCAGAACACCACACAGCTGGAAACTATAGTAGGAATCTCTTAATTTCTATTTCCAACAGAGTTTTAATAGAACAGCATTTTTCCTTGGCAATCAAGAGGCTGGGCCTAGGCCATAAAGAAAAAAATGACCAAAATCCTACCCATAAGTGATAGAGCAATGGAGAGGTGTAAACTTTGAATAGAACAGAGCTGGCCCTGCATTCAGACCAGAGCCATCCTGTGGATCCAGAGCACAGCAGGAAGTATGTGCAGAATATGCATAAGCGCACACTTCACAGCTGCTCCAGGAAAGAAAACAGTGTAGCTCTTGCAAGCACTTGCTGCACACAGCAGCGTACCTGCTGGGGCAGAAAGCATGACCGTATGCCTCATTTGGGTTTGGTAGACACAATAGCTTGACTCCCTCCTATTACACTCTGGAGTACAAGGTACCAGTAGCGCAGAGGTGCACTAAAGTCTCCTGGGACCCTGGGCCAGAGCAAGTGGGGGGATCCCCTGGTGCCAAAACCATGGCCCTACCCCACAGCTTCCACCCACAGCCCTGCCCCGTTCCATCCCTTCCGCCTATGGACCTGCCCACAGCCCTGACCCCGTTCCACCTGTGGCCCTTTTCCTCTCCTGTCCCATCCTTCCCCCCCACTGTTGCCCCGCCCCATTGTTTGCTTCTTTCTGCCCCCCCCCCGCAGCCCCAAGACCGGAGAAGCTATTCCCCCCCCGGCCCTGGGACAAGAGGATAGGGGTGAGGTGAGAGATCCTCCAGTTCTGGGGCTGCAGCGGGGTCCAGGCGCTGGTGCTTCCTCCATCCCGCCTGCCCGGTGCTGCTGCCCGGGACCGTGGTTGGGGTGCTGCACCGCTGGGCCTGGGACTGGGGTTGGAGCACTGAGGCTTCCCCCGCCTCTCCCAGCACTGCTGTCGGGGACTGGGGTTGGAGCGCTGGGGCCTCCCTGATGCTGCCCCCCTGCCTGCCCAGTGCTGCTACCAGGGAGAAGGGTTGGGACGCTGGGCTGCCCCACTGTATACAGCAGGGCTCCAGGCTTCTGCTGCCCTGCGGCAGATTTCTGTTGGGGCTCCCATTTTTTCAGGGCCCCCCAACTGGCTGGAGCCCTGGGCATGGGCCCCGTGGGTCCATTGGATAATCCACCCCTTCCAGTAGTACTGGCCCTCCTGATGCTAGGGACTGGGAGGTGAGACATAGAAGTTACTTGTCCTCTTTCTTGTCTTTCCCATCTGGGCCAATCTCAGCATTTTCCCCAGGACAGCAAAACATTTTGCCACCAACCCCCTCCCTTCCTGACTCTTCTCCCATGATCACACCTCCCTCTGAATTAACATGAATGAGCAACAGAATCACCCTATGTAAAAATAGCCATTTGTCCCTGTTTACAGAGTCTGATGCTGTTGGGTCCAGAACACAGTGGTTTGCTCTGGGTTTTGTAATACCTGCAAACTGGCCAGCTGAAGAAAAGCTAATGTGCAGCTGAACTGGGGACATTGTGAGCAGACTAGGTGAATCCTCATGCACTGGAAGGAAGTACTCCTCATGTCTGTCATACGGTAATGTTGCCCTCCATGGAACCTTCCTGTGAGCTTGCCTGGAGCCAACCCTCCTCTGCACCTATATCCATGAAGAATCCAAGACTCTGGGCACTGCTGCATTGGTGCAATATACAGGCAGCTACTGACCCAGGCTGATAGCTGGTATCCATGCTACACTCCCCTTCCTGAGCCAGGGATGAGCATCACACTGTGTGAGGTGGGGAACAAGAGGTGGCAAGTGGATTGAGACTGGATGTAATGGAGAGGATGAGTGAGTGTGGCAGACAGAAAAACTATAGTGCTGCCAATTCGTTGCTGAATGAAAGCTGAGTGATTTACATTTCTAGATCTTCCCGGTTAGGTGTCAATGGCTGTAGGTTTGGAAACTCCACAAAAGCAGACTCAGCTTCTCTGTGTGCACATCCCCAGGGCAGGATCTGACCCTCCATGGGCTAAGTAATTATCCCTCTTCAAGAGTAGGACTGTGTTTCAGTGCTGGGAGTATTGAAAATGTCCACTATGACAGAATCATCTGAAGTTTGAGGTGCTCTTACCATACTTTCCATTAGGACTGATTAAAGGAGTAGGAAGTTACTGCCCAGTCTGGACAGTGTGAGCCATTGCAAATTAAACATGGAGGAGAGGCAGGAGAAAGGAGTGGAAGTCCAGGCAAGGCAGGTTCTAGTTCTTGTCCAGGTCCCTCCACACCTGTGATGAGGGCAGGGTGCTACTGAAACTGGTTGCTTAGATATGTGCATGTGGGGCTTCTGCATGAGCAGGGTGCTATTTAGTCTTCTGACTGACCCCAGTGGGCTTTTGATCAGGCTTGGAGGTAGAATAGGGAAATAGCTGCATCTCTTGTCATTGGAAATAATGTTAGTAGCATGGTCCAGTGTCAGTGACATTGGGAGGAGAATAGCATGGGTTAACAGTGGGTAGAAACAGTCAAGTAGTAGAACAGTGGCCCACCAGAGACAAAAGTCTAGAGGAAAGAAATATTTTATTTTTCGTGAGGAAAAAAGGATATATAATTTCTGTAACAAAGGAGCTATGCTTATTTACACCAGCTCAGGATCTAGCACTCAGTATCAAGAAACCTCTGAGTTTTTCTAACATGGATTATTTTTTCTCCATTGCACATTATCCACATAATCACATAATTTTCTCAGCCTTCATCCATCTCCTACCAACTCTCTTTATCTGGAATCTATAGGTTCTGCTGGAAATAACTAGCGATTCACAGATTCTAAGGCCAGAAGGGAGCACTATAATCACCTAGTCTGAGCGCCTGTATAAAACAGGCCATAGAACTTCCCTGAAATAATTTCTGTTTGAACTAGAGCATCTCTTTTAGAAAAACATCAAATCTTGATTTAAAAATTGCGATAACCTCTGACACTTCCTATATATTATTTCCCACAAATTTGGAAGTATTATAGTTGATTAGCTATTGTATATGAAGGAACAAAAGAGAATTTACTGTGTTATTAGTAGATGAAGGATTTGATTGTGTTTTTTATTTGTTTCTTGTTTGATTTCAAATATCTTTGAGCTTCAGTGCCACCATAATTTCAGAGCTGACACATTTAAGCAGCAAGAACTGTGGCAGGAAGTGTTGTTCATGCTGGTGACAACCAGATTAGACACTGCTAATTTGTTCAGTAATGACAGCACACTTCTGAGTCTGTCATACACAGTAGCACTTCTCTGATATCTGGAGCCCCTCATATTTCTTGCCTTTGTTTGATAACAAGAAGCTTTAATTTTCTCACTTCTACATATTCTACTTTGGTTTCTCGACTCTGGTGGCCTCATCTGAACCTTCGGAGGGACTCTTCTGACTGTGGAATTTGACTGGTTCTTCACATTTAATTTTCGTGTGGTATTTCTTCTACCACACTTCCTAGAGGAACCGTTCCAAATGTAAAGCCATTTACAGTTACAACTTAGAACTAGAAATTTGTTTGCATAACTGTGTTGCCTAATGTTTAAATTCTCCTAAATGTGTGTTTATATCACAAATTCCATACACCAATGCTTTTGGTGTAGGAGGTTGATTCCCCCCCCCCAATGGGATGCAATTATTTCTCTGATATCACTGGGTGATTTATTTTTCATTTACTTTTCTTTGCTACTGATTGTTTCTGTTTCCACTTGCCTCTGTTAATTTTCTAGTGACTTTAGCTGCATTGGAAAAGACCACATGCTCCTCTCCATGACACCAAAATGTCTCCAATGGAATTGCTCAGGTGAGACTACGGGGCCCTTACCCTTCAGTATGGTTCACTTCCCTTGAAGCCAGTGTAGTTTCATGGATCAAGTCAGGGATTATACATAATGGCAGAAACAGTCTTTGGTTAATACAGTACAGGGCATGAGATTCTTTCTTTATCATGTCCCTGAACTCAAATTTTCATCCTCCAGAGACATAAATGAACCTCTACCACATGACTAAGACTAGAAAAATAACTTAAAAAACATATCCCAGATAACTGAGATAGTTTTGCCTATATCTCTGTTGTAAATAAAAGATCCTTTTACTCAGATTTGTGTTTTATTGGCTTGAATTGTCTTGCTTAATTAAACATAATAAGACATTTGTTTTTCCTTTTTACTGCTGAAATCTTTTGAAGTGAAACTGCCAAAAGTTATTGAATTTGATCATTAACATGTTAAATGGCTCCAAAGAACCACTTAGAAAACAGCACTGAGTGTGGGTTCTGCTAGCTAGCAAGTCTTCAGCGTATTTCCTTTCCTGTGGATAATTAGCAGATGTGAATGTGTGGGGATGTCTGGCTGACACCTTTCTTGAGCAATACATTTTCACTCACAGATTTAAAAATGGGTCAGGGAGAAATATAAGGAAGGGCCTCAGTCAAACTTAGTATAATATATGATAATACTAAGGTACAGTAATTCAGTTCTCCATGCCTATTCATTCCTCTATTGCTCTGTTACTGTCAGTTAAGTTGCCATTTAGGAATTTTATATTGTCATGGTATATTTTTGTGATTTAGACAGGTATACACTGGAAACCAGACTCAGATCATTTTATGTAGACCCTCAGTTCCACACAGACCAATAAACTGGCACCATAATGTGGTGGATGGACTAAACCCAGACTGGGACAAGGTGGGAAAAGATTAATGAAGACAGGTGCTGAAGTATGCCCCATCCTCAACACCTGCCTATAATATCAATGGAATAAAAAGGGAAGAAACAGACTTCATACATGGCTGCCCTCACTCAGGGATCTTAGTCCTGAGGCAGAGAGGATCTAGGGCATGAGCAAAGCAGCTTTGGGTTAGGAACCCTAGGAGAAGAGACGCCAGAGGAAAAGGTTTGGATTGAATTTTATGATGTCTAATTGCTCATTATTTGATGATAAAATCAAACCCCAGGAACTGGCAATGAAATCTTTAAATGCATTTTGTACTAGCTAGATGTCAATAATGTTTTCGGGACTTGTGCAGCTCCTGATCAACCTGTTAATGTTTTCAGCAATTAAAAAGTGGAAGTCTGCACGGTAAAGGACAATATGATGCACAGGGTTTAATTCACACACCGGGTCAGTAACATATCACTTGATCAGAACTCAAATACATTAAAGCTAGATAACTTTTGACTGGAAATAAGGCACACATTTTTAACAGGTGAGTAGTTAACCACTGGAACAGTTTATTAAAGAATGTGGTAGATTCTTCATCACTTCAAGACTTTTTGAAACAAGGTTGAATGTTTCTAGATCAGCCTCAAGTTATTGGCCCTGATGCAGGAATTACTGAATGAAATTCTATGGTCTGTGCTATGCAGGAGGTCAGATTAGATGATCGTAATGCTCCTTTCTGGGCTGAAAACCTGTGGGTTTAAAGTCATAGAAGCAGACATAAATAAAATCTGAGAGTGATCTTTGTGACAGGATTCCCAGGGTACAACCTGGAACTGTGGGACCATTGAGCCCCCTTAACTCTCCAGCCTCGGCTGTCTCTCACAATGCTTTGCCAGTGACAAGCAGCACCCTCCAGGTGCTGTTATCACTCATCCACCAGCATGCAGAGGCACACCCAGCTAAGTTGCATGTATCCTCTCCAAGCTACTTATGAACTATATGTAGGGAAACACCAGCAAATCTCCCAAACCCCCAGTCTTGCACCCCAGAAATATACCATCTTGTACTGCTCAAGACCTTCTTTAGAACAGTGCAAATTTATTAATTAGTTCACCATGTCGTCAAAGGAAGGTGGACATGCACCAGCCTTTGTAACCTAAGCACATTTCCCAAGCACTGTAGACAAATTAACTGATAAGGATAAAACATTAAAATAAGTTTATTAACTACAGCGTGATAGATTTTAAGAGATTATAAGTGGTAGGCATAAAGGCTAGAGATAGTTACCATAAGAAAATAATGAATAAACATGCATTCTAAATTCTAAACTTTTAGACTAAGCAAGAGTTGGCTCAAACAGCTTTTCTCAACCCACTGAATGTTGCAGGTAGGTTACAGAGTTCTTAATACACAGGCTGACTTTCCTTCTCAGCCTGGGACCAGTGTCCTCAGTTCAAGTCTTTGTCTTCCCAGTGTTCTTGTTGCCTTCAGCTAGGCGGGGGAGGAGAGAGGTAATCACGTGATGCCACTGTCTATTATTTTGTATCTTTAGTCAATGTGCCTGGAAACTACTGGCCCAGACATGTCTTGGTGGGCCTTGCTGAGTCACAGAGTTGAGCAATGCCCACTTTGTGGTGCTTGCACAACTCTCTTACAGAATTGTAAATCTCTTGTTTACAACTCTCCTGCTGATCAATGGTCATTTAACAGCCGCCTAGGTGTGGGTCACCTCCTTTGTTGTCACTGGAGAACTAGCAGTGGGCAACTGCTAAACTTACAACATATTTCAATAGCAATCATACAGCAAAAATCTCATAACTTCATACTCACTAACAATATTCATATTTTCAATAGAACAATGGGATCATGATCTTTCATATGATATCTTATATGACATGCTTTGTATGAAATATCACAACTATATATGAATGATTAATATGGGGGTCACAGGGTGCTACTTTGAGGTACAGTGTGTCACAATGTTATTACAGGATTGTGGGGGATATACAGGGTTACGGTGCATTTTCCTTAACATTGTGATTGAAAGGTTACAAAGACAGGGTGAATTTTGCCCATTGTGCCATCATTATCACTGCTACTATTATTCAGGAGCACAATCAAACTGGCTGCAAGAGCAATCGGTTATGTTGTTCCTTATAATTTATATTTGCTGTGACTTCAGATCAGTCCTTTGTTTTCTTGCAATATTCTTTTCTGGTGGGGATTTTATTCTTTGCTTAACAATGCCAAACCTTTCTTTCCAGTATACATGTGGTGCCTATGTTACAATACTGTCACCACTTGTATAACAAGAGCGATTTTGGCTTTGTAACATAGCCTTGGGTTGTGTTTTTATTACTGCTGTGACAAAACTCTGTCCTTGCCTCTGTGGGTACCGCGTTTCCTGGTGGATTGAGATAGCCTCAGAGGCTCACTGTGACCCTCCACATAACCCTTCTCTCTCTAGAGACAAGGGTCACAGTCTACTGAGCGATTTTCATCATAAGCCAGTGAGGGAGGTGAGGAGAAGTTATCCTTCCTTGCACAGTCTCTGTTGTCTCTTGTCTCCCAGTCTCAGTGATTAATCAGGGGGCAAAGGTTGGGGGGGGGGAGCCCGGGCCCTCCCTCTACTCCGGGTTCCAGACCAGGACCCTAATAGTATCAGCTATGGTAGCTGACCTTTTAGAAACATGACATTTACAATTCCCTGGGCTACTTCCCCCACAGCAACCCTCACTTTCTCAAGCTCCACTTCACCCTTACCTCAGGGCCTCCTTCCTTGTGCCTGATATGGTGTGTACTACTCAGTCTCTCCAACAGCACAACTTCCTCCCACAGCTCCTGACATGCACACCCACCTGACTAACTGGGAGGCTGTTAACTAGTTTCAGCCGGCCCCTGATTGGCTTCAGGTGTCCCAATCAACCTAGCATTCTCCCTGCCTTCTGGAAAGTTCTTAATTGGCCCCAGGTGTCTTAATTGACCTGGAGAGGCTGCCATTTCACTTAACCTGGTACCAGGGATTTGTTTAGTCTGGAGCTCATATATCTATCTCCCACTACTTTTCCATAGCCATCTGGTGTTGCCCCGTCACACTGCTCACTGGATTGTGGTACAATAAGTTATCGTCAACATGCTTACATTGTCTTCTGTCATCCTGTGTATTCACATCGGTAATGTTCTATCCAATATTATAGCTCAGTAACTGTCAAGGTTCCTTCCCCACTCTGAACTTTAGGGTACAGATGTGAGGGCCTGCATAAAAGACCCCCTAAACTTATTTTTACCAGCTGAGTTTAAAACTTCCCCAAGGCACAAAGTTTTTGCCCTTGGATTAGGTAAAATGCTGCCACCACCAACTGCTTTAACAAAGAACCAGGAAGAAGGACCACCTGGAGTTCCTATTTCCCCCAAATATCCCCCCAAACCATTACACCCCCTTTCCTGGGGAGGCTTGAGAATAAACAAGATGAGCACAAACCCTTTGGATTTTTAAGACCCAAAAAACCCAGTCTGATTTTTAAAAATCAGAACTTTATTAGAAGAACAAAAAAAGATAAGAGAACAACTTTGTAAGATCAGAATGGAAGATAATTTTACAGGCAGTCAGATTTAAAACATAGAGAATTCCTCTAGGCAAAACCTTAAGTTACAAAAAGACACAAAAACAGGAATACACATTTCCTCCAGCACAGCGAATTTACAAGCAAAAAACAAAAAAAACCTAATGCATTTTCTAGCTAGATTACTTACTAACTCTACAGGAGTTGGAGAGCTTGCATCCTTGATCTGTACCCGGCAAAGATATCACACAGACAGACAGACACAACCCCCGCCCCCCCCGCTCCAGATTTAAAAGTATCTTGTCCCCTCATTGGTCATTTTGGGTTAGGTGCCAGCGAGGTTACCTTAGCTTCTTAACCCTTTACAGGTGAAAGGATTTTGCCTCTGGCCAGGAGGGATTTTATAGCACTGTATACAAAAAGCTGGTGTGACACGGTTGGGCCAGATGGCTACAGGAGAGTAATAGAAGGCATTCCTGCACGTGGTGGGGTACTACCGACGATTTATTCCCCATTTTGCTATGAGAGCAAGTCCCCTGACAGACCTGATAAAAGCCTGGGGTCCAGACATGGTGAAGTGCACAGATGCCACAGAGAAAGTATTCATGGATCTACAGACAGCCCTCTGCAGTAACCCCTTGCTTATAGCCCCAGACTTGAACAAAGAATTCATTTTACCAACAGATGCATCTGAAGTAGGATTGGGAGCTGTGTTGTCGCAGGGGTCGGATGGTCGGAGATGAAGAACCCCCTAATCTTCTCCCTCAGCAGGAAACTCCTCCCGAGAGAGCAGAAGTATGCCGTGGTTGAAAGAGAGTGCCTAGCTGTGAAATGGGCCATGGAAACACTACGTTATTATCTTCTGGGACGACAGTTTACCCTTGTGACCGACCATGCACCCCTCCAGTGGATGCTGCGAAATAAAGAGAAGAATGCAAGGGTGACCAGATGGTTCCTGTCCCTAGAACCTTTCCAATTCACCATACAAAACCAGGCTGGAAGCCACCATGGCAATGCAGATGGCTTGTCACGAGTACATTGCTTGACATCCGAAGTTGCCCAACCCCATAGTGTTGAGCAAAGGGGGCAGGGATATGTGACAGGGTCAGGCCAGATGGCTACAGGAGAGTAATTTTTTTTTTGAAGCAGAAAAGAATTTTATTTGTGTAACACTTACAAAGAATCACCAAAAAGAATGAAGCAAAACTATTCAACAAAACAAAAGCAAACACAAGGTATAACACAGCAGCCTTCATGAGGGAGAAGTGTGCAGGCTAGCCTGGGCCCAGAGTGGGGGGGCTTCCTCAACACTCGTGGTCTTCCACCCTCCTGAGTTACCTGGTGGCCTAGAGCGGGGGGGGCTTCCTCGACACTCATGGTCTTCCACCCCGTCGAGTTACCTAGTGCCATGCCCAGTGTCACCGATTATTCCTCTCCTGAGAATGCCCGACAAGATGGGCACGGCTGCGGGATGGGCGGTTTGGGGGTGGGGGGGACATACACCACGGGTGATAGGACCCCTACTAGGTGACAGTAATGATGGTATCCACAGCGGCAACAGCTGGGGCTGGGGTCTCTCGTTCTTCCCCTCAATCAAATGGTCAGATGGAGGGAACCGGATGGGGTCACAGAGAAGAGAACCTCCGACAGTGCCCACCGTTCCTCGAAGGCGTCAAGGGAGTCGGTGGACGCCGCCCAGAGGAACTCCGCCCGGATACATGAATGTACTGAGGATCGGAAAAAGGCCCCACAATCGCAGGACATTTCATGGGCCAACCTCCTCTCTCTGGTTTTATAAATGGCTGTTTTAGCCAAGGCTAGGAGGAGGTTGACCAGAAGATCCCACGACTTTGTGGGGCCACGGATGGGAAGTGTATAGATAAAAAGGTGAGGGGAGAAGTGAAGCCAGAAGCGTAATAGAATATTTGTGAGGAGCCGGAAAAGGGGCTGTAATCTGGCACACTCTAAATATACGTGCGCCAGGGTTTCCCTCACATTACAGAAAGGACAAGTGTCCGGGATGGGGGTAAACCGTGTCAGAAACACGCCCGTGCTCACAGCTCCGTGAAGGAGCCGCCAACTGATGTCCCCGACGGGCCTTGGGACCAAGGTGAAATACAGGCTGGCCCACCGAGGTTGCTCACCCTCCAAAGGTGGCAGGAGGTCCCGCCACTTTGTATCGGGGCGGGACACCAGGGTGTGGGCGTGAAGGGTGTGAAGTGTAAGTGTATATAAGTATTTCCGTGGTGCAATTTGAAAGCTAACCGGCTGCAGTTCGTGCAGCCGGCTTGCAGTGAAAGGGTGAGGGGTTTGTTTGGATCTACGGGGTAGGGGTCCAATTGAAAGATCCAGCGGGCCTGGGGTAGAGGGTGGGCGGGGTGCACCCTCGCTCAGGGCTCGGTTGAGATAAGCCCGAGCAGCGGGCGTCAAGGCGGCCTTCACCTGCTGAAATACACGCCGGGGGGTATGAGGTCTGGAGAGCCCCATGCGCTGAGCGAGCGTCAGGGGATCCAGCCAGTCTCCCCGGTCATAGTCCAGGAGGTCTCCGACTCTCGTGACTTCCGCCAGGACCAAACTTTGGCACACCGAGCAGGACTTCGCCACCTGCACACGGAGCTGGGGTTGTGTAGCAGGCGCTCCGCAAGGAGATCTGCTCCCACAGTGACCACCATGGACCTGGTTATTGAAAACCAGGTCCGGCGGAGGTCCTGGTAGAAGACCAGCAGCCCGGAGAGGTCTCGCGGAAAACCTCTCGGACAGAGATAAAAGAGCTGCCGGTCATATCAGAGCCCTTGGAAGCGGCGCAGGAAGGCGTGCGCCAGTATGCTGCACTGGAAACTACCTGCACTATAAAAGAGCCTCTGCAGGGCCTGGAGGTGGAAGACACGGACCTGAGTGTGCAGACACTTCAGGCACTGCCCTCCTTCCTTCACGGGTAGATGAAGAACCCCAACAGGGGCCCAATGCATTCCTGACCAAAAGAACTCTAGAATCAATGTCCAGAGGTGGGTCAGGAAATCCAGGGCCAGGACCAGGATGTTGAGCCGGTACCAGAGCGTGGACAGGACTAGTTGGTTAAGCACCAATGCTCTCCCTTGGAGGGAGAGACATCGGAGTAGCCTCATCCATTTCCGGAGCCGCTCTATCACCCCGCCTTCTAAATTTTGCCAGTTCTCCGGCGGAGAAGGGTGCGTGGCAGAAAAGTAAACGCCTAGGTAGAGAAGTGGACCCGCGCTCCACCGGATGGTCTGAAGCGTGGGTGGGAGGGAGCTCACCTGCCACCAGTCCCCCACCACCAAGCCAGAGCTCTTGACCCAGTTGACTCGGGCGGAGGAGGCTGCTGAATAGATGGCCTGGCAAGCCTCGACCCGCGCCAAGTCGCCCGGGTCCTGGACCACAAGGAGCATGTCATCGGCATACGCCAACAGGAGCAGCCGCAGCTCCAGCTCCTGCAGCACCAACCCTGTCAACCTCCTGTGGAGGAGACAGAGGAAGGGCTCAATTGCCAGAGCATACAGCTGGCCTGAGAGGGGGCACCCCTGCTGTACTCCTCGCCCGAAGCTGACCGGTTCGGTCAGGGTCCAGTTGAGCCTAACCAGACACTCCGCGGAAGCGTACAGCACCTGGAGAAAACTCACAAACAGGTCTGAATCCAAATGCCTGCAGAGTGCCCAGGAGGTACCCATGGTCCACTCTATCGAACGCCTTCTCCTGATGAAGAGACAGGAGGGCGAACGACAGACCGTCTCTACGCCTGAGTTCCAAAAGGTCTCGGACTAGAAATAGGTTGTCAAAAATGCTGCGACATGGGACAGTATAGGTCTGGTCTGGGTGGATCATGTCCGCCATCACGGACCCTAGCTGCAGAGAGATTGCTTTCGCTATGATTTTGTAGTCCGAGCTAAGGAGCGAGATGGGACGCCAGTTTCGTAAATCGCGGAGGTCCCCCTTCAAGAACTCTGCCAGGGTGAGAGGCAGTTCTAGTCGGTCTCGGTCGCCCAAGCTGACCATGGGGAGTTCCTCCCAGAGCACCCTGCAAGCGCCAGGATCGGTCGGATCCGGGGAGAAAAGGCTTGTGTAGAAGTCACGGGCCCTCCCACACATCTCCACTGGATCCGTGAGGGGGATGCCGTCTTCTGCTAGAAGGCAGGTGACGTGTTTCTTGGCCCCCCTCATTTTCTCCAGGGCGTAGAAGAAACGGGAGCCGCAATCCATCTCCCGAAGGAGGCGGATGCGGGATCGAACAAAGGCACCTCGGGCCCGATGGTCCTCGAGGGCCCGGAGCTCCTCCCGCTTCTCCCGGCACGCTCCGCAGAGGGACGGGTCCTCGGGATCGGCGGCCAGGCGCCTCTCCATCTCTAAGACCTCCCGTTCCAACTGCTCTATCGCTACATTTCTCCATCGGCTGGTGCCCCAAGTGTAGTCACGGCAGAAGAGCTTGGCGCGCACCTTCCCGAGATCCCACCATCGTCGCGCCAAGGGAAAGGCATGCCGCTGCTCTCGCCAGGCCAGCCAAAACTCCCAGAAGGACATCACGAAGCCCTCATCCTCCAACAGGCTGTTATTAAAATGCCAATAGGCGGGCCCCGGCCTCTCTGCATGGAGGGAGGCTGTTATGATGGCTAGATGATGGTCAGAAAATGGGGCTGGCCGAATATTGGAGGAGTGGGCTTGTGAAAGATGGAAACGGGATAAATAAATACAGTCCAACCGAGAGTGGTGTGACCGATGGGCCTCCACCCGGACAAAGGTGAACGTGGAAGTGTCATCTGGGTGGTAGTCACGCCAGATGTCAACTAGGGAGTGATGTTCGACTATTCCTCGGAGAATGTTCGCAGCGGCCGGGCTCAGCTGGGCCCCTGAGTGGTCTTGTTCCTCGAGGGTGGTGTTAAAGTCCCCTCCCAGGACTAAGCACTCATGAGAATCTAGGGTGCTGAGGAAGTCGGACACCCGCTGATAGAATTGAGGCCGCTTTGGGCTCGTTGTCGGGGCATAGATGTTAATGAGGTTGACCACGAGCCCCTCCATACGGACTCGGAGATGCAGCAGGTGGCCCGGCACGGCCTCAGTGACCCCTAGCACCTCGGGCCATAGGTTGGGGGAGAACAGGGTCACCACTCCAGCTTGTCGAATCGTGAAGTGGCTAAAGTAGACCCCGTCCCCCCACTCCAGCCGCCAGCTGTCCTCGGCGGTCGGATCTGTATGGGTCTCCTGCAGGAAAACCACAGAGTACCCCCATTCCTGAAGGTAAGAGAGCGCCTGGGACCTGCGGAGAGCCATCCTGCAGCCCCTGGTGTTCAAAGTTGCGATAATGAGAGGCGTCATGCAGAGGGCTGGGGGAGGTGGGGGTTCCTTGTTGGCGGGGGTGTTCGCGGCCCGGGTGGGTCACGCAACAATCCGTGACCCATCCCGTAAGTGAGTAAATCATCACAGAAGCTGCGGGCCCGCCTGTAGGCCACGGCACCGTGCCTTCCTTTCCCTCTACCCTCCTTTATAAGGGCCCTTGTGGCCTGGAGGAGTTGATCAAAGTCCCCCCATAGCTGGAGAGCCAGCTGTACCCTGTTGCGGGAGCCAAGGATGTCTTCTAAAAACTCCCACAATGCTTTTCGCATTTCATGGGGGGATGGGGTTGGGATTTCCTGGTTATTCCCTAGTGGGGCTCTTGGTGCAGCCTTGTGGTCCGCTGAGGCGGGCAGGCAGGGTGCGGACTACTGACGGGGTGTCTGACAGGCTAAAGTTATTAGGTCCATCTCAAGCCTTGGGGTAGAAGGGGACGGCGCAGGGAAAATTGCAGCTCCTAACGGGTCGCGGCAGGAAAATGCAAAGGCTGCTCCTTGGGGGGAATCTGCAAAAAACGGGAAAGAAATAATCCCAGGGTCAGCAATAGCATTGCAGGAAGAGGTGGATTGGGCAGGGACAGGGGTGGGGGCGGGGTCAGAGGCGAGGCTCTGGGCTTCGGGAGGCAAGCAGCTGAGAGGTGGTGCCTCCTGAACAGATTCGAGGGTTAAGGGGGTGGGGAGGGGGGGGGGGGCTCCCAGTGATGCTAGGCGTAGGCTCTGTAGTGGATTTGGCAGCCATGGCATCAGGTGGTGGACCACCTTCTGTAGGGTGCCTGCCCGGGAAGGCAGTTAGGGGGAGGGAGCATGGAGAAAGGGGGACTGGGGTAAGGTTGCCCAGATCGAGGCCAGCCGGCAGTAGGTCATTCTGTCCCTGGGTGACCGGGGTCAAACCTAGGGCCTCGATCTCCTCATACATGGAGGAGAGGTCGTCTTCTGCCACCCTGGGGGTCTCCCCTCTGGCGTCCGCCTCGACGGTCGCTTCGGGGTTCGCGGGGGGTTCGGGTGATATTCGGGCAGAAGGGGCTTCCTCAGGGGTCTCGGAACAGAGGGTCTCCTGTGGAGGGGAGATTCTACCTTCCAGTGCTATTTTGTCTTCCCCTCCCGACACCGGCGGATGGATCTCACTCGTGGGCACAGCAGAAGGCTCAGTGTCTGTGCCTCCCTTCCTGGTCTTCCGGGGGGGCCTCCGCATCGGATGGGTGCAGTGGAGCTCGAGCCTTCCACTTGCCTTGCTTTCCCTGGACTAGGGTCCAGCCCTCCATAGCATCGTCTGGGGGCTGGTTAGCAGGGGTCGTGTCGGGGGGCAGAGGCGATGGTTCAGGGGCTTGGGGGGGTAACGGTGAGGCAGCATGAGGGGGGGTGGTTCTCCTTGGGGCGGGCCCTCTCCTATACCCAGTAATATCTTTGCTGCACCCTTCTCCATAGGCTCTGCTGGATTGTTAACAGCAAGGGCGGGGCTACCTCGCTCGTCTGGGCGTTGTAGGGGAGGTGTCTCTTGGGCCCGAGCAGGAGGAGAGGTGGTTTCAGGTACTGGGCAGTCAGGGGCGTCGGCAACGACGGAGCCGATGTCCTGCCGGGTCTCGGGTGCTCCTCCCTGCCGCGCCAAGGGGCAGTCTCTTTGGACATGCCCCGCTGATTGACAGAGGTAGCATGGGGCCTCTCCCATGGAGTAAAAGACCCGATAGCAGGCTCCCTGGTAGGGGACTAGGAAGGACTCCGGGAGGGCCTTTCCGTCACGCGCCACCGGTGGCGGTAGAAGCTGCACTTGCTGGCGGAACGAAAGGACATGACGGAGGGTGGGGTCCTTGCAGCCCAACGGGAGAGGGCTGATGACAGAAACGGGTTTCCCCAGGGTGGAGAGAGCGGGTAACAGGGTGGCATTGGGTAGAAAAGGAGGGACGGAGGTCAGGACTAGGCGGACGCCCAGGTCCTCTAGCGGTTCCAGGGGAACGAACACCCCCGCCACCACCAGGCCCTTCACCACCTCCTGGGTGGCAGCCTCCGATGCTAAGAAAAAGACGACCTTCCCGTACATTTTGGAGGCCGCCACAATAGCCGTGGGTCCTACCACCCTTGCCAACGCCTGCACATATGTGTCCACGTGGGGCGAGGCGGGCACCTGGAGGCAATGGACGCTGTGCTTCCTGGTCATGGTGGGGAAGGGGCCCCGGCTGCTATTGATGGTAGTGGAGGCGGTGGGTGGGCGAGATGACGAGGCGGCAGGTGGTGGGGGGGCTGCCACCGCCCGGGCATGCGCCCTGGGGGCCGGGGGAGGGACGCTCGCAGAGCTGGTGGAGGCAACAGCGGGGAGAGACGCCATGGTCGATGACGAGGCCACAGCGGTGGGGGTAGCTCCTGCCATGGAGGGCCTGGTGGTTGTAGCGGGGCCCTTTCCCTTCTTCACACCCTGGCCTTTCCGGCCAACTGGGGGGGCTCTCCTAGAATCTGGGGGGGCAGTAGGCGTAGCAGTGGCAGTAGTCGCCCTGGTGCCTCTGGCTGGCGATGCCCCAGCGGTGGCAGGTGTTTTGGCAGCAGTGGTGACGGGGGGAGGTTTGGGTGTTGGGCAGGGGGGTAGGTGGGAGGGAGCAGCTGAGGTTGTTAGAGGGGTCTCACCCCTCTCATTCACCGCCATTGTGAGCAGGGAGAGATGGGGAGGCACCTGAAGGAGGAGGTGGAAGCAGATTAACCACTTCTCCCTGTTGGGCTGCAGGCGGGGGGGGGGGCGGGGGGCAAATGGGTCGGACTGGACAGGGGGAGGAAACAGGAGTTGGGGTCAGGTAGTAGGGGCAAACTGTGGGGTGGGCAGTCCGGGGCCGGGACGGTTGTAATAGTGTTGGGGGGGGCACAGATGGATCGGGGGGCAGCTCCGTGCCACACCCCCTGTGCCCCTACAAACGCAGTTAAGACACAGTCAAACTCCCCCCACACAAGAGTACCGTTCAACAGTTACTCAGTCTTACGGCCCCCTCCACGATGATTTGTAGCTTCCCTGGGTGATGTCTCTGTCGGCTGTCTTCTCTCCCGGGCTTTGTGGAGCATTCCAAAAATGCCAAGCAGATAAGAAGAAAAAAAATAACTTGTCAGTTAATTACGGGTCCACAAACAAACAGCAAAACGGTTGGGTCTGGGGGCATCCACTCCCCTCCTCCGGAGGGCGGGTCGGCAGTCCTCCCCCCCTCCTCCGGGGGTTTCAGCTGAAGTAATAGCAGCGTCCGAGGGCAGGCGTGGTGGGGCTGGCAGCAAGCTGGCAGCCGACCAGCACTCGAACGGCAGGAAAAAAACAGCAAAAAACAAAACAAAACGAAGAAAAAGCATCTGGCCCGGTCGCCGGGGGGGGGGGGGGGGAACTGAAGCGGGGTCAAAAAGTAAGAAAAGCCCAGGCCAGAGGGCTTTAGGAGAGAATGGAAGCAGATAGCTGCCCAGGGAGTTGTAGCTGTCGCACAGCTGTTCCAGGAGGCACTCTAGACAGCTGCAATCCATAGGGCCCTGGGCTGGAACACGGAGTAGAGGGCAGGCCTGGTTCCCCCCCCCCCAAAATCTTCCCAACTCCTGGTCAGACATAGGAGGAGTCGACCTGGACTGTGGGTTCAGAAAAACAGCCAAGCTGAGGGCTGCCATGAAGCTCCAAGGTGAGCAAATCCGCCAAAAAGCGCAAGACCCACCAAGGTAGAGGAGGAACTTTGTCACAATGGTTACCTGTCCCTGTATATTTATGACAGTAACATACTCATCTTGTTCATAAGCAGGGAAAGGAGAGGAGAGGAGAGAGAGCTCAGTGGTTTGAGCATTGGCCTGCTAAATCCAGGGTTGTGAGTTCAATCCTTGAGAGGGCCATTTAGGGATCTGGGGCAAAAAAAATTGGGGATTGGTCCTGTTTTGAGCAGGGGGTTAGATTAGATGATCTCTTGAGGTCCCTTCCAACTCTGATATTCTATGATTCTATAAAATTGAATAATTCCTTTTAGGATTATTACACACAGTAGTTGCACTATTCTTAATATTTACTTTATTTATCCTGTTCCATCTTAAACTCAGACAGTATTTGCCTTGTGTGTCATTGCTTCTATTATTCACACTACTTTCCTTTTGTATTATTTGCTTTTCCTATTTCCAGTATTTGCCTTTTTAGTGTTTTTAGTATTATTTTTCACAATCTCTCTTTTCTTTACTGCTCCCCTGTGGCAGTCCATCTGCCTGCTTTTTAAGTCTGAAAATACCAGCCTGGCCTGAGAAGAGGAGAAAGCCTGTGCCATTCACTCAGCTGTGGAAAGGTACCAGCCCTTCTCCTGTGTCATTATTAAATTTTTTAAGTGAAAAATAGGGTTTTATTAGAACTGGGTGAATTTTTTCAGTCAGAACTATTTTGGGGAAAAAATGTAGATTTGGTGACATCAAAAGTTTTCACATAGATGTCAGGTTCACCAAATTCTTCCTGCCAACCCTCTCCCCCAAATAAAATTGTGAAAAAGTCAAAACATTCCATTTTGTCTTTCGGAAACAAAAAGTTGATTTTTTTTGTTCAAAATAATTTTTTGCTTGAAAATTTCCTTCACATTTATTGTTTTCAAAAATTGAAAAATGCTCAAAATCAAAACAAAAATTTTAGTTTGGGCCCAAATCATCTTTTGACTGTTTGCTATGCCAAAAATTTCAAAACTTTTCATTTGTGGTTCAACCTAAAATAAATCTTTCCCACATTTTTTGGAATTGCCAGGGAACCAAAAAAATCCATTTTTTTGCACTAGGTTTAATAAAAAAAAATTGTTTTCTGTCAAAAATATTAGGCTTTTTTTTAAAAAAAAAAACCCTGAAAGCCAAAATAAATACATAAACAAATAAATGAAATAAAAAATTGGGTTTCTGTTTGCAAAAAACTGAAAAATTTAATTTGATGAAATCCTGAAATGTTTTTGTGGAAATTCTTCTGTAAAAATGAAAACTTTTCTGTGGTGAGGAAAAACTCCCATTTCCCAAGGAGTTCTAGGCAATGCTGTGTTCACTTGGGGTGAAATTCCTCCTGCTGTGGATGGAGGGCATGTGCAGGCTCTCCACATCACCTAAGCCCCTCACCAATCCTGACCAGAGGGCTGGGAATGGAGTGGCCATAGTTTCTGGGGAAGTTTGCAGCACTTGTGTGCTGTGAAGGGGGATCCCTCAACAGCCCCAGATAGCCTGGGGTGATAGAGGTCTCCTGGATCCTCCCTTATGGGGCTTCAGTGACCAGCAATTCTCATATAGAGTTTGTGGAGGGACTGTGGCTGCTATAGAGGGGTTACACTGCAGCCCCACAGCCCATATGTGTACTGGAGAGTGAATGCCATCCCCCCAACCTGCTCAGCATTCACTGTAGAAAGCCTGTTTACTTGGGCTTTGAGCAGGGAGGAGTGACTTTCATAATCTGAGGAGGCCAGCACTGATCAATGAGCTGCCCTGCAAGGGCTCCAAGCATGCTTATTTTAGTGTGCAATTCTACTGCAAGCTGCTTCCAGTAACTCCAGTGTTGAGCTCCTGATGAGTCTGTGAGAGAACATCTTGTGAACTGCAGTAAACATCAGAGAACACCTGAGCCTCTTCCTGTCCATAGTGGGTCACATTCTGCTTCCTTTTAAGTCTAAGGGCCAATCCTCAACTGGTGTAAATCAGCACAAGTCCTTTGTCAATGGAGCTATATGTCTGTTCACATCAGCTGATGATCTGGCTGTAAGAGTTTTACCAGCATAATCAGGCACAGAGAGCAGCAAAGTACATGTTGAACCAACAGCCTCTCATACAAGACACTGGAGATGGGGAGGTATTGCAGTTCATAACCTAATATACATGCAAACCTTGGTTATACTGTTTGACTCTACACAATTTGATATAATTTTCACAAATACAACATTAGTAAAGCAACACTGCAGGGAATGACATTACTACAGCAGACGATCAGAATAGCTGGCACAATGCCAAACCTGGAAGGATTGTTAAAAACATGTTTATACCTTAGCTAGCAGATGAATGCAAAAGGTATAAAAACATCCATTGCTTGTAGGAGGCACTGTGCTCACCCCTTCATAGAAATCCTTACAACCTCTCTATGTGGCATTCATAAATATTCATCCCAGCAATATTTTTTCTAGGAATACTCTGCTGGTTTTTAATGTTTTGTTTACTTGGATATATTAATAGGAAAGATTGTTATGAAAGATGGGATGGTGATTTTTGCACTCCATATGAGCTTATGAAAGTATGCTAATGAGTGTGAATATAATGTAACTGGAATATGCTTCATGCAAAAGGTCTCTTGTAAGGTATCATTACAAAGTTTATAATCTACTGAGTGTTCATCCTATTTATATAATGTATCATTCTTGTATCTGAAACTAGAAATATGAAATATAACTCTGAGGTCCTATTGCAATTATGCAAAGTGTGGGCCATTAATGGTGGTTTGGAATCTTGATGGCTCCCATCAACTAGGACAATTGGTTGTAAATGGCTCTGTTTACTTGCAAGCCTTCCTGTGAGTCAGGCTGGGAAGAATGAAGGCTTGGGGTCTCACAGGACATATGGCCATGTCACCTGGTACTGGAATCCATCTTAAACCTGGGGCTTTTCCATTTAGAAGGAGGGATGGGAACTCAAAGAGACAAAAGATTCCCACCTTGTGCTAAAGCTATATAAGGGGGTGGAAAAGAACAAAGGGGGCTGCAGTCATGAGAAATCCCCTAGCTACCACCTGAGCTAGAACAAGGACTGTACCAGGGTATAGGATTGGGACCAGACTAGAAAGGAGTCTAGTCTGTCAAAGAAGCTTATTGGAACATCTCTGAGGGTGAGATTTACCTGCATTTAGTTTCTTACTGTACTAGGCTTAGACTTGCGTGTTTTTGTTTTATTTTGCTTGGTAATTTACTTTGTTCAGTCTGTTATTACTTGGAACCACTTAAATCCTACTTTTTATATTTAAAAAAATCACTTTTTATTTATTAATTAAACCAGAGCAAGTATTAATACCTGGAGGAGCAAACAGCTGTGCATACCTCTCTATCAGTGTTATAGAGGGCGAATAATTTGAGTTTACCCCGTATAAGCTTTATACAGAGTAAAATGGATTTATTTGGGGTTTGGATCTCATTGGGAACTGGGTATCTGGATGTTGGAGACAGGAGCACTTCTTAAGCTGTTTTCAGTTAAGCCTGCAGCTTTTGGGGGACATGGTTCAGCCCTAGGTCTGTATTTGTAGCAGGCTAGTGTGTCTGGCACAGCCAGGCAGGGTACTGAAGTCCCAAGCTGCCAGGGAAAACAGGCTTAGAGGTAGTCTCAGCACACCAGGTGGCAGTCCCAAGCAGGTTTCTGTGACCCAACCCGTCACAGGGACACATACATTATTTTGGCTTTTTGTTTGTTATAATACTATTGAAAAGCACCCGGGTACTTTCATGGTAGGCATGCAAAAGGATAAGCAATAATTAAATGTTATTGAATTCCGTATCACATGTTCTGCTCAAACTCTGCAAAAATAAAATCATTACTCTAAGACTAAGCTTGAGAAATTTAAGCCCCAAAGGAGAAATTTTGAGTTGCTGTATATATAATGTTCTAATTAGATGTGGGACAAAGATACTTGCCAAAGGAGACACAGGAAGTCTGTGGTAGAGCAGGAAATTGAACTCTGGTCCCAACTCTAAGATGAGCACCCTAACCATTGGACCATCCCTGCTTTCAGAACGCTGTCGTGGCACCTGTGGAATCCACATACCTGGGCTGTAAATCAGGATAATAGGCTTTTTTTGGGAGACTCTAGTATTTCTACTCCAAACAGATATTGAGCATACAGGTCAAATCTCTGCCTTGGTATTGTCACACTCCTGTTTTTGACTTCTGGCCAGATCCCCAAAGTGCAAAACTGCACACAATGGAAAATAATTGATGGGGAAGGGGAGTTCATACTAAGTTTCATCTTTCACTCAAGGTTTGGTGTGGGATCAAGTTCTGTTTGGGGTGGATCTTATTATAGTAGAAGCATTTTAATCACCCCAGTGGCTCATGAGCATATTGTGCTCCTCCCTATGGAGATACAATAGAATCATAGAATATCAGAGTTGGAAGGGACCTCTGGAGGTCATCTAGTCGAAACCCCCGCCCAGAGCAGGACCAATCCCAACTAAATCATCCCAGCCAGGGCTTTGTCAAGCCTGACCTCAAAAATTTCTAAGGAACAGGATTCCACCCCCCACCAGGTAACGTATTCCAGTGTTTCACCACCCTCCTAGGGAAAAAGTTTTTCCTAATATCCAACCTAAGTCTCCCCCACTGCAACTTGAGACCATTACTCCTTGTCCTGTCATCTGTTATCACTGAGAATAGTCTAGATCCATCCTCTTTGGATCCACCTTTCAGGTAGTTAAAAGCAGCTATCAAATCCCTCCTCATTCTTCTGTTCCGTAGACTAAACAATCCCAGTTCCCTCAGCCTCTCCTCATAAGTCATGTGTTCCAGACCCCTAATCATTTTTGTTGCCCTTCACTGGACTCTCTCCAATTTCTCCACATCCTTTTTGTAGTGTGGGGCCCAAAACTGGACACAGTACTCCAGACGAGGCCTCACCAATGTCGAATAGAGGGGAACGATCACGTCCCACGATCTGCTGGCAATGCCCCTACTTATACAGCCCAAAATGCCATTGGCCTTCTTGGCAACAAGGGCACACTGTTGACTCATATCCAGCTTCTCTTCCACTGTCATCCCTAGGTCCTTCTCTGCAGAACTGCTGCCTAGTCATTCGGTCCCTAGTCTGTAGCAGTCCAACAATAAAGTAGGCATACAAGGACAGAGCAGGGGAGAGGGCTTCTCCAGTCCTTGTGCCCCTGTGAGTGGGCCAGCCATGGCTCCGGTGCACAGGCACAGTGCATGGCTAGTAAAATTTAATTCTTACACTGACTCAGCTGCATACTTAATGTCGATGCTTCATATATGGGTTGAAGTGACTCTAACCCAGTTATTTTCAGAGCTCTGTGTGAAAAGACAAAAACCTGTATCTAAAAACCACATAAATGCTTTATACACTGTATTTGAATTTCCACTACTGTGCAACTTAACTTTATACTGTGCAAATACTCTATACACTATAACAGATGCTCCTCCTTTGTGGGAAAAAGAGAATAAACATTCCTCAGAACATCAGAGGAAGTCCTTGTGAAGCTGGCCATGTATTTTAAGATATTGTTTCGGTGTGGCAGAAAGCTGTTGGAGGTTTCTAACAATTTGCTGTTTTATTTTGTACTATTTCCTTCTGCCTATGTTGTCTGCCTTTATCAGAAGCATTTCCCCTGGTAAAGAGGTCAGATGTCATCTTACCATGGTGCCTGCCCAAGTGGTAATGAATGGGTGTTAACTACTAGGATGATACGAGCACATGGTGAAGAAACACAAGAGTGGATCCAAGGAAAACAGCAAACAGTAAATCAAGGTGATGTAGTCAGTGCCCAAGGCTGGTCATATCATTACAGTTGTTCCTCCAATAGTCTTATGAACGCTACAGAGAACCCAATCAAAAGTCCATCAGAAGTACACTGCATTTGCTAAATATTTTCCCTCTGTGGTCATCTGCGTTGTCTTTGTCCCTATATGAAGAAGGAGCAACATGGAGGAAAGAAGAACGCTGACTGAAGGTTGCTAACAGGGGAAGGGATACAGTTAATATTCAATTTACAATTGCATACAAATTTACTTTATAACTGGGGGGAGGTGAGGAGTTATACCTAAAATCCTAATGACTGTTAAAGGTGATTATGGCAACATCTCAGATATGTTCCTAATTAAGAAAAAGTTGCATATTTGCTTCAGATTACTCAATTCCAATTCCCACTGGCTTTTATTTGCAACCTTCATCAAGGGAGCAACCTTCATTAAGGAACAAACTTTTCTTTCCATCTTTGTGCCTATTTGAATTGTGGCTTGGTTCCCAGAGAGAGAGGTATCTAGAATACTGTGGAGGCAGACACTTAAAGAAAAGTTCAGTAAACATTTAGGACTGTGTTCGCAAAGCAAAACTTTCTGAAGGTTTTTTTTCCCTAAAATGACTTATTTTATTATAACTCAAGGCAGAGGGTCTGGTAGGGATTTGTCTTACTACCTCAGCAAGCCATTCTTCAAAGTTCCATGTACAGTTGCCCATATCCCAGGGTGACAGGGGCACTCCAGGGTAGAATGGAACTGTACTTGGAAAAAACTACAATATACAGTGATCATTTTGGGAATAAACGCAGAGCTGTATTCTTAAAGGTAGCACAGAGAGCAGTGTCACTGGGAAAACAATAGCCAGGGTCTAAGCTCAGCTAGGTATAAGAAGCAGCTCTCTGAACTCCATAGTAACCTGGTCCCAACATAGCCATAAATGTCATTCAATTCCTTCCTGAGGGCTCTGATCGAGCAATGCTTTGAGTAGCCCCATTGAAACCAGTGGGACTACTCAGATATTTAAAGTTAAGTATATGCTTAAAGTCTTGCTGAATCAAGGTGATGAAAAGAGCAGTAGTGAAGTCAGCCATAGATCCAGATTGTGCACTGCTGGAGAAAGACTTTCACTAAGATTTGGCTCTGGACCACAGCTTCTGCTAAATATGCTTCATCTGTGTGGGCATTTAATTTAGAAGGAGAATCGGGAAGAGGATGGCAGAATCAGGGCTCTTACATTAGTAAGAGGCAGGAGAAATTGGACCATAAGCTATCTCAAGGTAGGGACTGTATCTTTCTACATGTTGCTACAGCACCCAGCACAATGGGGCTCTGAATTTGGTCTGGCATCTAAGCGTTACTGAAATTTAAATGATGCATTCAAATTAGCAATACATTTCAAGTGTGAATCCTAGGGGTGGATTGTGACTGGTGCTTGCCAGGGTATGCCAAGGACTGGGCGAGTGCAAGTAGTCTCATCCCATCACCTTGTATCCTGTACCCAAGATCTAGGTATTGGTGAAGTCCCTGTGCCTCGCAGAGCGCAGGGATTATTCACTCCTAGTGCCACCCCAAGCCAGCAAGGAGAGCCCAGAACACAGCCACTCTTTCCCAATGCCCTGACAAGGTACAGAGAAGGGAGTACACTGCACCATCCTAGGGTTGGTGATCTGTGCACATACCCTCCCTCCTTCCTAGAATTCCAGGGAGGGATTGTGCCCTTTTGGGCAGTGGTAAATTGAGCATCCTATTGACAGCACCATACCTGCTCTCTGGGGCCTGCACGGGTTACGTGTAGGAAATAGCAGAGAGGGGGCACCTGGCATAGCTTTCTCCAGAAAGGTCCCAGGGCAAATGCCTATAGTTTTAAACCCATAGGTTTAAATAGCCCAGACTTGTCAACTCTCAGAACATGCTGCAAGGGCCCACTTGCTTTGCGTGCCTTTGAGGAGAGATAAGGGATTGCAGCACAGGTCGATGTATTGGGGTGTTAATATTTCCTTTTGAGCTTCTGCCTGGAAGAATGGCTGAGCCAATTGAATTGTGGGGTAGGTTTGGTTTGGGTCTCAGAACCTGTGTAGGAGTGCTCTTTATTATTCTACATCTAAAGAAAATAATAAATAAATAAACTCTCCTGGAGCTTCCCTTGGGGCCCCTCTGCACTCTCCCAGTGCAGATCAGTGCCTTTGAAGTTGTTTTGTTTTGTTCCCCCCCAAATTTCAAATGCTAAAATTCAGCTTGATTTTGGATGCATGTTATATTCAAAGAATAATTAGGTGACTTGTAAAATTAGGGTTTTAATTTTCTTTTGTAAAAAAACCAAAACATATGTCTTTGTGTTTGTATGTCTTCCAAAATATTCCTTTATTGGACTAATATAGTAATTGAACATGACTATACACAGTATAAAACAGGGGTTCTCAAACTGGGGGTAGGGACCCCTGAGGGGGTCACGAGATTATTATGTGGGGGGTTGCGGGCTGTCAGCCTCCACCTCAAACCCGACTTTGGCACCAGCATTTATAATAGTGTTAAATATGTAAAGAAGTGTTTTTTAATTTAAAAGTGGGGTTGCACACAGAGGCTTGCTATGTGAATGGGGTCACCAGTATAAAAGTTTGAGAACCACTAGTATAGAACCTTAGCAGCAAGACAGCCTAGAAGGAAACAAACGGTGATCCCCTATTGCTAATGGAGTAACTGATAGCAGTGGTGGGTTGTCATCCTGTACTAGAAAGGGGATGGGACTCTTTCTCAGTGGATTTCACAGATATTTGCTGACAGCAGAGGAAAGGTGAGATTCAGGGATCTTGTAATCCATTCCAGGCTCTGGAGGGCAGTGTTCTCTAGAGGGCACAGACTCTTCTGCCTTTTCCCCTCTAGCATGGCCCTTTCTGACCCTTCCCCTCAAACCTGTCCCTCTCCCAGCCCTGTCTCTTTGCCACCCTGGCTCCACAACCCAGTCCCATTCTCCTCACGCATCCAGCCCCAGTCTCTACTCCTCAGGCTTCTCATTCCAGTTCTAGTCTCCCTGCACAACCAGTCTCTCCCAGCAAAACTTCTATTCTCCTTTGGTCCTTGCCCAGACCCAGTCTCTCTGCCCAATCAGTCTCAATCTCCCTTCTAAATTCCCAGTCCAAATTTCCCTCTTCCCCTCCCTGGCAATCCCCAGTCCTTGTTTCTGTCACCCCCTGCCTTCCCCGACTCCTTGTTCCCATCGACTCTCCCACAGCTCCTGTCCCCTCTGTATTTGAATTGGGCAGCTTCCCCCTCCACTCTGCCTGGGCCAGTTTGGGTTTACTGTGAACACAGAAGAGAATGGCTCTATATTCTCAGTTCAGGTCTCTGGCTCTGGCCTGCAGCAGTCCAGAGATGTAATTGCCCTGGCAAGAGCATGCCCAATGTGGACAGAATCTTAGGGAGCTTAGCTGCTAAAATCTGAGAAGTCTGTACTGAGCATGTGCAATCTGTGATTTTTTTAAAGGCTTAGAACTTGATGGATTTTCACAAGGATGGCAAAAGGCACATCCCTGACACACGGGGCAGCCCCTGCCACATTTAAAGTCCCTGCTTGAAAGCATGGAGATGACACAGCTTTTCAAAGAAAAGGTCACCAGAATTTTTTAACATGGGCAAATCAGACTGAGTCAGACACCCAGAACGGATTAAAGTTTGGCAAAGTTATAAGCAACTGAAAACAGGGTCTTATAATGGGAAGTGTCAAATAACTTTTATAATAAGTGGTGCTACCAGCCCTATCTATAGAATTATATACATTTACTATATATAATAACACGGGAGAATAACAGCACTATTTCAGCTGTTGAAGCATTCTTGTGTTACCAAGTCAATTTATAACATTTTGTTAGTTTCGCTGTCGTATAAAAACTGTTGTTTTCATGGATTGTGTTTGGTACGTACAGTATGGTGCAAAGAATGCAGCACAAGAAATGGGAAGTTCATCTGTTATTTATTTTCTTGACTTGTTTCCTCTGGTCATAGGGGATTATTTCATACTGGTGCTTTCATGGTGTGTGGAGGTACAGGCTAGTGCACTAAGCTTTACTTTTGGAGGTTTCTATGTTATTTGCGTCAGCTTTCCAGTGGCAGGATTTCTTTTTCAAAATGAGTTTTCCCTTGTTGAGGTCATGAATTCTGACAGCAACTCAGGGATCTCAATGCGATTTGTTTGTTTGCTTTGGTTTTCTTGCATTATGTGACAAAGCTCTGTCCTTGTCTCCAGGGGTCCTGCGTTTCCTGGTGGATTTAGCTAGCCTCAAGGGCTCACTGTGACCCTCCACGTAGCCCTTCTCTCTCTAGAGGCAAGGGTCACAGCTTACTGAGCCATTTTCATCATAAGCCAAGAAGGGAGGTGAGGAGATGCAACCCTCCCTTGCACAGTCTCTGTTGTCTCCCAGTCTCAGTGATTAATCAGAGAAGGGAGCGGGGAGCCCGGGCCCAGCCTCTACTCCAGGCTCCAGCCCAGGGACCCTAATAGTAGCAGCTATGGTAGCTGACTTTTTGGAAATAGGGAGTGTACAATTCCCTGGGCCACTTCCCCACAGCAGCCCCCACTCAATATCTCCTTCACCATTACCTCAGGGCCTCCTTCCTTGCACCTGATATGGATTTGTACTGCTTAGTTCCTCCAACAACTCAGCTTCCTCCTACAGATCCTGACACATGCCTCACTGACTAACTGGGTGGCTTTTAACTAGTTCCAGCCAGCCCTTGATTGGTTTCAGGTGTCCCAATCAATCTAGCTATCTCCACTGCTTTCTAGAAGGGTCTTAATTGGCCCCAGGTGTCTTGATTAACCTGGAGCAACTGCCATTTGGTTACCATGGTACCAGGGATTTGTTTAGGCCGGGGCTAACATACCTGTTCCTCTCCACTTTACTATATCCATCTGGCCTTGCCCTGTCACAATTAGTAATTAAAAGTTGTACATTACTTTCTCATAGCAGTATACTGTTAGCAGCTGTATTGCAGGACTGGCATAGGGGACACCTGCCGTGCTGTTACTTGTTCTTTTAGAAAACCTTGGGCCAAATTCTGAAATCCCATTTTGCGCATACTAAGGCAAAACTCTTATTGTAGTCAATGGCAATTTTGCTTGAGTTTGGGAACGAAAAACTTGAGGTGAAGCCCTGTTAAAATTAATGGGAGTTTTGCTACAGGCTTCAATAGGTCCAGATTTCACCCTTCATGAATGGAACACTTATTTGTAGATTTAATTGTCATCAACATCGTAATTCAGGAACCATCTTTCTGTTATGTGTTTATACAGCGCTAAGCACAATGGGGTCTTTCTTCATCCATGACTTGGCTCCTAAGTGCTACTTAAATACAAATAAGAAATTATGTGACTCTTGTGGTAATGAATCATCCTGCATTTTCATAGTATGTTTTAAGTAAGTAACTCCTACACCACATTACAAACTTTACTGATTGCACAAAATGTTTTCGTATTCCTTTGCTCCCCACTGAAATGTATCCATCTCTGGGATACATGGACTACCCTTTAATGTCCCTCGCCAGCACTACCTGACACTCTAGGGCAGGAAGTGAGGAATTATGCTGTATCCAAATGAAATTATGGGGAAATTTAGGCAAGTAAGCATGTAATTATTCATGTTGAAATGTGGTTGGTGCATGTTATTAGAACCCCTACTCTGATGAGATGTACTCTGGGATTTTTGGAAGATAGTCGGGACCTTGGATTTGTGTCTCATCTGAAAGACAGCACTTCCAGATGTACAGATCCTCCCCACCCATTGGTTCAGTACTTATTGATGTAGGGTCCGATTCTGCAATCCTTACATACACACTGAATAGTGTTTACATCAGTAATCCCATTTAATTAAATCAACCTACTTGCAAGTACTTACTGTACTGACCAATGCGAATAAGGATGCTGAATCTAGCCCTTTGAGGGAAGAGTGTCACCTACTTAATTGCTAGCACTATGTCATGCAGCATCTTGTCCTTGCATTACATAATTTCATAGCACTGACTGTTTCACCAGAGACCTTTGTCCTTAATAGCAATGCACAATAGTGTGCAAACTGCTATTAATTTTAGCACTGCAACCTCCAGTTTTAAAGACAGAACCAGATCCTCAGCTGATTTCAGTTGAGCTATATCAGTTCATACCAGTTGAAATCCGGCTCCTAATAATTGATTCAGTAAGAAGGAATTTCAGGTATTGTTCCTGGGCAGTATTACTGTATGATTCTGCAGCTTAGAAGGCTTATTCCAAAGCATGTTACTTTGGATTGTTACCAAAAGGGTTGCCTTGGTAACAAAACCCAAAAACCTATACTTAATTTCAGAGGGCAGAAGAAGGTCATATGCCCAGTTGGTGGTGCTATACCTCAGGTACAAGCTGTGAAGGAAAGGTTAGTCTGGAGATTTTTTTTTTGGTTTATTTTTAAACGAAAAGAAAATTGAAGGCCATGTGAAAAGTAAATTACAGATTTCCCTGCTGAAAGTAACGGGTAAAACGAGGACACTGTCTTCCTCGGGAAATATAGGGAAACCAATTTGCCAAGGGATTAAATCTTTGTTGTCACAGGTGCAGTTATAAAATGGCTCACAATTAATTGTACAGGATTCTGGGCTATTAAGGCAAAGCATTGAGCACAGGGTACTGCAGAGTCACACTCCCCAGAGCTCAGTGTTGCGTGAAGCTCCAAAGAAGCTGTAGGCTGCACTCATCTCTGCAGCCAGCATGCTGTGCTGGGTGGTGTGGGCTGGTGGAGATGGATTCGTGAGTTTCTCAGGGGTATTCTTGACACTGATGAATGGGGTAAATGGGCATCACTCCAGTCACTTCAATGGAATCATGAGCTACAGACCAAGAGTTCAGTAGAAACAGGTTTGATTTTAAAAGCCTGCTCACAAATAGTTGCTCACGTGTGCACTAAGGTCCACAGAAGAATAAGTCACAGAAATTGGGCCAAACACTTAGCTGGTGTAATTAAAGTAGTCAACAGAGCTACACTGATGTGTAGCTGAGGATCTTGCATCAGTTCTGGTCATAGCCCATGTGTGAGCAGTTACCTGTGAGTATCCCATAGCAGGCTTTTAAAATCAGACCTGTTTCTATTGACTGTAGAGGCTCAACAGAAAAACAGATTACAATACACAGCACACTAATGAGCTATTCCTAGGGGGGAGAGATGATTCTTGTTACAAGCCCAAACGTAGCAGGTAGCTTGGATCTAGTGGTGTGACTTAAGAGCAAGTAGTGGTGTTTATATTACAGCAGTGTAATGTTGTCTGCTGCCTGCTGCTGCTCTTAAACCAGCAAGAGAAGTGGCAGTGAAAAGTTTGGGGCAAGTATAACCAGGATGTGTTGCACAATGTAATCATATAGCATGCAGCCAGTGTGAACATGAGTGGGAGGGGAGTGCTGAGCCAAGCAACAGCAGCAAGAAAAGAAGCAGCTCTGCCAAGTTTCTGTCTGCACCAGCCAGCCATTTTCTTCAGCAAAATCACCCTATAGCTGCTGGCCTTTTATGTTCCATCCTGTATGCAGTGAAAAGGACTGGGTGAAGGAAGAGAAAGAGGTGCAGATGAACAATATGCTGAGCCCTCTGTATAGGACCCTGTCCTATATGTTCTGGCTAATACATTGACATTGCATTTGATATTGCCCTCTGGCTGTGGTGAATTACACTATGAATCATCTTTGCTTAACATGCTCTAAGTGACTTTCACGTAATATTTAGCCTGGATTTTTCATGTGGTTTTCTCATTTCTAGAGTTATCCTCCTCTTCCCTCCCTCCAGGGTATCCTCCCTCCCCAGTCCTTAGGATGTGCAGCTGAGAGGTGAACTCTTACAGAAAGAGAGAATCCAGAGGAGGACAACATAAACCAGGATGCATCAAAAACAGCTATGTAAGCAATAAATAAATAAATAATAATCTATGCTTAACAATGGCACCTAACTTTATAATGACCCCTAACCCCATCATCAGCAAGACCTTGGGCTAGCAGGATTTGATGCATCAGTGAAGAACATTTTTGTAAGCAGGAGTGTTTTGCTATGAAACTGACATTTTATGAGGGCGTTTTGTCCTCTGGGGCTGAAGAGTGAGATGAGAGATGTTTCTGATGAGGTATCATGCAAAGTCTACCCGGCTCCACTGCAGGTGGCTGTATATTCATTCTGCTAATGATGGCTCTTGATTTTGCTTTCACATTTAAAATACGATACCCAGAACGAGCCATTTGGAAAATTCTGAGAGGTTCTGAGCTATAGTCAAAAGGGGGAGGGAGATGGTGATACAGTGTTGCTTTATCTTTCATCCATCATGTTGTAAGGAAGATGGAGATCAGCATCAGTGATAGCTCAAAGTAGGCCTATTTACAAAAAACATTTGGAGGGAGAAGCAGGGATCCCAAGAGAAGTTCTTGAGGTCCTGAATGTCAAGGGGAAAAGGGGGACCAGAATCCAGCCCTGTAGAGCCAGACATGAGTAGAGGGAGGATCAACTATTTCTAAGGCCATGTCCACACCACAAAGTTAAGTCGACTTAAGTTCCATTGACGTTCATCCAGCTCTAAAATTAAACCACCTCTAAAATTTCATGTCCACACAGTGCTCCTTGTGATGTCGCAGCATGTCCACAATAGGTGCTCTTGCATCAGTGGAGAGAACAGTGCACTGGGGAGAACAGTGCACTATTCCACTGTGCAACTCGCCACCATCTGGTGCTGGGCATTCTGGGAAGGATTCACAGTACCTCATGGGGGTGGACTCAGCATCCCATGATGCAGTTTTCTCTGTCCCATCATTCCATGGTGTTCCTAGTGCATTTCGCACTGCTTTTCAACAGACCCTGTAAACTGTGTGCCTACCATCTCTGTCAGAAAGCATGGATTCTGTACTGCTCTCCAGTATTGTGGTGAGCGTTATGAACACAACATGCCTGATCCCGCAGTATTTCATGAGCTGCAAATCTGATGATGACACCGTGGTGCCTGCCTTGCTGTGTGCCATTGACAGAAACAATTCAAGATTGCTATTGTCATTCATGGAGCAGCTGCACATGGTGGACCATTGGTTCTGGGCATGAGAAACAAGCACTGAGTAGTGGGATTGCATTGTTATGCAGGTCTGGGATGACGAGCAGCGGCTGCAGAACTTTTGGACGTGCAAAGCCACCTTCCTGGAACTGTGTGTGGAGCTTTCCCTGCCCTCCGGTGCAAGGACACCAAAATGAGAGCTGCCTTCTTGGTGGAGAAGTGAGTGGCGATCGCTGTTTGGAAGCCGGCAACACCAGACTGCTATTGATCAGTTGTGAATCATTTTGTAGTGGGGAAGTCCACCGTGGAGGTTGCAGTGATGCAAGGGACATTAATTGCCTCTTGCTACAAAAGACTGTGACTCTGGGCAATGTGCGTGAAATAGTGGATGGGTATGAGGCAATGGGAATCTCTAACTGCAGTGGGGCAATAGATAGCACGCATATCCCCATTTTGGTTCCAGACTATCTTGCGATGGAGTACATCAATAGAAATGGTTACTTTTCTATGGTATTGCAAGTGTTGGTGGATCATAGGGGTTGTTTCACTGACATCAACACATGCTGGTCAGGGAAAGTGCTACCACATGGATCTTCAGGAACACTGGTCTGTACAGAAAGCTGCAAGCAGGAACTTTCTTTCCAGACCAGAAGATTTCTGTTGGGGATGTTGAAATGCCAATAGTGATCCAGCCTACCCCTTGCTCCATGGCTCATGAAGCCTTACACTGGCAACCTTGACTGCAGCAAGGAGCGCTTCAACAACAGGCTCAGCAGGTGCAGAATGACTGTTGAATGTACCTTTGGCCCCTTAAAGGGGCACTGGCATTGCCTCTTTGGCAGGTTAGACCTCAATGAGGAAAATATTCCCATGGTCATAGGAGATTGCTGTGCTCTGCATAACATTTGTGAAGTTAAGGGGGAAAAGCTCCTGCAGGGATGGAGCACTGAGGTCGATTTGGCTGCCTGCGGCTTTTGAGCAGCCAGATACCGGGGCTACTAGAGGGGCTCAACGGGAAACTATTCGAATCAGAGAGGCTTTAAAGGAGCATTTTGACATTGAGCCACAGTAAAGTGCCTTTCTGTAATGCATTGAGCCAGGTATTGTTTTCTTGCACCATAATATGAACTTTGTAATGATCGCTGTGTGTGCAGTAATTTAACAATGCAAATGCACCTATTGGGACCGTCTATGAATTTTAGCAGTAATCATTATATGTAAGAGACAAATAAAGACTCATTCACTTTCAAGAAGTACATTTTTATTCAATACCATTGTGACAAAGCTCTGTCCTTGCCTCTGTGGGTCCCACGTTTCCTGGCGGATTTCGCTAGCCTCAGAGGCTCACTGTGACCCTCCACGTAACCCTTCTCTCTCTAGAGATAAGGGTCACAGTCTACTGAGCCATTTTCATCATAAGCCAGCAAGGGAGCTGAGGAGAAGTTATCCTTCCTTGCACAGTCTCTGTTGTCTCCCAGTCTCAATGATTAATCAGGGGGCAAAGGTTGGGAGGGGAGCCCGGGCCCACCCTCTGCTCCAGCCCAGGGACCCTAATAGTATCAGCTATGGTAACAGATCTTTTAGAAACATGACATGTACAATTCCCTGGGCTACTTCCCCCACAGCAGCCCTCACTTCCTCAAGCTCCACTTCACCCTTACCTCAGGGCCTCCTTCCTTGTGCCTGATATGATGTGTACTACTCAGTCTCTCCAACAGCACAACTTCCTCCCACAGCTCCTGACATGCACACCCACCTGACTGGCTGGGAGGCTTTTAACTAGTTTCAGCCGGCCCCTGATTGGCTTCAGGTGTCCCAATCAACCTAGCATTCTCCCTGCCTTCTGGAAAGTTCTTAATTGGCCCTCGGTGTCTGAATTGACCTGGAGCAGCTTCCATTTCACTTATCCTGGTACCAGGGATTTGTTTAGCCTGGAGCTAATACATCTATCTCCCACTACTTTTCTATAGCCACCTGGCCTTGCCCCGTCACACCATGCTAACATTTCTATCTTCTGGAAGAAATATGAAAATCGAGCACATTTGACAATGAGGCTCTCACAGCTGGGTGTATGCCCAGCTGTCATTGTGAAACATCTCCCTTGGGATGGAGTGCCTGGAGAACTGCGACAGCCCTGGAATATGTGAGGAATGTATTGGGAGAGCCTGGAAGGCAGTTCTGTATGGGCTGGAGGGGGAGGTGAGCACGGATGTGTTCCATCTGAAGTTCAGTCAGGGACCTCAACATGTCTGCTCCTTGAGCAGCTTTATCATC
This sequence comes from Lepidochelys olivacea, assembly GCF_965140295.1. Lineage (NCBI taxonomy): Eukaryota > Metazoa > Chordata > Testudines > Cheloniidae > Lepidochelys > Lepidochelys olivacea. Next base: position 192,360,697 of record NC_140413.1, read on the forward strand.
TGCTCCTGCCCATGTTTCCTATCCTGACTATCCATCCACAATTTTTTGGATAGCCTCTCTCCGTGCTCTCTACTTGCAATATGAAGCACCAGAGTATTGCTGCACCTCCCACAACACGTCTTCCTTACTGTTGTTTCGTTGTTTTATCAGCCTGAGCTGCTCAGCTGGTGTGCAGGAGGAGACCCTCAAGGGCACATTGGCAGATGCTAAACAAACAATAGACAGAGGCACTATTGTGATCCAAACAAGTTAGAAACACAACTTTCTCACTTTCCCTTGGCAGGCATACAGCACAGTGGGAGCCCCAGCCATGGTGAGTTTGGAGGGGTTTCAGTGGGGTATCACTGCACGCACATAGGGCTACTATTCTCAATACTGGCACTGTTTTCCACAGGTGGGGATGATAGCAGCTGATATCTCGCTCCAGTGGGGAACCAAGGATGCAGCTTCTGCATGTGTGTGGCTGCAGATTGGGTCTGTATGCTGTTCACATATGTGTGGCTATGGTGCCTGCTGAAGTAATTGCTGATTGGCGCAGCAAAGTTTTCTACAGCGGCAGAAAAGAGAAGGCAGCCCTCCTGAGAAACCTTTGGCAGAAGATTGCAGATTACTTCCCGGAAAGTTTCCTAGGGATCTGTGTGAAGGATTCCCGGAACATGCCGGTGTGCATAAAAAAACTTTTCCTCAGGGCCCCCTCTGCCTAACTGCACAGGGGAATGAGAAGCAGATACAAACTGTACCTATGTTGGTTATTTCAATCCCTTTTCTATGCTGATTTAAAAAAGCAGAGCATTACCACATGCATCCCTGTGGTATCGAAGCACAATGAGAACTTACCAGAGCTTCCCTTTCCTGCATCAGGCGTGCCCAACCCAGAGTGCTGGGACTGGCTAGACCCCTCCAGAGTCAAAAAGAGGTCCTGGCTCACCATGCCACCGGATGTCCCTGTTGCCTGTCCCCCATCATCCTCCAATTCCACTTCCTCATCCACCACATCGTCCTCGGGGTTCACTCCGCTAGCCACTGTCTCCAGCCCCCCCAAACTGTCCACAGGCTTGTGGAGGTGGGGGTCACTGCTGAGGATGGTGTGCAGCTCCTTGAAGAAGCAGCAAGTCCTTGGTGCCACACAAGAGTGACTGTTGGCCTCCCTTGCCTTCTGGTATACCTGCCTTAGCTCCTTGATTTTTTTGCACAGCACTGCTGCATGTCCCTATCGTATCCCTTCTCCTCCATGCCACAAGCAATCGGCCTGTAGATATCACAGTTCCGGCAGTTGGAGCGCAGCTGTGACTACACAGTCTCCTCTCCTCCACAGACCCAACAGATCCACCATCTCCGGTGTACTCCAGGCAGGAGTGCGTTTGCTGCGGGGAGCTGGCATGGTCAGCTGGGCAGATGATATGTGAGCTCTCCATGCCGAGCAAACAGGAAGAGCAATTTCAAAAATTCCCGGGACTTTAAAAGGGGAGGGATGCATGCCTTTATATCTGGCTGCAGGGCAGCGGAGTTCAAACCGGTGACCAGAGCGGTCACGATGGGCATTGTGGGACATCTTCTGGAAGCCACTTAGGGTGACATAAGCAACACAGTGTCTATACTGACACTGCATCACTCTAATTACGTCACCCTAAGAGCTATGTCTCTCATCAAGGTGGTTTTATTATGTCAGTGTAGTGGGAGAGTTAAACTGGCAGGAGGAGCATTGCCATGTGTACACCTCCATAGTTAGGTTGATGTGAGCTGTCTTACGTCAACTTAACTTTGTAGTGTAGACAGGTCCTAATACTTCAAAATCCTGGATCCCTGCTCTGAGGGCTGCTCTGCTTTGCACCATCTCCTCCCCTGATCGAGGAAGGCATGGGGGTGAGGGTAAGTAACAAGCAAAGGCTGTCTTCCAGAAAGAAAAGTCTCTAGAATTCTGGGTGTTTGTGGTGGTGAAACTGGACAAGGTGATCAGGAAAAGTTGTGGCTGGTTTCAATGCCACTGGGAATCTCCTACCTATGGCCAGATCTGAGCCTGGGTGGCTTGTTCTATCACACCATTATGCAGCGGTTCCATGCTCTGGCATGTGAGTCCAGGCTGCTGCTTGCTCTCCATCCAGCCTCTAAAAATTGGGCATGTAAAACTTTCCCTGCACAATTACTACATGCTTGGGCCCACAGCACATACATATGATTTGGAAGGATTAGCCTCTGACAACATGTACAAATACAAATTATACAGGGGAAAGCTAGTTGTTGGTATAAAATGAAGGATATGAAACTACTTTAAAAATTGGGTGTGTGGGGGGGTGGATATATTGGGGACTTGTGTACTGGTTCCTATTCTCAGTCCCTCTTTTCTGCACTTTAAGCCACCTTTGCACTCGTATTCTGGGGAGCTCTGAATTCCTTTTGCTTCACATGGCCTGTTATGTACCCTAGGAAGCAGAGAGTAGCCATAGAACAGGCTCCTTTCCCACACTACTTTATGACTTTCCCTCTCCAGAGTGCTCCCAACACCAGGGCTTGGTATCCCTTAAGCTTGCTCTACTCCATCAGGGAAGAATGTTCTTCAGGGTGTATTCCAGTATTGCTGACCCTCATGTTCCAAAATCATGTGATTGGCTTAAGAATCATGAGATTTTAAAATATACTAAATGTGGGGTATTTTTATTTGGTTTCTGAACCTTTAAGATTCACTCTGTTTGCATTTTCAGGCATTTCATCACAAGCAGGAGGCTAGTAACTTACTTTTTTGAAAAATGAAAGATGAAATATTTGTTTCCAGATCACTTGATTCCAGGAGCTGGGGATTTAGGAAAAACAGCAGCTGTCACGAGACTCGCAATCAGATTGAGTTGTCAACACTGATATTCCCAAAGGGACATTTCCTCCCACACTGCAAGCCCCTTGCACTGCCAGAGCAACATAAAGTGTAACTGGGAATCAGGACCATTTAATACCTATTGGGAGATGACAACTTGTTTTGGATAGATCAGTTTTTCAGATCACTGAGGTTTGCATAAATGAAGTTTCTCTGTAAACTGATACAGAAAAAGAGAGATCGAGAAGAAGGAAACAAGGTAAGAAGGAAATGTATCTGAAGAGCATTACTGTTTATAACTTTTTAGGCACTGTTGTCAAAACAGACCTAATGGGAAGCTGCTATTAGACACAAAGGAGCTGACAGATGCTAGGTCTTTGGGACCTTAAATTATAGGCAATACTGTTGTGTTTTGGGGATTCATTTTTCATACGAGACCGCCACAACAGCTGCTCAGGTACCTTATTTTTTCATGTAAGTTCCACTTTGGAAGTTCCAGATAAAATACAAAGACTTCTGATTAGAATATTCTTTCTTTTTTTTAAAGAGAGAGATTGCTGTAATTGTCTTTCTGGATCTCATAAGGCAAAACTGGCACTATTTTAACTTTAAGACTTTTTTACATTTTTTTAATTAGATAAATTTTGTATAGCACATTATTATACTTGAAAAGCATTTTAATTCAGCTTGATTGGAGTATCATGAAGATCTTAAGCTTATACATGTAAGCAGAACTAGAAGCAAGAATTATCCAGTAGCATTATCTTTTAATGGCTGTTTCTATTTTTGTCCCAAATTCAATAATAGCTAAAATCTTATGTGGTATATGGCAAAAGCATCACTGATGGTTCCATTAGCAGGCAAAAGGACACATGCAGACATCCAATTTCAACAATGCTTTTCTAGATGAATTTAGAATAATGCCAAATCAAATTTTTCTTTTTTTGTTCTGTTCTTTTCTTGAAATAATTAAGGAATAAGACAGTTAACAACAGATAATCAGTTACCACTGGACAAAGGTAAATCAAGTTAATTACTGTATACTTTAGATTCCCCAAGAGTGATCAGAGATACTCATCTCCTGAGGTATTCCCTGTGCTTTTGACAGATTAATATAGGGTATTTTGTTTTGTTTTTAAAGGGAGAGGTAGTATATTCATGCTGGTAAAGTGTAAGAGACTGAAATTGTCTTTTTATCTAAAGGCTACATAAAAAAATAAAAAATTGCATACCTTGCTCATAAAACATGCAGATGAATATGCAAAAATAAACAATTGCATGCAGTTTCCTAGTGTCTAATTTGCAGATGAATTTGCAATTGCCTGTTTTCAGCATGCAGCTGCTCATCTTTGCAGAGTTGTTGTAGTCATATTGATACCAGGGTATGAGAGAGACAAGGGGGTGAGGTAATATCTTTTCCTGGCCAACTTCTGTTGGTGAAAGGGACAAGCTTCCGAGCCACACAGAATTCTTTTATTCTTGTCTCTTTCACCAACAGAAGTTGATCCAATAAAAGATATTACCTTACCCACCTTGTCTCTCTCATCTTACACATGTAATTGGGGCATGCAGGTTATAAAAATATGGAGTCTTAAGGGCCAGATTTTCAAAACTTGGCACTTAGACTCATAGACTTTAAGGTCAGAAGGAACTATCATGATGATTTAGTCTGGTGGGTTCTCAAACTGGGGGGTTGTGACTCCTCAGAGGGTCCCAAGGTGGTTACATGGGGGTCATGAGCTGTCAGCTTTGTGGGGCTGACAGCCCCAAGCCCCCATTAAATTAAATGACCCTCCATTTTTAATTTTTAAGGGGGGGTCACACTCAGAGGTTTGCTGTGTGAAAGGAGTCACCAATACAAAAAGTTTGAAAACCACTGATCTAGTCTAACCTCCTGCACATTGCAGGCCAGAGAACCTCACCCACCCATTCCTGTAATAGACCACTAACCTCAGGCAGAGTTACTGAAGTCCTTAAATCATGGTTTAAAGACCAAGTTATAGAGAATTCACCATTTATGCTAGTTTAAACCTGCAAGTGACCCCCACCCTATGCTGCAGAAGGAGGTGAAACTCCCCCATTCCCAAGGTCTTTGCCAGTCTGACCCGAGGGAAAATTCCTTCCCACACTCTCAAATATGGTGTTTCTTTTTTTCACTCAACCCTCCTTTGTTTGAGTAAAATGGGTCCTTGCATGTGCCCGAGGGTGCTTTTGAGCGCCCTTACCCATTTAGTGAATAGAAATGTAGGTTGCATGCACGCAACAGCTGCATGCACAATTTTTAAAGTATCAATTTGAGACAAGCTTTGAAAATATTGGGCCTTAAGGCTAGTTTTATAGTCTTCAGTGGCAGCTCCAGGGTTCTGAGTAGCTACATAGGTGCTTAAATATGTAGCCTGACTACAGGCATTCAGTTTTGAAAATCTTGGCCTAAATATTTCAAGTGAGATCCTTGCTCTTGCCTTGGCCTCTTTGTGCTATGTAAAAGGGCCAGAGCAGTGTAAAGAGGCTCTAAAAGTCCCAGATCTGACCAGAAAATTATCCTGGTGCAGGCAAGCACTGCAGAATACAGTAACAAGGCTGCCTTTTTGAGGACCCCTTTGTAAGCCCTGATATGGGTCTGAGGGTGGGAGGGGAGTGTTGACAGAGCCATAGCACAGTGCTGCAGCAATTCCAAGCAATGCTGCAGTTCACAGGGCTGCTCAGGTTTTAATTTCGACAGGCCCCCAAGGAAGTCTAAGTTTTATGCTCCAGTCACTGGAGCACCTCAGTACTGAGGGAAGCATAAAGGTGGCTTAAAGTCACCTTAGCCTTACCTCCCCCCTGGGCTCGGAGTTCTGTGTTGCGCCTCTTGTAGATTCATAAATTCCAAGGCTGGAAGGGACCATTGTGATCATCTACTCTGACCTCCTGTGGAACACAGGTCATAGAACTTCCCCAAAATAATTCCTAGAGCAGATATTTTAGAAAAACATCCATTCTTGATTTTAAAATGGTTAGTGATGGAGAATCCACCTTGATAAAGTGTTCCAGTGGTTTATTACCCTCACCATTAAAAAATTTACACCTTATTACCAGTCTCAATTTGTCTAGCTTTAACTTCCAGTCATTGGATCATGTTCTACCTTTCTCTGTTAGATTGAAGAGCTCTTTATTAAATATGTCTCCCATGTAGATACTTATAGACCGTAATCAAGTCACCCCTTAGCCATCTCTTTGTTATGCTAAATAGATTGAACTCCTTGAGTCTATCACTATAAGGTAGGTTTTCTAAATCTTTAATAATCCTTGTGCATCTTCTCTGAACCCTCTCCAATTTATCAACATTCTTCTTAAATTGTGGGCACCAAAACTGGACACAGTATTCAGCAGTGGTCACACCAGTGCCAAAGACCGAGGTCCCAATTATATGACCTCATCCATCTCGCACGAAAGTGGTTACGAACTGAGTCCCGGAGTCCGGAGGAGATACTAGAGGTTCTGGTCATCGACTGGTACATGAGAGGAATACCACCAGATCTTCGCGCCTGGGTAAGCCAGAACGAACCCTCCACCTATGATGAGGTTGTCGTGCTGGTAGAAAGGCCAAGGACGGCGAGGGAAGGAAGTTAAGGAAGAAGCACCCCAGGTTAAACTAGCAGCATCAAGCCCTAGAGCTCAGGTGACTGGGTCACCAGGAGAGCCCAGGTGGAAAAAGAGAGGGGCTGAAGGCCCACCAGAAGCCACAAAGAGTTGGAGCACTGAGGGGGAAGAGGATCGTGATATTAGACTGCCCAAACCAAGAGACCGGGGAATGCCTCGGGCTCCATACAGATGTTACGCCTGCGGGGAGTGGGGACACATAGCTGCACAGTGTCCCAATGCCAAGGAACCTATGCAATGTAACCTGGGGAACTGGGCAGACCCATGCTCCCTAATCTACCTTGTGGGGGTCTCACTAACCCCACATATGTATACCAGACCAGTGAAGCTAAATAGGGTAGAGACCACAGCACTGGTTGATTCGGGGAGTGCTATCACGCTTGTCTCAGGGAAGCTCGTGAAGCGTAGTCAGCTGCTGTGGGCTAAGTGTACGGGGATAACATGCGTCCATGGGACAGTTAGTTATTACCCCACCATCGCAGTAAAAATCGAGATTCAGGGGAACACTACTGAGGTAGCAACACTAAACTCCCATACCCAGGGCTCATAGGGAGGGACTTCCCAGGGTTTGGAGACTTACTCCCGGTAGGGGAATTGAGGAAAGGGGGAAGCCTTGAAAGTAGTGAGGCATCCACAGTAGACTGTCAACCCCCAACCTTCTCTGAAATATCCCCAGATTTGTTCTCCACTCGCTGACATCATAGAAAGACGAAAAGGGAAAGAAGGGCAGCTAACGCCTTGGGAACCCGAATACTGGCCCAAAGCCGGAGGGTCGCTCTCGTAGGTAGGCGGACCCGAGCAGCTGAAAAGGAGGCCACCCAGAAGGGAGAAGCACCCGAATCTGACCCACACCCTAATGCCTCTGAACCAGTAGAGGCAACAGAGATTGGCCCCCTAGACCTTGGGCAGATTAGCCCTAGGAGAGGAAATTTTGGACGGGACGAGGCTGAAGACCGAAGGTATGACAACATTAGGAAGGAGGTGACCGAAATAGATGGGGTCCCCGTGGAAGGGAAAACCCAGGGACTAGGACCCTACTTCATAATGAAAAAGAATCTCTTATACCGGGTTGCACCAGTACAGGGGCAGAAGGTACAGCAGATCCTTGTACCTCAAAAACACCAGAATGCTGTATTAAGTGTGGCCCATAGTCATCTTTTGGGGGGCATTTGGGGGTAGAGAAGACCCTGGCACGGGTCCTGCGACGATTCTTCTGGCCCGGAGTATGTGAAGTGCGGAGGTACCTTGCGTCCTGCCTAGAGTGTCAGCTGCACAGTCCCTGTCCCCATTTGAGGGCCCCTTTAGTACCCCTTCCCATCATAGAGGTCCCCTTCGAGCGAATAGCCATGGATCTAGTGGGACCCCTGGAGAAGACAGCTCGGGGCCACCAATATATACTTGTCGTTCTGGATTATGCTACTCGCTACCCAGAAGCCCTGCGAAACACAGCCTCTAAAACGATAGGTAAAGAGTTGGTGGGGATCTTTGCCTGAGTGGGGCTACCAAAGGAGATATTAGCAGACCAAGGTACCCCATTTATGTCGAAACTAATGAAGGACCTCTGTACACTGCTCCATATACATACCCTGAGAACTTCAGTCTATTATCCGCAGACCGATGGGCTGGTAGAAAGGTTTAACCGAACCCTCAAGGCAATGATAAGGAAAGTGGTAAGTTGAGACAGGAAGGATTGGGATACCCTACTACCCTACCTTATGTTTGCAATCCAGGAGGTTCCTCAGGCCTCAACTGGGTTTTACCCCTTTGAATTATTATACGGACGCCACCCCCATGGCATACTAGATATTGCAAAAGAAATCTGGGAAGAGGAACCCAATGAGGGGAGAAATATAATTGACCATGTGTTGCAGATGCGAGAACAGATAGCCTGGGTCACCCGTATTGTACTGGAACATTTGGAAAAGGCGCAGGAGACCCAGCGAACCCATTACAATTGTCAGGCAAAAGTCCGACAGTTCCAACCAGGGGATTGGGTGATGGTGTTGATACCCACGGCAGAATGCAAGCTTTTGGCCCAATGGCGGGGCCCTATGAGGTGGTTGAACCCGTAGGTGAAGTAACCTACAAGGTGCGGCAGCCAGGACGCCGGAAACAAGAACAAACTTATCACATTAACCTCTTAAACCCTTGGCACCAACAAGAGGCGTGTGTAGTGGCCCAAGAGACCCCGATCCAGGGAAATAACATGCAGGAGCAGATCAGGATATCCACTGATCTGGCACGAAACCAGAAGAAGGAGGTAACTGAGATGATCAACCAATACCAGGACGTGTTTTCAACCAAACCAGGCCGGACCACCGAAGCATATCACCACATTATCACAGGCCCTGGGGCAAAAGTAACTTTAAGGCCCTATCCGGTTCCAGCAGGAAAAAGGGAGGAGATCAAGGCAGAGGTAAAAAGGATGTTGGAGCTGGGAGTCATCGAAGAGTCCCACAGTCAGTGGTCAAGCCCGATTGTGTTGGTGCCCAAACCCGATGGCACCACTAGGTTTTGTAATGACTTTCGCCGGCTGAATGAGATATCCAAATTCGATGCATACCCCATACCCCATATTGATGAGTTAGTTGACCGCCTGGGCAATGCCCAATTTTTGACCACCCTTGATTTAACAAAGGGATACCAGAAGATTCCCCTTGCCAAAGTAACGAAAGAAAAGATGGCATTCTCTACACCAGAGGGTCTGTTTCAATATACTGGTTTCAGAGTAGCAGCCGTGTTAGTCTGTATTTGCAAACAGAAGAAGGACTTGTGGCACCTTAGAGACTAACAAATTTATCTGAGCATAAGCTTTCGGAATGCATCTAATGAAGTGAGCTGTCGCTCACGAAAGCTTATGCTCAAATAAATTTGTTAGTCTCTAAGGTGCCACAAGTACTCCTTTTCTTTTTTCAATATACTGTTCTTCCTTTTGGACTGCATGGGGCACCTGCCACCTTCCAGTGTCATATGGACAAGCTCCTACAGCCCCATCCCATACCATACAGCCCCATGCTGTGGCATACCTGGATGATGTGATTATTCACACCCCCAACTGGGAAACCCACTTAGGAAAGGTGGAAGCGGTTCTGGACATGCTAAGACAGGCTGGCCTCACAGCCAACCCAGCCAAGTGTGCTATAGGGCTAACCAAGGCTAAATACCTTGGCTACATTGTAGGAAGGGGCATGGTCAAGCCCCAACTAAATAAACTAGAGGCTATCCAAAATTGGCCCCGGCCGAATCGGAAAAAACAAATCCGGGCATTCCTGGGTGTGGTGGGGTACTACCGACGATTTAGTCCCCATTTTGCTACAAGAGCGAGTCCCCTGACAGACCTGATAAAAGCCTGGGGTCCAGACACGGTGAAGTGGACAGATGCCGCAGAGAAAGCATTCATGGATCTACAGACAGCCCTCTGCAGTAACCCCTTGCTTATAGCCCCAGACTTGAACAAAGAATTCATTTTACCAACAGATGCATCTGAAGTAGGATTGGGAGCTGTCCTATCGCAGATGGTCAGAGATGAAGAACACCCAATCCTCTACCTCAGCAGGAAACTCCTCCTGAGAAAGCAGGAGTATGCCATGGTTGAAAGAGAGTGCCTAGCTGTGAAATGGATCATGGAAACACTGTGTTATTACCTTCTGGGACGATGGTTTACCTTTGTGACCGACCATGCACCCCTCCAGTGGATGCTGCGAAATAAAGAGAAGAATGCAAGGGTGACCAGATGATTCCTGTCCCTAGAACCTTTCCAATTCACCATACAAAACCGGGCTGGAAGCCACCATGGCAATGCAGATGGCTTGTCACGAGTACATTGCCTGACCTCTGAAGTTGCCCAACCCCATAGTGTTGAGCAGAGGGGGTGGGGGGTAGATGGGATATGTGACAGGGTCAGGCCAGATGGCTACAGGAGAGTAATAGAAAGCAGATATATTAACCCCAGGCTAAGTAGGTCCCTTTTCCCTGGGTAAGGTAACAGGAAAGGTTCCAGAACAATTAAGACAGGTTGATTAGAACACCTGCAGCCAATCAAGAAGCTGTTAGAATCAATTAAGGCAGGCTAATCAGGGCACCTGGGTTTAAAAAGGAGCTCACTTCAGTTTGTGGTGCACGTGCGAGGAGCTGGGAGCAAGAGGCACTCGGAGCTGAGAGTGAGAACGCGGACTGTTGGAGGACTGAGGAGTACAAGCATTATCAGACACCAGGAGGAAGGTGCTATGGTGAGGATAAAGAAGCTGTTGGGAGGAGGCCATGGGGAAGTAGCCCAGGGAGTTGTAGCTGTCGCACAGCTGTTCCAGGAGGCACTCTAGACAGCTGCATTCCATAGGGCCCTGGGCTGGAACCCGGAGTAGAGGGCGGGCCCTGGTTCCCCCCAAATCCTCCCAACTCTTGGTCAGACACAGGAGGAGTCGACCTGGACTGTGGGTTCAGAAAAAACGGCCAAGCTGAGGGCTGCCGTGAAGCTCCCAAGTGAGCAAATCCACCAATAAGTGCAAGACCCATCAAGGTAGAGGAGGAACTTTGTCACAACACTTATAAAGTTTGTGGATGATACCAAGGTGGGAAAGGTTGCAAGTGCTTTGAAGGGTAGGATTGAAATTCAAAATGATCTGGACAAACTGGAGAAATCGTCTAAAGTAAATAGGACAAATGCAAATGTAAGCAAGACAGAAGAAGTAATTCTTCCTCTCCACTCTGCTCTGATTAGGCCTCAACTGGTGTATTGTGTCCAATTCTGGGCACCGTATTTTAGGAAAGATGTGGACAAATTGGCAAAATTCCAGAGAAGAGCACCAAAATGTTAAAGGTCTAGAAAACATGAGCTATGAAGGAAAATTGAAAAAAAAAGGGTATGTGTGTTTAGTCTGGAGAAGAGAAAAGACTGAGAGGGAACATAACAGTTTTCAAGTATATAAAAGACTGTTAGAAGAAGGAAGGAGAAAAATTATTCTCCTTAACCTCTGAAGATAGGACAAGAAGCAATGGGCTTAAATTCCAGCAAGGCTGGTTTAGGTTGGACATTAGGAAAAACTTCCTTACTAGAGTGTGGAGTCTCTGTCACTGGAGATCTTTAAGAGCAGGTTAGACACACGCTTGTCAGGGATGGTCTAAATAACACTTAGTCCTGCCATGAGTGCAGGGGACTGGACTAGATGACCTCCAGGGTCCCTTCCAATCCTAGAATTCTATGATCCTATGTTTTCTTCCAACTCAGTGATAAAAATGTTATATAACTCAGGACCAAGAAGAGATCGCTGTGAAACCCCACTAGAAACAATACCACTCAATGATTCCGCATTTACAATTACACTTTGAGACCCACCAGTTAGTTAATTTTTAATCTGTTTAGGGTGTGTCATGTTAATTTTATATCATTCTAGCTTTTTAACCAAAATGTTTTGTGATACAAAGTCATATGCCTTACAGAAATCTAAATATATTTTATCAACACTATTACCTTTTCAAATGTTAACTTTTCAACCAAACTGTAATGTCATTTAAAAAAGTTATCAAGGTAGTTTGACAGGATCTATTTTCCATAACCTTAGGTTGATCAGAATTAATTATATTAACCTCCTTTACTTCTTCATTGAGTCCCATACCAGCTGCTCCATTATCTTCCCTGAGATTGATATCAGACTGACCGGCTTGTTATTAGCTAGGTTATCCCATTTACTTTTTTAATATTGGTACCACATGAGCTTTCTCTCAGCATTCTGCAACTTCCCCTGTGTTCCAAAACATTTTGAAAATCAGCATTATTGGCCCAGTGAGCTCCTCAGACAGCTCTTTTAAAATTCTTGGATACAAGTTATCTGGACCTGATAATTTACAAATCTGTAAAAATCTGTTTTAACATCCTCCTAAAGTACAAATGGAATGGAAAGTGTGTTATCCTCATATTATATGACTACATCATCCAGTTTTTTCTCCAGCTACAGAACAGAAATATTTATTCAAAGCTTCTATCTTTTCTGCATTACATAAGAACGGCTATACTGGGTCAGCCAATTGTCCATTAAGCCCAGTAGCCTGTCGTCTGACAGTGGCCAATCCCAGGTGCTGCAGAGGGAATGGAAAGTACTGGGAAATTATTGGGTGATCTATCCTCTGTTGTCCAGTCACAGCATCTGGCAGTCAAAAGCTTAGGGACATCCAGAACATGGGGGTTGTGTCCCTGACCATTTTGGTTAATAGCCACTGATGGACCTATCCTCCATTAATTTATCTAATTCTTGTATTGAACCCAGTTATACTTCTGACCTTTACAACATTCCCTGGCAATAAGTACCATAGGGTGACAGTGCACTGTGTGAAGTATTTCCTTTTGTTTGTTTTAAATTTGCTGCCTGTTACTTTTATTGGGTGACCCTTGGTTCTTTAGTTATGTGAAGGGGTCAATAACACTTCCTTATTCACTTTCTGTGCACCATTCATGATTTTATAGACCTTTATCATATTCCCCCCTCAGTTGTGTCTCCTCTAACCTGAACAGTCCCAGTCCTTTTAGTCAGAGGTGCTGACCTTCTAATGATCCGTGGAGGGTGGGAGGTGCTGGGGGGGAAGGGGAGGAGCTTATGGGGGCTGCCGGTGGATGCTCAGTACCCACCATATTTTTTTTTCTGTGGGTGCTCCAGGACTGGAGAGTCAGTGCCTATATTTTTAATCTCTCCTCAGATGGAAGCTGTTCCATATGCTTGATTATTTTTGTTCCCCTTCACCTGTACCTTTGCTAAGTCTAATAGATTTTTTTGAGGTGGGGCAACCAGAACCGCATGGAGTATTCAAGGAATAGGTGCACCATGGATTTATATAGTGGCATTATGGTATTTTCTGTCTTATCTATCACTTTCCTAATGGTTCCTAAGTATGTTAGCTTTTTTGACTGCTGTAGCACATTGAGCAGATATTTTCAGAGAACTGTCCACAATGACTCCAAGATGTTCCTTGTGTGGTAACAGCTAATTTAGACCACATCATTTTATATGTATAGTTGGGATTATGTTTTCCAATGTGCATTACTTTGCATTTATCAACATTGAATTTCATCTGCCATTTTGTTCTCAATCACCCATTTTTGTGAGATCCCTTTGAAACTCTTCGGAGTCAGCTTTGGACTTAACTATCTTGAGTAGTTTTGTATCATCTGCAGATTTTGCCACCTCACTGTTTACTCCTTTTTCCAGATTATGAATATGTTGAATAGTACCAGTCCCAGTACAGACCCGTGGGGGACACCACTATTTACTTCTCTCCATTCTGAAAAGTGACCATTTATTCCTAGCCTTTGTTTCCTATCTTTTAACCAGTTACCGATTCATGAGAGGACCTTCCCTTTTATTCCATGACTACTTTCTTTGCTTAAGAGCCTTTGGTGAGAGACCTTGTAAAAGGCTTTCTGAAAGTCTAAGTACATTATTTCCACTGGATCTCTCTTGTCCACATATTTGTTGACCCTCCTCAAAAGAATTCTAATAGATTGGTGAGGCATGATTTCTCTTTACTCATTCCCAACACATCATGTTCACCTATGTGTCTTATAATTCTGTTCTTTACTATAGTTTCAACCAATTTGCCTGGTACTGAAGTTAGACTTACTGGCCTCTAATTGCCAGGATCACCTCTGGAGCCTTTTTTAAACATTAGACTCACATTAGCTATTCTCCAATCATCTAGTACAGAAACTGATTTAAGTGATAGATTACATACCATACTTAGTAGTTCTGCAGTTTCATATCAAGTTCCTTCAGAACTCTTAGGTGAATACCCTTTAGTCCTGATGACTTATTACTCTTTAATTTATCAATTGTTCCAAAAGGTCCTCTACCGACACCTCTATCTGGAACATTTCTTCAGATTTGTCACATAAAAAGAACGGCTTAGGTGTGGGAATCTCCCTTACATCCTCTTCAGTGAAGACCAGTGCAAACTACTCATTTAGCTTCTCCGCAATGGCCTTCTTTTCCTTGAGTGCTCCTTTAGTACCTCCATGGTTCAGTGGCCTCACTGATTGTTTGGCAGGCTTCCTGCTTCTCATGTACTTAATTTTTTTTTTTGCTGTTAGTTTTTGAGTCTTTTGCTAGTTGTTCTTCAAATTCTTTCTTGGCCTGCCTAATTATACTTTTACACTTGACTTGCCAGAGTTTATGCTTCTTTTCATTTTCTCAGTAGGATTTAACATCCATTTTTCAAAGGATGCCTTTTTGCCTCCACTTCTTTTACTTTGTTGTTTAGCCATGGTGGCACTTTTTTGGTGCTCTTACTATGTTTTCTACTTTGCAGTACACAGTTAATTTGAGCCTCTATTATTATTTCTTTTAAAACATTTCCATGCAGCTTGCAGGCATTTCACTTTTGTGACTGTACCATTTCATTTTCATTTAACTGGCTGCCTCATTTTTGTGTAGTTGTCATTTCTGAAGTCAAATGCTACTGTGGTGGGCTCCTTTGGCATTCCCCTCCAAAGATGTTAAATTTAATCATGTTATGATCGCTATTACTGAGCAGTTCAGCTATATTCACCGCTTGGGATAGGTCCTGTGCTCCACTTTAGAACTAAACGAAGAATTGCCTCTCTCCTGATGGGTTCCAGGACTAAGTGCTCCAAGAAGCAGTCATTTATGTTACCTATGGTAATAATACCATTTCCATCTAGTAATGGACTAATTGTCCATTTTCAGGATTCTTTTTATTCCTGATATACTTAAAAAACCCTATTTCTTGTTGTCCTGAACTCTACTGACCATGGATTTCCCCTTTTACCCCTTTGCTTCCCTTATCAGTTTTCTAAAATCCTCGCTTCTGATTTATATTCATGATTATCCTCTTCCCCTTTCTTCCATTTGTTATGTATTATTTTTTATTTGTTATATCTGCATTGACTTCCCCTCTAATCCATGCCATTTTTTTAACCAATACAACCTTTTTCCTTCATTGTGGATTTTTGATCCCTTATATCTAAGTTACCATTGATTTTTAGATCTGTGATCAGTTCCTCTTTGGCTATCAAGACAAGGTCTAATATAGAATTCCCATGTTGGCTGCAACATTTTGAGTTAGGAAATTGTCACATATAATGCTTAGAAATTCAAAGGATGTTTTACTACTAGCAGCATGACTTCCAACACATCTCACTCAGATTGAAATCCCCCAAATGTTTTCCCTGCACATTATAGATAGGCGCGTAAGGAGCGGGTGGTCCTGTTCCCTCTTCTGATTTGCTGATCCGTAGCTGACAGCAGTTAATACTCTGTCTTATGCTTCTTTATCTGTGAGGACATTGATCCCTAAATATTCAAGATCATTTTCTTCCAAGTTATCAGAGACCTTGAAACAGGTAATGCCATTTTTTACTTAGAATGCCACTCCCCCTCCTTTTTCGTTTAACAGAGTGAACGTCACCTGTGCTACTTGCTTCAGATTTAGAGTCTCTAGGAACACATAAAGACCAAGGGTAGTGACCACACATACATTCACATGTGCAAGGTCTAATCTGTTTTACAAGTTTTATTAAAGTTACAATTACAGTTATGATTATCCAAGCATATAGAAATTCTATACAGACCGAATCACTCATTAAAATATAGTTATACTCACATACTTAACAATAGTGTTAGGGTCTGATGGGCCTCTCATGGCTTCATCAGAGGAGGGATGGTTCGTGCTGGAATCACCCATAGGGAGCTCAATTTTCCTCATCTAGACACCCTCTTTTATAATGTAATTCTGACTATACCTCATTAGTATTTCTATACATCATGCACTATGCGGTTAGGGCATACGTTAGAAAAATGTGGTTACTGGGTATCTTGTAAGCAAAAAAAATTTCTTTTGCTTGTTAATCTTTTCCCATAATCTTAGGGTATCGGATTATTTCTTGGTCATTGATTTATGTCATCATTTCTTGTCTCCAAGGCCTAGTATGGCTAAGCTAAAATCGTACAGGCCTCAGCCTGTAGACCTTGCATTTCAGCTCTACTTTATTTGATACCCAATACATGATTATTTTTTTTACCAACTGATCAATCTTATACTTGTATACTCCTACAATTTAACTCTATTTAACATACAATGAGTACGTATGACATGTTAGTTAATCATAACCACACAATAAACGAACAATAAACTAAAATCATTGGCTACACAATTGTGCAAGTCATCTTGGCAGGTTTCAGTAATACCAATGAGCAATTCCAATTCCTCTTGTTTGTTACCCAGACTCCTAACGCTGGTATATAAGCAATGAAATTTCTTCTCTTCAAAGCCTTTGGTTCCTTGATTAATTTTGTTCTGAACATCTTGATTCTGTGTAAAATGACTGCTCATGTCTTTTACCCTCTCCTTTTGTTATTAGTTTAACACCCCCCTGACTCCTTTAGCCAGCCTGTCCCTGAGAAGTTTGGTTTCCAGTCTATTGCGATGGATGACGTCTACACTATACAGCCACCCTACACCATTTACCTAGTCAGCAGTTCACTTCCAGAATCTTCTGTCTTCTTTCACTCATGGGACTGGAAGGATCTCAGAGAAGATTTCTTCTTCAACAAGCTTTCGAATTCCCTGAAGTCATCTACTGTCTGAGCTATCTCACAATGCTGTGTCATTAGTGCCGATATGAACATCACCAATGGATCCTTGCCTGTTGACTTCAGAAGCCTGGCCAAACTTAGAGTTAAATCTTGTGTCTTGGCACTGTCCTGTTATCTGCTTATCTCTTTAGATAATCTCATTCCTACTGTGTATACACAGCTCTAGTGTTAGCTTGTGATTGAACTCAACTTTGAGCTCAAGGGAACAACTCTTCTGCAGGAGTGGCAGAAGGTTCCTAAAAGTGGGGGAGGCACCAGTGCCCTAACTGTGCCCCTGCCACCCGGAGCTACACCTTCTCCCCAAGCCCCTGCCGAAAAGCCACCCCTTCTCCCTTAGCCCCCTCCCTCACGCTGCCCATTCTCCCGAGCCCCCACCCTTGCACTGTCCCTTCCCCTGAGGCCCCACTCCCGCACCGCCTCTTCCCCACAAGACACCGCCCTACACTTGCTCCTCTGTGCCCCCTCCCCCCTGTCGCTCATCCTCACTGCCAGTAAAAAGTGGGGGGATCATGGCCCCCTGGCACCCCACCCCCATTCCAGTGCCCCTCCTCTCCTGACAGGATTCCAGTGAACTTGGACCATGGATCGTTGTCAAGCACAAACTGCCAACCTGTGCAAATGGGGTTTGCTTTGAGCATTGCCTTAATAGCTCTGATAATTGGAGCTGATTGGAAATGGGTTATTTCCCCCAATGGAAAATTTTGATCAATGAAAAAATAATATTTTTGTTGAATTTTTCAACTTTTTGTCAAACAACAAATGGAAAATTTTCAGATGAAGACTAAAAACTTGCAGTTTTCAATTGAAAAAGCTTTTGTTTACAGCCAGGAAGTTTTGGGTTTTTGGCCAAAACGTTTTCTACAAAAAGTCATAAATTTCTGTGGAAAGCAGAAACTTGTATGAAAATGTTTGTTTCATCAAAACCTCAATTTCCCATCAAAATAGTTTTGACAGAATATTTTTGACCAGCCTTAATAATAGGGCCTGCTGTACCTCTCATTTTTTATTTGATTAGGTTAAAAAGAATAAATCAATTTCAGGTAAGTAATCCAGAACAGCAGAACTTAAGGACCCTTCTTAACTTTAATCAACTATTAAGTATTTTGACAGTCCTATTTTGTTCAATATTTTTGGAATTTTAACACTTGTTAGTTTGATATCACTTCTTCCGAAGTCAAATTCCCCCCTCAGTTCCTAAACTGTTCCTACTTTTCTAATGCACAGTGTGATGGTGTATGTGACCCGCATGAAGCTTTTGGAAGCTACTAGAAACTGTCCTAATATGATTAGCTAACGAGAGTGATATGATAACTGTGAGGGGAAAGATGGGATGCTGATTAGAGCACTAGCCCAGGATTCAGGGTGCCTAGCTTCAATTACTGGCTCTGCCATAGACTTCCTATGTGCCCATGTGCAATTCACTTAATCTGTCTGTGCCCCGAGTTCCCATCTGTAAAATCAGATGATAATAGCATTTCCTTTTGCCTACGCTTGCGTATTTAGACTGTAAGCTCTATGCAGCAAGGACTATTTTTTACTCTGTGTGTGTGTGTGTGTGTGTGTGCGTGCGCTGATTTCAGATAGGGCCTTTAGGTGCTACTGTAATACAAATAATAAAAAGAATGACTCATCTAGTTTGGTGGTTCATTGGTTGAGTGTGTTATTTGATATCCTGCTGGAGAGTTCTGAGGAAAAAGATCTGAACTTTCTTTCTGTCCTGAGCAATTCACATGTTTTCATTCTGCTCACTTTTTACCTTTCCAATTTGTCTCCAGATTATTAGTCATTATAGAGTTGAATACAGCAAGTATCATTTCCACTGCATTAATAACTACTCTCACCCATGAGAGTTGTCTGAGAGCTAAGCAGGGAGGCATTTCATGGAGGATAGGTCCATCAAGGGCTATTAGCCAGGATGGGCAGGGATTGTATCCCTAACCTCTGTTTGCCAGAAGCTGGGAATGACCGACAGGGGGTGGATCACTTGATGATTACCTGTTCTGTTCATTCTGCCTGGGGCACCTGGCATTGGCCATTGTTGGAAGACAGGATACAGGGCTAGATGGACCTTTGTTCTGACCTTGTATGGCTTTTCTTATGTGAATTTTTTTGGCCTCTCAAGAAATGTCTGCTGGACAGGGGAGAGCACAGCTTTCCAAACTTCATGAAATACTACAGTTGTATTGAAATTTGAAAAGCTATTCTATTAAAGTCCCACTGTTCTGTGCCTTCCTCAATTCCTGCTCTCTACTTGAAGAGCTCCAGTGAGAAGCAAGCAGGCATTTTACTTGGTAATCCTCCATTCAGCTCAGTGGGAGGCTGCAGTGCTGTATTCCTGCCACTACATGAGGCTATAAATCAGCTTCCTGCCCAAACCCACTCGAGTGATCAAAGATGGTCTCCACCAGCAAGCATTGCTGTGTTCTCCTGAACCCAGGGGTACCCTGGTAAGAGTGGTTGGTCTCTTTTACAGTCTCAGTGTAAAAGCAAGATGAAAGAGAAAACCATGTCTGTAGCGCATACCATGCCACTGGCTTCTCTATCTCCCTTGAGGCTAGATATTAGTTTTCTAGAAAGGATTTTAATGTAATTGGGATACGCTTCTGTATTAACTCCTTAATAGCTCTTCTCCTGGGACTCTTTCATCCTAAGTAAATTACTCCACCAGAGAGGGGAAAGAGTGCAAAACTGAAAGAACAGCATAAATCTAAAAGACTGACGCTCTCCTTATCTAATCTATGACCATTGCCACTGTGACAGGGCAAGGCCAGATGGCTATAGAAAAGTAGTGGGAGATAGATGTATTAGCTCCAGGCTAAACAAATCCCTGGTACCAGGTTAAGTGAAATGGAAGCTGCTCCAGGTCAATTAAGACACCCGGGGCCAATTAAGAACTTTCCAGAAGGCAGGGAGAATGCTAGGTTGATTGGGACACCTGAAGCCAATCAGGGGATGGCTGAAACTAGTTAAAAGCCTCCCAGCCAGTCAGGTGGGTGTGCATGTCAGGAGCTGTGGGACGAAGTTGCGCTGTTGGAGAGACTGAGTAGTATACACCATATCAGGCACAAGGAAGGAGGCCCTGAGGTAAGGGTGAAGTGGAGTTTGAGGAAGTGAGGGCTGCTGTGGGGGAAGTAGCCCAGGGAATTGTACATGTCATGTTTCTAAAAGGTCAGCTGATACTATTAGGATCCCTAGGCTGGAGCCCGGAGTAGAGGGTGGGCCTGGGTTCTCGCCCCCCCCCCAACCTTTTCCGCCTGATTAATCACTGAGACTGGGAGACAACAGAGACTATGCAAGGAAGGATAACTTTTCCTCAGCTCCCTTGCTGGCTTATGATGAAAATGGCTCAGTAGACTGTGACCCTTGTCTCTAGAGAAAGAAGGGTTACGTGGAGGGTCACAGTGAGCCTCTGATGCTAGCGAAATCTGCCAGGAAACGTGGGACCCATGGAGGCAAGGATAGAGCTTTGTCACACCACATGAGAATAGTCACAGCAAGAAGAGTGAAAGGAGGTAATGACTAAAACAAAAACACATTAAAAATCTTGGGTGGAAAAGAACAGCGAGGAAAGATGGGGAGCTCCCTTCTTTAACTTCAGCCAAGTTATTGTAAAACTGGCCTCCATTGCCAAGCATTTAGTTCTCAAGTAGGATAAGCAGAGGGTGGAAGTAGATAAAGGGAATTTGGATGCAGGCCTCTGAAATGAGCAGGAGTCAGGCTAACTCTAGCTTTAATAACGCGAGATTTGTAGAATCGCGGATTGTGCGAAGCGAGTGGGAAATAGGACAAAATTAAACATGGAAGGTTCACCCTGAGCAATCCAATATGAAATTTTCTGAAGGCTTCAATGCATTGTGTGTGCTCTCTGTTTGGAGGAGGTAAGTATATCCCCATAGCAAATCTGAGTTCTGAAAGAAATAGCTCACCATTTCATTTTCAGCCAAAGAAACAGGTACTGTATCGAAGCGAATCAACAGCTAACAGATTAGGCTTTTATTGAAAAGGCATGGTTATTAAATATAACTCTTCTAGCAACGGCCTCTCTCAATCCATAGTGGAAAATGCAATGTGTGAATGACGTAAAGTGAATTGTGAAAAAAGTCATACATGCTTTCTGGCAAATTTAGTGAGGGAAAGGTGTATATTATATATAATGCATACACATATGTATGCAGATCTGTGTGTACCTATATATACGTGTGTGTGTGTGTATGTAATTTTGCACAAGAGAAAAGAAAACTAAATAGATTCTATTCAAACTATTGAGGAATATTACAGAAAGGATACAGATGTTAGTACCTGTTAGTAAATATTTACCATTTTATTCCTTCTCTTTTTATATTTTTGATTCATTTATATCAACTATTGTTTAAAATCTTTGATATTAACAAAGAGTATTTTTGAATTCTAAGGCTGGTCGTTGACCTACAAGTTACCGTATTCAGGAATTTTATGCTTTAGGCTGTATCTTATAATCTATGGCACCTCCATGTCTATAAAACTCCAGCCATTCATGGAACTCATCCCCTTAACACGCACTCACTCTGTCTCTGTCTCTCCCCCTCCTCCCCACCAGGAGATGGATGATGGTTGCAGCAGATGTTTCCTACTGGGGCATCAACAGGGAAGAATTATTATGGGGGAAGAAGGACTCCACGGAGAGAAATTATCTTGCAAAACTGTTGGTCCTCTCTGCAGTAAATAATTATGCCCTTGCACATAAATCAGGTAAACTTGAAAATATACAGATATTAAAGGAAAAGACATCAGAACATATGGTTCTGGGTGGGTATTTTAGCAGAGGGAGCTCTTTGTCTAAAACCCCTATATAATGACAGAAATTTTGTAACTTAGTTGGGGAATGAAACTGTGCATCTCACTGTTAGAGGGCTTTCCCTTTACTGCCTCCCCTGGTTCTTGTCATGCAGACAGAAAGCAGAAGACCAGAAGTCCGAAGTGCAGGCAGTGCAATGTTTATTGGGGTTAGTTCCAAACAAACATATCCATAGCTCTACATGCTGGTAGAGTGTGTTTCCCAGTGTTCCGTTCCCAGTTCTGATGCTGCAGAGCTGTAGCCTGTGCCCCCTTTCCCCATTTCCCCTTCTCCCCCTCTTTAGCAGGCCCAAATATACCTGTAGTGCATGCCCCTAGTCACACCCCTTACAACTTATGGTCATGTTCCATTTTTGAGGGTTGTGAGTTGGGGTCTGTAGGGAGCCAGGGTGGCTCCCCTCTGAACCAGAGGGTAAAGAGCCACCCTCTGAGCCTGAGTGGGCGGGGCCAGGCCAAGCTTCCGCCAATCCCCAGAAGGGGAAGGGTGGGACAGGAAGTACAAAGGGCGGGGCCCTCTGCCCAGTGAGGAGAGCACCAGGGAGGGAGACAGACACAGGCTGCTCCCTTGTGATCCTGCTGCTGACCCAGGCGAAGCCCTGGGCAAGGAGGATCCTGACCGGGGGGAAGGCCTGTGGCAACCAGGGCTGCCGGCCACTGAATACCCAGAGGACCTGGAGGGGCCTGACTGCAGCCTGGGCCAGCGTGAGTCTGATACCGAGGGGGAGCAGGGGTGGCCTGCAGCGGAATACCTGGAGGATCCGGAGCTGCCCACAGCGGATTACCCGGAGGAGATGGAGGATCCGGAGCTGCCCGCAGCGGAATACCCAGAGGAGATGGAGGGATTGGAGCGACCCGCCTGAGAGAGACCGGGTAGGAAGTAGCCCATGGGCCCAACTACACTGTGGGGTGGGTGTGTTTGGTCAGCGGGTGCGGACGGCCCCGCTGACCCAGCGGCGGGACCTTCACCTCCCACCACTGTCAGGGCCCTGGGCTGGAACGCAGTGGAGTTGGGTGGGCCTGCGTTCCCCTAGCCCGGCGCGCCCCTGCCTGAGGGGCGCGCTACTGGCTCTTGCCGGCGCGCCCCTGCCTGAGGGGCGCGCTACTGGCTCTTGCCGGCGCGCCCCTGCCTGAGGGGCGCGCTACTGGCTCTTGCCGGCGCGCCCCTGCCTGAGGGGCGCGCTACTGGCTCTTGCCGGCGCGCCCCTGCCTGAGGGGCGCGCTACTGGCTCTTGCCGGCGCGCCCCTGCCTGAGGGGCGCGCTACTGGCTCTTGCCGGCGCGCCCCTGCCTGAGGGGCGCGCTACTGGCTCTTGCCGGCGCGCCCCTGCCTGAGGGGCGCGCTACTGGCTCTTGCCGGCGCGCCCCTGCCTGAGGGGCGCGCTACTGGCTCTTGCCGGCGCGCCCCTGCCTGAGGGGCGCGCTACTGGCTCTTGCCGGCGCGCCCCTGCCTGAGGGGCGCGCTACTGGCTCTTGCCGGCGCGCCCCTGCCTGAGGGGCGCGCTACTGGCTCTTGCCGGCGCGCCCCTGCCTGAGGGGCGCGCTACTGGCTCTTGCCGGCGCGCCCCTGCCTGAGGGGCGCGCTACTGGCTCTTGCCGGCGCGCCCCTGCCTGAGGGGCGCGCTACTGGCTCTTGCCGGCGCGCCCCTGCCTGAGGGGCGCGCTACTGGCTCTTGCCGGCGCGCCCCTGCCTGAGGGGCGCGCTACTGGCTCTTGCCGGCGCGCCCCTGCCTGAGGGGCGCGCTACTGGCTCTTGCCGGCGCGCCCCTGCCTGAGGGGCGCGCTACTGGCTCTTGCCGGCGCGCCTTCCCGCTAATTCCCCAACGCCCGGGAGGTGGGGCCGAGGCCTGCCATGGAGACCATCGCCCCTAGGGGCTCGGAGGACCGACCGACGCCCTGTCACAGGGTCTTAGTCCCACCTGTTTTGTACCCCATGGGAGGGGTAAGGAGTGAGGTTGTGTGTTCTGGCCAAGGCCAGGCTTTTCTTTGGCTTTTAGTGTTTCTTATGCCTGCCTCCCCAGCTTCCCTTGCCCCTCCTAACTGGTTGCTTGACCTTGGCTTGAGAGAGGAGCTGAGCAGCCTTCCAGTGTATGCTCATATATTATGCTTCCACCATGCTCTGTAACACTTTAACTGCTCTGTTTCCATTGTACTAACAAATCCATCTGGGTTAGGCAAAAGCAACATTTACAGTGTCTGTCTTTGTTTTTAGTAAGAATCCCTTTGTTCACACATATTAGTAAAATGTGTATATATATCCAAAACCAAGCAGGCAAGCAGAACTCAAAGTACTATCTCAGGCAAAACTATACTATACTATAACACTAATACTCCTAACTCCCACCAGTTACAGTGAAGAAGGGACACAGAGCCAGCTCTTTACCTTACTTCAAGGGTGGTAATGTATCTATTCTGCTGTGCTAATATCTTACTGAGAATCTTTAATTAAATAATTTCAATTGAGCCTGTTATTCAACAACCTTGAATTGTCATTGACTTCAAACCCGGTACACAGAACATTGTATCAAGCTAAGAGGAGAAGCTGCTTTTGTCTTTCCATCTCAGTGGATCCTGACTTTAATCTCACAGCTGTGAAAATGTGTCCTTCTCTTTCCTTGAGAGATTCCTTAAATTATTTTGAACACATTTGCTGCATTTACATTCCTTGCTCCAGAATGGACTTGCCACCTACACTCTCTTTTTGGTTATAGATCACTAGAGAATGTGTTGGGAATGTTTTGTTAATATAAAAGAGAAGGCTTTTTATGGTAATCATGGGAGCATTCCTACGCTAAGTGTATCATCAAAACAAGTCTGCTTTGCAGACACATGAGCCCAGGGATGTGTTCTAGTGATGTATTGCAGAGAAATATGGAAGGATTCAACTCTTCCCACCTCTAGTCTGTTGTAAATAGCTTCTATGATTAGGATGCTCTGTGGAAGCTGGAGATACATTGGGGCATCTGAAAACAAAAAGAAGGAGACTTCCTTTTAATGAGTGAAGGAATGGGGGGGAGGGATAGCTCAGTGTTTTGAGCATTGGCCTGCTAAACTCAGGGTTGTGAGTTCAATCCTTGAGGGGGTCATTTAGGGATTGGGGGAAAAAATTGGGGATTGGCCCTGCTTTGAGCAGGGGGTTGGACTAGATGACCTCCTGAAGTCCCTTCCAACCCTGATGTTCTATGGATCAGTTTGCTACAGCATAAAGGGGGAAGGTCCTTTCATGCATTGGTAACTGGTTAAAACACAGGAAACAAAGGGTAGGAATAAATGGTTAGTTTCTAGAATGGAGAGAGGTAAATTGTGGTGTCCCCTAAGGATCTGTATTAGGACCAGTGCTGTTCAACGTATTGATAAATGATCTGGAAAAAGGCGTAAACAGTGAGGTGGCAAAGTTTGAAATGAAACAAAATTACTCAAGATAGTTAAGTGAAAAGCAGATTGTGAAGAGTTACAAAGGGATCTCACAAAGCTGGCTAACTGGCCAACAACATGGCAGATGAAATTCAATGATAAATGAAAAGTAATGTGCTTTGGAAAACATAATTTCAACCATACATACAAAACGATGGAGTCTAAATTAGCTGTTACCACTCAACTAAGATCTTGGAGTCATTATGGATAGTTCATAGAATCATAGAATATCAGGGTTGGAAGGGACCTAAGGAGGTCATCTAGTCCAACCCCCTGCTCAAAGCAGGACCAATCCCCAATTAAATCATCTCAGCCAGGGCTTTGTCAAGCCTGACCTTAAAAACTTCTAAGGAAGGAGATTCTACCACCTCCCTAGGTAACGCATTCCAGTGTTTCACCACCCTCCTAGTGAAAAAGTTTTTCCTAATATCCAACCTAAACCTCCCCCACTGCAACTTGAGACCAGTACTCCTTGTCCTGTCCTCTTCTACCACTGAGAATAGTCTAGAACCATCCTCTCTGGAACCACCTCTCGGGTAGTTGAAAGCAGCTATCAAATCCCCCCTCATTCTTCTCTTCTGCAGACTAAACAATCCCAGTTCCCTCAGCCTCTCCTCATAAGTCATGTGTTCCAGACCCCTAATCATTTTTGTTGCCCTGCGCTGGACTCTCCAATTTATCCACATCCTTCTTGTAGTGTGGGGCCCAAAACTGGACACACTACTCCAGATGAGGTCTCACCAACGTCGAATAGAGGGGAACGATCACGTCCCTCTATCTGCTCGCTGTGCCCCTACTTATACATCCCAAAATGCCATTGGCCTTCTTGGCAACAAGGGCACACTGCTGACTCATATCCAGCTTCTCGTCCACTGTCAGCCCTAGGTCCTTTTCTGCAGAACTGCTGCCTAGCCATTCGGTCCCTAGTCTGTAGCTGTGCATTGGGTTCTTCCGTCCTAAGTGCAGGATCCTGCACTTATCCTTATTGAACCTCATCAGATTTCTTTTGGCCCAATCCTCCAATTTGTCTAGGTCCCTCTGTATCCTATCCCTGCCCTCCAGTGTATCTACCACTCCTCCCAGTTTAGTATCATCCGCAAATTTGCTGAGAGTGCAATCCACACCATCCTCCAGATCATTTATGAAGTTATTGAACAAAACCGGCCCCAGGACCAACCCCTGGGGCACTCCACTTGACACCGGCTGCCAACTAGACATGGAGTCATTGATCACTACCCGTTGAGCCTGACAATCTAGCCAACTTTCTACCCACCTTATAGTGCATTCATCCAGCCCATACTTCTTTAGCTTGCTGACAAGAATACTGTGGGAGACTGTGTCAAAAGCTTTGCTAAAGTCAAGAAACAATACATCCACTGCTTTCCCTTCATCCACAGAACCAGTAATCTCATCATAGAAGGCGATTAGATTAGTCAGGCATGACCTTCCCTTGGTGAATCCATCCAAGTTCTCTGAAAACATCCACTCAGAGTGCAGCTGCAGGTCAAAAAAGCTAACAGAATGTTAGCAACCATTAGGAAAATGATAGATAAGAGAGAAAATATGCCACTATATAAATCCATGGTATACCCACACCTTGAGTATTGTGTGCAGTTCTGGTCACCCCATCTCAAGAAAGATCTGTTACATTTGGAAAAGCTACAGTGAAGAGGAACTAAAATGATTAGGGGTATGGAACAACTTCCATTTGAGGAGAGATTAAAAAGACTGAGGCTGTTCAGATTAGAAAAGGGACAACCAGTGGTGGAAGTAGAAATCATTTCTTGCCGGTACTGGGAGGGACACAAGAGGGGGCACATGATGTCACCACATTTTCCTCCATTTGACTCCTCCCCACCTTGTCCCCAGCCCGGGGCCCTACACTCTCCCTGTCCCCTCTGACATCCCCTTTACCAGTCTAAAATTTTATAACTGCATCTGTTAAACACCTATACTTCTGGGTGTCATTGAGGATCCAGCAGCACCCCAAATTGAAAACTTCTTAAATGAAAGAAGGATAGGAAGGACAATCACCCCACTTTCTCTTAACACACCAAGCAACTCTGGGAACAAAACAGGCAATGAGCTCTGAAGATGTGAAGAATTCCTAGAAATTGAAAGATATAATACACACAACACATAAAACCATCACATCTACCACCCACAAGGATACCGAAAAGGGAAGGAGCAGAGAGGAAAGGAAGATATGAATGGAGAAAAGGATAGGAAATGTAAAGAGGAAAGATTTATAGTAGAATCTTCCTTGATCTTTGAGTTCTCTCTTTCAGCCAGGTATAGTGCATTGTTTCTAGATAACGGCTTATATACAATAATAATTCCCCCAGTGTTTGTCCTATATTTGGTCTAACATGCTCTCAGTGTTACAAGGGGAAATTTATTTCTGTCTTTACTGGTTAGCTGAAGTTTTCTTGTTGCATAATTAGATTGAACTCCCTTGTATATTATTCTAGACAGAGACCTATATCTTTTCCCTGTTTTATTGTTTGGTATTAGATTCATCTTGTAATGCCAGGTTCATCATCAGACATTTTTCCAGAACATGAAGGTCACATCTGGAAACAATAGCAGCAGAGATGTCACACCCGGAATAGAAAACAATAAATCCCAAAGGCATATATGGAGGGACAGAGGCTGCTCAGCTTGCAAAACCACAAGAGCTGCTGCCCAAAAGTGCATCTTTCATTTATCCAATCAGCAAGGCCACTTAGGTCCTTTAGTTCTGTGCCCATACTGATTTCAGTCAGCTTCTTCATAGCATCATTTAGTCACCCTTAGAGCTTGGTTAGCTACTTATAGCAAATAGATCGTCCCTTTGACTCCTGTTTAAGAATTATTCATGAACAGATTTAGACTTTATTTATGGGCGTTGGGTACATAAATACCTTTGAAGATCTGGGCCCAGCTGTTATTCTTTCTGCTCCCTGACTTAATGTCAAGCATTCATAAACAGGAGGAAAAGGTGTTCAGAACCTGAGACAGACAGATGGTTTCAACGCAAAACCTCATGAAAAGGCATTTCCTCAAGTAGCTAAGAGAACTTCACTGTCTAGGAACATTCTTGCAGATTAAAATGTTACTTGTACAGATGTTCTGAGACATGAATTAAAAGAGATGTGAATATTGTCAAGATGAATTTGTGGTTTTCATTCAAATAAATGCTCATAAATACTTTTGCATATTCTCCCAGCTCTAGGAACCATTCTCAGTTACCGCTTAAGCCCCAGTGAAGTTAATTAAATAGAAACCACAGCTCACATAAGGCTAGATTTTAAGAGCTCCGAGCCTGATTTTTTCAAGTGGTCAGCACTCACCAGGGTAGAGTTTAGGCACCTAGATAAGGATTTTCAAAAGAAAATCTGGAAAATGTGGTCTCTAGTGTTTGATGTGTATCTTCTGCCATTGTAAAATCACACTGACAGGGATGTTCTGTTGTGGGTGGAGGACACTAGCAACCAACTCCTGTGCCTTTGGCTTAGTCCTGACCAATGTAAAACAGCAATATAGATGCTAACAAACTTAAAGACTTTGTTTAAGTTTGTTAGCATATGTATTGTGCTGTTAAGAATGAATGCCCTAGCCACATTCTGCTCCTTTCTCTGCTGTGGCAGCAGGGAAAGGATCAGAGTGGGGAAAGGAGTTGAGCGTAGCCCCAACCTGCCCAGCTGTGTCCTCTAGTGAGGTGGAGCTGCCAGCATGGGGCCATTTAGTGGCCCCATATCTTTCCGGTACCTTGTACCGGTTAGTAATCTCTTGCAGATACGGGGTATCGGAGGGTATCGCCATACTTGTGCTCCTGGGGACAACTAAGGGGGATTATGGTAGAGGTCTCTAAAATTGTGAATGGTGTAGAGAAAGTAAATAAGGAAATATTATTTACTCCTTCACATAACACAATAACCAGGGGTCACCCAATGAAATTAATAGGCAGCACATTTAAAACAAACAAAAGGAAATACTTCTTCACACGATACACAGTCAACCTATTGCCAGGGGATGTTGTGAAAGCCAAAAGTATAACTGGGTTCAAAAAAGAAATTAGATAAGTTCATGGAGGATAGGTTCAACAATGGCTATTAGCCAGAATGGTCAGGGATGTCCCCGTGCTCTGGATGTCCCTAAGATTTTGACTGCCAGATGTTGAGACTGAACAACAGGGGATGGCTCATCCATTAATTGCCCTGTTCTTGTTGTTCCCTCTGAAGCCTCTGGCATCGGCCACTGATGGAAGACAGGATACTGGGCTAGATAGATCATTGGTTTGACCAAATATGGCCATTCTTATGTTCCTATGGGACCATATGCAAGGACTAACCATTTCTTCCTCTTTTTCCTCCATGTCATCACTCAAATATTCCCTATGCCTGGAATTTCTTGACCCCATGTGCCAGGCTTTTACCAGCAGCTCCTCCATAATGCTCTTAAATCCTGATAATTTCCTCAAAAGCAAGAAGGATATGTGTGTGGGGAAATCTCCACACAGAATATTCAATCTCTCAATGGACTTTTGCTTTGTCTGTCTGCTCACTCTGGAAGTTCCTAGTATCCTCTCTGTTCTGAACAGGGCAGATTAGACTGTTGGCATTCAACAAATAATGGTAATAGCTTATGAACACAAGTCAGGAGTAATCCCCAGTAGTCTTTGTACACTGCTCTCTCATGCAACCATTTCAGTTATAATATGATCTATGGTTTTATGCTACACTTTGTCTTATGGCTGGTGTCTTATTATTCATGCTTTATACTCAGAACGCTTACTTTTATCTACACTGGGCCACCATTTATATGATTTTCATGGTTGACACATGACTAAATTGTGTCCAGGCCTTGTGTGGATGCACTGGGAGGTAGGAGGGCATTGCACAGGCACCTTCTCACTCCTGCATGGGATTTGGCCACAATTGCAGCCCTTCGGTTGAGGAATACTACCAGGGCTATCCTCAGACACCAGTCACAAGTCTCTCCAAAGAGGGCAAGGCTGAGGTGGGCTCTTCTCTCACAGGAGGGGAATGCTGCACCCTCTTCTGGTTGAGGTTGCTTGAGGTGCCATGCCTGCATGAGGCATGATGCTTCCAGGAGTTCTTAGTGAGGCAGTGCCCATCCTGTTGACATCAATGCAAGGATGAGCGTTAAATTTAGACCATCAGGTAATAGGTGTAGTTCAGAAATAGCAAGTGGTGTTTGACCAGTAATGTGACCATTCTCCAGTATAGACTCTCATATGTGCAAAGAAAAACAAAAACCCAGCATTAAAAATCGTTATTAAGGTTGTAAAGTTAAGCATTCAAGAGTTATGAATTGCCAGAATTAAGGTTGCCTGTGTGTATGCAGTTTTTAATTATACAGTCACATACAATTTTTTTCACAGGACTGCTGGCTCATTCAGTGCACAGGATGTACCATACTCACTTAATGAGCAGCTATTCATTATTTTGTTTTCTCATCATTGTTCAATATGTGGCTCTAGGCCTTATTTACTGCATGCTATTCAAACTCCGCTCAGCAGGCTGAATTATTAATTTCCTCATGAGCTTTTCTTTATTTTTCTGTGGTGCTCCTCATTACAGGATCTGAGTGCTTCACAAATAATAATGAATTTATCTTTTAAGAGGTGAGAGGGTAGTAGTAACCCCCTATTCCAGGTGTGGAGCTGAATCACAGAGAGATTACGGTCAAAAGTATGCACTAATTTTGGGTGCCCAATATGAGATGCCTAATATGTGATTTTTTTTTTAGAGTCCTTAACACTTACAAGGTACTTTATATATTCAAAGCACAGCTCCCATTGAATTCAGCTGCAGTGAGTGCTGAGAAAATCAGGCCCCATACTTTCAAACTGGGCACACAATTAATGGCTACCTGTGAAAAGTTTAGTTTAAGTGACTTGTGTGGCATCACACAGGAACTCTGTGGCAGAGGCAAGGATAGAATACAAATCTCCAGGGCTGCATTCAGCTAACTATGAGACCCCTCTCTCTCTTCCTGCAATGCCCTACTTCATTCACTACATACTTTCCAGCTTCTGCATTAAATGAGGTTGGGGTTCTAAAGACAACAGCCTTTTCACAACCCAGTTCTGGTTAATTTCCGGAGCAGGTCCATGCAGTGCACTGAATGAGGCAGGAGTGCTGTGGAAAAAATAGTAGAGGATAATGCAATTAAAGACCATCATAATACATACACACACAAGGGCCAAATTAATATTGCACAGGCAGAACACGAGCAACACAACCAAACTGCCATTTTTTCTGAGACTCTGAAACCACTGAACTATTTTGGCTGAAATTTTCCCCAAAAATTCAGCCTGAAGCAGACACATGGTATGTAAACTTCCAGCTCAACTGGTTAAAGTTTTACAAAGTTACCAGCGTATAAAGGGAAGACTCAGGCTGCCTTAATAATAGTTGGTACTACTAGTCCCACCTATAATACAGGAGCATCTCTAACATAGCTCTGAATCTCTCAGCCTGTGCCTATGCATTCAGATCAAATACAGTATCTGTATTTCCAGAACTGGTTCAATAACCATTCGCTAATATATTAAGAAAAATAAGACCTAGTAAAACTCAAGCCTCAAAAATATTCAAATATGTATTGGCTCAAATCACCAACAATCTTGCAAGATAGGAAATTGACCTTCAGAATCCGTACTCAGTTCCCATTTGGTTATGTATAAGGTTGGATATGCTAATATAGTAAAATATGGTAACTTGAAACTAACCTGACATAATTTGGATCTCTCTTTCTCTCTGTAGGCTACTACACATGTATAAAAAAGTCACTTGGAAATTACAGCTAAATTACAAACTGTGTGTCTTTCAGCATACTCCATTTTTAAGCAATATCAGTAAATGAACACAGTCCCGGTGCTTCTCTAGAGCTTTGCCCGTATTTGATTTTGGCTCTTTGTGATTTCACAGTAGAGGAGTAATTCAGTTTATGAACTTGAGTATAAATGAATATTGAAGTGATAAAAACAGCCTGTGTGGGGATGTCTGGCACTCCTCCTGGAACAATGCAGCATTTGTCTGTTGTGCAAGTGTTAGATATATTGTATTGTGGACCCTGAGGTACTCTGTATTGGAGTAGTTGGTTAGGCATTCTTCTGTAGACGGCATTATATGCTGTTACTAATGCCAGGTCCATCAAGAACATCAAACTTGACATGCTGTCTTTTGTGTGTGAAAGTTAGGCACCTAAATCTGTATTTACCCTAACCATAAATAATGGCCTGATTTTTCAGAGGTGCTGAGCACCTGACTCAACTTACTTCTTTCCATACCCCTATGCTAAGGCCCCATCTTCCTGAGCTACAATCCACTGGTGTTGGGCAGCTTCGCACTGCCCTCAAGCTCAGGGCCTGCTCCATTCATGTCAATGGAAAGACTTCCATTTGTGTCAGTGGACTTTAGATCAGATCCTCCATGTTTTCTAGTGACCTATGGTAGCACAATTAAGCCCACACTATGTAACCTTTGGTGAAAATATGTTCCTCCTAACAAAGAGAGAAATTCCAACCGGTAGCCGATAGTCTATCTCTAGCATTGCATTGCCTAGCTTTTGCTAATCTGATGCTGATCTCTAACATTATTGAAACACTATTTTTTAATTTAAAAGCTGAACTGTAAGTCAGGGGATTTTATTTGATATTGTGGGGCTGAGGATCTAGTATAAACCAGCACAGCTCCATGTATGCCAGCGGAGCTATGCTGGCCTAGCCCCGCTGAGAACCCGGCCCATAGTGTTTTCAGTGAATGCTGTTCCGTAACAGAACACGTTCCTGTTGATGTTAATACAGTACTTTCATTACTGATGGGAGCTTCAGCAAAGCATTTGGATGCATTCGGATTATTGGATCATCTTTTCAATTAAAGATATTCTCCATCCAGAGCTATCATGCTGTCTAGTTACTAAATAAATGTGTTTACTTCTTTGCAGTTCATCTGGGTGATTCATAATACTAATCAAAGACCACTGAGCTGTGTCTTGAAGTTGTGCATTGGATTAAAGATGTTTTGAAAATGTAAGGATGTAGATTTCCTGGAGGGCGCTGTGACTCAATAGACAGAATGCCAAACTGGGAATCATGAGACCTGGGTTTTTTCCTGGCTCTAACACCTGCACGCTCTGTGACCTTGGGTGAGTTGCTGGTCTCTGACTCCATTTGTCTATTTATAACATGGCAGATAAGGGTGTAAATTGCTAATTATTAAAATTTATTGCCATTATATTGTTAAAATATAATTATTGTTAGAAATACTTTAATACATTTAACACCTCATTGAACCCTTGTGCGATGGAAGTTGTTGTTATATAATGAAGACAATAAATAATACTAAGAGTCATGGAATATAAATAATATGGTATAAAGAATACCCTCCATAACAGCAGCCCAATCCTAGCCATTCAAATGAATAGAATAACTCCAATGAGATTTCCAAAGGGAGTTAAAGATGCAAGTGTAGCAAAATGCTCTGGTTCAGGCTATCAGAATCTGTCTGTGATGGGGCACCTGCCCCACACTGGCCCTGAGAGGGTTAAAACCAGCCTAGGGAGGCTGAGTGACAGGCAGACAAAGGAGTGGCTGCAGGGGAAACAGCCAGTTAGGGTGGCGGCTGCAGACAATGAGGGCAGTGGCTAGACCAGCCAATCAGGGCCCAGATGTCCCATATAAAAGGAAGCTTCAGACTCTAGTGAATTAGTCTGCTGCAGAAAACTCTAGGGAGAAGACTGGCTTCCTAGAGGGCTCCTGGTGGGCTGCCGGGACATACAGGCTCAAGGCCCTGGGAAGAGGGTAAAGGAGCTGGAACTAGAGACAGGAGCAGAAGGAACTGAGGCTGCTATGGGAGGAGATCCAGGGAGGCTGCAGATATAGAGAGGGAAGGCAGGACGCCAGGGCCAGGCACCTGGTAAGTGGTGAAGATGCCTTGTTATACCTGTGGGTGACTGGGACCTGGGAGGAATGAATGCCCCTATGAAGAAGAAAAGGGGAAGCCTAGGAGAGGCCCCACCTGTGAAGAGAACTGGATGGCAATGGGTGTGTTGGGCTTGGTGATAGGGGCACTTGAAGAGGCAGTGCCCACAGAGCAAGGCCTAGCCCAGAAGAGCCTGATGAAGAGAAGAGCATGGTAAGACCCATAGCTAGGGAGAAGCAGAAGAGGTGCTCTTGTTGCCAAAAAGTGGGACACCAAAAGAGACACTACTCTCTTAATGAGAAACAGGCTAAGAAAGGATCCAGGCCAAGTTGAGGACTGACCAGGGAGATGGGCCAGTGAGGACAGTGGGCCTGGCAGAGAGTGATCTCCCACACCCCGCAGGAGGTGGTGGGAAGAAGATAAAGAGACTGGGATGAAGAGGACCCAGTAGGAAACAGGGGCAAACCCAGGGCCACAGAAGACTGCTGTGGAGGCCCTGAATAAGGAAGAAATGGGACTGGGGGATCTCCTGGGGCAGGTACAGGAGCTGCAGGGGAGACTAGCAGCTGTAGAGGAGGCCCTGCAAGTATCGGAGGGGAGCTTGGAGTTCCAGAGAACCCAGGTCCAATATGCCAAAGAAGAGAGGGAGAATATCTGCTTCCTCTTAAAAGGAATAGAGGAAGAAAGGGACAAACTTTGGTCCCCACTATGGGGAATGCAGGGCCAGAGACGACAGAAAACCTGAGGGCTGTAGGCTTGAGGGGAGGGTGTGTGATGGGGCACCTGCCCCACACTGGCCCCCGAGAGAGTTAAAACCAGTCTAGGGAGGCTGAGCAGCAGGTGGCCAAACAAGTGGCTGCAGGGCAAACCACCAGTCAGGGCCTTGATGGCTCATATAAAAGGAAGCTGCAGACCAGAGCGAGTTAGTCTCCTCTAGGGAGAAGATTGGCTTCCTAGAGGGCTACATAGAGACCAGCATCTGGGGAAGGGCAGGCGCTAGCAGCGACTGGGAGAGATCCTGAAGGGCTGCCAGGACTTACAGGCTTGAAGACCTGGGAAGAGGGCAAAGGAGATGGAGCCAGAGGCAGGAGCAGAAGGAACTGAGGCTTCGGGGAAGTGGCCCAGGGAATAGAGGCAGCAGGAAGCTGCTGTTTACAGGGTCCTTGGGATGGGGTCCAGAGTAGTGGGTTGGCTTTCCCCCACTAGCTGCTGAAGGAGCAGCCTGGCTGTGAACTGCAAAGTTGCTGAGAGGAATGGCTGGTCTCTTAGTGGAGGAGTACCCCAGTGTGGGGGAACCGGATGGTGACATGGCCGGAGGGCTGTGCCACGAAGCAGATGCCGAGAGAAAGCAGCTGTAACGGGTCTGCTGGCGGAGGCAAGGAGCGGAGAGCTACCACCACCTGAGGGTGCACCTACTGGGACTGAGCTAATTCCTGAAACGCCCAGCAGGAGGTGCCAGTGTGTTGAGTGACAGTGTCCAGTGCTATGAGATGCACAGTGTGGGCTCCTTGTAGATTTCCTGTGTAGGGGGTGTTGTGGAGCTGTCCTGCCCTTGGAGGAGCATTATGAGAGATGCAAAATCTCTCCTAGGGCTATTTGGTATACACTTTGCTCCATACATTGGGCTGCACCTGCCTTGATGGCTCCACTCAGATAGTGTGGAGGATGTGGGACCTTGGTCCTCTTCTTCCTTGTTTTTCTCCACCCTTTCCTGGGTGATCCCCTGCCTGGAGGGAGCAAGGTCTGAGCAGCGCTGGCTCACAGGAACTGTTGTGATCTGCCCTTGTCTAGGCCATGCAAATTAGAGGAGATGATTGAAGGTGATGTTCCTTTACAAACTCCTGCCCAGTTGTCCCAAAGCTGGTCACAAGTCGCTCTTCCTCAGGGTGACTTTTCCCAACTGATATTTGGGTATACATATTTTAGTCAAATTAGACAAAATATGGTGTTTGGATTGTTTAGGCCTTGCATAGAAAGTACCATAGCTCGTGAGTGAGTGCCCAGTAGATCAAGAGGCATGTCTTCCAAGGAACTGAGCACAAGTGTCCCAAATCACAAAGTGTGAGCCTAGAAACCCACCCTACTCACTGTGGTGCTGCTGTGTGTGCAGGACAGCAGAACCTGAGAGCTACAAGAAATCTACATGGCACAGCAAAAGGGATTAGTGATCAGGAAAGGGACAAAGCGACCTGACATTGGCACTCAGCAGCCTTCATGGCATAGATTTGAGGGAAGCATGAGAAACATACCACCCACAACCCTGGTTTGGTAGAACTTATGCTTCAGTATGAAATACTCTCCACCCAGCCACCCTTACCAATAACCATTACTAGCAGAAGTACCTGTGTCTTCCCCAAACCTTCTAATACTCTGAATACCTTCAAGCATTGCATACCTCCCACTACCCTCTACATCAGTGATGGGCAACCTGCAGCCCACAGGCTGCACACAACCCATCAGGGTAATCTGCTGGCGGGCCACCAAACAGTTTGTTTACATTTTCATGGCTGCCCGCAGCTCCCAGTGGCCACGGTTCGCTGTTCCCGGCCAATGGGAGCTGCAGGAAGTGGGTCTCTTTAACTGTGCCCATTTACACCACCATTTTTAGCCCTGACTCCCCTTCTCCTTTCTCATTCTGCTGGCTGATCAGCGGACACTGCATGCAAACTCACTCAGCTCCCATAAGGGGGGGAACACCACAAAGTTCAGGTAAGATTCAGAAGTGTTCTGAATTTCAGACCTTCCCTAAGTTTACTCATCACTGTTCCAGAGTACCCCATGCCAAAAATATTGATCCCAGAGGTTTCTTCTCCAATGTTTCTTCAATAAGTATGTGTGGGTGGGAAAATGCCCATACTCCTATTTCATTTTTCTTTTGCCAGCCTTTGAGGCTGCAATTGGGATATTTGAAGTCAGACAGATCTTAAGTGTTTTGATGAGTCTGAAAGAGAACAAGACAAGCAATTAAGTGTAACAAACACATCTGTGACAGAAGCCCTTTTTAGATTCACCCGGCTATGAAGTGTAATTCAAGAAGCACAACAAATTAATATTTCATCTTTAGCTCCTCTGTCATGGGAGTGTATTGACAAAAAGCTGTTGTGCAAGCTTAAAGAAAACAAGTGTGTTTTCACTGAATGGCTGACAGCTTGCAGAGTTTGCCTGAGCCTCAAAAATGCATGTAATTTAAACCTAAATTCTGAAATAGTCATCCCACCTCCAGGAGATAAGTGAATAGCAAAACAAACTCTTATATAACCTTAAATTAAGCCAGGGCATTACATGCTGGATCACAGCCCTGCAATAAAACCTGAGTGTATAAGTTTTTTTTCCTGGAGGGAGGAATTGTGTGTGTACCTCACATGTGGTGAAAGTGTTCATGTGGCTCTGAGTCCAATTAACCCAACTGGCTGCACCTGAAGCATGGGCCAGCCCTAATTAGAGATACAGCCCAGCAATGGAGTGGCTATAAAAAGAGGACATTTGCAGTGGAAAGGGGCTGTAGGGACAGAGTGAGGTAAGAACTCTACAGTCATTCTTTTGATAGTGGGAAGACCTATTGGGGACAGGAAAGCTCTTGAGTGAGGTAGAAGCCTGGGGAGGGAAGATACCTGGGAGACACAGGACTGGAGCAAACTCCTGTGGCTGGTTCTGACAGAAGGGTAGGAACCAGACTTCCGGGGAGTAGGCCTAGGAAGTCTTGCTCATTACAAAGAGCCCAGGGAGGGGCTGGAGAATAGGCCAAGGGTCGGTCCTGGGGCCGGTTTTGTTCAATAACTTCATAAATGATCTGGAGGATGGTGTGGATTGCACCCTCAGCAAGTTTGCAGATGACACTAAACTGGGAGGGGAGGTAGATACGCTGGAGGGTAGGGATAGGCTACAGAGGGACCTAGACAAATTGGAGGATTGGGCCAAAAGAAATCTGATGATGATCAACAAGGACAAGTGCAGAGTCCTGCACTTAGGACAGAAGAATCCAATGCACCGCTACAGACTAGGGACCGAATGGCTAGGCAGCAGTTCTGCAGAAAAGGACCTAGGGGTTACAGTGGACAAGAAGCTGGATATGAGTCAACAGTGTGCCCTTGTTGCCAAGAAGGCCAATGGCATTTTGGGATGTATAAGTAAGGGTGTTTCCAACAGATGGAGGGACGTGATCGTTCCCCTCTATTTGACACTGGTGAGGCCTCATCTGGAGTACTGTGTCCAGTTTTGGGCCCCACACTACAAGAAGGATGTGGAAAAATTGGGAAGAGTCCAGCAGAGGGCAACAAAAATGATTAGGGTACTGGAACTCATGAGTTATGAGGAGAGGCTGAGAGAACTGGGGATGTTTAGACTACAGAAGAGAAGAATGAGGGGGGATTTGATAGCTGCTTTCAACTACCTGAAAGGGGGTTCCAAAGAGGATGGCTCTAGACTGTTCTCAGTGGTAGCAGATGACAGAACAAGGAGTAATGGTCTCAAGTTGCAGTGGGGGAGACTTAGGTTGGATATTAGGAAAAACTTTTTCACTAAGAGGGTGGTGAAACACTGGAATGCGTTACCTAGGGAGATGGTGGAATCTCCTTCCCTAGAAGTTTTTAAGGTCAGGCTTGACAAAGCCCTGGCTGGGATGATTTAATTGGGGATCGGTCCTGTTTTGAGCAGGGAGTTGGACTAGATGACCTCCTGAGGTCCCTTCGAACCCTGATATTCTATGATTCTGTGAAAGGTTATGGTAGGAAGGAGGGCAGTGGCAGGATGTGAATTTGAAGAGGTGCAAGTGAACTGGTTTCCATTACTGTCCCTCCAGTGTCTGTTGCTGAACCTCAAATCTTGTCTGTGCCCTGTTGGGATGTAAATATTTCAGTCTTGCTTTAATAAATAAGCTGAGTATATAAATATTTACAGTGCTTCCATCCAAAGGGCACTTTGCCAACATTGCTATTGGCAGATGAGACCTTTTTTCTTGTTCACCCCCAGCAAAGCTGGCTGGCCACAGAAGAAGCATGTGCTGCACTCTGCTCAGAGTTTCTCCTTGGGCTCATGCTGCGACTGAAGCTTGTGCCTGAAGCCATGTCTACACCACATGCTTTTAGGTTGGTTCATGTTACGTTGACATAGAGCCGCCACAGTTAGTACATTGCTTGTGGGTGTGCATACTTGTCTCCTTGTGTTGGTGGTGCACGTATTCACCATTGTCATATTCATGGTGCTTCTATTGCTGTAGAGTGCAATGCTCCATAGGTAGCTATCCCACTGTAGAGCTTGCTGCCATCAAGGACCCTGTTTTGTGGGGAGTTTTGGCAATGCATGATGGCGCTGAAATGAGTAACTCAGAGCATGGGATCAACTTCTCAATTTGCAACTGTCCCCATCCCATAATGCTATCTAATTTTTGTGCTTTTTTCCCAACATCTCATAAACTGTGCAGCCTTCCTCGCTGTCTGCCATCTCTGACTGAAGCATGGTGCCTGCACAGGTCTGCATTATTGTCATGAGCATTGCAAGCACAGGTTGCATGATCCCGCAATATTTGCGGAGCTGAGAGAAGAGACACGGGGAATGTGACCGTTCTTTGGAGGACAGATTGCTGTGAGCCATTGTGACAGTTTATACTATTATGTTCACCACTTTTACAAGACTGATAAATTCTTTACAAGTATGCCTTGTGAGATATTTGAAAACTCATAACCTGCTAAGCATTATTGTCACAGTAAAATGTGTGTCAACATTGTATCTAAAGTTATAAGTTTCTACTATATAACACTTCTGTAACATGTTCCAGAGTTAGAAATGCAGGCCTAAGCCAGTTTTTCAGAGACAGACACACTGGCACTCCCTGAAAGGTATCAACAAAGTCAAGTGGGCTGCCACTTACTTAAGCAGTCATTCTCCAGCAAAAGGAAGGTGTGAATGAGAAATTTACATTTCATCCCAGGGATGGTTCAACCGTCAAGTACTCAAGAGATTACTTGTTGCCTGCACCGTAGCTCGGGGTAATCCTCACAGGTAGAGGGATATATGAATGAGAGACAATGGCCTCCAATTTGTGTGTCTGCTTATGAAATTAATGACTCTCAAAGAACTGAACTAAGGGGGAGGGGTTCCAGGCTAAAAGGAAACCCAGTCTGAAATTTACTGCAGTGTCTAGTGAGACAAAACCTTTTTGATTTTAAGTTCACTTAGCTTGTTAAGTTAGATATTAATATGCATTTTACTCTTTTGTAACCAGTCCTGACTTTTATGCATCAAAGCTTGTAATCACTTAAAAATCTATCTTTCTGTAGCTCATAAACTTACCTTATTGTTTTATCTTAACCAGTGTGTTTGGATGAAGTGTGTAGGGAAACTCCATTTGGGATAACAAGGCTGGTGCGTTATCATTTTCCTTTGATGAAATGACAGACTTTCTATGAGGTTGTACTGTTCAGAAGGGTACTGACCAGTACAAGATGTTCATTTCTGGGGGAACAAGGTTGGGACTAAAAATTTGCAGGTGTCACCCTCTGAGTGACTGGTCAGAGTGCTCACGAGTTTAGCCAGGAGTGGATGTTCTGACAGCAAAACAATGTAAAAGGCACCCCAGATTAGAGAATTAAGGGGACACAGCTGATCAGCAGTACACATTGTACCCTGGATAATGTCACAGTACCAAGAACCAAGTCAGGGTTTTGTTGGTGTTCATGGAGCAGCTGCAGATGGTGGCATGCCAGTTCTGAAAAGCAGATAGCAACTCCACTTTACTTTGTTGTGCCACTACCTCTTCCAGCACAAGTAAAGAGATGTCAGAAGATGTCCTGCTACTTTAGGGGCCATCTTTTTAATTTAAAATTAAACTACACACTTGAGGTTCCTGTTGTGTTGCACAGCCAGATCCTCTGCTTGCCTGTCCCCTATAGTCCTCTTCCTTGCTGGTCATGGCAGAGACCTGTGGTTTGGGCACCTGGGAGGTATCCATGCTGCCATTAGGGGCGGGGGTGAGGTCTCAGCTGAGTATAGCATGCTGCTCTTTGTAAAAGCAGCAGGTCTGCCTCACACATTGGATCGATTGTTGGCCTTTCTGGCCTTCTGGTATGCCTGCTGCAGCTCCTTGGCTTTTACATGGCAGTGCTGCTGGTCCCTGTCATAGCCCATCTCCTGCATTTTCCCCCAAGCAATCTGCTTATAGATATGCACGTTGCTTTGGCTAGTTCAGCGCTATGCCAGCATAGCCTCTTCTTCCCACAGGCCCAGGAGATCCAATACCTACTCCAGGCAGGAACATGTCTGGAGCATGTAGCTGGCATGGTTAGCTTGGCAGTTACAGTTAACAATGGGGAGCTGCTAGGTGTGCTTACCAAGCTGGGCAATCAGGAAAAGGAATTTCAAAAATTCACCTGGCTTTAAAGGGGAAGGGGACTTCCAGAACCTTGGCCAACAGAGTTCACAGACGTGACCAGAGCAGTCAATTTAGGGCATTGGGAAATAGCTGCTGGAGGG
Organism: Lepidochelys olivacea; assembly: GCF_965140295.1. Taxonomy (NCBI): domain Eukaryota; kingdom Metazoa; phylum Chordata; order Testudines; family Cheloniidae; genus Lepidochelys; species Lepidochelys olivacea. Next base: position 192,402,386 of record NC_140413.1, read on the forward strand.
CAGTTATGGTTAACATAAATAACACAGGGTCTACGCTCTCACTGCATTGACCAAAGTACATTGACCATGGCTCTATGCTGCTTCAAGTGGTGGTGGTAGTAAGTTGGCACTTACATCAGTGGGAGCCAGATTTAAAGGTAGACACATGCACAAGTCGGTCAGTATATAAACTGCCTTGTATTGACCTAACTTTGTAGTGTAGACCAGGCCTTAGAGACAGGATAGAGCCTTTGGTTCGGAAGTAGTCAGATATGACCAATTGAATACTGTGATACCCAAACATGCCCCTTATTCCTGTCCAAAGCATCTGAAGTGGGATTATATTTCAGGTATGCATTTGAAGATCACAGCTTATAACTCCAACTCAGAACTAGGCTTCTAATGCATGGCAGGTACTGTGAGCAGGCCAGGCATTCTTAACTGAGAAGTTGTTGATCTAATGTTAAGCTGCTGCTCTGACAAAGTTATTTTCCTAATCCGATGTCTGACTGATTAATATTGTTGCACTGGAGTAGAACCATTTTCAGAAAAGTGCCAGTTCCACACAAGGTTAGCCTCTGCAAACTTTCCCATCCTTTCAAAAGCATGAGAGACATTCATGAACTGGAAGCAATTATCTAGCATTATTAGAATCCCCTAGAATGTGTGGGGTGGCTGAAGCTTAGCGAGAGAGCAGCATAACATCAGCGTGGGAGAAGGGATTTGAGCATGACCGTGCAAGTCAGACCAGTGATGGGCTGTGTCACCACCTGCCCTGCATACTGGGGGACCTCACAATGCTCTATTCCTGTGGCTTCCAGCCTGGGATCCTCACAAACAGTCAAACAACATACAGGTCACACCCTGAGTGTGTGTATAGGTACTGCCCTGGTCCAGCAATTCGGCCGTAGCAGCCTGCCAGCAAACATCAACCACGCTCTGGCTTCCAGCAACCTTGATTACTACTTGCAGGGTGCCCCCAACACACTCCCAATCATGGACTCCTCCCTGCAAAAAATGTGTTCTATGTTACCCAGGAGAAGCCTGGACATCTCAGATATTAGGTCTGTTGTTCCTCTAAGGGCATCAAGAGACAACAGCTTGCCACCTTAAATGGAATTACCCACACATTTCACAACACTGGATTAGTTTTAATTAAAAGGATAAAACAAGTTTAACTACAGCGATGAGTTTTAAGTGAGACCAAAGATTAAGGCACTAAAGTCAGAAGCGGTTATAAGAAAAGTAAAGATAAAACACTTCCTAATACTAAAATTCTTACCAGGTTTGCAGTAGCATTGCTGACCAAATTTCAGGTTAGGATGTGCTCCCAAGGCTGTTTCTTTTGTCATTTTAGGGGGAAAGAGAGAGTTGAATAGGGAGAGAGAACTTGAGGTGTGTTTTTCCCCCTCACTTCTATAGTTCAATTGCTCTTTGAAAAACATTTTTGTGAGCATGACTGCTAATTAAAGTTCTTTCCATCTGAGAGCAAGGAGACATGGAGTCTGGTAGGGAAGAGATGTGATGTTGTTGTTTGCTGAGATGTCTGTTTCTTCCTGCCTTCTTTCCTTGCCAAAGAATGGCCACTTGATTAGATGATGGCCCATCAGCTTTGATGACACCTGGCTAAAGGCGTTAGCTTGTCCTTTGCCAGGTTTACCTGATTTCCAGACTTGTCCTCATGGTGGAACCTCTGATGTGGCCACATCATGTGGAGGCAAGGTAGGAATTATGGTTCTGCAGAGGGGCTTTGCCCTGGCTAGCCTAAAACTTGCACCTTCCTCTGTGTAGCAGGATCACTGCCAGGATAAACTTCAGAATTGGGTTTGTTGCAGATTGTCTAGGTGATATGAAAGCTACATATTTCACAATATAAACCCAAAAGGCATGGTCCAAAGTCCATTGAAGTCAATGAAAAGGCATACTGTAATATATAAAGGCAGACCTTTAACTACACAACTATTGCTCTAAAATACCATGTAGGAACAGTGTGGCTCGGTTAAAGCTTAAGTGGCTGTGGAAGCTAGAAGTTTTAATTTCCTGAATTTTTTTTAATTCCCATCTATAATGATGCCTTACATTAGGTCTTTTTTTTGTACTTAATTAAATCCTTTTAGCAAGAGAGTAAAAACAGGGGTTCTTATAAGTATTATAAATCCTTGTCATTTACCTGGGATACTAGGAAGACTCTCAAAGGCACAGATAGTAGTTAGGTGCCTAAATAATTGAAATTGAGAGCTAGGCACCTATCTACCATTTGTACCTTCAGAAATCTCCCCCTTACTCTCATTTTATTATCTAACCTAAAGAGAAACAAATCAGGAATGCATGACACATGCATGTTCACAGGCATTAGTGGGTGGTGAATACGTTGTCAGGTGAGGCTGTTTACTCTGAAAGCAAAATGGAACTAGGTAATACTGGATAAGGGAAACAGTCCTACAGTAATTACAAGAGACATTTAGCCACTGAAAAGGTTAGCAGGAAGAAGCTAGCTGTACATTTGTCCTCTGTGAAAGAATATTTGCTGTGCATGAGACAAGTGTGATGGGGGGGCTTAAGTTTACTTTAGTGAATATAACATGGTACCAGCATCTGGTACCAGGGTAAAAATGTATAACAATCTATTTTTTTCTTTGATTCCTCATCATTGATCATCTCTAGTATTTTTCTGCCTTGGGCAAATTTGTCTAGAGTTGATAATTCCTTGGATTGCAATTGCATCATATCCCACAAGCTAAGTGGGGCTGGGCTTTCACAACACTTGGATGAGTGACCTTTAATGAAATGTTGAATGTGCTGCAGCAGGAGGCTTAGTGATGCACTAGGAAGCATTCTTCCCTTGGAGCTGGCACGGCCGCCGTGTCCAGTGTGGCATTAGGGAGACAATGCAGCTGGAGATACTGTTTCTCATTTTGAGTAAAGAAGCTTTAGGATCACTGTAGCTCCAACCATGTGTTTTGTGAGTGCTGGGTTGTTAGCCATACTGTCTTTTCTGAAGTCCCACTTGGGAATCTAAATTCTGACTACTTTCAATAAAAAAAAAAAGCCAAAAACCACATTTTCTGGAAAAGAAAACCCCCAACTCCTCCCTTTCCCCTCATCATCACTTGGGCCCTAGTTTCAATTGGGTGTGATAGGAAATAGCATTCTCTATCTTTAGATGGTTGTGTTTAATGTGCTATTAAAGAGCTACTGAGTTTCCCCAGAGCTCATTGTGTATCCATGATTGAAGTATGGCTAGTCCACTGACAGAGTAAAACTGCATTCTGCTTGGGTGGGTAGATGTCTGGGATCTGTCTTCCAGAATTATTCTCCTGATAATCTGGATAATTTACAAATACGTCTAAAAGAACTGTGATTAACCTTGGAAAGTAGCAGCTTTTCAGGGCATTAACATGCTGCCATCCCTTGGCTTGGTCCTATTTGGAGGCAAAACCAAATGTTATATCAAAGTCAGGCACTACCCTGTTATCATAGAGACCCCCAGCTTGATAGCATCTAGCTATGTATATGGGTCCTTTAGCAGAGAAATAAGAAAAGAAATATTGAGTTGCATCCTTAGCTGGTGTAGCTCGGCTGACTTCAATGGCTCTATGGTGCTTCAGAACAGCTGATGGGCTAGTCCATTGGTTACTTTCCTTAGCCAGTGTGCATGCCAGGATCACGCTTTCAAGAGTTTTCCATGTGTTACATGGACCTATTTCCCCTGATAGCACAGGTCCATCATTTCTGTAACACATTTGAGTTCCCTCGACTTCTTAGGGAGCAAGGTCCAGATCCAACAAAGCATTTCAGTTCATACTTAACATGAAGTAGCTTGGTTGTCCCATTGAAGTCAAAGGGATTAGTCATGTGCTTAAAGTTAAGATTGTGGTTCAGTGCTCTGCTGGCTCTAGGCCCAGGAGAGTCAGTGACGTTCTAAACTGAAGACCCTTTCACTGTATGTAGTGGTTTCTCAAAGCCACTGGTTCAGCCCCTTGACTTTGAGACTTTCAGAACAGATGTACTTTTATGTCTTTAGATCAGTGGTTCTCAACCAGGGGTATGCATACTCCTGGGGGGTACACAGAGGTCTTCCAGGGGGCACATTAACTCATCTAGATATTTGCCTAGTTTTACAACAGGCTATATAAAAAGCACTAGTGAAGTCAGTAAAATTTCATAGAGACAAAATGAGAAAGTAAGCAATTTTTCAGTAATAGTGTGGTTTGATGCTTTTGTATTTGTCTGATTTTTTGTAAGGAAGTAGTTTTTAAGTGAGGTGAAACTTGTGTACACAAGACAAATCAGACTCCCAAAGGGGGTACAATAGCCTGGAAAGGTTGAGAACCACTGCATTAGATGAATACTACAATCCTAAAAGGAAGTATGTACCATAAAAGTAATTTCAACAATTCAGCAAAATAATTTATTACTTATAGACACAACTGAGAGGAAGTATTGTATGGACAATTAGGTCTTACCTCATTGCAAGTCATGGGAATTGGCACATTCACTCCATTTGTGCTTTTAAAATATTCCTCCATGGGATTTGTGCTCCTAAGTCACTTTTCCATATCCCACCCACAATGTGGTTCTTCTCTAGTTGTTGTACTTTTAAACCCACTCATTTCAAGGGGTGAGGGGATGAGTAATTTTTTTGACAGTCTGAAGAATATCCAGCCTGTACGTTTTGACCGATGCAAGCATGGGGGACACTGGTGGGTTTTTTTGTTTTTTGTTTTGGTTTGTTTTTTTCAAATTAAAGATGCTTTGTTAGGAAGTTTCATTTGCTCTCAGATGATTCAAAGTGCATCCAGTGTAGCATGTCCCTAACATAGTCCTTATGGAAAATTCATGTTTTGCCTTGGTGGGAAAACAGAAATAACTAGGATTGGTAGAATTCAATTTTATTTTTTTAATAATTTCAACAGGTAACACTGATGTTTATTTTTAAGCATTTTTTTCTGATTTGTTATTGATTTAAATTTTCAGTTGCAGGAAATTATGAGGGGGCCAGACAATTATTGACAGCGGAGGTTGAAATTCAAAAAGTTAAATCTTTCTAATTGTTAAAACACATTGTCCTCAGCATATGTCAAGATATACAAAGTTAAATAGCCTTAAATGAAACTTTAAGTTCTCAAGCAGCATTTTTCTTACTTTGCCTGTCTAAAAATTTTGATTCTTATCGATGGAACTATTTTTTCATTGGGGTGTGTGGGTTAGTAAACATCAGTTTCACCATACTTATGGATAAAAATCAAATCCTTCCAAGCCTAGAAATAAGAAAGCTACATGCCATTTGTGAGGGCAGCAGCATGATCTAATTGTTAGAGCAGGTGACTGAGGAAGCTGGGTTCTATTCCTGGCTCTGGCACTGGCTGACTGTGGCTGTGATGTTGACCAAGTCATGTGACTTCTTTGTGGCTTGTAATTTCCTGACCTGTAGAATTGCCTGCTTTTACAAAGGTGTCTGGAGGCTTCTCACATGACTGTTTGTAAAGCACTTTGAGATCCAGAGATGAAAGGCGCTTTAGAAGGCACTTCTTTACTGATTTCAGCATGCTTCAAAGTATAGTGTTCCAAATACATGTGTGTATGGAGACCTGTATCAGATTGTAAGATCCTTGTTAGCTGCTAATGATTTCAATCAGGAGAGGAGAGAGGCACCAACAAGGAACTTGTTCTCTGTTTTCTCTCACCCAGAGAGAAAAAGAAAGGTTGGTCATAATGACTATGGGCCTGATCCTGCTTCAAATCAGTGGCAAAATGGGAGGGCAGATTCTGTCCCCAGCTTTACCTGTACAAGCTCAGAACTAAAGCTAAGAGCATGGATTTTTGTTGTTGTTAAGTGCTTTTGAGACTTAAGTTATTTAGGAGCATAAATTCACTTTTTCCCTATCCAATGTGACTTAGGCTCCTAAATCACTTTGGAGCCTTTGACGTGTTTTCCTGTTGTTCATAATGGGGTTGCACAGGTATAAGTAAGGACAACTGGTACATTATATGGTGTGACAAAGGTCACTTTGGATAAGCTATTACCAGCAGGAGAGTGAGTTTGTGTGTGTGGTTTTTTGAAAGGGTGGGGGTGAGAGAACCTGGATTTGTGCTGGAAATGGCCCACCTTGATTATCATACACATTGTAAGGAGAGTGATCACTTTAGATAAGCTATTACCAGCAGGAGAGTGGGGTGGGAGGAGGTATTGTTTCATGGTCTCTGTGTATATAATGTCTTCTGCAGTTTCCACAGTATGCATCCGATGAAGTGAGCTGTAGCTCACGAAAGCTTATGCTCAAATAAATTGGTTAGTCTCTAAGGTGCCACAAATACTCCTTTTCTTTTTGCGAATACAGACTAACACGGCTGTTACTCTGAATCCTCTACCTTAGTGGGTCTTAAGCTTATTGGCGGATTTGCTCGCCTTGGAACTTCACGGCAGCCCTCAGCTTGGCCGTTTTTCTGTACCCACGGTCCAGGTCGACTCCTCCTGTGTCTGACCAGGAGTTGGGAAGTTTGGGGGGAACCCAGGCCTGCCCTCTACTCTGGGTTCCAGCCCAGGGCCCTGTGGAATGCAGCTGTCTAGAGTGCCTCCTGGAACAGCTGTGCGACAGCTACAACTCCCTGGGCTACTTCCCCATGGCCTCCTCCCAACAGCTTCTTTAGCCTCACCATAGGACCTTCCTCCTGGTGTCTGATAATGCTTGTACTCCTCAGTCCTCCAACAGTTCACGTTCTCACTCTCAGCTCCGAGTGCCTCTTGCTCCCAGCTCCTCACACGTGCACCACAAACTGAAGTGAGCTCCTTTTTAAACCCAGATGCCCTGATTAGCCTGCCTTAATTGATTCTAACAGCTTCTTGATTGGCTGCAGGTGTTCTAATCAGCCTGTCTTAATTGTTCTGGAACCTTCCCTGTTACCTTACCCAGGGAAAAGGGACCTACTTAACCTGGGGCTAATATATCTGCCTTCTGTTTCTCTCCTGTAGCCATCTGGCCCGATCCTGTCACAATGGTTTACCATACCATGTTATTGGGTATAGGTAAAATGAAGTTTTAGAACATCAAACCTTTATGGAAAAATCCTATAGAACTTAATAGCAAATACTCTTTCCAATCTTTGAACCATCACATATAGTGTATTAAACTCTGTCCCTACTGATAAAATTCTATATGATGGTTCAAAAGACCTATAAGAAAGGATATAATTCCGTATTACATTCTATGGGCTTTTAGAGTATTTATTACAGAACCCTATCACATTTCTATGAAACAAGATCACTACAATGCCTATTAAATTCTATTGTACTTTCCAAGAGAGAAAATAGGAATAGACAGTAGTTATCTCTGAGACCCAGTGGCCCTTTCTGATGCTTTGAAAGCTTGGTCTTCACTGGGGCAAAATCTTTTTTTTAATGGTTTTTAAAGCAAATCCAATGAAGGTGTCTCAGAGTGATGTAGAGGTATTTGGAGGAAGGGAGAAGCAAAAACTGCAGGCCTACACGCTATTTATATATAAAACCCTACATAAACAAATAACATGAGTATGTAGGGACAAAATTAGAAACGCCAAGGCACAAAATGAGATTAAACTAGCTAGAGACATAAAGCGTAACAAGAAAGCATTCTGCAAATACATTAGAAGCAAGAAAAAGACCAATGACAGGGTAGACCCATTACTCAATAAGTAGGCAGGGGGAAAGGGGGTGGACAATAACAGAAAATGTGGAAATGGCAGAAGTGATAAATGACTCTTTTTTTGTTTGTTTTTTTCACCAAAAAGTTTAGTAGCAATTTGACGTCTAACTTAATGAATGCCAGTGAAAATGAGGTAGGATCAGAGGCTAAAATAGGGAAAGAACAAGCTAAAAATTACTTAGACAAGTTAGATTTTTCAAGTCACCAGGGCCTGATGAAATAAATCCTAGAATACCCAAGGAGCTGTCTGAGGAGGAATACGAGCCATTAGCAATTATCTTTCAAAAGTCATGGAAGATGGGAGAGATTACAGAGGACTGAAAATGGCACAATATTTACCCATCTATAAAAAGGGAAATAAGGACAACCCAGGGAATTACAGACCAGTCAGCTTAACTTCGGTACCTGGAAAGATAATGGAGCAAATAAGTAATCAATGTGCAGACACCTAGAAGATAATAAGGTGATAAGTAACAGTCAGCATGGATTTGTTGAGAACAAATTATGTGAAACTACCCTGGTAGCTTTCTTGGATAGGATAACAAGCCTTGTAGATATGGGGGAAGTGATAGATGTGATATATCTTGACTTTAGTAAGGCTTTTGATACTATCTCGCATAACATTCTCATAAATAAACTAGGGAAATACAACCTAGATGGAACTACTGAAAGGTGGGTACATAATTGATTGGAAAAATGTTCCCAGAGTAGTTATCAGTGGTTCACGGTCAAGCTGGAAGGGCATATCAAGTGGTGTCCTACAGAGATCATTTCTCGGTCAGGTTCTGTTCAATATCTTCATCAATGATTTAGATAATGGCAAACAGAGTACACTTATAAAGTTTGCGGACGATACCAAGCTGGGAGGGATTGCAAGTGTTTTGGAGGATAGGATTATAGTTCAAAATGATCTGGAGAAATGGTCTGAAGTAAATTGGATAAAATTCAATAAGGAGAAATGCAAAGAACTCCACTTAGGAAGGAACAATCAGTTGCAAACATACAAAATGGAAAATGACTGCCTAGGAAGGAGTACTGCAGAAAGGGAGCTGGGGGTCATAGTGGATCACAAACTAAATATGAGTCAACAGTGTAACACTGTTGCAAAATTAATAATTCTGGGATATATTAGCAGGACTGTTGTAAGCAAGACAGGAAAAGTAATTCTTTTGCTCTATTCCGTGCTGATTAGGCTTCAACTGGAGTACTGTGTCCAGTTCTGGTCACCACATTTTAGGAAAGATGTGGACAAATTGGAGAAAATCCAGAGAAGAGCAACAAAATGATTAAAGGTCTAGAAAGGGAAGATTTTTAAAAAATGGGTTTCGTCTGGAGAAGAGAAGACTGAGGGGGGATATGATAGTTTTCAATTACATAAAGGATTGTTAGGAGGAGGGTTTAAAAGCAGGTTAAGCAAACACCTGTCAGGGATACTCTAGATCAGTGGTTCTCAAACTTTTATGCTGGTGACCCCTTTCACATAGCAAGCCTCAGGGTGCGACTCCCCCTTATAAATTAAAAACACTTTTTAAAAATATATTTAACACCATTATAAATGCTGAAGGCAAAGTGGGATTTAGGGTAGAGGCTGACACTTGTGACCCCCCCCCACCCCATGTAATAACCTCGCGACCTCCTGAGCAGTCCCGACCCCCAGTTTGAGAACCCCTGGACTAGATAATGCTTATTCCTGCCCTGAGTGCTAGAAGACCTCTTGAGGTCCCTTCTAGTCTTATGATTTTATGATTCCTTACTCACGCATAACTCCCACAGAAGCCAACAGGAATTCTTAGTTACACATTTCCCTCCAGTGATTTTAATGTATTGGTTTAGCAAAGTATGCAGTGATCCTGTGAGATCATATGAGCAAAATGACGTTGTCATTAATTATCAGTCTAATTGACTTCTTGCTTTTTATCTGTAAAATACTAATATTTATACACACTGATAGGAGTGCAACTGTCTACGTTACTTATTCTTTGCAAGGTGCTGGGATGGGGCGCATACATTTGTTCATTGCGGAATACACAGTAAACTGGCATGCATTCAATTTTCAAGAAAATTATAATCCAGGCTAGGGAATACTGTTAAAAATGGCATAACAAATTGTGAACCCATTCTTTGTTTGAAACAGCTCTCTAATGTGCCCGGTCAGGGTGACAATTTTTGGTTTTTCTCAGACATAATGTTCATGTCCTGCTCCTTCGTGTGTGTGTGTGTGTGTTCACAGCCCAGCTGCAAATTTAAAATGAAAGCAGTTTGTAATTGATTAGAGTTGGTATGCTTTGCAATTTCTTGTTAATCTCTCTTATTGTGTGCTTCATAAAAATGACAGTCAGGGTATAAATCCTAGTTTAAATCAATACCTGCAAGTGCTAATCCTGGAAGATGAAAATGCCAAATACCTCTTGCTGTGCACCATCAAAAATTGAATCCTGACTAAATTGTTTGCCTTTACTTCTTCCTTCAGTGCTTTTCTTTTACCTTTTTTGCTATTCATTTCTCTTATTATGAAATACTCTCTAACCTACTCTCTTAACTGAAGGCAGCAGTTATGCAAATGGCTTGGAGTATAACTGAAGAACGACTAAGAGCAGTGCCATCCCTCCCTCCCTAAGCAATGTCTGACAATCCTCGTTTCGCACTCAGAACCCAGGTCTCAATTAACCCCCGAGCCCTAAAGTATAATCAAAATTCTTATTTATTCATTGTTTCTTCTGAAAAATGCATTTCAAAGCTCAGCAGCATTGTTTGGCTTTGCAATGTGCCAGGCATGTGTTTGTACAGTAAATTGGGAGACCTGAACTGGGTTTGCAGGGGCATTTTCCAGTGTTAATTTTTATCCTGGCTTTGGGGCCATAAGAAGCTGTGGAACGTGAATATCATATTCCAGAATTATGGGAAGGTATCTGATTGCACTATCCGATGCCCATCAGTGCCTTTTGGGTTAATTAACTGAGTAGCACTTAGTAATTTTGAAAGTGTATACTGGTCTTGCTTCAGGTGAGTTGCTGCTGTTCTGTTAGGTACCAGAAGGGGGAAAAGATAAAAAGAAAACTGTAAGATCAAAAGGTCACTTAGCAATGAGAGAGGAATCAGGCAAAGCAATTTCAGGGTAAAGAGACTTTACCTGCCTAACTTATATCAATTTAATTTCTACAGGAGTGTGTTTCTCATCTCTAAATTAAAATAGCTGGTCAAATAATATTGGTTTGTACAATTATTTAGTTTAAGTATATGGCAAAATTCTGCCTTTACTTACACCAAGTATAGCCGACTGAAATCAGTGGAAGCTGCTGTATGCTCAGCACTTATGAAAACCAGGCCACTTATTTATGTGCATAGATGTGGACTTAAGATCTGTACTGTAGGCATCCAAAAAATCTTGGCCTAATTATTTTTCCTGAATCAAATTAATAAACTGATCAGTATTAAAAACCAAAACCAAAAATCCTTTTGTAAGTAACTTGGCATTTTACAGATATACATATTCTGCTTTTGAACATTTAAATTCTGTTGCTAAAAACATAGGGCCAAATCCTGAACTGCTTGGTATTTACTCAGTTAGTACTTCAGTGAAATGGACACTGACATCAATGACAGCAATGCTAAAATAAGTTTTGAGGGTTAGAATATGCCCTTAATGTCTTCCTGTGCATCTAACCCTCTGTTTGCAGAAGGTGAGGGTCAGTCACTTTCATGGCACTAGCCTTCAGAGGCTCTTCACAGAGCTCAGAGGGTGGGTGTGTATGAAGTAATAGGGAATGGGTGCTGGGGTGGGCAGGCATGGGTTGGGCCAGGGCCTTCACATTGCCTGCTGCATCTGGTAGAAGGAGTTAGAGGCAAGTTAACACAGCTACAGCCTGTTAACTCTGTGGTGGAACACCTCCCACAATGAGGAACCCTCTTAGAAGGGCATCCCAGAGACAGGCACCTGCTGTAGAGCTCTGATGAGATCATTGTGCCGAGCAGCAGAAAGGTATAGGGTCCAGATCCAGCACAAAGGTGCAGTGAATTCACATGGATGGCCCTGGATACCCAAGGATCTGTGCTCTTTGTGGGCTGGACTCCTTGCTTCTCAGGAAGGATGTAGGAAGGGGTTGTACAGGAGGCAAGCTCTAAGACCCTGCCAGAAGAATTTTCTCCAACTGAATGGATCAACAGCATCCTCCACAATCCTCCAAGAGATGCCTCAGATCCTCCCCGAATTAATTTTTATATTAAAGAATGCATCAGACATAGAATAAATGTATTCACTGTCCATCTTCTCCCTCTGGCTCTGCACCTGAGGAGGCTGCTGCACCTCAGTTATTCCACACAAAACAGGGACTTCTCTCTATTTCTGGCAGCATTTGGACACCAAATTCAAATTAGTGTGGTGATTTGGTAGGTATTATTGTGGGCTCAATAGTGACTAGTTGGTTCCTTTATGACCAAAACAGGCAGTGCCAGCTTCTGCTGATAGGTACAGTCCCACTGGGGATGTCATAGGGGTACCTGAGAGCAGAATCAGGGCCACAATCTCTTTGGAGATATCTGTTTGCCATAGTGTGAAAGTGGTTCAGCTTTTCTGCCTTATTTACCCAGGTGAAACTTCCATTGCGCTCAGAAGGAGCTGTGAGGCAGAACTGGCCTCCTGGAATAAAACTCTGATGGAAGCATCCTGAACCTTGGCATTTACCTTTTTCAGCACAGTCTAAACATAATTCAAGTCACTTCTCTACAATTCATGTGGTGACTTTAACAGAAGGTTTTAGCCCTCATGTGGCTCTAGGAAAGTGCATGAATCAGCAAAAGTCCTACGACTTGCTTCAAAATGCTGAAAGTTGCTCCTTGTTTATTGAGTAGTGCTACCCGTCAGCCTTTACACATACACAGGGTGGTGTAGGTGGATATGGCAGCAAGCCCTTTTCCCTCTCTTTAATGGAGGCTAAAGAAATATGATTGTGCCAAATACTTGGGTTATGGGGCTAGCAATATGAATATTTAGGCTAGACAATGTACCGAGCGCTGGCCTCTTTGCTAGAGTTAGAATTTCTTGTGCAATAGATGTGAAATTCTGGCACCATTAGAATAATGGGAGTTGTGCTAGATACTACTTGCCTCCATCAAAGTTGGGAATAAGATGGGGTGGGGGAGAAAGCAGGCTTACACCTACATTCTCATATTTAGTTTTAAGTAACACCAAGATAAAAGTTGGTGTACTGGAGTCTTTGTCCTCCACTGCTCCAGAGACTCCTGGAAAAGGATCCCCCTCCGCGCCCCCACCCTGTATTTAGTACTCTGAAACACATTTTTTCTTTAAATAAATAAATTTAAATATATCGTCTAGACAGATCAGCACAGAAAACACTGGCAAATGCAACAGACATGCAAAATGGGAAAGGGAAACTGGGTAGCCCCATTAACTTCAGTAGGGTCTGACTTGCTGCTACTAGGATTGGACCTGAACGCTTTGGGTTCTTCACCTACCCACTGTTCTCTAATGACATTGTTTTCTAATACCTTTGTTCTTTAATGGTTTATTTCTAGTGCTGATTCACCCTGGAGTTCTTTATTTTGCTGCAGTACTGTCTCCATCTGTATTCTTGGGGGTTATTGTATGTGTTTGTATTTACTCACAACTAGCAAGAGTAGAAACCGGGAGCAAGTTCCACTCACTCAAAATCCTTGGTCAGTACTTTCTCCACAAAGCGAGGCCCTGATTCTGCAGTGAGTTCTGTTGGGCAGATCCCTGTGCCCGTGCATGTTGCAGGATCTGGACCTTACTCTGCAGCACCATTGCAGCTACCAATTAAGCCTCCGTCTCCTGTGCTGGAAAACCTCTGTCATTAAAACAAATCGGATCAGAGCTTGCTTACCAGATGGTTTTATTTTCCTCCCAGTTGTCCTTGTTCTCACTTTGTTAAAATGGAACGATAAATCTTATTGCACATGGTGGTGGTGATTTCCTGTCCAAGAGCTGCATGCAGCAGAACATGACTGGTGGTAGTGGCATGGAAGGGAAGGGATAATAGATGAGAGAGCTGAGGAAGCCCTCCAAATTTGGAAGGATTCTATAATTATTTTAATATCTGCTGCCAGCTCTGGCATTTATTCAGCTCACAGAACTTAGCTATTGCCAGCATGAGCTTGGGTGCTGTAATTTACTTGCTGGCTGTCATGCCATGCTGATAGACTTTTCAGAAAACTGTCACACTTTGAGAAAATGCTACTCTCAACCTCTACTTTTATTCATCAAGTAGTGACCACAAATATTTTAACAGTAATAAGAATGGTGTTCAACAAACTGTTTTGAAATTTACACAATAAAACTTAACTTCTAAGCAGTTCATTGAATGTATGTATCTGGTGAGAAAATTACTATGTATAAATTCCACCCTTGTTTTTACTACAGAAATAATGGCTTGTAATTTATTTAGCAAAAATACTCAGCTCATCAAATGCAAAGTAAAAGTGAAGTCCTACTTTTAATCCAAACTTTCAACTGGGCCAACTGAGGTACAAGAGGCGGATATGATTTGCCTAAGGCAAGAAGGTAGCAAGTAGGTGAACTGGTTTGAAATTCATACTCCTGGGGTCTCCATTCTTTGCTATAACCAGAGGAATATATGCTGGATGTCAGATACCAAATTCAGATATGCCTGGTGGGTCCCTTTGGTACTATAATTAGCATAGCTTCCTCCCCAGTGTTTGCTTCAGTTTGTGTGATTCCGCTCTCTAAATTTAATGGGCCAAATCTGATACTGACCAATGCTACTGAGGTCAAGAGATTTGCACAGTATATTAATCAGTGCAGAATCTGGTCTATGCTTTTAAACCTCAAACCATCCTTTTGCTCCTGGTAATGTGGGGGAGTTGGGAGACCTATGTCTGCTCCTGCTTCTGGCATTGACCTCTGCGTGATCTTGGGCAAATCATTTACCCTTTATATATAATCAAATCTCATGAAAGCTGCTACAGAAAATGAATGGAGTTGGGTGAGTCAGCCTTTGGATGGTGAAACATCTGGCTACATACAAACTGGTCAACATTAATGGCTTTCAGAATGGCTTGCTCTTGCAAAGAAGGTCCATTTTCCTGTGCACAGTGGTTCTACAAAAGCAATGGGGGCCAGCAGATTGACTTATGTAGCTAGGAAACTCTTGAAGGAATAATTATACAGTTTACCCTTTCACAGAATCACCCATCCAAGAATCCCACAGAACTCTAGAACTATTCAGAAATAAAGCTTTCACAACACCCCTCCTGGCTCCATTTCACAGGCAAGAACGCTGAGGTCTGGAGATCTTGTGTGGCTTGCCAAAGTCAGGCAGCATGTCATTGGCAGAGGCCCAGAAGAAAATTCAGATTTCCTGATTCACATGCATTAACTTCAAGATAATGCTGCTTTTTGCTGTTGAGTGGGTATGCTAATTGTCAGACTCATCTTCTATTTTATACCCTGTGGTCAGAGTAATTGTCTTGATTGTATTGTGAATAATTTTAATATGACATACTAATCTCAGTCAGTTTTAAAGACTATTTACAGATTACCTAATTATTCCTTAATAACGATATGCACATATGCAGCCTCTCCCTATATAACAGTACCAAGCTTTTGAAAATGCCTGTGAACCACAGTGGTTCTTAATATGGTTTAGCATCCATAATATAGAATGATGCTAAAGCATCCACACTGAGCCTTGCTCACCAATAAATTCAGTGGGAATGATACGTATGCTTGATGTGCAAGGGTGGGGTTTGGACAGAGACCCCGCCCACCAAGATAGCTGGCACTCCTCAAACGAGGCAGGGAGAGGTCCATCCACCAACCAGAAGAAAATCATTCCCCCAGGAACTACATCCTTGAGAAGGGAACCCATTCCCTGAGTGGGAAGTAGGTGGAATGGGTGAGGCGCACGTGACAGAAACTGATGTAGTGAAATTAATTGTGTCCACATGAGTTGCGCCAATTTATCTACATTAGTTTCTAAATCTAGTTAGTGGAATGGGTGAAACATTTCTCTGTATCCAAGGTCTTAATTACCCCCATCTGACAAATGGTGCTAAGGAGAATGCTTTACACTTTCACAGAGCTGCTTCATTCTTGGAGCTCAAGTGTTTCACAAAGATGAGTGAGCACTGTCAGCCTGACTGTATAGTTGTAGTTACCTAATGACGGAGATTGGAAGCAATTTTCATGAGAGGCATTGTATCCGGGTGAGTGAAACAGGCTCTACTAGCTGAGAGATCAGCATTCAGTACTTGGGTTTGCCACAAACTGCCTTGATAAGCTTTGGTAAGTCAATTAAACTCTGTTCCCCACTTACCTTAGCTAGAAAATGGACCTGTGTACATTCCCCTCCTAGGCCAAGGGGGCATTTTAATGGGAGGGGTGGAGGAGAAGGAATTTACCTGATCTTGGAATAATCTTTCACTTTTGAACAATATCCCAGCCCAGTTTGGAGACAATGAAAATATTCTCCATTGCGGTGTTTACTATTATTATGGAAAAGCTCTGAATTTAGCTTTGACACTAGAAACTGCCTGAAATGGCCACAAATTGCTGCTGAACAGACAGCTTTGCCGTTTGGGGCAGTTGAAAATCAACTCTTTCCAGAGACTAGAGTTGCTGGTTATGACACCAGTTATTAAGATTGATGTCCCGAGGGCTGGAGTTGGTTTTAGGCTGGTAAGTCTTGTGAAATTCTCCATTGCTGACCCTTTATCAGAGCACTGTTGTTTGAAGCAGAGGGCTGGTCAAATACAAAATGAAAGCGAAGAATCTTCATCCTGTCAATCAAAACAAAGGTGGGTGGATCCCTCAGTGTACATTGTACAAGAGGCTGGGTCTCAAGGATGGAGTTAATCTGTAAATAGTTGGCGTAAAGGGAATTAAAGTGTGTGTGTATAATGAGTGGAAAGTAAACCCTATATATAAGATAATGGTCCCAACACTTTCTTGTGAAAATGCATAGTCTCTTTCTTGGATGTCCCTTTGAGAAGGCAGAATGAATAACCGTAAGCAATAAAAATAATATGGCCCTGTTTCTGACATGTTCTCTTAGTTTAGCAGGCAAGACATAGGCTCTAAGTCACTTTCGGAGACTTTACCCTAAGTCCCATTTTGAAATGTGTCTAAGGCACTGAGGTGTCTATGTCCTATTAACTTTCATTGAGAGTCAATCTCCTTACTCACTTTTCAAAATGGGGATTAGGGTAAAATTTCCAAGTGATTTAGAATCCTAGAAATATAGGACTGGAAGGGACCTTGAGAGGTCATCTAGTCCAGACCCCTGTGCTCATGGCAGGACTAAGTATTATCTAGACCATCCCTTACAGGTGTTTGTCTGACCTGCTCTTAAAAATCTGCAGTGATAGAGATTCCACAACCCCCCTAGGAAATTTATTCCAGTGCTTTAACCACCCTGACAGTTAAAGTTTTTCCTAATGTCCAACCTAAACTTCCTTTGCTGCAATTTAAGCCCATTGATTCTTGTCCTATTCTCAGAGGTTAAGAAGAACAATTTTTCTCCCTCCTTCTTGTAACAACCTTTTATGTATTTGAAAATCTGTTCTGTCCCCTCTGTCTTTTCTTTTCCAGACTAAACAAAACCAATTTTTTTCAATCTTCCCTCATAGGTTGTGTTCTAGACCTTTAATCATTTTTGTTGCTCTTCTCTGGACTTTCTCCAATTTGTCCACATCTTTCCTGAAATGTGGTGCCCAGAACTGGACAAAATACTCCAGTTGAGGCCTCATCAGCACAGAGTGGAAGAATTACTTATCGTGTCTTGCTTACAACACTCCTTCTAATACACCCTAGAATAATGTTGGTGTTTTTTTTGCAACAGTGTAACACGGTAGACTCATATTTAGCTTATGGTCTACTATGACCCCTAGATCCCTTTCTGCATTACTCTTTCCCAGACAGTCATTTCCCATTTTGTATATGTGCAACTGATTGTTCCTTCCTAAGTGGAGTACTTTGCATTTTCCTTATTGAATTTCATCCTGTTTACTTCAGACCATTTCTCCAGTTTGTCCAGATCATTTTGAATTTTAATCCTATCCTCCAAAGCACTTGCAACCCCCTCCCCCCAGCTTGGTATTGTCCGCATACTTTATAAGTGTACTCTCTATGCCATTATCTATTTAGGAGTCTGTCTTGCCAAAGCACTTTTCAAAATGGGACTTAAGCTCCTAAATCACTTACATGCTATTGAAACTTCACTCATAGTTTAGTAGTAACACGAAAGGATATGCCTTCACCTTTTCTTGCTTCCAGGTTTTTCATTAGCAAATTTAACATACAACACACAGTTCAAGAGGGAAAAAATGAAAAGTTAGCTTTTTAACGTCTCTCTCCAAATTCCAAAGCCCAGCATTCAGTACAAAGTGCAGTGAATCAGGGAAAACAGCTTTTCAATCACCAGTCTGCAAAATGCAAATGTGGGCTGCAGGGCTCTTATTTTTTCCCCCTGGCTCACAAGGAGTGGAGTGAAGAGTGAGCATGTGTGGGGCGGCCGGGGGGTTGTTTGAAGGGTTTAAACTTTAATAAAATCCTCTGATATTGGGGTTATTTGGTTTTTGTTTTATTGTGTAGAAGGTCATGGCCGAAAGCTTGGGGTAGAAGCTCTTTCTGTATCTAGTGTTGATCGATTAAATAAATGCAGTATTTTCAGCTACCACTAATGAGAGTTCAGTTCTGTGTGTTTATTTTAGTACCCCCAGAGATGGCTGACACCAAAACAGTGAAACTTGAGGATTATACCAGCTGCTGGAGGACTTCCGGTAAAGAGGTGTATTCCAAAATTTAGAACAGTATTACATAGTGATGAAATATATTTGTGTAAAATTATTGTTCAAGCAGTGCTACAGGTGATAGGATGCTTATTCCTTTTCAGTGGGTTTTTGCGCTTTTTTTTTTTAAGTCAATCCCAAATTTGCTAAACTCTTGGCCTTGGCCTCATGAGATTACTGGTTACTAAGACTTTGGATTCAGGATTTAATGGACCCAACGTCTGATCCAGTATGACAAGCCCTTAAAATTTTGCTCACATTTGCTTCTTGCCTTCCTCCAAGTGCTTTTGAGTGGCACTGCCAATTTACTTTGACCTGGCCATAAATGGTATTTAAAACAACATTGGAGTCAGTTGGAGTTTTGCCATTGACTTCAGTGAGGCCAAGATTTTGCCCATTGCCTTTATTTAAGGGGGACTTTGCTTGCAGCTATTGCTACTCAGCCACTGTTGTACTAAATAATCTGCTTTTATGTCTCAGCTGATTCTGTTCCATTGTCCTGGTTACAGCTTGTACATCCTGCTTGGAGGGCAGTGTATCCAACACAGGGACACTGAATTAGTTTCACATTGAAAGTGTTTTAATTCAAGACCGCTACATCTCTTTACATGCTGCCTCTGTTCTCTACCTCTGGTTGTGTGTGTGTGTGTGGTGTATAAGTACAGAGGCTCTCTGCTTATAGCATATCAATACTTTAAAAGCTCTTAGCCTTTGGCTCCAGCCTTCATCCTCCACTTGCCAGTAGGGGCCCCTGTTCATCTAAACGTGGGGAGGCGAGTAAAAATTTGCTCAGAGCCAGTTTCTAGCAGTGGGTGAGGATCATACCACATCTGACTCAAAACAGGGTAGGCAGTACCTACCTCAAAGAGCTCCTTGTGCCATTTCTACCAGCTTGTGCTATAATACTTTTAAAGTCCAGAGTCTGATACTGTTACTCAATAGGCATAAGCGTATCCGAATCTGTTTCAGTATCTGGAGCCTGGTGGTAAATCATTGTTTTCTAAACTGCCTGAATAAGGTTGACCATCTGTCCCTTACTTTAAAAGACATCCTTTGTTTGTTGCTTAATGTTCAGGATGCACTTTATCCCATATCTCAGCAGTAATCATGCAAAGGATCATACATTGTGATACACATGCATGATTTTGTGATGTAAGATTTTGTACCACCAATACAACACTGCAGGAAGCTGTACCTTGAAAAATGAGCTTTGTCCTGTATCTTTCATGTAGTTCTCTTTTTGTTTCCTTGAATTGCCAGTGGTCAATCAATATCTAAGATGCATTGCAATGAAGTCATAATGGCCTTTATTATCATCATTTATCTGAACTACTCTATGTTCTGCTGTGAATTAGAAGACTGAATTGATGATTTTCCCATTCAGAAGCATCTCTATCTAGGTGGTGCTGGTTTGGGGGATGTGTGGACACCCCTGGCAAACTTGCCTACCTTGGGCAAGGTCTAGCTCCTCTTGCTCACATGAGTAGTTCCAGTGACTTCCAAGGTATGGCTCTTGAGTAAGGGGCGCTGGATTTGGCCTTAAGAACTGATCACATCAAACCATTGTACAAGCCAACCATTTATGTCAAAGGAGTGAGTTTTTATTGTTTGTTACAGTAGTGCCCAGAGAGCCCAGCAAGCTGATGACCTGTTGTCTGTACGTTGCCTGGCACATAGCGAGAGACCACCCTGCCCTGATGAGCTCACCATCAAAACTGACAGAAGGTCAGAGGGGAAACATAGGCACAGGGAGGTGAAGTGACTTACCTATGATCATGCCAATTAGTGGCAGAGGTGGGAATAGCACTTAGGTTTCCTAACTAATGCCAATGCCCTAAGCTACTAGAGCATGATGCTTGAAGACTTGGGTGTATCTAGAATGCAGGGTCAGGCTCCTTCCTTCTCATTGGTCCTGTTCTGTGCTTTTCTCTGAATAAAACCATAATCTGAGGACTGTTCAGATACCTTTACATATACTGGGCCCTGAACTGTTTTTAGCTCTGCTCTCACTTCACACTGAATGAAATAGAGAGTTATTGCAACCCTTTTAAATGACAAAGCACCGACAAACTATTCTGAAGGTTGCCCTCCATGCTAACCCTGCAGTTCTGACTGCTAAAATGCTTCTGCTTGCAAATCTAATTAGATAGCAGGGTATAAATATCTGTGACTTTCGGTTATTGCCAGATTTTTGAAGAATCCTCTTATCATTTTTCACTCATTAGCTTGGTAGTTTTCTGTCAAGAATGCCCAGCTTGTAGGTATGGTTGGAAACCTCTACCTGAGTTATTTCTAATGAATTAGAACTAACTCCACAAGTTATGCATTCCCAATTTTTGGGATGCGCCCATTGTAATTCTAAGGCAAAAAAAGCATTGTTCTCTTTATTAAAAAGGAACCCCCCCCAAATATTGATCAGATAAGAGTTGTCTGAAACAAGTGTTTTCCCTTCCCTTTGGTTTAATCATTCTTTCTGTTTATATAGCTCCAGATTTGACTACCCTTCCACGTGTTAAGTAGTACATTGCTCTGTGAATAGTTCCATTTCGCTTCAAGTCAATATGACCACTTCTGAAGCAAGGTGTTAATCACCATAAAGAGGCATAGACAAATGTAGGCCTACACATGCTGATGCACATTCCTCATACCTCAGGAATCCTATAATGATTTGAGCAGAGACATCACTGAAGACAAACCAACCCAAAATAACTTTCAGGAGATTAATTTGGATTTTGGCATAAAAACAAACAAGTCTCCAGACAAAATTATTGCTTTGGGGGAAGATTTTCAAAGGCACAAATAGGTGTTTAGCATCCAACTCCTGTTGGTCTTCAGTGGGACTTGAATATCTGTCTGGTCCTGGTACCTTTGAAAATCCTCCATATTTGTTTTCCAAGTTTCTATTGCAATAGCACTTATGAATCCTGTGCAGGAATTAGGGCCTATTGCACTGGATACCAAACAAACCGATAACACAGACACTCCCTCCCTGGATTACTTACAATTTATGATTTTACACTGGGGTGGGCAAACTTCTGCAGCTGGGGAGCAGGATCGGGGGCCACTCCACACAGCTCCCAGAAGCAGCAGCATGGCCCCCTCCGGCTCCTACGCATAGGGGCAGCCAGGGAGCTCTACTCTGCACGCTGCTGCTGCCCCCATCCCAAGCACTGCCCCCACAGCTTCCATTGACTGGGAACTACAGCCAGTGGGAGCTGTGGGGTGGTGCCTGTGGATGGGCAGCGCACAAAGCCATCTGGCCATGCTGCCATGTTGGAGCCATAGAGGGGACATGCTGCTGCTTCCGGGAGCTGCTTGAGGTAAGCGCTGCCCGGAGCCTACACCTCTAAGACACTCCACGTGCCCCAACCCCCTGCCCAAGCCCTGATTCCCCTTCTGTCCACTGAACCCCTTGGTCTCAGCCTGAAGCACCCTCCTACACCCCAAACTCATCATGCCCAGCCCCATCCCCATTCCAGAGCCCTTCCCACCCCCGCATCCCACTCCCCCCAGGCCCCCCTCCTGCACCATGAACTCCTAATTAATGGAGCCTGCACCCCAACCCCAATTTTTGTGAGCATTCATGGCCCACCATACAATTTCTATTCCCAGATCTGGCCCTCAGGCCAAAATTTTGTCTATCCCTGTTTTGCACAATATGCAACAGGCAAATAAACAGATGGAGGGATGGAGAAAGTAACAGTACACCTATTTGCACAATGAGAAGTTCATTTGGCCTTCATAGTCCCAGGGTATCTCCATGTGTTCTTCTTTCTGACAATCTGAATCACTTTCAGTGAGAAGTGGTTCATGTTCTCCAGCTGGAGCTGCTACTCTAATGAAAAAGAAACTACTGAAATTTTTGCCTCAAAAATCAGCTAATAGATGGTGGAATGAATGAAATATGAAGCACTTTGCCTCTATCAGGTACAACAATGTGTCTGCTGCCTAGGAGATGATAAAGGCCCAGACAGCCACATCAAGGACCGTCTATAGTTCACAGGAATGAGCTGGAGAAGTTTTCCAGTTCCACCATTGTTAACTGCTAGTGGCATTGACATTCTGCTCTCACCAATTATATGTGAAATCAAGATAGAAGATAAGTACTGAACCATTCACAGCTGTTGAAATGATTGGATTGATCTTTGACAGCCCACAAACTCTCCTCATTGCTGCGTCACTCCCATAAATTCTCTGTATAGACTATGAAAAGCATTTGTCTCAACAGTGCACAAACAGAGAAACTGAACAACTTGTGCAACCAGTGACAAGGAAATGAGAGCCGAGAAGCTGGAACGATAACAGATGACACAGATCAGGGGTCTCAAAGTCCTGGCCCGTGGGCCATCTGCAGCCCGAGACCCTCCCCAGTGCAGCCTGTGGAGGAGAGACACATGCAGATGTGCTGCTGGCAATGTCTGCTGCAGGTGCCACCCCCTGCAGCTCCCATTGGCTGGGGGAGAGGGACAGAGATACCATCACTAGTTGCCAGGCAGAATCATTAGTTGCCAGGCAGTCAGGCATGGAGGCAGCCTCACTTTTTTCCACAATGAATATAAACAAGTCAAAATACCAAACACAACTATCTGATGCGCACCTTGCTGCAATCCTGAAGGTTTCAACTGCTCAGTTACTGAGGCCAAACTGACAGAACTGAAGCATTGCCAGGTGTCTGGCAAACACTAAAAACTCTTTGGCAGGTGAAGAATTGTATAAAGTTGTATGACAGTTTAATTATTTCTAAGAAATTCAAAATAAAAAATACACTATAAACATTTTCTTTTCTGAACACCATCTTCAGTGACATTGCTGGCACATGATGGCATCTATCACATTAGTAGATGTGCAGGTGAATGAGCCCTTGATGGTGTGGCTGGTGTGGTTGGGTCCTATGATGGATAGGTTGTAGATCGTTGATGATGCGCTGGAGAGGTTTTAGCTGGGAGCTGTACGTGATGGCCAGTGGTGGTCTGTTATTTTCCTTGTTGGGCCTGTCCTGTAGTAGGTGACTTCTGATACCCGTCTCGCTCTGTCAATCTGTTTCCTCACTTCCCCAAGTGGGTAATGTAGTTTTAAGAATGCTTGATAGAGATCTTGTAGGTGTTTGTCTCTGTCTGAGGGATTAGAGCAAATGCAGTTGTATCTTAAGGCTTGGCTGTAGACATTGGAGCAAATGTGGTTGTATCTAGGGCTCATTTACCTGCACATCTACTAATGTGATATGCCCTCATGTGCCAGCAATGCTCCTCTGCCATGTACACTGGCCAAACTGGACAGTCTCTATGTAAAAGGATAAATGGACACAAATTGGACATTGGGAATGGTAACCCATAGAAGCTAGTAGGAGAATACTTCAATCTCCCTGGACATTCAATAACAGATTTTAAAGTAGCCATTCTTCAACAAAAAACCTTCAAAAACAGACTTCAAAGAGACACTGCAGAGCTACAATTCATTTGCAAATTTTACACCATCAATTTTTGGGCTTGAATATGGACTGGGAGTGGCTGGCTCACTATAAAAGCAATTTTCCCTCTCTTGGTATTGACACCTCCTCATCAGTTATTGGGAGTGGACTACATCCACCCTGACTGAATTGGCCCTGTCAGCACTGGTTCTCCACTTGTAAGGTAACTCCCTTCTCTTCATGTGCCAATATATATTTTATGCCTGTATCTGTAATTTTCACTCCATGCATCTGAAGAAGTGGGTTTCTTACCCATGAAAACTTATG
Organism: Lepidochelys olivacea; assembly: GCF_965140295.1. Lineage (NCBI taxonomy): Eukaryota > Metazoa > Chordata > Testudines > Cheloniidae > Lepidochelys > Lepidochelys olivacea. The sequence continues at coordinate 192,426,566 of NC_140413.1, forward strand.
CCCAAATAAATCAGTCTTTAAGGTGGCACCGAACTCCTTGTTGTTTTAATGGCTTCATTTTGGGGCTTCTTAATATTTTGTTCCTTCTGGCAGCAACTGACAGAAGAATGACCGGAACAAGAGTAATCAAAGAACCCCCAGCAGAGATGGAAGGATGTTCATTTTTCTTCCACTGGCCTTTCATTTTCACTGGGCTATGGAAATTTTATCTGAAGTAGAAAATATTGAGCTTTAAGGGCAAATCTCTGTTAAAATGCTATTCACTCAAACTGCTTTTTAATCTTTGTCACTGTGCCAACATGAATAAAGAAAGCAAGCAGACATCTTCATGGACACTTTAGAAAATGAGGAGAGTCAAAGTTAAGGATAAACTTGGAAAAAAACCCAAACTTTTCAACGTATGGAACTACTTCACTCAAACAACCTTAACTTTGCCCCATAGAGACCCTGGCTTCCTGTCCTTCCCATTTTTGAGTTCCCGTCTTGTCTGCTTTGTAACTTGTCATTTGATCAGATTGTCTTCTTAGCTTTTAATAAAAAAGGCTGTAACCTAAAAAAGGCATGTAGCAGACCCCTTAAATTTGAAAATGCCGGTAACTATATCACTGCCTTCCTCTATCTTCCCTGGGTCATCCTCTTCCATAAAGGCTTTAACATGTCTGAAGATAGTGATGATCCTGCACTAGTACCGCTGGTGGGGCGAGTACCAAAAAATGTGCACTACACAGCACTGGTTTGTGAAGTGGCTTGAGTTGCAAATGTCTCAGAGGGCACTCCCTATCTCTACCCTACGAGCTAGGGGTGTGAATCCCCTACTCGAGTACACGTACTTACGCTAGCTCTCCTCGAGCTAGCGTGAGCATAAGTAGCCATGTAACCACCGTGGAGGTACAGCTGAGCTGTGCTGAGTGCATACCCACCAGCGTCAGGTGAGTTTGTAGTTCGCATGACTCAGCCATGCCTTCACTGCTGATACCCATGCTACCATGCCTACACTGCTACTTATACTCATGCAAGCTCAATGAGAGCTAATACGAGTCCTTGTATGCGAGCAGGAGAACCACCTCACTAGCTCACAGTTTAGACATAATCTTAGTGCTCTCTCTAAGAGGCTCAGGATAGACTCCTTCCCTTGTAGGGACCCTGTATTACTGATGGCATGCAAATTTACCCAAGTGATGTGTATTCTCAACCTTGACACCAGTTCAGCAAAGCTTATGCCAGGGATTATGTAGAGTGACAGTATCTATTGTACATTTTATATCTTGCTGCACCTTTTAACTACAGGCAGCACAAAAATTAATTGGGCACAACTCCCTATAATTATTGAGTGGAAGAGGAATAAAAGGTACTTTAACCCCCCTATACCTGCTAAGTACTTGTACCAATAATATCCATCCTTTCTCCTGACCATGAATTACTGGTTGTCTTACCCTTCTCTACAGCTGGGAGAGTTTTATTTTGGCTGGACACAGACCAGTGTTTTAGTGCTTTATAGGTAACACCTGCAACAGGGTCTTGAATTCTTATCCTTTTTCAAACAGTTTTTTTAAACTTGTGTGGGGTTAAAAGATGTGGGGTAAAGAAACACCAGTGATGATATGAGTCCAATATATCCCTCCCACCACTCCATTTACTTTCATGGGCTTAACCTAATGATGAATTTCACTTCTTATTCCCCAGCCATAAGCAGACATGTTGTCTAACTAAAGCAACAATTTCTTAACAAGAGGATCTTGATTACACTAAGAGCCTCTTTCTTCCTCAGTGTTTTTATTCCATAGAATATCCTAGCTCCTGACTGATAAGTACTCAGCTCTTTCAGAATCAGCTCACCTCTTCTTTGTACAAAATTCAGCTTCTATCTTGTTTCCCTTCTTATGCTGACTCTGGTACTATGCAATCTATTCTACTCTTGGAACAAGGGGCTGATGATAAAATCAACATGTACAGAGCAGTAGCACTGAAAATCTGGAAAAAGGCATTTATATTTTCATTAGAAAATATATGAATTCCACTCTTAGTGTCTTTTCTGCTATGAAAAATCTGATGATCGCTAGGGAGGGGCCAAATACAACAGTAAGATTCTCTCATCCCTTCCCAAGCAAACAATAAGTATCTCCTAAATCATGGCAGCTAATGTGTATATTGAGGGAAGGTGGAATTTCAGTGTACTATGTTTCTCAAGGTTATTGATTGTGCGGGGGAGAAAAGAAAAATTCTGAAATTTTCTGTTTATTCAAAATTGAAATAAAATGTTTATTATTTGTATGATCGTAATGCCTACTCATGGTACAGGTCACCAGTGAGCTAAGGTTGTACAAACACAGAACAAAACCGACAGCACCTGCCCCCAGGAGCTTAAACAGAAATTTCAACATTTCTTGTGGAACAGAAATTCAGAATAAATTTGATTTGGAAATTCTGAGGGTTTTTTTTATTTAAAACAACTATAAATTATATAAGAAACACTTTGACATTATTGAAATTAAATCAGTAAGTTGAAATGATTCATTTTCACTTTTTCCCATTGAAAATTTCATAGAAATTGAGATGTTTCTGCGAAACATTTTGATGGTGGGAAAAATGCAGTTTTCCCACCAAAAACTTTGTTAAACTTTTCAACTGGCTTTCTTCAGGTTAAATTCAAGTGATTCCAGTTTAGAGCCCTGATTGGGTTGAGAAGGTATTGGTGTATGCCTTATCTACATGCCACCTGCCCCCACTGGACCAATGAGTAATTCGTTACTGTTTTGTCATCTGGTTAGCTGGATTTTCTCAGAAGCCCCTTCTTTGGGTCTCTCTAATTTCCCCTTCTGAGCTCCATGCTTAGTAAGGTTCAAAGTGACTAATATATGACCTGTACCTCTCTGAGCCAACCCTATATCTTTTACAATTTCCCCCTGGCCTCTTACCAGGTGTCCCCATTGTCTTGTAAACCTTTTGGGTTTCCTTTTTCCCTTGGCCCTCAACCAAGTTATTTTCCCTTAAATGTTTTCTGATCTTTCCCACAGCATTCTCCAGTCTCATATGAGTCCTCTTTTCATCCATTGTTATCTCCTAAAATGTCACCGAGAAGCCATCTGGTCCAAGCCTCACTGATTTCTCTGAGCAATTCTAGGTCTAAAATCACTCTCACAGACCTCCCCTGAAGACTCTCTCTAACAAGTCATAAAAATGATACAAAATTGTTGAATCTGACAAGCTTATCTTTTTAATACAAATGCATCATACAAATACATTGATTTAAATATCAGAGGGGTAGCCGTGTTAGTCTGTATCCACAAAAATGAGGAGTCTGGTGGCACTTTAAAGACTAACAGATTTATTTGGGCATAAGCTTTCATGGGTTTGGAGTGTGGGATGGGGTCCAGGACATCTGAAGAAGTGGGGTTTTTTTACCCACAATGATTTCAATTCACCACTTTAAGGGAACTTTCTGCATTGGCTATTTAGGGCCTGATTCAGAAAAGCACTTACACCTATGACTAATCACATCTATTTTTGTGTGTGCTCTATTTAGTAAAATACTTAATTATGTTAATTAAATCTCATTGAAGTCAGCCAGGCTTAAGCTCCTGCTTAAAGTGAAATGTACTTTGCTGAATCAAGGCTTAAGCACACAGCCCCTGTGAATTTATTGCATAAATTATAGTTTAACAATATTTCACATTCTTCTCTTCATCCTTCCAAATGTAGCAGGCACATAGGCTGAAATGTACCTTTAAACCCACCTTTCATCTTTCTGGATCATGTGCATGTGAAAGTAAATATAATATGAAGTATGGGAAACTGCTTTCACTGATTACATTAATCATTTTCCACTATGTACTTTGCCATATTGTTCTGTTGGTACTTATAATTCCATGCTACTCCGATAACTGACACCATGGCTCATGTATGCACAGGTACAATAAATATCCTATGTTTTGCTGGTTCCTGCTCTGAAGAATGTAGGATTATGAAATCCAGAAACTGTAGACTGGAAGATTGTTAGTGTGCATCTGAACTTTAAGTGTTCTAAGTTTTGAAGGATCATACAATACTTAAAAGGGATGGTAGGGGACTTATTTTAGTTGTAGAACCAGCTAAATGCCAACCTCTTAGATTCACACACCTTAAATGCAAAGCAGTATATGTTTTAATCCTCTCTTTCTCCATTAACAGCAGCTTATTTTAAGGCAAAATATGCAGACGATCAGGAGCCAGTTACCTTTAAATGCTGTTGCCAGCATTAATAAATCTATAATCAAAAAGCCCAACAACCTCAAACAGCAGAGGTCTGTTCAAATTGTTATACCACCAACTAGTCCAGACTGAGGTTTTTCAAATGCCACAGGACACTCTAGAAACCCTCCAGAGTAAGTACACCAAGCACATAGAGGACTGATCCTTGGTCTAGAGAAGCACTTGTTGGTTTGATTAGTTGATTTGCTATGATTGTTCAGATTACTATTCTCTTTTTTGTTGAATGTCCCCGAACCCATTTTACAACAGTTTTAGTATCAGTGCTTATTTTGACAAATCTTCTCACCCCAAGCAGGGCTCTATTAACATAACATACATAAATCTACATTTTCCAAGGCTGTGCTCCCTTCTGTATGCACTAAATTATGTACATGCATATATACAACTGCCCCTTGTTGATACAGACACCTGTGGACCTACTAACACCTGCACACACACTTTAAATAGTATAATAATTGCATGTATGTACATATTTAAAAACATGCACCAGCAAAATCAATTGGCCTCTGTGACCTTCACAGGTGCCAGTATGAACATGTGTACAAATATTAGACTAATTAATGTGAGCATTCAAGTATTTTGCATCTGCAGTTGCAGGTGCAAGCATGTGACTATTTCTTTACTATCAAAAATAGTTGCCAGCTGTAAATCTTTGCTAACTGAGGAATGTTACTGCTGTATTCATAGTATTCTCTCGGCATTTCCTATATAAGTACTGCAAGTACCATGTTGGTGGTGGTTAGTTATTAAAAGCAAAGTACTGAAGATTTGAGAGATCACCTCTGTACCTGGAATTGTACAGGCATCTTTCGATTCACTACTACTGCACTTAGCACAATGGAGCCTTGACCCTTGTAGGCTTCCAGAAATTACTGCAATGTAAATGCCTGATAGCAGAATTTGTTGGACCCGTATCAGTCTATGCTTCAGTCAATACACAGCTCTGAAACAGTATTTAAGGGGCTTGCATGAACCTTAAGATATTGGCTGTTTCTGGGTCAAATTCTCTTTTTTTTTAAATTTGTTCTTTTAGGATAAGCACAAAAGAGAAAGATGGGGGAGGGGGACAATGGCTGTCATTTTTTAATGAACCCATCTGGTGGATGTGATGAGTAGCACTGATAGTAGCCAGAGAGAACCTGCCCCCACTAAGTGAAGGCAGATAGAATGAAGAGTCTCTGGCCCAAGAGTGGAAGAGACTAGTAGATACTTACTGGTCTTTCTCTTTGAGGAAAATAACCTTGGCTAAGATGTGGTACTTAGGGTATAATAGGGGCATTCGTTGGAAACCTAGCCTGTTTGTTATGGCATTGCTTTGAAGTGATGTTTGATCCTATCATTACTTGAAGTAGTCACAGCATAAGTTTTCCTCCATGGTCTCCCACTCCCTAGGTATTTTCCAAAGCCCTATGTTATTTTATTTTATTTACATGTTCTGGCTCTGGGGAAACCTTTTCCCAGGAACCCGCTCCAGTGTCCCTGTGTACATAGTAGGGTCATGGCTATATGTCCTAGCGCTTAGCCTTTGAAGAGAGACTATTTTTCTCACTACCTTCCTTTATAACTTCTAACATGAATGTCCAACTTTCTAAAATGAAGCAATGCCATCTCATGCCATTAATTGCTAAAATGCACTTGACTCCTTCATTTCAAATCTCCCCATAACCCCTTGTTTTTCCCTATATCTGTTGCTACAAATCCAGGTATTATCTTTGATGCTGCTTCAGATTCCAGTGAGAAATACGGTTATATTCTCATTTGGCAACTTCAAAAAAAAATTTCCAAGGGAGACCCAAGCTTATTCAAAATGATGCTCGGATGATGATTCATTCTTTCATAACCATGCAATTGGATTATTGTAATGTTCTGTTTTCAGCTTTTCAAAATGCCACTGCTCACATGCTTACTAGCACTATTAGAGATTTAAGCAATTTAAATCTTGTTCTCAGAGAACTCCACTGGCTTCCATGCAGAGGAAAAGCATTTACAATTCACCTTGACATATTGGGACTTCTTTGGCATAGTACCATCCAATTGTATTGCCCCCAATCCCTAAACTAATGTTTGCATTTTGTTGGCCATGTACTAATTCCAGATTCTTTTTGTAAGAAAAATGAAGAGAATTTAATTGTTGGGGTAGGAAATGGATTGGCTATCCTGGGTTTGTCTGTAGAGGAAGTATAGGAGGACAATGGCAGTACACATTTATCAGAGTGCCTCACCAATTTGCCCTGCCAATGGAGTAGTTCAGTTGCCATGTCCATTCATTTATAGCATCTTAACTTGAACGGCCAGTTATGGTAGTTTTAAGCTATAGAAACTGATCCACTGGGTTCTAGACTGAAATCACAGACTCATAACTACTATTTTTCTTTAACTGGACCTATTTAATGGAATTTTCCCTGCCTGAGGTTACACAGCAAGCCCCAGATCCACAACCTAAATATCTTTTGAGGATCTGGGCCCAGGTCAGTCCTAGAGCTGGGAATTGAACCGAGGTATCCTGAGTCTAAGTCCAGTGCCTTAATCACAAAGCTCGCTACCTCCTTGCTCTTTTCCTTCATCCCCTTTTCTGTCTAATGTCCCTCCCTTTTTGTTCTCCCTCACCTCAAACAGTTGGCAAACTCTCTAAGGCAACCAGAAATGGCAGGAAGCCCTGTTCCCTTGCTCCTGACTATAGACCTGAACAGTTTTTTTGTTACTGATGCTCCACCTTATATATGGCAGCAGCAAAGTGGAAAGCATTGATCAGAGGGATGGTTTTAGAGGGTAGGGACTCTTCTAAACACTTTTATAGGGAAGTTAGGCTTCTTTGAGGCAGGTAGATCCTAGAAATCTCCCCTTCTGTCCCTGAGAAACTTTGTGCAGAAGTCACTACAGTCCTTGCTTCCTCTCTGGCAAGCTCTAATTAGTGCTGTTCATCCTGTAATTTCATGAGCACCAAAATTCCCCAGGAACACGTCAAATGCTTTAGTAGTGTGTTTAAAAAAAAAAAAAGGCATTTTGCAATGGGAGTGTCAGCAGATCAATTAAAAAAAAAACTTGGATTTTTTTAATAGTGTATATTATTTTCAGTAAATACTTGCTCTTTGAACAGGCATCTAAAAACCTGCAATCCATTGACATAATCTCTTTAATAGGTTGAGAGACTGCTTTTCTCCCTGATATTCCATTTGTAATGCATACCTTTTTTAGCATTAGTAATTCATTTTAAAGCTTTCAGTTTGGTTTTAATGTGTTTTGGATCAGGCCCCAAGTTTCATTTTTCTTCTGCCTGCGTAGGGGATTTTCATGCAGAGGAAGGAAATCAATAATTTGTCACAATACATCAGCTCCCATTTGGTTTTGGAGTGTCTATTCTATCACTGTGGTTATCTGTTCCTTCCTTCTTTTGAGAGTATTTTAGGATAATGAAAATAAGACAACCCATATACCTTTTAATCTTTACTGTTTTACAACTTCTTTTATGCAAATTGTTTTAATCTTTTCTCTATTTTAACCATTTGTAAAATGGATTACCACAAGTCTACTGCTCTATTTATTTCAAAATTAATAACCACTTGGCACACACTCTCTAACAACACAATTGTTACATCTCAAAGGAGTGTATTTTTGTCTGTTCCTCAGGGAATGTTGCTTCCTTTTTAAAATAGGATGGGGCAACTGAAGGAGTTTCTTTCTGAGTGACACATTAATAAATACATTTGTGTAAACCTGCAGAAATCTAACTACCCTAGGATCCAGTCTCCTGTGTTATTTATTCCCATTGGAGTTTTGCAAATTGACTCTTTGCGGGCTTTTAAGGCTTATTGTCTAAAAAACTGAGTTTCCACCCCCTTTAAAGCTATATCCCTTGTATGAAGCCCTGCTAGTGCATTGTCTGTCCCCCACCCTCATCCATGATTGCCTTATTTAAATGACAATATACATTCTTACAAATGTTTTGTCCATAAATTTAGCTCGGAATATCTTTTTACCTGCTTACCACACTCAGAGGCTGCATGGATTGCTGCTTTGTTTCTCTTCCTCTCAGTGTGCTTTAAGAGTTTATTGGACGGAATGTACATCCACGTAGGTCTCACACACACACAGTGTGATGAAACTTGGGTCACAAGAATACTTCTCATGACCCCACATGTATTTGCTTCCTCATGCAGCCACCCCTAGAGGAAGCCGTATAAGTCCTTACTACTTTAACTGCCACTACAGCATTCATTTCTTTAAAAGATCTGAATTGGTTTAGCGTCGTTTTCCTCCCCCCTGGCTCAGGAGCCAAGGTTTTGTTTGTACGTTTCCCTGACACGGATTTATATTTCCCTCTGCACAGGGAACAACGTGGTCGGCTCTTGCATTTTCTGGGCTGCTCAGCTGCCCTCACCTAATGACTAAACGACACAAGCTCGAGTTCAGGCTGCGCAGTGGTGGACCTGGACCTCCTCCCTGGACCCAAGACACGGTCCTTGTAAACATAAACAATCCCTCTCTCATCATGGCAGGGGCGAGGGAAGCCAGGCTAGAGTCCTCTGGAGGGTCGCCAAATACCCGTTCCCGGCGGGTCCCGGAGCCTTCTTTACCTACTTGATTTGTGCACTGTATCACAAAGCCTGGGGGACACACTGGGACCAGAGCGGTTATGGGCGGGGGAAAGCCCGTGCCAGGAAGGCGGCAGCCCCGGTGCACTGATGCCAGCATTTGGGACTGAAGCATGGGGTAAGGAGCATCTCCTGCCCGCCTGGCTCAGCACCGTCCCCGCAGGGAAACACGCCTTTCGCCCCCTGTGTAACGCACCACAGGGGTAGCGCTGCTGCTGGTCCCAGCGCGTGCGTCTCCCCGGGCTTCTCCCCGCCTTGCCCCGGGAGATGGAGGAATTCTCCAGGGTGCTGAACCAGGCAGCCGCGGGAACCGCTCGCCCCGGGTTAGCGAGCCCTAGGCTGCGGGCGTGCGCGGAGGGGGGGGGGGGGAGAGGAAAGCTCCCCCCCCCGCAGCCTCCCGCGCACCTCCTCCCCGCACGTGATTGGCAGCGCTGCAATCTCACCTCAGCCCGGTTGGCGCTTTCCTGGAGCCGCCGCCGATACGAGCGGCGAGGAGGCGCTGACAGTGCAGATCTGCCCGCGAGCCCCCCGCGCACAGACCCGCCCGCGGCCGCTCACCAGCCGCCCCGCCGACTTCCCGCGCCGCGCCAGCTGCCGAGGGAGCGCACCGGCTGAGGCGGCGCCTTCAGCAGCGCCCTGCTTAGCCTCCCTCCAAGCCCGGGCCCCCCGCGGCGGCGGGCTGGTGGGTGTCCGCTCCCGCTCCCGCGGAGAGAGCCATGAAGGGGGGGCGCCTTACCCCGTGGACGATCGCTGGGCTCTTTTGGCTGGGTCTCCTTCTGTTGGCATCCGCTGAAATAGCCGTCTACACGAATCATTTCTGGGTGGAGCTGCACCGAGGGGGCGAGCCAGAAGCGAAGCAAGTCGCGGCCGAATACGGCTTTAGTGGGGTCCGAAAGGTAAGAGCCGCGCTCTGTTTAATTGCTTCGGCAGCTAAGGCCGTGGCGTGGTGCATTGTTTTGATAACAGCCGTTGATGAGATCTCTGCACGCAGTTTATAACACAGCAGGATACATCTGCAGACAGAGCCCCAAGGGCTGTGCGTGTCCCCCCTCCCGCAAATGTTGTCTAATTAAAATGCCCTTCAATTTGGGCTAAGGTCATGCTTGAACGTTGTGGGTCTATGCACCTGATAACTGATAGTTTTCAGAAAGAGAGCAGGAAATCATTTGTTTGAGCACACCCCTCCATCAGCCCAGCTAGCAAGTTAATGTAAAGGAATGAAAACAAATAAGAGCTGTTTTAAAATTGCTCCTTACTTCCTGTGGTGTAACATATTGAAATAGTGGATGTGCAAAGATCCACTACAAGCTACTCATCAGTGGTGACACGATATGATTCAGATCAGTGCTTCTTGGACTAAAAACAAGGAGTTTCCCCGCATGGTTAGTTCAGTACCTACTACATTGCTGTGTAAACATCCTCCAATTTAACTCTCATCCTGAAATAGTACTAAGCAATTTCTGGGACTGAACAAAAGAATGCATGGTGCACACCCATGCGCTTCCTAAAACCTGCATATAGTGATCACTAATTGAAATTGCTTAGAAACTGCACCTCTATAAAAGATTTAAAGGTAACTAACCGAAGGAGCTTACATAATTTACATGTGAGGTTTCACATTTGCTTTGACACTCAGAGCCAGGCTGACAGAGGCATCGATAGTCATGGTCTTCTCTAAGAGCAATGTGAGATTTTAGGACAAGAGAACTTGATAAAAGGTAATGCAGGATCGTACACAGTTATTTGACCTGGAGAACTTGAAGCACCTTTTGACATTGTTTTGTTTCTGGTTGCTGAGAAGTCAACCCAGGCAAACCCCAAACTGGCAATCTCTCCAGATCAAATATTAATTAAACCTAGATGTGGGTCCCTTAATCCAGGTTCACTGAATAATTAATAATAATTAATAATATCATTAATAAATAGATTAAACTAGGGAACAGGTTTGATTAAATGCTTGAGGTCAATACAACGGGAGCAGTCAGGGTAAGGATAAACTCCCAGATGTACACAGGGAGAGGAATTGAGTTAGCATTGCTGCTGCTACTCTGAAACCTGCTCTTTGGTGTTTTTGTTTTCCCAGTAGTTATGCAATAAGAGCCTGATCCAACTTCCATTGTAATGAATGGGAGTCTGGTCATTAACGTCAGGGAGCGTTGGATCGGGCCCTTCCATTTAGATCAAAACCCATGTGTAGTTAGACTGCCTTCTCCAGAGCCACGTACTGCATCTGGGCAGTATTATGGCAGCTCCACTGAGGTTTCATTAGAGAAATGAAGGCAAAATAAATTACCACTTTGGCCTCATTCCAGCTCTGACCGATACTGTGTTGGTTGGTAGTACTGAAATCCTTGTTCTGTCATTGCTGGTGCCTTTTGGAAGTGATCTTATACCTGAGCTTCTGTATACTGCTCGGGTTTGTTGGATGGGACACTTTGGCATCAGTCTCCCCTGTTTTTCCCAGCCTGCTCCTTTGCCACCATGTCCTGGGACCTGTCACTGCTGGTGCTGACTAGTGAGGTTGGGGGTCCCTGGCAGTGTTTATTTTCACCTTTGCTTTTTTAATGTGTATATTCTTATGATCCGGGTGGGGGAAAATTCAGAGGAGAGAGAGAGAAGGAAGTGGGGAAGGGCCACTCTCCAGCAGCCTTGGGGTGAGAGTCCTGATCCTGTCTGAAATCCACAGCTGGGGTTGTGCAATTTCACACATCTCCTTTGCATGTAAAATGACAAAAGCGGTGCCAGGCCACCAGACTAGCCCACAGCAATGTGTGTGCACTTCCAGGAATGACACTCATAAACTATTCTGCTGTGGCTCACACGCTGCTCGGAGAGACTTCCAGGTTATATGATGTTATTCCCAACCAACCTGTGCCTTCTTCCACCCCCTCCATCCCCAACACACTCTCTCTCTCTCTCCCTCTCTCAGCAGAGGAAATATCATTGCATTCTTTAAAACATGTTGCATTTATCAAGTTCTGCAGCAGAGGATAATACAAAGGAGGCTGATTACTATCTTCACTTAGACGGGGGAATCCTCACTATGTCTGGCACAGAGTTTGATAGCTCTGATTCAGTGCTCTGATCTCTGCTTCCTTTTGGCATGTGTCAGCTGCTCTGGTGCTTTTTCAGTATTTGTGAACTCAGAGGACTCTTATCCTTCATGTCTTCACTGGTCTTAGTGTCCTTTCAGACCTTGATTCTTCAAAGGCAACTTTAATGGGACTAAATCAGTGCAAAAAGTTAAAAGAGGGCATATGTAGTGTATGTTTATGCAGAATCAGGGCCTTCGGTTCTAAACTCTTCAGGGTAGGTACCTACAACTGTGGGTACTATATGAATAATAAACAGCCAATTATTTTAAATAGATCTTTTTATTGCAAACTTCTAAATTGTACAATGAAACATACAGAAAATACTAAAAATATTAAACCACAGATAGCACTGATCATGGTTACATCCTTCAACCACAAAGGTTGTTTTTGACAGTCTGATAAATTATTCACTCAAGCCAAATCCTGCCCTCTGTGCTGATGTTGAGTAGCACCTCACTCTGAAAGTAATCACATTTATTTTAATGGTGTTTCTTGCAGAGGAGGTGCTTCTCACTGGGAGTAAAGCTGGTAGAGTGTAACCCTCATTTGGTAATATATTTACTTGGTCTTATATCTGTCTCTTCACGGGCACAGAATACCATATATGTAAATATAGGAGAAATGTGGGAGAGGCTGTTTACCTTTTACATAATTCAGACAACAATTTTTTAAATAATTCAAGGTATTAGTTTCATAGAAGATTTTTAAAAATATCTGATTCAATGTATGCAGGGTTCTTTCATAACTGACACATGAGTTAATATAGCAGGTTGTTTAGCAGCAGATTTCCAGTAAAATGTAACTGAGAAATTTGTAATGAGGGCTAATATTACACATTTTAGCTGTTCTTTGATAGGCCAGACCCCCTTTGGGTAGGTCTTCAATGCAAAAAAAATAAGTGTGTTCTTACCTTTGGTTAGCTAACCCTAGTTAACTAACTCAGGCTGAAATGGCAGTGAAGATGCAGCAACTTGGCTCTTAACTCTAGTCAGAAGTTTAAGTTCAAGCTTTGGATCCCTTGTGGGCTTTAACTCCAGCTCTGAATCTGAGTTAGTTATAGTCCATATTTGGGCACCTAAATAAGTTGCTTGATTTTTTTTCTCGTGCGCAGTGCCCAAGGACTTCAGTGGGAGATGCTTGGTGCTCAGCCCTCCTGAAATCAGGTGCCTAAATATAGATCTGGGACTGTGGCATTAGGCATGGATTCTTGAAAATCTTAACTTGAATTTATCTTATTTCAAATAATCCTAAACTCCCTTCTTTGCTTTAATTACATTTTAATGATGTATTTTGATTTGTAAGGTTGAGAGCTTTCCAGTTTATCTGCACCTTCCTAAAACAACTCTAAAATTCCTCATAAAATGGTCACTCTTATAAACCACATTCATTTCTTCACATTCCCACTCCTTCTAACCCTAAAACATGACATTTAAAAGTGAAAATGTTAAGATGGCTCTTTATTTGCTTTCGAACCCTTGAAGCACTCTTGCATCATGTTTTCACGCTTTTGTCCACAACCCTGAAGGCTAGGAAATGAAAGCTGAGCATCCAGAATCTGGGACTTGAAGAATAATACCAAATATTGTTAGACTCACGATAAAATTGTAAGACTTGGCAACTCTGCATTACGATACTTTGCACAGAAAAGACAGTTACATTATATCATACCCCTGACTAGTCCATTATACAATCAATAAATTGTAGTTGAAAAAAAAGATTGTCACCAAATCTCTATCCACAATGAAGCAGGATTGTTCTATATTTCACATTTCCTAGTGTTCATATTCTCTATTCAAGAAAATTAAACTTTGGCTTATTAAATGAAGCAATATTCACAAAATATCAATGTTTCCACAATAGAGCTTTTCTCAGTACAGATTACAGAAACAAAGGTCACCTAATCATTACAGATTTGTGTGCAGGTTTTTAAGTAAGATCAACTTCGTTTCACATTTTGTTTTCATTAGCTACATATCTCATAGTCATGACAAAATGCCACCATGTCTATATACTCCACCTTCACTCATCTTGCAGTGGTGAAATGCTTTGAACAATCAGTGGTCAGTGTCCTAAAAATCTCAAAACATTTTGTGTTTGCTGCTTCCAAACTGTGGGCCAAATCCTGCATTGGCTGAAAAGATGTAGAAGAGCTGTGCCAATGCAGAAAGCAAAGATACATACCTGAGCAGGCGATTGCTTTGCTCCCCATTTTGCTTAAGACCAGCTGGCTTAGGTGCATGTCTTCATTTATTCCAACAAGTGCTCCACACAGTTTGGGGATTTGCTCTGAGTGCAAGGGTTCAAAAAAGAACTAGATAAGTTCATGGAGGATAGACCTTTCAATGGCTATTTGCCAGGATGGGCTGGGATGGTGTCCCTAGCCTTTGTTTGCCAGAAGCTGGGAATGGATGACAGGATGGATCACTTGATGATTACCTGTTCTGTTCATTTCTTCTGATGCACCTGAAATTGGGCACTGTCAGAAGACAAGATACTGGGCTAGATGGACCTGTGGTCTAACCCAGGATAGCTGTTCTTATGTTCTTATATTCAAGCAGTCCTGTCAATGACTACACTGCACTGCTTGTGGTACATCCCCTTTTCCCTCTTATGAGCTGCCGCACAAACTTGGGAAGCACGGCGTGTGGGCAGGAGTTTGTATGGTGTAGAAATCTAGATGAGTGGCAGACTGACAGATTTGCAGCTTTGGAAGCTCTTTACAACGGGGAAAATCCCCTCCGCTCCCTGTTCCAAAGTGGTCAGGCTCCTTCTTCCTTCTCATTGGTACTGTTCTGTGTTTTTCTTTGAATAAAACCGTAATCCGAGGATTGTTCAGATACCTTTGTGTATACAGGCTTTGAATTGTTTTTAGCTCTGCTCCCACTTCACACCGAATGCTATAAAGATAGTTATCACAGTGGGCAGATCTGGATCAGCCCCTAAATCTTGAGAGAGGCTTTTCTGTGGATACATGCATCAATTATAATGCCAGAAAGGAACATTGGGATCATTTAGTCTGACCTCCTATACAGCACAGGCCACAGATCTTCTAGTAACTCCTGTTTAAACTAGCACATATCTGTTAGAAAAAACATCCAGTCTTGATTTAAAAATTGCCAGTGCTGGATAATCCACCACAACCATTTTAAAATGGTACTGCTGGCTCATTACCTTCACTATTTAAAGTGTGCCTTATTTCTACATTTAAGGTTCAGTCCTGTGTTTTTGTGCACCGAAAACACTCAGTGATTGAAATGGGGAATTTTGCGTGAGTAAGGAATGCAGGATTTGGCTCTTGAGAATTTCTTATCGATTTTACTCAAACATTTAGTGGCCTTTTTGGAGGTCAGCATTCAGCCAGACTTTTACCTGAGCCTCTGTGCATGTACCTTCCCAATTTTTTGTGCACATACCTGTGTCTGCACTTTGCGGGTCAGCGCACCAGTGCCGAGTTTGCACACATTTAGAAAGTGTTGGTTTTGCCTAGGCAAAGTACAGACGTTAGAATGTTTACTATCATGGGAGCAGAGCTTTACTTCTATAAAATGCAGGTGAAAATATATGCAGTGCAAAAGGGGAGACCAGTCTTTGGAAATGTAGGCCTTTGTGTGTGCACCATAGATATGCATTGTTTTAAAATATAGGATCTGTTTCTGCTCGCATGGAAATCAGTGGGCTGAAAATCAGGCCTCAGACTTAAGCACACCCTATTACGAGTTCAATAATCAATTTTAATGGCATCCTATAAGATTCATTCACACAAACATTCCTTCATTATGAAAATAGGAAAACCTCTCATTAAACTATAAACAGCTGCAATCCTCTTTTACACAACCTTTTAAAATCCTGCTGTGCTTCTGGATCAAAATGATCCCACCACTCTGCCACCATGTCAAGGTTCTTTCCCCACTCTGAACTCTAGGGTACAGATGTGGGGACCTGCATGAAAGACCCCCTAAGCTTATTCTTACCAGCTTAGGTTAAAACTTCCCCAAGGTACAAACTTTGCCTTGTCCTTGAACCCTATGCTGCCACCACCAAGCGTCTTACACAAAGACCATGGAAAGAGCCCACTTGGAGAGGTCTTCCCCCAAAATATCCCCCCAAGCCCTGCACCCCCTTTCCTGGGGAAGGCTTGATAAGAATCCTCACCAATTTGTGCAGGTGAACACAGACGCAAACCCATGGATCTTGAGAACAATGAAAAATCAATCAGGTTCTTAAAAAAAGAATTTTAATTAAAGGAAAGGTAAAAGAATCACCTCTGTAAAATCAGAATGGTAAATACCTTACAGGGTAATCAGATTCAAAACATAGAGAATCCCTCTAGGCAAAACCTTAAGTTACAAAGAGACACAAAAACAGGAATATACATTCCATCCAGCACAGTTTATTTTACCAGCCATTAAACGAAAGGAAATCTAATGCATTTCTAGCTAGATTACTTACTAACTAACAGTTGTAAGGCTGCATTCCTGATATATTCCCAGCAAAAGCATTACACAAAAAGCAACTGCTGCAACACTAGGTCCCAATCATTAGAATGCTCATTTACATATCATGGCCCCCAAAATTCCATTAAACTTCTCCACCAGGCCATTTGTTTGATGATGGTAAGGGGTGGCAACCAAGTGATTCACCCCATGAGCTTCCCAAAGGCTTTCCATAGTTCCTGCCAGGAAATTAGTTCCTGCATCTGTGAGGATGTCGGAGGGCCAACCTACCCTGTCAAAAATGTCCAATAGTTCCTGAAACCCCTCGTTAGCCCTAGTGTTGCTTAGAGCTACTGCTTCCAGCCATTGGGTGGCAAAATCCATGAAAGTCAGTGTGTACTGCTTTCCTCTGGGTGTCTTTGGAAAAGGACCAAGAATATCCACAGCTACTCGCTGAAATGGAACCTCAATGATGGGGAGTGGCTGGAGAGGGGCTTTGACCTGGTCTTGGGGTTTTCCCACTCTTTGGCACACCTCACAAGACCGGACATAGGTAGAAACATCCTTGCCCATTCCCTCCCAGTGGAACGACTTTCCCAAATGGTCTTTTGTTCTGTTCACCCCAGCATGGCCACTAGGATGATCGTGGGCTAAGCTTAATAGCTTTACCCGGTACTTAGTTGGAACTACCAACTATCTCTGAGGATGCCAGTCTTCCTGATGTCCATCAGAAAGAGTTTCCTTGTATAAAAGTCCTCTTTCTACAACAAACCTGGATTGATTGGAAGAGCTGAGAGGCAGTGGGTTGCTCTGTGCTGCCGTCCGAGCTCTCTGGAGGCTTTCATCTGCTTCCTGTTCAGTCTGGAAGTGTTCCCTTGATGCTGGAGACATCAGTTACTCATTGGATTGTGGACCTAGGCTTGGTCCCTCTGGAAGTGATGCAGGTGATGGGGCTGTTTCTGTTGATGGTGAACCGCTCTCTGCTGGTGCACTATGTTGGGGTTCAGGCTCTGGCTGAGCCTCTTGTGTAGGGTTATCTGCTGCTGCCGGTGCAGGTTTGGTGGAGCCCTCTGGTGTTGGGGTTGCAAGTACTGGATTTGGTACTGGCAATGGTTCTGGTGCTGGTTGTTCCACTGGTTCTGGTTCTGGGACTGGCTCTGTCTGGGTCTCTGGGACTGGATCCACTACTGCTGTTGCAGATGTGGGGTGGGGTCCGGTTCCATCACCCCTGACGGGGTCCTGGTTGAAGTTTCCGGAACAGAGCTAGGTGTGACAGCTTGCTTAGCCTGGCTGCAGGTGACCATTCCCACCCTCTTGGCTAGCTTCACATGATTGGCCAAGTCTTCCCCCAACAGCATGGGGATGGGATAATCATCATAGACTGCAAAAGTTCATGTTCCTGACTAGCCTTTGTACTGGACTGCCAACTTGGCTGTAGGCAAGTCAAAAGAGTTTGACTTGAAGGGTTGAATCGTCACTTGGACCTCTGGGTCGATTAAATTGGGGTCTACTAAGGAAGCATGGATAGCCGACACTTGTGCTCCAGTGTCCCTCCACGCGGTGACCTTCTTCCTGCCCACACTCACAGTTTCCCTCCGCTCTGAGGTTATCTGGGAGGTATCTGGGCCTGAGGACCTCTGGTGTGATTCTGGTGCAATGAACTGTAATCTGTTGGGGTTCTTGGGCAGTTGGCTTTTACATGCCCCAGCTCATTACATTTAAAGCATCATCCAGCTGGTGGGTCACTGGGGTGGGGTGGGTTGCTGGAGAATAGTGTGGCAGGACGATAAGGTGTCTAGAGTGTTCCTTGGGGTGTAGTTAGGGCCTTGGGCTGCCCCCGGTAGTAGGGTGTGGTCTGAGGTTGTCCCTTCTGGTATCCGCTCCAACTACGACCAGGGTTGTTCCTCTCTCCTCCCTCCACCCGTTTTGTTCTGGTTTGTCCCGCCTCTCTGGCGGTCTGGGACTGTTCGTATTGATCAGCATAAGAAGCAAGACTTCCTGCTGAGTCCATTTTCTTATCCCATAAACACTGTTTTATATCATCCTTGGACATATTTAGGAATTGCTCCTGTATCATCAAATCCCGCATTCCTCCAAAGCTAGTTACAGCCCATCTGTTGAGCCATTTATGAAACAGATCTGTCATCTGGTTTACATAAGCCACATTACTTAGTCCAGGTCCTCTCTTAAGGGCTCTAAATTTTACTCTGTAAGTTTCAGGTGTAACATGAAATTGCTTTAAAACGAAATCCTTGAATTTATTATCATCAGAAGTGTCATCAATAGGCATCTTATTGAATATGTCCAGAGCTCTTTCAGTCAATTTTGTGACCAATATGGTCATCTTGTGAGCTTCAGGAATTTTATGGAGTGTGCACAGTCTCTCAAAGGTGAGAAAATATTCAGCAATATCACTGGATTCATCATACTGTGGACATAGTCACTCCCATTTGTGGATTGTTGGGTAAGAATGGTTAGGGTTATCTGGTATATTCTGCTGAACCTTTGCCTTCCCTATCTCCAGTGCATTCTTTGTCTCTTTTCCCCTCTCCTCCATTTCTTTTTCCCTTGCCTCCATAGCTCTCCTGTGGGCAGCCTCCTGGGCTTTTTCTGCCTCTTTTTCTGCCTCCATAGCTCTCTGGTGTTCCTTTTCTTTCCCTTTTGCTTCCAGTCTGGTTAACTCCAGTTTGTGTTGTGCCTTGCTTTCTGTCATCCTAGCCTCTCTGTTTTTAACTAACTTTACACCTGAGAGTTAGAAAGAAAACAACAAAACAAACAAAAAAAACCTGGCTTGTAAAATTTTGCTGTGCTGTAACCTGATACCTATGTTTTTTTTCCTGATAGTTCTTCTCAGCCTACAGAAAAATCCATTTGTTATGCCTGCTGCTCTGTCCCCCAGCCAGAGAGACAGAATTTACAGCTGCAATCCTCTTTTACACAATTTTTAAAATCCTGCTGTGCTTCTGGTTCAAAATGATCCCAAAATGATCTCAAAATGATCCCACCGCTCTGTCACTATGTCAAGGTTCCTTCCCCACTCTGAACTCTAGGGTACAAATGTGGGAACCTGGATGAAAGACCCCCTAAGCTTATTTTTACCAGCTTAGGTTAAAAACTTCCCCAAGGTACAAACTTTGCCTTGTCCTTGAACCCTATGCTGCCACCACCAAGCGTCTTACACAAAGACCATGGAAAGAGCCCACTTGGAGAGGTCTTCCCCCAAAATATCCCCCCAAGCCCTACACCCCCTTTTCTGGAGAGGGCTTGATAAGAATCCTCACCAATTTGTACAGGTGAACACAGACGCAAACCCGTGGATCTTAAGAACAATGAAAAATCAAATCAGGTTCTTAAAAGAAGAATTTTAATTAAAGGAAATGTAAAAGAATCACCTCTGTAAAATCAGGATGGTAAATACCTTACAGGGTAATCAGATTCAAAACATAGAGAATCCCTCTAGGCAAAACCTTAAGTTACAAAGAGACACAAAAACAGGAATATACATTCCATCCAGCACAGTTTATTTTACCAGCCATTAAACAAAAGGAAATCTAATGCATTTCTAGCTAGATTGCTTACTAACTAACAATTGTAAGGCTGCATTCCTTTTCTTTTCCCGGCAAAAGCATCACACAGACTGACAAACCCTTTGTTCCCTCCCCCTCCAGATTTGAAAGTATCTTGTCTCCTCACTGGTTATTTTGGTCAGGTGCCAGCGAGGTTATTTTAGCTTCTTAACCCTTTACACGTGAAAGGGTTTTTCCTCTGCCCAGGAGGGATTTTATAGCACTGAATGCAGAAAGGTGGTTACCCTTCCCTTTATATTTATGACACATGTGAATAACTCTTCCAATAAATGGAGGGTTTTAAAAACAATGGGTCAGACCCTCAACTGGCATATATTGGTCTAGCTCTATTTACTTTAGGTGAAGAGCAGGCCCAATGAATGTTGCCTAAGACATGCTATAGTTTGGTATGTAACCACAGAGCCTTCCCCAAGTGCACGGTCAGCCCAGCTAACTGGGCAGTGCCCTGGGGAATTCTGTGGAGATGAGGAATGTGACCTCACAGGCAAAGCTGATCAGTGTTCACCACTACTGATTTGAGGCTACATTAGCTCTGCCAGCTCTTGGGATTTGTAGATTGCCTTTGAAAGGTGGCTCTATTAGAACTTCTCCCACTGATGTGACCCCCTTGTTTCAGAGGTTTCATGTCCTCCTATGAAGGAGCATCTTGAGAAAGGTAAGCACCTAGGCCTGGATGCATACATTTTTAGGTGCCTAGAACATTACTGGGATTCACAAAGCCTGAGGTAAGCACCTGGGCTCCCTATGTAACAAATGGGGGGAAATATGTACCTTAGACTGTGATTCACAAAAGTTAGTATGGCTAGGTACTGAGCTGCCTAAGTTACCAGTGGGAGATGCTGGCCAGAGGGGTGTGTGCTCTCACCAACAGCTAGGGGACAGCCACTCATCAACATACTCATTCCCCACCCACCTATCCCACCAGTGAAGGGGGGCTGACCAGCCGCCAGATGCCTCAGGATGACCAGCCTATAATCACAGCTGTCTGTGGAGACCAAAAGCCACCTGCCTGCCCCCTGGAGCTGCTACTGTGAGGAACAACTGCCACCTAAAGAAGCCTCCATGATAAGGTGATGGGTTGAGGAGCCCTGGCCGAGGAGTGGAGATGAAGGATTGGTGTATTGAATTGAGGTTGGTGAGAGCCTGGAATAAATAGACTGTAAGGGGGAGTAAGTGTGGAATTTTTGGGAAGGGAAGAAAGAAGAAGACATTAGTGGATATTCTGTGGGCAGGAGGGTGCAGGGAGACTATTTTAACCAGGGAGCACCATGTGTTATGCCATCAGAGGCTGAATTTTTTGACGGAGTTCCTTAACATTTTGTGATACAGCATAGCCCACTGCTCTTTGGCCTGACCAACCCTCACACTTCCCCTTCCTTACCAGAGCTCAACCAAACCCACTGCAGAGCTTTGATTTATAGCATGCAGTGAGCTCAACCCCCGTCCCAAATCTTTGCTCTCCCCTTCCTGCCTCTAGGTGACATAACCATTACAGTTCTGCTATGGCTGGAGACTTCTGTGCTCACATGGGTTGTGTCAGGATGCGCTACCTGAGGTGATAGGGTTGATACAGATGAAATAGCTCTTTCTATTTCCTTTATTTTTACCCTACCTATTCCAGTACTGGAGTTTCTTTAGATTATTTCCTTCTTGGGTCTAGGCCACAAAGTCAAGATTTCAATACCAGAACTGGATAAACCCAGATCAAATTGATGATCCTCGACATCAGTGGAGTTACACGGGGGCTGAATGTGTCCCAAAGTGCTGACACTGCAGTGCTGTACAGAAGAGGGATTGTTGCACTTTTAAAAATGCTGTCTTTTGAGAGAAGCATTGAACTCTGGCAGCAGGCCAGGTGGAAGTTAAAAATCCCACTGCAGTATGGAGAAAAATAAGCACCAAGGGGACAGGATGGTGTAGATGAAATAGAGCCTTTAGGGCAAAGGTTCAAATCCAGCATAATTAAATAATGATGGGTGTAAACTGACAGTCACAGTCCAGATCCTAAGGATAAGTGATTCTATCACAGGACCAACAGCATGTTTGGTATTAATTTGTAGGCAGACTTAACTGAGAAGCTGTGACACTTTGGGGTTGAACCCAGACCAGTAAGGAGTTGTCACTGCCTACCCTGTAGGTCTCTGTGCTGTGCAGCTTTGGTTCAGATCCCTGTTTTCAGCACAGTGATCTCACCGTGGCTTCCACCAGCCTGGTTACTTCTTGCAGGGTGACCCCAACAACCCTTTCAGCCCTGAGTGTCCCCCCCAAACCATCTCCTCTGCAGAGCTCAGCCCCTCTCACTGTAGCAGTCACAAAACCGTATCCAGGTCACTGCTCCTTTACAGACATTGTCCACAGCACCAGCCAGTTAGTTTGGTGGAGGATTTTACCCGTCAGTTTGAAACACTGCACTGAGATGGTTGTGTAATCAAACAAGATTAAGTTTATTAACAGAGAACAACTATTTAAGTAATACCAAGTAAAAGGCATTGGGATAGAAATGGCTACAAACCAGCAAAAGTCAAAATATGCTTCTGAGACTAAAATCTAACTTAACAAGCTAGAATCCTTTGTTCAAAGTCATTTCTCACCACAGTTCTTTCAGCATAGCTGGTCAGTACTTAGCCAGGATCCAACACACAAAGCCCAAAGCGCTTGCTTTCTTTGACGCTTCAGGTGAAGGATGCTAAAATAGTTCTCTGTTTCCACTTGTATCTCCCAAAGTGCATTGACCTGGTTACAAGGAGCAGGAAGGCTTCCTGTTGTTCTTCCATTTCTGTGGGTTTCCCATCCCCCAGCTAATTTGTATGTAAATGGGGCTTCCATTGTTTTGATTCCATAACGCTTGATTTACATTGGAGACAGGTAGATAGCTGCCTTCTCTCCTGTCTGTTTCTCCCAGCAGTCCCAGAGTCTAAAGCATAATATCAGTGAGTATCCATAATTCCCTTACATTTCACAATGATCTTAATCACCAGTGTCCCACAGGCTATCAGAAAAGACCGTACTCAGGGCTGGCCTTATCAGAGGTGAACTGAGGTGGCCACCTCAGGTGCCAGACTGTGGGGGTGGGGGTGCGCCACTAGGAACCAGAGTGTAGAAAATTGTGTCTGCTGCTGGTGCATATGTATTCTCTCTGCTGTAGATGCACAGAGATGGTGGAGTGCTGTGCTGGAGGAAGGAGGGCTCAAGAGACATAACAGGCAGGCAGGAGAAAAAGTGAGAGGGAATAACAGAAAGCATCAGGAGCTGCAGGGAGAGAGAGGAGGAGGAGCCTCTTATGTACCTCTCTAGCACCCCCAGGAGCCTGGACTGATTAACACCAGCTTCTCAGGGAGCTTCCTGTTTCCTGCTGCTTCCCTGAACCCAGTTGAGGAGAGTTTAGTTCTTTAAGTCTAGATGATCCATGACCCACTTGACCCACTTGAGCAGTAGCCTGAGGGACTTCCTTGTACTGCATGGGCCACAGCAAATTAAAAACTTCATGTTCCCCAAAGACAATGAAAATAGAAGTTTCCATCCAACACATTACTAGCGTGAAATCCCAAATGGTGACAAAGTGGAGAGGCCATGGCTTATATACTCAAAAACCCAAAATGCTGCATACTGTTTTTATTGCAAACTCTTCCAGTCTAATGTTCTAGCCACCTTGGGTTCTACAGGAACAAAGGACTGGACGAATCTGGCTAGAAATCTGGCATGCCGTGAGAAGGCAGCACATCACCAGAGAGCATTCCATGTGTAGAAAAAGCTTGAGATGAGACAAAGGTTAAAGGTCACCATAGATGATAAGCATCAAGAGAAGATTGCATCAGAGTCTCTTTACTGGCAAAATGTTCTGAAAAGGCTCACTGCCATTGTGAGAATGCGTGCTACCCAAAACCTAGCACTGTGTGGCACTTCAGATCAGCTGTATGTGCCAAACAATGGAAACTTCCTTAAAATTGTGGAGCTGACAGCTGAGTTTGATGCCGTACTCCAGGAGCATCTAAGAAGAGTCACCACCCAAGAAATGTACACACACCACTACCTTGGAAAAACAATTCAAAATGAGATGATACAGTTACTGGCAACAAAAGTCAAACAGAAGATTGTGGCAGATCGGAAGTCAGCAAGATATTACTCTGTTATTCTGGACTGCACACCTGACATCAGCAATACGGAACAAATGACTTTAATGGTGCATTTTGTAACAACAACAACAGAACCTAGTGAAAATGTCCCTGCAATGGTGACTGTCAGAGAGCATTTTCTAGAATTTATTGATACTGATGATACTACAGAAGCTGGTAAGACAAATGTGCTTCTTAAAAAGCTGGAAGATATGGGAATTGCGATAGCTGACACGAGAGGTCAGGGCTACGATAATGGTGCCAACATGAGACGAAAGAACAGAGGAGTGCAGACACAGATCTGAGAGTTAAACCCTTGACCTTTCTTTGTCCCATGCAGTTCTCATTCATTGAACTTGGTGGTCAGTGATGCAGCATCAGCTTCTAGTGAGGCTGCTGAATTTTAATGTAATTCAAAGCATCTATGTATTTTTCTCTGCATCAACTCATCAATGGCAAATTTTGAAGCAACATCTGGGAACATCCTCTCTGACACTGAAACCACTGAGTGCCAAATGATGGGAAAGTCGTGCGGAGGTGATAAAGCCTGTCAAACACCACATTGGGAAGATAGATGATGCCATAGTTGCCGTTATGGAGGATAATGCTATGACAGGAAGTTTGAGGGAGAACAGTGGCAGAGGGAAATGGAATAACCAGATACATACATAACTTCAAACTTCTGTGTGGCTTAGTGTTGTGGCATGACATACTGTTTGAAATAAATGTTGTAAGCAAGAGACTCCAAGGTATTGACCTTGCTATATCTGGAGCAATGGAACAACTGGACAAAGCAAAGTCATACCTCCAATCTTACCAGTCAGATGAGGGATTTCAAAATGTTCTGAAGAGTGCACAGAAGTTGGCAGAGGAACTTCACACAGAAGCTATTTTTCCACCCATTCAAGAATACAAGAGTCACCAAAGAAGAAGATATGTTGATTACGAGGCACGGGATAATCCCATAAGAGACCCCAAACAAAATTCAACCAGGTGCTGGATTGTGCAATACAGTCAGTTGAAGAACGTTTCATGCAGCTCAAGGAACACAGCAGTATATTTGGGATGTTGTATGATATTCCAAATCTCCTCACTATACCTGTACACCAGCAATGCAGGGCACTAGAGACAGTGTTGAGACATGATATGTGTGATATTGATGCGAGTGATTTAGGTGATGAACTGAAAGCCCTTTCAAGATACATTTCAGCAGGGTCAACTCCAAAGGCTCTTCTGGAATATATGTGCACAAATAAGATGACCACCCTCTTTCCAAATGCTTTTGTTGCTCTGCGCATATTCCTAACACTTCCTGGAACAGTTGCCAGTGGAGAACGCAGCTTCTCCAAGCTGAAGTTAATAAAAACACATCTATGCTCCACAATGACACAGGAGAGGCTGGTCGGCCTTGCAACCATCTCAATAGAGCATGAGCTGGCCCAGGTTGTGGACCTTCAGCAGGAAGCAGTTCAAAACTTTGCAACCAAGAAGGCACGGAAAGCACCACTTTGATTATTCAAACAGATAAAAATGCCAGTGTTTACTATGCAGACAAGAAAAGTTACGTTTGCTACTCAGGCGTTTGAAAGTTAAGTGTTACTTAAAATTTTTGAACAAGGCATTTTAAGTTGTTAGTTCTCCTTTATTGGGGTAGGTAGCAGAGCAGTACCATGAGAGGAGTAGAACAGGAAGAAGGCAGAATTGAGACCTTTCAAAGTTTTGGCCCAAGCGAGGGGGCATGCGGGGCATTATTTGAGCTCCCTACCTCAGGTGCCAAAATGTTGTGGGCTGGCCCTGACCTTACTTGATACACTTTTATAGTGCAGTAAAATTACAGTCAGTTGATTCAATTGCTTATTTTTGGGTTTCAGACCCTCTCTTCTTCCTCTGGGGTGTCTGGACCCCAAGTGTCAGAGGCCAAGGACTGAATGGACTTGGACACTGACCTACTGTCCCAGTGCTAGACTTGATCCTTCCAAACCAGGACTGAGGCATTGTGGAGATGCTTGAATTTCTGTTGCGCCTCAGAGATCTCCAGAGCTGCCAATCTGCTACCTTTCAGGAGAATCAACTTCTTTTTAAGTGTAGGCGATAACCTGGTGTCCTGTACAGTTTTTTCCTCACTCAAACAAATTGTAAGGTATAAGGCCTTGCCTATATGTAAAACATTTGCTGCTTTAACTATGCTAGCATTGTTTAAGTGGCAACAAAACAAAACAAAACCAAAAAACCGTAGTGTTTGTTGCTATATCAGTGTAATAAAAGGACTTATTCTGGTATAGCAAAATGAAATGAGCTATTTGGGTGTAAAGCACCTTTTACCTGTATAACTGTGTCTGCACTAAGGCTTTTACCAGCATAACTATCTCTAAATAAAAAAAATCACACCCTTTACTGACATAATTATACTAGCAAAACTTTTTAAGCATAGACCAGGTATAGATTTACTATTTTACAGGAGCTTATAGTGAAAGCTATTTCTGCTCAAGCATTTACAGGATTATTCTAAAAATCCCTAATCATTGCAGCTCAAATTTCAAATAGTTACAATGAAGTACTTGCAAAGTAGTTGCTGCATTATATCTGGAAATTTCTTTGGTGGATTGTTTCAAGTAACAAATCCTGAGAAACTTGTCAGCTGCTCAGAGACAATTTCACTGACCCAAAAATAAGCTAAATTAATCAAATTATTGGGTATGATTCAGTCAGCTGTAATTAAAAATATCAAACATCAGAAACCCATTTGTGAAGTTTCTATTTGTAAAATAATATCTTGGTAATTGCTGAAAGAATCTCAATTGCAAAAATGCTGTGCAATGTGTTATCGGTATAATTGATCTTTTTCCTGTACTATCCTCCTAGTCATTTCTAAAGTATATTATGAATTGTGTCAGGTCCCCAGAGGGCTTGGATACACGGTGATTTTATAAAGGCTGTAGTGACCTGGCTGAGGGGTATGTATATCTTTCTCTCTACTGGCAGGAATAAGAACTCAACTCTTTGTCAGTCTCTCTACACGGGATTTTCACAAGTTGCTAAGGAAGTTTGGAGTTCAGCTCTTAATGTAAATCAATGAAAACTGGGTGTTTAACTACCTTGGCTGCTTTTGAAAAAAACCATTCATAGAATATCAGGCTTGGAAGGGACCTCAGGAGGTCATCTAGTCTAACCCCCCTGCTCAAAGCAGGACCAATCCCCAATTTTTGTCCCAGATCACTAAATGGGATCCCAATCTTTAAAAAAGGGAAGAAGGAAGATCCTGGGAACTACAGGCCAGTCAGCCTCACCTCAGTCCCTGGAAAAATCATGGAGCAGGTCCTCAAAGAATCAATCCTGAAGCACTTGCATGAGAGGAAAGTGATCAGGAACAGCCAGCATGGATTCACCAAGGGAAGATCATGCCTGACTAATCTAATCGCCTTTTATGATGAGATTACTGGTTCTGTGGATGAAGGGAAAGCAGTGGATGTATTGTTTCTTGACTTTAGCAAAGCTTTTGACACGGTCTCCCATAGTATTCTTGTCAGCAAGTTAAGGAAGTATGGGCTGGATGAATGCACTATAAGGTGGGTAGAAAGCTGGCTAAATTGTCGGGCTCAACGGGTAGTGATCAATGGCTCCATGTCTAGTTGGCAGCCGGTATCAAGTGGAGTGCCCCAAGGGTCGGTCCTGGGGCCGGTTTTATTCAATATCTTCATAAATGATCTGGAGGATGGTGTGGATTGCACTCTCAGCAAATTTGCGGATGATACTAAACTGGGAGGAGTGGTAGATACGCTGGAGGGGAGGGATAGGATACAGAAGGACCTAGACCAATTGGAAGATTGGGCCAAAAGGAATCTGATGAGGTTCAATAAGGATAAGTGCAGGGTCCTGCACTTAGGACGGAAGAACCCAATGCACAGCTACAGACTAGGGACCGAATGGCTAGGCAGCAGTTCTGCGGAAAAGGACCTAGGGGTGACAGTGGATGAGAAGCTGGATATGAGTCAGCAGTGTGCCCTTGTTGCCAAGAAGGCCAATGGCATTTTGGGATGTATAAGTAGGGGCATAGCGAGCAGATCGAGGGACGTGATCGTTCCCCTCTATTCGACATTGGTGAGGCCTCATCTGGAGTACTGTGTCCAGTTTTGGGCCCCACACTTCAAGAAGGATGTGGATAAATTGGAGAGAGTCCAGCGAAGGGCAACAAAAATGATTAGGGGACTGGAACACATGAGTTATGAGGAGAGGCTGAGGGAGCTGGGATTGTTTAGCCTGCAGAAGAGAAGAATGAGGGGGGATTTGATAGCTGCTTTCAACTACCTGAAAGGGGGTTCCAAAGAGGATGGCTCTAGACTGTTCTCAATGGTAGCAGATGACAGAACGAGGAGTAATGGTCTCAAGTTGCAGTGGGGGAGGTTTAGATTGGATATTAGGAAAAACTTTTTCACTAAGAGGGTGGTGAAACACTGGAATGCGTTACCTAGGGAGGTGGTAGAATCTCCTTCCTTAGAAGTTTTTAAGGTCAGGCTTGACAAAGCCCTGGCTGGGATGATTTAACTGGGAATTGGTCCTGCTTTGAGCAGGGGGTTGGACTAGATGACCTTCTGGGGTCCCTTCCAACCCTGATATTCTATGATTCTATGATTCTATGGCCCCAGCAAGGATTGAACTCACAACCCTGTGTTTAGCAGGCCAATGCTCAAACCACTGAGCTATCCTCCTGTAGTGCTAAAGTTGTAGCTCAAGTGGGGAGGGTTTGTACTTTGGATTAGGAGTATCTGAATTCTATCCCTGTTGTTGCAAGAAGTTCTACATGGCTGTCATGTGCAGTTTAGCAGCAAGCATGAAATCCTTGTTGACCATAGATTTGTTACATGGTTATGAAGCTGAGTCCATCCAGTTGAACTCCTGTTGTCTTCAGTCAGTATTGGAGGCTTAGTGATAATTGAATAAGGAAACTGGGGCCTGGCCCATTATTCTCACATATCATTTATTTATCCATTTGTATTTTGTGTGTCTACAGTAAGTGGGGATATTTCTCATTTTTACACCCAGAACAGGAATAACTAGGACACAAAGAGATTTGTCATGTATTATCAACCTTCCCCAGTAAATTTCCATGTAGAGGTTATGTTCTTAACTTACTTCATTGCCCACCTAAAACAAATGAAAAGAATGACCTAAATGCCCATATATAACCTGTTTTCAGGCAGCAAATGAGTGTTCCAGCTACCCATGACTGAACTAGAGCATTTACTCACCTGTTCAGTAGAAGGTAACTATGCAAGACCACACTCTATTATGGCCAAAATTATATAATCATGATTTAAAAACCTGAAACAAAATAACATTTAAAGTTGTAAAAAAAATTCTTAATGAAAAAAAAAAACGGAGAGAGAAATGGACAATATTATTTGGCCTTGTTTGGATATTAAGCTAGAGCCAGATGGTAGAGTCTCCGATTCTTCCAGGTACCTAAGAAAAGAGAGTATGTATTATGCGGCCTACTCTACATGTGCATTCTGTAGCCATTCTCTTATCTTCTCATACAATCTTTGTGGAAGTGCATGTGTGAAATTAATGAGTCTCTTCACAGTTATGATTCCTAGACCATGAGCTCTCTGGGGCAGAGACTGCCTTTGTTTTACTAGTTTGTACAATGCCTAGCATGATAAAAATCCCTGACTAGGACTTCTACATGTAACTGCAACATAAGTAATTAATCATACATTTCTGTATTATGCACATATCATACTTTTCTTGATCACTAAATGTCTAGTTATGGGCCTGAGCCAACCCCCACTCAGTCTGAACCTCTAAATTTGGGTTGGAGGTATTCAGAATCAGAACCCAGATCTAAACTCAGTTTTGTTAAGGCCTCTGTTATTACAATGGTGGATCCAAAACCCCTGATCCAAACAGGCCTGAAATTTTGGGTGTTTGAGATCCAGATCCACATTTTTGCATTGAGAGCCAATCTCAAAAATCCCACAAACAGCTGTTTTCTTTCTCTCAGACACATATAAAGTCAAATTCTTTCATACATTTACAAAACACAGTCTGTCTGTCTTTCTTGAATGTGTCTTACATCCAAAGCGCATGGTACCCCAGTAGAGTTTTCCAGGATCTAAAGGCTGAATCATGCTGCGTAGCTAATTAAAAGCCTACATTTGCCTCACTTGATTGATGTAATTTAAGAAAGATAACGTATCAGCACATACTAGATTAACCTCAGTTTATGATGGCAATAAACTGCTAACATTTATTAATTGGTATTAACAAACAATAAAGTCTTATTCTGCAGCTGCCTGAAAAATCAGTAAGCAAGGACTTTTGATGGTGGGGTGCCATTTCCCCCCCTTTAACCTACAGCAGCCGTGAGTTTAGTTCATCTTCTTTGTTTCTTCCAAGAAGAAGCTCTTAAATCTACTGTGATTCCTGACAGAGGGCTAGATGCTCTGTTATACTGGTGCAAATCTGGAGTAACTCCCTTGGGTTCTAATGAATTACTTCAGACTCATGCCGGTGTAAATGAGAGCAGAATTTGGCCAGGAGTTATAATGTGACAATGCTAAAGAATCTCAGTAAATCACTTTCTTCTAACACTAAACAAGAAACTTTAATAGAATGAAGAAAACAGCCTTATCTCTGAAGCCACCTCTATATGAATTCTGGGGCAAATATGGTCCCAGCTTTCACCAGATCTAGTCTCTTTATTATGCAAACAACAAGGTCACCTGCATCAACAAAGAAAAGGGAGGAAAGGTCATCTAGCCAAATTAGCCTTTGCTAGGAGTGGGCTGTTGTTTTCGGTGATACCATTCCTGCTTCGATAGGAATATATTATGTACCCCTAAATTCTGAGGAGATAAATTGCTAGGAGAATTGCTTAAGCTTAGTAACATGGCTTTTCCTTTAGGCAGATGTGGCTGTTATGATGAGGAAATTGCTGTCATGTATTATTTAAATTTTAAAAAATATTTATGAATATCTATTACCAGACAAGCACCGGAATATGTGTATATTATGATTATACTTTGCACTTAATATTTTCAAAGCATTGTACAAACATTTGTGAATGCTAACAACAGGTGACGTAGATAAATAAGTATTATTACCTCTGTATTACAGGCAAGACAACTGAAATGTAACGAGGTAAATTATTTGATTTGTAGAGGCTCTAAGCACCTGCAACTGTCATTGAAGTCCGCAGGCATGGTGGTTGCTTGGCACATCTGAAAATGAGGCATATGTACCATGGCCAAGTTACAAGTGAGTATCAGAGCCATGATTACAAACTCAGGTGCTACAGCGCAGGTTCAGTCCAGTGGCGAGAACACTGTCTCTCTCAAGCAATGATTCATTATAATGGTGCAGCAGCACTGCTGTAGTTATAGGTTGGGTCTTGACTTCTGTTTAAAGGCTGACCTTGCTAAATTCCGAAGTACAAATCCTTAGTCAAATTTCTTGATTCTTAGTGTGCCTCAGAAGGGTGCAGGACAGGGTTAGTGACCCAAATGTGGGATCATTTGAGCTAGTGGTTGCGGTGATATAAGCCAGGAAAAATAGCCATTTTGCAAAAAATGCTTTTTTTTTTTTTTTGCACAGAGCTAGAGATCAAACTATTGATGTAAAGCAGGCCAAAAGGGCCTCAATCTGTTGAATTTTATCCAAGGTAGTCCATGATACACACTAAATCAGTGAACGTGATCTATCTTGACTTTAACAAAGCTTTTGATACGGTCTCCCACAGTATTCTTGCCGGCAAGTCAAAAAAGTATGGATTGCATGAATGGACTATTAAGTGGATAGAAAGCTGGCTAGATTGTCGGGCTCAACAGGTAGCGATAAACGGCTCGATGTCTAGTTGGCTGCCGGTATCAAACGGAGTACCCCAGGGGTCGGTCCTGGGGCCCGTTTTGTTCAACATCTTTATTAATGATCTGGATGATGGGATGGATTGTACCCTCAGCAAGTTCGCAGATGACACTAAGCTGGGAGGAGAGTTAGATAGGGTAGAGATAGGGAAGGTAGGGATAAGGTCCAGAGTGACCTAGACAAATTGGAGGATTGGGCCAAAAGAAATCTGATGAGGTTCAACAAGGACAAGTGCAGAGTCCTGCACTTAGGAAGGAAGAATCTCATGCACTGCTACAGGCTGGGGACCAACTGGCTAAGCAGCAGTTCTGCAGAAAAGGACCTGGGGATTAGAATGGATGAGAAGTTGGATATGAGTTAGCAGTGTGCCCTATTTGCCCAGTAGGCTAACAGCTTACTGGGCTGCATTTGTAGGAACATTGCCAGCAGATCGAGGGAAGTGATTATTCCCCTCTATTCAGCACTGGTGAGGCCACATCTGGAGTTTTGGGCCCCCCACTACAGAGATGATGTGGCCAAATTGGAGAGAGTCCAGCAGAGAGCAATGAAAATGATTAGGAAGCTGGGGCACATGACTTATGAGGAAAGGTTGAGGGAAGTGGGCTTGTTTAGTCTGCAGAAGAGAAGAGTGAGGCGGGATTTGATAGCAGCCCTCAACTACCTGAAGGGGGGTTCCGAAGAGGATGGAGCTCGGCTGTTCTTAGTGGTGGCAGATGACAGAACAAGGAGCAATGGTCTCAAGTTGCAGTGGGGGAGGTCTGGGTTGGATGTTAAGAAACACTATTTCACCAGGAAGGTGGTGAAGCTCTGGAATGGGTTATCTAGGGAGGTGGTGGAATCTCCATCCTTAGAGGTTTTTAAGGCCCAGCTTGACAAAGCCTTGGCTGGGATGGTTTAGTTGATGTTGGTCCTGCTTTGAGCAGGGGGTTGGACTAGGTGACCTAATGAGATCTCTTCCAACCCTAATCTTCTATGATTCTATGAAATCTTTGGGGAACCCAAAGGAAGGATTATAAGAAAATTTGCACTTTTTTTACAATGTGCCCGCCAATACAGAAAAACAGGTTTCCATTCCCACAGTTCTATATGCTTCTGTAAGTGCTCTAAAATCAGAACAGTTTCTTGGATTGCTTTGTATGTGGGCATGGGGCAATGTTAGGGTCCAAATATGGGGTCATTTTCACTGACAGGTTCCTGAGTTACAGTCCCCCGCCCAGATAAACTGTTTCCTTCTGCTGTCTTGTAGTGTTAAACTGGGAGGTACTATAATGACTGGATGAATCACACACCTCCTTGAGGCTGATGGCTGTGAACTCTCCCTTCAATTAACATAACTAAGGATAAATTAATCACAAACCTCCCACCTAAGATAAAAGTAGTTTTATTCTGGGGGGGATGCAATCAAAGTATCTGGAGGAAAAATAGGCATGTGAATGCTTCCTGGAGGGGAGGGGTCTTGCAGGGGAGCAGTGGAGGAACAGGAAAAGAGGGGTTTGGTGCTGCCTTGGGGGAGGGGAGTTATAGGAAGTGGATACATCATGATAAGGGGAAGGGAGAGAGGCTGCGGGATCAGATGAGGGAGGTGTGGCATCCCACAACTCTGCCAGTACACCTCAACCCCCTGCACCCCAAACTTCCTGCACACCGTAGCTCTACCAGTACACCCCAATTCTGAGCTCCAACCTTCTGTACTCGCTAGCTCTGCCTGTGCACCCCAACCCAGGTACACGTCTTGTGCACACCCGCCAGTCACTTACACTGTGTCTTGGTTGTTACTAAAGTGGTGCAGCAGTGCCACTATAGTTAAGGTAGCATCAACCTTTCCAAGTCCTTCAAAACCAACATGCTTGGTCAGAATCCTTTGAAATTTGGTGTGCCTCAGAAGGGGGCAGGATAGGGTAAATGAGCCATATTTGGAGTTGTTTGAACTTGGTTGTAGAGATATAAGCCCCTCCCCGCATAGCCATTTTCCAAAACATTTGTAGGTGAGGTTTTATTGGCACAGAGCTAGAGCTCAAACTAGGATGCGTGTCCAGATGGCTCAGTTGGACTAATTTTACCCAGGTTAGTGCCTGGCACCCACTAGAGTCTTTGCAGGACTCAACTTCTGAATGGCATTTAAGAACATGATCGCTTCTTCCCTTGCGCAGATGTGCAGCCTGAAAGGAGTACAGTGCACATGTACCAACAAAGGAAAAAAAACCCCAAACCATGACAGGGTTTCTGTGCAGCCACTTCTGTTTGCCTGGGGTAGTTTCTGGCAACATGCCGATGCCATTCCCCATCAGTGAATGTCTTGCCAGTGGTGTTTCCATCTGTGCAATAAAGATTTAATGACTCATGGTGTCTGTTATAATATAACATGTTTATCTTATGGGGAGGTTTACTGTGAGCACAGCAGAATAGTCAGGAGCTGGTCTAGCGACATCTTTATTAGAGTGGGTTGGGAGAAGCCAGAGACAGAGGACTTTGTGTTTGTGTGTGTGTGTGAGAGAGAGAGAGTGGGGCTCGGGGTGTGTGGAATGGAGGTTTAGGGACAGGGAGCGGGGTTGTGGCTGCAGAGGGGGCAGGAAATGAGGATGGGTGGTAGGGCATGGCTTGGATTGGTTATTTGAGAAAATGTGTATTTTACTAGCCCCTGGTGGGTGGTGGGGTGCGGGAGAAAGGGGATGGTAAGTGGCTACTTCCTGATCTTGGGGCAGATTAATGTGATGTTTCCCAAAATGCACTGCACAGAGATTTGGAACTGACAGCACAGCTACCTTGGCCACTGAGGGGAGATAAATATATGTGCTGCCAGGGTTGCCAACATATGGATTCTGGGCAATTCATGGATCTCAAGGTTGTAGAAGTTTGCGAGAGAGCAAGGAGTACACCATGACATAGGGATTGCTGACTACAGGCTGGTTTGGGTGGAGAGAGATGGCCTGCATTGGAATCACATTTTGCCCACTCTGCAGCATCTAGGACCACTGACTCAAGAGTTTGTGATCAACCGTTTGTGGCAAATCCCTCAGGTGGAGATGATCTGGGCCTTATTCCCGGTGTACATCTCATACAACCTATGAGACCAGATTTGGACCTCATCAGAAATTTGTGTCCAAGAGCTGTGATAGCTTTCTCTGATTTGGCTGAGCATTGGAATAATCACTACAGTGACAATATGAAAGCTAGTAATAAGTACTGGAAGAACAGTCATCAAGAAATTGGAGGCTTCATGGCTGACCGGACTGTATGGCATAGAAATATTAGCAGCTCTGACACCTTGTTTCTTGGAGATGGTGTACATCTATTGGACAGAGGTCAGAAACATCTTTCTCTCAAACATAAAACTCAAAGCTTTCTCTCAAACAGAAAACCGTGTCTGTAATTTCTCTCGCTGGCCCTAATCTCAGCACTGTAGCATCTGAGAGCATGTCTGCACTATAAACTTAACTTGACCTATGCTAGGTCGACTTATAGCCACTGCAGTAATTACTGCAGTGGTTCACACAATCATAGAATTGTAGGCCTGGAAGAGACCTCAAGCAGTTATCTGGTCCAGTCCCCTGAATTCATGGCAGGACTAAATATTATTTAGACCATCCCTGACAGGTATTTGTCTAACCTGCTCTTAAAAATCTCCAATGATAGAGATTTCACAACCTTCCTAGGCAATTTATTCCAGTGCTTAACCACCCTGACCGTTAGGAAGGTTTTCCCACTGTCCAACCTAAACCTCCCTTGCTGCAATTTAAGCCCATTGCTTCTTGTTCTATCCTCAGAAGTTTAAGGAGAGCAATTTTTCTCCCTCCTCCTTATAACAACTTTTACGCACTTGAAAACTGTTATCATGTCCCCTCTCAGTCTTCTCTTCTGCAGACTAAACAAACCCAATATTTTTAGTCTTCCCTCATAGGTCATGTCTTCTAAACCTTTCATAATTTTTGTTGCTTTTCTCTGGACTTTCTCCATATCTTTCCAGAAATGCGGTGCCCAGAACTGGACACAATACTCCAGTTGAGGCCTAATCAGCAGGGAGTAGAGAAGAAGAATTACTTCTCATGTCTTGCTTTCAACACTTCTGCTAATACATCCCAGAATGATGGTTGCTTTTTTTGCAACAGTGTTACAGTGTTGACTCATATTTAGCTTGTGGCCCACTATGACCCCCCAGATCCCTTTCTGCAGTACTCCTTCCTAGGCAGTCATTTCCCACTTGTAACACTGACAGATTCCGGTCATCAGCAGGTGGGATTGAACCTGGGGCCTCTGGAGCTTAGTGCATGAGCCTCTACTGCATGAGCTAAAAGCCAACTGGCTCTTAGCTAAGGCTGTAGAGCAGACTCATTTAACGCTCTCTAAGTGGTCTCGGTACCACTAAATGGGACAGAACACCACACCCAGGAGGTGTCCAGGTTACATATGCACTGAGTCTCAGTACAGAATGAACCTTGAGATAGTGAGTAAGGATAATCCAACTGATCTTTAACTGTCCTGGTGGGACAGGAATGTGACAGAAAGTCATGTGGGTACTTTGCTGCTAGGTCCTTAAGAGTTCTCTATCGTTAAGAGTATGAAGTTCTCCATTTACTTACAGCCATGGAATATTGCATAGGGCAGGTTTTACTCACTCCCATGCATCTGTATTAAGGAGCAAGTGAACAGCATGATGTGTCAAAAGCTTCTGCATCAACTTCAAAGGAAGCCTAAGAAGGAGACTACTTTAATATTCTCTGATGGAGGTGACAAAGGGATGTATGTCTATGGTGAGTTTCATATTTGTGAGGAGTGGGGTGACTTTTGCAAATGACTTGGAGATGTCAATAATCACTTTGGGCCATTAGTGAAGAATGGGTTAGCATTTCCAGGGTGACCCTAAAGTTCTGTAATGGTCCGACTAGTGGTGGCCTCACTAATGAAAGTTCTATGTTATAGATTTTTAAGTACTGGGATCTATCAAGTGGAAGTGTTGAGCAGAGAATCCAGAAATACAAAAGAGTAAAAGGCCTGTTTACAGATATGGGTCAAGGGGAAAAAATCTAATTAGCTTAGCACAATGTAAATCACATAAGAACAGAGGTGGTGTGGGTAATGTATTGTGCAGATTTCTGGTTCTGATGTCATTTACAGTGCACTAATTGAGGAGTAACTCCACTGACACCACCATCAGCATAAGCGAAATCAGAAAGCATGCCCCTGGCATCTAAAGAAAAACATTTTCTTTTCTTTTTTCAGTTCACATAATGACCAAAATTGACCAAAATTATCAGTCTTAAATTTTGAACCATTAACATATGTTTGAGATAACTGTGTTGATTTCAGCTTCTGGTGGAATCATATTTACTTTATTGTTCTAAATAATGTAGCATGTTTGCCTGCTGTATATGCAGCAGTTATGGAACCAATTAGCTGAATGATTTTATGAGGCTGTTTTTCTTATTCCCAGTGGTTATATGTTGCTGCTAAAAATGGAAGAATCTCCTGTCAGACACCCACAACGACCGTACCCTTTTCTGTGTTCTATCTAGCTCTTGTTTCTTGGCATAGTTGAAGAATTCTCTTTCTCCTGTAACATTGTTGGTGTCAGTGCCCAGAGAAGTAACCATTGTTGCTAAGCCTCCAGTTCAGGTTTTTGACTGAATGATAATGGTCATCAGCTTCAGGCAATGATTTGCTGGATCAACAGACAGTGCAAAACTAGTGCAAAATGTGTCAACCTCTTATGTACATGTTCTCCAAACCTAGAAACTATTGACTCGCTTTGGTTTGATTTGAGATTGTAGGTCATGGTGACAGTACCAGGTTTCAGAGTTGTTGGAATGTAATAGAAAAATCTGTCTAAGCTGTGCAGATTCTTTTATGCAAGTTACACAAACACTTATCACAGGCTGAGATGTTTCTTCCTACAGCAATAAACTAATAACAAAGATCACTAATCTACTACCTTTATACTAATTCTTTATACCAGTGCTCAGTATATTGCGGAATTGAACACTCAAATGATCAAGTAAACTGCAGTGTAAATGCACTGGAACCTACATGATTCACAGCACTGAAATCTAAATTTTTAACCATTTTAATTCAGAACCCATGTCAGCCTTTGAATCAAGCCTGTAAGTCAGGCCAACATGCATTTTTAGGATAATCATGATGTACAATAACAAACCTTCACATTACAGTATATGTTACACAATTTCCATTGACGACTTATGCAAAAACAAACAAACAAATAAACCAACCAGATCAAATAGGACTAAACCAAGTGGTTCATAATGTATATTTATTGCTGTCTGAAACTCTTTTGTTTAAAAGAAGAGGGTTGGATAGGAAACATCAAATAAGACTATAAATACAGATGAATAACTAGCCCCACGTTTATGAATTATCTTGTGGGAGATAATTGGCTTTAATTGGCTTTGAAAGTATTTTGCAAGAACAATCTTATGTCAAATACTAATGAGATTAATGTTGGCTTTGCTATAGCCTATCCCCTCAACATATCAGATTTCCCAAGATAAACAAAGCCAGGCCTCATTAGTACTTGGATCCTGTAGCCTTTATAATACTGACAGGTTGGTATTACCAATGGTATCTTAAACCACAGTGGCCTGTGCCAAAGTTTCACACTCCCTAATGGCTACAGTATCAGAATTAGCATGGTGAGAACCACTATTAGAAATATCATTAGGTTTGAAGACTTGGAGCACACGAGGAAGAATGGCCAAAAGTATTACCTTCACAAGTTATCAAAGTCCTTTTATTAACAATTTAATTAAGCAGATGACCAATGCCACAACTACTAAAACATATGCAGAGACAAACCATAAGACGTCCAGCATCAGTGATTTCATACTTACATCCCCTGGGGAAACATGAAGATGAGTAGGGTGACCATCAGGTGACCATCCCCTTGGATGTTTCCTGTTGTGCTTCCCTGTCCTCTTGGGCTAGGCAACATCTTTTATTCTGAATTTCTTTTGACACCAACCATGCATATGCATGAGAGTGTCAATCCCTTTCTCCCTTTTTGCACTTCCACAACCCATGAATTTTAGGGTGCCCAATTTCTCATAGGCTACTCCTGTTGTTCTCCTTATTCTCATTAACATCTACATCAATGAGTTACCATAGCAATTTGAAGTTATTACAGAATCCCCTGAAATGTTATGGGACATTGCAATATTAACTGGCGGATTGCGGCATATTTTCTAGCCTATTGCTGCATTGTTTCCAGAATATCAGGATGTAAGACATCTTTTATTATAATCTTACACTTTACTGGTACAGGGTTATCTCTTGGCCATCTAGTCGTGCCAACCTATTTGCGGCCTGAGACTTTCGGTGGCCAAGCTGCATATCTTACAGACCTAAAGCCTGTAGGCCTTGTGTTATAGCTTTATCTTACTTATATACCTAACATTCTCTCACCAATAATAAAAAGAACAGGAGTACAACAGGAGTAGCCTATGAGAAATTGGGCACCCTAAAATTCATGGGTTGTGGAAGTATATATATATCTTCTTACTATATGTTCCATTATGCTCTAATTAATTTGTTAGTCTCTAAGGTGCCAGAAGTACTCCTGTTCTTTTTGTGGATACAGACTAACACAGCTGCTACTCTGAAATCTGTCACCAATAATACATGCTTATCAATCCCATATCCCTATAACGCTATCCTACATATTCCTATACTTATACCTACCACTTAAATCTATTCATCACTTGTTGATTACATATGGGTTAACTTGGCTTTCATCTGTGCATTTAGAAGTAAAGCAATTGCTAATGCTAACTGGAGTGAGAGAGAGCTTTAAAATGCATATTGAATATTTATAAGCCTCCTCAGAGCATTTGGTAAGTGGGATGAAAAGGTTTCTAATTTCTGCTGCAAGGCAGTTCCTAGTTCTCTGACTAACTGTAACAGAGCCAGTCAGTTCATTGGGGAAATGTGAATCTTCTGAATGCATTTACTACTGGAAGATATAGATTTTCTTTTCCTTTGGGTGGAACTGTTGCACAAGTAATAAGAAGAAAGAAACTATCTCACCATATTTATGACCCACTCAGAAAATGAGTTTGAGATGTAGATCAACACCTAAAATATTTGAAGTTTGGATTGTATTGGGCTCTAGCAAAACAACTATTAAGTGCTATGTGATTTTGATGTTATTCCTGTCTTAATCCTCCATGCACAGAGAGAATTCCTTTCAAACAGGGATCTTTAATGGTTGCATAGCACAAGTGTTTCCTTAAATGCTAATTCAGTTAAACAGTTAAGCACATGCTTAACGTTATATGTGCAAGTTGTTCTGTGAAGCTCCTATTCAGTTTAAGTGCTCTGTTGCATCCGGGCATGTTATGAACTT
This sequence comes from Lepidochelys olivacea, assembly GCF_965140295.1. Taxonomy (NCBI): domain Eukaryota; kingdom Metazoa; phylum Chordata; order Testudines; family Cheloniidae; genus Lepidochelys; species Lepidochelys olivacea. The sequence goes on from NC_140413.1 coordinate 192,466,846, forward strand.
GATTCACCACTCAGGCAGAGTTGCACCTGTCAGAGCACATCAGACACAACCTTTCTAAGGAACAGTGGCAATAGGTGATGCGGGACTATATTTTAGATTGATAGTGCATTTTCTGGCAGATACAGTTCAAATCTGTGTCCTCTAGTCACTCTGGATCAACTCTTGCATGACCTGTAGAACAAGCATATGAACCAAAAGATGCTGCTTTGTTACAACAGAATACATTGTAGGAATGTAGTTATTTCCTGCCCTGAAACTAAGACATTTTGGAAAGCTGTTGGAGACTCCATAAGGGACATAACAGAATCAGGTGTCAGATAATTCCTTAGAATTTTTATTAAATTGTCCTGAAAACGCTGAGTCTCATAAAAGCCATAAAAAATACTCATCTCCTAGATCCTGCTAGGATTACCACAGCAAAGTGATGGAAGAGGAGTGACTCCCCTAAAACTATTGACACATATAAAAAATGTGGGATATTCTGGTTCTAGAAAAACTAACTCCTCATGTTAGAGTTCTACAGGGGAGAAGGAAAAAAGATAGCTTCTTAGTAATATGGTGGAACTTCTTGTAGTTTTCTGGAAGAAGGTCCTTGCCTGCCACCAAACCTGATCATTTGAGAACTTTTTTTAAATACTAAGAAAGGGAGAAACCACTTCAACAATATTCCAAATTAATATCAATATTAAGATATTAAAATAAGGAAAATAGGAGGAAAAAGGAGAAGCTTAATATCGCATAGAGTTTTGACTGGACAACTAATAAACAGGTTATACATCTAAATATAAGAACACCAGAAGTTTGAACCTAAACATGAGATAATGACAGACTTTAACTGACATTATCAACCGACAAGATGGGAGAGGAAGATGAACAGTAGAAATACATCAACTACAATATGTGATCAATACCACAAAGTTGAAGAGCGACTGGTAGTTTATCTCGTCAATATCCCTTCTTTAGGCCAATTTATAATCGTGTATTTGTCTCCATATTAAGTTTATCTGTGACAGGGTGGACTAGGCCCTGAGACCCCCTGCTGGAGGCCTCATGGTCCTGCCACACCCAACCCAGGAAAGGGCAGTAGAGAGATCCTATAGGCTGCCTAGAGAAGATGCATGGGAAGCAACCAATCAGGGCCCAGCAGGCTAATATGAAAAGAGCTGCAGGGCCAGACTGAGATCCTTGCTAGAGCTGGAGGATTGTGGATGGTGCTCCAGGCTGGCTGCTGGGACTCCACCAGGACAGGGCCCTGAGGTAAGAGTGAAGAATATGCTGGAGTCATGGGGAAGTGGCCCAGGGAATTGTAGCTGCAATGCAGTTTATATAAAGGGACGTGGCGGATGGCTGCTATCAGTAGGATCCCAGAGTAGAGGGCGTGCCTGGGTCCCCTGGGAAAGTAGCCTGGACTTTGAGCCACCCCAGAAGGGGAACTGAACTGTAGTGGCCCTGCTGGAGAGCTGTGGCCAAAAAGGCCCTGAGAGGGCGAAGACAGGGAGGGAGCCCTGGAGCACCACTCTATACCGGAGCAGGGACAACTTGAGAGAGAGAGATGTTACAGAGGGCAATGAGAGAGGCCCCTGTTGGCCTTGTACTCTGGAAGGGGTTTGCTTTGCTTTTATCTCACTGACAGACTCGTATGACTAGGCCAGAGGGCTGAGTCACTGAAGACCCACCACAAACAGGTAGAGAGTGTATGCAGGCACATGCACTCAGCCAGGGGCCGCTCGCGAGAGGTGCGTGCACCCCATCACAACTGGCAACATACAATGGAAACGTTGTGATATATAATACAGTGGGATAGGCTGACTGGCAATGAATCATTACAATTCAATGTTAAGGATATTATAAGTCTGAGACCCTTTGTTTGTTAATTACTTCATGTATGTCGCTTCTTAAAACTGGTTACAGCCTTTGAATGCTGCATCTCTCACTGACCCTCAAGCAATACTGATCCCCCTGTGAGCTTTAACTGTTTTTAGCTATTGCATCATAATATGCTTGTTATGCATATACTTCCATTCTGATTATATTAAATTCTTTTGCAGTTCTGTTGGCTAATGTTCCCTTTGCTGGTTAAGGAATGAATTCTACTGCTGTAGAATAAGGAAGTTACCATCTATGCCAGGGTTGGGCCAAATGGCTACAGGAGAGTGATAGAAGGCAGATATATTAGCCCCAGGTTAAGTAGGTCCCTTTTCCCTGGGTAAGGTAACAGGGAAGGTTTCAGAACAATCAGGAACCCTCTGGAGTCAATTAAGACAGACAGGCTGATTAGAACACCTGCAGCCAATCAAGAAGCTGTTAGAATCAATTAAGGCAGGCTATTCAGGGCACCTGGGTTTAAAAAGGAGCTCACTTCAGTTTGTGGTGCACGTGTGAGGAGCTGGGACCAAGAAGCGCTAGGAGCTGAGAGTGAGAACGCGGACTGTTGGAGTACTGAGGAGTACAAGCATTATCAGACACCAGGAGGAAGGTCCTGTGGTGAGGATAAAGAAGGTGTTGGGAGGAGGCCAGGGGGAAGTAGCCCAGGGAGTTGTAGCTGTCGCACAGCTGTTCCAGGAGGCACTCTAGACAGCTGCATTCCACAGGGCCCTGGGCTGGAACACGGAGTAGAGGGCGGGCCCGGGTTCCCCCCAAACCTCCCAACTCCTGGTCAGACACAGGAGAAGCTGACCTGGACTGTGGGTTCATGAAGATAGCCAAACTGAGGGCTGCCGTGAATCTCCGAGGCGAGCAAATCTGTCAATAAGCGCAAGACCCACTAAGGTAGAGGAGGAGCTTTTTCACACATCAAAGACAGGGTCAGTTTCTAATCTTGCATGCACCATGACAGAACTGTGTGTGTATCTCAAAATATGCTGTTGCACATCTAAAATCTGAATTTGACCCTTTATATGGTTCCTTTTCATTAACATCTGTGCCAAGTCTTTATCTCTTATCCAAGAAACCCCCCTTTTGATATCAAAAAATCTTTTGTCCAAGTAAAGACTGAAAAAGGGTTAAAGGCAGGATTGTAACTTGTACTTTACACATGTGCCGGGGAACAAAAAGGAAGTAGAGCACCCCCCTACCTTCTGACAGTCCTATGTGGGACACCCACATGTTGGATCCAGGTGGAGATGAGGACATGCGAGCAGTACATCTGTTTATTCCCTCCTCAGAGGAGGGGGGCCATTGAGTGAACAGCGAATGGGTGGAGACTTGGCTCCACCTCACACTTTTTTAGACTGTGCAGCTGCTGAACCAACACTGGGGATGCAGAGGGGGTATTTGCTGATGGGATAGGCCAACAGCAAATTACTCTCCTTGAGTGATGGGGCAGCAGCAGGAGAATTGGGGCTGAGTAGGTTACAGTCCCTTTCCGGGATACTCCTGTAGCAGCACAGCTAAGCGTCAGCTTTCTCTACGGGCTGCGTGGTTGTGACTGAGTCTCTCTTGGCAAATTCCTCACCCTCTTTTCTGCATCTGGGAAGGAAGAATCACAAAACAGGTGCAAAGTTCATGAGCAAATTAAAAAAGTCATTTAAAACCAAGATAATTTCTACCCCCAAGAGTGTGGGTTTCAGGAGGAAGGTACAGCTAGGGGTTGAAGTACTTGTCTCCTACACAGACTTTAATTATGTAATTGTTCTCTGGCTTATCAGTTGGAACAGTAGCCTGAGAAGCAACAAAGACATCCCAGAGTCACACGCAAGCCGTGACAGCACCCAGTGGAATACTTTTCACTTCTGTAAAATGTAATCTTGCTGCTGTAGTTAAAAATATGTTCTAGTAATTCCTGTCATTAGCAAAGCCTCTTCCCTTTCAATAGTCTTTGTTTCCCCCTTCTGTTTTGTAACAAGATTTTTGAAATTTATTTTTACAGGATTACCAGCAGTTTGGGGCAGGGACTTTCTTTTAGTTCTGTATTTGTACAACCCCTAGCACAATGCAGGACCCTGGCCATGATTGAGTCTGGCAGGTGTGACTGCAATTGTAATAATAAAGGAAGAAGCCAAAAATGATTTCATTTTTACCATGTTGTTATTATTAACTGGAGAATAAAGCATTTGGAGAGTGTTATCTTGAAAGAAGAGTCGGGATAAGCAGGATATAGAGAGGCTTTTTCATGATTTTGCAGGATCTTAGAGCTTTTTTTTTTAAAATTTACTATAGTGGTTGCATCAAAAGAGTTGATTGTAAGGAAGTGTTGAACATGATCAATATAAAATATGCCTGAAATCCTTTGAGGCTTATTCTCACCTTGGTACACACTGGGAGCACTCAGTGCTATGTTATATTTGTACATCAAGTGGAGATTAATTGGTTTGCTGTTGTGTTCTATGTAGGTACTTACATGGTCCTCATCACCTTAGTATTTGAGACCCTCAGAATGGTTAATACTCTACTTAATCATCCTTACAACTCTCTCTGAGGTCCCATTTTATACATGAGGAGCTGAGTCACAGGGCAGAGTAAGAGACTTGCCAAAGGACATATGGGAAGTCTGTGGCTGGCATTAGGGGGTAGTAAGCAGGGCAATTGCCCATGGCCCCACACCAGAGGCCCCGTGAAGCTAAAGGGATTGTATGCATCCGATGAAGTGAGCTGTAGCTCACGAAAGCTCATGCTCAAATAAATTGGTTAGTCTCTAAGGTGCCACAAGTACTCCTTTACTTTTTCAGGGTGGGTTATAGAGAGGAGATCCACATAATGGAGGAAGACTTCAGAGCCTCCTAGCAATGCTGGGAGAGTGCAGCTCTTGTTACACCACTTTATAGAGAATAGCCTACTCGCCCTGCAGGCTGATGTCAGTGCAGAGATGGGTCCAGGACTTCACTTCCTCCTGCACCTTTTGGGAGCTATGCACTTCCGGCCCATATATACTGTAGCTGTAGGGGATGCAGAGATGGCAGTCAAGTGAAGCCCTTGTGTAGTTTGCACAAGGAGAAAAAAGCTTTGTTGTGGCTTTCCGCTCTGCCCCTGCATATACAGTGTAGCTATGAAAGGGTAGGCACAATCTGGCCCCAGTTTAGCATTAAAGTAGATCTAGCCAGTGTATTTCAAATGGTAACTAATCCAGCTATGTTGTTTATCCTCTATATTCACTGTACATCTTTGTGGTATACACAAATATATCCTGTGCGATCTGTCTAAGGGCTTTCATCCGGAAGGCCAGGATTTAACATCGTATGCTGGATTCTGGGAATTACCATGAGAAATGGCTACCCTTTTTGTGGAGGTGCCTCTTTTAGACCATTTTTACTTCACTTGAATCACTGTAAAACTAATTTACAAAAAAGTCTCAGACAGGCAGAGTCCCCTGTGAGCTGCTGTTTGATGTTACCTATCAAGTGTAGTAGACTCCTGGATAGGAGTAGACCCTTCGGAATCTGGCTCTTGATCTCAATTTTCAATCAGAAAAGTTGAATCACTATTAATAATTTCCATGTTTATATTTTCATAAGTACTGCAGACTCATTGATAAAATGTTTTGATTTAAAATATTTTTAAAACCCCTATGAGTGTTTGTAATTTCTCTTAATTATTCCCTTGATAATGCAGCTAAATTAAGTCCCTGACATTGAAATGTTAGCGACATGAAAATACAGCTTGTTTTGAGAAGTAAAAATTTTAGGTTGCTAAAAAGAGAATTAAAAAAAACTTTTGGTAGATTTAAGTAATTTATCGGAACTTGAGACACAAATGGAGCTTTCTGATAGACTATCAGAAATGTTGGACCATGCTAATAATGCATGGGACCATCTGTTTTTTTCCCCCTTTTTTTTTCTTTATCAATTTCATTCCACAGTATTGAGAAGAAACTCCAGACACTGCATTTATCCGGTAGAGAAAATCACTCTGCTTTCTGCCCTAAATCTTATAGCTTCATTTTAGGTGCAATATAATGGCTCAGAAAAGCATTTCTGTCTTGCCTTATTGCTGAAATACAATTTGTGGTAATTTTAAAGTCCTTTTGTCCTTTTATTTTGGAGGTTTCAGGGAAATAAGAAATAATTCTGATGTAATTTGGAAGCCCTGCAGAAATACTGGTGCTGCAGACCTTGAATGCAGAGTGACATTGATACCAATGTTTACGAGTGAAACAATACATTGCATATTCATAGCATATAACCTTAACGTTATAGGGTAAAAGTGCCTGAGTGACTTAGGAGCCTGTGTCTTTACAAAGTGAATAGGACTTAAGCTCCTTTAAAAAAAATCCCCATAGTTTTTAAGTGTATTTGTTCTGGCTTTGTTTTTTTTTTAATTTGCTCTTTCTCTCCCCAGCTTCCCTTTATTGATGATGGGTATCATTTTTATCATAATGGCATCTCCAGGGCCAGGAGAAGACGCAGTCTTCAGCACAAGCTTCATTTGGAAAAAGACCCGAGGGTAAGCTTTTCCTATTGATTTGCCATCCAGCAGTCATGATTTTCCATGATTTTCCAAAATCCCCATATCCCCAACCAACTGTGCATTATGGGATCAGATAACTGTGAAGTCTTAACACAGGTAATTCCATGCCTGACCCAAGCTCTGTGGCTGCTGTACAGAAGTTAAAACAACCTAAGCCTTGATTTTAACATGACAACAACAGTCACAGCTTCGAGCTTGAGTCTTCCACCCTTGCTCACTCTTAGTAATACTGCACTCTCTGCTAGTAGCCTCACTTGCAGTCAATGAGTTCCAAAAGGCATGTTTCAAACATAAGCAAGACCAGTTGCACATTCAGCCCATCAGACTTTAACTTTTAGTCTAGAAACTCCAGGTCCCACTTGCAAATGAAACTTTTAGTTTTAAGAAGCAACTCCCACCCCCCAGCATTCATCTCACTGGTGGAAAGAAAAGGTCCTTCACCATAATGCAGTGCTCTAGCAGCAGTTTCTTCTCTCTCTCTTCTTCAGAGTTTTTGCTGTTACACAAGATAAATACTAGGACATGGTCAGGACCAGCTAGCACAGAAAAGTGTTTCTACTGCCCAAAGAAAATAGTCACTTTTGGCATTCATCTTATGAAAGCAAATAGATGACCAAGTTAGTCCCCTGCATACCCAACTCCATTTCTCTTGGTGTGGGAGAGTTGTGCTGTTCCATTCTACCTAGGTTTTTATTGCACTGCCAATCATCATGGTATCTGAGCACCTTTCAAAATTAAATAAACAAGAAGAAAGTTATTTTAACTAAAACAGAGAAGCTGCCTGTTGCTATGTCGGGAAGCAGGGTTGAAGAATTTCTAGCTCACTCTCTCTGCCTTTGCAGGAGACGGTTAAAGTATTTTGGGCACAGATCCACCAACAATATGGCACCCCTCCAAATTGTAGTCAGCCCATCTGACAGCTGTTAATGTGTGGTGCACCAGCCATTTTAGCTGAAACCAAGCAACTGCCAGCTGCTGGTCACCCCCACTTCCTTTAGGTCACATTGTGTTATGATACTGGGAGTTCAGTGAGGCATCATGAGTCCTGTATCAGTCAGGTGTGTAGTATGTTTCTTGATACTCTGAACTACCATCTTCAGGAGTTAAAGGATTTCCATGGCCATTCACTCCTGGGTTTAAGACTGCCAACAAGGGCACCAGCTAGAGTTTGAGTGTGTGTGTAATGCAGACTCCTGCCCCCTTAGCATTAAACTGGGATTCCCAAACTCGTTTCATATAATCTACGAAACAAAGATTGGACAGTAACAACTTTCAGACAATACTGCCCATTGCAGGATACTAATGAGTGGACCAAGAAGTAAAAGTCTCCATTTTCCCTTAACCATCCAGTCCTTAAATTGTCAGTTTATTAAGAACTATTTAATAAAGAACAGGAGTAGGCAAATATTATTCAAGCCAATGGCTTTGTAGCTCTATGTACTTGAAACAAATATTTCTACTTATCTGTAGAGGTCTGTGTAAATCAGAAGTGTCCCTTAAGTTGTCAGTGTGGCCCTCAATATTGCAAAGGTGAGCCTCCCCGTATTAGTTAATACCAGAATTGCTGTTGCACTGACTACGCTTGAACTGTTTGACTGCGTAATGTGAATATGGGTCAATATGGAGGTTGTTTGATTACATGTAGCCTACATTTCAGAGCTGCTCTATTTTGTATCCATTCTATGGAAGTAAAGAGGACTTCAGTCTCCAGGGTTCTCAGTCTGGGACCTTTCATAACCAATACATTCACTTGAATTTTTGGTTTTAATTTCCACTGCCTTCTGATTGTCCTGCTGATTCCTGCACTGCTCACATAGTGTAATGATGACTTAGCTTTACAAACTGCTGACCTGCTCTCCCTTACTGAATAAACCCATACCATAAAATAATTGGGAATATCCCCAAAATGTGGCAAAGCATGGCCATGGATAAGCCCTGATATTTTGGTACACTGTTCAGCTTCAAACAGAACTGCTGATTTGCTTTAATTTCCAAATTGGAAGCATACTCGACCTCTCTGATTCTTTCCTATCTTTCTGTGTTGCTCAGTAGGCTCTTTGAGGTTTTCTCTATGGCCTTCCTAGCAACTTCATGTATAGCCTCCCAGCAATCCTAATACTCCCCCGGTGCTTTTAGGACACTCTCTTCCAATGAACTCCTGGCCTTTCAAGCTTGCCCTTAGAGTGCTTGATGTTTCTCACCACCATCCTAGTATCTCCTCTCCATTCATGCTGGAAGGTCATCCAAGAGAACTTGGATTTTTTACTCTAAAGAGGTGACTTTTGGTTAAAGCACTCTGACTTAGAGAACTCTAATTATTAACATTCCAAAGTGTGATTTCAGTGCCATAATAATTCACCCCTCATTATCTCACCGTTTATGAGGGGATCCTCAAAGCTCCTGTGGGACTTCAAAATAAGAATATCGCTGTACAGGTTAGTCACTTTTTATTACACGTGTTATGAGCGCAAATAAAGCAAGCTCTGATCAGTGTGGGAGCAGTCATTAAAGCTCTAGCCATGTGCCCGGAAAAGAGCAAATGTGAAATAAAGACACAGCACTCTGTTTTTGAACTCCAAAAATAATTTCTGCAGCCACCCGGGCACCTAAGTATAATGACTTCTTTCTAAATCATTTCCTTCCATGTTTGCTAAGGAATAAACATCAGCACTGGCATGGTTAATAAATTCAGCACATGAAACGAAGAATAAAATGCTATTAAAATTGTCAGCATAGCCAGAAAGCAAACTGACTGTCTCCAAAACACAGGGTCCACTGAATCTCTGATGAGCCAGTAAGATTAATTGTGTATTTGTTATTTATTTCTACCCAATTTTTTTGAGAAAGTGAGAAATAAAATCTGTGAGTATGAGCTGAAGTGGTAGGCTGGATGTTTTTCAGTTTGAAGGGACTACAATTCCTAGCTAATTTTAATTATTAGTTGAAAACAGTGCAGATGTTCGTTCAATTAATTAATGTTCTTTAATCAAGTAAGTCCCTTGAGGAAACCATGTCAATTCTGCAAGAGTCCTGGGAGACAGGCAGCAGAATGCTACTGCAAAGAAGTTACTATATAATCTCCATACACTGCACATGAAGCAAGAGGTCTTTAAACTTCTTGAAAAGGGTCAGTTGGGCAAAATGTTATCTATGTTTGGTGCCAAAATAATACTGAGATATGACAAATGTAGTCAGAATTTATATGGCAAATATCAGTACTGTTGCGGGAGCCGGGTTCAAATGTATGTTAAGATGCCTTCATAGAGTTCCAGCAGGAGCTGAAGCACTGTTTGGAGGAACAACCTTACTGCCATTTGTTTGGCAACAGCTATCTCAATATTAACGAAGTTTGAAGCCGTATTAACAGCAGAGGGTGGTATATGCAATAGTGTCATAGAACGCAATACTGCCGGGGACTGGTGAAGATTCAGAAGTGGGCACATGAAGCTCATAAACCTCCTCACAGTATTTTCAATATTCCTTTCTCTCAGAATGGCAAGTACCATAATAAATTGCACTACTTTGAATGGCGGCTATCCACGCTTGATCTTGTTTTAAAAGATGATTTCTTAAAGTAGGCATATCACAAAAGGATTACAAGACCTAAAATCTAGTTATAATGACTTAAAATACTTTTCTGCATAAAATATTTATCAGATAAAATTCTGACTTGGATTCAAGTGTGTGTTGCTGAATATCCTGTATACTTTCAGTATACACTGAAAGAAGATTATGTAGAAAAGAAGTGCCAAGTATAATCTGAGAGTGTCCATGGACTATTCTAGAAATTTATTCATGATTCATATATGGTATCATGAAAAGACCACTGAGGCTGAGAGGGGAAACAAACAGAGGAAGGAAATGCACACTATCACATTCTTACAGTAGCCAAAAGCGATAATTTGGACTAAGCAGCTCCATCATGCTGCGCACAAGGTCAGCTCCTGAACTCTTCACCCCCAGTTCCCCACGAGATGTCAGGGGAGAGCTCATTCAGACCCTGCTTACATCTTGAAAGCCATCATTTAAAATGAAGAGCTATGTATTAGCGAGTGTTTCTAGGGTGGGTTATTTTGTTTGTCTGTTTCTGCAGGAGAGGAGAAAAGAGGTTGTTATACGTGTGGAAACATGCTTCTACAGAAATGTCTTAACAAGGGTGTATGTTTTCCCTCTTCTCAATCATTTGACACACTTTCAGTCAAATCCTGATTGCTTTGCTCCCTGCCCCCTCTGTTATCTCTCGAAAGGGAAGGGAGTGTATAGCAAGGACATTCTGCAATGTGAACTTTGCCATGTGTCCTGAATTTGTAGAGCTTTCCCCTATGAGGATTTTTTTGCAGAGGGACAACATGTCCTTGGGGAAGGTCTCATACTGCAACTACACATCCCGCTCCCCCCACCCCCAAAAGCAAGCTGGGCATCACAAATGGTGAAGCACAGCAAAGCTGTCTCAGTCTGTTCTGCCATGTTCATGCGTGATGGACCCAAGTAGTTGCACAGCAGTTAAGTAGAACCCATTCAACAAGCAATCATTTCTTAATCTCTTGCTGTCTCTTCTAACCCATCAGGACACTGAAGCTAATGGGTTAGGGAGGGATCACCTCATGGAAAGACAATAACTCTGTGTACTCCTGTGATGGGGTGTTCACCCCACACCAGCCTAGAAGGGGTTCATGAGAGTGAGGAGAGACCAATTAACCAGATAGGCCACAGCTGAGGGGAATTAGCTGGCCTTAATAACCTCTGAATAATGATAGAACTCAGCTGGAACTAAATAGGGAGAGCTAGGATAAAGCCAGGAAGCTGGCAGTAGCATGGGACTGTAGTGAGGGAGCCTGTACCCATTCTCTGGACAGTAGATAGGGAAGGAAGGGAAACCAGGTGGAAAGGGTGTAGGAAAAGGATTAGGGAAAAGGCAGCAAGGTTTAAGGTGGTAAAGACCTTGGCCGTTGATTAGCGGGTCCCTGAGCTAGAACCCATAGTAGAGGGTGGGTCCGGGTTCCCCTCCCAGGCACTGGGGAAGTGGCACTGGTTTGGGCAGAGAAGGAAAGGCTTCATCTTGGAGGAAGAGACTTTGATACCCTAGAAGAGGAAAACACAGTCATCTGGCTGGAGGGCCAAGCCGCAAAGATGGAGCACCCTGAGTAGATGTCCCGATTTTATAGGGACAGTCCCGATTTTGGGGTCCTTTTCTTATATAGGCTCCTATTACCCCCCACCCCTGTCCTGATGTTTCACGCTTGCTGTCTGGTCACCCTAACCCTGAGTTGCAGACAGAGAGAGAGAGAGGCAGCAGCAGTAGGGCATGCAGCAAGCAGCAGAAGCAGGTGTTGGACCTGGAAAGAGCTAATCCCCAGCGTGGCCATGAGGAGGTGCCCCTAGCAATGAGTGCACTCCAAGACAACTCCCCATGCCAAATCCTTTCATCTATGCTAAAAGAACAGTGGTGGACTTATCGGTAGCTATAGGTTATACCAAAAGCCATGTCATTCATATGGTTCAACCCTGTGTCCTGAACGCTCAATCTTGATGACCACAGAATCCACTTTTGCTTGTGAAGGTTTCAACAGCTCTGGCTGATTCTAAGTCTTCCTCATTACTGTCCACAATGATGTCTGCTGGGTGAAGAAGCTGTGGATGTTTGCCACTGCAGCCATTTCCTGGCAGCTTGGGTGCCAGAATCCAAGAGACTTACCCCAAAGGTGAAAAAGCTGGGATTACAGGGCAGATGAAGGATGGCTGGGAGTAACAGCAGGAGTGGCAGAAGGTTTGTGTGAACGGACAGGCCCTTCAAGAGCACATCAGCCTGCTGGTGCAAGAACTGGAGCTCACCCATGGCGGTTGCTAAAATCCCAGTAGTGTTCAGGATGGCAATATGAGTAGGAGGCAAACAATGAGGACTGGGGTATTTACCAACCAATGTGAGAATACAACAATTATAGTTGTGTAACCATTTCAGTGAAACTAAAACTGCATCTCTCCCCATTGTTTTATTTATATGGGGTACCTGATTCTCTGACGTTGACTGAAGGAGGTTACACAAAGAGAATGCGAGTTGATTGCAGAGTAGAGACTGTGCCAAGAGCAGAGGCCTTCCCAACCTAGTAGTTGCAAGCAAACAATGGCTTTTCTTTCCTTCACGCACATTGTAACATCTTAAAAGAGAACTCAGAATCCAGCCTCCTGCTAGGAGGCTTCATGGTATTGTTAGCAAATGTTTTGAAAATGAACATGAATGTTAAGAATACACAACTCTTATTTCACTTTTTAGGTGAATTAATTTTTTTTTAGTTTTTTTGCTTTTGCTGGTGGTATGTAGTGCCTCTCTTATAAGGACAAGGAGTTGAAACTCAATTTGTAAAACCTATTTGTTCTATACAAGATTTCTTTTAAAAATTGAAAGAAAACAATGCAGACATTTTCCTCCCACACAGTCTCTTCTTTCAGGGAGCTGCCTACATTAAGTCCACTCAAGAAAGAGACTTTAATATAGGGAGGCAATCTGGTTCTATCTTCACATAGATACATATGTTCAATTCTGAGCATGGTGTCTTGATGCATTAGAAACACACATCCAGATGAATAGCCATCTACTAGTGGTTACTGTAAATGTAATGGTTTAGAAAGTAAGACTTAAAGAGTAAATGCGTAAGGGCTGTGTCAGTGGTAGAAGGAGAACACCATGTAGGGTTTCTGGGGCTCTGTGACCAATGGACACAGTTTGGAGGAGCCCTTAAACTGCTCAAAATGCTGCCAGGGCTGAGGCCAGGACAGAAAATCAGGGAGCCATAAATGTAGAGTATCTGACCTTTAATCTTAAAAAAAATTCCTTGTTCCATGCACCTTTACTATATTTTAGATATACCCTCATTGGTATGACCGCTTGTTCAGAGATGCCCAACGATTCTGCTGGAGCCCTATTTGAGTGGATTGACATTTGGGTGTCCCCACATACTAACATGCATGCCACCTTGTGCTAGGCTACAGGGAAATTGTCACGTTCTTCTTCTCTCCATGTTCTCTCTTCTGTCCTTATTTTCACATCTTTGTGCTTTGATATGTGATTGTGACCCTCATTCCCCCCAAAGCTGCATGATGCCTAAGGGCACCTGTGGTACCCAAGCTAGCTTGAATCAAGCTAACTTGTGTATGTCTGCATAAGCTGCAGACACACCCTGAGTGTAGACTGACTTATTTCAGTGTAGACTTATCCGGAGTCTGAGACCCTGGATGTCTTAGGTATTTCTGTGGCCAGCTGCATTTGGGGAAGGAAGGCAGACAGCAGTCCAGGAATCACCTGCCACTTGGCCTGCAGCAGCACTTTTGCACTGGGAAATCAGGGTGGATCTTGGTTCTCATATTGCTTTTTAAGTCCCTGTGGCTCCTCTCCTGCTCTGAACACATGTGCACATGTGGACTAGTCTGCCCTTTCTCCCAAGAGGCCAGGTCCCCAGATCAGAAAGGACAGGATTAAGGGCCTGATCCAAAGCCAATTGAAATGAATGGAAAGACTCCCACTAACTTCAGTGGGCTTTGAACAAGGCCCTCAGTGCACTGTACAAACTGAAAGGAGCTAACAGTGGGCACAATGCACTGCAAATGCAGCTACCCAAAAGCCACACTGGGCTTACTGCTCTCCTTCCGAACAATTGTATATAGGAATGGGAAGAGATGTCTGACTGTAATTAGCCAAGGGAGATTTTTTGTATATCTAATATTCAAAAAGAACAGCTGCATTGAAATAACATTAAAGTACTGTCCTGGGGTATATATATATTTAACTGACCATATCCCATTATCAGAACTCAAAGTGTATTATTGTGCGTTGCATTTATTTGTGTATGCACCTAAAATAGTTAAGAGAAATGATTGTTTTAATGGATGTTTTATTCTTGGAGCCTGAGATTAAACCACCTGTTCCTATCCCATGACAGGAATCATTTAATTGATCATGCTTAGTAAAAACACATCTCAGAAGCAGAAAGACATTGACCAATTTGATGGCAAAGTGATAAATGTTGGAAGGATAATGGGAAATCACTTAATTTTTCTGTGTAAAAAATGGTGTAGAATGTGAACTTAAGTCAAAATTATCAAACTTGGATGTCCAGTGTTCAGGCATCTTAAAAAAGTAGCTTTATTTCCACAGGTGGGGAGCATTTTCAGCATCATTCAAGTCTGTTAGAAATTGGTGTGACAAATACACATGAACCACACATTCTTTGCATTGTTTGTATTTCTTGCACCACTCTGTCAGCAGTGTCTTGTATAGGACAGCTTCCTATGGAGCAACACATATATTTTAAATTCAGAACAGTTCAACACAATCTTTCTTCACATGAAAATATCACAAGAGGTGGACTATGCCTTGTGTCTATGAATGAAAGATCTGCTGGTTGTCTTCGGTTAAGAAAGCAAACAGTCATAAAATACTCCATAACTGCTAGTACATTTGAAAATGAATAACTGTAATATATAAAGTGTATTGTCCCTGTTATAAGACTTTTTCTATTACAAAGCTGTCTTCACTATAAGTGCTCTGATTGAAACTTCATGGTTCACAACTCAGATCCAAAACATCCCCAGTTTTGCAAAAAATCAAAACCTTAACCAGTCTTTAACTCAAAAGCTGGCGTACTTAGTACACTTCTAAAGCATTTCATTAGAAATTAAAAATAAATGAATGTGAGTGTAAAATCTTGCCTTTTTTTAACCAGTACAGTGGCTGTATTTTGCACCTACATTCCTCCCTTTGCCTCCTTATCCCCATACATGTGCTGAAAACAATACACTTGAAAGTACAAAAAGAAGTTTATTCATTGTTTAATCATCCTTAGCCCACATCCTGCTTTGGCCTTTATCAAGGACACAATTGCATTAGGACGCCGTGTGGTCATTGAATCTTCCTGGCAGTGATGGAGTTCTAATCCATCTTTCAGGAGTCCCAGTACTATCTGCAGCCCCATAAAACTAAAATGTAATACAGCTGGGGTCCGAGATACCTAAAACTACATGTAGCAATTTTAAATAAAAGCTTTTTAAAAGTCTAGTGAGGTTGCAGGGAAAAGGTATTAGCTTCATCCTGGGCTGACCACATGCACAGACAATGCCATGTGGAACCTCACATTTTGTCTAGAGTGACTGACAATGTATAAGGGAAAAGGCAAGCACAAAAGCCTATGCACACTTGAATAGGTTGGGGCTTCAGGGGGTGAAGAAAGTTTTATTTCATTTTCTTTATTTGTGGTCCCAAGAAAGTTGCCATATCTTATGTACTACTTGAAGATGAGTGGGTTGGAAAACAGGTTTCATTAAGGAAAAAGGGCCTTTTGCATAGTCATTAAATATAGTGGTATGCAAATACCAATATATTTACTTCCAGCAACTCTGTCTACATTTTTTTTTTGCCAGTTTTTTTTGGCACCAGTTATTTCCTCTCACTTCATGAGCTGCCGTGTGATGGTGCACCTGATGAGGTATTTCACCAACCCCTACAGTCCATCTCAAATACTGGAACCAAGAGGGTCACATGTTGGAGAAAGGAGGTGTATCCATTACTTTGTTGCTCAGTGTGCTGTGCCTGTCTGAGGGTCAGATCACACCACAGCCTTCTCCTGTCTCTGTGTGTGTTCTGTTTGTCGCTTATGTAATTTCCTTTGGACTTGGCAGGTGCAGAAAAGTGCTTTACCATGGACGTGACCATTGGTTATGCAAAATGAATCTTGATGATGATCCAAGATGTTGTCTGTCACTGAGATGAAAATGATTGGGTTCCTAAAACTGACTGATTGCAGTGTTGTAGCCATTTTGGTTCCAGGATATTAGCGAGACAAGGCAGGTGAATCACTGGGTCAACTCTGTTGGTGAAGGACACAAAGCTTTTGAGTTACACAGAGCTCTTCTTGAGGCTCAGAATATGGAAGAAGAGTGCTGCGTAGCTTGGAAGCTTGTCTCTTTCACCAACCAAAGTTGGTCCAATAAAAGATACCACCTCACCCACCTTGTCTCCCTAAAATCAATGAGGCATTCCTTGTGAAATTCACCCCTTTTTACTCAGATTTACTCAGATTCTGATGAAATATTTAATTTCTATATTTAGGAGTTGTGATAAAGCAGTGAAAGTGCCATCACAGCACAGCAGGGTTTAAATAAACCTTTGGGGGGTTTCGCTAGCTCTGCCCAGCTATACTTGCAGCCAATACCAGACCTGGAAGCAGGATAAAAGGAGGGAACCTGGCTCAGTTCAGGGCTGGCTGGCAAACAGGCAGGAGCTAGTTGTCCCCCTGTCTGAAGGGACAGAGCGCTGGCCTGCCAGTCAGGTCAACCATCTGGAAGTAAGCACTGGTTTTCCAGCCAAGGGAGATTGTGGAGGAACCCCCAGCAAAGGAGGTAACTGAGTGTGTGAACCCCAGAGACATTGGGGGACTTGCCCTCACCAGCTTGAGGCTCCCCCCCCCCCCCCCGAAGTAGCCTGGGACCACAGCAAGGCACTATCCGGACCCCAGAGAGAATCCTGCGGGGAAGCAAGCCACCCAGTAGATTGGACTAGAAGGTCCATGTCCCAAACTGAATGAACTGTAGGAAGTAGCCCAGGGCAGCAGATTCTGACTCCCTGCTGGGAGGGACTCCAATCCCCTTGTTTCAACCCCCAGGACCCTGGGCCAGGATCCAGTGGAGAGGGAGGGCCCGGGTCCCCCTCTCCTTCCTGCAGCCTTAAAAACTGAGTCCACTCAGCCTGCAGGGGTCTGAGAAGCAGACAATCTAACCACTAGGCCACCTGGCCCCAAGAGCCCTGCTACGGGAGTTTTATCTTAAGTATTAGTCCCAGAAGTTAGCTATTCTTTTTTGAAACTTGGGTGCAATGTTTGGCATTGAGTCACTAGCCAATTTTCCAGAAGCATGGACTTAATGTCTCTATATTAACAAACAGTTCAAAAGTCCTTTCCCATTTTCTGGTTTTTTGTGTGTAATTATGAAGTAAACTCATGTTCCAAGTTGTGAAGTTGACAGACTTCCCTAATTAAGACTATTTAATGTAGAGTATGAAGAATGATTTAATTGTGGTGGCAGACCAATACAATCATGGATAGGCAAAGGTTTGTTGTGCCCATAAATTTTATAGCACTGTATGACAGCTTTGAGAGAGCACTGGCATAATCTGTTAAAAAGGAAATGAAATATTAACTAATAAGGGGCTTTGTTTAAGTAGTTTTAATAAATAATGAACAAGCAAAGCAACCAGATTAGTGGGTATGTCTTGTTTCCTATATTTATAAAAACCCGCACAATATTGGATAAAATATATTGCTATCTTTTTTCATCAAACAAGAATCATAGAATCATAGAATATCAGGGTTGGAAGGGACCCCTGAAGGTCATCTAGTCCAACCCCCTGCTCGAAGCAGGACCAATTCCCAGTTAAATCATCCCAGCCAGAGCTTTGTCAAGCCTGACCTTAAAAACCTCTAAGGAAGGAGATTCTACCACCTCCCTAGGTAATGCATTCCAGTGTTTCACCACCCTCTTAGTGAAAAAGTTTTTCCTAATATCCAATCTAAACCTCCCCCACTGCAACTTGAGACCATTACTCCTCGTTCTGTCATCTGCTACCATTGAGAACAGTCTAGAGCCATCCTCTTTGGAACCCCCTTTCAGGTAGTTGAAAGCAGCTATCAAATCCCCCCTCATTCTTCTCTTCTGCAGACTAAACAATCCCAGCTCCCTCAGCCTCTCCTCATAAGTCATGTGTTCCAGACCCCTAATCGTTTTAGTTTCCCTTCGCTGGACTCTCTCCAATTTATCCACATCCTTCTTGTAGTGTGGGGCTCAAAACTGGACACAGTACTCCAGATGAGGCCTCACCAATGTCGAATAGAGGGGAACGATCATGTCCCTCGATCTGCTCGCTATGCCCCTACTTATACATCCCAAAATGCCATTGGCCTTCTTGGCAACAAGGGCACACTGCTGACTCATATCCAGCTTCTCGTCCACTGTCACCCCTAGGTCCTTTTCCGCAGAACTGCTGCCTAGCCATTCGGTCCCTAGTCTGTAGCGGTGCATTGGATTCTTCCATCCTAAGTGCAGGACCCTGCACTTATCCTTATTGAACCTCATCAGATTTCTTTTGGCCCAATCCTCCAAAAAAGAACTGAAGTATTTTTCTCATCTGTCACATTTTAGAGTACACTGTATTCTGCAGGAAACAAGTAATATTTCCATTATGAGTGGAGCGCTGTTCCATCTATAATGTCTTCCTGGGGCCAGTTCTCTTGTGCTTTATGTGCTCTATGTGAGGGTTGGCTTTTAGGAGAGTGTTCCAGCTAGGCCTGAGTGTTGAGTTTAGAGCTTTATCAAGTTTACTTCATTTTGGACATCATTTATTTCCTTTTATAGCTCAGTTCAGAGCCTCCTTACAAGACTTTTTATGCCAGGTGCGCTACATAGTGATAGAAAACAGAATCTGTTAGATTCTGTAACTAGCAGGGGACACACAGTAAACACTTTGCTTTCACAATGTTTGAACCGTTTGTAAATTTTGGTGTGGTTATGAGCATGATAGACATTTAATTATCCAAGTTCAGAACTGATATTCTGTGAAGGGATGAAGAAGCAGTAGTCACAGTTTTAAGTACAGAATGTAAATACTGTGATCTAATCAGAATTAATATGTGGAGGGACAAAATATAACCTTGACATCAAATGTGAAGGAAGAAAGGTCACGGTTGACAGGACAAAAATGTAACTGTTATACAGTATGTCTGCTTGAGTCATCTGATACATATCATTCCAAATAAAGGAAATGAAGTGGAGGAAAAATCAAGGCTGAATGGAGTGCTTTGGATGACTGAGCCATGAAAAGAAAGTTCTCTCACTAGGTTTGGCATCTTGATTCTGCTGGCAGTGATCAGTGAGACTAGAAATATTGTCACATATCAGGGAGATAAAGCAGAAACCAAACCCTGGACAGTGAGATTTTACATGTTTGGGATCATGACTAAAGAAAGGAGGACAAACAAAAGAGGAGGAAAATCCCGTAGATGTTGAAGTTAAAATAATGAAGTTATAGACACATAGGGTGAAGTGCTGATGTACATTGCGCAGAAGAACCATCCTTTGTCACTACCACATCCTCACTCTCTCTCCCACCACTAGGATTATCACATTATAGGAATCTTTTTCACAGCATGCCTTTCTGGGGCAGGCCCTTTAAATTTGCCAGGGCCAAGTGGCTGCAGCCCTGAGAACAAGTCAATAGGAGTCTTTCCATTGATTTCCATTTCCTTAAGCGGCCATTTTGCAATTGATTAGCTGTATCTCAGTCTCTTTCATCTAGTAAGTATTCTAGTATGTATTTTGCCTCTCTTGCCACTTTGAGGCTTTGCACATGCAAATAGGATGTCACTGAAAATGAACTGCTTTCAGAAGTTTCTGTTCAGCT
Organism: Lepidochelys olivacea; assembly: GCF_965140295.1. Lineage (NCBI taxonomy): Eukaryota > Metazoa > Chordata > Testudines > Cheloniidae > Lepidochelys > Lepidochelys olivacea. The sequence continues at coordinate 192,486,689 of NC_140413.1, forward strand.
AGATTTGTAAATCTATTGTACAAGTGCCAATTTTTACGTTAAGTGTCAAAGTGAAAGCGTTTTAAAAAAGAATGAGGCTTTGATTCACCGAAACACTTAAACTCCTGCTTAGCTTGAGGCACATGAATAATTCCACTAATTCCAATGGGATAAAGCACATGCTTAAAGTTAAGCACATAAGTATTTTCCTGGATTGGGCTTGAATCGCCTATGTTAACCACAGTAGAGCTCCTAATACTACTTGCATTGATTGGATTGACTGGGAATTGGTCCTGCTTTGAGCAGGGGGTTGGACTAGATGACCTTCTGGGGTCCCTTCCAACCCTGATATTCTATGATTCTATGATTCTATGATACTTACAATGTGCTCATCATGTACAAGAGCAGTCTAATGTAGAGTATCACACCACCTTATTAAATATAGAAAATTAAATAATTTAAACAATTCCTGATAGAAGGTGCTAAAACATGTCCATTCTGAATGATCTAATTGCTAAATTGAAATCTATTGATTTGCGATTAAAAAAACTGCTACAGAAAAGAATAACCATGATATTGGACACGGTATGGCTATGTTTTATGAAAAAATGAACATAATGTATTGCAAAGAAACACTACATAGGATTACTGGGACAAAGAAAGTTAATCTGTATCATCAAAAAGAAAAGGAGGACTTGTGGCACCTTAGAGACTAACCAATTTATTTGAGCATGAGCTTTAGCTCACTTCATCGGATGCATACCGTGGAAACTGCAGAAGACATTATATACACACAGAGACCATGAAACAATACATCCTCCCACGAAAGCTCATGCTCAAATAAATTGGTTAGTCTCTAAGGTGCCACAAGTACTCCTTTTCTTTTTGTGGATACAGACTAACACGGCTGCTACTCTGAGACCAATCTGTATCATGTGTAAAATGTAGAAATAGCTATATAGATAAATGAGTAAAATATAAATCGTATAAAAGAAACTAAAACTACAGTATAAACTACAGTTGGTTTATACTGTGGCGACATATGTAAACCATGACAAGCCATTGCTGAAGATGATATTTAAACAGCAGGATAAGGCTAGGAAATTGCTTAAGTTTAACCAATGTCTAAAATGAACAAGATCAAAAACAACTGACCACAAACCAGTGTGGGAGTCATTGTACTTTATCTGTATCACTTACATCATGAGTTCACGAGTCTTCTCCATCTCTACTTGTAGTTGAAATATGTAGAATATTAAAATACTTTATTTGAGCTTTGCTTCTTAAGAATATACATTTCAACCCAGACACTCAGTAGGTATCTAGAAAAGGTAGAATTAATTGGTTTAAAAAACCCTCTGCTGCTGCTGTGATGCCTACAAGCTGTTATTTTCTGCCATTGGTCAGTCAAGTGGTGAGTGCAGACCTCTGCTTTTCCGTTAAACTGTGTTTTATTGTAACCTCAGCCTCCAGTCAGCCTCCCACTCTGTTTCGTTTACCTGGTGTGCCCCGTCTCACATGTTGATTGTAAACCTTGTGGCCCAGGGATTGTCTTTTTTGTTGTTTGTCTGTGCAGTTCCCAGCCCTGATCCTTGATTGGGGTTGCTGGACTCTTTTGCAATACAAATGATAATGGTGAGACTAATGGAATGAGGAGCAACAGTCATGGGATTTACATAGGGGGCTTGATGGTAAAAAGGTGCAAATGATTGTTAGCAGAGAGCGGTGCTGAGGTAGTCGAAGGATGCTGAGTTTTGAATGATTCAGTCGGGTGAAGTAAGCTGAGTGGAGCAGATTCTCTAGGTTGCTGAACCATCAGGAACATAGCACCCGCATATGACATGAAACATGGAACGACTCTTTTCCAAAGGCCTGACTCCATGCCCATTGAAGTAAATGAGTGCCTTTCCATTGATTCCAGGGGTTTTTGGATCAAGCTGATAAAGCCTGTAGGCACATTTCTGTAGCCGTGGCAGCGCCTATTAGTTCCTTTTAGTGCAGCTCTTAAGCACGCTCAGGCCTGGTCTACGCTACAGATTTAGGTCGATGTAAGACAGTTTATGTTGACCTAACTCTGTAAATGTCTACACTAAAATGTTGCTCCTGTCAAAGTAACTCACCCACTATGCCAACTTAACTCCTCCTCTGCAAGAGGCGTAGTGCTTAGATTGACGTAGTTAGGTTGATGCAGTGTCAGTGTAGACACTATTATTTATGTCAACTTTAGTGGCCTCCAGGAACTGACTACCGGTGGTCTGACCATGCTGGTCACTGTTTTGAACTCCACTGCCTGGCAGCTAGGTACACAGGTATATGCCCCTCTGCTCTAAAGACATGCAAATTTTTGAAATTCCATTTCCTGTTTGCTCCACATGGAGAGCTCACCTAGCAACGGACCGTGTGGGCTATATGCTGCAGATGTTCTCCTGCCTGGAGTACACAGGAGGTCGTGCATTTCCTGGGTCTGTGGGGAAAAGAGGCTGTGCATACACAGCTCAAATCCATCTGCAGAAATGTCAGTATTTATAAGCCGATTACTTGGGGCATGGAGGAGAAGGGCTACAAGAGGGATCCATAGCAGTGAAATCCAAGGAGCTGTGGTAGGCATACCAGAAGGCAAGGTGGCTGATAGTTGCTGTGGTGCGGAGCTGCAAATATGCTGCTTTTATGAAGAGCTGCATGCCATCCTTGGTGGAGGACCCACCCCCAAGAACCTGATGGATACTTCAAAGGGCCCCAAAGTGAACAGTGAGGAGCAGGTGTTGAATGAGGAGGAGTATGGGGGGCAGGTGACTGGGGGATCCAATGGTGCAGCGAGCCAGGACCTGTTTTTGACTCCAGAGCAGTTGAATCAGTCCCTACAGTCCAGCACGGGTGACCAGATGCAGGGCAAGGAACCTCTGGTAAGTATGTCCTTTGCGTTGATATTGCAGGGACACATCTGTTGCTTTACTCTTTTTTTTAAATCGTGCTAGAAAAGATAATGAAATAACCAAATAGAGGTAGAGTTGCTATCTGCTTCTCATTCCCCTTCACAGTTAGGCAGAACAGTTTATGGGCACCAGGATATCCCATGAATCCTTCATAGAGATCTCTAGGAAACTTTTCTGGAAGTAGTCTACAATCCTCTGCTGAAGGTTTCTGGGGAGGGCTGCCTTATTTCTTCCACTGCAGTAGGACACTATTCCACATCACTCAGTGATTACCAACAGGCACCACTGAGGCACACAGACTAGCAGCATATGGACCCAGTCTGCAGCCGGATGCGTGCAGGAGCTGTTCCTTTTCTGATGCCGTTACCCTCGGGAGTGAGAGAGCAGCTAAAATCACCACTGCCTGTGGAAAATGGTCCAGTGTTCAGTTCAATTGCCCTATCCACAGATACTCATGCCCGTGAGCTATTCCACCCACCCCTTATTGTCCTAACTCGCTCCTTCCCCACCTGGCCATACTCACCATGGCTGGGTCGGCTGCCCTGATCTCTGAATCCCAAGGAAAAATGAGAATGTAGTGCTTGTAACTTGTGTGAATCAAGGGGAATGAGTACAGTATATCAAGCTTCCATTTATCTCGTGAATACTCTCACAATAGTACCTCTGGGTATTGTATCTTTTGCATCTGCAAATGGGGCCTGGACAGTTGCTCCATCCACACCAGTGGAGCAGCTCAGCCAGATAAAGAAGAGAAGGAAGAGGTTGTGGGATGACATGTTCCAAGAGATCCTGCAATCCTCCGGTGCTTTAGATACCGAGCATAGGGATTGAAGGATCACCCTTGCGGACAAAATGGACAGGGACAGAGCAGAGAGGAGAAAAGCACAGGAAAAGGAAAGACATGCAGCAGGAGATGCTAGCGCTTCTCAAGTGGCAAACAGACGTGCTGGAGACTCTTGTTGACCTTCAGATTCAACAGGCCCTGCTTGCCTCCCTCTAGAACCCATGGAGAATAGCATTCTGGGACATCTCTACATGACGACCACCCACATTTCATGTGGCGTCCAGGGCTGCTGCACTACCATTCCACCTTGGGGGAGAGTGCAGATATTCACAGCCACACATACCTTGAGCTGTGAGAGACGGGGTCGGTGTATGTGTTTGTTAAATGGAAATGACTGTTCTTTCCCCTACAAAAGTTCTTTCCCCTGTATTTATAAAGTTTCATTCAGTTATAAATCTGTCTGCCTGGGTTTGGACTAAAAGTCTATTTCTGGAAACTTAATTCATCTTTATTAGTTCACAGCATATGCTGGCTGAAGCTGACATATTTCACAGAGAACAGCAATAGGTACAGTTGCAATGTTATATTACTACACACACAGCACTTCTTACAAGGTTCATACCAGCGTGCAAAAAACAAATGCAGGCAGAACACATTACCATAACATGCATTACTGCAGCTCTCTATTAAACTGGTCTTTCAAAGCCTCCCTGAGCCATATAGCTCCCTGTTGAGCTCTTCTTATAGCCCTGGTACCTGACTGCTCAAAATCAGCAGACAGCTGCTCTACCTCCACCGGGGTGAAAACTTTCCCCCCTTTGCCTCACAGATATTATGAAACTCACAGCAGGCAGCTATAACCATTGGCATATTTTTTTCCATTGAGCTCTAATCTCATGAGTAGACAGCACCAGTGTTCTGCAGCCACAGCTTGTCATCCCATACCTGCATAACGATGTGATCCTACCACTCAGTGATAGTTTCTTGGGCCCAGACCCAGCACTCCACCCTCTGCAGCTGCTCTGTGAATACCAACAATAACTTTGAATGGTTCCTTTCTATGTCCCACAGCAAGCTAGCCTCCAAGGAATCCTCATGTTCCCCATGGCTCCTCTGGCGGCTCTGCAAATACTGCAGGATCTGGTGCACCATGCTTGGAACACTCATCACTGTAATGCAGAGCTGTTCAGGATCCATGCTTCTCACACAGATGCCAATGCATGGGTTGTAGGACTTTTGAAAAAAGGCATGAATTATTATGGGATGCAGATAAGATTATGGGATGGAGAAAACTGCATCATGGGACATTGAAACCATGTTCCCAGTCACCCCTGCATGACTCATTTGTCCCCATAAGGCATTGCAAACCCTTCCCAAAACACCCTCTGTTAGATGATGGCAAGTTACACAGTGGGATAGCTACCCATGGTGCACTGCTAGTGACGGCGCGCATTGCCGACACAAGGAGCATAGTGTGGACATGCAACAGTGATTTAATCACTGTGGTGGCTGTATGTCGACGTAACTTAGGTCCAGCTAAATTTGTAGTGTAGACTTGCCCTGAGATAAGCTACTGTCACTGTTTAGAGAGAAGAAAAACTAAAAATCCTAAAAAGGGCATCTGTGCGCAGTATTTGCATTCACTGGATTGTAATTTAACACTTATTCCCTGATCACACTCCTATCTACTCACCCCCATCGTGCATACTTACCTCTGCACTCACCAGTGCTCGGTTTAGTTCAGCTCATGCTGCTGAAATTGGCTCAGTAATTCTTTACGTACACTCTGACTGCACTTGCATATCGTAATGGCAGGATCCATATTGTTTCAAATTCAAGTGAATATGTGGGATGAATCATATTTGCATGCACAGATTGGCCAGGGCTATTCTTTGGCAGAACCTAGAATTGTGTGTCTCATAGAATTCCTTTCTTAAGTGCTCATGTCCACCTTTCAAGTTTTACCTTACACTGAGGTTAGCCAATTAATATCTAGCACATAGGAAAAGAAGTTACAGAGACACCTTTTGAGAATGTCTCCCAGTTTGGAAAGGTTCATATTATGAATAGGTGAAACAAAAGGTTGCACAAGCACACACATAATTTTCTTTGCATGCAAAAATTACTCCTACAAAAGCTCACAGAAAGTAAATGGAAGGCCTTGGAATGCCATCCAAATGAATTCAAGGTTCTATTCTAGCAAATGTTTTCAAATATTTTTCTGAGTTCTACATTCTTTATAGCAAGATGGCTGCCTCTAACAGTAGGCTCAGAATGGCCATTAGTAGTTACAAATTTGAATAGATAACCAGTGAAATATATCTAAGATGACAAATGCTTCTTACTTTGTGAACTTTTGTACTGTTTACAGATCAGGTCAGGAAAGAGCAGAGCAGGAAAATCAGTATGACATGATGCTCTAATGGATACCCTAAAAACTCTGTGGGAAAGGGTTTTGTTCTAGTCAGGAGCTCCATGCACTCCTTGCTATCCTAAATAGATCCTGATTGATATTGCAGTATAATCTACTTGCATGAAGTGGAAACAAAATAGGCACATTGCTTCAAGTGATTGCTTTGTTTTATATTGGCACCAAACTACAGACTGAATGCTGAAAATAAATAAATAATCACATGCACAGTTAATTTAATCTGTCTCCATTCATTCTGTCTCCATTTCTCTTGAGTATTTTTCCTCGGTCAAGAAAGATATGCCATAGCGTGTGCTTCAGCTGTGGCAAACCTGAAATCTCCACCGAATAAACCATTGCCAGACTTAGTTAGGTCTTTTATATTACAGGTCTCAGAACAAAATTGCTAAGATGATTACTGTTTGTCTTTAGCTTCATGTAATCCTGCAGTGTTCTTCTGACTATTAACTGGTTCTCCTCCTCCCATCTCGCCTCAGTTCTGCTTGCTTTAGTTGGAAGAATCCCCAAACTTTATTTTTCTCGTTTCTTTTTTCTGCTACCACTCCACAATGATGGGTTGTGTAGATGTTTCTCAAGAACGTCAGAAACAAAACCAACTGATGTGTTCAGTAGATGTCAGGCATTTGGTTCAGAAGTGATTTTCTGAAGTTCAGTGATTTGTTAAAGTTGGTATCTATCCACCTGGACTTCACCATCTAGCAGATGTAATGGGCCAAATCCTCCAATCATTCCACGTTACTTTGTTGACTTCCGTGGAGCTATGTTAGTTTTCACCAGCTGAGAGTCTGGCCCAGTGGATCAAACTCATTCCTGTTGTAACTCCACTGAAGTCAGCATAGTTACATATGGGATGAAATTATTCCTATGTAATGGGCCATCATCAGTTCTAGCTGTGACTGCATATATTCCCTTTTGGAGAACTTGCACATATTTCCTGACAATGTCTGCAAAATGTCTTTTAGATATAAAATGCTATAAATGTTACATTATTATTATATTTTCTGGCACAGAGCAAGTGAATCCCTTTCCTTTCCTTTCTTTAGCAGCCAGCCTTTCATATTTTTATGATCCTGATACTGCAGGACAACAAGCAATCTCTGACAGAGGTTTGGACAAGAGATCTGTTTCTCTAAACCCAGAGATGATGATATAATTGAACACAGCTTTTTCATTTCTGAGCAATAACTCTCTCCTGGGAAAACATCTCCTGGAATCAATTTTATTTTTTTGTGAACCAGAGCTTTTATTAGAAGAATTTTCTTGTTCGCTATAGCAAAGTGCCTTTTGTTTTGAGGCTTCTCATCTCCTGAAGGAGAGATTCTCTTTGATGGCTAAATCATTAACTGTCTAGATTTCAGACCTAGTCCCATAAATATATGACATTATCCAGGGTACAATCTGGACTGTTAACTGCTGTGTCCCCTCAGTTCTCCAAACTAGAGTCCTTTTTACACTGCTTTGCTCTGAGAATAACTACTTCTCGCCTGCTCACACACAGCCTCTGGCATGTAAATTACTCCAAGCTGTGTTATAGGAATCCTCTTAGCCACCCACTCCTGAATTATATTGCAGAGTGACATCAGCACATTCCCAGTCCCAGACTCTCCCCCAGAAATGTGCATCTTGTACTGCCCTCCTGGACAACACAAGGTCATAGAAAGTCTGTCATTTCATTAATAGAAAATGATATGCACAAAGCTTATCTCAAATGGAGCTTCCCAGACACTTCAATCCAAACACACACTGGTTTAGATAAAATAATAAAAACAAGTTCATTAACTCAGAAAGAAAGATTTTAAGTGATTACAAGTAACGAGGCATAAAAGTCAGAATTGGTTACAAATAAATAAAAGCTAAAAGGCAAACTAATACCTAACTTAACATGCTAAGAATTTAAAGCAAAAAGGTTTCTCTCACCACATGCTTACAGCAGTCTGGTTGGATTCCTTCAGCCAGGACCTCGCCCACAGTTCAATTATGTTTTCTTTGTTTTTTAAACATTGCTGATACCATGAGAGACCAGAGGAGAGAGGTGATTTGGGGCCTCTGTTCCTCATTTTTTCCTCCTCTTTGAGAATCATCTCCAGCTGGTGCTCAGGTGACAGCCAGTCTGTTTACCTGGGAACCTCCAGCTGCTCCATTGCCAAGGTGTAAATTTCTTGCTCACTCCCGTCTTCCTGCCAAAGAATGGGCACTTAAACGGGTGATAGTCCATTTGATTTTGCTGACACCTGGCTGAGGCGCCAGTTTGTCTTTTGTCTCTGGGGAACTGGTTTGGACCAGCTTCCCCAGACTTGGAACATGTCTTCTATGGTAAAATTTGATAACTTTACATACAATGTTGCCACACATATTTTACCAGAACAATATGGTCTGCAGATTGTTACCAAATGATACCTCACAAGGCATATTTTGTACAAACTTCATCATAGTCTTGCAAAAATGGTGAACATAAGAGTACAGACTGTCACGATATATATAATCTATATCTATCACCCCTGGAGATCTTTCTCCATATCTGAGGGACATGTTCTGAGAACAGCTGATCAAAATTTTTCAATAGGATGTTGAAAAAATTAATAAAAAATTGACATTTTAATAAGGAAAGTTTTGATTTTGATGAAACCACATTTTTCTCATCAAGAGAATCAAAGAAAAATTTCATTTAGAAACAATTTTTAAACATTCAGAAATGTTGATTTAAAACAAAGAGTGATGTTTAGTCATGTCAAATCATTTCACTTAGCTTGAAACTGTAAATTTTCTGTTTCAACATTTCCAGTTTGAGACTTTTTGGAATTTGTTGTTTCATTAAAATTATCAATATTTTGACTTTATTTTGATTTGGAATGGAAAGTAATGTAAAAATGTCAAAGTTTTCTGCAAAAGGAAAATTCCATTTTACAAACATTTTTAGTTGTAAGTCTCTTCTCTATCCCACCTCAAATGCATAGCTAGTGCAAAAAAAGTGACAAATGAGAGAAACTTTTTGGAAGAATGCCACTTTATGTTGAGGATCTTCCGAAGAAAGTGCTCATGCTGGTGTTCCAGGTTTTTCAAGTGTTTTCTATAGGTCACCCAAGTCTCACAGCCATAGAGGAGAGTTGGGATTACCACTACTTTATAAACTAAAAGTCTAGTATGTGTTCTGATATTGTGAGTGTTGAACACCCAGCGAGACCCAGCAAATTCTGTGCTGAATCTCGATATTTGTCTGCCCTCTCTGACAGATGGCTGCCAAGACAGGAAAAGTATTCTACATTTCCAGTGCTTCTACTCCTTTTCTTTTTGCAAATACAGACTAACACGGCTGTTACTCTGAAATTAGTCGATGTAGATCTTCCTTGCTGGGTCTGATGATTGACCGAGGACTGGCTAGTGGAGAACTTTTGTTTTCCCTATGTTCAGAGCTAGCCCAAGGCTTTTGTAAGCTTCAGAGAAGCAATTAAGGGCTGTTTGTAGATCCTCCTTTGAATGTGTAACTACAGCACAGTCATCTGCATACTGGAGTTCAGTTATTGTTACTGATATTACTTTAGTTCCGGCATGGAGATGAGAAAGGTTGAAGAGGTTGCTATCAGTCTGATATTGGATGCCAATGCTGTGGTAGACAGTCTTGGGGTAACATTTTCATAGCTGCGAAGAAAATGGAGAATAGGGTGGGTGCCAGTACACAGCCTTGTTTTATGCCAGTTCAGATGACACAGGGCTCAGAGGTAGAGCCACTGCACAGGATGGAGGCAGTCATATGATCACAAAGGAGTCTTACAATGGTGATAAATTAGCTTGGAGAGCCAAACTTTGACATGATTTTCCACAGAGCCTCATGGTTGAGAGAGTCAAAATCTTTGGTCAGATAGACAAAGGCCATATACAACTCCTGGTGGTGTTCTTGACATTTTTCCTGGATCTGCCTGGCTGCAGAAATCATGTCAGTTGTGCCTCATGATGGTCTGAAGCCACACTGGGACTCTGGAAGTACTTTCTCTGCAAGAGGGAGTAGGCAATTCAATAAGACTCTAGCAAAAATCTTCCCAGCGATTGAGAGGAGGGCAATGCCTTGATAGTTGCCACAGTCAGCCCTGTCTTCCTTTTTGAAAATGGTGATGATGTTAGCATTACGTAAATCAGCAGGGATTTCTTTGGTGTGCCAGGTTTTGAGTAGTAAGTGAGGCTTGTTAGTCAGTGTTTCTCCCCCCACTTTCAGTACTTCAGCTGGTATGCCATCAGGACCTGGTGCTTTATTGTTCTTCATTTGTTTAATTGCTTTGAAGACCTCCTCAGGTGCTGGTGGGTTGGCAAGAGTTTCCCAGGTTGGGTACTGAGGGTTGGAGTCAATGGTATCATCAGTCACAACTGATTCTTGATTTAGAAGCTTTTGGTAGTGTTCCTTCCAGCACCCTTTGATGGATTTGTTATCTTTAAGAAGGGCACTACCATCTTCGGATCTCAGAGGCATGAGGACACATGAGCTTGGTCTGTACAGGGTCTTTGTCTCACGAAAAAAGCTCCACATATCATGTCCATCAGCGAAGGTTTGGATTTCGTTTGCGGTGTACTCCCACCATTTGGTTTTGATTTCTCAGATCCAACTTTGAACATCAGCTTTGAGCTGATGGAAAGAGCTCTGCTTCTGACTGGAAAGTGGTTGGTTTTGCCAGTAGCAGAAAGCTTTTCTCTTCTGGTCCAAAAGGGCTGTAATCTCAATGTTATTGTCAAACCAGTACTGATGGTGGCAGGTAGCAAGGCCAATGGATTCCTCGCAGACCTCATGGATGGTCTGTTTTAGGGCTTCCCAGTCTTCTTCAACTCTTGTGTTGTCATTTCCAGGTGTGCATATGGTCAGTTTTTCACTGAGGAGTGTTTGCAAGTTCTCTTGGTGTGCATATGGTCAGTTTTTCACTGAGGAGTGTTTGCAAGTTCTCTTGGTGAAATGAGGATTGAAGTCTTTGGATGTTGTATTGCCGTCTGTATGATTTGGATTGCTTTCTCTGTTTCAGTGCAATCTTGATGGACATGACTGACCTCACTAGGCTATGGTCAGTCCAGCAATAATTGGCTCCTCTCATGACATGGGTGTTTTGGACATCTTAGATCCTGTGTTCTTCCACTGTTTTGAGTGGGGGTGTTGCTAAGTTGTTTTGTACTTGTTGCTTTCTCTGAAGATTGTGCTTGTGATCACAAGGTCATGCTCCGCACATTTGCTGAGTAGAAGGATGCCATCGCCACTCCTTCCTTCCCAGTGGTGCTACTCCATGCATTAGAATCACGGTCAACTCTTGCGTTCAAGTCCCCTAAGAGGATTATCTTATCCGTTTTTGGAATGGATGACAAAATTTTATCCAGGTCAGTGTAGAAGGATTCTTTCTGTTCTTCTTCAGCATCAAGAGTTGGGGCTTATGCACTGATGATTGTGGCAAATGACTTATTGACCAATTGAATGCAAAGGGTCATAAGGTGCTCGTTGATGCTGATGCAGAGCTCAGGCGGTTCACTGGAAGGTTTTTGATTGTAAAGCCAACACCGTGTATTTGCCTGTCACTTGCTGGTTTTCCTTTCCAGAAGAAAGTGTAACCACTGTCCTTTTCCTTCAAGTGACCTTCATCTGCATGTCTTGTTTCGCTGAAAGCAAGATGTTGATGTTGTTCCTCAAGAGTTCTTGGGCAACAGTTGCTGTTCTGTGTTTAGGTCTTGAACTTTTTGATCCATCGAGCAGGGTACGGACATTCCAAGTTGCAAGAAACATTTTTGTTTTTCGACCCCATTGGGAGTGATCCCTCTGGACACAGTTCTCCAGTCAGATATGGTGGGATAGCCTGTGTTTGGGGCACCTTTTATAGCCCTTTCCCCATATGGGGTGAGCAGAGGGGTTCCTAAAAAAGCCCATTCAGTTATCACTGCTGCTGCCGAAAATGTCCCCCTAACACAGTCCAGAGGCACATGACGACCATCTTGTGGTTACCGCCTGCATGTGGGTCTGTGACTAGGGACTCCTGGTGATCACTTCACCTGTCCTCGTCACCACTTGCCCATCACCCCACAGGACTTTTATGGGTAGGGGTGGGGAAAAAGTTCTTCCTGTGAAAGAAACCTGCACACAAGTAATTTAATGTGTGGCAGCTGTTGCACACCAGCAGCCACACACATCTTGGCGGACGAGGCACCTGTGGCTGGTGGCAAGGAGATCCAAGACAACCAGGGGTTTCTCCTCCGATGCAGCCTTTGTCCGCCTTCACAACTGTTGAGAGATGATCCTGCTTCATCCACCTGTTCTACCATTGAGGTCTTGAACTGGGTTGTGTTGTGCTGGGCTGCACTTTGTCTGGTACCTCACCTTTGACCTTACTGCCATGGGTGACTCTACCAGGCATACAGGACTCCAGATGGCATCGTTCTTAGGGTTTAAGTATACACAAGCTTCTCCACCACGTCAAGGTGGCAGCCCAAGGAGAAGTATGGCTATAGAAGCCTGTGATCTTAAGAAAAGTAGATAAACATGTTTACTTTGAGTTAGATTTGTCAGCATGGGACCCATGTATTAGACTGCAAGAATCCTAGAAATAGGAACTTACCGGTTTAGTTAGACTGTATCCCTGCTGTATGGGCTCGTTTTTCACAGTCACACAAATGGCTAAGTTACATTGCTCCTGTATGTTGTAGGAACAATCAGAGTTTATCAGGGCTATATCCATGAACCTTATCTGAGAATTTGAAACAAAGGAGGCTTGGTACAGGCAAAACATTTTCTACTAATAATTCGCTCAGCAATGACATATGAATGGAAAACTTGTTACACCTCATTACATATCAGTCTAGGAGGCAATTTCTATCTGTAACTGCCTGAAGACTTTACCACAAACAAAGCCTTTGTATGAGCCCATACTGCCTTTGTTCAATGCCCAAGGACAAAGAGTGAAATTTACCTCATGCAGAGTTTACCACTTACGTCCCCCAAATAGGGCTTACAAGAGGCAGCCCTTCGCACAAGAGTGAATTTTATTCAGAGGCTATGACTTCACAGCAAAAACAAGTTTTATTTACATGGAGATAGATAACTGGTGATAGGTATCTTAGTGTAAAATCCTAGGGGTAACAAGGCATGGGTAATTTTTACCTGGACATAGCTAGTTGAGGTAAACCCCAGGTCGGGAGCATACTATTTTTCAAAAAAATCCAATATTGATCTAAAAATTGTCAGTGATGAAGAATGCACTGCAACCCTTGGTAAGTTGTTCCAATGGTATTACCCGTACCATAAATAATATTGTGCCTCACGGCTAATCTGGATTTGTGTAGCTTCAACTTCCAGCCATTGGATCTTGTTAGACCTCTGTCCGCTAGCCTGAAGAGCCCATTATTGAATTTTAGTTCCCCAAGTGTGGGTACTTATAAACTATTATGAAGTCACCCCGAACCTTCTTTTTGATTGGCTGAATAGACTGAGCTCCTTGAGTTTATCACTACAAGGCATATTTTCCAATCCTTTAATCATTCTTGTGACTCTTCTCTGTACCCTTTCCAATTTATTAACACCATTCTTGAATTGTTGATACCAAAACTGGACACAGTATTCCTGCCAAATACAGAGGTAATATAATTTCCTATTACTACTAATTTCTCATTAGCTCTTTTGGCCACAGCATTGCACTGGGAGATCATGTGTTCAGCTGATTACCATAACCTTAAAGAGTTTTTCAGTTTCACTGCTTCCCAGGATAGAGTTCCTCATCCTGTAAGTATAGCCTACATTCTTTCTTCCTAGACAAATACATTGATATTTGGCTATATTAAAATGCATATTGTTTGCTTACAGTAGGCTTGCCAAGCAATCCAAATTGCTCTGTCAATTACCTGTCCTCTTCATTATTTATCACTCCCACAATCTTTGTCTCATCTGCAGACTTTATCAATGTTGATTTTAAGTTTTTCTTCCAAGGTCAGTGATAAAAATGTTTAATAGCACAGGGCCAAGAACTGCTCCCTGCAGGACCCCACTAGACACACATCAGCTTGATGTGGATTCTCTGTTTACAATTACATTTTGACACCTGTCAGCTATCCACTTTTAATCCATTTAATGTATGCCATCTTAATTTTGTATCATTGTAGTTTTTTTTAATTAATGTCATGTGGTACCAAGTCAAAATGCCTTACAGAAGTCTAAGTATATTACATCAACACCTTTCTCAACCAAACTTTTGTAATATATACAAAAAATCAAGTTAGTTTCACAGGATCTATTTTCCATAAACCCATGTTGATTGGCATTAATTATATTACCCTTCTGCCTTTTGTCTGTTATTATTGACTGCAGTACCACTTCATTGTAGTAATGCAAATGTGTCACTCTGTTATGAAGCATCTGGTCCAAGGGGAATGTAAGGAAGTTGGAGTGTCTGAAAGAAATGTAGACTCCAAATGCAGATAAGTGGCATGCAGAGGACCTGGAGCTTAGGTATCAGGCATTTTTAAGTCTAAAAGTTTCATACCATTAATTCTAGAATGCTGAATTTTTTGACATGGAGTGGAGCCTTTTTCAAAAAAGATGGTAGTTTTTTCTGTGAATAATGTTTATGTCTGAAGGGTCCACTAATAGCATACTTGTACTGTCCTTGAGACTCAGTTGCAAGGTAAATGGCCTACCTGCTTTGGAAACAATGAATAATTCAGATAGAAACCAGTAAGTAAATGAGATCTTGGCAAAATGCTTCCTTACCAAACAGGAGAGGTTGAGATAGAAACTGCCATCTGATTTTAATACCCACAAAATTCCCAATAAAATGATCAGCCAGTCTATTTTAGGTATTTTTTAGAGTGCCAGTCTAGCAACTAATAATATAATACTGTTCATACATAGATCTCATAGCAATTTCTCCAGGTGGATTATCCCCATTTTAAAGATAGGAAGGCTAAGCAACTTACCAAAGGTCATGCAGTGAATCACTGGCAAAGATTCAGGTCTCTTGACTCCAGTTCTGTGCCATGGCAGAATCTAGGAGTCTCTGTAGTATTTGGGCAATGTTATGATAACTGGGCCTACATATTTATCCTAATTGTGAGCTCAACTGTAAAAAGTATGTAAAAGTTCATAAGATGTCACAGTAACCTCAGATAACAAATGTTGATGGGAAAAAGATATGAAAGGGAAACAGAAAATCTGAATTATTCCAAATACAAAGGCCTACTATATAATACAAGGAGTGTGATAAGATCATGCCTGGTAAACAAGAAAATGTGGGCTTGGAAATTAATGAACCAAAACTGATGTGTTGGATATTAGGCCTAATGGGTGGACAACATAATGAAGGGATGAGCAGTGCTGCCCATTACTCCCTTTTGGGGTCCTTAAAGAAAGAGACTTCTGGGAAAAAATATGGAAGAACAGACAGAGACTTCTGGAGTGAGCTTTACCATCATGGCTGCCTCCCCCACCATCTCCTGGGACCATGGACCTTCTTCCTCTTAATCCTTAGAGATGTTCAGATCGGACTAGGCCAGAGAGAGGGACCCAGATGACATGGCCACCTCTACTGGCTCCAGCTGAATCCCAAGCACCACCTGGGATGAAACAGGATCGGACTTTAACAACAGCCACAACAACGGCCCCAGCCCATCTCAATGAATTTCTTCCCTTTTCCCCCAAAGGATGGTTGTTACAATCTTTGATACCATCTAAGGGACTGTCAGACAAGGGGGCTTTTCCCTAGAAAACTCTCTCATACTAAAGGGAAAGGGAATAAGGGTTGCTGTTAAAATGAAAGCCTTACTGAATGCTTTAACTGTTTTCCCTTTTCTTTGCCTGTAATAAAAGGCTAAACGGATGCCATGGTACTAAGCAGGCTGAGGTCTCTGTATACCAAACCCTGAACCCTGTTTAATGTTGGACAGTAATTGGGTTACGTTAACACCTTTGGCTCATATATTCCATCTAAATTAGTACAACAGCAACCAGATACATAATAAGAAAGCAGTGAGGGAGAAAAAGGTGTACAAGTCAGTCTAGATCCTATAAAGCCCAAATATGCTAGTTTTATTGTTTGTTTATATTATGGGAACACCTATAGGCCTCAACTGAAATCACTGTGCTTGGCACTGTACAAACAAAGTAAGAGACACTCATTCCCCCCCCCCAAACCCTAATTATCTAATGCATAATTTCCTTATTTCTTTGTGTTTTCTTTTATTGTCCAATAGATTTTATCCCCCAAGCAATCAGATAACTTAACATATATTCTGTGAGTTAAAAATGTGGTTTGATCAAATGTGGTCCAGTTTACTCATGCACACCTCAAGTGTATAATCTTTTCTGCAGAAAACATGATTTATAGAGTAACAAATGGCTGCTTTCTTAGCAATTGATGCTGTGTTTTTAGAGTCAGATTTATATATTATTGTTTATATTAAGAAGTACAGTGAAATAGTAAAGCTATTTACATACATTGTACAAACTGATTTGAAACCTCATTAATACAGCAGGCACAAATGTATATGTAACTACTAGTTTTGCTCAGAAAAAGAAAGGGAGTAATGATTTTTCTTTTGTTTCTGGTGTGTTTTTATCTAGTTAGGAGCTAGACAGCAGGGAAAGAAGGGAGGACTTATCTCAAGTCTTTATTTGTTCTGTGTTGTGTGGGTGAGAAATGGGAAACTGTACTTTGTTTTCCAACTGTGTTCTGTGTCAGAGGCTCCGATAATCTTGAATAGAAATTATTTTATTTGGAGTTATTCACACAGAACATTTCCTTGTAGTTATTTATGTACACAGAACATTTCCAGAATTCAAAATCTGCATTCTTGCTTGTGCAAATTTATGAAATCTTGGAAAAGCCCTTTTTCTTAATTCTCTGTGAGCAACTCCTTTTGCTTGTTTAGCCACAAACACCAGTGTGCAGCTATTTATGGAGAATGTTCGTATAATCAGAAGAATTAGGTTTGAAGCTAACTGAACAAAGAAAGCCAAGCTGTAGTCAGAGGAAGTTATACAAAGGACACTTTCAAGATCTCAGTAAAGCAGGCCTCCTGTTCCTGAGTGCATGTTTTGTTGGCAGTGCTTCCAGTATAGCATTAATTTGTTCCATGAGTCGGAGCTCCTTTCTCATCCTTGGCCAAATTGTGACGTGAGTTATATGGCTATGTAGGGGATTAAGAGCATGTAAGTTGCCCCCTGCCTCTCCAGTGTCAGCTACCTGTATTGTGGGTCACAACGCAGACAGGAGAGTGTCCTCTCCTGAGGTTGCACAGCTGCATGAGGAGTGGCCTGCCAATCTTGTCACCCCACTGCATCAACCAGCACTGCTGACCTGGCATGCAGCGGGAAGTAGTAAGGGGCTAGCAGTGATGACTTCTCCCTTGGTGCAAAGGAAAACCAGGGAGCAAACTATGACCCTGAGTCACAGTTTAGTTCCTACTCTGCTCCTGGCGCAGCACAACTGTGCAGTGCCCCTTACTTGATGCACTGGTAACTCCATGATCTAGACCTCTGCGTATGCTGGTTCCGTTGGCTCCACTGGACATGGAAATGCTAGTTTTCTCTGTAACTGAAGGAAATGGCTTATAGGCAATCACCATACGAGACTGAATTTTGCCTCACATGCACCAATATAAATCTGGAGATGCTCCAATGAAGTCAAAAGAATTACTCTGTATTGACACATGTACATGAGGGCAGAGCTTGACCCATTGCACTTACCTTTCTGGCTGAACAATTTAATTCCAAGTGACAACCAACCTATAAAAGGGGCCTCTACTGGCACTTTGTAATTGCCACTTTATCCACTTCATGGTGCCTCAGCCATCTTTCTCTTTCATTGCTCCTCAGTTACTTTTGCACCATGCTATTGGTGCCCATAATCCTGCAAAACTGTATTTAGACCCAGGACTTTGGCAATACAGTGGGCAAGTTTCATCCCTGATGTAATCCATTGTATCTCTAGCACCGGACCTGGTTGTCACCACTCTTCTTCTGTGATAGCCTTCCAAGGATATAACAACTGGCCTGCACCTAAAAGAGTGGGACACAGAACAAAAGACTTGAGAACTGACACCATTATAATGCTGACAGGGACTGATTTTGAACTAGACTATTTAGCATTGTCCAAAGACTCACTGAAATAAGGAAGATATGGTTTAGTGTCATTTCTTAGACTGAGATATTCGGTTCAGATCATCATAAAGATGATCCTACCTTTATTGTTTGTTTCCTTACAGCCACATTACATTATTCTATACAGTAGTAGTAGTCTCAATCACTGTTTCCCATGACACAGATTAATATTGGGCATTTTGAGATTATTAAATTCCCCATTATCATTAGGGGTAGCAGACACCTGGTAGAGTTGACCATGGATTCATCTATTTGGGGGGGGGGAGGGCAGGGGGGTAACAAAAAAAAAGAAAAAAAAAAGGAAGAAACTTTCCCTTGATATTTCCCTTCTGTGCAAGGCACCAGCCCTGCCTATTGTAAGTAGAAAATCTGAAATTTTGGCCATCATTAACTGATGCTAACAAAAAAATGTTTGAGAATTCTGTGAACCAAGTTATCTACTGTGTGAAGCTGGGGCAGATAATTGTTGTGCATGGTATGCTAAACATTCTGTCTCAATGGAAGTGAGCCATGAAAGGCGAGAAGTGTGTAATGAGAATGGTAATTTAGAGTGTATGGAAATCTTCAACAGTAAGCAAAAGCACACTTCAGACTGAGTTTCTCTCAGCACCTTGGGGTATATCTTTCGTTCAGTGCATGTGAATAAAGCAACTCCACTAATATTAATAGGAATTATGCATGTGCACTGAGAGAAAAATATACTCCACAGTCCAATTATTTTATGCTAATTGCTGAGTTGAAAATGTGTTTCTTCATTCCAGGCCAAAAGTACAATAATAAAGCAGCAATAGTTCAAACCTTTCCTAGCATGATGACCATTTTATTACTTTTAAGTTGAACATAAAGCAGTCCATATACCTAGTAAGCATGAGGGACACATGCAGCATCAAACTACATGGTAGTTTTAGGGGTATCCCTTCTTCATGTATGCATGCAGCTCTTATTAATATGAATTCACAGGGAGTGACTACAACCTTTAGGGGAACATTTTCAAAGTCCTATGCAATGGGAGAACTGCACAGATTTGCATGCACCTGTTATGTATGTAAACCAGGGGTGAAATTCTGGCCCCACTGATGTTTGGAAAATTATGGCCTTGGACTATGCTTTATGCTGCTCCACTAGGGCTTTGCATCCTTATACTTGGGAGTTCTGGACCATGGAGAACAACCTTATGTGTAGGGGAAAGTTTGGGTTGCAGCCTCCTTTCTGGCTGCTGTTGTAGGGGACATGTCCACGTCTCCTCATGATCCAGAGATCCTTGACTGCTGGAATAGTCCCCTGGCAGAAGGTGCAACTGAGAGCATGCAAGTGTTCTAGGTTGCACCAGGTACTAGAAAAGCCCAGGATCAAGAGAGCACAAAAGTAGCTGACAAACACGTGTGCATTCCCTCTCCTGAGTGGCTCTGTACATGCCTAGGCCATTGTTCAGGATCTGAGTCAGGTTATCTTATTTTGAGCCAAATATAATCTGTTTTGCCATGGAAATTCTCAGCAATCTAGAAATCAAGGTCGCTGTCCCATAGCCCTCCACACTGGACATATAGAGATCCAAACGTGTAAGAGATGGAGCAGACTTGCTCAAGAACAGGCTCGACGGAGGGCCAAAGAACATGCGTAGGTATGAAAAAGCCCCAAAAGTCAAGGGTTATGTCAAGAAAGCCATGCCTGTGGCAAGCATAAAGCCTTGATTTTTGTTGTCTGTGGCACTATGTTGATAAAGGGTGAACCCAGAAACAGTTAAGTTTGGAGAAACTCTGAAATTTTAATTCTCATCTGAACCTTCTGAGGTTTCATTTTCCCCTCCTTATTATTCTAAGTACCAGCTTGTTCAAAACTCTGCTCGCAGGCCAGCCCAATCATTCTTCCTTCCCTTCTGCTGACCCCACACTTCTCGTTGCCACCCTTCTTCATATTTTTTATCAATAGTTCTAAAGCCTGCAATCTCTCTGTTAGGTCAGCTACTCTCTTCCAATCTCAGGCATTTCTGGAGGCCAGCTTGTCAAATAATAAATTGTGGGTCTCTGACTCAGGGAAAGGCACAAAGTTTATGGCAGATTCTGAGCAGCGTCCAAGCTGTGCTCAGCACAATTCAGAGTGTTAGAGGAGTAAAAGTGGATTTATGCTACCTTTACAGCCTCTGGATTCTGGGACCAGCTGAAAACATCCTCTGTGGTCCAGCCAGATCTCTTGCCTTTACTCATGCCCCCTATTCATTAGGGTGGGGGACACAGTTGCCAACTTTCACACAGTAAATAAGCACCCAACTTTCACAATAAGCCAAAAATCAAGCTAATCCCATTTCAAAACAAGGCCAAAACAAGCCAATCCCTAAGAACCCCAACACTCTGTGACTATATCCCCTCCCCACCCCCGTTGTGCAGTCTGGGACTGTGGTGGGCCTGCTGTGCATCCCTGACTCTCTTCCCCCCCCTTGCCCCTTACCCCTGCTTGCCAGGAGCCGACCAACAAAAAAGAAGCAACAAGCTACAAGCCAAAAATTAGCCAACAAGCAACTCACAAGCTAATTAAGCCAAAAACAAGCCTAATTTCTTCGTTTTTCCTCAGGTTTGGCATGTCTGGTGGGAGAGTGTAAAACTCAAGCTGGCTGTATACCACCCTGGAATTCCCCCCATGCAGAGGCAAGTCCAAGGTGGCTGGTTCAGCGTTGTAGAAGTCTATCTGAGGGTTAAGAGAAGAGTTCTGTGTGCTGGGGGTAGCCTGTCGAGAGCTAAGGTTAAGGAAGAGAGAAACTATCAATACTGTTAAACTGGAATTTGGTTTGGTGGAAAGGACTGAGATGTGGGCTAGATCTTGTCTTTTTCAAACCAACTTTCCATCCCTATGCACTCCCAACTCTTTCCTTGGATAAGGAAATTGTTCCAGAAGAAATGTTCCTTTTTGGCACTTCATAGCGGGGTGGGGGGCTGGGCTGTTATGGTGGTAGCTATAAACAGTGCTAATATGATGCTGTATAAAAATCACAGCTCCTATCCACCTCTTTTATTAGTGTGTTTCATGATAGCTTTACATAAATCTCTGCGTCTTTGTGTTGATGGGACAACAGCCTTCCTAGCGTGCAGCTAGATCAATTCAGATGATCAGTATCTTCCTATTATACTGTGAAAGAAATGGATACGAGTGGGCTCCCTTGTATTCTACCATGCAATGCATTTATGTTAATAGAATAAGGAAGTGGCTTTGCTGTAAACAATTCTGCTGCTGTCTGCTGATGCATGAGCAGAGATTCTAATGCAAGCAGCACTGTCTTGTGATTTCCCTTTATCATGAGATCAGCTTTTGTTTTGTGGCTGCTTCTAGTTATGAAGGTCCTTGGGAAGCCTCTGCAATACCCAAAGGCCATCCTTCTGTGATTGCATCTTTCATTTGCATTGAGTGAGATAGCAACAGCAAGGCCTGAAGGTATTAGAAAGCCAATAATAAATCCTGCTTCCCATACATTCATTATTGTTAAAATTAAACATGTGGGGAGATGCAGCTTTAAGTGTTAAAAAGGATGGGCTTTTTTTAAATAAAGATGGTGAATGTCAGGGTATCCTTCAAGCAGGAAGGATTATGAAAATAAGGATTTTTTTTTTATTAAAGCAAAGTTCATTCAATCATTCATTCACTCACTCTGTCAGAGAAGTAGATGAGATGAAGATTTTTGATGGCAAATAAACAATAGTTAATGATTCCTATATGCTTGAATGGTGAAGTGGAGAGCCAAACCTGCAGACAGGCTGCAAGAGTTCCATGAGGAAGAGAAAGCAGCCATGTGCAATGGTTCACTCCTCCACAGAGGGGCCTGCCCTCTGTTACATCAAATTGGAGCAGATGACCCTCAGAACAGGGTGTTCATAATATACAAAACCAGTGTCTTGTTCAGGTTTTGTAGTCTCCTGCAGATTAGCCACTCTGCTCCCTACACCTGCCTTCCTCCTCTTCCCCCCACCTAAACATCATCTTTGGGAAAGTTTGGATTCAGATCAAAGTCCAAACGTTATAGGTTGGTCTGGTATCTGCTCATAACCTAGACAAAACAAGGAAAGGGGAAAAAAATGGCCAGTGCTTTGGTAGGAAAACAAATGAAAATGTGTGTCCTGACTTGTAATAGGCCAGATTGTGAACCCATCCTTATACTGATGAGCAGTTACATGATCACTCCTCTTGACTTCGAGGACAATCATTCATGTGACTAACAGCTCACTGATGGAAAATATCAGATTCTAAAGCCATTTGTGGCTTTCCCTCCTTTCACTGCTATAGGACCTCCCACCCAGAAAGCATCATCTGCTCAGGAGAGCTATAAATGTCAAAGTGCAGCTGAAATAAGCTTTTACTCTTAGCCATACTGAATGAATGGAGCCTCCACCACCACAATGTAATGTTGCTGCTGTTTCTTAGGGTAGCTACACAAAAGTATATTTGTCTCCTCTAATGGGAAGTCATTTAGGCAAGGAATAAGCATTCAAAGCAAAATCAAGACCCTACAATGAAGGGCTATTGTGTAGTTCTTAAATGAATGAGAGAATACAGCAGGGTCCTCTGCTTATTTCTGATTGTTGAGTGGAGCAATGGGGGGGACAAGTCCATGTTTTATGGGAAAAGAAGATATAATTTTTTCAAAGAACATGTTTCAAGGCAAATGATGGGCTCTTGGAGGATAGTCAAGTGGGAAGAATTGTGTACAGAGTTAAGTGGAAACACTGAGAGTCATGATAGTGACTTGAAGCCAGGTTTAAAGCACAGGATTGGGAATCAGTTTGGGGTTCTTTTCTCTGAACTTTCTACAGGTTCCATTTAAGATCTTGACCGCTGTGTGCCTCATTTTTACCAGCTGTAAAATGGGATAATAATGCTTCTGTAACAGGGTTTGTGCAGGGCCCTCTTGGCTCCTTCCCCTGCTAGGCTGAGAAAGTCACACACAGACCTTGGTGCAGTGCTTATCTGGTGCTTTTATTTACAGGCTGTGTTCCTACCACCTTTCCACCATACATATAGTCCCCTTCTTACAGTCCACCAGCCAGAGAGAGGGGTAAGCTCTTTCCTCCACTGCAGCTTTCCTCTTTCCAGCTCCCTTCCCCTGGGGCTTTTATCCAGCCCCAGCCTGATGAGGCAGCAGCTGTTCCAGCTTTCCCAATCAGGGCCAGGTGATCTACCCAGCTCCAATTCACATCCCTTAATTGGAGCTGAAGTGACAGAGAGTTGGCTAAGCAGTTTTCCGATTAGCACCCTGTCACACGCCTCTCGCCCTTTTTCCAAACCACCCGGTTTGACCATACGGGTCCCTTCTTCCCCTTCTAACAGGTGGGGTCCTACTTGGGAGGCCTTCATCTTTTGGGTGATCTGCTGGGCCTTCCTTGCAGGGTTCAGCCATCCCCCATTCACAGCAAGTACATTGCAAGGGGTGGGCCACCCCCTAACGCTGCTTCCGTCCAGAGGTCATCACCAGTCCCACCCCTTGGTGCGCTCCTTCACCTCCACCAGGGATTCAGGATTGGCCCTAGCTTCCTCCTGGGCACCCAGGACCCCCGATTCCCAAGAACCCTCAAGCAGGATTCAGGCCTTGTCTCCCAGGGCTCTGCCTACAGAGAGTTCTGTTGGGCCCACTGGCTCTGCTGAGAGCTCTGGGGTGGATACTCCTTCCCTATCTTCTTTCTACCTTTTCCCTCCCCCATCCTTCCTGACTTGGGCTCTGTTGTCTAGGGTTTTCTATCTCCAAGACCTCTTTTCCCTTCCTCAATGGGTCTCTTCCTTCTCTCACCTTGGGCTTCCTCGCCCAATCTCCTTTCCCTCTGGGCCAGGGGTCCCACTCTGTGCCCACCCTGACCTGTTTCCAATGGAACTGGCCCTGAACCTCAAGGGGTACCTGGGCCATTGGGCACTACCTTTCATCCCCATGGATGCATCCCAGATTTATTTTGGTCCCAGGGATTATCCACTGCAGCTTCACCAGCCCCCTCCTTACTAGAGGGCAGGCCAAGTCCGAGTCCACCAGATCCCGCTGGGGTCTCCTCCCCACCTTCACAGGAATGGTGGACAGTTTTTGCCCCTTCCTCCACCCTCCAGAGGTGGTCCACCCACAAAATTCCACAAAGCCACAGTCCATATCCTGGCAGTCCTGCTTTTTATGTCCCACTCACCTGCACTGCCAGTGGACGAGTTACCTGGCCCCAATGGGAGCTCCCCGGTGGGTCTCCTGCTTTTTCTCTGGACCTTCCCGTTCAGGATATCCCTGGATTTTCTCCCACGGTCTTCATCCCTACAGGAGTGCCCCTCCTTCCTGGGGGAGTCTGTCTCCACATACTCCTCTGTCAGCTTTACTGCAGCCTCCACCGTGCCCAGTTGATGACGTCTCACCCATACCCTTGTCCTCTCAGGGAGGCTTTGTAAAAACTGTTCCAGGATGAGCGTATCCATAATCTCCTCTACAGTTTGGGCACCAGCTCTCAACCATCGGGTGGCCCAGTCCATTAATTTCTGGGCCTCAAGCCCCCTATCCAGTTCACTGCCTGGAAGCGCTGGTGATATTTTTCAGTCGACAGCCCTACCTGGTCTAGGACAGCTGCCTTTACCATGTCGTATCTCCTGGCCTGTTCCTAACTCAGGGCCAGATAGGCTGCTTGGGCTTCGCCAGCCAGGTAGGGAGCCACCTGCAGGGCCCAGGTTGTCCTGTCCCATCCTACCCCCATAGCTACCTGCTCAAAAGTGCTTAGGAAGGCATCAGGGTCATCTGCCAGGCCCATTTTACATAGTCCCAAGCCTGGAGCCCATATGCCATCCCCCACCAGGGGACTCACCACCCTCTGGAGTAGCTACATTGAGCGGTCATCTGCTCCCAAATAAAGTCTCATAGGCTCCTCTGCTGCTCAGCTTGGCAGCTGAGCAGGGCCTGCTTCTCCAGCTGCTGGGACTACTGAGAGGTTTATAGTGCCTTCTGCAGCTCTTCCTGCTGCTTGATCAGCCACTTCAAGGTCTCTTCTGTCTCAGGCTGCCAAACTCTTGCTCTGGCACAAATCCCAGACAAGGCCCCACATGTAATGGGGTCCCTGCAGGGCCCGCCTGGCTCCTGCCGGGCTGAGAAAGTCACCCAGAGACCTTGGTGCAGTGCTCACCTGGGGCTTTTATGTACAGGTTGTGTTCCCACCACCTTTCCACCATACATATAATCCCCTTCTTACAGCCCCACAGCAGGAGAGAGGGGGCAAGCGCGCGCGCGTGCGCTCACCCTCCCGGCCTTGCCTCTAGTGCAGCTTACAGCCTGACCAGCTCCTCCCCTGGCTTCGTTCCCCTGGGGCTTTTATCCAGCCTCAGCCTGATGAGGCAGCAGCTGTTCCAGCTTCCAGCTGGTCTACCCAGCTCCAATTCACCTCCCTTAATTGGAGCTGCAGTGACAGAGGGTCGGCTAAGCAGTTTTCTGCTTAGCATCCTGTCACAGCTTCCTACACATGAGTACTGTGAGGCTAAAGTCAAAGGTCTTATGCATGCCCTCTGCATGGAGGAAATTTCACCCTAATGCTTGTAAAGTGTTTTGACATCCTTAGGTGGAAAATGCAAGAAATGCAGTGTATCATTACTATTATTACTGTTGTTACAGGACTGAGCATGAACTTGATAAATCCTGTGGCTTGGATCATGAGCTTTGTGTCCTGAAATAACCTAGGAGGCAGCTTGCAATCACAGTCTTCCTCCCACTGTCCCTGCTGCTTGGGGAGGGAGTTTATCCACACTAGGGCAGCATATACTCCCCAGTGTGCTCATGCAGCTATGCCACCAGGTGCATTAAGGGCCAATTTCCTGATATTTCCTACCAGCCAGCACTAGGGATTAATAACATAACCACTTTGCTGCACCAGTTCCCTCTCCCACACTGCTAGCTGTTATACAGGTAACTGGCACAGGGGCATGAGAAGGCGATTTGCACCCCCTTGTGCTCCTGGGCTCTCACACTAGGAGGGCCACATTTTTCTGCTAATAATAAATATAACAAAAAGGACCAAGAGCCTGAGGAAAAAATTAAAAAATGTGTGTTAGCAACTCAAGTCCCCATATAATCCTGTTACTGTTCACCATATTCTTCCATCTCTTTTTCCCCGTCTAGTCTTGCTTGGATTGTAAGCGTAGGGATGTTGGGGCAGATCCAGGGCTCCACTAGGGCGGCTTTATGTCATTCCCCCCGTGCAATAGTGCTACAATCCAGATAGCCCTGGGATTTCCCCACTATAGTTGGATCCTCAGGCAGCCATAGCAGCTTCTACATGAGCTGCTCTTCCCCTGCTGCCAGTGCAGAAAGCTGGGCTGGGATTTCCCTGTGCCTCAATGATCCCTGGTTGATGTAATAGCTCTTTGGAGATTCTGGCATCTTTAGAGCAGCCTTCAGGGTGCATGAGATGGCTCAGCGCATTCAGGCTGCTATGAGTTGTGCTGAGTGTCTAGACTGGCAGAGAACAGATCATGGTTTGGGAAGTGGAAAGGTGGGACAGTAGACTCACTGCTGTTACCCCCTCCTGGCTGTGCATGGCATAGCAGATCTCTCTAGTCTAGCACTTCCTGCTGAGGGTCACTCCAGTTCTGTGGTGGACCACCTCTTTTTGCACTTGGCCATCCTTCCAGGTCACAATTCAGTTCCACTCCCCCTTCCAAGGTACTACAGTTCCAAGTCCACATAGAACAGTACCAGCATTCCAGTCTCTTCAGCTCCTCTTCCTAGGGGTTACTAAGATCCAGTGTCCTCCCCTGGGATCTTCAATGTAGACCACTCAAAGAAAATTCAACTCAGGCAGCTCCCAGTACTTTACTGAGCCTTGTCTCAAGCACGTCATGGTGAGAACCCTTTGTATCCCACCATCTTAGTACTCCCTCTGTCTCAGCTCCATATTGAACTCTCTTTTGGGCCCACTGTGGTGAGAATCATTATCTCCTGTAGCCTTTGCCTTTTTACTGTCCATACCCAGGGTTTCTGCTACCTCTAGCAGCCTTTCCTGGCACGCTCAGCTTCTCAGGCTTCATCTCCAGGTCCCACACACGCCTTCCTCAAGACTTCTTGCTGGGTTCAGCCTCATGCCCACAAAGTTCTTTTTGCTCTAATTTCAGAGCCTGGCATCCCAGGCTTTCTCTTGGCTCCAGAGCTCTGGGTCTAGCTCCACGATTTACACCTCCCAGCCTTTTCTCAGCCTTTAGCCCAGAAGAGGAAACACCCAGGTACCTCTTACCTGAGGCTCTTCCCTGGCCTTCCTTCTACTGAGCCTATCCTTCTTCCTTTATGAAGATCCAACATTTCCCTATAGGGGTTATTTGTCTAACACCCTGGCAAGTGTCACCCAGTGGCCTAATTGGACTCAGATTCCTGTTAACCCTTTCATTGCCTGTGTGGGGTACACACCCTATCACACCTCCTTTTACTGCCGCCACCGCCTTCAGCTGTACTGAGCCGCCCTTGGGTGCAGTTCAGGATCTGGCCTGTGTCTTTGGTTTGTAGAGCCCCAAGCATAATTTAGGCACTGTAGAGATAACACTAGGGAGTCTGGGTATTGTCTCAGCCACTGGAACTTCAGTCTGTTTCTGAACATCCTTAGTATAAAAGTACATACAAAATCACACCATGGTGTGTGGTGAAATGCATAGCTAAATTATAAGAACTATATTGTCTTATTTTAAACTGAAGGTGAATAGTTACTGAAAATCAAGAATGAACAGCAGGGGCCAGTTTCTCTGCCCTTTCAATCTTTTGTGTTCCTACTCCATCTTGTGACAAGTGCTCCCATTACTACACATTGTATTAGCTGATTTTCTGATATAGTTGCTTATTCACTAAGAACTGGATAGAGAACACTGAAGTCATTTAAGATAATCGTCGTATTATGCGGTCAATGGTTAGCTGCTGCCATCCTGAGCTGATGATCTAGAGCAGGGTTTCTCAAACTGGGGGTCCCAACCCAAAAGAGGATCCCAAGGCTGTAGGGGGTGGGGGGTTGCAAGATCACAAAAAATATTGCGATAACCTTTAGATCCTTTGTATTTCATTACGGTACTTAGTTAACCCTTAACATAGGGTTACCATATGCCCAGGTTTTCCTGGACATGACCTCTTTTTGGTCCTGCAATCTCCGTCCAGACAGATTTTTGAAATATGAGCTAATGTTAGTGATTTGGTATTGTCACCCTTCCTTGTGTGAAGCTCTGAAGCAGCACTGCCACCAGCAGCAGGGCAGAAGTAAGCGTGGCATGGTATGGATTGGTACGGTACTGTATCCCAACCTGAGCCCAAACGTCTAAACAGCTCTTTTTAGCTTTGCAGTGCACGCCCAAGTCTGAAGACCTGGGCTCTGAAATTCTTTGCCACAGGCTGCCACCTTCTGTGTAGATGCACCTGAGAGACCATACTTTGACTTCGAGATTCGGTTTCTATTGTATTCATGGAAAAACGAGAGCCCTCTGGTGACTAAAGTAATATCTCTAAATTGTTGTAGATGTTAATTAAATTCTTCATTGTCTAATAGAGTGTATCTATCGTATTTCAAAGGCACTGAGCTTGACTCTCTTGTCTTGTACCTTGTGAAGTCACTTGCAGTAGGAGGATGTAGAATGCTGCCACTGATGTGAGAGGAGAATTCTGTTGTGGTAGCCTGTATACTATTTCTCACACACACACAAATTCTTTCACAAGATTCAAGACCACATGCTTGGACTCTCTATGCTGAAATACTTGATGTCAGTGCCTTGACAACTGTCCTTATGCAAGGGGGGAACCTCCAGGTAGCTGGCAGCTTTGCACTACTCGAATGGACCAAAGCAGCTGCAGCCAGGGCCAGAAGTTATCACAGAGACTCCAAAGGAAGCTCACTCATTTACACTGAAGGCCTACGGCTATTCCTCTTTCCCCACCATTCTCAGAAACATCCTGCATATTAGAAAGGAGGCTGGAGTCCCAAAACAGCTGATAGTATTTCCTATCAAGGACTATTATCCATGCAAGAGAGTGCCCAGACACTAAGTAAAAGGGACACAGATAACAGCTAATCCAGTCCAGCAGGACCTTTGAGCAGAGAGCAGGTATCCCTTCTCTTTCTTTCACACACCAGCTTCCAAGGCCTATTGAACTCTGCTCTGTCCCAAGAAAAGAGGAAGTGCCACATCTTAGCAAACTCTCCTCTGATTCCCTTAGCCCAAGGACGCTCCAGGAGACAATGGTCTGAGGTCTCCAGCACCCCAGGGTAAAGCCCAGTGCATGTGAATGGGCCATTTCATACAGGCAATTGATCAACTTGTGCATGTGATGTTTTGTTACGGTCTGGAGTGCATTCCCCAAAACACTCCCCTCCATTATCTTACCCTGCCTTGGAATAAAAAATCTCTCCCAATATCACAACCATTAATCATAGAATCATAGGACTGGAAGGGACCTCGAGAGGTCATCTAGTCCAGTCCCCTGCACTCATGGCAGGACTGAGTATTATCTAGAGCATCCCTGACAGGTGTTTGTCTAACCTGCTTTTAAAAATTTCCAGTGATGGAGATTCCACAACCTTCCTAGATAATCTGTTCCAGTGCTTAACCATCCTGACAGTTAGGAAGTTTTTCCTAATGTCCAACCTAAATCTCCCTTACTGCAATTTAAGCCCATTGCTTCTTGTTCTATCCTCAGAGGTTAAGAAAACAATTTTTCTCCCTTCTCCTTGTAACAACCTTTTATGTACTTGAAAACAGTTTATCATGTCCCCTTTCAGTCTTCTCTTTTTCCAGACTAAACAAACCCAATTTTTTCAGTCTTCCCTCATAGGTTGTGTTTTCTAGACCTTTAATAATTTTTGTTGCTCTTCTCTAGACTTTCTCAAGTTTGTCCACATGTTTCCTGAAATGTGGCGCCCAGAACTGGACACAATACTCCAGTTGAGGCCTAATCAGCACAGAGTAGAGCTGAAGAATTACTTCTCGTGTCTTGCTTATAACACTACTGCTAATACAGCCCAGAATGTTTGCTTTTTTTGCAACAGTGTTACATTGTTGACTCATTTTTATCTTGTGATCCATTATGACCCCCAGATCTCTTTCTGCAGTACTCTTTCCTAGGCAGTCATTTCCTATTTTGTACGTGTGCAACTGATTGTTCCTTCCTAAGTGTCCTTATTGAAATTCATCTTATTTACTTCAGACCATTTCTCCAGTTTGTCCAGATCATTTTGAGTTTTAATCCTATCCTCCAAAGCACTTGCAACCTCTCCCAGTTTGGTAGAGTCCGCAAACTTTATAAGTGTACTTTCTATGCCATCATCTAAATCACTGATGAAGATATTGAACAGAACCAGATTCAGAACAGATCTCTGCGGGACCCCACTTGATATGCCCTTCCAGTATGACTGTGAACCACTGATGATTACTCTCTGGGAATGATTTTCCAACCCAGTTATGCACCCACCTTATAGTAGCTCCATCTGCATTGTATTTTCCTAGTTTGTTTATGAGAAGGTCATGCAAGACAGTATTAAAAGCCTTACTGAAGTCAAGATATACCACATCTACTGCTTCCTCCCATCCACAAGGCTTGTTACCCTATCAAAGAAAGCTATTAGGTTGGTTTGGCATGATTTGTTCTTCACAAATCCATGTTAACTGTTACTTATCACCTTATTATCTTCTAGGTGTTTGCAAATTGATTGCTTAATTATTTGCTCTATTATCTTTCCAGGACTGAAGTTAAGCTGACTGGTCTGTAATTCCCTGGCTTTTCCTTATTTCCCATTTTATAGATTTGCTCTATATTTGCCCTTTTCCAGTCCTCTGGAATCTCTCCCGTTTTCCATGACTTTTTGAAGATAATGGCTTATGCCTCAGATAGCTTCTCAGTCAACTCCTTGAGTATTCTAGGATGTATTTCATCAGGCCCTGGTGACTTGAAGACATCTAACTTGTCTAAGTAATTTTTAACTTGTTCTTTCCCTATTTTTGCCTCTGATTCTACCTCATTTTCTCTGGCATTCATTAAGTTAGATGTCCAATTGCTACTAAACTTTTTGGTAAAAACTGAAATAAAGTCATTTAGCACTTTTGCCATTTCCACATTTCCTGTTATTGTTCCTCCTCCCCCCCCCCCCATTGAGTAACGGACCTACCCTCTCCTTGGTCATCTTCTTGCTTCTAATGTATTTGTAGAATATGTTCTTGTTACCCTTTATGTCTCTGGCTAGTTTAATCTTGTTTTTTGCCTTGGCCTTTCTAATTTTGCCCTTAGATACTTGTGTCATTTGTTTATATTCACCCTTTTTTATTTGACCTAGTTTCCACTGCCAGAATAGTGTTAAGTGGTCTTAGTGTAAATGAGAATCAGGCCCAATATGAGACAAACGGGGTGAGGTAAGGGCACAAGGTAGCAAAAAAGAGTAGGATGTTTTAGCACAGAGTTGCTGTGTGCACAATTCTGGTCCAACCAGTAGTAGCAACGGATGAAAGAGGAATGGAAATCTACTATTTGTAATAATGCATTTCACAAAATAAATAGTGAGGTCATGAAGCTTACAGAAAAAATCTCTGCTCATTGAGCCTAATTCTCTGTTACCTGGCAATGTCTGTAGTCATTTACATCTATGCAAATTGAATGTAAAATGCTGCCCTTCTGCTTTGGCAATGAAGAATTTTTATACCAGGAGCCTGGCATAATAGAAGAAACAGTGTAATGGAAATCTTATCTACAAGCTCTTAACTAGGTGTCCTTGGAATGTAGGTGTTTACTGTTGTACAGTTATATTCCATTCCTGTGAAATTCCATTCTCATTGATAGCTTTTATTTCCTGATCAAATTAAATTGGTTTGCTGTCTTGCAATGGGGCATTGTTGGAACTACCGAATTGCTCTTAGACTCCTATCATTGCAAATGCAGAAGTACAGTATCAATCTCTTCATTCTTCTTGCTATTACAGCCTAGCCAATTCACTTGAATTTCGAAGTAGAGGCTAGTTGAGCACTATCGATTCCTCAGCGGAATTGACTGAATGAGATCTGCAGCCTCCTTGTACACATTGATTCCTTTTCTCTTTACTCAGCGCTGCCTGAATATCACTGAACTGTGTCTGTGCTAAATAGACAAAATATTGATTTTTTTGCCCGCCCCTTTTGGTGAAAGCTTCTCATTTCCCAGGCTCTGAACTAATATCGGGCAAATGAAAGTTCACAAAGTGAGGTGCCGCCAAGTCAGTAATTTCATTTTTCTTAACCTGAACTTGGTTAAATGAGGAGGTGTTTAAATCATGCAATTAACATTGCTGATGGAGACAACAGTGAAATCTTTGAGCTCAGAAAGTGCACTTCTTTGGTATTTTATTACTGACTGAATAATGAAACTTTTTACAGTATTTCCCAGAATGGCCTGTGTTGATATTTGTATTACAGTAGCATAGAAAGATCTCAAATAGGTCAGGTCCCATTGTACTAGACAACATAAAGACACGCCCTTTGGAGTGGGGACTAACTTAAGCACTTCATCAAAGCTTTCCTCCCAGCTTTCAGCATCCTGGGGGTATGAGATACGTGTAGTGAAATGGAAAACTACTTGATAATCGAGGTTTTTTTTTTCCTTTTGATACTAATTTTAAAATGGACCTCCCCCATTTTCACAAGATAACTGCACCTCTGCCCTCTCTGCTGAAGAGTGCCCCTTTAGGTCTTAGGCCTCCAGCTGTCACCTCCCACCAGGCAGCAGGGGAGGCACAACAGGAAGATCAGGGGGGCTCCTGCCCCCACAATGGAAGTACTGGGGGGCCACCCCAGTGGAAATTCACACACACAGGGAGGGGAAGGGCAGAGGCAAGAGCAGGGCTCAGAAGGGCTGGAGTGACTGTTGCAGGGATGGGGGCAGGCACCCCTTCTTCCCAACCCCTTCTGAACCTCTTCTCCCCTGACCCCTGCACTCTCCTTCTGCACCCCTACTCCCCTAGCCCCTCCTGTACCCCCTTCTCTCCTAACCCCTACACTCCCTCGTGTGACCCCTGCACTCTCCTTCTGCACCCCTACTCCCCTAGCCCCTCCTGTACCCCCTCCCTTTCCTAACGCCCTACCCCCCTGCACCCCCTCCCTGTGCCCCTCACTCACCAGGCGCTCACTGAAGCCAATCTCCTACCTCCAGCAGCTGCACATAGCTCGCCGGGAAACAGCCGCACAGCCCATCTTCCTTCTGCCCTTTCCACCAGCTGCCGTCCAGCATCTGCAGCACCGTGATCCGCTCCCACCCTGCGAAGTACAGCCCCTTCCTGTGCGCTCCCTGGAGAAGGGGTACAAGCTCTGGCAGCGGGATCCTGACATGCTGTGCATTGGAGCTAACCTACAGGGGTGCCATTTAGGGAAGGTAGGGGGATACCCCTACCAAAATCTGCTCTACTCTGGTACAAAATTGGGGGGGGGGGAGTGCCCTTCCTGCTCTACCTAAATGGTGCCCCTGTCTCTGAGTTAGTTGCTGCTGACCCTCAGTAATGACCCTCAATAATGTCTCCTTGGCCTCTTGAATCCAGTCTGAACCAGTATATTCCTCCTGGGGTACCTCTCTGGGGTTGTTTCTCTGTCCCGCTATCTGCCAGAACAGCCCTCACTGACTTTAGTTCCTGTGGGAAGCTTGGTAACCCTCCGTAATGGCAGGTGTGATAGTTAGCCCACACAGTGCCATCTGTTGCATGTTTGGATTTAATAGTGATTCAAGATTGTAAAATTCAAATGGAATTAATTAATCAAAGATTATCAGTCAGAGATCAGTACAGCCCTATACAGAATACACAGATACATTGCCACTCTTGGGATAAGGTAAAGCTGTGGCCTCTGTGTCTCTCTGCTCTGTAACTGGTAGGATGCCAGCAGTTTGCACACCCCACATCTAATTTCCAAAACCTCTGTCTTTCTATAGGGTGTAAGACAAAAATAGTTCCCCGGTTAAATTCACATGTATTCTGTTTTCCTTATTAGTGATGGAATTTCTTTTATGGTCCTCCATTTATCTGATTAATGAGTAAAAAGGAACCTCTAATCCAGTCATTATTATTAACAGCCATGAAAACCAAATGAGTTAAAAACATCTTTCTTTGGGTCATTATTTCACCCATTACAGAATCCATCTGTAATAACAATTATTCCTTATCAGTCACCCTGCCCATTCCAGAAAACATCTGCCATAACAAGTATCCTGTATCAATCACACAGTTTTGTTTATAACATACTTCTGGAAACATATTTATTAGTTTGAGGAGTCTTTTCCCTGGACACCTGGATTCCCACAACCCTGGAGATGCTCAGGATAATTAGATACAGCCATTAACAGTATTTAAGCAAATAAAATTCCTGAATACAGGTCACTCTGAGGTTAAGAACCAATGCTCTTGGCTTAGAATTCAAACACACTCTGTTAATAACGTAAAGATTCGGAGAGAATAGTTAATACAGAAATGAATTTTAAAAAAGAGAAAAAAAAGGTTAATATCTACTAACGTGATAAAAGATGCACCCTGAATATTGTGAATCAAGGCTGGATTGTCAATTTGAATTATTTCCAGATGAAGTAGCTTGCTGATCTGACCATACTTTACTCTCTGCTACAATGTACCTTTCTCAAGGGAACTCCTGATTTCTACAGACTCAGTCTGACAGCACTCCTAAGAGAAGCCTTATAAATTATAGCAAGAATCATCTTAAGATTCCTCTCATATCTCTTGGGATTCATTTGATAAGATGAGTGGTTGGTATTAAAGGAAAAACAATAACACTGGAAATACTTAGAACAGTTATCAAACCAGTTCATACCTCTATAATTAAAAACAAATTATTTTTTTCATAGCCAGCTATTTATTCCTTAACACAGGCTCTGAGTGGATAGTTTCCAGACGAGGCTTGAATTTTTCAGAATGTGATGAAATTATTTTTCAGCAGGTATAGGAGAATCCAATAAAATTTCTAGACCGGCAATCCTACAGACACTTAGGATCAGTGTCTTAGTTACAATGCTCTTTAATTTTAGATTTATTGTTAGTTAACTTGCATCTCTGCACACTTTTTACATTCTCCTGAGTCTGCAGACCTAGACTATGGGCTACTTTAGTCTTTTCTTTTATAATAGATAATTTGCTGATAATGACATTACCAAGAATTATGGAATATTTTCTTAAATATGTTAAGATATTTACTTTACTGGATGAGCTGAATTTAAGGCACAAAAAAATGCCTGCTCTGTTTCTGGAGCCCTGCTGTGCCAAGCTGCTATTCTCTAGTTATGAAAGGCTAAAATTTCAGCACAGCTCACCTCCCACAACTAGGACCAGACATTCAAAAGAGCTGAGATTATTTTAAAGATCTTCCATGAAGCGTCACAATGGAATAGCTACAATAAAGTGCCTTGGAACTCTACAGAAGATCTGGCCCCAATTGTGAGTGCTGAGCACTTGCAAATCTGGTTTGTAGGGATGGATTGTGCAATGTAGGTAAAGCCATATGCTGGGTGCAGTACACAGCAACACCACTTCAGAGGGAGCATCGAGAGGCCCCTTAGTTTGCTTCAATTTGGCTAAACTGTTCCACTCCCACTCACTGGAGTGGGAGCTGTATGGCTTAAATCTTGTGTGCTTGTTATTCTCTAAGGCTCTTTTGCCTTGGCGAAGTGTTATACAGTGGAGCTGGTTGGAAAATTTTTGTAAAAACTGTTTTCTGTTGGAAAATATTGTTCAACAAAACTGATTTTTTGTGTGTGCAGCCATATCAATTTTGATGAAATTTTGTTCAGAAAAAATCTGGAAATGTTTTGAAAATGTCAGAATGTCCTATTTAGTTTAGATTTTTCATTTCAAAATGAGTTTTTTGTTTTGAAATTTACATTGTTATATTTAAAAAAAAAACAACAAAAATAAACAAGGGTCAAAATCTAAATGAAACATTTCTAACTTATTGAAACAAAATGTTTTGACTTGACATTTTTCAGAATTTTGTTTCACAAGAAATTTAAAATTTTTGGCTTTTTGGCCTGATTTCAGATGAT
This sequence comes from Lepidochelys olivacea, assembly GCF_965140295.1. Lineage (NCBI taxonomy): Eukaryota > Metazoa > Chordata > Testudines > Cheloniidae > Lepidochelys > Lepidochelys olivacea. Next base: position 192,522,920 of record NC_140413.1, read on the forward strand.
TTTTTTCCCCAAAACCCTTGAAAATTTTTGCAGGGTGGAAAATCTGCTTTTGTATCAGCATTATTAAACAGTACCCTCTCCTTGAAGCAGATGCTACTGAGTTCCTGTTGTTTGCTGGTCTACACTCTGCTTCCAGACTTTGTTGCTGTTCTCTATCTGCCAAGTTCTTTGTTCCCCTGCAGGCCTAGGTTTCAAATACTATATTGTGGTCCTCCCGCTGACCCCAGTGTTTGAAAAATATGAGTCAGCCAAAAAAATACATGAGATTGCTTTAAAAATTATGAGATTTTAAAATAATGGTGGGTTCTTTTTATTTGCCTTCTGGATTTGCAGCCTTTAGTTACACTTGGGTTATATTTTTATGCTTTTCTCCACAATGAGGAGGCCTACACATTTACTTCTTGTTTTTAATGAAAGTTGAGATTCTCACATAACCTGACTACTGCTTAGCTGGGGCTTTAAAAGAAACATCAGACAACTTGAGATTTGGATTAATTTCCATCCATTACATCTCTAAGTTTTTAACAGCCTTCTTTCAATTCTACTGATGAGGTTGCTATAAAATAGCCAACCTCTAAGGTATGAGTGGGTTTAAAATATTTCTCTAGCAAAGATCTTTTAGCTCTGTTACCCATAAATGTGACAAAAGAAATGGTTAAGAGATGTGAACATCTGTGTTTGTGGTCACTAAGGCCTTGTATACACTACCGGGGTAAGTCGACATAAGTTACGCTACTCCAGCTATGTGAATAACGTAACTGGAGATGATGTAACGTAGGTCGACTTACTGCGGTGTCTTCACTGCGCTTCATTGATGACGCTCTCCCATTGACTTACCTTATTCTTCTTGAGGATCTGGAGTATTGGAGTTGACCAGAGAGCGCTGTGCCATTGATCTAGCGGGTCGTCACTAGACCCGCTAAATTGACACCCACTGCATCGATTGCAGGAGCATCAATCTCCCCAGTAGTGAAGAAATGTCCTAAGAAGTGGATAGAAATTAGAGATGGAAAAGATCATCATTTATATCAGTTTGGGACAGGGACCTTTCTTCTATGGCTGAGATTTTCAAAAGATTTGGATTCCCAATTTCTATTAATTTTAATGTCCAAATCTCTTTGACTGCTTTGAAAATCTCAAGCCACATGTTTTATGTGAAGCACCTCCCACAATCTGTTGTGTCCTATAAAATAACAATAATAGTCATAGTCAGGAGCATCTCCCAGCCAATTCAGGATTGTTCCCACCAACACATTTTCTAGCATTTTGTCCACTCTAATCTGTAAAATTTCAGATGCTGTGAATTCAACCACTTCTCTTGGGAGATTTTAAGGCCAGCAGGGGCCATTAGACCATCTCGTCTGACCTCCTGTATAACACAGCCATAGCATTCCATCAATTTTCTCCTGTATGGAACCCAGTAACTGGTGTTATCATACTAAAAGGCATCCAGTCTTGATCTGAAGACTTCAAAAGATGGAGAATCCACCACTTCCCATAGTAGTTTTTTCCCAATGGTTAATCACCCTCATGGTTAAAAATAAGCACCTAATAGATATTTCTGTCTGGAATTTTATTCCTGGGATTCAGTCTGAACTTTCCTTCATTTAAATTCAAGAACAGAGACTTCTCTTGATTCTTGAGATGAACCCTCCCCCTCCCGGGGGTGGGGGGTTGTGTGTGCTGTTCTGCTGTTGTTGATTTTGTGATAGATGTGTCCACTGGAATAATTTTAGTATATGTAACACGTGGTCATTTAACTGCAGGAGCTCAGCAGTACAATTTACCCTGTTCCTTCAAAATGAGCTGATTTTCTTGGCATTTTTCTGTTGCACAGAGAGAGGCACTCAGTTACAGTGCAGTGGTTCTTGGCTCTCCTGGAGCAGTAGTGCAGTCAATTGATTATTTTATTAATTTGTCCTGTATCAAAGTCCTGCTGGTGTATTACCATCCAAGTTACTTTATGTGCCATGCATAAATGGAAATATATTAAAAATCAATACTTTAATCTTTTTTCTTCCTTGTAGGTATTTTATCATCAGTGAGCTACCTTCTTTGTTAATGACCCTTTTTTTCTCTAATTGGAACCCAGCTAGTAACTCGTAAACGATTTAGTCACATACTAATAAAAATCTAAATGCTTAGATTGTGTTCACCATTTAATCCAGGCGCTTAATGAAATACTATAGAATGAATGAAAGAAACAAGAGGCCATTAGTGTTGACAAATGAGCCAGACTTTAAGAGAATGAAAATAACATGCCATTTTAGGAAGCAAATCTTGTTTCTCCATTAGTTTTTACAAAGCCAGTCTTTCATGATGCCATTTTCAAAAGTTTAAAGCCCTGATCTTGCAAACAGTCTTACCTACTTAAGTTTATGCATGTTTGCAAGACAATTGGACCTCATCTACAAGCATTTTCAGGATTGGGCCCGTCCTGAAGTTAATGGAGTAACATTGGCTTTACTCCAGCAAGAAAGGAGATCAGAATGGCTCTGTATATTCTCTAGTTTTGCCTATGTGTTGATGCAACCCAAAGATATCTGCTGTGAGAAGGGTCCTATCTACACAAGAAAAAATGTGTATATTTAGAACATAATAGCTAACATGTTTAAATATGGGCACTGACGAAGACAGAGGAACAGCAACTGTCACGGAGAGGGCAATGGAAAGAAGAATTCCAGAAATTTCAATTCGTGACCGAGTCCCCAATGAACTGATCAGACAGCAGAGTGGAGTGCAGGAAATCATTGTTGAGAGCTGGCATAGTAAAATGCGATGGGCCAGGCATGTGGCGAGGTTCACTGACAATCAGTGGACTGCAGCTGTCGCTGAGTGGTACTCATGGGAACTGAAACAACCACTTGGCTGACTTCGAAAGAGATGGGAAGATTTTATCGTGAAAAGACATGGCCACACATGGAGAAGGAAGGCCTGGATATGAGAAGAATGGAAGATGTGTTGTGGTCGGCGCAATCTATATGAGGGCTGAAAGACTGATCAATCAAGGTGATCAAGATGATGTTTAAAATCCTAGCGTAGAAAGGGCAACTTTATCTATTTCAGTATGTTGGCTGGTCAAAGTAAACCATAGACCCCTTCCCCCTCTCTCCCTCCTCCCATCTACACTAGGATTTTAAAACATATTAGCTATCAGGGTCTAAAAAAATACATCTCTTTTAGACGCACCCTCGGAAAGGGGATAAAACGCTCTAAACTAACTCTCTGCTGCTATGAAGGTGCATGACTCCAGTGAAGTCAACAGAGTTGTGCATTCTTATGCCAATGGCGCATTTGGCCTTATGGGGAACTTTTGGTTGTTTTCCGAGACCTATATGAATTTGAAGTCATCATATGAACTTGACATTGTTACACCTTCTGTGTGTGTGTTCAGTGGGATGAAGGTGCGCTTTGGCCTTGGGCTAGCTAACATGAGATAAAATCCTGGTAAAGACAAAGCAGCTTGGAACTTTCACACATATTAGCAGGTTAAGGTAAAGACCATGGGAGATATTAGGGTTCACTTAGGCCTGCTAATTCATACAAAACTTCAGCTACGTTCTCTCCACTGTGAGTTTACCTTGTGTTAGGTACCACATGTCAGCTAGCATGAGGTAAGAACTAGAGCTGGACATAATTTTTCAGAGGAATAGTTTATTCAACAAAAATGCAGTTTCAGTCAATCCGAAACTATTCATGAATTTGACCCAAATAGTTTTGGCTGTTTGCAAAGCAACTGGTGGAGGAGGCCTAGTTAGTGGTGCTGCTGTTGTTTAGAGGTTAGGGCACCAACCTTGGCTGTAGAAACCCCACGTCCAGATCCCCACTTTGGAACAGACCCACAACACACTTCTTCAATCCACCAAAAATTCCAAAAAGTTTCTGATTTGGTTTGATGGTTGAACCATTTCCCTGCTTTTTTTAGTGGTGGTGGTGGGAGGGAGGGGGTTGAAACTATCACCAAAGCAAAAAAAATCAGTTATTCACCCAGCTCTAGTAAGAACACAGCTTTTTTCTCAGTGAACACAAACCTTAGAGGAAAAATATTGCATTTTTCGGTTTTGACATACTCCATCCATCATCTTTATGTAAAACATTCATAAAACCTCCTGTAGCATGATTTTTGTTGGGGGAGGGTGCATGTTCCTTTCTGATACATCTCCTCTTCTGACTGTAATAAAGATGTAACAATTCACTGCCAAACAGACGGGGCGACACTGAATAATGAAAGCATTCAGGGCCAATTTTGGGGTGTCCTGAACCATTTTTTTCAAGTCATCTTGAAGAAAAGACATGGAAATGAAGAATTGCTGTTTAAGGAGTTGCGCTCCAACAGTATCAGATCTTTGCTTCTTCCCTTGTTGCAGTGGGTCATGTAGAGCCAGTGGGCTTGTGTGGGAGTACAAACGCTTGAGTTCTTTTTTTCTGGCATTCTCCTGTAATGCAGTTTGATTTCTGTTCTCTAATTATTTTATGTGATGACAGCTTGGGGTTTGGAATAGCAAGCAGAGGTGGTAGCTGACAAAGACATAATCATGGATCATCTCTCTGTTATCTCCATGGAACCCCAAACCTTATTTTAGAGATCTCCGACAATCTGCTCATCCCTTTCTCTAACTCAGTACAGATATCTGGCAAAGTTCAGTAAGCTCAGTGTGGTTCCTGCTTAATCACTACCCTCTTTTCAACTTTCGTTAAGATTTTTTTTAAACAACATTCTCCATCACTTTTAATGAACCTTTACAAATAAAACTAGCAAAAAAAAAAATAGAAGTCCCTTTTTGTTGAATTAGTTCTTTCCCCTCACCTCTTCTGTTTAGTTAAAAGCAATATAACTAATGTAAGTGGGTTTTAGAAATGAAGGAATTGCCATATCATTGTCATGTCATTGACTATTACCTGTAGTCCATGCTTTCTGGTCTCTGAGAGCAGCCAGTCCCAGATGCTTCAGAGGAAGGTGTATGAAAAGGTATAATGGATAACAATGAAGTAATATGCTCAGAGACCAAATTTTACCCGTCAGTTAGTGGCTGGCCTATGCATACTGCAGCAGGGCTTATGTCCTGTAGACATTATTTTTTTAATCGTAACAGTAACCCCAAGCCTTCAAAAATCATGAGGCAGACCCCCCAAAATAATGAAATTGGCTTAATGGCCAGATGTTTTAAAAATAATAAATTTCAGATTACTTTGTCTTTGGGTTCTTTGCCTTAGGCAGAGGTGAAAGTAAACCGGTACACCCTGGTACGGTGTCCTGGCAAGAGCCAGTGCACCGTATCGGGGTGGATCGGCTTCCCCAGGCACAATTTAAAGGGCCTGCGGCTCCCAGCAGCGGCTGGAGCCCCCGGCCTTTTAAATTGCTGCCAGAGCCCTGCTGCCGGAGCCCTGGGGTAGCGTCGGTGGGGCTGGGGCGGCGATTTCAAGGGCCTGGGGCGGTAGCAGCAGCCAAGCCCTGGGCCCTTTAAATCGTCCCTGGAGCCCCGCCGCCACTTCCCCAGGGCTCCGACAGGCTCTGGAGACGATTTAAAGGGCCCGGCGTGGTAGTGACGGCCGGAGCCCCGTCCCCAGAGCCCTGGGGAAGCGGTGGTGGGGCTCCGGGGATGATTTAAAGGGCCCAGGGCTCCGGCCGCTGCTACCGCCCAGGGCCCTTTAAACCACTGCCAGAACCTGCGGCTGCCGCTGTTACCCCAAGTAGGGGGAAGGAGGTACTTGCTGGTACAGAGGGCTGGGGCTGACCTCCTCCAGTCCCGCCTCTTCTGCCTGAGGCCCCGTCCCTTCTGGGGGCCAGAGACGACCCCAGCCCAGCCCCATACCGGTAAGTCCCTAGACTTACTTTCACCCGTGGCCTTAGGTCACACATGCCTCACATTTTCAAGCTTTTCTCTGTAACCAGGAGGGCTAGAAACTGAATTTTTTTTAAAAATGGAAGCTGAGATTTTCATGCAGTTTCTTGATTCCAGGAGCAGGGGCTTTAAGAAATATGCCAAAAAATCAGAGTTGGCAAACTGCTTGTTCTGCAAGGCCAAAAAATGGATTAAATGTGTAATTGCCAGATTTAGTATAAATATAGAAGTTCTTGTTAAGTTTCCTTTTTGGAATTCTGCTAAGCTCTCCATCTCACTAATATCCTGTGGCAAACAGTACGAGTTTAATTGTGTTGTGTGGGTTTTTTTTAAAGTGCTTTGTGAGCTTTAAAATATAACACAGGGGGATATCCCTGCACTTTCTGGTCCTGTGTGGTGTATGGGCTACACTACCTTTGGGATGGTGCATGCTTTTCCTGGTCTTCTCTCTCTGCTCTGCCTTGGCCTTTCCTCCCTCTCATTCTTGTGGCTGACGTGTGTTCCCATGTGTACACAGAGGGAGCACAAGGGCCAGATTCTCAGCTGAAATAATTTGCTGGAACTCTATTGATTTTGATTATTTAAACCAGCTGAGAATCTAGCACAGGGAGTACAACTTTGACTGAGCCCTACACAGTGTGGGCAAGTAGAGGTGGACTCCTTTAGTAGTCTCTACCCATATACTCGCACTCAAGCTGGTCACGATCTGCCACTTGGTGCATACACTTGTACTTTTAAAAAATGCTTTTACTGTGTCTCTAGTATCTGTGGTTTGATCTGTTCTGTGTAATAAGCAAAACTTTCATTTCTTCCAATCTCTGTGTAACCATCGAAGCTGACTCTTTCCATTGAATCTTTCTGGGCAATATATTTGGTTCACTGTCAGGCTTTTTGTGACAAGGTGGTGTTAGCCAGCTTCCTGGTGGCTTAGAGAGCACCAAGGGTACTGGGTATGGTTGGAGTAGGAGGGATTTAGGTAGTTTGAGTGGGTTTGGAAGGTTAGAAGGGATCACTTGGACCTGTAGAGAACCTGATGAGCTGATGAGGTAATTAGCTCATGAATGGGACAGCTGGGAAAAGAAGGCAAGCAGTATAAAAGGCTGAGCCAGGGAGCAGAAAGGGGGACTTCTAGTTGCTACTATATCTGTGATCTATCTGGTGCACAGGGGAGAAACAGTGACAATAAAGACACTTGGTGCAGGTACACTGGTAGATCATGTATGCTGTTTAATTCACCCAGAGGGCTTACCAGTCTACAGTGTTTCCAGGTGCTGAAGGGGAAATTCATTTACAGCCAGGCATTTATAGTAAAGAAGTTCATAAAAACTGGCAACACACAAAAAATATTTTAGAACCTCAAATGCACAGATGAAATCTCCTACACCAGATATGTTTTTCATAGCACAACCTTTTGGTAGAAATGAAATGTTATTAAACTATTCTGTGTATCCAGTGTGCTATTTTTGATACAGGAAAGCAGGGCTGGCTTTGGAAATGCATATGATGAAAGCCTGAAAAAAACAAAAGTCAGTACTGGTTCAGATCCATGTCATTATTTTAACCAAAACCTGACTCCTGGAGTGGGTTTTCTTAAATAGCTTTGACTTCTATTGATTAGGAATTTTTGACTTTTCTGAGAAAAAACAAGCAGAAAAAAAATGTTAAACAAATACGGATGTTGTGTTAATAATATAAACATTACTGTTCCAGATAAAGAAGGCTGTGCAGCAGGAAGGCTTTGGCAGAAAAAAGCGAGGCTATAGAGAGATCAATGAAATTGACATAAACATGAATGATCCTTTATTTACAAAGCAGTGGTACCTGGTAAGCAAATCAGTCATTTTTAATAAAGATCTTCAGTAACCAAAAAAACCCAGTTTACTTACACATTATTCCTTCTTGTTCATCATAGAATATCAGGGTTGAAAGGGACCTCATCTAGTCCAACCCCCCTCCTCAAAGCAGGACCAATCTGCAATTTTTGCCCCAGATCCCTAAATGGCCCCTTTAAGGATTAAACTCACAACCCTGCATTTAACAGGCTAATGCTCAAACCACTGAGCTATCTCTCCCCTACAACTTGTTGCACTAGTCTGGGAACATGCCCTCCAGACTTTTCACCAGAACTTTGAACTTATTCCAATATAGTTTTTCCTAGCATATATAGGGAGCCTGCTGCATGCTGGGACTGGAGTTAGGAGCATGACCCAAAGTTAAATGATTTGAACCTGAGTTTCTTACAGACTGGCTGAGTGCTCTAAGTACTGGGCTATTGAGTATGAGAGAGAGTAGCACCACCTTCTGCTCCTGCTCTTTGGGTTTGTCCCTAAGCCCTGGTCTACACTGGGTGGGGAGGGAGGGGGATTGATCTAAATTATGCAACTTCAGCTACGTGAATAAGGTAGCTGAAGTCAACATACTTAGATCAACTTACCATGGTGTCTTCATCCTAGTGAGTTGACCGCTGCCGCTCTCCCATTGACTCTGCCTGCGCCTCTCACGACGTTGGAGTACAGGAGTCCACGGGAGAGTGCTCGGGGGTCGATTTATCGCATCTAGACTAGATGCAATAAATCAAACCCTGCTGGATCAATCACTGCCTGCTGATGCGGCAGGTAGTGAAGACATACCCATAGTTTCCTTATGAATCTAACCCTTTGCTTCCAGATTTCCCTTTTTTAAATATACAGATAAAAACAGAGTTAAAAAGGCTTGAAATCAAAACAATTTTTTCTTGACTCCTTGATTCACTGAATTTTTTTTTTAAATTGGTTTGGGGTTGACCTGAATTGATTTTTTAAAAAAAGTTTTTGGACCTGCCAGTGAACCAAAAAATTAGTTGTTTGCACAGCTATAGTTGAAGGTGGAGGTGTCACACATAGGAAAGAAACCAAAATGGGAATAGGAGGGACCTCAGGAGCTAGAGGAAAGTTGTTGATTAAAGTTGGTCAGAACATTTTTGTTGAAACTTTGCTTTCCAAAGGAAAATGCGGGGTGTTTTTTTTTTTCAAAATTGAAACATTTTAAAAAAAATGTTGACTTTGACAACAATTCCAGGAAAAAATCAAAACAAAAAAAATTGTTTCAGAAAATTTTCATTTAGGAAAATTATGGATTTAAATTTCAGAATTTCAGTGTTTTGTTTCAGAATTTTAAAATTGTTTTGAATTTTATTTTTTTCATTTTACATTTATTTTTACATCATATCTTGACATGTCAGTGGTAGAAGAGCATAACATGCAGTACAGATGTGTCAAAATATGACAATATAATAGTTATTTGTATTTTATTTTACTTTTTAAAATTGTTAAGAGTAGATGCTACTTCGTACTGATTTGAAACTTATTATATTCTTTTCTAGATCAAAGTGTCTCCTATTTGTGTTGCAATGAAACAATCTATTAAACTAATTTCAAATATTGTTTGCATGTTGTTCCCAAATTATGAGAGAGACAAGGTGAGTGAGGTAATACCTTTTACTGGATCAACTCCAGTTGGTGAATTAGACAAGCTTTTGAGCTATGTGGAGCTCTTCTTCAGGTCAATTCAACTATCTGTTTCATTACAACACAAACAGGAGACACTTTGAACTAGAATGAAACATCTTATATTCTAATCAGCACTAAGTAGCAGCTGCCATTAATGATTTCAAAATTTCAGAATGAAAATTAGAAATTCCAAAAGAAAATTAAAAGGAGGACGTGTGGCACCTTAGAGACTAACCAATTTATTTGAGCATAAGCTTTCGTGAGCTACAGGATGCATCCAATGAAGTGAGCTGTAGCTCACGAAAGCTTATGCTCAAATAAATTGGTTAGTCTCTAAGGTGCCACAAGTCCTCCTTTTCTTTTTGCGAATACAGACTAACACGGCTGCTACTCTGAAATCTGAAAAGAAAATTAGAAATTCAGAATAAAATTTTGATATGAAAATGTTCCTCAACAATTTCTTTTGAAATTTCCAGATTGTGGGAAATTTCACAAATATTTGTTTTGAGTCCAATTTGGAACAAAAGACACTTAGAAATATTGACCGTTCCCTCAAACCAGAAACTGAGAGTGTCAACCAGTTCTACTGTTGTTGATGATGGAAGGGAAATAAGGGATATGGTGGGAGTGCAGAACATGTCTAAGCAATTCAACTATCTATAGTTCAATACAGTCCTTGAAAAAATGTTTATCACAAATAGAGGTTATTGTGTATATTCTTTTATGTCCTTAGTGAGAATATATTTGAGGTGATATTGAGCAGATACCCTCAAACATCTGACCAACCGGTTGGTACAGAAGCACCCTATCTAAGGCCCCAGTCCAACAAAGGCATTAAGTGTGTTTAATTTTAAGCGTATGAATAATCCCATTTGATTTCAGTGGGACTACTTACATCAGGGGTTGGCAACATTTTTGGCCCAAGGGACACATCGGGGTGGGGAATTTGCTTGCAGGGCCGTCAATGTAGGGCTGGAGCAGGGGGTTGAGGTGCGGGAGGGAGTGCGGGGTGTGGGAGGAGGTGTGGTATGCAGGAAGGGGCTCAGGGCAAGGGGTTGGGGTGCAGGAGGGGTGCAGGGTGTATGAGGGGGCTCAGGGGAAGGGGTTTGGGGTGCAGGAGGGAGTGCACAGTATGGAAGGGGACTCAGGGCAGTGATACAGGGAGGGGTGCAGAGTGCAGGAGGGGGTTGGGGTACAAGGTGCAGCAGGGGGCTCAGGGCAGGGGGTTGGGGTGCAGGAGAGATCGAGGTGCAGCAGGGGACTTAGGGCAGGGGGTTGGGGTGCAGGAAAGATCGAGGTGCAGCAGGGGACTTAGGGCAGGGGGTTGGGGTGCAGGCTTCAGCCTGGTGCAGCTTACCTGGAGCAGCTCCGGGGTGGCAGCGGCATGCACCGGGGCCAGGGCAGGTTCCCTGTCTTCCTGCGCTGGCCCAGCGCCGCTCCAGGAAGTGGCTGGCACCACGTCCCTGTGGCCCCTGGAGGGCTCTGCTCACCTGTGGGTACCTCCCCCAAAGCTCCCATTGGCCGCAGTTCCCCGTTCGCAGCCAATGGGAGCTTCAGAGGAGGTATCCAAAGGCAAGAGCAGCACACGGAGCCCTCTGCCCCCCCTTCCCCAGGGGCCGCAGGGATGTGGTGCTGGCCACTTCCTGGAGTGGCGCAGGGCCCATGACACCATGGGAGTGGCAAATCCGTGGGCCGGATCCAAAGCCCTGAGGGGCCGGATCTGGCCCGTGGGCCGGATCCAAAGCCCTGAGGGGCCGGATCTGGCCCGTGGGCCGTAGTTTGCTCACCGCTGACTTACTTGCTTACATGCTTCTCTGGACTGGAATCTAAGGGCCTGACCCTGAATTCACTGGGAGTTCTACACATGGGTGCCTTGTGAGATCAGGCCCTAAGAGGGGTCAAACCTTATGCTGTCTCAGAATTCTCTTGCTGTTACTGGTTTATTTTTCCATCTTCCATATTATATAAATATGTGCTCCAGGGTAAATGAGACATACCTGACATAGAATATGTGCAGTATGTACTAGGCAGAAACTCAATGACTGTAGAAAATGGACTATCCGTGCACACACACACGTGCATGCATGCACACGCACACAAAAGAAGAAGAAATAATAATACTCTTTTGCTTTTCAATTGATGTATTAGATCAACACTGGTCAAGCAGATGGGACCCCTGGACTTGATCTAAATGTGGCTGAAGCCTGGGAGCTGGGATATACAGGGAAAGGTGTTACCATAGGAATTATGGATGATGGTAAGTGAGGATTCCAATCCACCCTAACTAAATTAGCCTTCAACATTGGTTCTCCACTTGTAAGGTAACTCCCTTCTCTCCATACATCTGAAGAAGTGGGTTTTTTACCCACAAAAGCTTATGCCCAAATAAATCTGTTAGTCTTTAAGGTGCCACTGGACTTCTCGTTATTTTTGAAGATACGTACGACAGTTTTAGAGGTTTAAATAGCTTACTCAGTATAATCTTATGCAAAAACTTTTTTTTAAAATTTGAAATAAAGTATAACCTAGATTAATGATAATGCCAATGTTGCTCTCCAGATTCTGTAAAGACTTTGAGAGCAGCAGGGGAAAGGCACCATAAGCATATGTGTTATAATTGGGCCATTGAAGTGTAAACAGCCAAACCTTACACAACTTTAAGTAACCCCTAATTATTATAAATCACACACAGAGCTCTTTTATGGCCATTAGGTGAACGTGAGGACTCACATTGACTTCAGTGGGCTTTCAGTGGGGATTTCAATTGCCTTGCACACAGTAGATATAAGAGCATTTTCCCATGTTAAAATATTGGCATTGTAGAGCAGAACCAAAATAATTAATACTTTCTCACTGGATGTCCATATTGACCCGCATATTATATACATTAATAGTTTAGGGTAAAATGGAAGTAGGAGAGAAGATACAGCATGTTGAAAAAACAGCTGTACTTTGCATGGATTCATCAGACTGTCAAAATACAAGAAAGACAAGGTAGGTATGGCAACATCTTTTATTGGATCAACTTCTGCTGGTGGAAGGTACAAGCTTTCGAGCTCCAGAGCTCTTCTTCTTCTCTCATGACCTGGGCCAACAAACAAACACTGCACACAAAATACAGGAGTCTCTTAAAATTTCTCAGCACTTTTGAGCTAGTTGAATTTTGCAGTGGCTGTGTATACTGGCCATGGTGACTGAACAATACTAAAAATAAGTGAAAGGACTGAAACCACCAGGATCTTCAGTGATCCACTGGGATCTGTCCTTGTTCTATTCTGGTATTCCCCCCCCCCCAACCTGTTCCATACTCAAGTGAGACAGCTGGGTAAATAGCGAGGCAGATTGGCCTGTGGTTACATCAGTATGGGGACATCTCACCGCTCTCTTCCTCGTTTTCACGGGTCCCATTTAGCAAGGCCTGCCTCTTCAGCGACTGGGCACAATTGCCACCTGAGTGACAGCGAGCTGGTTGAGGCTCAGTCTAAATTAGGCTGCTGAGGCCATGCTAGTTAGCTGGAGGGCGCATTTAGAGAGTGGAACACAGAAGGAGGTCCCCCCCCCCATTAACTGATACCCTGTGACTATTCTAGCAAACCAGCTACTTACAGGAATGTTCACCAACCCAGCACATTTTAAGTAAATGTTTGCAGACAGCCCTTTCTGAATTTGTAAATGTGAATATTTGCACTTCTCAGAGTTATGCTCATCCAATCAAAGAACAGAAACATTGTGTGTGACCTGTGAAGGCCAGCCAACCCAGCTCAAGTTACCAGGAGCCCATGGTCCCTCGTCATTTCCATCAAAATTGCTGAATTGTTTTGGTGGGGTGGGTAGGTGGAATCTGAAAAAAAAAAGTCAAATTTTGTTTTGACATTTTTTGAATGACATTTTGATTTTTTATATGATTTTTCATTTTGATTTTTTTTAAACGGGGGCGGGGCCCTGAAAATAAAATATGCTGTTTTGGATGTAAACAAAATTTTCTCAATCTCTGGTTCAGGCATTGAACCAAAAAAATCAATTAATCAATCAATTCACAGATCTAGATTAAATCCATGGACTATACTGTTTTGTTTTGCAGAATTTATTCATTATGAGCGTCTCTTGGTTTCTGGACAGAATCACAGAGAAGTCACAAATTTTTCATAGTTTTTGTGCAAAACTATAAATAGGCCCAGTTTGCTCAAAATATCAATGGATGTGAGTGAATCTTTGGGGGATTTTCTAATTTGTAACCAAATTCAAAAGCAGTTAACTGAATGTCACATGTCTTAAACATCACACACATCTAGTTTTAAGCTCAGTAAGCACTGTGAAATACCTTAGTAAGCTGAATGCTCAGTCTGTAATGATATTCAGAAGTTTGCAAATCAATCTGTTCCACCATTAAGAATTCTCTGGCACTATTTGCGGAAACAGACATGTTTGCCCCAGTGAACTATCCATTTTTAATTTAGGTAATATTCTGCCTACTTAATTTTTCTGTGCCATTTCCAATGGCTATGATAGTTTCCTTTCCTCTCCTACACTTTTGTGTATTAAAACTGTATGCTATTAGGGTCTGAATCCAATCTGAATCCAATCTGAGCCCACTGAAGTCAGTAGGTTTTTGATCGAGCCTTTAAAAATTTGATGTTTCCTTAACCAGAGGTGGCTGCATCTTAGAGGTGGGTGAAGTAATCTGTGTGTCAATATATTCAATAATAGAATATAGATATATATGTTTGTAAAGCGTATTGGGATCCTTTCAGATGAAAGGTACTATATAAATGCAAAATATTACTAGAACTACCATTACTAACCATATATGATCCAATTTAGATACTTGTCCCATAAATTTGGTGGCTCATTTCACACTTTTAGGTGCAAATTGGCACTTAAGAATTGATTTACTGGATTAAAAGATCCCAACTAAGATCACAGCAGAATTGGTACCCTAATTTAAAAGTCCACATTTGAATATTGGGCTCTCAGTCCAAACAAGTTTTGAGACCAGCATTATTCCTTATTATGGTTTTTCCTATAGTAGCAATCGACTCTTATTGCACTTTAGGGTTATTATAAAGTGTTTGTTGTAGGGGTTTTGGTTTGGTCTCTTTTTTTTTGGAATGTTAACCTGTGGTTTGTGTGCTGTCTTTGTCTTATTGCAGGAATTGATTATCTTCATCCTGATCTTGCCTCAAATTATGTAAGTACACATGGACCTTTCCTGTAAAATGTGAGACTCTTTATTGTTTTGGTCTGTCTTTCATACAAAATGTTTACACACTGAATGGAGGAACTGCGCAGCTGAGCTACTGATCTTGCAGATGATAAATTTTACATAGAAAGCAAGTGGTCTAAAAATGGGACCTGGCAAATTGCCAGACATGAGCTTCCTGGGTAAGGAATGAAACAGTGAGGAGGAATGATGCTGTTACCTACCTTTAAATAAGCTGCAGTCTGCAATATTGGATTTAGGACAGAAATGAGTAACCCGGGAATTGGCTCTGAATCTTGCTGTTAAAATGCAGAATTCACCTATTACATGGAGAACAACAGAGATGCTACTTCTGTGGGCTATGGCAGGGCTGCTGTTTGTTCACAATGGCTATAGTGTGTATGAGAGTTTCAAAACTATGGTAACCATGTACTTCATTTACAACATGTGATTAAATTCAACTTTTCAGAGCATTCCCTGATCCTGCACATGGACTGTGTGTCTGTCGCACAATCAGACACTGTGTACAGTGTAAAATGATTGTTTCTTCAAACTCACCTCTGCTTTACCTCTGTTGTCATGGGCTCTTATCTCTTAGTATTTTAGACGCTGTTCTCATTGTCCTGTCATCTTTGACATTACTGCTCTCTGTCTACCTGCTTCTGCTGGTGCCCTCAGTTGCCACTCTCTGCGTGTTATGCTTTTTTTACATTGAAACTGATTGCTATGGTTAGGCCATTTGTTATGCAACGGGGCTCAAAGAAGCGTAACACTGATGGGGCTTTTGAAGCACTTAGGTAGCCAGTATTGCCTCTTTCTTAAAACCACATGCACAATAGGTGGGGCTCTCATTGCATATCAAGGTGAGAGGGTGTACCACTTTCTGGAACATTTTTTGAAACATCTTTTTGCCATGCATACTTCCCCCCGCCCTCCATTCCACATAAGGGATTGATTCCATGGTCTTTGTTATAGGACTATGTAACAAGAGGTGGTGGTGGAGCCTGGAGGGCCAGTTGGCCTAGTGGCTAGAGTACCTGGCTTCCTGCCCCTGCTTCTGTGGTTGAGGTGCCTCAGTCTTTAAGGCAGGGGGAGTAGGGGGACCTGTTCCCTCCCACTCCATCAGGTCATAGCCCAGGGCCCTGTGTATGTCACCCCTGAGTAGGGGACCTCCGAGCAGGGAGTCTATGTTCAATGCCCTGGGCTACTTCCTACTATTGCCCCTTTAGGTTGAGGCAAGGCCCCTACAGTCCAAGCTCCTGTGGTGGCTTGTCTCTTAGTAGTGCCCCCTTGTGGGCCCTGGATAACATCTTGATGTGGTCCCAGATTCCTCGGGGCAGGGCAGCTGTAAGTTTGGCGGGATCAGAACCCCCACAAGGTCTCCATGCTTCAGTCACCGAGGTTCCTCTCAGGCCAGGTGCTCCTAGGTCTCATTCTCCATCTCCTTTGGCCAAAAAGACACTACTTGGGTCCCTGGTGGCTGTCTTGGCCAGCAGGCTAGCGATCCTTTCCTCAGGTAGGGCGGCAGCTAGCTCCTGCCTCTTCGCCTGTAATCCCTGAACTGAGCCAGGCTCCCTCCTTTTCTCTCCTCTCCAAACCTGGCATGGGCTGTAGGTATAATGGGGCAGAGCTAGCTGAAACCAAATGCTCTCCTTAACCCCTTCTATGCTGGTGGGTGGTTCCTCTGCTTCACCACAGGATGTCTCCGGTATTTTCTCAATCCATTGGACAGGACAACTACTGCCATTATAATGTACGCCAATTTTTATGTATGGAATATGTGAGACAGTTCAGTATCACAGTTTTCTTTTGATACTAAGGGTGAAATTCATCACAGTGCAGAGGCCGGGCACCAAGGCTCATGCATTGCTTAAGTCTCATTTAAACTATATTTTGTAGGTTTAAACAGGATTTAAGTGGTGCATAGACCTTGTGCAGGCTCTCTACACCGGGATGCAATTCACAATAAAGGAATATACAAAACCATGCAATGCACTGTGCCTATCACATGGTCCTGGGTAATCTTTAGCTATACAATAGGCTCATTGATGTCATCTCTGTTTCATATTAATGAAAGATTGCTGTGAAAGATAAGCACAGCTTATAACCTTGTCATGTCTAGCTCTATGGCTGACCACAGATATAATGTGGAGAAGGGTAATTCAGTTTCACGGAGGATATTGGTATTTCAGAATCTAGTTCCATTCTGATCTGGGACAAAACCCAAAGATTTCAGTCCCCTCTGAAAGGGAATGGAGCCCTGACTCAGGCCTGGCAGGCTGAAGAGCATCTGGGAGCCTAAAAGCCTCAGCTAAGCTGGGGGCCAGATGGGCTGCTGAGGAGCCAGGTTGATGAGCTGCCACGTAGGATTCCATCAGACCCTGGTCTCTGTTCTGTGAGAACTTTGATAAAATTGAACCATCTTTGTGCAATGTTTTGATTTGGATTAGTTGGCGGTCTCCAATGTAAAATCGACCAGCTCTTATCAGCTGTTCTAAATCATCCAGCGTATAGCTTTGCTGAACAATCTCAACATGTCCTTGGCATTTTCTCCATCCATTGGACAGGACAACTACTGCCATTCTTTTCAATTGACTTGTGGTTTAATGTTGGAAGGTGTGGTTACAAATTTTATGAATTTGGGAATCCTGAAAGCAAAATTGCAAATAGATTTGATTTCCAAGTGTGATTAAAAAGAACAAGGAAAGCCAGGCTTGATGGTTAAAGAGATGTTACACAGATACACTGGCACAAAAATGATAGGGGAGATGATGATACATTTATTCTTACATGGGATTCTTTTCAGCCAGTTATTTTTAAAACCGTTTCAAAATCCTCTAGTGCAATTTAAGAGAACAACAAGCACACAGAAAGGGTGAAATTCTGGATCCACTGAAGTCAATAGCAAAGTCCCCACTGACTTCAATGGAGCCAGGATTTCACCCAGACTGTGTAGAAGAGGGAGGCATCCATGAATGACAATGCACTTGGAAAATAGCCAAAGAATGTAAAGTGCAGGGGTGGTCAGTTTCACACCTTATTAATCTACTTAATGACTTGATTGCAGTTATTAAATCCTGTGTTTTAACTACAATATGCTTATCCCAAATGAGTGACTAAGCCAGAAGTTTATTTAAATTGAAACAAATAAAGTACACTACACAAAGATGACCTTTATATGTGTGTCTTTTTACATCTAGAGCCAAGAGAATAGCATATGTTATTACTACTATTAACATATCATTTATCCAGCAGTAATAGCGTGGGCAAAACATGAAAGATGACTCGGTCTCTAAAAAGCTTATGCTTTGAATAGAGACACAAGGTGGTTGAGGTAGTATCTTTTATTGGACCAACTTCTGTTGGTGCAAGAGACAAGCTTTTGAGCTTCCACAGAGCTCTTCTTCAGGTCTGGGAAACATGCAGAGCGTCACAGCTAAATACAAGGTGGAAGATTGTTTAGCATAAGTAGTTAACACATATTTCAAGGGACCTTCCACCTTGAACTGGTAAATGAATATTGTCAGGCTTTGGAGCAGTGTGTTTTAAGACTGTATTTGAAATGCAGAGAGGATTCTCGATTCATCTGGTAAAGGAGGGAGTCCCAGGAGTGAGGAGCAACATGAGAGCAGGCGCAAGCATAAGAATGTGAGAAGGGACCAAGTGGAAGTGTTAAAAAGGGAACATGGTCAGAAGAAAGGAAGCATGGGGGAGCAGGGGAGACGTGAGAGCTAGGGGAAATGGAACCAGAATAGTAGGCAACAGCGGAGCTGTGCAGCGCCTTCAAACTGGCTGCTCTTGATGTGGAATGTGAGCAGCAGCCAGTAAGGTCAGCAGGAGAGTGACATTGTCCAAGCAGAAGGTGAGGAAGATGATTTTGGCAGTGACATCTTTGATGGACTGCAGGGAACAAGCTGGGAAGCCAGAGAGAGAGGGAAAATAGGTCAGTGTAAGATAACGGATTTGTTTATAGGGATGGAGAGGAAAGGGTGGCATTTAGAAATGCTATAGAGGAAAAAAGAAAAGGAGTATTTGTGGCACCTTAGAGACTAACCAATTTATTTGAGCATAAGCTTTCGTGAGCTACAGCTCACTTCATCGGATGTAGAAGAAAAACAATACTAAGTGACAGGCTCAATAAGGGAGAGGAAAGGAGGAGATGAAAGTGACATTGACATGAGTAACAGAGAGAAGAGGACTTTCCAGCAGTGATGGAGAAAGGAACAAGAGGGGAGCAGAGGGCAGGAAGGACAAACAGGAAAGGTCGTGGTCCCTGTCTGACAAGATCACCCTCTAAAACACCAACACAAACTTGATCTACTTAATATAAGAGCCTAAAAACATGAGGAATAAATTGAAATAAGCCATTGTGTTTCAAATATTGCAGTGCTTCCACAGAAAATGCTATCCATACAATCAAGGCAAGGACAGTCTATATAGCTGGTCCTAGATTCAGTATGAATTAGCTGGAAATATAGGACGGGGCACAGTAATATCCTGATCCACACTAATCATATTTGAGCCAACAAAAAGCCATTTTAAAATGTCATCATCTGGGGCAAACATGTTACTTATGCAGAGAATTGTTTTTGCTTGAGTGAGCTGTAATTTGAAGCAGGTATCAAAGATTTGGTTTCAGCTGGATCTAAGACCAGACCTAGATCTAAAAATGAGATTAAATCACAGTGCTGGGACTGGATCCCTCACATCACCAAGCTCACACAAGACCTGTAGTCACCTGTTTGAGAGATGTGAGAGTTCTCGCAAACAGGACCTCAGAGTTTTGTGACATTTGCAGAGTAGGGAGGCTCTTTATTCATCCAAAGCATCTATGACTCACCAGGATACATAGCCTGACATCTAGTGTTTTATTCTACTGCCCATCAGCATAGCACGTGAGCACCTCCTACCTAAAATTGACAGCAATAGTTTCCACTGGATTTTATGGAGTCTCTGGCATGTCTCCTTTTTCAGGGTAAATTGTGCTGCTTCTTTTTTAAAACGGTTTTGTTAATTTCCTTTGTTGTATGCTTGATTGGGATTTATGGGGTAGAAGGGAGTGTCATTCTTATGGTGGAAAGACCTTTTAGAAGAGGTAGGTTTAGCATTGTTCCTAAAGACAGTCAGACTCTGAATTCACCTGATTTGCTCCAGAAGTGGAAATCCCCTCCCTTGTTCCCCTCTCCCCCAACCCACTGTAATCATCTATAAACTTTCAATATTGAGTGGCAAGGAAATTCAGTGAAAAGACAACTGAGCTGTTAAATATTGGAGAGTAATGCTGATGCCATGTTGTATAAAGTAAAGAATGATCTCATCCTCTTATCCTAAACTATATTGGGCCAGATCTTCAGCTGGTGTAAATTGACCTTGCTCCATTGCCTTCCCTGAAATTCAATAGAGATATGACAATTTACACCAGTTAAAGATTTTCCCTTAGTTTGTGTGACAGACAGAGTAATTAGCCCAAGGCTGGGTACAGTGCTTCTGTCATACTGACAGAGAGTGGGAGTGAGGTTTGCCCAATTAAAAATTCACATCATAACCCTTCAAGACAAGTAATTGAATGTTTTTGACATCTCTCCATGTTATGGGCATTGTAAGAAAAGCCTTTGAGAACTGCTTTAAAAAGTGAACTCTCTCAGCTGTTTCCAAGCCACTTGAGGTCGGAGTATAATAGGTTGTCAAAGGAGAATTAGGACAGAAATCTTTTTCTCCTATGGAGACCATACAGCAATACATTTCTTATTAACATGTCACCTAGCCTGTTACATCACAGGCTTTATTTTAGCCTTATAAAGTATGGGCTCTTGAGTAAGCCATCCCATGATCGGAGTGCTGCTAGCCTGACATTTACAAGAGCAGCAGAATGACATGAGTGAGAATTAGCTTCTAGCAAAACATTACTATTGAACATTTTTACTAATGATATTGGTTGACATTTTAAAACTTGGGTGCCTAAAGTTGGGGGGGGTCTATATTTAGGCCCCTAAATAAAAGTAGCCTGGTTTCCAAAGGCTCTAAAATACCTGCAGCTTCTATTTTCATGAATAAGAATCATGGGGTTTCAGCACAGTGCAAAGGGACATTAAAGATGCCCTTAATAGGCAGCTGGGGATGCCCTTGACATGGGAGAATCCTGAGGTGGCATAGAATTAGTTGTCATAGTATTGTGCCACCCCCTCATTGCTACATGTGGTGTCCTGGAAGCATGATGGGGTTTACACAGAACCCATGGGGTCTCTACAAGCTGGTGTTCTGAGTTATGCTTGGGGCCAAGCTGACCTCAGCTGGCCTAGGGATCAGAGGACTGCAGGGGTGTCTTAAAACCACCTCCTCAGCTGTGCTGAATGAGCTCTGGTGCAGATGAGGATGCGGCCCAAGTGCAACTAAGTGTAGCCATTCCGGATGGGATACTCTGCCTAATTCTGGACTTGCACACAAGTTTTACTTTGGTTTAACTCCCTGATTTTATAGGAGTTACTCCTGATTTATACTGGTGTAATTAAGTTCAGAATTTCATGCCTATAGTGAAAAGGCTACGGTTATGGATATTATAACTAGATGGCCCACACAATGGCCCAGATGCTATAAAGAATTCATAACCTCTATTTCTATGGCGGCAGGATTATAAATATTTAAATCAGTCCATGCATATTTTATGTGAACTTTAAGTTTAAATAACCTTTGTGTCTATCCTCCATAATATTTTGGTTTTATATTTAACTGAATTCATAACGTTTAGCTTGACATTAAGGGGCACAATTACAATTGTGTTCCCAATGTTACTGGGTGCTTCATCATTCCACAAAAGGGAATTTCACAGGTTTAAAATGAAGGTGAAATAAGACATTTAGCAGCTTTGAAGTCTGACATGTTATGAAAATATTCCCTATGGCAAAAGGAGCATCCAACATTCTACAGTGGAAATCCTGTCTTACAAAAGGAGCAAATTTGGGCTTCTGTTAGATTTTAAATAATATTTGTCTGCAACAACTCCCCCTAAAAAGCAGAATTCACAGTGAATATTTGTTCATATTAAGTGCCCCCAACCCACATGGTTCCTCAGCTGTGCTGTCCCTA
Source organism: Lepidochelys olivacea (assembly GCF_965140295.1). Taxonomy (NCBI): domain Eukaryota; kingdom Metazoa; phylum Chordata; order Testudines; family Cheloniidae; genus Lepidochelys; species Lepidochelys olivacea. The sequence continues at coordinate 192,544,534 of NC_140413.1, forward strand.
TCATTATTATGCTTTCTGTTTCTAGTCAGTTTCACAACAGGGTAGCACCCACGAGAGAGAAGTGAGAGCTGGGGTTGATCATAGTAGGAACTGTGAGAATGTGCCATGATATTACCAGAAAAAAAAATGTATGGTTCATCTCTGAGCAAGCACTGTCAACAACCGGAAGTTTTTTTAAATATCAATTTATTTTAATAAAAAAATCAAGTACATCTGTAAAAGATATCAAGTACACAATAAAAAATGACAGGTTTCAGAGTAACAGCCGTGTTAGTCTGTCTTCGCAAAAAGAAAAGGAGTACTTGTGGCACCTTAGAGACTAACCAATTTATTTGAGCATGAGCTTTCGTGAGCATCTGATGAAGTGAGCTGTAGCTCACAAAAGCTCATGCTCAAATAAATTGGTTAGTCTCTAAGGTGCCACAAATAAAAAAATGACAAATACAGTTTAAAATAAAAATTATGGTGAATGTTCCAAATAGGGTAGGAAAAAAGACTTAATGGCAGTAAGTTGTTCAATCCATTCCCTTGGAAATGGGCTTATGAATGAAAAAGCAACATTTATTAAATCCTAACTCTAATGCAGAAGGTTCTATATATTTGATGGAAATGTGGAAAGATAGTGGGGACACAGTGATGTGATACCTTTAGGAATCTCCTTGAGAGAATTTTGTTTTTCCATGAGTTTCAAGAGTTGCTGTAAAAATGCTCATTCAGAACTGGCTGCTTATGGTTGACAAGCTGGTGTAAATGGGTTTTGGGTTCCCAATCCACAGTTTGAGAACCACTGGCTAAACAAGCCGAGCTCTTTGAGTTTCCTCTCAAAAGGAGAATTTTCCACTCCTCTGATCATCCTAGTAGCCCTTCTGTGCATATGTTCCAGTTTGAATTAATCTCTCTTAAACATGGGAGGCTAGAGTTGCCCGCAGTAGTCCATATGAGGTCTCACCAGTGCCTTGTATAATGGTACTACCACTTCCTTATCTCTACTGGAAATACTTTGCCTGATTCAACTTAGGATTGTATTAGCCTTTTTCACTGTCATGTCACATTGGTGGCTCATAGTCGTTTGATCAACACCCAGGTCTCTCTCTTCCTCTATTGCTTCCAATTGATAAGTCTCCAGTTTGTTGTTGGTGGTGGTTCCTAAATGCATGTTCACTTTGCACTATTAAATTTCATACAGTTTCTATTATTCTAGTTTACAAGTTTGTCCAGATCTTTTTGTAGGATATGCTGGTCTTCCTCCCTATTGGGAGTACCTCCCAACTTTGTGTCATCCACAGATTTTATTAGCACACACCCCTTTTTGTGCCAAGATCATTAATTAAAAAGTTAAATAAGATTGCTCCCAAAACTGATCCCTGAGGAACTCCACTAGTAACCTCCTTGCAGCCTGACCGTTCTCCTTTCAGTATTACCCATTGTAATGTCCTCTTCTCATGTGGAACTGGATCAAGTGCCTTACTGAAAGCTAGGTAGATTAGATTGACTGCATTTCCTTTTGTCTAAAAAAAAAAAAGTTATCTTCTCAAAGAAAGTTCAGGTTGATCTGGCACAATCTACCTCTTGTAAAACCATGTTATATTTTATCCCAGTTTCCCCTATGTCCTTAGCTACTTTCTCTTTCAAAATTCATTACAAGATCAAACTAGATCAAAGGTCAGTAATTTCCCAGATCACTTTATTTCTTTTTTAAAAATAGATACTATATTAGCAGTTCTCCGGTCATATGTATGACCCCTGAGTTAACAGATTCATTAAAATCTTTGCTATTAGGCTTCCAAGTTCATGTGCCAGTTTCTTTAATAATCTTGGATGGCAATTATCCAGGCCGCCCAATTTAGTCCCATTAAGCTATTTGAGTTTGCCTTCCACCTTGCATGTGGTAATTTCTACTTCCATATCCTTATTTCCATTAGCCACCCTGAAACAACCCCTAAGCTCCTCATTGCTCTTATTAAGAACTGAGGCAAAGTATTCATTTAGATGTTGGGCCAAATCTCTTCCCCATCCTCAGTACTTAGTGGTCCCACTTCTTCTTCCCTTATTTATGTATGGTTATAGAACCTCTCACTATTGGTTTTAATTTCCTTCGCAAGATCCAACTCTGCTTGGCTTTTGGCAGTTCTCACTTTTTCCCCACACTTTCTGATCTCTAAGAGGTAACTTTCCTTGCTGATTCATCTTCTGTTTCTTTTGGTTAATAACCTGTTCAAGATGCTTGCTCATCCAGTCTGGTTTGCAACCCTTCCCTACAAATTTCTCCCCCTTCTTTGTGATGAAGGCTTCAGGTACCTCCTGCAACTTGGATTCAAAATAATTCCAAGCCTCCTCCACATTCAGATTCTTGAGTTCCTCAGTCCAGTCCACTTGCCTAACTAATTGCATTAATTTTTTAAAGTTTTGAAGTCAGGGACTCGAGTTCCAGAGCTATTTTTGTTTATCCTTACATTTTAAACTGAATTAGCTCATGATCACTCGAACCAAGTCTGTCCCCCACAACCAGTTCTCCTATGAGGTCCTCGCTATTCACCAAATCTAAAATGGCATAACTTTGTGTTGGTTTGGTGACTATTTGATGAAGAAATCAGTCAGGTATCACATCCAGGAATATCTGAGCCTTACCATTATTTGTAGCACTTGTCCTCCAGGCTATATCTGAGAAATTAAAGTTTCCTATAATCACACAATTCCCAGTAGTATTTATTTCATTTAAAATATTAGAGAAGTCTCTATCCATATCCAAATGGGATCCTGGGGGTCTGTAGCATACCCCAAGCACTATTCCCATTCTTTGCTCTGGGCCAGGCTACATGTCCCATAATGCACTACATAATGTAACTCCCAGGAATGATCTCACAGCTCAGTCCAAGGCAAATCCACATTCCCTTATGTGACTTCAGGGAGTCCAGCCCATAGGAGAGAATGTCTTATAGGAGTTGTAGTTCTGATTCACAATGTGCTGATAGGAAACTGCATCTTAATATGATGTTGAACTAATTTTAAATAAAATGTTCTGGGTTGCTTCAAAAAAAAATGAAATATTCCAATTCAGGTCAAACTGACGCAAACTATTTCATTCTGATTTTCCCCAAAGGAAAAATCAAACATTCGTAGGGAAAAATCCAAAATTTCTATTTACCAGAAACTGCATTTTCTATTGGAAAATCATTCCAAGGGAAATCTCCTGACCAATGTTAGTCTGGATAAAAGCATAAATGCACAACGTCCAGAGTGGGAGAAAGATAGGAAGAGGCCCTGGGCTGGATAGAAGAGAGCGAAGTGAGAGTGAAAGATGAAGATGGGAGCAGAGAGGTGAGCAAGCAGTAAGTTGTATGGGGTCTTGCAAGCTAAGCCATGGAGGTGAAGTGTGATGTGTGATGAAGAAAAGCCAGTGAAGGGAGTTGGACATGGTCAGAGGAGAGACCCAGAAAGATGATTTTTACAGCTGCATTTTGAACTCCATGAAAAGGAGGAGATGTGAGAGTCATTTAGGCCCAGACCTTATAATAGCTGAGAAGAGAAACAATCAGGGCCTAGGTTTCAGAGTAACAGCCGTGTTAGTCTGTATTCGCAAAAAGAAAAGGAGTACTTGTGGCACCTTAGAGACTAACCAATTTACTAGAGCATAAGCTTTCGTGAGCTACAGCTCACTTCATCAGATGCATATCGTGGAAACTGCAGCAGACTTTATATATACACAGAGAATATGAAACAATACCTCCTCCCACCCCACTGTCCTGCTGGTAATAGCTTATCTAAAGTGATCATCAGGTGGGCCATTTCCAGCACAAATCCAGGTTTTCTCACCCTCCACCCCCCCCCCCCACACAAATGCACTCTCCTGCTGGTGATAGCCCATCCAAAGTGACAACTCTTTACACAATAAGAAAAGGAGGACTTGTGGCACCTTAGAGACTAACCAATTTATTAGAGCATAAGCTTTCGTGAGCTACAGCTCACTTCCTCAGATGCATATCGTGGAAACTGCAGCAGGCTTTATATATACACAGAGAATATGAAACAATACCTATTCCCACCCCACTGTCCTGCTGGTAATAGCTTATCTAAAGTGATTTCCAGCACAAATCCAGGTTTTCTCACCCTCCACCCCCCCACACAAATTCACTCTCCTGCTGGTGATAGCCCATCCAAAGTGACAACTCTTTACACAATGTGCATGACAATCAAGCTGGGCTATTTCCTGCATAAATCCAGGTTCTCACATCCCCCCACCCCCATACACACAGAAACTCACTCTTAAATAGAGTTAAATAGGCTTAAATAGAGACTTGGAGTGGCTAAGTCATTATGCAAGGTAGCCTGTTTCCTCTTGTTTTTTCCTACCCCCCCCCCCCAGATGTTCTGGTTTAACTTGGATTTTAACTTGAAGAGTGGTCAGTTTGGATGAGCTATTACCAGCAGGAGAGTGAGTTTCTGTGTGTATGGGGGTGGGGGGATGTGAGAACCTGGATTTATGCAGGAAATAGCCCAGCTTGATTGTCATGCACATTGTGTAAAGAGTTGTCACTTTGGATGGGCTATCACCAGCAGGAGAGTGAATTTGTGTGGGGGGGTGGAGGGTGAGAAAACCTGGATTTGTGCTGGAAATCACTTTAGATAAGCTATTACCAGCAGGACAGTGGGGTGGGAATAGGTATTGTTTCATATTCTCTGTGTATATATAAAGCCTGCTGCAGTTTCCACGATATGCATCTGAGGAAGTGAGCTGTAGCTCACGAAAGCTTATGCTCTAATAAATTGGTTAGTCTCTAAGGTGCCACAAGTCCTCCTTTTCTTTTTGCGAATACAGACTAACACGGCTGCTACTCTGAAACCTGTCTTTACACAATGTGCATGACAATCAAGTTGGGCTATTTCCTGCACAAATCCAGGTTTTCTCACATCCCCCCCACCCCCATACACACACAAACTCACTCTCCTGCTGGTAATAGCTCATCCAAACTGACCACTCTTCAAGTTAAAATCCAAGTTAAACCAGAACATCTGGGGGGGGGGGGGGGGGGTAGGAAAAAACAAGAGGAAACAGGCTACCTTGCATAATGACTTAGCCTCAGGGCCTAGACAATGGGTTTGACTGTGGGGATAGGGAGGAATGGTGGGGGCTTTAAAGATACCTTATGCAGCATCCTTTTCTTTCAGATACACAATGCTTTTAAATATCCAGGCAGAAAATGCTCAAGCAACAATGTACGAAACACGCAGTGTCTTTGTGTATTACTAAAGCACCTGCCCCAGTTCTGTCCTGTGCAGAGGGCTGCTCCTCTGCCAGGAGCAAACACTTCTGAGACAGGATTGCTTCAAGTGCTTCCCTATAAGGTTGATTACTGCAATGGTATTCTCCATTAGAGTTTGAAAGCCCTTACATACTCATGGAGGGCAGCGTCCTGCTGTTCCTATACTGTACAGGCTACCTTTCCGGTGCAGCTGGATATAATGGGTATAGCTACTTGCTCTCTAGAAGTCAGGGAGTTACGGCAAAGCTGGAATTTTCCATTCTGCAGAGACTATCGATGATGTAGTATCCATCTTTTCTTCCAAGTCTTGGAAACCCTGCAGAGGCTCTGCCTTCAGGGAATTATTTTTGCCACTACGAGAACCCTTAATTATGAACTGACCATTAAAATATGAAGCATAAGGTATTCCATGGTTTACCTTTAGTTCAGACCATGTACACAGAGCTAGTGATTTTCAGGCACAAGATAAATGATCTCCTCGGAAGAATGAAGATAAACAGCTCTCATACATGGCAGTGTATTAAAAGAGAAAAACAAAGGAGAATAGCAGCTGTTGGTTTTGTGTTCACAAATTTCAGTAAATTCTTTGAGAGAAAAGGCCTGTGTGAGAGCAGAGGAATTTGGAGATAAGAGGACAGGAAGATTGAGAGAAACCGGTTATCATTTATCACACTGGTTTTGGTTCTAGTGCAAGTATTCCAGGCCCAGATCCTCAACTGGTATATATTGGCACAGATTCATTACCCAATTTACACTAGCTACGGAACTGACCACTCACTAAGAGTGGTGTAAATGACATCAGAATCTGGCCAAGAGAGTTTGACCTGCTCCTGCTTTGGCACTGTCAAGGTTCCTCCCCCACTCTGAACTCTAGGGTACAGATGTGGGGACCTGCATGACAACCTCCTAAGCTTACTTTTACCAGCTTAGGTTAAAACTTCCCCAGGATACAAATTAATTTTATCCTTTGTCCTTGGAATATCCACTGCCACCACCAAACTCTAACTGGGTTTACTGGGAAACGTAGTTTGGACACGTCTTTCCCCCCAAAATCCTCCCAACCTTGCACCCCACTTCCTGGGAAAGGTTTGGTAAAAACCCTCACCAATTTGCATAGGTGACCACAGACCCAAACCCTTGGATCTGAGAACAATGAAAAAGCATTCAGTTTTCTTACAAGACAACTTTTAATAGAAATAGAAGTAAATAGAAGTAAAGGAATCACTCCTGTAAAATCAGGATGGTAGCTACCTTACAGGGTAATTAGATACAAAACATAGAGAATCCCTCTAGGCAAAACCTTAAGTTACAAAAAAAGACACACAGATAGAAATAGGTTTCAGAGTAACAGCCGTGTTAGTCTGTATTCGCAAAAAGAAAAGGAGTACTTGTGGCACCTTAGAGACTAACCAATTTATTTGAGCATGAGCTTTCGTGAGCTACAGCTCACTTCATCAGATGCATGCCGTGGAAACTGCAGCAGACTTTATATATACACAGAGAATATGAAAAAATACCTCCTCCCACCCCATTGTCCAGCTGGTAATAGCTTATCTAAAGTGATCATCAGGTGGGCCATTTCCAGCACAAATCCAGGTCACTTGTCACTTTGGATGGGCTATCACCAGCAGGAGAGTGAATTTGTGTGGGGGGGTGGAGGGTGAGAAAACCTGGATTTGTGCTGGAAATGGCCCACCTGATGATCACTTTAGATAAGCTATTACCAGCTGGACAATGGGGTGGGAGGAGGTATTTTTTCATATTCTCTGTGTATATATAAAGTCTGCTGCAGTTTCCACGGCATGCATCTGATGAAGTGAGCTGTAGCTCACGAAAGCTCATGCTCAAATAAATGACTTATGCATGGGGTGCCTCCTGGCTGCGGAACACCTAACCCCCTCCCTGGAATGGATTCAATGGTAGAACCTAGTGAGAAGTTCCAAGGCAGAGGCCAGTGTTGAGGTCATTGAGCTGTGGTTACATAGCCGGAGGGTTGGGCATGGGATCCAGGAGCTGCACTCAATGACCTGGGTCTCTAGTGGATCATGAGAGATTTCTGGAGTTTGGGTGGCAAGCCCCCAAGTCATTTTATGGTGAGCAAACACTAGCCCTCCTGAGAAAGCAATCTGTTGGAAACCCATGAACTCCTTAAAGGATTTCTATACTTCAGTCTCCTTGCAATGTTTCCCACAGAGGACCATGAGGCAGGGCCAATGGCAGCTTAAAACAAAGCCACAGTAGGGTGCGAGTTAGAGTCTCCTCCTTCCAAGGCAATGAAAAAAACTCCCATTGACTTCAATAGGGGCTGATTCTTGGGCTGGAATTTTCCAAGTAGCCTAAGGGACTTAGGCACCCATCTCCCAATGAATTTCAAAGTGTGTTGGGCGCCCTGCCCAAGGTAGCTTCCACAACTACTTTTTTATTGCAATGCTGAAATCACATTTCCATAATAAAAAAATAAAGTACAGGATAAAACCATTCTGGATGGCTTGAAGCCTGGCAAATTGGATTTTAGATTTTTTGACTTCCCCTAGGGTTGTTGTTGTTTTTTTGCTCATAGGCATGCTCAGATAAACAGTGGCACAGCGAGTAAAAATAAGTAACAAAAAAATTAGGGTGAAATGACTGCACCTAGGGTGAAATGCTAGGACTCATTTAAATAAGCACCCAATGCATGCACTTTTTGTTTCTTTAGCCTGATAAAAGCCCACTGGAATAACTCCCATTGACTTCAGTTTGGATGAGGCCCTTTGTTAGTTAGATCCACAAAGAGATTTTGGCTCCTAAATGCCATGTTAGGCAGCTACATCCAACATTTAGGCGCCACTGGCATTCGTAAAACCACCCCTCAGCTGCCGCCTAACCTTGTACTTGCCTAAATTCCCTTGGTTCCTAAGTTTCTGCTGGCAAAGTCTCCTAGGCACCTAAGTTATTACCAGTGGGCATGCACAGAGCTGCCTAAATCCTGATGCCACTGAGCGGTTCCGTGCCCTGGCGCTCACCTGAGCCCTGGCAGGATTCTCAAATGAGGCATCCCCCTCTCCCCATTCTCACCTGTGGGGCTGTAGATGGTAGGCTTTCTCAAGCATACCCGGCCGATCGGGCCTCACACAAAAGAGGGCCAGGAGATCTAGATCAGGAATGTTGTGAGCTAGGGCCCCAGAATACCCAATAGCCCATTGGTTATAGCACTCACCTGTGAGGGGCAGAGCTGTTTTCAAATACACCCCTCACTCCCCTGCCTGATTTGAAGCAGGGATTTAAACTTGGGTCTCTCATATCCCAGGTGAGTGTTCTAGCCCCCCAGGCAGTAGGGTATTTTGGGGGTGGAGCTCTCTGGTTGAAGCTGTTCCACTTTGTATCAGTAATAAAATATTCAGTATGCGAGAAAGAAAAAGAGAAAGGATGATTAGGCTACTTGCCTGGGATGTGCAGCCGTCAGTTCAAGTCTCTGCTCCAAATCAGGCAAAGTAGGGATTTGAAAATAGATCTCCCACATGTCGTGTGAGTGCCCAGATGGCTATGATGTGGTGGGGTCTCTCTATTTCTGGATTCTTTCATGAGAAAGAGCTGATGTGGCTTAGGCACCTAACTCCATGAGTGGGTTCATGGCCTTGAATCGCAAGCAGATCTAAGGCCCTAAGTCAGGCACTTATCTAATTGAGGGGCAGAGCTTAGACCCCTCTCCTTGGCATTTCCTACTGACTTGTTTAGGTGGCTCCCCACGCAGCTTGCTGGGTTTTGTGAATCCCATTTTTAGGTGCCTAACTCTCTCCATGCATTGTATTGGGAGCATGGGCACCTAACTTAGGGCCCAGGATCCTATTGGGCAATAGGGTTCCTTAAGAGTTAAATGTTGCAAGGCTGAGTGTTGCAATACCTAAGTCCTTTTATGGATTTAACCCTTCTTGTACAGTGTTGTCTACTGAAGTATGGCAAACTGTTGTGAATGTGTGGGTATTTACATCATGTACTCTGAAAATCACCTAAGTCCTTCTGCATAAAAGCCACCCCATCCTGCTATACCTTGCACTACCCTACAAACTGTACAGGATGGGGGAAAACTTGTTTTAGGATGACATGGGCAGGCAAATTTCTGACAGTGTCTATGCTAGATTCTGTTGTAGTAGAACACAGTAGATATGGAAGCAGCTGAAAATTCTTTAGTGGAAGAAGTTGAGATGGCAGAAAGTGACCACAAACTCTTTTTTCCACCAGGGTGGTGGAATATATCAGATTGTTAGATGGCTTAAAAATAGAATCAGAGAGAATGATATAGATATAGATGTTGGACATCTAGCCCTCTGTCCTCAGCCAGTTCCTCAGCCCTTTGTCTAGCTAGTTTGTGTTGCTCAGGCAACTCTTAGCAGCTGGATAGCTGCCCTTGGCATTCTGAGGGTGGGCTAAATAATTATTTTGGATTTTGAACCTGATCCTGTACTCAATTATGTTGAAGGCAATGAAGTTTCATGAGTATAAAACTGATGTAAGTCAGAGAAGAATCAGGCCTTTTGTTTTGGCTTAGACAAATGTCTGGCAAAGACGAAGTACATTTGAGATTGTGCTAGATTTGTTTCCAAGGTTCATCCCACCAATAGATTCGATTCTCTTCATACCACTTAGCCTTTTTGTTTGGGTGAGGATGTGTAGGAAATAGCTAGCCCATCTTACCAGGGGCAAAATGCTAAGCAGGGATGTCCACCTGCTTTGGAGTGGGAAAATGCTGATTTCAAGAGTGCCCTTGAGCCTGTCCTAAATTTACTGTACATAAACAAGTGTTTTCTACAGCAGTGGAAGTGTGTGCACATGCCAGTTACAATATTCCTTGAATATTATATATTAATTATGACTGTTAAGTTCCTCTCTTCTGTCTCTCTAGCAACTTAATATGCACGCAGCTAATGAGATAGCAAAGGGAAGCTGTAATGCTATGAAGAATACAGCAGCGTCTTCTTGTTTTATGAACTATGAAGCTACATTATAATAATAGGTTTCAGAGAAGCAGCCGTGTTAGCCTGTATTCGCAAAAAGAAAAGGAGTACTTGTGGCACCTTAGACTCTAAGTACTCCATTATAATCATAAATACTACCAAAGCTTTTTAGCTTTAAAAGCAATTACAAAGATGAATAGTTGAAAATGGCCGGAGGGTCACAGTTTAAATCTTCTCAAAAACAGATGAAGACAGGTGCTTATCAGTCCCATCTCATATTGTCTGAGATGATAAAACGAGCCTTGTTCAGCAGAAGAACCTGTAACTTGCAAGGAAGGAGGGATTGCTTCAGATAGTGTATTTTGGGTCACACTCACAGCTGTGCTTGGAGCCAAACCAAAATTATTTCTTGCTGCAGAAATATTATTCTAGCTGCTTTGGTAAAGCATAAATGTTAGCACAACATGAGAGAAACCAAAATCACTTGGCATCTTTCAGGATTTGGAGCCACTGGCCAGATGTTCCACTTGTACTAATCAGCATTGGTCCATTGACAACCATGGCTGCAATGGAGCTACATTGATTTATATCAGCAAGGATCTGGCTATAAAATATTCTCAGTGTACAATTCAAGCCACTCAGGAGGAAAATGGCACCTGGATATCACAGTTGCTAAAGACTAAGATTATCCTGAAAGCATTGCAGGGATCTCAGAGTTGTCAGATCTCTTCCCTATTACATCCACCTGAGAGGAAAGTCTGAGTTAAATGTATTCCTGTTGTGTAAGCCACCAAACAAAAAAAAGAGAGAGAGAGAGAGAAAAGCTCAGTGCCAAGCATGCTCATTGATAAACTAAAGACTACAGTTTTGTCCTCAATACTTAGTTCTCCACATAATTAAAGTAATTAATCAACTGCCTCCTGAGGAGGTGCAAGATTGTTCACCAGTTTAATAGTTACCTACTACTATTCTTTTTCACTCGAAGTGTCTTCCGTGGATAGTAAGTTAACTATAGTTTGCTGAAATGAGGAGCACACACGTATAGGAGTGGGCCTGCACTGAAGCAGTGCGTAGGGAACAGACACTGAATGTGCAACTAGCACAGGTATAAATAGTGATGTAGATGGTGAGACACTGCTTAGGTGTGTGGAGGAGAGTGCCATACACACTGGAACTTTTAAGGTATGTACCCTAAGTGGCTCTCTGCATGCTCAAGCAGTGCCTCTCACATCTACATTGCTGTTTTGAGCAGTGCATTCACTCGCTTCCTCCTTGCTTCTGGAGCCTTTCTCTGCTGCAGTGAAAGATTCTAGCATTGGGGAAAGGGTCTGGCAGAGGGGAGGCAGCAGGGAAAGGAGCTGCTCCCCACTACCAGAGTCTTTCACTGTGGCAGGGAAAGGTTCTGGCAGCTCTCCCAGTCCCATCAAAGCCTTTTCCCCACAACTGTGAAAGTCTTCAGCACCAGAAAAATGCTTTGGCAGTGAGGAGACAGTGGGGAAAGGCTCCCAATGCCTCCCCCATGCCAGAGCTTTTCACTGCAGCACGTAGCTACATTCCATAGTGAGTGTGGACAGAGCCTTACTTTCACTGTGGTGTGTAGCTACACATCTCCTACACACTACCACGAGTGTACAGAAGGTCTAGGAGTGCAGGAAATGACACTCCTGCATCAATTCTGGGCTGATGCGTTTGAATTTAGCTTGTTACTACTTCCTGGGCTTGTTCAGGTGAGTGTTGTGGACTCCATTTTTGAAAATTCCCCTCCCCCCCCTTCATTATTTGGCATAGAGGAAAAATGCACAGATGCTCTATTTGCTGTGCTCATGGAGAGATGTAGTATTGGGTTGTTTGGGGGGTTTTTTTGTTTGCATTTCAATCCGTTGATTAATTTGAGTCAGTCTTTGACAGAGCTGATCAGGAATTTTCTATCACGGTGGTTTTATGATGGAAAGGGTATTTCTGGAAAATTGACATTTTCCACCAAAAGATTTTGATTTTCCAGAAAATGTTTGATTTTTCTTTTGGGAAAATTAAATTTAAAATATTTTATTTTGGATCAATTTGATCCAAATCAGAATATTTTGGTTTTTTTAACTGACAAGTAAGTGGGAGTCTTTCAAGCCCACTGAGAAGTTTAGTGAGGAAAATTCAGTTCTCAAAACCAAAAGTAATTGAATGGGCAACAAAATAAAGGGAGGGGGAGGCAGTAAGGGATAGATTGTGACCAAGCCCTGTGTGAATATGCAAGCTTGTGGAAGAGACTTCCTGCTCTTTAGGGCTAGTCACAATCAGAGTCCTGAGTGAAAGAACTGCTTCTGGTTAGTGTCCCTAGCTACCACTTGAGGGGCGTGGGGTAGGTGAGACCGTGACCACACCACACTCAGCCCAAGCCAGTAGAACTGGCCAGCTGTGGAGAGAATCATACCCTTGTTGTGCACTACCTATGCCCAAACTTCTCACAGCCGGTATAGGGGCAGTGCATCTCCATGCCACTACCAATCTGTGCCTGTGCCTTACAAGTTCCTGAACGCCTTATATAGTTCCCAGCACTTCCATCTAGTACCAGCTGGGGTTCAGACTAGAGGGAATGGTTTCTGGATCCACAAGCTGCACCATTCTCCTCTTGATTAAGGAAAGTGAAAGCCAGAAATCTTTATTTACTATTCTGTTTGACCGTTCTTTGGTGCATGACAACACACTGATCCTGAGAGTGGTGAGAGAAACATTTACATGCCTTTGGCTTTATTGAGTATCATCCCTTGCAAATCTGACATGAGCTTATGTCGTTCGCTGCCCCTGAGAACAGTGTGTGATTAGTGGAATGCATTGCAACAGGTGCCAATATATGTAGTGAGCAGGTAATGCATGGAAGATGGGAACTAACGAAGGGATCTAAGGGCTTGATTCTCCTCTCACATACACAAGTTTGATACAGTGAAGTTACTCCTGCTTTACCCTAATGTAATTGGGTAATAATTTGTCTTTTGTTGTTACAACTAGATAAAGATGACTTCTCATACTTCACTGCTTGTCCTTCGCTATTATTATCTATACATTATTCTTGCTCACTTGAAATGGCTTACAGTTTTTCTTTTCCACTGTTTCTCCCTGACCCTACAGATCTTTTATTTGCATTGATTGTTCTTAATCCACAGCATTTATATTCTCCATATTATCCTAGTGCTCACTAGGATTTCTGATGTGCAGTTGTTGTATATATTTTCAAAATATGAAAAAATGTATAAAAATAGAAATTTCTTTTGTTCTCAGCTAAACAACTTTATAATTATGTTTTTGTTTGGTTGCCTGGCCCAAATCAGTTTGTTTTTAAAATAGTTTTAAGTTTGTATAATTTTCCTGGTGGATGCAATACACATTATAAAATTAATAGCAGAGTAGAACAGAACATACAATATATAGAGTAAAATCTTGGTTCCACTGAAGTCAGTAGGAGTTTTACCATTGGCTTTAATGGAGCCCACTATTTCACCCATAATCTTCATAGCATTCGTGGATCCCTTTAATGGCAGGATCTTAATATTTGACATACTGTGTACTCTATGTCTGAGTTTTTGTTAGAAACTCTGTGCCTGTATTTTGTTCTAGACTTTACAAGTGTTTCTTTGTTTAAGTAAGACTGTAGGAGAGCATAAAGACTATAGAGCTTTCAGAGATTGTATACTTTGTACTTTGAATGCTAGATAATGTTTCAGTCTTACATCCTGTTGGAAGCTAAGTCATCTTAACCTCCATGGCACTTGAGTCAGCTGTAAAATCAGTCAACAGTGATACCATGTCTGATTAATGTAATTCTGAAGCTCTTGTTCAGTCAACTAATGGTAACTAAAATACCCCATTTGCATTTCCAGTAAGTTACTGTTAAAATGTTGGCTATGGTCAAACCTATAAATCTTTCAGAGAACAGCCTTTTGATGACATGTAAATGGTAATGTGCTCTTGACAAGAACATAAGCAACTGGAAAATGAGTAGCTCTTGCATGTGAATATCTGTTCCAGAAAGAACATAAGCAACTGGAAAATGAGTAGCTCTTGCATGTGAATATCTGTTCCAGACATCTCAGCCCCACTTCCTAGAATTTTATGTTTTGATTTTTCCATTGGTTTCATAGGCTTCCATACAAAAGAAACCATTAAAACATTTTTTTATAAATGAAAATAGTTTATAAATAGGAACATTGAAGATCTTGAGAAAGCACATGGCAGATATTAGTCATGTCACTTAATGCACTACTAGAAGGCGCTCAGGGCTGAAGATGGAGAGTTAAGAACTTGTGTAGAATAGAATAGAGTATACAGTGTGGCTCCTCAGGAACTTTTAATCCTAAAGCATGAAAATCAACATGCATCTCCTCTCCTTGACAAAAGAAATCTAGTTAGTAGCTTGAATAGTATTTTCTGATTTACTTTTGGAAATTTGGAATTGGTTTACAATACTATTATAATATGGCCTTACATCTTGTTTCACCTTTTGTACAATTTAAGTGAAACTCTGCTTGAATTGCCTGTAGGCTTGTTCCTTCCATTTCAATCTGTAAAACTTTCAGAATGCACTATCTTAACCAGTTTACTGCCTTCAGTCTCTTCGCTGCCTTTCAGATCTATATCTTTATCTATATCAGATCTATAACATCTTTTCTTTCTCCTTTTTATTTAAAAAAAGCAATATTGGCCAAGTCAAGCTGCTATAACTAATACTTGCAACAAACCGAATCATACTGGCTTCCCTCTTCTGCAGAGTTTTAATTTCTACCTTTCAGAGTAACAGCCGTGTTAGTCTGTATTTGCAAAAAGAAAAGGAGTACTTGTGGCACCTTAGAGACTAACCAATTTATTTGAGCATAAGCTTTAGCTCACAAAAGCTTATGCTCAAATAAATTGGTTAGTCTCTAAGGTGCCACAAGTACTCCTTTTCTTTTTGCGAATTTCTACCTTGTTTTTCTTGTGATAATATGACCAGAGTTTCACATGATGCAGCCTTAAAATATTGCCAGTATTACCTTAGAGAAACAAATGAGATTACAGCAGCATTTGCATTATCCCCTGCACTTTGTTATAATCAATCTTGTAATTGCTAGGTTTTTTAAGGTGATGACCACATTTCACCAACACCAGGTATAATGCCAGAATGACCTTTTCTGGTTTAGAGTACACCTCTAGAAACATACCCCTAAAGTCTTGTTTTGTCTTTCTTACAGATAGATCTAGAGCCTAATCTAGCACCCATTGAAATCAAAAGGAATTTTGCCTTTGACATCAGTGTGAATGAGACTGATCCCTAACTATGTTAGCCACAATAAATCCCTCAAACTCTTCTATCCCATGTTGTGTTCCTGATTAAGTAGTCCCTATAACCATGTGTGGTCTCCTCACATCCTGGCCACATAACCATGTCATTCTGCTACAGTTATGACTGTAGTTATCTTCTTATTATACGCCTTTAATTTGTGGGGTTTTCTAGTGCTCATGAAAAAAAATCCCTTAGCTACCATTTGGCATTTGACAAAGAGATCTTCACACTGGGCATGATACAAAACTCACTGAAATCAATGGGAATCTTTCCACTGATTTCAGTTGGCTTTGTATCAGGCCTACTGAGATTAGCTAATGCATACAAGAGACAAGTGTCCTCTCTTCCTCCCATTTCATCTCTCTGTAGATGGTGTAGGTATGCAATGGCTGCCATTCAAACTCAGCATTCATTATTGGTTACCACAGTTCAGTGTTTATAGACAGCACTGTTATTTTTTTATTCTAAGTGTAGGAATATAATTAAGGATAACGGACCTGAATTTCCACTCTTTTGCACCAGCTTTATACCTGTGTAACTCCATTGACTTCAAAGGGATTACACTAATGGAAAAGCCACGTAACAGATGGGAGAATCAGGCCCTGTTTCTTACAATCTCTAATTCCACGGTGTAATAACAGTTGATTTTTTTTTTTAATGCCAGCCACTGTGTAGGTCCTTAACATTTTTTCAGTAAAACTTACTGAGATTTGTCCAACTGCTAATAAAATACAATATATGAATATGAATCCATGAATCTTACATTTCTAATCTTCTAGATGCTTTTTTCTCTTCACTTTAAAGAAATCAGCAAAGAGCACAGCCCATAATAAGAACTTGAAAAAGTGTTGGTTGCTCTGACAGTGCTTAACAATAAATCCTTTAACTTTCAAAGCAACATGCGGTGCTAGAGCCGTCCAATTCCCCCCACCCCCTTTTTTATGATGGGCAAACCTCAAAGACTATTGTGCACCACTTTGAAAGTTAAAGGGTAGCTAGCTAAGCAAACTGATAGTTATCAGCTTTTGTACTTCAGGTTCTTTTTCCATTTGTAAATAGAACCTGGCTAGGTAATCAGCTGTTCAAATCCTGTTAACAATGGGAGTAGTACTTCTGATTTCCTACACATCACAGTGAAAATTACAGAGCCATGTAGTAAGGTAAGTTGTCAGGTAGCCTTTATTTAGTAGTATAATCGGGGTAGGGTAAACTGAGTTTACCCACTTCTCATTTGGGGAATACGGAGCATAGTTTAGGTTAGTTTACCCATTTCTTTTTTTACCACTGCCTTTATTAAAAACCCCATTTTGATACTTTTTCATTCCCAAATCATTGTGTGTGTGTGTTTCGATAAAACCTGATTTCTGCCAAAAATTCTCATGCTTTTGCTTAAGCCAAAGAAATATTGGTGAGAGGGAAGCTTTGAGGGTAATTAGATAAGCCATTTAAAAAAATTAAGGCAGTTACAATAGAATGTGAGCATACTACATTGTACATTACTTGTTCAAGATCAGGTTAATATTCAAAGAATGTGAACAAAGAGTCTGGTTTGCTAACTGGGAAACCTATCTCCTCTAAGTATGCTAGAAACCATAACCAGATTTCTAAATACCAAGGGCTTCTTTCTGGCTCTTCTCGTGTGCACAACTTGGTGTGAAAGCTTTTCCCTTACAAGAACACTCCATATTTTCTAATTCCACTAGAGGAGGGGCTCACATTGTTTCAGTAAGGTGCAATACAGAGACTAGTTGTAACAATAATAATGAAATGTCATTCTGTTTAAAATGTAGCACCTTTACTGCAGCATTAAGTAAGGAGGCCAGGGGGTTTCTTGAATCTCATTAATAATTTCCTTGTTTTAAGGAACTTTGGTAGGTTTTCTCTTTCTGAAAAGTCTTCCCATTCTTGCTGTTGTAAAAGCAGACTGTAGTTCAAAAATGTCTCGATACTGAAACTCCAAATGTGTTTTATTAATTGTAACTCATTTTGGAGTTGTTCAGCTTCAATATTTGAACACCCAAAAATTCCATGAAGGCGCTATAGGATTTATAAACTTCTGATAGATCTTGCAGGGTTTGTAAACTCAGTAAGCCAAATAGTTTTTAGTAGAAGAAGATTACAAACTTGGCAAGCTATGCCTAGGTAGTTTATAAACTGCAAACAAAGTAGCTCTGATCCAAGCTTATTATCACTATTGCTGCCCTTCTGCCATTTTGGAAAATTTGTAGGCTTGCCAATTTCAGTTGGACATATTCCTGGAGGTTTCATCTCCTGACATGATCTTTAATTAAAGATTACTCTTTAATTCCTGGAGATTCCAGGACAATCCTGGTGGGTAGGCAACCCTAAAACTTTGTCTCGCTTGTGACACTTCTTCCAACACCAGTGTCCTGTTCTGACACCGGCATTGTGCTTCTGCTGAGTGGTGGTAATTGGTGATGCAGAGTGTAGATATACACTAAGTGTAACTTTGTTTTATTTACACATAAACAGTCCACAAGGTGGTCAAACAGCTTGCAGGGCAATCCCTTCTTTCAGCAATCGGAGCCCAGCACCAGTGCCCAATTCCCAAGGAACTCCTCTGCCTCAATTATTGAGTCTCAAATTGGAGGTGCAGGCAGAGAGCAAAATTTCCTGTTGTCCACTCAACTCCTTCTACCCACAACTTTGCATAAACAAAACTAACAACTCAGCATATCTTCCCAAGACTATTCATGCGCAAAGAAAAAGAACCTGTAAGACTATGTTTAACAGTGTCACCTAATTTCTACTCTAACACATTATTATTATTAATTTTATTTTAGACATTAAGGCTAAATTCTGCCACCTTTATCTAAGGAGCAAAATGCTACTCTGAATGTACAGTGACTGTAGAAAGAAAAGGAGGACTCGTGGCACCTTAGAGACTAACACATTTATTTGAGCATAGGCTTTCGTGAGCTACCGCTCACTTCATCGGATGCATGAAAGTTTATGCTCTCTAAGGTGCCGCAAGTCCTCCTTTTCTTTGTTGCGGATACAGACTAACACGGCTGCTACTCCGAAACCAGTGATTGTAGAGTTTAGCCCCCATTTAGCAAACTTTCGGTTTTTTGCTTGTTTGTTTGCTTGCTTGCTTTTAACTATAGAATTCTGTTAAAATCCTTTTTTCTGAAGTTTGGAAATATGTAGGCCTAAATTTTCAAAAGTGACTATTGATTTTAGGTGCTTCAGTTTTGGGTACCCAAGCTGAGACCCCTTAAAAGTGCCCACTTTTCACTGAGTCGGAGTCTCTAGTTAGGCAGCCAAAATCAATAGTCACTTTTAAAAATTAGACCGGATACTTTCATTCTATCTTAGCAAAGTTTTATTTATCTGGGCATGTATTCACAAGTGTGAATGAAACATTGCCAAGAAAATCCAGCCTTCCCAGTTTAAAAACACAGCCAGTGCAGAGGAAAATTACTGAAATGGGAAACTGTGAAGCAATCAAAAGAAAATTACAATTATTACTAATGCTTATGCTTTTAAAAAAATAAGATTTTGAGTTACGACATGAGAAAACCGTGGCTTATAAGAAGAAAATAAATTAAATAAACAGTCACTTTCTTGCAAGTGTTTCCTAAGCAGAATTAAATAGGAAGTATCTTGTTAAAAGGTTTTTATTGTTCCAATATAACAGATTATTCAAGTTTATCAAGTACTATAAATTCAGGACTGTTCTGCTGGCATGAAAGATATATGTGAAAGCAACATTTTTCTCTGCACTTGGCCAAAACATAAGTAATAATACAATGGGGTATTTATAAGTACTGAGCACTGAGAGTTTGGGAAAACAACTCTTCTATATACACACCTTGCATTTAAAGAAACTAAAGTGAGAACCTATCCAACTCTTAACAACAAATCATATATACTGATGATTTTTGCACATTAGGAGCAGGAAATTTGATGTCCAGAGAAGTGAAATACACTGTCATTGTTAATGATGGGAATATATAGAGAAAACCAAATTCTGCTCTCAGTTACTGTAGTCACAATAGAGACGTATCCGTCAGTAAGGTTGAATCTAGCAGAATTTAGCTCGGAATCTACAAGAATAAAAGATCTAGGTTTTGATTCCCATTTCCCCATTCACACTAATATTATGGGCTTTATTCTGAGTCAATTTACATTTATGAATGATTCCATTATGTTAATGGAGTTTCACTGGTGTAAATGAGGTCAAAATGAAGCGCCATTACTTTAGTGCTCATGGCTGCCATCCAGACAAATCCATCCATTGATCAGACACAGCATTAGCAGGGGCAGTGTATGCTTCCTTCATGCTGCTGTACCAATGTGGCTCAGCCCTGTTCCAGAGGAACCACCGTGGGAGGTCATATGATAGCTGTCTCCCTGCCCATTCCAACCTTAGCCTCTACTGAAATTGCGAAGAAGGGCAACCAAGGGGACAGCTGCAGTTGTGCTTTTGTGATGTGGACAGTTTTCTTCTGCAATTGGACTCAGGCTGTCATCTCATTCCAGAGAGGCCTAATTTTTAAGAGAGTGAAGCTGGGATTTTCAAAGGAGTCTGAGGGAGTTATGTGCCAACTCTTGTTGCCTCTCAGTGATTTCTATGGAGAAGGCTGCTAGCTCTTTGCAGGTTGAACTGCTGGGTTCTGAAGTTAAGGGCAAGCATTCTGTGCTCACGTGGTTTGGAGTACTGCAGTGGGGAAATCTTAGCAGTTTGTGTGGCAGAGAAGTAGGGAGTTCATGATTATTTTCCCATGGCTGAGGGTTATAAGAATTTCTTGTTCCTGACACTATCTGCAAAGAATGTCATATAAATTATGGGCCAGACTCTCAGCTGGGAATTGGTGAACTTCATAGAAATCAATGGGGTTATGCTGATCTACACCAGCTGAGAATCTGGCCCCATGTATTTCTGTGAAATAATTAGAGTTTGGAAGGTTATCTGGGGATACAGGTCTTGTTTGTGAGGATGCACCCAGGTTGAAGAGCTTCATCTGATAACGTTGCTCGTGTAGGTTTACTGGCCATGCCTTCCGGGAAAGTAGGAAAGAAATGAGTGAAAAGGAGATATAATAAGAAACTACATGACATTCTAGTGCTGAGTAGAAATGAAGAGAAGAGCTTGCACTTCACAAATTGATCTAAAGAGCAGAAGAAAATAATCTATGATTCTCTAAATGAAGCAGTTCTCCTTTAAAACAGTTGCCTTTAAAATATTATTTTAACGAAGATAAACAAATGTTGACAGTACAAGTTGTTTTCTTAACTATACAAGACAAAAAAAAATACAGAAGAGTCAAAGCACTATAAGACATAGACCAGAGCAAATAAGATCAGCATCCTGATATAAAATCATACAAGAGTCAGTGATTTGTTTTTAAACAGTTTATCCCACTTGCTACCTAATTCCTCAAATAGTTAGGTTTCTAACCTAATACAGACTTGTTTGATTTTGAGGAAATTTAATGCAAGAACTGTCTTGAGGGCTATGTCCCAAATTCCTATTACTATGATATTATCCAGAATGTTATCTGCTCCAATTAAACTAAGCTGTCCTTGTGACTGCGGACTAGAACTCTGTGCAGAAAGGGAATTCCATTTCATGGAGAATTTTGATATTTTGAAATTCAGTTTTATTCCTGTTTGGGAATGAAACCCCCAAATTTCTGTTCTGGAACTGGGAGCCCTGGAAACTCTAAGAGCCCAGGCTGCTGAGAAGCTGGGAGCCTGGGAGCCCTGGCTAAATTGGGACCCTTGGAGCTTGGTTCTCAGGGCTTCTAGGCTCCCAGCTCTTTGACAGCAAGTTTGGTGAGTTGTGGAGAAGTTATGAGCTTGGGGAGCCCTCACCGAGCAGGGAGTCTCAGAGCTTGTGAGGCACAGCTCCCACAGCTTTCAGGCTCCTGTTTCCCCATCGGCCAGCCAGGAAGCCTGGGGAGCCCCGTTCCACAGTAGCCACGTAAGCTGCAAAGGAACCAAGGAGCTGGGAGCTTAGGTGCTTGGAATCCAGGGCTTCCAGGCTCTTGGCTCCCCATCAGACTGCCAAGTGGGTGTTGAAAAACCAGTCCGGCGAGCCAAGGAACCAGGCAGGTTCAAACTATCTCCACTCAATGTTCCAATTTCAATTAACTGGTGTTCCGAATGGAAAAACATTCCAACAGAGAACTTCTGACCAGCTCTGCTGCAGACAACAAATGCATTTCCTAACTAAGGAAATCCATGTCTCCACTCCAGATTTGGTTGGCAAGAATACAAGAATGAACAGAAATGTGATATTGTTTGTGTAACCCTTCTGCCAAGTGCAGTTGGCAGCGACAAGGGCCAAGTTCAATATCTAAGAGTTCTTTTAACAATACAGCACAGACACAGCTCAAGCCCCCACCCAGTAACCTGGGAAAATTACACAACACTCCAGGTACCTCTAAGAGACAATACTTCCCCTCTCATAAGCACTGAGTCTGAGTATAGAGAAGAAAACTTTTAATAAAAAAGGGGGAAAGAACCTGGCATTAATTTGGGGGAAATGCCACAAGCATGATTCGCAAGCATGTCCCACATGCCGGTCTAAGACTTAACACTTAGACCGGGCTTTCAGTTGTTTCAGCTCTGGTGGATCCATAACAAAACAAAAGACTCCCAGTTGAGTCTAATCAGCTCTTTATTAAACAGTGGCGAGGGAAAGGGTCAAATGATGTCTAGGACTGTTTGGGCAGAGACCACACCACCGGGTACAAGCACCTGTCCCGACCCACTTTTCTCTCCACTTACCTCTTGCTTAGAGAGTGCAGTTCAGTTGAGAGTGACCGTCCTCAATCAGGGCATGCCAGGCATAGTTCTGCTGCCCCCACTCACACAACAAGGACAAACAATCTTTCATCACCCTGGCACCCAACATCAAAGTGACTTGCAATCCGACACCAGCCAAAAAATGATCATTTGGGCAAAAAAACTCCATCATGCTGTGCACCTAGGCAGAGTAAGTGTGTCTGTGCAAACAAAGTCAGTTCCTGAAGTCTTTTCCCCAGCTCATCACCAGATGTCAAGGAAGAGCTCATTCAGCTCCTGCTTACATCTGCAGATGTCTGTGCAAAACACAACATCTGGCAAGCCAGAGTCCTACTCCACTAATCTTGTCCAATGTTTTATTTTATTTTAAACTGCTTAATTCTTGGAGCAGCTGTTCCAGTTGGAAGCTTTGTGGACCATTGCTTTGCATTCTGAAATCAGGGTTGCACCTTGTACTGTACTGTCAGTAATTAGTGAGGTCTGAGAACAGGCAGTATGCAATATATCGTCGCCCTGGGAGGAGAAGTAGAATCCCTGAGGCAACACTGAATAGCTGGATCAGCAGTGGAGAAGAATCAGTAGGTCTGTGCTTGGGTGCTAACCAAGGGCCGGCATATCCCATCCTTTTCAAATGCCTTTCCAACCTATTATAATCTGGTTCTTTTCAAAGAGAGAAGGATTGGATAAATTGTGCTGCCCTTTTAGTATTAGAAGTCTGCTTGGTTTTACCTAATTGAGAATCTTCTCCTTTTATGATGTACCTATAACTAATAAGTACAGGGGCTTATTATATTGCTAGAAGCAAACTATTGTATTTAAGGCAAGGAATTTTTGAAGATGACTTGTCACTTTATTGATGTGTTCTGGCTGTCGGCAGCACTATTCCATCACAGTCACATTTCAGCCCAAACTAAATCACTTGTATGTATAAACCTGTAGAATGCTGCAAATAGTTAGGGTTTGTTTGTTTCTTAATGTGCTGGAGATGAACACAGGGAACTTTCATTAACTGTAATGGGAATTTTGTATCCAAGTTATTGGGCTCCATACATGAATAAATGAATAATTCTATAGCCTGGGATAAACAGGGGGTCAGACTAGAAGATCTAGTGAGTCTCTTCTGGGCTTAAAACCTATGAAACTAGGTGCCCGACACCACAAGGAGCCTGTTAGTGAGTGAACAGACTTTTTTTTCTTGTGTTCACAGGATTTCACCTTTCCCCTCTTGCTTTCTGGAGTTGGTGCAGGGAATACCCTTTCTTTCTGAATGTTGTGTTAGTAAATGTTGTTCTCATGGAAGATACCAAATAGAACTGAAGAGCAAAGTCCTTATTTTATCCACAGAATGGTGCCATATGAACCATGAAAGATTGGCATCTTCCTGCCAGGATACCTCCCATTTATCTGGGGGGTCATCCCTAGCAAGAAGAAGGGGATTTACTCCCCTGGCTTACTCAGCCCTAGACCTTATTCATTGAGGCTGCTGGTGAGGGTGCCAATTAGTATCAATTGTGATGGTGCTTTCTGTAATTGGGGGTGGGGGAGAGAAAGAGATTTATGTAGGTGAGGCGGATGGGCGAGTGCATAGAGCACTGTACTGCAGGAGACCTGGGTTCTAAATTCCTGGCTCTGCCACTCGCCTGCCAGGGGACCTGGCACAAGTGACTTCCCCCTCTGTGTCCGTTTCCCCATCTGTAAAATGAAGATAATGATACCCACTGAAGAAAAGCACTATACAATAGCTAGGTATAATTGTTACTTCATTTAAATGAGTTCTGGCAGCCCATCTATTATCCTGTTGGGGATAGGATTTGCCACCTTCATCCCTCTCTGGGGAGAAGGGAGACCACACACTCTTACCACTCTTAGACTATCTCTCTGGTCTGCAGTCCCCGTTTCCCAACCATGTTAACCCAACAGATCCAACTGGGTTTGACACCTGTAAGACCTTTACCTCCATGAGCCTGTGACAGCAGCTGATTAAAATGATTCAAAACCATCTTCTTCAAAACAAAGCATGATTTGTTCACACAGATGTATGTAACACACAGAGCAAAGGCCTGTACGCATGGGACTTACCTACACCAAAATCTTTCCTTGCATGTTTTTGTATGTTCTCTTGACCCCAATTATCTCCATGCTTGCTACAGTTTGTGTCTCTCACTGTCACTGTGTCTTTGTCAATCTCGTCCCACCAAGGCAGCTGCTGACAACCCACTACAGCCTTCTTTTTCTTCCCTAAGCCGGCATCTCTAAGGCTTTAGTATCCCCTTTGATCTTAGGCTGATGTCTGGGAAAAGTAAACTTGGCCAGCCTGGTTGAAGCCTAGCAGAGACATTCTCCAGTTCATAGCTTGCCCTACTGTTCCCTAAGGAGACTTATCTGTCATTGTTTCATTTCATGTTTGCTTCCCCCGCATCAGCCTCCTCTGATTTAATACTGTTCTATCATATCATGTATCAGGCAGGCAAGTATCATACAGGTAAAATAACGTTATAAAAAATACACAGAACTCCCTCATTCTCCACACTAGAAAACACCAACAAAATGAGATAAAATATCCCCAGTCCTCTGTGGGTGACAGAGGGGATAACTCAGTTTCTACACATGTCCAGGCCTGCCCAGGGGTCCATGCTATATATCTAGCTAGGTCTCTATAAAGCCACCCATCCCTGTAGCATCTGACTGCCTTCTGTTACATATACAAGAAAACAAAGAGCTAGGCTTGTTCCAAAGAGAAAGAGTCTTTTAAAAGAAATTGTGTTGCGCACATCAGAAAGTCATATGATCATGTTCTGACAGAAGAAAACACAAGAAATTAAAGCTATGGCACAATCCTAGCCTGAGTTTTGACAGTCTCAATAAAGGATCACTGGGTTCTAGTCAATACTCTATACCCACAGAACAAGGATAAAGAGCAATGGCCCAGAGCTAACACCAAATTGCAGGCTGACAACCTGGTGTCCATTTGCTGATACCTGAACACCTAATTGCAAATAACAATGCTGGACCAAAAGAAATGGTGTTTATAATGTTCACCAGTACCTCTATCTGTACAAACTTATCTACCTCTGCATGTACACATAAAATGAACTGAAAATCTAATTAGCATATTTCCTATGCATCTATTTATAGATGCCTTTTAAAATGTAAATAAAAGGTTACCAGGGCTCTGAGAAATTTTCATGCCAGAACTGTTTGCAGCAAGAACCCTGTGGGATTTTTTGAATAGTCTTGAAACAAACACAAGGCAAATGCTTCAGCTTGCAAATAGGGGAAGCCTTCCCCCATATCAATATTGTTTTGGTGCCATTGTTTGTGTGTTTTTCAGTGAGGCATTTTGCCCTCAGTTATATTCCTCTAGGCAAAGAATACACTGTTTGCTTTTCCATCTCATGAAGAATTTATCCTCTGTACTTAAGATCTTATGTACAACAACTGAATTATTTATTTCCACTGTACAGCTTTGAACAGTACTCACGAGCAATTTGTCAAAGACATTACTCACCATCATTTAGGCTTAGTGTTTCTTTGTCTTTTGGTCAGTATAGGAGTCAAGAGAGAAAAACGGAAGTTACAGGACCAGTTCCACAGGGGATTGCACCCATACAAGAGAGCAAAGAACTGAACACTATGTTAAGAATCTTTATATATATTTTTAAAGCCCAAAAACCAGTGGGCCAAAGTCATCCTTATTCTAATACCATAGATGAATTTAGGCTACTAGTAGTGAGAGGCATATCTTTTAATGTTTGCCTCCTGGACTGTCATCTAAGTGTAGGAAAAATTCTTGAATTAAATAGGAAAACATAGCTGCTTATGCATTGCTCCTTAGAGGCCTATAAAACCATGTAAAATATCAGGAAGTGTTCATTATTATTCAAGATACACAATCATTGCTAAACAGCATATGAAACAATTGGTTTAGTATTTTCCATCCATTACAGAATAACTGTTATACAATAGAAGGGTTTGCCACAAGAAAATACAGGGCAATGGTATGAAAAATGCAAGCCAAAGCTTTTATTTATTTTTTTTTGTTTTTATTCATGGGCCAAAATCATATCTTTATATCACAGTATATAAATTATGTGTGATTTATTGCTTGATAGCATGTTACTTTCTGATCAAATGCTACTTGGTAGTATCTTATTAGGGTAAGGGTTGCAGGACGTTAGGAACCAAGTTAGAGATGGCCTTTAAAATACAGGATGAGTAGTCTCTCCATGCAGTAACAATGGATATATTTTCGAGTCTACTGTTTATAATAATATCAAGTTGGGCTCATCAAATATTTTCTGCCAAAACAGTTTTTTGACAGGAAGATTGGGTTTTTGATTAAATGAACTTTTAGGGGGAAAGTGTCTGCTTTCTCTGACTTGTTTTTTAATGAAAAAACTGTACTCCACTAAAAGGAAGTTTTCAGTTCTTGGCTGAAAACTGAAGTACTTAGCTGAAACCGAAAGGCATGCAAACTGCAGCTCCCGTGAGGCTCTGAAGCAGCATAGCTTTTTTGACAAAATATTTTGATTTGAGTTTTCATCAAAAAGTCAAAGTATCCCATGAAAATAAATCCCATTTTCTGACCAGCTCTAATATAAAGTACTTTGTACAGTGTCCGAAAGATTTTCTTTTTTAAAGGCTGCAGAAGGCTTGCTGTCTTCAAGAAAGGGCCTGAAGAAAAGGAAGAGGGAAATAAATACTTGAATCTGCAGTTATTTTCTTAGTCTTCCTAATTCGGCTCTTTCTGGACTGTACTGACTGTTTCTTAGAAAAAATACTCTGCTTCTGTGAATGCAGTACTCTAGTGGGTAGCCCAAAATTAGGTAGATCAGAGAGAGGGAATTTTGAAAGGTGTCTTTTCTTAAAAGGAATTTTTTTCTGAAATTGATGCTTTGTTTAATTGAACATACAGGAGAGCTACAGTCTGTAGGGTGGGTTGGATTGTTTTCTGAAGCAATTTGCCCATCCTTACTTTGAATATATGGTGATATATTTATATATCTTGAAGGACCTTCCATCCTTTTTCTTTGGACAAACTGTCTGATAACAACACCAAGAGCAGCTGATGAGCGTACACAGGGTGTCTGCATGTCTAATTCCTTCCTGACAAATTAGCCACTTGTAATTTCCTTTGGGTTTAGCAGGTGGGGATTCAATTGAATCTACCCATACCAAGATTGAAATTGTAATTTTCACTAAAGTGAGAATTTTATGGGAAAAAGGTCAGAAATACTGCACCAAATGAACAGGCAAAGCCCAGAACTCATCAAATTAGGTTTTGAGTGTGAACATGCTCACATTACTGGCTAGGAGAATGAGATTTGAATTAAAATTAGTTACTTCCAGTTTGCCTAAAATCCATGCCATGCATAATCCATGGCAATAGCGTTAGAAACTTCTTTAATTCCTCATTCAAGTACATTTCTCTCTAGAGGAAACAAACCTAGAAATTGGTGTACTTCAGCTCCTAATTAAATTACCCACAGAGGCAGGATTTTCATTCTGACTTTACCATGCCCAGATAGTTGTCCAGCTGGTCTTACTATAAGTGGACACAGTACGTGTTAATACATGAAAGGACTTGATCTTTTTCTGTTGACTCATTCACTTCTCTTCGGTGTGTTATACAGCACCAGGGAGGGTCAATGGCAAAGCTCCCACTGACTTCAACAGAGCCAGGATTTCATCCTGATACTTTAAGATGGGATGTTTGAACTGGCAATACATTTTCTCTCTGTCATTTAGACACTTCACCTATGTACTGTTTTGAATTCCTATGGTCTGGCTTTTGGTGCAAAATTGCTGGCAGTAGCCCATGTAGTTCTCACAGTCATGAAAAGCGTCTTTCACAATTAAATAAAAAAACATAGAGAACAAAAAAAGTGCCACCGTGGCTAAACAACAAAGTAAAAGAAGCAGTGAGAGACAAAAAGGCATCCTTTAAAAAATGGAAGTTAAATCCTAGTGAGGAAAATAGAAAGGAGCATAAACTCTGGCAAATGAGCTGTAAAAATATAATTAGGAAGGGCAAAAAAGAATTTGAAGAACAGCTAGCCAAAGACTCAAAATGTAATAGCAAAAAATTGTTTAAGTACATCAGAGGCAGGAAGCCTGCTAAACAACTAGTGGGGCCACTGGACGATCGAGATGCTAAAGGAGCACTCAAGGATGATAAGGCCATTGCAGAGACACTAAATGAATTCTTTGCATCGTCTTCCCAGCTGAGGATGTGAGGGAAATTCCACACCTGAGCCATTCTTTTGGGGTGACAAATCTGAGGAACTGTCCAAGATTGAGGTGTCATTAGAGGATGTTTTGGAAAAAATTGATAAACTAAATGGTAATAAGTCACCAGGACCAGATGGTATTCACCCAAGAGTTCTGAAGGAACTCAAATGTGAAATTGCAGTGTATTGTGTAAATCAGCTTCTGTACCCAATGACAGGAGGATAGATAATGTGATGCCAATTTTAAAAAGGGCTCTGGAGGTGATCCCGGCAATTACAGCTCTGTAAGCTTGACTTCAGTACCGGGCAAACTGGTTGAAACTATAGTAAAGAACAAAATTGTCAGACACATAGATGAACATAATTTGTTGGGGAAGTGTCAACATGGTTTTTGTAAGGGCAAATCATGCCTCACCAATCTATTAGAATTCTTTGAGGGGGTCAACAAGCATGTGGACAAGGGAGATGCAGTGGATATAGTGTACTTAGATTTTCAGAAAGCCTTTGACAAGGTCCCTCACCAAAGGCTCTTAAGCAAAGTAAGTGGTCATGGGATAAGAGGGAAGGTCCTCTCATGGATTGGTAACTGGTTAAAAGATAGGAAACAAAGGGTAGGAATAAATGGTCAGCTTTCAGAATGGAGAGAGGTAAATAGTGGTGTCCCTCAGGGGTTTGTACGGGGACCAGTGCTATTCAACATATTCATAAGTGATCTAGAAAAAGTGGCAAACAGTGAGGTGGCAAAATTTTCAGAGGTTACAAAACTACTGAAGATAGTAAAGTCCCAAGCAGACTGTGAAGAGCTACAAAAGGATCTCACAAACCTCCTGGGTGAGTGGGTAACAAAATGGCAGATGAAATTCAATGATAAATGCAAAGTAATGCACAGTGGAAAGCATAATCCCAACTGTACATATAAAATGATGGGGTCTAAATTAGCCGCCACAACTCAAGAAAGAGATTTTGGAGTCATTGTGGATAGTTCTCTGAAAACATCCACTCAACGTGCAGCGGCAGTTCAAAAAGCGAACAAAATGTTGGGAATCATTAAGAAAGATAGATAATAGGACAGAAAATATCATATTGCCTCTATATAAATCCATGGTACACCCACATCTTGAATACTGCATGTAGATGCAGTCACCCCATCTCAAAAAAGATGTATTGAAATTGGAAAAGGTTCAGAAAAGGGCAACAAAAATGATTAGGGGTATGGAACGGGTGCCATCTGAGGAGAGATTAATAAGACTGGGACTTTTCAGCTTGGAAAAGAGATGACTAAGGGGGGTTATGATAGGTCTATAAAATCATGACTGGTGTGGAGAAAGTAAATAAAGAAGTGTTATTTACTCCTTTTCATAACACAAGAATTAGGGGTCACAAAATGAAATTAATAGGAAACAGGTTTAAACCAAATAAAAGGAAGTATTTCTTCACACAACGCACAGTCAACCCGTGGAACTCCTTGCCAGAGCATTTTGTGAAGACCAAGACTATAACAGGGTTCAAAAAAGAACTAGATAAATTCATGAAGGATAGGTCCATCAATGGCTATTAGCCAGGATGGGCAGGGATGGTGTCCTTAGCCTCTGTTTGCCAGAAGCTGGGAATGGACAACAGTGGATGGATCATTTGATGATTACCTGTTCTGTTCATTCCCTCTGAGGCACCTGGCTTTGGCCACTGTCAGAAGACAGGATACTGGGCTAGACCCAGTGTGGCCATTCTTGTCTTCTTATGTAAAAAATAGGTTGAATTTTTAGCTTGAATCTACCTCTCCTCTTAAAGAAAAACTCCCCTTATGGACATTTCCTGGTTCTGCCACTGATGTGCTATGTGACTTTGAGCACTTTACCGATCTGGACCTCTGTTTCCCCTCCCACCCTTTGTCTTCCTTGTCTATTTAGATGTAAATTCTTCAGACTTGGGTCTGTCTCTTACTGTCTCTTACTCTTACTTTTTGTACACTGCTTAGCACAATGAGCTCTCCCTCTCAGGTGGGGCTTCTGGGCACCACTCTAATACAAACAACAATAATAATAATGCCCAACAGTTGTAATACAAATATCTCAAAGCACTGTAAAAGGTGGGTAAATGTCCTTGTCCCCATTTGGGGGGAACTGAGGCACAAAGACATGGCATGACTTGCCCATGGTGACCCAGAGACTGAAGTAGGTGTAACCCTTCTGCTAGGCTGAGTTGATAGCAGCAAGAGCCAGGTTCAGTACACAGGGGTTCCCTCTCAACAAAGCAAATGCAAAACTGGCTCAAGCCCTCACCCAGTGACCTGGGAAAATCTTACACACACCCCTGGGCGCCTCAAAGAGGCAATACTTCCCCTCTCGCAGGCACAGAGTCTCGGTGTAGCAGAAAATCTTTAATAACATGAGGTAAACGACATGAGCATTAAATTGGGAAAACACCACAATTAGGGTTCACCAACCAAACCATGAGCAAAGAGCCACCCCAGCAGATTGGGCCATATCCTTTCCCTCTGGTTCTTGAGTCCAACAACCAAAACATCCCGAGTCCAGCAACCCAAAGATCACCGAAAGTCCCAAAAGTCCAACAACCCAAAAGCCTAGCCCC
This sequence comes from Lepidochelys olivacea, assembly GCF_965140295.1. NCBI lineage: Eukaryota > Metazoa > Chordata > Testudines > Cheloniidae > Lepidochelys > Lepidochelys olivacea. The sequence goes on from NC_140413.1 coordinate 192,575,630, forward strand.
GGAGTTCAAAAGTTCATCTGCAGAGTGTTACTCCCCAGTCTGGGTGAAAGTAAGTAAGTGTGTGTGTGTAAGAGGTAAGGGGCACCTTACGTGATCCAAAGTGGACTGCCCCGCCGCTCCATAGGGCTTCGCTCTGCTCCACTCTACCACACCAGCTGTCCCGCAAGCCGCTCCACCCCACCCGCCATCCCACAAACTGCTCCACCCCACTCACTGCCCAGCAATATATCTTCAGGCTCCCCACTACTTAACACAGTGCTCAGTAATTTTAGCTCTTTCAGCTTGTAGTAGTGGGAGCCTCAGTGCTGGTACACCATAAGCCCAAAACGAATTCAGCTCAGTACCTGTAGCTAGACTCCTAATAGACCCAAAATTAGCTCTGATATTCCACAGGGAGGGAAATAGAGAGATGCAGTTGATGTTTCAAGCCCTCACAAAAGACCCACACCACCACGTACTAATACCTGTCCCCAGCCTCTCTTAATTCACTGTGTTTTGGAACCCATGTCCCCTGCCTAGTAAGCGCTACTGCGTTGCTGGCGAGTCCCTCCATCATAACAAAAGGCCAAGGACAGTTCCACTGTCCTTGATTCACATAATCAGGATAATAACAATTTATTCTTCCTGTCCCAATAACAGAGACACTGGGGCTCCCACAGCAGCCAAAGTGACCATTTGGGCAGCTATGGGCTCATGCTAGGCAGGGTGGGTGTGCCTCTGCAAATGAGATCAGCCCCTGAAGTTCTTTTCCACAACTTGACACAACTCACCACCAGATGTCAGGGTGGAGCTCATCCTGACTCTGCTTACATAGGAATAGTACCAAGCACCAGCCCATGCTGCTTACATACTATTTTGAGGAAAGTTCATCTCAGACATTTCATGTGGTAACTAATAATAGCTGAGGTGTGTTATGTCCAGCGTACCAGGTATATTAGACGACATTCCGATGGATAAAATAGAAAAAGGGGAGTTTATTAACATTTTACTAGTTGCCTCATTCTGCATTCTGTTTTGCTTTGTTGACCTGTTTTCATGCTGACTCATTAAAATATTTGTGTTTTCCAGAATGCCAAAGCCAGCTACGACTTCAGCAGTAACGATCCCTACCCATATCCCCGCTACACAGATGACTGGTTTAACAGGTAATAGAGCTCAGTCAGCTGTCACTTCAGGTATTAGGAAATCATAAGGCTCTGCTGATAGTTTCAGTGTCTGTCTCACCACTAAACTATGTGGTTTTCAGCACAGAAGCTGCTGTGTTGCTATCGTCTGAAGATTAGATATTGCAGTTTTCACACTGATTTTTTTATCTAGTGTGTTCTACTGGGAACCTCTTCTATCACTCTGATCAGCCGAGTTATGGTATTTAAAGTGTTTGCTACTCCAGAAAGACGAAGGCATGCCTGAAATATTTGTGTAGGTGATAACTGTATATAATTTTCTGACTGCTAACTGAAGAAGTCATGATACCTAGGTTTGAATTTATGCTTCATAGCAATTTTGTATTGTTCTCCTTCCTCCATCATCATGTCTCACCCACAGCCTTCATGTTATTTTAAAGGGAGCAATATGGAGGCTGGGATCCTATGAGCAGCGGGGAATCTGTCAGGAAAGGAATTTGAGGAAAAACCTGAAAACACATGTAAAGTTCCCACAGTTTGCCATGGTGCCCCATGACCACAGTCCCTAACCTCAGGCTACTCCCGCCATCAAATGATGAATATCTCACTGAACACAGCAGGGAATCAATTAGGGTGACCAGAAAGTAAGTGTGAAAAATCAGGACAGGGTGTGTGGGGTAATTGGCACCTATATAAGAAAAAGCCCCAAATATTGGGACCGTCCCTATAAAATCAGGACATCTGGTCACCCTAGGGACAATATGGTCATTTACCGATGAGCCTCAGGGGTAGGACAGCTGATGGAGCAGCCTGTATTCCCTCTTCGCCTTCTTTGGTGTCACATCCAGGGGAGATATGCGCAAATCTGGCACTGGAATGAATCAGAAGAGGCCTACAACTCTCCCTGCTGCTACCTCCAAGGTGAGCTTTGCCCTTACTATAGCCTCAAAACCTTTAATGGACTTCAAGTTCTCTGCCTAGCAGTGTCACCTCCTGCCTTCGTAAGGGATTTGAAAACCAGCTGAAAATGCATTCCATAAGTAAGCAGCGTCTGTTTTCTTAGGGTAGTCCAATAAAAGTTCCATAACACCTGTATCTTACCTGGAGAAGTGGACAGTGGATCTCACATAAGCTCAAGGATCATCAGCTGTCATGTCTCCTAACTTTGTGCATGAGGAATGATGCCACCTGGAAACGGGGGGGTCCCTTTCTAATTGCTCCATATTCCTTTGTGGGGTACCAGTCCCCCCAAACCTGTGACAGTCCTACCCCCTACCCCGCTCTCATCAGGCAGGCTGCCAACCTATGGGCCACCAATGCCAATGATTTTGCCAGGTCAGCCCACATCCCTGGGCTGGATGTCTGAGGGAGGAGGGACCTGAGTCACCGTTTTGCCCCACTTGCACTGAGATTGGCAATTCCCTCCTTCAGTGCCTGAAGGCTGCTGACAAACTCCACTGCTGCATGCTGAGGATGTCTGAAGGGCTCTTGGCAGATTATGGGTGTGAGGCGCAGGCCCAGGGCCACTCACCCACTCCTCATCATCTCTGTCCACCTCTGAGGCTTGGACCCTCACTATTTTCAACCTCAGACCACAAATCCATCCCTTCCACCTCCTATAGGAGGGGTTCTGGATCCTAACCAGGAAGGACACACTCTTTTGACTCACCACTATCTGCAAAATGAACTATCCCTGCTGAGGTCCCAGCTCCTGCCCAGCTGCTCCTCTCGACCTGGGACTCTCCTCCTGCGCCTTCGGCAGGCACATTGGTCTTCGACTGATCTCCAGTCCCACGAAAACTGAGTACATCCTGGCCCCTGCTCTGCCTCTACCCCCAAAGGCCCCGCCTCTTCCCTCGAGGTCCTGCACCTGCTCTGCCTCTTTCCTCAAGGCCCCACCCCTGGCTCACTGTTCTCCCTCAACCCCTTTCCTCATTGCTTAATCCTCTCCACCTCCCCTCCCCCCTCAGCTGGGCTCCCTCTGCTCCAGGGCTGGGACAGGAGCTGCAGCCCCTGACATGGAGCCTACCCACCCATGAGATGCAGGTAGGAGGCAGTGAGTAACCCTTTCCCTGCTGTAACAGAGTCAAATAGGCTCCATGTGACCTCTTCTGGGAACTGGGGAATGCTGGCCAATGAGCACCCCTGTCTCCCAACTGGCCAATGGGTGCCAGAGACTCCCAGGGGGAGGAGCTATGTATTGTGCTTTGGTGAGTTTGTCCCTCCCTTGCCGCTGGGACAGTCCCCCTTTCACCACTGGCCCCATCAATTTCTCCCACCCAGTGTTGTGGATGGGTGGCATTTGGTAATATTTAGGAGCAGATCCTTAGCTGGTGTAAGAGTCGTACATGGCTAGCTTTTCAAAGAACGGACTATAAGGGTCCAATTTTGCTCCACTTGCAGTCAATGATAAAGTAAATGACTTCAATGCATGCAAGAAGGAACTGCAAAGTGAAATATTTTTACATAAAGAAAATATTTCTCTGTGAACAATTTAAGTGATTTGTGTAACAGGAAGTGGAGAACTTTTAAAAAACAGGAACCAGGGGGCTTTTGTTATCAGGCAGCTGCATGTGCAAAATGTCATTAGATTTTTCAAAGACTCAGGGAGAGGTGTTCATGCTCAGAGTATTACATTCACCACAGCTGCTTTGCTTGTAAATGCAGATACCTCTTCTAACTCATGCTATTTAAGACAGCAAAAAAATCTCTGTCACCTTAATTCTAATAGACAGTGGTCTCTGAAACCATGGCATAGTGAGGAATAGGAATTTGGGAGGGCCCCAGCTTATGGTAGATGAGCAATGACCAGATAGCTTGGCTGGGCCCCTTTTTGGCTCCAGCTTCCTGGGCCCCTTTTCCTATCCCAGCTACCCATTCCCCATCACCTCTTGTGTCATGGTCTGTACCCCACACCACAGAAGCAGCAGCCTCTGCTTCTCTCTGTCACATAGTTGCAGCTGCCTGGCTCTGACTGCTGCCTCCCAGGGTGTACGGTTCCACCGATACAGGCTCTTGCAGGGAATCTGTGTTTCCCAAGTTGTGTGCCTCTTCCCTCCCCATTGGGTAGTGGCAGGAGCAGTTACTGACTGAGTTGGAACAGCTGGGGGAGAGGGAGATGCTCCCAGGGTCAGAGGCTTTCTGTCTCTTTGCCCAGCCCCTGGAGCAATCTGCTGCTGCTCTTACAGGAAAGGGTGTATGTGGGGGGGTGTCACACAAGCTCATATTTGGGTGGGCCTGGGTGTTGATTGGGAGGGTCATGGCCTACCCATGTTACACCCCTGCACTAAGGCCCAGAGGGATGGTGTCTGCGGTGCTGTGTGGCCCAGTGTGTAGGGCACTTGCCAGGGAATTAGGAGGACTTGGGTTCTGCTCCCAGTTCTGTCCCTAACCTACTGCTTGATGCTGATCAAGTCACCTCTCTATTTCCCTTCCTACTCTTTCTTTCCCTATTCAGAAGGTGAGCGCTTCAGGGTCTCTTGCTATGTGTATTATAGAGAGGACCTGTGAAAATATTAGCTTTTTCAATTTGCTGGCACTTCCAGAAAAGTGGATGGGGGAGATTCATTTCACGTCAAACCAAAAATGAAAAGCTTCAAAAAATTTGGTGGCTTGAAAAGTAAAAAAATCATTTTAGGTTGAAATAAATTTTGTGTTCGACCAAAAGAAATTCCATTTTGATTTTGAGTCTTTTTCAGCACTTTCAAACAAATTAAATAGATTTGAAGGACATTTTGAAACAAAAGATTGTTGCAAACCAAAAAATCAAAATGTTGAATTTCAAAAATGTTGAGACAAAACATTTCAGTTTTTTTGGGTTGTTTTTTTTTTAACATGAACCATTCAGCAAAACTGACATGAATTTGCAAAATGTTTTGGGTTGCCAAATGTGCATTTTTCACCCCAGAAAAGTTTTGACCAAATTTTTTTGTCCAACTCTACTATATAGTGCCCAATATAATGGGGCTATTTCTAAGCTGGGGCCTTTAAGTCCTACTGTAATATAAATAAATAGTTAGAGACAGCTTATTCCAACTATACAGCCCTATAAATATTAACACTTTATATTCTCCATGTTCCTTCCCCCTCTGCCGGATATTAGTTTGTGAAACATATTAAGTACTTCTGAAGTACTTGTTGGTCAGAGTTACTGTCATAAATATAAAGGGAAGGGTAACCACCTTTCTGTCCACAGTGCTATAAAATCCCTCTTAGCCAGAGGCAAAACCCTTTCACCAGTAAAGGGTTAGGAAGCTAAGATAACCTCACTGGCACCTGATCAAAATGACCAATGAGGAGACAAGATACTTTCAAAGCTGGAGTGGGGTGGGGGGGGGCAAAGGGTCTGTCTGTCTGTGTGATGCTTTTACCGGGAACAGATCAGGAATGCAGCTCAGAACTCCTGTAAAAAGTTAGTAAGTAATCTAGCTAGAAACGCGTTAGATTTCCTTTTGTTTAATGGCTGGTAAAATAGCTGTGCTGGATGGAATGTATATTCCTGTTTTTGTTTCTTTTTGTAACTTAAGGTTTTGCCTAGAGGGATTCTCTATGTTTTGACTCTGATTACCCTGTAAGGTATTTACCTTCCTGATTTTACAGAGGTGATTCTTTTACCTTTTCTTTAATTAAAATTTTTCTTTTAAGAACCTGATTGTTTTTCCATTGTTCTTAAAATCCAAGGGTTTGGGTCTGTGTTCACCTGTACAAATTGGTGAGGATTTTTATCAAGCCTTCCCCAGGAAAGGGGGTGTAGGGCTTGGAGGGATATTTTGTGGGACAACGTCTCCAAGTGGGCTCTTTCCCTGTTCTTTGTTTAACACGCTTGATGGTGGCAGCATAGGGTTCAAGGACAAGGTAAAGTTTGTACCTTGAGGAAGTTTTTAACCTAAGCTGGTAAGAATAAGCTTCGGGGGTCTTTCATGCAGGTCCCCACATCTGTACCCTAGAGTTCATAGTGGGGAAGGAACCTTGACATGGTGGCAAAGCGGTGGAATCATTTTGAGATCATTTTTAGATCATTTTGAGATTTTTTTAGATCATTTTGAGATCATTTTGAACCAGAAGCAGCAGGATTTTAAAAGGTTTTGTAAAAGAGGATTGAAGCTGTAAATTCTATGTCTCTGCCTGGGGGGACAGAGCAGCAGGCATAACAAAGGGATCTTTCTTTTTTGAGCTGGAGTTTTCTCGACCTAAAGGCAGGGTAGTTAACCTTCTGCAGGGAAATTCATAAGTTTTTCACAGACCTGAAGAGGTTTTTTTTAAAGCTAAGAGCAGCTAGAGGGGTTATCTGTCTATTTGCCTGGAGACAAAGGATTTATTTTTTTTTTTAAAGGATTTTTCTGTAGGCTGAGAATAGCTATCAGAGAACATAGGTATCACATTACAGCACAGCAAAATTTTAGAAGCCAGTTTTTTTGTGGTTTTCTTTCTAACTCTCTGGTGTAAAGTTAGTTAAAAACAGAGAGGCTATGATGACAGAAACCAAGGCAAAACACAAACTGCAGTTAACCAGAATGGAGGCAGAAAAAGAGGCAGAAAAAGCCCTAGAGGCTGCCCACAGGAGAGCTAGGGAGGCAAAGGACAAAGAAATGGAGGCTGCAAAAGAGGCAGAAAAAATCAAAGAGGCTGTCCACAGGAGAGCTATGGAGGCAAGGGAAAAAGAACTGGAGGAGAAGGAAAAAGAGAGGAAGCATGCACTGAAGATGGAGAAGGCAAAGGCTCAGCAGAATATACCAACAAACCCTAGCAATCCTTCTCCAGGTATCACTTCCCATCCCAGAAAGTTCCCCACCTACAAGGCAGGCGATGATAGCGAGGCCTTCTTAGAAAACTTCAAAAGAGCCTGCCTTGGATACAGCATCTCTACAGACCAGTACATGGTAGAGCTGAGGCTGCAGCTCAGTGGACCCTTAGCTGAGGTGGCGGCTGAAATGCCTAAGGAACACATGAACAAGTATGAACTGTTTAAAACCCAGGTGAGAGTCGGAATGGGGCTAACACCCAAGCATTCCCGTTGGCGGTTCAGAGCCCTAAGGTGGAAACCAGACATGTCATTTACCCGACATGCCTACCACATTTGTGAAACATTGGGATGCCTGGATATCAGGAGCAAGTCTTAAATCTCCAGAAGATTTGCCCTTCCTAATGCAAATGGAGCAGTGTTAGAGGGTGTTCCTGAGGAAATAGAAAGATACATCCTAGATGGGAAGCCCAAAACTGTAATCAAGGCGGGGGAGATTGGAGCAAATGGGTGGAGGTGGCAGAAAAAAAAAACTGGTCGCAGTTGGAGCGGATACCAGAAAGGACAACCTCAGACCAAACTCTACTACCGGGGCAGCCCAAGGCCCCAACTACCCCCCAAGGAACCCTCCAGACACCTTATCGTCCCGCCACACCATTCTCCAGCAACCCACCTCGCCCCAATGACCCGTCAGCTGGACGATGTTTTAAATGTAACGAGCTGGGGCATGTAAAGGCCAACTGCCCCAAGAACCCCAACAGATTACAGTTCATTGCACCAGAATCACACCAGAGGTCCTCAGGCCCAGATACCTCCCAGATACCCTCGGAGCGGAGGGAAACTGTGAGTGTGGGTGGGAAGAAGGTCACTGCATGGAGGGACACTGGAGCACAAGTGTCAGCTATCCATGCTTCCTTAGTGAACCCCAATTTAATCGATGTGGCCAGAGATCCAAGTGACGATTCAATCCTTCAAGTCAAACGCTTTTGACTTGCCTACAGCCAAGTTGCCTGTCCGGTACAAGGGCTGGTTAGGAATGTGGACTTTTGCAGTCTATGATAATTATCCCATCCCCATGCTGTTGGGGGAAGACTTGGCCAATCATGTGAAGCGGGCGAAGAGGGTGGGAATGGTCACCCGCAGCCAGGCTAAGCAAGCTGTCACACCTAGCTCTATTCTGGAAACTTCTACCAGGACCCGGTCAGAGGTGATGGAACCGGACCCCATGCCAACGTCAGCAGCAGCAGCAGTGGATCCAGTCCCAGAGACCCAGACAGAGCCAGTCCCAGAACCGGAACCGGCGGAACAACCAGCACCAGAACCAGTGCCAGCACTGAATCCAGTGTTTGCAACCCCAACACCAGAGGGCCCCACCGAACCTACACCAGCAGCAGCAGATAACCCTACACAAGAGGCTCAGCCAGAGCCTGAACCCCAACATAGTGCACCAGCAGAGAGCAGTTCACCATCAACGGAAACAGCCCCATCACCTGCATCGCTTCCAGAGGGACCAAGCCTAGGTCCACAATCCAGTAAGGAACTGATGTCTCCAGCATCAAGGGAACAGTTCCAGACCGAACAGGAAGCAGATAAAAGCCTCCAGAGAGCTTGGACGGCGGCACGGAGCAATCCACCACCTCTCAGCTCTTCTAGTCGATCCAGGTTTGTTGTAGAAAGAGGACTTTTATACAAGGAAACTCTTTCTGGTGGACACCAGGAAGACTGGCATCCTCAGAGACAGTTCGTAGTTCCAACTAAGTACCGGGTAAAGCTATTAAGCTTAGCTCACAATCATCCTAGTGGCCATGCTGGGGTGAACAGAACCAAAGACCTTTTGGGAAAGTCGTTCCACTGGGAGGGAATGGGCAAGGATGTTTCTACCTATGTCCAGTCTTGTGAGGTGTGCCAAAGAGTGGGAAAACCCCAAGACCAGGTCAAAGCCCCTCTCCAGCCACTCCCCGTCATTGAGGTTCCATTTCAGCGAGTAGCTGTGGATATTCTGGGGCCTTTTCCAAAAAAGACACTCAGAGGAAAGCAATTCATACTGACTTTCATAGATTTTGCCACCCGATGGCCGGAAGCAGTAGCTCTAAGCAACACCAGGGCTAAAAGTGTGTGCCAGGCACTAACAGACATTTTTGCCAGGGTAGGTTGGCCCTCTGACATCCTCCCCGATGCAGGAACTAATTTCCTGGCAAGAACTATGGAAATCCTTTGGGAAGCTCATGGGGTGAATCACTTAGTTTCCACCTCTTACCATCATCAAACAAATGGCCTGGTGGAGAAGTTTAATGGAACTTTGGGGGCCATGATACGTAAATTCGTAAATGAGCACTCCAATGATTGGGACCTAGTGTTGCAGCAGTTGCTCTTTGCCTGCAGAGCTGTACCACATCCCAGTTTAGGGTTTTCACCATTTGAACTTGTACATGGCTGCAAGGTTAAGGGGCCATTACAGTTGGTGAAGCAGCAGTGGGAGGGGTTTACACCTTCTCCAGGAACTAACATTCTGGACTCTGTAACCAACCTACAAAACACCCTCCGAACCTCTTTAGCCCTTGCTAAAGAAAACCTACAGGATGCTCAAAGAGAGCAAAAAGCCTGGTATGATAAACATGCCAGAGACCGTTCCTTCAAAGTAGGGGACCAGGTCATGGTCTTAAAGGCGCTCCAGGCCCATAAAATGGAAGCACTGTGGGAAGGGCCATTCACGGTCCAAGAGCGCCTGGGAGCTGTTAATTATCTCATAGCATTCCCCACCTCCAACCAAAAGCCTAAGGTGTACCATATTAATTCTCTAAAGCCCTTTTATTCCAGAGAATTAAAAGTTTGTCAGTTTACAGCCCAGGGAGGAGACAACGCTGAGTGGCCTGAAGGTGTCTACTACGAAGGGAAAACTGATGGTGGCATGGAAGAGGTGAGCCTCTCCATGACCCTTGGGCGTATGCAGCGACAGCAGCTCAAGGAGCTGTGCACTAGCTACGCGCCAATATTCTCAGCCACCCCAGGACTTACTGAACTGGCATACCACTCCATTGACACAGGTAATGCTCACCCAATTAAAGTCCAACCTTATCGGGTGTCTCCTCAAGCTATAACTGCTATAGAACGGGAGATGCAGGGTATGCTACAGATGGGTGTAATCTGCCCCTCTGGCAGTGCATGGGCATCTCCAGTGGTTCTAGTTCCCAAACCAGATGGGAGATATGTTTTTGCGTGGACTACCGTAAGCTAAATGCTGTAACTCACCCGACAACTATGCAATGCCATGCAAAGATGAACTATTGGAGAAACTGGGACAGGCCCAGTTCATCTCTACCTTGGACTTAACCAAGGGGTACTGGCAGGTACCGCTAGATGAATCCGCCAAGGAAAGGTCAGCCTTCACCACACATGTCGGGCTGTATGAATTAAATATGCTCCCTTTTGGGCTGCAGAATGCATCCACCACCTTCCAAAGACTAGTAGATGTCTCCTAGTGGGATTAGGAGAATATGCAGTCACCTACCTTGACGATGTGGCCATATTTTCGGATTCCTGGGCAGAACACCTGGAACATCTACAAAACGTCTTTGAGCGCATAAGGGAGGCAGGACTAACTGTTAAGGCTAAGAAGTGTCAAATAGGCCTAAACAGAGTGACTTACCTTGGACACCAGGTGGGTCAAGGAACTATCAACCCCCTACAGGCCAAAGTGGATGCTATCCAAAAGTGGCATGTCCCAAAGTCAAAGAAACAGGTTCAATCCTTCTTAGGCTTGGCTGGATATTACAGGCAATTTGTACCGCAATACAGCCAAATCGCCGCCCCACTGACAGACCTACCAAAAAGAAACAGCCAAATGCCGTTCAGTGGACCGAAGAGTGTCAGAAGGCCTTTAACCAGCTTAAAGCGACACTCATGTCTGACCCTGTACTAAGGGCCCCAGACTTTGACAAACAGTTCCTAGTAACCACAGATACGTCCAAGCATGGTATAGGAGCAGTCTTAATGCAGGAAGGACCAAATCAAGAGTTCCATCATGTCATGTTTCTCAGCAAGAAGCTGTCTGAGGGGGAAAGCCATTGGTCAGTCAGTGAAAAAGAATGTTATGCCATTGTCTATTCTCTGGAAAAGCTACACCAATACGTTTTGGGGACGACGTTTCCACCTGCAAACCGACCATGCTGCGCTACAGTGGCTTCATACCACCATGGGACATAACAAAAAACTTATTTGGTGGAGTTTAGCTCTCCGAGATTTTGATTTCGACATCCAACACATCTCAGGAGCTTCTAACAAAGTGGCTGATGCACTCTCCCGTGAAAGTTTCCCAGAATCAACTGGTTAAAATCGTCCTTGAGATGTGGAAAATATTGTTATTCTTTATACACTTGGTAGTATATTTAGAGGTGCATATGTCTTATTAACTCTGTTTTCTCCTAGAGCTCCAGGAAGAAATCACAGCCAGTGTTTCACCCTATCTATGATTTGGGGGGGGCGTGTCATAAATATAAAGGGAAGGGTAACCACCTTTCTGTCCACAGTGCTATAAAATCCCTCCTGGCCAGAGGCAAAACGCTTTCACCAGTAAAGGGTTAAGAAGCTAAGATAACCTCACTGGCACCTGATCAAAATGACCAATGAGGAGACAAGATACTTTCAAAGCTGGAGGGGGGCGAAACAAAGGGTCTGTCTGTCTGTGTGATGCTTTTGCCGGGAACAGATCAGGAATGCAGCTCAGAACTCCTGTAAAAAGTTAGTAAGTAATCTAGTTAGAAACATGTTAGATTTCTTTTGTTTAATGGCTGGTAAAATAGCTGTGCTGGATGGAATGTATATTCCTGTTTTTGTTTCTTTTTGTAACTTAAGGTTTTGCCTAGAGGGATTCTCTATGTTTTGACTTTGATTACCCTGTAAGGTATTTACCTTCCTGATTTTACAGAGGTGATTCTTTTACCTTTTCTTTAATTAAAATTCTTCTTTTAAGAACCTGATTGTTTTTCCATTGTTCTTAAAATCCGAGGGTTTGGGTCTGTGTTCACCTGTACAAATCGGTGAGGATTTTTACCAAGCCTTCCCCAGGAAAGGGGGTGTAGGGCTTGGGGGGGATATTTTGTGGGAAGACGTCTCCAAGTGGGCTCTTTCCCTAGTCTTTGTGTAAGACGCTTGGTGGTGGCAGCATAGGCAAGTTTGTACCTTGGGGAAGTTTTGAACCTAAGCTGGTAAGAATATGCTTAGGGGGTCTTTCATGCAGGTCCCCACATCTGTACCCTAGAGTTCAGAGTGGGGAAGGAACCTTGACAGTTACAATTACCCTTCACCTCTATTTATTAAAGGCCATACCTGCACTTTTCCCTCTCATAGTTTTCAGTCAATATAATGAGAACAACATAATGGATGATTGGGTATTTGTATAAACAGATACAGCAGCTTTTTCTGTTGCATTGACTACTCCTGAGGGCATTCTGCTCCAAAATATTAAAAATTCTGCCCCCAAAATTAATTTTTTGTACACAATATTTTAAAATTCTGCAAAATTTTGCAATTTTTATTTGTCAAATAAATGTGGAGGCTCCAGCATGGCATTGGAGAGCACAGGTCACTGACTGCTCAGAGGTGAGAGATCACTGTGCAGCTCCCCCATCCCAAGACACAGACTCAGCGGTGAGGCTGCACCCAAACCTGACACTGCGCAAGGACCGGGCCTGCCCCAGAAACACCACAGAGCTCTGGCCCTCCGTGCCAGGTGCACCAGGTGTGGGCAGGCAGGCTCAGCAGGGCAGGATCCAAGTATGGAGGGGCTGGAGGGGCTTAGTGTGGGGGGAATCCAGGTGTGGGTTGAGAGGGCTATAGTGTGGGGCAATCTGGGTGCAGATGGCTCAGTGTGGGATCCGGGCGCAGGGGGAATCTGGATGCAGAGGGGCTTGTTGGGGGGTTCTGGGTGCAATGGGACTCTGCAGGGGGGTCCAGGTGAAGGTGGTTGGGGTTCAGCATGGGGGTCTGAGTGGGAGGGCTCAGTGAGGAGGGTCCAGATGCTGGGGGAGTGCGGATCAGTGGAGTTGAGATCCAGGTCCAGCTGGTTGGGGCTCGGTAGGGTTGGGATCTGGGTGTGGGTGGCTCGTTGGGGTGATCCAGGTGCAGTGGGAGTGGGGTCATCAGGAGGGTCTGGGTATGGATGCACGGGGGTTGGACGGATGGAAGAGCAGCTCCCTGTACAGTGATCCCTCCCCCTGCAGCTGAGCAGTGATGGGTGCAGGAAGCGCGGGGGTGGGGGTGGGGGTGGGAGTCTGTAGAGCTTCCTTCAGCCAGGGGAGAAATCTGGGGTTGGGTATGACCTGGCATTTTTAGAAAGTTTTTGAACATCGCAGCTTCCCCGTGTGATGGGTTGTCACTCCCCAGGGTACAGTCTGGGAGCAGTGTCACACCCTATATCCTACAAGTGACTAGATAACGAATGCCCAGCCACGCTGTAGCCTTTTCAGTTATTTTAACAAGGATAGTCAAGGAAAACCTTCTGAGTTAGTGACAGAAGTTTATCCAGCAGATGTACAAGAAACGTATTTCAATCTTTTCCCTGCCCAAAGAGCCTTCAGAAAAGGGTCCTGAAACAGGCATAAGATTTTCATGGTGGTGGGATATTTGGAAACCAGTCATTTTCGTACAATAGATGTATCTCTAAAAAAATAAGCTAGGAAATATTACAGGAAGAAGAATACATGATCCCAAGATTTCTCACACCTCTGTTGTACCAGCCTTTTCAACCTGCACTTTGAGGGAGAGGGAAAGAAGATAGAGGCTGAATTTTAAAAAAGAAATAAAACAAAATAATCCAGCTGCCTCAGGGTATAGAGCATATGAGTGTATGTGGCCTTTATAATATGGTAACACTAATGTTGTGAGCCACAAGGATACTATAGAGATAACCACAATATACATGCATAGAGGGTAATATAATTTAGATGTAGAAAATATCCCATCTGCTAAAACATGGTAAACTTAAAAAAAATCACTCAAAATATATATTTATTTTATTGGAGAGAAAAACCAGACGCCGTCCCTCCCTCCCCCCATTAGGCCTACAAGCCTAACTTGCGTGACAGGGTCAGTCCAGATGGCTATAGGAGAGTAATAGAAAGCAGATATATTAGCCCCAGGCTAAGTAGGTCCCTTTTGCCTGGGTAAGGTAACAGGTAAGGTTCCAGAACAATCAGGAACGTTCTGGAGACAATTAAGAAAGGCTGATTAGAACACCTGCAGCCAATCAAGAGGCTGCTAAAGTCAATTAAGGCAGGCTAATCAGGGCACCTGGGTTTTAAAAAGGAGCTCACTTCAGTTTGTGGTATGCGTGTGAGGAGCTGGGAGCAAGAGGCACTAGGAGCTGAGAGTGAGAACGCGGACTGTTGAAGGACTGAGGTGTACACACATTATCAGACACCAGGAGGAAGGTCCTGTAGTGAGGCTAAAGAAGGTGTTGGGAGGAGGCCATGGGGAAGTAGCCCAGGGAGTTGTAGCTGTCGCACAGCTGTTCCAGGAGGCACTCTAGACAGCTGCATTCCACAGGGCCCTGGGCTGGAACCCGGAGTAGAGGGTGGGCCTGGGTTCCCCCCAAATCTGGTCAGACACAGGAGGAGTCGACCTGGACTGTGGGTTCAGAAAAACGGCCAAGCTGAGGGCTGCCGTGAAGCTCCAAGGTGAGCAAATCCGCCAATAAGCCTAAGACCCACCAAGGTAGCACAGGAACTTTGTCACACTCGGTACGTATTTTCAGCATTAATTTGTTAATGATTTGAAAACACTTTGAAGATGAAAAATATGAATGAAGCACAATGGGCTGATTTTGAACCTGGGACCTTCCGTGCCAAAGCACAGACCTGTCCTACATGAGTGTAAAGAAATCACTTTATTAGCTAGCGGCAGTAGTGGCTGGTATCTTCTCTGTGGACTACCCGCTAAAGGAGGATGAGACACATACAGCACCCTGCTTAAGTTGGCAATGCTTTTGCAGCTGGTGTGTCGTGACTGCTGCTTCACATGCTGACCCGCATTGTCACATTATTTTCCTGTACTCCCCCGTCTGTGTGTTGCATCCATCTGCTGCCTCTTTAGATTGTGAGCTCTTCAGGGCAGGGGCAGTCAGTTTGCTTTGTGTTTGTACAGCGCTTAGCACAATGGGGCCCTGATCCATGGAGGGCCTTTAGGTGTTACCATAACATGCAAAATAAATAATAAATGTGCTAAGTACTATTATTATACGCTGTTGACGTGCTAAGTATTAGTATTATCATTAGACTACTCTTTCCAGTGCTATTTTTACTGTCCACCAAGATAGAGCCTGCTTGAAAAACTGGATTCTAAAAAGGGCTGAACAACTTTACAACTAAATTGAGCATAATTATGCAGGTTTATATTAGAATAAACATCCGTCAGGCTTTAGAGGGTAAACTGGTTTCTTCACATACAGCACTGTGCAGTTTGCTAAGTGCCGCAATGGAGTTTTGCTTTCTTCTGGAGCATCTGGCGTTAACTGGGACAAGAAGCAAGCTACCAATCTTGATTAACCAATGGCCTGATCCAGCATGCTCCTAATGGTGTGTGATACTATATGTGCAAACTGGGTAATAATGTTGATCAGGAGCAGTGGTTTACATGGTCTCTCTCTATTCATCTTTGCAGTCATGGAACCAGGTGTGCAGGGGAAGTGTCAGCTGCAGCAAACAATAACATCTGTGGAGTTGGCGTGGCATACAACTCGAAGGTGGCAGGTATGATACCAATACAGTGAGAAACCCCAATCCTGTTCTCCTCGCTCAGATTTTCCTTTGGGTAAGGCTCCCACTGTAGATCACGGGAGCTTTGCCCAGGTAAGGACTGCAGGATTTGGTCCAGACTTTGTACTTCTGTCACAGAAGTTTTAAGTGCTAAACATTTAACAAGGGGCATCTCCCCTTCTCTTTTTCCACTCTCCTATATTGTTAATATACATACCGGTAATTATTTTACAAGGGGAATGGCATTCCTTCTGCTCATTCTCATTTCAAGTCCTGTTTTCATACTGATTTCAATATGAGCTAACTTATTTCTGCTTTTGTGTACTGTTGTAGGTCTTATCTGAATCAAATCTAAATGTGCAACCGAAGAAATATACTGGTAGTTGTACTTAATATGATGCAGAGATGAGCTGCCTCAGATTTTTTTCCTATCAGTTGTGCATCTCAGTAAAAGCAAAATCCACTCCATTACCCTGAACTTATTCTAGGTTTGCATGGGGCCAGATACTCTGCTGGTATAAATCAATGTAGCTAATGTTGATGGTTGTTGACCCCGGTTGACAGTTTGGCTCCTGGAGTACATGCACAGTGATTTCTGTTCTGACCGTTTGGCTGGCCTCCCTTTTTGCTGTTATATCTGAATGATCACCACATCCAGATCCATAAAATAATAAGCTTCCCAAATCGGGCACGTGCCCAGAAGCAAAATCTCCGTGATGCAATGGCAAAGCAATTTCTACTAGGCAATTAAGCTAAGACAGTTATATCATTTTATAATTGGCCCCAAGTCGCACTCTCACAAGGAGTATCGTTTTTTATCTGTCACTCAAAATGGTACAAAACTCTATCCTGACTGAAAACCCAAGGAAAATCATAGAAATCATCGAATTTTAGGGCTGGAAGGAACCTCAAGAGGACATGTAGTTCATCCCCCCAGCACTGAGGCAGGATTAAGTAAACGTAGACCATCCTAGACCAAAGTTATACCTAGATCACAGACTTTCTGCTTTGCGCTTTACTAAATAAGCCATGACTAGGCTTATAACAGTAAAAAATAAAAGCAAACAAATGAACAAAAAAACCCCTTCCAACAAATAAAAAGCCAGGAGTTATGGAAAGGATATAAACACTCATGTTTCAGGAAGTGTTTTAATCACTTCTGACTAGTGAGACTTAAAAAGGAACTTTCTGTGGGCAAGCCATCCCATAGTTGCCTAATGTAGGATTTTTTTTTGCAAGGATTTGTGAAGCAATGGTCATCAGTCACTCTTGGTGACAACATACAGGACTTGGTGCTTGTCTACATGGTGGGGTAATGCACTCTCTGGAGGTGTGATTTCTAAAGTGCTCTAACATATTATGTATTCATTGGTCTGTGTATACCCTGCTGGTTCACTTTCATGTAGTGCTGTTTGAAACAGGACCACATTAAAGAGCTCTAGGGAATCTTTAGTGTACAGCCGCAGAGTCTACACAGACCAATTAATGCACAACACATTAATGTGCTTTAGAAATCTCACACTATAGAGGGTGTTATCCCACTGTGGCCCTAGATGGACCACTGACCTGAACCCAGTCTGGCAGTTCCTGTGTTCCTATGCTAAGCAAATTATCACTACAAATCATGATCAACAAAACTAATTGAAATGGTATTTGTTCAGGAAACCTACCCTCAAAAACCAAAAATCAACGAGCATGTACAAAGTGCTATTTCAACTTCTGACACTTTACTTGCAATGAATGAACTTTAAAGGGTTTGGATGATGAGTCTGGTCTAGATATGCACCCCAGAAAGGGGTGGGGGTGGCTATGGTATGGATGCGGATGTGTGCATATGCATGGGAAAATACACAATAGCAGCCAGACTTCTTGGATGTGCATGAATTGAGTTGAAAATCTTGTAAGAACAGGGTTTCTTATGAGATATCTGTTACTTCCTGCTTCCTTTCGGCCAGTTACTTATTAAAGTGTACAGGTCTTCATGACTGCAGGTTGTTCTAGCCTCTCTCCACTGCAATGCTAGACCTTCTCTTCAAAATATGAAGGGAAGGAGTGGTGTTATTGTTTTAGTTGAGGCAGTCAGTGAGACATGAAGTTCAAATTTATATGTAGCATTGCATTGAGAAGGGACCTAATGCATGTCACCATTGTTCAGTAATTACACACATTGATCAGAGAAGGGCACAAAACACAGTATTTATATTCTGATATTGAACACCCACATTTGCATGCATTCGGTTCTGGGGGTTTGGTTCAGGGCTATCTCTACTATTAATGCAACTCTGTAACCTTAAGCCAGTTATTTAGAAGCTACACAGCAAAGCCCTTGGGCTGTACTGATGTCCTACAGAAGCTGTAACAAGTTACCATACTTGTCAATTTCCTAACCAAATTCCATGTTGAGGTACATTTATTTTAAGGCAAACAACATCCCATGTTTCTAAACTGAGAAAAGCTCTGGTTTATTACTGAGGTCTGTAGCACCACCAAGGGGCCAGTGGAAATCAGTAAATCCATCAAACCTCTGGAGGAAGCTGCTATGTTTATGACATGTCTCTGGGTCCCATCCTCAACAGGTGTAAAGTGGCGTAGGATGTCACAGCCAGCTGGGGCTCTGGCCCCTAACTTTTTCACCTTTGATCCCACTTTTCTGTATTGAAGTCAAATCTGATGATTTGGCTCACATTTTAGCTCTGTTTGGGTACGCTCTTGTCATCGTCTGTGAAATTCAGCAGTTTCAAGTCATAGACATTCATGCCAGCCTTTGTTTCTTTGAGTTTATGCAGGATCTCACACCCTGAGTTTCAGAAAATGACGATTTGTTGAAAACAAAATTGTTCAACTTGAAACATTTTTGAGAAAATAAGTTTTCAAATTGTCAAAATGGTCATGTCAGCATTTAAAACATGAAAGATTCCAGTTTTCCAATTCAAAACAACTATTTGTTTAAAAAATGAAGCTCATTATATTTAAAAAAAATAAAAACTGGTCAAAATCAAAATGAAACATTTCAAAATTATGGAAATAAAAAGTTTTGATTGACCTCAACCATTTTTTCTCCAGGTTTTTAAGATTTCAACTTTTCTGCCCTGTTCAGAATATTTTGAGGGATAGGAAATTTGTTTCCCACCCAGCTGTATGTTGTTGTTTGTTGTTGTTCCAGTCCATTCCTAGTTTAAAACATTGAAAACTACTGAGTTCCCTCCCGAAGCCATACATGGAATGAGTTTACTTTAAGCCATTCCAGGTTACTCTAGTCTCAGGCAAGACTCAATGAAAGGTCTCTTACCCTCAGCCTGGCCTGTGTTTGGGTTTGTAATGAATCATGATTTAGTGTTGTCCCAGAAAAGGCTTGTGTTGCCCCAATCATCATACTCTTTGGCTTGATTGGAGCTGGAATTCAGAGACAAAATTAAATCAGCCGATACTGGAAGTTATCCAAAAAACTTTTTCAGAACAATAGCCATGTTTCCCTACTGCACATGCATACAAATGTGCAGGTGTCATTATTTCCATATAAGACATTAGTGGGTTTCCCTCTTCTTTCTGATCATAAACACCATCCCATATTGTGGAGAAAGAGAAGGGAAAACCTGTTGGGAGATGAATGAAGTATATAACATGTGAGTGAATGTGATTTAGTGGTTAGGGTAGAGTACTGTCAGAGATTTGTCCTTTAGTCCTTAATTTTTCCACTGACTTTCTGTGTGATCTTGGTCAGATCACATAATTTCTGTCTCAGCTTCCCCATCTGTAAAACATGTGTAATGACTCTTTCCTTACAGAGCGTGTGAAGTTTGTTTCTTCATGTGTTTGGAAACACTTGGATGAAAGGAGCTGTAGAATTGCAAAGTTCAATGGTAGAACCAGTAATAAACCACTCGCTCCTTTCTGTGCCCCCACTTCGTTGCTAGAACTGTATGTTTTGACGATAACACTCTGTTGTACAGACTGGAATCTGCACTTTTAATACAAAATTATCGTGGGACTGAAATAACCAGTGAGCTGTAATGCCTGAAACAGCAGGTATAAATCAGACCCTGAGCCGAGACCCTGTCTTTGGCAATTCATAATTCATGTTTCTGTTGATTACATTGACAGGTATCCGAATGCTGGACCAGCCTTTTATGACAGATATTATTGAGGCTTCCTCTATCAGTCACATGCCCCAAGTCATAGATATATATAGTGCCAGCTGGGGGCCAACTGATAACGGAAAGACTGTGGATGGACCTAGAGAGCTAACTTTGCAAGCCATGGCAGATGGTGTGAACAAGGTAATGTTTTTGTTAAAGAAGCTGGGGAAGATGACTGTAATGCTTACACGCACTGGGCATTGAAAGTACTGCATATGGGTAGGTCAAAACTCTTCAAATCGCTTCTGAACATTGCAGAACACAATCTGATTATGTCAGGCTGTCCCAATTATTGATTTATTGCTCACAAATCTTTGCCATGGTCTGCACTGCAGGTTGTTCCTCCTGCAGTACCAATGTTTGCTTATATTTGTTCACTGGTCTCAGGACACAGTTTGACTACACTAAAATCTCTCTCTCTCTAAATCAACTTGCATGTATTTGTTCTGTTCTATCATATGGGATCACAGTCAAAATGTAAAGACCTATCAGATCATTGTCTCTAAATGTCCTCCAACACAAGACATGTGATTTGTAAAGCTGGCACAACTCTGGCTCTTTCTGTGTGTCACCAGTTTCATTATCACATTTTGAAGTTGTGCTGTCTTTCAGTCATTTATAGATAACCCTCATTGCAAAGGTGATGCACAGTAATTGCATTGTGGCCATTGGGGTTTTCATCTATTAGAAGCTCTCTGATCCCCTGTACATAAGCTCACCTCCTCCATGCTAGAATCCCTCTTTAATCCCCCTTCTATCTCGTGATCTGCCTCTCGGATGTTGTCTCTTTCTTCCCACCATTGGGCCAGATATAAGCAGGAAAGTGAGCATTAGCTATGAGCATGCATCAGTACTGGTTACGGAAAGAACTGACTGGAGAGACAGAGCAAGGAGGTAAGACAATCTACAGAGAGGTGGGTAGGGAGCAAAAGTGAATTGACTTTAAGATTCTTCTTCAGAGGGATCAAATGCTGAGGGGAAATCAGAGCTACTGTTTATACTAACAGAACAGTATGTACTTCTCATTAATTATTATTATTATTATTATTATTACTTATTATTAAACTAGAATCAGCTCACCATCTATTTTCAGTTCTGGTCTGTAAACTGTTCTCCATTTCTTTTCCTGACCAAAAAATGCTATTTTCATTTAAATTGAAATGTTCTGAAAAATGGTAGATTTTGACTAAAGTTCCTGGGGGGATGGAATTTGAAAGAATGTTGTCAGAAATTTTGTTTTGGAAAGTTTTGAAATTTCATTTTTAATTTTATTTATTTTTATGTTTATTGTGTGTGTTATTTTAC
This sequence comes from Lepidochelys olivacea, assembly GCF_965140295.1. Taxonomy (NCBI): domain Eukaryota; kingdom Metazoa; phylum Chordata; order Testudines; family Cheloniidae; genus Lepidochelys; species Lepidochelys olivacea. Next base: position 192,596,685 of record NC_140413.1, read on the forward strand.
ATTATTTCATAACATGTCAGTAGTAGTACATAACATGTACTGCTGAGATGTCTTAATAAGGCATAATATAACAGCTGAAATATGCTGTTTTATTTATTTTAAAAAATTAGAGATGGTTGCTACTTAGTACTGAATGAAACATCTTATCTGTTTCTAGATCAAAGTGTAGCAGCAACTGCCCTTAATAGTTTAAAAAATAATAATAATAAATTGTATGTACTACTGCTGCTGATGTATCATAAAATAATAAAAAGAATATAAACATTCAAATAATAAAATTCAAAACAACATTTTGAAATTCCAAAATTGATTATTTTTTTGTAAATTCAATTCCAGGAGAAATTTCAAAAATATTTTTGTTCTGAATCAGAATGAAAACAAATTCCAAAATTTATCATAGAATAGGAATTTGGAGCTTGAACCAGCTCTGCCTGTCTTGTCTGTACCTTTTCATTTCTCTTTCTTTATTATTAAGAGCTGATCCAAAGCCCATTGAAGTAACTGGAAAGACTCCCAGTGACCCTCTAATGCTGAGGAGGAGAGGTGGTTTGGAACCATTGGACAGAGTAGTGAGTCCCCCTCATGTAACCCCCTGCTCCTGGAAACCCTTCCTGACCCCTCAATCACATGATGAGGTTTCGTACACCCAGTTCTACTGGGCTGGGAGCCACCAGGGGGTGAAGCTTGTTATCTGGAGAGAGGTCAGAGAAGGAACAAACACAAGGTGTACGGCACAAAGGAGGTGAACTGGTGGCAGAAAGAAGGTGGGCAGAGCATGGAAGGAATTTGATCCCGAGAGAGTTTTGGGTAGGTTTGTTTTCTGGGAGGAAGTGCTGTGGTAGATAAGGGGCAAAAGTGGAAGAATAGGAGGGAAAGATTACAAGGAAGAGGAAATGGAGAGGAAGAGGGAAGGATGGATGGAATGGGGAGAAAAAGATCCAGATCTAGAGGAAAAGAGGGACGTCAGGAAGTGGTAGAAGGTTCAAAATGTGTTTAGGGTAGAAGAACAGAAGGAGTGAAATGTGTTTACCTGTCTCCATCTCCTTAGCACAGCCCAGCTAGTTTGAACAATCTTGCCCTCAATGCTGTATGTAGTGACTCCTCTCCCTTGAGCTGATTGTACACAGTGTATTTATGGTAAATCTCTTTGAACTTCCCCAGTAAATCTTGGGAGATTGTGTGGGAGCTCTGCAATTACTCATTTTCCACCTGAATGATTTCCTTCTCTTGGTTGTGCCAATCTCCCCTCTCCTCCACTACCTTCCTCAGAACAGTACATTCAGTGTACCATGTTTTGTGACATGGTAATTAAAATGAACTGTTGTAGGTAGTAAAGCTTTCTTGAATCCACAGTTTACGGTGATTTGCCCTTAGCAGAAGAATTATAGGCACTGTCTCACTCTTGTCTGTAAATTCAGCAACATGCTCAAATAACTCAAGCAAACTTGTTAGAGATTTCCTTTGACTCCAATCAGTCTATAGTACAAACATTATAAAACTCTGTGGGCCTGATCCTTGGTGACTATAAGCTCCATTGAATCCAGCTTACACCAGCTGAAGATCTGGTCCTATGCTGTTAATGTGTTTTAAAAACTGTGACTGCTTACATGTATTTGCAGTATCTAAAATCTGGCTCACTAGGATGGCATTTAAGAAAAAAGAATGAAAGGCAGATTCTTTTCTATGTATGAATATTTTAGAAAGTGAATAAAGAGATGAAATGCACAGTGATAAAATGAATACTAATTCACAAATGGTTGACACTGTCATGGGCATAACAATCCTTCATTAACAGTAAGAACTGCACCAGCCTGCTACATTCTTTCACCTTAGCAAGCTACTCAAACTTTCACCAAAGGCTTTCCTGATCTTCTACCATCCCCTTGTTTTGGGATGGTAACTTTTATTTGTGGTATGCAGACTATTATTTAAATAACACGCTAATACCTGTGATATAGGAGGTCAGGGAGCAGTGGGAGAGTGGTGGAGGGGAGATATGTAAACCCTAGGCTAATTAAGGTGTGGCTCCCTGTAGACTAGGGAGGGTTACTACAGGTTAATTGGAGCACCTGTAGTCAATGAAGGCCCTGGAAGGAATCTAATGAAACCTTCAGGCAGACAGGGTGTGCGAGGAAGGAGAGAGGATTGGAGCTTGGAAGTGTGTTGTGAGACTTGAAAGACCAGATGACTGAAGTAAGGGAGACTCCCTCCCCCAGCATCTAAGGACTGAGGATAACTCCATCCAAGGGGGAAGAAGGTAACTAACCCATAGGGGTTAAGGCTCAGAGTGAGGAGCAAGCCCAGACCTCTCCCCTGCTTCCCTCCTCTACCACCTTCCCGGGCCACTAGTGGGGCCCTTGGTGCCCCAAGAGCAGGGGCAAGGGGTGGCATTTTAGCCCCCTGCCAAGAAAAGTGCAGGACCCACCATACCAACATTGCCATCTTATCACATAGCTTCAGGGATCCAGTTCAGTATATCAGAGTCCACTGGGAAAATATTAATTGAATTCATGTCTGATTGTACTCCCACTGAAGTCAGTGGGAGCAGAATCAGGCCCTTAGAAAAGTTCCAGACCTGTACTTGTCTCCTATTATAACATTCACATGCAGAACGAATCTAAAAGTGACAGAAAAGGCACTAATAATCTTGGCAAGGGAATGTGAGCTAGTCTCAATAGAGGTATTTTATGTTTTCAAAAGAAACAGATTCTAACATGTAGTCTCTGTTTGTGCAGTTTTGTGGTATTTAAAGAGCTTTTAATTAATTTGCTATCCTATCACAATATGCCCTGGTTTGTTTTGTAGAATTATACTGGCATCACACCTGCTTTATGGCTGTTGAGCATTCAAGAACAGATTTTCTTCCCCTCTGGTTCATTATCTCAACACAGCCCAAGCATCTGAGCTTTGGGCATATCAGATTCTTTTATTTGTTTCCCTCTGAAGCAGGACTGCAGCTCCCTTTTAAAAACATAATTGCTGTGGAGGGACATGGTGCACTGCCACTTTCAAATTGCGTGCCTTCCCATGTCATTGCAAATTTCAAAATCAGTGCAAAAGCAACCAGGACAAGTCCAGCTGATGTTCATAGAATTTACACGGCGGCAGGAATAAACTGAGACGCTAGATAAAAACAATCCTGTTGCCTAACGCTATTGAATTATATTGTTGTTGCACTCAAAATAGACTTGTTGCTGCATGCTACAAAGGAAGACCCAGCCGCTGTCCTGAAGAGCTTATGGTCCGGAATGAATATTTATGTTTCTATTAAGTGGTACATTGAAAATAATAACAGGACACATCTACCTTATCAGCCTATTGAATTTGTAAGTAAACTAAGCTCCCCAGTCTTCCTGGAATATTTAGCTACAAATGCTTCTAGTGTCGAGTTCAACAGCTACCGTACTATCAAAATGTTCAGATCCAAGGTGTGCTGATCATAGCGTATGGGGGAATCTGGTCTCTGTTTTTCTCAACATCCAGTGCATACAAACTGCAGCTGCTAACACCATCTTCCTTGCTTGCCATGCCGATCATGTTGCTTCTCTTTTTGAAGGCCCAGTTCAGCAATGCATTTATGCACTTTGCTAGGTCATAAGTCCAGCTGCATTCAGGGCATAGGCAGCCATGACCATAGTGTGCTGTGCCAGCTCTTCTCCTACTAAGCCATAGAATTTGGTGGTTCCCTTGTGCTCTCCCCGGTCTATAGCCACCTGCTGTCTCTGGTCTTATACTGAGATTGTGAGCTCTTTGGGAGAGGGACCATCTTTTTGTTACAGTTGTTACGTCTGCACTGCACCTAGTACAATAGTACTGGACTGGGGTGTCTATGCACAACCACAGTCTGAATAAAACTAAAATGCTTATGTTTTGCTGAATCAAGACCTGACTCCCTCCACTGGCCATCTCTTCTCCATTTCATCAAATTCAAGCTTCTTGTTCTGCTTAACCTGCCAAGTCTTACTTAACTCTGCCTCTCTAACTACTTATCTGTTCTTCTTTCATTTCACATCGTCCTCGCCCCCTCCTCTTTGCCAGCTTGTTCCTCCCATTTGCTTCTCACCAGTATCTCTGTGGGTACGTCTACGCAGCGATGTAAGCCAGGGATCAAGCCTATCCCCTCTTGCATCGACACATCAATTGCGTTAACCTAGGGCTCGGACCTAGGTTCCAAGGACCCTGCAGGGCTGGAGGGTCTGAGCCCATGTTAAGCTGGGACCTAGGGTCAGAACCCTATTGCTTTCCTGCATGCACACAGCCTTGGCTTCACTCAGGTCCCAGAAGTCTTCTGGATGCATCCCAGAGTTCCTGGGGGCAACTTTCTTCGTTCTCTCTATGCCAACAATCTGTGGTGCAGTCTGTTGCAAATGGATGCCACGCCTCCCTTTGCAAATGGACATGGGTGCTGGAACTAGGAGTGCTGGGGGTGCTGTTGCACCCCCGGCAAGAAGTAGTTTCCATCACATACAGGGTTTACAGTTTAGCTAAATGGCTCTCAGCACCCCCACTATACAGATTGTTCCAGCGCCCCTGCAAATGGCAGCAGCTCAGATCAGAGTTAACCCATTGTCTGCTGAACACTGGTTTGCAAACACACTATCTGAGAGTCTGCAGGGTTCTCAATGGAGATGGATCAGAAGAAGCTTTTTGCAAAGAGATCTGCTTCCTGCTCACAAGAGCATGGCCAGTTTTTGGTGAATCTGTGGAGCGAGGCCAGTAAAACAGTGGACTTCAGCAAAATCACAAGGAGTGACCACGCATACCAGCAGATAGCTAAAAAGCTGGCAGCTCTGCAGATTTTCCAGACTGGTGATCAGTGTGGGGAACAAATTATGATGCTGAAAAGCAAATACAGGAGACCCAGGATAAAAATTGCACCAAAGGCAACTCGCCAGCAACATGCCCATTTTAGGATGACTTTGACCAGGTCCTGGGCACTGTGCCCAGCACAGAGCCTACTGTGCTTCATAATGACCTGGTGAGCTGGGATTGAATGCTGCTGGCCCCCGAATCCAGCATGGGGACTGACTGCAGCCAGCAGCAGGCTCCCAGCCAGGATCATAAAGTGAGTCTTGTAATGATACCAGTCCCAGGGCAGGCTGTGGATCAGGCTCAACAGCACGTCCCTGCGGCTTCCTGCAGTTCCCATTGGCTAGGAATGGCGAACCGAAGGCACTGGGAGCTGCGGGTGGCCATGCCTGCAGATGGTCAATGTAAACAAACTGTCTCACAGCCGACCAGCAGATTACCCTGCCAGGCCACGTGTGGCCTGCAGGCCGCAGGTGGCCCTCCACTGCTCTAAGCTCTTGTGCTGGGGAGTCTGTGATACTGAACGGGCAGGCAAGGAGAATGCTTTTGTGAATGCAAAAGTTTATTGTTTGACCCTTGGCACTGTCTCTCTGCTGTGGTACATACATTCCATTTTCACCTTTTTAAATACAGTTGGTGCGGATTGATGTTTGGGAAGGGTGCTGGGGAAGGTGAAAAGCAGAACTCTATATTTCTTTGGTGAAAGCTACTTCATTAAGTGCATTAACACCCTCAGTTTCTTTCTGTCCTATTACAGTGCAAAAGGTAAACCCCTCCATGGCAAGACAGTATTCCTGTGTATTGCAAATGCTTTCCTGGCAAGAAACCACTTGGATGGCTAGGGCTTGGGGTGGGACATTCTATAGTAACCAGCTATTTGCTGTGCACTGACATGACATTTAAAACACATTTTGCTGAGTTAAGTGTGCAAAGCTGGGCTTCAGTTACCTTTTCCTATTCCAGTGCTTGTGCTCCCAGGTTACTCTGGTAGCGTCCTCACTGTGTCGGAGTCATATCTGTCAGAGAACTGCACTTGCGCCCGGCTGCTTCGCTGTGAAGTATGACAGTCCTCAAGACTAGACAAATGCAGAGACAATAATTATTCTGGGGGTGAATTAAAGCTATTCTCCAACAAGGCAAATAAAATGTCAGTAAATTCCACAGCACCAAAAGCGATCACCGCTGAGCTCAAAGAAGCATGCGGCATTTCAGCCCAAAGGGTAAGTAAACACTGTGGCACTGGGCCTTTACAGAAAGGGGAGGCATACAGCTGTATTTTCCAATCTGCTTCACTTTGTGCTGCTTATACAGCTTTGCTTGATCGTCTTGGAGAACGGAGTCCTAAGGCATTCACGTGATATTAGAAGGAACCCAACATGGTTGCTGCTGCTGGGCATCCTATCAGCAAATTTCAAGTTCATATGCTCTATGAAGCTGCTTTTTAAAAATCCCAGCTCCCTAAGTGCATAGGGCATTATTCAAAGCCCACAGCAGAATGATTCAGGGGCTAGGGTGCTAGCCTGGGAACTGGGAGCTTTAACATCAATTCCCTGCACTGCCACAGGTTCTCTTTGTGATGCTGGGTAAGTCCCTTAGCCCCTGAGGGTATGTCTACACTGCAAAGTAAGCCCAGGGTTACTAGAACTCGAGGTAGTTTTTAACCTAGGACTCGAGCATCTACACTCCTTTGTAACCTCCGGTTAGGAATTGTTGAACTCTGGGTCCCAACCTGGGGCAGCAACATCTACTCTGCATTATGTGGGCCTCAGTGCAACTGCCCATATCCCAAACGTCCTAACGCCCTCCCAAAATGTGGCCTCTCTAGCCCTTTGTTCATGGTGCAGTATGGGAAAACTTGATTTCCACCAAACTTGACTGTCTAGAGGAGAAAGAAAGTCGGCCTGTGGGATAGTGGGATGCTTTTTGTGGACTTCCAGAGCACGAGTCCAGTGGGGCTGTGTCTGCACTGCACAGCAATAGAGCTTGAACCCCGAGTCCTGTCTTGACTCGGGCTTGGATCCTCCACTCCATGGAATCCTGGGACCCTGGGTTAGCATGATTTATGTGTAGACGGAAGGGAGGTTAGGCTTGAGCCTGAGTTCCAACACTGGCTTACTTTGCAGTGTAGACATACCCTCTGTGTCTCAGGTCCCAATCTGTAAGTGAGGATAACTATACTTCCTACCTCACAGGGGTACTCTGAGGATAAATACATTATAGTCTGTGAGGCACATGGATACTGCAGTGACAGGAGCCAGATAAGTACTTTAGATTGAAGTAATTGGGACCATTCTTGTGGCATTAGTGGTCTTTGGATCAGGCCCAGAGAAATTCAGTTTGAAATCCGAATGATAGGCATTAGCAAACTGTCCACCCTGCATGTCTGATGTGTGATTGTCCACTCAGTGCTCTGAGGTGCACAGCTCCAGATAAGTGCTATTGGATCAATGTGTGAGCAAAGTATTAGGGAAATTCATTGTAAAAAGGTACAGTACAGCAACAATAAGGCTGAGCGTATAAATGCACCCAAGTTAGGACATTTGAAGTTCCTGTTTCCGTGGGTGTAATACAGACCATCATGTGTAATCATATTCGCGCTCAAAGGAGCAAATTATAACCCTGATCCTCAACTGTTTTCAAGCACTGCTCTGGGAAGATCATCCCAGTGTAGGCTGGATCATCTGATGTCATTTTTTTTGCAGCATAGAGACCATGACTGTGGAAAGGGGGATATAGTCAGGACTTCTCTGTGCTTCAGTGGTCTCCAGTTGCCATATTGGCCCTAGGGGCGATTTGGAGGCTGGCATCAATTAAAGCAGCCTGACGGCTGAGATCCTTCTTGCTCTGGAGCAGCAGTATAGCACACTGCCAGCAGTCTGATCAGTAGAGCACAAAGGAAGTTTAAAGCCACTTATGCACACACCTCTCAACTGTGCTCTGCTCTCCTTGACGGCTTCTGAGGACTGGGCCCCATATTTGCGCTGAGAGCCATAGCTTTGCATAGCCTGACTTTTGGGCCATCCAATTCTGAGCTGTAATGTTGCATTAATGTAGGGAGTTTTGGTTTGTTTTGGCTTGGGCTTTTTTTTTTTCTCTCTGAGGGCCAGATTTTCAAAGGTATTTAGGCATCTTTACATGATTTCAATGGGTGTTAAGGGCCTAACTTGCTTAGATGTTTTGAAAATCTCTCTAGGTGCCTTACTGGATTCTAAATGCTTAAATACATTTCAATATCAGGCCTGACGATCTTCCTTTCTTTTTTCTTTCTGTAACATACAATCTGAAAACTATATTGACTCTAAATACAAATCTAATTTATGACCATTTTCAGAATGGTACAATACTGATCAAAAAGCAAACTCATGTCTTTTTATATACTCAAAGATGAATAAACATGTGGGATTCTTTTTTGCAGTCCAGAGCATGATTCTCAGACACTAGCGTAGTAACTCATAAATAAATTATGAGACCTGAAATGCTGGCAGTGAATCAGGGACATGTCAAGAATTTAAATGCGCTATTAAGCTGAAAATGATCCTTGCAATGTGCTGGAAGGAAACTTAAGATAATAAAACCCCTGCGCACAGCAAGTTTGATATCCTTGTCTCTGATGCAATACATGAAAATAAATAATTGGGAGCGATATGGAGTGTAACTTTTTTTTTCATTAGGAATATGCAATTAAATAAATTGACAAGCACAAGTAATATTCATCCTGTTACCACTGCAACTTGGAAATAAATTCAAGGAGAAAAGACATTCATGAGAATTCCCCAGCACAAGCTGCTATATCCTCCTTAAAATCCTTCCTCCAGACCTCCTCCTGCTGTGATCTCTGCAATAAAATGTCACCAGATAATGGTTAGATTGGGATAATGGCAGAGATCTCTCAGACTTCTTTTTTTTTTTTTGTTACTCTTATCTGATGGTTAGAAAAGAAGCAACTCAAAACTGCTGTGATAACATGTGAACACACACACTTGTTGTTTCTCTTGGCCTTCCCCCTTCTGATTGTTTGATACTCATTCTTGCATCCTGTTGTAATCAAGGGACAGATACCTTACTTGTGGAGTATAGTGCTGCTTGGTGTGAGTAAAGTTATAGGAATTATTCCACATAAGAAAGGGTGGCAGAATCTGTCTCAGATTGTAAGCACTTTGGGGCAGGACAGCCTTTCATTATTTGTTTTGCCTACCACAATGAGACCATGATCCTGAGTGGATTTCTTAGTTGCTATTGTATTGCAAACATCAAAGAATAATAACAATAATGCTAGTTTCAGAGTAACAGCCGTGTTAGTCTGTATTCGCAAAAAGAAAAGGAGGACTTGTGGCACCTTAGAGACTAACCAATTTATTAGAGCATAAGCTTTCGTGAGCTACAGCTCACTTCCTCAGATGCATCTGAGGAAGTGAGCTGTAGCTCACGAAAGCTTATGCTCTAATAAATTGGTTAGTCTCTAAGGTGCCACAAGTCCTCCTTTTCTTTTTAATAATGCTAGTGTAAATGGACTTGGGCTGTTGTATAGAATAAATCTGTGACCTCGCTGTTCTTTATTGCACTCTGGTAGGCTGCTCTTCATGGGAGTTAGGTGCACTTAGTAGAAATCAGTGGCTTTGTAAGACAAGTTCACTGACTGTCATTACTATCAGCAGAAAGGTAAATAATGTAATAAATACTAAATATACTAATTCTTGAGTTAGCAGAATAAAATTTGATTAAATTTCATACATGTAAACCTCAGGAATTTCTGACAATTAGTACAAGCATGCATTTTACACAAATAAACAGCATAATTTACATCATGCTCTGTTCTCACCTATCTAGGAAACACCATTTTGCAAAACAGGTTCAGCATGATTGGAGGGTAAGCAAGATTTCAGGGTCTAAGTCATCTTTAACCATGAGAAACCAGGATGAACTCTGTGGTGTTTGGGGGGTACGTGGACAGATTATCACACAGCTGCCTACTGTGGGGTTCTTTCACTTTCCTCTGAAGCATCTTGTGCTGGCGAACTGTCTGCAATGGGACACTGGACTAGTTGGACCATAGGTCTGATCCAGTATGGCAATTCCTATGTGCCTAAATAAAAAAACAGTAAAATAAAAAAAAAACAGTAGAGAAAGGGCAAAATTCTGTCCTGTCGTGCACAAGTGCTTTGGGCCGGAGGGAAAAAATGCACAGGGAGCTTTGTCTCCCCAAACACCCCTGCTAGGAGCAAGGCAGGTTATACTCCTTGGCACTTGCTTGAGCACTAAAAAAGGGGCCAGGCTAATACACTTTCTCTCCCAATGCTCCAAGTGGCATTGCCATCTGGCTTGCGGTGCAGGCCTCTAGCCTTCCTGTCCACATCTGTGGTCAGCAGCAGAAGCTGGGGCTTAATGAGAGAGGACACATGCTCCTTCACTTTGGATGCACAGTAAGGTGCATAGCTGAGCATGTTGCCTACTGTTGCTTTCTTAACCTGCACCAGCGAAAGGGGTCCTCAGCTCTACTGCTACTGTGCTCAGACTCTCCCACACATAGACATGTAGGCATGAGCACATCCCTCTCTTTGGTGAGTTAGGGCAGGATTTCATCCCAAACTGACACAAATATGGAGCACAGAAAAAGAAAAGGGACTGATCTTTAATTCCATCCCCAATAGATTCAAGATGGATCAGCTGACTATTAGGAGCTCATATGGAAGGAGGAGTGGTCAGCACAAGCCACCACACCTAGACACAGCATTGAGTGGCACCCTGCAGATATCATGGATGGATAGATGGGTATATAAAGGTCATGGTTGACTAGATGTCTTGCAAGAGGAGATGCTCCCTTTTTGGCCAGTTCTTGCTTACGTTTGGGGCTGCACTGGCTGGAGGTGGGCCAGATGGGCATAGCGCTTTGCGTAGCAGAGGAGTTAAACCAGGTGAAGTCATCTGAACTAGGGCTGATTCTAGCCCAAAATATAGGCCATAGTTGCAATTTGGAAGTTTTATGATATGTCCCCATTTTATGAGTGCATCCAATAGGCTGCTTTCTTTCTTTTTTTCATGCTGCTTCAGTCTTCCAGCTTCAGCTGTTTACTTTTTCAATCTCTTAAATTCAATCACAATAGCTGGTCTCTGCCTATTGCATTTTTATCATGTAGGCTTTTTATATTACTGTGTGCTAAAGGATAGTTCATGGCTTACAATAATTTTATTTAGCTTTGGCCTGCTTAACCAGACTACACAATATGTTATCTATTCTTCCACTGCTGATGAATATTATATTGCCCCCATAATATGGTTTTTACCTAAGAAAATGCTGTGATGATAGAAATTGCCAGGGGAGAAATAATAATTCATAAGCTGATCATGTCATTGTAATTGTGTTCTCCGATGAAAGAAGCTGTGAGAATATTAAAAATGCAAGAAAATTATTTCTCATTTTCCCCCATCTAGTGCTATGGAAATTGCACTTCTTTTGTTGGAAGGTGAAGGTCGAGAGCAATACATTCTCAAATTTAGCTATTCCTACTACCACCTACTCAACTCAGTAGTTTAGTGGGCATCAAAAAATGAGTTTGAGATATGGCAATCTTGTGTATTAGCTCTTTTTTTTTTTCTCAAAGGAAGTCTTGCTAATTCTCTTTTAAATTTAGGAGCAATGTACTACTACAGTTTTTACAGTGTCCAAGCTACAGGTTGTAATCGTGGGTTTTGTCTTGTTTGTGTGAATTAAGATTAAAACTTTATTGTAACCTTACAGAACTGGGCTGCATCTCTGAGGCCAAATTCCATGCTCTGTTGTAAATCTGATGTTACTCAACTGATTTAATTACCACTGGTAAAGCTGACATCCGTGTTTGGGCAGTTGAACTCTTGTCTTTGTAGAGAAGAAAAAAAAAAAGAGGCAGCTACTGCTAAAAGAGAGAATGTTACCATGTTGCAAGACAGTCCCCCAGCGTAGTAACTTCTGTAATGCAGATAGGTCCTTGATTTACATGTTTCACCTTTTGGATTTAAATTATTGGTTTAAAGGCACAGGCCCAACTCAATTTTGATTCTATTCAGTTTATAATGAAAAATATTTTCATTAATTTTGTGCACTTTTTTTTAAGTGAAAACAGTGGAGTGGAGCCATTTCCCTTCAATGCCTGAAACAAAAAAAACAGCACTCAACTAATGCATGAGAATGCAAAAATGAAACTGACTGGCCTATATTCATAGCATAATCTGACTGGGAAAAAATTTTATACTTTTAGTGGTGAAAATTAAATGAGATGTTTAAAATCCTTTCTCCATTAATAGTCTAAGGTGTTTCAAAAACCACTGAGGGATTACTTTTGAAATGTGATCAATACTAGAACTGTGCAAACTTCCTGCAAAAATGTAAGGTCAGACTCAAATATCCTAACTCACATTAAACACCACCAGAGCCCACAAGGGGTCCCACTGAAGTAAGGGTGATTATGTGAAGAATACACATCATCAGTGTGGTTTAATGTAGCTATGCCAATTTACAACAGCTGAGCAGAGCACTGGCCTATGGAGATGAACAAATATTGGGAGCAAACAGTATCTGAACTCTTCTGAACCTCGGAGGCTTGATTCAAGCTTTGGACTAAAGTTCAGTTCCATTCATACATTTTTGTATTACAAATGACCTACCTGATTGAAGATAACTCCTGAAAGATCTGTTTGTGTTTTGTTTACGTATGACCTAAATGGAGCTTTTGTTTTCCTCTATATTAATGCCTTTTTTAGATATGGAAAATGGCTTGACCATTAAGTTCATTATTTATTAGTTTAGTTAAAGAAAATATCAATTATTAAATAGTAATCATTACATTAACATTTCCAATAAGAGCTTTCAGTGGGCAGGGAAGTCTGAGCCACCTGTTGTGATTCAATAAGATATGGCCTATGCCTTCGAACTCCATAGGCAGGACACCCTTTCAGGTCAAAGAGCATTGCATATAAGAGATACTTGCAGGAATGTGCCTGGAGGAAGGATAAATCCTGTTAATGGAATTAATGTATAAATAATTCAAGAGACCACTCAAAGTAAGGGCTATAGGTGAGTCCTTTCTAAAGGATGCAGTAATGGATTTCCTTGAATATAGCACTAAGTACATAACTCTAGGCTATAATGGGAAACCATACTCACATATGCCTTACATTAGGCTGTGTAATTCTTGATAAAAATGTTGTCTATATTCTGGATTCTAATCCAATCTAGAAACTGATCACTCAAGAGACAAAAGCTCTTGTTAAGGGAGGCATGATCCAAATCTGAAGCTCTAGTGAAAAGGTTTCAATACAGGGATAAATATGGAGATGGGGATTAGGGCTAACCTACAACCTGGCAATCCAGGCCATTCAGCTAGCCAGCACCCAAACAGGTACTGATATATAAAGACATGTTGCTATTGCAGATGGATGCAGGATTCTAGATTACACTTCGCATGTGGGACAGGAGGAGTCAGACCTTGGCCTGAGGAGTGACAGGAAGATGTTTGATGTGTGACTTGCACAGACCAATCTGCTAAAAAGCATTCAGGCCCAGCAACATGTTCCAGTCACGTTGTCTCATGAGTAACAATACACCCCTGTTGAATGTAGTTAGCAGTTCTTATTTAAAGACATGGTTAGTATTTATTCTTATTTAAATGTTTATAGGATTCAATATAAAAGCATTAACCTTAACTACAACACTAGAAGAGAAAGAAATATACTTTCTCTTATGGGAAAGCAGTGTGGAATTTAACAGGAATGAAACCAATATAGTCCTATGGAAGTGTCATAAGGGCCTATAGAAAGGACCCCAAAAGCTACAGAGTTAGAGAATATCGTTCATTATCTTTTTTAAAAAAAAAAAACAAAAAACAACCATCCTACCTAACTCTATGGCAGGGACAAAAATTGCTATTAAATTATACAGGAGATTCCAAAACATTTCCTCTCTCTCAAAGGGAAGAAAGAGAGAATGAAAAATATAACAAAAACATGATGCATTTGGGAACACTCTTTTTTTGTCAAGAAACAGAATTTGTCGTTGGGTTTTCTTTTTCCTTGTCATATTATAACTGTTAGAAAAAAAATCTGTACTAAGACACACTTTCACATTTCCCGCCCCCCCAGTGCTGCCCCTCACACATGGGAGAAATTACCTGTAAACATGTTATCCTTCAAGTCCCTTCTTAAAACTGTGTTTTGCCATGGATTCTAAAAAAATACTTGACGTGAGTCAGTTGGTATGCTGAAATGAGTATTGTCACATTGTTTCCTTGTACATCCCCCATCTGTCTGTATCAACCAGTTGTCTCTTAGGGCAGATCTACACTTAAAACGCAGCAGTGGCATAGTTAGTCTGCCCTTCTCCCATCAATATAGCGATCTACACTGGGAGCGAGGTTGATATAACTGTGTTGCTCAGGGGTGGGGATTTTTCACACCCCTGACAGACACAGTTATACCAGTGTACGTTTACAGCGGGGTGGCCAAACTGTGGCTCGCAAGCCACATGTGGCTCTTTTACCATGAAAGTCCGGCTTGCAAGCCCCCTCCACCCCGCAGTCTCTGCCTACCAGACCTGAGGAGGGAGGGAAGAGCTCAGGTAGTTGGGTAGGGACTTCTCTCCAGTAGGGAGGAGGGTCTCCGGGGCTTCAGCCCTGCAAGGCACACCTGCCGGAGCTCGGGGCTTCAGGAGGAGTGAGGCTGAAGCCCCAGCTCCCAGCAGGTGTGCTCCGGCTCTCAAACTTCTGAAGATTGTCCTATGTGGCTTGGAGGGCTAGTAAGTTTGGCCACCCCTGGTTTATAGTGTAGACCTGGCCTTATACTTGGATTGTAAGCTGTTGGGAGGAAGGGCCATTCTTTTGTTCTGTGTTTCTACAGCACTTAGCACAATGGATTCCTACTCCCTGACTGGGGCCCCAGACATGACTGCAGTACGCATATTTTTAATACTAATAAAGAGACATCTAGAGTTTTATTTAAGGAGATATTTCAATAATTAGCCTGCAGTGTTACCCAATAGTCTAGCTGGCTAGACAACAGTAATGGGAGTTTTCTAAAAGTCTGAGCTCTACAAAGCAACAGTTAAAATGGAAAACGTAGTTACCTAATGGGCAAGTCATGCCTATTTTAACTGGTAGTGTATACAGAAGATTACAAATAGGCAACTTCTTGGTTTCTTCAGCTAGATATTGTGTTAAAATAGTGTAACAGCTGTCGACAACATTCCATGTTTTGTACGTGCCCCTGTATTGCAATTCAGTACACTGAAGTTGGAATGAACAGTGTCTTTTAGACTTCTGTTATACCTGTGCCAAATCCACACTACTTCACCCTAAACTCCCAATTCGAGTTTTGGATTCAAAAGAACCACAAATCTCAGTTGTATCTTCTGGGAAAACCAGCAGGAATCTGGATGAAACAAACTTGTAAAAATGTAACAGGTCCACTGTCTCCTTGTTCTTTTCTCTTCTCCTCCATGTGTCTTTCTCCAAGCTCCCTCTGGTGTCTCGGTTATGTTCAGCATTTACTTACTCCTACTCTGTTCATGGCCTGATTCTGCAATGTTTCCTCATGTTGAGTAACACTTACCATTGGTGTCAGTGGGATTAGTCTGAGTATATTCATGTGTGACATGTGAGTGTCCGGACTTCAGAAGGAGGTCCTCAGCATTAGACACAACACTAAGTTGAAAACACTGAGTTTTTTCTCCTTCAGGCTAATACCATTGAAATAAGAGTTTCATGTGATTACTGAAAACAGTTGAAATTGCCTGAAACCATAAATCCCTTCCTGGCACCTGAAACAGCTCGGGTTTACTCAAAACTTGGCACAATATGACCATTAAGTAACACTGGCCCAAGTTCCAGATTTGTAATTAAGCCCCAGACTGGATAAACTCCTCCCCCCCCCGTGTTTCCAGGTTTTATTATGCAAGTTTTGATCCACTTTAGTATTTTCACTAATAAGGGGAGAACTTGAAATGTTCAAATAATCAGCCAAAAGTTTCCCTTGGCAAACTGTCTGAACCTCTGAAATCTACCACATTGGGGTGGAAATCTCAAAAGAACAGGATTTCTGAGGAGATTTCCAGTCCTTCATTTGGGTTATTAAAGCCTTTCCTGTGGTGTTTCCAGTCCTGGCTAGAATAGAGAAGTGAGGAAAAACGTAAGAGAATTGGGGAGAATGTGACAAGGGAGTTAAACTTTTTTTGAATTCTAAAAATTGTTTACTTGTTTCTAGAGGATGATAATTCAGGGCATTTAATATTTTATATGAATGAATTTAGTTTTAGGAACCTGTCCCAACCAGCACTCTATAGCCTTAGACTCTGCTGCTTGCACTTATCACCTTGTGTATTTTATTTGTGATTTATTCTTCTACACTGTATTAACATTTCACAAGATTTTGCTAACGTGATTCAAGAGTCCATTGTTAACTATCCCAGTGAAGGATGTATTTAAATGCAGGAAAGTTAACAAGGAGATTAGTAAAAAGAAAAGGAGTACTTGTGGCACCTTAGAGACTAACCAATTTATTTGAGCATGAGCTTTCGTGAGCTACAGCTCACTTCATCGGATGCATACTGTGGAAACTGCAGAAGACATTATATATACACAGAGACCATGAAACAATATCTCCTCCCACCCCACTGTCCTGCTGGTAATAGCTTATGCTATCTTCTATTCCTAGAACAAAAACGCCACTTAGCCTGTCTTACTCTTCCATCTCCAGAGTTAGCAAATTGGCTAAAGTATAACATCACTATTCTTATCCAATTAAAGGTGCAGTCCTGCAAATTAAGGAGGGAGGTGTTCTTTATGCTAATACTGCTAAGACTCAAAGGCCTCATCTCAATGCCATCATTGGGAATAGTTTTGTGGTATTAACAAATATAATCTCACCATAGAGGGGAAGCATTGCCTTCTGGCAAGCAGTTACTTTAGGATACTGGGTCCCTGTTTCCCCTTTTCCCCAAACCTACAGCTACCTTAGCACCAGCTGGGGGTTTCAAGTCAAATGGGGTATTTAAAAATGGAAGAAAAATGCATTATTTTTCTCTGATGCTTTGCTTTTTAAGAATCACTTGTTGGACAGATACAACAAGTAGCTTTAGCTTACCCCTTAGCTTTTGTTCTTACAACATAAATTTTTCAAACGATATATCTAATCACCTATATCTAAAATGACTGACCTGAAGTCTATATGGGTACCCTTAGGCTGATTTCAATAAGCTATCTATTGTCATCACCTTTATTACAAGGGTCCTTCTCCAGAGAACAAATACATCCTAACGGCAGAAATCCCACTGTGATATCAGCACATTGTAGTGCTATTTGCTAACTCATTTAAAAATAATGAAGTTGCATCGTCTACTGTGTTATGATAAAAGGTATGAGGCACTGCTGTGAAATGGGATTTGGTTTAAAGTACAGTCTGGTAACATACCCTATTAAAATGACATTGTAGGGTGCTATATTTATGTGCTCCGTGACTTCCAGATCACATTTGCTCATTAACTAGCCAGAAGGTAGTTTTCCTAACCTTCAGCACTGCAGACATATCCGAGAGTTAGATATTAAGCTGTGCTCTGACTCTCTTTTATATTATCAGAAATAAACGGGGGTGGGGGATTAAGATTTAAACTCAAAGGGTAAAATCTTCAGTGAAGATAATGGAAATTTTGCCATTGACTTCAGCGTAGCCAGGATTTCATCCAAGGTTTCAAGACTTGCAATCAAAACATTTCTCTATCCACCCCTCACTCCTCTTTTCTCTGGGGTAAGGTGCCAAAATAACCCCTCCCTCTTCCTGGTTGCATGGAGTTGTTGGGAAGATACTACTCTTTCCCTTTGGCGACTGAGAGGGTTCTATCATCATGTCTCCTTTTGACTTAGATCTCTCCATCCAACTCCAGCTTCATAAGGGGAGTTCTTTTTTGTTGCTAATTCAGTTGCTCTCATAGAGGTATTGGTTCTCCAGCACTAACAATAATTCAAGCTAGTTTGGTCAGTAAAACAAATAGATATGAGTAAAAAATACCCAGGGAGCCAATCTATTGAGCAAAGAAAGTGATGACAGTTTTACATGGTTTTCTAGCCACTCAAACCTTAAGTGTACCTTTATAATCCTGGTCAGTTAGATGAACAATAGATCCATTTTAATGGAGCACTTATTCCAGATCATTTATGATCTGGAATAAGTGGTAAACAGTGAGGTGGCAAAATTTGCAGATGATACAAACTACTCAAGATAGTTAAGTCCCAAGCAGACTGCGAAGAGCTACAAAAGGATCTCACAAAACTGGATGACTGGGCAACAAAATTGCAAATGAAATTCAATTTGATAAATGCAAAGTAATGCACATTGGAAAACATAATCCCAACTCTACATCTAAAATGATGAGGTCTAAATTAGTTGTTACCACTCAAGAAAGAGATCTTGGAGTCCTTGTGGATAGTTCTCTGAAATCATCCACTCAACGTTCAGCAGCAGTCAAAGTGAACAGAATGTTGGGAATCATTAAGAAAGGGATAGATAAGACAGAAAATATCATATTGCCTCTATATAAATCCATGGTACGCCCACATCTTGAATACTGTGTGTAGATGTGGTCACCCCATCTCAAAAAAGATATATTGGAATTGGAAAAGGGAAACAAAAATGATTAGGGTATGGAACGGCTGCCATATGAGGAAAGATTAATGAGATTGGGACTTTTCAGCTTGGAAAAGAGACAACTAAGAGGTCTATAAACTCATGACTGGTGTGGAGAAAGTAACTAAGGAAGTGTTATTTATACCTTCTCATAACACAAGAACTAGGGGTCACCTAATGAAATTAATAGGCAGCAGGATTAAAACAAAAGGAAGTATTTCTTCACAAAATGCACAGTCAACTTGTGGAACTCCTTGCCAGAGGATGTTGTGAAGGCCAAGACTATAATAGGATTCAAAAAAAGAACTAGATAAATTCATGGAGGATTAGCCAGGATGGGCAGGGATGGTGTCCTTAGCCTCTGTTTGCCAGAAGCTGGGAATGGGCGACAGGGGATGGATCACTTGATGATTACTTGTTCTGTTCATTCCCTCTGGTGCACCTGGCATTGGCCACTGTCAGAAGACAGGATACTGGGGACTAGGTGGACCTTTTGGTCTCACCCAGTATGGCCGTTCTTGTATTCTTATGTCCCCATAGTGCTTAGTGCCTGATATCAACTCCAGGTTCTAATGAATCCATAAAATGTCTTAGCACAGAAGCCTTTGGTGTGCCAAGCAAACAAAATGATAAATGAGAACACTCTGCACATAAAAGATTGCAGAACAGGCTGTGATTAATAGTTAACTGGATTTTTAAAGTCTGCAGAAGTCCATGAACTTTCAGCTTGCTACTGATGTACATTTATCTAAGGCCTGTTTTCTCCTTGACAGATGGATGCTTTGCTTCATGTTTGAATGCATAATTTAACCTGACAGATTCAATTTCTTTTCCACAGGGCCGTGGCGGCAAGGGAAGCATCTACGTCTGGGCCTCTGGAGATGGAGGCAGCTATGATGATTGTAACTGTGACGGCTATGCATCAAGCATGTGGACTATCTCCATCAATTCTGCTATTAATGACGGCCGGACAGCTCTGTACGATGAAAGCTGCTCTTCGACCTTGGCCTCCACGTTCAGCAATGGGAGGAAGAGAAATCCTGAAGCTGGTGTGGTGAGTGCAGATATTATTGTGCTGTAGTCCTGCTCCCTACACTCACACACGTCTGTATGCATCATTTTCTGCTTAGGAGCAGCAGATGTTCCTTTGTTAAAACTAATATTTTTCTCATTCACAATACCTGACAATGCCCAAACTGTCATCTGATGAGAAGGGAGGTCGATATTGAAAACAGCAATGAGCTTCTATGCTTTATGGCTGCATGTAGGTGGTGTTCCCTAGTTATCAGAATGCAACTTGGAAAGTGAAGCTGGGGCTTATTTATTCATATGTCCTCAGAATTTTTAATTCCCAGGCAGACATTCTTTGTGTAATTGCATGAGAATGAAAAGTTGAAAGACCCAGCGTAACACATTACCTCCAATTGGAGCATATTTTAGGCTAATACAGTCATTGCCAATTTGTCTGTAATCCTATGTATGCTTGGCAGAATAAAGATGATAAGAAAACAAGGTCAGGGCAAAGGAGTAGTGAAATATGGAATATTGTCAAGCTTCTTGGGTGGTTTCTGCATATTCTCGCTCCTTGCCAGACTGCTTAGTGTTTTTCTTGAGAGGTTCGGCTAGGAGTGTGGTTACAGAAATGGTGGTTTATTTAATAGCTTAAGAAGCCTCTAGAGCAAAGCATTAAAGATCCTTTTTAATGTGTGTAAAACTCTAAATAAACAACCTTGACACTTGCATCACAAATTCCCATTGTTTAATTCAACAGTGATCTATTTATTATTACTATTATTATTATTATTGTTGTTAGCATTATAGTAACACCTAGAAGCCCCAGGCATGGGTACTGTACAAAACAGAACATGGCACCTGCTCCAAAGATGAAGCATTAGGTGTCAGATTATACCTGATAGGTGCAGGCCTGTCTTGAGGGCAGAGTGGAGCTTCACACCCTAGGGGTACAATCCCTCACAGTTCCAGGTGTACACTGGGAATGTTTCCACTATGCCACCTCTTGGAAGGGTACAGCATGCTCCTCCCAATATGCTAGTGTGTGGTGGGGATTCTCTTACTTTAATAGTCTTCAGATCATTCAGGGTGGGTTCTGATACTTAAAAAGGGCCAGGCAGGTGTCTTAATAAAAAGGTCAGTGTTTGTCAACAGATACTACACATTTTCCAGTTATTTCATGTTCTGAGTATAGGGACAAAGTGGACTGTCCTAGATCTGTTGTATGAGTTTGAAAACACTGACTTATTTCATTGGGTCAGTTGTATGCATGAAGCAATCTACATTATGTACGTGACTATCACTGTGCAATTTGCTAGCAGACTGTCATATTTGCCTTTAGTGGCTAGTCCTCATAGATGATAGCACACTACTACTGCTGCCTGCTATTGGAGCTACTCCTGTAACTCAAGCAGTAGAAGACTATTATGGTGCTAAAAGTCTTGGGTGCAAATCCTATTGATGACCAAAGGGGATGGAGAGGCTTTGTGACATTTATAGAAATACAATATCTCTCTGAATTTTAGATGTTAATGAATATTTACTACTTACTGTCATTGTCCAATCATGTGTTCCCACCTTCACTGTGTATCTATCCGTTCTATTTTAAAGGTGATCTTAGTTTGAAATGGCAGTAATTTATTCTGTTCCTAGTGACAAGTATAACATTAATCAACAAGTATTGCCTTCCATATCTGTAGCACAAGGGAGAACGAAATAGCTATTCTTACACAGTTTTTCAATATTTTTGCAGGCTACTACGGACTTATATGGCAACTGTACCTTACGTCATTCTGGAACATCTGCAGCTGCACCTGAGGCAGCTGGCGTGTTCGCATTGGCACTGGAGGCTAAGTAGGTTTAGAAGAAGAGGGATTTTTTTTGTTTTTTGAATTACTTGTCTGTAATGCTGAAGTTAAGGGCTATTAAAGCTAGAACAGCCAGATCCAAAGCCCACTGAAATGAATAGACTCCTGTTGACTTCAAGGGCTTTGAATCAAGCCCTGGGTATAGGAACTTAGATGAGTTTATGTAAATAATGCAATGCCCTAATTTGCATAGTGTGTGTATATATAATGTGCACTGCTTTATTTGCATATATTGATTCCTTTTTACAGATATTTCCTCCCCACCCCACCTGCTTGGTCTCTGGCTGCCTGCTGACATGCTCTCCATAGTCTCTCTCTGGCCCCACCGTCTATCTCCCCGATGCCCCCTCCCCAAGCTGACTCACCTGTTTCCCTCCTCCATTTTCCTCTGTCCCCACTTCTGGCTGTGTCCCCATGGGCTTCCCCCACCTTTTTTGAGTTTTCCTGTGCTCTACCATCAGTTGCTCCCTGACCATATAAACCCTGGGTAGCACACAGTTCCCCACCCATCCCTGGACATAGAAGTCTGGCTAGAATGACTGCCTACACAGCACCACTTTCTCCATCACACTGCCCTGTGCACTTGCCATATTTCTATAGCTGTGAGCAGGCTGGGGTCTGTGCTCCAGACAGGGTCTCTTTTCTTTGAGTTCTGGAGGACTAATAGGTGTCTCTACAATTAAAATCCTAGAACAGTCTGTGGGACTCTGACCGTAGAGAGTATGTCTACACTGCAGTTGGGAGCAAGCCTCCCAGTCTCATAGGCTTTACAGTCAGAAGGGACCATCGTGATCATCTAATCTGACCTCCTGCACGTTTCAGGCCACAGAACCTCACCCATCCACTCCTGTAATAGACCCTTAACCTCTGGCTGAGTTACTGAAGTCCTCAAATCATGGTTTAAAGACTTCATGTTACTGAGAATCCACCATTTACACTAGTTTAAACCTGCAAGTGACCCGTGTGCCATACTGCAGAGAAAGGTGGAAAACCCCCAGGATCTCTGCCAGTCTGACCCAGTGGAAAATTCCCAAATATGGCGATCAGTTAACCCTGAGCATGTGGACAAGACCTGCCAGGCAGATACCTGGGAAAGAATTCTCACTAGTAACTCAGAGCCCTCCCAGCTAGTGTCCTGTCTCCTGCGTATTTTTGCTACTGGCAGTGGCTGATGGGCCATATGCCATTGTAGGCAGTCTCAGTAGATAGACTTGGTCTTGCATACTAAAAGTAGCTAAAATGTGAGCCACGATATCTACACTGCTATTTTTAGTGCATTTACCTTACTGAGTGTTCAAATACACCAGTCCTTTCAAACGTATTGTGGAAAGAGAAAACCATCATCATCATGTTCCTATTACGCCTCTGGCATTTAGGGCAGTGATGAAGCTCCTCCACTCCTGTCTGTTTCTGGCAAGTCTTTCAATGGTTCCCCAGCTGTGCCCCAGGTTTTTCAGCTCGACTTCCACAGCTTTTCGCCATGTTGTTTTCGGGCAGCCTCATTTTCGCTTGCCTTCAGGCGTCCATATTATTGCTACTCTGGTGATGGAATCAGTTTCCATCCGAAGCACACGGCCGATCCATCTCCAGCGCCTCCTGGCAATGATGGTGCTCAGATCCTCTTAGCTGCACTGTGTCAATAGATCTTGGTTTGAAATTGTTCTGGGCCAAAAGATATGGAGGATTTTTCTGAGGCAGGTTGTATGGAATGAAGAGTTTGGACATGTCATACTTTGTCATTCCTCTTCTAAACCCCACAACATAACAACCTTTTTATGTTATTCTTCCATAGCCTGGAACTGACGTGGAGAGACCTGCAGCATCTGACAGTGCTCACCTCCAAAAGGAACCAACTTCATGATGAAGTCCATCAATGGCGTAGAAATGGTGTTGGTCTGGAATTTAACCATTTGTTTGGCTATGGAGTCCTCGATGCTGGGGCAATGGTTAAAATGGCAAAAGATTGGAAGACTGTTCCAGAGAGATTCCACTGTGTTGGAGGATCAATACAAGAACCTGAGTAAGTGAGGACAATGCTCTTTTCCCGCTCTATGGAGTTTGTTCCCTTTTCAGGCACTTAAGTGACCACAGACACACACAGAAACAGTGACCTCAATACACCCTCAGTATCTGATTTTTTTCCCCCAGAAATTTATGTCCCGTACTGCTCAGGCCTCTCCTCGACAGCACAAATATTTTAAGTCCATTATTCCTTAAAAGGAATAATATGCCATCTTATTATCTCAAATAGTTATTCAGACACTTACATTTAAACACACTGGTTTAGATAAAACAGTAAAACAAGTTTATTAACTACAAAGAGATTTTTAAGTGAGTACAAGTAATGAGGCATAAAAGTCAGAAATGGTTACGAGAAAAATAAAGATAAGATGTTTGCTAAAGCCTAATTTAACAAACTAAATTAGAATCAAGCAAAATTTCTCATATGTTCCACAGATTATTGACCAAACTCTCAGGTCAGGACCCCTCCCCAGAGTATAACACCTGCTTTCTTTGTCTCTTTGAGTCCAGTGAATGCAGTTGGTAGGGAGAGATGGGTGCCTTGGAGTATTTGTCCCTCTGTGTTTTTTTTTTTTGTAGTTTCAGTCTCCCTCTTGAAAAATATTTCCAGCTAGGCACAGGACACAAAGGCTATGTGGGAGGATGTTCCCTGCTGGCTTTTTCTCACATGTTTGAACTCCCTTTGTCATCCCTTCCTGCTTGATGACTCTGTTTACTGCTTAAATGCAAATTAAGTAGAGCACATATACCTTTGTTTGGGATAGGCCTGTTTGCCAATTTCTGTTTGGGCAGAGCTGTGGGGTTTAAACAAGTGTTAATAACACCATAGATGGGAATCTTATAGCTTCACATAGAATGTTAATACACATTTTACCAGGACAATACTGACCATAAAATCATGAGTTTTCTAATGATACCTTACAAAGCATACTTTGTAAAAAGTTTATTACAGTAGTGTGTGGGTGTGAACACATGGGTATATTCTGTTACAATGTGATATTTAAACTTGGCAATTTCCTATTTTAATGGATAATTTTAACTCCAGAAAACTAAAACAGTCATGCACAGGTATCAAAGATTCAGTTTGAACATTACAGCATTTAATTGTTTGTTTTATGTTCTCCACATCTCTAATTGCCAGCTAGGTAGGCAAATTTATTTTCTGATTACTTTCATGTGCAAAGCAGAATGAGTCAACAAGTGAATCAATTAATACTAATTGACTACAACAACTAAAGTTAATTTAATTATTTGAAATACTAACCTAATGATGGCCAGTTTATGCCTATGACATTTGCAATTTGGCTTTTCAGTGCCATTGTTAAAGGCATTATTATTTTATAGGAAAAGGATAAGAAAACAATATACCACCATGGCACAGATCTAAGATAGGCTGGGAAGGCTGTGAGCTGCTTTTGCAAAACCTCATCCATTAAATTTTGTTTCTGCAAAACCAAAGCCAAGGGGTGATTCAGATTTGACTGCATAACTAAAATGCAGAATGATTGTTTATAAAGACAAATTGGGCCAAAATCTCCTCTCAAGTAGAGCTGGGCAGGATGAAAAGTCAAAACATCAAAAATATTTGCATACTGAAAACCCTTTTATTTTCCATTTTGGGTCAATTGAAATGTGTTTTGATTTCATCATTCTTTTTGTTAACTTTTTTCAGTTGTATTAGCTTAAATTTCTAAACAAGTTGTTTCACAGTGAAAAATTGGAAATTTTCCATTGAATAACTTTTTTTTCAACTTTTTTTTTTGAGTGGGGAAAATCTGTCAACTCCAACCCTATTTCATGAAAAGTTTTTTGGTTTTGATAACTCAGTATTTTTTAATTAAAAAAAGTGTTGAAAAATTTTTGACCGTCACAGCCTCTATCACTTTAATGCAGCACCCTTAAAGTAAACTGGGATTATACTGGGGTAAATGAAAGAGGTTAGTCCATTATGTCGGGCTGTGTTCAAAAGTTAAAATTGTAGCAAGGTCTTGTGAGCATATTCATCAAAAAGTAGCTCCGTACTGTACCTCATAAGTCTCCCACTGAAATGTATTAGAAGTATGCAGTCGTTCTGCAATGATTAATGTCATCACATCAAAAAAGATCCCCAACTGAAAGACATGGTGGGATGGCAAAATAAATGAAAGTTGGTGCTCTTTACTGTTAAAGTATTTTTAAAGAGGTGCTTTGTCCCGGTGGAGGTATCCAGGGAACAAGGGATATGGCTGGAATGTATTTGCTCTCCAGGGTTTCCCAGGAACAAGAAAGCCTTTTTGGAGACATCTATGCTGTGATTTTAAAAAAAACCCATTGCACCTCAAAGCCCAGGGCAGATGACTTGGGCTGGGGCTGCAGAATTAAAAACTGCTGTGGAGACATTTGGGCTTGGGCTCTGAGACCCTCCCCTCCATAGGGTCTCAGAACCCGGGCATCTACATTGTAATAGTATAGCTCCACAGCTGATCCCGGACTATCTGAGTCAGCTGACCTGGGCCAAGCGTGGCCATGCCATGGGTCTTTTATTGCACGTTCCTTTTGTGGCTGCTCCACTTGCCAAACAGGGCAGTAAAAAGTGGCTTGAAGCCACCTTTTCACATCCTCCTGAGCTACACCTAGCACAGGTTGGACAAATTCCAAGATCTGGGAGGTTTCAAAGGCACAAATGATAGGTGCCTGACTCTCATAGAAATGGCCTTACTGGTAACTGTGTGCTTGAAAATCTCTCCCTAATCTGTTACAGACTCAAGCCAGAAAATGCTAGCATACATTTGATTCACAGTATGCACCTAACATATTTGATTGTGACAGGTTTCAGAGTAGCAGCCGTGTTAGTCTGTATCCGCAATAAGAAAAGGAGGACTTGTGGCACCTTGGAGACTAACCAATTTATCTGAGCATAAGCTTCCGTGAGCTACAGCTCACCTCATCGGATGCATTCAGTGGAAAATACAGTGGGGAGATTTTATATACACAGAGAACATGAAACAATGGGTGTTACCATACCCTCACTCTCGTTACAGTGTGTATGGTAACACCCATTGTTTCATGTTCTCTGTGTATATAAAATCTCCCCACTGTATTTTCCACTGAATGCATCCGATGAAGTGAGCTGTAGCTCACGAAAGCTTATGCTCAAATAAATTTGTTAGTCTCTAAGGTGCCACAAGTCCTCCTCTCCTTATATTTGTTTGTGTTTTTTTATAACTGTCAAATATTACGGTGTTGATGCCGCACATCTGACATGCCTCTTATGTGGATAATAAAATTCATGATCTGCAACATCTTTATACTTTGGGTTTTAAAATAAAATCAAAACTCGTATGAGGAGGATCCAGCCCATCTCCAGAGATTGTTTGGATGATGACTGTAACTGACATTTTGCTTCGGCCATGGATAATTGTTTTATTTTTGTAGCTGGGCATTGCTGCAGCAATCTTTTCTATATTTAGGTTGGTGAGCACAGGATACACCATAGTGTGCCATAGCAACACTGCTGATCAGCAGAAACAGGCTGGGGAAGAATCTACAGCCTATTTTGTGTAATGTGACAAAAAGACCTCTGTATTTAAAGTTTCAGATTCTCTAGGCTTCAAAATGGAGGAAATATGGATGCCAACAAGACCTCAATAATGACACCACACTGTTAGAGGTTGTGTAGACTTCTAGCCAGGTGTCCTGAGCTTGATTAATTTGATCTGCATCATTGCTGATTTTTATAACTGTTCAAAGAAAGTTTTTTACTGGCAGAATAACATATTTCACATCTAAGTGACTTTTAAATCAACTTCCCTCCCCATCTACAGCTGGTGCATGCTGTGTGGAAAATCAGATTTGGAAGATAAAATCTTTATAGCATTATACCTTTTATTTTGAACATTTTATATTGTTGATATGTATATGTACAATGGTCAAGATTCTGCTCCCTTTATGCACACTGAGTATTTACTTATTCCTCAAGTAGTGCTGGTAAGGTACTACTCCATGTGTGTAAGGGGAACAGAATGTGGCCCAAAGCCATTAGTAATGCTGTATGAAAGGTAGGGTAGCCTAGTGGATAGTGCAATTGCCAGGGGCTCAGGAAAGCTGGGTTTTAGTCCCAGCTCTACAACTGGTCTGCTAGATTACCTGAGACAAATTACTTTGCCGCTTTGTGCCTCAGTTTCCCTATCTATAAAATGGGGGGTAATGATCCTGAATTTCTTTGTAGAGCACTTTGAGATCTACTGATAAGAAGAGCTATGTAATATCATCATTATAACATAAGATTTCATGATCAACACTGTTACTTGTAAGAGGAGACAGGCTTATGGGCACACCTTTTGTAAAATGCTTTCTGTACTGCTCTTAGAAGAATTGTGCTATGTTGTTGTTGGAAAAGGGTGGGATTTATATGTGTAGCAGTTTGTACCTATTTCTCATAAAAATAAAGCATTAAAAATAAAAACATCAGTAAACTGCATGACTGTGATCTTTACTAAAAAACCCAGGCTGGAACAGAGCCTATTTCACTTAATAATAATATTAATAATTGATAATAATAAAATAAATAATAATTTGGATACCCTTCTGGCTTTTAAGATGTTTTAATAAACTTTATTCTAAATTATTAAAATAAAGAAAAGGTCACATTTTCATATACATTTCAGAAAGCTTTAACACAAATAACCTTAGGTTTGGAAAGTGCACGGTAGTTGAAGGGAGAACAGTGAATGATGCTTCTTCCCAGGTTGCCCCCTCTTAATCTGAATTTGGTTAATCATCAGTAATTAATACCTTAGATGTACAACAGTGCCTTTCCTCTCAAAGAATCGCAAAGCACTTTACAAACTTCACATACTCTTAAAACAGTTAATCTCACTCCTACCACCCCCCCCCCCAAAAATGCCATGGGACTTTAATCACTGCAGGTAGTGTTAAATCCTAGGTCCTCTAAAGTCAATGTCAAAAACTCCCATTGACTTAAGTGGGGCTAAGATTTCACCCAAAAAGTATAAATTGCTCTCATGCAGAGGATGGCCATAAATGTTGTCCCTAGTTTTTATTTCAACCGTATTCAGGCAAATTTTGTTGAGTTCACTGAAGTTTCTCTGCATAAGAACTGGGTTATAATAACTAAGGAATGAAGGCCTCAGGATTTGACATATTGAGAATGTAGAAAAATTGTGTGTGTGTGTTTAAAATGTCAAATATAGCAATTTTTTGGTTTCAATGAGCAAATAAAAGTGTAGGAAGACTTGTGGCACCTTAGAGACTAACAAATTTATTAGAGCATAAGCTTTCGTGGGCTACAGCCTGCTTCATCGGATGCATAGAATGGAACATATAAGAAGAAGATAGACACAGACAGACAGAAGGTGGAAGTTGCCATACAAACCTTAAGAGGCTAATTAATTAAGATGAGCTATTATCAGCAGGAGAAAAAAACTTTTGTAGTGATAATCAAGATGGCCCATTTAGACAATTGACAAGAAAGTGTGAGGATACTTAACATAGGGAAATAGATTCAATATGTGTAATGACCCAGCCACTCCCAGTCTCTATTCAAACCCAAGTTAATGGTATCTAGTTTGCATATTAATTCAAGCTCAGCAGTTTCTCCTTGGAGTCTGTTTTTGAAGCTTTTCAGTTGCAAAATTGCCACCCTTAAGTCTTTTACTGAGTAGCCCAAGAGGTTGAAGTGCTCTCCTACCGGCTTTTGAATGTTATGATGCCTGATGTCAGATTTGTGTCCATTTAGTCTTTTGCGTAGAGACTGTCTGGTTTGGCCAATGTACATGGCAGAGGGGCATTGCTGGCACATGATGGCATATATCACATTGGTAGATGTGCAGGTGAACGAGCCCCTGATGGAGTGGCTAATGTGATTAGGTCCTATGATGGTGTCACCTCACAACTATTTTATGGTGATGAGTAGATATGAAGATGACAATGGTGAGCCATATGAAGTGATAGTTAACTTGGTGAGGCAATAGGTCATCCTTGAGCACTTACTGTATTCTTCAAATTATGTATGGCACAACCTCCAACTCCTACCTGTCTAAGGAGTTCCGTTCTCACTGCTCATTCATGCTCTTCAAATTCTATTACAGTATTTTTGTATGTTTGTATAAACACATGTAGATGTTTAATGAAAAATAAGGTGTGCCTCACCGTATGTATCATTTTAACTTATTTTATTGTTATTTAACCCTCAGAAAAATACCATCAAGTGGCAAGCTGGTTCTAACACTTACAACTGATGCTTGTGAGGGGAAAGAAAACTTTGTCCGCTACCTAGAACACGTGCAAGCAGTTATAACCGTGAACTCTACTAGGCGAGGGGACCTCAACATCAACATGACATCACCTATGGGGACTAAATCCATTTTACTGAGCCGACGTCCAAGAGATGATGACTCCAAGGTGGGTTTTGACAAATGGCCTTTCATGACAACACACACTTGGGGAGAAGACCCCAGAGGCACTTGGGTTCTGGAAGTTGGATTTGTTGATAGCATGCCACAGAGGGGAGTACTGAAGGAATGGACACTGATGCTACATGGGACACAAAGCGCACCATATATAGACCAAATAGTAAGAGATTACCAGTCCAAACTGGCTATGTCCAAGAAGGAAGAGCTGGAAGAAGAATTAGACGAAGCGGTAGAGAGAAGTCTGAAGAGTATACTAAGCAAGAACTAGCACTGTTCTGCATGTTGGCCTCTTTCCTTTCCTAGATCATTCTACTCACCTTTCTACTATCCAGACCTCTGTGTTAGACATATTACAATGTCTCCATAGCCAAATTATCATACTTTATTGATTTTAAAGTCTTATATCCTGTCAATGATTATTTTAATTACAACCGAAGCAATCTTTTTTTTTACTCTAAGCCACAAATATGTTGTTCCCTATCAACTACTCTCTACAGTTTGTGACTGTAAATGATTTTGTGTCCTAGAAATAGGTAATAGCTTTTCCCTTCATATTTTTGTCGTAAATGTTGTTTGTATTTAAAAATTTTAAAAATGCCAGTTAGTGGTAATGAACCCATTTGGTCAGCTTTCATGACAGATGTTAACAGTATCATGTTGGCTAGAGATGCCTTTGAATGACCAACAGCCTGATTCTGCGCCATTGACTTCAATGGGAGTTATCCCATTGGCTTCAGTAAGAGTAGGAATAGGCCCAAGAAGGAAAAAATAATCCAGAGATTAAGAAAGATGGTAACCTCCTCTCAGAAATCAATGCCTTTTGCCGTTTCCTTTTTACACTTACACCCCCTCCCCCCCACACACACACACTCCAGAACATTTTTTGACTTAGAGATGATTCATTTGTATGTAATAAGTGAGACAAAATGTCTGATAAAGGACGTGCATTAGGAAACAGGGTCCAAATGTTCTAAAAGCACAAGTATTTTTTGTTAATTTGGTAATTCAGATCCAATTTATGCCAAATCATCACATTCGGAATGAAATTTAAAATAGAGGGCTACTCTTTTTGCGATGTGCATCTGCTCTCCTTTATACTGAAATGTAGTATAGCAACATAAGATAAGGCTGTGTCAGCATTTCCATTACAGACCCCTATATTCTAGGGTTGGTAATTTGCTATGGGAGAAACTTGGCATATGAACTTTCAGTCCAAAAGCAATTTTTCGTTCAAATTTCCTTTTATTTTAAAAAGTAGAGCTTAGGTCAGTTTTGAGTTATACAAGCTTATTTAAGAAAAAAAGCTGCTTGGATTGTTTTATATGTGCACAATGCAAAGTTAGTTTTGATGAGCAATAAAGAATAAAAAATTTGGGAAAATTTATCCCATAAATCATTGTTGCTGTTTAAAGGACCTGGTCCTGCAATCTCTTACACATGAGTGTTTTTAGCATCTGATCCAAAAAAGTAAATTAAACTCTCAGAGCCTGATCGATCTACTGCCATTGACTTCAATGGAGATTACACAGTGGCAAACACAACACCCACAAGTGTTTGCAAGACTGGGATCTCAGTTAGTAATCTGTGAATAGTAACTATGGGCCCAATCCTGCAAACATACTTGCTTAGCTTTAAGTACATGAGTAGTTACATTGGCTTCAGTAGAACTACTCCATGCTTACAATTATGTGCATAAGTGTTTGCAGGGCTGGGGCCTAGGATGTTGGCAGTAACTAGTTTCAGAATTTGATTAATTTCTATTTTTTGCTATGCATCTAAAATGTGTGTTATCAAGAGCTGTTTGGGTTAATCAGTTGCAAACTACAATTAAAATGAATACGTATTTACCTAATGATTAAAAATGACACCAACAGGTTATGAAATGCATAGTTTTACCCCAGAATATATATTTCTTCTATTATCTCAAGTGAATATTAATCTCTTAACCTTCCATAACAGGATTTTTTTCTTTTCCTTTCAAATCCCAAACAAATTATCTACTTAAACTATGTTTACATTATGTATACTATAAGCCAAGTTAAGCACCTAAGTGTTCATAGGATCTCCATTCCCTTACACCAGTGTAACTGAGGGGTTACTCCATTGCAGACAATGGAGTCACACTTAGGTGTAAGTGAGAGGAGAAAGAAGCCCTCAAGCTTTTAGTTGTAAAATACCACCTAATAGGAGTGACTTTTAAAATCATGTTGTTGTTCATTTGTTCCAATAGATGGAAAGCATCAACTATATTTCATCTGGTGGCCTTAAAATAAACCAAAGGACACCATGGGCCCAATTCTAACCTCAGAGCCACACAAGTAGCCAATGAGCCAATTCTTAAAGTAGTATGTGGGCGTCTTTGGAACTGGGAAGACGCCCATTGTCTTCAATGGGTTTTGAGGGATAGCTCAGTGGTTTGAGTATTGGCCTGCTAAACCCAGGGTTGTGAGTTCAATCCTTGAGGGGGCCATTTAGGGATCGGGGCAAAAAAAAAATTGGGGATTGGCCCTGCTTTGAGCAGGGGGTTGGACTAGATCTCCTGAGGTCCCTTCCAACCCTGATAGTCTATGATTCTATCTGAGGGAAGAATTTTCCCCTATTATGTGTACATATGCGTTTGATAACACACAAACACACATGATATATATATATATATAGTATGTAATATATATACATATGCAAGCATACCTAATATATATTACATATAGTATTGAACATAATAAATACATATACATTCATGCATCATGTTTGTGTGTATGTATTTACTAAAGAAACAGCTCATTTAAATATATTAAAGAGTATTCTAAAATATGGGGAAAGTTCTTGGATTAAGAAATGTCCTTGTGGCGATTTTAAATGAAAGTGTACGTTAATTCCTAGTGCATTCATGTAATTTTGCAATTCTCTGTTTAAGCATTAAATGTCTTATATAGCAGCAAAATAACTAAATGGGTGTTCATATTTTCATAATGTTGACTTAAATTATTAAGTGCAAGATGACTGTAAGGGACGATTAACAGAAATTACGAGTTTTGATATGCGTGTATATACAATATATATATATATAGCTAGACTTCAAACTCTTCAGAATTTTTGCATCAGGGTAAGCACTGAAAAATGTCCAGTTAGAATAAGTTTTTATGGTATTGCAGATGCAAAATAAAATTAATTTATTAGCATTTATAACAGAGGAACTAATTCAGTTCTCAATTTAAAACAGGTGAATGTTGTTAACATATAAAGCCCTGTGATGATGTTTTATAATCTGAGTAAAATAAAGAGATGTTGTAAACTGGCAGGTCCTATCATCATTGCCTATCAGAAGTCATGGGGGATGTGACATGTATTCAGTGAAACCACTTCAAAATGCTCTACTTTTAATAATGCAGGCCTGATAAGGTAAATAACATCTCAGGTAAGTTTAATACACAGGAGATAAAGGCATACCCGCATAAAGGCAGTAAAATGAATGCTTTTCAGCAATGTTGTAGCTGTTAGGCGTGTTATACAATGGAGCACGGTCGATTGAGGCCCCGATTCAGGAAAGAGCTTAACCACATAGTCAAAGGTAAGCATGTGTTTGAGTCCCATTGACTTCAGGTGCTTAACTTTAAGACTTTACTTATGTGCTTTCCTGAGTCAGTGCCTGAATGATCAACAGTGCTGTGAGACACAGTACATCTTGTCCTGCGAACAATCAGCCTTCATTAGATCCAGCTTCATTGAAAGTGGAAGGGGCATTCAGCTTTTCCGAATGCAGAACAGAAGCTGAAATGGGAGTTTTGTTTGAAAAATACTTAAAAAACCCCCTCAGATAGCCATTTTGAGCCACAAAATGATTAGCTAGTAAAATGCATCATCAAGCTCCAAAGGAAAAAAGTATACAGATGGTTCTTCTTGCCCCGCAGCATGTAATAAGGATGAACAGATTAGGAGTGTGAGCCTGATTCTCTTCACCTCATAGTCAATAGGTGTTTTATCACGCTTGCGGGGAGGAAAGGATCAAGCCCTATGTAATATAGAACATTCTGATATGCTGTAGTAGGAGTTTTGTCAGAGGTTCTTGTTAATTTAGATCCCAATGGCCCTATAAATCCTGAAGACCTTACACAGTTTTTATTCAGCCCTTTCAATATGTTTTGTCTGAGTAAAAACTGAGTTAAGGCCTTCACAGTTTAGGCCCGACACCTGCAAAACATTTAAGTACATGCTTAACTTTCATGGGACTACTCGCATGCTTAAACTGAAGTACTTGTTTAAGTCCTCAGCAGAGCCACAGCCTTTGCCCTGAAGTAATACCCAAATTATGCACACATTTTTATGGTTCTAGACGTGGAAGATTTTATTCTCATTGAAATTGCTGGGACTACTCACATGAATAAAGTGAGCAGGATTTGGCCTATATGGATGTGAAAAAGAGATAGTAGGAAAGCAATCTACAGTAGTAGGGGAGCATCATTAACATTTCATGATAAATTTTTAGTTCTGGGTAATTATTAGAGTTGGTTGGGAATTTTCTATTGATTTGATTTTGAGAAAACTTCCTTTTCCATTTTAAAAAAAAAAGTTTCCTGTGGGAAAATTTTGATTTTTTTTTTTTTTTAATCAGGAGCCTCATGCCGCCATTAGCCTCTATAGCATCCGTGGCTGGACTATATTTCCCATGATTTACAATGGTCTCCTCTCTGGTTGAATTGCTGCTGCTGTGCATCATGGGAGTCCCAAGACCGCAGTACATCAAGGAAGCTGTAGTCGAACCAGCAATCCTGACCCATAGAGGAGAATGGGAGACCTAAGGCACCCAAGCTACTCCTCACAGGAGGCACTGTGGCAGCTCAGGTGGATGCAGGTGAATGTCTAAATGAGTTGAAATAAAGTGTTTCGACAATTTTTTTTTGGAACTGTCCCTTCTGTGAAAAATTTCCATATTTTGGCTCATCTGTACATGAAAATGAATATCAAAATCTCAGCATTTCCCACAGGACAGAATTCCAATTTTTGACAAGCTGTGTAATACTGTAACTATATTTTCTCTTGTGTCAAAAACAGGATACAGTCCTGCAAACCTTCACTCCCTATGTGCTTGAGCAATCCCATTGAGTTTAATAGGACTGATCACATAAGTAAGATGGTGCAGGATCATATATAGGGTTTCTAGGTCTGGATCACTAAAATGCAAGAAACTTGAGGGGAAAAAATTATACACTGAATAC
This sequence comes from Lepidochelys olivacea, assembly GCF_965140295.1. NCBI lineage: Eukaryota > Metazoa > Chordata > Testudines > Cheloniidae > Lepidochelys > Lepidochelys olivacea. The sequence continues at coordinate 192,631,662 of NC_140413.1, forward strand.
TCCAACCGGACAATCTTTGAAGTGTCTGCAATCCTCTGAAGATATTCCAATGTGCACTAAAGACCTTAACCTCAGTAACATAAGATTTTGCAGTGGGCACAATTTTTTTAATAGAGTTCAAGGAAGCTATTTTTTAAAATCAGACAGTAACAGACATTTAAGCATAAAAATTAGATGCAAGCTGCTTAAAAATAAACACAATTGAAAACCCTAGTGAAATCCTGGCCCCCTTGAAGTCAATGAGAGGTTTGTGTGTAAAGGCTGAAGACTGTTAATACATTCTTTTTTAAAGATGTCCCTTTTTCTCTTTTAGCATCATTGCATATTTTATTCTCAGCTGCCTAGATGATATGTAGTAAGATCTTAATGACAAATTCAGCCACATTTTTGTTTGGTAACATAGCTAAAAATAAATGATTGCTAAGCTCTCCTATACCTACAGAGTATAAACAAGGGATGGTTGAAATACGTTACTGAATTAAAGTGCTTAGTCCTTCATCTTGAAAACATCATGCCAGTCAGTTGGTTAATTGGTTAATACTAGCTTCGTTAATGCTACTGTTTGATGTTAAAGGTAACACACACCCACTGTGACTATGTTCTTTAGGATGCAAAGCTTTTATTCAATGAACCAGATGTCACAAGCTAACATTTGCAGCTGTCTGAAAATTGGAAACTAATGGCAGCTAAAGCATCATTAGAGGAATATAAACTGTAAGGGGCCAATTTGTAGTGGGCACAGATTACGTAGGTGTGGTTTAGACAGGCAACTTCTTAATAATAATTTTTTACTTGTCCTAATCACAAAAAGTGTTGCGTAAATGAACCTACTATTTTAGTGATTATTACATTAAAGATAAACCTACACCAGGCAGAATGGCCATTCATGTATCAATGTTTTATATCAAACAGCAAAAGTCTCACTATGTTAGCATTGGGTCAGGGGAAAAATATGGTCATTTAATAACTATGCCAGACAAGTTGCTTATCAAATGATGTAACTTAAGAGCCTTTGTCTCCTAGCTTCTTCTTGCTTGTCTTCTCAATTGTTGTCTCCACAATCATAGCTGTCTCTTCGTAAGTCTGAATTCTGGCATCTGAAAACTTCTCAATAGATTCCACTACTTCCACCTTCTCATAGCTCATGGAACTGGGTAAGCTTGGTTCTCTGAATGCTTGGCCTCCTCGTTGGTCTTCTCTGTCATGCTCTGTCTCTTCAAATACGTCTGGCTCAGAAGGGCCGGCTACACCAGCTGGAGGTGCTGCCTCAGGCCCAGTGATGTCAGGCTGCTTTGAGGGCTCTTCAGCTTTTTCTTCTGACTTTCTGCCCTGTTCATTTATTTCTTCTCTCTCTTCAAGCTCATATTGCATTTCATGGACTTCCCCTTTCTCATTTGCTGATGGTTCAGAGGGTTCAGGCAGCTCTGGAATTGGCTCCACCTCCCCACCATTTGGCATCTTTCCATTGCTAGTGGAAACAATGATCCCACCTCCAGCCGGGGTGGAGGAAGAATAGAAACAAGGATGGTCATAGTTTGCTTCCCCTGTGACAAGTACATAGCTCTCTTTGGTAGACAAGTCAGTCTTAGGCTCGGGTCTCTTGAAGCATCTTATTTTCTCTCTCACAGTGTTACACAATTCATCAAAAGCTTTACTTATCCGAGCTCCATCAGGCACATCCTCTGGGACTGTTTCTTGCTCAACTAGTTCTAATTCTTCCTGCTTAGGTTCACATACTGTGCTTTCATGTTTAAATTGCAGCTGATCCTGATGAAAGTCTTCCAGAGTTCTTTCATAGCTGTTTTCAGGTGAAAACCCATCTATGTCTTTGGAAGTGATCTCCTTTCTCCTAGAAATTTTCTTTGCCAGACCTTTTTGTCTTGGTTTTGCACTTGCAATCTCTTGCATAACCAGGGTGATATCTAAAGAAAATCCAAAACAAAGGCAACAGCACACAACATTGAAAGGTGTTGCCCAAGACAGTTTAGCAATCTATCTCCAAACCAAAGGGCCTCATTGTCAGTACAGTGTGTGCAGAACAGAATGCAGATGCAAAGGTGGGCATGTATTCATTTTATGTATGAAAATGGCTATTCTGAGTGTGCAATACTGGGCATGTGTCCATTTTGCATGTACAAACACCACTTTTATACATAAAATGTATAAATACTAACTTTTGCATGTACAAAACTGTGTACAAAATCAGCATCTATGAAGATGAGACTAATGCTCTGAAAGTACATTTAGGGCTCACTGCTGCTTTTCAATATAGTGTGCAACACCACTATCTTGAATCAGTAGCAGGCTTAAGGGCCATAGCCACATGGAAGTAGCTCCTGTGGCTGCTTCACAGGACGCCTGGGCTTTCCAGCTGCAGAAGCGTCTCCCAGATGTGATGGGGAAAAACATCCCCATGTTCAAAACATTCCCCCTGCTCCATTCCTTGTGGAAGAATTGCAGACTCCACCCAGAGCTATCGCCATAAATGCGGATCACGTGAATGGTGACAGGAGACTCGCTCATGTCCTAACACAGAGGCAAGTTCTTCCCTTACTCTCTAGATACCCTCAAGTCAAGTCCTGTAGGTAATAATCCAAAGTACAGTTAGATGCATGGGCCAAATGCTCAGCTGGTGTAAATGATCATAGCTTGATAGACTTCAATGGAGATACATCTATGTACACCAGTTGAGGATCTGGTCCCCATATATTAGTAGCTAATTTGTTCACTAACAAACTTAATTTAAGCCTGCTGTATTTGGCACAATGCTGGGGAAACACCCTATTTGGTCTCCAAAAATTTGAACATGCGACAGTTTATCTTCATTTTTTAACATGCCTTGTTTTCAGTGAAACATCCAATTACCTATCTATTTATGAAACTTCTGAGACATCTATCAACTTGGTATGTAAAGCACCTAGGTATCAAACCATCCATCTCCATTGTTAGAAAATCATTTCTACTTTAGCCCCGGATATTTGCCTTCACTAGTTCCTGCTCTTACGAACATCTTAATTCTAAATGTATTAATCATACAGTTCTGGGGAGCAATCATACAGCACTGACTGTGACTTCATTCAGCTCAAACTGGGTCCTGGCAGATAAACAAGGCTAAAGTGCCTATTTGTATTTACAGGGCTACTCAAGTGTTCCTATCTTGTTTTGTGATAATGAAAGAATGATCAGACTTGGGATATAACCTCAATCCTATGTGATTTCTTTGCATTATTTTTAAAAAGGCTGCCTGTTCTATTAGTTCTCTTTGTGCATCTCATTAATTCAGTGCAAGCTACTTCGGTTGCATTAAGTCATGCTACCAGTATAGCAAAGGAACCGATTGGTTAGGGGATCCAGCCTTCAAGGGCCAGATCTGAAGCCAACTGATGTAAACCGATTTCAATAGGATCTGATTTAGGCCCCAATAATGGGGTCCATGCTGAAGACAAATGAAAATGGTTTAAAATGCAAATTGTATTTACTCAAACAAGAAAAGAATATCAGATACTTACCTCGCCTTCTCCAGGTTGTAGTTTGGCAGGGTCTGTAGCTCTGTGTGAAGAGTGCAACTGGGGTTCCAATTATGGCAGAATTTAACCTGGCAAAGAGAATTTGCATATGTCAAATTTCCCCCAGAATACCTTAAACAAGTAGAACAATTCACTTCACATCAAAATGGGAACATAAAATATCATTTAAATCAATATAATGTATAGGCTCTGTACTATTGGTCACATTCCCTGCTGGTGTAAACCAGCAGTGGCTCTACTGTCTTCAATGGAACTATGCTGATTTACACCACCAGAGGATCTGGCCTACTCTACTTACATATAGACTGTAGAGCAAAGTACATAGTTTTAAAAAGCAACCCTAGTGTTGCTAGGGAATGATTTCATAATGGAAGAGGAGATTTTGAAAGGCACAAAGGGCAGTTAGCCATCACGTGCCCCCTGGATGGCAGCAGGATCTGGGTATCTAAGTCTTTTGGCGATCTGCCCCATAGACCTAAGGGCCATATACAGCCTTCAAACCATATGCATATGCCGTTTAATGCAAATAAAGAATCTAGTTTACTTTTATTGACTGCTTTCTTATTTAACTTAGCTCAGTGCAACAGCTCTTGCCATCTGCTCATTTTTCTTCATGCAAGCTCCCTCTAGTGTTCCCAGCCAGGCACTGGACCTACTTGTTCCTGCTCTGTTCAATTAACCTTGCATATCATCTGCAACTCTGAATGAACCAGTGGGAGCTCAAAGGCATATGAAATAAGAGGAGAAAAGGCCCCTTCGCTTCACAAGCACACACACAAAATGTAGTTTAAGGATAAGGCTTATGGTGACAAGTATCAGGTCAAAAAAAGCCCAAATCAGGTCACTTCTCAGTTTCCCCCACTAAAGGTTCTGCAGCACTGGAGACCGGCCAGCGGAGTCAGAAAACATAATATAACTGTCACACACTGTACCTCAAAATAACCACCTGTATCCCCATATGCACCACTTGTGTATGGTTATGCTATTTTGTAAAAAAAAAAAAAAAATGCCTTGTGAAGTATCATTGGAAAAATCATAATCTATTGAACATTACGATCCTGTTGAAATGTAGGTATCATTACTGTACATGAAGTTACGAGATTTTTGCTCTATGTTTATCACTGAAACGTTGCGATCTGGAAAACACGCACAGACTAGCTCGTCTCTGGGAACAAAGGAGTGACCAACACCCAATCAGGTGTCAAGCAACCATCATCGGCCATTCACCAGGAAAGGCCTTGTAAACAAGAGATTTACAATTCACATGAGAGTCAGTTGCTCAAGCATGTACACCATGCGGCTGCCTAACCCCCATGACACAGCAAGGATTTTTCCAGCACCTGGAGGAGAGTATAAAATAAGGGACAGTGACATAACCACCTCACCTCTTACCCTCCACCCCTACACTGAAGGCAACAAGATCGTTTGGAAGAAAAAGAAACATTTGAACTGCTTTGGGTTTTGGGGTAAGAGAAAACTTATGACTTCAAATTGTACCTCGCTTGATAAAGTTTAGGAATTAGACTGCAATTTTATCTTTTATTTCTTTTTGCAACCAATTCTGAACTCCTATGCCTGTACCACTTATAAATCACTTAAAATCTATCTTCCTGTAGTTAATAGATCTCTTTTATGTTTAATCTAAACCAGTGTGTTTTTGGCTGAAGTGTTTAGGGAATCTATTCAGGTTACAAAGGCTGATGCATATCCACCACCCTCTGACACAGTGGCAAGCTAATTAATGAGCTTGCATTGATCAAGAAGGTCTTGAGCAGTGTAAGACCCACATTTCTGGGGTGCAGTGCTGGAGCTGGGGGGGGATTTGCTGGTGTCTCCTTGTATACAGTTCATGAGTGGCTGGAGAGAGCATTCATGTACTTCGCTTGGTGTGCCCCTGCATGCTGATGGCTGAGTGAACAGAGCCTGGTGGCGTTTGCTGTTCACTAGCACAGCAGCGTAGGAGACCGGCCTGGGCAGGGGAGTTAAAGGGGTCACGGTGGTTCCACAATCCAGACTGCACTCGGGGGGGATGTCACAGGAACCTTCAGTGGAAATAAAACTTTGCCTGTTTCTAGAGCCAAGTGCTAGCTCCAAAGACACCAGTGTGATCTTCAGTTACCCTGCTCAGCTGCCTTCTAATCTTGGAGGTGTCTCATGTCCCTAGGCAGCGAAGGGCGTGGCTACGCTTGCAGCTGTAGAGCGCCGTGAGTTAAACCAGCCTTTGGAGACCGCAGCAGGGAAAACGCTGCCGTGTGTTCACACTGTCAGCTGGAAGCGCACTGGCGTGGCCACATTAGCAGCTCTTGGAACGCCACAAAGAGCAGTGCATTGTGGTAGCTAGCCCAGGGTGTAAGTGGCTGCAACGTGCTTTTCAAATGGGGGGGGGTGGAGTGTGACAGGGGGTGTGTTGTGTGCAGGTGTTTTGAGTGTGTCAGCATGCTGTCCTGTAAGTGCAGACAGCAGCAGCAGTGCAGCTATCTCACACCTAAACCCCAGCGAGATCTTCGAACCGGGTGTTGTCCCACCTAGCTCACCTGCGGGGCCTGTTCTGGTAGGCATGCTCAGAGCACACCTAACCCCACATCAAATGGCCGTGGGGTTGGGGAGGGAAGAGGGCAGATGAGGAGGTAGACCTAGACTTCCAACACCTTAGTCTCATGGTTAAGGATATGAGAAACCCAGGTTCACTTCCCCTCTCTGCTTGAGGCGGAGACTGAATGTGACGTTGAGTCTCCCATCTCTTAGGTGAGTGCGCTAGCTATGGGATACTTTGCTGTGGAAGTCTCTTAATCTCTCCTGTTGAACCTGGTCCACAGTTTATAAAGGCTGGAGAATCATTCTCTCTCTGCCCCAATGAATGTTTCAGTGTTTTATACAAAGTGAAGCCACTCTAACAGTCAAGATTGAGAAAGCCTGACCCCACGGTACCTCCTGCCCAGGGTTCATGCACTCACCTGCAAGGTAGGAGACCTGGGTTCCAGTCACTGTTTCACATCAGGCAGAGGGGGCATTGAACTCTGGCCTCCTATATGTGGATGCTATCTCCTTGGCTTTTGGTTTTGGAAAGAAAGGGCTGCCCTGACTGACATACCTAACTCCAGCATAACGTTCACAGTGGTCAATCCCAAATGGAGGGAGATGCCTCCCATTGGGCACCTATCTCCCTTTGCGGGGTGGGACCTAAACTGCACACCTCTCCTGGGACTTTCCTATTGGTTAGCGTGGGTAGCTCCCTGCTCAGCATGTTGGCTTTTGTGAATCGCATTCTGAGGTATCTCACCCTTCCCAGGCATGGATAGGGAGCCGGGGCACCCAGCTCAGGACTGTGGATTCCACGAGGCAGCTGGACACCTAAAAGTTAAGCACTACAATGGTGAGTCCCTTTTTAGGATCTAGCCCCAAACTGCTAGCAAGATTTTAAACAGCTAGCCCCCAGTTTGTAACTGACAGGTTATTAGAGCTCTGCAGAGGGGCAGTCAGTTCACAGAATCATAGAAAGGCTTTCGTTTGCACCTGTCCTTTGTGTACTGAAACTAAAAGACAGCAGGCAAATGGTGACTAGACTGACAGGCTGGATGAGAACCTCATACTCTCCTCGCACTGGCCCGGAGCTGTCTCTCTCTAGTGGCTTCAGTGGGCTTTGGATGAGGACCACTGTCCTCAAGTTCCTGCTTTAAGAACCCCGTGGGTACTAAAGTTCACATAGGCTTTAGTGGGATCAAACAAATTCCCCGTTATCAAATACTAGGCTCCTGCACTGTCACTCACAACCCCCAGGGACACATCATTAGGGTTGCCAGGTGTCAGGGTTTTGTTTTTTTTTTAACCGGAAAGTCTGGTTGAAAAGGGAACCTGGCAGTGTCCTGTCAGCACTGCTGACTGGACACTAAAAATCTGGTTACCTGCAGTAACCGCCTCTGCCACCAGGGAGTGAGAAGAGCAGTAGCTGCTGCTGGAGCCTGGAGGAGCACTCAGGAACAGCTCCAGCGGAGAGAGGTACCGGTGGCTCTCCCGACCATGGCTCTCCTTTCTCCAACCTGCCCCACTCACCCTCCAGCCCCGGAGTGCAGCTCTCCCTTCCCCTTCCCTGCCACAGTCACCCTTTCACCCCCGGAGTGTGGCTCTCCCTTCCCCTTCCCTGCCACAGTCACCCTTTCACCCCCGGAGCGTGGCTCTCCCTTCCCTGGCCTGCCCCAGTCACCCCTTCAGCCCCTGAGCGCGGCTCTCCCTTCCCCTTCCCTGCCCCAGTCACCCTTTCACCCCCGGAGCGTGGCTCTCCCTTCCCTGGCCTGCCCCAGTCACCCCTTCAGCCCCTGAGCGCGGCTCTCCCTTCCCCTTCCCTGCCCCAGTCACCCTTTCACCCCCGGAGCGTGGCTCTCCCTTCCCTGCCCTGCCCCAGTCACCCCTTCACCCCCAGAGTGCAGCTCTCCCTTCCCTGGCCTGCCCTAGTCACCTCTTCATCCCCAGAGTGCAGCTCTCCCTTCCCCGCCCTGCCCCAGTCACCTCTTCACCCCCAGAGCACAGTTCTCCCTTCCCCGCCCCGCCCCAGTCACCCCTTCATCCCCAGAGTGCAGCTCTCCCTTCCCCGCCCTGCCCCAGTCACCCCTTCATCCCCAGAGTGCAGCTCTCCCTTCCCTGGCCTGCCCCAGTCACCTCTTCACCCCCAGAGCGTAGCTCTCCCTTTCCCGCCCTGCCCCAGTCACCCCTTCATCCCCAGAGTGCAGCTCTCCCTTCCCTGGCCTGCCCCAGTCACCTCTTCACCCCCAGAGCATAGCTCTCCCTTCCCCACCCCGCCCCAGTCACCTCTTCACCCCCAGAGCGTAGCTCTCCCCTCCCCACCCCGCCCCAGTCACCCCTTCACCCCCAGAGTGCAGTTCTCCCTTCCCCGCCCCGCCCCAGTCACCCCTTCACCCCCAGAGTGCAGTTCTCCCTTCCCCGCCCCGCCCCAGTCACCCCTTCATCCCCAGAGTGCAGCTCTCCCTTCCGTCACCTGCCCCAGTCACCCCTTCACCCCCCAGAGTGTGGCTCTCCCTTCCCCATCCTGCCCAGTCACCCTTCCACCCCTAGAGCCCTGCTTAGTTGGCAGGGGGAGGATGGTGAAGAGAGCGCGAGCAACAGGACGGGAGACGAGCAGGGGGCGGAACCTTGAGGAAAAGAGGTGGAGCAAGGGGTGGAGCCTCGGGGGAAGAGGCACAGCAAGTGGGAGAGGTTCCAGCACTCAGTGTCAGGTTTTCACAAATTAGAAAGTTGGCCACCCTACACACCATACATGAAATAGCCCTACCGGTTGTCTTCATTCTCAATGATACGTTTGTACCGCTCCAGCTCATTCTCCAGGGACTGCTGATATATCACCAGCTGGTGACAGTCACTCGTGTACTTCTCCAAGGTCCTCTCAGCATCCTCTATCTCCTTCCTAAGAGTTTCAATCTGCTCGTTGTATAGCTGAACCTCATCATCATAACTCTCTTGAGTGCTCTTAATAGCTTGTTCCAGCATGGTTGTCTGAAATAAAGGAAATTGGAAGCAATGATATACAGCATTTCCTATGTGGGGACTGACAGACATTTTCAGAGGAATCATTAAATGGTGAGAAGTACTTTTCTATGTCAGCAAACTAATGACTGAAAAAAAGTCGTATGCTTTGGATAATTATTGAAGAGGAAACTGACTACAATACTATGCATGGCTAGTGAGAGGGGCTAGTGAAGATGGATGGATGGGAGATGGTTTTCCAATCCCATGAGAGTTTGAGATTTCAATTTTTTTCCCATACTGAAGTAAGATGAAAAGTTGCAACAGCAAACATTTTCATGGACCAATAATCTGAAAAAAATAAAATTCAGATTGGGTAAATCAGAATGTTTTGTTTTAATAATGCTGAAGCCTTTTGGTTTGCTTTTGATCTTTTAAAACCCCCTTTGAAGTCTAAGTTAAATAAAGTCCCAAAACGTTTCCACAGAAATGTTTGGAATTGGGAGCTTTGTCGAAACGGACTCTTTTCTGCGCACAGTTTGGGGGTTCTACAAATCTGCATTTTCCGATGAAAAAGTATTTAGGTCAGAAAATTCCCCACCAGCTCTCACTATGAAGATGTTTCCCAGAGAGCATCTAAGTGGGCCAGATGAGTAGCTTCTACAAAGGTCTTGGATTCCTTTGCACAAGCTCTGAAAACTGGATCCGATGCTGCACCATTAAAGCCAATTGGCACGTTCATTACATTCATTTCATTATTAATTCATATTTAAAAAATACATCTATTGCTCCCCCCCGTGCCATGGTCTATTCCATAAATTAAAACATAGACCAAGGCGCTTCTATAAATATACCCGTCAGCGCTAGGGTGACCAGATAGCAAGTGTGAAAAATCGGGACAGGGGGTGGGGAGTAATAGGCACCTATATAAAAAAAGGCCCCAATTATTGGGACTGTCCCTATAAAATCGGGCCATCTGGTCACCCTAATCATAGCCCACACCACCCTAAGCAGCCTTAATATAGACAGTAAGAAGATGGGCTTTGCAAAGCTGGTTTCTGGCAGACTAAAGGGAGGAGGGGGAGCAGGTTTGAAAATTGGCAGAAGAAGGATGGTTTTGGGCTGCAGCATAGCCAGGAGATCTGTGCTCGATTCCTGACTCCACTGCAGATGTTATGTATGTTTCCAGGCAAGTCAATCAGAGTTTCAGTGGTGGTTTAGTGACCACAGTGCTGCATTTGCGGGTGGGGAAGACACATTACTGCACTATGCTAACAGCAATGGCCAGAGTCGTTCTGCCCATGGAAGACCCAGGCAGCCAGAATTCCTCTGGCAGGAGCAGGCTCATGGCTGCTTCTTACTGCTCCTTTTTGGAGGTTCAGCCTATATTCTTCTTGCACCGCCTCTTCTTTAGAGGAAGTTTAGGTCTAGCCACTTTACATCCCACCCAGCCCCAGGAGGTTGTCTAGCACCAATGAAGTTGCTAAACACCCCCTGTACTTGGCACTCTAAAGGCTCCAGCACAAGGATTACAGGGGCTGACTGGACAGGAGCACAGAGGGAAGAGAGCTGTCTGTTCTGCCCAATCGGGAGGTGACTAAAATCTGGCCCATAATCTCTTTCTACCTCAGTTTCTCCAGCTGTCAGCTGGGGAGTATAATACTTACATAGCTCATTATTGACTGTAAAGCTCACCTTAGATGGAAAGGTGCCACATGAGACTGAAAGTGATTAATTCTGAGACTACCAGTTGTACAGCCGTGTTACTAAATGTGACATCACTGGTGCCACGGGCACTATGGGAGCCCAGTGTGCAGTGCTGCAGACCAAGTTACAGCTAGCTGCAGCACAGGTGTAGCAATCGAAAGACAAACTTTAACGTTACAAGCTGCATCCTCCCACTGACCCTCACAAAACACTTGGGGAGAGTCACATACAGCGAGCGAGCAGCATCTAATCCTCAGGGGATTTGCACTCCACCAGCAAGTGAAATGATGACCAAGGAAGTACTACATGGGACTTGCCTTTAAATGTTACTATCAGAACATTCTGGCTTGTAGAATAACTTAACCGCCTGTGCAGTGACTCCTGCAGAGAACTGGGATTTTATTAATGCATCACTGGAACGTAAGTTGGCCACAAGATGGTGCTGAGTCACTTTAAAAAAAAAAAAAAAAAGCAAGCTAGGGAATTGCAGCAAAGTGTTACTTCTGCTGTTATTTCTCTGTTTTATTATGTAATTCCTATAGCACCTTCTCTGTTTTCTTTTACAAACAATCACACTTTATAAGAAGGGTTCATTCATAACTAGTCTACAGAGCAGTCGTTCTCAATCAGCACACAGCTGTGGGCCATGTGACATCCTCAGGGCCATAACTTGGGAGGGGCAGGAGGGGCACCTGCCCCAGATGCAGAACCGGTGGGGGTGTAAAAATGGGGTGGTGCAGGATTGGGCCATAGGTAATGGAACTAGGGGTGCTGGAGGTGCTGCTGCACCCCCAGGCTTGAAGTGGTTTCCATCATAGTCAGGGTTTACCATTTGGTTCAAAGGCTCTCAGCTCTGGGTGCTGGGGGCAGTTGCTGAGGAGTTCTCGGGGGCAGTTACTAGGTGGGGGGGCTGGGTGCATGGGTGGCAGTCCCTGGGTGGGGGACTGTATGATGGAGGGGGCAGTTCCAGTGGGGTTGGCTGATGGAGGGCATTCCCTGGCTGTGGGGGGGGGGGCAAGCTTGGGGGGCTGGGATATAGTCCCTGACTGGAGGGGCTGGATACACGGGGGGCAGTGTCTGGCTTGGGGGGCACCCTGCACCGGGCAAGGGTCCCCATCTTTGCCAGCAGGCTCGGCAGCCGTGCTCTCTGGGCACTCAGCCCAGCTGCAATGCAGTGCAGCCTTGCCACCCTTACAGTAAATTAATTTTAACAGTTAGTGTTTTGACTTATTTACTCATTTAAAATGCTCTTGGCAGACATGTGCCAGTGTTGAAATGAAAGGTGCTGTAGCAATCTGAATTGTATTGCTGTCATATAACAAATACTAAACTTCTTTTTTGTGTAGCTGTTCAGGTAGTGAATATATTGTGTGCACGCTGCCCACAAGACACAGAGCTCTGCAGATGTGGCCCACAATGGTAAACAGGTTGAGACCCACTGCTGTAGAGGGTTAATAAATCATTAATATATTGCTTTAATAATGCATTACTCAATTGTTATAGACCATGGGGAGGGGGGGAGAGCCATTTCCAAAGAACCTGAGTGATTTGTTTTATTTGGGAAAATTCCACCCTGAGATTCCAAAAGCTCAATAGGTTGATTATAACCATGGCTTATAACCACCTCTTACCCCTTTTACTGATATTCTCAATATGAGTATAACTGCTATATTTGTCATTTATTAACCCTTTATAAATGGAATCTTAATAGAAAGTGTCACCTTGAAAATGAAGGTTTCATTCTGAAATTAGGACTAGTAAAGGCCAGATTATGCTAATCTTTTCTTGGGTTAACCATCTGAAGGCAGGTTTCTCCAGCTACTTGTACATCTGAGCAGAACTCAGGCACCGTCACAGTCCGTGCTCTCCCCTGAGTGCAAGGTGAATTCCTGACTAGGGTGTCAGACACCCCAAGGAGGCTGAGGTAGAGGTGTGGCCTTAGCCCAACCCCTCTGTGTGCTGGCCAGAAGAGCCGGCGAGACTCAGCAAGCCACTGCAGTGGCTGCACTTCCCAAGATCTCTGGGAGGTGCTGTGTATCAGCACACCATCCCCGGAACAGGCACAAAGGAGCCCTTACTTGCCGCGTTAAGGTAATAATTTTCCACAACTCCCCATTAATTAGGCCCTTCCTAGGGGTGGGCATATAGGTCCTGACCTTCATGGCTTAGGTTGCTGTTCAGTTTTCAGCTTAGCCTGACAGGATCACAGAGCCCAGTGGATTGCTGCAGAAGACACAAGCTGCACGATGACGTACTTGGCTGGGGACAGGCAGGAGCTGCAGGAAAAGTCCTGGTAACTCATGCCCTGTGAATCAGCACTGCACAGACACACAGACCATTGTTGCTGTTGGTCCCTGGGTGTGGCTGAAGGTGCTAATTCATTGTTATTGTAATCAGAGATATGTGTAGGCTGCTGTGTGAAACCTGACATGCACTTTTTGAGGAAATACATAGATTTTAAGGTCAGAAGGGACTATTGTGATCATTGAGTGTGACCTGCCTCATGGCACAGACCATAGAATGTCACCTAGTTATTCCCACATCAACCCCAGAGCTTGTGGAGTGAATTTAGTGCTCAGGGAAAGTGCTGAACTGACATCTCTGAAGACCTCTGATTTTATCCCACAGTGCCAGTGCCTTTCATACTGGATTGAGCGAGGGGGAGACTCAGTCCCTGGACCTTTTCAGTCGTTGGCCTGTCTGCTGAGACTGTCCATCAGCAACCCAGTTGTGATCTGGGCATCTTGTTCCACCATGTACTGGACTAAGGCCTCCAACCACTTCTACTCAACCTACTAAGCAGCCATCACACAGTCATGACTGACCCTCTGAACCAACTACATAAATCTTCATCCCATGGTTAGACAGAAGGCAGAAGCTGAGATAGGTAAAGTTTGAATAAAAAAAAAATCCTTTTCAGGCATTCATCTTATTTGTAGGTAGAATACATATGCTCAAAACCCCATTAAATACCATCCATGCTGCGTTGTTCAGTGTTACGTGTTGATTTGTTGCAATTACACTAGTCTGAATCAATGAGGGTCACTAGACTTTCCAGTTAGTTGTATGGTACCTCAGTCTGCAGTTTCAATTTCTGAGTCTGCAGCTGACAAAGAATGCTCTTGTACTCTTCCAGCTGACTCTGCAGGATAGGAATTCTTCTTTCTGTCATCAGCCTTTCCTGAGAGAAAAGAAGAAAGAATGTCTGATCGTGTAAACATGCCACCAGAGATTTCATTACCTACAGTCAATCTGAAAAGACAACATGAATGATGATGAGATGACGCCTCCGCCTCTTGCTACATAACTTCAATGGTCTCAAGTTCCCAATGGAGGCACTGTAGAAGCACTGCTTATGGTTTAAAATAGTTCATTTCATTTAAAAGGAAAAGGTTTGCCATTCACACCCAAACAACAACTGTTTCCTGGGGTACTGTCCTACACTGGTGCGAAAGTGAAACCCATCACCTTTGTCTCACCTGGTTTCATTCAATCAGTTTGATTCACAAGGGTCCATCCCTCTTGCTCTTGCCCCATCTTGACTCTTTGGAGAGGGAGCAGGCAAAGTAGGCTCACATCCCCATCTCCAAATCTTGGAATCTCTTTACTCTGATGGGACACATCCCTACTTCTGCTGCTGCTGGACTAGCCTTTTAACATGTCCCAGAATACACCTGGCTAGCAGAAATCCCTGTTCAAGACTTCTGACATCTCTTTTGATCCTAAAGCTCCTAAAGCTCACTTAAGTTTTTCAAAGCTGCAACTCTGATCTTCTGTTGTCATCATTAGCAATTCCACATTTACTCACAGACATCACAGCACCTCCGTCTACTTAGAATAGGAAATAGATGGACTATCTCAGGAACTTAGGGTAAATATTGACTATCACATTGTGAGTGCTCACTACATAGCATTTATTTACTCAGTGAAACACTTACCTCGCTCACTCCAACTGTAATGGTGGTCACACTAGGGGTCATTTGGATGATCTGTTGTAAAATGCTGACATAGGTCTGTATTTCCATGATATTCTGTGGTGGAGTAAAATAATTTTAATTAGTAACTAGTAGAGCAAGATTTCAGTTCAGCTGTCTGAATGTCTGTGATTTATTTCTTGATGATAACTTCTTTCACTGGTAAAAGTATGGGTCAAATTCAGATCTGCCATACATACATGCCACCCTGACTCTAGTGGACGTCTACTCATCTGAACTGGGCTCTATATGTGTTCGCAGTTTAGTAACCCAATCACCACATTCAGATAGTACTTTGCTAAAGCTGTTCAGTTACTGATGAGATGCAGCATAGTCTTAATTCAGTACTATGTTACTCATGTTTTAAAGGAACAAATGGGAATATAATCTGATCTAGTCACTGGTGGAGGAGAGGTGGAAGGGGTAAGGGTGGTTAATGGTGTAATAAAGACAGGTGGAAGGAGGTATTTTCATTTGTATGGCCGATGTGTAAGACTGTGACTCCTTTCAGATGACACTTTGTAAATGTGCTTAGAAAAGGTTGACCAAGTCCAGCATCTGGTCTGAGTCACTGACCATTGACCCTGTTCTAGTTTTTGCCTCTAGACCTGATCTAGCTTCCATAGCTCTCAATGGCAAAAATTCCAAAGAAATGTGGAAAAGGATTAACGTTAGTCTCGCTCCTTTTACCAAATCTATTCCCAGTTTATATATGGCTCCTAAAGCTATTTAATGATGGATCTTTTCCTGGGAATGCCAGACTACAATCCTCCCAGTCACACCCTTTACAGAACTTGAATCAGGCAACATTTTATAGTGTTCATGCTACAAAACAAATTGTTGTACCTCTGTGTAAAACAGTAAGGCCTATATCAACAAGCCTATTCAGACCTGTGATTCCCACTGATTCCAGTGGGAGCTAGGTGCCTAAATACATTTGAGGCTCTTGGTCTGATTGCTTATCATGGTACTCAGGATGGCTCAAACAGGACTGGCCCCTCTATAGATTAAATGATGATAAAGGATTCAAGCAGATCCTGTTAATCATGTTAATGATTCTAGACTGCTGACCTTGAGTGAGTGAGCTTTGATAAAATACAACAGCCTACTTGTTGGTCTAGAGAATACCAAACTGAATGTATTTTGTTCACTAACATATCCAGTCTTACCTGGGGTCACTGGGTTTCTTTGAACCTTTTCAAAATGCCTTTTTACAATAAAATAAAACAACAAACCTTTACCCTGTAGGTGTCTGAAGTGGCCACTGAAAGAGATCAAAGGTTAGCGTGACACTTTTCAACCTTCCAGACTCCTCTCTGAGAGGTGGGGAATTCAGTGCAATTACCTTCTTGTACCTGTCCTTTGTGGCATTAATGTCATCCTGCAGGAACTGTGATTCAATCTGAAGTTCCAGATTACATAACAAAGCTTCATCTGCTTCCTGCAGTGCAGATAAACATGACATTTTTAGTACTGGCTTCAGGTTCGCTAAGAATAGAGGAGCCACTTATCCAACAAGTGAATATTTTAAAATTTGTAGCCACCTATGTTGAGAATTAAAGACTAATGGGAGAAACAAAGGTATGATGAAACCGACAAAAAATATGCACTTTTATCCATTCGGCTCTCCCGTGGTATACACTATTTTTCTGAACAAAGCTGATAAAGACAAGCAGTTAAATACATTTCAGCACTGTGGTGCTGTCACAGCTCATTCACCATATGCTTTATGATGGCTGGGAGCCAAGGAATAGACACTTTATGAAATACCAATCACTGAAGCTTGCAATGGTGTCTGATTCTAAGCAGGAGGAATCAACAGTATAAGGCACTGATTTCTCCAATGTTTGTGACCGTGTTTGATATATTTTGACACTTTTTAAAATATCACACTAAAGAACATACCATATTTCTGTGTCAACCTGAAATTTTTCATCCCTTCACTTTGCGACACCTCACACGTCATAAAATTGGATTTTTCAGTGACATTTCTGGGACTATTAATTATTAACATGGTGGCCCACAAAAACTAGAAAAGCAAGTTTGGGGGCAAAAAATTGCAATTAATTGTAAATTCAGGAGGCAGAAGATTCTCAGAGTCCAGATGGTCTAGAGAAATGAGCATGGAACTCACAATAATTATCGTGATTTACACCTGCATAACAGAGAGCAGAAATCTGGCCCAGTATCTAACTCCTGTTTCAATTCTAAGAGGTCACTTGGCTCATTACTGAGTTATACTACTTTAAACAAGCTCCTGAATATAAAATAATTCTCAGTAACTTTAAATCATACAATACAAAATAACAAGTTCTATGGGGATAAGTTTCAGACTGCTATCTAATACATCAGCATCTCATTAAATATATTGTGCACCAACAGAGTGAAAATTTAGTTTCTGGTAGGACTCCTGAACATGACCAGTTGAATCCTTCTTGCCTAACACTCAATGGTTCCTATGACATTTTATAATTTACTTAAGTGGAGGCGTTTTCATGCAGCTATAAATGCAATATGAACCTGATCCAAAGCCCATTGATATCAAGGGAAAGAAACTCACTGCTTTCAATGGACTTCGGATGTGATACCTGAGCTGGCTGAATTGCACCAATACAATTGAATTGACATTTACAGAAGACAAAAGTATTCCTTGCAGTGATAAAAAAGGCGTTAAAATATATCAACAGATGCAGGCTTGGCATCTATAGTTTATATAATCTCAGGGTAATCTGGACCTTGAGTAAAATCCTAGCCCCCAGTGAAGTCAATGGCAAAAAAGCCCACTAACTTCAACGGAGCTAAGATTACACTCCTAGTACGTTGGAGGATTGTTTACACGTAACTCTTTGTCAGGAAATCAATGCATTTTGGCAACTTCTGTGACCAAATGTTTGTGGGTAAGACCTTCAATAACACAAGCTCTCTGAAAACCCTGGAGACATTTTTTTCCACCATGTACAATCAGCCCTTTGCAGCCTCTCTCTATCAATGGTTTTGTTATGA
The DNA here is from genome assembly GCF_965140295.1 of Lepidochelys olivacea. NCBI lineage: Eukaryota > Metazoa > Chordata > Testudines > Cheloniidae > Lepidochelys > Lepidochelys olivacea. The sequence goes on from NC_140413.1 coordinate 192,649,348, forward strand.
TATTACAAAATCCCATAGATTTTCAGTAGATCTTATTCTTCTAGAGAACAAAGTACATACAACCTGAGACCATGGCAGGGGGGTAGGGGAGGAGAGTCCTTTTCTCAATTGTTTTTGCAATTTGTTTACTTTCTGCATTTGACAGCACTTTAAGTATAGTTTCACAAGTTCCCACTACAAGCAGCTATTCAGGTCATTCCACCTGCGTTATTAGTGTGTCTCTGACCCAGCAAGAGCAAAAAGAAATTGCAAAACACAGGAATATCTGACTGTAAAATCAAAAATTTGAAGGTGAGTCTCCAGGACAGCTATACATCTGAAAGTGCATTTAATTCATATTTTTACATTAACTAGTTTCAAGGTGATGGTGTCTCTTTAGTTCTGTCACACCAGGTTTTGAGTGGTAAGTTGTGCTCAACAGCAATAATCATCAGCTTTGTAGCAACTTTGGGGTAGCCATGGATGCTAAAATCACTAATATTTCATGGGCCTGATTCGGATCTCATCTAGACTAGAGTAACACCACTGGCTTCAATGGAGATCCTTCTTTTTTAGGCCTCAACTAACCAATGCATTTAAGCACATGCTTCATTTTAAGCATATGCGAAGTCCCACCCCTATTCAACAAAGCACTTAAACAAGTTCTTAACTTTAAGCACCCACTTAATTCCTGTTGAAATCAATGTGACTTACGCATATACTGATTTGCTGAATCTGGGCTTTGCACCAGAGACTAGAATCAGGTCCCATGTGTGTGAGTTTATGAGATAGTTACATTCAAAATGCATATGCTTTTATTTCTTGACTCATTTCTTTCTTCATAATTCCAACCACACTGCTCATGCCAGCTCCGCAAGGTAAGAGTATGCTAGTGAAAAGGTCTGATTCAGTACTTTCCAGGATTTGGGATAGAAAAGTGAGCATGTGCACTGTGAACCTACCTGTATCATAGTTGCCAGCACATGGGGGATTCTGATCTCTGTTGTAAATCACGGATATCTCCATTGAAATCAGTAGAGTTACATTGGTGTCCATGAGATCAGAACCAGGCCCATTCAATATAATTGATTTTGTCATATATGATAATCCCAATGTTGATACAAAGGCTGATGATTAGTTCTCAGGAAAGTGTGTTCTACTTCACACAGAGCCTAACCTGACACAATTAAAAAGTCATCAAGGGAAACTAAGACCTGATCTACACTTAAATGTTAGGTCCACATAACTATGTGCTAAGGGGGTGTCAAGGTTCCTTCCCCACTCTGAACTCTAGGGTACAGATGTGGGGACCTGCATGAAAGACCCCCTAAGCTTATTCTTATCAGTTTAGGTTAAACGCTGCCACCACTAAAGTGTTACACGAAGAACAGGGGAAGTGCCCACTTGGAAATGTCTCCCCTCCAAAATATCCCCCCAAGCACTACACCCCCTTTCCTGGGGAAGGCTTGATAAAAATCCTCACCAATTTGCATAGGTGAACACAGACCCAAACCCTTGGATCTTAAGAACAATGAAAAAGCAATTAGGTTCTTAAAAGAGAATTTTAATTAAAGAAAAAGTAAAAGAAAAACCTCTGTAAAATCGGGAAGGGAAATACCTTACAGGGTAATCAGATTCAAAACATAGAGAATCCCTCTAGGCAAAATCTTAAGTTACAAAAAGACACAAAAACAGGAATCTACATTCCATTCAGCACAACTTATTTTATCAGCCATTTAAACAAAACAGAATCTAACGCATATCTAGCTAGATTGCTTATTAACCCTTTTACGGGAGTTCTGACCTGCATTCCTGCTCTGGTCCCGGCAAAAGCATCACACAGACAGAGAGAACCCTTTGTTTTCCCCCCTCCAGCTTTGAAAGTATCTTGTCTCCTCATTGGTCATTTTGGTCAGGTGCCAGCGAGGTTATCGTAGCTTCTTAACCCTTTACAGGTGAAAGGGTTTTTCCTCTGGCCAGGAGGGATGTAAAGGTGGGTACCCTTCCCTTCATAGTTATGACAGGGGATGTGAAAAATTCAGACCCCGGAGTGCCATAGCTATGCCAACTGAACCCTCAGCGTAGATGCAGCGAGGTCAATGGAAGAATGCTTCCTTTGACCTCGCTACCATCACTTGGGGAGCTGAAGCTCCTACAGCAATGGAAAAAAAAACCCTTTCCATCCCTGTGAGAAGTGTCTGTGTTATAGCACTACAGCAACATAGTCACAGCATTGTACCTAAACCGCAGTGGCATCTGTAGCATAGCTATGGTTTGAATAAATAACTGACTACACAGAGGAACATGCACAAAGTACTGTCAAATGCACAAAGGAAACAGAAAATATGGGAACAAATATTTTCCCCTAATCGACTTCAGTCAGAGTAACACTAGACGTTGCTTGTCACAATAGGATCTTAAGGGGGCTGAAGGGAGACAGATTTTTAAACATATGGCATCCCTTTAAAACTCACCACTTTCAATTATCAGAGGTATATATCTGGTACAATGATCAGATCATGTGCAGTGAATTAAACTGGGCAGGGCATGTGACTGTGGTGAAAGAGGAATTTCCTTTTTCACATGCACAGCAAAGCAATCACCCGGGTTGATATGCTATTCAGAAATGTGTTGATGCTTGTGATTTTCATCATGCTATTGACTCGTCCAGCCAGGTTTGCTGATGCACCAATAAAACCACCATGAACTTTTTTTACTCTAGAGCTAGTTAACTGCACTGTGAGCAAATGCCACTAATTAAAACCGACCATGACCAGAATATTCTAAGCCAGTCATCAGGAATTTGTGGAGCATTTATGCAGCTTTAATGATTTCCTATTGAGAGAAAGATCAGCACAACAATGATAGTGTTAGGAGCCTTATGGGGGAAGCAGACATCCCCAATTAGCAAATATTTTTGTATGTAATGAGCAAATCTAGTCTTCAGCTTTTCAAATGTTTGCCCAAGGGAGAAAATGCATTCGCAGTTTTTCTTTCTAAATAAGCTAGATTTAGCTATGTATTCACTGAACCCTCACGCTGTATCAAAACAACACATCATCCAGTTATTTTCTCCTCAACTTTGTATCATTCTTTCATTATTCTTTATGTGCATTTAAAAAAAAAAAACTTTAGATACTGACTCCAGCAGTGATCAAGGGCCCAGATCTTCAATGGTATTTACAGCCTAACTCCCATTGATAAATACCTTTGAGGATCAGGGCTATTTTCAAGCAATAGCAATGAGATAGGACAAGTCCAGTGCTCTGCAGAATTGTTGTTTAATGCTTCTGTATGTTGAAGTGTTCTTCCCTATTTGTAAAGATTCCTGCATGTATATAAATTTATTCTGAGTACTATGCACAGAAAATGAACTGCAAAGCAGAATGGACTTATCTGTCTGAGTAAAAGCCACTGCATTCCTACATCTATAAATTGACCTGAATGTACCCAAATACTAGTTTAAGTGTAAGGTGATGGATATGGGGATATGAATTCTGTGTCACTGATAAATATGGACAATGCAATCATGTCAAATGCCAGAACTTTGCTCTCAGCATAATATGCATCTCATATCTGCTGTCTGCCCTGCTGCAGAGAATACTGCTGTCAAAAACCTGCTAAGATGTATAACATCCTCCATTTCATTTGATATAATGTGAAATGTATCAGTGGCATAGAATTTTACCACATGCACATACATGTATGGAGTAAACGGTTTGCAAAATGGCCTTCATGGCAGGGCTTGGATCCCTGTTTGTTGTTAATGGAGAGAGGTACAAAATTTACAAACAACAAATCATTCACTAAACTGAGCCCCTTTTCCTATTCAGCAGTAGTCTGCAAACACGCAGTAAGCCTCTTCATTATTCAGATGGAACAGTGAATGTTGTGTATGAACAAATTTCTTCCCAAAGATTGCTCACAAACTGGTTGCCTCAGTGAGCGTTCCATTGCTCATTTGATAGTTTGCTCTATGCGGTTTGTAATCTTTGTCACCTGATATTGTTTTTGTTTCCTGATTGCGTTACCTAATATTTATAATCACTTCTGTCTGTGTGAAAGATGCCATCTGACTTCATCTTCTGACCTAGGGACCTCCAGAGCGAAGTGCATAGCTTGAGCTGAAGCTCTTAACCTACAGCTCCAACAGACTCAGCCAGAGAGAGACCTCTAACCAGGGCTGAAAGTAAGTCGAGTGACTTACCGGTATGCTGGGGCCAGCTCTGGCCCCTGGAAGGGGAGGGGTTGAGGGGGTCAGAGCCAGCCCCAGCCCACCCTGAAATGTAAGTGCCCCCCCGCACCTGGGTAGCAGCAGCAGCAGCAGCACGGGGCTCTGGGGCTATTTAAAGGGCCTGGGGCTCCCCTCTTCTACCGCCCTGGCCCTTTAAATAGACCCCGGAGCCCTGGGGTAGTGGGGGCTCCAGCTGCCTCTGCAGTCCCAGTCCTTTAAATAGCTGCTGGAGCCCCACCACTTCTCCAGGTAGAAGCAGGGGAGCCGCGGGCCCTTTAAATAGCTCCCGGAGCCCTGCAGCTGCTACCCCAGGGATCCAGCAGCGGGGCTCTGGAGGCAATTTAAAGAGCCTGGGGCTCCAGCCACTGCTGGGAGCCCCAGGCCCTTTAAATTGCCCCCTTGGGAAGCCGGGCTGCCCCAGTACGGCACACCGGCTCTTGCCGGTACGCTGTACCGGGGCATACTGGCTTACTTTCACCTCTGCCTCTAACACATATTCACATTTTGATAATGAGAAGGGATTTAGTACAAGTTGTATTCATTAGTGTGGTACCCTAGCCTGCTACATTTTACTTTCTCTTTTTATGTTCCTCTTCATCGATAAGGCACAAGAGAAAAACATCAGAGATGGCCACCAGACCCCTGCCACGTCTGCTCACACACCTTCAAAGGCATCATGTTTCCCAGCAACAAATTTGTTTTTCAGGTTTTCATATGTTTTAAGTGACGAACAAATATCTCAATTTTTCGCAGAAAAGCCAAGTCTCCAAACTCTAAAACAAAATCTTTGAGTGAACCTTTGGGAAAATGTGTCCTCACTTTCACCCATCTCTGATCACTATGAGCCAGACCCTGTTCGGACTAGGGGATCACAATTGTCCCTTCTGAATCTGTGGCACTGGATTCAAACCAGTCGTTGGTAATCTCCACGAAGGGTCTAGGGAGCGGGAACCTTTCTCCTCAGCTGGCAGAATGGCTGCAGAGATGCTCAGAGCAGGCTACTTCTGCGCAATGGCTGAACTACCACCCCATGACCTGTGTGAAAGGGGAGGACTGAGGAGCCATGCAGCACATACTTCATGCTCTACCTTGCCCCCATCCAACCTTGCATTGTCACAGGTAGGCCAATGGAGCTGGGCTCCGAACCACATGTTGGGGTTCATGCTGTGTCACTTTTCAAAATGCCCTCCCTGTGCAGTGGAACCATACTGGTTCTGATGCCGGAGAGACCTCTATACCTCCAGAGATGGCTCTGGATTTGCCTTTCCATTTGGTGAGCTTATAAAATACCCATAAAATGTGTTCTAAATGAGCTCCAATATACTGGCAAATTCTAAGCACATGATCTCTCTGAAATATGGAGGAGAAGAGATGTTCTGGACATTAAAATGTAGATAAAAAAAGTACAAGTCATTCAAATGATCCCATCAAGGTTCCTTCCTCGCTCTGAACTCTAGGGTACAGATGTGGGGACCTGCATGAAAGACCCCCTAAGCTTATTCTTACCAGCTTAGGTTAAAACTTCCCCAAGGTACAAACTTTTACCTTTTGTCCTTGAACCTTTATGCTGCCACCACCAAAGTGTATAACAAAAATAACAGAGGAAGTACCCACTTGGAAACATCTCCCCCCCAAAAATATCCCCCCCAAGCACTACATCCCCTTTCCTGGGGAAGTCTTGATAAAAATCCTCACCAATTTGCATAGGTGAACACAGACCCAAACCCTTGGATCTTAAGAACAATGAAAAAGCAATCAGGTTCTTAAAAGAAGAATTTTAATTAAAGAAAAAGTAAAAGAAAAACCTCTGTAAAATCAGGAAGGGAAAGACCTTAAAGAGTAGTCAGATTCAAAACATCCCTCTAGGCAAAAACCTTAAGTGACAAAAAGACACAAAAACAGGAATATACATCCCATTCAGCACAACTTATTTTATCAGCCATTTAAACAAAACAGAATCTAAGACATATCTAACTAGATTGCTTACGAACTCTTTACAGGAGTTCTGACCTGCATTCCTGCTCTGGTCCCAACAAAAGCATCACACAGACAGAGAGAAACCTTTGTTTCCCCTCCTCCAGCTTTGAAAGTATCTTATCTCCTCATTGGTCATTTTGGTCAGGTGCCAGCGAGGTTATCTTAGCTTCTTAACCCCTGTTCGCACAAAGCCACTTCTGCTAGAGGTTACTCAATCTTTTGCCACTTCTGATACCTTAATTATTTCTGCCTTTACATCCTCCGCTAACAAAACCATTTCTTATTCCTAGGTGTTGGGTCTACAGAGCACAGATTCACTAAAATCAGACGAATAAAGATCCATATGGTAAAAGAAAAGGAGTACTTGTGGCACCTTAGAGACTAACCAATTTATTTGTTAGTCTCTAAGGTGCCACAAGTACTCCTTTTCTTTTTGCGAATACAGACTAACACGGCTGCTACTCTGAAACCTGTCATATGGTAAAAGAGATTGTGAGGAAGGTAGCTGATTGTTACTGATTGCTTTGTAGCATTGTTCTCCATGAATACATTCCTATTTAGAAAGCACATAGATTTCTCAGAGGATTCTTTGCTACCTTAGTGCCCGGGATACCTTAAAATGGACTCAAGGAAAGCCAATAAACAATAAAAATATATTTGCTAAATGGAAAAGAGCCAGAACAAATTAATAAAGAATTCACTAATACATCAGTCTTTACATATAGATTCTCATCCACTCCCTCAATGGTATCAACGTTGGTTTAACCTTGGTTTGTTGCCAGTAGTATGGCGAAACTCCTATTGATCTCAAGTAGAAAAGAATTCCAGAAGTTGGCCCAATGTCTGCTCCCATTTCTTGGTTCTCTTGTCCCTTTCACATTCCTGTGGTTGCCTGCCCAGGAAGGTACCATTTACCATGAGGAAGGGGAGCAGAATCGAACGCTAAGTAACATGGCTAGGAGAATACACATTGATACCCACCCTTCTTGAGTCATTAGAAAACACGGAATATGAATAGAGTGGATGATTTAATTTAGAAATACTGGGCCAGATTTTTTCTCTCTCTCTCTTTCTCTCTCTCCTCCATTCCCCCTCATTAGGACTGAATGTAACTCTTTAAAACAGTGCAAATTCAGTGAGTTGCAACCAAATTGACACAATGTGGCAAACAATGTGAAGAGAAGAATTTTTTCATTTGCTTATATACCAGTATTAGGAGACTGGGTTACAAGTAAGAGAAATTGGAAACTCTCATTGATGAAAAGAAATTGGATATAATTGATATGACTAAAACCTACTGGGACAATTACCATGACTGGAATGTTCACAACACTGTTACAACCCTTTGAGGACAGTCAGAATGGGTTAATTTCCCAAAGCTAAGAAGAATTATGAGTGAAATTGATTGGGAAGGAAAATTTGGACAGAAAAATGTGAAGGAAAATTGGGAGTTATTTAAAAAGAGTTTATAGATAACCCACTTTGACTAAAAAACCCATCATGTTTAGTGATGAAGTGAAGGCAGTAATTAGAAATATAAAAACAATTTATAACAAATGGCAAAAAGGGAAAATATATAACAATCAATATACAGTAAATGTTATGAAATATAGAAAATTGACAGGGAAGCTAAAGACTTCAGGGAAAAATCCATGGCTAGCAGGGTCATGGCCAATAAAAAATTTCTTAAAATATATTTGAAACAAAGGAAATTCTAGTAATGGTAGAGTTATAGGTCTGTTATTAGATGGAGATGGTAAAATTGTTAATAATGATGCAGAAAAGGCAGAAGTGTTCAATAAATAGTTGGAAACAAGCAGGATGATGTACTTGTACCACGTGAGAATGAAGAAGTACTACCTAGTTCATTAATAACTAAGGATGATGTTAAACAATATTTAATTGGGGAAAACATTTTTATAACAGCAAATCCAAATAATGTGCACCCAAGGGTCCTAAAAGAGTTGGCTGAGGAGATCTCTGGCCTCCTAATGTTAAAATTTAATCTATTTTGGAATACCAGGGAAATTCCAGAAGACTGAAAGAGTGCTAATGTGGTGCCAATATTCACAAAGGGCAAGTGGAATGTCTTTCGTAACTATAGGCTGGTTAGCCTGTTATCGTCATGGATAAAATAATGGAAAAGCTGATACAGGATTCAGCTGACAAAGACTGAAAGAATATGAATGTAATTAATGCCAGTCAACATGGTTTTTATTGAAAATAGGTCTTGTCAAACAAACCTGATTTCATTTTTTGATAGCTGTAGTATACTTAGACTTTTATAAGTCATTTGATTTAGTGCCACACACATTCTGACTGAAACATTAGCATTATACAATATCAGTAAAACACAAGTGAAATAGATTAGGAACTTGCTAACTGACAGATGTGAAAAAGTAGCTGCCAGTGGAGAATTATCATGGAAAGAGGGTATTTTTAGTGAGGTCCCTCAGGGATCGGTACTAAGTCAATGCTATTCAACGTTTTCATCAAAGTCACTGATGGTAAAATCTGCAAATGACACAAAGGTTAGCAGAGAAGTAAATGATGATGATGGCAGGGCAGTAACATAGAGTGATCTGGATCTCCTGATAAAACTGGGCCCCTTTAAACTAAACATATTTTAAATAGAGCCTACTGCAAGGTCATGCATCTAGGAACAAGGAAGGCAGGCCATACCTACAGAATGAGGGATGTATCCTGGAAAAGAGTGACTGAAAAGGATACAGGGGATATTGTAGACAAGCAATGCAACGTGGGCTCCCAGTACAGTATTGTGGCAAAAACTGAATGCAATCCTTGGATATGTAAACAAGCGAGTAGCAAATAGGAGGAGGGAGGTGATTTTACCTCTGTATATGGTATTGATGAGACCGATACTGGAATACTACATGCAATTCCAGTGCATGCATTTTCAAAAGCACGTTGAAAAATTGGGAAAGTTGAAGAAAAGAGACAGAAATTATTTGAAGGCTGGAGAAAATGCCTTATAGAGAGAGATGTAAACAGCTCAATCTGTTTAATTTATCAAATGATTGAGAGGTGACTTCATTAAAGTGTAGAAGTACCTTCACCAGGAGCAAATACTGAGTGCTAAACGACTCTTCATTCTAGCAGAGCGAGGCATAACAAGAGCTAATGGTTGGAAGCCGAAGCCAGACAAATTCAAATTAGACATAAGGCTCAAAATTTTAACAGTCCGGCTGACTAACCATTGGAACCAACAACCAAGGGAAGGGGTGGATTCTCCATCTCTTGATGTCTTCAGATCAAGACTGAATGCCTTTCTGGAAGATGTGCTTTAGCCAAACACAAGGGCTCAATAAAGGGGTAACTGGGTGAAATTTAATGGCCTGTGACATACAGGAGACCAAAGCAGATGATACAATGGTCCCTTCTGGCCTTAAACATTATGAACTTATGCAATCCATTTTTTATATGATTAGAGCAGAGTTTAAGATTTCAGGGGCATCCATAAACAGTGGCTCAGTCTGTCAGAGTTATAGTCTGGGTAGATGTTTAATCTCCTTAGGCCTTCTCTACACTGCAGAGTTTTGTTGCTAAAGGCAGCTTTTGGCAACAAAACAGTGGAGTGTATGCATAGCAATGCCACTTTTGGTGACAAAACTCTTCCATTTCAATGACAAAATAAAACCACCTCGACGAGAGGCATAGAGCTTTTTGCAGCAAAGTTAAAATGACAAAATGTCACTGTAGACACTGTCGTTCATTATATCCCCGGAAGTGGCCTCTCCCAGTATCCCACAATGCCTGCCAGGACCGTTCTGCTCACTGTTTTGAACTCAGCAGCCCTACAGGCATGAGCCCCTCCCCTTTCAAAGCTCCCTTCTGACAGCTGAGCCTGCTGCTCTACACTGGGCAACAAAGCAAATCATGAAGGTGGACTGCTCCTGCTCTCTGCCACACTAGGAACACAGACGCAGGCAGGCCGGGACAGATGTGTGTGCGCCTGTGAGAGAGAGGCTGCTGTGCTGAGCCAGGGAGGGAGGTGGGGGCTGATGTCAGGGGTGTTCCCCTTCCCCTGGCCCAGGATTGGTTGCTTCTGGCGGCTGTCTGAACTGACGGAGACAGCATGCAGGGGCACACACTCTCCCCCAACACACACTCTGTCTCTGTCTTCCCACCACGCTCCCTGTCACACACTCTTCCCCTCCCCCCCACCCACTTCAGTTGAAAAGCGGCTGGAAATCTACTAGGATGCCCATGGAATAATGGGATTGGGAAACCTGCATCATGTGACGCTGTACCTGCCCCATGAGGCATTGCAAACCTTTCCCAAAGCACCCTGCAGCCAGGTGCACAGTGGGATAGCTACCCACAGTGCACTGCTCTCTGTGTCGATACAAGAGCTGCTAGTGTGGATGTGCTGTGCCGACACAAGGAGCATACTGTGGACATGCAACTGCAGTTTAATTAAAGAGCTTTAATTACAATGGCATAACTTTTGGTGACAAAACTGCAGTGTAGACATAAGATCACAGCTTTGAAAGAGGAAGAGCAGTGGGGGCAAAAGACCTATCTGGCTTCAAGACTAAGCTTGATAAGTTTATGGAGGGGATGGTATGATGGGATAGCCTAATTTTGGCAATTAATTGATCTTTGACTATTAGCGGTAAATATGCCCGATGGGATGTTAGATGAGGTGGGATCTGAGTTACTACAGAGAATTCTTTCCTGGGTGTCTGGCTGGTGAGTTTTGCCCACATGGTCAGGGTTTAGCTGATTGCCATATTTGGGTCGGGAAGGAATTTTCCTCCAGGGCAGATTAGCAGAGGCCCTGGGGGGTTTTCACCTTCCTCTGCAGTGTGGGGCACAGGTCACTTTCTGGAGGATTCTCTGAACCTTTTTTCAGAGTAGCAGCCGTGTTAGTCTGTATTCGCAAAAAGAAAAGGAGGACTTGTGGCACCTTAGAGACGAACCACTTTATTTGAGCATGAGCTTTCGTGAGCTACAGCTAGATGAAGTGCTACAGATGAAGTGAGCTGTAGCTCATGAAAGCTCACGCTCAAATAAATGGGTTCGTCTCTAAGGTGCCACAAGTCCTCCTTTGCTTTCTCTGAACCTTGAAGTCTTTAAACCACGATTTGAGGACTTCAATAGCTTAGACATAGGTTAGGGGTTTATTACAGGAGTGGGTGGGTGAGATTCTGTGACCTGCGTGGTGCAGGAGGTCAGACTAGACCATCATAATGGTCCCTTCTGACCTTAAAGTCTATGACCTTAAAGTCTAATCCCAATGGAGAAAAGGGGCTGCTAATTGACTGCCTTTTGATAAGTGGCTACTCAGGCTCAGCTTAAACATTATTATCTTGAGTAGCTTATAGAAGAAATAAATTCAGGCAGGATAGCAGAACCTCCCCTCCTCTCCAATAGAGTCTAAGTAGCTGTAGTACTATAAGTATAGTACAGTTGAGTCATAACGTCATAAGCCACCAAATTCGTGTGAGTGGCCTAACTGGCACTGCATACGATGTCCCTTGTGAGCAAGTTCCCATCTAATCATGTCTACTGTTTCCAGGGGCAAGTCTGGGAATGGGGAAAACACAGTCACTAATTTCTTCTCTAAGGGATAAAGGATATAGAAGAAACTGGTTAGAGCAAGAAACTTCAGAACTTTTTTTATCTATCTGTTGCCCGTGGTTGGCCCCCCATTACTGGAATATCTGAGTAGTCTATAACCTTTAATGTATTTATCCTTACAACACCCTTGTGAGGTACAGAGGTGCTATTATATCTTGTTAGCTGTTTCCAGTAAGAAATGTTTAAATGTTGCACGGTAGTTGAAGACACAAGAATCCAGGAAACAAAGCTGCCAGGAAATGTTTCATTTTAACCTCTTTAGAAACAGCACTAGTAATTCAAGGCTCAGTTGTGCCTGAGAGGCACAGTCCGAGCTGGACTTGGTGTAGAATCACACCGTCCCAGAGGGAGCGTGGGGAAGCATTCTCACTACTACAGCTCCTGCAGCTGCTGAGCTGCATGCGCTCTGCTATACCCCCTGTTTAGGGTGCATTTCACTGCCTGCTGTGCAGTCAGATGGATCCACGGGCAGCTCCACGGACAGCCAGAGGCCATCTTCTCCCTGTCCCTAGGGCAGTAAGTTGGGAGTCCCTGTGCTTGCTTAAATGCAGGAACTGGAATTTTGCATGTCTCAAGTCAGGATCAGACAAGCGGCAACAAAGCTGCTTATGGCCTCCCCCTGCAAAAGAGTCAGGCTGACTGTGGCCCTTTGCCAGGCATGAAATACCAGGCATGAAATCCTGGCTCCACCTCAGTCAATGGGAAAACTCCCGCTGGCTTCAATGGAGCCAGGATTTCACTGCGGCCCTGGGTTTAGGCACCTAACTCCCACTGATTTCAATTGGTACTTTATAAGCCCAGCTCAAGTCATTATGCTGTTTAGCACTCACATATTTTTGAGGCACTGGAAAGAACTGCTCTACAAATGACAGACATTTGTTCTCTCCGCGATAAGAATTGGGGAGCTTGGCACTAACTCTTTTTAAGATTCATCTGCTATTTTCTGTGTTTTCCCTTAATAGTCTTAGGTTCATTTGATCACCGTTTGGCTTCACTGTATGACTTACAGAATAGCTTCAGCACTCTGCCTACATTTGGGTCCCTCATCTTGGGCTCATGATTGTCTAGCACAGTTTGAGGACCGGGTATTATTCTTTGTCATGGAAACAGGACAACACTGGTACAGGGCCAAGCTAGGGAACTGTGTTATGGCCTTCCGTAGGTATTGACCCATCTGCACTCCAAAACCAAAATCAAGCTTCCATCAGTGGGTTGTTTGCCTCCTTAAAGGTAAGCCTCTGCTCAAGGGTTCTGATTACAACAGCATTCAAGGTATGCCAGAGATCAGGCCCTTCAAAATCCTCTTAATCTGCAGGAATTGAGGAATAAAATGTCTATTTTTTTGGTTAATGGGAACTTGGTGTTATTTAATGGACTGGACCTTTTCCTGCAGGATAGAATACAGTTTTAGTCCTCAAAGCCAGATAATCTCCTTGAAGCTCCCAGACTGTCATAACAGGACTGACAAAAAACTGACAAACCTGTGCGTGGAGAGACTCATGCAGTTTCTCTGACCAGGAACTCAATAAGTACAATACATCAGATTAAAGGGATTTCTTTAAAAAACAGGACACTACACATAAAGACGGGATCTTTGTTAAGTGAGATCCCTTCCACAGTGAGAAGAACTGCTAATCTATATAATAAAATTCCAGGATTCTCTGTGTCACTCTGAAGCCTAGAAGGTTTGTTGAGTCAGTGTGAAGTGATGGAAAAAGCTACAAGCATGGCTGAGAGCTCTTTTTGTTTAGAATATCACCAGGTTCGATCATCACTGGGATCCATGGTCTGTTATCATCCAATTTTTAAGTTCTCAGCGATTTTTGGTCCCCCCTTTTTTTTAACACACCTGACTTTATAGATTACAACAGTGTGACAACATTGGCTTTCAGCTATTAGTGGTCAATAAATGCAAAAAGAACAAAACAATGATTAGGGAAAACTGCCTTTTTTCTAGGATCACTTTGCTTGCCTCTGGCCCAGAGCTCTTTTCTTAAGGAGCTCATTGGTATGGTGCTTTCAACCATGCAGACAGTGGCAGTTTACAGCAACCAGAACAGTCATTTTTATTTCTCTCCACCTTATAGCCAAAACGATACATATTCATATTTAGATGTAACTATCTTTGCGCCACTTTTCCACATCATTATCATCATATCAGTAGACTTCTCCCACAGGTGGCCAGAGCCACACAACAGCAAGAGATATACAGTAGGAATGCTTTGCAGGGCAAAGCTTAGTGAAGGATGCTTACGAGATATGTAGGTTGCCATAAAGGCCTGTCAAGGGCTTAAAAAAATCCCAGGCAAATGAGGCACTGTATGGGAAAACACACAAGACACATCTGTAGAGGAAATGAGTTTAAAATCTGTTCTCTTGGGCTTTCATTTCTCTTATTGATTGGTTTGCGACTATATTTGTCTAGATATTAAGGAACCCTACTGACAACTGTAAATCAAGCCATCGTCTGTTCTATCGACCTGGTCCTGAACTCCATTCTCAGGAAAAACTCTCATTTAATTCAGTAAACTCAAACTCATGCCTAATAGCCCAAATCCAGCTAAACACTTACTAATGCACATAACTGTAACTTAAAGGGGCCCCATATTATTGGATCAGTTACAAAGTTTACATTCCATGGGTCTAGGGACATGCAAGATAACAAAGGAGACAATAAGTCCAGTTAGTGATCAGATAGGTCTCTCGCTAAGGGCCTACTCCAAAACCTATTCCCACAGACCGCAGCATGTTTAGAATCAGGCTCTAAGGGCCAGATTTTCAAAGGTATTTAAGTGCCTAAAGATGCAGATAGTCACCTAACGGCCTTCTCATAAGGGCCTAAGCAGGTTAGGTGCCTAATTCACATTGAAATCAACCTTTGAAAATCTGTGCCTAAGGGCTCCCCTTCAAAGTTTACAGGATGAAAAAAAATCACCCAGCACTGGAGAATGAGGAAAGGTCCCAAATTCTCTCACTATCCTAGATTCTGATTTCTTAATGCTATTGACAGAAAAGTTACCTGCACACACTAATAGCTTATGGCCAGAAATAGGAGAGAGGATGGGAACACTACACATAAAGTAGTGATTTCATGATTTGTGGGGGCACCTGTAAGTGTGACTATGGCGGGGGGTGAGAGGGGAAGTGATATTACATAATATTACCAAAATAAATTCCATCAGAACTAAAATAACTGCTTAAAAGTTAATCGAACCAAACTGAATGGACATCAAAGCAATTTTGTCTAGTAAATTAAATGAAAGGAAGCAGCTGATGCAAACAGCACACTTCCTACTGTAACAGGCTCACCTTATTAAGGCGTTCAAGGGTCTCTTTTAGCATCTGCTGATATTCACGTTCATTTCTGTACCTGCAAATAGGACAAAGTGAAGATGAAGTCAAGTGGCTTATCTCTTCACATACTGTGCTCCATCTACAATATCTTGCAGTACAGAAGCGTCACATTTAAGTTGACTCTGAATCTCGACCGGGCCCACAAGGTTTATTCATAACTTAACCATAGATCTTTGGCTTCAGATGGTGAGTGTAATTCTTGTTTTGATTAAGTCCCTCAAGTCTTTTCATCAAGCAACAAGCACAATGAAGTGGATGGACATTTGCAATGACTTCTCCAAAGAAAGTCTGAGCATAGATCATTTCCAATAAAATGTCAGTGATTTACATTATATAAAACTATATCAGACAACAGTGCTCACCATTTAAAAGTCACTATTTACCAATAGTTACCAGACTTGATAGCTGAGATATCACAATATTTCATTCTGCTGTTAGAGGAGATAACTGTGACAGTGTATCTGGGATAATCTGGTGTGGTACAGAAATCAATGATAAATGTTGACATTTGAGTTATGCGCACTGTAAATAATGTTGCAATTTGTGGTGTACAGTTGATTTCAATGGGAGTTTCATCTGAGAAAGAAGTGCAGAATGAGGATACATTTTGATTTTCTTGGGGTTTAGGTCTTCTTTTTTAATATTACCCACCGTTTAATACTGTTCATAAACTCCAGGGCAGATTTTAATGAGCACATTATTAACATTGCCTGCTGAAACTAGAAAACACATGAACTTTTCTATACCATTATAATAAAATCCTATGTATATGTACAGAAACACACACAAATGTATATGTGAAATTTCCTATATTAGAGAAAAATTGGAAATAATTTGTAGTTTACGCTGTTTCTCTGTGAATTAAGATAAACATGGCATAAAAGGTTATAATTTAAGAATGTCAGCTTTGTATTGTAACATACAAAGAATTCTCTTGTAAGGAGATTTTTCTCATGGAAAGAAACAAGCACCATCACCCCTAAAGGGTGATTGATTGATTGTAGTTCTTTCTTTGGAGATGGCACCAAAGAATCCTGTTGTGGATTCTTTTCCTTTAAGAAAAGCAAGACTGTAAATAAACTGCTACACCAGAGAAGCAATTTAATGAGAGAATGCAATTAAAAAAACAATTAGAAACGTATTACAATACTGAGCAACAAGATTTTATCATCAAACTCTGAACAAATTGCTCATCAAAGTCAAGCTGTTGCTGGTGGCTGAAGAGTGAGAAAGACACAGCCTGTCTGTTTATTCCTCGCTCCCTGAAGTAATTTCTACTACAGAAGTACAGAAAACAAAATTGCCATCTTTTCATCTTCTCCTTTAAACATTTTAAAATATGGTTTGTTAGCCCAGGGAATGGAAATCTGTTTATCTATAGAGTAGGTGTAACATAGGCTATGGTACTGAACACTGCTTGAGGCTTAACCTAGGAGGAAAGCATCAAAGAGTTAGAAGAAAGTTCTCTTGTCCTAATAATTTAATCCTTCAGCTCTCTCCCGAAATCATCAGTTCCTTCCAGGTGAATTCATGGTTTCCAAGGCACCTGTCCAGCCACTAGAAAACTCCTTTCATTTAACACTAGATTCATTCTCTCCTGTAGACGCTGTCCCACTTCGTATAAAATACTTAAATATTCATTGGAGCAGAGACTGGAACATGGGTCTCCCAGGAGAGTGCACTAACCACTAGTTCTCACCCTCTTTCTGACCCAATGACTATTGAGAGGTAGAAAGAGACCCACTCCCAGAAAACCCTATAGCTCTGTGGTTAGGGCACTCACCTGGGAGGAGGAAGAGTCTGCTCCCAATGAGGCAGCATGGGTACTTGAACCCTGATCGCCCACATCTTGCGTGAGTGCACTAACCACTGGGCTATTGAGTATAAAGGGACTTCTCCTTCTCAATGTTTCTTGAGAAAGGACTGATCTAGCTTAGGCACCTCATTCCAGGAAAGGTTTCACAGCTATGAATCCTGAGCAGAGGAAGGCAGCTCCTCCAGCCCAAGGGGTGGGGGTGGGGCATAGGTCACACTCCTCTCCTTGGCATTTATCACCGTCTAACTTAGGCAGCTCCCTGCTCAGCATGCTGGCTTCCGTGCATCCCCTTGTTAAGGCTCCTAATTCTCCCCATGCATCTCAACAGGAGCATCTGGGTGCCGAACTCAAGGCTCAGGATTCCAGGAGGTGGCAGGGTGCCTGAAGTTAAGTATCACATTGATGAGCCTAACTACCTTTTGTGGGTCTAGCCCCAAGTGACTTGGCCCAGGTCACACAGGAAGTTTGTAGCAGAGCTGGGAGTTGAAAGCGGGTTACCCCATGTCCTAAGCTAGCACCCAACAACTGGGCCATCCTGTCTCTCTCTGCAGCCCCCCACTTCCACACAGTGCAGACAGTCTACAAAAGTGAAAGGGAGGGGGTGGGGCTAAATAAGCTTCCTTACTCCCCTACACAGTGTTGTAAGGGCAGGACAGAATGCTATTATTCAGTGCCAGTAGGGAACTGGGAACTGCTAGCAAACTGGTAAAAAAAATTAAAAGGTTGCTTAGTTTCACCCTCGCTTCCATACGTTCATGACTTTCTTCTGCTGAAATGCTGTTCTATAGCTTCCTAAAGCAGAGCTTGTCATTAAATCACAACAGCTGTCCAAATGTTTCCCAGTGCACCAGCAAAACCATTCATCCTCTGAGTTAAGACCATATTCAGTATGGAGCTTTATTAAATTGCTGACCTAAAACAAATTTTGTTGGACCTTGTAAATCTCTTCAATGTGCAGTTGAAAACAAACAGTTCATTAATTTGCATAGATGTATTCTGGCAACTGGGAAAGAATGAAGAAGATCACAACACATCATGAAAATCATATAGCCATGATAAAATGCTGCTCTCCCCGTAATATAACCATCTGAATTCAATAGAGATGAGGCTGACAGAGTCTGAATCCAGATCTCAACCCCACCACAATTCAGGGCTGCTCTGATCTGGGAGGGGAGGAGATGTCTGATTCTGGTCTATTGCTTGAATTTCCATATAGCCCCATTAACTGAAATATATTTAGCAGCTATTTCCATCATTATCCTTTAGCCCAAAAGCTAATGGCATAAGAAGGCTGTTATAATACACACACATTACTCCACTCCACACTCCCTTGTGAGTTCACGTATCCTATGGGGATAGAGCTTTACACTCAATATACTGTGATGTTAGCGTGACCATCTCTTGGAAGAGATTTAAATCAATCCCCATTCTGTTCTGCTCTTCTCTGTACACTAAGAGATCTATAAGACATCTGAAAAAGTCTTTCACTCATACACACGGATATCACATGTTTAAATGCATGGTTACTGCACTGGCTTTATACACTCACTATATTGCCAGGATCTTACGGTATTTGTTGCCTTATAAAGCTCATTAGTACATTTCCCATAAGAAAGGCGCGATATAAAACAAAATTCTATTCTATTCTCTTTCTCTCTAGCTGTTTCTTCTACCCTGGAGCCCAATCATGCAAAAAAAAAAGTGCATCAATATAAAAATACATGGGAAACTGTGCTGAAGAAGTGCAATGACCAGTTGACCATCCCCAAAGGTGAACAAATCACATGCTAGCCAAGACTTTCAAAGTGACTAGTATTTTCTGTGCCATTTTTTAGTGCCCAACTGGAGACCGCCTTAAAGGGATCTGATTTTCAGAGGTTGGGAAATCAGTGTTTTCTGAAAACAGGTCCCTTTAAGTTGCTTCCAGTTGGGCACTCGGAAATTGTGACACCCAAAATCTCGTCACTTTTGAAAATCTTGAAAAGCAAAAGGACAAGCCAGTCAGGGGACAGACTAACTGATGTACCTGTGCTGATATGGTAGGTATGTGAGGGGCTGAAACTGACGAGATGAAGGCCAAGGTCTGCAAAGTCATTTTTTGACCCTCATGAAGCGGATAAAGGTACTGAGATCCTTAGTCCTGATATAAATGTGATCCTTAGCTGGCAGTGTGGATCCAGGGCTGGACAGTGGTGTCCCTGTTCTTCGTGCCTCGTCCACTGCCAAGCAGCAAGCAGAAGTCAGCATTGTGTTGCTGCATAGAGGGTATTAGTTGCCATAGGAGTAGGGAAAAGCTAGTAGATGTCCTTTGAAGAAGCTGCCTGATTCAAGTAAGCTAGAGCAGACCTTTAAAAGATCCACCACCACACTGCTTTCCTCTTTCAGCTGTCAGAGAGCTACCAATGTGGGAATTCTGCCACTGCACCCCAGAGTTCAGATATTTAGCAGAATCCATGAGCACTCCCGTTAGCTGAGGGGGTCTGCCTATTGAATGTGAGGGACATGCACAGTCTAGAAGTTATACTGGACTCATCTCCACTTCTGAAATGCCAGGCTTCAGCAGTGGCTAGAAATATCTATTCCCTTCTCCAGTGGACAAGTAGAGTGAACCTGTTCCTCACAGATGTAGACCTAGTCACAATGATCCATATCTTTATTATTCAAAGCTGGACTACGGCCATGTTTTTTCCCTGGGTCTGACACTGGGAGGCTTCCAGGAGTTGAGTGTGGCTCAAAATGTTGCATCTTGTCTCCTAAGCAGAACAGTAGACAAGAAAACACCACAGCATTACTCAGCATTCAGTCACTCAGTGCTGGATTCAGTTCATGGTCTTGGTCCTGGCCTTCAACGTGCCCAGCTGCCTAAAAGCTGCCTCTCCCTTGACCCACTCCAAGAATATTAAAATCAGCAAGGAAGATGAAGATGAAGGTATCTGGGATGAAGATTGCCAGAGCTGGAGATAAAACATTTTCAGTAAAGCGTGCCCAGCAGAGGAACTCTGAGGTACAGGAGGTTAGGATGACCCCATGTCTTGCCTCCTTATGGCACAATGAAGGAGACATGTACTTTCACTAACCTTTTCTCAATAGAAACAGCAATGCTTTGGCTGGTAAGTCCTTCTTCCCCATAGATACCTCTGCCAAAGAAAAGACAAACTATGGAATGCAAGTCCTACCAAGATGATGCACAAGTCTACAATACTTGCATTTCATCTCTCAGTACCTGTGATTGGCAGACTAAGAATATACATGACATGGCTTATACTGCTTATCTCTGAGCTACAGACTACTGCATGTATTAACAAGAACAATGAGCCCAATCCCAAAATCTTCCTTATTTAGTTCTTACCATACACCACTCTCCGTGAAGTAGTGTCACTGCTATGCTGCCCCTTTGGATAGTGCAGTTCACCAGGGCACAGCTGTGCCCTTCCACTATGTGTAGGGCCTGACCAAACTCACGGTCCACTTGGGTCAATGTCATGGTCATAGGATTTTAAAAATAGTAAATTTCATGATTTCAGCTATTGAAATCTGAAATTTCACGATGTTGTAATTGTAGGGGTCCTGACCTAAAAAGGAGTTGGGGGCGGGGGTCGCAAGGTTATTGCACGGGGGAGGTTGCGGTACTGCTACCCTTACTTCTGCACTGCTGCTGACGGCGATGCTGCCTTCAGATCTGGGAAGCTGGAGAGCAGTGGCGGCTGGCTGGGCGAGGCAGTGGCCACTGCCAGCAGCAGTGCAGAAGGAAGGGTGGCATGGTATGGTATTGCCACCCTTCCTTCTGCATTGCTGCCTGCAGAGCGGGGCCCTCAGTCAGCAGCCGCCACTCTCTGGCCACCCAGCTCTGAAGATGGCAACACAGAAGGAAGAGTGGCATGGGATGGTATTGCCACCCTGGCTTCTGTGCTGCTGCTGGTGGGGTGCTGCATTCAGAGCTGGGCACCTGGCCAACAGTCGCCACTTTCCGGCCACCCAGCTCTAAAGGCAGTGCAGAAGTATGGGTGGAAATATTGTAAACCCCCCTAAAATAACCTTGCGACCCCCCTGCAACTCCCTTTTGGGTCAGGACCCCCAGTTTGAGAAATGCTGGTCTCCCCTGTGAAATCTGTATAGCATAGGGTAAAAGTACACAAAAGACCAGATTTCATGGGAGGAGACCAGATTTCATGATCTGCGATGCGTTTTTCATGGCCGTGAATTTGGTAGGGCCCTAATTATGTGTTTTATGTGTAAAGGCATCCCTCTTCTAGGTGGTATCACATTTTGGGGTGCAATCCAGACCCCTGAGGGGTGGTGTCACCGCCTCCCCTGCTTTGCTGTTGTGGTTCTGTCTAGATGCTTCCAGTCAACATACAACCATGCACTTGAATGTCTTTAAGCAGCTCTGACTCAACAATTCTGATTCCAGCAGCCTGCTTGTTATACCCTGTCCATCTCTGGACTCCAGCAGCCTTGGTTACACCTGGCAAAATGACCCATCACCCCCCAGTCCCAAATTTTCCCCAAACCCATGTGTTCTGCAATGTCCAGCTCTCCCCTAGACCATTCAGACAGATATTAAGGTTCATTTGTTCCTTTAAAGACACAATACCTAACAGTTTGCCACATTAACCAGAGCTAACATTCACTTTAAACAAAACAAAGCACTGCCTGGTTTAGATTAAAAGTAAAACAAGTTTATTAACAAAAGGAGATCAGATTATAAATGAGTTCACATATAAAGGACAAAGTTAGCAAACAAACAAAAGAGAAAAATGCTTTCTGGAAGTGAAGACTTAACAAAACAGGCTACAGCCTTTGTCCATGATAGATTCGTAAGAAAACTATCTCCAGCAAGATGGCTGACTAACCCCTCTAGTCAGGATCTCCCACAAAGTCCAAAGTGCTCAGTTCCTTTGTCTTCATAGGTGAAAGATAACTTGGGGTTCTCTGTTCATTCCTTTGTAGTCTAGTGAATCTTTAAATGAATTCTTCTGAAGGTCCCCCACACCCTCAAAGTAACATTCATTCAAGCTGTGAGGAAAGTGATATAGAGTCTCTTGGTGTAGGGAGTTTCATGCTGGCTTCTTCCCACTCTAGAGTTTCCTAAAATGCAAATTGATCTGTTTCCTGCAATCTCCTCCCCCTGCTGTCTTGATGGTCCTACTGACCGTTTATGGAATTTGCATGCCCATTGTCTCTTAATGTACCTTGGAAATATCTTCCAGGTGGCGGAACTACATTCCTTTGTCTAGCGCTGCCTGTCAGACGTACTTTGATAACATTATTTCTAATATGTTTATAATTTTAAAGTTGTCCTCCATACGTATACCACACACTAATATTAATGATCAGTATGTCATTAGCTTTCTGTTGATATCTTACATAACACTGTTAGATACAGCTTATGAAATTAGTGTGTTGGGGTACACTGAACTGGTCAGGCCAGCTGAAACGTACTACCAAAAAATCTGTGAGCCCCTTGCTCTCTTGCATTGGGAGGCATTAAGGTTACCATGGGCCAGTGGATGTTGAGGGCAGCAGAATGTGTACAGTATGGTCTGGGACTGTTTAGCTGGATGGCATTTTGAAGGCATGTACAGCCACCTCCTCCAACCTCTTACTAAGGCTCACTGCTGTCCAGTGCCTGATGTGCCAGTCATGGTGCACTTTATGGGTCCAGTCACCATGTATGTAAATCAAACAAGTCATAGGTAACAGGGGAGTAAGAAGACTGGAGCTAGGACATGTCTACTCTTCTATTCTAGTCTATTCTATTCTGTTCAGGTTCTTATACTGAGCACATCACCAAAGTATCTGAGCACCTTCCCGCAGAGCATTAAACAATACCATATGCCCTGGCCACTTCTCACTCTGAGCAAGCCAAAAGCACTTGCTTCTGCAGATGCGGTTTGGAAAGTGGCTTCACAGATGGTTACTGACTATGGAACTCTTCTTATCTCACACATTCCAGCTGTTGTGCTACTAGAGTTGTGGCCCGTACCTCTGATTACCAGTTACACGGTCACCCTGGCTTCACAAAAGGGTTCCAATTTGGGAGGAATATCAATTAGATTTGATCATAAAAAAAAGTTATGAAGAATTATTGAAGAATCCAGTGCCCAGCTTTATATCTAGCAATTTCCAGGGAGTTACACTACACACAAACCCCATGAGTTCTATTTTTCAATATCTTTTAAATGAAACACTCTGTTTTAATGAGTAAACTTTTAATTTTTTTTCACTTAAAAATTACTTATGCTTAGACTTTGACATTAAAATAATCTAGTTTGTAATAACTTTCTGGATACCACAGAGAGAGAGAGAAATATACGCTGTATTTTCAGCCTTCCTACACACAAAATATAATGCTGCTATGATAATTATGCTTAATACAACTAAGATAATTAGCAAAATGATATTGCAAGCTGTGGTAGGCAGTCCCCAGGAATACTTAAGTGAGTTCTAGAGAAAGAAGTCATTATCCATTGACACAGAATCTGAATTATTCATGCTAATAGAAAGAGATGTGAATCCCATTAAAGATGAGCAAAAAATGAATTTGAATGTAAGATCTGTTTGTAAGTGGTTCATCAGGATTTAATTCTGCAAATAGTGTAGCAGCCCTAGTGCATTTAAAATGTAACTTCAGAAGTACATGTGATTTAGCTCAGTGGTTTTTCAACTTGAGGTCCACAGACCCTTGGAGGTCCTCAGACTGTCTAAGGGGTCCGCAAAGGGTTGTGGTTTCCATAGAACAGTGGTTTTCAATTTGTGATCCACGGATCATGTGGTCCACAGACTATGTCTAAGATTTCCAAAGGGGTCTGCACCTCTATTCAAAATTTTTTAAGGGTCCACAATGAAAAAAAAGTTGAAAACCACTGGTCTAGCTAATGATGCAAGTCAATAGGATACATTCTGTGTGTGTGTGCGTGTGTGTGCGTGTGTGCCCTCATGCTAAAATCTTTGTATTTGTAAGATGCAGGGGAGGGAGAGGTGGTATATTTGAAAATAAGTAATAAAATGTGCCAGGTTATTTTTGCTTTTTGGTCACAGAAAGAAGTAAGTATTCTGTACTGCAAAAAAGTGATATAAAACATTTGTAAGTTGTGGGTACCATGAGTGGGTGGGGTAGAAAAACATCAGTGAGTGGCCAGTCCAGCCAGTAGAAACCAAACATAGAGCAGCTAGGACAGTACACAATTCAGCTCAGTGAGACTCTATTAGCATGAAAAGCTATACAAGAGTAAAAACCAAACCAAAACCAGACAGACCCCTTAAATATCTGTCAGAGGTAGGCACAATTCACTCATGCTAGCTCCATGCTCCCATTTGTTAGCAATGTCTATTCCAGGGGGCTACATGAGCATGATGCCATCTCTATCATTTCTCTCCTTTCTCCCAGGGTTAGGTACCGATTTTCTTTATTGCTTTTTGATGAGAGATTTTTCATGATTCCTGACAGTTTAGGAAGTTTCTTCCTCATACACCTTCATCCTTTGCACATTGGAGCAGAGTGCCTTTCTGTCTCATATTCGTTCAATGTGCAGCAAAAGTCCAAAAAGCTATCATAAAGCTAGGAACCATTAGGAAAGGGATAGATAGTAAGACAGAAAATATGGTGTTACTATATAAATTCATGGTATTACAACACCTTGAATACTACATGCAATTTTGGTCATTCCATCTTTAAAAATATATGTTCAAATTGGAAACGGTACAGAGAAGGGTAACAAAAATGTTTAGGGGTATGGAACAGCTTCCTTATGAGGAGAGATTAAAAAGACTGAGACTCCTCATCTTATAAAAGAGACGACCAATGGGGTATGATAGAGGCCTACAAAAGTCTGAATGGTATGGAGAAAGTGAATATGTAAGTGTTATTTACCCCTTCACATAGCACAATTAATAGGCAGAAGGTTTAAAACTAACATAAGGAAGTACTTCTTCACACAATGCACAGTCAACCTGTGGGATTCATTCCCAGGGGATGTTTTGAAAGCCAACTGAATAATTGGATTAAAAAAAGAATTAGAGAAGTTCAGGGAGGATAAGTCAATCCATGGCTATTAGCCAAGATGGTCAGGGACACAACTCCATGCTCCGGGGTGTCCCTAAACCTCTGACTGCCAGAAGCTGGGACCGGATGGCAGGGGATGGATCACTTGATCATTGCCCTGTATTGTTCCTTCCCTCTGAAGTGCCTGGCACTGACCACTGCTGGAAGACAGGATACTGGGCTAGATGGACCATTGGTCTGACCCAGTATGATCATTTTTATGTTGTCACTGTGTCACAATGGTTGCATAGTTACTCCTCTCTGGGTTTGGACTGCTTTGTGCCTCCCTATTTTGATCTCTAGTCTATAATCACATTCTGTATTCAAGGAGAGGCTGTTTCCATTTTGCACATTTCACTGTAGTGAGGTAGTCTGATGGCCTGACAGTTCTGTAGCCGTCTAGCTTGCTGCTTTTTTTGATTGGTTCTTCCCAGTGACCTGTATATTGGTATTCTAGATATTGGATTAAAATCTGGAGTACTTTGTGGCTTTGGGCAAATTTATTTGCTCTGATGATCAGGAAGTTAAAGATGTTGATCTTGGGGAGTGATTATATTCTTTAGAGTGTAAATGCGCTACAGAAGTTTTTCCTGTAATGCAACCCAATCTGAGTCTGTTACTCTATTTGGGCTTCATAGGTATGAGTTTCTGAAAGGATTCTTCTTGTTCCTGTATTGTTAAAGGAGGACCAGGAGGGATGGTAGTTTCTAATGATGTCTTCAGGTGCAACTGTTTTTCTCTAGTGATGCTGTTTTATTCTTGTGTCAACTATCCAGGTTGAATTCCTTTATATAAATCACAGAAGCATTATGCCTTGATTTTTGCAAATCTATATTGTTGGGATTTCTTTTTGCTTATTTGGCTTAAACTCTTTCCTGGTTTGCCAGAAGGAATTAGTGCCTATCATGTCCTTAATCTGTGCTAATTTTTTCTTTCCTGGGCTCTAGTATTTTCTACTGGAGCATTGATTTGTAGTTCTCTAGTGGGTCATGGTGAGTACTCACAACAAGCAGGTAGCAGCTAAATCCAGAGGATCCAACCCAGAAGGACAAAAAGCAATCAGTGTAGTTACTCTAGGATCTCTATCCCAGAAAGAGAGACACAAAAAGGAGGGCGCACTGCCGCATGCCTTACAATGGGCAGCATGTGCTCATGTGAATATTTCTAGGGATCTCAACAAGACTACTCCTAAGACTAAGTGCTACTCAATGTGAATAGGGATTGCAGAACCAAGCCCAGATGGTCCAAGACCCCCATAGAACCTAGTAAGAACTTTATGAATCTGAAAATATAATTAACTTATATGTTAAAAAATACACTCTACTATATGGATAATAAAGAAAACATACTTTTCAAAGTAATTCTTTCATATCACTAATAGATAAGAATAGATTCGATCTACCTCCCAATGTATTTAAAAACTAGGAGAGAGGACTAGGAAGAAGCATTAGACACTTTTGGGGGGGAAATCAAAAAGGAGACATTTAACATTATTTCAGTTTCAAAAGTTCTTACTTGATTTACATCATTTTTTTTTAGTAACAATAACAATGATACCTGGCTTGTCTTTAGTGCCTTCCATCAGGAGCTCTCAAAGCACTTTACAGAGGGATCAGTAACATTATCCCTATTTTTGACTTAACCCTAAACACTTGAGAGCACAAGGATTTTCTATTCTCTTTCTTCTTCTATATATGAGATCAAAATCAGTCTCATAAATTGTCCTGTAGAGCAGTGCTTCTCAAACTATCTGATGTGGGGGACCGGCAATTTTTTCCCCCAATGTGCACGCAGACTGGCAGCCGATGGCTCGCGGACCGGCACCGGTCCAAGGACCACCACTTTGAGTAGCACGGCTGTAGAGTAATTGTAATCTTAGCGATGAGAGGCCACCATCTCTCCTTAATAAGCACATCTGCAGAGCTTGGTCTAGGACTCTGCTTCTACAGATCCTAACTCACCTAACTAGTGCCTGAGTTCAGAGATGTTCTTGGCTAACCATCCCATATAGAAGAAGCTTTATGTCCATTCAAGATGCTATCTGCCTTTGAGGACAACCATCTCACACACATTTAATGCCTTAATGGGTAAAATTTACTGTTATGCAGAAGGTCAAAGGACTAGGCATCATTTCCCTACCTTTTGAGGGCTTACATAGTAAATATAGCCTTAGCATAGGAGTAAATTTGCATTATTGGCTGCATGACTGGGCCTCGGAAAAAATCTTTGATAATTATTATTCCTCACAATCTCAGTCTTCACATAGAGCTCATGAATGAGTTTTCAGATAGACTTAAAACATCTAAGAATAACCAGCAAATTGGTTTTGTGCTAGAGAGATCTGAAAATACATCAGACAAAAGTCATCTTTGTCCCTCATCCTCTCAACTGGGTTGTGCCTTTTTTACTGTGCTTCTTGCAGGCATAAGCACAATGCTCGTAAAGCTAACAGGGTGCTCACCGATGCATTCCCTGCAAAGACCATTCTACTGCTAACAGGCAGGAGTAACCGGGGCCCACAGAGCAGTACTCTCATGAAATGCAGCCTAAGGGTTCCCTGGTGTGCCTAGTCATGTTCATCACTTTTCTTCTTCTCCTTATATTCTGCCCACGTGCTGTGCAGGGCTGGGTGTGAAGGGACGCCACATGCAATAGCAAAAGCAAAGCAAAAACCACCAATTTGAACCTGTAGATCAGTGCAAGTAATAACTGTATCCTTAGCTTAGAGTAATTGAAATGCACTGGCCTAGATATGGCAATCTCTCAAGAAGACACTCAGGTATATTCTTCTGGGTTTCATGGAATTAAGAAATAAAAGCAATTTGTGGTGCTGTAACTCTTTTCATGCAGTGAATATGGACAGTCCTAAACAAATACAGTTAGGGTCAAGATCTTCCCTCAGATGCTCCCATGTGGCTCCCTCTGACATCAACTCCTAGTTCTTAGGCAGGGGCGTGCACAGGAATTAAAATTTTGACCCCTTTTGGAGGGGCATATTCTGTGCCCTCCCCCTAGGAGCTTGCTCTACCTTCTCCCTGCCCCAGAAGGAGCTCACTGCCTCCACCACCCCAGCCCCAGCAAGAGCTCACTCTTTCCCCCCATCCTGGCAGAAGCTTGCTCTTTCCTCCCTCACCCTGCCCTGTCCCCGACAGGAGCTAGTTCTTCCCCACCAGGAACTCACTTTACCCTTCCCCCCCACTCCGGCCCTGGGAAGAGTTCACTCTTCCCTGCACCCCGGCAGGAGCTCACTCTTCCATGCCTCCGTGGCCCCAGGGCCAGAGAAGTTCTGTGCCCTGACAATTATTGGGAGGGCCCGTGCCCCAGCTTGCCCCCCCTTGAGAATGCCCCTGCTCTTGGGCACACTGAAGTCAATATAGGAGCCATGCACCAACATCCAGGGCAGATCCTGGCCCCGTGTACTACGTCTTATGGCTTTTGGACTTATTAGGCAATTAGAGTATGCTGCTGTCAGCCAGGCCTTCTCTTGGTATAGGAGTGCTAGCAAATAACAGAATTTGAAAGCAGAGACTGTGAAGATGAGAAATGGGACTCATTCCCCTTCCCTAAAGAAATGCATCTAACTAAGAGAGCTTTCCGGAGCCAGCGCAAGGCAAAATTAACATGTTGTTTCAGAGTAAAGTGCTTCTAGAGATGAAAGAGGGTATGTACCCCTAACAGTGATAAACACCCCTAGAGAGTGGTAACATGTAGTGGTAATAGACACCCAGAGCGAGGAGCTGGGCAGCATCCCTTGACTCTGGCTGGCTTACTTGTTACGGTATTCATCGAGCATGCGCTGTGAATCCTTGTCCTCTCGCTCCAGTTTGGCCCGGTCGGCAGACAGCTCACGGATGCGCAGACGATTCAGCTCAATCTGCTCAGCAAAGGCCTCCTCCAAGCCGGCCAGCACATCCATGCGCTGGAAGGTCTCCAGCTGCTTACGGAAGATAGTGTTGCGCTGCTCCAGCATCCGGGCCCGATTGATGTAGTTGGCAAACCTCTCATTGAGCTCCTGCAGGTTCTCCAGGCCCTGGGCTTGGGCCAGGCTGCTGAAGTCTGAGGTGCCCTGCAGCTCATCATAGGCATCAGATCGCTCATACTTCTCCTTGCGCACTTCTCGCAGGTAGCTACTTCTATACATGGCTTGGGGGAGGCCGTGCAGGCCCAAGATCCCCTCTTCTGTGTGTCTCTGTCTCTCCAGTTTGGATCGGAAATGTGTTTGGGGGACTTAGGGGGGAGAAATAGAAGTGAGGCCACCCATCTCCCAATGCCTATGACTTCTCTCCACTGCAATTTGTGGCACTAAATGCCAGCGACCAGCAGCAAATTAAATAAAATCAAATAGCCCCGCCTCATTCCTCTCTCCCTTTCCAGAGGCTGTCAGCAGTTTGGGGGACTGTTTTCTTTCTTTCTTTCCATGAGCTGCAATTGTGTGTGGCCAGTATGAAAGAGAGAGTGGCGTCCAGCTTTTGTCGGTGGATTAGAATGCTATAAAGCGACCACAGAACAAAGACTTTGCAGTTTTAGAGGCTTGAGTTCAAAGCATTTGGTGGCTGGGGTTTTTTGGGCTTGGGGTTGTTTGTACGAGGACTGTGTATGGAATCCTTTTGCTGAATCAGAGGTTTTGCATGAGGGGATGAGCAAGAGTCATGTTTACCTTTTGCCTGGTCTAATGTTTTTTGTGATTGTTCCAGAACAAAAGGGGAGCTGCATACAGAAAGTGCAAGTGAGCCCTGCCTCAACTCGCTGCCCTGTGAGCAGTGGAGACATTGACTCCAATGCTTTTCTCTCTTTCCAGTGGCAAAATAGGACTTGTCCTATGCTCTGTCCTCCAGAACCACACCCAGCACCACAGCCAGGGATTCAGAGACTACGATGGCGTCTCATCAGGCCTCTGTCAATAATCCTTTTATCAGAGGCTGCTTTTCAAACAGGGGCACATCTACGTTAGAGGCCCAGCTTGTACACTTGAGAACCTTCATCAACACTGAGATACCCCAAGAGACGCTTCAGGCAACTAAGTGCAAATCTAGCTGCCCGCATGTGGAAGTAACTGAGGGGGATACGTCTTGAAATTGGGTTCTAAATCATACAAAGAAACAAAATTAGGTTTTGCAATTATAAGCCTCAGCTCCTGACCATTTCCCTGGTGTTTACATGCGCAGCACTCCACACTTACGCTGCACGGGATCAACCCCTTGGGGCTGCCCTCACTTCCTCCCGCTAACGTACCCCATCTGGGCCCTGGATTGTCAAGAGTTCAGCTCCCTTTTAGGCACCTAAATAAGAGCCAGATTTTCAAACCTGCTCAGAACCCACCACACAGCCAGTGTGCTGAGTTCTCCTGAAAGTCTGGCCAAATACTGTGATGCCAATTTAGAAGCTGGGCTCTTGATAATCTGACCCCAATTTTGAGTGCTGAGCTCTTTTGAAAATTTGGTCCTTGGTTTGTATGCTCATTGGGAGAAGGATGCTATTTGTTTGACACAGCACGTAAAGCACCATTCGTTCTTTTGGCACCATATTAACAATGATACAATGCCTGATTTTTAGACGTGTTGAACAAAAAAAATCCATCTTTGAAAATCAGACCCACAGTTAATACTGAGCAGAGACCACTGAATTCCATACAGCTGTGGCTGCAAGGGTTGGCTATTATCTACATTCTCTCTAAGTTGGACAAGGATACCTAGTGGAGCAACATAGTCCTCTGTGAGCTGCTGTGGAAGTGGGCCTTTGACAGAGATCAGATGAGTGAGGACTCGAGAGAAAGAAGTTGGGTGTTACGTGGATCATCTAATTTTGATTTCATAATTTTATTGCGTGGCGCATAGAGCCTTAGGTAGATGTCCCCTCTTTCTTTTTGTAGAATAATGCCCATAATTACATGTGTACAGTACTGACTCACAACTAGCATCATGGACATGGATTTCATTACACGGCACATCCGAAGTAGCACTGATTCTGCACTGAAGATAAACTTCCTTTTCTCATGTGTTCACAAATAAAATAGGAATTCTGGGATTTTTGTGAAGTTCTCTTGGCTACATCCAACAGAGGTGAATTTATTTTTTGGCTGCATCTCTTTATTGACTCAGTAAAGAGGGCTCAAGGAGGCATCCTAACAGGACCAATTTTTCAGTGCAATTTTTGTGTGGTAAATCTCAGTAAAATTTAACCCAGCAGTTCTCAAGCTGTGGGTCAGGCCCACAAAGTGGGTTGCGACCCCATTTTAATGGGATTGCCAAGCCCAGCCTTATACCAGGACTGAAGCTGAAGCCTGAGCTCCACCCCCACCTGGGGTGGCAGGGCTCGGGCTGTGGCCTCCTATCCCCCCACCCAAGGCAGCCGGGCCCGGTCTCTGCCCCCCTCCCAGGGTCATGTAGTAACTTTGTTGTCAGAAGGGGGTCACGGTACAATGACGTTTGAGAACCCCTGCTTTAACCTATAAACTTCAGTGCACATGTGTGTTAACTGAATGGATTTGCTTTCAAATTAGTTTCCCAAATAGAAAGGATCACAGCTCATACCTGATGAAAAGGGCCAGATCCTCAGCTAGTGTAGACTGGAATAGTTCCACTGAAGCCAGAACCAGTTCGCATGAGTGAGGATCTGGCCCTGTAGATCCACTTTTCACATTTGTGTGCCTAAGATAGGGGACTTGGTTCTGCACAAGAGTGCAGAAGGAACACTTAAGCGTGCAGATACCTAATACAGGTACCTAAACACCTATATGAATGGTCAAAAGCAGCACCGCAGAAGGTACAATTAAAAGAAAAGTCAACATTTAGGGCCAGATCCTCCACTGATATAAATCAGCGTAGCCTCACTGAAGTCAAAGCAACTATACCAATTTGTACCAGCTGAGGATTTAGCCCATTCAGTGCCACAGTATTTCACTGTGCCATACTTCTAGAATTCCCTCTACTTCAAATGGGGAACATCACAAATATTATGGGAAATTAAACTACCACATTAAATGCTGGATTGTTTTTAATTGCACTCCTGGTAGTTCCCTAACAAAGACATCATCCACCTCTGGGCTCTGTATGGGTTCGCTTTTCAGACAAAGTTCTAAATCTCTGAAAGGTCATTGTTCTCTGTGTGTTCATTGATGAAATGTATGGAAAATTGTTACCTGGAAGTTTGTGAGACCCGTGTCTCTCTTTGGAAATAGTGTGCTGCGCATATATATCCTTTTGATCTATGACCTGCAATATCAAAAAGGGAAATTATTTAAAAGAAGACACTTGTATCTTTCCTTCATCATCCCAAATTATTTCTCACTAATCCTCCTGAGAATAACTGAGTACCAAGGTATTCAGACCAGTGCTTTGTATTTTAAATGTACTTTACGAGTTTATCAGAATGCCCCCCAAAATGGGTATTTTCCATTTCCCGCCTCTTCTGGATTTTATCCAGTCCTGTAGATCATTAGAGCAAATACCTATTAAACTGGTTTGTTAGCTAATTTGTTTTTCGGCTGGATGGATAACTGAGCTCCGGGACCATTCCAGTGAAATGTGGCATTAGCCTTCTCTTGACAGCACCATCAATCTGCTTACAGTCCTTCGTACTCAGTTAAGCCAACACAAGACAGGTTTCTCTTTCATCCCTTTCCACTTTCTCCTAAGAACAAGCACCAGCTTGGTCAAAGTCTGTCAAGCTGACAATCGAGATTCACTTCTGAACTTGTTCCAGTGAAGCTGTGGTCAGGTCTCAAGCTCTGAGAATGAAAACCTCTAGGTACCAGTGTGAAGCGTTATGGGCTCCAGTCCTAAAGTCCTTGCTCAGGGCTCTGCTGTGCCTTGAAGGCACAATTCCATGCTTAGGATGCGCCAGCCCAGGTGCTTGGAACTGTCTGGATCCCAGAGACTGGGTCACCTGCTACACCCCTCATTCATGAAACACAGTCTCCTATCAAAATGACCAGCTTTGCTGGCCATTGCCAGGGGATGGGGCAGGAATAGGTCCCTGGCCCTACCTCTCTCCCTGTCTCTTTAGAGGGTTTTATGCACAAGAGGACATAGAGGAAACAGCATGTGCACTCTGGGGAATGCCACGACTACAGATGCCCCCTGTTGCTGAACAGCACTGCAAAAGGGTGGAGCTCTTTGCGCTCTTCGTGTTTCCCCATGCACCATCATTCACCATAGGGCAGCAGGTCAAAGACCACAGTGATCACTCTGTCCTCATTCAGGCAAAATCTCTCTTGCTACATCAGGACTGAATAACAATTGAATCAGGACTTGAAGAGATGGCCTCTTTATTTTTGTTTTCCCAAATGAACATTTCCCTCTAATACATAAAGACGCATGTATGCATGTATATTTTTTGTATGGGGCCTGATGCAGTACCGTAGAGCTGAATATCCCTAAATCCTGGATCCAAACTTCATACTAGACTACTCTACTATAGCTCATCATGCCAATAAAGTCTCGCTGAATGGAAACTGAGAGCATAACAAAGACTCCATGAACTTTTTTTATTTTTTCATTTAGGGACCTGATCTCACAAGCTATTCTGTAGCTGATTAAGTCTTGTTCGTGCAAGGTGTCCCATCAATTTCAACAGATTCAGATTTTCATCAGCACTATGTATCACATGGGGCTTGTGGCAAAGCCACAGCTG
Source organism: Lepidochelys olivacea (assembly GCF_965140295.1). Lineage (NCBI taxonomy): Eukaryota > Metazoa > Chordata > Testudines > Cheloniidae > Lepidochelys > Lepidochelys olivacea. The sequence continues at coordinate 192,682,987 of NC_140413.1, forward strand.
CACCCGTACTATTTCATTTCGTGAACAATTTTCATTGTGCATTAGATCGCTTTGAAATTTACTCACTTGTAGCTGAGGGAGCCTAAGTTGCAACACACTGGGTTTGTGCCATGTGACAAAAAACAGCAGGACAAACTGTACGCAGACTTAGAAAAGATGCATTCCCAGTGGAGTCCAGTAAATGTAATCAACACAGAACTGGCCCAGCAATAAGTGTTATTGCTCTTAAATGACTCAACTGGGCCTGGGAGGGGCTGTCCTTTATTTAGGGCTATGCAGATTAGCACTGATGCCAGAGGAGCTCAGGAGGGGATTGTGCAATGTTTCTGGACCTTGTACAACATGTGCTATGGGAGAAGAGCATAAGATGTAAACTTCCATCCTCCCAGGCCCAACAAAAGGGCCAGGGACAATGTGGCCCAAAGACAGCAGTGACGACAGAGCCATCCCTTGGGAAGGGCAAATTGGAGTGACCACTCTGGGCCCCGCGCTTTGGGGGCCCCACGGGCCGGTGCGGTTGGTCGCAGAAGACAAATCCGTCATTTCCGCAGGATCCGCCATCTTGTTGGCAGTTAGCAGAGACAGCAGCCAGCTTGGCCGCCCGTGTTTCAGTGCAGTGAGTCCCCCGCCCTGGCTGGAGCCCTGAGCTGCCGTGGTGCTATGGCCAACAATAGCCCCGCGGTAGGTGCTGGCAATTGCCAGCAATAGCAGGCAGCCGAGCACCAGGCTGGATCTATCCTGCCGGCCCAGCCGCCAATGCAGAGTGAGGCCCCCAAGCCGGCGAGGGCTGATTTCCCGGGCCCCGCACCCCACTAGGGACAGCCCTGTGTAACTATACAAGTGCATTAGTTAGCGCTGATACATAACTAGACTCAAAAAATGTCTTCTAGCCAACATCACAGAGCTATAGTACTACAGCAAGAGTATGCTGTAACAGTGTCTTAGGTTAAGAACTAGAGGTCTCCTATTTACACTCATTTTATACAATGGAGTGACTCCTGGCTTATGCATAATGAGAGGGGAAGCCAGCCCGTTCACTTATAATCTGCACAACTACAGCATGCATTCAGCACAGTGTAAAGGATACAGAAAGAGACTTATTGCATTCTCCTTTATATTTATATGCCCTGTAAATAAACCAGGTGCATCAGATCGTATTCCTGATGCCTCGGGGGCACTGCTTACCCCACAGTCTGGTGGTCAAGGCACTGGACTAAGACTCATGAAGAGTTCTACAATCAATTCCATGTTCTGCTGCAGACTTCTGGTGTAACCTTGGGCAAGTCACCTAATCCATCCATGCCTCAGTTTCCCACCTATAAAACTGAGATAAGACTTCCTGTCTCTCACCCTTTGTCTTGGGGCAGGGACTTCTCTTATTATGTGTTTATACAGTGCCTAGCACGATGAGGCCCCAGTCTTGGTAGTACAAATAAATATCATAAACTGTGCACATTGCCAGATATCCAACAGGAGTTACAGAGGATTCATCAGCAGTCTATGGCCAAACCCAACAATGGAAATTTTAGAGGCAATGGAAGGACTTTGCTTCAGGCTCTCTTAGAAAATTGGAACTGAGTTTTATTTTCTATACAGATCAATGAAGTATGATACATAAGTGATGGTCTAATTTAGTGGCGGGCAAACTTTTTGGCCTGAAGGCCACATTGGGTTTCCAGAATTGTATGGATGGCCAGTGCCTCCCCAACCAGTCAGGCGTGGCCCGGCACCCACCCCCTATCTGACCCCCCCTGCTTCTCATCTCCTGACAGCCCCCCCAGGACTTCTGACCCATCCAACCCCCCCCGCCCAAACACACACAGTTCCATGTCCCCTTACGGCTCCCCCAGACAGGGCCGACGCAAGGATGTTTTGCGCGCTAGGCGAAACTTCCACCTTACACCCCCCCTCCACCCTGAGGTGCCCCCCCGCAGTAGCTTCCCGCCGCCCCCCCGCCCTGACGCGCCCCCCAGTGAAACGTTAGAAAAACGTTTAAGGGAACGTGGCGAGAGGAAATTAGCCCACGGCTGTCCGATTAAGAGACAGTACCGGGGATGGACCACAACTTCCCACTGGGTGGTAAGCGCGCCTCACTAAATTTATATTAGTAAGAGAATTTTCAGCAATCACGTGACAACAGGTGAAGATAACAATAGATGACTTTTATTACGATCGTCACAAGGACTATGAACAAATACAGAAATAAAAAGAGCATGCAAAAAGCAAAGATTATACCGACTTACATGACTTTAAATGACTATATCCATATATGACTTAAATGACTATATATATTTTTGAGGCAAGCCTATGACGTGAATACTTTACGACGGTTTTGTCTAGACAGACACAGGGCGACACATACTCAAGCACTCTGCTATATACTGTACCCTCTGGCGCTCTGGCTCACGGACGTTGATCAGGCGTCAGCCACAAGGCAGCTGAACGGCCGCCGAAGAGTTCGGGAGGGGAGCCCTGCTGTGTCTGCAGGCCGCCTACAGGATCCTAAGACCCGCTTAGGACACCGTCCTACTCCACAAATGTTGGGAGTTTCAAGCTGCTATTTATTTGGTTTTTACTGCTGCTAAGATCTTGCTGAGGCTTTTAAGGCCCGACCCCGTCTACCATACCAGGGCCAATCAGAGCCAACCAGGTGTTTAGACCTTCACACTTACATATGTTTAGCTCTCGCCCACAGGGAGATCTTACCCAGCTGACGCTGTGGTTAGCGCATCCCACTCCGCTAAGACATTACCATGGTTATGAGCATATGAGCTCTTATCTCGGTTACAATGTTTTTGCAGTTACAGCTGTTAATGTGACTTACATTTAATAGCAAGCAGGGTTTTTTAATACAATTAATATAGCCAGCCACTTGCACACGTTCACTCCCCCCAGCGGCAGCTCCCCGCCACCCCTTCTCCCCTCGGGGAGCCCTGCGGCAACTCCCCACCCCGGCTCACCTCTGCTCCGCCTCCTCCCCGAGCACCCAGCTGCTGCCGCTTCTCTGCCTCCCGGGCTTGCGGCGCCAATCAGCTGTTTGGCGCGCAAGCCTGGGAGGGAGAGAAGCCGATCCGGGCGGCGGGCTCAGAGGAGGAGGCGGGGCAGAGGTGAGCTGGGGCGGAGAGCGGTTCCCCTGTGCGCCACCCCCGCCCGGTGACTTGCTGCAGGTGGCCCTCCCCGCGCCCCTCTGCCCCAGCTCACCTCCGCTCCACCGCCTCCCCCGAGCGTGCTTTTGGCCGCCCCCCAGCCACTTGGCACCCTAGGCGACTGCCTAGTTCACCTAGTGGTTGCACCGGCCCTGCCCCATCCACCCCTCCCTGTCCCTTGATCACCCCCAGACCACCCGCCCCGACTGCCCCTCGCCACCCCATGTAACCCCTCCTCTCACTCCTGACTGCCCCCTCGGACCCCTGCCCCATTCAATCACCTCTTCACCCTGTCCCTTGACTGCCCCGGAACCCCTGCCCCTGACTGCCCCCTGCCACCCCAGCCAACCCCCCCTCCTTCCTGACTGCCCCCCCGGGACCCCTGCCCCCATTCAACGCCCCTGTTCCCCGCCCTCTGACCGCCCCAACCCCTATCCACACCCCCGAACCCTGACCACCACCCCAAACTCCCCTGCCCTCTATCCAGCCCCCCCTGCTCCCTGCCCTCTGACCGCGCTGCCTGGAACACTGGTGGCTGATGGCGCTACAGCCGGACCACCCAGAGCACCAGGCCAGGCAGCCGTGCCACCCGGCTGGAGCCAGCCACGCCACCGCACAGCACAGAGCACCGGGTCAGGCCATGGCTCTGCGGCTGCTCTGCCCGGCAAGAGCTCGCAGCCCCCCGACCCAGAGCATTATGCCAGCGGTGCAGTGAGCTGAAGCTGTGGGGGAGGGAGAACAGCAGGAGGGGCTGGGGGCGAGCCTCCCAGGCTGGGGGCGAGCCTCCTGGGCCAGGAGCTCAGTGGATGGGCAGGAGGGTCCCATGGGCCAGATGTGGCCTACGGGCCATAGTTTGCCCACCTCTGGTCTAGTTTTTCTAATGCTCTATAGTGCTTTGAAAGGAAGAGGATCCTATAATGATTTTACTATCACCTGGCTATGTAGTGAAGCAAATTTTGTAACGTTCTCAAAGAGGTATTTTAGAGATAGGAACCTATTATAAAGGTAAATTTAAGGGAGCAGAGAATTAACACTAGGATCAGTCAGAACATACTTTATCTGATGTCTACACTACAAAATTAGGTCGAATTTATAGAAGTTGGTTTTTTAGAAATCATTTTTATATAGTCGATTGTGTGTGTCCCCACACAAAATGCTCTAAGTGCATTAAGTGCATTAACTCGGCGGAGTGCTTCCACAGTACCGAGGCTAGCGTCGACTTCCGGAGTGTTGCACTGTGGGTAGCTATCCCACAGTTCCCGCAGTCTCCGCCGCCCATTGGAATTCTGAGTTGAGATCCCAATGCCTAATGGGTCAAAAACATTGTCGCAGGTGGTTCTGGGTACATTTCATCAGGCCGTCCCTCCCCCCCTCTCTCCATGAAAGCAACAGCAGACAATCGTTTCATGCCTTTTTTCCTGAGTTACCTGTGCAGACGCCATACCACGGCAAGCATGGAGCCGGCTCAGCTCACCATCACCGTACATCTCCTGGGTGCTGGCAGATGCTGGACTGCATTGCTACACAGCAGCAGCAACCCATTGCCTTGTGGCAGCAGATAATGCAATAGGCCTGATAACCATCATCATCATGTCCGAGGTGCTCCTGGCCGCCTCAGTGAGGTCAGTCAGGAGTGCCTGGGCTGACATGGGTGCAGGGACTAAAATAGGAGTGACTCAACCAGGTCATTCTCTTTAGTCCTGCAGGCAGCCCTATTGTACCATCTTCTGCCAAGCTGCCAGGAGATGTGGATGGCTTGCAGTCCTACTGCACTGTCTGCTGCCAGCCAAAGATGTAAAAGATAGATGGAATGGATCAAAACAAGAAATAGACCAGATTTGTTTTGTATTCATTTGCTGCCCCCTCTCTCCCTCCGTGAAATCAACGGCCGGCAATCATTTCGGTGAGGTCCGTCGGGGCACCTTGAAGAGTTTAATGGAGATTTAGTCCTGCCTGAAATACCAGGGGGAGGGATAGCTCAGTGGGTTGAGCATTGGGTTGCGCATTGGCCTGCTAAACCTAGGGTTTTGAGTTCAATCCTTTAGGGGGCCATTCTGTGTGACAGTTGTTTTTGTTTTTCCTTGATGTAAAGCCACCCTCTTTGTGCTTTTAATTCCCAGTAAGACAACCCTGTAAGCCATGTCGTCAGTCGCCTCTCCCTCCATCAGAGCAACGGCAGACAATCATTCCGCGCCTTTTTTCTGTGCAGACGCCATACCACGGCAAGCATGGAGCCAGTTCAGATCACTTTGGCAATTAGGAGCACATTAAACACCACGCGCATTATCCAGCAGTATATGAAGCACCAGAACCTGGCAAAGCGAAACCAGGCAAGTAGGCGACGTCAGCACGGTGACGAGAGTGATGAGGACATGGACACAGACTTCTCTCGAAGCACAGGCCCTGGCAATTTGGGCATCATGGTGCTAATGAGGCAAGTTCATGCAGGAGAACGCCGATTCAGGGCCCGGGAAACAAGCACAGACTGGTGGGACTGCAGTATTGCAGGTCTGGGACGATTCCCAGTGGCTGCGAAACTTTCGCATGCGTAAGGGCACTTTCATGGAACTTTGTGACTTGCTTTTCCCTGCCCTGAGGTGCAAGAATACCAAGATGAGAGCAGCGCTCACAGTTGAGAATCATAGAATCATAGAATATCAGGGTTGGAAGGGACCCCAGAAGGTCATCTAGTCCAACCCCCTGCTCGAAGCAGGACCAATTCCCAGTTAAATCATCCCAGCCAGGGCTTTGTCAAGCCTGACCTTAAAAACCTCTAAGGAAGGAGATTCTACCACCTCCCTAGGTAACGCATTCCAGTACTTCACCACCCTCTTAGTGAAAAAGTTTTTCCTAATATCCAATCTAAACCTCCCGCACTGCAACTTGAGACCATTACTCCTTGTTCTGTCATCTGCTACCATTGAGAACAGTCTAGAGCCATCCTCTTTGGAACCCCCTTTCAGGTAGTTGAAAGCAGCTATCAAATCCCCCCTCATTCTTCTCTTCTGCAGGCTAAACAATCCCAGCTCCCTCAGCCTCTCCTCATAACTCATGTGTTCCAGACCCCTAATCATTTTTGTTGCCCTTCGCTGGACTCTCTCCAATTTATCCACATCCTTCTTGTAGTGTGGGGCCCAAAACTGGACACAGTACTCCAGATGAGGCCTCACCAATGTCGAATAGAGGGGAACGATCACGTCCCTCGATCTGCTCGCTATGCCCCTACTTATACATCCCAAAATGCCATTGGCCTTCTTGGCAACAAGGGCACACTGCTGACTCATATCCAGTTTCTCGTCCACTGTCACCCCTAGGTCCTTTTCCGCAGAACTGCTGCCTAGCCATTCGGTCCCTAGTCTGTAGCTGTGCATTGGGTTCTTCCGTCCTAAGTGCAGGACCCTGCACTTATCTTTATTGAACCTCATCAGATTTCTTTTGGCCCAATCCTCCAATTTGTCTAGGTCCTTCTGTATCCTATCCCTCCCCTCCAGCGTATCTACCACTCCTCCCAGTTTAGTATCATCCGCAAGTGGCAATAGCCCTGTGGAAGCTTGCAATACTAGACAGCTACCGGTCAGTTGGGAATCAATTTGGAGTGGGCAAATCTACTGTGGGGGCTGCTGTGATGCAAGTAGCCAACGCAATCAAAGATCTGCTGATATCAAGGGTAGTGACCCTGGGAAATGTGCAGGTCATAGTGGATGGCTTTCCTGCAATGGGATTCCCTAACTGTGGTGGGGCCATAGACAGAACCCATATCCCTATCTTGGCACCGGAGCACCAAGCAGGTGAGTACATAACCTGCAAGGGATACTTTTCAATAGTGCTGCAAGCACTGGTGGATCACAAGGGACGTTTCACCAACATCAATGTGGGAAGACCGGGAAAGGCCCATGACGCTCGCATCTTCAGGAACTCTGGTCTGTTTCAAAAGCTGCAGTAAGAGACTTTATTCCCAGACCAGAAAATAATCATTGGGGATGTTGAAATGTCTATAGTTATCCTTGGGGACCCAGCCTACCCCTTAATGCCATGGCTCATGAAGCCATACACAGGCAGCCTGGACAGTAGTCAGGAGCTGTTCAACTACAGGCTGAGCAAGTGCAGAATGGTGGTAGAATGTGCATTTGGACATTTAAAAGCACGCTGGCGCAGTTTACTGACTTGGTTAGACCTCAGCAAAACCAATATTCCCACTGTTATTACTGCTTGCTGCGTGGTCCACAATATCTGTGAGAGTAAGGGGGAGACGTTTATGGTGGGGTGGGAGGTTGAGGCAAATCGCCTGGCCACTGGTTATGTGCTGCCAGACACCAGGGCGGTTAGAAGAGCACAGGAGGGTGCGGTGCATATCAGAGAAGCTTTGAAAACCAGTTTCATAACTGGCCGGGCTACAGTGTGAAAGTTCTATTTGTTTCTCCTTGATGAAACGCCCCCCCCACCCCCTTGTTTCACTCTACTTCCCTGTAAGCTAACTACCCTCCCCTCCTCCCTTTGATCACCACTGGCAGAGGCAATAAAGTCATTGTTGCTTCACATTCATGCATTCTTTATTAATTCATCACACAAATAGGGGGATAACTGCCAAGGTAGCCCGGTAGGGGTGGTGGAGGAGGGAAGGACAAGGCCACACAGCACTTTAAAAGTTTAAAACTTTAAAACTTATTGAATGCCAGCCTTTTGTTGCTTGAGTAACCCTCTGGGGTGGAGTGGCTGGTTGGCTGGAGGCTCCCCCACTGCGTTCTTGGGCGTCTGGGTGAGGAGGCTATGGAACTTGGGGAGGAGGGTGGTTGGTTTCACAGGAGCTGTAGCAGTGGTCTGTGCTCCTGCTTCGTTTCCTGCAGCTCAACCATATGCTGGAGCATATTAGTTGATCCTCCAGCAGCCTCAGCCTCCCCATGGCTAACAGTGGGGAACATTTCTGTTCAACCACAGGAAAACAGCCTAGCAGGAAAGGGCACCTCTCAATGTCCCCTTAAGAAAAGCACCCTATTTCAACCAGGTGACCATGAATGATATCACTTTCCTGAGGATAACACAGAGAGATAAAGAACAGATGTTGTTTGAATGCCAGCAAACATGCACTGCAATGCTTTCCGACTACATGCTACTGACCTGGCATGGTAAAGTGTCCTACCATGGTGGACGGAATAAGGCTGCCCTCCCCAGAAACCTTTTGCAAAGGCTTTGGGAGTACATCCAGGAGAGCTTTATGGAAATGTCCCTGGAGGATTTCCGCTCCATCCCCAGACACGTTAACAGACTTTTCCAGTAGCTGTACTGGCCACGAATGCCAGGGCAAATTAATCATTAAACACGCTTGCTTTTAAATCATGTATACTATTTAAAAAGGTACACTCACCAGAGGTCCCTTCTCTGCCTGGTGGGTCTGAGAGGCAACCTTGGGTGGGTTCGGGGGGTACTGGCTCAAGGTCCAGGGTGAGAAACAGTTCCTGGCTGTCGGGAAACCGGTTTTTCCGCTTGCTTGCTGTGAGCTATCTTCCTCGTCCCCAAATCCTGCTTCCATGTTGCCTCCATATCCATTGAAGGAGTCAAACAACACAATTGGGGTAGTGGTGGCTGAACCCCCTAAAATGGCATGCAGCTCATCATAGAAGCGGCATGTTTGGGGCTCTGACCTGGAGCGGCCGTTTGCCTCTCTGGTTTTCTGGTAAGCTTGCCTCAGCTCCTTAAGTTTCACGCGGCACTGCTTCGGGTCCCTGTTATGGCCTCTGTCCATCATGCCCTAGGAGATTTTGACAAATGTTTTGGCATTTTGAAAACTGGAACAGAGTTCTGATAGCATACAGCGATCAGATCCCGTACCTCCTGTTCAGTCCATGCTGGAGCTCTTTTGCAATTCTGGGACTCCATCATGATCACCTCTGCTGATGAGCTCTGCACTCACCTGCAGCTTGTCATGCTGGCCAAACAGGAAATGAAATTCAAAAGTTCACGGGCCTTTTCCTGTCTACCTGGCCAGTGCATCTGAGTTGAGAGTGCTGTCCAGAGCGGTCACAATGGAGCACTCTGGGATAGCTCCCGGAGGCCAATACCATCTAATTACGTCCACAGTACCCCAAATTCGACCTGGCAAGGCCGATTTCAGCGCTAATCCCCTTGGCGGGGGTGGAGTAAAGAAATCGATTTTAAAAGCTCTTTAAGTCGAAAAAAAGGGCTTTGTTGTGTGGACGGGTGCAGGGTTAAATCGCTTTAATGCTGCTGAATTTGACCTCTAGTCCTAGTGTAGACCAGGGCTGAGACAAAATGAAATGAGTTTAATTATTGCTTCACATAACCGAAGGGGACAACATTAAGTCTCAGATACTTTGGGAGAGCTCATCACCTGGTGTAAATCAAAGGTGCACTGAAATCAATGTAGCTGTATCAATTAGCACCAGCTGAGAAGCTACCCTCTTATCCCTGGAGGCAAACTACCATTTTATAAAAGGAAGCTGTTTATAACAAGAATGATAAAACCACACAATTGAAAAAATATATATAATGTAATTGGTCATGAGAACTGCAAACAAACCCAACCCAGCACTGCACAGCATGAAGTGAAGGGATGTATACAATAGCTACCTTGAATTGGCAACCTATGTTGGTAAGACAAGTTTACTTACTGGAATAATGGTCCATCTTTGTGGAATGTCTAGTAGCAAATGAGATGAATCTGAAGTGCCGGCAGTGGTAACTTTCATGGATGCCAATACTTACTCACTAATGAATGTGTCACTTCAGCAGAGAAGCCTACAATAAACTCCGTGAAAGGATATCGTCACCAGTTTGCAGCAACATACCTTACAAGAACTACTAACGGCTGGATCGTTCTTATTCCAAGTGAGCGATTAAGCTGAAGGTGAGTTTGTAACACAATTCACAACCTTCTTATGTAAAAGCCATCAGAGCATTGTGACTTTCGGATGAAACTAGATGGTTCCTTGAGAAATTGATTTTTCTGACAGTCATACAGATGGCTATTCAGAAATGCTTGGTTTCATAGGTGACGTTTTCATGACCCGCACGCAGAGGAAATTGGAACAAAGGACTCTGCTGAATTCCATGGTACTGAGAACGAGCAAAACATTGCATAAGCCAAAGTAACGGCATGTGGTTTTTGATGCAGGAAGGCATCACTTGTAACATGAGAATGTGAATGAAATAAACAGAACGGGAAATGCCACATTCAGGCAGACTGCTATTTGTGCCCAGAATATAATATTGGATATAGGGTTAAAACAAGCTTCTAACAACAGCCAAGAGCAAAGGTCCTGAAATGTGTTAGAACAATGACGATGATAAGAATAGGTTTCAGAGTAACAGCCGTGTTAGTCTGTCTTCACAAAAAGAAAAGGAGTACTTGTGGCACCTTAGAGACTAACCAATTTATTTGACCATGAGCATACGCATCCGATGAAGTGAGCTGTAGCTCACGAAAGCTCATGGTCAAATAAATTGGTTAGTCTCTAAGGTGCCACAAGTATTCCTTTTCTTTTTGCGATGATAAGAATGGTGGAAATCTCGTGGTATGTGTGTTGTTTCTGAATAAGAGCACCAGAACAAGAAGGTAGTTCCAGAGACAGAAGGAAATACATCGGGATGGATCTTGATGCTGGCTTTGCTGTCTCAGTCATTTCACTACAGCAGCACAAGCAGACCCTAAACCCCCATCCTCCCCATATTCCAGAGTGGCAACATTAGCATTATCTCCTCTTACCTTTATGCCCTACATTAAATTTTATTGATTCTCCCAGGAAAACATCAAAGTTTGTCCCTTCCACTGCATGTCTACTGTCAAAGCCCATGTCTGTGTCTTGGTGATTTCCTGCTTGGACTGGATTCATAGAGATTTAAGACCAGACAGGACCAATATGATTGTCTAGTCTGATCTCCAGTATAACACAGGCCAAAGAATTTCTCCCAAAATTCCTGCAGTGGAGGGAATTATTTTTCTCAGTGAAAGGACTTGTCTACACTGGGACATTAAGGCCTTGGCTACACTTGTGAGTCACAGCACAATAAAGCCGCCCAGAGCGCTGTACCTCACTCCCCATCCCATGTGGTAAGGCACATAGAGCGCTCTGACTCCACAGCTACAGCGCTGCTGGTACTCCACCTTGGCGAGTGGAATAACGTTTGCTGCACCCCCGCTGGAGTGCTGCAGCACCAGTGTGGACGCGTTGGCCCTATATTGCACTGTGATTGGCCTCCAGAGGTGTCCCACAATGCCTGTTCTAGCCACTCTTGTCATCACTTTGAACTCTACTGCCCTGCCCTCGGGTGACCAACTGTCAGACCCACCCTTTAAATTCTCTGGGAATTTTGAAAATCCCCTTCCTGTTTGCTCAGCCAGGCGTGGAGTGCTCTCAGTGAATCTTTCCAGGTGACCATGCCTCCACGCGCCAGGTGAGCCCCAGTATAAAGCAATGGCGAGTTGCTGGACCTCATCAGTGTTTGGGTGGAGGAAGCTGTCCAGTCCCAGCTGCGCTCCAGCGATAGGAATTATGATACCTTTGGGCAGATATCAAGGGACATGGAAAGGGGCCTTGAGCGGGATGCACTGCAGTGCAGGATTAAAGTGAAGGAGCTGCGGAGTGCCTACCACAAAGCCTACAAGGCAAACTGTGCTCCGGTGGTGCCCCTGCGACCTGTCATTTTTACAAAAAGCTGGATGCGATACTTGGGGGCGACCCCACCTCCACTCCGGGGACCACCATGGGCACCTCAGAGGCCAGTGCAACAAGGCAGGAGGAGGAGGAGGAGCAAAGCGGGAGCGAGGGTGCTGAGGCGGAGGAAGACACCCCAGAAACCCTACATGCATGCAGCCAGGAGCTGTTCTTAAGCCAGGAGGAAGGTAGCCAGTTGCAGCGGCCAGTGCTTGGGGAAGGACAAACACCAGAGGAGTTTCCCAGTAAGCAGCTCTTATTTTGGGAAGGAAGTTATTCGGTGTGGGCTCTTGGGGCGAGGAGGGTTCGGGCTGCATGCATGCCTAGATGCAGAATAGGGCGTTGATGTGCTCTCTCACATCACGGTAATCGGCCTCAGTGATCTCTTCAAAGGTCTCAGCCAGAACTTGGGCAATGCGCTTGCGTAGGTTTCTTGGGACAACCACTGTGGTCCTTGTCCCAGTAAGGCTAACGTGTCTGTGCCACTGTGCCATGAGGGGCGGGCGGACCATTGCTACACACAGGCAAGCTGCATATGGGCCAGGGCAGATGCCTCATTGCAGTAGAAGACCCTCTCTTGCTTCCCAGGTCACCCTCAGCAGTGAGATATCTTCCAGGACAAACTCCTTTGGAAAATGTGGGGACTGTGTTCAGTATGGGGCCCCCTGCCACTGTTGGCTCTCCCCAAGGCGCAGAAAACCAGAGGACAGTACAGCCGTGAAACGATCAGTCACACTTGACTCTGTGCTTACTCACCATTTTGGGGTTCCTGTGGGTTATGTGCACTCGCTTTGGGACAGCCAAATTATGCTATTGTGTAGATTGCTTGCCCTTGAGTATGGGGGAATCATTGCTCTGTCTGGTGTGAACAATGCTGCCTCTGTTAAGTGTTGCATTTTGCCTTTACAGATGCAACCTTGAGATCTCAGCCGTCTGTGTTATCACCGGCCGAAAGACTCCAAAGAATCAGAAAGAGGCCACGTAAAAGCAAGGAAGACATGTTGCAAGAAGTAATGCAGCATTCAAGTAATGAAAATTGAAAAGTGCAGGAGTGGCGGGACAGTGAAAGGAGGATTGGCCAGCAGAATGCGGATCGCCGGCACCAAAGCACGAAGCGGCTGATAAGCATAATGGAGCAGACTCTATCCACCTAACTCCTCCTCCCCAAACCACCACTGGCCACTTGTGGGGAGCAGGACCACCTAGCTGGGGCAGCTGCTTGGAAGAGCAAGAGAGTGCTTGGGGTTGGGGATATGAGACGGTATTAGGGGTGCAGGAGCAGGGTGTGGGCTGGGGATTGGAGTGTGGGGGGGGATACAGGCTCCAGGTTCAGGCATGGGGCCAGAAATGAGGGGTTCAGAGAACAGGAGGGGGCAGGGGGTTGGGGTGCAATGGGTGGATGAGGGTTCTGGGGTGGGCCAGGGATGATGGATTTGGAGTGCAGGAGGGGGCTCTGGGCTGGGGCCAAGGGGTTCAGCGTGCAGGAGGGGGCTCCAGGTGGCTCTGGTTGGTGCAGTTTGCGGGGGCTCTGGAAGGCGTTGACCTCAGGTGGCCCCTTAGCAGCCACACCAGTGCTGCCTCAGCATTTCCCAGGGACGGAGGAAGTTGGCATGGCTCCCGAGGAGTGGCAGCATGTTTCTCCAGCTCCTAGGCGGAGGGGCAGCCAGGGGGTCTTTGCACGCTACTCGATTGGCTGCGGCCAGAGTGCCCAGGATTCATGCCAGCTGCAGATTCCCAGCCAATGGGAGCTGCAGAGCTGGCACTCGGGACAGCGCCTGTGAGTGGGAGTAGTGCGCAGAGACCCCCCTGGCCGCCCTTCTGCCTAGGAGCCAGACTTGCTGACACTTCTCAGGATCCACACGGAGCTGGGCACGGAGGTGCCTTAGCCCCTCAGCAGCCAATCAGACTTTTAACGTCCCTGTCAGCTGTGCCCACCGGAGCTTCCAGAGTCCCTTTTCGAAGAGGCATTCCGGTCGAGAACCGGACACCTGGCAACCCTACATCAGCACCCTGCAGGGTTGGGGCTGAAATCAAATAAAGCAGCACCAATCCAACTCTGTGACCTAAGGCTAGATTGTGGCTTTGCCATAAGTCCCCTGTAGGGGGCATTGCCTAGCTGGGCTATCTCAGGAGCAGCACAGAAAGTAATTAATGCCTTTGAGAGTTTCAGTTCCCACAATGCCGCTCCCTTGCTCTTTGGGAGGGTAGTAGTTTTATTGCTAGTTCATAGCATCAGCAAATCTTCTTCAGGGCTAGCTTCGCTCAGCTGTTTTTTGCATTGTGCCCACTCCCCACCCCTTCCTACCCACCTGCTGGATGGGGGTAGCAACACACATACAGTGCCCACATATACATGAGCACATCTCAGGTCCAGGTAGCTCACACAAGGACGTAATGGGGAATCTTTTGCCCTGACACCCCTGCACTTTGGGTAAGCCAAGTCATAATCAAGCTCATAGAGGGCAACATATATTTTCCAGCCACTGTAGAAGATTTCATGGCCAGTGATTTGAAGGTGAAGATAAATGCCAGTGATTTCCCAAAGCCTGAATACAGTAAAAGCTATTTTTTGTCAGTGACAGTGCCGTGTTGAGATCTAAACCTTGGCAATAATGTTGAACAACACATAATAGTAACAATCAAGCGTGCACAGATGGGACTCCACCAGCTCTAGCAATCTGTGCCAAAAAATTATATGGAAGAAGCTCACAGTATGATGTACATTGTGTCTGTTCCTCATGAAGGAAACAAACTTGAATATATTTATTATATCACACACTGAAGAAATATTGGTCTTCCTCTCAACTTCTTCCAGCTCAAAGAACTCTGTATCCCTCGCACATGTTGTATATGGATTATAACAGGTGTAAATAGCAGTGTAAGAAGCAAACCATGGGATCACTATAAATTCTTATTCCAAAAAACCTGTTAAAATATTTATGGAAGGCACAGCCAGCTGTGTCAAGATGCTGTGCAGATAACATCTTCTGTTATCACTAAATATGATATACAGCAGAATACTGAGGTTTCTTAGCACGTTAAGTGTTACTAAGGAAAATGGAAAAAGAGCTACCACTTTAATTTGCAGATATGAGAATGAGAGATGAGACATAACTTTTGGATACACATGGGATGTAAGAAAAATAAAGCCTAAGTCTGAACTGAGCTCCTCCAAGGAATTTAGTCTGCTCATAAATATTTATTCTGGGGGAAACAGTCTGTGGAACACTTTTCTGATAAAAGTCCAAACCAAATGAAGTTGACTGCAGCATAAAGAGAAAAATTCTGTTCTCCAGTCCATTTCAGTTCTTAACTAAAATATTCTGCAACCCATATGTGCGTGGAACATGGTGGGAATTTAGTGCCTTCTAAAAGAGCCTATCAAGAGAACAGAACACTGATGTCAAGAGATGCTTATCAGAACTTTCAATAAATCTTGGGAAATTCCAGAGGGCTAAAAGAAATTAAATATTGTTCCAGTATTTTAAAAGGGTAAACAAGATGATTCCAGATAATTACAGGCTGGTTAGCCCAGGCAAAATAATGGAACGGGCAATACAGGACTTTGTCAGTAAAGAATTAGAGGACAGAAGTATAATGAAGGCCAATAAACATGGCTTCCAGGCAAAAAGGTTTCTTGAGCATCTTTGATATCACTCTTTGACAAACTTGCAAATGTGTTTGATAAAGGTAACCGTGTTGACATAATATAATTGGGTCCTTAGATGTATAAAGAAGAATATGAAGTCAGATTCAGGCATTGGTAGTACTACATATGGCATTGATGAGACCATCCCGGGAATACTGTGACAAGTTCTGACCTCCACACATTAAGAAGGATGTTGAAAATTACATGGGGCTTGGGAAGAGCTACAAAGTTGAGACACTGAAGAAGCAGCAACTATTTATCTTATCAAAAAGAAGATTAAGATGCAACTTGTTCACAGTCTATAAGAACCTACAGAGTTGGTCAAATTATAATTGTAATGCCTAGGGATACTCATTGAGGGCTACCCTGTGAGTAGGCCCAGCTCAGAGCAAGGGGTGATTGTGACACTTTGAGGTTCAACCTAGACAGAGAGGGGCTGTCTCACTGCCTGCTCTGCTATTCTGGGTGCCTTAAATGCTATCCTGCTGTGGCTCACAGCCCGGACACCAACAACCAGCCTACAAGCATGCAGGTCACACCCTGGCTTCCATTGCCCAATTACTTTTTTCAGGGTGATCCGAACACCCCTCCAGTCCTGAATTTCCCCCCAAACTGTCACAGTGAGGCACAAACTGCACCACCACAGGAGTAGCCCCACTGGGCACTGAGCCTCAGACATAGACTGCTGAATCACAAGTCCTCTCCTGCTTCTTTTTTGTTCTGGGGGGTAAAAACTTACGGATAGTCTAGACAATGAATTATGATGTCCCCTCACACTGGCTCAGCTGTGCTGGCCAGGGAGTAGTGGGGATGGAGCTAAGGGTCCACCCAATCCCCATCCACCTGCTCCACAGTGCATTCACCATCTGCTTACTCCCACATGCCTAGACCAAGGGTCTGGGTAGCTCAGGCAGGGCTATAAAGGGGATTTCTTACTCCCTTGTGTGGTCATGTGTCCTGAGTTGCAGGGCTTGTCTATATGGAGAAGTTAGTGCTCAATAAGCTAGGATGTGAATTTAAAGAGGACTAGCTACTTCACACTAACTCCCCTTATGGGCACTCTTACTGTGCGGTTTAGCTTAGTATACTTCCAAAGCATATTAAGCTAATGCACTGTAAGAGTGCCTGGGGAATTAGTGCAGAGTACCTACTATGCAGCAGCTACTGCAGCTTCCCCCCCCCCCAACATAGACAAGCCCACAGTAAATTCAGCCCTTTTCATTAATCTTTCTTTAGCGGATCCTAATTTCTACAATTGTGCTTGTTATTTCTTACTAAGCAGGGGGATCTGCCAGTAACCTCTAGTTAAATCGGAAGTACGGAGGTAGTTGGCTTGGCTTGGCACATCCAGCATATCATTAGTTCTCGGCATAGGGTATGTGTCTGTTACAGTAGCAGCATTACGTTTTCTATAGTCCACACAAAAGTTTACAGTGTCATCCAAAACCTCAGGGGATGCCCAAGAGCTGTCAGATTCCTTAATTACTCCCAGGTCCAACATGTTGTGTATCTCCATATGAATTTGCTCTTTCACCTTGCTAGTGGCCCCGTAAGGCCTGGAAGGGGGAGGTAGTGTCCATTTGGTGAGGATTTTATGGTTTTAGCAAGTGTGTTCTTCCTGGCTTGTTGGAAAACACCCCACTGTATCCTTGCAGCACTGTTAACACCTCCCTCCTTTCAACTAGTGTTAATTCTCCACAGATTTCAATGCTTTCCAGAGTTGAACCACCTTGGCATTCAGTCATGAAATCAATGAGTGGGTGTACCTCAGTTTCCTCTTCCACACAACAGATCCCGTTTACTATGGTCTCCCTGCTGTGATAGGCTTTGAGCTGGTTCACGTGTACCAGCTGGTGAACAATATCATCATGGGCTTTCTAAACTTGATACATGTCCACGTTTGTCATTTCCACCACCTCGAAGGTCCCATCCCAGGAGTTTTGCATTTTGGACTTTTTTGCGGGGCTGAGTACCATCACCAAATCTCCAATGTCAAAAGTGTGTTTACAAGTATTTTTGTCATACAATGCCTTTTGTTTGTCCTGACTGTCTTGGAGGTTGGTTTGGACAACTTCCATTGTGTCCTTTAACTCCTTCCTGAACCTTTGAACATACTCAGTTACTGGTTCTTCCCTCACCTCACCTCATTGCATCCTTCCCATAAGTCTTTAATGGGATTGAGGGATCCCCTTACTTTTTTCCCATATAAAATGTCAAATGGAGAAAACCCCGTGGACTCTCCGGTTACCTTCCTGTAAGCATACAACAGAAAGGGCAACAACTCATCCCAATTTTGGCCCCTTTTCTTGGCATATATTCCCAGCCTGGATTTTAGGGTTCCATTGAATCTTTCCACCAAACCACGGGCCTGGGGATAATAGGGGGCAGTCTTAAGTTGTTTCACGCCACACACCTTCCATAGCTCACTGAATATCTGAATAAATTTGCCCCCCTACTACTGGCTTCAGCATAAGGTGGATCAAACCATCAAATACGAACATAAATCCCTGGACCAAATTAAGGTTGTTTGAAGGTGGTAAGTGAATAGTTTTCTGCTGAATAATTATTCTGTAGGAACTGAGGATCAGGGATGTCAGAATTGCTTATGTGCAATAACAATACCTTCACCCATGATCAACTGTATGAAATATATATATATTTACTCAAATTACAGCACCAAACAATCAAGGAACATATTTGTACAGTAGCACAGCAGTATTAAAACCCCTTGCCAAACTGGAGTTGCTTTTTTCAAAACAGCAATGCTGTCAGTGAAAATATACAGCTTATTACCTTCTAAGCAAAAATGGTTTAACTGTGTTCACACAGAAGCCTGCTAAAGTGATATTAATATTTGTAAACCTAATAAGTTTTGACCACTAATGCATGAAAAAATGTCTCTCTGTGTTTACCATATCCTATATTGTCCCTGCCTTATCCACAAGTAGATTATATAGAACGTGGTTTTGTACTTAGTGATTTCTGTGGTAAGCAATCTGGCTCCATGATCCATATATCAAGGAACTGCCCCAAAATCAAAAGATTCTGGTTTCTGGTAGAAAAAAGTGGTTGTAATTTAATCTGAAAGTGTTGTATTATCTCCTTTGTTAGCAGTCCTAGTTGTGAACTACTTCTCCAGATCTGGTCATGATACCTTACTTCATTGTTTGCTGCTAGATTTTTCTAACATTGACTTTATTGTTTACTTGTGAGCATAATATAAATATATTTAGCAAATATAATACTAAGTGTTTTTGCAACTTTAGCATACTTCTGCATGGTTGGGATTTTAAAGGATCTGTTTGATGTACATCACATTTAGCTGAGCTGGATCCTCAGGTGGTGTAAACTGGCATAGCTCTATTGAAGGCAATGGAGCCATGCCAATTTACATCAGGCAAAGTTATAGTGGTAATTTAACTGCTGTTTGCTGTTTAGTATACATAGATGTGTTTGTTTGACCCCAGTGACACTCTGTGTACAGGACACCATCTCTTTGTAGTCACATTTGTATCATTGTCCTTGAGGGAGAACATTTTTCTGTCACCCATTATCAGCTTTCCTTTCATCTTGTAGCTTCTCTTTTACCTTTGAATATTCTGCATTTCAGTGACATGATGCCAGACACCTTTCAGTCCCTTCCACTTAGTTATCTTGTTACATTCATATTCATTCTTTGGTTTAAATACAGCAGTAAATCTATACAATTTCCTGTTCTTTTTTTTAACTTCTCAGAATATTTCCTTCAGTTCAAGACTTAATTGTTTTTTCCAAATTGATTTTTGCCATTTCTGTGCACATCAGTCTTATTAACTTCATTTCTGTACTTAGTTGCATCTTACTGCTCAGCGGCCTGCAGCCATTCAATGCTGTATACATTAATCTATGCAATGATTTAAATAGAGCTGGTCAACGATTTAAAATTGGAATTTTGGCATTGGTAGTTCTGTCAACATTTTGATGAAAATGGAAGCTAATTATTCATTAACAGTGTTGCAAAAATCACATTCTGCTTTTCCCCAGCTCTAGTATTAAACAAGCTATATAACCTGCAAGTCACACTGCAAGAATCTCATTCTTTGCAAATACAGTTTGAGTTACGACTTCCTAATTCTATTATCCTCTTTCTTTTTCACCTGGAATACTACTGTGGCTTTTTCTTTTTACACAACAAATGTAATACAAAGGAGCCATGTGGGGTCCAAATACCATGTTTACAAATTACATACAACATACAAAGCCTAGCTACAAATGTCCACTGCTGTTTTGGCAGGGTTCTGGTGGCTTCTGGAATACAGAACACAGTGATGGCTACCAGAGGGCTCACAAACTATTTAAAGAGATGCTACCTAATTCCTACAAATTATAACCATGAATAGAAGTTTTTCCTTCTAGGGTTCGAGCAGGAGAGCAATATTCCTTTCTATGGTCTGTCGCCTACCAGACTGTCCCACCTTCCTCTTTTTATATCAATTAGGTAGTGATCTCAGCTGCCTGTGTTTTTTTAAATGTCTTTCTTCTTCCACAGCCCTGCAGGAAAATAGCAATTTAGGGCCATTCAGATGTATCCCAGCCCCAACCACTTGAGGTTCTCAGGGGACCTAGAGTGGTTGTACACACCATAATACTCACTCTCCCTACATGAACATACACACTCACAGCCTTAATGTTATTCAAACATCCTACTCCTACCTACTGGGAAGGCAATGAGGGAGACTATTACCTTATTTTCTAGGCGGCATATGAAGCAATACCTACAGTTAAGGTTGCCCGATACTGTCCCTGATAAGACTTTGTTTTCAGTTGCTTATTACTTTGCCAGATCTTATTCATTTGAGCTAAAAATTTCCATGCCAGAGTTCTGCCTCTGGATGAATTATTATTTATTTATTATTACTAATATTTATTATTATTTCAACAAAAACAGTGCAGCCATTTCTCAGAGCTATGTAAGGGAAAATATGTTCTTTGGCCCATGAATTGAAAAATGCGTACAACTGTTCAGTTGAGAAGCTCAAGCACCTCTGTGCTTTCAAGCAAGGACTTGAAAATTGGCATGAAGCCTGGTATCAGGGTGGTACATTTTTCTGTCCCTGTGAAAAATCAACCTACATTTGGTCAAGTTATGAGCCAGACTTGTTAGAGTTTCCCAGATAAACTCTCCAAAGATTCCACCTGCATTGAGCATGCTCCAGCTGCCAGGCCTGAGCTGGATTTTCCCTGGAATTGCTGCTCCCAGCTGCTGAAGGCTGAGGAACAGGAACTGAGAGCAAGGCGACTGTCTCTCCTGTGCTCTCAGTTCTCTCCCTTCTGTGGCTCAGGCCAAGGGAAGGAGAAGGAGGAAGCTGTCCCATTGGAGGGGTGAGGACCCAGGCCTGGTGAGAGAGAAGGGGGGGGGAGGGATAGCTCAGTGGTTTGAGCATTGGCCTGCTAAACCCAGGGTTGTGAGTTCAATCCTTGAGGGGGCCATTTAGGGATCTGGGGCAAAAATTGGGGATTGGTCCTGCTTTGAGCAGGGGGTTGGACTAGATGACCTCCTGAGGTCCCTTCCAACCCTGATATTCTATGAGTCTATGAGAAGACCCTGGAACCTGATTTACAGAACTGTTGACCACTCTCAGCTGCAACTTAAATCAATGGGAGCTGTGCTTTGAACATATAATACGGTATATAATGCTAAGTTCTCTGAAAAATCAGGTTCTAGTCATCTCAAACTGGGCATTCAAAATTAGTGGACTCTTTTGACCTTTATCTCCCTGCATCAATTCTCTATCTGTAGAATAGTGATAATAATCCTCCCAAATCTCACAGGAGTGTTGTGAAAATAAATTCATTAATGTTTGTGAAGTCCTCAGATACTATAATGATATGAGTAAGTCCACAAAGCCCATAATTCTGTGTCTGAGCAGAGTTTGAAAAGTGTGTCATAAATAAGACCTGAGGCCACATATTCAGTGACACAGGCAACTTTAATTCTGGCATTTCCTACTTTTGAGTGCTTGAATTTGTAATCTTAATAATCTTTTAATGTAGTTTTATTGTATGTAATATCTATATTGGGGTCCCTCAGTGACGGTGTGACAGGTTTCAATCGGTCCTCTGAGCCCCTAAGGGGGCGATGGAGAGCTATGGTCCCACTGGCAGGCCTTAGTCACACCTTTCGGGCACTGGGGAATTAGTGGGAAAGGTGTACTGGCCGGAGCCTGCGGTGCGCCCCTCAGGCAGGGGAGCACCGGCCCGAGCCTGCGGCGCACCCCTCAGGCAGGGGAGCGCCGGTATGAGTCTGTAGCGCACAGTTCTGCTACCCAAGGCAGGTTGGCTGGGGTAGGGGAACACAGGCCCACCCAACTCCACTGTGTTCCAGCCCACGGCCCTGACAGCGGCAGGAGGCGAAGGTCCCGCCGCTCGGTCAGCGGGGGGCCATCTGCGCCCGCTGACCAAATACACCCACCCCACAGTGCAGTTCTGCCCCTGGGCTACTTCCTACCCGGTCTCTCAAGCGGGTCTCTCCGGTCCCTCCAGCTCGTCCGGGTATTCCGCTGCGGGCAGCTCCAGCTCCCCCTCTGTGTCGGACTCACGCTGGCCCGGGCTACAGCAGGGCCCCTCCCAGTCCTCCGGGTACTTAGCGGCTGGCAGTCCTGGTCGCCACAGGCCTTCCTCTCGGTCAAGTTCCTCCTGGCCCAGGACCTCCCCTGGGTCGGCAGCAGGATCGCGAGGGAGCAGCCTGTGTCTGTCTCCCTCCCTGGTGCTCTCCTCACTGGGAAAGGGGCCCCGCCCTTTTTACATCCTGTCCAACCCCTCCCTTTCCAGGGATTGGCGTGAGCTTGGTCTGGCCCCGCCCACTCAGGCTGAGAGGGTGGCTCTTTACCCTCTGGTTCGGAGGGAAGCCACCCTGGCTCCCTACAGATGGGTACCACTATAAAATAGATTACATAACTGGACTAAATTCCTTTCTGGTATAATTCCACTGATGTCCATGAAGGTTCACCAAGTATGATTGTGGTTCTCTGTATTTTACAGGCATCTGAGACTGACTTATAGGTATCTGGTTCAAAATTATCTGTGACTGGAAAGTAAGCCCTGAGATACTAATAGGGATGTCTAAGTATTGATGTGAGAGAAATTTAGCCTCAGTGTCATCTTTAAAGGCACAAGTGATAACACAATAGTAGAAAAGTTTTTTTCCCTTTATTTGCTTCAAACAAAATGAGTGACAGACCTACCGAGAGTTTCTCAGTGAAGATAAAAAGGGAAAAGAACAGTAGTAATGTTATGGTGGGGATCTATTATTGATCACCAAATCAGGAAGAGGAAGTGGATAAGTCATTCTACCATAAGGTAGCAAGATTAGCTAACACACATGACCTAATATGAACGGGGGATTTTAACTTCCCTGATATCTGTTGGAAGACTATTACAGCAAAACATAATATATCCTATAAGTTTTTTAGCATGTGTAGGGGACAACTTTCTGAATCAGGAAACAACTAGATTTTGGGTCTAGTTTTGACCAACAGAAATGAATTAGTTGCAAACATGAAGGTGGTTGAGAACTTTGGAGGAAGGGATCATGATCTGATAGAATTCAATCCTATGGAAAGAAGGACATTAGAACAGCAAAACAAGGACACTGGATTTCAGAAAGGCAGATTTCAACCAACTCAGAGAAATAGTAGGCTATTCCAGCACAAAGAAAAGATAAGAAGAGCCACAGGAGGCCAATATGGCTGCACAAGGAGTTTTTTTAGCTACCTAAATCCAAAAGAAAATGGACGAAGGGGCATGTCACCAAGGAATTATACATGGTGTGTAGGGACAAATTCAGGAAAGCCAAGGCAAAGAATGAGTTACAGCTGGCAAGGAATGTTAGAGACAACAAGAAGGGGTTCTTCAAATAGGTCTGACAAAAAAGAAAGATCAAGGATGGTGTGGGTCTGCTGCTCAATGGAGAAGGTGAGCTGCTCAATGCCTACTTTGCATCAGTCTTCTCACAAAAAATAACATGTGACCGGATGTCTAACAAAGTTAGCATAGACAATAAAGGGAAGGGATGCAGATAGGGATAAATAAAGAACACATCAGAGATCATCTGACCAATCTGGAGTAATTCAAATCAGTGGGGCCTGGTACTATTCACCTGAGGGTAATAAAGCTGAAGAAATCTCGGAGCCACTGGCAGGAATATTTGCAAACTCATGGATGAGAGGAGAGGGTCCAGAGGAAAGCAACAAAGATGATCAAAAAGATGGAACACAAGCCATACAAGCAAAGGCTTCAGTAACTCGGTATGTTTAGTCTGGAAAAGAGGAGACTGAGGGCTGAAATGACAGTGGTTTTCAAATGCTTGAAAGGCTGCCATAAAAAAGATGGAGAAATGTTGTTCTTTCTTTCCACAGAGGGCAGGAGAAGAAGCAATGGGTTCAAACTACAGCATAGCAGATTTAGATTAAATCTCAGGAAAAACTTGCTAATTGTAAGAACAGTAGGACAATGGAACAGACTGCCTAGGCAGATCATGGAAGCTCCTTCACTGGAGTTTTTCGAAATGAGGCTGGATAGACTTCTGTCTTGGATGGTTTAGATACAACAAATCCTGCATCTTGGCAGGGGACTAGACTTGATGATGCTTGCGGTCCCTTCTAACTCTATGATTCTATGAAAAGTAGTGTGTTTTTAATTTTACCATTCTGGAGGTCAGCGATCTGTCGCACACACTGGTAGTGTCTCCACATCTCATACACACAGATGTGAATCAGGTAATTAAGTATATTACCTTTTTAATATTTTTAATATTTCATACTGTGACAGAGACATTTAAATATTTATTTCTAGCAAATGGCAATTTTAAGTAATTTTCAAAAGAAAAATCTGAAAGATGGGAGTTACTGCTTTGGTAACCATCTTTATCAGATTTCTGGATTTTAAATTCATGGATATATTGTAATAAGACAGAATGTTTTGAAGTGTGCTACACAGACACCTTTTTGGTAAGTGGATGCTTTCTTTCTCTGAACATGATTGTGTAGAACAGAGAAAGGTAATTGTTATCTAAAGATGATCAATGGCAGAATAGTGGGGGAAACTTTCAAGGGTAAATAATATAGTTTTTCTTTTGTAAGTAGATTATATGAAGATTGACACAAACTGATCCAAATAAAGAAATAGAGTCAAGGGTCATTTTTGCTGTTTTAATCACAGAGCCTCTGAATTTGCTTGTATTACTAAGAACTCACTGTCTGACAGATTTAACTAAACTGGTGTTCCAGCTTCTGTCTTTGGTTCACATGAGCCTAGGAAAAGTCAGGGAGGGAATGTTGCATTTTGGTGATTTGCAGACTTTCTTGCTATCTTCCTTGCTATCTTGCTATCTTCTCCATACTTACATTTTTAACTCACTATCTCACACTAGAGTGATCTGTGAATCAAATCCTGTTTCCCTTACACCCACAAGTAGTCTCAATGAAGACAAAAAGAAAAGGAGTACTTGTGGCACCTTAGAGACTAACCAATTTGTACTCCTTTTCTTTTTGTGAATACAGACTAACACGGCTGCTACTCTGAAACCTGTCAATGAAGACAGTTAGGTTGAAAATATATCCTTAGATTTACATCCAATGCACCTTACCATATGGCTTAAAAGACTACTGATTGAAACACTTATTCAGAGTGGTTTTAATTTTATTTTTTAAGTTCTATAATTTTGAAAATGAATGTTGGATTTTGGATATTTTTAATTTAAAAAAAGAGTCGAAAAAGTATCCAATTGCTGTATTTGATTGTTGATTTGGTAATATGTTGAATATAATAGGGACTATTTTCAGTACAGTAAGTGCCTGTACTAATCAAAGAATGAAGTAAAGGAATTTGGAGGTTACTTATTTCCAGGACATTTTTTGATAGTGAAGCATTTATTTTATAACAAGCATCATATGCATCTTATTAAGAAATTAACTTTAATTTTCATATATAATAGCCAGCTTGTTTGTTTTTCCCCATTCACTCCTCTTGAGTACAATATCCAATGTTAAAACCAAATTAAGGCAAAATTATGCTGGAGGTTAACTCGGTGAATCTGAAAACAGGGAATTTATGCAAAGCAATTGCTACATAGTTTCCTGCATCCATTTAATGGAGATTTTAGCTTTAGATGTTTTCTTTTCTAACACAGTGTATTGATCTCCGCATCAAAGAAAAAAGGCTTATATGGGATTAGAACATCACATTTATTCTAAATTGCATCTGGAGGCATGTTTATAATGAAATCCTTTAAATTTCATCTATTTTTTAAACTGTTTAAAAATGTTAAAACAGGATTTACATAGTTAACAGTTAGCAAATTAATGAAAGAAATGATGTAGATAAATTACTGGCCATGTGTAAGTACAAAAAGAAGACTGCCCAAAGCTATGTTTAACTGTCAGCTTATATTTAGCTCATTGCAACATAACGTCTTAAAATGTAGCAGTTCAAAATGAATTAAGCCCCAGGACAGCAAAATTTGCTTAAATAAATGTAGAGATTTTATGCATGTGGTACTGATTCCTTTCTTTTCTCATGTGACATTAGATTGTGAGCTACCACTCACCTTCTATAAGGGGCAGTGTGCAGAAGCAGACCAGGGACCAAATTATGACTGAGAGAGTCCTTGCTTCCCCCTGTCTCTGGGAGCAAGTATTCTGTGCCAGAACTTTACCAGGCACATATGATTTTCCCCTCTGTGCAATCTCAGCTGCTCTCACCAGTATGGTGTGGGGGGAAGAGTCAAGACCTCACTCGACTATTTGAAAATGTGCACCCTATTTCTAGTCTGAATTTGTCTAGCTTCAACTTCCAGCCACTGGATCCTGTTTGATCTTTGTCTGCTAGACTGAAGGTCCATTATCAAATTTCTGCTCCTCACACAGGTACTTATAGACTGTGATCAAATAACTTCTTAGCATTCTCTTTGATAAAATTTATAGAGTGAGCTTCTTAAGTCTTTCATTATAAGGCATATTTCAAATCCTTTAATATTCTTGTTGCTCTTCTCTGATCCCTCTCCAATTTTTCAACATCCTTCTTGAGGTGTAGACACCAGAACTGGACACAGTATTCCAGTACTGGTTGCACTAGTGCCAAATACAGAAGTAATACAACCTCCCTTATCCTACTCAGTACTCCCTGTTTATACATCCAAGAATTGAATTAGCCCTTTTGACCACAGCATTAGACTCAGAGCTCATGTTCAGCTGATTATCCACCTTGACCACCAAGTCTTTTTCAGACTCATTACTTGCCTGGACAGAGTCTCAGGATAGAGAACTGGACTAGCTGGACCTGGGGTCTGATCCATTATTGGAATTCGATTGTTCCTGTGTTCTGCCTCTGTTAGAGGCAGAATGACTCTATATCGGGGCACTGCATGAATTGTGTTACTCCCTATAATCTGCACTTGCTGTGCACTGCCTTGCCTATGGCATTATCTAATTAAATATCTTAATGACAAATGAGTTTAGCAGTTTCACATAAACAGGCGAAAATGGCAAACTAAAGTGTAGGCTCGACAGAACTATCAGTGCATTTTAATATACTTGAATATGGAAGTTGCTGCCAGGGTATGGGGAAGTCAGTGGTGTTATATACTACCTTAAAGCTTGTTTTTCAGAGGGAAGAATCAGGATCATTATATATGCTCGGACTTTAAGAAAACAAATTGTATGTTTATATGCCTACATAAACATATCAATCCATCCCCATTTTGGGAGGACAAAATAGTTGTTTTCAGTATTCATTTATAAATATATAAAATCATCAAGGTCCACTTCTGACCTGGGTTTAATGAGTGCAACTCCCATCAACTTGGTTTTCCAGTATATGCCATGGAATAAATCAAAATGAAATGCTTTAACAGTCTAATTTAACATCGTTCAAGCATTTACAATCTCCTTTCTATGTTCCATATCATTCAGTCCACAGCCTGGAATGAGCTTTACACAGATTAGAACATCTTATTTACCTTACTTCTAAATTCTTAGCAATTACCTGAAGTGTTGCTGTTAGTCAATCATAGCAAAAGATTGGGCCAAGTCTGCACTCCTGGTGTAAATGTTAACAAAATCACATGAGTGAACAATATGGCCCAATCCGACTCATTAAAGAGGCCAAGATGGGCAGATTACAAACACACACTCTGAGAGACAGAGTTGTACATTGTAAAATATGCAAATAATAAAAAAAACAAATAAGGAAACCTGGTTATTTTAAATCAGAAATTTTTATGAGTCATCATTTGATAACAAAGCACTGTATGAAAAGGATCAAAAAGACTGTCTTGCTAAATAAAAGCGAAGTGGAGTGCCTTTGCGGGGAGAAAAATTAACTCTTTTTACTTTTATAATGCAAGTCACAATATTAAACGTTCTCATTTAATATCAACATTCGAGAATCTCTTCAAATCCTGAGGCCGTATGAACTAAGGTCAGAGTAATCTTTTTGGATTCTCCCATCCCTAACTGAATCCCAACTCTATCAGCTGTTGAATTCTGACATGCATTTACTGACATGCATTTATGTATATATCAATTGTAAGACTGCAACTGGGGTTCCATTTAAGGCTTTGAGGATGAATGACCTGTATTTTTATTATAGAGGATTTTTTTTTCCCTTTCAGAACTGATGAAGAAAAAATTCAGCCAGTATTAACCTTTTCCCTTTTGACAGTCTCTCTTTTCACATCACATTCCATCCTTCTCTATTTTAGAAACAAAAAGAAAAGGAGTACTTGTGGCACCTTAGAGACTAACCAATTTATTTGAGCATAAGCTTTCGTGAGCTACAGCTCACTTCATCGGATGCATCGGAGCTGTAGCTCATGAAAGCTTATGCTCAAATAAATTGGTTAGTATCTAAGGTGCCACAAGTACTCCTTTTCTTTTTGCGAATACAGACTAACACGGCTGTTACTCTGAAACCTATTTTAGAAACAGTATCATTCTGGTCCTTTGCTGTATCAACTGAAAGGAGGGTACTGCAAGTGAGGAAGTTGTCGGAGGGATGACTTCTGAGTGTCTGGGAAAGTTTGAATTCCACCAGTGGGATGGGAGGGAGAGAATATGAAAGCTGACAGAGTATATTGTATCCTTGTCTACTTTGTTGTGTAACCTTAGGTAAATAGTTTCATTTCTTTGTGCCTCAATTTCCCCATCTCTAAAATGGGGATAACGATACTGACTTCCTCTGTAAAAGGCTTTGAGATCTACTGATGAAAAGTGCTGAAGAAGAGCTCGGCATTATTATTGTTATATTATTGATAGATTCTTGTAATACTCCACAAAATAGTGTTAAACAGGCATATTACCAAAAGTACAGTGCAGCTCAGAACTCCAAAATCTCCAGCAAGAGAATGTGTCTTTCCATTACTGCTCCATAATACCATAGGCCATATTAAAAAAAAAAGTTGTGCAGTCTTCATAAAAAATATGCATGTCCATGTAGTGTAACTGCATATTGAAATGGTCACTTTACAACTTTGCTTATGAAATTATGGTAAGTGCCTATGCAGCTGTATGCATTATTTTGTGAGTACCCGCCTTTTGTAAATTTGGCCTACTTTGTATTTTTACCTTATTTCCAACACTTTAACTCTTTTTGTATCGTCACCATGTTCTAAAGCTCTCAGTGATAATCACTTTCACTAGGGTGGCACAGGTGTCAATAAAACCCATCCCAAAAGCTACTGCTTAAGTGTCTCCTTTGGCCTAATGAGAGAAAAATGAACGTTTCATAAGGAACATATTCCCATTCTAACTTATAGACTCATAGGCTTTAAGGCCAGAAGGGACCATCACAATCATCTAGTCCAGTAGTTCTCAAACTTTAGCAACCTGAGGACCTGCATTTCGATTTCAAAATGTTCAGGGACCCGTAAGCCTCTTCCCTGGCCCCACCCCCTTCCCCGAGGCCATGCCCTGCCCCACCCCTTCTCTGAGGCCAGGCCCCCCACTCAATTCATCCCCCCTCTCTCTCTGCTGCTCTCTCTTCCCCACCCTCATTCACTTTCACTAGGCTGGGCCAGGGGGTTGGGGTGGGGGGGAGGGGTGCAGGCTCTGGGAGGGAGTTTGGGTGTGGGGTGCTGGCTCCGGCCGGCGCTTACCTCGGGTGGCTCTCGAAAGCAACCGGCACATCTCTCTGGCAGTGGCTCCTAGGTGGGGGAGGAGGGTCGGGGTCTCCGCACACTGCCCCTGCCTCCAGACACCATCCCCGCAGCGCCCATTGGCCACAGTTCCTGGCCAATGGGAGCTGCAGAGTCAGCGCTTGGGGTGGGGGCAGCGTGCAGAGATACCACCCCAGGGGCCACAGGGACATGCTGCCCACTTCTGGGCAGGTAGGAAGCCTCCTGTGCCACCGGACTTTTGGCTTCAGCAGGAGGCACTGGGTGGGACGGGGGAGTTGTTGAATGAGGGAAGGGGAGGAGTTGATCAGCATGGCCTGTGGACACCCTGGAGTGCCCTCGGGGATCCCCAGGGGTCCACGGACCCCAGTTTCAGAAACTCTGATCTAGTCTGACCTCCTACACATTGCAGATCCCCTGCTGTAAGAGACCCAAACCTCTGGCTGCGTTACTGGAGTCCTCCAATCATGGTTTAAAGACAAAGTTACAGAAAATTCACCATTTACACTAGTTTAAACCTGTCAGTGACCTGTGCCTCATGCTGCAGAGGAAAGTGAAAAACCCCAGGGGTCTCTGCCAATCTGAACCCTAGGGAAATCCCCTCCTATGGCTAGAGTACAAGTATTGATGGGTGTGTGCTGTTCAGGAAAGAGAGAACTAAAGATAAAGGTGGTGGAGTAGGTACTATATTTTATTTTATATTTTAAAAAAAATCTCTTCCTCAGATACCATAAAGACCAATATCCAAATATCAATTCACCCCAAACTGCTGCATACTAGGACTAGCAAGTGAAACAATGCCTGAACTATAGTATTATTTGCCTCAGTTAAGGGTCTGTTAATGGTACAGATCTGTGAGAATCTTCATTTTTCTCATGGAGATTTCTGATCCTCTCAAGTATAACTTAAAGGCCCTGATCCTTAAGTGCAGCCAAGCTTCACTTCATGCAAGACCCAAGATGGGCAAGGGACTCCTTTTCACCCCCTGGGGTAGCTGAGGTCCAGTTCAGTCCTTGGCATAAATCAGAGAAGCCTTGGTCCATACTGAGTTGTACCAATTTGTAATAGAAGACCCCTACGGGCCATTACACCAGCTGGAGATCAATCCCCTGGTACCCTGGCAGTCCCCTAGCATGCTCTCTATGCTGGAGTTTCCAAGTGAGGGTGATGAGTTCTCCAAGCACATTGACTAAGGGTATAAAACAGAACACAGGAGCCCCATGCTTGGCCTTTATCCTGCCCCCACCTATGCTGCAAGCCACAAGGACACTCAGAAGACTGAAGACTCCAACAGAGGAGACTGGTCCATGTTTAAGGGACAAACCTATATATTAAGGACTGCAATATACAGTGGGGTGAGAAAAACTGCTTAATCTAGATGTTGCCCAGTCTAATAGGGATAAGAGTTTAGACTGCATGCTTATATTTTCTTTTCTTTTGGTAACTAACTCTGACTTTTTGCTTATCACTTATAATCAATAACTTTGTTTTAGTGTTTATCTTTACCAGTGAGATTGCCTGAATGTGTGGTAAATCTGCTCAGGTTTGCAAAGTCTGGTGTATATCCACTTTTCATTGATGAAGTGGTGAACCAATTAATAAATTTGCACTGCTCATCTTGAGCAGTGCAAAATGGTATATTCCTGAGGTACAGTGCTGGGAGCTGCGGGGATTTAGCTGATGCCTTTCTCCATGTGATTCATGAGTGGCTCTGGGAGCATTCATGCAATATAGCTGGGTATGGGGCTCCACAAGCTGTTGTGCTGAGTAATAACAGCACCTGGAGGGGCTTGCTGCTTGTCACTAGCAAGGCATTGTGAGCAACAGCCCAGACTGGAGAGCTAAGGGGGCACAGCGGTCCCACAGTCCCAAGCTGCACCCCAGGGATCCCATCACAGTCATATATTGTATTTAGATTTTAAACTAAGGCATTTTGGGCCAAGTATGTAAGAGATGGCTGGAAACCATTCCATACTGATGAAAGGATATTAATATAGTGAGCTGGAACAGTTTACATATATTTCCAAATAAGTAATCTTTACGCTCCATGAAAATCAATGGAGCATAAATCCAAAGTAGCAATGTCCTAAACTGGTGATACAAGGTGGTATTGCAGCAAAGGAATGCTATAAATAATGAGTCAAATTCAGAAGGTTTAATCTAGATAAAGATTTGTTTTGATTATCTCCAAAGAACAGTGTATGATGACATTTCGTTGTTTCCCATGTTCTATCCAGGTGGTAAATATTGCAAAAATTCAGAAAGTGGAGAGAGATGCTAAAGGAGAAAAATCATTAATCAGACTTTTTTTTTTTGAACTGCTAAAAAAGTACATTTTGAATTTTGAGTGAAAACAGGTCTTTTTTTTAACTCTATATGAATTTGCTTATTCATCCTTCTTATCTAGCAACCTCTTTTCCATCTCCATCAAGAAGAACCAAGTTATTACAACAATCAATGAAAATATATGAAGCTTAGTATATTTACAATCATTCTCTTGGCTGGAATCAGTAGATCCTGATGAGGTAAAAAAGAAAGTTATAAATGATATATGAATGACAACTGTATATGGAATATATAACAATAATATTTTCCCTGTGTATTTTCTGGGATAGTTGTAGTAGATGGTGGGAGAGTTTTAATTTGGGATAGTCCTTTTATTTTAAACCTTGGTCCCAATCTTTGTGTGTATTATTTAATTCTTGGACATACCACCAGAACTCTGCATGGGTAAATCAAAATATAAATAAAGTATTGCATCTTTCTGTGGAAACAATAGGGCTAAAGGAACCAGATGTTAGTCAAGCACAACTTGCATTGACTTCAATGGGAGTTCTACCTGAACAAGGCATGAATAATTATTAAGGATCTGGTCCACGTTGTCAACTATCTTCCGAAGCCCACTGAAGTTCCACTGACTCCAATCATTTTGGATGAAGCCTATGGGAAGTCCATTATTTAAGAAATACGTTTCAAGTTCTAAGCCATACTCAAATAAGGAGAAATAAAAAGGGAAATTAGTGAGAAAAATCTTAACACATTTCAGATTTCAGTCCTACAAAGACTTTCTACTATCTTTTCTCAGGTCAAGTGTTCAAAATCTGGCTTCAGATTTTGCACTTGAAATTCTGAGCATGCAGTATTCCAAAATACAATTATTAGTGGGCATGGTTAAGGTCAGGTGGATGTCTAAGTACTATGTCTGATGTCAGGAGCCATTAAAGGGATTAGAACTTTAGCAGAATCAGCAACAACTTTGAATGGAACAATAAACACTGTGTATACAACCTGTAAGAGGCAGCCACTTATACCAGCCTAGTTGTTAGAGGTCATACTATCTTAAAACATGAAAACAACTGGGGTTCAGATTACAAGAAAAAAAGCATTCACAAACCCAAGCTAGTTTTACAAACCACCCCGCAAAACAGTTTGGGTAGTTTGCAAAAAACCTTTGACTGCACAAGATCCTCCCAACCGAAGAAAACTATTCAAAACAAATCAGCAATTTACATTTAACCAGCCAAATCTGCAAGACCTTCAATTTAACACAGGATGGCGGTCAGTAGCTGCAAAATGTTCCCCTTACGCTTTTCCCAGACACTAATGTTCATTTATCTCATTCTGTGTGTTGAGAGCCACCTGTATAGGTCCAGTACCGCTCATGCCTGCCCAGCCGGCCCCTTTCCTCCTTAGCAGTGTGACTCCTTTTGAATGTATACTACCAGTGGCTGCCTCCTCCCCCAGCTGCACAGTGGCAGTCATGGCAGGGGATCCCGCATGAGCTCCAGTTGGACATTTATGAAGTTAGCAGAGAAACAAACTGCATCAGCATTCCTAGTACCATACTGCTTTCCTTGGAGCATACTGAGACAGAGGTCCCTAGCTCCACCATACCAAATGCTGGGAGCACCCATGGTGGGATGTTGATGCCTAAATAGTATATACCAAACTCTTTGTTCACTAACCAGGTCAAAGTTTTGAAGTAACAATTTTTTTTAAAATATCCCCTCCAGCGGCATCAGCGACATAAAGCCAAATCAAATTAGTTATTGGCAAGGAGAAATAATTTACAAGCACCAAAATTGTTGTCTATGTTGTTGATAACTGCCCAATTTTCTGCAGAATGATGTGAATGGTTCACATCAGCAAAACATTGGCTACACAGAGTGCAAATCTTTACGAGCTGCCATCCAATCTAGCAGCAACAATCAGAACGAACGGTTTGTTCTGAGGTGAGGCAACATGAATAATGCATTTAACCACCTAAACCAAGTCTACATTTGATACTCTTCCCGGATTATTCTGCAGACACCTCAGGCTGTAAGCTTTCTTTTTCTCTGACATGTGGGAGATGTTTTGGATTTTTAATGATGAGAAGCTGTTTGAACTGAGATTTAAAAGAAGAGACCTATTTTGCTCCTACAGAGCTAATGATCACCTAGGAAGACAACCCTGCAGATATCCCTTGGAGCTATTCTCCCTAATACAATAAGTCTTGTTACTAAAGCAGCCAAAACAAATGAAACTTTGCACTGTAGTTTAGCAGATCTCGCGGCAGCTAAGACTGTTTGGTAATTCAAATGCAATCTGTGCTTCATATTAAATATATTTTTCTCAATCCAAATTAGGTGGACCGTCCAGCAAACACCATAAAACATACCTTACCTTCCTTAGTCAAGGTTTGAGACTTAGACTGCTTAAACAGTTAATAGGAAAATGGAAATTACATTTGCTACTCAGCTGGGTGGCTCTTCAGGTCAAAAAGGGAAAAAAAACATTGGGCCAGATTCTCAGCTGAGATATGCCAATTTACACCAGCTGAGGAGCTTTCCCATCTTTGGGAAGTTGCACTATTGTACTCTTAAGTAGAGCTAGGCAGGAAATGGCTTTCCCATCCTCTGAAAACTTTGGGACAGAGCTTATCTGGCTCAGTTTCTCACTGTCCTTTTTCCACATTATGTTAGCACCAGCCTCACATTGCAGCAGCTTGCTCCTTGCCACTTGTAAGGCTCAGTCCACTTGCATTTTTCCAGCAGTTAGGGTGACCAGTACAATAATGCACCCTACCCAAACAGGAAACATAGCCCAAATCAGAACAAAATAATAGCCTGCTTACCATGTTTAGAATGCAAATTAATAATGCTGCCATCAATAAACAGTAGCCAGTGCAGTGACTTATGCATGCAAATCAGCAAACACCTCAATCAGTTCCTTCGTTTTTCTTCTGTAGCAGAATGGGTTCCTGTACCCCTACAACTGTGTAATAGTGAGTCCTGGTAGTGAACACTATAGTCAAGGTTGAAAAGGTGTTTTTGAAACCAGAAGAGTTTGTCCCATTGTCTAGGAAGGGTGGAGATTTGCTTATTGAAGCTTTTGGTTGTAAAAAGGAAAGAAATGTTAAATTACAAACACTCAGGGTCGCATACCTTGTGCTGTAAAGTCCCATTAATGTCAGTGGTGCTGTAGACACCATTTGCAGGCATAATATGGACTTTTGTGAGCAAACACATAAATAAATCCCTTATTTACTGGACAAGAACAGTGTGTACTAAGGCTTAACAGAATAAAGGCCTGATTCTCAATCAGAAGTCACTCCATTGCAGACAATGAAAATACACCGGTGTATCTTCAGTTCTCTAAAGCCAGTTTACTAGAAATGGTAGAACCTTTGAAAATTAAAACAAGTCACTGAAGGCAAACTCTTGTGTAGGGATCACATAAGTGATTGGATTGTTACTATGACTTCAAACTTCATGGACAAAGCAGTTGCAGCTCTTTCTGCATTCTGGCTCGTTAGTGATGTAATTCCTCTCTGTATTATTTTAATAAATTTCTCATTATAACAAGTATGTGTTTGATCAGCAACTGAGTCAGCGTTTAGCTATCATTTCCTTGAAAAACACCATGAACATCATTCAGAAATGCTGGTTGACTGCAGTATCACTCATACATCTAATAATGCATCCTGCTATTTCTGTCCTTGTCTTTATTATTACTTATTATTATTATTTACATTGCAATACAACTTAGGAGCCCATCATGGACCAGGACCCAACTGAGCTAGGTGCTTTGCTCAGATTACATTAATTTTCTTTAGGCCCTTCATTTTCACTTCAGAATGGCTTCTCTGGATTTAATTATGGTGATGGTTTTCTGAGAAATTCTTATTTCAAATGCTTTGTGCTTAATTTTCCATTTAAGACTTTTCATCTGCTTTGATCTCCTCAATCACTGTACAATTTATCACTTCCATCTTTATCAATAATGGATTGAATTTTACCTATTTGATCACATTCATATTGTCTGCATTATATCAAAGGCTCTGGAGATGTGGAAGCAGGTGCTGATTGTGGGTAGATGCCTTTTAATTAAATTTTATTTTTTTTTGCTTCATATATGTGATATTAAACCACCTTGAATATTTCTCATTATTGTCATGCCTTTTTGTTTCCTTCACTCATCAATATCTTTTGATAGACCTCTCGGAGGGGAAACCACAGTTTCAGCAGGTTTTGGACTAAGCCTTTGGGTGAGGGTCTATGGCTGTGTTACATAGGAGATCAGACTAGATGATCATTGTGGTGCTTTCTGGCCTTAATATCTAAAAATGTAGGAATACTGGGAGAACTGATTATTAATTATTATTATTATTAATAATAATAATAATATCATAATCATCACCATCAACAATTTTCTCTTTGATAGCACTCTCCAATTTAGAATCTCAAACTGCTTTACAAACAGCAGTGCATCAAAGGCTATAAACTGCACACACTGAAGTCAATAGCAATTGATTAAGCCCCAGGTCTAACAACATCTGAGTGTCCCCCCCCACATTTTCTCAATAGGGATACTGAAGTGACTAAAGGTTAAATGACTTGACTAAGGTGCCAGAGGAAGCATGTGACAAACCCATATTGCCTGACTCCCAGTTCTGTGCTAAAACAGTAAGACCATCCTTCCATGCTTCTAGGAAGAATTTGGTTCCTCCCAGTGAAAAATGAGGCACATTGGTGACATCAGTAAACCTGCACGACTGCTGCCTGTATTGCAGCCATCCTGTAGATCACAGAGGACATTTATCCATACTTTAAGCCCTCTTCTAGGAGAAAAACAAACATTCACCTCGATATTAAATACAAACATTTTCAAACAAATGGAGAAGGCCAATTTAGATGGAAATGGACATCTGGAATTTTGGCCAAGGGGCCATAACATTATTTACCAAACAAACACAAAGTACATAGGATATTCCCCATTTTCCACTCACTCACAGTGGTTTTACACCAAAGTAAACACTGGTTGACTTCAGTGGAGTTATTCTGGATTTACACCGATGTGAGAGAAGAATCAGGTCCAACTCCTGAAAAGGGACCTGATCTAGCAACAGCAAAGAGAGCAGAAGGTAACACAGGACCAAGAAAGGAAATGCCTGCTTCTGCCCAACTGCTTATGAGAGATGAGCCCCCCCACCGCTGAACCAATTCTAATGCCTGTAACAGGCACCAAGAATTGTCCAATAAGGTCCTTCTGAACTAGAAAGTATGCCCCCACCCCTAGCCAATGGATGCCGCAGTGCTGCCCATGAGGTGTAGCCTCCATCTCCCATCTTGCACTCTCCCACAAATGCATGCTGGCTGTAAGGGCCAGCACACAGTAAAAGGCACAAAAGCCTCAAGCATACATGAGTGCCCAGATGGGAAACCGGATGCTTCCCTCACAGAATCTCAGTAATCTCATAATGAATCCTCTTTTCTCATGGCACAGTACATGTTACTGCAATGGGACACTCTCCAAGCCACTTTCCTTTGCTTCTGAAACGGTAGATGAAATTTACCGGATATCCAGTTTTGTCCTCATTTTATGCCGACAATAATTTAACAACATGATGAATGACAGTTGTGACGGTGCCCCCATAAGGCTTTATGGAAATATGCTTATGAATATATATGACATAACTGGAATATGTTCAATGTTACATATGCCATGTAAGATATCTATGTAAAGGTTATGATCTACTGAATCTATTAATCATATCTGTATGCATATATCATTTTTTTATTCAAAGGTTATGAATATTGGCTGTGTACTGGCTTGATTTCTAAATAACCTTAGTAGAGCATTTGGTCAGTTCCTGGAGAAAGGAATTCACAAAGTTAAGTACCCAATCAAGAAGCACTTAAGGAACAATGCATCTTCGAATGCTCCAATCCACATAAGAAGTCTTCCTGGAGATATTCAAGATACCATGTGAGCAATGGCTTCTGCCTGTAAAAACCATGAGTCATGCATGGACATGTGACTTGCCCAGGTGACTCCTGAACTCCATCTTGGAGCTGGACTTTGCATAGGAGAGAGGAGGGGGTCTCCACCCACAAGAGAAAGTCTATTTAAGCACGTGTGAGACCCCTCCATTTTGTCTTCAGCTGGCTAAGGATATTAGCCTCTCCACCCCCAAGGATACATGAAAGAAACTGGAACAAAGGACAGTAACTACAGGGGGTGTGAGTGCTTGCTGGATCCGGACTAGAAGGAGGCTAGTCTGTAAAAGAGAGCTTACTGGAACTGATGAGGTTTTTATCTGTATTCAGTTTGATTAGACATAGACTTGCGTGTTTTATTTTATTTTGATTGGTAATTCACTTTGTTCTGTCTGTTACTACTTAGAACCACTTAAATCCTACTTTCTGTATTTAATAAAATCACTTTTTACTTATTAATTAACCCAGAGTATGTATTAATACTTGGGCGGGCAAACAGCTGTGCATATCTCTCTATCAGTGCTACAGAGGGTGAACAATTTATGAGTAAAATGGATTTATTTGGGGTTTGGACCCCATTGGGAGTTGGGCATCTGAGTGTTAAAGACAGGCACACTTCTGCAAGCTGCTTTCAGTTAAGCCTACAGCTGTTAGGGGACATGGTTCAGACCTGGGTCTGGGTTTGCAGCAGGCTAGCAGGTCTGGCTCAAACCAGGCAGGGCACTGAAGTCCTAATCTGACTGGGCAGGAAAGCAGGGGCAGAAGTAGTCTTGGCACATCAGGTGGCAGCTCCCAGGGGGTTTCTGTGATCCAACCCGTCACAACAGTATTCTTACTTTTAATCAAGCAAAGATTAAGAGAACAGATAACCATCAAACTCCCCGAAGCTCAGTGACTGGTGGTGCAAAAGAAGGGATGCCTCTGCACCCAAGTTTGAAGATTTTGGGGACAACTGATGTATTTTATGTGGAGCTGGTTGAAAATTTCTCCACGAGACTTTTTTCATATAAAAATGGCCATCTGAAGTTCATTCAGTGTCAGAAATTAATCCCAGAAGGGGTGGCTGTACATCACTGATTTTCCATATCTCTGTCTTTTTTCAGTGTTTATGTAAAAGTTACATTTTCAGCTCTCTTAATCCTGCCTCATAAACTCCAGCCTCCCCCCATCTCCAAACATATTTATTTCTCTCCTCAGAACATCCTCCAGTTTGTTAATATCTTTCTGCTAATTAGCTGTCCAGAAATTAATGCAATATTTCAAGTGCACGTTCACTGAAGGAAGGTAGGTAGATATTATCATCACTCCTTCATCTATGGCATGAAGCCGCTGTGAAATCAATCTAACATTCCACTGGCCTTTTTTGCTGCCATATGCCATTTACTTATTTTGCTTTATACACACTTGCAGAAAAATAAAAGGAACACCTGTCCTTTGCTTTATACAGACAGACTGCTCCCCAGGAACCCACAACCCACTTTGACCAATAATTAATGCTAGAAACTTGTACCCACATTTGATGCCCCCTACCACCTTTATGGTAGGGCCCTTTCAGGTTGTCTGCTTTTTCTCTCCCACTGAATACCTCTGTCTGACATTATTTTTCCTCAGATGCAGTATCTTGCACCTTTCCAAATTCAATCTCATTTTATTTTCTGTCTAACTTTATGTACCTTTGGGTTATTTTCTGTCCTCACTGGTATTCTCACTCCCCCGTTTGACTTCTGCCAATTTCATCAACGTGCTGTTTACTCCCTCTGCAAGATAAGTGAGGGAGATGTTAAATAAGGCCAAAGCTAGTATCAATTCCTGTACCATCCCCCTACAGACCCCTCAGATCAGTATTTTGCCATTTATCATTCCTTGTTAACAAGCTTTCAGGCAGTTGTCCATACATATGACATTGTTCTCATAAGACAATGTGAAAAATCTATTATTTATATTACAGTAGCACAACATGGCATCAGATGATTTATTAAAATTCAATTATATGCAGTGCAGGTAGCAAAGCCTTTAGTTCAGGTTACCTAAAACTTCCTGTGATAACATCCTGATTCCAGTTGCTTATAACTTTGCCAAACTTTAACAGTTTGAACTGAAATTTTCCATGCTGGGTATTTACCTCAGGCTGAAGTTTTGGGCGGCAGTGTCAGCTAAAATGGTTCATTATGAGATTAGGGAAAATACATTTTTTGCCAATGTAAAAATATTTCTGGCGACCCCTTTTCTCTGGGAAGCTCTAGCTTTGGAGAAGTGACTTGAAATTAGGCTGGGAGGAGTTGAATGGGGAATGTGCTGGTGTCATGGACATACCTTTTGCTGTCGCTATGAAAATCCACCCAAATCTGGCCAAATTGGTAAGCCTTTAAAAAAAATCACCACTCACATGTGGTCAGCAGAGACTTGTTACAGTTTGGCAGTTAAATTCCCCAAAGATTCCACCTGCACTGAATATGCTCCAGCCCTTACAGCACCTACATGTGGCTGGATGCACCTGTGCACATGCCAGCCCAGGGCTTACAGGGGCTGCAAAAGACAGCTGCTGTGGTCAGGCATCAGATCTGAGGGCAGGAAGGCTGTCTCTCCTCTGCTTTAAATGACCCCTCTGCTGGTGCCCAGGCAGCCTGAAGAAGGAAGCGTGTGACTCAGATTTAGAAGGGACATGTGCCAGGGGTCGGGGAGAAGACTTGGACTGGCTGGACAAGTAGACTGGGGGTGGCTATGCAAGGAGACTGTGACTGAAAACCAGGGGTGGCAGGACTGACACTAGCTAAGCAAGGAGGTTGGGAAAAAGTCAGGGGAAAGGGAGTAGAGAAGGGACAGACATCTGACAAGGAAGCAGGGTGTGGGGAGGACTGGGACTGGCTGGGCAAAGAGACTGTGAGAGGAGCCACAGAGGAGGGAGACTGACACAAGGAGACAAGGGCGGGGAATAGTATGTGATCATGTAATTAGACTATTATGATGCATACACACAAGCAAGGCAAATTAAGGTTGCACAGACAACTTTAATTCTGGCATTTCCTAACATTTGACTACTTGACTTTGCAACCTTAATTCTTTTTAATGTATTTTGTTTTGTATGTAATATACAAACTATACTTATCTCCTCTACTAAAATTCTGCTGTGATGTTCTCCATCTGAACTATATCTTTAGGCATATTATGAAGAAAAATTCCAGCATCCTTACTTTGTACAACTGAGGAGCAGTGATGAGGACAGTGGATTTAGAGGCTATTAACAGAGATTAAAAGATTTTTTTAAAGCACTTGATGACAACCTGGCTCAAACTGATGTAATTGATTCTAATGTCAGGGATTTCTCTGAGATACTTTGAGGATACTACATCTTTCAACATAACATATGTGAAAAATTGACTCAAATCAGTTAAAAGAGCTTACTTTGAATGCTGTTTCAATAACTGATAGTATGGTCTTTAGAGTCTTATTCTGAGAAATCTTTTCGCTTTCCAGTGAGAAACTTACAAGTGGTGTTCACATCACAGTACGGACACCTGCCAAACATAAAATGGCAGTCATTAATAATGTACTTTTTAAACCCAATCATAGTGCCTTATTAGTATGCAGTTCTACGATGAGACGTGACAATGTAAAAGTGGTACCTACTTACTCAACAGAACTGTGCCTAGTATACTTGCAAGATTATATCTGCTGATTTTAGGCTAGGATTTTTAAAGGAAACCAAGGGAGTTAGGCACTCAACTCCCATTGAAATTCAATGGGAGTTGGGTGCCTAACTAATTTCAGGTCCTTTGAAAATTCCCAACCTAAAATAAGTACTCCTATTTGGTCCTGTCATGCTACGAAGTCAAAACAACTATAGGAATGTGAGCTAGATTCTGTTTTGGTTTACAGATTGTAATGAGCTACGTTTTATCTGCAGAATCTTAAATACTTGTGATGGTACACCAGACTGGAAAACACATCTTTGCTTTGCCATCTTAACATCAGTAGCAACGAGATTACACAGATATAATCAAAGACATAATTGAAGACAATGGGGATCTAACCAGTCATATAATTGTACCTGCAGAACCTCTAGTACTGGTGACAATGCCAAAAATAATTGTTAACCACTAAATTAAGCATATGCAATCAAGCTTGACTATTCCTGTCTCACTATTTTGTTATTGGCTAATGTCAAACCAATAATAATAAAATTTTAATCTATCTAGCTAAGGTAACATTTTTGAGTTCACATCTCAGGCCTGGCCTGCACTAGCTCTTTAAGTCAATCCAAGGTACGCTAGTTAAGTTACGTAATTTAAGTTGGTGTAATTTACCTCGACTTAAAGTGGTGTCTACCCTGCGCTATGTCGACGGGAGATGCTCTCCCACTGACATAGCTTCCACCTCTCATTGAGGTTGATTACAGATGTCAATGGGAGAGTGCTTTCCCATCAACTTAGGCTGTCTTCACCAGACCTGCTAAATTAATGCCGTTGCATCGATGGCAGTCGCACCAACTGAGTGCTGTGGTGAAGACATGTCCCGTAATAGGGCCACATTCCACACTAGTCACTGAAAGAGATG
The DNA here is from genome assembly GCF_965140295.1 of Lepidochelys olivacea. NCBI lineage: Eukaryota > Metazoa > Chordata > Testudines > Cheloniidae > Lepidochelys > Lepidochelys olivacea. Next base: position 192,725,415 of record NC_140413.1, read on the forward strand.
TAGCTATCACAGAGGTGCTAGAAGTTTAACAGCTTCCATGTATGTCTGTGATGTTTGACAAATTCACTTTGGTTGTAGGAGCTCAGTACCTGTGAAAAATCAGGCCCAAGTTGTCTTTAGTTGAGTGCCCAGAAGCTGAGGCACCCAAAATCAGTGTCCATTTTGAACATTTTGCCTGGAGAGCAAACCTTTCATGCAGAATAATATTCCACTATTTTATTTCCACAGGTTCAGACTAAAGTTGGTTTTGAGGAGTTTCTGGGACTGAAAGGAAAGTTATTATTATATTATATTATTTTTGTTCTTCATAGGTGTACATATGCATGCAGTAATGAGAAACATACTTGACCCAAGAAAACACACTGTTTTCCTTTCATGCAATCATGAATGGAAAATTTCCTGTGTCTGATGTAGCTAGAAAAAACACAACAAATAAGGATATATTTTAGTTTCAAAGTCTTTAATCTACTGGAACCAGACAGATTTAGTAGCCATAAACGTTGACATTTTTTAAAAAGGTGATTTGATGATAGAAGTAGTAAGAATTATAACTTAAAGGGTGGCTTTTGTCACCATCACAATTAATGAGGCTTCATCTACTCTCTTAATATGCTGCTGTATCATCCCTCTTTTAAAAAAATTGCATCCTAATTTAGCAAGTTCATCGAAGTAAGATGAACCCAGGAAAGAATTTTCTGTAGTATCTGGCTGGTGAATCTTGCCCATATGCTCAGGGTTTAGCTGATCGCCATATTTGGGGTCGGGAAGGAATTTTCCTCCAGGGCAGATTGGAAGAGGCCCTGGAGGTTTCTTGCCTTCCTCTGTAGCATGGGGCACAGGTCACTTGCTGGAGGATTCTCTGCTCCTTGAAGTCTTTAAACCACAATTTGAGGAGTTCAATAGTTCAGACATAGGTGAGGTTTTTCAGGAGTGGATGGATGAGATTCTGTGGCTGCATTGTGCAGGAGGTCAGACGAGATGATCATAATGGTTCCTTCTGACCTTAGGATCTATGAATCTATGAATCATATAATTTCAATGCTGAATTATCTATTCAGAAAAATATCTTATTTTATATACAGTTCTTTAAAGGTATTTTGATATGATATTCTGTTATGATTGAATTCTTTACTTTATTATTTTAAAAAACTCCTTGTAGAGTTTTATTATCTTTAAAAAGGGAAGAATGTCTATAAATACTTAGCAGGGATAATCTGTCATGAATTCTTTGATCCTGGAGATGCTATTGCATCAGTTGACTGACCACAACCAGATGAAAATCAGATGTGTCATAATACAACAAAAAATAATTTCTAGGCACAATACGTTAACACACAGACAAAATGTAACACAGCCACATTTAAAAAAAACAACTCCATAATTAAAATGGCAGAGTCACATATTTTTACATTTTTTCCCTCTGACATACTGCACAATGAAAAAGTTGATGGAGTGAGTTTATGGAATGAACGGTTTTAAAGGCTTGGTAATACGGCAATGTAAGATGCCCATCCAATTCATGTTTGGGTGTCATGTGACTAACACTATTTATCAGCTGGTGCTTGTTTGGTGGCCAAACAAAATGCATGGTGGTGTCTATCCAATTCTTTGTGGACTTGTATCCACATCACAAAAACAACAACAAAACACCACAACCAGAATTGGCTCCTGTTTTTGGCATCCTCAGTAATAAATAACTAATACCTAGCTCTTTAAGCACTTTTCATCACTAGATAGCAAAGCACTCTGATACAAAGGGCATCAATAGATCTCAAAGGTCAAGGATTCATTTGGCATAGAAATGGACATTTCAGCTTGAAGATGAGGCATGCCGGCAAGGCAGTGTTTGGATCCTTAAACTGCCATTGCATCTGCTATGCCTGTTCTGTTCAATTTCCCAGGATGACATTCTTGCATGTTTTGTGACCATTAAGTTGAAGAAACCAGGTGTGAAACAGCAAAGAGGGTTTATGTGGAATGTCTTCCCCACCTCAGTCACCATTTGTGAAATAAATACAAGCCAAGCATATCAAATATACAATATTAATTAGAATTGCTCTAAAAGGGTAGAATATGCTTTCACTATGTTAGGATAGATTTTTCACTTGTGTCTTCACCAATCTGCAAAATTGCATAGGCATATTCTATTAAACAGTCTCACTAAAAATCTTGCCAGTGTTGCCTTTGATAGATAGGGTTATCTCAGTATTTTCCTATGCTTAGAAGAGGGAATGCCTCTGAGGTGAAGTCATGTAATTCCCTAAGCATTATCTAAGATGCTCTGTGCAGTTCAAAAGAAGTAAGTTTTTAACAGTAACTATTGAATGTGCGCCCTTCTCTTTGCAGGTTTAAACATCTTCCTAAGCACTGGAAAGATATTAACATCTGCATGCACTATACACGATCTAACACCTGCATTTATGCAAGGGTTCTAGGCAAGCACAAATAGAAGCAAACAGAAATGAGATGGCAACTCAGTTGTTGACTACTTCCCAAGGCAAAATTACTCAGCAAGGAAGGAAAAGTAGCTGGTAAACACTTCAGATATAAGTCCCTAAGAGAAACAATCCTTTACATTTTCCATATCTATCAGCAAAGAGAACTACCCTCCCTTTTAATTTTTGCATTGCTCCAGATGGATATGATGCTGGGTAAAACCAGAACAATCTATGTAATTTTACCCAAATATGGAGTAACCATCTTCTCTATTGGCGCAGTTAGGAAGGACTGCGTTGCAAAAGGGGCTATTTTATTGAACTTCTCGAAGGCAATAATTCAGTAGATCCAAGAGAAGAGCCCATTATGAAAGTCCAGTGGCGACATAGTGGTTTGGTCCTTATGCAGGTGTGCAGAGCAACAGAGGGTGGAAGGAACCATCTTCCTAGTTACAAGGCTCTTAAAAGAGTCAGGCACAAGAGCTGAAGGAAGCACAAGAACTACTCCCTCCATATTACCCTAAGGACATATAGTGCCCCAGATGATATATGAAGAGGTGGTAAAAAGTGGTGCCATGGTTCTACCTCTACACTGTACTGTTCTCGGGTGTATGCTGCATCCCTGCAGCAGTGGGTGCACTGGAAAGCAGTGGGAACAATGCTGCTTTAGTACTGGGTGGGAAAGGTTTTTCCTGTCCTGGGGAAATTTTCAAAAGATTTCAAACATTTTTCCCATCTAGAATTGGAACAAAAATCTTGAGAATTTTTGAAAACTGACAATAAAAAAAAAAATGGTTTGGGTCAACTGAAATATGTTGTTTGACATTTTGTTTCTATTCTGATTTTTAATTTTTTTCCACCATAATTAGCTTACATTTTGAAACAAAAACTCATTGTGAATAGTAAAACTGGAGTTTTCTGCTTCCAAAATTTTGAATCAAGAAATTTGCCAAAACTAACCCTTTCTCACCAACAGTTTCAGTTCTGACAAATTGGTGTTTTCTGACAAAAAAATGTTTCATCTAAAAATTTGTGACCAGCTCTAATCTTCCTATAAGAAGTGATAAATAACTATAATAATACAACTTTATGTGCTGCTAACCCATCTGGTTGGACTGTCAGTCTTTTCCCTTCATGCTGGAAGGTTGTTCTGATTTGCTATCCTGACTACATCACAAAAATTCACAGGTCATGCTTTGAGCTTCTCATCCCCTTACACTAAAATGTGACGGGTGTTCTTTCAAGAAGAGATTCTATCTGGATGATACTTGAATCCAGCAGCAGCTGATAAGGGCAAAGTCTCTCTTCATAATTGTTTCTCTGGATTTTAAGCCAATGCATCATTCTACCTGTCTGTCTGCCTGTCTATTTATACAGCCCCCATCACTACAGGATCTGAGTATGAAAGCTTCAGAGGGATCATCTCAAAAGAACTGCTACTTGTCCATAAAGAAAGTTGACTATAATATCCATGGCTAAAATGGAAATGTGACCCCATTAGATTAATCGTTTCATCTGTCTTAAATCACAACAAGCCTCTATTACAAATCCTGTAGCTATATCACCTTTTGTTGCGATGCCCTATAAGCCAATGAGGGTACAGCTGGGACTGAACTGGGATGAAAGGTCTGTACCAGGGGATATAATCTAGTATTGAAATAAATGGAGTAAACAAGCTATTAAGATATGGAATAGGCTCCTAAGGGAAGTGGTTAATGCCAAAAATTAGACTTAACAAAAATATTAGAAAATGTTCCATAGGGAAGAGTACTGTATTGACTAAACCCTGTAGGACTAAGTGTCCGAACAGGTCTTTTTCCATAGGTGTGTGTCTATCCATATGTTAATACCACCCTTGCCCCCAGCTCTAGCTTCCGCAGTTCTATTGTGTTTCTGAGTTGGACTGAGTTCCTCCAGTAGGGACACTGACTAAGTTTTTGGAACACTGCTGCCTACAATTAGGCTTCTAGATCCATATTTAGGCACCTATATATAAATGGCCCGTTCTTCAAAGTGCTCAGTACTCATCAGCTCTTACAGAAGCCAACTGGAGCTGCTGGATGCTCAGCACTTTTGAAAAGAAGAGGTGCCTGATTATGGATTTAGAAGCCTAATGTTAGGCAATTGTTGAAACTCTTGGCCTTTGTGTTTCTAAAGTACCATGTACATAATGCTCTATAAACAAAAAATACATTATAATAAGCACCTCAATAGTCAGCAATTATTTATTCTATTATAAGCTTTCTTTAATATTGAGTGAAAATTGTATGCAGGCTATTGTTTTGACTTTTCCTTGGTTTTGCACCTTCCCCTCCTTGGATATTTGTCTCAGTCCATCATTCCCCACTTTAAAAGAACTCTGAATGCCTTTTTTTTAACCCCGCCCCCCTTCAAAAAAAAGTCTCATCTAGTTTAGTCACTGCTTGCTATTTTATTATTTGATATGAATGGCCCACATTTTCAAAAGTGACTAGTGATTTCGGATGCCTCTGTTTTTAGGATGCTCAACCTGAGACACCTTAAATGGGCCTGATTTTCAGAGGCTTTGTGCTCAGCACTACAGGAAGACCTCATCCCTCTGAATGGGACTGGAAGGTGAGTGGGAGCATAGCTGAAGCCAATAGGAAAGGCCCTGTGATCCATACTAATCTTATTTCAAAACTCAAGCCCATTATCTTCAAGTTGAATACACCATGGACTCAGGAGATGATCCTACTACTATTCAAGTCAAGAGCTAAACTCAGATTAGCTTCACTGAGAGAAGAAACAGGTCCAAAGTGTCTAATCCAAAACCCACAGAAGTCACTTGAAAGAATCTAACTTCAATGGACTTTGGGTCTGGCCCACTGTGTATTCAACTTGAAGGTAGTGGACTTGAGTTTTGAAATAATAATAAAGACTCCTGTTGACTTTAGCAGACTGTGGGTCTGGTCAGGAATTTATTGACAAAATGTTTCTTTGTTGGAAAATTCCTATTTGTCAAAACTGAAACTTTGCAGGGGAACATATTGGTACTGACCATACGTTCTTTGAGAAGGTTTCTCAGATCCAGGGTAGACTTTTTGGACATGCCCCGAGAAAATGTTCATGTCCCTGTTCCGCCTAATTTAGAGCAGGGATTTCAATCTGGGTCTCCCACATCCCAAGAGAATGCCCTACCATCCTATTGGCTAATTTCAGATGGTGCATGCTCCCTCTCTCAAATTACTTAAAAGAGACAAGGTGGGTGAGGTAATGTCTTTTTGTGAACCAGCTTCTGTTGGTGAGAGAGCCAAGCTTTCAAGCCACCCAGTGCTTTTCTTCAAGTCTGGGAAAGGTACCTGAAGAAGAACTCTGTGTGTCTTGAAAGCTTGTCTCTCTCTCACCAACAGAAGCTGGTCCAATAAAAGATTTTACTGCACCTACCGTGGCTCTCTAGTATCCTGGGACCAACATGGCTACAGCTACACTGCAAATTATTTAAAAGTCATATACATATGGCTGTATAGAAAATTGTATTAGCATTTGTCATTGTTTTGGCTGTCACGCATCTGATTAAAGCACTGTATGCAAGCAAACATACAGAGGGAGTTTTTATGCACCCCTAGACCTAACATACCTTAAGCTTAGTATTCTTATCGAAGGTACTTAAATAAAAACTCTTTTCTCGACAGTTAATAACAATCTTTATGAGGCATTTCAGGGTTTTCACACCACTGATACACATTGCCTTACTTCTAATTTGTAATGGTTCACTAAAGTGAACTTAGCTTGTTTTCTTTTGTTTAATTCTCCTGGATATCAGCCCTGCCTTTGATACAGCAGATCATAGCACCTTCCTGAGCTAATGCTCAAATTGTGTGGGTGGCTGGCACCAGCAAAAATGGTTTTGCTCTTCATTTAGCAGATGTCACTTTGCATTAGAAGGAGATTATCTTTTCTTAGGCTGTGCTGTGCCTGTTACTGTTTGTGTGGGCTCTCTAGGGGAATGTATTCTGATCCATTGTTGTTTGTAGTGTCTACATTATATAAATGTTGTTGCAAGGCATTTGTAAGCATGGCGTTTGCTTTATCTGATATACTTCTGAGACTCATATTTCCATATCACACATAAACGTCAGCACAGCTTTCTCTCTCATCTGCTAAATATAGCAGTATGGATGTAAGATAATTTCTTTTGAGTAAGTGCAAATAAAATCAAATCCTTTCTACTTAGATTTCCAATGCAATTATTATTATAATTATAATCCTGTTGAGTGACACATAAATGGCTATCAGACCAATACAAGATAATGTTAGAAACCTGAATGTCAGCTTTGATTCTGACAGGCTTTTAAAAGCTGATCTTAGATATAGTAAGGATTCCTTCCACCACCAAATTTCATGATGTTGCAATGATTATTCACAAAGCTGCGAGAATATCAAGATTAGTGCAGTGTCGATTCACGCTGAGAACTGTATTGCTGCTCTGGGGTGCAGAGCATAACAGGGTACTTCCTAATATTCAGAGGATGTCTGGAAATATTCCAAATCAGAAAAACATTTAGAAATAGTAGCAGTAAAATATTAACTAAGATGGGCAGGAAAGAGGGCAGCAATGGACACTGATTTTCTATCACAGAAAGGTAAAATGAGTATCCCAAGATGCATAACTGCTATTTAATCACATTACAGCATCCTCCACCCAGCTAGGAAGCTGCAACCTTTCCTTTCAGATGCAGAACTTGCCACTGCTATCCATGCTTTAGTCACCTTAGACAGTTGAAATGCACCCTATATGGGGCTACACCTTAAAACCCTTCAGATATTGAAGTTGGTGAAGAATCCAGCAGCTTGTTTACTGAGTGAAGCATTTTGCTGGGAGCACATGTCTCCAGTGCTCCAGATCTGCACTGTTCATTGGTTTCCAGATGGAGTTTAAGTTACTATTTATGACCTATAAAGGCTTAAATGGCCTGGGAACAAATTACCTCAGGGATCACTTCTCTCCCTGTGATATTCTGCCACAACTACAGTTTGCAGGGCCACTCAAACTGGATCTTCTTCTTCCCCTTGTCCCATCGTCTGGTGTCAGGTCATCATGCAAGTGTCAGCCATATTCATCTGTCCAAGGTGGCATTAAGGTCCACCTGCTTACTATCTTCTTTGGTGCAATCCATCCATTGCTTCCTCAGCTTTCCTTGGGTCTCTTTCCTACCACCCTCCCCTGCCATGGTAACTTCACCAGGTCCTTTTCATTCATCCTCTGTATGTATCTGAATCAGCAAAGTCTCACTTCCTTGATTTTGTCAGCCACATCATCAACTTTGCCTTCCATCCTAATGCTTTCATTTAAAAATCTGTCTCTTTGTGTAACTCTTCTGATTGTGTGAAGACATCTCATCTTGAACACCTGTAGGTATTGAACCTGCTGTTTCTCTACCACCCATGGTTCTGCGCCATACAAAATTGCAGGGTGTACTTTAGTTCTATATATAAGCAGAGTCTGAATGAGCTCTCCCCTGACATCTAGTGGTGAGCTGTGGAAAAAGACTTCAGGAGCTGATCTTGTTTGCATGGACACACCTACCCTGCCTAGGTGCTCGGCATGATGGGATTGCTTGCCCAAATGATCACTTGTGGCTGGTGTTGGATCCTCAGTCTCCTTGCTTTTGGACAGGAGTAATAAAGGGTTGTTATCCTTGTTGAGTGAACCAAGGGCAGCTGAACTGTATCTAGCATACCCCAATGGAGGGACTCACCCTCAACAGAATGGCACTCGCTAAGCAGGGGACATGTGTTCCAAAGCCCAATGAGTTAAGAGAGGGTGCTGTAGGCTTTGTTTAAGAGTTTTACAGAAAGAAAAGGAGTACTAGTGGTACCTTAGAGGCTAACCAATTTATTTGTGTATAAGCTTTCATGAGCTAAAGCTCACTTCATTGGATGTAGCTCACGAAAGCTTATGCTCAAATAAATTGGTTAGTCTCTAAGGTGCTACTAGTACTTCTTTTCTTTTTGTGAATACAGACTAACATGGCTGCTACTCTGAAACCTGTCATTAAGAGTTTTAGATGCCATTTGACAGCTTCTATTGGTGAAAGAGACAAGCTTTTGAGCTGTGCTAGAATAGCTCTGTGTAACTCAAAATCTTGTCTCTCACCAACAGCAATTGGTCCAGTAAAAGACATTACCTTAACCACTATGTCTCTCTAATCTTGATTGCTGTTATTTTAAATAACACATTAAGGGTCAGATTTTCAAAGGCTCAGCACCTAACTGCTCCTAATTAGGCACCTAAATGAACTCCCCACATTTTCATGAAGTTGCTCAGAACTCAGAAGTTCCTACTGAGAGCAAAGAAATGAACAATGGGAGCTAGTGGCTGTTGAACTCTTTTGAAAATCGTGCCACTGTATTTAGATGCTTGAATGGGAACTGAGCAGTTTTGAAAATCAGATTCCAATTGTGGGTGCCAAGCACTTTGGAAAATTTGGCCTAATAAAATTAGTGGATGAAAGAAGTGGGAGTAGATATATTTGGATTTCAGTAAAAAGTGTTTGGAATCTATTCAAAACCAATTGAAACTCCAAGAAAGAATCTTATTGATTTCAAAGTCCTTTTGATCAGCCCATGATATATTGTCTCATGAAATCTTTATCTTATAATTAAGAATATAAGAACGGCCATTCTGGGTCAGACCAAAGGTCCATCTAGCCCAGTATCCTGTCTTCTGACAGTGGCCAATGTCAGGTGCTTTGGTGGGAATGATCAGAACAGGTAATCATCAAGTGATCCATCCCCTGTTGCCCAATCCCAGCTTCTGGCAAACAGAGGCTAGGGACACCATCCCTGCCCATCCTGGCTAATAGCCATTGGTGGACCTATCCTCCATGATTACTCCAAAGGAGCTTGGATAGGAAATCTGTGGATGAAGAACTGAAAATGGACTGAGGAATGGGAAAAAGTGTATGATAACAGGAAAAATATCAGGATGTGGGAAGTGTCTCCTTGCACATTCTGCAAGGATCAATATTATTTACAATGTTATTTAACATCTTAAATGATATTGAACAGAATGGGCCAGATCCTCATTCTGCATTCCACTGATTGTCAATGAAACTAGGCTGATTTCCACCAGCTAGGGATCTGGCCCATACCTTTGCACAGTACTAGGGGTAAGATTCTTCACTCTCTATAAAGGCACATCTGTACTGCACGCACGTAGTGTACCCACTACCCAATACAGCTTAGGTGAGTAGAGTAAAGAAAGGCTTGAAGGGCGTGGGTATGTAGACAAATACATACCTTACACAGTGCTCTACTCACCCAAGCCTTGCCTCCCCATCTACACTGCTATTTTTAGCAGTGTGGTGTCTCGCTGCCTCCCTGCTGCAGGAGCCTTCCCCTGCCACAGGGAAAGATGCAAGAATCAGGTAAAGGCTCTGGCAGGAGGGAAATCTCAGCTTTTCCTCCCCTGCCTCCCCTCTGCTGGAGCCTTTCACTGAGAGGGATAGCTAGCTACACACTACAGCATGGATGCAACCTGCTTTTCACTGCGGCACGCAGCTACACATACTCTACCCAATGGTGCCAACGATGTGCAATGTACATGTAGCCTAAGATATCCCACACAGAACTTGCAGCCTGGAGTGGAGAGGCTAAGACTGCTTTAAACCACGCTTGGACCTTCCCAATCCTGTGCACTTCTAGGGACTAGAAATGATTGGCATAACATGGGACAGCAGTTGGGCCCGTGTAAATTCAGGCAACCTCCCCAAGCTGCCTGTGGGCCACAGCAGTGCCCGGAATCTCTGTAACCCTGTGAGTTGCAACCTCTTTAATGACACACCCTCCTGCCCCCAACATGCTCCCTTTGATGGGGCTTGCAAGGGGGTCCTCAAGAGGCAGGCTTATGGCTGTCTCCACTGCACCTGTGCCAAGGAAACCACCATCCAACCCACCCCTGGCCAGATACAGAATTTCAGATCCCTTTTATGCCACTCTGGATCTTCTACCTGGCATAGAGGGGCTGGAGTGGGCATGAGGATCTCATGGTAAACATAGGAGTTCAAACCTCAATTATGACAGGTTTGCCCTTTGTGCTGTATCTTCTATTGCCTCTTAATCGGGCTGCTGATTGTGTGTTCTTACTAAACACAATCATTTTCACAGTGCTGAAGTTAGCCAAGTGATTGCCTGTATTAAGGGAAATTTCAGCTTCAATGGGATGTGCAGACATTGCTTAGAATTAGAAGTGCTAGTAAAGAATTGAAAGGATTTAGGAGAGGTCATAGAGATTAAAGTCTAGTGCAATTAAATTTGATGTTACATAAGTTAAACATCATTTTCATATACCATCAAAGAGAGCAGCTAAACAGGCTGCCTAAATAGAAAGATCTTTTCATTTAAATGACAGCTTGGCCTCAAGAGTGGAACTGCCACCTGGGATTTTGTATTCCTGGCATGTTTGTCACTAACATTTTCTTTGAAGTCTTCAGTTCTATACCAGCCACACAATTGCTGTCACCCGCTTCAATGTATGTCATGTAGCTTTTGTCACTCATGTTCTGAATGGCAGCATTTATCTCACCTCAGGGAGGTAACATGGCAAGTTTGTTTTTTTTAAAATATTCAAAAAGTAACATTTAAAACACGGAAAACATACAGCAGAATAATCACCAATGGCAAACAGTAGAATCGTGTTTTTTTGAATGATTAGGAAATCCAGCCTTTCATATTTTAATAAGCAGGTGCAAAAATAAAAGAGTAAACTTTGAAATCCCATTGGGAGATATTAGCATTTCTGTTGCAGATGAGTCAGCAGAGCAGTACTGGTAAGGCTTCGGATTACACCATGTAGCATAAACTATTTATTTAGAAGATAGGTGAGAAGGGGCTGTAAGGGGATGGCCAACGTGTCTTAAGTTAAGGGTTACTAGCTGTTTCAATTATATAAGCCACATCTGAGAATATGAAAGATGGGGGCAAGAGAATAGTATAGTATCTTAGCTTTTTCTTTCCAACATGAATCAGGCCAAAGCTTATTAAACTACAGGCCCTTTTGCAAAAATTATCAGAATCCATTGAACGATTTTTATTGTTGGGTAGATGGTGTTTGTTGCGGTTGGCTAGAGTCTTTCCTGGGCCTCTCTCTCACTAGATGACAATAATTTATAAAAGAATGACTTCTGAAAACAATCCTTAATTAGAACAAATTCTCTTTGTCATTGTAAGAAGCAAAAGGGTTTGGAAACTTTGATGTATATTCAACTTACAAATCAGTTGCTGAGGAAATACGTAACAGCAATTAGAATTTTTCTGAGGAGGGCTACATGGCTTAGGGGAAGAGTTGAGTGAAATTTTTCAACTGAAACTTTTTTCCTAGTTTGGCTCAAATATAAATCTCATTTAACAATTGTATGAATGGGAGCCAAATGTGAACATTTACTGTACTCTACCATACAGGCAGTTCAGCTCTGTCTTTATTTCTGACTGAAGGTTAGGGCCGGTTGAAAGATTTCTATCAAAACTATTTTTCAGTTTTGCCTAAATAAAATATTTTACAAGAAGAGTCTGCTTTCAACTTTTAGTCAAAAAGCTGGACACCTGAAAACCAAAATAAAATAAATAATCTATTTCAGACAGAAACTGAAAAATTGTGCCTGAAATCCCCTAAAAATCCTATTTGGAAATGTTGCTGTAGTCTCTCATGGGAGTTGTAGTTTGGGTGCTTCACGCCTCTGTTCTCTGCTATGGGTCAGCTTCCCCAATCAGACTACATCTTCCATGATGCACGGTGACCAGGGGCTCCCATAATACACTGTGATGATTTAGCAAGAGGGGAGACTGGGTGCCTCCTGGGAGATGTCAACTGGGCTGGGAACCTTCAAGTTTTTTAATTCATTTTTATCAAAAGTTTCCATCCCCCCCCCCCCCCCACCACCACCACCACACACTTCACAGAGTATCCAACCAGAGATACTGAAAAATCCATTTACCTGCAGGCTCATACTGTCAATAAACTGGGAAAATACTGGGTTTGATTCTTTACTGACCTGCACTTTGTGTATTTATTTAAACCACAGCATAGTGAGTGTAACATGGATGTCAACTATTTTATATCTACTCTAGAGCTCACTTTGTGCAGGCACAAATGATGCATAAGCTGTACAGCAGTTAAGAATCAGGACCAATGTATCTCTCTCTCTATGGGTCAATTCCCATGAGCTTTTCGGCAAAAACATTATGGATAATGACTCTACGGATGCATTTTGTAGTATTTTCTCTAGCTCTATTTCTGTTATCTGCACAGTCAAGGAGGGATAGATGCTACATTTGCCACAGTATGAAATTCTTTTGCTTTCCCCCTTCCATCCCCTCAGTAAGGGCTCATCCGTCCTCATCTATGTAAATGAAATATACAAAGATTTTAGTTTTCCTTTGGAAAAAGAGCTCTACTCTAGCTCTATAAATGTAGACCCCTCAAATCTTTTAAAGTATTTTGGGCCAAGTTTTCATTAACCCACACAACAGGTGATGTGCACAAAACGTGTTCACATCCATTGTGCTTACAAATCCAAAATTTGCATATGAATATTGTTGATTTAAAATAAGCAACTGCAAGTACAATTGCCTATTTTGCATTTGCAAACACTTCTTCCCATGCACAAATAGCAAATAGCTACCCCCTGCCTGAGCACACTGAGCTACACCCCTTATTGCACACAACCCCTAGCTACCCCCTGCCTGTACCCTGAGCTACACCCCTCACTGCACACAGCCCCTAGCTACCCCCTGCCTGTACCCTAAGCTACACCCCTCACTGCACACAGCCCCTAGCTATCCCCTGCCTGCGCACCCTGAGCTACACCCCTCACTGCACACAGCTCCTAGCTACCCCCTGCCTGCACCCTGAGTGGTTTTCAAACGTTTTGAACTGAGTCCCCTCTTTGAGTTAAATTTTTTGGTTGCAACCCTCCACAACCCAGACAGGCTGGGTGGCCTGCTAAGTTGAGTCAGGGGGTGGAGGTGGCACTTCCTCCCTGGACCCCGCAGTGCGGAGCTGACTCAAGCCCTGTTGGCCTTTGCCCCCTGTGTCCCCACCCACCCTGAAATAGAAGTCAAATTAGGCCTATGCCCAAGGATCCCACTTCTGGCCTGGAGCCCTGATTCTCCCCCTCCCCTGGCGGGGCCCTGGAGGTTTTATAGCATGTTGGGGGGGGGCGAGGGGCTCAGAAATAAAAGGTTGATAAACTCCTGGCCTAGCACACATTGACATAGTCCTGTTTCAACTGTTAACGTATGCCAACAGGGTCCACATGAGCCAGTTAGTACGCGATTCAGGCACTGTGTAGACAAGCCCTTAAAAATGCACTTGGTTTTATTGTTGGTGTTTTTCAAGGAAAGCTGAGATTACCAGAAAATTACCTGACTCCAGGAGTCAAGTTGACTCCAGTTGTTCAGCCACTTCCTATTGAGTGGATAGGTGTTTTGGCAAAATAGCCAGGATTTATTCTCCCTACAGCCTGTTCTTATTCCTTCAGCTTTCCCTGTTCAGTCTCGCTTTGCTCATGGCTATCTGACTTCTTTTGTGATAATGCATGCCCTGTTCCTGCAATCCATCATACATCACCAGTGGGTTGACCATTGACCCCTGATCTGATCTTGGAGGGTTTAGCGTTTTGGGTAACATATAATTCCTTTGTTAAGCATGTTTAATGGAAGTTATAAAATCTATAACAGAAAGTAGGATAAAAAATAACAGTTATTATTAGGCTTGCTATGATTAAGGGCCTGTCGTATTAACATGAGGCCTTGTGGAAGCAATTATGCTAAGGGCTGTGATTTAGCTGAAATAGTCTTTGCCGATAGAGAGAACTCTAGGTCAAATTCTGCACTCTTATTCTGAGAAGACAGACAAGTGCTCACGAAGGATACAGTACACCACAGAATTCTAGTTTTGGGCAGGCTCTGGAAATCAGGTTCCTGTGCCATATCAAGACAGTTAAATCTCATCTATGCATATAAATTATTAAACAATGACTGGTGTAAATCATGCATATTAATGCTAGATGCTTAATTATGGACACCCCAAAGGTCACATATGGATAAGGGCAGGTAATGCCTGTATAATAACCAGGGTGAAGGATCAAATATGGGTATATATCCAAACTTCTCATAAAGAAGGGTATAAAATACCACACCTATACCCATTTTGGGGGGTTGTGCAGGTCCCCAGAACAGAGTAAACTGAATCAGGAACTCCGCTCTGATAGCCTCCACTTACTTTGCCTTCTATCTTGGTTTTGAATGGTCTCCATAAGTTGTAAGTATGTATAAGGCAAGATTGTAAGTATCAACAATACAGGAAACCACATTATTGCACTTATCTTATTCTTATATTTCTGTATTTTGATCTTTTTGTTGATTTCAATTATAGTTGTTTGTATTGAATAAAGATTCTCTGTATGTTTCACCAAATTCCATTTTCTCCACTAACTCAGCGTGTATGGTAACATCCATTGTTTCATGTTCTCTGTGTATATAAATCTCCTCACTGTATTTTCCACTGAATGCATCTGATGAAGTGAGCTGTAGCTCATGAAAGCTTATGCTCAAATAAATTTGTTAGTCTCTAAGGTGCCACAAGTCCTCCTTTTCTTTCTGCGGATACAGACTAACACGGCTGCTACTCTGAAACCTGCCTGGAGAAAGAACCTGTCATCTGTGGCAAATGCGTCCTGCACCCCAACAAATAATCTTATACGTGTAGTAATTGATGAGGCTACCCTTAAACCCGTGTACCCCTCTATTCAGAAACACAGTAACAAACACAGTAGTAAATGCAGAAGAAAGTAGAGGTAACAATGGAAAACAGTGTAAGCATCCTCCTTATGAGAGAGACATGATAAAGCTAATCACACCCAGCCCTCTTTGCATTACATTTTAAAAGCAAACGTATTGCTTGTGTAAGCTGCACAATTAACAACCCCATGTACTGAAATTCTCTCTATTTTCAAAGAACAGATACACACAGGCAGCAACAGTGCCACCATTGACCTAGAAGGACAAGATCTAGGGGCAGGAGGGTAGTTCAGCATGATGGAACAGCACACAGTTAGCAATGACTTTTGGTCACTTCCACATAGGACTAAATTCAAAGCAGTGACCTAGAGGTGGAAGGCTCCACATATTCCCAATCTCCTGAATGATCACATTCTTCAAATGTGCGCTGATATCTTTTATATAGCTACAATGGCCATCTGACACACGTCTACCAAAGTAACCTGAATACAGCCCTGTGTCTGTGCAAAAAAAGATATGTCTGCTGACTTTCTACACCACTTAAGTCCCATTCATGACCTGTTTCAAGGACTTACCTGGGGTTTAAAATGGTACACAGACCTTGGGTCAGCCCTCTGCACAAGTGTGAATATCCCCCATTGTGCATTGGGTACTACATAGAAAAATAGGGACTCCTTTTATATGGCTTAAAACCCAGCAATGTTAGATGTCCAAGTCTAGACTGATGATCCAATGTCATAATAGGACAGTCATATATAGGATTGTGTCTCATTCCCCATTTATGGAGAAAGTAGGAGCATCTGCCATGTGATGTACAGATGTGATTCAAAGTGGACCATATTTTCCATAGGAGTGAAAAGACCCTGTTTTCTTTGGTTGGGTTTTTGATGAGGTGTTTATTTGGAATGCTATGCAAATGTCCTTCCACCTTGCTCACCATTGGTCTTCGAGCTCGTCTCCTGCAAGCAAAAAAGGTTTTCTGGATTTGAGCACGAATCTTGATAGATTATTTAGGTCTTCATGTATTGGAAGATCCTTGTTTCCTTGAATACAATGGAACTCCTGAAGAATTCTCATAGATCATAGAATATCAGGGTTGGAAGGGACCTCAAAAGGTCATCTAGTCCAGCCCCCTGCTCAAAGCAGGACCAATGCCCAGCTAAATCATCCCAGTCAGGGCTTTGTCAAGCCTGACCTTAAAAACCTCAAAGGAAGGAGATTCCACCACCTCCCTAGGTAACCCATTCCAGTGCTTCACCACCCTCCTAGTGAAAAAGTTTTTCCTAATATCCAACCTAAACCTCCCCCACTGCAACTTGAGACCATTGCTCCTTGTTCTGTCATCTGCTACCACGGAGAACAGTCTAGAGCCATCCTCTTTGGAACCCCCTTTCAGGTAGTTGAAAGCCGCTATCAAATCCCCCTCATTCTTCTCTTCTACAGACTAAACAATCCCAGTTCCCTCAGCCTCTCCTCATAAGTCATGTGTTCCAGTCCCCTAATCATTTTTGTTGCCCTCCTCTGGACATTTTCCATTTTTTTCACATCCTTCTTGTAGTGTTGGGCCCAAAGCTGGACACAGTACTCCAGATGAGGCCTCAACAATGTTGAATAGAGGGGAACGATCACATCCCTCGATCTGCTGGCAATGCCCCTACTTATACATCCCAAAATGCTGTTAGCCTTCTTGGGAACAAGGGCACACTGTTGACTCATATCCAGCTTCTCATCCACTGTAACCCCTAGGTCCTTTTCTGTAGAACTGCTGCCTAGCCATTCGGTCCCTAGTCTATAGCGGTACATGGGATTCTTCCGTCCGAAGTGCAGGACTCTGCACTTGTCCTTGTTGAACCTCATCAGATTTCTTTTGGCTCAATCCTCTAATTTGTCTAGGTTCCTCTGTATCCTATCCCTACCCTCCAGTGTATCTACCTCTCCTCCCAGTTTAGTGTCATCTGCAGACTTGCTGAGGGTGCAGTCTACGCCATCCTCTAGATCATTAATGAAGATATTGAACAAAACCGCCCCCAGAGCGACCCTTGGGGCACTCCGCTTGATACCAGCTGCCAACTAGACATGCAGCCATTGATCACTACCTGTTAAGCCTGACGATCTAGACAGCTTTCTATCCATCTTATAGTCCATTCATCCAGTCCATACTTCTTTAACTTGCTGGCAAGAATACTGTGGGAGACCATATCGAAAGCTTTGCTAAAGTCAAGGAATAACATGTCCACTGCTTTCCCCTCATCCACAGAGCCAGTTATCTCATCATAGAAACCAATTAGATTAGTCAGGCATGACTTGCCCTTGGTGAATCCATGCTGACTGTTCCTGATCACTTTCCTCTCCTTTAAGTGCTTCAGAACTGATTCCTTGAGGACCCACTCCATGATTTTTCCAGGGACTAGGTGAGGCTGACTGGCCTGTAGTTTCCTGGATCCTCCTCCTTCCATTTTTTAAAGATGGGCACTACATTAGCCTTTTTCCAGTCATCCAGGACCTCCCCTGATCGCCATGAGTTTTCAAAGATAAAGGCCAATGGCTCTGCAATCACATCTGCCAACTCCTTTAGCACTCTCGGATGTAGAGCATCTGGACCCATGGACTTGTGCTCGTCCAGCTTTCCTAAATAGTCCCGAATTACTTCTTTCTCCACAGAGGGCTGGTCACCTCCTCCCCATGCTGTGCTGCGCAGTGCAGTAGTCTGGAAGCTGACCTTGTTCATGAAGACAGAGGCAAAAAAAGCATTAAGTACATTAGCTTTTTCCATATCCTCTGTCACTAGGTTGCCTCCCTCATTCAGTAAGGGGCCCACACTTCCCTTGAGTTTCTTCTTGTTGCTAACATACCTGAAGAAACCTTTCTTGTTACTCTTAACATCTCTTGCTAGCTGCAACTCCAAGTGTGATTTGGCTTTCCTGATTTCACTCCTGAATGCCTGAGCAATATTTTTATACTCATCCCTGGTCATTTGTCCAGTCTTTCACTTCTTGTAAGCTTCTTTTTTGTGTTTAAGATCAGCAAGGATTTCACTGTTAAGCCAAGCTGGTCGCCTGCCATATTTACTATTCTTTCTACACATCAGCATGGTTTGTTCCTGTAACCTCAATAAGGATTCTTTAAAGTACAGCCAGCTCTCCTGGACTCCTTTCCCCCTCATGTTATTCTCCCAGGGGATCCTGCCCATCAGTTCCCTGAGGGAGTCAAAGTCTGCTTTTCTGAAGTCCAGGGTCCGTATTCTGCTGCTCTCCTTTCTTGCTTGTGTCAGGATCCTGAACTCGACCATCTCATGGTCACTGCCTCCCAGGTTCCCATCCACTTTTGCTTCCCCTACTAATTCTTCCCAGTTTGTGAGCAGCAGCTCTGCCCCTAGTTGGTTCCTCCAGCACTTGCATCAGGAAATTGTCCCCTACACTTTCCAAAAACTTCTTGGATTGTGTGTGCACTGCTCTATTGTTCTCCCAGCAGATATCAGGGTGATTGAAGTCTCCCATGAGAACCAGGGTCTGTGATCTAGTAACTTCTGTTAGTTGCCGGAAGAAAGCCTTGTCCACCTCATCCTCCTGGTCTGGTGGTCTATAGAAGACTCCCACCATGACATCACCCTTGTTGCTCACACTTCTCAACTTAATCCAGAGACTCTCAGGTTTTTCTGCAGTTTCATACCGGAGCTCTGAGCAGTCATACTGCTCTCTTACATACAATACAACTCCCCCACCTTTTCTGCCCTGCCTGTCCTTCCTGAACAGTTTATATCCATCTATGACAGTACTCCAGTCATGTGAATTATCCCACCAAGTCTTTGTTATTCCAATCACATCATAATTCCTTGACTGTGCCAGGACTTCCAGTTCTCCCTGCTTGTTTCCCAGGCTTCTGGAATTTGTGTATAGGCACTTAAGGTAACTTGCTGATCATCCTGCTTTCTCAGTATGAGACAGGAGCCCTCCCCTCTTGCACTCTCCTGCTCGTGCTTCCTCCCAGTATCCTACTTCCCCATTTACCTTAGGGCTTTGGTCTTCTTCCCCCGGTGAACCTAGTTTAAAGCCCTCCTCAATTGATTAGCCAGCCTGCTTGATGCTCTTTCCTCTCTTCGTTAAGTGGAGCCCGTCTCTGCCTAGCACTCCTCCTTCTTGGAACACCATCCCATGGTCAAAGAATCTAAAGCTTTCTCTCCGACACCACCTGCATAGCCATTCGTTGACTTCCATGATTCAACGGTCTCTACCCGGGCCTTTTCCTTCCACAGGGAGGATGGACGAGAACACCATTTGGGCCTCAAACTCCTTTATCCTCCTTCCCAGAGCCACTGTAGACTGCAGTGATCCGCTCAAGGTCATTCTTGGCAGTATCATTGGTGCCCACGCGGAGAAGCAGGAAGGAGTAGCAATCCGAGGGCTTGATGAGTCTCTGCAGTCTCTCTATCACATTGTGAATCCTAGCTCCTGGCAAGCAGCTGTCTTCTCGGTTTTCCCGGTCGGGGCAGCAGATAGATGACTCAGTCCCCCTGAGGAGGGAGTCCCTGACCACCACCACCCGCCTCCTTCTCTTGGGAGCAGTGGTCGTAGAACCCAATCCCTAGGACAATGCATCTCATGCCTTCCAATCGGCGGAGTCTCCTTCTGCTTCCTTCCCTCAGATGTATCATCTAGTCCACTCTCCGCATTAGTACCTGTGGAGAGACCATGAAAATGGTTGCTTACCTGTATCTGCATGGTTGGTACATGGACGCTCCCTTTTCTTCTTCTGGAGGTCACATGCTGCCAAATTTCTTCACCATCCTTCTGTCCCCACTGTGCAGCCTGCTCTGAATCTTCATGTTGCTACAAATTTGACATGGTGGATATGGACCAGTATAAGAAGCCATGGTTGTGTCATTGATTTTACTGTGCCCATAACAACCTGCATGACAGTGTGAAGACTCAACAAGTGATGTGTGGGAACTATGTGTCTAGATGGGCATGCAATATTCCGCGGTACAGTAGACAAGGGTATGTGAAGAGGTCCATACGTTTTTTCATCAGCTCCGCAGGTTGTTCCTGCCGGTTTCTG
Organism: Lepidochelys olivacea; assembly: GCF_965140295.1. NCBI lineage: Eukaryota > Metazoa > Chordata > Testudines > Cheloniidae > Lepidochelys > Lepidochelys olivacea. The sequence continues at coordinate 192,745,667 of NC_140413.1, forward strand.
GATGAGATTTATGTGCATTTTTATTTTATCATAAATATTTTTCAGGTACTGGTGGTTTATGAGGCTTCAAACAGGTACTAGCAAAAGGTTAAAAAAAACCTGCCCTCGGAATTGGTGTTCTACAGGCTCCGTAACTGAATGATCATCACAGTGAATAATTAACCCTTGTTATTAGTCCATAGAGTCACCTTGAAATTATTTCTGAATAATAAGGAGTTAAAAAGAATCATTTTGAAAGATTTAAATTCATTCTAATCTATGAATTCTGTTTGTGGAAACATAGATCTAACGGTTAAATTTCAGCAGACCGTCTTGATTATCTTCTTAACCCCGCCCCCCCCACCATGAACAGAGATAATCTTGGTTATTTCTATCCAAGTAACTAAAAACCTCCAGAGGAATCTTCAACAGAGGAAAAGATGAAATGGGCAGAAAGAAATGACAGACTCAAGGCCAGTGGCATTTAAAGAGAACTGAAACATCTTCAGTTACAAAGAAAATGCAGACGTGTTCTGAAAAACGGTCTGATGGATACAGAAAACAATTAATACCTTTAACATTAGCAAATCTTTCATTCTGCCCAGAATGCTAATATCTATTACACATACATTAAGTAATCAGTGAAACGTAATCATGTGACTGAGGCTCAGAGGAAGTCTGTGCTGGCACAGTGTCCCCATCAAGTAAGACAAGGGATACTGTATTGATTGCATTATTCAGTGTCACATTTAAATTCAAATTTTAAAATCCCTCAGTTTTTAATTTACCTGATGCTGCTGCAGAATTTCCAGCCCCCTGCCCTGGAGTTGGGTCAAAATACACAGCAACACTGTTGGGAAGTAACTACAATTGTGGCCACTCTCTGCTAGCACTCTGGAAAACTGCACATGCCCATGAGGAGTGCTGCTCATCTTGGCTGGCCTGTGCACACCCTCATCCCCACACCCTCTAACACTGCCTCCCCTCCATCAATGACCTGTGGAGGGGTGCAATTACTAGCCAGCACTCTGACACTGGGCACTCGAATGCTGCCATAGTGACCATGTCACCTCTCTTTGCATCCCTCCACTGGCTCCCCATTCTCCATCGCATGAAATATAAGCTACTTTTCTTCCTTTTCATGGCTTACACCCATCCCACCTATCATCTCACGTTCACTATTGAGACATTGACTCCTGGCACCACTCTACCAGGGATGCCTTCAGCATGCCTTGTTGCATTTTCAAACAAACACCTTTGTGCTTTCTCCCCTACTGCCCCTCATGTTTGGCAGGAGCTTCCTATAAACATCGGCAACACTCACTATCCTCCTTTACATCCCTCCTTTCCAATGATGCCTACACTTAACCTGATAACGATTAGATAGCTGGAGTGGTGAGGCCACTGTCTAACCTGTGGACCAGTTGTTTTCATTGTTTCCTTGTACTCCCCCATCAAAAAGTCTACATTCACTTGTTGTCTCTTGTCTTATGCTTAGATTGCAAGCTCTTTGGGGCAGGGACCATCTTTTGTTCTGTGTTTGTACAGCACCTTGCACAACGGTGTCCTGGTCTAGCATCTAGGACAGAGCTAGGCAAACTACAGCCTGCGGGTCACATCCGGCCCGCCGAACCGTTCTGCCCAGTCCTTGAGCTCCTGGCCAGGGAGGCTAGCCCCTGGCCCCTCCCCAGCTGTTCCCCCTCCCCCGCAGCCACGCGGACAGTGCTTTGGATGGTGGGCTGCGAGTTCCTGCAGGGCAGCGTGGCAGCATGTCTGGTTCCGGCCAAGTGGCGTGGCTGCCAGACATGCTGCTCTGAGCAGCATGGTAAGGGGGCCAGAGGGTCCCGGGGGGCAGTCAGGGGACAGGGAGCAGAGAGCGGTTGGATAGGTGTGGGAGTCCCGGGGGTCCTGTCAGGAGCTGGGGGTGTGGATAGGGGTTGGGGCAGTGAGGGGACAGGGGGCAGTTGGATGGGGCGGAGGTTCTGGCGGTGGTGGTCAGGGGATGGGGAATGGGGGGTCGGTTGGATAGGTGTGGGAGTCCTGGGCAGCCTGTTAGGGGTCATGGTTAGGGGTCAGAGAAGTCAGAGGACAGGGGGGTTGGATAGGGGTGGTCAACAGGGGACAAGGAGCGGGGGGGGGTTGGATGGGTCGGGAGTTCTGAGGGGGGCAGTCAGGGGGCGGGGCGGATAGGGGGAGGGGCCAGGCTGTTCGGGGAGTCACAGCCTTCCCTACTTGGCCCTCCATACAGTTTTGCCACCCCAACGTGGCCCTTGGGCCAAAAAGTTTGCCCACCCCTGATCTAGGAGACCTAGTGATATTACAATGTTCATAATAAATAGTAACAACAACATAGTGGCAATGGGAACTGTAAAGTCTAATCCCTTTGGAGATGGAGGTTGTGTTAATATCTGGGACACTGACATTTTTGCCTAACGTTTTTACCCAGCACATCCCTTGGCCCACAGCCGCTTCCCGCAGACCCCATTGGCCTGGAGCGGTGAACTGTGGCCAATGGGAACCGTGATCGGCCGAACCTGCGGACATGGCAGGTAAACAAACCAGCCCGGCCTGCCAGGGGCTTTCCCTGAACAAGCAGTGGACCAGCTCTGAGAACCACTGCTATAAAGGGATGACAAGCTTCTTCTCTCTGCCCCCATGCATAGAGAATAACTGCCAGCCAACGGTAAGTATTGGCTGGGTACACAGTCTGTGTCTAGGTGGGCGATCATGCCAGGAGCAATGCAGGCTAGCCATTGTAGCAGGAGCCGGGTTTCTAGGATAGTAGCAGGCAGGACTGCTGGCATGAAATTGCCAAGCTAAGGCATACCACATGCCTGCCTCTCTTATCAATACTGACAGCAAGATTTTGCAGTGTTTCATGTCAGATGGAATTCCTCTTTGTGATGCAAAAAGCATTCCGCAAGCTGGTTTTTAAACCATGACCTGCCATCTACCTAGTGGCGTCCCTCAGTTTATAAACCACACAGTGACCTGCCTGTGTCTTGACTGAGAGCCACATCATAAAATGCTGCAGCCTGCTCTTGATTTCAGAGCTATTTCTTTTCAGGGTGTTCTCTCATGTGTGATGATATGAACCCACTAAATAAAATGAAGAGTATTTCCAATCCACAGTGAGTTGCACTGCGTTATATGTAGGTCTCATTAAATCAAAGGTTATAGATATTTGCCACAGTTAAATAAAATACATTATCTTTGAGGGTTAATACATTATTTTATTCTTTAATACTGCAGTACCACCCTGGTAATCAATTGCCTTGAGAGGCTGCCTGAGTTTTGTCTCCCTTTTCTTCCCTAAGTGCTTAGTTAGAGGTTTGGGAGATTGAGGGCAAATGACCTGGGTCTGTTATCTGACTCTACGAGAGGGTTCACAACGCAGATCCTGAGCAGAAGGAGTTGCCTGCATCTGGCATGTTAGCCAACTGCACCAGCTCACTCACTGAGGCACTTTAAACCTTCCCCCTCCCCGCTTAGCATTTCACTCCTGGCTATCTTAGGTGGTATGCATTGTATGAAGAGCCTGGGCACCTAACTTGGGGCTGAAAATTCCACTGGCCAGCAGGCCATGTAAGGCCTGAGCAATGCTGAGCAGAGCAACACCTAAATAGCTTTAAGGAACTGGGCCTATTTGACTGTCTGGACCCCTGATATAAGAGGTTTCTGGTGTTACTGTAACACATCCAGAAGCTCCCATCAGAATTAGGGGCCATTGTGCTGGGTGCTGGTCTAACACGTGGCAGGGCCCTAGATGGAGCCAAATAAAGAATCGAAATAAATCTTGTCCGCAGCACAGATATCTTGAGCTGGACTCCAGAAATTAGATTTAATGTTTGTTTGGGGGGGTTGGTATGGACTTTTTAAAATAGATTCAGAGTCAGATTCCAGACTGATGTAAATTGATGTAGCTTCACTGACATTAATGGAACTATGCTGATTTATACAGGCTGAGGATCCAGCCCTATGTCTCTGCTGTGGGGAATGTCCTTAGGAGCCAACCTAGGGAGCTGTAAAGTGCTTTTACTTGTCAATTAATTCCCTGCTGGAGCTGGTTCTGAGCTAGTGGTTGTTTAGGCTAATAGCTAAAAATAAAGTCAGTGATATTTGGTGTTTTTTTTTTTTAACGCCCAGTTCCTGGAATTATTGAATATATGAGAACCTCAGCTTTTGTTTAAAAAAAAAAGTAAATTTCTATCATAGACTCCCAGTGCTGGAAGGGACCACAGGAGGTCAATCTAGTCCAACCCCCTGCTCAAAGCAGGACCCAATTTTTGCCCCAGATCCCAAATGGCACCCTCAAGGATTAAACTCACAACCCTGAGTTTAGCAGGCCAATGCTCAAACCACTGAGCTATCCGTCATGTTTGTGGCAAAAAGCCTGAAAACATGACCCTACTGAGCCCTTAAAGTTCAGAAGGCAAAGAACCAGAACCTGATTTTTTAATGTAATGTTTCTATATCAATCTCATGATTTTGGGGGGATCGATGCTTGCCTTTTGAGTGCTCAAGGTTGATAATGATGAAGTCATGTTTCCTCTTTACTCCTCTGTCACTTAAATAAGGATCAACACCTTTTTGTCTCAGTCATGCAAAGCTGCCTTTGGTTTCAGTAAGAGTTCTGTATGAGTATGGTACATGTTTAACATTTCTCTTCTGGCTTGAGAGCTTCAACTTTTCACCTTTATTCATTCTCCCTTCCTCATTTCAGTGTTTCATTGCTGCAAGCGCCCTTCCTTTTTCTCCTTGCTCTGTCACCGCTGTCGATAGTCCATTTCCTTCCACCTCCACCCCAACCCCCATCCCTTCATCTAAAATAAAAGTAAAAAAAAAAAAATCAGTTTAGATTCGTGTTGCAGGTTTGTTTATGATGCTTCTAGTAATCCCATTGGAGCTTTGGCTTTCAGAAACCCCAGATGTTCACATTTCAGTGGTTTCCTCAGGCTTGTTCTTTATAACAGACATAATTATTGTAGGTTTCAGAGTAACAGCCGTGTTAGTCTGTATTCGCAAAAAGAAAAGCAGTACTTGTGGCACCTTAGAGACTAACCAATTTATTTGAGCATAAGCTTTTGTGAGCTACAGCTCACTTCATCGGATGCATACTGTGGAAAATACAGAAGATGTTTGTTTTTATACACACAAATCATGAAAAAATGGGTGTTTATCACTACAAAAGGTTTTCTCTCCCCCCACCCCACTCTCCTGCTGGTAATAGCTTATGTAAAGTGATCACTCTCCTTACAATGTGTATGATAATCAAGGTGGGCCATTTCCGGCACAAATCTAGGTTCTCTCCCCTCCCCCAAAACAAACCCACTCTCCTGTTGGTAATAGCAATTAATAACAATTAACTTAGGCTTGAATAGAGACTGGGAGTGGCTAAGTCATTATGCAAGGTAACCTATTTCCCCTTGTTTTCCTACCCCCCCCCCGCCTTCCTCAGATGTTCTTGTTAAACCCTGGATTTGTGCTGGAAATGGCCCACCTTGATTATCATACCCACTGTAAGGAGGGTGATCACTTTACATAAGCTATTACCAGCAGGAGAGTGGGGTGGGGAGAGAGAAAACCTTTTGTAGTGATAAACACCCATTTTTTCATGATTTGTGTGTATAAAAACAAACATCTTCTGTATTTTCCACAGTATGCATCCGATGAAGTAAGCTGTAGCTCACGAAAGCTTATGCTCAAATAAATTGGTTAGTAGCTAAGGTGCCACAAGTACTCCTTTTCTTTTTGCATAATTATTGTATTCAGGGTCAGCACAAATAGCAGGCATACCATAGGCCCAGCAGAATATTTTGACCGGGATGATCACCTAAACCACTTTAAATAAGTTGTTTAAAATGTACATTTTCATTTGTCTTTAGGAATTTTTCAAAGAAATTTTTTTAGTTTGCTTGTCCAGTACACAGAAATCTCAGAGAATAACAGCAACCATAAATAACATGCCTTGGAAAATATGGCCTGTGCATACCTGCTCCCACAGAGATTTAAAGATTATCTTAATTACTTTAACTGATGTTTGTTTTGATTGTTTCCTTGTTTTGTATAATGACATTTCAATAAACACTGATTAACTTAATGGTATCAGTCTATGTCAGCTGATACTTTATAAAAGAGGTAGCCCCTGATCCTGCTGCAGTTAAAGGCAACAGCAATACATCCAATAATGTAAGCATTTCCAATATCTAGCCCTGTGGGCTGATCTCACACAATTTAAACATGTGGGTAGCTTTATCCATTGAACTTAAAGAGACCATTTACATAATCAAAAAACCCTTTGATGGATTATTTAGTTACAGGGATATACACAATGTAAATGTTTACTATAGCATTATAATGAGATACAAATAAGTGAAAACAATGCAAGTAATATCCCACTAGTTTTCATGAAGTTTATGCACCAAATACACTCTCACACATTTAACAATCACTTTGATCTATACTAATTCACAAAGGAATTGACCAGATGCCAGCTCATGGCAAAGCCCAAGGTCTGCCACCATCACAAATGCCAATTTCTAATTAAATATGTGGAAGAGAAATGCCTCTCTGTAATCCTAGATCACTGGTGAACAACAAACCAACACATCCTTTCACATAGGCAAGCAGTTCTTCAAGGAAGAAACAGGCCAGATGAAGCTATTTCTTTGTATTATAATGAATCAGGTGGCTCAAACTGGGGGTGTCAGGAAAGAGTCAGGGATACGAGGCCAAATTCTGGTCACTCTTTATACCACTGTAAAAATAGACTAATTTCCTGGAACTGTGCAGGGAGCTAGATCAGAAAATCTCAACACCCTGGGATAAGACTATTCCATCAGAAACAGTAATTGATATAATGAATTATATTGTATTTAGCTAAAAAAAGCCTCTCTGAAATTCAAATGTGACTGTCAAAATCCAGGGCCTGTTGTGCTGACAAGATGAATGGGACCCTGAATTTTTCTTACCTCACAGTCTTTAACAGGAGGCTTTAAACAAAAACAAACAAATACAGAAAATTACATCTACAGGCAAACAGGCTTCCACAGCAGTTGAGTTCCAGCTTGCTCTTTGTTGTTTACCAGGACCTCAGCTCTGTCTGGAACTCTATATAGCACAGAAACACCTAGTGGCTAAATAATCTACTGCAAATAAACATGTTCAGGTAGGCTCAGATATTTGTCCATGGTATCCAAAAATTTTGAGTCTGTAAAATTAGACTGTGATTCTCAGGAGAACAAGCTCTAGTTAGATTTTCCAGCATTTCCACTGACATGGTTGTCCAGAACCAGGTGGTAGAAAAGAGAGCAAAAATGAAAAAGAATAGGGAAAAATAAAACCTGAACTTTTTCAGACCCAAAAAGTTCAATTTGATTCTAGTTTTGGCCTGAGATTCAGGTCAGCTCTTATGCTAACCAAACAGGTATGCCATTCCTAATTTTTTAACCACTTGATCTATTACAAAATCCTGCTTTATTGCAATGAATTATTTTCCTCTACCTGTTCCTCCTTTTCTTTGGTTTGGATTCTTAAACCACTTTCACATGGGTCTTATTCACCCATTGCTGTAAGGGCAAATCAGACTGCTTAAATGACTTCTGTTTCAAAAATTGCATGTACTGTTGCATTCATGTAGAAAGAGAAAAATGTCCTCTGAAGCTCTCATGAAAGCCCCAATGTTCAGTTTAGTATTCATCTGTTTCCTATGCAATAACTCTAGGGGTGATCTTTGCGTTGTGGCATGGGCATGTCATGTAGCCCGGTATACTTGCAAGAAATCAGTAGTGAAGGTTATCCACAATCACCCTTCCAGTTTAGCCATTTGCAAACTCTTTCAAACTTCTGTTAAACCATTCGATTTCCCCATTGGCTTGAGGATAGTATAGGGATGACCTGTGTAAAATGTTCCTCTCTGCTAGAAAAGTTTAAAACTCCAGGGAAGTAAATTGACAACCATTATCTGAAACCAGTTCTTGGGGTTACCTTCCCTGCTAAAAACTGAAGAGAGGAACTTAATTACTGTAGCAGAAGAGATTTGAGATGTAAACGCTACCTCAGGCCATTTACTGAAAGAGTCTATTAAGGTGATGGCATAACCACAGTCAACTGGAGCAGTATCAAAGGGTCCTACAATGTCAATCGCCACTTTTTCCCATGAAGATTCAGGAAGAGGAACAGGTTATAATGGAGGGGTACATGTCACTGCTGTCTTATGTATTTGGCAACTGACACAAGATTTTATGAGTGCTTCAGTTTGAGAGTCCATCCCTGGCCACCAATACAGATCCCATAGTCGTTTGGTTCTGACAATTCCTTGATGAGTATTGTGTGCCAGGTGTATGAGTTTTGACTGTAATTCTTCTGGCACAAGTAGCCGGTGTGTACCTTGTAGCACACAGCCATCGAGCAAGGAGAGTTCATCCCAAACTCTAAAATAAGGCAGCAAAACTGGGTCAAGGTTTTTAGGGTAACTGGGCCATCTCTTTGTCAGAAATTCCCGTAGTTTTTGTTGAATTGGACACGCTGAACAAGCAGCTTGAAGTTGTTCTTTTGTAACTGTAGTGAGAGTGCTTGTAATAACTGCAACTACTATGTCCTCATCCTCCAGTGGACCATCTGGTGAAAGCAAAGGCAGGCGAGAAAGGCAATCAGCTACCACATTTTGGTTTCCAGGCTTATATTCCAGTTCATAATTGAAAGAGAGTAGTCTTGCAGACCATCTAGCAATACGATATCCTGCTCTTCCCAGTCCTTTTGTGGTGAGCAACGTCATCAAAGGGCTGTGGTCTGTGCACAACTTGAACGCGCAGCCCCACAGGTAAGTTCTCCATTTTTCAGTAGCCCCGACACAAGCAAGTGCTTCTTTTTTGTCTGTAGAATATTTTCTCTCAGCATGACTCAGTGTCCTTGAAGCAAATGCAACAGTCCTCTCTGTGTTGTCCTCATGCAGTTGTGTGAGGACAGCCCCACGTCCATAATTCGAAGCCTCAGCAGTTACAATTGTGGGCAATGCAGGAGTGAATAGTGCAAGTATTGGACTATGTACAATCAAGTCTTTCACCATTTCGAAACTAGCTTGTGCATCCGTTTTCCACACTAAGGTTGAACTTCTCTGTAGTAATTCTTGTAACGGTTCAATGACAGAAGCATAATTGGGAATGAATTTTGCATACCAGGAGGTAAGACCCAAGAAGGAACGTAAGGTTTGCAAATCTGTTGGAAGAGGAGCGTTTGAAAGTGCCAGGATATGAGCTGGATCAGATTTTAGTCCAGCCTGTGAAATTGTATGCCCCAGAAAGGAGAGTTCAGTTTGTCTAAATTTGCATTTGGACCTATTGAGCTAGAGGCCTGCTTTGCTGATGCAGTTTAGTACAGACTGCAGGTTATTGTCATGCTCCTCAGAAGTATTTCCAAACACGATAATATCATCCAGACAGCACTGAACGCCATGTTGATTCTTCAAAATCAATTACATCATTTTTTGGAAGGTACTTGGGGCTGATGTGAGACCATATGGAACATGTTTAAAACGGAATAGTCCCTCAGGTGTAATAAATGCTGTGAGGCCTCTGCTATCTTCATGCAACATAACCTGGTGGTATGTGCTCTGCAAATCAAGAGTAGAAAACATCTTTGCTCCACAGAGTTCTGCAAATACTTCTTCTCTGTGAGGAAGAGGATGGCTGTCAATCACAATAGCTTTATTTGGCTCCCTTAAGTCCACACAAAGGCAAATGCCTCCACCCTTCTTCTGCGTCACTACTGTAGGTGAAACCCATTCCGAGGAGTTAATCTCTTCAATAATGTCCTTTTGAACAAGTTTTCTAAGTTCCTCTGAAAAAGCTTCCCTGACTGCAAATGGTAAGCGCCGAAATTTCTGCCGTACAGGCATCACAATATTCCGCATTTTAACTTTATGCAGAAACCCATAAGCACAGCCGAGTTTCTCCTCAACCTGGTGTTGGGTCCAGCTGAAACTGGTGTGTGACAGGGCAGGACTCACCACCTCAGCACCTCCTGCTGGCTGTGCTGGGAATTAGCTCTTGGTTGCCAGTGCACTTTCCTGTAGTGGTGTCTCACCACCGTCACTTCCGCTCCACCTCCAAGATGCATGTCGCTCCCTGGCATCCTCTTCTGGGCACAGCCCCACTCCACTTTCTCCCTCCTTCCGGGGGAACTGGCTGTTTCTAGTCCATTCACTTGCCGCTCTGGCCTACTGTAGCCTTTGGTCTAGCCCCTCACGTCAAGGGGTGAACTGCAGTCTGAGTACTGGCCACCACCCCATGGCAAGTGGGAGGATGGGGGGGGTCTGGGCCTGCCCGCTACTCCAGGTCCCAACCCAGGGACCCTATAGCCAGCAGCCCCATGCTGCCACTCCTCCAACTCCCACTGCCTATTTTCCTGGGCAACTTCCCCATAGCCCTAGCACCTTTCCAGCCCTTTGTATCAGGGGCCTCAGTCTGGCAGTCCTCAGGCTAGAGCTCACTATTGGTCCCCGAACCCTGCCTAGCACTACTTTATATATGGTACTCCTTTAAGACGGCCAGTCCTGCTCCTTTGTATTCCAGGGAGAGACAGCCCCTGTTCTATTGAGTAGCCCTTCTTATACGGCCCTCCCTAGCCTTGATTGGCTTCTCCAACAAACCTTCTCCTGATTGGCTCTCTACACACCCTCCTCCCATTGGTTGGGTTTTGCACAGCCTCCCTGAGGACTGCTTTAACCCTGCATATACCTATATGGGGAAGCTGCCCCACCACAGTATGTCATAGGAATGAGAGCCAAACAGATTCTTTCTGCATCTGCTGTGACATCAGGCATTGTGGCTGCAAAACAACACAGCCCTTCTTGCATTCTGACAACAGGCAGGACTGTGGTGTAGTTATACACCAAAGAAGTTCTAACAGGCTGTCCATTTGTTCTTAGAATAGACAAACAGGAGTGTCCTTCTATGGATGTTGTTTTCTCTGCACATTCTGGGCACTCCATGGCTGAACATTTTGCTAGTACTGAGACAGCCCTGCTCCTGCCCTACCTCTTTAGGGGTGGTTTATATCCCAGGGGAATTAGCAGGGCATAGTCCGTGACCCAGGATGTGTATAGACTGCAAGTAAGGCTAGCCATTGGATAGGAGATGAAGGCTACTGGCTCCCCCTTCCCTAGCACCCCAGCCCTGTTTAATTAACCATAATTACAGTCTTAAATGCGTGCTTTCTTTGCCCTCATGTCTTTGCAACAGAGTTCGCACCACCAAACAGGCCATCAAAATGTTGTGTGAGGGGACAGCATTTTCCAGTTTGCCCAGAGACATAAACCCTTAGGTTGGAAGGGCAGAGGCAGGAACCTAGGGAACTTTGCAAAAATTTAGGCACCAAGTGAGTTTAGGCACGTACCGCGCTCAGCAAGAGTTTTGTGAAACACAATGGAGCCTAAAACTTGGACACCTAAATCCTTTTGCAAATCTAGGCCTAGGAGTCTAACTCCCAAAATCAATGGGAGTTAGGTATTTTTGGACTAGATTGTTAAGGGTATTTAGATGCCGAAAGATGCTGACAGATGCCTACCCAATAGATGCCTAGTGGGAAATCAATTACTTAGGCATCTAGGTACTTTTGAAAATTCCACTAGGAATTTCCCATCTGCATCTTTCAATACCTGCATCTGGCCCTTAAGAGCCCATGTCAATTGGAAAGTCAAAAGGACTTTGGTGCCTAAGGATAAGATTTTCAAAGACATTTAGGCAGATAGACTCTTTTGAAAACCTCATGAAGTTCATAAGTGAGTTAGATGCCTAATTTGTTTAGGTGCTATACAAAAACTCATTCGCTGCTTATCTTCATCTTTAGGTGCCTAAATTCCTTTGACAATCCGGCCCTTAGTTGCATTTAAAAATTGGACTTAGGCATCTAAGCCACTTAGGCACTTCTATATATTTTACCCTTAAATCTCTCTGGGCCTCAGTCTGTAGCTGTAAAATGTGGATAATAATATTTCCTTTCCTGCCCTTTGTCTATTGTGTCTCTTTGGACTGTAAGCTTGTCATGGAGGGGCTGACTCTCACTATGTGTTAGTATGGAGCCCAGTTTCTAATACCTGCTCAGGCTTCTGATGCTACAGTAATACCCATAATAATCATATATGCCATGCAACTTAAAGGATGAGGACCTGTCTTTAAAGACTGGGGTTTAACTCCAGCCATTGAAATGAATGTTTTTTTTACCAAGAAAAGAGGGGAAAATAGCCAGTGGCCCAAGTGCACTCTTCCACAGAAAAGTCATTGAGACGGTTTCATTTTCCTTTTAAAAAATGTAAGAGATATAAAAGCCATCTTTCCTCAAACTGTTTTTGTTATTGTTATTTTGCACTGCCTTATCCTGAGCATGATTTCCAGCTAGGGGCATGATTTCCAGCTATGTTAAATAAACTGATAGCAAGAGGCATGGCATTTAATTTTAGTACCATGTCAAGCCTGGGAAACTGAGAAAGGATTTAGTTAGTTGCTTTTGGATGCTTTTATTCCATTGAAACAAGGAGAAAATGCCTTTCCTTTGTTTTCTATGCCCCTTCAATCACTAAATCAGGTAATGTCAAAGGTAATTGCTACCACCAGATGCTGCAGAGTTTTTGCAGCTGAAAATCTAACAGAATTTTTACCAGCACTTACAATATTTTAAAGTGAAGTCAAGTTCAGCAGAGCTACATGCTTTACTGTATGAAAAGAGTTAATTAAAAGGAATTTGAAAAGACACTGAGGCCAGGTGCTCAGCCGATGTAAACTGCTGTAGCTCCATGGAAGTCAAGGAAGCTATGCCAATTTATACCGGCTGAGGATCCGGCCTCCCATGTTCAGTCTCTTTACATAGCTGAATAGTTGATTGAAATAGTGTACCCTCAAACAGAGACTCAAAATCCAAAAGCACCATTTTATTTAAACATTTAAATATTAAAAGGAAAAATCAGATGATGAGGCTGTACCTTGAATTCACTCTAATGACTAGGACTAATCGCTTTTGGGATTGCACAAGCACCCTTCATAATGACTGACAACACACATGAGATGAAGGCACTTTGGACTCATTTTGACAAGCACAGAATAAACAACTCATTAAACAACAGGATAGCACTGTGTTTTCATTTTCCAGCTTTAATTTGTTGCACCATTCCTGTCAGTTTCTTCACAGGTCTGGGGTAACAAATGCAACACAATTCACAGATGACGCATAATTGCCAAATTTCCCAAGGATGTGCATAACTCCTACTTTTGGTGAACACTTTGCAGCTCTCGTGGTGCTCTGCTGGATTCTAATAGCCCCCTTTTGAGCATCCTGATATTATGTTGAAGCAGGAAGCCTTCCAACAGACCACCCAAGTTCTACCACTGCTTCACTGGAGGGAATTAACTGCTCATGACTCGCTAATTCTCCAGCAGGTCCAGATTGGATATAGCACCATTTCCAGCAGTCTCCACTAGCTTTTCCTCCTACCCTGTTTATGGGGTTATGTGACTACTGAAAGCCACTGAAAGTTCTCACTGGAATTCCACTCTGGAAAAAAGAGTTCATAGCCCCTGCACTTGTACTTGTTATATGGGGCTCAGCTGGTCAATTGACTGTGCAAACATTGGCCAAATGATGTCAAAAATGGTAAAATATTTTAAAGCATTAATTTACTTTGTATTTTGCAAATTGGATGCAATTTATGAAAAAGTTCTAACATAAAAGTTTTCATCTATATGAAATGGTATACTGCTGGCATAAATACTGCTAGCAAACATACCCTCAAGTTTATTATTCAGGTCATGAGGCGTTCTGTCTAAAAACCTCTTAACACCAATTTGCTGAACATCTGAAGGTTTTCCAGGAGTAGGAGTTTTTGATGCTGAAGCAGACAGAGTAGCTAAATGCTTATTAGAAGATAAAGGAATTAACTTCACCTTCAGAGATGAAAGAGTGGCGGCTTATTTCCATGGGCATTTAACAGAGGTTGTTTTCTTTGTTGAGGGTGAGGGAGGTGGGGTTAATAACTGTGAAACTGTGAGGCTTAAGAACTGCATCTTTTCTCTTTGTGTTGAGGGTAGGAGGTTTAATAACTGTGAATCCTCTTCTCCCTGCTTTCTGAGTTAATTTCTTTTGTCTAGTCATTTTAGATTGTAAGCTTTCAATTTGTTTAATGTACTTTGTAAACCACCATGTACATTGATGGCCTGGTATATATCTAAAGATATACGTTCACACAATGTTTGTTCCAAAAGATTCCAGCCAATCAAGAGCTTGGTTGGCAAAGAGTTCACCTTTTCCCCAACAGGTGGTATAAGCATGTAATAAAATGAGCGATCAAGATATTTAAATAGGCTTGCTAACAGATGGCATCATGATGCAACCAAAAATGTCTGGGCATTCTTGCTAGAATATTTGCTAATACTTGACCATGATCAAATAATAAGTGGTTAACTGACATTATTTCACCAGTCAGTTGACCAGCTTGCCAAACGTAGGCTGAACAGAACTCCAGTCCCTCTCTGCTGGGCCATTTTCTCCCCTTAAAATCTTGTGAGATTTGGCCCTTTCTATCAGTGCACATAAAATACATAATATATGAAACAAAGTCAGCATTGGTCCCAACAGAGAGACTGAACTGCAAGATGGACTCAGTCAAGTCAGATCCTATGTGCAGCTCTTGTTTGAGCGTGTGAGAGAGAGCAGGGAAGGCATGTGGAGGAGGGTTGGGACTGTACTGGGCAATTCACCCTTTTTCCTATAACTCTTCCTGCCTGCCAAATCACTCATTGCTAATGAAATGGGGACCTCCAAAGACTTCGAAGCTTGAGCAACCTACGTCAATCTTCAGACTGATTTAATAATCAGACATGGGGGGATGGATGCTTGCAACACAAATCCATTGCAAAACAAGCCCCTCAGAACTGCTGAGCTGCTTTTGTGGTGAAAGTGAAATTGGTCGGTTTCAAATTCACTGGGCTCCTTGAAGCAATCTGCTCCCCTGTAACTACTGCAGAGTATCACAAACTAATATCAAACACATAACTACAGCACCCAGGAATTTTCTTTCCTAGTCAGTTGTTAAGATTTCTCCCCACCGTGTTTGGAGGTGGGAACGAATATTCCCCCAGGCCAGATTTGAAGGGACCTTGTGGGGGTTGGAGGGTCGCCTTCCTCTCCAGCACAGGGTGCAGGGTACTTGCTGGGTCTATCTGGGTACTGGGGCACTGTAGCAATTTGTATAGTGAGGGTGCTGAGACCAAACTGAGAACCGAACTGTAAACCCTGTATACAATGGAAACCAATTCATGCCAGGGGGTGCGGCATCACGCCCAGCACTCCTAGTTCCAGCACCTATGTCTGGGTACATCTCAAATCAATTTCCTGACATTGCAGATCCTTAGGGCTGGGTGCACCGCGATCACTCCTGTTTTCTGCTTGTGACACACAATAGTTTAATGTACTATAATGGACTGTAATGTTTGAGTCTAATTCTGGTTGTTGGGATTAGTGTGCTGGTGCTGGGTGGTGTTGGTTGCCTGTGATATACAGGAGGTCAGGCTAGATCAGGGGTTCTCACAATTTTTTTGGTGGCCCCAGAGTGCGACCACCAGCTCTCACTGGTGGCC
Source organism: Lepidochelys olivacea (assembly GCF_965140295.1). Lineage (NCBI taxonomy): Eukaryota > Metazoa > Chordata > Testudines > Cheloniidae > Lepidochelys > Lepidochelys olivacea. Next base: position 192,761,272 of record NC_140413.1, read on the forward strand.
ACACTGACAATTTTTTCCTAAAATACTTAATTAATTTTAGAAAAAACAATTAAAATATGCACAGATTCACATCCAAATCCTTGTAATGTATATTTGTAGGGTTTTTTGGCAGACCCAGTAACAAAACTAATGCTGCCTTCACCTTTGAGCCCCCCATCCAGGGCTTAGTGGGTCCTGGGGCTTCCTGTGAAAAATGATATTTGTATATTTGTTAATATCACATCACACTTACTAGATACCTGGGAGGCTATGAAAAGTGATATGAACTATGATAAGTGATATGAACAAACATACAAGTATCACTTTTCACAGATAGCTAGTAAGGCTGCTGTGAAAAGTGATACTTGCTGAGAAAAGTGATATTAACAAACATGCAAGTCCCAGGATCCATTAAGCCCCCGGTGGGGTAAGGGGGGTGAAGGGGGAGGCAGCAGGGGCCAGAGGCAATGGTGGGATGGATGCGGGGTTTGGGGGAGGCAGGGCAATGTGCGGGATGGATGTGAGGCCAGAAAGGCAGCAGGGTCCTGGGAGAGGGGAATGGATACAGGGCTAGTGCCTGCCGCCCAGAGCTGGGTGCCGGAGCCCAGGAGTGCGTGGCTGGAGCCAGGAGTCAGCGCCCGCCGCTGCATGGCTGGAACCAGCGCTCGCTGCTGTGCGGCCAAGGCCAGGGGTCGGCACCACATGGCCAGAGTCTGGGAACAGAGCTGTGGGTTGGCGCCTGCTGCTGCAGCCGGGGCTAGGGCCGCATGGCTGGAGACTGGGGCCAGCACCCACCACTACCTGGCCGGAACTGAAGCTCCTCAGCCAGGGGTCAGCACCTGCTGCCTTGCAGCCAGAGCCAGGGGTTGGCGCCCAAAGCCTCGTGCTTGGAGCCCATGGCTGTGCGGCTGGGTTGGGGGTCAGCACCTGTAGCCAGTGCCTGCCACTGTCTGGCTGGAGCCTGGGACTAGAGCTGGGAGCCAGCACCTTCTGTCACGCAGCTGGAACCAGGGGCTGGAGCCCTGCAGCTGGAGGCCAGGGCCGCATGGCCAGGTTCCTCAAGTCCCGCCACTGGAGCCTGCCGCTCAACCCCCCTCCCCCCAAGGTGCGTCAAGAACTCGCCTTGCTCCTGCAGCATTGTGTACAGTACAGGGCAGCGCATCCAGGAGCAACAAAGAGGGAGGGAGAGGGGCTGATGCTTTTCTGCCCCCCATCACTGCCCAGGAGGCTGTTGTGGCCACGCAAAAAGCCCCTGGTGGCCGCATTGAGAAACGTTGGGCCAGATGATCTGGCAGTAGGGACAGTTCTGATTTTGGGGGCTTTTTACCCCCGCCCCGAGTTTTTACACTTGCTATCTGGTCACACTATCTGGCAGTCCCTTCTGGCCTTAAACCCTATGACTCACCAAGCAAATAACACTGCAGAAAGGAGAAGCGTTAATTGAAGGCCAGATTGTTCCTGCTCCTTATGAGGGTGTGCAAGCAAGGAGCCTCTCTTCCTTGCGTGACTCACATAAAAGCTGGGCAGAATTCCAGTTCTTACACTCAAGGGAGATGAAAGGTTGCGCTCTCCCTGCTCTTCTTTAGCACCCCAAAGGGAGACAGAAAAAATAGGGAGAAGGCACAGCCATGTCCTGGGTGGCATTCAGCACCATCCTTTATTATGGGACATGAGCAGTTTTCACAATCAACCCTTGTACATTCCACTTAATGTTATTAACCTATTGCTATAAATATTCATTAGCAATCTAGACAAGTGAGCAGTAAGGTGGCCAGATTTGCTTTGGAACAGATAAAGCCTCAAGCTTTGAGGTATAAGCCAACATCTTGCTATTGACTGTTAGGAAGGAACTCTCTCTGGGGATAGCCTTTCCCTTAGCTGCCAGCTGCAGCGTGTTTTCCTCTGGTCACTTCTAGAGACAGGATCCTAGCCTAACTGAACTATTTGTCTGATGCAGTATGGCAATGCCTATGTTCCTATAATGTCAAGGCCTCCATCTAAGCACTAGTTGGAGTATTGCAAAAGTTTAACTTTTCCTAATGTGTGGTTTGGATGGTAAGTCCCTCTCTTTACAAAAAATCTACAGCTACAATCAATCAGGGTAATTTGACACATCAAGTGCTGCAGGAAAATTTGCTAGCGCAAAGGAGCAATGAGAACGGTAGACACAGATAAAGAGATCCTGTGTATACTCTAAAGCCCACTGTAGGCAATAAACCAAGCATATGCACTGAACGTAAACCAGAACCTCTATCTATAATGGATGCCTTCTAGAATTGTTCAGACGTACTATATGAATATTTCAGTTAGAAATATATAAAATAATAAGCACAATTTAGGGATGCAATATACCTGTAGCTGTCTATTAAGCAGACAGCCAACGGGCATGGTGTATAAACCCACAATGAAACTGCATTTTTATGAAAAATGGCTAATTATATTTTATAGCTGTGAATGAACGAAACGAGGTTGTAATACAGTGGCTTGTCCTTGGGCTGCAGAGCATGGGGCCAAGCCAACCCTGACTACAGAACGAGCCCCACCTGAGGGGAATCGGGCAATTTCTTATAAAGAGCAAGTGGCTGCAGTAAGGAGGCAGCTCAGGAGACTGTAGTGAGACTGCAGAGTGAGAGAGGCTCCTGCAGGGAAGACCCTGAGACCAGGGGAATTGCTCCACCCAGGAAAGGCTGCGAATAGCCTGGTAAGGCAGGAAGGAAGGACTCTGACCCATCCAGGGCAGTTTGGGCTGTACCCGGCTGGAAGAAAGACTTTAGTGTTTAGTTCTGAATAAATCAGACCCTCAGGAGGGCTGTTATCATTGGATTGGAAAAACTCTCTGTGGAGTTTATTTGGAGATCCAAGAGGGGAAACTGGGTGAGGAGCTATGTGGAGCACTGCCCAGAGGCCACTTCATCAACAAGGCTAACAACTGAAATATTAATTAGAAGAGAATGTTCCTCTACAGAAAATTAATAAATTAAAATAAATCAGCTTTCATCTTAATCAAAATGAAAGTTGTAAGAGAATTTGAAAGAAAGTTTTAGGCTTTTTCCAAGGAGAGTTTATGAAGGAAACCAAAGCATAAATTAGGGTATTCAGCTAGAGTTCAATGGGAACTGTGGGTACTCGGCACCTGTGAACATCAAGCCACTCTTTTAGGTGCTAAGTATGGATTTAGGGCCCACAGCAACACATTTAAGCACATGCTTAAGTTATCAATGGGAGTTAAGCACATTAATGTTAAGCATGTGGTTATATGCTTTGCTGACTAGGGATAGACTTAAGCAGGTGCTTAAATGCTTTTGCTGAACTATGGCTCAAATGATCTAACTATGGTGCCTAAAGTTAGGCAACTAAATCCACACCTATTCACTTCAATAAAAACAAGCTGACTTTCAAAGGTGCTGTGCTCCTGCACCTCCCATTGGGAATTTCACTGCGATTTGTGGGTGACGCAGCATTTCTGAAAATCTAGACTAAATTTAGGCTTCCAAGTTGAAAACCATTGGCCAAGGATTCCAGCAATATTGTTCTAACAGGGTGGGTATCTCATAGACTCATAGACCTTAAACTCAGAAGAGACCTATCATGATCATCTGACCTCCTGCACATTGCAGACCACAGAACCTCACCCACTCACTCCTGTAATAGACCTCTAATCTCTGACTGAGGTATTGAAGTCCTCAAATCATGATTTAAGGACTTCAAGTTACAGAGAATCTACCATTTACACTAGTTTAAACCTGCAAGTGATCCATGCCCCATGCTGTAGAGGAAGGCAAAAAAACTCCAGGGTCTCTGCCAATCTGACCTGGGGAACATTTTTTCCCAACCCCAAATATGTCAATTAGTTAGACCCTGAGCATGTGGGCAAGACTCACCAGCCAAACACCTCTGAAAGAGTTCTCTGTAGTAACTCAGAGCCCACCCCATCTAGTGTTTCATCATCAGTCATTGTAAATATTTGCTGCTAGCAGTGGCAGATTGGCTACATGCCATTGTAGGCAGACTCGTCACACCATCCCCTCCATAAATTTATCAAGATGAGTCTTGAAGCCAGTTAGGTTTTTGCCCATACTGCTCCCCTTGAAAGGCTGTTCCAGAACTTTACTCCTCTGATGGTTAGAAACTTTAATCTAATTTCAAGCTTAAACTTGTTGAATGCCGGTTTATATCCATTTGTTCTTGTGTCCACACTGATGCTCAACTTAAATAATGACAGGTTTCAGAGTAACAGCCATGTTAGTCTGTATTCGCAAAAAGAAAAGGAGTACTTGTGGCACCTTAGAGACTAACCAATTTATTTGAGCATGAGCTTTCGTGAACTACAGCTCACTTCATCGGATGCATACTGTGGAAAGTGTAGAAGATCTTTTGAGGATGAGGATGGATCCCTATGAAGACAGACCCTAAAGACTGAAGACTCTGGGTCTGGTTCTGCAACCAACTTCCAGGAGCATCGGATGCGCATCTGACAAGGCCCAGCTCCATCCTCCTGTCTAGGCCACCTGGCCAGTGACATGGCATGAGCAATTCCTAGGCTGGTAATTATAATAACAACCTTGCAGAACTTGTGTGTGTGTGTATGAATGTGTGAGTGAATGGAATGTTATAGATATAACTGATTGCTTACTCTGATTCTTTCTGTATTCACAATAAATGCGGCATATTGCCTTATCCCCTGAATAAGATCCTGCTCGTTTTCGTTTTCTAAGTATAACATGTGTATGCATTGTGATACGGTTTTTTTTCCACAGGACAGCTGTCCCATTCCCCATTCTCCTCCTCATTTAATGTGGGGCCCCAGGCCTTATTTAACACACACCATCCAAACCCTGCACTGAATACAAAATTATTAATTTCCTCATCGGCATTGCTCACCACTAAGTTTGGGTGCCTCATTTTTCAGAGTACTTTGCACTTTTCTAGAACTTTATATGGACAAAGCTGAGCTTCAAAGCACTACAATTGCAGTTGGTGCAATTGTGCTCAACACTTTTGCAAATTTTGTTCCAGGTTTCTCACGTTGGGCATCCAGAAAATGAGGAACTGACTCAGCTAGAGGCTACCTGGGCAAATTTTGGTTGAAGTGACTTGCCTAAGCACTGACAGATCTCCAGGGACGCACTTAACTGCTTTAACCATGAGACTGTTCTTTCTCTGCCTGCAGATTCCTGCCTCATTTGCCACACACTTTGCAACTTCTTCAAACAAATGAATCAGGGGCCCTAGAGAAAACAGTCTCATTCTCTACTGTGACAAAGTTCCTCCTCTACTTTGGTGGGTCCTGTGCTTATTGGTGGATTTTGCTCGCCTCAGAGATTCATGGCAGCCCTCAGTTTGGCCACTTTCATGGCTCAAATCTGCCGTTCACTCAGATAACCTCATCACTGGCCAGCATGGGGAAAAAAGAGTAGGAACAATCCCTGCAGTTTCTGCTGATCCACCATGTGGGTCAGGGACCAGCTCAGAGACCTTCACCTCTGGTGGAAGCTCCTGTGTTGGGTCAGGAGTTGGGAGGTTTTGGGGGGGACCTGGGCCCGCCCTCAACCCTGGGTTCCAGTCCAGGGCCCTGTGGACTGCAGCTGTTTAGAATGCCTTCTGGAACAGTTGCATGACAGCTACAATTCCCTGGGCTACTTCCTCTTAGCCTCCTCCCAACACCTTCTTTGTCCTCACCACAGGACCTTCCTCCTGATACTTGTTAACACTTGTACTCCTCAGTCCTCCAACAGCACATCCTCTCACTCCTAGCTCCTTACACGCACACCTCACTAACTGGAGTGACAGTCTTTTTAAAACACGTGTCCTGATGAGCCTTAATTAATTCTAGCAGCTTCCCATTTGGCACCAGGTGTCCTAATTAGCTTGCCTGCCTTAATTAGTTCTAGAAAGTTCCTGAGTGTTCTGGAATAGTCCCTGTTATCTTACCCAGGGAAAAGGACCTGCTTAACCTGGAACTAATGTATCTACCTTCGACCACTCTCTTGTAGCCATCTGGCCTGACCCTGTCACACTACAAAACCCTCACTCTTCCCCAGAAGACAGTCTATACAGTGCACTGAATGGAGCATGGGTCTTCTGGAAAATCTAGTCTGAGATCATGTAATTAAAGACTGCATCATAATGCATACACACAAGGGGAACAAATTATGATTGCATGGCCAAACTTAAGCCTGGCATTTCCTAACTTTTGAGAGCTTGACTTTGCAACCTTAATGTTCTTTAAAGGTAGTGGTTTTTATGTCTTTTTCTATTGTGCGTCAAAGGGTTTGGTAACATTTCTTTCAGCCCTTCCCCCTTTGGGTTTTGTTGCCCTGTTTTCTTTGCTTTATGGCTTTCTTTTCTTTTCTCTCAGATAAAGAGTGTGAGAAGCCTCAATGTCGCCTGCAAATGACTTGAAAAATCTGATTAGAAGCCAATCAGAGCAGAGGGATTATAGCAGTCAATCAGAGGAGATTGGTTTGAGTATACACAATACAGTTACTGAGAAAGAACAGCACAGCAGTCATGGTCCACAACCAGAAAGCAAATAAATTAATAGTGGGGAAAAGAAGTGAACAATTGCACCTCTGCATACATCACACTCCTGATTCTGATTGGCTAGGATAACTCCATTTCAGCATAATAAATCATCACACATAACTGGGAGTGCTTATTGCTTAATTACAAACCGTTTAGCTGTTTGTAAAATTGTGCTGTTTCTTCTCAGTGGAAGTTTAAAAATGTTTCCTCTTTAATGTCAGGCATGCGTGACAGCGAACAATGGCATGACTGAACTTCTGAGTTCAGGTGGATGTATCTCCTACCTACTTCAATAACCTAAGGACTTTTAGAAGTCCTGGCAGGCTGTTTCCTCATTGTCAACTATTACATAACTATTTTGGCAGAGTCCAAAGCACATTGCCAGCCTGAGCTCATCATCTAGGACCTAGGGGTGACAGTGGACGAGAAGCTGGATATGAGTCAACAGTGTGCCCTTGTTGCCAAGAAGGCCAATGGCATTTTGGGATGTATAAGGAGGGGCATAGCGAGCAGATCCAGGGACGTGATCATTCCCCTCTATTCGACATTGGTGAGGCCTCATCTGGAGTACTGTGTCCAGTTTTGGGCCCCACACTTCAAGAAGGATGTGGATAAATTGGAGAGAGTCCAGCGAAGGGCAACAAAAATCATTAGGGGACTGGAACACATGAGTTATGAGGAGAGGCTGAGGGAGCTGGGATTGTTTAGCCTGCAGAAGAGAAGAATGAGGGGGGATTTGATAGCTGCTTTCAACTACCTGAAAGGGGGTTCCAAAGAGGATGGCTCTAGACTGTTCTCAATGGTAGCAGATGACAGAACGAGGAGTAATGGTCTCAAGTTGCAGTGGGGGAGGTTTAGGTTGGATATTAGGAAAAACTTTTTCACTAAGAGGGTGGTGAAACACTGGAATGCGTTACCTAGGGAGGTGGTAGAATCTCCTTCCTTAGAGGTTTTTAAGGTCAGGCTTGACAAAGCCCTGACTGGGATGATTTAACTGGGAATTGGTCCTGCTTTGAGCAGGGGGTTGGACTAGATGACCTTCTGGGGTCCCTTCCAACCCTGATATTCTATGATTCTATGATCTCACCTGTATCGACAACTTTTAACTTTTCTTTAATATGCAGCTAGTTGTACCTCCAGTTCTGCCACAAGGTGAAATGGTGTTGCTTTAGAAGGTGATTTCATCGGGCTATATTACCTGCCGTACACCATACAATGCTCAGCGCGGAGTGAGCAAGGTTAACGTCATTTATTCTTTCCTTGCTACAAACTATGACAACATGATGTCTATGCACTGTGCACATGAGTCTCTCGAGCACAGTGAAGAGGGGAGGCTATGAGGAAACTGGTGCAGTTCCCTGTTTCTCAGATGTCCAGCGCTGGTGTATCTTAAAGCTACAGGGAGGCACCTTTAACTGACACCACTGATGTCCCCATGGCCTTGTTCCTCTACACCCCTTCCTGATACACCACCTCTCTCCTCTATGATTAGGGAGTGTTTCCAGTGTAGGAAGTTGGCCATGGCATCTCTGACAGCTCTCCAATGGAGGAGGTGCCCCCTAAACAGAGGAGATTCTCCAAGCTTAGTGTCCAGTCTCTTTAGATTCTCTTTGTGCTGTGGTGCATAATCCCAGGCCAACACTCAACCAGCTAAATTGAGCTAAAGGGTGTTACACCGTATCCATACTAAGGAAGATTTTGAGTTTATGTTAGACTTAAGTTAGCCTATGTTAGGCGAAGCACAACCTAAACTGGACCACTTTATCCTAGCCAAGACAAAACCCAAGAGGAGAAGTAGAAGAAAAGAACTAATGCAAAATGTATGTATATGGGGAAGCAATAAAAATACAGAGTATGGGAACTAACACATGGCCATTTCAATGACTGGAAAGAACCTTGTTATAGAAACAACCATCCAAATAAAATAGTAGATCCTACTGACTGAAATAAATTAATGGTAGTTGAAGACTCGGTAGTCTGCTTGTTTGTAATTTTTTCCAAAAGAACAACCTTTGAGGATCTGGGCCTTATTCTCTGTGCTTCAGTTCACCATCTGAAAAATACAGTAATAGCACTTTGCTACCTCACAGGGTTGCTGTGATGATAAACACATTAAGCACTGTGAAGGGCTTAGATACTTCAGAATTGGGGGGCATATAGACACTGTAGATAGAAAGCAGTGCTTTGAGAGGACAACGGTTTAATGGCAAACCATTAACAAAGAAGAGAATCACACTACATTTAACATGATCATATTCTTCATTTTCAACTACCTGCTTAAATTCAATTCTTTGAGTAATCCTTCCACCTTGTTTTCCTCCCAAACAATCTTCACACCTTCTTTCACCTGAACTATTGGTCAATATTTTCCATCTTACTCTGTGTTTGGAGAGTGCAGTGTAAACTTACAATATTACATAACTGAATTAATAATAATAATAAATTAGTCCAACTATGACTAGAGGAAAGAATCACATAACCCTCATGTCATATAAGAGTAGAAAGCAGAGGAAATCTGAGATACAAAACAATATTCAATCATCTCAATTGGGATCAGAAGAAACTGCATTAAATATGTGTTTCTGTTATAATATCTGAGGAAAGATGTGCAATCCAGACTGTATGGGAGACAGCCGAATATGAAGGTGCTAGACCTCAAGACTGGTTGTATTGGCAGATGGCATAGAATATCATGTAGATTTCTGCAAAAGAAAATAACATGATACAGAGGAATAACAACAATAATGAAAATTGATAGGGGAGCAGCTGGCAAATATAGTGAAACAGAAATATACAGTAAAAGATCAAAATATGGGGATGAAAGGTTACTTACTGAAGAAAATAACTCAAAATCTAATAGAAAAGAAAACAACTTCTTGTGAAGGCAAAGAGCAAGAAATAAAGTGAGGAACAGGCAACTTACGTGAAGTAAGGGAAGTAGGTGACAGCTGTCTGCTTTAGGAAATTGACTGCAATATTAAAATACCAAGTGATAATTACTTTTCTTGCTGAACTTTAAAATATGGCTCTAATGCTCAGGGAAGCAAGGAAGCAAGGGGGGATGCAGTGGACATAATGTACTGGACTTCAGCAAGGCTTTTGACACAGTCCCACATCACATTTTGATAAGTAAGCAGGTGAAATGCAGGTTTGACAGTACTACCATTAAGTGGATACATAATTGGTTAAACAACCGCAAACAAAGAGTAACTATTATGGAATGATGTCAGCTTGGAAGGAGGTCTCAAGAAGAGTTACACAGGGATCTGTTCTGGGTTCTGGTGTTGTTTAACATCTTTATTAATGACCTGGATGTAAATATAGAGAGCATAGTGGTCAAATCTGCAGATGAGACAAAGCTGGGGGATGGGGATCTGCAAATACTTTGAAGGATAGAGATAAAATTCAAAGGAATCTTGATAAATTGGAGAACGGAGCTATAGACAACAAAATAAAATTCAACAAAGACAAATGTAAGGTGCTACACTTAGGGAAGAAAAATCAAATGCACAAATACAGAATGGGGGGAACTGACTTGGCAGCAGCACTGCTGAGAAGGATCTGGGAGCTGTGGTGGATCACAGCCTCAACATGAGTCAGCAATGCGATGCTGTTCCAAAAAAAAGCAAATGCAATTTTTGGTTGCATTAACAGAGGTATAGCATGCAAGTCATGAGAGGTGACAGTACCGCTCTACTTAGCATGGGTTAGGCATCAGATAGAGTATTGTGTCCAAATTTGGTCACCAATGCATAGAAAGGATGTAGAGAAACTGGAAGGATCCAAAGTTGAGTGACAAAGATGATGAAAGGGATGGAATGCAAGCCATATGAGTAAAGGCTGAAGGAACTGTGTATGTTTATGTTAGAATAGAGGAGATTAAGGGGGGATCTGAAACTTAAAAGGCTGCCATTAAAAAGATGAGGAAAAGTTGTTCTCTTTTGCAGGACAAGAGGGCAGGACAAGAGGCAATGATTTCTAATTTCAGCACAGCAGATTTAGATTAAATCTCAGGAAAAACTTCCTAATTGTAAGAACAGTAGGCCAATGGAACAGACTGCCTATGGAGGTCATGGAAGCTCCTTCACTGGAGGTTTTTAAAGGGAGACTGGATAGCCATCTGTCTTGGTTTAGACGCAACAAATCCTGTATCTTGGCAAGGAGTTAGACTAGATGACCGTCACGGTCCCTTCTAACCCTATGATTCTATGACTCTATGAAGAGAAACCCCAATAAATACCCAAACCTGTTTGTTAATTTTGCTAGGTGATCATGCCCAACAGTGATGGGAGCATAAATACACTATGCAGAAAGTTAGAGATATAGCAGATGGTTACCACTAATTGTTTAATCAATGTTGCCTTTTGCCTAATTAACGTTACTGCCTCAAATGCTGAAGTAAAGTTAAGGCTTGCAATCACAATAGTAAAGGTTTCAAAGATACCGAGTGACAAACCTGATTAATGTTGTTCCTTTAAATGCCATGGTAAAGTTAATTACTTGCAAAGAGCAATAATAAAACTATTAAAGTAGGAGCGAGATCTTAGTGATTATCATCATTACTCTGACCTGCTCGCCCTGTTGACCACATATAGCAATTCTGAGCATACTTTTCACTAGAATAAAGAGTAGCTATAAATAAGATGACACTTAATACACAGAGATCCTTCTCAAAATAACCTAGAGCAAGGGAAAAGCCAGGATGGGATGAAATGCTACATTACCTTGCATTAAATCTGAAACAGAGAGGACCATAAAAATGCAACACCAAATATTCCCCAGGAGGACACCCCACAGGCATATTACCTTCTAGAGGGAGAAGGGATTGTGGCACACTGAGAACTGTGTTGGAACTGCCAGCTATCATTTGAAGAGTGGGGGAGGGGTTCCCTCATCCTGCTTGAGGGCTAGAGACTCTGCAGTGAAGTGTCTGGGAGCAGCAGCCATTCTGCAGCCAGCCACCCTATACTGCAGCAGGGTGAGTTGTGCATCTCTGGTTTTCGAAGTAGCCTGCTTTGTCTCCCTTTGGTTTTGGCTCTTGTGTCTTATTGTTCTGAAATCTATGAAATGCAGTAGTGTTGCAATGCACTATTTAGGTTTTTATGTCACTTTTCTGGATGCATGCTGTGAACGTATCAGGGATCACAATGAACATCTAGTCTGACCTCTTGTATAACTACAAGCCATAAAACTTCACATAGTAACTTCATATTAGTTATATTTGTCTGAATCCAGATGACTTTCGACAGCCATTCACTAATCTCCATCAGACTCTGCCTGCATGATCCCTGCCAAACATGCAAGCATTTTGCCTCTCCTGTTTATTGAGGATTATCATCTCTTATTTATGATTTCTGTCCATGATTCAGCTTCTGTGGCACCCACACTAGATTTTGTGTTAAAGCTGTCTGAGGAAAAAAGATCTCTGACACAAATACCCTGGAGAAGAAATACATAATACACAGTGTTTTCATCTCAAGATGAAAGCGGTGTTGGGGAGGTGAGAACTGCTGCCGGCAACATAAATTCAGATATTTCAATTAATACTGATAAGAAGACACAGGGAACTTGAGTGATACTTCCCCAGTTCATTCATTCAAAGGATGACTAGTGGATAGCTCAGGGTGGGTGTGTGGGTGCGGGAGGGGGCAGAGGTGGGCTTTGTAAAAACTACATTGCTTTCCTTCTTTGGTTGAGGGCAAATCCAGGACAGATCGCTGTTGCCATCTTACAGCTGGTCAGAGGCCTGAGTGGTATGAGCTGGACAGAGGCCCACATTATAAAAACCACCATCACAAATGGACCTTTGCTGAAAGTGCCAGAGTAAAGGGCAAGAATTAAATCATAGAATAATAGAAGATTAGGGTTGGAAGAGACCTCAGGAGGTCATCTAGTCCAACCGCCTGCTCAAAGCAGGACCAACACCCAACTAAATCGTCCCAGCCAGGGCTTTGTCAGGCAGGGCCTTAAAATCCTCTAAGGATGGAGATTCCACCACCTCCCTAGGTAACCCATTCCTGTGCTTCACCACCCTCCTAGTGAAATAGTTTTTCCTAATATCCAACCTAGACCGCCCCCACTGCAACTTGAGACTATTGCTTCTTGTTCTGTCATCTGCCACCACTGAAAACAGCCGAGCTCCTCTTTGGAACGCCCCTTCAGGTAGTTGCTATCAAATCCCCCCTTTCTCTTCTCTTCTGCAGACTAAATAAGCCCAGTTCCCTCAGCTCTCCTCATAAGTCATGTGCCCCAGCCCCCTAATCATTTTAATTGCCCTCTGCTGGACTCTCTCCAATTTGTTCACATCCTTTCTGTAGTGGGGGCCCAAAACTGGATGCAATACTCCAGATGTGGCCTCACCAGTGCTGAATAGAGGGGAATAATCACTTCCCTTGATCTGCTGGCAATGCTCCTACTAATGCAGCCCAATATGCTGTTAGCCTTCTTGGCAACAAGGGCACATATCCAGCTTCTCATTCATTGTAATTCCCAGGTCCTTTTCTGTAGAACTGCCACTTAGCCAGTCGGTCTCCAGCCTGTAGCAATGCATGGGATTGTTCCATCCTAAGTGCAGGATCTCTGCACTTGTCCTTGTTGAACCTCATCAGATTTCTTTTAGCGCAATCCACCAATATGTCTAGGTCACTCTGGACCTTATATGTACCCTCCAGCATATCTATCTCTCCCCCAGAGCTTAGTGTTATCCACGAACTTGTGGAGGGTGCAATCCATCTCATCATCCAGATCATTAATGAAGATGTTGAACAAAACTGGCCCCAGGACTGACCCCTGAGGCACTTTGCTTGATACTGGTGGCCAACTAGACATCGAGCCGTTGATCACTATCCATTGAGCCCAATGATCTAGCCAGCTTTCTATCCACCTTATAGTCCATTCATCCAATCCATACTTTCTTAACTTGCTGGCAAGAATACCGTGGGAGACCATATCAGAAGCTTTGCTAAAATCAAGATATATCATGGCCACCGCTTTCCCCATATCCACAGAGCCAGTTATCTCATCATAGAAGGCAAGCAGGTTGGTCAGGCATGACTTACCCTTGGAGAATCCATGTTGACTGTTCCTGATCACCTTCCTCTCCTCCAGGTGCTTCAATATGGATTCCTTGAGGACCTGCTCCATGATTTTTCCAGGGACTGAGGTGAGGCTGACTGGTCTGTAGTTCCCCAGATTCTCCTTCTTTCCTTTTTAAAAGATGGGCACTATATTTTTCTTTTTCCAATTGTCCAGGACCTCCCCCATTGCCAGGAGTTTTAAAAGATAATGGCCAATGGCTCTCCAACCACATCAGCCAACTCCCTCAGCACCGTTGGATGCATTAAATCAGGCCCCATGGACTTGTGCATATCCAGCTTTTCTAAATAGTCCTTAACCTGTTCTTTCACCACTTAGGGCTGCTCACCTCCTCCCCATACGGTGCTGCCCAGTGCAGCAGTGTGGGAGCTGACCTTGTCTGTGAAGACTGAGGCAAAAAAAGCATTGAGTACTTCAGCTTTTTCCACAACATCTGTCACTAGGGTGCCTCACCCATTCAGTAAGGGTCCGACACTTTCCCTGACCTTCTTCTTGTTGCTAACATATCTGTAGAAACCCTTCTTGTTACCCTTCACATCCCTTGCTAGCTGCAACTCCAATTGTGTTTTGGCCTTCCTGATTACACCCCTGCATGCTTGAGCAATATTTTTATACTCCTCCCTAGTCATCTGTCCAAATTTCCACTTCTTGTAAGCTTCCCTTTTGTGTTTAAGAGAAGATTTCTCTGTTAAGTCAAGCTGGTCACCTGCCATATTTGCTCTTCTTTCTGCTCTTCCTGAACCCTCGATAAGGCTTTTTTGAAAATCAGCCAGCTCTGCTGGACTCCTTTCCCCCTCATATTAGCCTCCCAGGAGATTCTGCCCATTGGGTCCCTGAGGGAGTCAAAGTCTGCTTTTCTGAAGTCCACGGTCCATATTTTGCTGCTCTCCTTTCTTCCTTTTGTCAGGATCCTGAACTCAACCATTTCATGGTCACTGCTGCCCAGGTTGCCAACCGCTTCTACTTCCCTTACCAATTCTTCCCTGTTTGTGAGCAGCAGGTCAAGAGGAGCACAGCCCCTAGCTGGCACACAGTAACTCTTAAGGCTCCAGAATAGGACTGAGGCATGTTGGCAGTGTACTGTGGGGAAAACTTAGCCCTGCTGCAGTGCCCATTTTGTGGATCAAAAGAGCTCTGTCTCTCATACTGTCAAACCTGGTACCTGCCCTAAGCACTACAAACAAGAGTTAAAGGATGAACAGCGAGAAGCTGATTTTACATTATTTGCATCAGTGCACAGTTGTGCCCATGTATATAACAGCAGGAACGAGCCCAAAGATAGTTCGTACATTTCCTTTATTCTGATTCATAACTAGCCATTGTTTCTTAACTGTCAAATGAAAAGGCACACAAGTAGGGAATCTATATACTTCAGATAAATGTGAAGTTGTACCATATTCTGCTGTTTAAAGAACTTTCTCAATTGATAGCATTATAGAACTTGAATTTATCTCCTTTGTTTCCTGGTGGAAAAGAATGAGTATTTTAAATGAACACTTTATTATCTATATAACTTTAGTATAGACCATAAAATTCAAAGGCAATCCAAGTTACTTAGATTTGATTCACTCAGCACTATGTCAGCATCAATTCTAATGCAAGCAAAGAGTCCACACACTTACAGAAGGGGACAGGCAGCACGCGCAAGACACTAGCAACACCTGCTCTGTTTGGAGGCCATTGTCTTACTGATGCCACTTTGAATGTCAGGAACTAGCCAGGATGAGCTAAAGAACATGCTGATTTAGCCTAGTCATCTTCCATGCAGCTTGAACATGCTATAGATTCCCCCAAAGCGACTTAAAGTTGCCTAACCCATGCAGAACTCCAGGGAGTGAGGTGGGGCCAATACCATTTGCCCTTTCCCACGGTTGAATCCCTCCTGGGCTGCAGTCCTATGTGTGTAGCTGTATCACTAAGAATGGATCAGAATAAATTAGAGCCACCCAGAAACCTTCCAAACTTCCAGTCCTGAACTCAGCAGCTTTCTGATATTTCTGAAGCAATTACACACTCTGTGTGTGCGTGTGTGTGTGCACGCACACACACGTGCATGTGCACACATCTGTGTCTGAGGGTGGAATTCCCTATTATTATTCATTTGGGGCACCTCTGCTCTTCTCCTGGTCTCCAGAAGGCCAGAGAAAACCTGACCACACAGGATTTTAGACCAAAATTTAACAGTCTCAGCCTGTTCTTCTGAGATTTCCAACCAAATTTTGCAGTCGCAAGTGGGCTGAGTAAGCTTCAGACAAACATCCCACTCAGTTGGTTCTTAAACACGTAAGCAGGGTCTGAATGAGTTCTCCCCTGACATCTAGTGATGAAGTGGGAGAAAAGGACTTCGAGAGCAGACCATATCTGAAGGGACACACCTACTCTGCCTCAGAGTTCAGCAAGTAGAGCTGCTTTTCCCAAGTGATCAGTTGTGGCTGTTTTGAGTTAAAGTACACATTGAACTGAATGCAGGGATAATGATGGTGCTACCCTTATTGTCTGAGAAAAGGGCAGCAGAACGGTCCTTAGCATGCCCTGTTTGAGGGGGTCACCCTAAGCTGAACCTCGCTAGCTAAGCAAGGGGTGCAGATGCCAAATCCCAGGGAAAGTCAGAGTGCGGGGATACAGGAGTTCCTACCTGGTGATGTGGACTCTGCTTAAAGAGTCCTAGACACCATTTGACACCTCCAATCCTGACCTTCCGGCTCTCTTCCTCTCCTCTCCCCTCCCTTCCAGTGTTTAAAGCTGAGCGGTCTCAATGGAGAAAGTAATCACTACAGCTGAAATCAGTGATGAGCAGGTCTCGGGGCTAAGCCTCAGACCTGGGGTGGGGACAGGGTTGCAGTGACAGACAGCAAAGAGGCAGCAGCAGCAGTGAGATTTCCCACGACCCAGTGAAATCACTAGCAGCTGGGCTAAGTGGTGGAACCTCAGGCCGCGGCATTGCGCAGCGAGCAGCAGAGCTGAGCAGCGGCAAAGTGGCAGCAAGCAGCCAGCAGTGGCGGAGATAGCAGCAGCAGCAGCGAGCCAGTTGTGGAGGCGGTGGCAGCAGTAGAGACATTGCTTGACACCCGCCCCCCCCTTTTCCAGGGATGGGAGGTGAACCCATGTGAATGCATCTCTGAACGCTGGGTCTTCACTGACCAAGGACAGCCAGCTGTGGATGGGGTGCAATGGCGGGAAAGGTGAGTGGCGTGTTAAAGGGATGTTCGTTCACTGGACTTTCACTCCGTAAGGTGGGAAACTGAGGCAGATGGCACTGTCCAGTATACTGTGGGGTGGGTGTTTGCTTATGGTTACATGCTTTTGAATCCTGGTTGCGGTGTTTTCCCAAATTAATGCTGGGTTCCCTTTCCCTTTTAATAAACGTTTTCTTTTGTTTTACCCAGACTTAGTCCTTGCAAGAGGGGACTCTTAAGAGGCACCCCAGGGGGGGAGGGTGATCTTTCCCAGATTACAGGGTGAGGGCTTGAGCCGGTTCTGATTTGTACGGTTAAAAGGAACCCTTAGATACTGAACCCAGCGGAAGGGTTACAAACGAACTATATCTGAACTGCTCCAGAGTCCCTCTGCACGAATTGCTTTTCTATGCTTCGTTTCAAGGAGGTTTCTTTCTCAGTAACTCTGAGGAGAAAGACTGGACCTGAAGCTTTCCTCAGACCATTGGAGGTTTTTATGAAAGTTAAATGGCCAGTGTGGGGGAGGATGGAGAGCACTGTTAGGCTGGTGTAGATGAGATTAAATCTGGGGCTGCCCTGAATGCTAATGCATTGTCCACCAACAGCTGACCCTTGCTGCCCAGCCAAATGCTGAGTCGTGATTATATTAATCCATCTGGATCTCCTGCTGGCAGTAAGCAGAGCAGCATGACACCAGCGATCAATGATGCGAGCAGTTTAAGCACCAATGGCTGATTTAGGCAGTAGAGATTTTCTTCTATATTGGGACACTAAGGGCCAGATCCTCAACTGGTATAAATCAGCATAGTTCCATTGAAGTTACTGTCATTAACATCCACGGAGCTATGCTGACTTACACCAGCTGAACACCTCTCCCTAACTATCCTGAGCAGCCCAGACTAAAGGCATTTTCAAAAATCTGAAACTTGAAACCAGCGCATAAATTAATCACAAGGTTACACCCTAATCACACCATGGGCTAGATTGTGCCTTATAGCCCTGGCCTAAGGGAGGTGATTCAGTCACGGTCTCCCAGAGCACCCCAGTGTGTACAGGATGCACCATCACCAGGCTGCCCTGACCCACTCCATTGGCCACTGCAAAGGGTTTCAGGACCCACTGCCAGTGAAGGAAGTGGGGCTGATCTAATGTATGAAGACTGTGTTTGAGCTGGTTATTGGGATAGTTACTGTATGGCTACAGTGGCTTATTAGGATGTTTACCATATGCATATGTTGGATTAGCTGAATAGAAGAGCTGCTGGGAAACAAGCAGGAAGACAATACAATAGCTTCATAATCAACCTTCTGTAACACAGGAAGGATCCTTGGGTGGCACTGCCTGAGCTATTTGCTGGGAAGATGCAACTTCTAGGCTCCAGCCAAAGTTCCAGAGTTGGTTTGCCAAGACTGGGGACAGATCAAAAGAACTGTAACAGGTAGAAATTCAGCCAAAGGATGTGGGCAGCTGTCAGCGAGTTGTTCGCAGGGGAACAGACTGGCTCTTGCAGACAGGGTTTGAAAAGTTGGGCCTTTCTAAGCTTCCAGTGGAGTGGTAAACCTTAGGTAAGACAGACATCCACATAAACTTTGTATTGTTTAAAAAAAGTTTTTCTCTTATGTTATACTTTATTCTTGCTGTTAAGATTAAGATTGGTCTAAGAAAGCTGTCCAGTCACCTTGAGAATTAGTCTGAAATCAAGAAAATGAAATAATTAAAGACCAGTGCAAAGTACTACACTTAGGAAGGAAAAAATCAAATGCACAACTACAGAATGGGGAGTAGCTGGTAGTACTGCTGAAAAAGATACTGGGGTTATAGTGGATCACAAATTGAATATGAGTCATCAGTGTGATGCAGTTGCTAAAAAGGCTAATATTCTGGGGTGTATTAACAGGAGTGTTGTGTGTAAGGCACAGGATGTAGCTGTCCCACTCTACTTGGCACTGGTGAGGCCTCAGCTGCAATACTGAGTCAAGTTCTCAGCACCACCCTTTAGGAAAGATGTGGACAAAGTGGAGAGAGTCCAGAAAAGAGCAACAAAAATGATTAAAGGTTTAGAAAACCTGACCTATGAGGGAAGGTTACAAAAATTGGGCATGTTTAGTCTTGAAAGAAGAAGACTGAGGGGGACAAGCTATCAGTCTTCAAATATGTTAAGGGCTGTTATAAAGAGGGCTGCGATCAATTGTTCTCCATGTCCACTGGAGGTTGGACAAGAAGTAATGGGCTTCATCTGCAATAAGGGAGATTTTAAGTTAGATACTAGGAAAATCTTTCCACCTATACAAGTAGTTAAGTTCTGAAACAGGCTTCCAAGGGAGGTTGTGGAATCCCTATCACTGGTGTTTTTTTTAAGAACAGGTTGGACAAACACCTGTCAGGAATGGTCTAGGTTTACTTGGTCCTGCCTCAGCACAGGGGGCTGGACTTGATGACTTCTCAAGGTCAATTCCAGCCCTACATTTCTATGATTCTATAATTAACCATTGGTCACAAGCTTCTGAAGGGAAAAACTGCAGCTATGTGATGGACCTGTGTAGCAATCATGATTAGTACACAAGGTATTGTAGTCCTGGACCCAGTCAGAGCAGGAGAATTGCATGATTCCAACCAAGAGAGTAGAAAGCACGAGGCTTTCATTTGCGTAGGGTGTACTCAGGAAGATCAGAGGAGGAGTCAGAGGTGTAGCTAGCCCTGTAACAGTGAGATTCCTTTTGGGGGTAACTAGCATGCAGGGCTGATTTATATTATGGTCGCGCCCAAAAGGCCCAATCAGTCTTGCCACCCCCCTATGCTGGGTGCTGTACAAACACAGAAAGAGGCAATCCCTGCCCTGGAGGGTCCATTCTCTGAAGAATGGGAGTACTAGTAGAACCTTAGAGACTAACCAATTTATTTGAGCATAAGTTTTCGTGAGCTACAGCTCACTTCATCGGATGCATTCAGTGGAAAATACAGTGAGGAGATTTCTGTGTGTATATAAATCTAAATAAATATAAACTGTATTTTCCACTGAATGCATCCAATGAAGTGAGCTGTAGCTCACGAAAGCTTATGCTCAAATAAATTGGTTAGTCTCTAAGGTGCCACTAGTCCTCCTTTTCTTTTTGCGGATACAGACTAACACGGCTGCTACTCTGAAACCTGTCTGAAGAATGTGGCCCTACTGTGGGGAGAGAGATGTTAAGGCCAACACTGTGCCCTACCCCTACACAGGTGTACAAAATAGCCTCCCCCCCTTGCACACCTATGCAGGGGCTGAGCACAACTGCAGTTGTTGGCACAAGAGGGAGACTAGTGCTCCTAAAGATTAGTTATCCCAAGAGAATGGGGAGGAGGCAGGCATGACTCCATCCATCCTCTTCTGCACTAGCCAGCACTACTCTCCAGCCATGGTGGAGAATGCAAACTGCCCCCTCTTAAGGGGCAACACACTCATAGCCACACTCAGCCATTTTGCACAGCTCTGTGAAACAGTTTGAACTCACTCCCAACATGACTAACTCCTGTCACTATGATTGCCTCACTCTGCAGGATCAGCCAAGGGATTAGCAGGAAGGTTGGTGACACTGATTTTTGGGACACTACCTACATTTAACAGCCTTATTTTACAGAGAAAGTAGGTAAGTGTGAGGGGAGAGGAATGGCCAGCGACAGTGTCAAGGCTGATTCCCCACTCTGGCACTTGGAGTGCAGAAGGTGGGGGCCGCAAGGACTCTAAAAATTAATACTTACCACTCCAGGCTTGTATTAAACTCCCAAGGTTACAGCTTCTCTCTGACCTTGGATCGGTAGATGCTGCCACCACCCAAATGCAGAACCCCTTTGAGAGACCAGGAACGCACACTTGGGAATTCCTTCCTGTGGGGTACCCTCAAGTCCTTCCACTCCCACCTCCCGGGAAGAGCTGAGAAAGAAAAAAAAGGAAATCAGCTGTTGACACCAGCTAATTAAACAACATGCGCACAAACCTCTTAAGACACAAAAATCCAATTCTGTTCTTAAAAAAGGTAAAATTTTTTAATTAAAAAAAAAAGAAAATACATCTGGGAACTCAAGCTATTGCTAGATTTTTTTAAAAAAAGAGCAACTACAAGGATTAAGCAGCAAGAATAACTTTCTTGAGGTCCAGCTTAAAGGTTACAAGCAAAACAAAAGCGTTTGGGGTTAGCACAGAGGAGTCCACAAGCCATAAAGAAATAAAAGAGATAAACCTAATCACGTTTTCCTAGATATTTCCTGATCTAATTACATATCTGGGTTTTAGATGAGTAGTTTCAAGGTATGATACTGATGACTTTTCATACCTGGCCCAAGCTTCTTACAACATAACTTTGTCATTTCCGTCTCTCCCGGAGAACAACCACACACAGACAAAAGGGGAGTTGTTTTTCAATTTTAAAAAGTTCTAGCCTTCCCGTTGGCTCTTTTGACCAGGTGTCCACTCACTTCCTTTTAGCTATGCATAGCAGTGAGACTTTTTAATCCTCTACAGGTAGAGCAATTAGAGAACAGCCACTAAGAGGGATTGTATAGCTACTGGCCGACTGGGTGTCCATAAAAGGGAGCTACCCCCCACCCTCCTTCATTTATCACAGACAGGAAAATACCTATCAAATCGAAAAGTAAGATGGTAGTTAGGCCTGCACTTTTCTCTGGCTTCAATTGCTGGTCCCTGAGGAAGAGACAGGAGCAGATCTTGAATGAAATAGAAATGAAATGTTAGGAAGGACGCTTGAAATCAATGGCAAAACTCCTATTGACTTCAGTGGGAACAGGATCTCATCCCTGGTGTCTTCCTAAGAATCAAGTGAGTGGTATTCCTAGTTTCTATGGTCCTGAAAGGCCTGCCCATTAATGGCCTGAAGCAATGACCATTGGAAATAATGGAAAGACTCCCAGTGATTTCAGTAAGATTTGGATAAGGTCCCCCTCAGAATCTTGTCTGAAAGTCACCAGTGCTGTGTTAGGATACGATTATATTGAAATGCCTAGAACATCTTCACTGTAAATTAACAGCATCCAAAGCAAATGTGTGTGCAATCAAACTGTCAGCTCCCTACAGACCTATTTGGTTCCTTTGTTTCATGAAAGAATGATAACAAATTTAATAGAATCAAAAGCTACTGTACACTTGTTTGTTGCTTTATGCACACGAGATTTGTGGCAGCTATTTATCTAGACAGCTAATTGCTAATGATGACAAATCAAACCAAAAATCAATACAAATTAATTTAGCAGGAAGAATTTGCCTCGCCACACTTTCCTGTATGGATAAATAACCAACCATGCGCGAGCTGAAGGGTCCTATTATATAATGAAACTGCAAGGCAGTCAAGACTGGCTTTCAATAAATTATACCAGGTTTGCTTCAAATGTTGTAAATGTAATTTTACCCTTTATTCCTCCCTGCCAGTATAATATCATTTATTCACATTGATCACTGGAGATCAGGAGGTAACATTACAATGTGCCTCTGACATTTCATCTCAGGCTTATTAACTTTCGCTTCCTTCATTTTACCCAACATTCTTTGGGTGGAAACTGATTTATCACCCTGGCTTATTTTGATAAATTGGTTCTTTATTTCCAGGCATTTCTTTCTCACACATCTTCAAATGCCATAATTGCTTCCTAGACATCACTAGACCATTCGTTTCTGTTTCCTACCGATACAAAACTGAAGGGGCAATTACAACTTATATTTATATACTCAATTTTGATAATTTATGAGAGAAATTATTAGGCAATTTGCAGTTTTTTTCTTAGACACAAGAGACTGAAACACAGAGGTGTTGGAAATGAAATAAACAAGAAAGCCCAGAGATTTAAAAGCATTTATTTTTTCTCTCCTATAGTCATCAGATTCTGGATCTCTTTGGATGATTGTTCACTCCTGTGACAACATATTGCCACTGGCCTCAGAGAAAATTGCATATTAAATTAAAGAAATGGGTGCCACTCTAACCTGCCATTTTCCAGTGTAAATCAGAGGCACACTACAATTCTCTGGCCATAAAATCCTAAACATACAGTGTAGTAATTCCCAAATCTTCACAACAAGCCTCAGAGCAGGGTGAATTTCTGAACCCATTAAACTCATGTCAAAATTCCCATTGACCTTAATGGGACTGGAAATTCCCTCCACATGTAAAGTCAGCCCACAGGGAGTGTTTTCATCTGATTTCATTTTACTCATATGGACAAGTAGGGGTGGCAGGTTTGTAGAAATTTTGGTGGTGCCCAGAACCTGCCCCCCCAACTCCACCCCCCAAACTCCACCCCCCACCTGCCTAAGGCTCTGGGAGGGAGTTTGGGTGGGGGGAGGACATCTGGGGTGCAGGCCCTGGGCTTGGGCAGGGGATTGGGGTGCAGGAGGGGTGCAGGCTCTGGGAGGGAGTTTGGGTGCAAAAGGGGTGAGAGATCGGGTTCTGGGAGGGAGTTTGGGTGGGGGAGGGGGTCTGGGGTGCAGGCTCTGGGTTGGAGTTTGGGCTCTGGGCTGGAGCAAGGGATGGGGGTGCAGGAGGGAGTGAGGGGTGCAGGCTCTGGGATGGAGTTTGGGTGCAGGCTCTCGGGGTGGGGGTGTAGGAGGGGGTGAGGGATGCAGGTTCTGGGAGGGAGTTTGGAGATTGGAGGGGGTGCAGGCTCTGGGAGGGAGTTTAGGGGTGGGAGGGGGTGTGTGTGTGGGGAGGGGGAGGGGTGCAAGCTCTGGGAGGGAGTTGGGGTGGGAGGAGGTGTGGAGGAAGGGGGTGCAGGGGTGAGGGCTGTGGGGTGGGGCTGGGGATGAGGGGTTCGAGGTATGGGAGGGGGATCAGGCTAGGGGAGAGGGTTGGGGTGAGGGCTGTGGGGTGGGGCTGTGGGGGTTCATGATGCAGGAGGGGGCTCAGGGCTAGAGCAGAGGGTACGGGTGCAGGGGGGTGAGGGCTCTGTCTGGGGTTGGGGATGAGGGGTTTGGGGTGTTGGAGAAGCTCAGGACTAGGGCAGAGGGTTGGGGTACAGGGGGTGAGGGCTCTGGCTGGGGATGAGGAGTTTGGGGTTAAGGCAGGCTGCCCCGGGGCTAGGGCCAGAGAGGAGGACTCCCCCCAGCCCTCTCCCCATGAGCAGCAGTAAGCTCTGGGGGAGGGGCCCCTCTTTCTTCCTCACCACACTCACCCTGCACCACTGTCACTGCACGTGCTCCTAGGGTTCTTCTCAGGTTCAAGAAGGCCCCACACTCCCCCTGTGGTGGGTGCTGGGGGGGAGGAGGGGCTGCCATCACATGTGCACCTCCTCCCCTGCTGCTGCCCCTCACTGTAGCCTCACTGGCAGTGAGGGATAGGGCTGCCCCTTGCCCAGCATGGGGCAGGAGCGGTGACTTCGGGTTTCCCCTCAAAGCAGAGAGGTCTACATAAGACCAATACTTGCTTTCCTCTTTCTGGTTATGTGACTTACACTGATGATGAAAGAAGTTCCCCCCAAGCTAGGAAGGACAGGAACAGAAGTTGCTATGTAGGAAGATATACTGTTTTCCTAATAAATAATTGCAGTAGCTTGAGAGACAACTTGGGGAGTAACAGTATGTTTATTTCACACAGCAAATGCATTCCCCTTGATACAGACTGTATTGTTTGTTTGCCTGCTGTTGTGGCTTTCAGCACATTATAAATAAGACTGCTTGTGACATTCTCTCTTCATACCCAAAACCCCCTAGAAGAGAAACACTTTCATTGGGCCAAAGCCTGAGAGCTGGTGAGCCCTTGCAAAGAATTCAATGGGAATTGTGGATACTCACCAGAAGGAAAAATCCTGACCCTCCCTCACTGAAGTCAGTGGGAGCTTTGTCATTGACTTCAAAGGAGGCTGGAATTTTAGGCATTTGACAAGGCCATAAAAGTGCAGGTGTTGGTATGGAAATGTTGTAATGCTCCAGGAATTTGTTATATGATTATTATTAGTAGCACTTAGAGGCTCCTATTGAGTTTGAAGCTCCATTGTACTGGGCACTGAACATATACACAGTAAGAGCCAGTCCCTGTCCAAAAGAACCTACAATCTAAATAGACAAGCATAAGAACATAAGAATGGCCACAATGGGTCAGACCAATGGACAATCTAGCCCAGTATCCTGTCTTCTGACAGTGGCCAATGCCAGGTGCTTCAGAGGAATGAACAGAACAGGTAATCATCAAATGAGCCATCCCCAGGCCAGACACAGAGTACGAGAAAGGAACGATTGTTATTTTTATTCCACAAACAGGATGCCTAATGGATGTAGGCACTTATATCTTGTTTTCAAAAGAGATTTAGGCACTTAGGAGCCAAAATCCTAGTGACTGTCAATAGGATTTAGCCTCTGAAGTGCCTAAATCTCTTTTGAAAATCAGGCTCCTAAATCAGTTAGGCATTTTAACACTGAGCAGAGCAACACCTAAATACCTTTAAGAATATGGCCCCAAATGACTTGCCCAGGGTCACAGAGGAAGATTGGCAGAGCCAGGAACTGAAACCACTTTCTCTTGAGTCCCAGTCACTAAGGTTGCTGCACAAAACTGGGGTCTGCAACCTCTGTTGCATTGCACTGGTTCTGCCAGAGGCAACACAGAGAGGTCCATGAAATACATAGGCACTTAAAAGGTGTTTAATTACACTCGACAAGTCTGAGACTGGTACCAGATGCAGCTGTATTGCCAAAAAGTTATACCACTTGCATTACTGATTGTGCAGGAGCTAAGATTTGCTTTGATCTAGAAAACTAGTGTTGGGTCAGTCACTTCTATAGCTTCTCTTCATGCTGGTACAGAAACTGGTGAGCCTGCCACCCGAGCCTAACAAGCACTTCCCCTGTTATATTACACTCTGTCATATGAACGTCTGACAGTGATCACTTTGCAGCTATAACATTCCTCAGGCCTTGTCTAAATGGGGCACTCAGGGAAGTTAAGACAAATCAGCAAAAGGTGTGAAGTTAATGAATGTAAGTTAAAGTGCATTAAAGCCCTGTGTGGGTGCTCTCCTTCAGATGTAACGTGGCCTTTGTAAAGCTACATTCTCCATGTGGACAAACTCTTATTTACAGTAAGATTAGCAGCTGCCTGGTAATTACAATGGAGTGGAGACGACAGTAGTGGCTGGAGTACAGACATGGGACCTGGAAAGTCCTGAGCTCTAATCCAGCACTGATGGTGCTCAAACCAAATCACTCGCTTTCTCTGTAGGCTAATGATGGATGAGTTTATTTAGTCTGGCATTTTAACCAGCAGGAGACTCATTGTCAGTGACTAGCTCCTAAAGTCACTTAGGTGCTTCTGAAAATTTTACCCCTTGTACATGAATATGAGAGATTTACCATGGGACCCTATAGATCAATAGGCATTAGCTAAAACTTTTCACAGCTGACATGAGATGATCCAAGCAGCTTCTGAAGTACTCCCCACATTCCTGGGAATGTTCATCAATCAACAAACACTCCTTTCGGCTATGTTGAAAAAGGGCATTCAGCTACTCTTCATCCCTGAACAAATCTATGATGATGAGCATACACTTCACATGCTAATACTTAGTAACACAACAGAAAGAGATGCCTCTTTCTCAGATTAATATTTATTTGTATTTGGAAGACCATGGTAATAGTATTTGCACACACTTCTGTAAGGTCAGTGCCCTTGATATTATGGCCCTTTGGTACTTGGGTTCACAGGGATAGATTCAGCTTTCAGAGCAAGAGATGAAAGCAAATTGCTTCATGCAACAGTGCCCTCTGCTGCCTGGTTAACAAAGAGCAGGCCAGTGAGCACTCAGGTCCATACTGAATTGCTGATGTGTTCTCCCAAAAAAATAGGCAGTATTTTTTTGTATAAAGGAGACTAGAAAAAAACTACAAAAGTAATAACTTTTGTCAAGTTTCCCCTGGCAAATAAAAAAAAATCTTTCTATTGATTGGACAGTCTTTTCAGAATTTAAATCAGAGTTAGGAGGGAAGAAATCCAGCTTCCAAAATGTTACCTGCTTTGTGGCAGGGGAAAATTCAGAGGTGATGTGAATGATGGTGTCAGTTAAAATAGACTAGATTCTCAGCTGGTGTAAACTGGCATGGATCCATTGAAGTTAATGAAGTGGAATATCTGCCCCAGAGTTGGTAAATTGGCATGAGGGTAAGTGCGTGTGTCAACTGGTTTAAGAGTAGCAGCCGTGTTAGTCTGTATCCGCAAAAAGAAAAGGAGTACTTGTGACACCTTAGAGACTAACAAATTTATTTGAGCATAAGCTTTTGTGAGCTACAGCTCACTTCATCGGATGCATGCAGTGGAAAATACAGTGAGGAGATTTATATACACAGAGAACATGAAACAATCGGTGTTACCATACACACTGTAACGAGAGTGATCAGGTAAGGTGAGCTGTTACCAGCAGGAGAGAAAAAAAATCTTTTGTAGTGATAATCTGATAATATTTATGTAGAGACTGTCCAGTTTGGCCAATGTACATGGCAGAAGGGCATTGCTGGCACATGAGCCAATAAAAATAAAAAATTCAGTATTAATGAAGGATTTCAACTATCCTCAAATTGACTGGGTACATGTCACCTCAGGATGGGATGAAGAGAGAAAGTTTCTGGACACCTTAAATGACCACTTCTTGGAGCAGCTAGCCCTGGAACCCACAAGAGGAGAGGCAATTCTTGATTCAGTCCTAAGTGGAGCACAGGATCTGGTCCAAGAGGTGAATATAGCTGGACCACTTAATAATAGTGACCATAATATAATTAAATTTAACATCTCTGTGGTGGGGAAAACACTACAGCTGCCCAAACGGTAACATTTAATTTCAGAAAGGGGAACTACACAAAAATGAGGAGGTTAGTTAAACAGAAATTAAAAGGCACGGTGCCAACAATGAAATCCCTGCAAGCTGCATGGAAACTTTTTAAAGACACCATAATAGAGGCTCAGCTTAAATGTATACCCCAAATTAAAAAACATAGTAGAAGAACAAAAAAAGTACCACTGAGGTTAAACAACAAAGTAAAAGAAGCAGTGAGATGCAAAAAGGCATCCTTTAAAAAATGGAAGTTAAATTCCAGTGAGGAAAATAGAAAGGAGCATAAACTCTGGAAAATGAAGTGTAAAAATATAATTAGGAAGCTCAAAAGAGAATTCGAAGAACAACTAGCCAAAGACTCAAAAAGTAATATTAAAAAATGTTTAAGTACATCAGAAGCAGGAAGCTTGCTTCTGGGGCCACTGGATGATCGAGATGCTAAAGGAGCACTCAAAGATGATAAGGCCATTGCAGAGAAACTAAATGAATTCTTTGCATAGGTCTTCATGGCTGAGGATGTAAGGGAGATTCCCAAACCTGAGCCATTCTTTTTAGGTGACAAATTTGAGGAACTGTCCCAGATTGAGGTATCATTAGAGGAGGTTTGATGCAAATTGATAAACTAAACTGTAATAAATCACCAGGATCAGATGGTATTTACCCGAGAGTTCTGAAGGAACTCAAATGTGAAATTGCAGTATAGTTTGTAACCTATCATTTAAATCAGCTTCTGTACCAAATGACTGGAGGATAGCTAATGTGACAGCAATTTTTGAAAAGGGCTCCAGAAGTGATCCCAGCAATTACAGGCCGGTAAGCCTGACTTCAGTACCAGGAAAACTGATTGAAACTATAATAAACAACAACATTGTCAGACACATAGATGAACATAATTTGTTGGGGAAGAGTCAATATGGATTTTGTAAAGGGAAATCATACCTCACTAATCTACTATAATTCTTTGAGGGGGTCAACAAGCATGTGGACAAGGGGGATCCAATGGATATAGTGTACTTTGATTTTCAGAAAACCTTTGACAAGGTCCCTCACCAAGGGCTCTTAAGCAAAGTAAGCACTCATGGGATAAGAGGGAAGGTCCTGTCCTGGATCAGTAACTGGTTAAAAGATAGGAAACAAAGGGTAGGAATAAATGGTCTTTTTTCAGAAAGGAAACAGGTAAATAGTGTTGTCTCCCAGGGGTCTGTACTGGGACAAATGCTGTAGAACATATTCATAAATGATCTGAAAAAGGGGGTAAACAGCGACGTGGCAAAATTTGCAGATGATACAAAACTACTTGAGATAGTTAAGTCACAGGCAGACTGCAAAGAGTTAAAAAGGGATTTCACAAAACTGAGTGACTGGGCAACAAAATGGCACATGAAATTCAATATTGATAAATGCAAAGTAATGCAGATTGGTGTTAGGATATAGATATTCAGGCCTGTCTGTAAAGGCCTGTACTTTAAGAATTTAGGCGTATTTTTATCACTTGGCTAGTTAGAGGTATAAAAGAAAGAATCAAAATCACTGTCTGCCAATGTAAGGTCCTTCTCTTACTGTGACAGTCTGGGGCCCTGTTCTTAGGCTAAGGCCTTTGGCTAAGCAACAGAGGCAGCCATAAGCTGGAAAGCGACCGGTCACATCCTCACATTCCAAAGTAGTCACATGGAAAGGAGGTGCTATTGGGCTGTTAGGAATACAATCCTGTCCTGATAGTGCCTATCAGCTCCAGAGAAAGGGAAGTGCCTAGAAAATGTAAAAGAAAACTTAGTTTGATAGCATCCTGTCTGGCAAGAACTCACTTATCAATACTGGGATGTGAAATCCTCACTTCTGTATTGTCTTGCCATTATAGTTCCCACTTTGCTATTGTTTGTCTGTATAATCTCTGTCTGGTTCTGTGATTGTTCCTGTCTGCTGTATAATTAATTTTGCTGGGTGTAAACTAATTAAGGTGGTGGGATATAATTGGTTACATAATCATGTTACAATATGTTAGGATTGGTTAGTTAAATTTTAGTAGAATGATTGGTTAAGGTATAGCTAAGAATATTACTATATAAATTAGGGGCAAACAGGAAGTAAGTTGGGATTTGGAAATAAGGAAAAGGAACTTGTATTTAAGCTTGCTGGAAGTTCACCCCAATAAACATCGAATTGTTTGCACCTTCGGACTTCGGGTATTGTTGCTCTCTGTTCATGTGAGAAGGACCAGGGAAGTGGGAGAGTGAAGGAATAAGCTCTCTAACAATTGGAAAACATAATCCCAACTATACATATAAAATGATGGGGTCTAAATTAGCCATTACCACTCAAGAAAGAGATCTTGATGTCATTGTGGATAATTCTCTGAAAACATCCACTCAATGTGCAGCAGCAGTCAAAAAAATGAAAAGAATGTTGGGAATCATTAAGAAAGGGATTGATAATAAGACAGAAAATATCATATTGCCTCTATATAAATCCATAGTACACCCACATCCTGAATACTGCATGCAGATGTGGTCGCCCCATCTCAAAAAAGATACACCCCTACTCCAATATAACGGTGTCCTCGGGAGCCAAAAAATCTTACCGCATTATAGGTGAAACCGCGTTATATCGAACTTGCTTTGATCCACTGGTGCGCGCAACAAAAATTATTAGGGGTATGGAATGGCTGCCATCTGAGGAGAGATTAATAAAATCAGGATGTTTCAGCTTGGAAAAGAGATGACTAAGGGGGGATATGATAGAAGTCTATAAAATCATGACTGGTGTGGAGAAAGTAAATAAGCAAGTTATTTTACTCTTTCTCATAACACAAGAATTAAGGATCACCAAATTAAATTAATATGCAGCAGGTTTAAAACAAACAAACAGGGAGTATATCTTCACACAACGCACAGTCAGCTGGTGGAACTCTTTGCCAGAGGATGTTGTGAAGGACAAGACTATAACAGGGTTCAAAAAAGAACTAGATACATTCATGGAGGATAGATCCATCAATGGCGTCCCTAGCCTCTGTTTGCCAGAAGCTAGGAATGAGTGACAGGGCATGGATCATTTGATGATTTCCTATTCTGTTCATTCCCTCTGGGGCACCTGGCATTGGCCACTGTCGGAAGACAGGATACTTGTTGCGGTTCAGTGATGAGACAGAACACAGCTTTATGCAAGCAAACAGGCTGGTCAGCGGAGATGGGCTGTTCTGCCCCCCCTGCCTTCCACCTTCTCCTTTTATTATATTTCTCCCCCTAAGCATTACACACTGCTACACAAAGGAATGTATGACGTTGATTCATATGCTTAGTTACCATCCTCTATCTACTACAATCCTGGTTCTCAGGCCTTGAGCCCAGGCTAAAGAAACCTCCCACAGTTGCTGTCCAAACAATCAAGTTCTCAGGGTTCATATCTAGCCCTTGTCCTTGGATAGAGCAATGTGTGCATTGCTTCTAGGAAACAGTCAGGGTGTGCCCCGCCTGCTTCCAGGTGGAATAGCTAGACATTAACCCTTCAGATACTGGGCTAGATGGACCTTTGGTCTGACCCCATATGGCCATTCTTACGTTCTTATGCCAGCCTCCTGGCCCCTCCATGACTTCAGCAGTGCTGGAAAGATTCTAGGAAGGGAGGGAGGAAGGTGATAACTGATGGGCTGTGAGAAGCATAACTACCAGCTGGAGGAAGCAAGGGACAGTGGAAAGGGAGTCCCAGACTTCATCTTCCACTTTGTGACTAGTGTATGGGGGAGGAGCTCTGCACACCCTTTGCAGCACTGGAAAATTGCAAAGGTGTGAAGTGGTCCATTCATTGAAATTTGATGTTCTCAGGTGAATCAGAACACCCAATGAAGATGAATGCAGCCTGACACAATAGCTCAAAGAGGTGTGAACCACCCATTCATCTCAGTGGGGCTTCTTCTCCCTCTATCTGAACTCCTGTTACAGCATACCAGTTTTCAAGACAATCTCACATGGGTTTTAGAACAATGTGAATATTAAAACCAGCTCCTCATTTGGAGAGTTGTACCTAAGGAACCTCTTGATCAAATGACCCCAAATTTGCACCAAGAAGTATGCCCCTGTTCCTGTTGTTGCACAACAATATTCAAGAAATCTCAGAACCCATGAAAATTTTACAACATTTTGAAAATTAAAAGAAACTCAGACACCATAGCCAGGACGGACCATTGTGATCATCAAATCAGAGTCATAAGGGGGGAGAGATGCAAAAAAGTAATCTGTTAATAAAATGACCCTAAATTTGCACCACAAACTCTATCTCTGATCCTACTGCAGCATGCAAGTGTGACACTCTATATGATTTTATAAAAATATGCTAATGAGTGTGAATATAATGTGACTGGAATATGCTTCATGCAAAAGGTCTGTTGTAAGGTAGCATTACAAAGCTTATAATCTACTGAGTGTGGTCATCCTATTTGTATAAATGTATCACTCTTGTATCTGAAACTAGAAATATAAAATATAACTCTGAGGGCCTCTTGTAATTATGCAAAGTGGGGGCCATTAATGGTGGTTTGGAATCTTGATGGCTCCCATTAACCAATTGTCTGTAGATGGCTCTGTTTCACTTGTAAGTCTTCCTGTATACGAGTGTGCTGGCAAGTAATGAAGTCTTACAGTGAAATGTGATCATGTCACCTGAACTGGAATCCATCTTTCATCTGGTGCTTTTCCATTGAGAAGAAGGGGGTGGGAACACAGAGAGGGACAAAGGATTCCCGCCTTATGCAAAAGATATATAAGTGTGTGGAACAGAACAAACAGGAGGCAGCCATCATGAGAAATCCCCTAGCTACCACCTGAGCTGGAACAAGGGCTGTACCAGGGGAAAGGACTGTGCCCAGACTAGGAAAGCATCCGATCTG
Organism: Lepidochelys olivacea; assembly: GCF_965140295.1. NCBI lineage: Eukaryota > Metazoa > Chordata > Testudines > Cheloniidae > Lepidochelys > Lepidochelys olivacea. The sequence continues at coordinate 192,793,726 of NC_140413.1, forward strand.
TAAAAGAAACTTATTGAAACATCTCTGAGGGTGAGATTTTATCTGTATTCAGTTTTGTTACTGTATTAGGCTTAGATGTGCATGTTTTATTTTATTTTGCTTGGTAATTCACTTTGTTCTGTCTGTTACTACTTGGAACCACTTAAATCCTACTTTCTGTATTTAATAAAATCACTTGCTACTTATTAATTAGCCCAGAGTATGTATTAATACCAGGGGTGGGGGGCCAAAACAGCTGTGCATATCTGTGCAAACAGCTGTGCATAGCCGACTACACCACTGCGATGGGCTGGATCACAGAAACCCCCTGGGAGTTGCCACCTGATGTGCCAAGACTACTTCTGCCCCTGCTTTCCTGCCCTGTCAGCTTAGGACTTCAGTGCCCTGCCTGGTTTGAGCCAGACCCGCTAGCCTGCTGCAGACCCAGACCCAGACCCAGACTCTGAATCACATCCCACAAACTGCAAGCTTAACTGAGAGCAGCTTACAGAAGTGTGCCTGTCTTTAACACTCAGATGCCCAATTCCCAATGGGGTCCAAACCCTAAATAAATCCGTTTTACGCTGTATAAGGCTTATACAAGGTAAACTCATAAATTGTTTACCCTCTATAACACCGATAGAGAGATATGCACAGCTGCCCCCCCCCCCCCGCCCGCCCGGGTATTAATACATACTCTGGGCTAATGAATAACTAAAAAGTGCTGCTGTGCATGCGTAAATGACTTTCTGTGGCTCATCAGCTTGGCCACATTGTAGTTTCAAACTTACCCTGAATAGCATGTGAAATATTGCTTCCCAATAGGAGTAGGTAGGATATTAGCTGAGATCATTCCCAAGCAGGTGATATTCATTTGGGGAGGATCAGTGCCATAGTCTTAGCCCGCTCCCCACCCCCTCCAAAAAAGTTGTAAGAACAGTAAAATGTATGTCACATGATTTTTAGGGGTGCTGTATCTTAGGAACCCCTTATTCAAACATCCTCAAACTTTGGATCACTAAATCTAGTCCAGATTCCATGAGACAAAGCGATTTTCAAGACAATCTGAGTAAGCATGTAGCTTTTAGAGCACTCGGAAAAATCAGCTGTTAAACAGTAAACTAATCTCAGCCTTAATTATAGTGGTGCTACTGCTCCACTGTAATAACTCTTCTCTGAATTGATACCTCCAGGATTTGGGGTGGGGTTTTCTAAAGCACCCAGCATTGGCCTAACACTGATCCCATTGAAGTCAGTGGTAAAACCCTACGCTGCGTTGGTAAAGCCTTGTTATACTTATAATCACTTTCCATTCAATCCAGTTTGAGATAGCAGTTGTCTCTTGGTAAGAAGTGAATTTACATATTGACAGTGAAAAATTATATTGCAATTGGCTAAGATAAAGTTTGGACGGTTACTTTAGTGGCAGACGCTCAGAGGTCCTAGGGATGTACAGACCTTTTCATTCGAAGCTGTCAATTGTTTCATTTTGCACAATCTGTCCTAACTGACTGATATTACAGCACTCTCATAGGTTCCACCATTGGATGACTGGGAAATTAGAGAACGTAGATGGCTTCTTTAGAGTCCATTTGCCACGCCATGTGCTGAGTAAGTGTAGAGAACAGTTTACTACTGAAAGCCAAATACACCATGCCTCCACAAGCACGTCCACAGCTACCTCTCCAAAGTACTGGAAATATTTTATAAGTCAATGTACCCTTGGCATTAGAACTGCTCAATCAAAACACCACTATCTATAAGAGAGACATCTATTTACTATAGATACATTTAGAAATGGGGTAAATAATTTGGAGCAAACACAAGAGCCTGTGTCTGTGAAGAGTGTTAATAATGTATCATATGCTATCTGATTCTTTTCACCTACCAAAGTTGTTTAATGTATTTTTGAGGCAGCACTTGCATATTTTAATGCTGGAGCTGGGTAAATTAAAAATAATCAGTGTCAATAATAATAATAATGTTATTTTAAAGGTAAGTATCTCCCATAGTCTAGGTACCTGCACAGAATCTGTTGATACAGATTAAAATCATAAAGAAAATTAAAACCATTCATGTGCCATGCAAAAGGTCCTTTGAAATTAAATGATTTTAAATCTATATTTAGAAGAGATAAACTTAGTGTTCCTACTGAAGTTAGACAAAACACAGGACCACAGAATTCAATATAGGAATGATATTTTCTTATCCTAAAAAAAGTCCAGCCATTCCATACTTGGGGTGCTAGAGAAGGTAGAGAGATAGATGGATTTGGGGATCTGGGGAAAGAGTATGGAAATGACTGAGTTTTATTTTTGATGGTGGAGGGAGAATAGAGTTCTTTACCTAAGGAATGTTACATTCATTGCCAGCTGAGGTGCAATATCTCTAAGGTGCTCCTTATTAAAGTGTTTGCAGCACACATGACTGAATACATTCAGGGGTAAAAAGCAGAGAAGTAAATGCACATCTTCCCATCACTGTACTGATTAAAACAGGTCTGTCTCAAAGGAGGGTCTGAGTGTACTGGGAGAATAGCAGTCACACAGTTCATGACTACACCATTATATCTCCATGATTTTACTGCTCACTACAATAGGCTCTAGATTAAGTGACATGCTCTCAAGTTTTCAATTTTGTATGTAAACTGTGCATCACAATTGACAGTTTTTCCTTTCCCTTTCTTGATTAACATCCCTGTCAAGTTCTTTGCAGCCACACTGACAGTAACAAACCCCAGCAGATGCAAGACATTGATTTGAAAATTGTTATTTTGCCCGCCAGCCTGTGAAGAGAAGCCAGAGGTGCTTTTCATGTTAAGGATGTTAAAGGCTGGCTATTCTCCACTACAGATGAGAATTGGAATTTTGATACTACACTTCACTGAATTCCTGTCAGATTATTCTTTAGACCCCTAATTATACTTCCTAAATCATAAATGTAATGGGGATAATTATTCTGATTTAGTGCACCTGGTATTCTGGAAAAACAAAATTGCTCGACACATTTGAAAATGCTCTCACTATAGTTAAACTAAAAGGTTCTAAGACACATAATGACAAACATTGTCAAAGGCAACTAAATGCAGTTTTGGGGTCATACTTCTCAATAGCCAGATGAAAGCCATTTGGGTTCATCAAAATTTCCTTGAGAAGGTATGTTCTAGAGAAGGCGCATGCTATCCATTTCCAGTGGAGATTAGCATTAAACTTTTACTTCAAGTCACAAATAAAAATGAATCTGGTGGCTTCACCCTAATCTACTAAGTAAAAGTGTCCCATGACTCAGTACAACTGGCAGGCTTTGCTCAAGTGAGGCCAGGATGGGGGAGTTGCTGCAGGTTAAAACCAAGTTGCATTGGCATAGTCAGACAGGAGAAGCTTTCACGTGCTCAGTCTCAGGATCAAGCCAATGCTATTAACAACTCCCTGACGTATACTAAATTCACTCAGTCAGAAACTTTTAATTAACAAAATGGCACAACAAAATAAGCGTTACTAACTGTAAGTGTGCTGCAAGCATTAATAAAATGAGCCCATCACATTTTGTGTTCTGCTCTTCTGTCCATCCATGCTGCAAGTCCAGTCAAGCCCATTAAAATAAAAACAGTTGGGATTAAGAACAGCTGTTCTGGGGCTAGACCATCCAGTCATTTGCAGTTATTCAGATCCAGGGTTCATCCTTGTGCCCAGATCTCAACATTTAGACCACAATCCGGGTTTTGATTTCATTTTTCCTGGATGACCAAGCACAACAGAGCTCATGACAGTTCTCCATCATTGCCTGTCTTTTACTGAATTCTTGAGACAGAGGAAAGTTACCTCTTGGAGGTCAGAAAGTGTAGGGATAAAGTGAGAACTGTCAAAAGCCAAGCAGACTTGGATGTTGCAAAGGAAATTAAAACCAGTAGTGAAAGGTTCTATAGACATAAAAAGAAAGAGTAAACAAGGAACGAAGTGGGACCACTAAGCTTAGAGGATGGGGTGGAGATTAAAGGTAACCTGGGCATGTCCCAATACCTAAACAAATATTTTGCCTCAGTTTTTAATAAGGCAAATGAAGAGTTTAGGGGTACTGGCAGAGTGGCTAATGGGAACGAGGATATAGAAGTAGAAATTACCACATCTGAGGTTGAAGTCTTAATGGGACTAAATCAGAGGGCCCGGATAATCTCGAGCCAAGAATATTAAAGGAATTGGCACATGAAATTACAAGCTTAATAGCAAGGATTTTTAATGAATCTGTAAATTCAGGGGCCATACCCTATGACTGGAGAATTGGTAAAATAGTACCTGTTTTTAAGAAAGTGAAAAAAGCTGATCTGGGAACTAGAGGCCTGTATGCAGGATGTTGGAACTAATTTTGAAAGAGAAAGTAGTTAAGGACATAGAGGTAAATGCTAATTGGGATAAAATATAAAATGGTTTTACAAAAGGTAGATTATGTCAGACCAACTTGATCTCTTTTTAGGCAAAGAAAATGCAGTAGATCTAATCTACCTGGATTTCAGTAAGTCATTTGATACAGTTCCGCATGAGAAATTATTAGTTAATTGGAGAATATAGGGATTAATATGAGAATTGAAAGGTGGATAAGGAACTGGTTAAAGGGGAGACTACAATGGGTCATACTGAAAGGGGGGTGAACTGTCAGGCTGGAGGGAGGTTACTAATGGAATTCCTCAGAGATCAGTCTTGGGTCCAATCTTATTTAACATTTTTGGCACAAAAAGTGGGAGTGCGCTAATAAAATTTGTGGATGACACAAAGTTGGGAGGTATTGCCAATATGGAGGAGGACCGGAATATCATGCAGGAAGATCTGGATGACCTTGAAAACTGGAGTGATAGAAATTGGATGAAATTTAATAGTGCAAAGTGCAAAGTCATGCACTTAGGGACTAACAACAAGATTTTTTTGCTATTAGCTGTGGACTTATCAGTTGGAAGTGACAGAGGAGGAGAAAGACCTATGCGTATTGGTTGATCACAGGACGACTATGAGCTGCCAATGTGATGCAGCCATGAAAAAGGCTAGGTGAGGTATTTCCAGTGGAGACAGGGAAGTGTTAGTTATACAAGGCATTGGTTTAACTGGCATTATACAAGGCACTGGTAAGACCTTCTCTGGAATACTGCAGAGAAGGGCTCCTAGGATGATCAGAGGAATGGAAAACCTGCTGTATGAGAGGAGACTCAAAAGAGTTTGGCTTATTTAGAGTAACCAAAAGAAGGGGAGATATGATTGCTCTCTATAAATACATCAGAGGGATAAATACCAGGGAGGGAGAGGAGTTATTTAAGTTAAGTGCCAATGGGGACATAAGAACAAATGGATATAAACTGGCCATCAACAAGTTTGGGCTTGAAATTACATGAAGGTTCCTAACCATCAAAGGAGTGAAGTTCTGGAACAGCCTTCCAAGGGCAGTAGTGGAGGCAAAAAACCTAACTGACTTCAAGATTGAGCGTAATAAATTTATAGCAGGGATGGTATGATGAGATTGCAGACAATGGCATGTAGCTGATCTGCGACTGCTAGCAGCAAATATTTCCAATGGCCAGAGCTTGGACACTAGACTGGGGACAAGGGGGACATTCTGAGTTACTACAGAGAATTCTTTCAGAGATGTCTGGCTGGTGGGTCTTGCCCACATGCTCAGGTTCTAACGGATACCCAGGGTCTAATTGGAGTTGGGAAGAAATTTTCCCTCAGGTCAGATTGGCAGAGACCCTGGGGTTTTTTCGCCTTCCTCTGCAACATGGGGCACAGGTCACTTGCAGGTTTAAACTAGTGAAAATGGTGGATTCTCTGTAACTTGAAGTCCTTAAATCATGATTTGAGGATTTCAGTACCCCAGCCAGAGATTAGGAGTCTATTACAGGAGTGGGTGGGTGAGGTTCTGCGCGGCCTGCAGTGTGCAGCAGGTCAGACTTTCTCACTGCAGAGATTCCAATGGCCATTTCTCTCACATGACAGCTTCTTGACTCATCCATTCTCAGCACCATAGTACTTTTCTACCCCATCATTGTAAGGCTTGATACACTGACCATTGAAGTCAATGGAAAGAGTCCCACTGACATCAGTGAGCTTTGGATCAAGCTCACAATCCTAAAGGTGTGTCTTCCCACTACACTTCCTCACTCTTCGCCTTCCCTTCGCCTCCATTTTGGATCTCCTGGAGCCTCTTATTCCAAATGTCACGTTCCTTCCCTTTGTAGTCCCCAATGAATGGCTTCCCAGTCACTCCAGAGATCCCCAATGGAATTTGCTTCCTCCTTTTCTGCTCCCACTATCACATCCCTCCTCAAGAGCTCTCCATGGCACTTTCCTAAAGACAGTTTTCGACAGAATCTTAGCTCATCCCTCATGTTGCCTGTCCCACACAGGCTCCCCAGCAGCTCACATATTTCTAGTAGGGAATCTGAAACCATCTGAAACTGAGATTTTTTTCTGATGTTAGTTAAAATAACCTACCAATAATATTGGACATGATGATTGTGAAAAATGTACTATACTTTGCTTCTGTGTTCTATGTCTGATGAATCTTAATAGTTACCGATCTATTATTTATGTGCACTATTTATTTGTTTGGAAAGGCTGCTTTTCTTTAGAGGCCGGGGCAGTACACCAGTACTAGGTAGAACTAAAGTCACAATAACAGTAGCCAAAACCAAAGTGGCTCATGTTTTGCTATTGCATAGGAAAGCCAACCATTTAAGTAGCATCCCAGCCTGATTCACCACCCCAGATACTTTGCTAAGCAACAACAAATAATTAAGCCTTCTGATGCAAATGACCTAATGAGGGAATATTGTACACTACAGTATAAAGCCAGAAAAGCTACATAAAATGATATTTGTTCCACTGTCAGGAAAAAGAGCTGCCTCAACTAATTCAGAAGAGCTACTGAAAGACTACGTTCTACAATATAACAGCAAACAGCTCAATATTTGCCAACCTCACAAACCCTGTCAAGCTTTTATTTGCTCCTGACTGTGTTTCTGCCAGGTGCATTACACAGTTGAACACACACACACACACATAATATTCAGAAATGCTTTGCTTACTTCTCCCGTCCTCTTTCGGTATAGAAATGTGCTAAGAATGCCAACAGCAGGGCACTGCAATCTCACCACATTCCCATTTCTTCTAGAAGCTCTCTCTTGTTTTATTCCCCCGGGAGGTACATTTCTGGGTGGTTGGTATGCTAGATTTTCACAGAACTTGCCATGTGGCTTTTATAGTCAGCAGGATGACTTTACAGCTGCTTCCCTGTTACTACAACAAACCTGCTCCCTGTTTTTCATTCAAATTTTATCTGTTTAGGATTTGACAAAAATGTGTATTGTTGTCCCCACCACAGAGCCAATTTTGCCACAGTAGAGCAAGTTGTTCTCTATTCAGAGGCCACTCACAACAATCTGCCACCCTATGCAAAACATCAGTGTGCCCTTCCTCATAGGCATAGAGCAGCAGATTTGGCCTGGCCACCAGGCCAAATCTGAGTGAATGGTGGTACAACCTGATGCACAGGGTCAGAATGCCACTCAGTTTGACCCAGCCACCCCTCTGTCATGACGGAGGGGTGTCAGGCTAGATCTGCCACCCTACCCTGGTGCACAGAAATCTATCGCCCTAGGCAGTTGCCTAGTTTGCCTATAGGTAAAGCAGCTCCTTCATAAGCAAAATTGTTAGCTCAGGGCCAAATCCCCACCCCTCCAGCACAAAGTGTGGTATATTGAAAACTGTGTTAAAATGATAAGCTATCACTTTAACTTATAAGTCCTGATTGCAGGCTAAGGGGCTCCATAGGGAACCATGCAGTCTGGGTCTTTCAGCAATCAGCAGACAGTCTGCAAAAAGCCAGCCTAGAGCAAGGTGGATGAGTTGAGCCTCTCTGCCTTAGGAAGCAGCCTGCTTTCTTCCTCTCTGCTTGTGGTTCTCGTTTGCTAAGGTGTTGGATTTTAAGAAATGAAGTAGTGTTACACTGCAACCTTCCAACAAGAGTATTTACATTATCTATTTTATCTGTTTGTATATGATAAACATAACAAAAGTTTGTGGACACACCGTGCTAACCTCTTCTAAAACAGTTTGGATGGGACAGGAATCCTCACCTCATTCTGGTGGATTGGGATGGAGAGGTTGTCTCATTGCTCCTCCAACAATGCATGGGCTGAGCAGCAACTGGGATCTCCCTCCCTGTGGATTCACCAATCGCACCTCTTCCACTGTTTCCTCCTTCCCATCTCATCCTCACCCGCAACACAGAGACTTCACCACTGTGAAGCAAATCTGTTCCCTTGTCAACCAAAGAGTGCCTTCCCCAGCCTCAGCACCTCTCATCTCCTCCAAGGGAGTTAGGAGAGGAGCCAAGGGAAGGAAGAAGGAGAGTGCTGTGGAGAAGCAGCGCAGTCTGTGTGAGCCTGAGGTACTGGGATAGGGAGAGGACTACTAATGGAATAGGGGTGGACTGATAGAACAGGGATCATGGACTGTTGGAAGGGCAGAATTGCAAGGGGAGATAATTAATCAACTGGGATGGGGGAGATGAAGCGATTAGAGTTGGAGAGAGAATGTACAGTGGGGACAATTGGTGTAACATGCACAGATGATTGATGTACATATGGGGGATCATCTTGTCATGTCCTCATACTGCTTCCCACCACATCTGTGCACATGTGATTACCCAATCATTGCACTCCACCAGGTCACTGGAAGAGCATTTGTGCTCAAACTGCTGGCATTACAGGAGATGCTTCATATTTTGAGGCTCTCTGTTGCAGTCACAGGTATTGGGGCCAGCAATGAAGCACCACTTGGTCGTCACATCTCTACACTAGCCAAGTCCAGTGTGGAGTCAATGAAGGTCATGCCATACAGTCCAGGGCTGCTCTGCAGTGGATGGCAGATGCTCGACTGTTGGGAGCCAGAGCGCACAGGCTACAGGGTTATTCTCTACTCTTGTTTGCCATAAATGAACACTTGTCTGTGTGACCATGTTAGAGGTTTAACAATGGCAAGAAAACTGTGTCATGACTTCAGTGTGCGAGATTAATTGATGAAATTGGGGGATTAATGTATTTGTAGGACCTATGTAATGAGGCACCTACATTTGGTCTTTAAAATCTGCGGGAAATTTGCATTAAAAGTTTGCAAAGTCATCTCATCAACAATGTGGAGTCTCCCAGCAAAGAGCATGGCCACTCTGCATTTAAACCCTACAGCTCACTGCAGGGTTCACAGACTGTCGATGAAGCCAAGAATGAGCTTCCTATCAAAAGATCCCAGCACGGCATGATACAAGGTTCTAGTTGTACTAAAAGTTTTACAGTGGCTATCAACAAATCGTATTGTTGGTAGACTGGCTGATGTAGAAGAAAATGATCCAAGTGGTCACTCTTGTGAAGAAATTCTAACCGGTGAACCAGCACCTCAGGTGGGGCCTGAACTAGCAAATGTAGGGAAGGTAGGAAAAGAAATAAATAAAATAAAGACAAAGAGAGACGAAAAGGCTAAAGCAAGAGGCAAAGAGAAAGGAAGCCAAGATGACCATTAAGGAGGAGGAAAGAGGCCAGGGCTTTATTCCTTGTACAGGGCAAGATTAAGGTCAAGGAGGAGGAGGAAGGAAAGGCCAAGCTGGAGTCAAAGACAAGACAAAAATGAAGTTCCAGAGCAGAGCAAAGCACAGAATATTAAGAGAAACAGGATGGATCAGAGATAGAATATTCATTTCAGCAGGCTCCAAGGTTCAGGCAGCTATCCTGTTTTCTTAGTTGGAATTAAAAGTGTAGATCTCATTGGGCTTTTTTAATATCAATGTACATCAGCAATTGTGATTATAAACAGTCTCAGGCTCTGGCAGTATAAAGGGAATATAGAGTGTGTGTAAATGTAATTTATGCCCACTTTAAGGTCACTTTACAGGACCAGAGCTGCATAAAGGGCCTTAGTATCAACTAAACTAGGCCCAGGTGTTTCTCAGGCTACAAGAGGGATGATGTGCTGGAAAGCACTTAAACAGCTAATGCAGGTCTCCCTACACCCAGCAATAATGTGGCTTACTTGTGCTGCTTCCAGGTTATGACTCATAAAGCATTCACCTCTGCTGCAGCCACATATGTCCCTGTCCATGCTCCTAGCTCCTGCCTGAACCACCATGTGAAGCAGATGGCCCAAAATAGCCTCTGGTGTGCTCCACACTACTGCAAGGCAAACAAGAGACCATTTGATGCTTTCCCCAGCACCAAGCACCATGCTTTCCCCAACACCTGGAGTCAAATATTCAGGGTGCAAAATATTTTTAGAACCCATGTGGGAGATGTCATTATGTCCAACTTTGAGGACTAATTCCATTCATGTACATCCTTTGAGCATTTTGTGCCAGTATCATTCAGCTGAGGTAATAGGCCATTAAAGCACTTTATTTGGTACAGCTTTGCACTGAGATCACCAGGTGGGATATCTTGTCTATGAAATGTGAAAAAAATGACCAGGCCATTAGCAGGAATGTGCTAAAGAAATAAAGGATCTGTATGAGTGGTTTGTTAGCAGCAAACTTGCCACTAAATTTTAACAATCAGTCCTGCCTTTAAGCTTCAGTGGGAATGGCTGTAAAAGCTTTCCCATCCTACTATATAAGAGGTGGCTTGTGTGGGGTTTGGTTTTGCTGTGGGTGGTGGTGTTTTGGTGTGGTTTGTGTTTCCCAGATTAACAGGATTTAGGTGGGAAGGCTATGACAGATTCAGAGGTGGCAGTAGGAGTGACCCATGTAGCAGATGACACAATGAAGATGACTGGATGTGGAAGCTGTGGTATGTACATGATCCTGGAGGGGGCACCTGGTAAGAGTTTTGTCTGCATGAAATGCCGTCTGATAGAGCTGATGGAGGAAAAGATCAGAGGTTTGGAGATGCAGGTGGAAAGTCTGGTAGAGTTTAGGAAGGGGTTTGAGCAGATTATGGAGCAAAGACATGAGGTATCTGAAGGGAAAAGCTCAGACTTGCAGATGGAAGCAGGACTAGGGAATTCTGAGGGGAGACTGGGTGAGGAAAGTGGTCAGTGGAAGCATGTGACTAAAAGAACTAGGCAGAGGAAAAGACGGGCTAGTGAAGGAGAAATAGAGCTTCAGAATAGGTTTGCAGAGTTGGAAAATGAAGAAGGGGCTCAGCAGGTAGTCACTGAAGGTGACAGGGCAAGGAAGAAGAGAAGAGCGGTTAGTCCTATAGGAAAAGGGGAAGAGTTAATGGAGATTACACCAAATATGAGCCCCAGGAGGATACAGGATGGGTTAAAAAGGATTACAAGGGAGAATGGGAATGGAAAGAACTTGCAGCCAGAGGGAACAGGGGATAGACTGGAGAATAGCACCGTCACTAGGAAAAGGCAGGTCTATGTGATTGGGGACTCTTTACTGAGAAGAATAGATAGGCCTGTAACCAGAGCTGATCCAGAAAATAGGAGGGTGTGCTGTCTTCCAGGTGCTAAGATACGGGATGTAGACCTGAGGTTGAAAAGGATTTTAAAGGGAGCGGGAAAGAATCCCCTAATTATCCTTCATGTGGGAACAAATGATACGGCTAGATTCTCGCTGGAAAGTATTAAGGGAGACTATGCTAGGCTGGGGAGGACGCTTAAGGAAATTGAGGCTCAGGTGATCTTTAGTGGGATTCTGCCTGTTCCTAGAGAAGGGCAACAAAGGTGTGACAAGATTATGACTATCAATAGATGGCTTAGGCAGTGGTGCTATAAGGAGGGCTTTGGGATGTATGGCCATTGGGAGGCATTCATGGATAGAGGACAGTTCTCTCGGGATGGACTTCATCTGAGTAGGGAAGGAAATAGACTTCTAGGATGGAGGCTGGCACAACTGATTAAGAGAGCTTTAAACTAGGAAATTGGGGGAGATGGTTGGGAGATGTCCAGGTAATCTCCACGCCAGAATTTAGCATAGAGTGGAAAGAAAATGAAGTAAGAGTGGATACAGCTGTAGGTAGGAGGAAGGGCAGTGTAGATACAAGTCTAATAGGTTATACTGGTAGTAAAATAACCGTGCCTAATAGGGTACAGAATGTGAGTGAGGCCAAACAGCAAAAATTAAGATGTTTGTACACTAATGCAAGGAGCCTAGGTAACAAAATGGAGGAACTAGAGTTACTGGTGCAGGAAGTGAAACCAGATATTATAGGTATAACAGAGACCTGGTGGAATAGTAGTCATGACTGGGCTACAGGTATTGAAGGGTATGTGCTGTTTAGGAAAGACCGAAATAAAGGTAAAGGTGGTGGAGTAGCACTGTATATCAATGATGAGATAGAATGTAAAGAAATAAGAAGCGATGAAATGGATATGACTGAGTCTGTCTGGGCAACAATTAAATTGGGGAAGAAAACTATTAGAGCCTCCCCTGGGATAGTGCTTGGGGTGTGCTATAGACCGCCGGGATCTAATTTGGATATGGATAGAGCCCTTTTTAATGTTTTTAATAAAGTAAATACTAATGGAAACTGTGTGATCATGGGAGACTTTAACTTCCCAGATATAGACTGGAGGACGAGTGCTAGTAATAATAATAGGGCTCAGATTTTCCTAGATGCGATAGCTGATGGATTCCTTCAGCAAGTAGTTGCTGAACCGACTAGAGGGGATGCCATTTTAGATTTGGTCTTGGTGAGTAATGAGGACCTCATAGAGGAAATGGTTGTAGGGGATAATCTTGGCTCAAGTGATCATGAGCTAATTCAGTTCAAACTGAATGGAAGGATTAACAAAAATAAATCTGCAACTAGGGTTTTTGATTTCAAAAGGGCTGACTTTCAAAAATTAAGGAAATTAGTTAGGGAAGTGGATTGGACTGAAGAATTTATGGGTTTAAAGGTAGAGGAGGCCTGGGATTATTTTAAATTAAAGCTGCAGAAGCTATCGGAAGCCTGCATCCCAAGAAAGGGGAAAAAATTCATAGGCAGGAGTTGTAGACCAAGCTGGATGAGCAAGCATCTTAGAGAGGTAATTAAGAAAAAGCAGAAAGCATATCGGGAGTGGAAGAAGGGAGGGATCAGTAAGGAAAGCTATCTTATTGAGGTCAGAATATGTAGGGATAAAGTGAGACAGGCTAAAAGTCAAGTAGAGTTGGACCTTGCAAAGGGAATTAAAACCAATAGTAAAAGGTTCTATAGTCATATAAATAGGAAGAAAACAAAGAAAGAAGAAGTGGGACCGCTAAAAACTGAGGATGGAGTGGAGGTCAAGGATAATCTAGGCATGGCCCAATATCTAAACAAATACTTTGCCTCAGTCTTTAATAAGACTAAAGAGGATCTTAGGGATAATGGTAGCATGATAAATGGGAATGAGGATATGGAGGTAGACATCACCATATCTGAGGTAGAAGCGAAACTCAAACAGCTTAATGGGACTAAATCGGGGGGCCCAGATAATCTTCATCCAAGAATATTAAAAGAATTGGCACAAGAAATTGCAAGCCCATTAGCAAGAATTTTTAATGAATCTGTAAACTCAGGGGTTGTACCGTATGATTGGAGAATTGCTAACATAGTTCCTATTTTTAAGAAAGGGAAAAAAAGTGATCCAAGTAATTATAGGCCTGTTAGTTTGACATCTGTAGTATGCAAGGTCTTGGAAAAAATTTTGAAGGAGAAGGTAGTTAAGGACATTGAAGTCAATGGTAAATGGGACAAAATACAACATGGTTTTACAAAAGGTAGATCGTGCCAAACCAACCTGATCTCCTTCTTTGAGAGAGTAACAGATTTTTTAGATAAAGGAAACGCAGTGGATCTAATTTACTTAGATTTTAGTAAGGCGTTTGATACTGTGCCACATGGGGAATTATTAGTTAAATTGGATAAGATGGGCATCAATAGGAAAATTGAAAGGTGGATAGGGAATTGGTTAAAGGGGAGACTACAACGGGTCCTACTGAAAGGTGAACTGTCAAGTTGGAGGGAGGTTACCAGTGGAGTTCCTCAAGGATCAGTTTTGGGACCAATCTTATTTAATCTTTTTATTACTGACCTGGGCACAAAAAGTGGGAGTGTGCTAATAAAGTTTGCAGATGATACAAAGCTGGGAGGTATTGCTAATTTAGAGAAGGACAGGGATACCCTACAGGAGGATCTGGATGACCTTGTAAACTGGAGTAATAGGAATAGGATGAAATTTAATAGTGAGAAGTGTAAGGTCATGCATTTAGGGATTAATAACAAGAATTTTAGTTATAAGCTAGGGACGCATCAACTAGAAGTAACGGAGGAGGAAAAGGACCTTGGAGTATTGGTTGATCATAGGATGACTATGAGCTGCCAATGTGATATGGCTGTGAAAAAAGCTAATGTCGTCTTGGGATGCATCAGGAGAGGTATTTCCAGTAGGGATAAGGAGGTTTTAGTACCGTTATATAAGGCACTGGTGAGACCTCACCTGGAATAGTGTGTGCAGTTCTGGTCTCCCATGTTTAAGAAGGATGAATTCAAACTGGAACAGGTACAGAGAAGGGCTACTAGGATGATCCGAGGAATGGAAAACTTGTCTTATGAAAGGAGACTCAGGGAGCTTGGCTTGTTTAGCCTAACTAAAAGAAGGTTGAGGGGAGATATGATTGCTCTCTATAAATATATCAGAGGGATAAATACCAGAGAGGGAGAGGAATTATTTAAACTCAGTACCAATGTGGACACAAGAACAAATGGATATAACCTGGCCACTAGGAAATTTAGATTAGAAATTAGACGAAGGTTTCTAACCATCAGAGGAGTGAAGTTTTGGAATAGCCTTCCGAGGGAAGTAGTGGGGGCAAAAGATCTATCTTGCTTTAAGATTAAACTTGATAAGTTTATGGAGAAGATGGCATGATGGGATAACATGGTTTTGGTAATTAAATATTCATGGTAAATAGGCCCAATGGCCTGTGATGGGTTTTTAGATGGGGTAAGATCCAAGTTACCCGGGAAAGAATTTTCTGTAGTATCTGGCTGATGAATCTTGCCCATATGCTCAGGGTTTAGCTGATCGCCATATTTGGGGTCGGGAAGGAATTTTCCTCCAGGGCAGATTGGAAGGCCCTGGAGGTTTTTCGCCTTCCTCTGTAGCATGGGGCACGGGTCACTTGCTGGAGGATTCTCTGCTCCTTGAGGTCTTCAAACTACAATTTGAGGACTTCAATAGCACAGATATAGGTGTGAGGTCTTTTTTAGGAGTGGTGGGTGAAATTCTGTGGCCTGCATTGTGCAGGAGGTCAGACTAGATGATCATAATGGTCCCTTCTGGCCTAAATATCTATGAATAAGAGGTGGCAACTGAAAGCAATTGCCATTACAGTGGTTGGCCTTTTTGCAGTGGTAGATGCTGTTTACAATTGAAGAGCCTTTGGCTGCTGAACAAACAAGCAGGATTTATATGCCAGACGTTGCTGGATATGGCTCTTTCTGGTTTCTGCATTTTAGGGTATTTAGTAAAAGGTTGAAGATGAAAACAATTTCAATTAAAAATAAGCCACTTCAGACTGTATGGTAGCATACAAAAAAGTCATCATCGCTCATAGAAATGAGAGCTAAATATCATATACCTAATGGAAAGGAAAATTTACCATGTGCTCTTAAACATGAAATATAGTTTACACATCCAATAAACCCACTTCATATGTTGTTTACTGTCAGCCTGCAATTGCTGAGAACTACACAAAGAAATATTTATTTATGTTTTGCCAAGGAAGCGTCTCTTTAATGGTTCAATTGCTGTGTAGTGGGAAGATGCCTGGCTGAGAATTTTAAACTAAGTGAAATGAACTTTTGATTAGCTGCTAATTACAGTACCAGATTCACCTACACCTCATTACTGCTGTTCTGTGCACTGGGACAGCCTGGTTTTGTTTTGTTTTTTGTTTTGTTTTGTTTTGGGGTTGGGGCAGGTTTCATGGCCTGGAAATAAATTATATCACTGCAAATGGCCTGGCAGATTTCTCTGAAATCTCAGATATTACAGTAGTAGTGAACCTACCATACCAGAGTTAATTCTATCCAGTATATATATGTGTATTGAAGGTACACACAGAATAACTACAATGCAACAAGATAGGAGAGTGGGATGAAACTGAAAAGCAGTTTGGCTTCTCCAGGCTGGTCCAGTGGTTAGAGCACTGGTCATGGGCTTGGACGGGAGGAGTGTTGTGAGGATACATATGTTAAAGACTATGAGGTATTCAGATACTACAGTGATGGGGCCAGTAAGTATCATAGGTAGAAAAGAGCATTGTAGTGAGGGGGGAAAGGGTGCAAAACCTTTTACATGGAAAGAAAGTCACACGGGCCTCTATTTTTTCTATTTAGCGTAAGCAAATGCAGCTATGCCATGGAACAGGAGATATGACTACTTGTATGTGAGTTACCAAAGCTTCAGGAATGAGAATACAAATTATACAGTTATAAGGCTATACAGTTAAGGCTTGTTGCTCCAGTCCCTGTGGTTTTGCGTACATGGCAAATGCTAGGCTTGTGGCTGCAGAAATAGGTGATGACATTTCAGACATAGCGAGGAGAGACATAAATGTTCAGAGGAAACAGCTATCGAATGTGCCTTGATTAGAGACAGATTCGAGCTGCCAGTGACACCTGCAGCCATACACGTTACATACCATTGGCAGGGCTGCCAAGTCATCAGCATTGGGCCCTCCCAGCCAAAGCCCAATTCGTGGGGGTGGGGAGCCACAAGCTGAGCTCTGGCTGCAACTGGTCAAGTTCAGGTATTGGTGCAGGAACCAGCCCCAAGGCAGCAGCAAGGAGGGGGAGTGCTGGATGCCCCACTGCCTGATCAGGTTTGGCCCCATTACCCCTGTCATGACGGAGAGGCTGCAGGGCCAAACCTGAGGGACACTGCGACCCATGTACACCAAGTCGCAACGCCACACACTCAGTTTTGGCTTTGTTACCGCTGCCCCCCATGATGGAGAGGCTGCTGGGCCAAACCTGAGTGAGTAGTGGGGCAGCCAGCACTTCTCTTTCTTGCCGCCGCTGTGGGGAAAGCTCCTGCACTAGGGCTCCCAACTGGGGGCCTGCCCAGCCTCACCCCACTTCCAGCAGTCCATGTCCCCTCTGCTCTGCCTGCAGGACTCACTCAGCAATAGCCTCAAGACCAGCTACCAATACAGTGAGGGGAGCCTCAGTGAGTGCCCGCACAGGGGAGCTGGTTGGGAGAGGGGTGGTGGGATTTGTGCATTCCGGGTGACAAATTTCCAGGGGCACCTCTACTAGCTGCCAAATTAGGACCTGGATGTTGAGATTAGATCTTGTGTATTCTAGATCTTATAGTTAATAATAATGATAGAGTAACATCTTGATTTATATGCTTCTCACATGGTGAATTTTATCCATCTGGATAAAGACTTGGATGGTCTTTTTTATCTGAATCAGAGATTACATGTAGATTTTCCAGAGACATTTGGTCTCAAAATGTAGGTCTCCTTAAAGCACTGGCAACATGTAGGTTTTAGGTATTTATATTTTTTAACTGATGGCTTACCATTGGGCAAGGGAAGTAGGTGAAATGGGATTCTCTCAATACTGGGGCTGTTTGCAGATCACATTGTCCTGAAAGAATTTCTCTAGGCTGCTATAATTACATACCAGGTGTTTCATTAAAATCTTTGTTTTCAGAGGGTTTAAAGCATATTAATTCATTTTAAAGTTTCTCCCCAAAGTGAAGCTTGGCACATACGGCCCTATCCTGTTTGATTCTTAATTATTTCCAAAGTGTCTCTTTGCTCCCCCGCCCGAAATAATAAAATGAATGATGGATTGTCAGCACTAGAAACTGAAATAATCAGTCTGCCTACAGAGCAAGGACAGCATAGGCAACAATAGTGAAAGCTTCATTTCAACTCTACACTATGTCTTAACCCTGTCCTGGATGGATAATCGCCGGAAGGAGAGTTGACTCTCCATGCCCTTTGAATCATTGGCCTTTCTCCTGAGATTGACAACAAGACAGATGTCAATTGTGCAGCTTCTTATTTGGATACCTTGCCACTAGAAACTGGACAAAGATGAATTTATTTAATCATGGACTTGCCATAACAAGGAAGCCAAGAGCCTTTGTTTATGACTAACCTGGTCAGAATTTGAACCAGTGACTCCAGGTATCATTAACAACCCATGATTCATCCAGTCCTTGCCATTCTTAACTGTAAAACCAGAACTGAGTTTAGAGTTGTGCAAACTATTCAGTGTAAAATTGGAAGGAAGAAAGGAAGGAAGGATGGAGGTCCAGTGGGTAGGAGACTAAGCAGGGACTCAGAAAACCCAACTCCTGCTCTGCCACAGAATTCCTGTGTGATCCTGAGCACATAATTTAGTCTCTCTGTGCCTCAGTTTCCAATCTATGAGAGGAGATAATAGCATTTCACTAACCTCACAGAGATGTTGTGAGAATAAAAACATTAAAGATTGTGAGTCAGTAGGTAGTATGATAATGGGCACCAGATAACCACCTACGGTAGATACAATTAAAAACACTTGTAATCGGCCCATGTTTTAGTTCATTGGGTTTCCATAAACATGCCGTGTTCCATACAAAGGACCGTTGTGAATCCATTACTTAGCATCGACCCACACTAATAGTTCTAATGAAGTTGTGCCTTTTCAGTCAAACCCCTCCACAGATGTGGCCCAAGCTACCTGAGGAACTTTATGATAAAATCAGTCCATGTCTCAGATCTGATTTATCTGTGTTGGCTACCAGGGGTTATTATTAATTAATTAATTAATTAATTAATTATTATTATTATTATTATTATTATTAAATGGTGGAGTGATTTCTGCCTTGTTAAACTATGAGCTGCAGCCATTTGTTTAGTCTGTGTTTACTCACATCTGATTCAAGCTTGTTTATTATTTCTGCAATTTATCTGAAGTCCTGGGGTGAAAACAAATTCAGTTGTTTTTTACCTGAACTTGCAGAACTCTTCCCAGAAGTACAAAGACATAAAGTGAATTGCTGTTTTCAGTCAATAACTTTTAAAGACTGATCTCATTCTTCTGTTAATATTGGGCATTTAACAACCATACTATATTAGAGTAGCATACTTGACATAATTAAACCAATCCCATGGCAATTTCCAGATTAACTGATCCATGTAGCAGACTGTAAGTTGTTTTGGGTTGCACCTATCATAACTTGCATTTATATTTATTGTTCAGTTTGAATTGTTCAGTTTTGACTCAGCAAGAGGGTTTCTCTAAGAAAAAGTGAACTACTTCCATTTCCAGAAGGATCACATGCCCAGCTTTCATACCTTCCCACGAAAGAGCCTCACTTACAGTCCTGCCAGTCCCAACAGAGCAAACCTCCAGCCATACCCGGTGTTACAGCTAGATTGGAAGACTAACTGAGTGATGTGGGAGAACAGCTACCCAGGGAAGACTCACTAGATACACCTAGAAAGTCTAAGGGTCAAATTTGGCCCTCCTGTTGAATAATGGTAGTATTACCTATCTCTTATGTTGTGCTTTTTATCGATAGGTCTCAAAACACTTTGCAAAGGAGATCAGTATCATTATCTCCATTTAGCACATGGGGTAAATGAGGCACAGAAAGAAGTGAAGAAGAACTGAAACAGAAATATGGTGTGTTCATCCCACTCCTTATGCATCTTTCTGTTTTGTTTGCATTTCAACTGACCCTAAACACTGGGCACGAATTTTCATTGAGCTGGTTTCTGTAACACCCACGTTCTACCATTTAACATAGAACCAGTGAGGTGTATGAGTAATTGAAGTGATTTATCCCAGCGAACACTGCATTATATTTGCCAGCACTGACTTTTAAATGCCATTTAATTCTGTGCTACCCATTCACCTACTGGAGTGAATTTCCCCTTTAAGTTCCTAACACTCTTCTTTAAACTGCACTAACCTAAATAATTTTATGTCATCCATGTTACCAACTCCCCTCTTTTCCAGTTCACTAATAAATCCATGTAAGGTGGGCCCACAGAGGAAGAATGGCCCAGTGGGTAAGGCACTCATGTTGGAGTTGGTTAACCCATGTTCAAAACTTCTTGCATCATGGCCATCCTGTGTGACTTGTGTCAGTCACACAGGCCCAGAGCCTAAACCTATTTGGGATTTCCTGCACTCAGCATTGCAATATGTCACTGATTTAGGAACCTAAATATCATTTTCATAAGTCTATGGGACCTTTATATCTTTAAATACCTTAAAAATAAACACCTAAATACTTTTAAAAAACTGGGCCTTAGTCTCTGTCTGCCTCAGTTCCCCATCTGTGAAATGGGGATAATAGCACTGCCCTACCTCACCGGGTTGTTGAGAGGATAAATACATTAATTGTAAGGTGCTCAGATATTACAGTATTGGGGACCATATAAGTACAATAGATACTGAAATTTGGGGCTCCGCACTATTAACCGTTTGTGATATTGCAAACCTTTTCCTACTCTTTGTCTCCTGTTTCTTAGCCGGCTTCCATTTCTAGGCAGTACCTAACCTCTCACTCCAGGGGTATTCGTTTCCACAGTAGTCCCTTGTGGGGGATCTAGTCAAAGGCTTTTTCAAAGGCCAACAATATATGTCAGCCAGTTCTCTCTTTGCCTTACACTGGTTTAACACCATTGACTTCAGTCGAATCATTCCTTACTAATATAAGACTAGACTCTAGCCCTGAATCTGATGGAGTATGTGCTGTATTGAAGACTGTGTCAAAATTACAAGCTACCACTTTAAGTTGGAAGGGGTTTCCTGGTCCTGCTTGCAGCCATAGGGGCTCTGTAGGGAGCATGTAATCTGGTCTTAGTCAATCTGCAAAAAAGCCAGACTGGCCCACAGTGGGCTGAGAGGAGCATTTCTGCATTAGGGAGCAGCTTGCCTCCCTCTCTCGCTGTAATTGGTTGTTGTGTGTTAGATTTCTGGATTCTAAGAAATAAAGTATGTGTTACAGGATGGACAGGCAATCACACACCGGTTCACCTCACACACATTCACGCCCACACACAGTTACTTGTACAAGGAACCACCCTTTCCAAACATTCACGCCAATAAAAGGTCGCACTCATGTATGGAGGAAAATCAACGAAAAAATAAACAGAGTAAGATTTAATCACAAATCAGATTTACGGAACATTCAGAACTAACAAAAATACTTTTTACACAATGTATAATTACTCTGTGGAATTATTTACCCCATGATGTCATAAAGGCCAGGAACTTAGCAAGATTCAAAGAAGGACTGCACTTTTATATAGATAACAACAATACTCAGAGTTTTAATAATTAATGAGTATGGGAAGAGTGATAAAATCTTATGCTTCAGACTTTGAAAAAGCCTTTGACTAATTAGTGTGGCACATGATTAGACCTACATGGGGGGTAGATTATTCCATATTTATCTATTCTGGAGTTCTCTTGCAGCTTCCTCTGAAGGTGGCCATTTTTGGAGATAGGATACTGGACTAGATGAACCACTGATTTGATCCAGTCTGCCAATTCCTATTTATTTATTATTCCTAAATATTTCTTTCCACCATTGGATCAGCTCTACTTCCAACTCTCGGCTTGCTTTCAGCTTGCTGCAGAATTTGTTAAAACTTCAATAATACTTGGCTTTCTATTCCAACTAGAGAAAATAAACTAATTAGAGAAGTTCACTCTGCAAAGGATCCAAAAAAACTCTTCCAAAGAACAGAACAGAAGGGCAGAGACTTATTTTTTGTCTTTTTTTCCCCACATTTTTATCTCCTTAGAAAAGGAGTGGAACAGCTTAGTCAACCATCATTCTCGAGCCCACTATTGTTCTTTCCTGGTTCTTTCATTACATAGTCTGATGTTTCGATCTGATTTCTGGAAGTGCTTTTGTTTTCTTTCATTCATACACCCTTAAGAACAACTCTTATTCTACTGGAAGTATGTAGCATAGTAGGATTAAGAACAAAGCCCACCGGGCTCCTGAATATGTTAACTCCATTAAAGTCAATAGCAGGTCTCTCATTGACTAAAATCAGAGTTGGACTAGGCCCAGCAAGGCATTGTTCCTGTGGAAAACAATCTTTCTGTGAGGCCAAAACAGAAAGTACTACCCACTCATTCAAGTGATGAAACAGCTGCTAAAGTCTGCTTTGGTTAGTGTTTTAATATATGCCATGATGGTTCAAATAAACATCGAGCTGCTCCACATCGTCTCTTTAGCATATCTTAAAGCATCCGCAGTACACTGACATGAAACACACTAAAAAGGAGGTGTCTGGGTGCAAAGCAATAGGTACAGTAATGAGGCATCTTTATTCTCTGGATTTCTTTGCTTTTATCATTGTCAGGAAGAACCAACATGCTTCTGCGAAAGCCTCAAAATGAAGGCAGTTCCTGCTCTGAAGAGCTTACAATCTAAAAGATGAAACTGAAGACAAGAAGCTCTGGGAATCCCAGAGGAAGGATTAACTGAGTTATGTGTCCAACTCCCACCTTGGGCATCAGAGCAGAAATGAATTCTTGGAAGGACTTTGAAGCAGACAGGGTGGTTGGTTGGCAAGCTATCATTAGGAGGGCATTCCAGGCATAGGAGGTAGCATGGAAAGAGGCAAGATAGGACAGAAGAGTAATGGGCATCGGGGAGAGTTGTGTAGATACACCAAGGTTAGCGCCATTTCTCAAGTGTAGAGAGACACATGAAATCAAATTCTTAAGAGAGCTCTAAAACAAGAATGCTGGCGTACCTAATTTGCATGCTCATTGCTCTTTCATGTGCAGTTTTCCACACCCACACTGTGGGTGCAATAAATCAGATTTGTGCTCCTACATTTATATACCTAACCTGGGGCTCTCGCACAACTGCCTCCCTAATTTGTGCAGCCTAGTGAAGATAAGGAACTGGAATCTCAGTTGGTATGAATCAGTGTAGCTCCTTGGACATTAAAAGAGCTCTGCTGATTTATTACAGCAGCTGAGCTTCTGCTCCAAGATGCACAAATTCAAATGTAAAAAGAAAAGGAGTACTTGTGGCACCTTAGAGACTAACCAATTTATTAGAGCATGAGCTTTCGTGAGCTACAGCTCACTTCATCGGATGCATTCAGTGGAAAATACAGTGGGGAGATTTATATACACACAGAACATGAAAAAATGGGTGTTACCATTCATGTTCTGTGTGTATATAAATCTCCCCACTGTATTTTCCACTGAATGCATCCGATGAAGTGAGCTGTAGCTCACGAAAGCTCATGCTCTAATAAATTGGTTAGTCTCTAAGGTGCCACAAGTACTCCTTTTCTTTTTGCGAATACAGACTAACACGGCTGTTACTCTGAAACCTGTCAAAAATTCAAATGTGTACCTGTTACATTTACAGGTCAGGCTGAACTCCACAACCCAAGACTGGATGTCTTCCTAAATTGTATGTTCTTGTTCTACCATGAATGATTGGACTAGATGCAGAAGTCACTGAGAGAAATTCTGTGACCCATGTTATGCACAAGATCAGACTGACTAGATGATCATAATAGTCCCTTCTGGTCTTAAAATCTATGACTTAAAACTTTATTTGCTGGGTTTAATTAGTGGCTTTCTACATAGCCTTCATTCTACATCTCACTGCTCACAGGGGCTTCGCAAATAAATACCAAATCCTCACTCACACAAAGACAACAGTATATTCTCTTGAGTGTCCTGAGCCATCCACCGGGCTTCTTTCATTCCCTATTTTCTCTCAGTGGTTAAGGCACTTACCTAAGACTTGGAAGACCTGGGTTTATGTTCCTGATCTGCTATAGACTGCCTGTGTGACTTAGCCTCAGCTTCCCATCTGAAAAAAAGGGAATAATAGCATTGCTCTACCTCACAGGGGTGTTGTCAGGCACTCGGGTACTATGGTAACAGGAGCCAAAAGATATACAGTAGAACCTCAGAGTTACAAACTGACCGGCCAACCACACAGCACATTTGGAACCAGAAGCATGCAATCAGGCGGCAGCAGAGACCGAAAAAAAAAAAGAAAAAAGCACAGCATTGTGTTAAATGTAAACTACTAAAATAACATGATGACAGGAGTCCATGTAGGCCAAATTTGAGTGAGTGGCACGCCAACCCCATGAGCCAGATCACAATTCCCCTCACACAAATTTGGTCCAGTCGGGGCGGGGCCATACCTGAGCAGCGCTGCAATCCCGGAGGTTACAATGCCTGGAGCAGGGAGCCAGCCCCACAGCACAGGAGCTGCCACTGTAGGGTGAGTGCCGGGCAGGATCCAACCAAAACCACCTGAGGGCCTCCACCCCCAGACTATTTACTGGGTTGTGACAGGCAATAAACTTTTTCAAATGGATCCTGAGCCCAAAAAGGTAGAGAACCACTATTTTAGATTATTCCAGTTAGGAGGAGAAACTGGTGATAAAGTCAGATATTTCTTTGATGCAAACTTGTTTTTTTTCAAAGTCTTGTTTACTTGAACAAAGTAAGAATCAAACAGCACAAGACAATTCCTTTACTTGCTGTTCCAAACCTGCCTTTCCAGCCAGCGATCTATGCCCAAAAAAGCATTCTTTCTTAGCTTTCTCTCAAGGTCACATTACCAACACTTCTGTTAAAGTCTGATTAGCTTTCTTACTGCTTTTGTCTTTATGTCCTACTCCTCACTCACACATGCACATGCACCCTTACCCAGTGGAGGCCTAGCCCACATTGTTCAGATTCTTGAGTGGTCTTGGACCTGCCTTAAGGTTAGCCAGACATGGGCCTGCATTTGGAGCAGAGGTCGCTTAACTGCTTCAGCCACCAGACTGCAACTGCATCTTCATATTTATCCTGAGAGCCGACCAATAACAATAAATTTTAACCGAGCCCATAACAAAGCTGTGACAGTTATCATTTGTCATTAGGAAATAGATTTGAACTAGTCACTGGCACACATTTAAATAACTTAATGATTCCAGAAAGCAATCAATGAATCATTAGTAAAGTGTAGTCAATATGTGACTTTTATGATCTTTATTAAATACATTAAGATAAAGTATTTTTTTTTAAATTGTGAAAGGATGTTTTTATATTGTTGAGTAACTGGCTTGCCAGTTGGCATGCTTAACATTAGATATTGATTTTAAAGGAGACTTCCAGGGCACCGACTTCATTACTCTTGTCAATACCTTTCCATACAAAAGGGGTGGGAGTAGGGACATATTTCAGGGAGCTAATTTTAAAATGATGGCTTGTCTGCTACAGGAAATGTAGTGACACAACAGGAATACAGAATGGGTGGATTGCAGTGTAACCGTTAGACATTAGAGAGATTATTGAGAAACATTAAGTCTATGATCAGTCTGTACTTTAGAAAAATATTTATGCAACAGACAGATTTCAAATCACGTAATTGGCACCTCGCAATATGTAACCATAGGACCGTGAAGTATATTTTAGTGCTGATGCACATGCAGCTCATTGAAAAAGGGAGATGTAAAAACTACTAGACCAGATGATAGGGATTGCAGAGTTGACGCTGTGTCTGAACTGAAATTTGCTATTTGCCCAGCTTACAAGAGAACTTTGTAAACATTATTTTTAAAAATGTGGCCAATTGTTTAAAAAAATGCGGGCCCAAAGGTTCTACATCCATATTTAGGCACCTAAATAAAACAGATTTTCCAAACCCCGGCTGATATAGTTACATAGTTATACCAGCATAAGTCTGTAGACTACTGTAGACCAAGCCTGTGCTGCACAGTAGACATGGCTACACTTCAAGCCTGGGGTATAATTCCCATTCTGAGGAGACATACTGGCATTAGCGCTCATTGAGCAAGCAGCTGCAGGACCCAGCTGCCAAATACGTAACCCACCCAATACCATAGGCACATACTCAGGTGTGCTAACCGGGTCGCCACTAAGACTACACTCTATTTTTACCATGCTAGTTTGATCAGAACTAGCTCGAGTACATGGGTGGCGCGTGAACCGCTGTCTGGGGGAGGCTAGCCCCCAGCCCCGCCCCTTCCACTCAAGGCCCCGCCACTTCTGAGCACCCCAGAACCCAGAGCCCCCAACTGCGGCTGCCAGCCCCCGCCCCAGGCTGGCTAGCGCCCACAGCCTCCCCAGCCCCGGAGTGCCGGAAGGGAGAGTGTGTGGCACCGCTGCAGCGTCCCCAGCCCCGGGAAGGCAGGCGGCATGGCCCCAGCCCCTGGAGCCCAGCAGCACTGCCAAAGCAGGGCCCTGGTGGCAAAGTGTGGGCGGGGCCACGCCTGGCTTTTTGGGGGGGCACAGCCTCACAAAGCCTCACCTACCCGCTGCCCATGCTCGAGTATCTCTCCTCAAGATGGGAATCATGCTCCCAGCTCAAAGTGTAGACATACCCATGGCTTGTCTTCACTACCTGGGAGATTGATGCTGCTGCAACCGATGCAGCAGGTGTCGATTTAGCGGGTCTAGTGAAGACCCGCTAAATTGAAGGCAGAGCACTCTCCAGTCGATTCTGGTATTCCAACTCCCACAGAAAAGTAAGGGAAGTCAACCGGAGAGCACTGGGGTAAGTCGACCTAAGCTACGTTAACTCCAGCTACATTATTCACATAGCTGGAGCAGCGTAACTTAGGTCATCTTACCCTGGTAGTGAAGAGAAGCCCCCAGTCTCACCACACAGGAGCTGCCTAAATCCTAGCTTGGAATAAGATATCATGGAATGGATTGCTGACTATACTACCTTACCTGTGAAACTGCTTAACCAGTTGAAACAGCTAACCACTTGTCTATGAAAAGAAATGATTTAGATGTCAGCTCTTTCACTTGTTCAAGTATCAATTGGTGGCTTGTTTCCTTTAAAACCAAGAAAATATATTATTTATGCATTTTGTGAACATTGCTTTGATAGACTTTACATTTACAATTATAATAGCCTACCTTTGGAAAGAATCATGAATCTGAGGCTTCTAGTGGTTACTTGGGACCAAGTTTTCAGAAGCTTGCACAAATTCAAATTTCCCAGAAGGAGAATAATCTCCCTTCAGCTCAATTTTTGGGTACTTCATATTTGCTGAATGAATGATGGGGATCTCAGCTAGTGATTCTGATTAACTGCTAAATAGCTAATCATCCTGATTAGTTTCTGGTTTGTTTTTTGCATCCTCAAATTGCATAAAAATTGGTTTAATTCATTTATTGTTTAAGTAAATAAAACCTTTAAGAAAAGCTTATGAATCCAAACTCCAATTATTTTTCTTTAAGTTAACATAAAATTTTAAGTGAGGGTAATTAAGTATTGGAACAACTTACATAGGGATGGGATGGATTCTCCATCACTTGCAGTTTAAGATTTGGTCAACACTACAGACTTAGGTTGGTGTAACTATGTCTCTCAAGGATGTGGAAAATCCTCCCCCACCCCCCAGAGAATGAAATAGTTATATCGACCTAACCCCCACCATGTAGACAGTACTATGTCAACAAGAGGGCTTCTCCCATTGACATAGCCACCACCTTTCAGGGAAGTGGAGTACCTATACAACTCCAATGAAATTCAAACTTGACTAGTATCTTTTTCGCCTTATCAATGCTCAATTTATATTTTTGCAGCATTGTAGACAACACAAAAGGACACCTTAAAATAACAATAAGGTTTCACAGACAAACAATATCATGTTTAATTTTACTTAAGATCTTCCTATACATAGGATTCCAAGGTGTCAAAAAATCCTCAAGATATTAATGATAAAAACTGTAACCTAATCTTGTTTCACAGGTTTATTTGTATCTATCTTTTAACTAGAAATGTCATCAGGACAGAGAAATAAAATCCACTTACTTTGTATATCTAAACAGCAACTAGACAGGAGTATTCTGTATTATAGGTGTGTTGAATAGCAGGGACTGGAGGGATGACAAAGAGAAATGAATGACATAAATACTCTTAAAATTATTCAAAAGGAACTGTTTGTTCTTATAATAAAAGACATGCAAGTAATAAGCAAAGAAAGCTCATCTACCTTATTAATATAAAAGGACATCAAGGCTCGGATTCGCTGAAAGGGCATGATTGCTGTAATAGTGTGTACAGAAATTCCCAATTAAGTCCTGCAAGTCATTTCAGAACAGCAGGTTCTAGAAAACCCAGCTAAGCATATTGCAAAACCTAGAAGAAAGCTAGGCAACTCACAGATCTATATTCTGTGAAGAAAGAGATTTCTAGGGATACAAAAAATAGACCTGTAGCACCAAGGAATCCTGTTTACTTTTTTAAATCAAACTTTTGTTAATAATTAAAAACACTGTCAGCCGTTAAATTGTGCCACTTTAAATTATCTTTGTGCTCCAAAGAAGAGCTCCTAGCAAACTTGCCTTGTTTCAAGTTTTGTTTTTTTCTAAGTTCTCATCCTATCTTCTAACAACAACAAAAATGTTTTTAATGAGAAATTTGAAGCCCAGTGGCCTGTGCTGTTTAGAACGTCCTGAAGTCAGAATTTTTGAACAGGCAAGACCAGAAATTTCTGTTCCAACCATGGGACCAATTCTGCAAGGTACTGAGCACTCTCATTTCCCAATGACTTCAGTGTGATTTTAGGGTGCACAGCACCTCACCAGTGGAACTCAGCAGTTTGTAGGATCAGGGCAAGGATGTGGTGTAAAGTGAGATCCTAGTGACTTGCCAGCATTTTAATTAGTACAGTTCAATCCTTTTTCGGGGTTTATCAAGTGAAAGTGATTGAGGCCTTGTCTACACTACAGTTTTGTCAACAAAAGTCAGCTTTTGTTGACAAAACAGTGGAGGTGTAAACACTGCAATGCTACTCCCACCGATTTAACTCTCTGACTATGCCAGCATAATACAACCACCTTGATGAGAGGCATACAGCTTTTTGCAAAGAAGTTAGAGCAACACAGTGTCAGTGTAGACACTGCGCTTGCTTATGTTGCCCTAAGTGGCCTCCAGGAGGTGTCCCACAATGCCCATTATAAGCGCTCTGGTCAGCAGTTTCAGCTCCACTGCCCTGCAGCCAGATAATCCTCCCCCATGCACTCCTCCCCCTTTAAAGTTCCAGGAATTTTTGAAACTCCACTTCCTGTTTGCTTGCTGTGGAGAGTTCACATAGCATCTTTCCAGATGACCATGCCAGCTTTACTCAGCAAATGCACTCCCACCTAGAGTACTCCAGAGTTGTTGGCTCTGTTGGGTCTGTGGGGAGAGGAGACTGTGCAGTCGCAGCTCCGATCCAGTCATAGGAACTTTGATAACTGGATGAGAAGGGGAACAGAAGGAACAAACAGTAGTAGTTCGGTGCTAAGATTAAGGAGCTGAGGCAAGTTTAACAGAAGGCAAGGGAGGCCAGCCATTGCTCTGGTGCGGTGCCGAAGACATGTTGCTTCCACTAGGAGTTGTATGCTATCCTCGGCGGTGACCCCCACCTCCACTGCCCAAAGCCCCGTGGACACTCAGGGGTCTGGAGGCAGCAGCTGGCTGAATCAACCCCAAGGATGAAGTGGTGGACAGGAAGGTCGAGTTGCAGGAGGATTTGGGACAGGCGATAGGGTTGTCTGGTGGCATGGTGAGCCAGGACCTCTTTTTGACCCCAGAGGGGTCTAGCCAGTCCCAGTACTCCAGCTCTGGGAGTACTCCAGCAGGAGCAGGGAGTGCCGGTAAGAAGAACTGGGCCCCAGCTTCAGTTCCAGGAGGTGAATGAAGAGAAGTAAGGAGGACGTGTTTAGAGAAGTGCTGCAATCATCTGATCATGCAGATAGCAGGCATAGAGCATGGAAAGAGACAGTACATGAAAAACTCAGAATGGATAGGCAGGAGAGGAGACAGGGGCAGGAGCGGATGATAAAGCAGATAGAGGACCAAACAGAGATGCTGAGGTTTCTGATTGTGCTGCAGTCACAACACATCCATGCTCAACTGCCCCTGCAGCCCATACAGAACTGTGTTCCATGCTCTCCCCAAACTCCCCACACACATTCCTCTCATGTTCCCAGCCCATGTCAGTACCCCTTGCATTCCACCCCTAGGGACATGTTCCATAATGACAGCTGGATTTACACACAGCTGTGAGAGCCTCATTTGAGAGAGTGCTGCTCAATGTCATGTCCCTTGTAGAGAAATGGAAATCTGTATACTGCTGTTTAATAAAAAAATTAGTCTTAGAAATACAATTATTCTTTATTTGTGCCCTACACAAGGGTGGTTGCTGCAGAAATTCATACACAGTGGCAATCAGCACATTTGCAGACTACAATTAACACTCAGGCAGCAATCATTACAAGGGTCATTCAAGATGGCAAGTAAACAATGCCTAGCTGAATGCATTACAGAAAAGCACATTACTGGGACTCACTGGCAAAATGCGGCTTCAAAGCCTCCCTGATTCGAATAGCTCCCCATTGAGCTCCTCTAATAGCCCTGGTGTATGTCTGCTCAAAATCAGCCTCAACGTTCCACCCCGGGGAAACTTTTCCCATTTAGCTTCACAAATATTATGCAGAGCACAGCAGGCTGCTATGACCATGGGAATATTTTCCTCACTGAGGTCTAGCCTGCCAAAAAGGCAACACCAGTGACCCTTTAATCGGCCAAACATACATTTCATGGTCATTCTGCACCTGCTCAGCCTATTGTTGAAGCGCTCCTTGCTGCTGTCCAGGTTTCCAGTGTAAGGCTTCATGAGTCACGGGAGTAAGGGGTAAATTTCTCAAACCTACCTGCAAACTAGTACTAACTGCAAACTCTCGTGGATTTATTTGAAGGTGAATCACTTAATCTTAAAGCTATAGGCTCCTCTTTTCACAATCCAAATAGCAGTATGTATACCTGCTTTTGAGGGGAAGGTGAATAGTATTTGTTTTTTCTGGCAAAAATATAGGCCAAGGTTTTTCAATTAATTAGTAATGTAAATAATTAAAAAAATAAATGAGAATTAGGCATCCACATCCATAGGCAGCTCGGAAAATCTCACCCTTAATTTTAATAATTCAATACAATTCTGAAATACCTCTACTAGGTAGTTACAGTCAGGGGCATCAGAATGGGGGGGCATGGGCCATTGCCTCATCACTTTTAAAAGGAGGCAGGGTGTTGGGGAAAGAGGCGGAGCAATGGCAGGCCCTTGGGGGAAGGGTGGGCGGAGCCATGGGGAAGGGGTGGAGCGAGGGCAGGGCCTCAGGGGAAGGGGCAGAACAGGAACAGAGCTATAGTTCAGGAACCAGTGGCTTCTCTACTTGTGGGGTGCTTTCAGCGCTCCTGGTTACAGTCCATAGTAGCAACCAGAAAGCTAAGTGGAAGTGCAGTAAGTAGCTGGAGTATGCAAAGTGGAATGTTGGCCCAGATTCAGGATCAGTACAGGAGTAAACCATGCCTAGTTCATAAGATCATATCTGGAGTGTTTATCTGCCATGCCAGAATATTAGCATGGCAAAAAGCTAACTATTCAGTTCTCGAAGGCAGTAAAAGCACAGTACATCAGCTGTCTACCTCTGAGTTGTGCTATAGATAAGACTAACTGAAATGCTTGGGAGTTGATTGTACTTCTGTGGTCACAGATAAGTCAGAGTGCAGGAACACTGAAGTGATGAGGTTAAAGAAACGTCTCCTGCCACCCACTTGATATTAGCTTGAGCAAGAAGAATGGCCCATTTGCTTTGAATGTTCCCTGAATAAGAAGAAACCACCTTAAGAGAATCCCACAGGCAATATAAAATATAAAAATTGATTAAAGAGCAATTGTTAGATATCAGGTTGCCTCCTCCCAGGCTCCTTAGCAGGTAAGAAGAATGGCAAATGTATGAAACAGAGTAAGTAAAGCATTTTTAGATACTTTAGGTACACTACATTTGATGCTCTTCAGATCATAGACCCTGTCAGGGGAAATAGGTGGCACAATGAAATAGATTATGTAGAGTACATTTGTTTTGATTTTCAAGCACAGCTTCAACCAACTTCTCTAATGCAAAAGGTAGAATACAACTAAGTGCATGAAACTACTATACAATCATCATAGCCTGTGTTAGAATCTGAATAATGCAATGTGTTTCTTAAAAGCTACAAGAAAAGGAGGACTTGTGGCACCTTAGAGACTAACCAATTTATTTGAGCATAAGCTTTCGTGAGCTACAGCTCACTTAGCTCACGAAAGCTCATGATCAAATAAATTGGTTAGTCTCTGAGGTGCCACAAGTCCTCCTTTTCTTTTTGCGAATACAGACTAACACGGCTGTTACTCTGAAACCTGTTAAAAGCTACAGTGAATCACAATATCAGGGTTTTCATTTTGATGCAGTTTTCCTTGTTGAAGTTATTTTTTTTAAATCTCTCATATTAATGTACCCATAGAGTTGTTTTCATTTGTCTCTGTGTAACATTATGAACCACTTAAGCTTTGCTTGCATAATTGTAGATGTCACCAGAACCCATTACTGGAAATTAGCTTTCCTATACACAGTGCCCAGTTTTTAACACAGGAGCAGAATTCAGTTTATGTTTACCTAGTTATTTATGACAGCATACATGTGTAGAGTGCACTTAGCACCCTTTGCTTGAAAAGCATCTGCTGCTTAGAAAGATAACATAACCAAAACAGATAATATTGCAGGAAGGTTGGCACAAAAATGTACATTCCTGCAGTTCTGAAGTTAGTTTCCATTTGCCAAAGAGAATGTGTGCGGGTAGCAAACTGAACTCAGTGGCTTCAATTTGCCAAGCTCAAAACCTCTTATTTTAAGGTGAGACAGTCATTAATAAAGGATGTTTCAGAATTAACTCAAAGCATGTATTTTTGTAGTAGTCAGAAATCTAATCGATCTAAAAATGCCACAGCTGAGGCTAACTACTGGAGAAGCTACTTCCTAAAGTATGTGGAATGTATATAATTTACCAGTTGAGAATCTACCCAGTGTGGTTGTAGTCTGGTTCTCAGAAAGTTTGCTGCATTCTGAAATGCCAGATTTCCACTACTAATGTTTCTTAAACCTATCATTAGCAACAGTCAATCAACTATACATTCAGAGAAGTTTTGTGGGGCTTTTAAAGTGCACTGCGGGCCAGCTTTTTGCCTCTTATAGCCACTTCTCCCGCTGCACAGGCCAATTCTCTAAAGTAATTTAAATGCTTTGGCCCCAATCCTGCAACCCAGCCACACATGAGCAGAAGCCTGGAGCTGCATGGAGCACCACTGAGTCAGTGGGGTTGAGAGCTGGCACTGGCTTCTGTCTGAGTGAATCTTAATGCAGGCTCAGGACCTTAGCTTAGCTACAGATGAAATAACCAAGTTTCTTCAGAAAGTCGGGGTTGCTGAAGGAAGTAAAGAGTACCCGTGCCTCAAATACCTTTTGGCATTACATTTCTGAAACTGCCATTGGAGGTTTTTGCTGCAGACTAATTTCTGCTTCCTATGTCAAACCCTATTTGTTAACAACAACATATATTTACAAGGCATCCCACACCCAAAGGCATGAATAATCTGGTACCTTCGGTCTCAAAGGTTAGCTCTAATATGAAACCATGGGTCTGATGACTAATGAGTACAATGGAAATAAACACTTGGACTCAGACATCATAAAATATAGACAGTGGGGCCATAAATGCTCTCTTTTTCATGTAATTTTTGCAGCAAAACTGAGCATTTTTGTCAGCCCAAAATCATCAATTATTTTTGCTCTTCCCAGGGCCTGTTCCTCCCCTGCAGGATACGAGTTACTATCACTGAGATCAGTGCAAGCTGCTTGTGTCCTGAGGGGGAGAAGAACTGGGCCTCAGCTGCATGAGACCAAGAAAGAGATGCTCATGGAAGAATCACTGAAGAAGCAGGAGGGAGGGCTGCGGTAACAGCACCATCCGAATCCAAGGGTTCCTAGATTCTAAGGAGGACAGATATAGCAGGAGCTTTGTTATTCCACTACAGACTCTGAGTAAGGAAAGTGGGGAAAACCCTAATGACTGATCTACAGAATAGAGATGTAACAAAGAGGGCCTAGGGTTAGGGTTAGGGTTAGGGTTAGGGGCAAACTGTGCCTAGTACGCACAGGCACTGCCCTCTGTGAGGGTGGTGCAGAGAAGTAGACCAGCTGCATCATCTCTTATGGGGTGCACAGTTCACTTCTCTCCTTGGCCATCCAGCTTTGCTTGTCTGTGTCCCACCCCAGAGGGCATTAGCAGGGAGCAGTCCCTGCCTGCATAAATGCGCAGGGACTAACTACAACAGCAATATAAGCCTAGAGTTAGTGGGACTCGCGTCGGCTGGCCTGTGTCAGAGAACCCTGGGCTTGAGCAACTACACTGCATTTTAACCCTAGGTTAAGAATTTTCTGACCTGTGCTCGAATCTAGGGCTCTGGCGCCCACGCTGCAGAGCACAGGCCCAAGTCAAAGTCAACATATCCCAAAGTGCCTAGCCCCTCAGCCCCACTGTCAGCACTCTAGCCCTGGGAACATGGTGCATTGTGGGAAAAAACTCTACTGCCCACCCTGTTTCCTAACTGTGGATGTGCCATTGATGGGACTCAGGTGCCCATAAGGAGCACACGAGTACATAAACGGTATAATTAGCTCTGTGGTGGCTGTCTCAGTAGAATGACTGCAGTCTGAGAAGGCTTTATACTGAACTACCATCTAATTCAGTGGCCCCCAAACTGTGGGGCGGGAGGAATGTTCGGGGGTGCAGCATGGTCTGGGTCAGCGCCACGGGGGACGGGGAGGAAGTGCCCCTGAGCTCCGCTCCAGCCTCAGCCCCCCTCTGGCTCCAGCGTCAGCCCCCACCCTCGGGCCTTGGCCATGGTCCCTGGCTTCGACTGTGACTCTGCTCCCAGCTGCAGCCCCAGGTGCTGTCCTATTTGCAGCTCAGCCCCCAGCTCCTTGCCTCATGACCTAGCCGCAGCCCCGCTCCCAGCCCCGGCTCCCAGCTCTGCTCCGGGCTGCAGCCCTGGCCCCAGCCTGGACCGCGGCTCTCCTCCCGACCCAGCTCCCAACCATGGCTCCAGATTTCATTACGGGCAAGAGGGGGCTGACAGAAAAAGTTTGGGGACCACTGATCTAATCTGAGAATTGAGCTCTCCACCTCTAGGAGGAGTCACATTGGCAAGAAAATGCCCATGTGCTCCTGTTCTGAGGATAATTAGGACATTGGTGTCCACGGCTGTCAAGCTGTTAAAATGAAACTTTGCAATTCTTAATTTTGAAAACGGGATGTTCAGTGAAGGTGCTTTTGTTTGGTTGTTTTTGTTTATTTTTGTCTGTTTTGACGTAAAATGTAGGTTACAGAGGAAAAACACACACACCCCCCCCTGCCTGGCTACCAGCTGCGGAGCGGTGAATGAGAGAGATCATTCGTGCCCAGGGAGGCACGAATGAGAGATCCCCGGGATGCTGTTGGGAAGCTTGGGGGCTGGCTCCCACTCACAGCCCTAACAGTACACTGTCTGGGTGCCCCTGCACACGCAGCCCCAGGGACAGTGGGGGCGGGAGCAGGTACTAGGAACAGAGAGCGACCAAGTTGCTGCCCTGCAGGGAGGGTGAGAGGCAGGGCTCCTGGCTTAGCCTGGCCGAGGGAGGGATGACCCCCAACATCCCTGGCAGCCAGGAGCTGCCTGCCGCCTGTCAGCTTTGCCTCCTGCTCTGGGCAAGCTCCATGCAGCAGCGAGAAGAGGGAGCCGGAGTCACTGCTGCCATCACAGGAGGAGCAGGAAGGGGGAATGTGCTCAGCCAGGCTGTAAAGGCACTTTTGGCTGCTGTGCTGGCTGCCTGCCGTGCTGCTCGTCTGCTGCCGGGAACTCTGGGATACATCCAGAGGGGCTTCCAGGACCCGGGGCCACGTGCACAGAGGAAGGCAATAGGTCTCGAACTCTAGGTCCCAGCTTAACACAGGCTTGGACCCTCCAGCCCTTCAGAGTGTTGGGACCCTGGGTCTGAGACCTAGGTTAGCACATTTGCATTGTGGACACAAGGGGGAGCGGGGTTGGCTTGAGCCCAGGCTCAGACCCAGGCTTAAACTGTTACGTAGACATAAACTATGTCTGGCACCAGCACAGGGGCACACAAATTGGGAGAAAACTCCTCGTACCCTGCGCACCGGCAAGGCACTGGGTTTAATGTGCAGTTCTCTTCCTAGCTCCAGCTAAGACATCATGTAACGCCGGAAGGCCCATCGGCGGCAGGCGGGATCAAACCTGGGACCTCTGCGCATGAGCCTCTACTGCATGAGCTAAGAGCCAACTGGCTCTGAGCTCAGGCTGTAGAGCAGACTCATTTAACCCTCTCTCTAAGGGGTCTCGGTGCCACTAGACGGGACAGAGCACCACGCCCAGAAGGTGTGTGGGCTCCAATCACACCCACCAAATAGCCCATTAAAAGAATCCTCACAGGGAAAAGAAGTTACGCGCATAGTGGGTGCTACCATACATAACCATCGAGTAGGCAATTTGCCTGTGAGCCTCTTTGCCTGCAGCTTGCAGCATGTCCACACCTTACTAAGATGTAGCATTTTTACACTTGTAGAACCTCCTGCAGCTCCTGTCCAGGAAGATGTTGTTGGAGGTTGGAGAGCTATAATGCCCTCTCAGTCTCACTCTTCTCCTAGGCCTTCTGTATAAAATGTAGAATAAGGAAGATTGGGGCCCCTTTATTTCTGTAATCGTAGCTAACCTCTTGGATTCTATTTTAAATCACGAATGGTTATCAGTTTTCCAAAGGCACCATCCAGTGCAAGGACCCAAAACTGCTATCTGGATGGCAGGTGAGACAAGTCATCTGTAGCCACTGATCCATTTAAGGACTTCCTGAAATAACTGCAATGGAGAATAGACCAAACTGCAAACTTCTTGGTGTTCCCAGGACCTGACTGTAATTTACTGCCCTGGCTACAGACTGTTTACGTCTTTTTATCAAAGGATAATTTTCTTATGACCTGTCTACACAGGGAACTCTGGTGAAATAAGTTGGGGTGTGAATTTAAAGCACAATAGCTATTCTGCTCTCACTCTCTTATTTCTCACTAAGATTGTCTTTGTTCAGTTCAGGTTCCAATGTGGATTAAACTGAACTGCACAAAAGCACACGTAAGGTATATGTCTATACTGGAGGTGGAGGGATAATTTCCAGCTCAGGTAGACAAACCCACGCTAGGTTTGATTATCCCTGCACTCCAGTATGACATACCTTATGAGTGCTTTTGTGCAGTTCCGCAGCTTCATGGGTGGTGGGATGGGCTAGCTACACAAGTGCAATCACAGCTGAAACCCTAAATACATACTCAGAGTGGCTAGAGCCATCCCACCACTCACATAGCCACAGCTACTCTGCTATTTTTAGTGCGCTAGCTTAATCAAAGCCAGCATGGGTATATCTGCCCATACGAGAAATTACACCTCTAACTCCTGTATAGACATACCCAAGGGTGCAGTAAGAGTATCCAGACAGGGTGCTGATGTGGAAGAGCTATTCCAGGCTATTTCCCCATGTAGACAAGCCCTTAGAGAAACTTCTATCAGATCTAGTCATTGAAGTGAGGGATAGAATCAAATCCATACGGTTTTGCATTTATTTCTTAGTTAGTTCTATGCATTCTGAAAATTTCTCACAACACCCAAGTGTTCACATCTCAAGCTGTCAAGTTTCCTCCCCCACTCTGAACTCTAGGGTACAGATGTGGGGACCTGCATGAAAACCTCCTAAGCTTACTTTTACCAGCTTAGGTTAAAACTTCCCCAAGGTACAAATTAATTTTATCCTTTGTCCTTGGAATATCCACTGCCACCACCAAACTCTAACTGGGTTTACTGGGAAACATAGTTTGGACACGTCTTTCCCCCCAAAATCCTCCCAACCCTTGCACCCCACTTCCTGGGAAAGGTTTGGTAAAAATCCTCACCAATTTGCATAGGTGACCACAGACCCAAACCCTTGGATCTGAGAACAATGAAAAAGCATTCCGTTTTCTTACAAGAAGACTTTTAATAAAAATAGAAGTAAATAGAAGTAAAGGAATCACCTCTGTAAAATCAGGATGGTAGATACCTTACAGGGTAATTAGATTCAAAACATAGAGAATCCCTCTAGGCAAAACCTAAAGTTACAAAAAAGACACACAGACAGAAATAGTCATTCTATTCAGCACAATTCTTTTCTCAGCCATTTAAAGAAATCATAATCTAACACATACCTAGCTAGATTACTTACTAAAAGTTCTAAGACTCCATTCCTGATCTATCCCCGGCAAAAGCAACATAGAGACAGACACAGACCCTTTGTTTTTCCCCCTCTTCCCAGCTTTTGAAAGTATCTTGTCTCCTCATTGGTCATTTTGGTCAGGTGCCAGCGAGGTTACCTTTAGCTTCTTAACCCTTTACAGGTGAGAGGATTTTTCCTCTGGCCAGGAGGGATTTTAAAGGGGTTTACCCTTCCCTTTATATTTATGACAATTGCTCATGTGCTCTAATACTAAATAAGCACACTTGTGGGACATGATACTCATTTTCTTCTACTGCGGTCAGAAATTTAACTTGATTTTTGTTTATTGCTGTCAGTGAGATTTCAACATGCAGAGCGTAAAGCTTTTAGATAATGGCAAACCAATAGGTGCCGACTCCGTGGGTGCTCTGGTGCTGGAGCACCCGCAGGGAAAAATTAGTGGGTACTTTGCACCCACTGGCAGCCAAGCTCCCCTCCCTGCCTGCCCCACCTCCTCCCCGAGTGTGCCGCATCTCCGCTCCTTTGCCTACCTCCCAGCATTTCCTGCCCGGCCACCACCGTTAGCAAGCTCCAGGGGGTGGGGGGAGGCAGAGGAGTGGGAACATAGTGCTCAGGGGAGGAGGCAGGGAAGAGGCGGGGCGGGGTTTTGGGGAAGGGGTTGGAATAGGGGTAGGGAGGGGGCGGAGTGGGGGAAGGGACTTTGGGGAAGGGGTTGGGATGGGACAGGGCAAGGGCGGGGCCTCATGGAAGGGGTGGAGTGGGGGCAAGGCCAGGGGCCGGGGGGAAGTCAAGCACTCGTGAGGAAGAGGGGAAGTTGGTGCCTACGGGCAGACCCATCTTTAACACAACCTAAAACAGATTAAAGAGGGTCACTAATAAAATGGTTAATAAAAAACATGCATGGAAGCTTATGCTTTTGCTAATTAATCATCAAAAACAGCTCCAAGCACAGTGCTTGTATATATTCTCGTTAAATAGGCAATCAGACACCATAGTATTGGGACCTGTAATGATGTATTTCCTTGTAGTACCTTATTCCACCACTAGATGTGGCTGTGCTATAAAGAGTTCCAGATAGGGTGTGGTCCCTTATTACAAAGCTAGAACTTGATCCTCTGGACGCCTGTTGTCCTAGTAGTGTTCTTAAATAAACATCTCCAGTTTAAAACACCCCGTGAGTCTCCATAGCAGTGGTTCTCAACCTGTTTACCATTGTGGGGCACATATGCAGCTCTCTAAGTGCTATGTGGGCCACGTCCAACAATCTATACCCTAGCTGTACATCTACAAAAAAATAAGCAGTTTAGTATTCGTTACGACAGCAATACAATTCAAATCGATACAGCACCTTTCATTTCAACCCTGGCACATGTCTGCCAAGAGCATTTTAAATTAGCAAAATAAGTCAAAACATCAACTGTTAAAATTAATTAATTTACTGTAAGAGTGGCATGGCATGGTGTATTGTCACCCGCACTTCCGCTCTGCTGCTGGTGCTGTGGCAGGGCTGAGCACCCAGAGAGCGGGGCTGCTGAGCCTGTCTGTAAAGATGGGGGGCCCTGCCTGGTGCAGGGCGCCCCCCGCAACCAGGGGCTGCCCCCCCCCCCCATCATCCAATCCCCATGGGACTGTCCCCGCAGTATCCAGACCTCCCCAACATGCATTGGTGGTATAGTGGTGAGCATAGCTGCCTTCCAAGCAGTTGACCTGGGTTCGATTCACAGCCAATGCAGTGATCTGATGTTTGGGGGAAGGGATAGCTCAGTGGTTTGAGCATTGGCCTGCTAAATTCAGGGTTGTGAGTTCAATCCTTGAGGGGGCCATTTAGGGATTGGGGCAAAAATTGGGGATTGGTCCTTCTTTGAGCAGGGGGTTGGACTAGATGACCTCCTGAGGTCCCTTCCCACCCTGATATTCTATGATTCTAACACTGGACTGGCACATGTGCCAGCTGTGTGCTGATTGGGCCACAAGTGGCCTGTGGACCGCAGGTTGAGAACCACTGTTCTATAGCATGACAGGAACCATGAAACTTCCTAGACAGATATATAGAGGATGGCAGACAAAGTTGGCTTCTGCCATCTGAATGTTGTAAAGAATATGTAAAAGAATCACAATATGAAAAGTTGTTTTTATATGATGATTTCAGACAACTTTGCCCACATAAAATAGAGATCATGTATAATAATTCTGATTTGATTGGTCCACAGCTGTCTGTCACAGCAACCTCCTCTTCAGGCAGTATAAGACTAATGCCTGGAATGTGTCAAGACTAATATATCAAAAATGGAAACAAAGGAATGGAAGAAAATTTGTCATTTTAAGCCAACAAGCTTCAATCTCAATTGGATAACTCAATTTAATTCTCCACCAAATCCACTATGCCTAAAAGGCTTAAAAGAAAAATTCTCAGCGCAGAGTTGCAAGCATATGTCAAAAGCAATAAGCAGATTCAAATTAGTAGAGGTACTGAGTCACTTTATAGTCAAACAATTTGTAATCTGCAGTGAATCAGAACAAACGGAAACTGAGTTTACAATTAAAATATAAAAACAAGCCAAATGGCTCCAATGATTTATATATTTTCCCAAAATTGACATATGTTGATGGCTGCTACAAGAGAACATGAACAGATTAGGGCAGGATACATATAATCCAAAGAAGTGAGTGCTTCTAGGGACAATCATATTTTTCAAAAGAGTAAATCACTGCATATTTGCTAGCGAACAGGAGAGGCTAACAGGGGAGTTTTGCAAGGGGGTTCTCCAGTTGAAGGAGGAGCGATTACGTGATCCTTTGGGTAAGTTTGTTGTCTGTGTTTGTGGTGTGCTTCCTGCTTGACTGAAATATACCGTGTGGTCTGTTTGTTTGGGGGATTGTGTGCTGAGCCTAGCGGCCTGCCATGCAAGGCTGAGATCCTTCTTAACAAGGCTTTGATCCTTAAGCCCTTTAGCACCCGTCAACCCTTAACCAGGGGCAGGGCTATTCAGGAAGACGAGGGCTTTAAAAAGCCCGCTCCTAAGCGACCAGAGGAGCTAGTAAACAGGAGCGGCTAACGGGAGTTTTGCGAGGGAGTTTACAGAGTGAGCATGACAGGAGGCTAGATACACTTAATATTCTTTCAACTTAAAGCCAAAATTACCCTCTGATAACAACAAAACATCAACAAAAGAACGAGCTGCAAGAGTAAATAGAAAATGCAGGCAGAAGTCCAGGAAGAGGGTGGGGGCTATCCAGTTTATTGCGCCCAATGCAGCATGTATGCTTACCTGCCCTATGGGCGGGTGGCGTATGTGTGCATTCGGTGCAGGGAGCTCCTGGCCCTCAGAGACCGTGTATGGGCTTTGGAGACCAGAGTGGCTGAACTGGAGGAGATAAGGGAGACAGAGAGGTACATAGATGAGACTTTCTGGGACACAGTAGAACAGTCCCACCTCTGTGCTGTTCAGGCCTCTGTGCTGTTCAGGAGGATGAAAGTCTCAGGGAAGGAGAGCATCAACCTGGAGCAGAGGGAAACGATCCAGAGTTGGGACCCTCCTTCCAGATGCTGTTATGGTATCCTCTCACACTGAGGATACCTCTCGGGGGGGGGGGGCACACACTTATTAGGAAGAGACAGGTAATAGTTATGGGGAATTCGATCATTAGAAACATAGATAGCTGGGTTTGCGATGACTGGGAGAACCTCATGGTGACTTGCCTGCCTGGTGCAAAGTTTGCGGATCTCTCAAGACATCTAGATAGACTTTTGTGTCATGAAGGGGAGGAGCCAGTGGTAATGGTGTATGTAGGTACCAGTGACAAAGGGAAGGATAGGAGAAAGGTCCTGGAGGCCAGATTTAGGCTGCTAGGTAAGAGATTGAAGTCCAGGATCTCCATGGTAGCATTCTCTGAAATGCGCCCAGTTCCATGTGCAGGGCCAGTTAGACAGGCAAGGGTTTAGATTTATTAGGAACTCAGGAAATTTTGGGGGCAGGGGGAGCCTATACAGGAGGATGGGCTCCACCTAAACCAGAATGGAACCAGATTGTTGGCACTTAAAATTAAAAAGGTCGTAGAGCAGTTTTTAAATCAAGGGCTGGGGGAAAGCTGAAAGGTGCAGAGGAGCACGTGGTTCAGTCAGAGACCTCTCTTAGGGGAGGATCTATTAAGGGAGATTCTCTATGTCCTAGTAAGGAGGAGAGGATGGAAGACGATAAAATATGGGTAGGATCTGATTGAGAAACAGTCAAATGAAAAAGAGGTCCATTCAATTACATCGTGTAATGGCAGACAGCTCAAAAGTGACAAGTTTTTAAAGTGCTTATATACAAATGCTAGAAGTCTAAATAATAAGGTGGGTGAACTAGAATGCCTCATATGAAATGAGGATATTGATATAATAGGCTTCACAGAAACTTGGTGGAATGAGGATAATCAATGGGACACAGTAATACCAGAGTACAAAATATATTGGAAGGGCAGAACAGGTCGTGCTGGTGGGGGAGTGGCACCAGGGGTGAAAGTAATTTAAAGGATTTACCGGTAATCCAGAGTCCTGAACAGGTGGGGCCTTTAAATACCCGGGCCCTTTAAATCAAGATTTAAAGGCCTCAGGGCTCCGGCTGCGGCTGGGAGCCCCTGGACCTTTAAATCACCCCTGGAGCTACCAGCTGCACAGGCAGCTGGGAGCCCCAGGGCTCAGGGGCAATTTAAAGGGCCCCGGGCTCCAGTAGTCACTACCGCAGCAGAGCTCCGGGCCCTTTAAATCACCGTCGGAGCCCTGTCGCCATTATCCCAGGAGTTCTGGCAGCAGGGTTCAGGGGGCGCTTTAAAGGACCCGGGGCTCCCCGCAGTGGCTGGAGCCCCGGGCCCTTTAAAGCACCAGCCTGGGGAAGCTGGTCTGGTCCGGTCCAGCGTACTGGCTCTTGCTGGTACGCCGGACTGGACCGGCTTACTTTCACCTCTGAGTGGCACTATATGTGAAAGAAAGCGTAGAATCAAATAAAGTAAAAATCTTAAATGAACCAAACTGTACCATAGATTCTCTATGGCTAGTAATTCCATGCTCTAATAAGAATATAGCAGTAGGGATATATTACTGACCACCAGACCAGGATAGTGATAGTGACTATGAAATCCTCAGGGAGATTAGAGAGGCTGTAAAAAGAAAAAACTCAATAATAATGGGGGATTTTCAACTATCCCTT
The DNA here is from genome assembly GCF_965140295.1 of Lepidochelys olivacea. Lineage (NCBI taxonomy): Eukaryota > Metazoa > Chordata > Testudines > Cheloniidae > Lepidochelys > Lepidochelys olivacea. The sequence goes on from NC_140413.1 coordinate 192,837,058, forward strand.
TATTGACTGGCTACATGTCACTTCAGAATGGGATGCAGAGATAAAGTTTCTGGACACCTTAAATGATGGCTTCTCAGAGCAGCTAGTCCTGGAACCCACAAGAGGAGAAGCAATTTTTGCTTAGGCCTAAGTGGGGCACAGGATCTGGTCCAAGAAGTGATTATAGCTGGACCACTTGGTAATAGTGACCATAATATAATTAAATTTAACATCGCTGGGGGCGGGGAGGGGGACACTATAGCAGCCCAACACTTTAACATTTAATTTCAGAAAGGGGGACTATACAAAAATGAGGAAGTTAGTTAAACAGAAGTTAAAAGGCACTGTGCCAACAATGAAATCCTTGCAAGCTGCATGGAAACTTTTTAAAGACACCATAATAGAGGCTCAACTTAAATGTATACCCCAAATTAGAAACCATAGTAAGAGAACCAAAAAAGTGCCACCGGGGCTAAACGACAAAGTAAAAGAAGCAGTGAGAGACAAAAAAACATTCTTTAAAAGGTGGAAGTTAAATCCTAGTAAGGAAAATAGAAAGGAGCATAAACTCTGGCAAATTAAGTGTAAAAATATAATTAGGAAGGCCAAAAAAGAATTTGAAGAACAGCTAGCCAAAAACTCAAAAAGTAATAGCCAAAAACTTTTTAAGTACATCAGAAGCAGGAAGCCTGCTAAACAACCAGCTGGGCCACTGGATGATCGAGATGCTAAAGGAGCACTCAAGGATGATAAGGCCATTGCAGAGAAACTAAATTAATTCTTTTCATCTGTCCTCATGGCTGAGGATGTAAGGGAGATTCCGAAACCTGAGCCGTTCTTTTTATGTGACAAATCTGAGAAACTGTCCCAGGTTGAAGTGTCATTAGATGAGGTTTGGGAACAAATTGATAAACTAAACAGTAATAAGTCACCAGGACCAGATGGTATTCACCCAAGAGTTCTGAAGGAATTCAAATGTGAAATTGCAGAACTACTAACTGTAGTTTGTAACCTATCATTTAAATCAGCTTCTGTACCAAATGACTGGAGGATAGCTAATATGATGCCAATTTTTGAAAAGGGCGATCCCGGCAATTACAGGCCAGTAAACCTGACTTCAGTACCGGGCAAACTGGTTGAAACTATTGTAAAGAACAAAATTGTCAGACACATAGATGAACATAATTTGTTGGAGAAAAGTCAACATGGTTTTCTTAAAGGGAAATCATGCCTCACCAATCTACTAGAATTCTTTGATGGGGTCAACAAGCATGTGGACAAGGGGGATCAAGTGGACATAGTGTACTTAGATTTTCAGAAAGCCTTTGACAAGGTCCCTCACCAAAGGCTCTTAAGCAAAGTAAGCACTCATGGGGTAAGAGGGAAGGTCCTCTCCTGGATCAGTAACTGGTTAAAAGATAGGAAACAAAGGGTAGAAATAAGTGGTCAGTTTTCAGAATGGAGAGAGATAAATAGTGGTATCCCCCAGGGCTCTGGTACTGGGACCAGTCCTATTCAACATATTCATAAATGATTTGGAAAAAGGGGTAAACAGTGACATGGCAAAATTTGCAGGTGATACAAAACTACTCAAGATAGTTAGTCACAGGCAGACTGCAAAGAGTTAAAAAGGGATCTCACAAAACTGGGTGACTGGGCAACAAAATGACACATGAAATTCAATGTTGATAAATGCAAAGTAATGCAGATTGGAAAACATAATCCCAACTATACATATAAAATGATGGGGTCTAAATTAGCTATTACCATTCAAGAAGGATCTTGGTGTCATTATGGATAGTTCTCTGAAAATATTCACACAATGTACAGTGGCAGTCAAAACAATGAAAAGAATGTTGGGAATCATTAACGTTCCACCGGACTCCTTGTTGTTTTTGTGGATACAGACTAACATGGCTACCCTCTGATATTTAAGAAAGAGATAGATAATAAGACAGAAAATATCATATTCCCTCTAGATAAATCCATGGTATGCCCACATCTTGAATACTTCATGCAGATGTGGTCACCCCATATCAAAAAAGATATACTGGAATTGGAAAAGGTTCAAAAAAGGGCAACAAAAATTATTAGGGGCATGGAACAGCTTCTGTGTGAGGAGAGATTAATAAGACTGGGACTTTTCAGCTTGGAAAAGAGACAACTAAGGGGAGATATGATAGAGGTCTATAAAAGCATGACTGGTGTGGAGAAAATAAATAAGGAAGTGTTATTTACTCCCTCTCATAACACAAGAATGAGGGCTCACTAAAGGAAATTAATATGCAGCAGGTTTAAAACAAACAAAAGGAATTATTTTTCATACAACACACAGTCAACCTGTGAAACTCCTTGCCAGAGAATGTTGTGAAGTCCAAGACTATAACAGTTTTCAAAAAAAGAATTAGATAAGTTCATGGAGGATAGGTCCATCAATAGCTATTAGCCAGGATGGCCAGGGATGGTGTCCCTAGACTCTGTTTGCCAGAAGCTGGGAAGGGCGACAGGGGATGGATCACTTGATGATTACCTGTTCTGTTCATGCCCTCTGGGGCATCTGGCATTGGCCACTGTCGGAAGACAGGATATTGGGCTAGACTGACCTTTGGTCTGACCCAGTATGGCCGTTCTTATGTTCTTATTTTAAAAAGCAGATGATCATGTCATACCCTCCATGCAAAAAAATGCATGGAGACAGCTAGAAACTCTGGGAAAATCTCCATGAGCTACACATTTACTGATGAGCTACATACTCAGAAGGGTGTGGAGTTTGACCCTTATGCCAAGGTCAGGAGTCATGGACTCAAGAGGCTATCACAGAGATACAGGGTTGAGCACTCTGTCCTTTCATGAGTGGCTATGGTATCTAAATGCCTTCTGGTGATACATATAAATTCCGGGTGGGAGATGCCTCAGAGTGGCTTTCCCCTAGTTCATCCCTGCTTCATCCTACGTCACAACCCTGGATTCATCAGGGGAAGAACTGCCAATGCCTTTTCAGCTCATCTCCTCCTATGGGCTGCCCTGTCCTTTGATTACTAACTGTGTGATGGCTCTAAACAACCGTCAATGTGATGAAAGAGGGAGTGAAGGAGAACTGTCTACCAACAGCTACACACAAAGACACTGGAAGGAAGCAGCTCCTACTTTACCCTTGTGCAGTAGGCAGTGTGTGCACTCTACATTGTGCTGACCCAGTTCAGGTGGCCAGTGCAGAGAGGGAAGTCAGACCATAGCCTGCCCCCATCCCAACTACCCTTGCTCCTTTTGGCAAGGTTTGCGCCATTGCTGATTTTAGACTCCCATTCTCTCAGCATTCTAGGAGGACAGTGAGTGGACTTGGACAAACTCACTGTTATGACATACTTTCCAATTAATTGTTCAAACACTAGACTCTTCAAATCTACATATTTAAGTTCTATTTTTAGAAAGCAGGAAAACAGCAAGCATGACAAAGGAGGACCTACTGTGAAAACATAAGAAACCAAAAAAGCATCTCACACCAACAACAGAGGTCTAATGAAAAGCCCAAAAGTTAAAGAACAACACATTTTTAAAGATAAATTATGGCACTTTTTTCCCTAGAAAAGGTATAACCTAGGAATAACCTAGCCCCAAAATAATAACTGAGATTCTGAGTTGTAAAACATACCTTACAATCTCCATATTTCATGCAAAATGAGATGGCCACTGGTAAAGAGCTCAGTCTATTTTGCTTGTCAAAGAGAAGTTTAAGAAGTGATATGTTTTCTGTATGAGTACCCACACAGAGAGAAGACATCTTATAACAGAGAGCTCTTTAATCTAGCAGGCAAAGGCATATGAAGAGCCAGTGGCTGGTCAGAAAAATTCAAACTTAAAATAAGACTCAAATTTTTAACAGTAAGGATAATTAACCATTGAACAATTTTATCAAAGGATGCGGTAGATTCTCCATCACTTGGAGTCTTCGAGTCAAGATTATGTCTTTCTAAAAAATATCCTTTAGCTCAATGACAAGTTATTGGGTTAAATGCAAGAATTACTAGGTGAAATTCTATGGCCTGTGTTATGCAGAGAGTGGGATGAGAAGATGAAATTGGTTCCTTTTGGCCTTTGAGACTGTGAAATAGAAACCCAACATTCTATTTCAGGTGAAAGACAGACTGAAATTCTGATGTTAATCAGCAATGGGTGAACATCAAAAGGCGCAGAGATAAACAAAATATCTGAATTTTTGGGAGCACCCTATGGCTCCAACTCTGTAACACAATACTCCAGTACCATTCCTACCCCTCCCCATGTCCTCTCAATAGACCATGGGCCAAGATCCTCAGCACTGTTAAGTCAGCTTTGCAGAGCTCTGGTAATACAAAGCAAACTTAAAGCTTGCTATATAGGAGCTTTTGCCAGTGAGAAGATAGTATGGTGGGAGTGCAGCTGCATTCTGAGGGTCTCCAGGTGTCTGACTGACCCCTTTGGCGCTGTAAGAAGAAAAGGAGGACTTGTGGCACCTTAGAGACTAACCAATTTATTAGAGCCAAGCTAACAGCAGCCCTGAGGACCAAGGATCAGATGCACATAACTATAGATTAATAAAGTGGCACATCTCTAAATCCAATTACTTAATATTTGCAGCTTCCCATGGTTGAGGCATGACATTCATCAGTTTCAGTTGAGATTTGGGTATGCTCAACCCTGCACTCCAGAGCTGCAAACCTGCATAGTTCAAAAGAGATGTAAATGGTTACACAAACCCTTCTGGGGCAAAATCCACCCGTCTCCCAGGGTTCACAACTCTCACATTGCTGTCTATCAAATGAAGTGGTATTTCTGCCTTGGTGCTATTTTTCTTTTTCTTACAGGTAATGAACAATGCCACACCACCCTGAACCACAGCCATGGGTTACTCTGTCCCTGTGCGACTTATTATGTCTTTCAATTTTAATGAGGGTTAAAATATGCACCACAATTCAAACACAAAAACTGAATGAAAAACATATCACCTACTTTTTTTTTAAATTCAAATTGTATTCTTAATGGCGCTTTCTGTAGTTTTTAAATAATTTACAATTCACTGAACTTCAGCAAATGAAATCCTTACAAATACAGGCACTCTGAGAGCTTAATAACCACATCTCACTAATTGCTACCTCCTCTCTCAGGGACCTAAGATGTTCTTAAATTACTGCTTCCTCTCACAAGCTAATTTTCATCCATAATTAAAGAGAAAAACTCAAAGGCGGAGGAGCCATAAACAGGTTTTTAATAGTGAAGAATTTGTAAACATGATAGGAAATACAATTTCATTTCAAAGCATGTGCTAGGTATTTATATGAAATTATCTCCAATGTTAGTAGAAAATGAATATAAAATTAGAGTTATGTGAGTATCCAAATGCCTATGTGACAGCAGGAACACTCAGGGTACCTAAGAATATTTGCAAATTCCACTGAACTAACAGGCAGTCACTATGTTTTTAATATCTGTTAATGAAATGCCATCACTAATAGATGGTACTTTATTAAGGATTATCTCAACAACAAGAAATCTAAGCCATCCAATGCTGTAATATTATCACTAAAGTGATTTTGAATCAATTTCCAGAATTTATGAAAAACAAGATGGCCATGCCAAACAAAATCAGAGGAGTGCGAACATAATGCAAAATAGACATCCTTGCTGTGAGGGACAGAACACCTAAAATGGTTTCCATTGAAAACCAACAGTTGCCAAGTATTCATATCTGAGGTACCACGGTTATTTCCAATTGTAAAGTACAAAGGAGATCTCTTTGCGGCAACTATTGATAGCCAAATGGGGATGTCATAAATATAAAGGGAAGGGTAACCACCTTTCTGTATACAGTGCTATAAAATCCATCCTGGGCAGAGGCAAAACCCTTTCACCTGTAAAGGGTTAAGAAGCTAAGGTAAACCCATTGGCACCTGACCCCAAATGGCCAATGAGGGGACAAGATTCTTTCAAATCTGGATGGGGGAAACAAAGGGTTTAGTCTGTCTGTGTGATGCTTTTGCCGGGAACAGATCAGGAATGCAGCCTTACAACTCCTGTAAAGTTAGTAAGTAATCTAGTTAGAAATGTGTCAGATTTCCTTTTGTTTAATGGCTGGTAAAATAAGCTGTGCTGAATGGAATGTATATTCCTGCTTTTGCGTCTTTTTGTAACTTAAGGTTTTGCCTAGCAGGATTCTCTATGTTTTGAATCTGATTACCCTGTAAGGTATTTACCATCCTGATTTTACAGAGGTGATTCTTTTACCTTTTCTTTAATTAAAATTCTTCTTTTAAGAACCTGATTGATTTGTCATTGTTCTTAAGATGCAAGGGTTTGGGTCTGTGTTCACCTGTACAATTTGGTGAGGATTCTTATCAAGCCTTCCCCAGGAAAGGGGTGTAGGGCTTGGGGGAATATTTTGGGGGAAGACGTCTCCAAGTGGGCTCTTTCCCTGTTCTTTGTTTAAAATGCTTGGTGGTGGCAACATACGGTTCAAGGACAAGGCAAAGTTTGTACCTTGAGGAACTTTTTAACCTAAGCTGGTAAGAATAAGCTTAGGGAGGGTCTTTCATGCAGGTCCCCACATCTGTACCCTAGAGTTCAGAGTGGGGAAGGAACCTTGACAGGGGACAACTGTAAATTTTGGAAGTCGTCTGATAAATACTCTGAAGAATCCTAACAATTGTTCTGTCAATATCACATGGATACTGACACAGTACTATATGTACATCATTGAGTAAAATCCTCACAGTAAAGTATAGTTCTTTACCTAGCATCCTAACCACCATTTTTAAATCAAGCTAAGCCCATCATTTTTCTTGGAGCAAGTTGATCTGCTAAAGGACTTTAAGTTTCACAAATGCCTTATCAGGGAACCCATCATCCAAATTCTCACAAAAAATTAATTTGGAGTGTTAAATAGTGTTAAATAATATGTAATTACATGTCTGATAAAACCTACAAACTAATTGGTCCAGTATTTATGGTTTTCACCCCATGCTACTTTGTTCCTTTGATCTATTCAAAACTATTGTGGTCAGTGGGAACATGGAGTGAGTGGTCAACAAAAAGTTAGGGCAAACCCATAAAAATGTGAAAAGTATTGCAAAAAATCAGTTCTCATTTCAATTTTTTTCAGCAGCCAATGTGGAATTCTTTGGGGGGATGGTTGGGTGACAGAGGTCCTGTTCTAGCGGACCTTAACATTGTAATGTTGGGGAATAATGTCACATATCTGAACCTTAGCTTCCTCAAAGATTAGAAATGAGCAAGTATTGAATTACCCTGTATCATCATTTCCTTGTCAGTAACCTACTAATATGCTGAAACTTTCACCTCCAGCAAGAGTTATATCTGAAAAGCGGCAGCAAATGTTCAAGTGAACATCCAGTGGGAGTTGTGAACTAATCAGGGTCGTACCTTCTACAGTTTGTACTTCTGGAAATTACACCAAAGCCACAGGAGAGATGAAAGCACTATGATGAGGTAAAAAAGAATGGATAAAAATGGTAAAAAAAAGGGATATAAAACTACATCATTATGCTTAGGGTTGTGCGTATACCCAGGGGTAGGTCCTCCATTGCAGTACATCAACATAGCTCCTCTTTAGTCAATGAAACTATGCTGATTTACACCAGCTGAAGATCTGGCCCTCATATTCAGATGTATAAGAACATTTCTTGTTGTGTCTATTAAATTACATGTTATCTGTGGAGCAGATTGCGGGGTGCAGTGCAGCTCTTCACCACCTCCAGGGTGTAAGGAATGATGGCTATAAACTCTGACAAATGAGAACTGTTTTCTCAACAATCAAAGAGAATTACTTTAAGGATCATTTATCTAGGCTGAGCACTTTTGATGACCCTCTAGCGTTTTCTGCTGCAAACATCTGGAGCTGAAATGCTTAGCTCCTGCTCTGATTAACCGTTCAATAATCTTACAGGACATCACGGAGACACGAAATAGATCCAATCCTTAAAGCAAAAACCAAAGCAATATGTTTTCCCTCATTAACTGTTTTAAAAATTAGCAGGGGGAGTTAAAGTGCACTGAACTATGGATTAATAAAGGAACAATGCACTAATATTATTCTGTTTTGTCACTGAAGGAACTCTGTATTTGCAAGTTAATTTTACTGCTTTAATATTACTGAAGATATTTTTGGCACCCAAAATTAAACTCACAATCACAATATAAATTTACTGTACACAGCAACTCAGTGTTTCTGAATGTCAAACCAAAGCTAGGTATTGTGTGAATTCAGTCGCTGAGTTGAAGAACTGTTACAATAATTTTGTTTTATATTTCTAGATTGTGTAATTGGAATACATTAGATCCTGCCAAGCTGTGTTCTTGTGGGGCATCCTTACTTCTCACATGAGCACTCAATGGGACTGTTCACGTGAACAGTGACTGTTCATGAGAGTCTGAGTTGACAGGATCAGGGCCATTAGAATGGAAATGCACTGTTTCTCCAGACTGGCCAAATAATCTGGTAAATAGGGTTTAAAATAGCCCATGCAAAAGATTTCAGGGAATTAGAAGTTCAACCAGTTAATGCTTTGACTAATTCTGTCAAAGTACAGCATCTTTTTCAGGGATTTAGAAACTGCAAAGCACAAAATGTTAAATGTCACTCTTGTAAAGGTGCAAACGCAGGACAGTAAGTCACAATGGCTAGGCAAAGGGAAAGTTAAACAGCCTTTTCACCAAGGGCTTGGGTTTGCACATCGCACTTTGAGTGGGGATGGAGGTTAAACTAACTCACTAAATTAAGGCTGAAAAACAGGTATCAGCTTTGCTGGTTCCAGGCTATGGGGCAAGGGGTTCATTCCAATACAACCATACTCAGTAGCCACCAAAAGCTATTACCGTCTCATAGCCATTTGACAGTGTGAACTGGTGGTGTCAATCCAGCCCCAAGACACAGGCAGCCACTTTCCCAGAACCACCACGATTACTGACAATAATTAACATTGGCATATTTCAGAGGCCAAGGACTCAATGGTTTTATTGAAAAACTTACCAGATCTTCCTAAGATAAACAGATACGGCTATCTGAGTATCTGCAATATTCTTTTGTGCTTCACCTAGAATACTGTAAATACTGAGATTAGCTAACTCCAAACCTTAGTTATTTTAGACAACTGATGAGATTTTAAATAGCACCCCTGTAACTACCATCTCACTCCCAAAGGCAGTGTTACTTAACCTTTTTTCCACTGTCTTGAGTGTAACTTGCTTTAATATTATGACATCACAGTGTGGATTTATTTGCTCTCCAGGGTGCTAGCATGGTGCTGTAAACATTCCTGGCAAGCCTCGCAAATTAATTCATAGAGATGAGTTTATGGCCTATGGAGAAAGCGTCCCGAGTGCCTTTACCTTGTGTGGTTATTTATGCCTGATAAAAATGAGTACAATCTGAGTGCAAAATGCTAACAGTCTGATCCGGTAGCATTTCATAGCCACAGTACACAGGTGTAAATGACTACTCTAAGTCCTTACCCAAGAGAAAAGGTCACAGCTTCCTGGTCAGATGCAGGTGGGAATAATGCAGAGCTGCCGAGACTGAAGCCCTAATGGTAGAAATGCAACTCTGTGAATTAATGTGTGCACAAGTGGAAAAATAGGCCCCTAGACTTTCTATTCTGCACTCTTGGCATGTGTGAGAGTGCCAGGATGATACACAGTGGGCAGCATAGGAAAACCAGCATAAAAGGTCAGGTTCTAGAGCGAAAGGCCTGCAATGTTGTTTTCCTGACATTTGGAGTTCTAGGGGCCACTTGACTAAGATCAAAGCTATTATAGCATTGGTTCTATACCACAAATCTCAAGAGCAATGACATTATATTGTTCCTAATATATTACTGGTTATTGTAAATGAGATCACCACGGATCGCACTAAAACCTCTATTCTGTTTGCCATGTCTAATGGTGCTGGTGCAGCACGCTGTACATTCTAATCTATGCAAATTTGAAAATATCTTCTGTGGATAGCATGCCTCAGTCTGTTTTGATTGTTTAGCACATCCTGTATTGTCTTCTCCTCCCCAGGCTATGCTCCGGCCCAGTATTCAACATTTACCTGCACTATATTGCATTTGTTGTCAAGTCAACTTCTGCAAATGACACTTCGTGTCTATCCTTTCTATATGGCCCTGCTCCTTGATTTTCACTTGTATTGTCCAGAGTAGAGCTTTTGGACAAGATATGATATCAGCCAGCTTTCTTCAACTCGTTGCACCTTTAAACCAACATTTTAAAATGACTACCTGCTAATATATGATTGCTGTTTAGTGGCGTATGTGGTTTGGGGCAGTCAGTCCCGTCCTAGGTGACACCCTTCCTGGAATAGATATGGAGACTGAACTAAACTCTAGTGAGGCAAGGACTGATACGTTCTTCCAGGCTTGTTAATACATTTTATTCTTCTGGACTGATTTTCAAAGGAGCTGGTCATCTGTAGCTCCCATCCACTTCAAACAAAGAGAGGGGTAGTCAGCAGCTCTGAAGAATCAGGCCATATGGGCTGGGTCCTTGGCTGGTGCAAATAGGTATAACATCAGGGGAGTCATGGTGATTTAGGGATTGTTGTAGCAACCAGGGAAGGTACTAACAAACTTCAACAGGACTTTATTTTTAAAGCGGAAACCTCTTTACCAAGCTGCTGCTGCACCCTTGGTAGTTCTCACTCTGCCTCCTCAGCTTCCCCCCATCCTTCCTGTTTCCTGTCCTTTCAGACTCCCAACAGCCAGTGCTCCCAGTTCTAATAATTACAAGCAGCATCTAAACACCACATTCCCTCCTCTCTTAAGAAACTCTCCCAATTGCAATAAACATTGTTGTTCTAACAACAGGAACAAATATGAAACAAGACATTACACTGTTGGCAGAAATATTACACTGAAAACACTGTAGACACTACATAACAGTCTCTAGTCCAGACCGGTGGTCTTCTGGGTCTGACAGGCCATCTCTCAAGCCCCGGTTCCAGTGCAATGTCTTGTTGCGTTGATACTATGGTGAAATCATCCAATGCAGACTGGGTGTTGGCATAATCTCCTCTTGGTGCATAGGCAGATGCAAGATAAGAAGCATTCCATACCCACCCATCAGAAAGTTGATAGGTGTAAGGTCCCTTCTTCTCTGTGATTTTAAGAGGAGCTGTGAATTTATGGTCCCCTTTGTGTAAAATTCCAGGTTTTCATATTCTAACAAAGAAACCACACTCAAAGGGTTCCTTAGCACCCCGCTGCTTGTCTGTGAAAGCCTTATAATTTGCTTGGTGCTGTTCAACTGTTTTTTTCACATTATCCTGAGTTGGGGCATCAGGTTGTGCCTTTAACAATCCAGCAATGTTCAGTTTAGTATTCATCTGTTTCCCATGCAGTAATTCTGCAGGTAATCTTTGCGTTCTGGCATGTTGTGTAGCCCGGTATGCTTGCAAGAAATCAGTAGTGAAGGTTATCCACAATCACCCTTCCAGTTCAGCCATTTGCAAACTCTCTTTCAAACTTCTGTTAAACCGTTCGATTTCCCCATTGGCTTGAGAGTAGTATAGGGATGACCTTCTGTGTAAAATGTTCCTCTCTGCTAGAAAATTTTCAAACTCCAGGGAAGTAAATTGACTACCATTATCTGAAACCAGTTCTTTGGGGTTACCTTCCCTGCTAAAAACTGAAGAGAGGAACTTAATTAGTGTAGCAGAAGAGATTTGCGATGTAAACACTTCCTCAGGCCATTTACTGAAATAGTCTATTAAGGTGATAGCATAACGACAGTCAATTGGAGCAGTATCAAAGGGTCCTACAATGTCAATTGCCACTTTTTCCCATGCAGATTCAGGAAGAGGAACAGGCTGTAATGGAGGGGTACATGTCACTGCTGTCTTATCATGCATTTGGCAAGTGACACAGGATTTTATGAGTGCTTCAGTTTGAGAGTCCATCCCTGGCCACCAATACAGATCCCATAGTCGTTGTTTGGTTCTGACAATTCCTTGATGAGTATCGTGTGCCAGGTGTATGAGTTTTGACTGTAATTCTTCTGGCACAAGTAGCCGGTGTGCACGTCGTAGCACATAGCCATCAAGCAAAGAAAGTTCATCCCGAACTCTAAAATAAGACAGCAAAACTGGGTCAAGGTTTTTAGGGTTACTGGGTCATCTCTTTGTCAGAAATTCCCATAGTTTTTGTTGAATTGGACATGCTGAACAAGCAGCTTGAAATTGTTCTTTTGTAACTGTAGTAAGAGTGCTTGTAATAACTGCAACTACTACGTCCTCATCCTCCGGTGGACCATCTGGTGAAGGCAAAGGCAGGCGAGAAAGGCAATTAGCTACCACATTTTGGTTTCCAGGCTTATATTCCAGTTCATAATTGAAAGAGTAGTCTTGCAGACCATCTAGCAATACGATGTTCTTCCTAGTCCTTTCGTGGTGAGCAACATCGTCAAAGGGCTGTAGTCTGTGCACAACTTGAACATGCGGCCCCACAGGTAAGTTCTCCATTTTTCAGTAGCCCAGACACAAGCAAGTGCTTCTTTTTTGTCTGTAGAATATTTTCTCTCAGCATTACTTAGTGTCCTTGAAGCAAATGCAACAGTCCTCTCTGTGTTGTCCTCATGCAGTTGTGTGAGGACAGCCCCAAGTCCATAATCAGAAGCATCAGTAGTTACAATTGTGGGCAATGCAGGAGTGAATAGTTCTATGAATAGGAGTGAATAGGAGTGAATAGGACTATGTACAATCAGTCTTTCACCATTTTGAAACTAGCTTGTGCATCAGTTGTCCACACTAAGGTTGAACTTCTCTGTAGTAATTCTCATAATGGTTCAATGACAGAAGCATAATTGGGAATGAATTTTGCATACCAGGAGGTAAGACCCGAAAGGAACGTAAGGTTTGCAAATCTGTTGGAGGAGGAGCATTTGAAATTGCCAGGATATGAGCTGGATCAGGTTTTAGTCCAGCCTGTGAAATTGTATGCCCCAGAAAGGAGAGTTCAGTTTGTCTAAATTTGCATTTGGACCTATTGAGCTTGAGGCCTGCTTTGCTGATGCAGTTTAGTACAGACTGCAGGTTATTGTCATGCTCCTCAGAAGTATTTCCAAACACGATAATATCATCCAGATAGCACTGAACTCCATGTTGATTCTTCAGAATCAATTACATCATTTTTTAGAAGGCACTTGGGGCAGATGCGAGACGGTATGGAATACATTTAAAACGGAATAGTCCCTCATGTGTAATAAATGCTGTGAGGTCTCTGCTATCTTCATGCAACATAACCTGGTAGTATGCAGTCTGCAAATCAAAAGTAGAAAACATCTTTGCTCCAAGGAGTTCTGCAAATACTTCTTCTATGTGAGGAAGAGGATGGCTGTCAATCACAGTAGCTTTATTTGGCTCCCTTAAGTCCACATAAAGGCGAATGCCTCCACCCTTCTTCTGCGTCACTGCTATAAGTGAAACCCATTCCGAGGAGTCAATCTCTTCAATAATGTCCTTTTGAACAAGTTTTCTAAGTTCCTCTGAAACAGCTTCCCTGACTGCAAATGGTAAGCGCCGTAACTTCTGACGTACAGGCATCACATTATTCCACATTTTAACTTTATGCAGAAACCCATAAGCACAGCCGAGTTTCTCCTCAACTTGGTGTTGGGTCCCAGCTGAAACTGGTGTGTGTACCGCAAAAGAGTGCTTTGCTGAGGAAGATCAATTTGTCCATTAACTACCCTGAGATTTAAAGCAGCCAATAAATCTCTGCCAAGGATAGGAGTCCCTTTGTGGACAGTGTAGAACTCTGCAGTTACACAGCAATCACCAAAAGTAACTATTGCTGGCAGGCAGCTATGTACTGGAATATGATTTTTCAAATAGCACACCAAGTGAAGTTTGGGTTCAGTAAGAGGCACATCTTTAAAGTAATGCAAATAGATGGAATCAGGTAGTATAGATACTGCTGAGTCAGTGTCCAACATTAGCTGAATAGAGTGTGATTTGCCTGAGGGTATGGTGGAGACGTTTACAGTGCACTTTATTTGTTCTAGAGTATGTTCAGTAGTGATTTTGTGCACGCTCAGCACAGTAACATCTGGTATTGTAACTGCATGCACCTGTTGATAGAACTGGCTGCTGCGACATACTTTTGGCAATGATTGCACTGAGCTACTTTTGCCAGACATCCTGTGTAGCTTGCAAGGTGTTGTGGGGATTCACAGTGAAAGCATGCTTTTACTGTATTTTGAATTTGCTGATTCAGTGGTTTTCCATTAATTTCCCTCTTGTAATCATTTGTCTGCAGTGATAGTGAATTTTTCTTCAAAGGAGTCACAGCTTGGACTGTGTCTCCTGTATCCATGCTCATTATTTTGGCTTCAGCTGTGGCTAACTCAATCTGAGTAGCAATAGTTATTGCTTTTTCTAGTGTAAGTTGTGGTTCTAGAAGTAAGTGTTCTCTTACATGAAGCATGGTTGTTTTCTCAATGAGCTGGTCTCTAATCATCTCATCTGCCATATTCCCAAAGTCACAAGTTATGATCAGACTCCTCAGGGAAGCAATATACTTCATTATAGTCTCCCGTTTTCTGCTCATGTTGGCGAAATCTGTAGTGATTAGCTACTACATTCACTTTTGGCACAAGAAAGTTCATTAATGCAGTGAGTGCAGTCTCATATTTATCATCTGCAAGGGGAAAAGTGTAAAATATACGCTGCCCTTCTGCTCCAAGGCAGTGGATTAGCAGAGCACGCTTTCTTACTTCAGAAATCTCTGTAGCACTGATTGCAAGCAGATAAGTCTCAAACATATGGATTCCAGCAGTAAAAGCAATTGGAGGCTCACCTGGGCTTTGCAGAAAGGGTGCAGGTGGGTTCAGAGGCAGAAGATCCATCCTCGTCACCAAAATGTTGTAGCAACCAGGCAAGGTACTAACAAACTTCAACAGGACTTTATTTTTAAAGTGGAAACCTCTTTACCAAGCTGCTGCTGCACCCTCAGTAGCGCTCACTCTGCCTCCTCAACTTCTCCCCTCCTTCCTGTTTCCTGTCCTTTTGGACTCCTAACAGCCAGTGCTCCCTGTTCTAACAGCATCTAAACACCACAGGGATTTAAAATCTGATCCATATATATCTATCTTTGTCTAGATTGTAAACTCCTTGTGGAAGGGAAAGTCTATATT
This sequence comes from Lepidochelys olivacea, assembly GCF_965140295.1. Classification (NCBI taxonomy): domain Eukaryota; kingdom Metazoa; phylum Chordata; order Testudines; family Cheloniidae; genus Lepidochelys; species Lepidochelys olivacea. Next base: position 192,852,217 of record NC_140413.1, read on the forward strand.
TAGGTCTTGTACAGCACAAAACACATTGTTTGTGTTTAGCAAATGTGTTTATAATAATGAAGAAGTTCTGTGCATAGAGATCTCTACTCTCCAGGGATATCACCCATGTATTTTTCACCAGTACTAAAAATTGGTTTAATTTAAATAATATGTATCTGTGTAACTGACAATTTTATTTAAAGTAAGTCTTCCCACACTGCAATCTCCTTTCAAATCCTTTATAGACTTTTCTCTGTATTGGTAGAATGGCTTCTAAAAGACACACTGAGCTCATTCAGTTTACATGGGGTCTCCAAACCTTTCTTGACACTGCCTCAGGGCAGCACTGAAACTGTAGCCTCTATAGATTAGGACACTCACTACTTTCAGTCTATGTATGCTGTTTTCATTATCATCAATGAGAATTCAGCCATGGAGTAAGCCCAAAGCAGAGGTTATCAAAGCCTGGTCCAGAGACCACCAGAAGTGACAGAGGATGCTGAAGGAGGGATGTGATGTAGAGAGCCCTGCCAGAGAATCACTTTGATATAGCGAGTTGCAGAATGAGAAGTTTGATGACCACTGGGTCAAATTCATGAAATTATTAACAGTCAACCTGTAGTACTCAGGTTGAAGGTTTCTTTACGTTTTGTGGATTTGTTTTTTAAAAAAAACTAATTGCTATTTTACAAACAAAATCATCTTTAGTAAAATCCTTCAGAAAAGAGATTATCATGTATATTTCAGTATCACAAAAAGTAGATGATAATAGATTTTTCATGTGTTCAGTCTTTTCTGACCACTTGACTGGAGTTCAATTTCCATTTAATTGTCACCCTGTGCTATTATTATTTTATTTGTATTACAGGAGTGTGTAAAGTTGCCAGTCAACATCAGGGCCCACTTGTGTTAGTTGCTTTTAGAGCTGGTTAAATATCTTTTGATGAAAAAAGTTTTTCTCAAGAAAAACGGGATTTAAATAAACAAAATTTATTGCAAAAAAAGTTTGTTTGTTTTTTCAAAAAAAAATTTCAAGTTTGCTTGGTCAGAAATTGTCAAATTCCAACTTCCTCCCAGAGTTTTGTTTTGTTTTTAAACTCACAACAGGTTTTTCACACTGGAAAAAGTGGACGGGGGGAGTAAAAAAGGTGAGAGATGGGGTGGAAAAATCACTCTCTTGCATTTCTTCAATTTTTTTTCCACCAGGAAAAGTGTTTTTTAAAAGAAATTAAAAGTGAGAGTGTGTTACTCACTTTCATGTTTTTAGTTTATTGTAATTAATAAAGGGAAAACACTAAGGCTGTCGATTAATCGCAGCTAACTCACGCGATTAACTCAAAAAAATTAACTGTGATTTTAAAACATCCCAAAATATTTAAATAAATTGTATTCTATTATTATTTAACAGTGCGATTAATTGTGATTATTTTTTTAATCATGCAATTAATTGCGAGTAATCTTTTTAATCCCTCGACAGCCCTAGAAAACGTCTAACATTTTTAAATGACATTTTAAAAACAAAAATGTCCACTCATTTAGAAAAATATAATTTCAAATGTTTGTGGTAAACAATGATAAAAAAGTGGGAAACTGCAAACAAAATAAAATGTTAATTTTCTTTTGAAATTTTTCATAAAAATAAACAATATTTTGACCAGCTCTAAATACTTGTAAATGCCAATCCTGAGAAGCAATCCCTGCACCAAATAGCTTATATTCTAAATAGCCAAGACTAGGAGAAAGGGACACATTAAACAAATAGAAGAGTAGAAATGTAGGGACGGAGAAATCCAATATATTAGCCAAAGTCACTCAAGAAGTTTGTGGCAGAGGCGGGAATTAAACCCACATCTTGAGAGAACCATTCTAGTTCACTGTGATTATAAAAATGTCCCAGCCCTATATTACTGCTCCATGGGTGTTACACAATTAAGTACTATTTATACATTGGATCAAATGTTATTCTTCTTTACACCAGTATAAAGAGAGTACGAATATGCTATTCTCTTCAACAATAAAGAAAGGAAAACTGGAGGAAAACATATCAGGAGTTGACTACTTACCAGCTGGGAGAGAGGGAAATGCAGCAATCTGCAGCAAGTTACAAAATGGCTGCTCTAGGGCTTGGCTCTGAAAAATTTAAAGGACCAGCCTGAGAAAGTTATGCTGGAAAGAAAGTTTCTAATTTTGTTGATTCAGGGGGAAAACCTTGCAATGGAGAGGTTTAGTGAGGACTAGAAACCATCCAGTAAGGTGCTCCTGAGGATGGGCTGCTTCTGTGGTGTATCTCAAGAGAGTCACTTTGGATTTACATCCCTGTAACTCAGAGCAGAATCTGACCCAGTGTGTGAATTCCTATTTCCCATTCACAAATGATAATCATTCCACTTTGTCCTTTATTGTTATTTCAAAAACTACATCTTGCAATTAAATCCAATTTCCAATTGCATCCCAACACACGTACATTGTGAAAGAGACTATCACCCTCACATTATGCATCAATGGGATAATATATTCACTTGAAAGCATATAGTCAATCACTGACCAATGGCATTGTTTTCAACATGACCCCCACGGCCATGACATCAGCATTCACATATATAGCAACATTGTTTTGGATCAGTAGGCAATCTCATTGCACATTCCAACTTGCCTTTTGGTAATCTTAGCTGCTTTGTTCAATACCTTCATCCAATAAATTACAAGATCCTTAGCCTCGCAGTTGCACCAACTTTTCAAGCATCTCCGCCATGCACTATCAGAGCTAGTCAGGAATTCTCCGGCTTTTTTTGGTTAGCAAATGTTGACTTGTCGAAACGAAAACAGTTAACAAGAAAAAGTCAGTTTTGACATCTCCCTATTCGACGTTTTTTTTTAAGAAAAAAAAAAGTTTTACAATTGTCCTGTGCTGACATTTTCAAAACAAAAAGTTTCAGGTGTTCTATTTTGTTTAGAAATTTTAGTTAATTTATACTAAAAAAAATTAATAGATAAAAATCAAAACAAAACATTTTGAAAATATCAAAATGAAACTTATTTATTTGAGCATAAGCTTTCGTGAGCTACAGCTCACTTCATCGGATACATCCAGTGGAAAATACAGTGCGGAGATTTATATACACAGAGAACATGAAACAATGGGTGTGACCATACACACTGTAACAAGAGTGATCAGGTAAGATGAGCTATTACCAGCAAGAGAGCGGGGGGGGGGGAGGGGGAACCTTTTGTAGTGATAATCAAGGTGGGCCATTTCCAGCAGTTGACAAGAATGTGTGAGGAACAGCGTGTGTGTGTGTGGGGGGGAGGGAAATAAACATGGGGATATAGTTTTCTTTGTGTAATGACACATCCACTCCCAGACTTTGTTCAAGCCTAAGTTAATTGTATCCAGTTTGCAAATTAATTCCAATTCAGCAGTCTCTCGTTGGAGTCTGTTTTTGAAGTTTTTTTGTTGAAGAATTGCCACTTTTAGGTCTGTAACCGAGTGACCAAAGAGATTGAAGTGTTCTCCGACTGGTTTTTGAATGCTATAATTCTTGACGCCTGATTTGTGTCCATTTATTCTTTTATATAGAGACTGTCCAGTTAATGTACATGGCAGAGGGGCATTGCTGGCACATGATGGCATATATCACATTGGTAGATGTGCAGGTGAACGAGCCTCTGATGTGGTGTGGCTGATGTGATTAGGCCCTATGATGGTGTCCCCTGAATAGATATGTGGACACAGGTGGCAATGGGCTTTGTTGCAAGGATAGGTTCCTGGGTTAGTGTTTTTGTTGTGTGGTGTGTGGTTGCTGGTGAGTATTTGCTTCAGGTTGGGGGGCTGTCTGTAAGCAAGGACTGGCCTGTCTCCCAGGATCTGTGAGAGTGATGGGTCGTCCTTCAGGATAGGTTGTAGATCCTTGATGATGCGTTGGAGAGGTTTTAGTTGGGGCTGAAGTTGATGGATAGTGGCGTTCTGTTATTTTCTTTGTTGGGCCTGTCCTGTAGTAGGTAACTTCTGGGTGCTCTTCTGACTCTGTCAATCCACACAGACACACCCCTTGAACCCCGACCAGGGGTATTCTATCTGCTACCCAAGATCCATAAACCTGGAAATCCTGGATGCCCCATCACCTCAGGCACCCTGACAGCAGGATTGTCTGGCTATGTAGACGCCCTCCTCAGGCCCTATGCTACCAGCACTGCCAGCTATCTTCAAGACACCACTGACTTCCTGAGGAAACTACAATCCATCGGTGATCTTCCTGGGAACACCATCCTAGCCACTATGCATGTAGAAGTCCTCTACACCAACATTTCACACAAAGATGGACTACAAGCTGTCAGGAACAGTATCCCTAATGTCACGGCAAACCTGGTGGCTGAACTTTGTGACTTTGTCCTCATCCATAACTATTTCACATTTGGGGATAATGTATACCTTGAAATCAGCAGCACTGCTATGGGTACCCGCATGGCCCCACAGTATGCCAACATTTTTATGGCTGACTTAGAACAACGCTTCCTCAGCTCTTGTCCCCTAATGCCCTTACCCTACTTGCACTACATTGATGACATCTTCATCATCAGGACCCATGAAAAAGGAGCCTTTGAGGAATTCCACCATCCCACCATCAACCTCAGCCTGGACCAGTCCACACATGAGATCCACTTCCTCAACACTACGGTGCTAATAAGCGATGGTCACATAAACACCACCCTATACCGGAAACCTACTGACCACTGTGCTTATTACATGCCTCCAGCTTTCATCCATACCACACCACACAATCCATTGTCTACAGCCAAGCTCTACGATACAACCTCATTTGCTCCAACCCCTCAGACAGAGACCAACACCTACAAGATCTCGATCAAGCATTCTTACAACTACAGTACCCACCTCCTGAAGTGAAGAAACAGATTGACAGAGCCAGACGAGTAATTAATAAATAAATAAATAAATAAATGTGTTAGTCTCTAAGGTGCCACAAGTACTCCTTTTCTTTTTGCAGTTACAGACTAACACGACTGCTACTCTGTCAAAATGAAACATGTCAACTGACCTGATCCAAAAAAGTTTTTGGATTATTGGTTCATGAACATGTTCAAGACTGAAACTTTTTGTGCCTTTTGGGGATGGGAAATAATTTCGAAAACTCTCACTGCCCTGCTCGTCTCAGTATGCTACCAGATGTTGAACTATGTCAGGAAGTTTCATTTATCAGCTCTTTGTTCATTATTTTATAACCTCTTTACGATGATTTCCCAAGATTATGGTCACATATGTTAAGAAATTTCTTGGTAAGGAAATTACTATGATGCTATTTTGCCAAACTTCAGTTGACTCATTCTTGCCCTAATCTCAGGAATATGAACTGCTGCTGCTTGTAAAACCAGCCACAGCACAGCACTTGCTGAGTGGCTGATTTTTAAAAGAAAAAAGCAATTCACACAGGCATATTATGACACAAGGATTGAATACTAAGGGTAAAATAATATTGTAGAAAAATAAATCTAGAAGAGAAATAATGAGCTATTTCTGGCTGCTGTGTTAGCAAACCCATAGAAAGGAAATGATCCATCAATTTAAAGATTAGCTCTCAGTGCAATCCTGCATTTGACGAGCTAAGAATTTACAGGCTGATACACACACACACATACAGATCACTGTTATATTGATTGTTCAGCGATTGTCCAGCACTCATTCCTTTATTTTTATGTCTTAACAGTCCCAAACAATTTATTTGATTAACACTTATATTACGGTATTGTCAAGACTGAACTATGGTATGTGTCACAATAAGTCACTACCTTACAGGTAGACTTGTCTTGCCTTAGGGATAATAAAGATAGCTACCCGACCAGCTGCACCTTGGACAAATGATTAAAAAGACAGAGAACGTTCAAAGATTGCTTAAACTCCGTGACACTTACAGCCCTGGACAAATTCCTCCTGTGATCTTACTTCCTTTTCATGACTTAATATATGAAAATCTATTTTGCTCAGAAATTAATTATTATCATTATTGCAACAGCAGGAGGCCCCCCAACTTAGGAATCAAGCCCCATTGGAGGTCCCCATTATGCTAGGCCCAGCACGCACAAACAATAAAAAAAGACATAATCTAAATATATACTATAAATAGAAGTTAATGCAACCCATTCTTTTACAATGTATTGTGGAATAACCTAGGTACACGGGACCCTAGTTCTTCTGTAACCTAGAGCAGTTATTATAGTGGTGTTGGAGTGCCACTATAATTAAGCATAGACGACTGGTGCCTCCTCATACCAGGCGGGGGGGGGGGGCACAATCTAAAGGGGAGGACATGTAACCGCCCCACATGTCTCCTAGGGTTGCCAACTTGTTAATTGCACAAAACCAAACACCTTAGCTCTGCCCCTTCCCCGAGGTCATGCCCCTACCCTTTCCGCGAGGCCCTGCCCCCTACTCACTACATTCCACTCCCTTGGTGGCTCGCTCTCTCCTACTCTCACCCACTTTCCCTGGGTAGGGGCTGGGGCAGGGAGTTGGGGTGCAGGAGGGGGTGAGGGCTCTAACTGGGGCTGCAGGCTGTGTGGTAGGGCCAGAAATTAGGGGTTCAGGGTGGAGGAAGTGGCTGCGGGTTGAGGCAGGGGGTTCGGGTGTGGGGGAGTGAGGGTTCCATCTGGGGGTGTGGGCTCTGGGGTGGGCTGGGGATGAGGGGTTTGGGGTGTAGGAGGGGGCTCCAGGCTGGGGGTGGGGCAGAGGGGTTCAGAGTGAGGGAGGGGACTCTGGGCTGGGGCAGGGGTTTGGGGTGAAGGGGGGGTGAGGGCTCCATCTGGGGGTGCAGGCTGTAGGGTGGGGCTGGGGATGAGGGGTTTGGGGTGTAGGAGGGGGCTCAGGGCTGGGGCAGAGGGTTGGGGCTCGGGGTTGGGGCACGGACTTACCTCCAGTAGCTCCCGGTCAGTGGTGCAGCGGGGAGGCTAAGGCAGGCTCCCTGACTGTCTTGGCTCTGTACTACGCACCGGGAACAGCCAGCAGGTCTGTTGGCAGAGGCACGGCAGGTAGCACTGTGCACTGCTCTCACCTGCAGGCACCACCCCCACAGCTCCCATTGGCCGTGGTTCCCAGCCAATGGGAGTGTGGAGCCGGTGCTCGGGGCAGGGCAGCGCACAGGGCCCCATGCCCTCCCCACCCTGCTTAGGAGCCAGACCTGCTGGGTGCTTCTGGGGTGCAGCGCAGTGCCCTAGGACAGGTAGGGCCTAGTCTGCCTTAGCGACACAGCATCACCAACCAGAATTTTAACAACCCGGTCAGCAGTGCTGACCGAAGCCACCAGGTTCCCTTTACGACCAAGTGTTCCGGTTGAAAACCAGACACCTGGTCACCCCAGTGTCTCCCCTGCTCAGTGACCCTCTGCCCTGGGCCCAGCCTTGGGCTGCCTCATTCTCCCCGCCTCACATTACATCCAGAGGAAAAGGGGGGGTTCTCTACTTCTCTCCCTGAGCTTCCCCCTCTCGTTCAGCCGTTTTCCCTGGCAGCCTGAGAGCCTGGCTGGGACAGAGAAACAGCCTGCTCCCTGCCCAGGCTCGGCTGCTGGGGACAGGAGCCAAGCATACCTGGGAGGAGAGGGGATTCGGGCTCATTCAGCCCCTGTCCCTGGCAACAGGGCCTGGTCACAGGGTGGCCCATTGCCGCCCCAGAAGCCTGGGACAGGGGCCAAGTGAGCTGCAATCCCCTCTCCCCCACCGCCCTCTCTCCTGTCAGCATAGAGCATCTTCACCAGACGTGCTGCATGAGTACAGCTGCAACACTGCAGCGCTGCATGTGTAGATATGGCCTCAGTGTCTAGCAAAGTTATGAATTTAAGATCCCAGACTCATCTTTTTGAAAGTGTTGTGCAAGTTCCTTTGAGGATGAGGACTGATAGGTCAGATATAGAGTGATCACCCTGTGAAAAGTGTTCACCCACAGGTGATAGGGTGTTCTTGTCTTTTACCGTTTTCCTGTGTGAGTTCATTCAAGAGCATAGTGAACATCTGGTTTCACCACACAGCTGCTAGTGGGGCATTTAGTGCGCTGGAAAGACTCATAGACATTAAGGCCAGAAGGGACCATCATGATCATCTAGTCTGACCTCCTGCACACTGCAGGCCACAGAACCTCACCCACCCACTTCTGTAATAGACTCAACCTCTGGCAGAGTAACTGAAGTCCTCAAATCATGATTTAAAGACTTCAAGTTACAGAGAACCCATCATGGACACTAGTTTAAATGTGCAAGTGACCTGTGCCCCATGCTGCGGAGGAAGGTGAACCTCCAGCCCTCCCTCCCCCATGATCTCTACCAATCAGACCCAGGGGAAAATTCCTTCCCAATCCCAAATATGGTGATCAGTTAGACCCTGAGCACTTGGGCAAGACCCACCTGAGAATAGAATTCTCTGCAGTAACTCAGAGCTCAGCCCATCTAGTGTCCCGTCACCTGCTGTTGGAGATATTTGCTACTAGCAGTCACAGATCAGCTGCATGCCATTCTAGGCAGTCTCATCACACCATACCCTCCATAAATTTATCAAGCTCAGCCTTGAAGCCTGTTAATTATTTCTTTTGCCCCCAATGCTCCACTTGGAAGGTTGATCCAGAACTTCACTCCTCTGCTGGTTAGAAACCGTCATCTAATTTCAAGCCTAAACTGGTTGGTGGCCAGTTTATATCCATTTGTTCTTGTGTCAACATTGGCACTTAACTTAAATAACTCCTTCCCTCCATGGTATTTATCCCTCTAATGTATTTATAGAGTGCAATCATACCTCCCTTCAGCCTTCTCTTGGTTAGGCTAAACAAGCCAAGCTCTTTGAGTCTCCTCTTATAAGGTAGGTTTTCCATTCCTGGAATCATCCTGGGAGCCATTCTCTGCACCTGCATGTAGTATTCCAATTTAGGTCACATCAGTGCCTTGTCTAATGATACTAACACTTCCCTGTCTCTACTGGAAATATCTTGTCTGATGCATCATAGAAGTGCATTAGCCTTTTTCATGGCTGCATCACATTGGCAGCTCATAGTCATCCTGTGATCAACCAATACACACAGGTCTTTCTCCTCTGTCACTTCCAACTGATAAGTCGGCAGCTCATAGCAAAAAATTCTTGTTGATAGTCCCCAAGTGCATGACTTCACACTTTGCACTATTAAATTTCATCCCATTTCTATTACTCCAGTTTTCAAAGTCATCTAGATCTTCTTGTATGATATTCCTGTCCTCCTCCATATTGGCAATACCTCCCAACTTTGTGTCATCTGCAAATTTTATTAATGCACTCCCACTTTTTGTGCCAAGGTCATTAATAAAAATATTAAATAAAATTATCCCAAAACTGATCCCTCAGGAACTCCACTAGTAACTTTCCATTAGCCTGACAGTTCACCTTTCAGTATGACCCATTGTAGTCTCCCCTTTAACCAGTTCCTTACCCACTTTTCAGTTCTCATATTAATCTCCATCTTCTCCAAGTTAACTAAGAATTTCCCATGTGGAACTGTGTCAAATGCCTTAATGGCATCCAGGTAGATTAGATCTACTGCATTTCCTTTGTTTAAAAAATCCGTTATCTTCTCAGAGAAAGAGATCAGGTTCGTCTGGCATGATCTACCTTTTGTAAAACCATGTTGTATTTTAACCCAATTACCCATAGGCACCAACTCCATGGATGCTCTGGGGCTGGAGCACTCATGGAAGCCTCACCGATCAGCTCCTCTCTCTCCTTCCATGGAACCTTCCACCTGCTGGCAGACCCGCCCATCAGCACCTCACTCTCCCCCGCCCCCAGTGCCTCCCACCTGCCACGATCAGCTGATCAGCAGCATGCAAGAGGCGCTGGGGGGAGGTGGAGAAGCGGGGGCAGGTTGTGCTTGGGCAATGGGACAGGAAGAGGTGGGGCAGGGCCTTGGGGGAAGGGGTGGAGTGGGGGCAGGGCCTAGGGTGGAGCTGGGGTTGAGCACCCCAGGGGAAAGGAGGAAGCTGGTGCCTGTGCAATTGTCGTTTACCTCTATGTCCTTAACTACTTTCTCTTTCAAAATTTGTTCCACTATTTTGCATACAATTGAGGTCAAACTAACAGGCCTGTAGTTTCCTGCATCATTTTTCCCCTTTCTTAAAAATAGGTACTATATTAGAAATTACACAGTCATAGGGTATGACCCCTGCGTTTCAGTAAAAATTCTTGCTATTGGGCTTGCAATTTCATGTGCCAGTTCCTTTAACATTCTTGGATCGAGATTATCCAGGCACCTTGATTTAGTCCCATTAAACTGTTTGAGTTTGACTTCCACCTCAGATCCCTAGGCAATTTATTCCAGTGCTCAACCACCCTGACAGGAAGTTTTCCTAATGTCCAACCTAAACCTCCCTTGCTGCAATTTAAGCACACTGCTTCTTGTCCTATCCTCCAAGGTTAAGAAGAAAAATTCTTCTCCCTCCTCCTTGTAACCTTTAATGTACTTGAAACTGTTATCATGTCCCCTCTCAATCTTCTCTTTTCCAGACTAAACAAACCCAGTTTTTTCAATCTTCCCTCATAGGTCATGTTTTCTAGACCTTTAATCATTTTTGTTGCTCTTCTCTGGACTTTCTCCAATTTGTTCACATATTTCTTGAAATGTAGCGCCCAGAACCAGAAACAATACTCCAGTTGAGGCCTTGTTGGTTTGGTGCCTATTTGATGAAGAAATCAGTCAGCTATCACATCTGGGACAATCTGGGTTTTCCAGTTATTAGTAGCACCTGTCCTCCAATCTATATCTGAGAAATTAAAGTCTCCCATAGTCACACAATTCCCAGTAGTATTTATTTCTTTAAAAATATTAGAGAGGTCACTATTCAAATCCAAATCAGATCATGGGGGTCTGTAGCCTACCCCATGCATTATCCCTGGGGAACCTCTTCCCCAAAGTGATTTGACCCAAGCAGATTCTGTTTTATCCATTCTGTCACTTCTAATTTCTTTATAGTCTACCTCATCATTAATATACAATGCTACTCCACCACCTGTAACTTTATTTCTGTCTTTTCTGAACAGCACATATCCTTCAATAGCTGCACTCTAATCATGACTATTGTTCCACTCTGTTTCTGTTATCGCTATAATATCTGGTTTCACTTCCTGTACCAGTCATTCTAGTTCCTTCATTTTGTTACCCAGGCTTCTTGCATTGGTATACAAACATCCTAGTTGTTGCTGCTTGGCTTCGCCCACTTTCATTGCCCAATTCAGTACAGTCATTCTACTGCTAGTAACGCCTACCTGACTGTTGGCTTCATTAGTACTGGCACTGTCTTTCCTCTTAATGTTCATTCTCCTACCCTCTGCTGTTCCTTTCTCCATTGCTATATCCTTTCTTTCTTGATTTTCCTCCTGGTCAATATTAGAATCAGGGGTGGAGATTACATGAGCATCTCCCAACTGTCTCCCCTGAGTTCCTAGTTTAAAGTTCTTTTAATCATTTGTGCCATCCTCCATCCCAGAAGTCTATTTCCCTCCCTACTCGTTCCATGAGAACAGTCCTCTGTCCATGAATATCTCCCAGCGGTTGAACATCCCAAAGCCCTTCTTATAGTACCACTGCCTGAGCCATCTGTTGATCATCATAATCTTGTTTTGTCTTCATTCTCCTCCTATAGGGACATGTAGAATCCCACTGAAGATCACCTGAGTCTCCAGTTCTTTAAGCATCTTCCTCGTCTTGGCATAGTCTCCCATGATATCTAGCTGTATCATTTGTTCCCATGTGAAGGAAAATCAGTGGATTCTTTCCTGCTCCCATTAGGATCCTCCTCAGCCTCAGGTCCACATCCCATATCTTAGCTCCTGGCAGACAGCACACCCTTCTGTTTTCCGGATCAGCACTGGTGACAGGCCTGTCTGTTCTTCTTAGTAAGGAGTCATCACACATGTACCTTGACCCTCTCACCGACAGAAGATGGTTCAATAAAAGATATTACCTCACCCCTTTTGCCTTTCTAATACCCTAGTCTAACATGGCTACAACAATACTGTATACAAATATAGAATTAGTCATTGTTTTAAAATGACATTCATAATTTTTAGAACAATCATTTCCTGTCAGGAAACAAACTTTCCTATAATATTTCATTCCAATTTTGCCATCAGAGGAAATTTTACTGTTGATCTCAGTGCGAAAAGATTCAGGTGCTCCAAATTCCATATTTTATATTGTGTCTCACAGGTATAGTGGTTGTAAATGCAACACACAGGTCACTGCAATAAATGTAGAACACATGATTGGTGCTTGGTGCAGTAGTATTATGCATGAAAATATACAGAAGTTTCAGAGTAACAGCCGTGTTAGTCTGTATTCGCAAAAAGAAAAGGAGTACTTGTGGCACCTATATGTATATGTATATAAGTATATGTATATGTATATACCTATAAGTATATGCCACATAGAAATAACAGAAAAGGTTAGTGATTCCTGTGGTAGACTCTTACTTGATGCTGTCATAGTCTGTCATATGATTGTGCAAAGAGGCAGAAATACAGCCCAGATTGAATTAAAAGTCTGTTTGACAAAGAGGAGAAAGTTTCCAAAAATATACAACTCTGTGTATTGATGCATAAATCAAGTGGCTGGCCAAGGGCAAGGAACAGACGCCAGATGTCCAGGCTTTTAGATCTATCAGTGTTCTCATAGGGCTTGATCTAAAGTTCATTGAAGTCAATGGAAAGACTCCCAGGCTTACGTAAGCTTTGGCTCAAGCAGTATAACCATTGATCTTGAGCTATTACCGAGTGTGGAATCTGGATGGAGTAACTTTGAAGTGATGACACACATTTCCTTTGAACAGCGCTAAATATTTAAGCAGAGAGGGTGGTACAGAGCAGCTCTTCTTCCTCCCTGAGGGCTCTAAAGATTAATCGTGTCAAGCCTCTTCTTATTCAACATTTCCTTGAGTCTGAGGAGTCATGATACAGCATGAGCAGCAGCAGCTGCTCTGCATCTCCTTTTTACTGGATCTGGCATGGAGCGATCTCCTTGCTCTCATGATGAATTATGAGCCTGGAAAACAGCTGGCTGACTTTGGCTCAGGGCAGATTAGAGTAGGAGGGTCTGATGGTTGCCAGTTAATGATCCCCTTTGCTCAAGTTTGTGACCACTCCCTCATTTGAGGTTGTCTGCTTTCCTGTTATCAAAGAGATTTCCAATTTGTGGATGTTTCTAGACTCTTCTCTGCTCCTGGATCCCCAGATAGCAAGGGTGACTATAAATATTTCCTCTGATTGTTGGCAGGACCCTATTTCGCTACCACAGGAAAGGGTAGTATTATTATCTCCATTTTACAGATGGGCAGCTATGGCACAGAGAGACTAAATGAAAGGTTGTCCAAGGTCATATAGAGGCAGGGGCAGCAGAAGCTTCCGAGCAGTGTGTGGGGGGGGACATACTGGCACCCAAACTATGGCCCCACCCCCGTGTCCCCACCCTTGCACTGCCCCTTCCCCCCAAGGCCCCACTCGCTCACCATCCCTCCCCCACCAAGGTCCCTCCCCCACACCACCTCTTCCTCCAGGGCCCTGCCCTCACCCGATCATTCCTCTTTATATCTGGTAAAAAGAGGTGGGGCCACGGCCCCTTGACCCCGCTGTTCCAGCACTCCTGCACAGAGGACCTGGAAACTGAATTGAACTTGGGTCTCCTGTATCCTAGTCCAAAGATATAATCCCTTAATTGAATCCTGGCTTCTATGATGCAGACCTCATTATGATTATTCATGTCTCCATTAGCTCCAAGATAGGCTGCTGCAACATGTCATCCTTGGAGCCGATCCAGAAACTTCACCAAATGAAGAACACATCCACTTGCCGAGTGAGCAGGTCAGACAGGTAAAATCATATTACATCCGTGCTCTATACTATGCACTCTACTGATGAAATTTAGAACTGATCAAGATTTTTTTTTGAATGAAAGGTGCTGTAAACCTGACATAACTGGCCAATTTATCCAAATGTACGGCTCTTTTGCGTTGCTTCAATGACACAAGGCAGCTGGAGCCTACGAGTCCCAATATCTCCATTTTACAAGGACTGAAGGTATTGTACTTGGCATTTTAGTGCAAATGGCTAATGCAGGTAATACTTGTTATAACTGTTTCTAACTGGAATTCTTCCCAGTGCTAACATTCTCCACATGCTGTCCAATGCCACTGAAAAGATGTGAAAGTCTTCAAAGGAAAATCACACAAATAATTGACATACAATTCTCAGCCTTACAACCCAAAGGTTCCTGATCAGTGACAAACACAGCAGCACTGACAGGAAGTGGCTTTGGATAATTAATCTGTGTTCCATTCTAGTGATAACGGTAAGCAAAGATCACTAAGGGCCAGACTCCAATACCCTTTCTCATGCTGCATGGTACCTAACTTCATAGAAATGTAGGGCTGGGAGGGACCTTGAGATATCATCTAGTTCTCCACAAGCCCCGAGGCAGGACCAAGTATACCTATACCGTCCCTGACAGGTGTTTGTCCAAGCTGTTCTTAACAGTTTCCATTGATGGGGATTTTCTCAGAAGCCTATTCCAGTGCTTAACTAGCCTTATAGTTCATGCAAAATGAAGTCAATGGGACAGTCTATAGAATAAGGTACTATTCAACATGAGAAAGGGTTTGGCCCTAACATCAGAATTTGGCCCTAAAACTGAATCCCATTGTATTTTAACACTTGGCATGTGCAAATGTCCTGTGTTTTTCTACACCTGCATGAGTTTAAAAATCCCTACCTGTTCCATAGACAAGCACCTCCATAAGTATATTAGTTTTCACATTTATCGTGTGTTCAGATGTTAAACAGCTGAGGATTATCTAAGGATGTACAGATGTTTGCTAGTTGTGGATGCTGGTGTATGTGGGTGTGATCTCTCAAGCAGAAATGTGAAAGCCAGCCTAACAAAGTTTACTCAGGGCTTGTCTTCACTACCAGGGTAAGTTGACCTAAGTTATGCTACTCCAGCTACGTGAATAAAGTAACTGGAGTTGACTTAGCTTAGATCAACTTACCCCGGTGTCTTCACTACACTGCATCAATGGGAGGCACTCTCCAGTTGACTTCCCTTTCTCTTCTCGGACAGCTGGAGTACCGGGGTCAACCAGAGAGCACTCTGCCGTTGATTTAGTTAGTCTTCACTAGACCCGCTAAATTGACACCCGCTGCATCGATTGCAGCAGCGTAGATCTCCTCCTGTAGTAAAGACAAGCCCTTTGTGAAGTTCTCTGCAATACAAGTAATCCATCGCTCTTTCAAGGTTTAATTGCAATGCTCAGAAAGAGGCAAGCATGCTGCATTACATGTGAAGTGGCTCCTTAACTTTGAATGGTCCTTTACAATATGTCCTAACTACTTATGCTAAACTATCTGTTGATTGATCTTGTATTTAGCTGTGAAACTCTGAGTACCTTTCCCAGACCTGGGGAAGAGCTCTGTGTAGCTCAAAAGCTGGTCTCTCTCACCAACAGAAGTTGGTCCAATGAAAGGTATCACCTCACCCATCTTGTCTCTCTAATTCTATATTTTTTAATTATGGGTGAAAAACACAGACATTTAGATCATTAATTATTAGTAGTACGGCAGTATCACCTAGGAGCCATAGTCATGGACCAGGACCCTATTGTGCTAGGCACTGTAGAAACAGAACAAAAAGATGGTCTATACCCTGAAGAACTTGCCACCTAAATAGACAAGACAGAGACCGTGTGGGGGAAGAGATAGAACATACAAACAGAGTGAACAATGATGGTAGCAAACCTCATGTTAGTTCCAAGATTAGAGTCAAAAGAATATTTAACAACCTGTATATGCAGCTCTGTAGGGTCAAATTCTACTCTCATTTACACTGCTAGAAATCCAGAGTAATTAAGTTAAAGTCAATGTTGTTACCCTGCCCGTGATCAGGAAATGAGTACTGGGCTCTCATAGCTACACTGTGTGAACAGAGGCTTCCTTACAAGGGGACTTTGTAGCTCCAAGACTCTTCTTGATCTGTGGTTTGGGGGAAGAATCAACATGGAGGGCAAACCCCATCCCCTCCATGGCATGACTTGGAGTCAACTTTGTGAGGGGAACCTCAAAGATCTTTTCTTACCGTTTGCTCCCTCCTGTGGTATATGTCCAGAGCATGGGAATCCACATCAAGATTCTCAAGCCATGAGGGGAGGGGAAGTTAATTATCCAGGAAGAAGGATGTATAAAATTGTGGTACCATTTGCACACTAAAGCTGCCTTCCCACTTATCACTTCATCAACAGATTTAATACCATAGAGCAGGAAAGCATGATTCAGAGTCCTCATACCCATCTCCAGTCATAGGGCCAAGTACAGCACTCTGCACTGAAGTCAAAAGTCCTACTGAAGATAATAGGGCCAAGATTTTCAAAAGGGACTTGTAATTTTGGGTGTCTCAGTTTGCAGGCTCCCAAGTAAAAAAGCACCTGATCTTTAGTGCAGAACCACTCTCTGAACATCAGGGCTCTTTGAGGTATCTCACACTGAGGATCCAAAAACGGAGACTCTCAAAATAATTAGTTGCTTTTCAAAATCTCAGCCTGGAATCTTAACCTGAATAAAGGACTGCAGGATTTTTCCCAAGGTCTGTTATTTTGCACTGGTCTCAAGGGGAAAAAAGAAAAAGAGAAAGAGCATTACTCCTCAGAAAAAATGAATATTGAAATCAATATTCTGAGAATTTCATTAGAATCCTGGGGCGATTACATTTCTAAACAGTTCATATTGGAACCTGATGAGTTCTCAATCCCAATTCCATCAGCTCTTTTTTGTTCATTCAAATCAGCTGTCAGAAGCTGATAAGTATCTTCATTCTAAAAAATACAATTTGTTCATTAGAGCTGATACACAGAAATATGCAGTCCAGTATTGCAAAATTCTGATTTTAAAGAAGTTAAGTGTTTTCTTCATGCTTGAGTAGATCAGACAATATCAAGGAGAGCATGTTGGCATCATCCTTGAAATACAATATGGCATTTTTGCTGATTAAAGGATAAAACTCCCTTTTAATTTAAAAGTCACAGTCATTTTCTAAAAGTCCAGGGATTTGATCACTTGCTTTGACAGAATTTGACAGATCTTATAGACAAAAGAAGGCTCAGATTTAGTTTCAAATATAGTATTAAATACTGTGGGTGAATTCCTGAGTGGATTACCTCCTTTGATCAAATGGAGGTGCTCCTATGAGGTCAGTATTACATTGCTTACTAATCTTTTCCAGTATCTCAACTTTATGGTCAAGTGAAGTGTTGGTCTCACCAAAGACAGCCAGCAACCTGCATATGTTTTAGATTCTTGGTTTGAAGCTGTAGGACCAGAGCATCAGCTTGTGTTCAGAAGTGCAAAGTAGCTGTAAAGCTACCCTAAAGGGGCAGCTGAGGATTTCCCTACATCAGAGAATCCTTGAGTGGCATAAAGCTGGTGTAACCAACTGCTCCCCTCCCACCCTGTTTCAGCCCTAGGATTGGGGGAGCGGAAAAGTGGCTTAGAGCCTGACTGTGGAACAACTGAAGATTCACCCCCTCAGTCTTCTCTTCTGTGTTAATTGCACTAACATGGAGGCAGAAATGTCAGACATAGCCACAAATTCTTGTATAGCTGGTAGAACTGCATCTGAAGAGCAACCACCGATCAGAGCAGGCCATACAGTTAAATCTCTATCTAGCTTATGTGGACTGCTTCACTTCATGACAATCTCTTCAGGAAGATTGGAGGGGCAGAAAGGAAAGATGCCAAGACCCACTGTTACAAGTCCATGTGCTTTAGACAATAGGCCATTACTATATTCTGGAGAACTCTGGTCGTTCAGTTCCAGAAACACAATTTGAGGTAAAGAAAAATCTTCCTTAACTGGCAGCACTAGTAGGTCCTTTATTCCATCTGAGGGTCACCTACTAGAGAGTGACATGATCAGATGCACACACACGCCTGCACACATACAGCCAGGGAATTAGTCCACTTGTGTGTCCCCTCCCTGATCCATCTCAGGTAGTTTGAAGCTCAGGAGTAAATTCTCTGGTGGGCCAGTCTGCATTTGAAAACTAAAACAGAAAACCTAACCAGTGACAACAAGCATCCCTCCAGACAGGAAACCAGTGTGTGATGCCCAGGTGATCCATACAACTCTGCAAAAGGCTGTTACTCACTGGCAACTCTGGGCCCAACCCTGTCGTCCTTTTTAACCCAGTAATCCCCATGATTCTTCAATGAGAGCTTTGTCCGAGTAAAGACTGCAGGATTGGCCCCACTGTTGCTGAAGACACATATCTTGGTAACAGCACTTTGTGCTGTACCTGTTCGGATGATGCTCCTAAACCTCTAGGGGCAGATTCCAGGTGCTCCACTCAGCTCACCTGAGGAGTGTGGTAGGGAGGGGCATAGGTGGCTTTCCACCACCTTTCTACAACTAAGTCCGCCAATCCTGGGTTTGGACAGGGATTGAACCATCTCCTAGTGCAAGTTAGAGCAGCCTGGGCCAAAAGTATAGTGTATTTAGTCTATGAAGATGCATCACTAGCAGTTTCAAGTTACACCATGTGTTCCAGATGCTGAAGAGAATCTGCCATATGATGCCCAAATGGGAGAAGGTTAGAAAGTTTAAAAAAAGGGGGGTGGGTGAGATGAAGAAACCCACTGTCTGATGTTCAAACATTTGGTTGATCTCTGTATGTCGCCTCCCTCACTTAAAAAAATGAATTCCGTGCAGCAAAAACAAATAACTAGCAGGGCTGAAAGAACGAGACGATTCTACAGGTTCAAGAGAGATCTGAACAATTGATACTCTTGATGTTTAATGGCAAAAAAATTAGTTAACAAATAATTTCATCAAAGGCCAGCTTGGTTTAAATGAAGTATTGCTGCTTATAGTGCTTTGGATTTATACTTTCAGACTCATTTAAATCCAAATTTACTTCAAAGAACATTGCTGAAAAGAATGCATTGCCCTGCCCCACATCTTCCCCCCCAGCCCCTCCACTGACCTTTAAGGGGAAGAATTATTCTGGTCATCCACACAATTAATTCACAAAACTGAATCTGTTCATTTGCTCAGTCTTCTTCGGGGCAGGTTTTTACAGTGACTCCAACTGTTCCAGCTTCACGCATCTAAAACTACTGTGAAGAGAGGGTTGACATAGCTGTATATTTTGGATGCCATATCAAAGGGGCGGTGAAGCTTCTCATCTCAGAAAAGAGGTAAAATTTTGTTAGGTTTTCTTGATTCATGCTGTTACCACGATTGAGGTTCCATGCTTTGATGACTTTCAGATGAGATTGTTATGAGACAGAGTTCTGTTGGATCTGTTTCAAGCACATACAGAAATATTAGCTTGAACCTTTACTTGCAATAGGGCTTTCACAGTAAATTAATCCCTTTCTTACATTGTTACTGCACAGAGGCTGCTATTTATATTCCATAGAAGACTGTACTGTTAAATTTCAAAATAATGCAGCAAGTTGGTTCTGGCTATTGGACAATCCTATTTTCTTGACTGCTGTCTGCTCTTTGCATTGTGAAAGGTGTTTCGTAAAGAAAAGTTGCATTATATAAATCTATGTTATGAATGGGTTAGAAAAGATACAAATAAGAAAAGGAAGATGTGCCATTTATGTATAAACGTTGGTCTGGAAATTGCAGAGAAGGGCATTGTTCGAAGAATTATGGCTGAGATAAAACTACAGGGTAAAATCCTGGCCCCATTAAAGTCAATGGCAAAACTCCCACTGACTCCAAGGGAGCCAGTACTCCGAATAATGGATAACAACAAAAAGTAATAAGTAGGTAACTGAATTTGCTACAAATTGAATAACAGAGGCCGATAAAATAAGAAGTTGAAGAGAGAATACAAATAAAAAAGGGCTGAAACCCTTAGAGTAATGGGAAACATTGACAAAGTTAAGCATAATATGGGATTATACTTAAATTGCAAAGTGTAAGTACCACATTTTCAAAAGAGCTTTGCACCCAACCATTGCCATTTAAACATCCAAATAAGTAGCCAGATTTTCAAAAGGTTGTATCTCCTACTTTGGCACTTAAAGTGGTCATTTTTCCAAATGCTAGATTCTGAGCATGTCTGAAAATCTGGCCATTTCAATTAGGCTCCTAAAATTTGTCCCTATATAGAGGGAGAGATACACCTTAATCGTATTATTCAGATCAAGATCCAGAGTAGGCCGGTTACTCAATGAGGGGGGAAAGACAATAACAGAAAATGTGGAAATGGCAGCAGTGCTTAATGACTTCTTTGTTTTGGTTTTCACCAAGAAGGTTGGTGGCGATTGGATGTCTCACTTAGTGAATGCCAGTGAAAATGAGGTAGGATCAGAGTCTAAAATAGGGAAAGAACAAGTTAAAAATTACTTAGACAAGTTAGATGTCTTCAAATCACCAGGGCCTCATGAAATGCAGCCTAGAATAATTAAGGAGCTGACTGAGGAGATATCTGAGCCATTAGCAATTATCTTTGAAAAGTCATGGAAGATGGGAGACATTCCAGAAGACTGGAAAAGAGCAAATATAGTGCCCATCTATAAAAAGGGAAATAAGGACAACCTGGGGAATTACGTCCAGTCAGCTTAACTTCTGTACCCGGAAAGATAATGGAGCAAATAATTAAGCAATCAATTTGCAAATACCTAGAAGATAATAAGGTGATAAATAGCAGTAAGCATGGCTTTTTCAAGAACAAATCATATCAAACCAACCTGATAGCTTTCTTTGACAGGGTAACAAACCTTGTGGACAGGGGGGAAGCGGTAGATGTGGTATATCTTGATTTTAGTAAGGCTTTTGCTACTGTCTTGCATGACTTTCTCATAAACAAACTAGAGAAATACAACCTAGATGGAGCTACTGTAAGGTGGGTGCATAACTGGTTGGAAAATTATTCACAGAGAGTAGTTATCAGCGGTTCACAGTCATGCTGGAAGGGCATAATGAGTGGGGTCCCACAAGGATCGGTTCTGGGTCTGGTTCTGTTCAATATCTTCATCAATGATTTAGATAATGGCATAGAGAGTCCACTTATCAAGTTTGAGGATGATACCAAACTGGGAGGGGTTGCAAGTGCTTTGGAGGATAGGATTAAAATTCAAAATGATCTGGAAAAGCTGGAGAAATGGTCTGAAGTAAATAGGATGAAAGTCAATAAGGATAAATGCAAAGTACTCCACTTAGAAAGGAACAATCAGTTGCACACATACAAAATGGAAAATGACTGCCTAAGAAGGAGTACTGCGGAAAGAGATCCGGGGATGCATTAGCAGGAGTATTGTAAGCAAGACACGAGAAGTAATTCTTCCACTCTACTCCATGCTGATTAGGCCTCAACTGGAGTATTGTGTCCAGTTCTGGGCACCACATTTCAGGAAAGATGTGGACAAATTGGAGAAAGTCCAGAGAAGAGCAACAACGATTAAAGGTCTAGAAAAAATTACCTATGAGGGAAGATTGAAAAAAATGGTTAGTCTGGAGAAGAGAAGACTGAGAGGGAACATGAGAACAGTTTTCAAGTACATAACAGGTTGTTACAAGGAGGAGGGAGAAAAATTGTTCTTCTTAACCTCCGAGGATAGGACAAGAAGTAATGAGTTTAAATTGCAGCGAAGGTGGTTTAGGTTGGACATTAGGAAAAACTTCCTAACTGTCAGAGTGGTTAAGCACTGGAATAAATTGCCTAGGGAGGTTGTGGAATCTCCATCACTGGGGATTTTTAAGAGCAGGTTGGACAAACACCTGTCAAGATAATAGTTAGTCTAGCCTTGAGTGCAGGGGACTGGACTAGATGACCTCTCGAGGTCCCTTCCAGTTCTATCATTCTAGGTCTCCAAAATCAGGTGTTTGGATCTGGGATTTTGGAAAGCTAACTATAGAGAAAGGATCAAATGTAAATGTCAGATCTGGATCAGGGTGCTTGGATCTGAATTTTGAAACAGGGCCATATAAATTTATTTAAAGTAAAATTGAATGATATTTAGTAGTTTGATAGGAGAGTTGTAGATTGTTCCAACAGATTTAACATTGGATAATGCTTAGAAATGGAGCTAAAATGCGGGGGAAAGAACTAAATTCTGAAGTGTTGAACTCTAATTAATAGAAACTTTTCTACTCTACCTTTGTATAAAAGACCGGAGAATAGAATCTGCTCTACGGTGCCACTGTGTAAGGGTATGGGGAAGAAAAAATATACTCCTATTCCAGATGAACAGAAACTATTCTAAGGAAGGGGTTGAGAGTGTTTTGCTCAATTCTAATTTCCTTCTTTTTGTGTGTTGTGATTAAATATGAAGATGGGGAAGGTACATCAGAGGAAAAGAACAATAATTCAGGAACTTGAGGTAGAAAACCATACAAAGACAACTATGTAAAAGTGGGGACTAGGTAAATTGGCTGACATGGGGCATTTGCAATAGAATTCAGCACCTTTTGCCTCTATATCCCCAGTCTCAGTCTAGCTTAGATCAATAGTAACTGAAAATATATGCTGTGGCACAGCTGTTAAGCAATCTATAGGGTATGAGTTTGGCAGTCATGGTCCAAAATCACAGAGTACCAGAAACCATTACCCGCAGGTGACACTAACTAGCAGTGATCTCAACAGAGAATGAACAGCCTAGTGAAGGTGCACTAGTGGGCAGCCCCTTGCCAGGGCTACCCCTACACCCCCCTCCCCCACATGATGAGAACGGAGTGGGAACTTTCTGCTGCAGTCCTGTTCTGCTAGGAGGTGTGTAACAAGTGAAGCCATGTGGCTGGTAATGTCAAAATCAGTTCTGAGGCTAGTGCAACACACTGTGATGTGATGTTCACTTCCTCCACCCCCATGAGGAGAGCCTTTACAAGACCTAGGCGCCACTTAACTCCTACAAAATAGGGCTCATGCCTTGTGATGATTCACTCCTTAGAGGTGGATTTCAACCCTGGAGAACAAATTGTGAAAGAAGACATTGCTCTGTGGGATCCCTAGGTAACAAAATATGAACCAGTTCCTAGCCCAGTCAAAAGAAAACCTTTAATCTTTAATTCTAAACAATAAACATTTTGTTTAAAAAACTAAACTGACTTTTATGGTGTATTAAAGCAGGCTCAAAACTGGTCGATAGTCCTGTAGAAGGGTCTTCCCCCAGCAGTGCCATACATGATGATTTTAGCAAGATGGGCAGCTCTAGAAGGCTAGTCTCAGTTGCAGTCTCAAACTTCTTTGTCAAATTGATTTCATAGTCCATTGTTTGTGAGAAGTGCTTCTCATTCACAACTGCTAGGTTGAGCAAAGTGAGTGCAATTTTCTTGTGTGACCCTGAAATGATGAATGAGGAGGAAGAAAATAGGAAACGGAAGAAAAGAATTTGGAAGAAAATGCTCTGTGGCAGGTTATTAAATTATTTTCGGTCACCTTGACCTTCTCATCTTTATACAGTGCAGCTCAGTTCATCTCCCCATGCTTTGTTGTCCAGTTATAAACCTCAGAAAGGTTGAATGCACAAGAGCTAATGATGTTGTAATACTTATTGCCATTTTTCTCTAACCAGTGATGTCAGCAATCCTCACTGTGTGCCACTCTGCTGTTATTGACCTACCTCACCCTTAGATGCTCCAGTCCCCATTCAGAAGCAGTCAAACAGTGGTATGTATGACCCATCGGTAAGTGGATGTGATGTAAATGCCTCACAGGCCCAGCGGTACCACAATATAAAAGGGCAGACATCGAGCAATGTGTCTACATTCAGGGTTCAGGAGTCCCGAGTGAGTCTTAGATGCTCCTGGTCGTCTTCAGTGTCAGTAAACTTTCCCCAAAAGACCCCTCTGGTGCCCGCTTCTGCCACTTGCTGCAAAGCCATACAAAGCAACAATTCCCTACTTAGCTAGCTACAGCCTCCCTCCTTATTCCCAGTGCAAGGTCACAAGCACCAGTACTAACGGCCCCATACAACTCTGGGCAGCAGGGATACTAGGTCCAGCACCGGTTTGTCCTTCCAGGTGATCCCTCCCTGGCACAGTGCTCCTCCTGGCTTCTGTCCTGGGGCGTTCCTTGTCAGCTACTCTGTCCTTCCTGATCTTAGGGCAAGTTCTTAGATTCTTCACTGTGTGAGGGCCTGCTTGCTGTAGCCCTCCTGTCTGTAGCGCCAGACACACATGCCCTGTCGCTCTTCCTCTCTCTTTGCCCCTGGAACAATCAGCACTTCCTCTGCCTCAGGACAAGGTTTTAAAGGGGCCATGCTCTTTTAACCCCAGGAGGGTTAAAAAAAGTAAGGCCTGCTCCTGGAAACTGTCTGCATGTTAGTAAGTCTCGCTGAATTCAGTGGGACTATTCCTATGTGCAAGTGTCTACAGAACTGTGTCGTAAGTGATCTACGTAGGCCACAGTTCTGCAGACTTGCACACAGGAGCAGTATGGTGTATCATCACCTATTATACAGCTATAGCCCTGTTTTAATAAACAGTATGTAAGCAGTGTGTTCTTTTGTACACTGCTAATAGTAACAATGGCCCAGATTCAGCAAACCACATAAGCAAAGTTCAAGAGACTGGGTGAAATCCAGACCCCCAGTGGGAGTTAGTTTTGCCATTGTCTTCACTGGGATCAAGATTTCACAGGTTTCAGAGTAACAGCCATGTTAGTCTGTATTCGCAAAGAGAAAAGGAATACAGTGGCACCATAGAGACTAACCAATTTATTTGAGCATAAGCTTTCGTGAGCTACAGCTCACTTCATCAGATGCATACTGTGGAAAGTGTAGAAGATCTTTTTATATACACACAAAGCATGAAAAAATACCTCCTCCCACCCCACTCTCCTGCTGCTAATAGCTTATCTAAAGTGATCACTCTCCTTACAATGTGTATGATAATCAAGTAGGGCCATTTCCAGCACAAATCTGGGTTTTCTCACACACACACACACCCCACACACACAAACCCACTCTCCTGCTGGTAATAGCTTATCTAAAGTGACCACTCTCCTTACAATGTGTATGATAATCAAGGTGGGCCATTTCCAGCACAAATCCAGGGTTTAACAAGAACGTCTGGGGGTGGGGAGGTAGGAAAAAACAAGAGGAAATAGGTTATCTCGCATAATGACTTAGCCACTCCCAGTCTCTATTCAAGCCTAAGTTAATTGTATCAAATTTGCAAATGAATTCCAATTCAACAGTTTCTCGCTGGAGTCTGGATTTGAAGTTTTTTTGTTGTAATTTCACAACTTTCATGTCTGTAATCACGAGACCAGAGAGATTGAAGTGTTCTCCGACTGGTTTATGAATGTTATAATTCTTGACATCTGATTTGTGTCCATTTATTCTTTTACGTAGAGACTGTCCAGTTTGACCAATGTACATGGCAGAGGGGCATTGCTGGCACATGATGGCATATATCACATTGGTGGATGTGCAGGTGAACGAGCCTCTGATAGTGTGGCTGATGTTATTAGGCCCTGTGATGGTGTCCCCTGAATAGATATGTGGGCACAGTTGGCAACGGGCTTTGTTGCAAGGATAGGTTCCTGGGTTAGTGGTTCTGTTGTGTGGTGTGTGGTTGCTGGTGAGTATTTGCTTCAGGTTGGGGGGCTGTCTGTAGGCAAGGACTGGCCTGTCTCCCAAGATTTGTGAGAGTGTTGGGTCATCCTTCAGGATAGGTTGTAGATCCTTACTAATGCGTTGGAGGAGTTTTAGTTGGGGGCTGAAGGTGACGGCTAGTGGCATTCTGTTATTTTCTTTGTTAGGCCTGTCCTGTAGTAGGAGAACAAAGTAGTCTTTATTTGAAAGTTATGAAGTACCACTTCCTACTTTACAGCAGCCACCTTCTACCTGGACTTCCACAGAGCCCTATTTAGCTTTACTTGAAAGTTTAAAAATAAACTTTTTTTGGCAGGGTGAAGGGTTCAAATCTGTAACCTGGAGCTCAGAAAGTGCCTGTTCAAAATACCAGAGCAATGAAAGGAACGTCACAGTAACAGAGTGAAGGTTCTGGGTGTGAAACCCAGACCTTTGCACAGAGCCAGCACTCTGTAAGTCCCACTTTGGCTCCCCAAATACAACATCAGTGGGATTTCAGAGGCACGAAGGCCTTTTGTGCCCTATGCCTTCACAGCCCAGGGAGAGGATGGGTTAAGTGGTTTTAAGCCACCATTGTGCCCCCCAGCTCCTGGGCTGCTCAACAGCCCGTGGCATAACATACTGCCCTGGGGCATGTCTAAGTTACAGTAGCCTCCCCAGGCTGACCTAAGTGCCTCAGTGCCATCCAGAGGAGGTCTTCAGGAGGCAGCCTGATGGGCATCTTCCAC
This sequence comes from Lepidochelys olivacea, assembly GCF_965140295.1. Taxonomy (NCBI): domain Eukaryota; kingdom Metazoa; phylum Chordata; order Testudines; family Cheloniidae; genus Lepidochelys; species Lepidochelys olivacea. The sequence continues at coordinate 192,878,532 of NC_140413.1, forward strand.
AGATGCTTCCTCTAACTAGTCTGAGTCTTTTACAGTTTCTTTACACCATTCCAGCCCCTTTAAAGAGACTAGTGCAGTATGTGGCAGGGAGGATCTCACTCTCCCATAACTATTAACAATCAGGGACTTTGGGTATGTGTACACTACAAAATTATGTCCACCTAAGTTACATTGACATACAGCCACCACAGTAATTAAATTGGTTTTGTGTGTCCACACTGAACTTCTTATGTCAGCAGTGTACATGCTCACTACCAGCATCTGCACTGATGCAGAGAGCAGTGCACTGTGGGTAGCTATCCCACTGGGCAACTTGCCACCTTCTAGGGTGTTTTGGGAAGGGTTTGCAATGCCTTATGGGGGGCAAACGAGTCATTTAGGGGTGACTGGGAACATGATTTCAATGTCCCATAATGCAGTTTTCTCTATCCCATAATGTTCTGCACCGCTTTTCAAAAGCTCTGCAAACCCATACGTCCACTATCCCTGTGAGAAGCATCAATCCTGCACAGCTCTGCACTATTGTGATGAGTGTTGTAAGCATGGGGCGCATGATCCTGCAGTATTTGCAGTTTACCACTGGGGATGTTCAAATTCCAATAGTGATCCTAGGAGACACAGCCTCCCCCTAACTCATGAAGCTGTACACCAGCCTCCTCAACACAGCAAGGAGCATTTCAACTGCAGGCTCAACAGGTGCAGAATGACAACTGAATGTGCCTTTGGCCATTTGAAAGGCCGCTGGTGCTGTCTGCTCATGAGATTTGACCTCATTGAAAAAAATATCTCAATGGCTTTCACTGCCTGCTGTGTGCTCCATAATATCTGTGAAGCAAAGGGGGAAAAGTTTCTGCCTTGGTGGAGGAGGAGTGGCTGTCTGCTGATTTTGAGCAGCCAGATACCAGGGCTATAAGAAGAGCTCAATACAGAGATATTCAGCTCAGAGAGGCTTTGGAAGACAATTCTAATAGTGAGCCACAGTAATATGTGTTGCTTTAATGTGTGCTCTGTCTTGCATTGATTTTTTGCACCCTGGTATGAACCTTATAAGGAGTGCTGTGTATGTATTAATATAACATTGCAACTGCACCTATTATTGTTCTCTGTGAATGATGTCAGCCCCAGCCATCATAAGTTGTGAACTAATAAAGATGAATTAAGTTTCCATAAATGGTCTTTTAGTTCAAACCCAGGCAAACAGACATATTTATAACTGAATGAAACTTTATAAATACAGGGGAAAGAACCTCTGAAGAGGAAAGAACAGTCATTTCCATTCCACAAACACATACACCGACCCTGTCTCTCACAGGTAGTATATATGCAGTTGTGAACCGCCGTACTCTCCCGCACAGGGTCGAGTGGTAGAGCTAGGGCAGCGGCTCTGGACCCCCCGTGGAATGTGGAGGGGTGGGAGTGTAGGGAGGTCCTGGAATGCAGTTCTCTATGGGCTGCGAAGTGATGTGTGAACTGGAAGATCAACAGGAGTCTCCAGCATGCCTGCTTGCTGCTTGAGAAGCGCTAGCATCTCCTGCTGCATGTCTCTCTTCTTTACCTGCACCTTTCTCTTCTCTGCTCTATCCCTGGCCATGCTGTCTGTGAGGGTAATCCTCCAAGCCCTGTCTTTGCTATAAAAAGGAGCAAAGGCTTGCAGGATCCCCTGGAACATCATCCCGTGTCCTCTTCCTTCTCCTCCTTATCTGGCTGAGCAACTCTGCTGGTGTGGACAGAGAGACCCTCCAGGCCACATTTCCAGTGCAAAAGATACGTAGTACCTCTGTGCATTGTGGGTGTATTCACAAGATAAATGGAAACTAGGTGTACATAACTCATCCCTCTGAGCCACACAATTTGCAAGTAGAAAAGGAGGACTTGTGGCACCTTAGAGACTAACCAATTTATTAGAGCATAAGCTTTCGTGAGCTACAGAGCTGTAGCTCACGAAAGCTTATGCTCTAATAAATTGGTTAGTCTCTAAGGTGCCACAAGTCCTCCTTTTCTTTTTGCGAATACAGACTAACACGGCTGCTACTCTGAAACCTGTCAATTTGCAAGTAGTACATTCTCACTTCTTCTTGGGATGGAGAGAGCATTGCGGCAGTCCCAGCGATGGTGTGGGAGCAAGTTGGGGAACGATAAGAAGGGGGAGGTAGCTCACGGCCATGAGTATATGCGTATAGGGCAATTGAACTGAATATTGGCAACATTTTCCAGCCCATGGTGATTTTAGCTAACATGTCACTCCTGAGGTTAACAGAAGCTGAAAGGGAACAGCTTCTGCAGGTGTTCAGTTGCAGACTGAGGCCGCATACTGCTAGCCTGTGATCTGCAATGGTGCTTGCTGAAGTAATTGCTGAATGGCATGTGAAAACATCCTACTGAGGTGGAAGAAATCAGGCAACCCTCCCTAGAAATCTTCAGCAGAGGATGTCAGACTACCTCCCGGAAAATTTCCTTGAGATCTCTATGGAGGATTCACAGGACTTCCTGGTGCATATAAATAAACTGTTCTGCAGGACCCCCTTTGCCTAACTGTACAGGTGAATGAGAAGCAGATACCTCTACCTCTCTTGGTTTTTCACTACCTTTTCTAGCATAAATAAAAAAGAGTAAATCAACAGATGTGTTCCTGCAATTCAAAGCAACCTACATATTTACCAGAGGTTCCTTCCCCTGGTAAGTTGGACTTTAGGTACTGGGTGGACTGCCCAGGAGTCAAAATCAGATCCTGGCTTGCCATACCACTGGATCCTCTGGTCGCTTGCCTCCCATACTCCTCTTCCTCCTCATCATTGTTCACTGCAGGGCCCTGTAACTCCTGCTCCCCTAAAGTATCCACAAGGCTGTTGGGGAGAGGGGGTTGGGTCTCTGCCAAGGATGGTATGCAGCTCTTTGTAAAAGCGGCATGTCTGGGGCTCCACACCAGAGTGGCTGTTAGCCCGCCTTGCCTTCTGGTATGCCTGCCTCAGCTCCTTGGCTTTCACGCAGCACTGCTGCGTGTCCTTCTTGTAGCCCTTCTCCACCAAGCCCCGAGCGATCTACTCGTAAATATTGACTTTTCTACAGCTGGTTCAGAGCTGTACCTGCACATCCTCTTCCCTCAACAGACCCAGGAGATCCAATACCTCCTGTGTACTCCAGGCAAGAGTGTGTCTGCAGCCTGTACTCGGCTTGGCCACCTGGGCAGTTGCTAGACATGTTCGCACGTTGCTAGGTGAGCTCTCCATGCCGGGAAAACAGAAAATGGAACTTCAAAAATTTGCATGGCTTTAATAGGGAGAGGTGTGTACCTGGCCACTGGGCAGCAGAGTTCAAACTAGTGACCAGAGTGGTCAAGGTGGGGCATTGTGGGACATTTCCTGGAGACCAGCAAAGTCAACGTAACACAGTGTCTACACTGGCACTGCATCAACCTAAGCCCTACACTTCTCGCAGAGGTGGTGTTAAGTCCACTTAGCGGGCGAGTTATGTCAGAGGAAGTGACATTTTAGTGTAGAAGCTTACACAGTTAGGTCAATGTAAGCTGCCTTATGTTGCCCTAACTTTGTAGTGTAGACCAAGCATGAGACCCAGCATTTGATTTTCACTTTCCTGCTTGATTTTTAAACCATCAATAACATTGCTATCTAATGAGCAACAAAATATTGCTTAATATTGGCAATGCTCAACTCCTCTTCTGCATTCTAAATAAGGTAATATGGCAGTTTCAAAGAATTCAGCTTTTACACACACACACACACACACCCCTACTTAGACTTGGCAATGTTAATCTGTATACAGAGGAAGATCAGTGTAAGCTCAAGAGAGAAAAGGGCCAGATCCTAAGCTGATAAAAACTGTCATAGCTCCATTGAGGTAATGTTTTTAGTCACTGGGGATAAACAGATTTACACCAACTGAGGATCTGGACCAAAGGAAAATAAATATTTGGATCCTGCCTAGATTTGAGATCCTATATAATTTTATTTAAGAGATTAAAGCAAAGAATTAATCAGAAGAATGACCTTTCTAATATAAAGCTCCAAACAGTTCCTTGTGCAGTAATTAATCTTTCTTTGAGTTCACTAAGGTTCATGTGTACTATTTTATGTAAGGATGTTTTATGTCTTATTCCATTGTACATTATAACTTTGCTTTATTTCTCCCTATATTTGTTCACACACATGGCATTGACATTTGACAACAGAAAGTTGTAATGTTTTGTGGCAAAATATGGCAAAGTACAGTGTATCTAATTTCATTGTGCCTTATTTGGTTGCATGCTTTCAGGACAACCAGAAAACTGTCTTATGGCTTTTGACTTATTACACTGAGTATTATAATTTAGGCCCAGTGAAATATTTTACTTGACATTATAAATGTGTGTGTGTGTGTGTGAGTGAGAGAGAGAGAGAGAAAGGGGGGGAAATTATTCCTGCAATACTTTTGGAAGATCTTATTGTATTTATGTTTATATATCATTGAGGACCAGGGATCGTCAGTGGCACTGGAATGCTTTTTATAGGGGGGGTGCTGAAAGCCAGCAAAACTATTCCCAAACTTTTTACCTCGTCTGCCCCCCCCCGCCCCAGAGCTGAGGCTGGGAGCAGGGCCGTGTCTCCAGGAGTGGGGGACAAGGACAGGGATAAGGGGGCCAAGGCTGGGAGCAGGCGCAGGGCCAGTAGTGGAGCCCTGCCTACAGGTCCAGCAGCCGGGACCTCACATGCGGGGTTGGCAACCAGGACCCTGTGTGCAGGGCCAGGTGCAGGGCCAGCAATCATGATGTGGGACCCTATGTGTGTGGCCGGGAGCGGGGCTGGCAGCTGGGACCCCGCCCACAGCCCGGAGCGGGGCTGGCGTCTGGCACCCTGCATAAAACCTGCACCTATGGGGATTGTATGTAATCCCATGGGGGTGGGGGGATCACAGCCCTTCAGGAACAAGGAACAGGTGCAGGAGGGGTGATGAGGCAAATTCACTCAAGCTGTAAAACTGCTCAAGAGGTAGCACCACCAGATGATGTGTATCTACTTGTTCAAACTGGACTCTCCAGGACCAACAAACAAAGAAAGGACTTGGAGATAACTATCCTCAGTTAAACTGATTCAGGATCTTCTTTCAGAGCCAGCAAACAGACAGGTTTCAGAGTAGCAGCCGTGTTAGTCTGTATTCGCAAAAAGAAAAGGAGGACTTGTGGCACCTTAGAGACTAACCAATTTATCTGAGCATGAGCTTTCGTGAACTACAGCTCACTTCATTGGTTAGTCTCTAAGGTGCCACAAGTACTCCTTTTCTTTTAGCAAACAGACAGGCCTTTCTGTTGAATGAGGGACCCTAATCCTTAGGGAAATGTAGGAAGGACCGATACCTGCCAGAGCCTGATGTTGGAGTTGGGGTGACCTCTGGTAAGCTTTCAGCCGGCGTGAAGGTTCTTTTACTGTTTTTAATATGTTTTCTCTGTAATGCTTTCCCCTTAAGAATAAATGTGCTTGCTTTGAGCTAGGTGGTAACTTACAGCAGCTGTTCAGTGTGCAGTTGATAGTCTTTGGAGAGAGAGCAAAGCACAGGTGCTAGCCTGTTCAGACAGTTTGGCTTGCTGGGAATAACACAATTTAGGCAGGGAACTGCACAGCCTGGAAAAACCCCAGTTAGGAGGGGAAGAGATGCAGGTCTCTGCCCAAAAGAGGTTATGGCTGAGGTGCTGAGAGCCGAGAGTGGGTGCCCTTGCTGGAGCATAGAGGGGAAATACAGGTGCGGTTGCCCTGAACTGTAACTTCTTGTAAGAGATTAGGCTCTGTCTTATAGCGCCCTCTTCTGGCTGGAACCCAACTTGCTCTTACTGAGCCAGCGCCCTCCATGGGAGAATTCTACCTGGAACCTTCTCACTGAGTCCAGGAAGGTAATTTCCAGCAGGGTCAGTTGTTGTGGTTTCTTTTTCTTTTATTTCAAGTCGCCTCAACACGTAGGATCAAAACTTCCCCAAGTCTCTCCCTCACTCCCCCATATGTTCCTCAACCCAAAGTTCCTGGTTCTTATCTCAGAGCCTTTTGATAATAGAACTTCCCCACAGTCTCCTTTCTGTCCATTTTTGTTTGTGGAAGCAGTTCCTCCCAGCAGTCGCTCCAGCCTCTGGCAGGTACTACAGCTACTCCTCTTTATTTCCTGCTCCTCCTTTTATGAGTCAGACGGTTAAGCTGTAGGTCTTTTCCCAGGTGCAACAGGTGGGGCTAATTACCCAGCCAGCCAGCTGCTGGCCTCTGTCCTCAGTCAGATGGTGTCCCTTATAGCTTCACACATGTGAATTGGCTGACTTTCCACAAAACGCAAAACTTATCACATTAATGAACACCTTGTCACAGTCACATTTTCAAACCCAAGGAGTGGAGTTTCTTTTTCCATTTATTACTCTCCCCCAACGTGGTATCAGTAGACAGTAGCTCAAGTTCTCTTCCTTTCCTGTGTCTTGGTGATGGAGGACTTGAAAGGCTCAGCAGAATCATAGGAAAATCAAGGCTGCCACCAGTTGCATGAAGGCTGCCTCGTACTTTTCAGTTATTGAACAGCTTCCATAGAATCATAGAATATCAGGGTTGGAAGGGACCTCAGGAGATCATTTAGTCCAACCCCCTGCTCAAAGCAGGACCAATCCCCAACTAAATCATCCCAGCCAGGGCTTTGTCAAGCCTGACCTTAAAAACCTCACAGGAAAGAGATTCCACCACCCCCCTAGGTAACACATTCCAGTGCTTCACCACCCCCCTAGTGAAAAAGTTTTTCCTAATGTCCAACCTAAACTTCCCCCACTGCAACTTGAGACCATTGCTTCTTGTTCTGTCATCTGCTACCACTGAGAACAGTCTAGATCCATCCTCTTTGGAACCCCCTTTCAGGTAGTTGAAAGCAGCTATAAAATCCCCCCTCATTCTTCTCTTCTGCAGACTAAAGAATCCCAGTTCCCTCAGCCTCTCCTCATAAATCATGTGCTCTAGCCTCCTAATCATTTTCATTGCCCTCTGCTGGACTCTTTCCAATTTTTCCACATCCTTTTTGTAGTGTGGGGCCCAAAACTGGACACAGTACTCCAGATGAGGCCTCACCAATGTCGAATAAAGGGGAACGATCACGTCCCTCGATCTGCTGGCAACGCCCCTACTTATACACAGGGTCGGCTCTACAGTTTTGGCCGCCCCAAGCGTGAAAAAACCTGCCACCGTGGACAGCAAAGGGGAGAAGCTGCCGCCGCTTTGCTGCCGCAGCGGGAGACACCAAGAAGCTGCCGCCGAATTGCTGCAGCAGCCGGAAGAACAGCCGCCCCTTTCGAACTGCCGCCCCAAGCACCTGCTTGGAATGCTGGTGCCTGGAGCCGCTCCTGCTTATATAGCCCAATATGCCGTTAGCCTTCTTGGCAACAAGGGCACACTGTTGACTCATAACAAGGGCACACTCCTGCTGCAGGGCTACTTGACTGCAAGCTGGGGGAACAGCTGCTGAAGGAGCTATTCTGCTATTGCTGTGTCCCAGCAATGCTTAGCTCTCAACTCAATACCATGTCCCATGTCTAGGAAATTGGTCAGGAAGGTCTTAGTTTTGATAGGTCTTTCGAGGGTCCCCTCCCAACGTAGGGCTTGAATCCAGCCCTTCATTCACTCCTGGGTAAGTAACCACTGACGAATACAAACAAAGATCAAACAGCATGCAGTGACCAGGACGGCAGCGGACATTCCTATTACAAGCTTGGTGACAAGGACACTGAGTGTGTTCAATTCAGTAGGGAAGCCTTAAAGTAAAATAGGGGCTGTCATGTGGTATTGCGTACTGCATCTTTAAAATTACATATGCACGGCCAGCATCAAGGTGCCTCCCACTGAGAAAAGGCTTTAGATGCAGGCACACAGAGAAAGGCGTTCTGCTCCTTGTTGAGCTCCGGGGCTGACACGCTATTCCAGCTCTGGCAATAAAGTGTCATTTATTTAACTCGCTCAGCTGCGTTCCTCCTGATCCTGCCTGAGTTCCAGTGACTGCAACAGGGAGTGACCCTGGAGGCGACCCCCAGAGCATCAGAGAACATGATGAAGATGAACCCTGTCACAGGTAGTCAGTTGTTGCTGTGTTGTCTTGTTTTAGGAGTTCCTCTGCTATTCGCAGGAAAACTGTTTGAAATATGTATCATCACTTTCTCTGTAAAGCATGTTGTTCCAGTGCACCTGGATTGCCTCTTGTATGGGGGTCTGGGGGGTTGAATTTGCACAGCTGCCAAGTGGCTGGGTGCAGCATTGTATGATGTGGTTGGCTGTTTGAAATTATAATCTAGTTTGTTCGCTGTTCTAGGCGGCGCGTGTCATTTTGCAACTCTTTTAGCCCGAGTGTAATTGGAAATGAAAGTTTTGCATGAGAGTTTCTCTCACAAACCCATCAGCATCAGTGCCCCGCAGCCCGTGGCCAGTGTTGTGGAAAATGCAGCTCAGGAGGACAGCTCCGCTCTGCAGATTGTCCTCTGCAGTCAAAGTAGGACCCACTTGATGACATCTGACATTGTGGGGACTTGGTGCTTTAATGCAATGAAGCAGCAGCTCCTGCCAATTTCATCCCAGTGCTATGTGCCGCTTTGAGCCTCTAAATATCAGTAACTGGAGGGCTGGATCACTTCCAGCGGGCAGTTAAGAGGATGCTAGGACACATCTCTGTTAGCATTCTGGTGCATAAAGCACACATGGGCATGGGAGCTGAGGGGGTTGTTGGTATGTGACGCATTTCAAAATGTACAGAATTATTGGAAGTTCCTTCGGTATCTTTTGTAGAAATGACAAGAAAAGAGATGGAGGGGGTTTCCCTCCCTTTCAACAATTCTGAACATTTGTTCTCCAAGTCAGAAAGATGTTCCTTTTCATATAAATAAAGTCCCTCTTTGTTGAAGAGGGTCCTCACTCTTAGAGATACATTTGTCCATGTATTAGACCAGTGGTCCCCAACCTTTCCCATAGCACATTCCTATTCCCAAGAGACTCTGGCAAGCGGGTGGTTCTCAGGTGGTTGCGCTCACCGGCGGCATTTCTGTGGCGCAGTGTCCTGCCGGCGCACACAACAGCGCCTGCGGGTACCGCATGGGGGACCCCTGTATTAGACCTTTCTGATCAGCTCCACCGAGCAATATCGTCAGCTGGTGTAAATTGGTGAGGTGCTCATGACTTCAGCAGAGCTGCACCAATTTATACTAGCTGAGGATTTGGCACGATGTACTCAATTAAATGTTGCCCAAAAGAAATTTCCTGGCTACTCCACCCCTCATGTATCCCTGGAGGCTCTTATTTAATTAGCTAATGTATTTAGATGCTATGAGGCAGTTCTCCCTCTTTTCTGCCCTGTAATGTGCTGCCCTTCAGAGACCCTTAGGCAGACTGCAAAGCTTCTGTATCCAAAGGTACATCAGGTGTTTCGCAGCAAACTAAGGTGCCATGTCCTAACTTCTCATACTCACTCAGCTACATGACAGCCTGTGGGCAGAGAGGCTAGCGGAGGTTGGACATGAATTTCACAGTCCTGCCACGTCACTTCATTCTGTGCAAATGCAACTGCCTAGTAAATGAAACGCTGCTGCTGAATTAGGATCAAAATCCAACGTGTGGTCAGAGTTCACAGGATTTGACAATAATCACAAAGAAATCTTTCCATACCAGGGCACTGTCTCCCCATGCAGATCTGTCCATGCAGCTGCAGATCACCAGAGGAAAGGGGAGCATTGCTAATGAAGAGAAGACGCTCTCCCTACAGCTCAGCAATTTTTTCACCTTTTGTTCTCTACATACGTTTCCTTCTTTTTTGTCTCCATAAAAAGGTGGCAAATGTTGCTGTTGCTCTTCAGCCTCACAGCGATGAGGAGGAGGAGGAGAAGGTGACTTGCTCCTTGGGGAAAACATCAGGCAAGCTCTCCTGTTACGTCCTCTCCCACTCTTTGGGTGATATTAACAAGATCCCAGGGCCCAGCACAGTTGACTGTGTGGAAAGAGCGGAGACACCACCATGGGGCAGGAAGAGCGCAACACCTCCACTACCGCCATCAATTTAGCTGCCATCTACAACCTCCACAGTGGGGACTTCCCCTCCTTCCGAAATTTCTCCTTCCCATTCAATTTTAGTTACAGCGATTACGACTTGCCCCTGGACAGTGAGGATGATGTGACCAAGACCCGCACCTTCTTCGCGGCCAAGATTGTGATTGGGGTGGCGCTCATCGGCATCATGCTGGTCTGTGGCATTGGCAACTTTATCTTCATTGCTGCCCTGGCCCGCTACAAGAAGCTGCGCAACCTCACCAACCTGCTGATTGCCAACCTAGCCATCTCCGACTTCATCGTGGCCATTGTCTGCTGTCCCTTTGAGATGGACTACTACGTTGTGCGGCAGCTGTCCTGGGAGCACGGCCATGTGCTCTGTGCCTCTGTCAATTACCTACGCACCGTCTCCCTGTATGTCTCTACCAATGCTCTCCTGGCTATAGCCGTAGACAGGTAAGCAGGGGAAATGGATGGTTTAATTTATACAGGGAGAGGAAACCAGGGATCCCTGTCCCTCTCAACAGCCAAGATTTTCAAGTGTTGGTGCCACCTAAATAAGTGGCTTAATGTTTAGAGGTGCTGAGCACCTATGGGCCCTATTGATGTCCAGCAGATTTGTAGAAATCAGGCCACTTAAAAGCTTGATCCTGAGAGGTGCTAAGCAGAGGTCAGGAATTCTTTGATGATATGTTGGGGTTGTTTGGGGTTTTTTTTGTCAGTTTTGAGAAAAACTTCCTCAGGCCCAGGATGGAATTTTGGAGAAGAGAACCATCCCAGAATAGCCAAAAGCCTACCCCTTAGGGCACTTATGTGAGAGACCCAAGTTCAAGTCCCTGCTCTGCCTGATTTAAAGCAGGGACTTAAGCCTGGATCTTCCATATCCAAGGTGAGAGCCCAAGCCACTGCACTATACAGTCACTTTCTCTCAGTCTCCTCTCTTGAAGCTGTTCCACTTTTCATACATAATTATATATTCATTGGGCCAGAGAGAGACTTACTCTGTAGTCCACTGGTTAGGGTACTCACCTGGTGATCACTGGGCTATTGGCTATTTGGGTCTATTGGTCTCTCCTATAAAGTATTTTGAAACATCTAGTTTTCATTCTGATGTGGAAATAAAATGAATGGCAGCACTTCAAAAAATGTTATGAACCAGAATTCTTGTTTTCCAGCCAGCCCTATTGAGAACCCTCCCCTGCCATTCAATCAAGCACTTGACAGCACTAAGCTGGACATTTAAATATAGAATTAGGTGCTAAGCTTTAGGCATCCAAAAATCTTCTCTCTGGGTCTAAATCATCAATAACTCACTATCCTCTCCTATTTATTTATTTCCATGGTTGGCACCAAATATTTTCCCAGGCAAATGACTATATCAAGGTCCCACAGGAACCCATGTGGGCATCAAACCCGAGACTCTTGCATTTTTCAAGCCGTTATGAAAATGACTCCTAGTTTAAGCCCTAGTTCCATTAAAGGAGCCTCTTCAAATTGGGTTCTGAGACCATGGGTGCCTCACAATGCCCAGATGCCACACAATTTGCTTCACTTTGCATCCCTGAGACCTTTGTATGGAGTTTCTCTCCCTGTAAGAATTTTTAAAGTATAACCACTGACTTCACATCGGGTGGCTACTGCTCTTGCCTACCACTTTTTGTTTTATTGGTCCTGTGCACCACTGACTCAGATACCTGCTTGACACCAAAATTAAGTCTGTCACAATTGATCTGTAGAAGGCAAGTCAGAAAAGATTGTTTCCAAAGAGAAAGATCACACAACACAAGTCATTCCCTACACCACAATGCCACATGACTAGCTTTGAAGACTTACAACAGCTCAGGGTATTAGTATTATTGTCTTTTCCCCTTAATATTTGCAATTGATCCTGTTTCCTTTCTATGCCATTTTAAGTTATAATCTCAGTTACTCCGTTTGGGGGCCTGATTCTCCTCTCATACCAATTTAACACTGATGTAACTCCACTGACTGTTGTGTAGATACTATTGATCCAGCCTCCACTGAAATCAATGAGCGTCTTTCCATTAGCTCCAGTGGGAATTGGGTCAAGCCTTTTCACTGGCTTAAGTAGGAGAAGAACCAGCCCCTATGAGCCAGCTCTTCAGCTGGTGTGAACTGACATAGCTCCAGTGTAGTCTGTGTGAACCAGTTCAGGAGTTGGCTTTATGTCTTTGTTTTGAGCTTATTACAGTTTTCTATTTGATTTAATTGTTCTTAGATCATAACAAATGGTTTGGACAGACCTGTTCAGTCACCTCCTCTGTCCCACCACCTCACACAAAGTTGTTCCCAAACAGACAGTAGGAGGTACTTGTCATCAAGTCCTTGTGCCTGCCAAAAGCATGAAGAAGATTTTCCAGCATCTCTCCCAGTCCATCTACTAAAATGATCCTGGAAAAGTATTTTTAAAAAGTTATTGCAAAACCAAGCCACAAAGTTTATATAAATCCATATGCAATTTTAAAGCCTAAGTGTTCTCTCTTTTTGTAAGAGGGTTTAAATTTTTTTTTTAAAAATTGTTGAAAGCTCCTTTTGCCCAATAGCAATCAATTAAAACCCCTGTGGTTATTTCTTTGACCGGGCAAATGTCGATCTATAATTCATTCACATCTCTTTTGCTCAAAATGGTTAACTGAAGAAGAAGAAATTGCTAACATTCTGTTTATCTGAGAGCTTGGATAATTATGTGATAAGCAAGCTTAAGATGCACTATTTTAAAAGATATTTCAGGAAAACATTTTTGCAGTAAGATACTCTAAAGTAGAAACATTCATATCCATAGTATTCTCTATTTTTGGAACAAAGTTCAGGAGATATGGCAATACAGTATGTTGACCTCTCCATTTTTGCTGGTCAACATTTTGAGCCCATCCTGCATCCCTGGGACACCCTAGATGGGAATAATTCGTACATATTATGATGAGCTGAGACATATCAGGGCAGTTTCGTGCAACTCAGCTGGTGCAATGCTGCCCTAAAGGCAACTTAGCTGGCCACTGGCAGATTCCCCCTAACACAGAAGGATCCTCAGGTAATGTAGAGCTGCCACAGCTGCGCCTATGATCCACTAGCTCCCCAGCCACAGCCAGTGCAGGGGATATGGCTGGGGAATGGCTAGAGCATTCTTGCAACTGCACAATCTCCAGCTTCCATAATGGCAGCCACGATCGCTTAGTGCAATTTAGAGCAGCCTGAAGAGTGCTCTACCATGTGCAAGAAGATGGTATTAGGGCGGAGAAGCCCCAGGATCAGGGGGACAGGAAGGTGGCTTAAGTCACCTTTGTACCTATGCCTCCTTAGTTCTGCCAAGCACTTCTCAGCCAGCACTAAGAAGCTGGGCTGGTGTATTCTTCTGTTTTACTGGCATTTATTTAAAATGGGGAACCTTTCACTTGGTGAAAAGAGAAGCAGCACTTAGTTAATAATAAAAATATATACAGTTGTCAGTTCCATTGCACTGCTTTGGGGGTGACCTCTTTTGCCATTCCATGGGATCTTGTCTGTACCAAGAAGATCTTTGAGGTGTGCATTTGACCCCAGATGGGGCACCCAAGTAGCTTGACTGACATTTCATTTATTTATGAATTAGTGATCCAATAATATATAATATACAGGCATAAAATCCTTCTAATGAATGATAAATTGCACTATTTTAAACAGTTATTACACCTTGATGTGGAATACAAAACTACAGATCGCTTGGGAGGGTAGACACATTTTGTGAATACATTTGATCAAAATGTTCTTTATGTGGAAAAGATGGTTCAAATCTTCTTGTGCCAAATTGTGTCCCCAATTAAGCAGAACTCCCCACCAAAATCAGAGTGAAAACAGTTGCTATAATATGGCCCCTTGTGCCTTTTTAACTTAATTGAGTCAATAGCAATTGATTCATCTTGCATATAAAATACTAAGCTTTCTCCTTAGCTTTTGTTAACTGCTGTGTGGTGAATGGCAGCAGCAAACTGATTGCAGTCTTCTAATAATTAATGAGTGCAAGCAGCTGTCGTCATGGTAAGTAATATGGCAGCTAAATGGTCATAGAAAATTTACGCTCCTATTACCAATAGTCTCTTGCTACACACAAAACAAAAATCCACATTAGAGTAAACTGCCAGGATTTATATATAAAACCCTTTATCAATTATATGAAAACATCCTGAGATGTAAATATTTAAAAGTATTGGTAGGTCTGATTTCAATTCAAACCTTTATTACCGTATAAAATAGTTGTGTTTCCATTATTTTAAATATCTTTACACAGAGATTGAATGGTAGTAACTGTATCTTCCCTAATCCTACACATTCAAGTACTTCTCAGCCAAGGAATGTATTTTCCTCCTTGTCCTCTAAGGATATATTACTGTGTGCTTTCAAGTCTCACACAGATATATGTGCATCTAGTCCATCTAAGAACAACACAAATAAATCACTGTGTATTGTATCTGTGTCACCGACTAACCCTTAAAAGATGTTTACAGCTTCTTTTCATCCAATTCTTTGCATCCAATGAAGTGAGCTGTAGCTCACGAAAGCTCATGCTCAAATAAATTGGTTAGTCTCTAAGGTGCCACAAGTACTCCTTTTCTTTTTGCGAATACAGACTAACACGGCTGTTACTCTGAAATCTTTTCATCCTGTCTCTCATAACTCAGGATCAGGGTTAAAGAAAGAATGTTTCCATATTGGTAGGAAGTTAAGCCATGATTTTTCAAAAACAGGAACCTAAAATGTAGGCTCCTAAATCCATACTTAGGCACCTAAATAGACAGCCAGATTTTCAAAGTGCTGAGCAATAACAAGATGGCCAGTACTTCTGGAAGTTCAGTCACTCAGTCAGATGCTTATTTACGGATTTAGGAGCCTAAGTTTAGGCTGCTTCATTTTTTACTTATTTTTGTCTCTTTTTCCTTCAAGAAAGCAAATATCTATCAAGTTCTCCATTTTTAAAACAATGAAAATTTCTGTCCCCTCCCCAGTAAATTACCCTGCTTGGATTCAGAAATGTACTTTAGATAATAAGCTTTCCTGACTTTGTTCTGAGTATGTTATTTATCTTTTGTAGGTATCTGGCCATTGTCCACCCACTCAAACCACGAATGAATTATCAAACAGCTACTTTCCTAATTGCTTTGGTCTGGATAGTCTCCATACTCATTGCGATACCATCTGCATATTTTGCGACTGAAACTGTAATATTCATAGTAAAAAATCAGGAGAAAATTTTTTGTGGCCAGATTTGGCCAGTTGACCAGCAAATGTATTATAAATCCTACTTCCTCTTCATCTTTGGCATTGAATTTGTTGGACCTGTAATCACAATGACCTTGTGTTATGCCAAGATTTCTAGAGAGCTTTGGTTTAAAACTGTCCCAGGGTTCCAGACAGAACAGATCAGAAAGAGGCTCCGGTGCAGAAGAAAAACAGTCATGGTACTTATGTGTATCTTAACAGCCTATGTCCTCTGCTGGGCCCCATTCTATGGATTCACAATTGTCCGTGACTTTTTCCCCACAGTCTTTGTGAAAGAGAAGCATTACCTTACAGCCTTTTACATAGTTGAGTGCATTGCCATGAGCAACAGCATGATCAACACTATGTGCTTTGTAACTGTAAAGAATAACACCATGAAGTATTTGAAGAAGATCATGTTGCTTAGGTGGAGATCTACATATAACAGCAGCAAATCGAGTGTAGATTTAGACATTAAAACTAGTGCAATGCCTGTCACAGAAGAGGTAGACTGCATAAAATTAAAGTAATTTCTTGTGGTTCTATTGTCATGACATATATATTCCGTGGGGGGAGAGGGGTTGCCTCAGAAAATTCTCTTTTTCTGTGATGCTATCTACTAATGCAGAGAACACTGGACTACGAGTCAGTAGACCATGGCTCTATTCCTGACTATGCCAGTGACCTTCTGTCCCAACGCTCTTTGCCTCAGTTTCCCCATCTATAAAACTGGAACACTGACACTTCTCTTTTGTAAATCCCTTTGCGATTTAGGAATGGCAAGTGCTATATAAGAACAAGGTTGTATTGTCTGGGTCTGAAATTCCCCTGGCTCTCCTAGCAATGATGCTGAAAATTCCCTCCATTTCCCCTTAACTCTGGGTGTGACCTTTGACCTCTTCCAGCCCATAACCCTTGCCTTTAAGGCACTCATCCTTCCCCACACATATCCTCTCCACCTCGCTAAGGTGGGAAGCAAGCCTTTACGGCTTTATGGTACTCCTTATCCTCTCAAAATGTCCAGGCTCCTTCAAGTACCCAAGCACCTAGCAACCCACTGTCATTTCAACCCCACACAGCCTCCTGATCCACAGCATAGCCTCCTGCCACCAGGCCCATTTTCTACCATTTCCTGCTCTAGCAAAGAGCCTGAGTCCTTTACTGTGGCATCCTGTATAGAACACTTTGATCTCCTCCCCCTTTGTACATTTATGCAGAATGTTACTTTGCTCTTGTGTACCTGAAAATGGAATGGCTCCATTTTCCCACTGGCATGGAGGAGTTCTTCCTCGCCTGCTTAGGGCCAGATTCTGTCACCCTCACCGATGTTATGACCATCATACTCCAAGAGCAGGCCCATTCATTTCAATAGGACTACTTTCTGAGTAAGGAGCTATTTAGTGGTTAAAATTCACCCTTGTGCACATTGCCTAGCCATCCCTTAAATTCCATGTATGCCCTTAAAATAGGGTTTGAGTGGGACATATATAGTGTATTGGGCTTGTGCTGGCCCTCTGCAAAAGGGTGAATTTCACCCACTGTGAGTAAGGGAGATAGAATCTGTCCCTCTATGAACCCGTCACTGATTTGCTGTTTGACTGTCACTTGTTATCTGTGTAAATGTAGCAAAATCATGCACCATGCAACATGTCCAGATGAATTCTGTGTGATCTTCTTTAATTCCATCTTTATCATTCAGTTTTTGTACAGCACAAGGATCGGTGTATCTTTTAATTAGTAACTGTGATTATACAGATAATGTCAGTGAAGTACATTCATTTAAGCTCCAGTCATTACACTTCATGAATTTTCATGTATTGGAATCAAGGCTTTTCTACTGAGCTGCAGAACGCTTGTCATTTTTGTGTGATTGATACTGCCTCCCTTTGAAGTAAACTGCTTTTGTAAATAATTCGTCTATTTGTGAATTTAAAGTGAACAGAAATGTCTGTTACTTAATAAAACAATAAATGAAGGAATCTGAGCAGCATTCAAGATTATTTTTACGAAAATTGCTTTTCATACTCAAATTTTTTTACATCAGAGAATGGACTAAAATGTCAATAATCCCATTTTGGTAGCAAAGATCAGTGGTGCTGGGATGGGGTGGAGCAGATCCAGAGGCCACTGCTGGAGGTCTCAGGGTCCTGCCACAATCATCCCAGGAAAGGAGCAGTTGAGCTAAGTTCTTGAAGCTGCCTAGACAGACTGCACAGGAAGCAGTCAGTCAGTCTGGGGAAGGCTTCAAGGAGCTAGCCAATCAGAGGGTTGCAGAATAGTATAAAAGGAGCTGCAGTGCAGACCAGAGTCAGTGGACTGGAGATGGTGCTCTATGCTGGCCAAAGAGAACTGCAGCACCACAGATAGCTCAGTGCTGGGAGGGTCTGGGGGAGCAAGAAAGATCTGGCTGGCTGCTAGGCGTGAACATAGAAGAGTCCTGAGGTAGGGCTGATGAATTGGTGAAGGCAGGGGTCATGGGGTAGTGGCCCAAGGAACTGAAAGCAGTTTAGTTAGAGCCGTGGTTCTCAACTTATTTACCATTGTGGGCTACATATGTGGCCCAGAATATATATACTACCTGTATTGCCCTGAGGATATCACATGGACCACAGCTGTGATTGGGCCACAAGTGGCATGCAGACTGTGTGTTGAAAACCACTGAGTTAGAGGGATCTGAAGGTGCGTGGCAGCTATTCTTAGGGTCCCTAGGCTGGGACCCAGAGTAATAGGTGGACCTGGGTCTCCCCCCAGTTAGAGAATGATAAATCCCCAGAAAGGGATCTGAACTGTTAAGAGGACCAGCTGGAGAGATGGGGGGCCAGAACAGACCAGAGTGAGCAAAAAGTCTCCTGGAGGAAGCCCTGGGGACATGGCCTCCTACCAGGGCCAGGAGCACTTAAAGACTTGTTGTACTAATATCCCAGAAGGGGTCTGTTTGAATTGTGTTCCATACAGAATGTGAGTCACTCAACCGGAGGGCTGAGTCAGTGGAAACTACCAGAGAAACTGCTAGAAGGGGTCACCATAAACAGAGAAGTGGAGACACACTTGACCAGAAGTGGACACTTGCAAGAGGTGGGTGCCATGCCATTACAGATGTGAACAAGTATGTCTAATAGAAGTAATATAGAATAGAGAGTTTAAGGCCAGAAGGGTTTAAGGCCATCTAATCTGACTTCCTTTATCACAGGCCACCAAAGCTCCCTAGCACCAACATACTAAACCCAACAACCAAAATTAGACCAAAGTATTACAGCCTACAGGAGACTAAACTATTGTGTGCCATAGAGAGAATAGGAGGGGCCAAGATCCTTGAGGCCCCTGCAATGGCAAGGAATTGATAAAATAAGACACCCATATAATCCCGACAAGTGACACATGCCATGCTGCAGAGGAAGGCAAAAAATACCCAAGGTATTCAAATTCTCCTATAATTATCTGCACGTATTAAAGCCTGAGTACTATAGAGGGCCTTACAGCCATGTTCACATGCTTTTAGTATGAAAACTTATTAAGCACACTTTTTAGAGTACAGTTTATGGCTTAGAAATGTATTAAATCCATTTATTTCACAGACCTGCATAGAAATCTGAAAAGTTGGGGATTGTTTACTAACTAACTAAAAACCTGAGGGCTACCATATTATGTTTATAGAATCTGACTATAAGGCCAGAAGGAACCACCCGATCATCTAGTCCAGTGATACTCAGACCTCAATGGGTTCAGGAACCAAATTAGCGATCAACATTACCCAAAAGAGCTACAGTAGAGTGAATTCATTGTTTCATTCACTATTCACTGAATTACTCAGATGATTTTTAAAAGGATAGTTCATGTACTATACATTCATATTTAAACAGTATGATAAGGGCAGTATTTAGAATTTTATATATATAATATTCTCAGAGCAAAATGACCAATCAAATATAATTATTATCCTGATTGGTTAATAATTAAAATCACACCATGTGTTAATGGCACGTGCTGCAAAGAGCCACAGGAAACACATCAAAGAGCCTCAGGAAACACATCAAAGAGCCGTTTGAAGCTCACAAGCCTCAGTCCGAGTATCACTGATCTAGTCTGACCTCCTGTATATCACAGGCCACCAACACCACCCTGCACCTGAACACTAGGCCCAACAACGTCAGTGAATTCTGGCAGGAGTGCATCCCCTTTGAGTGGGCTCCAGGAACCTTCTACCAAGACTGCTAATGACACTTTTCGGGGATATTTGCACTGGAAACATTCCAGAAAATCCAAGCTGTGTCCATACTTACCCTGGTAAGAGGAGACATCATAGGAGGGGTAATTTAGAATCTCTGGTCCTGGCTCTTGAAGGTATTATTCAAGTGATGCAGTTCAATCAGTTAGGGGTGGGGGAGGACACAAAATCCAACTCTCAAATTCTGTATCCAATCCCTAACATAAATTGGAGCAGATGGAGTTGAAAAATTGGGTTACATCAGAAGCTTCAACCTTTACTGTGGAGTAGTTACTGTAGGACAGAGTAAGTTCTTAACCCATAATGGTTCCAGCGTGGGATCCAAAAAGTTATCTTGACAACAAATGTATACTGATTTCATTACTTAGGGCTTCTTTACATGTTGGGGTAACGAGTCACTCCTTACCACTGGGCATACATGTTTAGTGTACCTGTAACCACCGAGCCAGGATGCTAGGACTGTGCCTTGAAGGCAATAAACCTGGCTGAGTGCCTTTGTCACCAAACTGTGCCTGTGGTCTTTCTTTGATTAACAGCGAGGTCTGCTGAATTAGCAGGCTGCACTGGACACTGGAGCTCCAAGGACAGACGCACTGAACAGTGTTACCAAAGTAACAACATTCCAACCTTCTACACTTAAAGGCATTAGGCACTCAACTCCTCTTGAAAGTCAATGGTATTTGGGTGCCTTATTCCTACAGGCCCCTTTGAAGATCCAGCCTGGAAACTTTGCATACACTTAAGTTATGTTGATTTACACTGACACACAAAATCTGGAAAGTTCTACTGGCCAAACATCTGCCTCTTTTATTTCATTCAACTCTTTAAACAGCTAACACTGTTGTAATATGGTTGTAATTCACACTGGGTGTAAATCTGTAGTGACTCCCTTTATTATAGCGGACGTACTCTTGATTTACAATGGTGTAAATGTGAACAGAATCTGGCACAATCATATCTTTCTCTGCTCGAATTGTTGGTGTTTTTTCTAGCAATACTTCTTTGTATACAAAACACTCTACAGGCCAGAATAGAACTGAATTACTCAGACGATTTTTAAAAGGATAGTTCTGATTGCTTTTTCCATGAGAAGCCAGGCTGTGAATTTCTACAATGTAATATTGGATCTCATGTCTTCATGCTACATGCACTAAGGAAATCTCTATCTGGTGGAAGTAAAAAGCAATCCATGCCAAATAAGTACAGCTGTCCAGTATCTCACGTCACTGTTTTTATCTACATTGCCGTACCTGTAATACATTTTTCTATTACCGTACCCGCTGCAAAAAAGTGCCTAGTATAACACTTTGCGATCAGTCATGCTGATGGGTGAGCTGAAAGTAATAATTTAAGATAACTGTAATATCCAATGATTCTCTCTCCCATTGGTGCAATTGTAGGGAAGATGATGGCACAGAAGAGTGCGTATTTGAATTGAATACTTGTTAGAGTGCTGTAGCTTTTAAACACTGCTTCTAAGGATAACCATTGGTGGCAAAGTATCTCAATGCCTCTATCATTTAATGACATCATTTGGGGACATAGGTCTTAGTGTAGGGTACGTCTCCACTGCAGTAGAGATGTGACTGCAGCCCGTGTAGACGTACCTGCGTTACCTTTGATCGAGCTAGATCAAATAACAATAGCAACGAAGCCGAGGCAGCACGGGCTGTACAAGCCCACTTAGAACCCTCAAGGGGCTAGCCCAAACTGCTGCAGCTTATTGTTATTCAAGCTAGCTAGATGAAAGGTAGCTCAGGTATGTCTACCGGTGCTTCAGTAACACCTCTGATTGCAGTGGAGACCCTTAGAAAGAAAAAATATTTCCTCCATAGCAACTGAATCAGAGGTAGCTGATGTCCTAAAAGAAGCAGTGGGGGCTACAGGAACCTTCCCCCATCCCTCTCTTCCCCCCGCCCCATTCTTCCCCTGGGGATTGGCCAAATTTTAAAATGATAGAATTGGGACATCGGTTGGGGGCGACCAATGAGGTATCATGGGGAGGGTACCACCTCTTCCCTCTCCCACCACAATGAAGAACTAGGACACTTCAGAAAATGGTGAGTGAGAGAAGAAGTATTCATCCCTTTGAATCTCCCTTTTTTTTCCTTCTTCCAGTCATGTTCTAAGGTTCTGTTCTCTTCATATTGTCTTCACCTCTACACCCTTCTCACACACATTCCATACTCTCCCCATCCTCCCACAGTAAATGTAAAGAATTGCACAAAGGAAACCGTTTCCATTGCACAAGTTTGGTCCTATAAAACCCTGGAACAAGGCTACCTATTGAGTGCCGTGTACCAGCACATTCTGTATTAATTCAACAAATCCATAGAGCGCTCTCGCAACGTCCAGCCCCGCTCACACATTTACTCACCTAAGTCTCCTCCACTTAAGTCTATCATTCCAGCCATTTCCCCCTCCCACTTCAAAAACCTACTTTTCCCCCACAACTCCCCTCAGCTCTCTCTGTTGTGCAGTGGCCTATTATATTCTGTTGTCCAAAGTAGGTGAAATGCAACAAAAGCCTATTATATATAATTATTGATAAAATGAGCAAAAGTTTGTGGCAGTAAGAATGGTATAAACTGGATGGATCTGAGATAAAATAACTGATATGGGGTCTGGTAAGATTATAGATTGGCATAATAATGAGCTGACGGATTTTAGAAATGGAAGGAAATGTTTATAATTATGATCACCTGCAATATGTTTTGATTAGGTAATCCTGGTACAGGGAGTTTGCCACCATTTTCTGACCTTCCAGTTTTGAGTGGTCCCTTGGGAACTTCCTTAAACTAAGCTCAACCTCACCATCATGCTGACTACCTTCCTGGGGCCCTGGAATATACTATCATACCATTGGGCCTTCATTGTTCTGATTAGACCACACAATCTCCAATACAAGACAGATTCTCTTTCTAACCATCTTGTGTCACCACTAATGCAGCTGTGCAACATTGATCATCAAAAATTTTGGATCTACTAGGAGGATTAGTTAAAAGTGTGTGTATGAGAGAGAGAAAATAAGGAACTTAAACCTTATAAGAAAGAACAAAAAAGTTAAATTGTTTAAACTCTGGGACTAAAATAGCCTTGACATAGTGTCCCTTCAACCAGGCAACAATTCATGCATACTATAAGTCTACCAGATACCCAGACATCTGGATAAACCAAGGACAGATTAATGATGTCTGACTACATTCAGAATAGTCTGTTCTTGGTACATGCAGCATTTGCATCTGTCCTCTTTACAGCTGCCTCAACTTAAACTATTTCAGTGCAAAAGGATCTTTGCAAATGCCACCAAGCTTTACATCCAATTACACGCTATTTAGACCTAAATCAAATATTAATACTCTGCTCTAATGGTAGAAACAATAAAATTTTCAAACACATTAACACAAATATTCCAATAATTTTTACAGTAGGGCAGGACTGACAAAGCAGTGCTCAGATCTAGAACTGGATTACATGTACACCAAGGTTCATTGTTTGGGTTCAAGGATAAACCAGGGTAGTATTTGTTTTTGTGCTGGATGGCCCTAAACTACCAGAGAAGTCTTTGAGTACCTGAATGGCAAAGATATTACTGAAAAGGTGTTGCCATGTAAGACACCCTTTCTGTTAGGTGTGGCTAGATAACAGCAAGAGTCCACCTTTGCACTGAGTTGTCAGGTTGGGTTGGCAGGCCCAATGGACAATTTACTGTCGGATGTGTGACTCTTGTCCATGTAAGCACTGATAAAAATCTCCACACTCCTTTTTCTGGACCCAATCCTCCAAATCTATGGCTTGATCCTTCTGCCTTTGAGGGATTGATAGTTAATTGGAGTTTTGCTACTGACTTCAATGGGAGCAGGAGCAAGTCCTTGTCACATTCACTGTCTCAAGCAGAACACAAGACACAATTAGAGCCCAATCCTGCAAGGTTTTCAGAGCCTCCTGAAGGGCTCTCAACTCCCACTGAAGTTAACAGAAGTTTAAACTGCTCAGCACCTCTCAGCGGTATGGTATCCATTGCCTTGCACAATAGGGCCCCCAATATCCCCAGAGATACCCCAGGCCTAAACAATTATACGCCTGAAAGAAAAACACAGGATTCTTACTCTGTGTTGAACTATAATTTTTAAAACCTGTATTAACTCTCAAAGAAGTAACACTTTTTCCCATAAGGGTATACATGAACTCCATACGGGAAAGCTTCTTTGTGAAGGCCTTATGCCCTAAGGGAGGTATTTTCTCATCAAGTTTTCAAGGACTTCAGCCTTCCTATAAAGCAAATCACCATCCTTAATCAAGGCAGCAGAGAGGTTCTGGCAATCTCACACTGATGAATATTAACAGTATCAGGAGTATTTCTATTTGCCGTTTGAGCACTTTTTAAAAAAATCTGTTGCACTCAGATGAGGAGCTAGAGAACCTAGTTTATATTCCAGTGTCGCTATTTTTAGAGTCTCAAGTGCTTTAATAGCCTGAAGTAGCATTTCAAGGAGAAACTTGCAAGAGTTGCATCTTGCAGTCACACCTAGAGACACAGAG
Source organism: Lepidochelys olivacea (assembly GCF_965140295.1). NCBI lineage: Eukaryota > Metazoa > Chordata > Testudines > Cheloniidae > Lepidochelys > Lepidochelys olivacea. The sequence continues at coordinate 192,902,580 of NC_140413.1, forward strand.
TCCTCTTCTAGCCCAGGTTTTGAAAATGACCTACAGTGGGGAAGGTGAGGCATCTCCTTAGTGATTGCCTCTCCTTTTAGCACTGTGCCAGGTTGCCAGGCAAGAATGACTGTGCCACAGTTCCCTGCTCCTACTTCTGTCTTATTTGGGCTCCCTTCAGCACCCCATCATAACTGCCACAAATATTCCAATATAACTGAAACTTTATGCCCAGTAATTAAACTAATCAAGCCTTAAGGACCATCCCAGACATCATAACTCAAAGTGAAAAAGCTGATAGAACAGGAGCTTTGATAGAAAAAGAAAAGTCAAGCCTTGTTTATACCCGACTCGAGCAACAATCCAGAACCACAACACAAAACCCTGGCAACTTTTAAACAACCAAATTCATAACTGTTATAGTCATGGCATTGATAAAGAAAAGAACCAGAAAACAACCCTATAATCATGTGAAGCTAGGCCTCTGTCTTTTTTCTATGCTTATCTGTCTTCTCTCTAAGGTTATGGGTGGAAGGAATGTGAACTGTGTGTAACCTGTACTCCCTGTTTTGGGGAAAGAATTCCTTATACAGATAAACCTCCATGTTTATACCTACCCCAGAACTTCAAACGGACTGGGTTAACCGGCTTGAACTGGAAGAGATATCACACTGTATGTTGAACCAGGCTATAAAAGCCCATCTCTGTTCTTTGTTCGGGGCTTCACCATTTTCCTCTGTAAAGGAATTGGTGAGCCCTTCAGCTGTCGTACTTGCTAGCATTAAAGTGCCTCACTTTATCAAAGAGCCAAGACTCTGCGTTTTGTTTGGCTAATACAGAAGTCCAGGGAAGGCTACCCACCTAACCCTAGACGGGAGGGGAAACCTTTTTCCCTAACAGCATAAACAGAGAGAAGTTGGATAAAAACATAAATATTCTTCCTGGAAGGTTTATTTCATAGAATTTAGACCAATAACACACAAATCAGAGAGAGAAAGCAGGCTGCTCCCCAAAACAGAGACACAATTCACCACACCTTACTCTAAGCTGTCTGTCCCCTGAATTGACTGATTGCATGCTTCCCTAGAGAGCCCACTGGCCTGCAAGCAGGACAAGGAAAACCCCTGAGATGTTAAAATGATAGATCACAATTTTAACAAAGTTTTCAATACACCACAATAACATTCATTAAATCCACTGTATTTACTAATGTCAGATCCCCGCCCCTTTCCAGCATCTGATTCTGCATCCATTGAAATCAATGGTAAAACTCCCACTGACTTCAACAATATAAGATCAATCCAATTTCTGAAGCTCATTCTTGCTCCCAAGCAGAAAGGACATGCTGGGGAAGGCAGATGTATGACATAGAAATGGTGTACAGAGCCTTGGTATTGTGAACTCCCCTCGCCAACTGATACTCAAGGGTGAGTTGGTGAGGAGATGCAGATCATGGCAGGAAGCAATGTCAGAGATTAGCATTCAAGGGAGCCCTACAGATCTAAGCTCTTGCTCCCATTTTTGGAGGGCAGCAGCAACAACTACTTTAGGAAAAGGAGTCATTTTTATACTCACTACCCCTACTGTGGAAGTGGGCACAAGAGAAGGGATTAGGGCAGAAGCCCAAGCGTATCAATCTTTCCCCTGGATCTCTCCTTGAATGCTGTTGTACATTTAAATAATATAGGTCCTGGCAGATCACATTAATACTTGTGATTCCTGCTCTCAGGAGTCTAATATCAGCATTCAGCTTTTTTCAATCTGCAGCCCAAGGTTATAGTTCATAAAGCTAGTTTAAATGTATTTAATTTAGCAGAAACACAAGAAACCTACAGGCCAACACGTTGTAAGACATTAGCTTAAGTAGTTAGCATAAGGCTTTAAGGCCTATGAGCCTTAGTAAAGAACAGATTTATCAGACACATAAATGAACATGATTTGTTGAGGAAGAGTCAACATGGTTTTTGTAAAGGGAAATCATGCCTCACCAATCTACTAGAATTCTCTGAGGGGGTCAACAAGCATGTAGACAAAGAGGATCCGGTAGATAAGTGTATTTAGATTTTCAGAAAGCCTTTCACAAGGTCCCTCACCAAAGGCTCTTAATCAAAGTAAGCAGTCATGGGATAAGAGGGAAGGGCCTCTCTTGGATCAGTAACTTGTTAAAAGATAGGAAACAAAGGGTAAGAATAAATGGTCAGTTTTCAGAAAAGAGAGAGGTAAATAGTAGTGTCCCCCAGGAGTCTGTACTGGGACCGGTGCAGTTCAACATACTCATAAATGATCTGGAAAAAGGGGTAAACAGTGAGGTGGCAAAATTTGCAGATGACACAAATCTACTCAAGATAGTTAAGTCCAAAGCAGACTGCAAAGTGTTACAAAGGTTTAAATTAGCTGGCACAACTCAAGAAAGATCTTGGAGTCATTGTGGATAGTTCTCTGAAAACATCCACTCAATGTGTAGCAGCAGAATGTCGGGAATCATTAGGAAAGGTATAGATAAGATAGAAAATATCATATTGGTTCTATATAAATCTATGGTATACCCATATCTTGAATACCGTGTGCAGATCTGGCTACCCCATCTCAAGAAAGATATATTGGAATTGGACAAGATACAGAAAAGGGCAACAAAAATTATCAGGGGTATGGAACAGCTTCCATCTGAGTAGAGATTAATAAGACTAGGACTTTTCAGCTTGGAAAAGAGATGACTAAGGGGGGATATGATAGAGGACTATAAAATCATGACTGGTGTGGAGAAAGTAAATAAGGAAGTGTAATTTACTCCTTCTCATAACACAAGAACTAGGGCTCACCAAATGAAATTAATAGGCATCAGGTTTAAAACAAACAAAAGGAAGTATTTCTTCACACAACTCACAGTCAACCTGTGGAACTCCTTGCCAGAGGATGTCATGAAGGTCAAGACATTAACAGGGTTAAAAAAAACTAGATAAGGAGGATAGGTCCATCAATGGCTATTTGCCAGGATGGACAGGGACAGTGTTGCTAGCCTCTGTTTGCTGGGAATGGGCGACAGGGGATGGATCACTTGATGATTACCTGTTCTATTCATTCCCTCTAAAGCACCTGGCATTGGCCACTGTTGGAAGACAGGATACTGGGCTGGATGGACTATTGGTCTGACCCAGTATGGCCATTCTTATGTTCTTAGCATAAGTGAGTTACTCAGTAGTAACCCGGAGCTTCTGGGAATATTTTGCTTAAATGATTTTTGCTAAAAGCTTGTATAAAATGATACCAGGTTACCGCAGGAAATCAAACTGATGCCATCTTTGGATATTTTAGGATAAGAACATCCACAAATGCATAATCACAAACTTGCTTGGGCAACAAGTTTACATATATGATAAATTTAGATTAATAATATATTAATCTATAGAATAAGGACACCCTGACATTATTAGGGTGAGGAAGTCAGCTATGGACAAAAGAGGCCAGGCATTTATATGAATGTTCACAGAAGCCACCAAACCCTATAATAAGTCCAGCCACCATCAAGCCTCAAGATCTTGACTATCGGACTTGCTTGGCATTCCGGAGACAGGGTAGGCAGTAGGTCTCTATGAGAAGAATGTGAGTATGGGTAAGGGGCAGTTTAAACCCATTGAAACTCTGGGAAATTCCAGGCCAATGGCTCTAGCATTTTCTGTTGGGCTGTTTTTAGATATTGTGGATGGGGCAGCAATCTTTGAGTTTAGTCATTTAAATTTTGGGGCATACAGATGCATCCACATGAGATCTTTTCTTTAAATCTAAACACTGAAAATCATTCTAATCTAGTATCCTGTGGTTCCCCCCTCTTTTAAGTAAGTCAGTCAATTTTCCTAAATGCCCCTAAATGCTAGAGCCATTGGCCTGGAAAAAAATAATATGTAATCTCCTGACATAGGTAACAACATAACTCTGTGCTCTGAAAAAATAAATCAGTTCAGTTCAAAATGAAACAACTTAATTAGCAATGGAGGCTCAAGGTCACTTACTGTATGGCTGAGCCACACTGATTGTAAGCATCAAAAACTACACACAGTGACTGGGATGGAAAACTAACTACAATAAAGATGAACTTGCCTCAATATATTTATAGCATTCTTTAAAATAGAACTGTTCATATATCATAGCACTGGGCTAATTTTTGCCACATTTAATCATGCTGAGTAGTAGCACCTGTCTCTGGGAGTTGTCCTATTAAAATTAATGGGACCACTTGCACAATAAGGAAACACTCAATGTGGGTAAGGACAAGGGCAGAATGAGGCTCTTAGAAATCACATATCACTGAAAGCAGAATTTTATGTGTCTAACCAATCTTTCTATCAATGTATAATACAACCATAGAATCATAGAGAGGTGGGGCTGGAAGGGGTCGTGAAAAGTCATTAAGCCCAGCCTCCTGTGCTCAGGCAGGGCCAAGTGTACCTAGACCATCCCTGGCAGGTGTTTGTCTATCCCTATTTTTTAAATCCTCCAATGGCAGGGATTCCTTCTCTTACAATGACAATTCCAATGACAGTAGCTATATGGTATCAAATGAGGAAGATTTCAAAGTGCATTACTTAGTCACTGAAAAGAAGCAAGGAGCTTTGCTGCAAGGATTATCTCTCCCGCTTCTTGCCTCGCCTATGCAGGTGAAATCAAGTGTGATGCACAGGAACTGTGCTAGGCTGGCACCGATAGAGGTACTAGCTTCCCCCTGTCCTGGGCTGGAAGAGTTGGCATGAGTGTGGCAGCTTCACCCTTTGCCAATGGCATTGAGCCAGCCTTGAGAAACCCAATCTGCACACCGGAACCCAGTGCTGGAACTCCACCTCTTGCATGCAATTTCGAGAAGTATGTCTGAATCAGCCAGAATCCCTCCAGAGACTCCTGCAGCTCAGCTCCATCATCCGATGAAGTGAGCTGTAGCTCACAAAAGCTTATGCACAAATAACTTGGTTTGTCTCTAAGGTGCCACTAGTACTCCTTTTCTTACCACAAGCAGTGTGACCGGTGGCTTAAAGCCTCAGTTTGGCCATTAACTTACTAATGAGGAATAGTCAATTTTCATGCTAAAATCTTTTGTGAAATCTGCAGGATAGTATTTTGTTAACAATGGACAGTATGATCCAGATTTATCTCAAATTCTCTATTCCTCCGCTCAGTAGATGGACGTCAAGGGTAAAGTCAATACCACTTGGCAGAAACTATCTTCTTTCTCTTCCTTCCTCCCTTCTGGATCAACTCTTACTCCCCTCCTTCTTCCCTATGATACTTCTCCCCATCTATGGGACTCCCATCTCTCTCTCTCTCTTTTGCAATGCACCTCTAAGTCCACAGACTCTCTTTGTTTCATCTCATTCACTCCCACTCCTTGATTTCCCTTGTGTGCTCACATAATCCCTCCCTTTCCTTGGGCAGTCTCATCAAAATACCCCCCTTCTTGATGAAACTATCCTTCGACCTCACCTGCCTCTCTAATCAAAATCCCATCTCCCTGCTACCCCCTGCCTCCACATTCCTTGAGTGGACTATTTCTGCACTCTTGAAAGCCTTTCCTCCATCTCTCTCTCACACCTCACTTTATGTTGCCTTCTTCACTGCACTGTGCTCTCATCAGCGTTACTAATGACCTCATTTGCCCAACCTGAATAGCCTTTTTTCTCTCCCCTCCTTGGTCTCCACTTACATTCAGCCTTTGAAAGGGGTGATCATTCTCTCTGATTTTCTAAAGTACTGTGCTCTCCCGTGCCCTCATCCTACACTGGGATATTTGCACGCAGATCGCAGGGGAGGCTCCATACAGGTACAAAGGACCACTCACATAAATGAGCTTGCAGAATTTCCTCTCAACTCCCTGGTTGCTCCTACAGCATTCCCTCCCGTCACCCCCCCCCCCAGCCCAGTACTGTCTTAATTTCCTGTTTTCAACAGGCTCTTACCTCCTTAGTAAATGCCCCCTAGTATCCACCCTAACAGTGGCTCTAAACATTCACAACTAATACCACACTCATCATGAGATAAAGCCTCATATGAAAGTAAAAGGAGTTGAGGGCCCAGTAACACTGTATAAATAGAGGTATTATATAAAGACCTGCCATAAGATTCAAGTTCTTGGTTTAATAATGATTATGAAAGAAAAATAATATACAAAACCTGTAAACTCCATAATAACTGTCCTAAATGCCAGTTGTAGAATGGGAAGAAGAGAGACTTACATCAAAGAATAGCTGATAACATAGACTTCATATTTTCCAGATAATGTGCTGTTAGACATTGGAGGGTGAATGTCATCACCTTTTGTTGGCACCCGTGTTTCCATGACTGGCTCCGGATGTGTGCTATGTTGCTAAACCAAGGCTCAGCCATGTACAGTACATTTAATATTTTGCTGCTTCCATTTCACACTTTCTGTCCTAAATATTCATAGCTACACTGTTCAGCATACACAACATTTTCTGAGCTCTGCTGTGATTAGATAGCATCAGACGGTGTCCAGGCAAACTGACTGGCACCCAACATAACTCATTATTCTGTCAGAAACCTGCCATGTCACTTTGATGAGAAACAATTTATTCTAGACATTAAACCACAGACTTTTCCCTATAAAATGAAAGGACAAATTCTTGACAGAAATAATTAGCCTAGCGACATGATAGACACCTCTTGGGATGATGCTTCCTCCCTTCTGGCAGAATGTTGTGCATCAATAGTGAGTTGACTTTTTGTTCAGCTTGTACATAATTTAGTGCACATATGGTCTTTAGACTTTGTGTGCCCAAGGCATGCTTTAGACTGTCTGACAGGTTATATCCACATATCTTATCTGACGATGACAAGGTTACATAAACCTCATTTAAACGCTTCTCTTTTATTCAACCCTGTGTGTATACGTGTTTGCTTAAGCAATGTTAAGGGGGTGACTAAAATTCAAAGTAAGAATCGTTGAAAATCTGTGCTGAAAATCTGAGGTGACACACAATCTGCCCTCCACTCATGAGTGATGGCCAAAGGGTCAGTCCTAGAGTCCAGCTTTGAAAAGGACACCACCAATTCGCTTTTAAAAATATAACAAATATACAGGGCCAGGTCCTTAGCCAGTGTAAATTCTATTAGCATCTGTCTCCTCAGCAGCCCAGGCTGCCATGAGCTCATCAAACCTGCCCCCCACTACACTAGATTTCCATAGAGTATCATGTCAAATTCAGTGACTCCACCCTTATGTTTAAGGCACTCGAAGATTTGGTCCCTGTATAGTAAAAGATCATCTAAAGTTCTGGGATAAAGTTATTTCCTGCCCACCCACCCCTTCCTTATCCCCTTTGCCCCTATCCCTTGCAGCTTCCCCCTAACCCAGCCCCGTTTCTCCCTCCCCACCTGAGCTTCTCATCCATGTCTCCCCGACTCACCTCCTTGTCCCAGCCTCCTGACCACCCAGTCCCAGTGTCTAACCCCATCCCCAGGCTCTTCATCCAAATCCCCTCAACTCAGACTCCTTAGGCTTTCTCCTTGGGCTTCTCAGCCAAGTCCCAGTCTCTCCCCTTGGCTTCCACTCCTACTCTCTGTGGCCAGCCTGTCTGAGTCTCCTCTTGCCAAGACTCCACACTCAGTCAGGCCCTTGCCCTTCTGCATTCTAGTTAGGCTGCTTCCATCTTCTCCTTCATGCTGCCTGGTGCCAGCAGGGGGAGCATGTAAAAGCCTGTGTCTCTCTGCTTTCAATTCCAATAGCCTGCAACACAATGACCTGCAGCAGCCAGGAAGGATATTTGCAGGCAAAATCCTGCTCAGTCCTGCAGCTCTGTGGGGATGATGCATGCTCTGTTCTGTTGCATTTAGGAGTTGTGAGGGGGTGAATAATGCTCAGTGCAGACAGAATCGTTGGAGAATTTAGCTGCCAGACAATAACAAGCCTTGGAGCATGTGCAAACTGGGATTTCTCAACTAAATTTGGGCAGATTTTTATTGGGATACCAAAAAGCACTCGGCTGATATTAGGGTACCCTTTCCTTTCCATATTTCAAGTCCCTGCTCCAAAGCTTGGAGACATTAGAGCTGCTCCAAAATATGGTTGTAAGAATATTTTTAATATTTTCCCCTACATTCTTTCTTGGAAATAACTGAACAATTTGCTGAGACCTTCAGAAAAAATCATCCAGAGGCAGACACCTGGCATGCAAAATTTCAGCCAGAACAATTATAATTTGGGAAAGTTATAAGGAACTGAAAACAGAGTCATGTAGGGGGAAGCATAGGATAACTAACAATATCTTTTACTACCAACTCTGCCTGTAATAATCCAGGTATGGCTGGAGACACTGAAAGGAAGATTCTGCAGTTCTTTCACACACAGATAGTCCCAAGAATTATAAATCTGTTTATATTATTGCCAGTTAGTTACATCTCTAAATATTGAAGGAAGTGGAGATATCTGAAGACAATGGATGGGATTATCAAAAGAGCGCAAGTGATTTAAGTGTACAAGTCCCAGTGATTGTCAATTACCTCAGCACTTTTGGAAATTCCACTCAATATGGTTGTGTAATATGAAGAAAAATTAGATCAGACATGAGTAAGTATTCCTGACAGGAGTTGAGTAAGGTTTGCAGAATCTTGTCCCCAGAGGTGAAAGTAAGTCAAGTGACTTACTGGTACGCTGCGGCCAGCTCTGGCCCCCTGAAGGGGCGGGGCCTACGGTGGAAGCAGCGGGGCTGAGGGGGTCAGAGCCAGCCCCAGCCCATCCTGTAAGGTAAGCGCCTCTCCCCTCCTTCTTCTTCTCCTCCCCCTCCTCCCCTCCTCCACCGGGGTAGTAGCAGCAGCCCAGGGCTCCGGGGGCTATTTAAAGGACCAGGGCGGCAGAGGCAGCTGAAGCCCCGGCCCTTTAAATAGCCCCTGGAGCCCCCGCTACCCCAGGGCTCTGGGGGCTATTTAAAGGGCCTGCGGCTCCCCTGCTTCTACCACCCTGGTCCTTTAAATAGCCACCGGAGCCCCGCAGCCACTACGCCAGGGCTCCAGCAGTGGGGCTCTGGAGGATATTTAAAGGGCCTGGGGCTCCAGCCACTGCTGGGAGCCTCAGGCCCTTTAAATTGTCCCCTGGGGAAGCCAGGCTGGCCCAGTACGGTGCACCGGCTCTTGCGGATATGCCGTACTGTGGCGTACTATTCTCAGCAGGAGAGTGAGTTTGTGTGTGTGGTTTTTGGAGTGGGGTGAGGGGGTGAGAGAACCTGGATTGAAATGGCCCACCTTGATTATCATGCACATTGTGTAGAGAGTTGTCACTTTGGATGGGCTATTACCAGCAGGAGAGTGAGTTTGTGTGCGGGGGGGTGGAGGGTGAGATAACCTGGATTTGTGCTGGAAATGGCCCAACTTGATGATCACTTTAGATAAGCTATTACCAGCAGGACAGTGGGGTGGGAGGAGGTATTGTTTCATGATCTCTGTGTGTATATAAAGTCTGCTGCAGTTTCCACGGTATGCATCCGATGAAGTGAGCTGTAGCTCACGAAAGCTCATGCTCAAATAAATTGGTTAGTCTCTAAGGTGCCACAAGTACTCCTTTTCTTGTGGCGTACCGGCTTACTTTTACCTCTGCATGTCCCTCGTTTTATTAATAGAAAGGAAATTGAAAGTGGTTGCTGGAATTGAAAAGTACAGCTGTGTGAATAACTGATTTTTTGGTCCACTGGCAGATCCAAAAAAATCAAAAATAAATAAAAAATTCAGTGAATAGAAAAATTTAAAAAAAGTTTAGTTTCAATTTTGAGCTTTACTTTTTTCTTTTCTTTTTTTTTAAAGGATTTTATTTTTTTCCTAATATTGAAGGAAGTTGCAAAACAAAGTCATTTTGAATCAAAAGATCTAAATTCTTTGTTTGAAAAATACCAAAATGAAATGCTTAGATATTTTGGGATTTTTTGTTTGTATTTTTCCAAAACAATTCAGCAAAATCAACATGGATTTGTGGAATGTTTCAGTCTACCCAAATCTGGATTTTTGGTTGAAAAATTTTTGGTTGAAACATTTTCCCCTGCTCTACTGAAAAAGGCAGTTTAGCTTGTAGTGATAAACAGGAGGGAGAAGGAGCTTTTATAGTCCAAGAACCATAAAAAGGAGGAAAATATTAGATAGGTTACTAAACAACTAGTACTTCATGGCTGAGATTGTCAGAGCTGTCTAAAGGATTTGACTCCCTCAGGGAACTGATGGGCGGAATCCCCTGGGAGGGTAATATGAGGGGGAAAGGAGTCCAGGAGAGCTGGCTGTTTTTTAAAGAAGCCTTATTGAGGGCGCAGGAACAAAGCATCCTGCTGTGCAGAAAGAAGAGCAAATATGGCAGGAAACCAGCTTGGCCTAACAGAGAAATCTTCAGTGAACTTAAACACAAAAAGGAAGCTTACAAGAAGTGGAAACTTTGACAGACGATTAGAGAGGGGTATAAAAATATTGCTCGAGCATGCAGGGGTGTAATCCAAGGCCAAAGCACAACTAGAGTTGCAGCTAGCAAGGAATGTGAAGGGTAACAAGAAGGGTTTCTACAGGTATGTTAGCAACAAGAAGAAGGTCAGGGAAAGTGTGGGACACTTACTGAATGGGTGAGGCAACCTAGTGACAGACGATGTGGAAAAAGCTGAAGTACTCAATGCTTTTTTTGCCTCAGTCTTCACAGGCAAGGTCAGCTGCCAGATTGCAGCACTGGGCGGTACAGTATGGGGAGGAGGTGAGCAGCCCTTAGTGGTGAAAGAACAGGTTAAGGACTATTTAGAAAAGCACAAGTCCATGAGGCCGGCTGTAATGTATCCAAGTGTGCTAAGGGAGTTGGCTGATGTGATTGCAGAGCCATTGGCCATTATCTCTGAAAACTCGTGGCGATCAGAGGAGGTTCCAGGCAATTGGAAAAAGGCAAATACACTGCCCATCTTTTAAAAAGGAAAGAAGGAGAATCCGAGGAAATATAGACCAGTCAGCCTCACCTCAATCCCTGGACAAATCATGGAACAGATCCTCATGGAATCCATTTTGAAACACTTGGAGGAGAGGAAGGTGATCAGGAATAGTCAACATGGATTCACCAAGGACAAGTCGTGCCTGACCAACCTGATTGCCTTCTATGATGAGATAACTGGCTCTGTGGGTATGGGGAAAGCAGTGGACATGCTATACCTTGACTTTAGCAAAGCTTTTGATATCGTCTCCCACAGTATTCTTGACAGCAAGTTAAAGAAGTGTGGGCTGGATGAATGGACTATAAGGTGGATAGAAAGCTGGCTAGATCATCATGCTCAACAGGTAGTGATCAACAGCTCGATGTCTAGTTGGCAACTGGTATCAAGTGCCCTAGAGGTCGGTCCTGGGGCCAGTTTTGTTCAACATCTTCATTAATGATCAGGATGATGGGATGGATTGCACCTTCAGCAAGTTCGCGGATGACACTAAGCTGGGGGGAGAGGTAGATATGCTGGAGGGTAAGGACAGAGTCCAGAGTGATCTAGACAAATTGGAGGATTGAGCCAAATGAAATCTGATGAGGTTCAACAAGGGAAGTTCAGAGTCCTGCATTTAGGACAGAAGAATCCCATGTACTGCTACAGGCTGGGGACCGACTGGCTAAGCGGCAGTTCTTCAGAAAAGGAGCTGTGGATTATAGTGAATGAGAAACTGGATATAAATCAACAGTGTGCTCTTGTTGCCAAGAAGGCTAACAGCATATTAGGCTGCTTTAGTAGGAGCATTGCCAGCAGATCAAGGGAAGTGATTATTCCCCTCTATTCAGCACTGGTGTGGCCACATCTGGAGTATTGCATCCAGTTTTGGGCTCCCCACTACAGAGAGGATGTGGACAAATTGGAGAGAGTCCAGTGGAGGGCAATGAAAATGATTAGGGGGCTGGGACACATGACTTATGAGGAGAGGCTGGGGGAACTGGGTTTATTTATTCTGCAGAAGAGAAGAGAGAGGAGAGGTTTGATAGCAGCCTTCAACTACCTGAAGGGACATTCCAAAGAGGATGGAGCTAAGCTGTTCTCAGTGGTTGCAGATGACAGAATGAGGAGTGATGGTCTCAAGTTGCAGTGGAGCAGATCCAGGTTGGATATTAGGAAAAACTATTTCACTAGGAGGGTGGTGAAGCACTGGAATGGGTTACCGAGGGAGGTGGTGGAATTTCCATCCTTAGAGGTTTTTAAGGCCCGGCTTGATAAAGCCCTGACTGGAATGATTTAGTTGGGGTTGGTCCTGGTTTGAGCAAAGGATTGGACTAGATGACCTACTGAGGTCTCTTCCAACCGTAATCTTCTATGATTCTATGATTTGGATGCTCAACTCACATTACTGCTGGTCAGAAGACTGAAAGGTGCTCTAGATTCTTATATTTTCTATATGCTTTGCAGTAAATTTCAGTATTGTTCCTGAAAGATGCTGAATTGAGAGATCAAGGTTTTGATTCTCCAGTGCTGCATCAGCATAAGGAGATAGGAAGCTGATTGAGATGTCCCCCAGGAAATATGACCAACATAGTGGACCTCCCCAGAAAGTACAGAGCTGCAGTAATGTCTCTACACCAGCTTCTTGCACCCAGACTTTAACATAGGAGGTGTGCCGGGGGACAGAAAGGAAATGGTCAGATGGTGGTGCACTCCTGCTTCCCTATGGGGTACTGTAGCGGGGTGGTCACCTGCTCTGGCCCTTCAGGGCTTAAAACAGCCCAGGAGAGGGCTGGGGGCTAGAAGCTGGGCTGATTGGGGAAGTAGCTGCAGCTAGGCCATGCCCCAATCAGGGCCCAGCTGGCCCTTATAAAGGCTGGGAGCCAGAAGCTCAGGCTAGAGGTAGAGAGAGAGGCCTGCCTGCCTGCAGGGGAACTTATCTGGGGACCTAGAGTAAGGCAGGGCTGGGGAAATGCCTTAGGAGCTGGGAAGCCTTAGGCCAGAAACTCCCCAAGCTGCAGGTCCTGGTCCCAGCCCCATATAGGTATTGGGGTTGCAGAGGGGCAACCTGAGGGTGGGTAAGGGCAGCCACTCCAAACCTCTTGTTGCCTGTGATGATTGGCTTTTACACTGCAGTCCGCCCCAGGGTGTGGGGCTAGACGGTGACTGGCAATAGCCACGACTGAGGCGCTGTGGGGATAGTGGGTGAGGGTTTCCTGGGTTGGGGAGACCCAGGGAGTGGGGGTACTGCCAGGGGGGAAGCTCCCAAGGCAAGGGCACTGGGTCTGGGACGGACACGGGGGGCCAGTGGTAAGGCAGATCACCACCCTGCAGAGGGCGCTCTGGTGGCTGGACAAGCTAATTCCCAAGAAGGACCAGCAGGAGGTGCCACAGGGATGAGTCTGAATGCTTTACAGGTACCACAGAGTAAAGCAAAACATAAGTTAGAGCAACCTTGGGGCTTCTCTAACTTACACTAGAGACAGGTTCCTGAACGGTCCAAGAATACAGTGAATGTAAATGTAGCTTAAAGCCACTCTCATCCCCACTCCTCCACTTCTGCACTAGGCAGAGGAACAGACAGTAAAGCCTTAGTGAATACAGTCCTCTCACTAGAGAACAGTGAAGTACACCACAGTTAGAAGCAATGCAACTTTCTTACACTGAACCCAAGTATGCCACAGTCCTTAACAGGAATACTCCCGATAAGGGGTAGCGTGTAGTTCATTTCATGTACCACTAAATACTTATCCACTTCTGGTCACTACCAGTCTGGACTAGATTCAGGCCAGCAACTTGGAAATGAAAATCTCCATCTTCCATTTCAAATCATCGGAGTTGCCTAGTTACTCAAGACACTATGAAGACATTACTAAAACAGTTGTGAATTGTTGTTTAATCCTTTCCCACCACAAAATATCAACTAAATTCCTTGAATCAAGGCATTGTTTTTAGCAAAATCTTTTAAAGGCTCTTTTGGTCTCCAGAGAGCACCCAAGTATTTAGTCTCTGTGTCATCTCTCAGAAATTATAGAAGACTGCAGCTTGGAGGCAATCTCATCATACCATCCCCTCCATAAATTTGTCAAGCTCAGTCTTTAAACGAGTTAGGTTTTTTGCACCCACTACTCCCCTTGGAAGGCTCATTCCAGAACTTTACTCCTCTCATGGTTAGAAACCTTCATCTACTTTCGAGCCTAAACTTATTGATGGCCAGTTTATAACCATTTGTTCTTGTGCCCTTAACTTAAATAATTGCTTTCCCTCCCTGGTGTTTATCCCTTTGATGTATTTATAGAGAGCAACCATATCTCCCCTTAGCCTTCATTTTGTTAGGCTAAACAAGCAAAGCTCCTTAATTCTCTTCTTGTAAAATAGGTTTGCCATTCGTGTCATCGTTCTAGTAGCCTGTCTCTGCACCTGTTGCCATTTGAATTTATCTTTCTTAAACATGAGAAACCAGCATTGCACACAGTCATACCTTGCTTTCCAACACTTCCACTTCTGTCCTAACTCCCCAACCAATCACCCTTTGACCTCACTCCACATGGCAAACATGGGCAAATCATACAAACATTCTACATCACAAATCCCCCCCACCCCCACATCACTCCAAAAGCTGCCCAGTCTTATGTGGCTTCATGTGGATGTTTTGTGCAAATTAAATGCATTGAGATTCCCTCCCCCTCCCACACTGTTTCCCCCCTCCAACACTGTTTCCTTTCAGATCCTCCCCCCACCCCCATCTTAATACCACCCTCCTGTCCCAGGAGATGAACGTGTTATGCTTCCTGGGGTTGTGTGGTAGCTCAATATCACCTGCCATTAACATGAGAAAGCTTTTTCTGTGCCTGCCATAGGTCAGCTCCCCAACTTCAGTCACCATAGGCAACACAATCACTTCCCCTAGGCCTCAGGCCCTGCTGTTACTCTGGGAATGGGCAACTGGGGATGGATCACTTGACATTTACCTGTTCTGTTCATTCCCTCTGGGGCACCTGGCATTGGGCACTGTCGGAAGACAGGATACTGGGCTAGATGGACCTTTGGTCTGACCCAGTATGGCCATTCTTACATTCTACAGGTTAGTGATTGGCACACCCCAATCTGAAAGCCCTCCGAGTGTCTCCCCCTGGACTGTCAAGCCTCTGGTCCTCTGGACACTCGCAGTATTCACTGATCCACTGCTTCCAAAGAAAAAGTACCCCTCAGCTTACCAGTTCCCCTTCAGATCACTGCTCGGCTTAACACACAGCACTTAGATATGTTTACAGTGAAATCAAGTATAAGCTTATTGAACAAAGACCGAGATTCAAGTAGTGGCAAGTTGAAATATTGGAAATAGGATTGCCAACTTTCTACGTGCATGAAATCTAACACCCTTGCCCCGCCCCTCCTCTGAGGCCCCACCTCTGCCCCGCCCCTTCTATGGGGTCCCACTCCCGCTCATTCCATCCCCCCTCTCTCTCTCACTTGCTCTCCCCACCCTCACTGACTTGCTCATTTTCACCATGCTAGCTCAGGGGGTTGGGGTGTGGAAGGGAGTGAGGGCTCTGGCTGGAGGGGGTGCGGACTCCAGGGGGGGCCAGAAATTATGGAGTTCAGGGTGTGGGAAGGGGCTCTGGGCTGAGGCAGTGGGTTGGGATGTAGGAGGGGGTGGGGGTGGAGCCAGGGGATGAGGTGTTTGGGGTGCAGGAGGGGGCTTCAGGCTGGGAAGGAGTGGAGCCGAGGCTTTCAGAGTATGGGAGGGGGACCTGGGCTGAGGCAGGGTATTGCGGTGTGGGAGGGGGTATGGGTTCTGGGCTGGGGCCAGGGATGAGGGATTCGGGGTGCAGGAGGGGTGCTGATAATCACGGATGTCACGAGGTGCAAGATTCTTTACTGATGTATTCTATCAGCCCCGACCATTTATATAGGGTAGCACTACTACTGCAAGGTGAGGCCAAGTCCTCCCTGACAACCTGGATGCCCATATTTCCTCGTTTACTTATTGCACGACTTAAACATCAGCACGGTTACCTCACTGCCATAGTAGGCTATGCGCCGACAGAGGAATCTGTCGACTCAGTTAAAGATCATTTCTATGATCAATTGGAACATCTAGTATGCACAGTCCCTCCACATGATAATCTCGTGATCCTGGGTGACTAAATGCAGTTACTGGCTCCCTAAGAACTGGGTTTGAACAGGTCATTGGTCATTATGGTTCAGGCACACCCAATGATAACTCTCACTGCTTGCTCATATTCTGTGCCTCACAGAATCTTTCCATTCTTGGGTCATGGTTCAAGTGGCGATGCATAGACAAGATGTCATGGATCTCTCATGATGGTGTCACTCAGAAGGAGTTGGACCTCATCATTACACACGATAGGCATCTCTTTGCCTCCTGTAGAGTATATCATGGTGCAGAATGCACGGTGAACACAGATCACCATCTAGTGGTTGCCCATATGGTGTTGATGCTCCAACGAGCAGGTAAGCCTTCTGCAACGATGAAGAAGTTTGACATCAACGCACTGCATGTGCCAGATTTAGCCAGTAGGTTTTTGTATGGATGTCAGCAACAGATTCTTGGCTCTAGCTAATCTGCCAGACGACGTGGAGGTTGCCTGGTCCCTGTTCACTTCTATCCTCAACTGATCTGCTAAGCAGATGATTAGCTGTAGGCATCCAGCACGCTGACCATGGCTATCATAGGAGGCCTTCTACATAATTAAATTGAAGGCCGCAGCTCGCCAGTATGGTGATAACCACACTTGTAATCAGCTGAAGCGAAAATTTAACACCCTGGCACTCTGTGATTGTGAGGCATATTATAACCATATGGAGGATGATGTTGAATTTGGCTTAGCCGGGGCGACTTGAAGCCAGCATTCCACACCATTCACAACCTTAGCAGTCAAGTGGTAGTCACTACGAATGGCATCCTGAACAACAGCCAAGGCTACCCATTTAAATTGGATGCTGACATTCTCTCACGCTGGGTGGAACATTATCACAGTGTCCTGAACCATCCTCCAGCTGCCACTTGTCACTGCGGTTCCAGATCCAGACATTTGTACTGATGCACCAACATTGGATGAAATGAAGTGTGACATCTCTTAACTGAAAAATGAACATGCAGACGGTGCTTTTGGAATCCCTTCAGAGCTGCTAAAATGTGTTATTGATCCTGTAGCAGAATCACTTCTGGCCATCTTTCATCTGGTGTGGAGAACTGGAACCCTGCCAACTGCCGGGAAGGACGGTATTGTGATCTCACTCTATAAGGGCAAGGGACCACGCAGCGAATGTAAGAGCTACAAGCTGATCACCTCGTTCTCCGTTCCAGGGAAGGTGTTTACGCATGTTTTGCTGGCATGCCTGGAGCCTTTGCTACATCTGAAGCTTTGTCCCCAACAGTCAGGCTTTACAGGGAACAGGTCCACATTAGATGCCATTTTGGCCCTTCGCTTGTTGTCAGAGATACATCACAAATTCAGGAAGCCCCTGCATGTAGTGTATGTTAATCTTAAGGCTGCATTTGATTCAGTAGACCATGTCATGCTATGGAAGGCCTTAAAGGGGGTAGGTGTCCCTACCACACTGCTGGACTTGATTAGAGAGCTGAATAATGGAACCACTGCCAGTGTTCAGCTGGGGAATCGGATGTCAGCGCCTCTTAAATCAGTATCTGGTGTTAAGCAGCGTTGTGTTTTGGCCCCTGCACTGTTTTGTCGGGCAATGGATTTCATAATGCAGCATTCCATCAGGTCCATAGGCATTGAGATCGGTGATCTCTCGCTCACAGACCTTGACTACACTAATGACATTGTTCTTTTAGTACAGAGCCCCAACAGGTTTTGTGAGGTACTCCAGCATATGAAGGAGAAGTCAGCCAAGATTGGTCTCCATGTTTCATGGTCAAAGACAAACTGCAAAATCTAGGACCAGGTCCACCTGTGACTCCAATCTCTTTGAATAATGAAACTCATACCAGTTTCCACCTTTTGCTATCTGGGTTCTATACTTAACAGCTCCTCCAAATCTCACACGGACGGTTTCCATTAGATTGTCATTGCAGCATCTGCCATGGGCTGTTTACAATGGATATGGAATCAACATCATCTTAGTATGACAACTAAGTTCAGAATTTATTCGAGCTGTATCCTTCCCATACTGTTGTTCGGCTGCAAAACACAGACACAACGCCATGCAGATTGCATAAAGTTGGAGGCTTTCCACACAAAAGGTCAACTTCGTATATTGTGTATAAAGTGGAATGACTTCATCTGTAATCCAGATGTTTATGGTCACTTGCGTCTACAGACTACTGGGGCCACTGTCCATGGGTGGCATCTTACGCTTTTCAGATATGTCACAAGGATGCCACAAGACATTCCAGCAAACGCCATTCTCCAGGTGGCTTGTAACATCCAGGATAAAATTCCTCCAACAGTGGAGTGGAGGCGGCCCAGAGGCAGACCCCCTCCAATGTTGGACTCTCAGGCTGTCAAGCCTTTGTGGTTGCACAGGAATGGACCAAATGGTGAACAATCACTACAAAAGCCGAAAATGGGTAAGTGTTGAAGGTGGGGGGGGGGCTCCGGGCTGGGGCTGAGGTGTTGGAATGCAGGGGGGTGAGGACTCTGGCTGGGGGTGCAGGATCTGGGGTAGGGCCAGGGATTAGGGGGTTTGGGGTGCAGGAGGGGGTTCCAGGCTGGGCGGTGAAGCTAAGGGATTTGGCATATGGGAGGGGGCTCTGGGCTGAGGCAGGGTATTGGGGTGTGGTAGGGGGTACAGGCTCTGGGCTGGGGGTGCAGTTTCCAGGGTGAGGCCAGAAATGAGGGGTTTAGGTTGTGGGAGTTTGCGCTGGGCTGGGGCAGGGGGTTAGGGTGCAGGGGGGTGAAGGCTCCAGCTGGGGGTGTGGGGCTGGGACTTGAGGCGCAGGAGCGGGCTCCAGGCTGGAGCTGAGGGATTCAGAGTGTGGGAGGGGACTCTGGTCTGGGGCAGAGGGTTGGGGTGCGGAGGGGTGTGAGGGCTCCAACTGGAGCTGCGGGCTCTGGGGTGGGGCTGGGGATGAAGGATTTGGGGTGCAGGAGGGTGCTCTGGGCTGGGACTGAGGGGTTCAGCAGGTGGGGCAGGGGGTTGGGGCACAGGAGGGGGTCAGGTTTCAGGCTCCAGGTGGTGCTTATCTCAAGCAGCTCCCAGAAGCAGCGGCATGTCCCCCCTCCAAATCCTATGCAGAGGCACAGCCAGGCGTCTTTGCGCACTGCCCCATCCGCGGGCACCACCCCTGCAGCTCCCATTGGCTGCACTTCCTGGCCAATGGGAGCTGTGGAGCCAGCACTTGGGGCGGAGGGCAATGCGCAGAGTGCCCTGACTGCCCCTATGTATAGGAACCAGAGAAGGGACATACCGTTGCTTCTGGCATACATGTCTTAGTCTTCCTGTAGAGTCTGCCGGGTACTATTACCGTGTTTGGTCGACAATAAACCTGGCCGGGTGCCTTCACTACTAAACCAAGTCTTGTGATCTTATTGGGCATGATCGGAGCCTGCTGTACAGGCTATCTGGCCAGAGCCAGTGCAGCATGCAGAGAGAACATACACACAGTCAACAACTAACTACATGGCCTATAGCCTTAATGGCCTCACTGACACAAATTATATAGCTAGATTAGAAGAAAATCATATTCATCTATTGATCTGATGATCTATTCAAATTATATGACACTTACCTCCTTTGCAAAGCACGTAGAGATCTATTATAGCTCTATATTACAGCTGGGTTTCATCATTATTATACCAGTGAATCTGAATCCTCTAAAGTTGGCAAATTCTAGTCCAAATATTAGGCAAAAATCAGTTAATGCTTTAGGGCAGAGGTGGGCAAACTATGGCCCGCGGGACTGTCCTGCCCAGCCCCTGAGCTTCCGGCCTGGAAGGCTAGCCCCTGGCCCCTCCCCTGCTGTTCCCCCTTCCCTACTGCCACAGCGCAGCTTGCACCCGCCCACCTCCCAGGCTTTCCAATAAGCCAGTCCTGCCGCTCCGAGCGGCATGGTAAGGGGGTGGAGAGTGGGGCGGAGGGGTTGGATAAGGAGCAGGAGGTCCTGGAGGGCAGTCAGGGGACAGGGAGTGGTTGGATGGGGCGGAGGCGGTCAGAAGACGGGGAGCGGGGGGGTTGGATGGGTCAGGGGTTCTGAGGGCGGCAGTCAGGGGGCGGGAAGTGGGAGGGGGCGGATAGGGGGTGGGGGCCAGGCTGTTTGGGGAGGCACAGCCTTCCCTACCTGGCCCTCCATACTGTTTTGCAGCCCCCGATGTAGCCCTCGGGCCAAAACGTTTGCCCATCCCTGCTTTAGGGTACGTCCACACTGCATCTGGGAGTGAGCCTCTCCCAGGCTGGGAGCCCAAGTCTCAATAGCTACAAAATTACTCAGAGCACACTAGGGCAAGCCCCACCAACCCAAATCTGTGGGCCCGGGCTGGGAGGCTTATTCCCAGATGCACTGTAGACAAACCCACAGAGTTCTGCTGGCTGTGAATCAAAGGCTGCGTAACTGGGGCCCCCTTATATTATGGGCCTCTTTAAATTAAGCTCCATGTACATTCTTCTGCTTACATCGCTAAAATCTCCCAAGTCCCATTGACGTCAGTGGGCTTTGGAGCAGGCTCTTATTGAACCCCTAGTACTTTTGCTACTTTAAAAACAGTGTTAGATCATTTTTAATTTGGCAGGTGGAGGATCTCTCTAATTCCATAGAGACACTCGTGGTAGGTGTTAAGGTTCCCAGTGTATAATTAATTACTGGATGTAATTTCCAAGAATAATGATCATTATAAGAGCTGGGACCTGAAAGGTTACTTCTTTCTTGTTTTCATTTGGAAGATTTGCCCAGCAGCAGAAACAGCACAAAAATTATTCTGATTATGTTCCCTCTCCAGTGGATTAAATCTAAAAATAGAAAAGAATAAAAGGTTGTGTCTCCTATCTCTATTATTCTCAGTAATTCACTTAAAGTTCCCTTTAAACACCAGTGGGGGAAAAAAAACTATGAAAGAGAATAAATAGCATAGCTAGGATGCACATGATAACATAGTACATTTACCCATTTGTCATCACATACATAAAAGCTCTGGAGAAATCACTGGGGCAAGAAGAGAGTGCACATTGCAGAGTTTCAGAGAGAAAACCAAACGTTTTTCATGATTGATTTTAATTGTGGTTTAATAATGATCTCCAGTCTAGATGCTACAAACAATCTGATCGCTTCTAAGGTAGTGAAAGAGGCTTATAGCAAGGTACAAAACAGGAAAAGCAAAAGCAATGTTGTATTTTGCTGGAAACAAAGGACACTTTTCAGATTTTAAATCTTCAAAAATAGTTTTTGATCTGTCTTGCTGAGAAAAGCAAAATTCATATGAAAGTGCACCAATCTGTTGAAGGGTGCTTATTAATACTTCCAGCATGGTGTCCAACTGCTCCAGCCGTGGCAGCACCTACAAAAGAAAGTCTCCAAGTTTTCCCAGCTGTCCCTCATGCACTGGGCATGACAGAATGCACCTCTAGTCCCCACTTCTCCTTGCTGCTGTAAATCTACTACTCGATGCTGTAAAGAATGAGAGACAGAGTGGGGGGAATACAGGCAGAACTAGAATCAATATTGACATGAATGCAAGACTGCTTTTCAAATGCAAGAAGTGACCCACCAAAAACTACCAGAGTCAGCTGCTGCAAATCGGCCTAGTTCTGTTCAGCTCCCTGGAGCTCTGTCAATTTATGCCAGCTGAAGATCTGGCCCACTCCATGGAAAAATAGAATATTCAGAGAGAGAAAGAAAACATGGACAACCATTTCCTGGGGGGACCCTCTAGCCATCTGATCCAATGGTTCTTAAATTGTGCCTCATGGAGTGCTAGATGGTGGTCTGCTGAGAAATGGCTGGTGCTTGCTCCTTCCCCTTGTTTGCAGCTGCTGTGTCAAAAGAAGCTAAGCATGCATTAAATACTTACTTAACATTACTTTCCCATGTAAGCCCCTGCTGTAATTACCCCTGAGATGTTTTTCAATTGTCAGTGGTATGGGAGGAGGCCTGCACAATCAGGAATGGAAGGCATTGTGAAATAGTTTATTGGTTGCAGGGTATCCAGGCACTAGTCATGAGGAATTGGTAGCAAGAGAGGCAAGCACGAGCAGCAGCTGCACAATGAATTCAGTGCTTATTTACTTGGGTGGAATACTCAGGGCTTAGTCTGTGTTGAGCCCCTCTAACTTCCAATGGTAGCAACAGAAATTACCTACAGTAAATGCTTCTGAGGAACAGGCCCTTTGGCATTTAACCCACACCACTTATCCCACTGACAAATTAACATTTCATTTTTTTCCTGGCACAGAATTATTTTAACAATGAGTATTAAACACCTCAACACCCACCTATTACCTATTTTGACCTGAGTGGTTAGCCAATATTCAGGGTTGTTTCTGTTAGGAGGAAAAACTGATGATGAAGTTAGGTATTTCCTTGATGTAATTCTGTTATTTACAAAGAACATACACAAAATCCTGTTTCCCTGAACGGGGTAGGAATCAAACAGCAGGATAGCTTCTTTGTTCACAGTTCCAAGCCTCTTTCCAGTCAGCACTCTGCTCAAATGCTCTCTCTTAGCTTTTTCTCAAGGTAACACTTCCCTGGCTGTTTCTGAGGCTTCCTTGCAGCCTTCTCCATCAGCATGTGTGGTGTTTCTGCTGCATCTCTCTCTCTCTCTCTCTCACTCACACACACACACACAAAATATCCACCCCCCTGTATTTGCATTCAGATCCCTGGGAGCATTCAAATGGAAAGATAAAGAGAATCTAAGAATGTGCACACAGATCCAACTGAGTACCCGGGCTTCAGAAAAATCTTTTTATACATGAGCTAGATTAGAAGATGCAACAGAGAAGCTTGAACAAAGCAAATCCCGTGGGTTAGACTTCATCTATGGTCATATGATAAAGCTCTTTGGGAAGAAGGCTAAATCCAAGTTTGCTAATCATCATAAATGAATAGTGGATAAAAGGAAAGCTACCTAATCAGTGGAAGTTAGCAGTTATAGTTCCTCTTGAGACTGGCAAGGGTCCCTCTTCTCTAGGCAGCTATCAGCCTGTATCTTTAACCAATCACCTGTACAAAATAATGGAAAGAATGGTACAATCAAGGCTACTATGGTGGCTTCTAAAAGAAGGGAAGATAGAACCTACCCAAAAGGCATACAGACTCTTGAACTCAATTATGAATCTACTGATGGACTTCTGTCAGCTTGTTATCAATAAACTCCAACAAAAGCCACCATAGTCATCAATAGGAATCTTTCTGGATCTCAGTATGGCATTTGAGACAGTCTGGTGTGATCAGCTCTTAGTGAAACTCAATGAGATGGAAATCTGTGGCAAAACATACCTCTGGATAAGAGATTTCCTATGGTAGAGGACAACAGTAAGACTAAATGCTAATTTTTTTTAAGACAAGGCCACTCAGAATGGGAGTTTCTCAAGGGCTTAGTTTTAAGTCCTCTCCTTTTCCAGTTATACTTTTCTGGACTACCAGGCCACTTGAAATCCTCTGTATATACATTATATTCCAGCTGAATGCAGCAAAAACAAAGTCTGCCTGCTTTGCCACAAATCATAAGAGATTCAACTACTGGTCAAAATTCACACTGGGTGGAGAAGATATTGACATTGAGAGGAATCAGTATATCTGGAGTGACTTGGGATACAGAACTAAGGTTTGGACCATAAGTTAGAAAGATGGCAGCCAAAGCAGCAACAGACAATCTTCTACAATGTGTTGCCAGCACACACTGAGGTTCATGTGTTAGGACCCTGAAAACAATATACTGCTCAATAGTTTGCCCAATACTTGAATACGCCTCACTTGTCTGGCCACACACTGCTTCCAGTAACCATGCCAAGATCAACATTGTGCAGTCACCTGTAGTCCACATGATAATTGGAGCCGTAAGATCCACTCCAACAGCAATTCGTGAACAGTAGTCTGATGTTCAACCACATAGGAATCATAGGAAAGACCGGCAAATGTAGTATGGAAATGGTCTCCATTCCCTACCTGAATGTCACCACTGTTCGGATCTGTTCAGAAACTGGAAAACCAAATCAAGGTTGAAACAATCACCTTGTTCTGACAGATGTGTAAAGGCTTCTGAAGAAATGACAGATTTGATGATGATAGGAGGGTAGTGTGCATGAAGAAGCTTGTATGTCCAGTAATTCCTCCACATGAACCTATTTACTTAGGCCTGGTCCACACTGGGGTGGGGTGGGGGGGGATCGATCTAAGTTACGCAACTTCAGCTACGTGAATAACGTAGCTGAAGTCGACATACTTAGATCGACTTACTGTGGTGTCTTCCCCGCGGTGAGTCGACTGCTGCCGCTCCCCCGTCGACTCTGCCTGCGCCTCTCGCTGAGCTGGAGTACAGAAGTCGATGGGAGAGTGCTTGGGGGTTGATTTATCGCGTCTAGACTAGATGTGATAAATAAACCCCCGCTGGATCGATCGCTGCACTCCGATCCGGGGGGTAGTGAAGACATACCCTTAGAGAATACAAGAAAGTGCATTAGCTCAGGCTATATTAACTCAAATTACATTGCTGAAATGAAAGCTATTCTCACTGCATTGCAAGCAATAAACAGAGCAGAAATAAAGGTGGACGATGTGATGTTTGTTGGCTCACAGGATGTGATCATCAGTTCTTTATGAAGAAACCAGAGGGCTATCATCAATGCAATTCATAAGGACACTTGGAGAGTGAGGCAATAAATTGACTTTTCAATGGATTCCATCACATGTATATGGAGTGAGGTAGCTGATGATCTGGCCAAAGTTGGAAGATCAGAAACTTGGGTTGGAGTGACAATGGTTGAGGAAATTGACTGCCTAGCAAGAAAAATATTAGCTGAAATAAATGGTCAAAAAAATAAAAGATCCTCTGATTGATCTCAAAGCAGCTCAGAAAATAGAATCAACTATTGTGAGAGTACAGGCAGGGCACCCTGCAGGAATGAAAATCAACAGAGCTGGGGCCAAGATATATCCACTCTGCAAGATGTGCTGGAAAAGCTTTAGCACCTGCCCACACTGCTGAATGTAATATTGTAAGGCAAGTGCTGCTCTTCTGATTTGACACCTTGGATCAAGCCCTGACAAAAGGACACTGTAAGAGTTGCCACATTCATTCTCAGACTTCATGGCTCGATAAGATTGTCATAGGACAAGTCAATACTTACCACCACCTCTGGGTAAAATCCCTCAGACTGCTCAACTCTTATGCCAGCCTGGGACAACAGAAGGTCCCTAAAAGTGTGCAGGGGCCCACCGGTGTCCGAACTGTGGCCCTGCCCTCCATGTCGCCTCTTCCCCCCAAGATCCCATCCCCCTCTCACTCCTCTCTGCCCCCTCCCTCCCATAGCTTGCCCTTACAGCTAGTAAAAAGTGGGAGGCCCCATCACTTTTAAATGTAGCCCCTGCCCCCCCCTCGTTCCGGCATCCCTGATTCCAGGCTGGCATGTGATGCCTATAGTTTTAGCTATCTATTTCACAAAGGAGCTTAATTGCTTTTTACATTTATTCTGAACACTGTTTCAGTGAAGTTTCACCCAGCCTTCAGCATACTACACTTATTTTACCTGTACTGCCCACTTTTGGAAGATAGGACCTATGCTAAGTGCCTTTTTGAACACCCAGCAAATGGGAGGTTGTGGTGCCACAACAGCCCTCCTGATGCTGTCTTTGCCCCAGGGATCCTGAGGCAGGGCCTGCCAGACCCTGGAGTAAATATGGTTCCTTGTTTCCTCTTTATTCTTCTAGTCTGAATGTGCTTAAATAAGCACCATTTTTGCCATCCCCCAAAGACAGGTGCTGGACTTCTGCACAGGACTGCCCTCCTCGTAAAAAGATTCAGGGCCAAATTTTGGCTGGAGTAAATCAGCATCACTGCAGTGAGTGGATGAAGTAAACTGAATCAATGGAGGTCTGTTGATTTACACCAACAGAGGGTCTGAGCTCTTCTGTAAAAAGCTTTGAAATTAAGGATCATTACAAAGGCTAACAATACAGGACCTAGCTTCTGATCTAGCTGTCAATATACATACATGCAAGTCATAGAATCATAGAATATCAGGGTTGGAAGGGACCTCAGGAGATCATCTAGTCCAACCCCCTGCTCAAAGCAGGACCAATCCCCAACTAAATCACCCCAGACAGGGCTTTGTCAAGTCTGACCTTAAAAACCTCAAAGGAAGGAGATCCCACCACCTCCCTAGGTAACACATTCCAGTGTTTCACCACCCTCTTAGTGAAAAAGTTTTTCCTAATATCCAACCTAAACCTCCCCCACTGCAACTTGAGACCATTACTCTTCATTCTGTCATCTGCTCCCACTGAGAACAGTCTAGATCCATCCTCTTTGGAACCCCCTTTCAGGTAGTTGAAAGCAGCTATCAAATCCCCCCTCATTCTTCTCTTCCGCAGACTAAACAATCCCAGTTCCCTCAGCCTCTCCTCATAAGTCATGTGTTTCAGTCCCCTAATCATTTTTGTTGCCCTCCGCTGGATGTTTTCCAATTTTTTCACATCCTTCTTGTAGTGTGGGGCCCAAAACTGGACACAGTACTGCAGATGAGGCCTCACCAATGTCGAACAGAGGGGAACGATCACATCCCTTGATCTGCTGGCAATGCCCCTACTTATACAGCCCAAAATGCAATTGGCCTTCTTGGCAACAAGGGCACACTGTTGACTCATATCCAGCTTCTCGTCCACTGTCACCCCTAGGTCCTTTTCTGCAGAACTGCTGCCTAGCCACTCAGTCCCTAGTCTGTAGCGGTGCATGGGATTCTTCCGTCCTAAGTGCAGGACTCTGCACTTGTCCTTGTTGAACCTCATCAGATTTCTTTTGGCCCAATCCTCCAATTTGTCTAGGGCCCTCTGTATCCTATCCCTGCCCTCCAGCGTATCTACCTCTCCTCCCAGTTTAGTATCATCCGCAAATTTGCTGAGAGTGCAATCCACACCATCCTCCAGATCATTATTGAAGATATTGAACAAAACCGGCCCCAGGACCGACCTTTGGGGCACTCCACTTGATACCGGCTGCCAACTAGACATGGAGCCGTTGATCACTACCTGTTGAGCCCGACAATCTAGCCAGCTTTCTATCCACCTTATAGTCCATTCATCCAGCCCATACTTCTTTAACTTGCTGGCAAGAATACTGTGGGAAATCGTGTCAAAAGCTTTGCTAAAGTCAAGGAACAACACGTCCACTGCTTTCCCCTCATCCACAGAGCCAGTCCTGTGGCCTGAAGCCTTAGAGAGAGTGAAGAGTTCTCTCTTGTTACTTGCTGGCAAAATCGGAGAAGAGCAGCTCCAAACTGCTTCAGAACTGCAGGTGGTGCAGGGCTCCACTGGTGAGGGAGCTCTCTGCTGGCATCAGTTGGAGAGCAAGGGGAACTGACTAAATGGGCCATGCCTTATTTGCATTGGTGTTATAAGACATTTTGATGAGTTTTGTTTAAAATACAGTTAAATTTAGCGGGGCGGGGGGCTTGGGGGGAAGGGGGAATAAAGTGCTACCAGCCTTGTTGGGAAGTACAAGGACAAGACATTGATATCAAATGCACCTATGCACCATTGGGTAAGGGAGCCTGGAAGAGAGTAAGGAGGTAAAACGGCTCGTCTTCTGCTAACCATGCCTTTCTAGTGGTGAGGACCCTGTAAAGGGTCCTAGATTCCACTTATTCCTTTCTAAAGAGATGAGACTGCTAGGAAACAGTGGACAGTGGAGAGCTGAGCGGGGGCAGCTTCAAAGCGATGGATGGCACAGAGAGGTGCTGGCAGCTCTGAGGTGATGGACGGTGCCAAGCGGCAGCTGGAGCAAAGCTGAGGCAGCTTGGGCTGAAGCAGCAGCCTACCTAACAGACTCTGGTGTGAGCCGCCCTACCCAGCAATTAAAGCTGAAATCACTCCATCTAGATTAGGGGATAAAGACCCCAGAGCAGCACGGGCCTTGGACTTCTCCAGCCCAGGACAGCGGTGGGAGTCTTACCTCATAGACTTGTTGATTTATTAATTGCTGGTTTTCCCGAGTCTTTTTGGTTGTTCCCTCCCACCCCTTAATGAAGTTCTTCATTTTAAACCCCTGGATTCAGTGCTTGCGAGTGGGGAAGCATTGCCCTTCAAAGGCAACCAGGATGGTAGATATAGTTTCCTAGGTTTCTGGGTTGGGGCTCGAGCCAGTGTTAACTAAGTCTTTAAGGAAAATTGAACCCAGCCCTTTTTTCTGTTGTCAAAGCCTGGCAGAAGGGTCACATACAGTAACTGACAGTGATAAATAAGAGGACACGTGACCTGAGGAAGTAATGGACAAAGTGTTAGCCTCTCTGCAAACATGCAGCAATACAGACAATTAAAGAAACAACCAAAAAATTAAAAAAAACTATTCTTGAGCAAATAATAGAGGAAAATGAGACTCAGTGGGTGCAATATTGCCGATGCACAGCAGTTTGAGAGGTCACCTCAGTAATTTCTCAGCTTTGGATTGCTCCACAGGAGATCCACTCGCCGCTACAAAATGTCATCAAAGCCCCCTGCCTCCTGAAATTGTGTGTTCCCAAATGCTGCACGTAACAAACAATTTGCCACAAACACGGTTTTATTGATTAGGATGTTGGGATGATTAGGGTGCTTCTTGTGTTGATGGAGTTAGTGAGAAAAGACTGTTCTACCCAGAGATGTTTCATATTTCAAATATTTAGATTTGTTTCTTTTAAAAGTTTGTTTCTAATTTTTTTCATCTGAATTTAACAATCCTGAAAATTACTAGGCTGACAGCCATGGAGAGGGAAGTCCTCCTGTTCAGTGGGTCTCAATGTTTCCCATACTGGGACCCCAAATTCATTTTATTCCCATATTCTTCCTCCAGGGTTCTTCTCCCATCTATACAGGATCTAGCTGGGACTCTGCCATTTAGTGACATGGGAAGAGTAGGATGGTCATGACCCACTGACACCTGTTTGTATCACCTGGGTTGAGAACTACTAGAATAGCCCCAGAACAGATACAGCACAGGCATCAGCATGCAGGCTACCTCACAATGGCCTGCGAACGTGCCTTAACCTCGCCCTGCCTGGAGGGACCACCTCTTCTGGAGGGAGGAGTAGGTAATTCATTCTCCGTCCCCATTCATTCTTTGGCCTTCTGCATTTTCTGGGTGGTTCAAGTCTGGTGCTTCTTTCTCTCAATTCTAATATTCTTAAAGGTGACACACCACTGAACCTTCATTTAATCTCAGTGATTGTTGGGGGAGGAAGGAGAAATTTCCTTTTTTTTTTTTTTTAAATAGTCACAAGAGGAGCTTGGGAAGGACAATAAGCCTGGGGAAGGGTGAGGATGCCCCTCCCACCTTCCTAATGTCTGCAGGAAGGGGTTCTTAATGAACATTTCCTAGGACCCATAGAAGGGAAGTTAGTTTCCCGGCAATTTTGAGGCCAATTTTACTCTCTTTTTTTGTGGATTCTAGGAGCAGGGATCAGAGGTGAAATTGAACTTATAATGGAAACTGTTTCACTATTAAAGGAAACGTGATCATCAGCTGTGACTTCCTGAAAAATATAGGCCCCAGAATTTCACCCAGTGATTCCTGCATAATAATGCCTTTTCAATTGGTGCCAAATGGCTTTCCAGTGCTGGTGATCACTACAGAAATGTCTCTCTGTAAAGACCATACTTTAAACCAAGTCATTAAGGGAACCCTTTACCTCAAGTTTCCCTATTAAATGCATATCACATTTATAAAACATATCTAATTGCTCTGACGGGCTGCTGAGCAGCTGGCCGAATTCTGTGAAGGTTGTTGTTAAGCATAGGGTGGTCGGTGATTTTCAATTATTAATAAGAGCTGCACTGGTAATATCAAATGTGTTTATGACCACATACTGTATGGAGTCTAGCAATGTTTCTTTTATATCTTCTGCCTGCTTTCATTAAGGTTTGAATAACAGGAGATAAGGGAATATTTGTTCCAGGTACCCATATAAAATATTTCTCCAATGTGGGATGGACTGGTACCAAAACTGGGCATTAAGGTTGCAGAGACACTTGTGGGGAGTTATTAAAAGATTATTTGCACTCAATTCTGTTTGAAAATTTTGCCTTCTCGTCTCCATGCAGGGCAAGAGCTTCTGAAGTTTCAGCAACGCTTTTCAGCAATCTGAAAAAACAACAGCCCAAAGAGAGAAGTCTACTTAACTTCCTCAGATTAGCTAGGTCAAGTTTGCACTTTATTTCTGCAAGGTCGGTGGCTGCCCCTTTTGATAAATATAACATGGCCTAATAATGTCACACATTGTAATAGCAGTTGACAATTTTCTGGTTTAATTTTAAATCCTGCAGTTCTGTGCATGGTAAGTACAACATGCAACATCCTCCCATCGTGTCCCCTATGTGTGTCATGCTGTCTAGCCCACTCAAGCAGCCGAGAGTATCTTCCTCTTGAATATGCTGCAGGAACTTGAGCGAGACCAAGGATATAAAGTTTAAACCAGAGCTCTCTTTATTAGTTATATGACACAATGGCTCCTACAGACTCTGAGGATGCAGATCCTAAGTGTGTCAGCATCAAGTGAGAGACCCCTCAAAAGGAGGGATCCCACTGGTTGTTATGCTTGACTAATTTTAAAGAGACAGTACCACAATCTTTTACCATGTGCTCATCTCAAGAACTATAAGGTCCTCCAGAAAGACTGAGCCAATATCCAACTAGAGACCAGCTAGAAAAAATCAAATCCCTTAATAAAGAGAATGTACTGGGAAACTGTAATATCAACCACCACAATATAAAATGTAAAAAGATCGTCTTGTCACTATGCTAATTTCTCACCTTCATGCAGATGAATGATCATACCTGCCAGTACTCACCAGGCAGGCTAGATTTAATTTCAAAGGGGGGAAAAGAAGCTGGTGGGACAGACACAAAGGTAGGTTTAACTGATTTGGGGGCTATTTCTCTACTGCTTAAAAGTCAGTAAAGCTGACTGGCGTAAAGTCAGTTGCAGGTCTATGACTCAAGAGGTGAATATAGCTGAACTGCTTAGTAATATCAATCGTAATATAATTAAATGTAACATCCTGGGGGGCGGAGCAGGGGGGATACCAAAGAAGCCCACCACAGTAGCATTTAACTTTGGAAAGGGGAAACTACACAAAAATAATCAAGCAAGTTAAATGGAAATGAAAGGATACAATCACAAAAGTGAAATGCCTGCAAGCTGAATGGAAACTTTTTAAAAAACACCATAACAGAGGCTCAAATTAAATATAGACCCCAAATTAAAAAACATAGTAAGAGGGGGAAAAGTGCCACTATGGCTAAAGAACAAAATAAAAGAAGTGGCTAGTGGAAAAAAAAGGCATCCTTTAAAAATTGGAAGTTAAATCCTACTGAGAAAATAGAAAGGAATATACACTCTGGCAAGTCAAGTGTAAAAGTATAATTAGGCAGGCCAAAAAAGAATATGACGAGCAATTAGCCAAAGACTCAAAAATTAACACCAATTTTTAAAAAAAAATCAGAAGCAGGAAGCCTGCCATACAATCAGTGGGGCCATCGGACAATCGAAGTGAGCCATTCTTTTTATGTGACAAATCTGAGGAACTGTCCCAGATTGAAGTGTCAGTAGCGGAAGTTTTGGAACAAATTGATAAATTAAACAGTAATAAGTCACCAGGACCAGATGGTATTCACCCAAGAATACTGAAGGAACTCAAATGTGAAATTGCAGAACTACTAACTGTAGTTTGTAAATCTATCATTTAAATCAGCTTCTGTACAAGATGACTGAAGGATAGCTAATGTGATGCCAATTTTTAAAAAAGGCTCCAGAGGCGATCCTGGCAATTACAAGCTAGTAAGCCTGACTTCAGTACCAGGCAAATTCGTTCAAACTATAATAAAGAACAGAATTATGAGACCCATAGATGAACACGGTTTGTTAGGGAATATCAACACTGCTTTTGTAAAAGGAATCATGCCTCACAAATCTATTAGAAGTCTTTGAGGGGGTCAAACACACGTGGACAAGGGTGATCCAGTGGATATAGTGTATTTAGATTTTCAGAAAGCCTTTGACACAGTCTCTCACCAAAGGCTCTTAAGAAAAGTAGGGCGTCATGAAAGGAAAGGTCCGCTCATGGATCGACAACTGGTTAAAAGATAGGAAAGAAAGGAGAGGAATAAATGGTTCATTTTCAGAAAGGAGAGAGGTAAATAGTCATGTCCCCCAGGGATCTGTACTGGGACCAATACTTTTCAACATATTCATAAATGATCTGGAAAAAGGGGTAAACAGTGAGGTGGCAAAATTTGCAGATGTTACAAAATTACTCAAGATAGTTAAGTCCGAAGCAGACTGAGAAGAGTTACAAAGGAGCCTCACAAGACTGGGTGACAAAATGGCAGATGAAGTTCAATGTTGATAAATGCAAAGTAAGGCACATTGGAAAACATAATCTCAACTATACATACAAAATGATGAGTGGTAACACGTAACAGATAATTTAGATCCCAAGAGAGATCTTGGTGCCATTGTGAATAGTTCTCTGAAAACATCTGCTCCATGTGCAGCAGCAGTCAAAAAAAGCAACAGTATGTTAGGAATCGTTAGGAAAGGGATAGATAAGAAGATAGTAAATATCATAATTAAGGCTACATTTTAGTCACAATATTTTTAGTAAAAGTCATCAACAGGTCCTGGGCAGTAAGCAAAAATTATCTTACCGTGACCTGTCCATGATTTTTACTATATACTCCTAACTAAAACTTGGACTGGGGGACCGCGGGTGCTCTGGGGGGATGGACCGGGAGCCCTGTGGGTGCTGGGAGGGAGGCAGGGTGGTGGCCTGCAGCCTGGGACCCCTGCTGGTACTGGAGCCCCCTCAGCATAGGAGCTGCAGGGACATGCTGGTGGGAGCCAGAGAGCCCCCCCGCCCCCCAGGTAAGCATCGCCCCAGCAGCCCAACCCCTGTCCCAGCCCCGAGCCCCCTCGCACACTCCCAAACTGCTGCTGCTGGCCCAGGGGTTGCCTGGCTTGGGCAGCCCCTAAGCCAGCACCAGCCACTGCAGAAGACACAGAGGTCACAGAAAGTCATGGAATCTTAATCATGCAGCCTTAATCATTATGCCATTATATAAATCCATGATACACTCACATCTTGAATACTGTGTGCAGTTCTGATCACCCCATCTTAAAAAAAGAGGATACATTAGAATTGGAAAAGGTACAGAGAAGGACAACAAAAATGACTGAGGGTATGGAACAGCTTCCATATGAGGAGAGCTTAAAAAGACTGGAACTTTTCACTTTGGAAAAGAGATTACTAAAAGGGGATATGACAGAGGTCTATAAGATTGTGAATGTTGTGGAGAAAGTAAGTGTTATTTACTTCTTCACATACCACAAGAACCAGGGGTCACCCAATGAAATTAATAGGCAGCAGGTTTAAACAAACAAAAGGAAGTACTTCTTCACACAACGCACAGTTGGCCTGTGGAACTCGTTGCCAGAGGATGTTCTGAAGGCTAAAACTATAGTGGGGTTCAAAAAAGAATTAGATAAGTTCATGGAGGGTAGATCCATCAATGGCTATTAGCCAAGGTGGTCAGGGATGCAACTCCATGCTCTGGGTGTCCCTAGCCTCTGATTGCAGGAAGCTGGGCATGGATGACAGGGGATGAATCACTCAATGATTGCCCTCTGAAGCACCTGGCATTGGCCACTGTTGGAAGACAGGATACTGGGCTAGATGGATCATTGGTCTGACCAAGTATGGCCATTCTTATATTCTTATGACAAGAGACAGTGGATGGATGAAACAGATAAATGAGAATAGGAGGGGGAAGATGAGATCTGCTTTGAGCAGGGGGTTGGACTAGATGACCTCCTGAGGTCCCTTCCAACCCTGATATTCTATGATTCTATGATAACAATAAAAGAGCCATGTTTTTGCCTAAGAAACAGTAGTCTTTATTTTGTATTATGTTTAAGAATCTGCCTGTATTTCCCTCAAATAAACAGTTACATGTTCTCCAAATCAGAGTCAATCAGTTTTTATAGCAAATGGAATAATTGCCTCAGACATATAGTTCCCACTATCTTACCATTAAAGTGTCCAATGTACTTCAATAAATACCTCCAAAAACAGGTACTGAACTCAGCCAGAATCCTAACAGCCTACAAGGCTTTCCTTTGAAGTACTGATTTGTAGTGGTGCTGGAACGCTTTTTATAGTGGGGGTGCTGAAAGCCAGAAAAACTATCCCCAAACTTTTTACCTCATTCCCCCCCGAACCCGAGCTGAGTCTGGGAGCAGGGCCGTGTCTTCAGGAGAGGGGGACAAGGACAGGGATAAGGAGGCCGAGGCTGGGGGCAGGCGCAGGCCAGTAGTGGAGCCCCGCATGTGGAACTGGCAACTGAGACCCCACATGCGCGGCCAGGAGCAGGGCCAGCAGCCGGGACCCCCAGGCACGGGGCCAGTAGCGGGGATGCAGGACCCCCACCTACATGGCCAGGAGCGAGGCCGGCTGCTGGAACCCCGCACGGAGCAGGGCCGGCAGCTGGGATCCTGAGTGTGCAGCTGGGACCCTGCATAAAACCTGGTGGTGCTGCAGCACCCCGCCCCCCGCATCCCTACTTCCCGCGCCTATGCTGATTTGTCCTTCCTTTTAACATTTTTAAGTGCCAAAATTTTCCATGATGCTGTGCCGAGAGCAGGATGTCAATATTTGAAAATTTGGCAGCTTTAAGTCCTATTAATCATCTCTATTCCCATTTGGAGTGGATTACAATATATTATTCTGATCATTGATTGTAAAATATACTTAGAGAATCTCTTACCCTTTAAAAATATAGCTAAGCCTCTTGAGGATATCATTTCGGTTATGAATATACTACATTACTACG
Source organism: Lepidochelys olivacea (assembly GCF_965140295.1). Lineage (NCBI taxonomy): Eukaryota > Metazoa > Chordata > Testudines > Cheloniidae > Lepidochelys > Lepidochelys olivacea. The sequence continues at coordinate 192,937,480 of NC_140413.1, forward strand.
TTAAAACAGAGCTATAGTTCCCTAGAAAATACTGCCCCTTTCTTCCACTATTATTTTGCTAAATTCATATATATAGCAGCTCTCATTAAATATCCCTATACACATTCAAGTTGAATAGGTTGTTTTTCATAACATGTTCATGTCTCTTATCTTTATACTGTAACTGCATAGTCAGGCTTTCTTTCCTTTGTTAATGGGGTGGAAATGAAATTAACTTGACCCATATACATGGTTTCAAAGCCATCAACAGCCTCAGCCTGTAAGTTGATATGTAAGTTGGTATGACACCACTGAGGTCAATGGAACAAACCTAATTACACCAGCTAAGGACTGGCCCACCATTTGCTGAGGTTACAGAGAGCTCTCAATCATATCAAAAGTTTCTTTCTACTGGCTTTTTTGTTTTATTTCCAAATTGTTGTTACTAAGCACTCCACGGTCACCCTTCAGTGTGAGGGACACTGTCATCTTCTATAAGAACTTTAATAAATACACTACTACATACCCAGTAAGAAACAGTCATTCATCATTTACAATCTTCTTTCTTTTGGATAGTAGAATAAATCTAATCATAAATATGATTGCACCAGCAGGAAAAAAGAAGTATAATCTCTTCTGTCAGGATAATAATATAAATGTCATGAATACACACATTCATTTCCCCCCTGCAGGATTCTTTCACAAAGACCCCAGTTCAGCAAAGCCCTTAAGTATATATTTGAGCATGTGAGTTAGTCTCACTGATTTCATTGGGACTACTCATGTGGTTATGCATATATTTGAGTACTTTTCTGGATCAGGGCCTTAGGGAGAAGCAAGGGTAGTCTGTCTAGTGACCCAAACCAGGTACACTCCAATACAATTTCATCTAATTGTCAAGGTCTAATATTCTAGGAAACCTATTAGCAAGGACTACAGTTCATCTGTATTAGGAAGACACTATATGTTTAGACACAATAATTGTACCTCATTGGTTCCCAGACTAGCTAGCATCCATCTGTGATGTGGTTCCTTAAAAACATACAAATAATTTTCTATTTATTAGTACAGGTCACCCTCTTTCAGCCTAATTCTGCCCACAGATATCATGCACAAATCCCACTGAACTTTCTTTCACAGGGTTTTGGCTATGCACAGTGGTACATTATACCCAAACCACCTCAGCTATGGTGAAACTCAGAATCAGATCCTAATCTAGACACAAACAGCAGCTCGGGCCCATGAAGAGTGTAGGTAACAAACATGGGCTTTGTCTCTGCACTTCAGGCTGTAGTATAGTCACAAGAGAAAGGTAGAGATGGCAAGAAAGAGAATAATTTCCAGTGGGCATCAAGTGTGTTTTTAGTGTTCCATTCGTTAGTCAGTAGATTTTTTTTGACTGAGTGCACATTAGTCAGTGGTCAGGGCACATTGAAAACGTCCCTGCATAATATGCATTGCAGTGCACTTAAACCCATGTTGTACAGGCTGGAGGGTCTATATAGCAGTGGACCACTGCACCTGATAAGATCCTTTCCTATCCCCCATCCAGTCCCCAAGCTCTGCTGAACTGGGATGAATAGGAAGCCTCCATGCAACTGGTCTTCACACGATGCAGGAAGTGCAGGATCCCAGTGCATGGTCCTCAAATCTACTCCCTGTCTATCAGAACCCACCCGACTCCACCCAATTCTCCTACCTCCAGGGCCTTCCAGGGCCTCAAAGGAACAGCTGACATCTGTCCAGTTTGCATTTTTAGTGAAGCTATGTGAATAGAACCAAGCAATTTTTTGTTCTGCGAATAATAAATTTACCAAAAGCTTCATTGGGCGGAGGGAGGAGAAGGGGCATCAACACTATTCAGAAATTCAAGTCAATTCAGTGCATAGTTTCAGAGAAAAAAAAAACCTGAACAACAACAACAGAGAAATGTGAAACCGTTTCAGAGACGTCAATTCAAATGGACGTTCAGAACATTTGGTTTGACCCTAACAAAAAAGTTCAGTTTCTGTTTGAAATGAACTATTTTTTTAACTTTTCAATTTAGCCACCAAGACAAAATACGGATCATTCACTCAGGACTATGAGTGAAACTCAGCAGTTTATTGACTAGGTGCAAACCAAATCTTTGTCTGCTCCACAAAGATTCCCACACCCCTGAGTTTCAAGTTCCAAAAGATCCCAAAACTTAAACCCAAACTCGGCTAAACCAACTGCATCTGAATTTGCATTGAAAGGGAAACCGTGAATTTCAGACAGTTTGGAAATTAAAATCATAAATCAATCCACGTTTGCCTGAACCTAGGACCTCTTTCATTCTAAACTCAACCCAAGTTCACTCAGATTACCCTTTCAGTGTACAGGGGCTGAGTTTGTAATGAACTTCTGAGAGCAGACATTGATAACTATGGATGCGAATATCAATACATCTGGAAGCGAAATTAAAATGGGTAGGGATGTGACTGGCATGATTTATGAGACTCATTATAAGTCAGGACTCTACATGTGCCCTTTATGTTTGTTCTGTATTTATCCACACTACCGACCGGTATGGATGAATACACAGCCCATGTACTTCTGTTCTGAATTAATGGAGGGAGCATTTATTAGACAGCTCTTAAAGATCAGCAACAGCACACAAGCCAGTGTTTCACAGACAGTAGTGGCAGCTGCCGTAAGTAGTAGAAAATCAGCCTTCACACTTTCAGTGAACTGTAAAATGGCAGCACATTCTACTGTTTCCAGCTGTGGTGACTGCCTGACAAATCACAACGCAAGAGACTGGCCTTTTAATGGGCTAAAAGAAAAGAAATGGCTGGGATTCAAACTGCTGGCTACCTGCTGGAACCCCCTAACACTAAATGGCTACACTGACAGCCCAGTAGCGATTTTCTTCCTTGTTCTGTTAAAAGAACAATTGATTTCTGGTGTGTATCATTAAAAGAAGCTCTTAAGATTTCACTTTCCATTACAGACATATCATTAGTGGAGCATCTCCTACTCAATAATGCACTCTACTGATGGCAAGAAAATAGCCACTGAGTCATAGTTACTTTGTCTAAAAAAAGGTAAAATAAAACACAAGGAAGAAATTGTGTCTTGTAATATGCAGTTACAACAACCATTGCAAGCAATAGTAGTTATTCCCATGAAAATGAGTGTAAGAATTTAACTAGACCAGTTCTTCAGCTAGTGTAAATCAATGGAGCTACCCCAATTTACACTAACTGAGGATTAAGGCCCAATTCCCTATAAAAACAGTAACGCTCTGGGTGATATTTCTTCAGCTCATGGCAGTTGGTCATGCTAGCCGACAAGAAATAAAATGACACACCCATTGTGGAACATATGAGTTGTGTTGCCCAGCTAAAGAAATCTGCATTATACATTTTTTCTAAACATTTATCTTTTTGGTAAATTGAATGGATCAGATTCCTTCCTTCCTTCCTTAGAAGTTTTTAAGGTCAGGCTTGACAAAGCCCTGGCTGGGATGATTTAATTGGGGATGGGTCCTGCTTTTGAGCAGGGGGTTGGACTAGATGACCTCCTGAGGTCCCTTCCAACCCTGATATTCTATGATTCTATGATACTCTGTGCTACACCAAGTGTAAATCTGGAGTAATTCTACTGAGTTAAATGGAGTTGCTACCCAAGTATAAGTATAGTAACTTCATTTAAATCAGCAGAATTATTCCAGATTTACACTGGGTGTAGCTGAAAACAGAATCTGGCCCACTATGTTATACACAGTGATTTGGCACAAAGTGTTTGCTGCTGCACGTATTCACAGATTTTTAAAATGGTGTAAGCTTTCCAGATTCAACCTGGGGTAAGTCAGCGTGCCTTGAGCAGTGATATAAGTAGCTGTGTGAAGTATGCATTGGATGAAGTGAGCTGTAGCTCACGAAAGCTCATGCTCAAATAAATTGGTTAGTCTCTAAGGTGCCACAAGTACTCCTTTTCTTTGTGTGAAGTACGTATGTCAGAAAACAGAAGCATGGCCAGATCCCCAAGCCTGTCCTATATATATATATATATATATATATATATATATATATATATGTTATAGGAACTCAGGCACCAGCATAACTTGCACTAATGTAAATGGTATTTGCTTCTTTTAATTTTCCATCTTCCATCCCTTGAGTATGTAAATTACACGCATTGGGTCTGATTCACCACTTTGTTAACACAGTTTTATGCCAAAGTAACTCAGATCAATGGAACTACACCATCATAAAACAGATGTTACACATTAGTGAATTGGGTTTATTTTGAGCAGCCATTTAATGTAGGTAGGTTACACTGCCCATCACTTACATCCATTTTTCTGATCAGTTTCCACTTATGTAACATATTCCACTGTTTATACACCCATGCAGAATGTCTTTTGCGACAAATTCCAGGCTGACTTCCACAACATTAGCTCCCACTGACTGCATGTGTAGAAAGCTAGGTAAAAAAAAAGTTCTCCAAAAAGTGTATTTGTTCCTGTATTTAAGATGATACTCGTAGTCCATGCAATTCAGGAAAATGTTAGTCCAGCATATTCATAGAGATAGAAAGTATAGTGAACACCTGTGTGAATGAGCATGGACCAGGAATGTTAACACAGTCATCTTTGAAGTTTTTTGTGGATTTTAGAGCAATACTTTCAGAGCATAAGAACAATGTGACTTCAATGACTAAAACGCAGGTGAGCGGCAAATACCCAAAGCCATAGCTGTGGGTGAATAGTTTAAAACTAACTGACAGGTTGAAATGTTTGCATAAATTATTCATCAAACAATTTTAAGACACTAATTCCGAAATTCAAGGTGCAATGGCATTATGGGGACAAGGGATGAGTTTGAATAAGATGTTGCCTCTGTTGGAGAGGGTTTCATGTGAGCTAAAAGTCAGTGCAGCATTTTACCCTTTCCAAACACGGGACAGCAAGTTGTGAACACAGGCCAAGCTTTTCAAAACTGACAGGTGATTTTGAGTACCTCAACTGCCCAAGTGAAGTGGGCACTTTAATGGAGCCTGATTTCAGGGGGGGGGGGTTCAACACTTTCTGAAATTCAAGCTACTGGGCAGCACAAAACTGAGGTACCCAAATCATGAATCACTTTTGAGAATCGTGGCTATAGTGACTAGGGCCAGGTCATCATGTTTCCATTGCTGCACACCCTGTTCCATTAGCTTAGGACTGTGCGGGCAGCTTTGTTAAATCATTCAGTGATTTCCAGGAAATTAAATGACTGAAGAATCTACCTGAGGGTGATACAAACGATGCTTGATTAAAGTCGACATTTAGATCATCCAAACAGAAATGTGCCTTTTGCAGTTGCTGAAGTCACCGTGCCAGCTCTCTTCTCACTCTGATCCGGGCAACGAAGGTTCCAGTGAATATGCAGCTTCTCAAAAGGGAGTTTTCTTGGAACACTTTCTAATAAAAAGAGGGGGTATACAGTGAGGCGGTGCGGCTCCGGGCCACCCCAGAGAGGGTCGAGCCGCTCCAGACACCAGAGTGGGCGGAGCCAGGAAGCTCTGAGCCCGCCCCTCAGAGGGACAGACGGCGACCCGGAATTAGAAAGGCGCGACTCGGAAGTATAAGGGCTCGCCCTCAGAGCTCACTAGAGGACCAGCCACCAGGGAGGCCAGACACGCCAGCCTAGCCCGCGACTGGGAAAACCCCACGGCCCCAGGTCCACCCCAAGACTGGCCTGACCTGCCCTGCACCCGCTATCCAGGGGAGTTACCAGACCTGCCCTGTGCCCGCTACATAGAGGAGTTACCGGGCCTGCCGCTTGCCCACTACCCCGAGGAACCCATGGTGCTGGACCCCCCGGAGAACACCGCCGTGACCCAGGTACCAGAAGGAGGGGAGTTAGGAAGTAGCCCGGGGGCAGCCGACCCTAGGCTGGCTGTAACTCTGCCAGAACCCATGTCAGTGTGTTGCGGTCAGGATCCCCGCTGACCCAGCAGCGCCAGTCGTTTGCCGCTGCTAGGGCCCCGGGCTGGGATGCAGTGGAGTGGGAGGACCTGCGTCCCCCCTGCCACCCAACTCGTGGGTGGCAGTCTCCCCCTCTTCCAGGTCCTTGGAGGCCTGGGCTAATTCACATATGCTGTGAGCTACTGACTGTTTGTTGCCCCGTCCTGACCCAGGGCCTGGGCCTGTTACCACTGAAATGTTTGCTCACGCCCTGCTTGAGGGCCCGAGCTACTGAGTATTTGGTGTCTTGCCCTGACTCAGGGCCCGGGCCTACAGTGCTCATTCCAGTTACCACAAGGGCTGCCGAGGGAGACTCCGGTGGCCGGACAAATTCCCCAAAGTCAACTGTGTGTAGCGAGCCGGTGTGGCTCCCTGCCGCCCCGGAGAGGGTTGAGCCCCAGCTAGCCCCTTTACAGGGTATCAAAAATAATGACCTGTACATTCCTGGCAGAGGAGATCATTCGCTTTGCTCCCTCATCCTACCTGCAGAGTTGAATCCTTGAACATCAACGGAATAACATGAAGAATAGACATGAATGTAGCATAACACGAGTGATGAATTCAGTCCTGCCTGGTAGCAGCTGCTGTTGAAGTAAGTGCTATCTTGAGTCTCAGCTTCTGCTAAGTGTGGGTAAATGAGGCACGTGTGCCTGACCCCAAAACTGTCTAGGCCGGCAACTGCAGAGAAGTAAAGGGGGGAGGGGTCTGATAAGTACGTTAGATACTGTGTGCAGATTGTGAGAGCTCAGCTAAGACATTACTTTCACATGGGTGTCAGTCACAAACTATGCTCCTTTGAATGTAAAGAAAGACAGATCTCCAGCCTTCTCCACTTGTAACTAAGGTTTCTGCTAAGTTTATGCTACTTGTATAAGTAGGGGCATAGCGAGCAGATCGAGGGACGTGATCGTTCCCCTCTATTCGACATTGGTGAGGCCTCATCTGGAGTACTGTGTCCAGTTTTGGGCCCCACACTTCAAGAAGGATGTGGATAAATTGGAGAGAGTCCAGCGAAGGGCAACAAAAATGATTAGGGGACTGGAACACATGAGTTATGAGGAGAGGCTGAGGGAGCTGGGATTGTTTAGCCTGCAGAAGAGAAGAATGAGGGGGGATTTGATAGCTGCTTTCAACTACCTGAAAGGGGGTTCCAAAGAGGATGGCTCTAGACTGTTCTCAATGGTAGCAGATGACAGAACGAGGAGTAATGGTCTCAAGTTGCAGTGGGGGAGGTTTAGATTGGATATTAGGAAAAACTTTTTCACTAAGAGGGTGGTGAAACACTGGAATGCGTTACCTAGGGAGGTGGTAGAATCTCCTTCCTTCGAGGTTTTTAAGGTCAGGCTTGACAAAGCCCTGGCTGGGATGATTTAACTGGGAATTGGTCCTGCTTTGAGCAGGGGGTTGGACTAGATGACCTTCTGGGGTCCCTTCCAACCCTGATATTCTATGATTCTATGATTCTTTCTAGGACTTGATTTACAACAATACCACTAAACAGAAGGCAACACTCATGGATTGTGCTACAATCTGGCTCTAGAGGACCATCAAAGAGATCAAATTCCAGGGGAAGGTATCCTCCACCTGCACTTCAGGAACCCAGACATCATAGGGTCTTTCTACACTGGCAGAGTTACAGAGCCGCTCAGAAAGTGCTGAAGGGAAACCGCTGTTGTGTGTTCACACTGTCAGCTGCCTGTGCAATAGCATGTTCACACTTGTGGCACTTGCAGTGGTATTCGGAGCGGTGCACTCTGGGCAGCTATCCCACAGAGCATCACTTTCTCTTCTGCCACTAAAAGTTATAGGAAGGCAGAGGGGGTTGCGGGGCATCCTGGGTCCTGTCCCACTGCCCTGTGATGCACTGCTTCACATCTCAGCAATCCCTGTGCTTCCATCCACATTTGGCGCCATCTTTCAATGGTTTGTGCACTGCGCGGCCTGCCTCTTTGGGCTGCAGGAATGGATCCTGCACTGTTGACCAGTATGCTGCTCGCTCTGACTAACACATAACGAGTGGCAGTGGAGTTACTCCTTAAACTACAAAGGCAATAGGAGCGCGACACTGATCTTGCCAGGCATAGTAGCTACAGCACGAGATTGCTTGTGGCATTCAGGAGGTGCTGACCACAGTGGAACGTCACTTTTGGGCTGGGAAAACAAGCTCTGAGTGGTGGGATCACACTGTGATGCACGTCTGGGATGATGAGCAGTGGCTGCAGAACTTTCAGATGAGGAAAGCCACCTTCATAGGACTGTGCGATGAGCTCTCCCCAGCCCTGCGGCACAAGGACACAAGACTGAGAGCTGCTCTGTCATTGGAGAAGCACGTGGTGATTGCACTGTGGAAGCTGGCTACTCCAGACTGCTACCGATAGGTCGCTAACCAGTTCAGAGTGGGAAAGTCGACCATTGGACTCGTGTTGACGGAAGTGTGCAGGGCCATTAATCACATCCTGCTCTGAAAGACTGTGACTCTGGGCAACGTGTGTGACATTGTGGATGGCTTTGCACAAATGGGCTTCCCTAACTGCAGAGGGGCAATAGATGGCACACATTCCAATTCTGGCACCAGACCATCTAGCCACCAAGTACATTAATTGGAAGGGGTATTTCTCAATGGTTCTCCAGGCACTTGTGGATCACCATGGGCATTTCACAGGTATTAATGCAGGCTGGTCTGGAAAGGTGCATGATGCACGCATCTTTCGGAACACTGGCCTGTTCAGGAAGCTGCAAGCAGGCACTTTCTTCCCGGACTAGAAGATCACCATAGGGGAAGTCAAAATGCCCATTGTGATTCTGGGAGACGCCGCCTACCCCTTAATGCTGTGGCTTATGAATCTCTACCCAGGGCACCTTGACAGCAGCAAGGAGTGGTTCAACAACAGGCTGAGCAAGGGCAGAATGGCTGTTGAGTGTGCTTTTGGCCATTTAAAGGCCCACTGGCGCTGCCTATATTGAAGGCTAGACCTGGCCGATGACAATATTCCTATGCTTATAGCCGCGTGCTGTACGCTCCATAATATTTGTGAAGGGAAGGGTGAAAGCTTCACTCAGGGCTGGACCGCTAAGGCTTAGCACCTGGAGGCTGAATTTGAACACCCAGAGATCAGGGCTATTAGAGGGGTGCAGCACGGGGCCATAAGGATCAGGGATGCCTTGAGGCAGCAATTGGAAGCTGAAAGCCACTAATGTTTGTTGCAGTGCTCGGGAGAGCAGTGCTTGTCATGCGAGGAGGTGACTGTGATTGGGGCAGACGATGCCCCGTGAAGATGTAAGGAATTTGCCTGTTGCTTTGTAGGGCTCTGTTTGCTTTCCATTAATAGCACAAAGATTGCTTTCAAACCAAAACAGTTATTTTATTGAAAAACAACAACAAACAAAAAACACATCAGCACTGAGGAGGAGGGGGGAAGGGAGGGTCCCAGGAGGAGGTAGGTTAAAGATTTGTGTATGCCCAGGTGTCATATCCAACCTTCTCCGTTGGCGTACAGTGCAGCGGGTACTGTACTTCAGCAAGGCTAAACCGCAGAGGGACGGGTGTTGAGTGCAGTGGGTATTGGGAGTCCGCAGGGCTGGGCTGCGATGGGGCAGGAATGGAACACAGCTGGAGACAGAAGGTTGATAAGAGTGTGTTGGTGGTGTCTGGGGTGGCACATGGGAAAGAATTTTGTGACAGCAGCTGCAGGGGAGGGCAGGTGTGGAGCTGCTCAGTTTGCAGTGTTAGCCTGGAGCGTGTCCACTTGGCGCTCCACAAAGTTTAAGAGACAGTCTGTGGCTTCGTTTTAGCATGCTGTGTTCTCCTTTCAGTCCCTCTACTCGCTGTCCCTCCACTCCTTCAATTCTTGTTTTTCAACCATGGAGTGCAGCATTACATCACGTAGAAAGTCTTCTTTAGTTCTTTGTGGCAGCTTTCTAATTCTGTGCAGCTGTTCAGCCGGCGATAACGAACAGGGAGGCTGGGCTCCCAAGGTCATATCTGTGAAGCCAAATGCAAAATTATACAGAAGCAGTATTGTTTGCAACATACTGGCCATTGATTTAAAACACAGCCACTATTCACATACCTGTCACTAACTGGCTGACCCCAGGCAAGCACACATGAGCCACAGGACCCCCAAAATGGTGAGTAACCTTAGGGGCAGTGAAAATGGGTGTTCCAAGATTATACTGCACACTGGGCACGTGACTCTTGGGAACAGCTAGCACTGTAGGCTTATAATTATTCCTGTCCACACATTTTCCACAGGCTGTGCTCATTATGGAAGATATCTCACAGCTGAGGGTGAGCAGAGAATCAAGGGAGGGTCTTCTCCAAGACTGGCTTCTGCTCTGGCCCTTATGCAGCTCTCCTGTGTGCAGCAATGGTCCCCACCCCAGTGACGGCAGAGTGGCGCGGGAAAGTTATCCTTAATGGGGTAAGAAACAAAGCAGCTCTGCCAAAGAACCTGTGGCAGCGGATTGTCCAGTATCTCCATGAGAGTTTCCTGGAGATCTCTGAGGCAGATTCAGTCAGGGAGTCAATCAACACCTGTTCCACTGCTCAGACTAGGCATGTGGTGATACATACATCATACAGACACAAGCCTGCTTTCTGCAACCCTGCTGCCCCCAAAAACTCGCTTTAGAGATTTCCAAATTCAAAGCCACTTACCAGGGGCCTCCTCTCCTGTTTGCACTTTGCCAAGATCCAATAGCTGTGACTGGCTAGCCTCCTCCGAGGAACTCTGGGCTGCATGCATCTCTGACCCCCTCCACATCCTCATCCAAGGTTTCCTCCTCCTGGCTCAGTCCACTCTTGACTGGCACACGAGCCACCAAAGTATCCACAGTGGCCTTTGCAATGGAGGTGGGGTCATCACCAAGTATCGCTTCCAGCTCTTTGTAGAAACGGCAGCTCGTGGGCGCAACACCGGAGTGGTGGTTTGCCTCCCGCGCCTTGTGGTAGGTGTCCCGCAGCTCCTTCACTTTGACTCTGCACTGCAGTGTGTCCCAGTCCAGGCCCCTTTCTGTCATGCATTGTGAAATCTGTCCGTAGGTATCAAAATGTCTACGGCTGGAGCGCAGCTGGGACTGGACAGCCTCCTCTCTCCAAATATTGATGAGGTCCAGCAGCTCAGCGTTGCTCCTAAAGGGGGATTGCCTCATGTGTAGAGCAGGCATGGCCACCTGCAAAGATGGGCTGAGACCACTGTTCGCATCACCGAGCAAACAGGAAGGAGACTTTCAAAATTCCCAAGGAATTTAAGGAATGGAGATGACGGTTGGTCACCTGAGGGCAGGGCAGTAGAGTTCAAACTGATGGCCAGAGAGGTGAGAACAGGCATTGTGGGGCACCTCCCAGAGGCCAGTCACAGCGCTGTAATCGACCAGGTGTCTACACTGGCCCTGCAGTGCTGTAGTCCCGGTGCAGAAAGCTTGACGCCTCTCGTCAGGGTGTTTTGGTTTTCTTTAAAGCGCTGCAACTGCGCAGTTTCTGCGCACTAAGTGGCTTGGCCGCGTGTGCCCCTCGGGTGCTACAGCGCTCAAAGCTGCTTTACTGCGTGCAAACTTGCCAGCGTAGACAAGGCCTTAGAGCACTGTGCACTAAGTGCCTGATTTTCCGGCAAAGTCAGGAATACAGACATCTATCCACTCTAAATGCTACTACCCAACATTGCGTTTCTAAACAAGGAGGCACATGTAAGGCCAGGCTGACGATTATAGTTCTAAATACATGCAGCAAGGCATGTCTAAAATGGCTTAGCGATCAGCAGAGGGCTCTGAATCTTTCTTCTGGCCCAAAGAGCACGTGGATCTATCTGTTTCTGTGTTTTCTTTGTGTGGTCATATTGTTGAGCCAGACTGGATGACTGCTGATGACTCTCTCTCTTTCTTGACAATACCAATACCCCTGCTGCTACTGCAAATTCCTTCAGTAAGAAAATTGTGTGCCTGCTGCTAAAAGCTGCAGCAAAGTAGGGTGATTACAAGAAGTGTCTAATATTGCTTTTGCCACTGGCCATTGGGGTTAGTGAGGGTTATTTACTGAGTTATAGACAAACCCTGCTCACCAAACTAATGCGTGCAGGCCCATTTATTTAAACATTGAAACTAATTTGCACTTATTAATTTCTCATTTCTCCCTAAATTCAGGAAAAGTGACTGCCAACAGCTCCCATAAAAGAGTGTCACTGATTCAGTCATTCAGATATGAATAGTAATTGCTTTCTGAAGTTTGGTTAATAACAAAATCCATTAGTGTAAATGGTTTCCCAGTTACTGTAATATCTATTTATTTCAGGTTATTGCTTCGCCTTTTCATGGTTTCCTTATCAAAATGTCTGTGTATCTAGCCAAACTAATTAAAATGGTCAGCTCTTTGGTTGCGGTGGGGACTAAATATAAAACTTCAATCGAAGCTGAAGAAAATAGAAAGTTTTAAGATGGAATAAAATCTTTTCATTTTAATTAGCTTTGTATTCACAGTTACAAATTAAGCAGATGAACTGAACATGAGTTGACAATCCAGGAAACCTATTTAATCCTATTCCATGCTAACGGGTCATTTACACGTTATGCTGGTGGTTTCCCAATTATTGAACACTCTAAAGAAGGTGCCCCAAATACCTTTTTATGTGTGGTAATCTAAGGTCTTCATTACAGACAATGGCAAAACTTCCATTGGCTTCACTGGGGCTAGGATTTCATTCCATATTCCTTCTGTTTGAGTTACCAGGTTGAAGTTAAAAATATTTGGGCCGTATTTAGCCATTTCTTTCTCAGGTAAAATTTGTCATTGACTTTAGCAAGAGCCTCCTCCCCTTGCTTCTTTGTTGGCATCATGATTCACAGGGTCAGAGACTATTCAGGGATTGCAATTGTGGGAGGTTGATGGGCAGCTGCACAAGGAGACAAGGAGGGTCTTGCACACCCATGTACATGCAGTGGCCAACCAAAGTGTGACCCTAAGACAAAACCTCCAGATTTAGCTCTTTGTTATTTTCCAAATAGTTGCCTACTTGTACGGTTTCCAACTAACTACTTCTATTGTGCCCAGTAAGGTATTCCATTTGTTAAACCCTCTCAGAGGATGAAATCTGGCAATATTCTCATGCTAACACCTACACAAGCAGTCACATGGACGTCAGTGCATATGTTAGTATTTCCCATTCAGGCTTCACTGATCATGAGTAAGGGCTGTAGAAATTTGTGTAAGCAAATTTCTTTTCCACATCTTACTTTTTGGCCCCAGATCCTTATTGTAACCCCCAAGGAGATTACCTAGATTCCTGGGACTCTCTCTGCTGGCAGCTCAGGGAGAGGCACATTGCCCCTGGTAGGGAGGGGGAGCCAAGGCAGACTCAGAGTCCGCCCAGCAACCACTAGGGAGTGAGAGGCCCTCCCAGGGAGAAGCCAGTTTGTAGTCAGTCTGGAGCCAGCCAGGAAAAGGGCAGGATTGGCTGCGTGGGGAGCTGGTGAGTCCCAGGCCTGCAGGGTTCCCCCTGAGAACTGGCCTCTAGGGACCTGACAGCAGATCCCTCAGCTGGGTGTTCCCTTCCCCACTGATGATTCCCAATTTGTAGAGTTTGCTGGGAAACTTCCCAGCCAGGCTGAGTTTGCCCTCCAGCTCCCTAGGCGAGACCAGTCACCACATGGCCAGCTCTGCTCTGTCTGCTAGTCCAGGGAAGCTGCCTGCTGAGTGTGTGACTGGAGGCTGGGCTAGGAGGCTACCGTTTGGATGTTAGTGTAGTTGTGTAACCTACACCTTGAGCCCTGCACCCCCTTTGTGGTGAGGGGAAATCCTGGGACCCACGCACCTGGATTCCTGCCTGAGGAGGACCCCTGCCAGCAGAGAGCAGCCCCTCTGCAGTGACTGAGGAGTCCAGAGTCATCTTCAAACCAGAGGATCATTCATGGAGTTTGTGAGTGCACCATTGTTTAGTTAGTCAGGGAATTTGTTCTGGGGACCCCCTACTCCCTGAACTGGGTCCTCATGCCAGGGAGTAAGGGTTTGAGGATTTTATAACCTGCTGCATATTACACCTCTGGATGGCTTTACCACCTTCTCCCACTTGTGAGTCCTTTGGGCTGTACTGAACCCAGTCAGCCACGCTGCTAAACCACTGCAGAGAAGAATTTTGTGGTTATAGGTCATCAAGGGCCCCAGCAAAGTGTGCATACCAATGGGACACTAATTTTACACTTTCTACATCAAGTCGCGGGTATTTGCAGTGTGGGCACCAGTGACCCTAAAAATAGTGTTTTACCCTGTTATGTTGTATTTGTCTCGTGTTTAATATAATTATTGTATTGAATATATTTTTATGTGTTTGTGTTATTTCTTGGAAGTCTCCAACTATTTGGCAAGTAAGTGGGGATTACTCTAGTTAAAATTTTGCGCCCAAGCTGCCCTGGTGACCCTGCCAGGAAGGAGCGAGGGGGGTGGAGGCACTGCCAAATAATTTCATAGGAAAAAAGAAGGAAGATACAACCCGTTGAGTGGGTGACGGGATCCAAAAGAACCCAGACCTGTCCATCAAAACCTGTAAGCGGATTGGCATTAAATGAGGTAACCAGGTGGAGAGGGGACGCTACATTATATTTTCTCCATTAGTTCAAATCCCATTTTATAACCATCTGTTCTTCAAAAATGGGTAATGAGTCCTTCCTTAGTCTCATTTTTTCCGCTCAGGAGTACAGATTTTCTCTAAACTTTCTGCAAAAGTCAGATCCCAGCACCTCTATACTAACCTGTCTGCCAGATCTTCTCAATGTCTATAGTATCAGAGGTGACTGAAGTACTGTGCATTACCTATGTTGTCACCTGCTGATGGAGCATAAGATGATGTTAAGAACATAAGAATGGCCATACTGAGTCAGACCAGTGGTCCAGCTAGCACAGGATCCTCTCTTCTGCCAGCAGTCAGTGCCAGATGCTTTGGAGAGAATGAACAGAACAGGGCAATTTATTCAGTGATCCATCCCCTATTGTCCAGTCCCATCTTATGGAAGTCAGAGGTTCAGGAGAACCCAGGACATGGGGTTGTGTCCCTGACTGTTAACTACCAATAGCTGACTGACTGACCTAATCAGAAACCTGTCTGCTTCTGTCATTCTTACAGTAACCTAAATGGTCTCATAGCTCTACATACTAGGAAAATGGACTGTAATACTTCTATTTATGCATTTCACTAAAGTTTCCCTGAGGCACTGTCAAATGTATGAGTTTTATTATTTACAATTATACAATTGGCCTCTAGGGACCTGACAGCAGATCCCTCAGCTGGGTGTTCCCTTCCCCACTGATGATTCCCAATTTGTAGAGTTTGCTGGGAAACTTCCCAGCCAGGCTGAGTTTGCCCTCCAGCTCCCTAGGTGAGACCAGTCACCACATGGCCAGCTCTGCTCTGTCTGCTAGTCCAGGGAAGCTGCCTGCTGAGTGTGTGTACAATTATTGTTATTTACATTGTATGAGTGGCCCCAACCAAGACTGGGTCCTCATTGTACCAGGCACTTGACAAACAATTATCTTGTTGCTCAATTATTTGAATCATAAATACAGTATTGCTTTGTGTTCATATTGCTTCCTAGTCTTGTCATTACATTTCTGTAAGAAGAACTGAAGATGTACTTGAGCCATTTTATTTATTTATTTGCCAGCATTGGCTTGATTAGAGTCCCATGACATGGTGGTTATTGGATTTCCTCACACAATGCAAACAGTCAGCAGCATGGCAGATTTTAAATTACAAGGAAAAAAAAGTAATAATCATTTCCAAGAAGACATCCTGCCAAGTAATCAAATTTTAACAACCAGGACTTACTTTGCTTATCAGGGTTAGCAAGATCTTCAGACTAGCATACAATTATCTCATTGATTAGAAATAAATATGAATAGGGAATATATTGCATATGAATATTCTGGGTGAAATTCACCCTGTGCACAAAGCCCATGAACCACTTAGGTCCTCCTAAGGGCTTACTTTGGCTTAGGTGATTCATATACCTTGTATCATCTGTTCTACAGAGATCCATTTCACTCTATGACTTTAACAGTACCAAGAGAGAAATACAAGTGTTGAACTTTCCCATTAAAAAAAATATAAAAATTAATGAGTGTTTGAAGACTGAGCTTTACCTCCTATTTATGCATCACATGAATGAAAACTAGAAGGAAAAATATATTTTTATAAGTAAATGGGAAAGATACCTGAAATGAAAAGCTTTTTTAGTTTCATGTTCTTGAACTATACATCCGACATACAGTAGTTTGGTTGTGGGGATTGGAGAGGGAAATACTTTTTAAATATACAGCACCTTCTGTTATTTTTTGGATGACCTGCTCACAGTCTACAATTACCTGCAGAAGGAGAAAATATCTGTTACTAGAGAGCTCTTTAATCCAGCAGACAAATGGCATGACACGATCCAATGGCTGGAAGCGAGTGTCAGCAGTGTTTAAACTGAAAATAAAATACACATTTTGAACAGTGAGGATAATTAATGGCTAGGACAACTCATCAAGGAATATGGTAGATTCTCCATAAACTGGAGTCTTTCCATTAAGATGGCAGAAAAGAGATCTTTCTAGAAGATATGCTCTAGCTCAACCACAAGTTGTTGGACTAGATATAGATTTAGTGTGGCCTGTGTTGTACAAAAGATCAGATGAGATCATCATAGTAGTCCCTTTTCATCTCAAAATCTACAAAACATGACCAAGTGCAGCAGAATCTAGCCCTAAATAAAAGTCCTCCTTCCTTGGACATTTCTTGGACATACTTAAGAGAATTATTCTACCATTATATTATGTGAATATAGATTAAAAGAAGATTAGCAATAATTATTTCTCTACAATTTATACCTTCCTTGGGGCCAGAGAGGCCAGAAAGATGCTGAAGCATGATATCCAGTCTGCCACTTATTATTATTCATATCATCATAGTGTTCACCCCTAAAAGCTGAGCTACAGCAGCTCCATCTGGATATAATCTCATGCATGTGGGAGTAATATAATCTAGAGCAGGGGTTCCCAAACTTGGTTCGTGGCTTGGTCAGGATAAGCCCCTGGCGGGCTGCGAGACGCTTTGTTTACCTGAGCGTCCGCAGGTACGGCCGCTCCCAGCTTTCTTTATAACTCTTCTCAATTCTAATTCCAGGTCGAGCATTCTAAACCTAGGACAGGGAGGGAGGAACCCTCAACCTCCAGTCTTCACTGTCACAATGATTCCTGACTCCATCAGCAATTCACTTATGTCCCAATCCACAAAGGTACTTAGCTACCAAACCCCCAGATTTAGCAAGCATACAGACAAACTCACCCCAAGGATCATGTAGCCTCTCCTCCTTCACAAAACTCCCATCATGCTTATAATAACTGGTGCCATGAGACCAACCACCTGGCCTGCTTCCAGTCCTCTCTAACGTTGCCCCTTCTGCATCAGGGGACAAATCACCTTGCACAATCTGCACAAGATTCAAGACATGCCACATCTATATTTGTAGTTAATACATTTGCCTTTAGTCTGACCCAGTATGGCTGTTCTTATGTTCTAAACTATTTTCTGGGTCCTGCTTTGTCATGCCTGGAGATCCATTAGCTCTTCCCCATATGCTAATTAAGCAGATTGGCAACCAATGGGAATAATTTTTTTGGTCTTTTCTCATATGATCAGATCCTCCCTACTTTTCTACTCCTTTCCTCAGTCTTCCTCCTACCTAGAAGAGCCAAGCAGAAAAGGAGATGGAAGGAGAAAATGGAGCTGAATATTTGAGGATTCCTAGTCAGAATTTTCAAAGTAGAATT
Organism: Lepidochelys olivacea; assembly: GCF_965140295.1. Taxonomy (NCBI): domain Eukaryota; kingdom Metazoa; phylum Chordata; order Testudines; family Cheloniidae; genus Lepidochelys; species Lepidochelys olivacea. Next base: position 192,955,227 of record NC_140413.1, read on the forward strand.
TTAGTAATTCCAGACACTGCTACGTGGGCAATTTATTCGCTCCTAGGATCTGACTACTTCTTAGGAGGCATAATATTCCTCTATATGCTCAACTCATGCAGATCTTTATGCATTGGTATATTGCATGTTAGCTTATCAAGGTTCCTCTGAACTCTAGGGTACAGATGTGGGGACCTGCATGAAAAACCCCCTAAGCTTATTTTTACCAGCTTAGGTTAAAACGTCCCCAAGGTACAAACTATTTTACCTTTTGTCTCTGGACTTTATTGCTGCCACCAGCAAGCATCTAACAAATATAACAGGGAAAGAGCCCACTTGGAAACGTCTTTCCCCCCAAAATCCCGCCAAGCCCTACATCCCCTTTCCTGAGGAAGGCTTAATAAAAATCCTCACCAATTTGTATAGGTGAACACAGACCCAAACCCTTGGATCTTAAGAACAATGAAAAAGCAATCAGGTTCTTCAAAGAAGAATTTTAATTAAAGAAAAAGTAAAAGAATCACCTCTGTAAAATCAGGATGGTAAACACCTTCCAGGGTAATCAGATTCAAAACATAGAGAATCCCACTAGACAAAACCTTAAGTTACAAAAAGACACAAAAACAGGAATATACATTCCATTCAGCACAACTTATTTTATCAGCCATTTAAACAAAACAGAATCTAACGCATATCTAACTAGATTGCTTACTGACTTTTTACAGGAGTTCTGACCTGCATTCCTGCTCTGGTCCCGGCAAAGGCAACACACAGACAGAGAGAACCCTTTGTTTACCACCCCCCTCCAGCTTTGAAAGTATCTTGTCTCCTCATTGGTCATTTTGGTCAGGTGCCAGCGAGGATGTCTTAGCTTCTTAACCCTTTACAGATGAAAGGGTTTTTCCTCTGGCCAGGAGGGATTTAAAGGTGTTTACCCTTCCCTTTATATTTATGACATAGCCACATATATTTACTCTGGAAATTAAATGACTTATGTTTTTAGAACATTTTCCCACTTTCCTCCCAGGCTTCCCCCCCAAAAGTCTAAAAAAAATTAAGACGAGAGTCAGGAAATTAGATACAAACTTTTGAGTTCGGCTCCCACCACTGCACAAGAACTCAACTTCTGTCAGCGATTTTAAATCTGAAATAATAGGGTGCTCAGGGGATGGTAATGAGATAAAGAGCAACTGACCCCTCACTGGCCAGTCTAATGTGGTCTAGGTTAACAGTGACCAAAAGTTATTAGCATGGGAAGGCCACCACCTGACTGGCCAGATCTGGCTCACTAGCAGGCAATGTGTGGAAAGCTTGGGGAAAAAAGGAATACATATACTTTGGGGAATCTCATTTACACCTCAGAAATTTTGGGAAGAAAGTATCTGATTGATATTTTTCAGAGTATCAGCCGTGTTAGTCTGTATTCGCAAAAAGAAAAGGAGTACTTGTGGCACCTTAGAGACTAACCAATTTATTTGAGCATAAGCATTCGTGAGCTACAACAAATCCATCACATTTCAGACTGGAAGCATGGAAAAGTTATTTTGCTTTTGAGAGCGGGAGACAGAAAGGAAAAATATCAGAACTCAGGCTTGACTTAAGCAGACGATACTGCAGCATACTACTATAACAACTGTGGCGGGCTCTTGATAACAGTTGGTCAGTTACCCTCTCCATATAATTTTTATTTCAATCCTGGGGGGATTATATTTAATAATATTATGTAAAGCTACAAGTGATTTCTAGATTTGTTTTTGTGATTAGATGTATGACCTTGATAACCTCCACAGATGAAAATCGCTACTTTTATTTTAATAGAAAATTCTAATTCAACTCTTTGGAGCGGCTCAGATGGACATTCATATTGTCACACTACTGAACAGAATGTTTCTGCTTGCTGAATGTTGCTAAGGTCACATATGAAATCAGATAAACTCAGAAAACTCATCTATGACTAGAATTATTTTCAAGTGAAACAACTCTGACAGTAAACAAATTATTCCCAAATTCTCAACATGCAGAACAAGATCATGAGTCATCATTTATACTCAATCTTCTAAAGTCTGAGCCAGATTTCTGATGCACAATTTTTGAAAATATTATATTGCTTCCAAATACAGCTCAATACAGATTTAGACACTAGCAGGTTATTTGAACTCCTTCGCTGAAGCCCTTTCAAAAAATTAAATAATTGTCAAATCACAAATCTTAATGGCTGAGAACATTTCTGAAAACCCGTAGTGCCTTTGCAGACATGGAGATACAAGCCAATATACATACTATTACATACAAAACTCCCCAACGTTACAAGAATGTTATATTTGCAAAGTCAAGCCTTCAAAAGTTAGTAAATTCCTGCATAAAGAATGCCCACATAACCTTAATTCAGCCTCCTTGTGCATACACGCTATGATACAATCTTTAATTACATGATCACATGCTATTTTTTCCTCTGCCATAGCTTCATTTTTTAAAAAAAGGAAACAAAAAACAATCCTAACATGTGGAACCATGCTGCCCCCAACCCCCTTTGTGCCTCACCCCTCAGAATTCCAATCAAGTCCCTTCCTCCTCTTCCTCACTGCCTAGGCTTCACCAGGAAGATCACTGAGAGCACAGAAAAGACTCTGCTCTCAGTTCCTGTACTGAGCACCACAGTGACCCATGGCCTCTGGGAGAAGCAACTGTAGAGAAAGTGCTACAGAGCCCCTGGAGAGGGGCATGCTCAGTCATTCTGCGGAGATGGTGCTTGCGCAGCCTGATTAAATGCAGGCGCTGTGAGGGGGTGGAGCATACTCAGCGCAGACGCAATCTTCAGAGAAGTCAGCTGCCAAACTCTAACAAGCTTCTAGTGAGCATGTGCAAAGTATGGAGGCTCTTTACTAAATATGGGCAGATTTTCACCAGGACGGCAAAAGGCACATCCCTGAAACCAGGGAGACAACCCCCTCCCTCTGCTAAATTTCAGATCCCTGCTCCAAAGAATGGATGTGCTGGATCTTCTCAACAAAATGGTTTTAAGATACTTTTTAAATCCAGGCAAAATAATGTATTTTCTCCTAACCTTGTATTCAGTAACGGCTAAACCATTTTTGCTGAAACTTTCCATTAACATTCAGTCTGAAAAGGTTAAAAGTTAGGGAAAGTTACAAGCCAATTGAAAACAGGGCCTTAATGGGAAGCATTAGGCAAACAAACTACAAGCTTCACTTAAATAAGCTCAGCATAATTTAGTCAGTTTGTAGAACCAGCCATTTAAACATAAATTGACAGTATCATCAGTGTACACTAACTGGAAAAAAAAGATACACTAGAATTGATTTGGGGACATAATTTGAAATTTAGCATAAATTTTAAAAAATGGGTTTTTCCCAAGTTATTTAGACAGTTTTCAAAATTAGCAATTTACACCAGGAATGTCAGAGAAATAAGTGCAATTATAAGGTGAAGACATCCACTATTAACAGCCTGGTAAAACTTAATACGATAGTGTAGGATAGCTGAATAACAAACTAATAAAAATAACTGGTTTAACAAAGACTTCCTATTGAACTGAGAATGATTTGATCTGCCATAAAAAAAGTTGTTCAATGTTACTTTTTCTTTATTTAGCATGGAATATATTACACTTTCGCAAAACTATAAACCTCCTTAAGGTAGGTCGACAATCCTTATTTGTTTGCAAGCATAGAAAGATATTCACGAGGAATGTTAATAGCTACATTCAAACCCATTAATCCTCCCTCTGACAATATGAGCTGTTAAGAAGTTGGAAAAGAGATGTTTTAAAAAAAAAGTCTTCAGTTAAACCACAATATAATCCCAGACTTTATGATTTGACTTCATCAGCTAAGAAGTTGAAGGCAAAACAATGTGTATCAAAAGAAAATGAAGCTGTTGCTCATTTTTTCCTCATTAAAAATCTGTTTGTAGTGTCTCAAGCACGGGTAAAGTTGGCTTTCAAAGTCATTCCCCAGCCCCCACCAATCCTGTAAACAGGTATGCTGTAAGTACTTCACATCATTTGGACAAAACTACTTTTTGGTTTTAATAAATTTTTGTGCTTCTTTCAAAAGTGTTTCAACATCTTCGTTATCTTTGTCTTCAGGATCTGGCTCCCAATCGGAATCTTCATCAGTAGGGTCATATTCCTCTTTCTCCTCGTCATCTAGAAAGCTGTCATTCAGATCATATTCATTCGGTTCACCATCATTATCGCTGTCCTCCTCCAAAACACTTTTTCCTGTGCAGGGCAAAATGCAGAGAGATTAAAGTATAGACTTCAAGTGCTGTGGAAAAATCTAGATCTACGAGGTGCTTATTATAATGCAGTTAGCTCAAGAGTTACAGTAATTTCACTTTTATTTTTTTTACCAGAAATTATTACAACCATTACAAAACTATTTATGGGATTATTTAGCTGTTCTATTAATAGAATACTTTGCACTTAGTTATATTTCTAGCACTTTGCACCCAATGATCCCAAAGCATGTATTAAGTAATCTTCTCATCACTGTGAAACATTGTACCCCATCTGACATCATGTACCCCATGTTCACCAATTTATAGGATTATGATATATTTTGTACAAAGTATGCCTTGTATCATTTGAAAACTCATAATCCACTGAACGTAATTGTCCTGTTAACATGTGTGTATCAACTGGATATGGTGCTACAAGATCTTGCTATATGATTGTTACTGAAATATGCTGTAGTTCTGGGTAACACCCTCAGTCCATTTTCTCAAAGACAAAGGCACCCTGGCAGGCCAACTAGGTGCTAAAAGCTAGGTGCTAAGATTGGAGATTCACCAGCAGGGGAGTTGTAAACAAGAAATTTACAGTTCATCTGAAGGACAGCTGGCAGCTCACATATGCCATGGAACTGCCTGACCTCATGACCCAGGAAAGACTTTTCCAGTACAAAGGGTTAGAGCATAAGAAGTGGGGAAAATGCCTCTAGACCTCTCCTTCGCCGTCTCTACTCACAGCAGCAAGATTGCTTGAAAGACAAAGGTGCACCACTGAACTGGGGGAGTGATCCTGCCCTGGAGGTTTTTCCAGCCAGTACAGTCTGCTGAAAGCTTGTGAGTGAAAGAAACTTTTTTGCTTTTAAACTTATTGGCCTTGGTAAAGTTTAGGAATTAGCTTGTGTGTTTATCCTTTTATTTATTTTGTAACTGATTCTAACTCATATACCTTATCATTTATAATCACTTTAAATCTTTCTCTAGTTAATAAACTTGTTTTACTGTTTTATCTAAACCAGCACGTTTGATTGACTCTCTACTCAGGTCAACTGGGCTGGTGCATATTCATTACCCTTTGTTGGAATGGCAGACTAATTTATGAGCTTGTACAGTCCAGTGGGTTACTGAACAAGACGCACATCTTTTGGGGGGCAAGGCTGGGATTGCGGGATATATGGGTGTCACCCTGTATCTATTCATGGAAGGCTGGGCATACCATTCATGCATTCAGCTGGGAGTGTTTTAACATGCTGGTGGCTGTGAATGAACAGAGCCTAGAGGGTTTGGTGTTCACTAGCAAAGCAGTGTAAAAGGCGTCCCAGTCTAGAGAGATAAGGGGACACAGCAGTTCAAGTTGCACCCTGGGGAATGTCACAACCACCACTATAAAATATTACTTTCATTTTTCAGATGGGTGAACAATGGCACAGGGAAGTTAAAAGACGTGCTGGAAGACACAGCAATCTGTGGAGGAGACAAGAGTACAATCCAAGAAAACCTAGTCCACAGTCCTCTGGATCTAACTACTTGCTTTGGACAATCCAGTTATGATGTGTGTGCCTAGAAAGGAATCAAATACTTGCCAACTCTGCCAATCTGGGCTGTAATCTACCATCTTGCTTGCTGTTTTACCACCTACCATCAGCTCTAAAAGGAGCAACGAATCATTTCCACCCAACCCCACTAACTTCACTGCTGAAAATGGTATTGTTTGTTACAAAAGTCACTAATGGCCCATGGAGCAGTAGATTCATAAGGGAACAGATAAGTGGCAGGTGTCCTAAATATGGTAAAAACAAAATCCTCACCATTTCAAACAAAACAATTAGAAAAGGTGTGAAAATACAGTAAAGTTGCAAGACAAAGGAAGGAAAAATTGGAAATAAGGAGGCATACAGGATTGAACAACGGGAGGGTGGAGAAGAAGAAAAAAGAAAAGCAGCAGAAAACTGAAGAAAAGAATATATTGATTCCACTGTGTCCCTCTCTTTGAAAGGATCGAGTCTTCTCATGAGAGTGATTTTCATAAGTACCTGCAGCTCCCAATGACTTTAGTAAGAGCTGGAGGTGCTCAAGAACTTCTGAAAAGTCTCCCACAATTGTCCATTAACCACCTCCCACCCTGCCCAGTTAAGAAAAAAAAACAACTACCTGCTTCAAGAGTATTTGGCAAGAACGAAAATACAGGTTGATGATTATATGATACTGGACCTATTATAGACCACATTCGGGACCTCTTAAGCCTGTTGAATAGCACCTTACTCATCAAGTAGCCCCACTGAAATATATGGGATCTTTGGAGAGTAGTGTATTGCTCAATGTGAGTAAAGATGGCAGATTGGCCCTCTTGGGTATAGTAAGCCCAGAACCTTAAAAAAAATCCCCCTTCACTTCCAGAGCACTACTTGTATCATCTTTAAGTGAACTGTTGTGTGGAGCTGCTGGCTATTTTCATCAGCCTATTGATATTCTGCCACTCTCCTACAAATAGTTAAAAATGGTACCAAAAAAAAAAAAAAAAGAAGCCACATTTTTTCTTGCTTCGTTTTCAGTCTCCAGCAAAGAACAGCGTAGGTGTTTTTATTGTTCCTTACGAAGTTTACTCAATCCCATGGCTCTTAAGGCAGCTTATTAAGCAAGCAGTTCTGACAAAACCGTCTCTTCTAGTGGCACCACATTTATCAAGATGACCTTGAGGCTCTTTTATTTAAAATGTGTTTACACAAAAGAAGCTCCAAGAGGATGCAGCACATCCTCTTTAAAAAAGCTATTCTTGGGAACTAGATAATTTGCTTGCTAGAGATACGAAAGCTCTTCGTAAGAGGATTCCATATAGCTGATAGCGAAAGCAGACCACTCATCTGGGTAGCTGTAGAATGGACAGGCACAAATTTTCAAACAGTGAACAGAATCAGTGACTACATGAAACCTTATTGACCCTTTTTGCTCTGATCCACCACCATTCTACCCTTAGATAACGTTTCAAACCCTGGCCTCTTATTCTATATAGGCACTAAGCAATTAGCAGTCCCTCTGGTGGCAGTTAGGATAATGATTACGAACGAAACATGTCAAATGTCATCTAGTCAGTGCCCTTCTCTTGGTTGCTAGACTTTAAATATATTTATATGGAAATGTCAGCTCTACTCTGCTTAACACTGCAGCTGTGCCACACAGCATGTACTAAAGGTTAATGGAACTGTATCTACCTGCAAGATACAGTATTCACAGCTGACAAGGACAGTCTCAAATGTGAACTTGCTGATCCTAGCCTTTTACAGGCTTTGACCTTTGGGAGCAACCACTGGACCCAGCAGATAGGACATTTTTAGAAAAAGTCAGCAAATATTAACCATTGCTGATTGTAGTGTTGCAGCTGTGTTAGTCTCAGGGTATGAGAGAGACAAGACAAGCGAGGTAATATCTTTTATTGGACCAATTAGCAGGTGCAAGGGACAAGCTTTCGAGCTTCACAGCAACAGCAGTTGATCGAATAAAATATATTATCTCACCCACCTAGTCTCCAGCAACAATTAAGAGCACTTTAATTAATCTAAGTTATCTAAAATAAACAGGAAGAAAGACATATGAGCACAAAGAAACAAAATGTGAGTTTACTCTCACTGAAAGTGCCTTGCATCTTTAATATGTAGACTCTCGAAAATAACTGAGTTATACCATCACCCTGCCACAGATATTCATGTTCAGCTGGCCACCTGCCTGTGTACACACACATACCCCTGCTACAGCTGACAAGGGACACGTTATTTGAATTGTATTTCTTGTAGCTGCACACGCCATAAAAAACTCAGACTTATTTTTAATGTAAGTGGGACTTAAAACTATTAACTGATAGGACTTCACTATGCAGATGATCCAAACTGGACTGCACGACAACTGCATTTGCTACCTCTGAAGCAGCAGTGCCAGAGGGGTGGCGCCTAAAGTCAGATACTGTAAGCAAACATGTCTCAAAGAAGCATGGTGAGTAGGAACAGCCAGACTAAGTATTTCAGTAATAGCAGAAGTAAGCACAAATAATGTGAGGAAATCAGATCAACCACTGATGGTCTCAGAAAGATCTTCAATTAAAGCATTTCAAAGCTACTCATGGCCTCTCGGGAAAAGACAGTTACCTTTTCCGTAACTGGTGTTCTTCAAGATGTGTTGCTTATGTCCATTCCAAATTAGGTGTGTGCGCTCACCACATGCACCGGTGCCAGAAGTTTTTCTTGCAGTGGTAACCATAGGGGACCGGTTCTGGAGCCCCCTGGAGCAGCACACACATGCTGCATTATAAGGGGTGCTGCCAGCTCCTCCCACCCTCAGTTCCTTCTTGCCGGAAACTCTGACAGTGGGGAAGGAGGGCGGGTCATGGAATGGACATGAGCAACACATCTCGAAGAACACCAGTTACAGAAAAGGTAACTGTCTTTTCTTCTTCGAGTGCTTGCTCATGTCCATTCCATATTAGGTGACTCTCAAACACTGCCAACGGAGACAGGTCCGAGTTCATGGACATGTAGATTGCAACACAGCTCTGCCGAACCCAGCGTCATCTCTGGCTTGCTGAGTGATGGTGTAATGTGCCATAAACGTGTGAACTGAAGACCACGTCATGGCTCTGCAAATGTCCTGGATGGGAACATGTGCCAGGAAGGCTGCCAAGGACGCCTGAGCTCTGGTCAAGCTGGCCCTCACAATTAGTGGTGGCGGGACCTATGCCAACTCGTAACAGGTCTGGATGCAGGAGGTGATCCAATTGGAAATCCTCTGCAAAGACACTGGAAAGTCCTTCATCCTCTCCGCTGTCGTGATGAAGAGCTGCATCGATTTGTGGAAGGTCTTGGTATGCTCCAGATAAAATGCTAGGGCATGTCTGACATCCAGGGCATGCAGCCTCCTTTCCTCACTGGTGGTGTGCCACTTGGGACAAAACACTGGGAGGAAGATGTCTGGGTTAACATGGAAGGAAGACACCACCTTCGGCAGAAAGGCCGGATGGGGTCGCAGTTGAACTTTGTCCTTACACAACATGGTATACAACAGTTCCGATGTGAGAGCTTTAATCTCCGACACTTGTCTCACGGATTTTATGGCTACAAGGAAAGCGACCTTCCATGACAGGTGGGAGAGGGAGCAGGAGCCCATAGGCTCAAAAAGCGGGCCTGTAATCCTAGAAAGAACCAAGTTAAGGTCCCACTGTGGGACAGGGGCTCAGGCCGGTGGGTAAAGCCTCTCAGGAATCGGACCGACATGTCATGTAAGAATACCGTCTGACCTTGGAGCGGCAGGTGGAAAGTGGAGATAACTACAAGGTGCACCCTGACAGAGGACTGGGCCAGCCCCTGGTTCTTAAAATGGAGCAGGTAATCTAAGATAGATTGTAAGGAGGAGTGCGTTGGAGAAATACTATGCTCAGATGCCCAGTGGGAGAACCTCATCCACTTGGCCAGGTAGGCCGCTCTAATGGAAGCCTTCCTGCTTTCCAGGAGGATTATCTGGACCTCGCTAGAGCAGCCTGCTCTTCTGAGTTTAACCACGCAACATCCACGCTGTGAGGTGGAGTGGGGCAAGATTGGGGTGTAAGAGAGGTCTGTGATCTTGCAAGAGCAGATCCAGTTGGATAGGAAGGGTCCAGGGAGAGGCCACCGCCAGGTCCACCAGTGAGCGAACCAATGTTGGTGTGGCGACACCGGGGCGATCATAATAATTTGGGACTTGTCTCTCTTGATCTTTGACAGGACTCAGCTGATGAGCGGGATTGGCGGGAACACATACATCAGTCCCCCCAACCATGACAGGAGGAAGGTGTCAGGGAGGGAGTCCTTGCCCAGACCCTGCAGGGAACAGAAGCGATGGCATTTCCTGTTCTGTCTGGCGGCGAACAGGTCCACTTGGGGAGTTCCCCACCTCTGGAAGAGCATCCGGGCTACCTCTGGATGGAGTGACCACTCGTGGTGAGAGAAAAAGGATCTGCTGAGGTGATCTGCCAGCATGTTCCTGACACCGGGGAGGTGATAAGCCTCCAAGTGGATCGCGTGCTCAATTCAGAAATCCTACAATCGGAGAGCCTCTTGATAGAGAGCCAATGAGCATGCTCCCGCTTGCCTGTTGATGTAGAACATTGAGGCCATATTGTCCGTCAACACTCTCACTCCCTCGCCTGCCAGGTGCGGTAGGAAGACTCTGCAGGCCAATCGTACTGCTCTGAGCTCTTTGACGTTTATGTGCAACGTCATCTCCTCCGGGGACCACATGCTCTGGATCTGGAGGTTGCCGAGATGCGCTCCCCAGCCTCGGTCCGAGGCATCCAATATCAGCTAGATGGAGTGACAAGGGCTGTCGAACGGAACTCCTTCCAGGACCGACAGTGGGTCGTCCACCATTGCAGCAAGGTAAGTATCGTCAACGGGATGGTAATGACCTTTTCCAGGTGATCTCTGGACTGGGAATAGACCATCGCCAGCCACTGCTATAAGGGCTGCATCTGGAGCCTGGCATGGCAGATGACATACGTACATGCTGCCATGTGTCCCAGCAGGTGCAGACAAACCCTGGTCGTGGTCAGGGGGAATGCGGAGACTCCCGCGATGAGGTCCACCAATGCTTGGAACCTTTCCTGGGGCAGAAATGCTCTAGCACAGGTGGAGTCGAGCACCGCTCCAATGAACTCTAGCTTCTGCACTGGAACTAATGTCAACTTTTTGTCATTTACCAGCAGGCCCAGGGATCAGCATGTGGCCTGCAACACTGAGACATCCCTTTGGACTTGACATCTGGATTGACCTTTGACCAGCCAGTCATCCAGGTACGGGAAGATCTGGATACCCCAGTGCCTGAGGTAAGTCGTAACTACCGACATGCACTTGGTAAACACCCTTGGTGCTGTCGCTAGGCTGAAAGGGAGGACCACAAACTGGCAGTGGTCTGATCCCACCCTGAAGCGTAGGAAGTGCCTATATGAAAGCATGCATCCTTCAAGTCAAGGGTGGCATACCAGTCTCCCGGATCCAGGGAGTGGGTGATGAAGGGCAGGGAGACCATGCAGAACCTCAGCTTCTTTAGGTATTTGTTGAGGTCTTGTAGATCCAGGATGGGCCGTAGACTGCCCTTGGCCTTTGGGATAAGAAGTACTGGGATAGAACACTTTGTTCCCGTACTCACAGGGAACCTCTTGCACCGCACCCAGCTGCAACAACCCTTCTACCTCCTGCATGAGGAGACTCTCATGAGAGGGGTCCCTGAAGAGGGATGGGGAAGGGGGATAAAAACTGTACGGTATAACGCTGCACCACTGTACTGAGCACTCACCGGTCTGAGGTTATGGTGGTCCATGCTGGGAGGAAAAAGGAAAGGTAGTTAGAGAAAGGCATGAAAGATAGATCTGGCGTATAATCTGGTAGGTCACCCTCTAGCGCACCCTCAAAAAGCCTGCTTGCTCCCCTGCTTATTTCAGGTCGAGCCTGATTGGGCTGAGGGAGGGGGTGGGTGGCTCAGGTGGCATTTGTAGCTCCTGCTCTTTTTGTGGGGCGGCTCCTGCTGGGGTTGGCTCCCTTGGCCCTGAGTTGGCTGTGGTTTGAACCGCTTATGGGCTGGACCGGGGACGTACAGCCCTAGAGTTTTCAGGGTAGTGCAGGAGTCCTTGAGCGCATGCAGCTTACTATCAGTCTGTGCTGCAAACAGGGCCTGACCATTGAAGGGAAGGTCCTGCATTGACTGCTGAGCCTCTGTCGACAGGCCAGAGAGATGCAGCCGGGATGCCCGGTGCATCGAGATAGCTGAGGCCATGGTGCGAGCTACGGAATCCACCGTGTCTGAAGCTGCCTGGAGGGCCATCCTCGTGCAGTGCCCTCCTCAAGGATCACCTGGAATTCCTTCCTGGACCCTCTGGGAAGCGAAAGCCTCAAACTTGGACATGGCCTGCCACATATTGTAATCCGTAGTGGCCAAGGAGGACAAGGTGGTTGGCCAATCTCAATTGAAGGCTAGAAGATGAATAAACCTTGTGCCCAAACAGATCCAGCCTCTTCGAGTCTTTATTTTTGGGCGTAGGTTCGGGTTGCCCTTGCCTCTCCCTTTGATTAACAGCCTCAACTACAAGAGAGTTTGGGACCAAGTGGGTGTAGAGTTACTCATGGCCTTTAGCTGGCACGAAGTATTTACGTCCAGCCCTTTTTGAAATGGGAGGCAGGAAGCAGGGGGTTTGCCACAGGGCATTAATAATTTTGATACCCCTTCGTGCAGGGACAAAGCCACACTAACAGGTGTCGTGGAGCAGACGTTGTCAAACAGGGAGTCCGATGGCTCCTCTAGCTCCTCTGCCTGGAGCCCCAGGTTGGAGGCAACCCTCTTCAATAGTTCCTGATGAGCCTTAGCATCATCTTGTGGAACTGGGTGAGGGGGACCCATGATGGCTTCATCTGGCAACGATGAGGATGACGCCGGTGCTGTGGGTGCTACCACGTTCCCTGGTGGTCCAGCAGGCTGCTCCCTTGTCTGCTTATGGACCTGGTGGGGGAGGGGGGTGTTTCCTGCCTTCTGAGGCCTCGACGTTGTGTGGGAACTCTGGGACCGTCAGCAAACCGGTGATCTATGACTCATGCTACTCGACCGGTACCAGGACCTGGAATGGGACCGGGAGTGGGCCAGTCGCTGGGAGGATCTCCCCGACTGCAGGGATTGGCGAAGGTGGGTTGGTGACTGGTGGCCGCATTCAGTGATGGTTCGCGTGACCAGTTCCATGGCTGTGGGGACACTAAAGGCCAGTCTTGATGCTCTTTCCGGGGGGCGCATTCCTTGGTAGGTCTGCACCAGGTTACCAGCAAGCCACACCTTGAATCTCGCTGTCGGTGCTGAGGGTGCGGAGACCGAAAAGGGCTTCGTTGAGTCTGCCTCCCAGGCGTGATGGCTCTGAGTGGGCAAGTGCTGGCGGGATGTCCCTCATCATGGGGAGCGGTGCCGCTGAGGTGGGGACACACGGTAAGATCCCAAGGGAGGTTTACCCTTAGACCGGGGTACCGGTAAAGCCAGTGTGGGAGGCACTGGTAGTGACAGGATGCTGTGCTGTCCTGTGCTGCCTGCAGGGCCTCTGGTGTCAACGGGACATTTAGATGATGGAGACCCTCGTCACTGTCTAGGGTGGCAGGCATAGTGTGGGATGGACTGGACTGCTCAACTTGAGCGGGGGCCCGACTCCCTGATGGTGGCATTGACTCGCCCGGCATGGGTCTTGGCTCTCCTCCTGTCCTTTGTCTTATGGGAAGTGTGGGATCATCCTCTCACGCTTCTCTTCGGCTTCTTGACTGGAGCCGGGGAGGCGGATGGGTGCTGGCTCAAAAACAGTGCCAGCAGGGCACTCCACACCAATGCTGTGATGCTCGGGGCTGAGTCGGACTGACTCCATCAGGAGCACCCTGAGACGGATGTCTTTCCCTTTTTGTTCAGGGTTTGTTACAGATTCACTTGTAACTTACGTGTCCTTCACCTAGAAACCTCAAACAACTAGCGTACGGGTCGCCGATGGGCACAGGCCACTTACAATGATCGCAGGGCTTAAAGCCTGGGGACCGGGGCACGTCCCTTCCTGAGGCTGAGTCCCGTCTGGGACCGCTAACTAGAACTAACACTAAGAGAATTATTAACTCGTTTACAACTATTTTACAGGAAAACGTTTGGAAGAAACACTGAACGAAACACAATGCTAGCCAAAGCAGCAAACGTTCCAGCACCATCACTGGCGGCAAGAAGGAACTGATGGTGGGGGGAGCTGGCAGCGCCCCTTATACCGTGGCATGTGTGTGCTGCTCCAGGGGGTGCCAGAGCCGGTCCCCTATGGATACCACTGAGAGAAAAACTTCCAGCACCGGTGCATGTGGCGAGAACACACACCTAATATGGAATGGACATGAGCAAGCACTCGAAGAAGAACTAGGGTTTCCATCCATTCTAAAATACATTCAACAAACCTAATCTAACAGTTTAGTTTACAGGTCAATTAAAGAATCTTGCATTTGTTTTGCGCTTCATTCTGTGGTGATACAATGTCATCTCATTCATGCAAAAGAGAGATTTTACTGTGAGCCAACTCAGAACCTGGATTCAGATGGGAAAGATGTGTCTAATTCTGCCCTCAAACATACAAATGTAACCTGCACCAAAATCCTAATAGGAATCGTATGTACCTATCCTCCGGGCAGATTTGGCTCTAAGTAGAGCAGATCTTGGTATTTTTGTGGAGGTCAGGGAAGCAACCATTCTTGTCCACCATTTTCACAGCAGTACATGCAGGACCACTGCTAAGGCTTTAAAGGAGCATTTGTGAAAAGATCTGGCATACACCTCAGATTCACAGTGTCATCAGTGGCTCACATTTTACATACAAAGCGTGCACATGCCAGTGATCTTTGGGTTCACCCATCCGCCTGCTGGAGAGGGAGAGCCCAGCAATGTTTTCTTTGTGTTGGCCCTTGACCCCTGACCTAACCCTGCCAAGTTTATTCTTAAAATAAAACTATAACCTATAGGTTAGGGAAAGTTAAAATGCTTAACAATGTTGATAATAAAATAATTAAAGCTGTAGTACAAGTAGGGAAAACAAATGCAAAAAATTTTGTTATAGTCTTTGCAAAAATTCTAAGACCTAGACAATTAGCCTAATATGCTTGATGTAGGGATGTAAGATTTTGCAATATGCACCTTGTGATAAACAAATAAACCACAAAAGGGAAATTTAAGCTTGAAATAATGGATTTTGATTTAGTTGGGGATTGGTCCTGCTTTGAGCAGGGGGTTGGACTAGATGGCCTCCTGAGGTCCCTTCCAACCCTGATATTCTATGATTTTCAGTATCTGTATTAACGTGTTGGAAATATTGGGAAATATATGATTCCAATAGCTTATGCTAGCAACCAGAACCTTAATTATCATCCCTCGGAATGACAAATATGGATGGGGACCGCGACCTACATCAAATATAGTCCTAAATGTGGGGGGATGTAAGGGAAAAGGGTATAAAAAGGTGGTCATACCAACCCCCAGTTGGGACATCAGAATGACAGGATGGTGAAAACCTGCAACCTCATTCCTACTTATGGTGCTTCTCCATTTACTTTTCCTTCCATCTGCTCCTTCTCTGATATGTCTGATGGGTCTCCGTCGGTTGAGAGAATACACATTGCAGGGGATTTGTCTGCTACACTTATATTGCTTTTCTATTACTTTGATTTTACTTGTATGTATTTAAATACCAAATAAAATCCTCGCGTCTGTGTGATTCACCAGTCTCATTTCCTATAATAAATTTATATAGCCGCCTGAGTAAAAGATTCTGTTATTAGTGACTTGTGAATTTTGCACTTGACATTAATCAAAGGCTACATTTGAAATACATTAACCAATTGCAGTTGTGAGGGTTACATTTACTCTCTCACCAACGTTTGGAAACAATTCCATAAATTGATAAACTCTATAGTGAACATTTCTATAGAAAATGATCTGCTCTCTTTTCTCGAAGATCTGTTGACAGAGCAAAACTCACAGAACTACTGGGAGGTAACATGAAATCCATTTCAGTCTGCTATGTTCGAGTGGGAGCCCTCTAGAAAAGTAAACTGCTAAAGAACTGATGAGTCAGGCCACTGGGAATTTTTAGGGTACACGTAGCCAGATTTTCAAAGAAGTGCTCAAATCCCACTGACACCTGAGCACTTTTAAAAAACTTTTAATGTTACAGCCTATGACATCTTAGTAAAATAACTAGACTCCATAAAATGAACTTTTGGCCAGTGAAGCAGCAGTATCAACATGCTAAGAGATTGGGACTAAATGGGTCTTGAGGGGAGATAAAAGTGCAGCAACTGAGATGGGGAAAATAAATGCAACTTCCCTGTTCCACTTGCTGCTTGACCATACAGCAGTACCAGTAATTGTTAAATAATTGCTTTGACAAATAAACACTGACACAAAGAAAACTAGCTTCATTAAGTAGCAGAGGAGACCAGCACTCCATGACAATACTAGACAGTCAGCTGAGTAATAAAGTAATATCAGGCTTCAGAGTAGCAGCCGTGTTAGTTTGTATTCGCAAAAAGAAAAGGAGGACTTGTGGCACCTTAGAGACTAACCAATTTATTTGAGCATAAGCTTTCGTGTAATATCACCTGCCTATAGCATGTGAATCAGAGTAACCAGTAATCTAATTCAAGGAAGAGGAAAAAAAACGTAGTAAATAAACTGATGAAGATTTTACACCATTTCCACCAATGCATAAAGCATTTAATGCATTTAAGAAGAGGATAATGAGATGATTTTTGATCCATTAGCAAGAGCAGCAGGGTGCAAGCATTGCCTATTGCAGAAAACGGAGGTTTCAAATATAGACAAATTGTGCAATATTAGAGATCCGATAAGTTTATAGTAAGCTTCCATTACATCAATTTTGTAATGATCCTGGCAGCTCAAATTTAGCTTCTTCACAATAAGTTTGGGGCCTGAACAAATGCAGCTGTTTTGTTAGGAAAATGTCCATTTTGTAAAGTAATGGAAATTAAATACATGATTTTAAAAATAAAAGTTTTGCAGATGTAAGTGTTTAAAACCAGTTTGAAGCATTAAGCACATATTGCTCTCTTTGGCCATGATCCCAATGGGCTCCATGGGGGCAATCAAAGGGTTTTTAACGGGTCTCTGTGCAGATGCAATGCATCCATCAGCATCGTCAGTGGCAGAGTTACCTGTCACTGGCAGTGGTAGAGCGTCTGTCAGCATCATCAGTGGCAAAATGGAGATTACTACAATTTGCATAGGCAGGGGACATTGATTACTAACACATCAGAATTCTAATCTACAGCATAGCCCACTGAAACATGAGCAAAGGAGAAAAACTTCACTTCTGTATCCACTATAAAAATCAATCTCTTCATTTCAAGAGCATTCTACAAACTACTTCTATTAAATCACCTCTTCCTACACCCGCTCTGGTCTCTCTCTGTGCCAATTCAGTCTCCCACCTACTCCTTGGCTGATCCTTTGCTACTGCCATACAGCTATCAAGAAGAAAGAATCTATCACTCAGATCCCTTGTTGACTCTCTCTGAAAAAATGAGATCACAAATTCACATACTATGCAGACATAAGGGTCTCTCACAGATCCCTTTGTAGGACCAGGCCTGGATCTCCCATCCATCTACTTTCCTTCAATATTTACCACCATTATCCATTGCTTTAACAGCCATACATGTTATAAATTTGCATTCTCACACTGCATTTTCTCTCTATTTTTATATCTATTTTTCACACAATGCACAGTCAACCTGTGGAACTCTTTGCCAAAGGATATTGTTATAACAGGTTTCCAGGGGTACCAAGCAATGGGGATTGCGGTTTTTCCCTAACTGTCAGGGTTCTAGGGCATCAGAACTCTTGCTGTACTGTTGGCCCACTCGGTACCACAGAGGAGTGTCCGTGGTACATCGTCGGTACCGATGGTTGTAAATGTGCAGAGCACTTTGTCGACAGGAGCTTTGTCACACCTAGTATTGAAGGTTTACTTGGTACCGCTTTTAGAGACAGTACGGTAATTGTCTTTCTCCTTAGTGAGTAGCACTCCTGCCTGAGAGCCTGAGACCCTGGTGTCTCTAGGCAGTGCGGCTGAGCTCACAGCAGAGGCCCTTTCTGGGTACCGAACAATGTTGCTACAGGTACTGAGGTGGCTGATCACACTGCGGAACCCTCTGGCTGGCCAACAACTTGGTTTGGGGTCTTGGAGCCCTTTTCCCTCGAGCCTTTACAGGGGGAATCTGCTGGGGTTTTTTTTGACTCTACCTCCCCTTTGAAGCTGAAAGCTCGAGGGATGATCGGGGGTCAGTACCGGAGTCCTCTGATAGCTGAAGTGCATTCTCCACAAGGAGGAGTTTTAACTTCAGCTCCTGTTTTTTATGAGACCTTTGTTTTAGCTCCTGGCAGAGGGAGCACTTTTCAGGGATATGGGACCTCCCCCAGGCACCGGACACAGTGAGAATGTCTGTCCAGAATGTCTGGAATCGACTCCTTGAAGGAGAGGCATCTCTTGAAGCAGGGGAGAGCCAGTATACCCCAGGTGGTGGGAGGGTAGTATCACATTCTAGCAGTGAAGAATACAGAAGAGAAATATTCTTGCCACTTCTTCCTCTTTCTTCTTTTTATTTTTAAACTGCAAGAAGTTAGAATGTCTTCTAAACACCCTTAAGGGAACAAATGGGGGACCCCCCCCCCAAAAAGAGAAAAATGTAAACTGAAGCTCTTTTTCTTCTCGCTCTTTTTTTTTTTAATCCAACTGGGCAATAAAACACTAACTATTAAGAACAACAAAAGAACAAAAGCACCAAAACCTACTACTACTTATGCTAATGACGCAGATAAGGAAGGGACAACTCTTGCTCCCTTGGACGCCAAAGGTGGTTGAGAAGGAAATCAAGGGGTTCCCCAGCACAGCAGTAGATAGCCTCTAGGCAGACCGTCAGAGAGGGACAGCATGTGCAATCTGAACGGACACTGCTCCCTAAAATCTCCAATTAGAGGTGCAGGGGCACAGATACACCTACAGTGGAGCACCCAGAGGGACACTACTCAAAGAAGCCGCACTTGACAGTAGCTGTATTGTTTTAAGAAATATAAACATATGTTTTGTATCTCGTTTGTTCAAAACGAGAGATAAACAATTTAAAACAAATCAACACATCTTTAGTGACAGCATTATAAGAGAACGTTAATATTTCACATACGGATAAAAAATGATCAAGCAGTGTTCCATTTGGTAAGCATGAACTCTTCACTACACTTCCATTTTAGTGAACCTTTAATTCAGAACATCTTATGAGGCACCAATATTTCAGATACAAAATTAAACGAAAGAAAAACTCAATGGCACACGCATACATGCACACAAAGTGAATTGCCTTCATGTTCTTTAGAAAACGGCTTAATGCAAAAAGGAATACATCAATGTTTGGGGCAGTCAGCCTTTACTGGCCAGCCTTTAAACAGTTGTAGCTGAAATACTGATTCCTTTTATCTTATTGCCTTTTACCTCTAGGCAATATTAGGGAATTAATTGGTTTAAGTCACTCAGTGTTCATCTTTCAAGTTAAAAGATACTTTGCCGTTTCCAGAGTAAAACTAGGTCTGCTTATCTGGAACACGTTTACATAGAACACCCAATTTAAGGACTTTCACATGCAGTACAAAGTGGGGTATTCACTAAAAGAAAATAATGCACTTTCCCCAACTAGAGACCTAGCAAGTAGCATTCATAATAAAGTGCTTCAATATTACACCATCTCTAACTGAAACTAATACATTTAACCTGCTTTGTCTTTCATGTACATGATTTTGAAAAAAAAACCCTCCAACGTAACAGTAACAGGTCCATTTAGAAAATGAGAACTTTCTAACCTCTTTTAGTAGTTTTCTGTCTGGTTCTTCTTGTTTCAGTTTCTAAATGGAAAAAAACCCCCCACTATTATCAAGGAAACTACAATCTAGAAGAAATCTGTGACGTATCAATAACTGAGACCGCAAAAATAAAGAATACATTCCCACATTTTAATGTAACTGTCATGGTGACTGTATTTACTATGTACATTTATGTATTTATGAGACTGGTCTTTTTCAGATTACTGACCACTTCCCGAGATAGTAATCCTCTCATGAACACCTTTTCCATGTTTGATCCCACACCTTTTCTGTGCCAGCAAAGCATATACAGTAACTCCCCACTTAACGTCATCTTGCTTAACATTGTTTTGATCTGACGTCCCTGCTCCATTACAGAACATGCTCCGTTTAAAGTTGTGCAATGCTCTACTATAACGTCATTTGGCTGCCTGCTTTGTCCACAGCTGGCAGCCCCCCATCAGCTCCCCTACGCCTCTTCCCCCAAGCGCCTCCTGCCTGCCGGCGGACCTCGCGGATCAGCACCTTCCCCTTGCTCCCCCTGCCTCCTGCCCTCAGCAATCAGCTGGTCTGAGGCATTCAGGAGGTAGAAGTGAGGAGGACTTGGTGTGCAGCCTCCCCCCTCCCTCCCCTGCCTCCTGAATTCCACAAACCCGCTGATTGCCATGGGCAGGAGGAAGGGGAGGGAGGGGGGGAGCCTGCACGCTGCCCGCTCCCTCTGGCAATCAGCTGGTTTGCCGCATTCAGGAGGCAGGGGAGGGAGGGGGAGCCTGTGCGCTGAGTCCTCGCTCCTGCCCCCTCCCTCCTGAATGCTGCAAACCAGCTGATTGCCACGGTAAGGAGGGAGGGAGGGAGGGAGGAGGAGTGAGGACGCAGTGTGCGGAGTAAAAGGGGAGGAGGTGGGGGAGGGAGAAGAGGTGGGTTAAAGGTAGGGTCTGGGGGAAGGGGTGGAGTGGGCGGGCTGAGGGTTAAGCCCCCAGCCCCTGGTGCTTGCACAATAGGGGAAGCTGCTGCTGCACAATGGCTTCTCCTAGCCTATGGCAACTTCAGCCTCCTTGCCTACATCCTCAGAGTGCCAGTGGGCTGTGCCTGTGTGGGGAAAGGCGGGGGCACCTCCCATTGCTTCATACTCAGCAATGATTGTAGTATTAAATTCCTTGTTTAAAACTGTTTACAACTTATACCTGTATTAAATTCCTTGTTTAAAATGTATATAATGCCTTTTGTCTGGCAAAAAAAAAATGTCCCTGGATCCTAACCCCCCCCACCATTTATATTAATTTTTACAGGGAAATTGGATTCGCTTAACATTGTTTTGCTTAAAGTTGCATTTTTCAGAAACATAACTACAATGTTAAGTGAGGAGCTACTGTATATGATTTCACACTGGCCTGGTAGAGCTCACTAAGCCAGGAGTTCTCAATCTTTTCCTTTCTGAGCCGTCCCCCTCCCCTATATGCTGTAAAAACTCCACGACCCACCTGTGCCACAATAACAGGTTTTCTGAATATAAAAGCCAGGGATGGTGTTATGGGGTAGCAAGCAGGGCAATTGCCTGGAGCCCCATGCCACAGGGGCCCCTGTGAAGCTGCACTGCTCAGGCTTTGGCCCCTGAGGCGGGGCTCAGGCCCTGGGCTTCACACCCATGCAGTGGGACTTCAGCTTTCTGTCCTGGGCCACAGCAAATCTCACGCTGGCCCCACTTGGCGGATCCCCTGAAACCTGCTTGCGACCCCCCAGAGGGCCCCAGACCTCCGGTTGAGAAGCACTACACTAGGCTGCTGTGTTTCGGTTTCACTTCACTGGGTCCTGTGAGTTTTAAGCTTTCTGAGTCTGAACAGGGCCAGGCACTGCTTCTGGCTGGGGGTTTCTGGGCACACCCTCAGGGTACAGATCCTCTGTCTAACACCCCTTTCTGAGAGCTGAGACCCTGCAATCCAACTGACAGGACTCCAAGACTAGTGCCAGCACCCCATAACTCTACCGTTGCTTGAGTACACTCCTTCCCAGAGCTCCAACCCTGTAGGCATGTTGGTTTCTTGTTTATCCTTCAGGGACACAATAGCTGAACATTTTAAAAAGTTGTAAATATAACAAAATGTTTCAATGTTTACATTACTTTTTTAGATTATTCTATTACTGAAATAGGAGACAGGTGGGTGAGGTAATATCTTTTATTGGACCACCTTCTGTTGGTGAAAGAGAAGCTTTTGAGTTACACAGAGCTAATTTTTCAGATCTGGGTCATTGAAATAACTGCACTTTCTCCTGTAGAGATAACGTTGCCGTGATCCCTAACTCTTGGGAAACTCTGAACAGAGTGGCATTACATTTGCATAGTTGTATTAAATTAAAAATCTTGCATTGTTTGTATGAGTGATAGATGAATTTATATTTTTTTCTTGAAAAAGCTTAGTAAACTTAAAAAAAGAAAATTTGATAACATTTTTAGAGAAAAATATCAAACTGCAATATTTTCCAATGCTAAGTGTTCAATAAATCTAATTACTTCTACCTGAAATGCAAGAAAAACAGCTTTTAAATGAATGCTTAGATTCCATCCTAATTAAACTCTAAGTTCCCCAAAGAAAATATGGAACTACTTGGTATCTCAGATGCAGAGAACCACTGATCTAGAAAATAGACAAGCTTTTTTAAACAAATATCACAGGCACTATATTCTGCATTTTTAACCCCTTCTCTCATTGTACTATTTTCCTCAGATCCCCTGCCAGAAATAAACAAAAACAAAAAAAAACCCCAAGAGGAACTGTGAACTCTTATGCCAATACAACTGCAAAACAGTATGGCTCGCTGTATGGTAATATTACTGAACTCTTTTTTAGATATACATTTTAATTAGTAGTAAATACTGTGGCAAAGTCAATAGCCTGGTACATCATTTGTTTCCTTTTATTGGGATTGCCCTGTCTTAAAAATCAGAGTAATTCAAATTATGGAATTTTTGTTCCATTCAGTGTTTGGAGTAAAAACCACCAACTGATTCAAATATCTACTACTTCTTGGTCTTTGTCTGTATGGTATAAAAGCCATGCATGTACAGGTCATACTGTTAGTGTTGAACCACCTGGTGAGGTTACTCAGATGAAAAGACATCTAAAATAGTTAGTGAAATAAATCTTAAGTAAAGTAGAAAAGCAATAATCTTTACTGTGGACAACTGCAGGAAAGGAATTAAAGCATTAGGAATGGCAACATTACAGAGTATAGTAAGTGACAAATACAAATGAGTAAAGCTTAACAGAAACATAAACCATTTCATACCCCCTTTTAAGTGTGTATCACTGTTCTTATTTTTAAAGTTTTGAACAAGAGTCTTTACCTGGAGGTGCAGTGTGCTTATATTCAAGCTTGTGCTGTGGATTCTTCCTGCAAAGAATGAAAACCAATACAATAAAATAATTTCCTGCCCTTGCATTCCACGTTTCTTCATTCAAGAATTATTCACTGCACAATGGAAGTAATCATCAAACTTCAGAGAATGTGAATGAAATTTAAATTAATCACTACGTAGTTTCAAATCACTTATCTGCAGCTCTCTCAATATAAAGAAACAGTAAAAAGAAACAGCCCCCCCAAAAAACCTTTTATGTTAAAATAATCAATATGACTGACTTTAGCTCTCTAGAATTAGCATTCTCATATGTATTTATCTATGGCACTTATAGACCCCCCCCCCCATTACTGTACCTCAGTGCCTCAATCTTTAGTATATTCATCTTAGTATTTCCTATTTCATATGGTCTTTCAAAAAAGAACTAGATACATTCATGGAGGATAGGTCCATCAATGGCTATTAGCCAGGATGGGCAGGGATGGTGTCCCTAGCCTCTGTTTCCAGAAGCTGGGAATGGGTGACGGGATGGATCACTTGATGATTACTTGTTCTGTTCATTCCTTTTGGGGCACCTGGCATTGACCACTGTTGGAAGACAGGATACTGGGCTAGATGGACCTTTGGTCTGACGCAGTATGGCTATTTTTATGTTCTTATCACCCACACTTTACAGATGGAGATCTGAGGGGCACAGAGAATAAGTGACTTGCCCAAAGCCACACAGGAAATCTGTGACAGAGCAGGAAACTGAACCCAGGCCTCCCAAGTCTTTGGCTAGTGTTCTAATCACGGCACCATCCTTCCCCTACACGCCTCATTTGTTCAGCACAGTTTGTTCACCATTTTCAAAAGCAGAATAGGTTCATGTTTGTGACACTCTGTACCTCCAAATAGCACCCTGGAACCCCCATATTCATCATTGAGATATGATTGTATGTTTTGTACAATGCATGCCTTGTGAGGTATCATTTTAAAAGTCATATTCAAATCATTTGATTTGTTGAACATTAATATCCTGTTGGGTTGTATGTACTATCATTGTATGTGAAGTTATGAAGTATCGCTATATGTGTTATTGAGATGTCTGAGTACTGTGGATATCTATGTAAATGCAGTGCCTGTCAGAGGCTTGTAGCTTGACATTAGCATCATAGTGTGAGAGACAGCCCAGACTGGTGGGTTTGGAGGGCTCAGTGGTCCCACAGCCCAGGCTGCACTCCAAAGACCCCGTCACAATGTTGATTTATTAAGAACCATCATTTTGCATTTCCCAGACTCTTTTAAATGAGTTCCAATGCCCAACCCATGCACATACCCTACAAAAGGGGTAGGAAATATATTTTTAAAAGGCTAAAGTTAGACATATAATACTATAAATATCTGACTTCAGCAAGGAATATGCACAATTATTTTTAAAAATTAATCATTTTACATTTTAATTACTTATTACATTTAAGTTTCATATACATCAAAGAGGATTCAACTTCAAATGCCATTGTAGACAGTGTTCATGTGCTGAATATTCTGCAGGAAGTGTACACACTGAAAAAAATCCCCCATAAAGTGGATTTGTACGCTGGAAACAGACTCTAAAAACACTATTGCTGGGTTTTTTGTTTATCATCTATCACAGATTTCTATGCAAATATGCTCCATTTACAAGTAAAAACTATTTTTTCCTCTCAATTCCCAGCCCCAAGAATCAGTCAAGCTAGCACCCAAGAT
The DNA here is from genome assembly GCF_965140295.1 of Lepidochelys olivacea. Taxonomy (NCBI): domain Eukaryota; kingdom Metazoa; phylum Chordata; order Testudines; family Cheloniidae; genus Lepidochelys; species Lepidochelys olivacea. The sequence goes on from NC_140413.1 coordinate 192,979,972, forward strand.
AGGTTGTTTGTTTTTTCTAATCACCAGCAATACAGCACTTGAAGTCAATGGGACCACTCGTGTTCATGTACTTTGCTGGATCAGAACTAGAGTACTCAGCACCTTGCAGTAATGAACCTTAATTAGTAAACCAATATTAAGAATTATATTTTGTTTAGAATTTAATTTCACAGGAGTGCTCTCAACTTTCCCTTGAAGTTGTTTTCAAATCTCATTAACATCAATAAGAAATAACTCAGAGTGTTAATAGCAGAGATCAGTGCAAGGGAGGAAGAAGACAGTTCGTTACCTTTATGTAGAAATATGGTGATAGATAAAAATAAAATCACCTCCCACTTCACAAGAAAAAAAAATCAAGATTAATTTGCTACCCCTTCATCATCTTAAATCTTTTGTATAATTAGTTGTCTTCATAGAAGTTGTCAGAAGGGCTAATTATTTACTCAACTTGCACACTGAGAAAGAGGAAAAATAAAGAGTGGCAATCACATGCAATTGACTGGAATGTTTATTACAGGTGTCACAAAGCTTCTAGAGTCATAAAAACACTGCCCCCTCCCGCCCCGCCAAAATCATGCAAGATCCTGAAAGCCTGCACCATGAATCACAGGGGACCCCGTATTTAGATGACAGTGTTATCCTTTAATAATAGAATTAAAACAGTGTGAAGCCACAAAGTATGAAACAAATGATATCTGGCCTACAGAGGAAATGAGATATGTACAACTAGCATATTTGCTCAAAAGTGCAATTTTGAAGACAAAAGTAACTTTTCATTAAATCTGTTTAATGTAGGACATTGGATCTACAGTCTGTAATTCTAGTTTCTACAGTTCTTTGTTTATGAATATCCCTAAACAAACGATGTAACCCTGTCCTCCTCACTGAATTTATTGCTAACACAGAAACTTTCCAGTGATTTCAATGGCCTTTGGATCAGGGCTACAATTCTAAGAGCCAAATTGTACCTCCCATGATAAAATCAACAGGACTCTCAAAATTTCATTAGATTCAGTATGTGGTATTTGTCGTGAAGGCTCCCCTCTGGAGGAAAGAATTACAGGACCTCCAGAACCAGAGGATCTGAGGAGAAAAAAGTCTAAATCCACTGATCTTGGGGTCTCCTTGAGCTTTGCTCGTCCATTCTGCTCCCCAAAACAGGCCTTCCCCCCTTTTCAGAAACTACATTGTACTGTCAGTCAATGCAGTGGAACCCACCCATTAAAGCCTGGCTTTGGGAAAAAGACTAATGGCCTAAGGATAATAGACCATTTGTGTGGAGTTATGGGAAGGCCTAATTTTCCTAACCAGAGTCTTGCTAAGAGAATAAGTCTACTTTGACTTGTTTTGGGAACTTGGACTTCTACTGATAGGTTCACAGACTGTTTAGAGATAACGTGCGCCTGGACTATAGAAAAACATTCTCCAGATAAGATAAGTCCTGAGAAGTGTGAGGGTTTTGGAGGAAAACCATGGAAAGTTCCAGGAGTCCATCACATGACCAGTGGTAACCTATGGATGACAAATATAAGACAAAGGACTCCAAGAGTGGGGGCTTGCCCCCCCCCTCATTTGATGGTGTCTTTCCCTTTTCTTTTGGTTTTCTTATTTTCCACTCAAAGTTGCAGGTCTAGTGCGTGATAGCTAACTAACACAAGTAACATTCCGTACAAGACAGTGTTTTTTTCAGTTATTGTTAGGGTTGCCAACTTTCTAATCACGCCAAACCGAACACCCCTGCCCTGCCCCTCCTCTGAGGCCCCACCCCCGGCTCACTCCATCTCCCCTCTCCCAGTCATTCACTCTCTCCAACCCTCATTCACTTTTACCAGGCTGGGGCAGCGGCTCTGGGGGCAAGGGCTCCATGGTGAGGCCGGGGATGAGGGGTTTGGGGTGCATGATGGGGCTTCAGGCTGGAGCAGGGGTTGGGGTAAGGGAGGGGGCAAGGGCTCTGGGATTTGGAGTGCAGGAGGGAGCTCAGGGGTGGGGCAGGGGTGTGGGAAGGTTTGCAAGCTCTGGGGTGGGGCTGGGGATGAGGGGTTTGGGGTACACCAGGGGGCTCTGGGAGGGAGTTCGGAGTGCGGGAGGGAGTTCAGGGCTGGGGCAGGGGGTTGGGGACCAGATGACACTTATCTTAGGGGGCTCCAGGAAGCATGTGGCATGTCCGGCTCCTAGGTGGAGGGGCCAGGGGGCTCTGCATACTGTCCGGGAACCACGGCCAATGGGAGCTGAAGAGCCAGCATTTGGGGGGGCTGCATGTGGAGCCGCTGTGGCTGCCTCTGCTCTGAGAAGCAGACACGCCGGCCACATCTGTGATTCGCAGGCAGCTTGCCTTAGCCCCGCTGCGCCGCCAACCGGACTTTTAGCGGCCCGTTCAGCAGCGCTGACACAAGCAGCCATGGTCTCTTTTCAACCGGGCATTCTGATAAAAACGGATGCCTGGCAACCCTAGTTGTTGATGGAGGTTCTCTCATCTTTTTTCCATCTAGCCTTTTGATAGCTACTATACCTATTTAATCTTACTTCTGCTATTTCAGAAAGATTAACTTTCTGTTGGAACAACCTCATAGTCTTAATATACAGTACTAGTTTCAGTTTCTTTTTAACAATGTTTTTACAAGTGTTCAGAGTGAAGCAGTTTATGACAATAGTTTACACAGTTTAATATTTCAGAACTTCACACTACATTTTTCGCCGCATATGAAGGGACATTTAAGTTAAGCCATGTTCATGAGGATTTTCAGAACAACATGCATGAGTCCAATTTTACAATAAAAAGTTGTTTTTAACACATCAAAGTCTCACTTTTGTGTCATACTGAAGAGTGTATTCTGCCAAATTATCTTTATTGTGCTTTGTTCTACAATTTCTATCAGGGACTGACCACATCACTGTATTTCTCAGCAGACAGAAAAACAGAATATTTCTGGCTGCATTTTAATCTTTTCTGTTTTACTACACATTTAAACAGTGTTCGAATACTACAGAACATTTTTCAGGACAACTAATGATTTGGGGTTAGATTTTCAGAGATGCTGAGCACCCTCAGCAATTAACTTTAGTTGGAACTGCTGGTGCTCAGCACCTCTAAAAATACATGCAATATACAAAAACAGAAAGTTGTTTTGATGCAAATGCTCAGACAACAATTCTCATGAATACATTACAGAGAGACGAGAATTCTCAGTTTTTTGTGGCTGCTTCAAATCTTGTATTAACAGATATAGATATTCTGTAACTGAGTACCGACAGTATTTTGGGAGTTCACATTCATTTTATATCTATGTTTGACTATGTAAGTGATTTTGTCAATTATAATTTGAGGATGGGTCAGATGCATCTTCCACCTTGTCAGCCCAGGGCTCCTCGCCTGCATGGCATTTACTCACCAATTTTTATTCCATAGTTAAAAATTTATGTTACCCCAAATTTTAAAACTCCTACTCAGTCCTTACTCAGGCAAAGCTACTGATGTCAATGAGTTTTGCCTGCATGAGAACTATGTAAAAATGAACTAAGGACATTCAGTTTTAGCCTCATTTGTATGCACTTTTTAAAATGTGACGTTCATGTCCAGCTTAAGTATTCTTAAACGAAAGTGTGTTGTAACTTGGGATGTAAATACCATTTAAAAAAATTAACCGTTTAAACGATTAAAAATATTTTGTTTAAACGTTTAACCGATTAAAGGACTGGCTGGTGCGTGGCCACTGGGGCCGGCTGGCCCGGGGGTTAACGGTTCAGGCAGGTTAACTGGTTAACATCTTACATCCCTAGTTTAATTAATCTTGGGCTCAACTATTTTGTAAATATAGTTAAGGCTTTCTAAACAAAGGCTTGACAAAGTAGCTTCCAGTATTAATTGGCTCCCCACAGAAAAAGCCTAAGGCAGTTCAACTGCATGCATTTTGGAGCAAAACTCAAGGAAAACAACTCAGCCATATACCACTAGGATGTTTCTTTGTTTTTTAAAAACACCAATTATTGAAACCCACACTGCTCAATGATGATGAGTGCACATCGCTAAGCATGTGATATTATTTGTTATTTATGACACCCGGTAACATTTGCTATTAGTTGAAGCTTTAATATAATCTACAAAAAACACTCTTGCTACAAAAACTGCCTTGTGAATCCATGTTGCTCAACTAATCTAATTTTCTTGAAATTTCACAGAAAAAAAGTCTAGGTAGTCTCTAAAAAGCACTCATTTGAATTTGTTAAACAACTTGCTAAGAGAAGAAGCACTTTATTTGATTTGTGATTTTGTAACTACTGTTTCCCAAAATATCAGATTTCAAGGAAGTCTGAAGCACAGAGTGACATTTAACTGAATGAAAACTGTTGCCAAAACACTAGATGACTAAGTCAATGACTTCTGAAGTGCTATATACAAGACTAGATCTATATATACACACACACTGAGAATGAAACCCACGATATCTAATGGATTGGGTTTGTCACACAGAATACGAGATTCTCACCATCGTTCATATGGAAGCAGAGGTAATCACCAATGAAATTCAAGGGAGTTGAACTAGTGAATCTTTGACTGTAGTGGCACCAAGCATTTGCATCATTCTCCTGTATGTCACTGCTTAATACAAGATTTGTTTATGCCTCCTCAAACACTTTGATCGAGTTTGCTGAAAAATATAGTGAGTGTCAAACAACAAGTTTATGGCATTATTAGTTCATGAACACTGAATGCCAAAATTTGAAAATTCATATTTGTTGCATGTATTTTCTTCAATTGATTAAATAACTGCTGTTTTATAGCTCTTTCTGCCTTCCAGTAGCTATTCACTAAACTGTCCAAAAGAGAATGAAGTTCAGCTGTTGGCAGGCAATAACCTCTTCATAAGGGACACTTCCAAAATAAGTTAACTATATCTTTAATTTATACAAGAAAAATCCCTGTATCACATCTCCACATCACTGCAGTTTTGCTAGCTTAGAAAAGCTGTAGACAACACACACATCTTGAAACTTCTAACAATCTCAAGTCTTGAAATTCAAGAAGAAAAACAAGTTATTCCTGCCCTTACCTACAGGTCAAAACAACAAAAAATTAAGCTGGCTTGGTAAGAATAAAATATGGCAATAGTATGCTAATATGCTAATTAAGAAACAATAATATTTACTATTGTGGTAAACCCAGGACAAACAGCTACAAAAAGGGGGTAGTAATTAGTCCCAGGGGATTAAAAGGCCCCTCCCTATCCACTGAGGAGAGAGAACCATGGGGCAATAAGGTTCAGCTGGAAAAGGGGTTGCTAGGGCCCAATTAGGTTCAGCTGACTCCAACTACTTGGGACCTTTTTAAACCCTCCCCTGGGTGGAAGGAGGAAAAGAGTGAGGGAGTGAGAGGAGCAGGGAAGCTGCCAGTAGGCCGTTTGCAGCAAGACACCAAACCTTCCCAGTAGAGAGGCTGCACTCGTGTCCCAGAAGGGAAGGAAAACAAGCACAAGGGACTGACTGAGGAGAGGAGTAGCAGGATCCTGTGCCACCTACAAGGATTCGCCTTGCCCCAAACCTGAGTCTCCAAGGCTAAAAAGGACTAAGCCTACTGAGGCGAACAAGGTATTTTGCCACACAATGTACAGAAAGAACTGAGTTTTCATCTGATGAATGTTTACTAAATACAAAGGAATACATATTTATCATTACCCTTGGGGAAGCATGTTTGTCTCTTCATTTAATGAACTTCAGGAACAAAGCATATTCCATTGTAACTTGTCATGACTGCATAATTATACATCTATTATTCCTTCTGGTAAATTTAATGAAGTATTGTTACAGCTGGTAGTAAAGCTGCAAGGGAATAAATAAAAGTATTGTATGAATAAAATTAACTTTCACTCTTTAACCTATCCTTGCAACAAAGCCCATTGCCAACTGTGCCCACATATCTATTCAGGGGACACCATCACAGGGCCTAATAACATCAGCCACACTATCAGAGGCTCGTTCACCTGCACATCCACCAATGTGATATATGCCATCATGTGCCAGCAATGCCCCTCTGCCATGTACATTGGTCAAACTGGACAGTCTCTACGTAAAAGAGTAAATGGACACAAATCAGATGCCAAGAATTATAACATTCATAAACCAGTTGGAGAACACTTCAATATCTCTGATAACGCGATTACAGATATGAAAGTCGCTATTTTACAACAAAAAAAAACTTCAAATCCAGACTCCAGCGAGAAACTGCTGAATTGGAATTCATTTGCAAATTGGATACAATTAACTTAGGCTTGAATAGAGACTGGGAGTGGCTAAGTCATTATGCAAGGTAGCCTATTTCCCCTTGTTTTTTCCTACCCCCCCCCCCAGACGTTCTTGTTAAACCCTAGATTTGTGCTGGAAATGGCCCACCTTGATTATCATACACAATGTAAGGAGAGTGGTCACTTTGGATAAGCTATTACCAGCAGGAGAGTGAGTTTGTGTGTGGGGGGGGGGGGGGGGGGTTGAGAAAACTTGGATTTGCGCTGGAAATGGCCCAACTTGATTATCATACACATTGTAAGGAGAGTGATCACTTTAGATAAGCTATTAGCAGCAGGAGAGTGGGGTGGGAGGAGGTATTTTTTCATGCTTTGTGTGTATATAAAAAGATCTTCTACACTTTCCACAGTATGCATCTGATGAAGTGAGCTGTAGCTCACGAAAGCTTATGCTCAAATAAATTGGTTAGTCTCTAAGGTGCCACAAGTCCTCCTTTTCTTTTTGCGAATACAGACTAACATGGCTGTTACTCTGAAACCTCTCACTTCAATGTAATTTTTATTCAAGTTAAACTTCACAAGTGACAAGCAATAATCTCTTGTCCCTTTACCGTGAAGCCAGTAAAAGAATGAACAGAAATATAACTTCTGTACAACTGATAAAATGGAAATAGCATTAAATATCAAAGCTTCATGCACAACTAAATTATTTTCATTCACTTAAAGAAAGAAAAATTAATACAACCAACCATAATTATTGCACAGCTTTATTTATTTGTGTTAACTTAGCACCTAAAATGTGAACTGAGATGCAAGTCCCATGCACACCAGCCTCTATACATACAAATATTACTGCCCCCGTGGACCAACAGAAGTTCTGTGGCCCTCCGGGACACTTTATGCAGAAGCTTCAGCCTGGGAGGGATTTGACCCTCCCTGTATAAGTATTTGGCACTGAGGTTGATAATGGGGGTAAATAGCTAAATAAGACTAAAAACTTGGGGAAACAACAGAGATAAGGAATTATTGGTTTATTTGATATGATTTAGTCAAACTAATTAGATAAAATTTGATGATTTGATAGTAACCCACTTTATTTTAATTTGATTTGTTTATATGTATTTTATGCTTTTGCTTATTTAGTTTTATTAATAAAATATATAAAATTGGAAACTTGACTACTCTACCCAGCCTATCACTGGGAAAATTGGTTTCCCTTTTATGAGGAGAAAGGGCTATACAGTATCCATCTCAGCAGAAGGGGAAACCGATGTTCCACAAAACCAAAACCTTTTACACCACCTACCTAGCCAGCAGTTCACTTCCAATTTTTTTCAGGATCCACAGAATAAAAAGTGGTACAAATAAATAGTGCCTGGAAGTGTGAGGAAAGTAAATAGTACATACATGGATATGTTAACATAGGTCTCCAAAACCTGTCAATTTCAGATTGCCTGTAAATTAGTCCAATCCAGAACATGAAAACTACATTTTATGTGATTTTCCTGGCCTACATTTTAAATATGCTCTGAATTAGATACTCTATTATGAAAAATCTCCATAATACAGCAGCAATTCACTGCAAGAGAAAAATAAATCCGCTACAGAAGTTATGATGCCCAATTACAAATGTAATCTAATGTGCTAATATAACCAAGACTCATAAAATAATCCTCATACAAAATAAAATTTAAGATGAGGAAGCATTCTGATTGGTTTTACAACACATCACTCCAATAATAAGAAGAAAAAAGAAGGTTCCTTGAAGTATATACTTGAAACAATACCCACAATAGAGTTGTTTTCAAGGCTCCAATAATGTATTTTTTATGGACTTAATTTTGTTCATAACCTGTGTGACAGAGTGCTGGGCAACAGCTGAGCCAGCACTCTGGTCACCACAGCTCCAATTAAACACTGTACAATAGACCTTGTTAAGAAGAGCTGTGCCTCATTGGTGGGTGGAGGAGAGCTGGAAGGCTAATTTAGCCATTAGGCAGAGAATACAAAAAGGCACAGGAACCAAGTAGGAGAGGGAAAGCAGGCAGGTGAGAGGGAGGGAGAGATTGCTCTTCACTGCTTGCCGCAGGAGCTAAGGACTCCCTAAAATCATAGGAATAAGGCTGCATAGTGTACAAGTGGGAAACAACATTGTAAATAAACTGCACTGAATGTTTTACCAGCATAAAGCTCTCTCAACTGCTTATGGACTTGAGCAGAGACAGGAGCAAGTGGGCCCAGCCACAACCAGCAATGTTAACAGATGAAGAGTACTGTTCTAAAATGGCTACATTTCAGAAAAATAGAAAACATGTCCCCAGATATGCTTTCATATCTGGATGATTTTCATTCACTAGTCACTTTGAACATTAAACAATATTTGAAAACTGTTCAGAGACAAGTATGAAGATAAGCATTTCTTATCTAGCAATAACAAATCTGACTGCTCATAGAAATTTGGATATTTCAAATATACACAAATAATTGAGAATCCACATTGTTTGCATTACTTCAAAAAGTATTAAACAAAATTAATTCCAGTAATCATATTGCTTCTGCTTTTTACAGCATGTTTACACTGAAGTATTCAGTTGAATTATTTTTATGCTTTCCAGAATCTGAGAAAACTCTTGAATAAAATGAAAAAACCCAACTCAAACAAGATATGCACTTAAAAAGGGGGGAAATATCTATTTATCTGAGAAAAGAGTTTGTTGAAGCTCTGTGTGAGGGTCAGTCTTGCAAACGTGCCACTGAGTATAGGCCCTTTCAGTGCCGCTGTGGAACTGATGGGAGAATTGGGAGCTACTGACTAAATTATTAAGTACTTGTGTAGGAGAAGCATTTTCAGTACTGCTATTTCAACCATCCACACATTCATGTGGAGGCAGGAGTCTTTGTAGCTGTGAAAGTAACCTTCAAAATGTGAACTGAATACAAGCTGAAGTGAGATCTGCCTGATTCTAGAGACAGCTGGAAACAAATTCAGAAATGTCAAATGCCCCATTCAACTCCAGGTATTACTAATGAAGACTAAGAGGACGGGTGACAATGTTGGCATTTTAAAGTATTTAACTAAAGTATTTAACTCCCTCCTTATTTGAGGAGAGAGATCAAGCTATTGTGCTCCATCAGTGCAGATATGGTAGCAGATATTGGCACAGACAATTACTATTAAAAAATTTCTTGATCATCCCAAATTTAAAGTCACCTAACTGCTTTGCCCAAAAGGAGGAAGGAAAAAGGAGATGCATCCACTCCCCAGAGCCAAAAGCCTCAACTGTCTCTTGGTCACCAAAAAGCAGCAACAAAAGATCACCACATCTTTCTGAATGTCAGAAGCCCCAACAATCCCCTATTCAGTGAGATAGACATCCTGCTTTCTCACAACAGGCTATGATGCATTTATGCGTTTTCCTTACAAAATCCTGTGGAACATTAAAAAAAAAATGGTTACTCCCTTCTCGTAACTGTCGTTCTTCGAGATGGCATTATTAAAGGTTCAGAGAAGGGCAACTAAAATGATTAGGGGTTTGGAACGGGTTCCATATGAGGAGAGATTAAAGAGGCTAGGACTTTTCAGCTTGAAAAAGAGGAGACTGAGAGGGAATATGATAGAAGTATATAAAATCATGAGTGGTGTGGAGAAAGCGAATTAGGAAAAGTTATTTTCTTGTTCCCATACTATAAGAACTAGGGGCCACCAAATGAAATTAATGGGCAGCAGGTTTAAAACAAATAAAAGGAAGTTCTTCTTCACACAGCGCACAGTCAACCTGTGGAAACTCCTTGCCTGAGGAGGTTGTGAAGACTAGGACTATGATAGGGTTTAAAAGAGAACTAGATAAATTCATGGAGGTTAAGTCCATTAATGGTGTCCCTAGCCTCCGTTTGTCAGAGGGTGGAGATGGATGGCAGGAGAGAGAACACTTGATCCTTACCCATTAGGTGCACTCCCTCTGGGACACCTGGCATTGGCCACTGTCGGTAGACCAGATACTGGGCTGGATGGACTGACCCAGTATGGTCTGACCCAGTATGGCCATTCTTATGTGTTCATGTCCATTCCAATCAGGTGTGTGGGTGCGCACATGAATGATTGCTGGAAGATTTTTCTCCTAGCAGCATCCATTGGGTTGGCCCAGGCGCCCCTCGATGTCACGCCTTCATGGTGTTCAATATAGAGCCCTGCCAACCCTCCACCCCTTAAGTTCCTTCTTGCCAGCTACTCTAACAGAGGGGTAGGAGGGTGGGTATTGGAATGGACATGAACAACACATTTCGAAGAACAACAGCTACGAGAAGTGAGTAACCGTTTTTTCTTCTTCGAGTGCTTGTTCATGTCCATGCCAATCAGGTGACTCCCAAGCCCAAGTTCAGGAGGAGGGGTCGGAGCTGTCCACTGATTGGAGTACTGCTCTTTTAAAGGTCGCATCGTCTCTGGCCTGCTGAGTAATCACGTAATGCACAGCGAAAGTGTGTATGGAGGACCACGTCACTGCTCTGCAGATTTCCTGGATGGGAACCTGAGCCAGGAATGCCGTAGATGAAGTCTGCGCCCTGGTAGAGTGCACAGTGATCAGAGGTGCAGAAACACCTGCCAGATCATAGCACTCACGGATGCCAATTTTTACAGTGACTGCCACATACTTGCGTTCAGATTGTTATAATCTGATGGGAAATATATGGATTCTAGGCTTCTTCAACTGTACATTACGTTACTGCTAAGAAATTAAATGAACCAAAATCCCAAACAGGTAACATTCAATCATAATTTCACAATATTTTTAGTCTGCACAGCAGAGATGGCAGAAAGCACCACACTCCTAGAACTGTGTTTACACCACAGACAAGAAAGTCCACTCAGCAGAGCTAAATTAGCTGGTACTCCATAAAAATGCATATAAAACACTAAAATAACTGAAGTTTACCAAGTGTTAGGGTATAAAAACAGGGAAAAAAAATATTGTATGCATCTAAGATATTACAAACAAGAGAAAGGTGGGGAAAAAACCATTGGAAACCCTTTTTAAAGCTGTTAATGATACCCAGTCATAAATAACTGAAAAGATTTTGGTTTTTGGCATTATTAGCACAGATTAGCAACTTATTTTGCTCTTTGACATGTCAATATATATTAAACTACTAGTAAAAAATACATTTATTAAATTATATTCCAGTAGTCCGAAAAAGTAGAAATTCAGCTAACATTTTAAGCATGAACTTGAAAAACCATTTTTGTCTAAACCAATTTAAAGTGTAAATAAATTACTATAAAACACATTTAATCATTCTAATATATTACAATCATATGGTAAAGTACTAAAAAGGTCTGTATATAACTATAAACACATAAATTAGTTTTCAGATTCTTCTAAAAAGAAGCTTGAACAGATTTCTACATCTTCCCATCAATTGTTTTAGTCTAGTTTAGACAACAGTATAACCTGTACAATTAAAACAACAACTTTATGGTTTAACAGAAACTGACAGAAAGCAGTAGCAGTATGAGAAAGTAATATATCCCAAAGGCCTATGATTCTAGCACCCCCTATAGACCTAGGAATTAACACCCCCCTAGCACTACAAAACAAACAAACAAACAAACACAGGACTGCTGGTAAAATACCTTTATTTCCAACCCCAGTTGCATGAGGGTTACAAACAATTTAAATTTGTTACATGGCAGGCTGACAGTAGCTACTATGATAAGCAGGATCACCATAATACTACCAGTTAATATCACTCAGCAGCACTTTTGCCATTGATTTGTGTTAGATTGGTAAAATGTTTAGATCAGTGGTTCTGAAACTATTTACTATTGTGGGCCACATATGCAGCTCTCAATGTGGGCCTCATCCACACAATATATACACTACCTGAACAGCTACAGAAAAAAGAAGTTTAGTATTTGTTATATGACAGCAATACAATTCAAATTGATATAGCACCTTTCATTTCAACACTGGCACATGTCTACCACAGGCATTTTAAATTAGCAAAGTAAGTCAAAATATTAACTGTTAAAATTAATTTACTGCAAGGGTGGCATGGCATGGTGTATTGCCACCCTCAATTCTGCACTGCTGGTGGTGGTGTGGCAGGGCAGAGCCCCTGGAGAGCACGGCTGCCGAGCCTGCCTGCAAAGATGGAGAGCCCTGCACAGTGCGGGGCACCCAGCCCCCCCCCCAGCCAGGGACTGCCCCCTCATGCACCCAATCCCCCAGTCAGGGACTGTCACCCATACACCCAGATCCTCCACCAAATGACTGTCCCCCATCCCCTCACCAGACTGCCTCCCCCCACATCATCCAAAACCCTGGGGACTGTACCCCCCAGCATCCAGACCCCCGCAACACTGGGCTAAAACTTGTGCCTGCCCTCCAGAGACAGGGTGCCCTGTCCAGGACATATCGGCCACCTGAGGGACTGCCCCCCATGCACACAGCCCCCATCTAGGAATTGCCCCCCAGCAGCACCCAGCAACTGCCCCCCAAGGAGTGCCCCCCAGTACTCAACCCCCCCATCCAGGGACTGTGCCCCAGTATCTAGTCCCCCATCCAGGGACATCCCCCAGTATCTAGTCCCCCATTCAGGGACATCCCCCAGTCACCAGTCCCCCCACCTACAGTCTGTCCCCCCATGCACCAGCTGAACTCCCCTCCCCGTGTCTCTGGACCCCTGCACCTGCCCCCCACATTCCAGGCCCCTGCACCCCTTCCCCATTGGTCTCCTACCTTGGCTGCACATAATTCAGCCATGCAGCCCACCCTGCCCCTGTGATCCTAATACTGGGAAGTTACCTCTAGCCAGGGTCACTGGAGCCACGATCCTGCGAGGGAGGAGGGGAGCGCTGAGCTCCCTAGCCTCCTGCTGTTGCTGCTGGACCCAATCCTCCGCTGTCCCATTTTACATCCTCACCAGCAGCTCTGCACCCGGGGCAGGTGTCCCTCCTGCTCAGCTCTAGTTACAGCCCTGAGGAGGTCACATGGACTGCAGCTGTGCACTGATTGGGCCGCAAGCAGCCCACAGGTTGAGAACCACTGGTTTAGATGGATAACTATTACTCTTCGGCTGGCCAGACAGTGGAGTTCCACACAAGGATAGTGGGGTGGGAAATGCATGTCCTGAGCTGCAGCAGAATTAACACACTTAATTCCTGACTGCTTAGTACAGCGACTGTAGCGCTTAAGTGAAGATACTCCTACACAGACGGGAGAGCTTCTCCTGTCGGCATAGTTAATCCACTTTCCCAAGACTGGGTAGCTATGTTGACACAGCACTGTCTATTAGGTGGGTTAGGTCTGTATAACTACATTACCACGGGGTGTGGATTTTTCACACCTTTGGGCAACGTAGTGTGACAAGGTTCCTCCTCTGCCTTGGTGGGTCCTGCGCTTATTGGCAGGTTTGCTCGCCTCAGAGATTCACGGTAGTCCTCAGTTTGGCCACTTTTGCTAGTGGCTCAAACCTGCCATTCACTCAGCTAACCTCATCGCTGGCCAGCATGGGGAAAGGGAGGAGAACAATCCCCGCAGTCTCTGCTGGTCCACCTAGTGGGTCGGGGGATAGGCCAGGGACCTTCCCCTCTGGTGGGACCCACACTCCAGGTCAACACCTCCTGTATCCAATAGGGAGTTGGTGGGATGGGGGGAACCTGGGCCCGCCCTCTACTCTGGGTTCCACCCCAGGGCTCTGTGGACTGCAGCTGTCTACGGTGTTTCCTGTAACACCTGTGTGACAGCTACAACTCCCTGGGCTACTTCCCCATGGCCTCCTCCCAACACCTTCTGTATCCTGACCATAGGATCTTCCTCCTGATGCCAGATAGCGTTTGTACTCCTCAGTCCTCCAGCACCACGCCCTCTCACTCTCAGCTCCTTGTGCGCCCCTCCCTGACTGAAGTGAGGTCCTTTTTAAACCAGGTGCCCTGATTAGCCTGCCTGTCTTAACTGATTCCAGCAGCTTCTTAATTGACTTCAGGTGTCCTAATTAGCCTGTCTGCCTTAACTGGTTCCAGCAATTTCCTTTCTGTTTTAAAAACTGCCCCTGTTACCTTACCGCTTAACCTGGGGCTAATATATCTGTCTTCTATCACTCTCCTGTAGCCATCTGGCCCAACCCTGTCACAGTAGTTATACTGCTATAGGTCTGTAGTATAGACCTGGCCTCAGTCATCTGCTAACCCCTTGCAACTGCTTATTTTGAACTTTAGGAAAAGCTAATTGTGTTGTAGCCTTTGACACCCAGAGCAGACCACTGAAGGAAGAAGAGTGGAAAACAAAGGGAACTTCTGCATCTGAAGATTGCCTCTAAGAACCCCAACACCAGGGTAAAGAAAATAGACTTGTTTTGGGGTTAGGGCTAAAAGAAAATGTACTTTGGCAACAGCACTGGAAATTACAAGTAAGAGCTGTCCTTTCCGTTTCCTTCTATTTTTATAAAATTCCATCCAAACAACTCCTAATAAAGAGAGGAGTTTAGGAGTTGGACCTCTTGTCACACTGGCTTGTGGTACATCATATGACCAAAGCTTAACAGAACAGACACTAAGTGCAAGAGTAATGGATTGCTAATTTACAAAGGAGACTTCAGTGGTAGTGGTTTTTCAATTCAATATAGAAAGAACTTTATTATGAAAAGCCTCAGTTACACTTCAAGGTGAACATAAGAAAATGTTTTAGTCTCATGTCAAACTGTACCATTTTTATTATAATCGTAAATATTGTTTTGGGTAATGGATTTAAAAGAAATCTTTTCTTGCTTTTTCTTTTAATCCAATTCAAATGTCTAGGTTACATTTCTTCTTTCTTTTCAGGTGATATTTCCCTTTGATTGGGGGATTGATATTCAAATTAGTTCTAGCTTCAAACCCAACAGGAGAACACAATTTGAGCTGGAGCTCAAAGGCTTAAGAAAAATCATCTGCTGAGTATAGTGATAAAATCCTGAAGCAACAGGCCACTTGAAAAATCCTGTCCCAATCAGACCAAAGCATTCAAAACATCAGCCAGGTCCTTTTTATTCTAAATATCAATTTACAGCAGAGGTTGGCAAACTACGGCCCGTGGGCCACATCCGGCCGGGGAGGCTAGCCCTCAGCCCCTCCCCCGCTGTCTCCCCTCCCCTGCAGCCTCAGAGCGATGCACCAGCAGTGCTCTGGTCCACCGCTCCTGCTGGGCAGCACGGCGGCGGCGTGGCTGGCTCTGGCCGGGCGGCGGGACTTTGCTGCTCTGAGCAGCATGGTAAGGGGAGGGTTGGATAAGGGGCAAGGGATACCAGGGGGAAGACAGGGAGCAGGGGGAGGTTGGATGGGGTGGAGGTTCTGGGAGGGGGAAGGGCAGTTTGGATAGGTGTGGGAGTCCTGGAGGGGCCTGTCTGGGGGCTGGGGTGTGAACAGGGGTCGGGGAAGTCAGGGGACAGGGAGCAGGGGGGGATTGGATAGGGGGTGGGGTCCTGGGGGGGGTGGTTAGGGGCCAGGGTCCCGGGAGGGGGTGGTCAGGGGACAAGGAGCGTTGGATGGGTCGGAGGTTCTGAGGGGGGCAGGAAGTGGGAGGGGACAGATAGAGGGCAGGGGCCAGGCTCTTTGGGGAGGCATAACCTTCCCTACCCGGCCCTCCATAGAGTTTCAGAACGCCCATGTGGCCCTCGGGCCAAAAAGTTCGCCCATCCCTGATTTACAGACAGATAATGGTTCTTAAAATGTAGTTAGCCCAGGGGAGGGCAAACTACAGCCCGCGGGCTAGATCTGGCCCATCAGGGCTTTCAGTCTGGCCCACAGGATTGCCAGCCCCATGGTGCAGTTGAGCTAAGGCAGGCTCCTGCCTGCCCTGGACCTGTGCTGCTCCCGGAAGCGGATGGCACCACATCCCTGCAGCCCCTTGGGGAGGAGGTGGCAGAGGGCTCCGTGCACTGCCCTTGCCTGCAGGCGCTGACTCTAGGGTGACCAGACAGCAAGTGTGAAAAATCAGGATGGGGGTGGGGGGTAATAGGAGCCTATATAAGACAAAGCCCCAAATATCGGGACTGTCCCTATAAAATCACGGCATCTGGTCACCCTAACTGCCCCCTGCAGCTCCCACTGGGAATTGGCGGCTAATGGGAGCTTCAGGGGTGCTACCCACAGGCAAGGGCAGTGCACTGCGGAGCCACCTGCCCTGCCCCACCCCACCCCCAGGAACCACAGCTGGACATACTGGCTGCTTCTGGGAGCGGCGTGGAGCCAGGGCAGGTAGAGAGCCTGCCTTAGCCCCACTGTGCGCCGTTGACACCCCGGAGCCATCATAGGTCCTAACCACATCAGCCACACCATCAGGGGCTCATTCACCTGCATATCTACCAATGTGATATATGCCATCATGTGCCAGCAATGCCCCTCTGCCATGTACATTGGCCAAACCAGACAGTCTCTATGCAAAAGAATAAATGGATACAAATCAGACATCAAGATTTCTAACATTCAAAAACCAGTAGGAGAGCACTTCAATCTCCCTGGACTCTCAATAACAGACTTAAAAGTGGCCATCCTTCAACAAAAAAACTTCAAAAACTGACTTCAAGGAGAAACTGCAGAACTGGAATTAATTTGCAAACTGGACACCATCAAATTAGGCCTGAATAAAGATTGGGAGAGGATCGGTCACTACAAAAAGTCATTTTCCCTCTGCTGACACTCACACCTTCTTGTCAACTGTTGGAAATGAGCGATGTCCACCTTGATTGCATTGGCCTCGTTAGCACTACAAAAGTAATCAACTGTTGAGAATAGATCACTTCCACCTTAATTAAATTTGCCTTGTTAGCACTGACCCCCCACTTGGTAAGGCAACTCCCATCTTTTCATGTGCTGTAATATATATACTGCTTACTGTATTTTTCACTCCATGCATCTGATGAAGTGGATTTTAGCCCACAAAAGCTTATGCCCAAATAAATTTGTTAGTCTCTAAGGTGCCACAAGGACTCCTTCGTTTTTATAAAAATTACATAGATGCACAAACCAAAACAGCATCCAACTCTCTCTCTTGAAGCTGTGTTGGTTCTGTCATTTTTCAAAGGAGAACTGCACTTTAAGAACATCTTTAGAGTCACCAGTTTCCAAACAAGCTATGGGGAATTTTTTTTAGACTTGTGTGTATAGAGGTCAGTAATGTTAAAGGAAGTTGTTCATGCATCAGTACGTCCCAATAGAAATGCTGACAACTTTTCAAGACATGACTTTGCCCAGTAAGTCTAGCAGCCATTAATTTCAGCTGGATAAACCTCTAACTGTGTATATTGAGCAGTGAAGTGAAACTTGCTGATATCTTTTCAAACAATCAATTGTCCAAATTCTAAATATACATTAAAAGAAAATGCAGAACTTTCACACCATGAGGTGGACTTTACTACTTATCAAGACATATTTTAAAAGTGAATTAAATTGTGTGCATGTTATTCTAAGAAATCAAAGTGTTGAATATTAAAATATTTGTATTTGTTGTGACAGATTAGATGTAAGACACGTGTATAAGAAGTCAGGATACTAATGCTAGCCCAAAAAGAATGTGTACTTTTTTCTTCAGACTTGAAGAAGAGCTCTGTAAGCTTGAAAGCTTGTCTCTCTCTCATCAACAGAACTTGAGCCTTTAAAATATGTTACTTCACCCATCTTTTCTAATATCCTGGGACCAACATGGCTACAACAACATGGCATACCAAAAAAAAGCACTTGTCAGATAAGCTGTAGTGAATGAGTAAATCATTCTCTCTTTCAAATAAAGGATATAAAGGGTAGATAGACCTTCAACCTCCATAACTTTGGAAACTTATTCACCGACATTCCCATTGTGGATGTAAGGTTTATCTTTTTTAACATGCCTGTTGGATCAGCAAAAACAATGAGGAGTCCTTGTGGCACCTTAGAGCCTAACAAATTTATTTGGCCATAAGCTTTGTGGGCTAAAACCCACTTCATCAGATGCATGGAGTGGAAAATACAGGAGGCAGGTATAAATACACAGCACATGAAAAGACAGGAGTTGCCTTAACAAGTGGAGGGGGTGTCAGTGTTAACAAGCCAATTGAATAGGCCACTTCCACCTTAACTGAATTGGCTCGTTAACCACTGACAACCCCACCCCCCACTCGTTAAGGCAACTCCTGTCTTTTCATGTGCTGTGTATTTATACCTGCCTCCTGTATTTTCCACTCCATGCATCTGATGAAGTGGGTTTTAGCCCACGAAAGCTTATGCCCAAATAAATCCCTTAGTCTCTATTGTGCCACAAGGACGACTCCTTGTTTTTGCTGATACAGACTAACACATCTTCCACTCTGAAACCTGTTAGATCAGGTCACTATCAGAGGTACCTTTGCAACAAATAATATTAGTGACAAAAATGCTATAGGACTGTTCAAGGCAAGCTTCAGATGGCAATAAAACATAACCCTGTCAAAAAAATGCCACAACAGTAAGCTATACCCAAGATTTAATTTCAAGAACTACACACTACTGTATCGTCATTTTGTTTGCATAGCTCCCAGTTAAAATATGTCTTGCTTTACAAATAGACAGACAACTGTATTGAATTATGTTTCTTACCTATAACAAGTAGTTCCATATGGACATTCAGGTCTGTCATCATCATCATCTTGACTTACAACCGCCACATCATGATAATCGCGGTCACCAGGGTGACTGAACTGCTGAAAATGAACTGGATTCTTCCTGTGATATTAAGGAACATATGTAAGTAAAAGTAAACAATATGACATTCACTACTCATGTGCATACAGGAATGGGGAATGCTGTGCAGCTAATTCAAGCAAGTTTATATTCCACAATGCATAATTATTCATCTGTTTGTGGCTTTGTATGTCGTGGTAAGCTTCAATTCTGTAATGTTAGTCATTTAAGACCTATCTTCATAGCAAATCATATAAAAGTTTTCAGTTTCTTTGTCTTAGCTCACGGGACTTGATTGTGCTCCGATAAAAGTTAAATAGGAGTTTTCCCCATTGACTTCAAATTGAAGTAGTATATGGTAACTAATGGCCTGATACAAACTTCATGTGCTTTTTTCAGTACTTCTGTACCAAGATGGGACATGAGGAAAAAAGTCTTTCTATGGAGAGGTAAAACTCTATTACAAGATACCTACAAAACTGATAACCCAGTTGTAAAGACAAGTCCTTACTTAGGAATAGCTGGGTCTTATTTTCCTGACACCCAACTCTTCAGATCAGTTCCTAGAACAGTAAACTACCCTACTATAGTACAGAATCTCCCTTAGCGGTCATCTTCCAAAGTATGTTTCAATTAACTATTTCCATACAATATACACATTAATGATTGCTGTTTTACTTGCCCTACTTAAACAGTTAAACTGCAGCCTCTTTTGTATTCGCAATTTTTATCTTTTAAAATCCATAAATAAATACAAACACCTATAGGCATATTTACACAATTCTTTGTCTTTCTCTCTCTCGCTGACAGGCGTACAAGATGCCAAAATGCATCTTCCTCAGTCTACTTGAGCAGACCATGAAAATAGGCTCTTTTCTCTGACAAAAAAAGAAATGCCCGAATCTCAAACTGCAAGATATAATTATTGGACCATGACATGTAAGATGCAATCATTACATTCATAAATTACAATCCCATTCCAGACACTAGTTCAGACAGTAGGATTGCTATATACACGAAGCCAGAAGCCACGTGGGACAACTCCACGATTGTCATAGTGGCCATGAACCCCTAAGAAGAATCATCTATACGACCACGAAAGCCACTGAGTACTACCAGCCTCAGCACATCAGTGCCACCATAGTGAGAAGTCTGGGGATTTCAGCTGTAGCTTCTACAAAGTGCTCTATACAATCATATTAAGCTCATTTTACTCCAATCCTGTGACCCATGCAGAAACTCAAAAATTTGAAGCAGGTGATTGTGAAGCTTCTGCTACATCTGAGACCAGATACTAAAACTATTAACAGCATAATGTACTTTTATGTAGTACAAGGATTTCAAAGCACTATACAAATATACCCATTTATAGATGGGTTAACTGATGATAAGGTAAGTGATTTGTCAAAAGTCACACAGCTAGTTATTGTCAACTATACCACTTGAATCCAGACTCAGTGTTCTGCTCAACCCACTAGGCCACACTTGAAGTTGCGTGCACTAACTGCAGACAGACACTCTAAAGTTGCATTTAACAGTCATTTTATCTTTTTAAACTATCACCGAACCCTTTAGAGATCATCATCACTTCCTTCAGTCAGATTAAGCACAACCAAATTAATGATGTCTTGGGAAATCAACTGACCTTTTTTGTTTAAGAATAATCATCAAACCAAACCTTCCTAGAGTCAGTTGGTTCAATTATTTTTCTAGAGGTAATGCTAATATGTTACCTAGATAAGCAAGGAGAATAGAAGACCACCAAGGTTAACTAACACAGCTTCCAGAACGATCCAAAAGAAACTAATGCTCTTGAATTGATTTTTATGTTCATTTCCACTCCAAGATTCAGACAGCAGTAGGTTTCTATCTAATGCCTCAAGTCCAACAGCAGTCATGTCTAGAAGTTACAGAATTTTATATGTCAGTTTTCTTTTTAGGGATACTTTATACAAAACATGAAGATCACTGAATAATTGGCCTTTCACCAGAGGAGGTCTTTCTGATCATTTTTTGTTCAATCAAGCATACAGATTTCTTAGGGACACTGAGTGATTTAAGTTAACTGTCAAATTACATACTATGTGTGAAGAAGCTTAAATGGCCATCAGGGCAAATAAAATATTAAACTCTACCCTGTCCTGTCTGACGAAGTCCTAGCTGTTCTGCTTTCATTTCATGTTCTGCTCAATGTTACCAGCATGCACAATAAAAGCATCAAATTATATACCATAGATAAGCCAATGTTTCCCTTCTTGACAGCAGAAGAACAATCTACTCATTCTCCCCATTGCTGTACTTACAGTTAACTTTCTACTTTTCTAAGGCACAAAACAATTCAGACAAAAGTAAAGGAACACCACATCCATTACACTAGGGAATGACCCATATGCTACACTGTCGAAATGGCTGAATTCTATAATAAACTCTTGGACAGTGGAGAACACTAATGTTCAGCTGACCAGAACAACATGGTTTTTCTTGTGTAAGTAAGTTCAGTACATTACTTACAAGAGTATTTTATATGCCTATAAAGATTCACAAGCTATGCGGCTTTGTAAAATAAAAGCTTTAAAATTATACTTGATATACCTGAGTTATTTAATACCTGCAGCTTTACAGTAATTTATAGAAAATTTTAGTTATTATATACCCAACTTGCTGCTAAACAAAGCATTTGAACAAAAAATGACAGTTACCAAAAATCAAAGGAATTAACCACCAGGAAAAATCTTCCTGCTGTGACAATGAGCTATTTACTACAGTTTTTTAAGATTCCTGACTAGCTAAAGGGTCTTTAATCAAACCAGTTACAAAGTCAGTCGAGCTGATTTGAATCAACAGATTGGATTTTAATTCTCATTGATTTCCTAGAAGGCTTTTGATAGGTATACAAGCAACAAAGTCATTTGGAACATCAATTTTTTAAAAAAACAATGACTTTGCTGCTACAGTATCACCACCATTGGAGTCCCATTAACAAAAATGCAATCACAAACCATAGCTATTACACTATTGATTGTAAACCTGAAGAGTTTAAATCTAAAGTTCTGACATGCTAGCATGTGTCTATAGTAACATACTCCATCATTAAGTTTACTGGAAGAGAGAACTTAGAGAGGCTTATCAAATGCTGGGCTAAGTTTAAGTTTAAGGAAAACTAAAGATATTCCATTTTCAGAAGGGAGTAACATATAACATATTTAGAAAAAAATGTGTATGCAAAGCCAAGAGTTCCTGTGGGTCCTGTTCTGCCAGTTCAGACAACAGGTTCTATATCTGTCCCTTCTAAGAAGTGCAGACATGAAACACAACTGTCCCTGTATAAAGGGTGCAACAGCTTCCAGACTCAAGCTGAGTAAATTAAGCTGAGACTACTTGAGACAAAGTATGGTATTGTGGTTTGGTTAAAGCACTGGCTTGGGACTCTGGAGATCCTAGTTCAGTTCCTGGTTGTACCACACACTCCTTTTAAAACCCTCGACAAATCACTTGATTATTCCCCATCTGGAAAATGGGGATATACAGTCTTTCCACCACCCTTTGTCTATTTACACTGTAAGCACCATGAAGCAGGGACAGTTTTGTACTATGTATATACAGCACCTTGTACAGAGGGAGCCTGATTTTGGTTGCCCCATCTAGGCATTAATGCAGCGCAAACAAACAGCAGCAGCAGCAGACCAACAACCATCTATTGACAGGGAGAACCATTTGGGCTGGCACAAAAACACATGAAAAACAAATCAGCATGTAAGAATTTAGCCTTTACTATTGTCCTGAGAGAGCCTAGACAATGGGGTTGGCTCACAACTGAATTGAACATTGACCCAATTTATTTCATTCTAAAGCAAATCTGGAGTTGTTGTGATTAGGGATAATGGAAACTGTCACATAGCCATTAGTGACACTATCTTATCCTTGGAACAAAGGTGATGTGATATCACTGTCTGCAGATTCAAATTCATTCTCCCAAAGCATGGAACTCAGAGACTTTAGGTAAAAATCTGGGGCATGATCACCAATGTGACCTTGTCCTTTAAAAATACTGTGAAAGGGGGGCTTGCCGACATGACGGCTGTCAGCAATCCAGTTTTCATGGATAAATGGAGGAGTGAACAAGTAGCCATTGGTTCAAATGGTGGTCTTGTAAGGCATTTAAGAACCAGACTGAGGTCCCAAAGAGATTTCCAAACCCCCTGAAGGATTTCACTGTTGTTGGGTGGGCAAAAATGGAATAACCCTCTATTTGAGAATGGAAAGCAATGATGCTGCCAGATGGACTCTAATGGAGCTCAGCAATAGTCCCAAACTTTTTAGTGTTAGGATACAGTCCAGTATAGCTGGCAGCAATGAGGTCATCAATGGAATACATTTGAGGTCACACCAACAGACAAATCTTGTCCATTTTTGAAAGTATGCATAGCGAATAGACTGTTTTCTGCTGGGTAACAGTACTTTTTTACCTCCTCTGATCAGGTTGTCTCTAATCCCAAGAGCCATCGACCAACAATGTTTTGAGACGAAGCACTCAGGGAGACTGGGGCGAAGGATCTTCCCAGTAGAGGAGATGAGGAGCGGCCTGGAGAGTGAACGGTCAGCTGTAACAGGTAAGGAAACTATGTTTGTCTGGGACAGGTCAGAACTATTAGGATGACTCTGGCTTTGTTCTTTTTTATTTTGAGTAGAACTTTGGCTATTTGAGGAGTGGGTGGGAATGCATTCAGTAGATCCGACAACCAATGAAGGTGAAAGGCATATCCCCGGGATCAGTGACCCAGACTGCCTCTGGAGCAGGACACAGCTCTTGTTTATGGAATATAGAATATGTGGTGGGTCTCTAATGGTCATTCTTTTTTGTTACCAGAATGAACCTGGAACATATCCCCTTTCCTCTGTGCTGCATGGGAACTGTTTTGTAGCCCCCAAGTGTAGGAGAGAGTCTCTGCCTTGACGAACCAAGTTCTTGTGAGAGGGGTCCCTGAAGAGGGATTGAAAAGAAGTGTTGTCGATGGAAGAGTGAAAAAGTGAATGATGTACCCTGTGGAGATGACCTCCAACACCCATTTATCTGTAGTGATAGACTCCAAGCCTGCCTGAAGTGGTAAAGGCAGGTGCCAAAGGGAGGAAGGCAGGTGAATTGATACAGCTGGTAAGGATGAGGATAGTAATTCAGACCCTGGACCAGCCCATCAAAATTACTGTTTGGAGATGAAAGGATGAGAGGTCAAAGCTGAAAGGTGGATGGTTTCCTTCTCTGGAATTTCTCTCTCTTCTGATGTGATTCATACCACCTCTGGGAGGTTGGGAATTGGGCAGTATGGGATCTCTCAGCTGTCTGGGAATTGCTGAACATTCTTTTGTAGGCAGGTGTATAAATCCCACGAGAATGCAAAGTAGCCCTGGAGTCCTTTAACATGCACAGAGAATCATCTGTGCTATCTGCAGACAGTTTAGAACCATCAAAAGGGAGGTCTTCCACCGTATTAAGGACTTCTTTAGAAAATCTGGAGAGCTGGAGCCAGGAAGCCCTTCTCAGAACTGCCACTGTAGAAATCAAACAGGTGGCAGTATCAACAGCATCAAGAGAGCTGCTTGTAGTGATTTTCTGTCAAGCAGTTGGCCTTACCCAATAATTGCCTTGAATTGCTTTCCATGCTCCGCCAGTAGGTGGTCCACAAAAGAGTTCAGTTTGGTGAAGTTTATATATTTATATTTCACCATTAACACCTTGTAGTTCACAATTCTAAATTGTAAGGAGGCTGACAAATAAGATTTTCTACCAAGTAGTTCTAGACGCTTACGATCTTTGTCATGGGGTGTGGATTTAGCATGATGCTGCCTTCCACATTTGTTAACTACGTTAACCACCAAAGAATTAAAAAAGTGATGAGAAAATAAAAACTCAGTCTGGAACGTAGTATTTCTTATCCACTCTTTTGCATGTAGGTGGAATAGAAACTCAGATGTGTTGAATGATCTTTGTGGGGTCCAGAAGGGTCTCATTGACAGTTAAGGCTATGCAGGCAGATGAGGCTTTCTGAAGGATGTCAAGCAGCTTATGAGGAGGCAAACTTCCTTGAGAGATATCTGCAGAGCGAGTCAGCAATTCTCTTGACCAGATCCTGAAACTGCTTAAAATCATTGACCAAGGATGGAGGAGGAGGCAAAACTGCTTCATCAGGAGATGTTGGCTGCAGGAGAGACCTCTTCATGGGCTCAGCATCTCAGAGGTTTCTTCTTGAGGATCAGGACTCCTAGAGAGGGCAGGCAATGAAGGCTGCCTCTCTCTGTGATGGGCTGTGCCTGAAGTCCTAAAAAATTTCTGGCAATAGTCTAACCAAGGATCCCAGTATGGCCAAGAAGGTGTTATAGGAGGGGGCACCCATGGGTGTTCAAACCAGTGAGATGGTGGCTGCGATCTTGGGCCACGAGTGGTCATAAGCTCAGAGACTTCTGGAAAGGGGCCTCTATAAGGGTGAGGAGGAGAGCCCTGGACCAATATTTGGGAAACTGAGACAAGGTCTTCATCAGAATCCTGTTCCTTAAACTCACTAGAGAATGATGGAGCACCCAGAGAAATGAGATGAAACTATCGATACCAGGTGAATTTCCGGTGATCTTGGTATTGAAAATATGCCAGAGCTGAACAGCAGAGATTTGGGCATCTCAGATACAGTCAGGTCCCTGGGAAAACAAAAGCTCCTGCTGTACCGAGTCTGTGGTCTGCACCAAGGTAATAGTGGCAAAAGGAGCTGAAAGTACAGTGAGTCTCGGTCCCTCCAAGAGAAGTGCAGTAGGAATTCGAGCAGGCTTCCTCAGTACCGAGGCAGGAGAGGAAGAGCTCTTCTTGCCACCTCAGTCTGCTGACACTACTGATGATCTTTCCTGGTTTGCTGACAGTACTGATGATCTTTCCAGGCCTGAGGTTTGGCTGGTTTTTGGTCTAGCAGTGCCCTCGATACCTGAGGAACCAGCAGCCTCATGGGTACTGGACTGGAGAGCAGATGGTGTCTTCAGCTACTTCAGTACTAACGACAACGGCTTTTTTGAGGTAGATTCCTGACCTGGAGAACTCTGAGCATGGTCTTTGGAAGATTTATGAGAGGAGCCTTGGGTCTTCCTCTTAGATGCCCTTGAGGAGCGTGGCTCAGAGACAGTGGAGGCAGCAGACTTGCTCGGAGACCAATATACCCAGAAGGATGGGGAGAGGGGACCCTTGACCTGGGTCAAAAGCTGGGCACAGAGAGCTCTTCATCATGTGGAGGGGAAGTTTGATCTCCCTGTTATTTCTGGCTCTAGATTCTAACGACAGACAGAAGTTACACTTCTGGGCAACGTGTAATTCCCTGAGACAACAGATGCACCAGGAGTGCCTGTTGGTTACCAGGACTGCTTCTTAGCATGACAAATCAACGTCTGAAACATAGGCGTATGATAACCTCCCAGTGAACAAGAACCATCTACTAAGTAATATCTATATAATATATATGGGAAAAATTTTTTTTTTTAAACTAGGAAATGAAAGCTGCTACTACTTACTAACTAATTACACGGATGCTACGAACTAGAATAAAAACTGGGACACAGTTGAGGTAATCTCAATGGGGACAACGGCCAGAGATCCATCTTGGGCCGAGGCAGCTGGGAAGCAACTGAGGGCAGCTGGCACGTGCACAGCCCGAACAGACACTGCTATGAGAAATCTCTGATCAAATGTGCAGGGTGCAAAAGTGCACCTAGAGTGGAGTACCCATCGGGACACTACTTGAAGAAGAATTAACTGTTGGGAGAAGATAGAACATGCAATTGCTTCAACAAATGCACATACATAAAATTACAATTTCTAATAAAATCTTTGTCGGTTAATAAAATACACACACGTCGGCCATTCTCTCCAATTCAATTCCTTTTCTCTACTGTACTTGCAACTGCCTGGTGCAAGTTGTTCTATTGCTTATTGAACTGTGGTTTCTAATTTGCTGACCTATTTCGCCCCCTGCTGAGGTTATATTGACTGGTCAGTAACATTTCCAGAATATCCCTTTTTATGCTTCTAAAAAGATTGCTACTCTATTTGATCTTTTCTAATCCTTTCCTTACAATATTTTTAAAAAGGAAACTAATGAATTGACCATTATCTCCCATTTGGGGTAAGTAGTAACTTGCTAGCGTAATTTGAATCTAGCAAATAAATTGGTTAGTCTCTAAGGTGCCACAAGTACTCCTTTTCTTTTTGTGAATACAGACTAACACGGCTGTTACTCTGAAACCTAGCTTAATTACAATTCCACTTTACCTGTAGCAACCTGTCCCATACATGCAGGGTGTTCTCTTCTGCTTGGTTTGTTTAGAACTCTGTAGAGCATCTGTGCTTCTGGCTGAGTTAAAATCTTCAGCTTCAGGATCCTGATTTAAATCAAGCTCTTGAGTGTCAGCTAGGGAAACATGAGAGTGGGATGGCTTGTCCTGGTGAGTCTGTTGGCTTGCAGAATGGATTACCTCATATTTGTTTTCCCTTTCATTCATTTTATTTGTGTCAGTGGAGAGCTGGCTTTTTGCATCTAGCCTGTGGTCAGGCCTCTTGCTGTGGAGCTGACAATCACTTTTCTCCACAGAACTTTCAATCTTTTGTGACACAGTCTTATCATCATTCTCTTCCACTTTCCTCATAGCCCTGCTAAGAGGTATTCCCGATGCATCCTATGAAATAGAAAATAAAAGATCACAACAATCTTTAGAGTGCCTTACTGTGCAAATAGTTCTATGGACCACTCATGGAATAATGTACTTCTGAATGTAAGCAGGTTTCAGATTCTGCCATCATAAACATTCAGGACATATGTTCCTACAGAGGAGATGATACAATCAAGTACAATTTTTAAAACAAATCTTTTCTGTGTTTATAATAAAATTTAAATCAGAAGCTTGAGTTCAGGACTCTATCTTTATCAAGAAACAGATTAGAGTTTGTCAAAACTATTGTGGTCAGAGCTGGAACCTTTGGCTAACAAATTCTTCCTTTTAATTTTGTGAGGTCTCTCTCAGTTATAAATACATACATATATACATACATAGTATAGCCTCTATCTCAATAACTTGTGTAAGATTCTTTCTATAAGGCATATGCTCCCCTATTTACTATCCAGGACTAGGGCTGGGAAAAATTTTTGGCTGAAACTTCCTTCAGTCCAAAATGCAGATTCAGGTCAAATCAAAACCATTTGCAAATTCATGTAGATTTTGTCAATTTGTTTCAGGTGGAAAAAAATTAGAAATGCTGAAACTATTTTTTTCAACATTTCCAAAATTAAACTTTTTGATTTCGTGGGCTAGATTCAGAAGGGGATGTAGGCAACATTCACAAAACCAATAGCCTTGTGATTAGAGCCCTCACATAGGCTCGAAAACCCAGATCTGAATCCCTGCTCTGGGGCAGGGACTTTAACTCAGATCGCCCCCCTCCCATGTTCACTGGATGAGAGAGACACACAAAGACAGAGAGAGATAGACACTAAAGCCTGGTAGTTAGGACACTAACCTAAAAGGGAGACACCTGCGTTCAGTCCCTGCTTTAGAGTGTGGATTCAAATCTGGGTCTCCCACATCCCAGGTGAGCGCCCTAGCAATTTGACTGTTAAGTATAAATGGGGGACACAGGCACTTCCTCAGTTTCGTGAATGGCACCTAAATCCCCTTGTCATTCTAGCTCATTTCCAAAATTTCCTTTGCACTACTGAAAAAGCGTTAAAAATACCTGAAGCAAACAAAAAGTTTCAAATAAAAGGTTTCACTCAACTCCAAACTATTTTTTTCTGACTTTTTGATTTAACAAAAATTCAAGAAAATTTCAGGTTTGGGTTCACCCAATATGAAGTTTTCCACAATTTTTTGGAACTGCCAGTGAATGAAAAACCAGTTATTCATGCAGCTCTAATCTAGAAACACAAATGCTACAGATTGTATATACACATTACATAGTGCTTTAATATACTACAAAACTGTTGTGAGGTCTACAGTGTTAATTGTAGAAAGGCTCCCCTCCAGTACATTTATTTCAGTTCATAGTAATATGATTTTGAGAAGTTTGTGGTATTTCTCTGATTTAGCAGCTTGGACTCTTTTTTGTGTGCGCGCACGTTCCTTTAAAAATCTGGAACTAACCAAATGAATGTCAAAAATAAACACTGATATGACTAGTGGGATAAAATTTATTCAATATCAAGTAAGCCTTCCTGATAATTAGATATACTGTATAGCAGGGGTGGGCAATAGTTTTCACAAGGGGGCCACTCCATGAATTTTGGTAAGTCATCACGGGCTGCACATTTCTACTATATTAATGAAATTTTTAAATCCTACCCCTCTGCTGCAGTGTCACCTAATAAAATAATTCGCGCAAAAACTGAAGGTGCAGTAGAGGGTGCGGGGTCTGCGAGGGAGTTTGGGTTTAGGAGGGGGTTCTGACCTGGGGCAGGGGGTTAGGGTGCAGGAGGGGGTGCGAGGTGAAGGCTCTGGCTGGGAGGCGCTTACCACAGGCAGCTCCCAGCCGGCGGCGGAGCAGGGCTCAGGCAGGTTGCCTGCATGCTGTGGCCCCACATCGGTCCCAGAAGCAGCCTGCTGCTGCAACGTTTCTGCACGCCCCTTTGCGGGGAGGGGGGCAGCAGGTCTCTGTGCGCTGCCCGTGCCTGCAAGCACCGTCCCTGCAGCTCCCATGGGCCGATTTCCTCCAGTTTCCTGGGAGCTGCCTCCCCTCCCCCCACCAGGGGCACGCAGAGACATGCCAGCAGCAGCCAGACGCTTCCAGGATCAGCATGGGGCCATGGCATACAGGCAGCCTGCCTGAGTGCCCTGCTGCACCGCGAGGACAAAAATGTTAGTCATTGCGGGCTGGACAGAAATGTTAAATGGGCCGTATTTTGCCCACCCCTGCTGTATAGTCTCACAAGAGGAGCAGTTAAAACAGGGGTAGTCAATTACTTTTTTGTCAAGGTCCAAATTTCTTGGTCAAGGTATAGTCAAGATCAGACTCCAGAGAAAATACAAAAACAACAATGATAATAATAAGTAAATAAAAAGATTTTGCTGTCTGTTCAAAAGCATCTGGCAGTCTGGATCTGGGCCACAGTCCACCTATTGACCACCCTCATTGTCTGAGACTTAAAACTAGACTGCACAAAACACAAAAAGTGCGCTAGGTAATAATCCTGCATTTGCAGGGAGATTGACTGAATGGCCCAACTAACATCCCCCTCTATCTTGTATGATATTTTCCCCCACAGCAACCCTTTATCCATTCCTTTGTCTATATTATGTCTAATTAAGCTACAAACACTTACTTCCAAGCACAGTAGTCTCACTGAAGAAAAGAGCAATTAAGTAAAGTTATAGACAACCGTTTTATTACTTGTGATGGTCATGGCAATCACGTCAAACACGCACTTTCTGTTGGCTGGCTGCAGCTTAGAGTGAATCGAAGAGGTACTTCTGTACTTCAACCCTATATGAGATTTTTTTCCCCAGCTAAGTATGGTAATAGTGGAATAATGTTCTGAGGCTGAAGCACTAGGGTTTTATGGCTCATCTAGTAATTAGTGTTTCCATGTTTGAAACAATGAATTAATTGCAGAATGGCATTCAACCAGCTAATTTTTTTCTGCAAAGTCTAAAGAAAACTGGTTACGTTGTGTTTGAGTTAAAGATAATTAAAAGCTACTTTGAATATGGAACCACTCAGTACAGCTTCATATTCAGAGCTGCAACCAGAGTTCCATTATCAACCCTATAACTCATTCGCTATATCATTTGTCATGAGGAAAGTGTACTTTTAGGGTACACTACTCAATAGGGAAGCTTATCATGTTAAGCACTGTGCTCTGCAGTAAACATCTATAGGAGCAGGCTGTTACATTATAAGCTCCTTGGGGACTTTGTCTCATGCCTGTGAAGTCCGATGCATGCTTTAAGTAGGGTTGTCAGCCCTCCAGGATTGTCCTTGAGTCTCCAGGAATTAAAGATTAATCTTTAATTGAAGATTATGTCATGTGATGAAACCTCCAGGAATTCATCCAACCAAAGTTGGCAGCCCTAGCTTTGTGTTGTAAAATGTAATATTTTAAGTTAATATTGATAGGGTTTCATGAATATTGAACATTTTAAATTAATATTGAAAGGCTTTTTTCAAATTGTTACATAAATACAGATCTCAAGGTACGTACACATAATTTCCAAACTTACTGTAACAGAGTGAAATTTCACTTCCAAGGATGGGTTCTGTGTGGATAATAGGCTTCATTCTCCAACTGGTAGGTGCATGGTTAATTTTTCAAGTCCTGGGAGAGTATAAGCCATGTCTTTTCTGCCTAATGCAGGGGTTGTACTTTGACAGTAGATTCTCCGCCATTTACTCTCTATTTAAAGAGAAGGGACTTTCTGTTCTAATTCTCCAACCGCACTAAGGAATTAACTTTTTCACAAAGCCGGGTGGCCCTTATAAGGAATGCTCCATGCAATCTCTCTCTCTCCAGTGTTGTTAACACTTCTAAGTCCACATTTGAAATACTAAGTCTGGCAAACTGAATATTTTTACATCAAGAGACAAGAAACAATCCATAAGGTTTAAGCTGTTCATGATGAGCTTATTCCAAGGTAAACACATTAAAGGTAAAATAATGTGGACAGTCTTCGCAGTGTAATCTGATCACAATATAGTTTAATGGCTGAAAATGCATAGTTAAAAAAAATCTCTGACATGCCCATAATGATAAATTCACATGTTAATTTTTGATGTAAGAAAGATCTTTTAACCATTAAAATCAAATCAAGTGACTGGTAGAAGACTTTCTTTTTAAGATTTTTTTTTTTAAATAGATGTTCAAAGGCAAACATTTTTCAGGGAAAGCCTCATTATCTTATCACAAAATGTGGCTTTTTCATAATTAGTTGCCAGTAATTATGTTTACAATCCTAGCAGCAAGAAAGAAAATGGTGACAACGTTTTGCAGAAGTTGCCATGTGAATTCTTGTTTCCTCTGTGTAGCAAAACAAAACTAAGGCACATACTGTATGTCACGCTCTGTGTTTATGAAAACTCAAACAGCCACTATATTGACAATAAAATGATGACTTCTGCTGCCAGAAAACAAAAGTTCTTTCACCAGCATTTGTTAACTCATTATCATTTTACTTCTCAGCTTGTCACCCAAGTAGTAGTAGTGAAAAAAAAAAAAAAAACAGCTCACACATGAGCTAGTTTTTGCCTAGGACATGGCTACAGATAAGGTAGGAAAAACTTATTGACCAACAGGCACCTGCTTTGGACTGAGATCAGAAAGTTCCCCCCACCCAAGCAACAAGAACCTACTAAAATGGCCTACTCACAAAAGGTCATGATTTAGTCTAATCCCAAAACATCTTTTTAGGAAATTCCATCCCACAAAAAAAGACATGAAATAGATGACACCGCCCAGGCATCAAACACAGCCACTGAGGCTAAAACAGGTGTCTATTCCCCTCGTCTCCCAGATCACCATGGGTCTCAGATAACCTGACACAGAAGGAAAGAAGAAAACTCAAGCACTGAAGGCAACAGCACAGGCAGACACTCAAGCACAAGGAATTCTTGCAAATCTATGAGTTAGCCATGGAAAAAGCAAAAATTGCCACCTTTTCTCCAACATAAGTTATGAAATCCTCCAATTTCTGCAGCTACCCACACCACTTAATGTAGCTGTCCATGAAATAATGCTGCTCTGCCTCACAGATGAGGTTTATAGGATTGAACTAAGATGGCTTCAATAAGACTGCATCCAGACAGTCACCTGCTTCTCAATTTCCAGATCCCTTCCTGGGGAATAGCAAAGAATCCAGCCTCTGCTATAGTCTGCTCAGCATCTTTGCAAAGCAGCTAGCGGAGATTGCAAAACAGCACCTCTATAGATTTAGCAACTTGCAGACAAAACCAAGCTTTATATTCCCATCACATTAGATAGCACCATGTATCAGCTGAATCAAGGAAAGATTACAGTGATGCTGGCAGACCGAAGGAAGCACTGAAGAACCTGTCACCTCAATATCATCAGCTTCCATTGATGGAGTTTGCCCTCAGATTGTTGTGACCGTCCAACAGACTTCATGATCTCCTACAACCCTCACTGCTTCTGGATATCTATCAAAAAAAGTCATGGATGCAAAAAAAAAAAGCCTCTTTCCATGTGCAGGATTAAAAATTAACCATAGTGTTCGATACATTTGCAGCCTCTAGTCTTGATTACTTCAACGTTCTGGATCTAGAAATAGAACTGACAGCCTTAAAAGAGCTCCAATTGGTTCAGAACACAGCAGCTTGCTCACTCAGCAATACTGAGCCAAGAGCACGTCACCCTATGCTCGGTTCTCTTCACTAGCTTCTTGTTGAACACTAAATCAAATTCAAGATTTTTGTCTTAATTTTTAAAGCACTCCTATTAAATTTGCCCAAGTTACCTTAGGGGCCAGTCACTGATCATGACATCCCACAACAGATAAATTCCACTGAAACAATGGAACTGGCAACCCAAAGATTCAGATCCATATAGCTTTCTTGGCAACTAGTCAACAACTGTAGAACTCACTTCTGGAAGAGATCGGAATGACCACAAATCTGGGTGCCTTCCAAAGAAAATGTAAAGCCCAGTTGCCTGACCTAGCTTTCCCACACTACCAGCATCTCCACCAAAATCACATATTAAAATCTAAAAACCAAGATACCCTATAACAAAAACTTCACATCCTGCCTCCTCTATGAACTAGAGAAAATTTATGGAATGTTTATGATAGTGGAGGGGAAGCCATAAAGAAGTCTTAGAACTACAGACTGAGGTAAATAACATTTCAGCAGGTGATCATACAAGCCACAAAAACATACATGAGGACAACAAAACTATATCTTATTATAAATCACTGCTATTAAAAATAAATCCCCTTCCACTCTTCCCTGCACTAATCTCAACGCTGGTAAATGGTGCTACTGACAAAAATAACAAAACAAAACAAACCACAAAAACCTGAGCAAATTCACAGAAGGTAAAAGTATCAGAAAAAACATAACTATCAATAAGAGGAAAAATTACAGAAAATAAAGACATGGAGGTTTCTTCATCTTTTCTAAAACTAAACCATCAAGCCAAAATCTGTTACCTTCTAACATATGTTGGAAAAAAGCCATTAGTAAATGGGATTAAAACATAAAATACTACCAAATTATCACCACTAATTTTTAAAAACCTTCAGATTATCCTATGGTATATTTCAATTTTTGAACCCCAAAACACGGATACGGGTAGTACAGTTAGCACTAGGGGTGGCAGATCATTGACAGAAGAATCTTAACAGTACTTTATATCCTAGGTTTCTTGTTTTACCTTAAAGTAATTCCTGTTTCTAGTTTGTACAACACTGCTAAGGCACGTTTTATCTGGAATAAACATTTTATCATGAGATAAAAAGCTGAAGATAGTTATAAGAGATGAACCAGTTTTAAAGCTCTAACATTGCTAACTGCACTTCAATAATATTGAAATAATGGGACTCAGCAACATACAAAAAACATTACCCGTGATGGGGGGCCAGTGGCTTCCTCTTCAGTAGTTTTGCTCTTTTTTCCCTGATCCTGTCCCATCTCTTTGAAATCCCCTAAATGCTCTTCACAAGCTAACCGTTTTCTCCCTTGCACATTTGCTCTTGACTTTGATGGTTCCATATTGTTTTTTCCTCTCCCTTTGCCTCTTGTTACTCCACCACCTTAAAGAAAAAGAAAAGGAGGACATTTATGGGATCCAACCTTGAATGCAATCTTCAAGACCTCACGACAGGTCCTAGAAGACTGGAGAAAGGCTAATGTAGTGCCCATCTTTAAAAAGGAGGGAAAAGGAGCCAGGAAACTATAGACCAATCAAAGGACCAATCCTTCGACATCTGGGAAGCTACTAGAGCAAGGTATAAAACATTCAATTTGAAAATACCTGGAGGATGAAAGGGTAATCACTAGCAGCCACCATGGATTTACTAAGAACAAATCATACCAAAACAGCTTGATTTCCTTCTTTGATAGAAAGGATAGGGGGAAATGCAGTGGACATAATATACCAGGACTTCAGCGAGGCTTTGACATAGTCCCACATGACATTCTGATAAGTAGGCAGGAGAAATGCAGCCTTAGCTGAACCACCATTAAGTGGATACATAATTGATTAAACAACCACAAACAAAGAATGGAATGACATCAGATTGGAGGGAGATCCCAAGTGAGGCTCTACAGGGATCTCTTTAGGGTTTGGTGTTGTTTATTAATGACCTGGATGTAGGAATAGAGAGCTTATTGATCTGATTTGCAGATGAGACAAACTCTTCTCCCTGTCTTAGCTCTGCTTGGCTCAGTTCTCAAATTCTGAATATTTATGACTCCACCCACCATGAAAACTTACTCTCTAGCTTGTGGGAAAACAGTGATCTGCCCACTAATTACCAGCCCTTGCTTCAAGCCACTTCAAATTAATGGCCTTGCTGTAGCTCCTTGCATGTGTACACAGACAGAGATACAAACAAACAGGGGACTTATGTAACAAGAGAGAAGGAGCAACGTGTGCAACCAGAAAGAAGCAATGCTGGTGTCAGTGCAAAGGACAGGGTGGGAAAAAAGGGACAACATTCTTCAGAGTGCAGCCTCTAGTGTTGACTTCAACATCTGGGAACTAGAGGAAAAAAACAGCACTGGCTGCAAGTCATAAAACAGGGAATCTCTTCAAGAAATCCCTGTACCTCTGGGTTAAAAAAAGGAACACGTGCCAAATATAAACAGTGCCGCAAAAAGATGCAAGGTCTGGTTCTCAGAATGAAATATTATGAAAAATGCTTCTCGGAAGGCAATGACTTTGAAGATGATGCTGCAGACTTGTCTGAATAATCTGGAAGAACTGGTTAGCGAACTCATTTTTGGGCTGCCTACCATGTCTTACTATACTGGTAAATTGCAGAGTTGTTGTAACTGTGTTGGTCCCAGGAGACAAGGTGTGTAGCTCAGAAGTTGGTTCAATAAAAGACTTTACTTTGCCCACCTTGTCTTTCTATACTAGAGAATGATAAAAGTAGTCAACAACAAACTAAAGACAAATGTAGAAGATATGCTAAATACACTGACACCTATTTCCATAGCCTTGGACAAATTGCAGAAAGATTGCTGAAGTATTGCTGATGCTATTGAAATTTGGAAAAAAAAACTTCAAGACATGTTTTTTTGGAATAACAGGCACTATAAAACTGACCAGTATTGTTATATAGGTAAACCTGTCATCAAGGTGTAATCTATCAAGAAAAAGAATTAACAAAACCAAACATGTAAAAGAAAGAAATTGTCAACAAGCTTTTGGGAAGGCAAATGTGCCCTCCGTGTCAGGCTTACAGGTCAAAATAAAAGTGCTAAAACATCAGCTTACTGTTAGCTCACTCACCCTCTCTTTGGATGCATGCTGCAAACACCAGAGACGATAACGTGAGACAAAGGAAGCAACAGAAGCGAATATGTTCAGCCATCTGTCAAACTATAAAGATGAATGTAAAGAGGATTCCGTGGGGGAAAAATAATCAGTTTATACCTGCACTTTCCCATATCAATGGGTCAGAAGAGATTAAAGCAGAGAATATGCATATTGTCATAAGTACTTTGTATTGCATTACTAACTTACCTCTTTTAGTGACTGGAGTTGAAAGACTTTGAACCATGAGGTCTCCTTGCAACATCCAAGATGGAAGCATCCTTTTCCTCCAGACAGGTTTTAGCTCCTCACTTTCGTTACAACTAGCAGAAAAAAACTGAAATAATGTTTGTTGATTAGTACCACAGTACTTTTTTTTTTCTAGTTTTAGGATACAGAAACTATGAAAAAAAGACTTTGTTCAAAAGACATTTGTAAGCAGCTTTGTCTTCATAAACAGCCTAAACAGACCTGGTTTTCTTGTAGGTACAGCTTAACGGAAGCAAAAGTCAGTCATAATGCTGAACATTTTGGCACCTCCTACTCTCTCAGCCAATCAGTATTTAAAGAAGCCTCTCTTTACTCCCACAGTTAAGACCTCCTTAACACTCAGAAGAAAGCCTATGTTCATTTACAGACCAAAAGGTTCATAAAAGATCTCACTGATACCTTGCCACCGATGCCACATGGTTTGTGGCCACTGAAGCATCAGAAAGCCTGGAGACAGTGAGAGTAAGGAACACTGAATTACTATACAGAATGGGAGATGCAAAAATGTTCAGCATTTCTCAAGTGGCTATTTCGCTCCCAGTTAAGTTATGCTCAGAAACAAAGACTCCAGAACTGGGCTAGAGAAACAAGAAAAACATACAAACTCTGTTTATGACATGATCGTTGACTGGTATAGTCAGTTTTAAACCAGGACAACCTCTGCTTTTAAGAAGGGATAAAATATATTTTGGAAGTCTCGTAAGTGTGATGAAGGCTGGCATTTCAATTGTACTTATAAAGAAAAATATCAGCTATAGTATGTTATCAAAGAGCAATTGTCCTGCATCTGTCTTTGCATTATATTGCTTTCTCCATTAGAAAAGCAACAGTAGTAAAAATAAAATAAAATTGGCATCTCAATAATTACACTATCTGAAAGCCATTTTTACTCCGCCAGAGTAAGATAACAAGACATTAGAGTTTTGAAAATTCGGTTCTGTTTGCAAACTCTGGCTCTAAGCCTCTTTACCACAAACATAAGGAAACATTAACACTACAAAAGCAGGGTAATATGAACCTTTTTTCTGTATTCTGTCTGATCCTGAACACACAGCTCCAGAGCTGTAACCAACTGGAAGAAGCTGTGTGAACAATACATGTGGATCTTATTCCCTGACCTAGACCCAGAACAGTGTGTCGACAGTTCTAGATACATGTGAACTTCAGAGGCTTTTCAGCAGGGTACAAGCACTGTGTTGTGTTGTACATTCCCCTAGGCAATGGCTTCTGGGGCACGTCCCTGTTCACAGTCAGAGTCCTGACCTTACCCTTTTTTTCAGTATATCACGGTGCTTTGGAACGCAACAGGATTTGTAAGGACATAAGCAGAACTCAACACTTGTTTCTCCCACAAAATACAAATTTTATTTCTGATATCACTCACTTACAAAGCCATTCTTTGTTCTGAAGAAATCTTTTACTGCTTTGCACCTGTTTATAAGGTATAAGGAAAAGTTCAGGCACGTCAGCTTACGGCTTTTGTGATAAGCAAAAATTTTTTGGAAATTCTATTATAGTACATAAAATCAAGATAATGTATTCTCAAACAGCCTCTTGATTTGTCAAAGAACCTACTCCCCCATGATGGGTTTTAAAAAGGTATAGAGACAAGAACAAAAACAATTTTCATTTTACCCGATTTTCAGACCACCCTTCCAAAAATACAGACATGTTGCAATATTTAATCAGATATTAACACCCACCAAACTCTTGGAAGAAGTCTCATTTTTTGGAATTTTTGCTGTCCTTTCCAATAGAGAATGTACTTTCACTTGTATGTTATTATTGGAACATGATGTTAATTCTACTAAAGATGGATCACAAGACATCTTGATAGGATGACCACTTGAAGAGGATTTATTTGCTGTTTCATCTGCAGCAATCTTGCTATTTTTCCTATAGTATATTAAAATACATCTTTTAGTGGAAAAAAAATTCAAAAACTTCCTTTATCTATTTGAACTGAACACAAGTTTATTTGTATTCTAAATGTCTATTTCCACTCAAATGTCATAACATAGAAGCAAACCTCAGTTTCAGATATTAAGAGACCAACAAGAAACCTCTACTGTATTGCATCTACCATACATATTAATGGTGCTAGAATAACGTTCTCTTAAGTCTGTTGGCAATTTTTTACTATGATGTATCTAGGCAACAAACTACATGGTTGCCTAAAAGCAACAAATCATCAGTCAGCACAACTTACGATCCAAGACCATACAAAACCCCAATATGACAAGGTGAAACTAGATTTGCATTACTGACCATAAAATAAATTGGTTTCTGCCTTCATTTAACTGTAGGAGCTGTTAATTTTCAATAACGCAGTAGTAGTATTGTAAATGATAATTTTTACCATAAAATGAATACAGGTTTTGAAGTATGTTATTCAAATTCTAAAAGATACAAATATTACAGAAGTAATCAGCAGCATAAAATCCTAAAATAGAACAGAAAGAAAAGCCAACTTTCATTCCCAGCTCTCATATCTCAAACAAACATTCATTTTTCATTCCCTGTAGCAGTAGCTCATTTTTCATTCTCTCCTACTAGCTTATTTCAAAGTAGAGAGTACAGATTGTTGTTGCTTTATAAATCAGAAATAGTAAACAAGACTATATATAATAAATTAAATGCACTTCTTCATTTGGGGCCTAATTCAGCACGGTATTTGCGCATAGGTTTAATTTCTACTTACACACTTGTATAATTCAACATACATTGTTTTGTCATAAAATAGCTGGCAATTGATAAACATTTGCGCTAGGCTGAAATTTGACACTCATCTATTTACATTTTTCAATCTTTACAAAGGTTTTTGCTTTTTTTAAAAAACAGAAATCTTGTTGGCTGTTCCAGTCTTGAGGCTTGTGGACAACTTTAGTGCCCTTGGGAAAACTAGAAGTCAGTGTATTTTAAAAAAAAATTCTGAAGTTTAAAAATTTCTAAGAGTTTAAAATATGATTCAGGATCTTCAACTGTACTTTAACATTTGCCCGTCTACTAGCTCTCTCCTCTCCACAACTTGGACAGTGTGTAGTATCAAAGAAAATGCACAATGGATTGAAAATGTAAGGTATGCAGTAATTTTTGGTTACTATAGGAACCATCTGACATACAGTGTCTATCAGCAATGTAAATGTTTCATTCTTTCAAATCAGTTGTCCCCCAAGAGTGGTGTTCGTGGTAATTTTTCTGCTCCTCCACCAATAAATATTTTGGTAACTCACTTACCAGAAAAAAAGTTAGATCTAAAGGGTTACATCTAAAATGTCTTTAAAACAAGATTCCTACTTGTAAGATCAGGATGTATGGACATAGAATCCTTTTATTGGTTGCTAAGCAAAGCTTATTTTTTAAATTAAAATTACATTTAACATTATACTACCTATTTAAGTAAAGTTCAATTTTCCCCACACTTTCTACAACACAGGTTTTCAATGGAAGTTGGGTGCCATGCCTTTGAAAATCTCACCCATGAGATACAAAAGCGCTTTTGATTCTATTTATTAAAACACTGACAGGTACGAATGATAAAGCAGGTACATGTTTCTCATTCCCCACAACCTCCCCGCCAGATACTACAATAAATCACTCACTGGGGCTCCAGGATTGGGACTGCAGTATATATCGGATATGGATTGATCTAGTTACTTCATGCTTTCCCTCTATCTTCTTAATGAAGAGATAAAATAATTTAAACTTGACTTTAAGCAGATGTTTATTTGGATTTATTTTTTGTTCATTCAAGATCTGTTGTGCCTTAGAAAACTATAATTAACAAGTTTCTGTTACAACTAGTATTACTATTGGTTTTTCCACATCAGATATCGTTACCTTAGTGTGCTTTCCACATCTGAGTGTGTAGAGAGGACCTTGAAAATGTATTTGTCGATTAACAGGGAAAAGCTGTCACCTGGGCTCAAAGCGTGCCATTCATCTGTTTCCAATGGTAATAGATGGCTATTCTCAGGTGATTGATAAAAACAAGGATTTACATGGACCTGTCAATTTAAAAAAGAACATTGGTACACCATGTGCTATGCCGTAGGAATCCTAGTAGCTTACATTACGCAGCGAAGCATTGACTCAGTTACTAACACCATTCCAGATACGGCTGCAACCTTTGAATAGTTGTTAGTATG
Organism: Lepidochelys olivacea; assembly: GCF_965140295.1. Lineage (NCBI taxonomy): Eukaryota > Metazoa > Chordata > Testudines > Cheloniidae > Lepidochelys > Lepidochelys olivacea. Next base: position 193,020,803 of record NC_140413.1, read on the forward strand.
TTAAATAGAAATAAAGTACAGTATTAGAAAAAACAACTGATTCCCACTTATAAACTTTTTTTTATATCGATATTATGTATGTACTGGTAGCTGTTCAATAGAAGCTATAAGGCTGAGTTGATATTTCCATTTATAGTTAAATTTTGTTTGGTTTCTATGAAGATGAAATAATTCCTGTACCAATTTTACACCAGAGGTCTAGGTAAGATTTAATTCTGGGGAAAATGTTGAAAAAAAAATCCAATATTTTCAGTGTTCTAAACCTTTTAAATGACTCATTTGATAAATTACACCTTGCAGATTGGACCAGAGCAACTCATAGGCAAACTAGGCATATGCTTAATAGGACCCCAATTGGGAGGGCGGGGGGAGAACGACCAACGTTTTGCTTTGGCCAATGCAGATTTTTGCGTGAACTGAAAGAACTTCACTTACTTGAGGGGTATTATGACCCGTGTGCTAGGTAACGCCACCACTCACTCAAGTGAGTGAAGTTTTTTCAGTTCACGCACACATCTGCACCAGTGGATGAGTGGGAAGAGATAGTCCTCACCCTTCCACCACACAACAGAGACTCACTTTTCCATTCCCAACATAGTAAAGGAGAGGAAGGTGGCACTGGATAAAGAAGCCACTAGTAGTAAGTGTACAGACAACAGTAGTAAACGTACTGTCTGGGATGGGAATTTACTGCAATGGCATGTATGGGAGGGAACATCACTGAAGTGTATTTTTCCCTTCCTTCCGTCTCTCCTCCTCCGTGTCCTCCCACCTTTATGCTTGCATTTCCCGTCATTTTGTGACTATTATAGCAAACAATGCCTCTTTTGGGACCAGCAATGAATAAAAAAAAAGGAACCTGAGGCTGCTGCTGTTATTCAGATTAGAAGGCAGGATCCCAGAAGTGTATGTTTCCCTAGGGACCAGGGACGGGTTAATCCAGCCCTTCTTGTAGATTAACCTTTTATTGATCTCTCTAGTCTCAACAGTCAGACTTCAAAACTACCTACCTTTGTGAATATCTAAGATTTTAGACACAGGATATATTAGATGAAGTATATGAATTAGTGCATTTAATTCTATTAGCCATCAAAACTACTTTGATTTTCATGGAGAAAGCTTATAGAAAATCATGTTTGCTATGAGCTTGCGTACATAAGAACTACTGTCCAATGTGCTGGGAGAGTCCGCAGCTAGGAAGAGCTAGGCCTGTATCCTGCAAAAAAATTACCTATGTACTGTGTATCACACATTAAACAGTCCAATTGGAATCAATGGCACTTAATAAAGTTAAGCACTTGGGTACTACTAATCAATTTTAGGTGACCTCAGCATTATAATTGTTCCCTATAGAATAAAGTCACCTAGGTCATCTTCTCGGCTTCTCCGTTCAATTCTACAAGCTGTAGTTGCAAAGATTGCAATCACTACTTATTTACATTTCTAACTGGCTGACAGATGGCATTTATTTACATTCACAGAGAATAATTAAAATTAATAATTCAGTGATGGGGAGTGAGATAACAGTATGAACTTTGTTTAATTTATTTAGACAAGAAAATAAAGTGAAGATCTCTGAAAACTTCCCTGTCCTTACAGCATACGCACATCACAATAAGATTCTATTCCTGCAATATAAAAAGCACAGGGTTAAATTTCAGAAGCATGACACATTTATCTTATCTTCTGATCTGTTCCACATTCCTCTAACTGTAAACAGTTTTTGAAAAATACCTATGAACTCTGTCAAGAAAAAAGGTTGTGTGCTCTTCCGGATAAATGTAAAAGTTAAAGTCATTACTTGTCTTTGATGTGTCTAGGGAATTGGGGAAAAAAATAGTGGTACTCTATCCTTCTTCAACTATGATTGGTCCTCCACGATTATCCTGCTTGAAGACAACTCCTGCAACTTCTGACAATTTTTAAAATAAAGTTCTTTAACACCTCTGTTTTTCCTATTTTACTGCAGTGTAGACAAATTCTGAGTGACATCAAGCACAGCAGCCCTGAACTACGAATCAGAGGAAAGAGAGGCTGAAGGAAGAGTGGCAGAAAAGAACAGTAGAAATTAACCGCCAGTCCGAGATGGGAAAATATGGGCCTACTGTGCGTCAGCCACACAACTAATGCTTTGGGAGAAGAACACGGCAAAGGTCTGAGGTAGAACTTGTTCAAATGTGCACTCTGATCAGAGGTCTGTGATGACTCAGAAGCCATGAAATTGGATCTAAGTTGTTCAGTTACAATCAAGTTGTTAGCGGTGCAAGAAAGGCAAACAGTAGTTTAATTTTCCAGACAAGCCAGCATAAACTATGTAACAACTTTCAGAAGCTTGAAAATTCTACTCCTGGAGGGATTCTTTGCTTCCCCGCAGAAGAATGACTTTCTGATAGGGAAGCAAAGGGAAGCCACAAGAGCAGTCATGTGACTCTCCACAGCATTATGTTTCAGATGCCCAGGGCAGCCAGCGGTGAGGTAAATCACTGTGGGGCACAGGGCGGCACTGGGGAAGACCTGGCCAGTGGCTCCTACCCTGTGCCAGAATCAGCTGCTAGTCCCAGTTTGGCTGGGGAGCATGGGACTTCCTCTTTCCCTGCATGGCATCCGGGGCCAGGTCAGACCCACCCCCAGATTTCTTCCCCAGCTGCAGGAAGCTCTCCGAACTCCCCACACACACTCGCTTCCTGCATCCATCACTCCTCAGCTGCAGGGGGAGGGATCCCTGTATAGGGAGCTGCTCCCCCATCCACCCAACCCCCATGCATCCAGACCCAGTTACCTCACCAAGCCCCCCCACCCCAGTGAGCCCCACTCCCCCTGCAACTGGACCACCCTGACGAGCCACCCACACCCAGATCCCCACCCCACCAAGTGCCAACCAGCTGCACCTGGTTCCCCACCCCACTGAGCACCACTCCACCAGCATCTGGAACCCCCACTAATCCCCCACACCCAGACCCCCCCATGCTGAGCCCAAACCACCTTCACCTGGACCCCCCTGCAGAATCCCATTACCATTGTACCCAGAACCCACCCAACAAGTCCCTGTTCAGCCAAACCGCCCCTCCACCTGGATCCCCAACTGAGCTGCCCGCACACAGATTGCCCCACACAGGGCTGCTGCTCAGGAGGTCCAGCCAGTATAAGCCCCCCCCCCCCCCCCCCCGAGTCAACTTTTGCTTTGTCTAAAGCCAGTGTGTGGGAATTTATAACTTGGGGCAGAAATCTGTTGTACATATCCTTCTCCACAATTGAGGGGGGGGCAACTGTCAGGAGTTTACGCTGTACAGATCTCTGTGCAGCGCAAGATGGTATAATTTTGGGTTTACACTTAAGAAGGGGGTGTGCACTTGAGTAGCTGGGCAGTTCCTTAGCTGTAGCCTCCCTGTGCAGAGTTGATCACAGCATCTGTATGTACCGTAGCAGGGTGTGTGTGCTGGAGCCTGGGAGGGGGCTTGGCAGGTTGGTCACAGCAGTACAGTGTAAAGGAAGCCCAGGCTAGTCGGTCTGGGGGGCTCAGTGTTACCCCAGTTCAAGCTGGCACCCCGGGGGGAACCCGTCACACATGGGTACTTGTCTCATTTCTTCAGCTGAGTGCTGTTCGTATTGCTGCACAGTTGACAATCCTAATCACTGACCAAAGCTTCACTCACACCTCTAATGGTATGTCTACACTGGCAAGTTTCTGCGCCACAAGTTATACCATTTTTATTCAAATGCTGGAATTAAACTGCTGTCACATCCACATTAGCAGTTCTTGCAATGGCAAAGACAGCAGTGCATTGTGGTAGCTATCCCACGGTGCAATTGGCAGCAGGGCGCTTTGGGAAAGGTTTGCAATGCCTCATGGGGCAGGCCCAGCATCACATGATGCAGGTTTCCCAATCCCATTGTTCCATGGGCATCCTACTGCATTGCCAGCTGCTTTTCAACTGAAGTGTGGGGGCGGGGAAGAGCGTGACACAGGGAGTATGTGTGGTGGGGGAGAGAGAGACTGTTTTGGGGGACAGAGTGTGTCAGCATGCTGTCTTGTAAGTTCAGACAGCGGGAGGAAGCAACCAGTCCTGAGGCAGGGGGAGGGGAAACCCCGACATCAGCCTCTCACACACAGACACCTCTCTGTGTTCAACAGCAGGAGCACTCCACATTAATGGTTTGCTTTGTGTCCCGGAGCAACAGCTGTCAGAAACTTTGATTTGAAATGGGAGGGGTGCATGTCTCCACGGCAGCCCAGTTCAAAACAAGGAGCATGGTCACTTAAGGCATTACAGGACAGCCCTGAAGGCCAATTACAGCGCAGAAAGCAATCAAGTATCTACATTGGCAATAGAGCGCTGGAGCCTCTGTGCAAATAGCCTTACAATTCTCATCGAGGTGGGTTTTTTTGCAGAGCTGCAACTGAGGAATTTCTGCGCACAAAGTGGCTTGGCAGTGTGTACACGTCTGCAGTTTCAGCACAAAAAGCTGCTTTACTGCACAGAAACTTGCCAGTGTAGACAAGCCCTAGAATCAGAGGCAAACAACTAGGCAAACAACATTCCCCCAAACAGCCTTTTACAAAGTGAGAAGTTGTACAAGTTCCACAAAGCCAGTTCTGACAGAGCTGGGAATAGAACCTAGGTCTCTACTATGAAAGCGCCAAGTGCTATCTTCTTGACCACACTATCTTTCAGAATGACTGTCCCAGCCCTATGAGCTTGGTTACCCCATCTGTAATCACTGCTCTAACCACTAAACAACACTCAGCTACCAAAAGTAGGAAGATAACACAGTAATCCTGATATAGCAGTTGTGTGCTGGTTATCACAAATAGTTGTGTAACACACCAGCAAACTGCATCATTTTCCTCTACTCTCCATTAGCCTACTTTGGCTTCTAGTTGCTTCTTTAGCTCAAGCAGAAGAAGTGTATGCTGTGCATCTGAAGATCCTGGGTCCAAATCTTGCCGACCAACCACACAGGAGAAAAAAATAGAATGCAATCATGAAAGTACATACTGTACCATAATGCTCAGGCAAACTTAATTCAGGCATTTCCAAGTGTGAGTGCTTGACTTGGCAAACTTCATGTTCTTTTAGTATAGCATTTTGTATGTAGTATAAACAAATTATACATATATGAATACATACACATTATTTCTGTGAAGAATGTGAAATCCCTTGAGTAACTGCAATAATTTTATAATGCAAAACAAATGAATTGGGATGTTACATTAGAAATACAATGAAAAATAGCGTGTAGCTCAGTTAATAGGAGCTGTCCCTTTAAGAACAGGACGGGTACTTCATTGTAGCATGTGTTTGCAGACCACTGAAAACACACAACAAGAAAATAGGTTGAGAACCACTGGTCTAGAGCAGTGGTTCTCAAACTATGGGGTAGGCCTCCCAAAGGATGCACAGGAATGTGCCAAGGGAGGTGCAGGTTCTGTGCTCCCCCACCCTGCCTTTTTTATTATTATTATTAATTATTATTATTATAAAGCTCTGGCTGTTGGCCCCAGGTGGCTGGGTCTCATGCAGAAGGGACATGGACACTCAGGAGGCAGGGATAAAGGAGAAATCCAGAGCCCTGTTGACCTAGGACTCTCTTCCCTCCTGCCTAATCAATCCCTCATCGGGCTGGTGCTCTCCTTCCCCCACTCCCCAATCCCTCACTGCGAGGCAGCTCAGCCTCTCTTCCCCTCGTCTCTCCCCTGGAGATGGCAGAGCTCCAGCTGTCAGCCCCGGAGTAGCAGCAGCAAGGGGGTGCTAAGTCTGCTGTGAAAAGTGATATTGACGAATATCACTTTTTACATTGCCACCCTTATTTTTGCGTTGCTCCTGGGGTGCACTGCCTTCAGAGCTGAGTGCCCAGCCAGCAGCCACTGCTCTCCACTCTCCCTACGCAGCTGCATGATGGTATATGTACTTGGGGGAGAGGTGTAAATGACTACAGACACACAGAAGGGGGGCACAATCAAATAAGTTTGAGAACCAATGCTCTAGAGAATATGCTCTGCCCCAGACTAGCCTTAAGGCATGCTGACAGAGCAGTAGAAAACTTGTCCAAATATATATAGAATTTCATACATCAGGGATGTCACACCACTGCCTTTCACTAGCACTGAACTGCCATTTTTTCTAAATGGAAGTTTATAGTTATTATAGTTATTTTCAAATATGCAAATCAACCTATTAAAATGGCATGAAATGGGTGACAAGATATACCCCTATGTTCACCCCTTTTACATGACTATGATAAATTTCATACAAAGTATGCCTTGTGTATCATTTGAAAACTCTTGGTAAAATGTGAAGCAACACTATGTAAAGTTATAGGATTCTACTGCAAGATATTACTAATGATATGTTCTGAGTCTGGGGAAGAGTCACAAACCACCCAGAGACAAAAAGGTTATCCAACGCCTCAAGCAGGTGTCAACAAATTAAATGGACTATCACCTGGTTAACTGACCATTCTTTGGCAGGAAAGAGGACATGAGCAGAAATCTACATCTTGACAAAAACAGCTGAGGGTTCGGGTTGACACAGACTTTATGTCTCCTGAATCTCAGCTGGAGATGATTCTCAAAGAAGAGAAAGGATTATAAAAGGAAAGAGTGGAGACGCTCCAAATTATTGCTCTTTTAACTTTACCCACAGCATCCACAACACCTGAAGAACAAAGGGAACAGCTTTGGACTGGGAGAGGGATCCTGACTGAAAGATTCAGCCAGTAAGACTGCTAAAATATGTAGTGAGGGAGACCTTTGCTTTGAATTCACTCTAGCTTGTTAAGTTAGGCATTAGTTGAGATTTACTTTTATTTTCTTGTAACAAGTTTGACTTTTATGCTTCATTACTTGTAATCACTTAAAATCTCTCTTTTGTAGTTAATTAAACTTGTTTTATCTCAACCAGTGTGTTTAGATTGAAGTGTTTGGGAAACTCCATTTCGGATAACAGGATTTGTGCATATTATTTTCCATTAACAAAGTGACAAATCTTATGAGCTTGTGTTGTCCAGGAGAGAGCTGGGCAGTACAAGATGTACATTTCTGAGGAAAGACTGGAAATCTGCGGGTGTTACTTTGCAGTGTAATTCAAGAGTGGCTGACGGTAGCACTCAGAGTATAACTGGGAGTAATTTACATGCTGGAGTTTGAGAGGGAGCAGACTAGGAATGGTAGCTCTAAGCAAAGCAGTGTAAAAGACACCCCAGGTGAGAGAACTGAGGGGACGCAGCTGTTCATCAGTCCAGATTGTACGCTGGGTAATGTCACGGTCATACAGAACTGCACAAAATTGGACAGTTATGTCTCTGGGTCAGTGGTTCTCAAACTTTTTTTTACTGGTGACCCCTTTCACACAGCAAGCTTCTGAGTTCGACCCCCCTTATAAATTAAAAACACGTGTTTATATATTTAACACCATTATAAATGTTGGAGGCAAAGCAGGATTTGGGGTGGAGGATGACAGCTCGCGACCACCCATGTAATAGCCTTGTGACCCCTTGAGGGGTCCTGAGCCCCAGTTTGAGAACCCGTGCTCTAGGTTATGACTTCAGATGTATGGGAGGGAGTTAGAGATTCCAAAGCTGCCGCAGAACAGCAACCCGTCAACAAACAACCTTGTCAGAAGACATCTACAGTTTGATTCTTTCATTTTAACAAATGTTAAAATCTGTCCTAGTTCATATGACTATTACCCTGGGAATAGTTGGGAAAGATATTTATACATCCTGCTCTTTGAATATTATTTCCCAAATCACTCATTTTCAATAAAGCAATTAATCATAATATCCTGATGTCACATTAATTTGTTTACTGCTAGCAAGTCAGCACACCAAAATTCAGTCACTTATCTTAGTCGGAGAAATATTTTGCCTCTCCTCAACAGCAGAACAGACTTGAAATAAAACACTGTCCCACAGTACTACACTGCTTTAGAAACAAAAAGCCAGTCCTGAAATTATATACTACCTAAGTGGTATAATATGCAGTTTAGGAACCAACACCATTCCCTCAGTTCAAAAGCTATTTTATATTCTTGAATGCAAAGCTGTGAAGAGAGCATCACTTAAAAACTGAGTGGACTCTCTGCTGTGTTAATACACAACAAATTTTTCTTTGGATACGTCCCAACTATTTGGCCAGCATTCAGTGCAAAAACATATATTTAATCCTATGTACAGTAACACCACAGTATGTTGTCCCTCTTGAAAAGGTTTTCAGTCAGTCATGTTTAGAATAAGGCACTGGTAAATGGTACAGCACTTGTCCTAGAAATCTCTGCACTGCTTGACAAGCCTTTGCTACATTGTTCAGATGGTACATTTAAACAGAATATCTTCAGCTGAAAATAAACTATTAGATTCTATTTGGTTTCTCTCACTCCCTAGATCTGAAGTTTAAACTAGAATTCAGGATCTACCTTTAATTTTTAGCATTATATTTCAGTTTTAATGGTAGGTTTAAAGTTTGATTATCTTAGTGAAAATAAGGGTGAGCATTAACTGCAACAGCAGCTGGTCCAACTACTTTGGAAAAGTGTATTAGCACCAACATTTTACCAGCTATATGAACAGATTTGATCTTAAAAGTAAAGCAACATTAGCTAAAGAGAACTGCCTGTTTTGCATAAGACTAAAACAATGCCACATGCAAACACGCAGATGATTTGCGGGAAAACTGACAGACGTATTGATATATTTTCTTTTTCCTTTCCCTATTTATTGGTGTAATGAAGAAACTATACTGAAAGGTACTGCAGAAATAATTTATAAAATATAGCATATTCTAATATCTAGACTAGATAGTAATGTCCTAAAAATATTCTGGCTAGAAATCTGGCCTGGACTTTTGGAACATAAGGAAGAGACTGCCCCTTGAAGTCCATTTGAGAGTCTACTCCAAGGACATTGATCGCTAGATCAGGACATTTGGAGTTCAGTCAGTGCTGCATAGATATTCATGTAATACACGTTAGAGGCTCATAGTTGTTTGTCAATATTCAGTTTGTGATTTGGTTGAAGAAGCTTCCAAGTAATTTGCAGTAGTTACTAGTAACTTCTGCTTAAAACTTCATCTGCTCCCTCTTATTCATCACACGAAGTCTTGGAGAACATAGGCATACCAGACATGACAACATGTCCTATAATCATTCCCATGGCTACATTATATATATGCTTATATAGTATTTGGAACAGGTGAGATCGGATGCCAGTCTTATCAGTAGGGCAGTTTTAAACAGTGTTATGCATGTCAGAAACATGTATGAGGGGATCAAGAAATCTTGGGTCCAACTTCAAAGAAGAGAGCCCCACTGAAATCAACAACAGTGGAAACAATCAGCGACCACACCAAGCAGATGAATCACTGGGTGGAACACTACTCTGATCTTTACTCTTATGAAAATATTGTTAGGGATGCAGCCATCAACACCACTGAAAGCCTTCCTGTTATGAACCAACTCAATGATGAACCAACTGTTGAAGAGCTTAGCCTTGTCATATATATCTCCCCAATGGAAAGACCCCTGGAAAAGACTGCATACCATCAGAGGTCATAAAATGCAGAAAACCTATTCTACTGCAACATCTTCAGAAACTGCTCTGCCTGTGCTGGAAAGAAGGCTAAGTGCCGCAAGAAATGAGAGATGCCTGCTTGCCAGGAGCTAGGATTCACGATGTGACGGAGAGACTGCCGAGACTCATCAAGCCCTCGGATCGCTACCCCTTCCTGCTTCTTCACGTGGGCACCAATGATACTGCCAAGAATGACCTTGAGTGGATCACTGCAGACTACGTGGCTGTGGGAAGAAGGATAAAGGAGTTTGAGGCGCAAGTGGTCTTCTCGTCCATCCTCCCCGTGGAAGGAAAAGGCCTGGGTAGAGACCGTCGAATCGTGAAAGTCAACAAATAGCTACGCAGGTGGTGTCGGAGAGAAGGCTTTGGATTATTTGACCATGGGATGGTGTTCCAAGAAGGAGGTGTGCTAGGCAGAGACAGGCTCCACCTAACGAAGAGAGGGAAGAGCATCTTCGCAAGCAGGCTGGCTAATCTAGTGAGGAGGGATTTAAACTAGGTTCACCAGTGGAAGGAGACCAAAGCCCTGAGGTAAGTGGGGAAGTGGATACCGGGAGGAAGCACGAGCAGGAGCACGCGAGAGGGGCAGGGCTCCTGCCTCATACTGAGAAAGAGGGACGATCAGCAAGTTACCGCAAGTGCCTATACACAAATGCAAGAAGCCTGGGAAACAAGCAGGGAGAACTGGAAGTCCTGGCACAGTCAAGGAATTATGATGTGACTGGAAACAAAGACTTGGTGGGATAACTCACATGACTGGAGTACTGTCATGGATGGATATAAACTGTTCAGGAAGGACAGGCAGGGCAGAAAAGGTGGGGGAGTTGCACTGTATGTAAGGGAGCAGTATGACTGCTCAGAGCTCAAGTATGAAACTGCAGAAAAACCTGAGTGACTCTGCATTAAGTTGAGAAGTGTGAGCAACAAGGGTGATGTCGTGGTGGGAGTCTGCTATAGACCACTGGACCAGGGGGATGAGGTGGACGAGGCTTTCTTCCGGCAACTCACGGAAGTTACTAGATCGCAGGCCCTGGTTCTCATAGGAGACTTCAATCACCCTGATATCTGCTGGGAGAGCAATACAGCGGTGCACAGACAATCCAGGAAGTTTTTGGAAAATGTAGGGGACAATTTCCTGATGCAAGTGCTGGAGGAACCAACTAGGGGCAGACCTCTTCTTGACCTGCTGCTCACAAACCAGGAAGAATTAGTAGGGGAAGCTAAAGTGAATGGGAACCTGGGAGGCAGTGACCATGAGATGGTCGAGTTCAGGATCCTGACACAGGGAAGAAAGGAGAGCAGCAGAATACGGACCCTGGACTTCAGAAAAGCAGACTTTGACTCCCTCAGGGAACTGATGGGCAGGATCCCCTGGGAGAATAACATGAGGGGGAAAGGAGTCCAGGAGAGCTGGCTGTATTTTAAAGAATCCTTACTGAGGTTACAGGGACAAACCATCCCGATGTATAGAAAAAATAGTAAATATGGCAGGCGACCAGCTTGGTTTAAAGTGAAATCCTTGCTGATCTTAAACACAAAAAAGAGGTTTACAAGAAGTGAAAGATTGGACAAATGACCAGGGATGAGTATAAAAATATTGCTCGGGCATGCAGAAGTGAAATCAGGAAGGCCAAATCACACCTGGAGTTGCAGCTAGCAAGGGATGTTAAGAGTAACAAGAAGGGTTTCTTCAGGTATGTTAGCAACAAGAAGAAACTCAAGGGAAGTGTGGGCCCCTTACTGAATGAGGGAGGCAGTCTCATGACAGAGGATGTGGAAAAAGTTAATGTACTCAATGCTTTTTTTGCCTCTGTCTTCACGAACAAGGTCAGCTCCCAAACTACTGCACTGGGCAGCACAGCATGGGGAGGAGGTGACCAGTCCTCTGTGGAGAAAGAAGTGGTTCGGGACTATTTAGAAAAGCTGGACAAGCACAAGTCCATGGGGCTGGATGCGCTGCATCCGAGAGTGCTAAAGGAGTTGGCGGATGTGATTACAGAGCCATTGGCCATTATCTTTGAAAACTCATGGCAATCCGGGGAAGTCCCGGACAACTGGAAAAAGGCTAATGTAGTGCCCATCTTTAAAAAAGGTAAGAAGGAGGATCCTGGGAACTACAGGCCAATCAGCCTCACCTCAGTCCCTGGAAAAATCATGGAGCAGGTCCTCAAGGAATCAATTCTGAAGCACTTAGAGGAGAGGAAAGTGATCTGGAACAGTCAGCATGGATTCACCAAGGGCAAGTCATGCCTGACTAATCTAATTGCCTTCTATGACGAGATAACTGGCTCTGTGGATGAGGGGAAAGCAGTGGACATGTTATTCCTTGACTTTAACAAAGCTTTTGACACTGTCTCCCACAGTATTCTTGCCAGCAAGTTAAAGAAGTATGGGCTGGATGAATGGACTATAAGGTGGATAGAAAGTTGGCTAGATTGTCGGGCTCAAAGGGTAGTGATCAATGGCTCCATGTCTAGTTAGCAGCCAGTATCAAGTGGAGTGCCCCAAGGGTCAGTCCTCAGGCCGGTTTTGTTCAATATCTTCATAAATGATCTGGAGGATGGTGTGGATTGCACCCTCAGCAAGTTTGCAGATGACACTAAACTGGGAGGAGAGGTAGATACGCTGGAGGGTAGGGATAGGATATAGAGGAACCTAGACAAATTAGAGGATTGGCCCAAAAGAAATCTGATGAGGTTCAAGAAGGACAAGTGCAGAGTCCTGCACTCAGGATGGAAGAATCCCATGCACTGCTACAGACTAGGGACCGAATGGCGAGGCAGCAGTTCTGCAGAAAAGGACCTAGGGGTTACAGTGGACGAGAAGCTGGATATGAGTCAAAGTGTGCCCTTGTTGCCAAGAAGGCCAATTGCATTTTGGGATGTATATGTAGGGGCATTGCCAGCAGATCGAGGGACATGATCATTCCCCTCTATTCGACATTGGTGAGGCCTCATCTGGAGTATTGTGTCCAGTTTTGGGCCCCACACTACAAGAAGGATGTGGAAAAATTGGAAAGAGTCCAGCGGAGGGCAACAAAAATGATTAGGGGACTGGAACACATGACTTACGAGGAGAGGCTGAGGGAACTGGGATTGTTTAGTCTGCGGAAGAGAAGAATGAGGGGGGATTTGATAGCTGCTTTCAACTACCTGAAAGGGGGTTCCAAAGAGGATGGATCTAGACTGTTCTCAGTGGTAGCTGATGACCGAACAAGGAGTAATGGTCTCAAGTTGCAGTGGGGGAAGTTTAGGTTGGATATTAGGATAAACTTTTTCACTAGGAGGGTGGTGAAACACTGGAATGCGTTACGTAGGGAGGTGGTGGAATCTCCTTCCTTAGATATTTTTAAGGTCAGGCTTGACAAAGCCCTGGCTGGGATGATTTAGTTGGGGATTGGTCCTGCTTTGAGCAGGGAGTTGGACTAGATGACCTCCTGAGGTCCCTTCCAACCCTGATATTCTTTGATTCTATGATCATCACTCTTTATAAAAACAAGGGTGACAGGAGCTACAGTAACAAATATCGTGACATTTCCCTTCTTAGCCTTATGGGAAAAGCCTTTGCCCGAGTTGTCCTAAACAGATTTCGGACCCTTGCAGACTGAATCTATCCTGAATCACAGTGCGGCTTCAGAGCTTAAACATCTATTATCAACACAACGTTTTCAAGTATCAAAGGGGTAGCCGTGTTAGTCTATATCCACAAAAACAACGAGGACTCCGGTGGCACCTTAAAGACTAACAGATTTATTTGGGCATAAGCTTTCGTGGGTAAAAAACCCACTTCTTCACATGCATGAAGTGAAAATTACAGATACAGGCATAAATATATTATGGCACATGAAGAGAAGGGAGTTACCTTACAAGTGGAGAACCAATGTTGAAGACCAATTCAGTCACGGTGGATGTAGTCCCCTCCCAATAAGTGATGAGGAGGTGTTAATACCAAGAGAGGGAAAATTGCTTTTGTAGTGAGCCAGCCACTCCCAGTCCCTATTCAAGCCCAAAGATGGTATTAAGTTTCCAAATGAATTGTAGCTCTGCAGTTTCTCTTTGAAGAGTGGCTGACTTAGAACAACACTTCCTCAGCTCTCATTCCCTAGCATCCCTCCTCTACTTATGCTATATTGACGACATCTTTATCATATGGACCCACCGGAATGAGACCCTTGAATAATTCCACCTGGATTTCAACAATTTCCACCACACCATCAGCCACAGCCTGGACCAGTCCACACAAGAGATCCACTTCCTGGACACTACAGTGCAAATAAGTGATGGCCACATAAACACCACCCTATACCGGAAACCTACTGACTGCTATATTTACCTACATGCCTCCAGCTTCCATCCAGGACACATCACACAATCCATTGTCTACAGCCAAGCCCTAAGATACAACTGCATTTGCTCTAATCCCTCAGACAAACACCTACATGATCTCTATCAAGCATTCTTAAAACTACAATACTCACCTGGGGAAGTGAGGAAACAGATTGACAGAGCGAGACGGGTATTCAGAAGTCATCTACTACAGGACAGGCCCACCAAGGAAAATAACAGAACACCATTGGCCATCACGTACAGCCTTCAGCTAAAACCTCTCCAGTGCATCATTGACAATCTACAACCTATCCTGGAAAACGATCCCTCACTCGCACAGGCCTTGGGAGGCAGGCCAATCCTCACTTACAGACAGCCCCCAAACCTGAAGCACATACTCACCAGCAACCACACACCACACCACAGAAACACTAACCCAGGAACCAATCCCTGTAACAAACCCCATTGCCTTCTCTGTCCCCATATATACTCTAGTGACATCATCATAGGACCCAATGACACCATCTACACCATCAGGGGCTCATTCACCTGCACATCTACTAATGTGTTATATGCCACAATGTGTCAGCAATGCCCCTCTGCCATGTACATTGGCCAAACTGGACAGTCTCTACATAAAAGGATAAACGGACAAAAATCGGACATCAGAAATGGTAACATACAAAAAAGTCAGGAGGAGAACACTTCAATCTCCCTGGACATTCTATCACAGATTTAAAAGTAGTTATTCTTCAACAAAAAAAACTTCAAAAACAGACTTCAAAGAGAAACTGCAGAGCTACAATTCATTTGGAAACTTAACATCATTAATTTGGGCTTGAATAGGGACTGGGAGTGGCTGGCTCATTACAAAAGCAATTTCCCCTCTCTTGGTATTGACACCTCCTCATCAATTATTGGGAGTGGACCACATCCACTCTGACTGAATTGGCCTTCAACATTGGTTCTCCACTTATAAAGTAACTCCCTTCTCTTCACGTGACAATCTTCTCACTGAGACAACTACAAGAGAAATGCAGAGAACAAAAAAAAAATCCCCTTTACATAGCCTTCGATGATGTCACAAAGGCTTTTGACTTTGTCAGTAAAAGTGGACTATTTGCACTTCTAAAAAAGATTGGATGTCCCCCACAAGCTTTTAAGCATGATTCAATCCTTCCTTGAAAGCATGGACGGCATAGTTCAATACAACAGCTCAGTCTCTGAGGCCTTCCAGATTTGTAGCAGAATTAAGCAAGGCTGTGTACTTGCCACAACTCTGTTTGTGATCTTCTTCTCCTTACTATTAAAACAAGCTTTTGGTTCCTCAACTGAGGGAATCTACTTGCACACAAGATCTGATGGAAAGCTGTTCAATCTTGCAAGACTCAGATCTAAAACCAAGACTCAGAGGCCCTTAACCAACACCTCCTCTTTGCTCATGACTCAGCAGTGACAACCCACAGAGAAGCTCATCTCCAAAACCTTATGGACAGTTTTTCCAAAGCCTGTCAAGACTTTGGGCTTACCATAAGCCTAAAAAATATGAGCATAATGTTTCCAGGGGTTGAGGAAGCAAGATCAACAACTATGAATTTGAAGTGGTGCACAAGTTCATATACCTGGGGTCCACTCTCACAGTCAACCTTTCACTTGAAACAGAACTCAAGATCCACATTGGAAAACCTGCCACAACACACCTACACTGGCAAAACAACAAACTGACAGAACACACAAAGATCTGTGTGCATGTGTTATCAGCACACTTTTGTGTGGGAGCGAGACACGGACCTTATATGCTCATCAGGAAAAGAGGCTCAACAGCTTTGACATGCATTGCCTTCGTCAAATTTTTGGAATCTCCTGGAGGGACACAGTCACCGACACTGCATGCAAACACTCCTCAAACAGAGATGCCTCCGGTGGCTTGGGCATGTGTGTGAGGGGTTGGATCACAGAAACCCCCTGGGCGCTGCCACCTGATGTGCCAAGACTACTTCTGCCCCTGCTTTCCTGCCCAATCAGCTTAGGACTCCAGCACCCTGCTTGGTTTGAGACAGACCCACTAGCCTGCTGCAAACCCAGACCCAGGTCTGAACCACGTCCCCTAACAGCTGTAGGCTTAACTGAAAGCAGCTCACAGAAGTGTGCCTGTCTTTAACACTCGGATGCCAAACTCCCAATGGGGTCCAAACCCTGAATAAATCTGTTTTACCCTGTATAAAGCTTATACGGGGTAAACTCATAAATTGTTCACCCTCTGTAACACTGATAGAGAGATATGCACAACTGTTCCCCTCCCACACCCCCACCAGTATTAAAACACACTCTGAGTTAATTAATAAATAAAAAGTGATTTTATTAAATACAGAAAGTAGGATTTAAGCGGTTCCAAGTAGTAACAGACAGAACAAAGTGAATTATCAAGCAAAATAAAATAAAACCCACAAGTCCATGTCTAATGAAACTGAATTCAGACGAAACCTCACCAGTTCCAGTAAGTTTCCTTTTACAGACTAATCTCCTTCTAGTCCAGGTCCAGCAATCATTCACACCCCCTGTAGTTACTGTCTTTTGTTCCACTTTCTTTCAGGTATCCTTAGGAGTGGAGAGGCTACCTCCTTAGCCAGCTGAAGACAAAATGGAGGGGTCTCCCATGGGCTTAAATAGACTCTCTCTTGTGGGTGGAGACCCCCTCTTCTCTCCTATGCAAAGTCCAGCTCCAAGATGGAGTTCTGGGGTCACCTGGGCAAGTCACATGTCCATGCATGACACTCAGTTTTTACAGGCAGAAGCCATTGCCTGCATGGTATCTTGAATGTCTCCAGGAAGACTTTTTATGTGGATTGGAGCATTCCAAGATGCATTGTTTCTTAAGTGCTTCTTGATGAGAACTTAACTTTGCGAGTTCCTTTCTACAGGAACTGACCAAATGCTCTACTAAGGTTATTTAGTAGGTTTCAGAGTAGCAGCCGTGTTAGTCTGTATTTGCAAAAAGAAAAGGAGTACTTGTGGCACCTTAGAGACTAACCAATTTATTAGAGCATAAGCTTTCATGAGCTACAGCTCACTTCATCGGATGCGTACCGTTGAAAGTATAGTGGTGAGATTTTATATACACAGAGAACATGAAACAATGGGTGTTACCATACACACTGTAACAAGAGTGATCAGGAAAGGTGAGCTAATACCAGCAGGAGAGCGGGGGCGGGAACCTTTTGTAATGATAATCAAGGTGGGCAATTTCCAGCACTTTATAAGAACAGTACGAGGGGAAATAAACATGGGGAAATAGTTTTACTTTGTGTAATGACACATCCACTCCCACTCTTTATTCAAGGCTAAGTTAATTGTATCCAGTTTGCAAATTAATTCCAATTCAGCAGTCTCTCGTTGGAGTCTGTTTTTGAAGTTTTTTTGTTGAAGAATTGCCACTTTTAGGTCTGTAATCGAGCGACCAAAGAGATTGAAGTGTTCTCCGACTGGTTCTTGAATGTTATAATTCTTGATGTCTGATTTGTGTCCGTTGATTCTTTTACGTAGAGACTGTCCAGTTTTGCCAATGTACATGGCAGAGGGGCATTGCTGGCACATGATGGCATATATCACATTGGTAGATGTGCAGGTGAATGAGCCTCTGATGGTGTGGCTGATGTGATTAGACCCTATGATGGTGTCCCCTGAATAGATATGTCTATTCACCATATATACACCATATTTAAAATTTTAAATGAATCAAAATTACATGCTTGAATAAAAAGAATATAGCAGTAGGATTACACTCCGTGCCCAGGACGGTGACAGTGATTGTGAAATTCTCAGGGAGATTAGAGAGGCTACAAAAACAGAAAACCCAACAAGAATGAGGGATTTCACCTATCCTCATGTTGACTGGAAACATGTCTCCTCAGAACAGGAGGTAGAAGTAAATTTTCTAAACATCATTAATGACTGCTTGTTAGAGCAGCAAGTCCTGAAAGAGGCTTAAATCATCCTCTGTACCAGATGACTCCAGAGGCAATCCTGGCAATTACAAGCCAGTAAACCTAACTTCCATACCAGGCAAATTGGTTGAAATTATAGTAAAGAACAGAATTATCAGACACACAGATGAATACGATATGTTTGTGAAGAGTCAACATGGCTTTTGTAAAGAGAAATCACACCTCACTAATCTATTAGAATTATTTGTGGGAGTCAAACAAACATGTGGACAAGGGTGATCCAGTGAATATAATGTACTTGACCTTTCAGAAAGCCTTTGACAAGGTCCCTCACCAAAGGCTCCTATGCAAACTAAGTAGTCATAGGATAAGAGGGAAGGTCCTTTCATGGATCAATAATTGGTTAAAAGATAGGAAACAAAGGATAGCAATAAATGATCCGATTTCACAGTTAAGAGAGGTAAAGAATAGGGTCCTCCAAGGATCTGTACCAGGACCAGCGCTGTTCAACATATTGATAAATAATCTGGAAAAGGGGTAAACAGTGAGGTGGCAAAGTCTGCAGACAATCCAAAACTACTCAAGATAGTTAAGTCCAAAGCTGACTGTGAAGAGTTACAAAGGGATCTCAGAAAACTGCATGTCTGGGCAACAAAATGACAGATGAAATTCAGTGTTGATAAATGTAAAGTAATGCACATTGGAAAACATAAACCCACCTATACATACAAAATGATAGGGTCTAAATTAGCTGTTACCACTCAAGAAAGATCTTGGAGTCATCATGTGTAGTTCTCTGAAAACATCCAATCAATAAGCAGCGACAGTCAAAAAAGCTAACAGAATTTTAGGAATTAGTAGGAAAGGCATAGATAACAAGACAGAATATATCATAATGCCACTATATAAATCCATGGTATGCCCACACCTTGAATACTACATGCAGTTCTGTTCGCCCCAGCTCAAAAAGATCTACTAGAATTGGGAAAAGTACAGAAAAGAGCAACAAAAATGATAAGGGTATGGAATAGCTTCCATATGAGAAGAGATTAAAAAGATTGGGATTGTTCATCTTGGAAAAGGGATGACTGATGGAGGATCTGAGGGGTCTATAAAATCATTAATGGTGTCGAGAAAGTGAATAAGGAAGTGCTATTGACCCCTTCACATAACACACGATCTGTGGTCACCCAATAAAATTAACAGGCAGCAGGTTCAAAACACATATAAGGAAGTACTCCTTCAGACAACAGAATCAGCCTGTGTAACTTGTTGCCGGGGATACTGTGAAGGACAGAAGTATAACTGAGTTCAAAAAAGAATTAGATAACTTCACAGAGGATATTTCCATCAATTGCTATTAGCCAAGATGGTCAGGGACTCAATCCCATGCTCTGGGTGTCCCTAAACCTCTGACTGCCAGACACTGGGACTGCATGACACGGGATGGATCACTCAATGAACTATCCTGTTCTGTTCATACCCTCTAAAGCATTTGGCACCAGCCAATGTGGGAAGACAGGATCTTGAACTAGATGGACCAAATGTCTGATCCAGTATGGCTATTCTTAACTTTATGTTCTTAAGAATCTGTGTTATTCCATTAAGATCATTCATGATAAAAGTTAATTTTCTTAAAGGACTCAATTTAATTTTCACTTCAAGAAATTATCAGATTTTCTTACAAATTTTCAGAAAATTCATCCTGTACTCAGTAAGTGCTGTAAACTTAGTGAGGATGCACTATTTTTCATACAAAAGAGGATTTATCCCTGCTTTAAGTGGAAAACTGAACTAACTATGGAGTCACAATCAGCATTTCCATAATTATGTTCTATATTTCTTAGGTATTTCTAATGTTACACTGTTGTAAAAGACAAAAATAAAAGTAAATTATTGGAAATCATTTGATGGCAGAATACAGATATGCCAATGAGAAAAGGGGTGGTCTGTACAGAATGAGGGGAGGGGGGCATGGTCAGGAGAACTGTCTCTTGTTCATTACTCTACCATCCTTTTTCCCCCCCCTGTGAACTGAGGCAACTCACAGTCTCGAAAAAATGGGGATAACACCAGACAGGTATAATGAGTATACTGATGTTTGTAAACCATGTTCCCATCCTTGGAGAATGCCAGTTTCACCCCACAATCACCTTTTAGAAAAAGCAGTGTTGAGTCTATGGATCACCACATTAAATTCAGTAGCTTCATTTTCAGACATTCCTGATCAATTTCTACTTCTTACACAGATTTTCATTAAGCTTTACTTAGATCCATGTGTATCTGATATCAAAGTAGCTTTTTTCTGGTGTAGCTTGACTGTTACAGAAACAACAAAAAAGTCAAGTTACCGGTTTGATGCGAAGCTGGTCACCCACCACTTCCAATATGGCATGTTTTCGGGATACTCTCTTGTCTGTAATCTGAAAAGAAGACAGACCGTTGAGATAAGAGCAAATTATGGCACTCATATCTTGAATCATTACAGCAAACAAAAATCAAATCAAGATAAACCAATAGGCAGATTAAAAGGTTTCATTGAGTACAGTTCATGCAGGCTGTAGGTTTCTGACTCCTTGTAAGTAGTTCCACATAACACAATTAGTTTTAAAAAAAAGAATTCGTAATTTGAACTAGATTAAAACGTTAAGATCAAGATTTTCAGAACTGGGTGCCTGAAGTTATACTGTTTTAAATCCAGAAATGAACTTTCTAGCCTCAGTGTGGAGAAAAGCTTGAGAATATGAGCCCTGCCAGCTCAAAAATCCAAAGGCAAGCAAAAAACCCCAGAATTTACCATTTGTCAAAATCTTATGATTTTTCAAGGTCTGACAATGCTACTCAGAAGAGACAGTAATGTGTCTTGAAATGTTATAGAGTGCTGTGCTGGTCTCAAAGCTACTAGCACACAGAAAGCAGGAATTCATGTTTTCTATAAAGAAAGTTTCAGGGTAACTCCAGTAAATTTCACCACCATCACCACAGTAGACAAACAGTTAAACCTAGAAACACTGACACAAAAACTGAAATAGAGACAGTACCCTGAGGCTTACAAAACTCAGGAAAAAAGTTGTTAGCTCCTAAGAACTGGCATTACAAGAACATTTTGTGAGGAACTCATTGTTTTAAAAAATTGATATATTAAAAAATTGAGATAATTTTTAATCCAATGTAATAGATGCTAATTCTCCTGTTTTTTCGTTTGGCGCTCTAATGAGATTTTGCCACAGTCATTTGTTTTAATATCATTTATTACAGTGAGAGAGCTCTCTCTTCTGTATGTGCAGCAAAACTAATATTGATGGATTAACTAGAAACCTGCTGCTATTTGCAAGGAAAGTTTTTCCTGTTCATGCATTTCCTTTAAGTGTGACATTCAAGACAGCAAAAAGATCCAATTACATCTTTGTAGGAAACTGTAATTCATTTCTCTCAATGTTTATTAGGTTTAAAGATGTGTATTCAAACTGGCAGAAAACTGCTACCAGCCTTACAAGTGTATGTTGTGACCTCTAGTGAGGAACTATGTTACTTCACTTAACCAAATAAATTCATAAGAGAAAACACAGTCGTTATATATGAGATTATTATACAAGAAAATACATCTGAGAGATTACTGAAGGTAAAACTTGTTAAATTTGACCAGTATAAATTCAATTGAAAAAAATCAGACTTTTTCCTCTCGTTGTAAGCACTTACTACAAACATTACATGCAAAATATTAAACAAGTGCTGCAAGAGCAAAGCTAGGGAAAGAAACAAAGCTTGCACAGGATAAGCATAAATGTGCTACTTCAGGAGAGGGTCCTAATGTATTATCTTGAGAAGGAAGATGAAACAGTTTAGAGCGCACTAAATCGGGACATAAACGGGGTGTCACAGATGGGAGAAAGGGAATGGGTATGAGTCCAGGAGAAATTCACACCCTTAATGGCAAAAGCAGCATAAATTAAGAGGTGGCACATTGTGTGAAATGTTCCAAGCCAGAGATGGAATACAGTAAGCATGTGTATGGTGTATATATAGCAGGGTTATCACTGAATCATAGAATATCAGGGTTGGAAGGGACCTCAGGAGGTCATCTAGTCCAACCCCTTGCTCAAAGTAAGAAACAAGGTGCTGTGTGATTACTGAGAACATCCTATTAGGTCCAAGTCACTAGAAACCCCATGACAATAAGAATGTGTACTGCTGTTGGACAGGAACAACAAAATTTACTATCCTTGTGAGGAATCAGAGTCCAATTCAAAACAAGATAATTAACTAGCAAAATAATCCATCAAGCTGCTACTGTGGCAAAAACAAACCCTTGATACCACAGGATCCTAATTAATGGCTAATGGTCATAGACCCTTGTACACACAATAACCTCAAGGTGCTTGGAAGGTGTGCAGTAGCACATTAGTGTCCATGATTCTGCCAGACTGCCAAGCATTCTTCATGCCCATCTGAGGTATGTGAATAAGAACCAACAGACTCCATGAACAAAGATGGTAGCAGACTACATCACCATCATAACTGGGTGTGTGTGTGTGCTGATGTGGTCCCAGGGTACGTCGGCTATATGTCAGTGAGGAAGCCAAACACATGTGATCATGGGACCTGCATTGATATTTGGGATAGTCATTGTGGGTACTTCCATCTATTGGTAGTGGATATTATCTGAGCTGGGGTCTGCAACTTCCATGGTTTTAGCCTACAATGTTCATAGATCTAGCCTTTATAGAAATAAAAGAATTTACACTGAGTTAGAAGACATTGTTCCCATATCTCTGCTGCTCTTAGTTTTGCCAGGTGACAGAGAGAAATCAAAAGGACTCAGAGTGTCCTTTGCTATTAAGAACCTGTGGTCAATGAAACAGGTAACAGTGACAAGGTGGATGAGGGAATATCTTTTATGGGACAAACTTCTGTTGGTAAGAGAAACTAGCTTTCAAGTGACACAGAGCTCTTCATCTGCAAACAACTGATAGATCAGTTACACTCTGCTGTTTGAGAAAGCTATGAACACTAGCAGATGTAAGCATTAGAATAAAAAAAACAAAACAGAGGCCTGGGGAGCGTAACAGAGATCCACCTCAATCTATAGATCCTTCCCAGCACCACTCTGATTGCTGAGAGTGAAGGCAGGGTAAAGCAACAGAGACACCCAAGCCAGCATGGCTCTGCAGCAATCAGGAGGTTCTGAGGGAGTAAGCTGGGAGAATATTCTTTCTTTTTTATCAGCCAGAGGCTGCTGGTATGGCTTTCAATTTTCCAACACCCACTAGGCAGAAACCAATACGAAAACCGGAGCATCTGAGCCGAGTCCACTGATAAGAATCCCAGCACCAGCCCTGCTACCAACAGTTGGGTGTGAGGGCTAGAATTCTCAGAGTGTTGCCTTTTGATCCTTCAAACTCCCCCACCACTGCTCATCTTTCCTACTGGTCTCTGGCTAGTAGGTGTCTTACATTTTTTCAGCCATACTCCAGTTCTACAAATGAGGTTTTGACATAATGGACATGATTTCATCTCTTTCCACAGAAGGACAATGTAGTTAATATGGGAAGAAGTGTTCCCACTACCAATGCCCTGCTCATATCTACTGACATTTCCAGAGCCAGAGAAAGTGATCCAAATAAATCTTTCACACATCCCCACATTAAATAGGGGAAGCATTGCTTGCAAAGATCTTATCTGCAGCCTCCCCCAAGTCAAGCCTTCCTCAGCTCTTCAGTAATCCAAAGATCATAGAGCAGTTAAGTCTAACATATTACAACAGCAGGTCTGGGAGCCTCATGAAGCAGTCCTCCTCCATTCTTTAGCTACCAGTTTAACCTTTGAAAATCAATTAAGCATGCAGATAAGCAACTAAAGCAGTTCTTATTAAAGCAAATGCTGACAAAGTAAAATATATTAGAAGTCAGCTGGGAGGTATTCTATGAATTAGTAAGGAATATATTCAAGCCATAAAAATTTACAAAATGAAAAAATGCCTCAGTTAAACTAAAGTCAAATATAATTCAACAGCATAGATCAGTAACAGCCTAGTGGTCCAATTATGAAATACATCCCATGAAGAAACACTGCCCTGTGCACAACTCTTTGAACCAGCCAAGAACTCAGCTTAAAACTACATTATAGATGCTCTTAAAATACAAAAGTGAACCCAGGTGTACGAGAGAAACAACAAATGGCCATCTTTTCAATTGGAAAAATGTATCTGCCCTCTTCAGAGGAAGACCAGCCAAAGGGACAAATGCAAAATAATGGTTCAGTGCAAAAAACCCCAGGCAATAAAGGATATCTAAATGTGAAAAAGGCCCAATTTGAATGCAACCCGAAGAATTTATTTTAAAAGGACTTGTTCCCTCCCCTCACTACTCCTTTCCTACCACTACAAACAACAGCAGATGGCTTCTTTAACAGCATAAATGGGATATATCCATCCAGGTAGTTAATATGGTGCTTAGCCCTCTGGGCTGGGATTATGCAGACATGTGTACACCTCAGAGCTGGAAAAAAAGATGGAATGTTAAGTAATTTGGTATATTAGAATGTGTAGAACACAAAGTTTTATTTACTTTCCACTACTTGCACAGTTTCCTTTTTGCATTCCACATCTAGTATGATGAATCCACACTGATCAGTTTCACAACCTTTTCTAGTCAATCTCACTTTTCTCACCTTCATGCAAACTATTCTGAGTGTGGGCACTAGCATTACAGAAGAGTAAATTAAACACAGAAAACAGCTGATCAAATTCTCCCCCTAGTTAAATCCACTGGTTTGTATAGGGTGTAATTAAGGGCAAAAATGTATCCTACTGTTTTAAATGAGTTTAAAAATACTAACACCATTTGTATTAGATTATCTTGAATTCTCTCCCCCATATCTAAAACTACTTAACAAACTTGTATATAAATGTAAATGCAGCCACATTTGCCACCTAGAGAAAGGTACCATAGCAATTAGGCACTAAGTGCTGATATGGCTGAGTGAAGTGAGTACAAGCCCTGGTCTACACTGAACATTGAGACTGACATAAGTACATCGCTTAGGGGTGTAAGAAAGGAACTCTTGAGCACCATAGTCAAGCCAACCTTAAGAATTCTAAGTTAAGAATTCTTCTGCTGGCCCAGCTACTGCCACTCAGGGATGTGGAAAAACCCCTTTATAGATGTAGGACATGTCTACATTATGGTGCTAAAGCTGTACAGCTGTCACTGTAGCACCCATAGTGTAGACATACCTCGAACCTACCTGCAAAAAAAGTTTTGTTGAAAGAGACACTGCCAATTTAAGTCACATCTTTCTGAAATGTTATTACCAACCTATTGTTACAAGTATACCTGAAGTTACTATTGAGAAAATTGACAGGTTTCAGAGTAGCAGCCGTGTTAGTCTGTATTCGCAAAAAGAAAAGGAGTACTTGTGGCACCTTAGAGACTAACAAATTTATCTGAGCACAAGCTTTCATGAGCTACAGCTCACTTCATTGGATGCATTCAGTGGAAAATACAGTGGGGAGATTTATATACATAGAGAACATGAAACAATGGGTGTTACCATACACACTGTAAGGAGAGTGATCACTTAAGGTGAGCTATTACCGGAGGGGGGCACGACCTTTTGTAGTGATAATCAAGATGGGCCATTTCCAGCAGCTGACAAGAATGTCTGAGGAACAGTGGGGGGTGCAGGGGGAATAAACATGGGGAAATAGTTTTACTTTGTGTAATGACCCATCCACTCCCAGTTCAAAAACAGACTCCAAGGAGAGATTGCTGAATTGGAATTAATTTGCAAACTGGATACAATTAACTTAGGCTTGAATAAAGACTGGGAGTGGATGGGTCATTACACAAAGTAAAACTATTTCCCCATTCCCCCCCCCCCCGCACCCCCAACTGTTCCTCAGACGTTCTTGTCAGCTGCTGAAAAGTGAACTCTTGCTTTCATGTCTCAGAGCAGAACTTAGTTTGTGTTAGCAGAAAGTTTGGGGGACTGATGCTATTCCCTCTCCACAGTTTGACCCCTAATTTCCTCTGATTTGGGAGAGAATCAGGAGATGTTTATGCAAACAGGAAAATGAGTCAGCATCACCAACCCATACGATTTATTAGTCTCAATGTTTAGAGTTTCTCTTAAAGCCCCAGCTCCTAGAGTCACGTTAAAGGAGAATCGTCGTTTTTGTTAACACAAGTTTCCTACCATTCCAGATTATGGAGAAATGCTTGAAAGGAGCTGGAGGGCTCTGCTTCCACCTTCCCCAGCCTCTAATCCACCCTGGTCCCACAGCCTGCTGGGGATATCGGTTGGCGGCCCCTCTGTGAAACCGTGAGCACAGGCGTGTACCTAGTGCAGTTCACCCCCATCCCCAACGCCTGCCCCTTTTGTGCTGTGAGGGAGAACCTGGTGCATGCTCATCTCAAATGCACCAGGTTGCAGCCTCTATGTTCTGGCAGCACTTTTCCCCACACCTGTTTATATTTGCACACTCTGTCCATGGCCCCACCAAGTTGCAAGACTGCCTCATTAACCTCCTCCTGGCCCTGGCCAAGGTAGCCATCTACAACACCAGGAGGAGGATGATAGATGAGTGGGTGCTTTGCGACTGTGGGACCTATTTCCGCTCCTCCCTGATTTCACGCATCTGGGCAGAGGTCCGCTGGATCCCTAGACAGCTCTGAGGAACAGTGGGCACTGTCAGAGGTTTCTCTGCTCAGTGTCCTCCTCTGAATCCCTAGTTTTGAACCTATGACCCTCGCTCCTGACCCTGTTATTCCTTAGTTGCTCCCCCCCACCTTCTCCATCTGGTTCCCAGGCCCAGTGGTCCCTCCCACAAGGCTGGGGGAAGGGCCGTTAGACATGGGCAGGCGTCCATCCGCCCACCTCCCCGGATTCCCCATAAGGCCTTCCCCCAGACGGGGCTCAGCCCTGGGGTCAGCGGGTGAAGTCTGAGAGCCTGGGCTATACTGGTGGGTCTGGTGACCAGCTGAGCCCATGGCCCCTTCCGGCCCCAGACTCTATGGCAAAGAGCAGGCGAATAAAAGCCTCCCGCTGTGCCAGATCTGCCCCAGGCCGGGGCTGCCGACGCCGGGGCCTGCACAGCGACGGGGCAGCTGACAGGGATAATGGCTCCCTGTCGGAGCGTCACCCAGCGGTGGGGGAGAGGCCTCTTCGCCCAGCGGGGTGCGCGGCGTCCGGGCCAGCCTGGGGCCCCGGGCAGGCCCGCGCCAGGCCTCCCCCCAGAGGCGGTTCCTGGGCTGGGGGCTGCAGCGGCCGTACTGGGCAGCGGGGTCAGGGAGCCCCCCCTCCGCCCTGCGAGGAGCCAGACTTACTCCCAGCAGGGGGCCTCTTCCCAGCACTGTCTGGCCGGGCGGCAGCGCCACCGGGTAGCCCCCGTCCGCGGGCGCTAGCTCGAAGCCCGGCATGGGCGTCGCTGGGACGGGGGCTCTCCGCCTGCGGACAGGGAGCAGGCCCCGCTGTCCCCTTCGTCCCCCTTCCGTTTCCCTCTGTGCCGGGAGGCGGGGCCGGCGGCCGCTGTTTGTGTTTAAATCCCCGCACCGCCGCCCACCCCTGGGCCGGCCATCCCGGAAAGGGTAGTTTCCAACTGTCACCCTCCCCGCCCGGCCGCGCGTGAGCATCGCCGCGGGGAAACTACAAATCCCGGCGTGCACCGCCCCCAACAGCCCCCTCCGCATGCGCATTGCCTCGGGAAGCCGGTGGGGTAAACAAACACGTTCGAATGGGGGAGACGTTTAAACCGTCAGCTGGGGGCAGCAGCGTGGGGCCAGGTAGGGGGGCGGCCTGCGGGGTTGGAGTTACCTTCCACCTGCCTTCGCCGGCGGCGGCTGGGGGGGATGAGAGCTGGCTCCAGCCACGGCTTGGCCAGGCGAGCTCCCCGGCGGGGCTGGGCTCGGCAAAGGGCGCCTGATGGTTGAGCACAGGCCGGGCACCCGTCAGTCTCTGGCCTAACACCTGGGGCTCGGCTAGCCTAGCCTTCGCACAGGGCCCTGTACAACAATGGAGTGATTGCTGAGTGCTGGGCAAACGAGAGCACCAGTGACCCACCCGGCACTGCTTGAGGGCTGGGCCAGCCTGGGCACAAGGCACAGCCCACTGTTTAATATGTGAGACGCTTTAACATAACCTTCAAAATTAGAAAAAAGGAGGACTTGTGGCACCTTAGAGACTAACCAATTTATTTGAGCATGAGCTTTCCTGAGCTACAGCTCACTTCATCGGATGCATTAACTTGGTGAAAGTTAACTCCATGTATTATGTAATTGAGATCCGTGATAACGGCATGTAACCACCTACATGTCAGGCTGTTTAGTGACCACTGTACTTCCTCACCCCCAGGGTTACTCATGGTGGGTGTATTGAGGCCTTAAATTATGCAGAAAGCCTCAAAGAAGAACAAACAGGCAGTCGCTTCGTGTAAAGAACTGACCATCCTTCCACCAGCCAAGAAAAAAGAAGAAAGTCGGGAGGACTTTGTGACGCTGCTGCCTCCAGAAGTCAGTTTTAAAATTTTCAGTGAATTGGATATTCAGAGCTTATGCAAAGCTGCAATGACATGCAAGAGCTGGAATCGTGCAATTGAGAACAGTGACTATTTGTGGAAACACCACTGTTTAACTGTAAGAGCTGTCTGTCAGCGAGAGATAGACTGTGATAGAGGAAATGGATATTCATGGAAGGTAAATTTAAGAACATGGACTGTCTAGCTTTGGGAAACTGGATAGCTTTTGGGATGAGCATTAAGATATTAGAGGTTCTCTTCTGATCAGCATTTCTGATCCATCCAAGGTCAAGAGCAACTCAAAGTTGTTACCATCTAATAGTTACAGCCAGTGAGGTCTCAGGGCTTGTTTACACGACAAAATTAAGTTGACCTAAGTCGAAGTACAGCCACCACAGTAATTAAAAGAGGAAGTTCACGTCCCCACTTTCTCCTTCAGTCGGCAGGAGTGTTTCCACCAACTGAAGTGGGGCATTATAGGACACAGCTCTGGAGCCTACCAGCCCAAGCTGTCAGCGGGGTGCAGGGCTCACCTGGCACCCAGCTCTCCACACCAGGGCTTGGGGGCCCCAGCTGCAAGCCAGCTCCCACAGCTGACAGCTCAGGCTATCACCATCAGAGAGTAGAAGGACTCCAGCTGAGAGCCCCCCCTTGGGGCTGACAGCCAACAGGCCGTGTCAGTTGATCACTGTCTAACTGCATCAACATAAGCGCTACACCTCTCATGGAGGTGGAGTTATGTCAGCGTAACAGGTGACTTACTTCGTCAGAAGCAGCATTCTAATGTAGACACTGAAATAATTAGATCATAATAAGCCACCTTGTATCAACCTAACTCTGTAGTGTAGACCAGGCTGTAGTGAAATAGTATCACAAACACCATCACAACTGGCAGTCTGTGCAGAAATGCCAAAAAATAAGAGTATCATAGAGACAATGAACTACCTGATCCTTGAGAAGTGATCAGTCCAGCTCTGGAATGGAACACATTGAGAAAGGGACAAAGTTTTACATACATGATCCCCATAATTTTACTTCAGTGAAATACTGTTGGGAGAGAAGGGGTTCCTAGAATCGCTGATCTAGAGGTTTTTGCCCCTACATACCTCTTAAGCTAGATACAGCTAGGGGTCAAAGAACCAGCTGCTTTAGAACCCCCTTACCCAGCACTATTGCAGCTGCTACTCAAAACAGTGAGGAGGAGCTGAACATGTTGAGTGAAATCCTGTTGAGGAATAGAGAAAGCATAAACTCTGGCAAGCTAACATATAATTAGGAAGGCCAAAAAAGAATTTGAAGAACAGCCAGCGAAAGACTCAAAGTAACAACGAAAACATTTTTAAGTACATCAGAAGCAGGAAGCCTGCTAAACAATCAGTGGGGCCAGATTTCCAAACTTGAGCCATTCTTTTTAGGTGACAAATCTGAGGAATGTCCCAGACTGAGGTATAAGCTTTTGTGGGTAAAAAAACCCCACTTCTTCTGAAGAAGTAGTTTTTTACCCATGAAAGCTTATGCCCAAATAAATCCCTTAGTCTTTAAGGTGCCACCGGACTCCTTGTTTTTGTGGATACAGACTAACATGGCTACCCCCAGACTGAGGTATCATTAGACAGGTTTTGGAACAAATTAATAAATTAAACAGTAATAAGTCTCCAGGACCAGATGGTATTCACCCAGTAGTTCAGAAGGAACTAAAATATGAAGTTACAGAACTACTAAACTTATCATTTAAATCAGCTTCTGTACCAGATGACTGCAGGACAGCTAATGTGATGCTAATTTAAAAAAAAAAAAAAAGGTCCCAGAGGCAATCCTGGCAATTATGGGTCAGTAAGCCTAACTTCAGTACCAGGCAAATTGGCTGAAACTATAGTAAAGAAAAGAATTATCAGACACATAGATGAACATGATTTGTTGGGGGAAGAGTCTACAAAAAGTGTTAAGGGAAATCATGCCTCAGCAATCTGCTAGAATTCTTTGAGGGGGTCAACAAGCACGTGGACAAGGGTGATCCAGTGGATATAGCGTACTGAGATCTTCAGAAAGTCTTTGACAAGGTTCCTCACCAAAGGCTCTTAAGCAAAGTAAGCTCTCCTAAGTAGGGTCCTACCAAATTCACGGTCCAATTTGGTCATTGGTGATAGGATTTTTAAAAGTGTAAATTTCATGATTTCAGCTATTTAAATCTGAAATGTCATGGTGTTGTAATTGTAGGGCTCCTGACCCAAAAAGGAGTTGTGGGGGGTTGCAAGTTTATTGTAGCGGGGGTTGCTGTACTGCTACCCATACTTCTGTACTGGTGCTGGCAGCAGCGCTGCCTTCAGAGCTAGACAGCTGGAGAGCAGCAGCTGCTGGTCGGAAGCTCAGCTCTGAAGGCAGAGCCGCTGCCAGCAGCAGCGCAGAAGTAAGGATGGCATGGTATGGTATTGCCATCTTTACTTCTGCGCTGCTGCCTGCAGAGCTGGGCCATCAGTCAGTAGCTGCCTCTCTCCGGCCACCCAACTCTGAAGGAAGCAATGCAGAAGTAAGGGTGGCATGGTATGGTATTGCCACCCTTACTTCTGTGCTGTCTTCAGACCTGGGCAGCTGGAGAGTGGCAACTGTTGGCCAGGTGCCCAGCTCTGAAGGCAGTGCCTTGCCAGCAGCAGTGCAGAAGTGAGGGTGGCAATACCATACCATGCCACCCTTACTTCTGCATTGCTTCCTTCAGAGTTGGGTTCAGATTCCTTAAAATAACCTTGTGACCCCCCAATTTGAGAAATGCTGGCCTCCCCCATGAAATCTGTATAGTATAGGGTAAAAACACACAAAAGACCAGATTTCACAGTCTGTGATGCTCATGGCCGTGAATTTGGTAGAGCCCTACTCACAGCATAAGAAGGTCCTCTCCTGGATCAGTAACTGGTTAAAAGATAGGAAACAAAGGGTAGGAATAAATGGTCAGTTTTCAGAACGGAGAGAGGTAAATAGTGGTGTCCCCCCAGGGTCTGTACTGCCACCAGTACTGTTCAACATATTCATAAATGAGCTGGAAAAAGGGGTAAACAGTGAGGTGGCAAAATTTGTAGATGATATAAAATTACTCAAGGTAGTTAAGTCTCAGGCAGACTGCGAAGAGCTACAAAAGGATCTCATGAAACTAGGTGACTTGGCAACAAAATGACAGATGAAATTCAATGTAGATAAATGCAAAGAAATGCACACTGGAAATCCCTACTATACATATAAAACAATGGGATCTAAATTAGCTGTTACCACTCAAGAGAGAGATCTTGGAGTCATTGTGGATAGTTCTCTGAAAACATCCACTCAATGTGCAGCAGTCAAGAAAGTTAACAAAATGTTGGGAATAATTAGGAAAGGGGGTAGATAATAAGAAAATATCATATTGCTTCTGTATAAATCCATGATATGCCCATATTTTGAATACTGCATGCAGATGTGTCATCCCATCTCAAAAAAGGTATATTGGAATTTGAAAAAATACAGAAAAGAGCATCAAACATGATTAGGGGTGTGGAACAGCTTCCATATGAGGAGAGATTAATAAAATGGACTTTTCATCTTGGAAAAGAGACTACTACGGATATGATAGAGGTCTAGAAAATCATGGCTGGTGTGGAGAAATTAAATAAGAGTAAATAACACCTTCTCATATCTAACACAAGAATTTAGGGTCTTCAAATGAAATTAATAGGCAGCAAATTTAAAACAAACAAAAGGAAGTATTTCTTCACACAACACACAGTCAATCTGTGGAACTCTTTACCAGAGGATGTTGTGAAGGCCAAGACTATAACAGGGTTCAAAAAGAACTAGATACGTTCATGGAGGATAGCCATTGATGGACCTATTAGCCAGGATGGGCAGGGATTCAAAACCATGCTCTGAAGTTTCCCTAGCCTCTGCCAGAGCTGGGAATGGGTGACAGGGGAGGGATTACTTGATGATTACCTGTTCTGTTCATTCCCTCTTAAGCACCTGGCACTGGCCACTGTCAGAAGACAGGCTGCTGGGCTAGATGGACCACTGGTCTAACCCAGTATGTCCGTTTTTATGACAGCTATCACCTGCAAGACGTAGCAGATCAGAGAGGGAATGAATTCAGACATTGCAACCACCACCCTGAACCAGCACTAGTTTGAAAGAAAGTAGGATACAGCCACCTCTTTTGGGGTTTTAAGTCTACCTCTGCATAGATCACTGGTCAGTGAACTCAGAGTTACACAGTTTCAGACTCATTTCCTCTCTGAGGAAGTGTTTTAGTAGTTCAGTTTGAGGCAAGAGCTCATAAGGAGGCAGGGCTGTGAGCAGATGGAATACTCACGCTGCTCTGAAGATAGTAGACACACTGAAATCCAAACTCAACACCTTCCTGGCATCTGACTTCATTAACAAAGCAAATATCACAAATCCTAGTCTAGTCTTTCTCCGGTTATATGGCCATTTCCAAGTCTCCTCCCTTAGGCCTTCTCTACCCTAGATCCCTCTCCCAGACAGCTACTTCTACCTCCTTATATCCAGGGTTGAGGTAACAAGCTACGTGTGTCAAAACGTCAATAAGTTAGTACCTGCATGAGCAGGGAAGAGAAACCCAACCACCCTGCTGCATGAGCACACAAGAGAGTTTAGATTATTTTGGGGCTCGCAGGATAGGGAAGAGAAATAGAAAGATATTTTAGAAGTTTTACTTTAGGGTAGGGATTTAGCCTGAAAGGGTGGGGATGAGAGGCAGAAGATTTGAGAAGTGAGAATGATGCTCATATTACACAGAAAATGTGAAGTTAAAGCCCTGGTCCACTAGAGGGCATTTGTACACCTATGTATTGCATTGAGGTCCCAGACACCCAAATGTGTTATGCAGATGCTTCTTCTGGTGTAAAACTTGAGTTCTCCCAACTTCCAATGTTTACATTGACTTCTGCTTAATTTATTCAACTTTTTCAAGGTTTTTTAACTGTTTACTCTGTATCAGGTCACTCTACTGAGAAACTACTGGAAGAGCAAAGTGAAGCATGAATGGCTGAGTGGAAAATATAGCAACATTCACTCACGCTGTGGCTTACCAGAAAAAAGCATGTATCCCATGGATGCTGATACATGGGGAGAAATACTGGAAGCAGAACTGGAAAGATAAGAAACCAGACATGGATCTTAAATAGCAAGAAATGGCACAGAACTGACTGTTTTTACTGTAAATATTTAGCCATACACACCAGTGACATTTGCAAATATGTAGTAGAAACTTCACTGGAAAAAATGTATAAATACAGAGTTTATTTTTATTTTTCACTTTATCAGAACAGCTTCTTGTAAAAACCCTAAATGAGATATAAACTATACAATGTAATTATTTTTAAACATCTGCTAAGTTAAACAGATGTTAAGTCCTGGATTGACTTTTCATTATGCACTTTTTGAAAAAAATGGAAAAAACATTTACACGTTTGTTTGGTTTTTTTACTTGAAATTCATATGAAGCAGAAACCTGTGACAGTGAAGAGTCCACTAGAGTGAAAAATCGCCCCAGGCATGGGAAATGGAGGGGATTGACTACAGTATAAGCATCAAAGCTACTGGGTATGAACTCTTTCAGTCTGGCCTTCTTTACCATCAGGTTCTACTTGAAGTACGGTTACAGTCACAAGAGTGATTGTAGTAGTACCTCCTTCCTAGTCCCCTGACCTGCTCCTAGTGTGTATTCAGTCACAGAAACAAAAATCAGCAGTTAAGTTTTATCTTTTACTAGTGCAGAAACTACTATGACAGGTTTCAGAGTAACAGCCCTGTTAGTCTGTATTCGCCAAAAGAAAAGGAGGACTTGTGGCACCTTAGAGACTAACCAATTTATTTGAGCATAAGCTTTCGTGAGCTACAGCTCACTTCATCGGATGCATACTATGAGTAACTGAGCTGGATTTACTCTGACTTAATTCAGGTTACAGCCCCCCCTGTGCCATTTTAACATTAATTATTATAGTAGAACTCTCCTTGAAATGGAAATAAGGGTTAAGTTTCCCCAATAAACCTCTTTAAGTCTAAAGTTGAAACCCCACATACAATAGGAAGGGAATTCAGTCATCCTCTTACCCTCACCCAGCCTCCAGCTAGTTGACACCACTTCCTCTTTGCTCCTGGGGCAAAGAGATTTCTACATATCACTTTACTGTTGACTGCTTGAGTCCAGCCTTTGTAATAAGGGGAAGTGTTAGAGAATTCTTCAGGGGAAGAGAAAAGCAGGGAGGTCAGAGGACATTGTACAGGTGGGTTCAGGAAAAGGGTAAATGAATTCATGGAAGGGAAGCAGCAGTGGGAGAATGGAAAACAAAAGGGATTGCACAGAAGAGCAGTGAGGAGAAAGCAGTAGCCTGGTGCAATAAACCACCTCCTCTTAAGCTCATTTTGTAGTCCTGGTCTATACGCAGTTTTTGTACTGATATAAAACTTGATTTTTTTTTAACTGAAATAGTTCAGTTGTCACAACCTCTATTGCAGGTGCTTATAATTGGATCCACACTGGGGGCATACTAATTTACATGGGTTTTAAACCGATAGAATGGTGTTTAGACAAGCCCTGACAGAGCATCTTTCATACAAAGTATTGTAAAATGTTTTACAATGAGAACCAAGCAAACTGATGGGTGAGGTTTAAGAGCAGTTGGCTCAGAAGGAAAAGAAGAGAGCTGGACAGAGAACCTAATATAGAGAGGAGGCAATAGTGATTTAGGGTTAGAATCGGGGTGAGGGTTAGTGGTTAGATTAAGGGTAGGGTTTGAGATAGGGTTAGAGTTCATGTGAGCGTTAGAGTGAGGGTTAGGGTGAGGGTTTGGGTTATGGTTAGAGTTGAGGGTTAGGGTTTTTAGCTAGGGTAAGGTTGAGGGTTAGAGTTAGTGGTTTGGAGTTAGGGTGAGGGTTAGGATGAGATGGGTTAGTGTTAACTTTAGGGTTAGGATTAGAGTTAGAGTGAGGGTTAGGGTTAATGTGAGGGTGAGGGGTTCGGATTAGGGTTAGGTTTAGGGGTGAGGGTACGGGAGAGCGGTTAGGGTTAGGGTTTGTGTTTGTTAGGTTTAGGGGCAAGGGTTAGGGTTAAATTTAGAGTGAGGGTTAGGATTAGGGGTTAAGGTGAGGTTAACGGTTAGGGTGAGGTTGAATGTTAGCATTTAGAGTTAGGGTTTGGGTAAGGTTAGGGTTAGGATTGAGGGTGAGGGTTAGAGATTGTGGTTAGGGTGAAGTTGAGAGTTAGGGTTAAGGGCTAGGGTTAGGATTTAGGGTGAGGGTTAGGCTTAATATTAGTTTAGGGGTTAGGATTAGAGTTAGGTTTAGGAGTTGGGGTGAGGGTCAAGGTTAGGATTTGGGTTAGTGGTTATGGTAAGGCTGAGGGTTAGGTTTAGGGTGAGGGTGAAGTTTAGGGTTAGGGTGAGGTTGAGAGTTAGGGTTAGGATTTAGGTGAGGGTTAGGAAGGGGGTGAGAGTGAGTGTTAGAGGTTAGGGTCATGGATTAGGGTGAGGGTGAAGTTTAGGGTTAAGGTTAGGGTTAGGATTAGAGTTAGGGATTGGGGTAGGGTTAGGGTGAGGGTTTGGGTTAAGTTAGAGTTCGTGGTAGAGTTAAGGTTGGGGTGAGGGTGCGGTTTAGGGTTAGAATTAGGGTTAGGATGAGTTTCAGGGTTAGGGTTAGGATTAGAGTTACGGTTAGGGTGAGGTGGAGGGTTAGGCATTCACTCTCTTGCAATGTTTCTGATCTCTATCCCCAGCTTCAATGCGGAGTCATCCCTGTGTGCAGTGGGGTCAGGGCTCAATTCTGCTCCCACCTCCCTGGGTTCAATCCACAGTGACCCTCCCTCTGTCTGGGGTCTGTTCTCGGCTCATGTGACTCCTGGGGCTCCCCTCAGAGATGGATCCAGCTGCTGACTGAGCTGAGCATCCCTGAATCTCCTTCCCCTTCGAGTGTTCTTATATGGATCCCAACTTGGAAGTTGGGTTTGGGGTGGGGCAGGTCCTCCCACTGAGAGGCCCAGAGATGTTGGGTGGGGCAGGGAGTTAGGTGGGAAACAGGCACAGGGCAGGGTCCTGAGACACTGAGAACCGCACAGCCCCAGTGCCTGGTGCCCCTGCCCCTGCGATGCTCAACCCAGTATTTCCCCAAGGATGGGAATAGAACCCAGGAGTTCTGGTCCCAGCCCCGCTGCTCTAACCACTAGATACCACTCCTCTCCCAGAGACAGGGATAGAACCCAGAAGTCCTGACTCCTAGACTCTCCAACCGCATGGCCCTAGTGCCCCAGTGAATCTACCCCCTTACTGGGTGCCCTGGGTACCCCATAATCACAACCCCCAGCCCCAGCCAGTTCCCCTCAGAGATGGGTTCCCTGACCAAGTCCCTGGATGTCACGAGGGGCAGCAACCCAGCCAGGGGGGGGCAGGCCTGGCTTCTGGAGATGCCCATGTCCAACCAAGTCAGTGGGAGCTGTGTCCTGCCCCCTCCTACCCCCAGCAACACCTGAGTCTCAGGGTCTGGGGGAAAGGCAAGGGCTGGAGAGGACGTGCGGCACAGTCGTCTCTCCTGGGTGTGTCCCCTGCCGTGTGTGTGAGAGAGAGAGAGTCGGAGTGTGTGTGTGTGTGTGTGTGTGCAGTGTATATCAGTGTGTGTGTGCTCAATGTGTATGAGCAGTGGGCGTGTGTGTGTGCGCAAAGTGCAAGGGTATGCATCTGGGTGCGGAGTATGTTCAGGTGTGTGCTGTCAGCGTGTGAGTGTCACTCTGTGCTCCGGGGCAAATTTGTCCCTGTGAGTGTCTGAGCTGGGGCTTTCTCAGGAGCTGATCTCGTCACAGTCTGATCCCCAGGTGTGTCCTGTTGGAGTAGGGGTGGCCTGGGCCCAGGGGGATCTGGGGCAGGCTGCGTTGGCTGAGCGGAGAGGGATCTGGGGCAGGCCGGGCCCAGGGGGATCCCATTCACCCTGCAGTGTCCCCTGGTGCTCACGGGCTTGGGGTTTGACACCACCACAGTCCTGGCGCAGGTCCAGATCTGGCCCTAATGGGGCTGCCCACAACCCCATTAGCCTGGACCGGCCAGCCCCACCCCATCCCAGGCAGGGAGCAAGGCCCCATGGCCCGTCCCACTCTGCCCAGCCCTGCTGGCTCCCCAGGTGTCAGTTGGTGTTTGGGCCACTGCTGGATCCCTCCCTGTGGTCTGGGGCCAGCTGCTCTCCCCAGAACATGGCGGGGACAGGACCATACACACCCAGGGGCATTTTCACAACCCTGGGGCCCATGGGCTGAGGCTGGAGAAACTGGCAGAGGGACAGGGCTGGGTGGGTGTGACTGTAGGAGGGAAAATTTTCCACCCAAGGTGCTTTCGAGCTGAGGGAGGTGATGGGAAATGTCCCGGCAGAATATGCCTGGGTGCAGAGCTATGTGACCTGGCAAGATGAGGGCACAGCAGCTGCTGCCACCTACATGGTGAATCCTCCAACCCATCACCAAACAGCTCTTCCACATTCTGCGACCTGGCCTCACTGGCTGACTGTCTAGGAGAACAGAAACACTTTGTTAGAGCAGAAGAGTCTCCTCAATGTAGCTCTCTTTCCACAGCTTCCAGAGGGTCACAATGAAACACCTGCAAGTCTCTAGAAGTCTTTCAAGGAATTCCCTGCTCAGTCACTTGGCACCCACTACCAATGGTCTCTGACAGTGGCATTACAAAGGGGAGGTCAGCAGATGGTCCCTTCTGTGGCTTCCTGAGTGGGAGGGAGGTTGGTCTTGTCATTTAAGATCTAGCTGTCAGAGTCATGGCTCCTGGGTTCTCTGGCTTTGGAAGTAGGTGAAGTCTAGTGGTTGGAGCTGGACTGGTATCAGTACCATGCTTCCTTCCTGCCTCTGTCAGTGATGTTGTGTGTGACCTTGCAGCCAGTTGCTTTCCATCCCTGTGCCTCAGCTAACAGAGTTAATACTGACCTCCCCCCCCGCCCCTCAGAGGGGCTGGCAGGGGTCACTACCATAATGACTCAAGTTGGAGTGAGTTGTGCTCTTGGCAGCGAAGCGCCCAGATTCAGTCCCCATGGATGCCCAAGATGTCTATATGTGGCCATGGTTTGACTCACCTAGCATTACGGGCTGTTTAGCCTGGTCCTGGCCACACATGGAGCATCTTCTCCTGGCCCTCTCTGGCACACAGCTCCATCACACACAAGAACATGAACATCTATCAGCTCCTATCTGGTGTTCAGCTCCAAGATGGATGGTGAGCCCTAGACAGACGATAGAAAGACAGGCTGGTGTTCTTTGGTGGAAACTGCTGGAGCTTCAGCCTCTGCTCCCACCTCCATCCACCAGCTAAGGGCTTCAAAAGTGGTCCCTGATCCCAGGTAAACAAAGTAGCTGAGCTGCGGCCAGGGTGGAATTACTGCTGGGACTGATCCTAAGAGAAGAGCAGATTTCTCCTCTGCTCTAGAGAGATTCCCATAGGAAAAGCAGCTGGGATGGGGATGGGGGCAATACAAGCGCTATCCCTCAGGACTTTGGGAGCCAAGGCACTGGTGTATCTTGCCGGACAAGCAAAAAAGAACATTGGAGAAATTGTCCAAAAGTCAATGTCACAGGTGGGTCAAGGGCAGCTAGACCTACTGGTCAGAGCCAGAGTCCACACTCACATGACAGGAGTTGCAAGTCAGCTGGGTCAGGATTCTGTAAGATCAGAAGCATAAGACAAACTTGCGATCACAACCACAAATCAGATGCCAGGAAATCAAGCCAGGGGAGTGGCAGAAGAAACAGGCAGCACACGGTCCAGAACACGGAGCAGCCCTGGTGTTCAGTCAGCTTCCTGTTCCTGCTGCTGTCTTAAGCAGGGCCAGAGGGCCAATTAGCTTCTTTGGGACTCCTCCAATAGGACCTCAGGAATAAAGCCTCAAACTGGGGCTGAACTTCATGGGTCCTAGGTAAGCAATTTTCAGCAGACTTCCAGGTGGAGGGTTGGAGTGTGGCTGCTCCCATGA
This sequence comes from Lepidochelys olivacea, assembly GCF_965140295.1. NCBI lineage: Eukaryota > Metazoa > Chordata > Testudines > Cheloniidae > Lepidochelys > Lepidochelys olivacea. The sequence continues at coordinate 193,060,144 of NC_140413.1, forward strand.
ACCCTGCAGACCCGGGTTGAAGAGAGTGAGTGATCTCTCCCTGCTCAAACCTCCTGCAGAAAACATTATCCAGGATCCTGGACACATCCTCTGAGAATAAAAGGAGGATATCATGATGAGAAATAGGTCTCTGTGCCAGGGCTGAGATGCAGGGGCAGGGAAAGCTCCCAACCAGGATATGGAGCAGGAACCCCCGTTTGTTGCAAGAGCCCCAAGTGGCAGGAAGAGTGAACAGTTCTTACCTCCAGGAGATGCATGGGATCTTCCATCTGAGCCTCAATGAGATCCATGTTGCTTGGTTTGACAGGATGAGATCACCTGTCCCCACTGCTCCCTCAGCTGGACTGCTGCAGGATACATCTGTGTGAGAGGCTGGGACAGTGAACAGTGAGGTGTCAAAATTTGCAGGTGATAAAAAAAACTACTCAAGATAGTTAAGTCCCAAGCAGACTGCGAAGAGCTACAAAAGGATCCCACCTGGCGGGGCAACAAAATGGCAATGTTCAAAATTCAGTGTTGAAAAATGCAAAGCAATGGACATTGGAAAATACAATCCCAACTCTCTCTATAAAACAATGGGGTCTAAATTAGCTGTGACCACTCAAGAAAAAGATCTTGGAGTCATTGTGGATAGTTCTCTGAAAACATCCACTCAATATGCAGTGGCAGTCAAAAATGTGAACAAAATGTTGGGAATCATTAAGGAAGGGATAGATAATAAGACAGAAAATATCATATTGCCTCTATATAAATCCATGGTATGCCTACATCTTGAATACTGTGTGCAGATGTGGTCACCCCATCTCAGAAAGATATATCGGAATTGGAAAAGGTTCAGAAAAAGGGCAACAAAAATGATTAGGGGTATGGAACAGCTTCCAAATGAGGAGAGATTAAGAAGACTGGGACTTTTCAGCTTAGAAAAGAGACGACTAAGGGGGGATATGATAGAGGTCTTTAAAATCATGACTGGTGTGGAGAAAGTAAATAAGGAAGTGTTATTTACTCCTTCTCATCGTTCAAGAACTAGGGGTCACCAAATGAAATTAATTGGCAGCAGGTTTAGAACTAAAAAAAGGAAGTATTTTTTCACACAACGCACAGTCAACCTGTGGAACTCCTTGTCAGAGGATGTTGTGAAGACCAAGACTATAACAGGGTTCAGCAAAGAACTAGGTAAGTTCATAGAGGACAGGTCCATCAATGGCTATTAGCCAGGATGGGGAAGGATGCTGTGCCTAGCCTCTGTTTGCCAGAAGCTGGGAATGAACGACAAGGGATGGACCACTTGATGATTACCTGTTCTGTTCATTTCCTCTTGGGCACCTGGTATTGGCCACTGTCAGAAGACAGGATATGGGGCTAGATGGACCTTGGATCTGACCCAGTATGGCCGTTCTTATGTTTGGAAAGCTGACAACAATCTGGTCATGACTATCCTTGTGTGATGTAGGTCCAAGTGGGGTATAATGAGTTCTGTACATGTACTGAAAATACGCCCCCTAAAATATGTTGAGCGGTCAGACTTAATAAACCAGTTTGGCTTAGAGATGGAGAAGATGTTCCTGTTTGTTTCTCGTTCATAGAGCCATAGCTAAATCGCCAAGGGGGGAGGGGAGAAGAGAGTGTACCAGGGCAAGTGCTGGGGTAGGACCCAGTCAAGTTCCCAGCTCTCTCCCAGGTTTGTGGGTGAGACCTAGGACAGGTCTCTGTTGGACAAAGGACAACAACCTGCTCCTTACAATCCTCTGTGTGCATGGGAGAGAAGGGATTAATCCCTCCTTGAGAATCTCAGCAGCTTCCTAGGAAGGAGCCAGTGCTGTTCTCGGAGGACCTTCTCCTGGACCTCACAGGGGTCTGATGCTCTCACTCCGCAAGCCTGCCTGCAGCCTTGGAGCTAGTGCTCAACAGAACCAGGCAGAGCCCTGTTGTCGAGCACCAGCACCTTCCCTCTGGCCCTGAAGGAGGAAAGACCCCAACACTGCTCTGCACTGACTGCCCTGACCACGGGTGGCCCAATGGCTCTCAGGTAGCAGGACCCAATGGAAATGTGGATCATCCAGTCTCTCATTTCCAGGCCTCCCCAGGACTAAGGTAAGATTCCTGCTGCCCCTGCCCATTATGCTCACCTCCAAGATGTGCTGAAGTCTGTATGTGCTGGGGGTTGCTGTCAGCAGGCTCTTCAGCATGGCATCCGTGTCTCTGGGCAGGCCTTCTTCAGAGCCTGTCAGGGGACGGAGACCATGGGTCAGGGTTATGAAACCTGGGGCTACACCAGCCAGGATGACAGCTGGCTCTGCAGTCCTTCCCAGAGCAATTCTCTGCAGCGGGCTTGGTGCCGAGCAAGGTAGGGAACAGCTAAGCTGCTAGGGGTGGGAGCTGGACTTCCTGGCAGAGTCCAGGAACCAAAGCACAGCATCTGCAAGGAAGGGATTCCCCACAGAGGGGCAACATAATTTCCCACAGAGGGGGAGTCTCTCCCTGACACTTGATTAATCCTCTGGCCTGTTCCCATCTCTGTCCACCGCACCCCCAACTCAGCAGCTTCGGCTACCGAAAAGAGCAAAAACCAGAGGCCTTCCTGGGGCAGAGGAGTAGGCTGATGATCTCCCTGGATGTGAGTGTTTGCCTTCCCCATGCCCATGGTCTATACTCCATTCAGGGCAGTGCACAGGAACTGCAATTCCTGTTCTGGATCAAGGGGCGGCTTCAGTTTGCTGGCAGGAGAGTGTACATGAGACCTTGCAGTTGGGAGCAACACAGTACTAACATGCGCATGAAAGTTTGAGGAACAGGGCAAAGGCCTGTGTGGGGCAAGGACGGCAGGGATTTGGGAAGCAAGAACAGTGGATCAAACACTTTCTTGATCCCCATTTCAAAGACAGAGAAAGTGAGGAACCAGGTGGGAGAGTGACTTGGCCAGGATCACGTTATCACTCAGTGGCAGGACTGCATACAACCCATTCCCTGCTCTCATCACTGGACACCTGTGGGTGTCTGGCCCTGAAAGCCTAACCCAAGTGGACTGTCTGCCCCATCACCTGAACTACCATGTTGTTCCCTCCTAGGGTCTTGTCCTAAGTTCTCAGCCTGTCCCCTAGCTGGCTTGTCCCTGACCTTACAAGGACTATCCAAGCCCCTCCCATGCCTACGCCCCTTGGGGTCTCTCTCCTGGCTGAGCACAGGCTGCCCTTATATCTCTCAAGAGGCCTGAGTCTGAGTCATATACTGCTTCTTGTCACGTGACCTGCACACTTATTTCCTTCACCCTAGGGAGCTGCATAACCTGGGCTAGGTGCAGTTCAGCTCAAACCCCTTTCCTGGCCATGTCACCCTGGGACAGGTTGAAACCGGAAAGCCGTGGGCTAACAGCAACTTCTTCCTCTCAAAGATGCTGACGACACAATGGAAGAGGAAATCCTTTGGCCCGTATAACTCAGGCCCTAGAATGTCACCAAGTGGTTCCTTCCGCCAACCATAACATGGAACTGAGCAAGACCACATCTTTTGGAATGACATCCGCGTGTATTAGAGCCAGCTGGCTAACAGAAAATCTTTCTTCTGCAGTGACGTGGGGTTAAGGGACATGGAGGAAAAGCCAAGGAGGCTGTGATCAAAGTTAGAGTAGTGAGGCCAGGATAAGCGGGGCTAGGTCCCAGGACTGGCTATCAGAAGACCTGCCATTTTGTATTCCTGCATTTGGGCTTATGAGTGAGTGTCTTCAATGCTGAGTGCCTCGGTTTCCCCAACTATCAAATAGAGCTAATCAAGGTTTTGTTGGCTCTCCCCATTTTAGAGGGTGGGAAACCGAGACACCATTGGGACCTGTCTACAACACAGGCCTGTAGTGCATTTGTAAGCTGCTGACCCCCACATGTTTTTCAGAGCCTATGGACAGCACAGGTCTTAAATGTGTGTTTGTTCTGTGCTTCTCCACTATGTACCAGCAGGGCTGGACGGCCTTTTCTCACTGTGCTGTGGGGAGGAGGTCCTGGGTACTAAGGCTCTGAAGAAGCTCTCAAGGACAAATTTTTTAAAATAATATTTATCAGTGATTTGGGAGCGAACATACAATCCCTGCTGAGAAGACTGATGGGTGACAAAATACTGGCAGCGTGGTAATTACTGATGAGGAGAGGACAGTGATACAGAGGGATCTGGCTCATTTGGTAAACTGGACCCATTCAAAGCAAAGAAATTTGACCAGAGCCAAATGCAAGGTCCTGTAGCTAGCAACAGGGCATGCCGGTCACACCTCCAGAATGGGGAAGTGTGTCGAGAAAAGCAGTGACTCTGAAAGGGATTTTGGGGCCAAAGTGGAGAAGCTCATCAACATGAGCTCCCAGTGTGATGCTGTGGTGAACAGGGCTAAAGCCATCATTAGACGTAGGAGCAGAGTGGTGAGTAGGATAGGGAGGTGACAGAGCATGAGTGAGACTGAGATTGGAATACGGCATCCGGTTTTGGTGTCCTCATTTGAAAAAGATGTTGAGACACTGGAGTGGGGGCAGCAAAGAGCCCCCAAATGTTCTGAGGGTTGGAGAAAAATGCCTTCTACTGAGCTATTGAAAGAGCTCAACCCGTTTAGCTTATTGAAAGAAGATTGAAAGGTGACTTCATTGAAGTGTTGAAGTGCCATAATGGAGAAAAAATATTGGGTATGAAGGGGCTCGTTAATCTAACAGAGCACGGCATCACAAGACCCAATGGCTGGAAGGTGAAAAGAGAGAAATTCATATTTCAAATAAGGAACAAATATTCAACAGCGAGGATGATTCACCACAGGAAGTAGCTGCCAAGGAAAGTGGTGGATTCTCCATCCCTTGATGTCGTTTAATGAAGACTAGATGCCTTTCTGGAATGTGTTTGTCCCAAAAGGAGCTATTGTGGTCTACAGGAGGCCTGTGATATGCAGGGGGTCAGATGAGATGCTGTAATGGCCTCTTCTGGCCATACAGTCTCCTAATTTCTGAAAAACTGAGTGTAGCACTGGGAGCAGCCTCTGATGTTTTACTGTCTAGCCGGCTTGCTTCCCAGAATGAACCCTCATTGAGTGGGGTGATCCACAGGGAGTAATTCAAACCTCCAAAGTGTCTGGCTAGCGTCAGAAGATTAGCTGTGCAGGGGAGGGGTGGTTGTGGCATTGAGATCACAAAGTCCTTTTGCAGGAGCTCAGCCTATTGGTCAAAGGTGATGGGGAGGTGGTGACCTCACAGAGAGATGCTCACATCATCCAGACAGGACAGGGCCACAGGTCCAGGGAAAAATCAAGAGATCCCCGTGGCTTTGCTTCAGCAAGATTCCTACTCAAGGTCTCTCTTTGAGGACTGAGAGAGTATTAGGGTTTACTTTCGTGAGCACGAGGAGGAATCCCCTTGGAGTTTCCTCCTTTCCTTTTACAGATTTTATGAGAAAACAGATGCTCCTGTTGAGAAGATAAGAGCCTCTGAGAGGTTTGGAACCTGTTCAATCTGATCCATCTGGTGCCAGCTGAAATCTAGGCATGGAAAACACTAGTTTAAGGTGGCAGAATTTTAATCCCCACCTGTGATTTTGTCCCTTAGAATCACTGGGGAGATTAGGGCGTGTCCTTTTGGTTTTACTTTTCCTCCATCCCTCCCTCCTTTCTCTTCATCTCTTACTTCTTTTGTCCTTACCCCTGTTCCCCAGTGTGTGTGTATGTATGTGTGTGTCCGGGGGTGCTCTGCAGTTCCCATTGTGGGATGTTTCCCAAAAATGTGGGACTGAAATAGTGCTCGGACAGTGATCCCCACTGGTGAACGGGGCCATCCTTTGTGTTCTCTGGTGAGAACCCGCAGCCTACCACCCCTCTACCCTGATTGGCTAAGTAGGGGATTATTAACAGGGAGTTGACTCAGGTCCTTGTTGGTCTCTTCTAAGACCAAGTAAATAAGACCTAACCAGTCATATGGTTGACAAATTTTGCTGCTTCTCTGCATTAATGGTTTCTGAGCAGTTCATGATTCGCTCTAACGTTCCAGTTCTTCTAAAATACTTTGTGAATAATTACTTTGAACTGTGGTTGTTCATTTGAGAACACTTTATTCAGGTCTCAGAGTAACAGCCGTGTTAGTCTGTATTCGCAAAAAGAAAAGGAGTACTTGTGGCACCTTAGAGACTAACCAATTTATTTGAGCATAAGCTTTCGTGATCGACAGCTGACTTCATCGGATGCTGTAGCTCACGAAAACTTATGCTCAAATAAACTGGTTAGTCTCTAAGGTGCCACAAGTACTCCTTTTCTTTATTCAGGTCATTCAATGTATGAAATTCAAGATGTGATGGTTAGTCTGAAAGTCTGGGCTCTTGGGTCCTATTCCCAACTCTGCCACTGACTGTCAGACAGACAAGTCAATTCTCCTTTCTCAGCCTTAGCTTCTCCGTCTTTGAAGTAGAGATAAGAATCTGCTCTTACCTTCCTCACCGTGTGGGGAGGATGGGGATCCATTGGAGAGTATCACTTGGAGCAGGAGATAATAAGAGGTGTCCTATCACGTTTACTCAGATCAGATTATGACCTATTCGAAGACCTGAAATATTCTATTTGATTTGTATTTTATTATTTTGAAATTGATAAGAGCAGCAGGCTCCAGGAAGGTGTGTAAAGTGCTGGGATGTCAGGATCTGGGAGGCGCTGTCTCCCCTGCACTAGGGCAGTGTTCTGCACCCCCTGCTGCTGGCTGAGTTACTCCGTCTCTTGGCAATAAGACAGACTCTTTCTTCACAGCCAGTCGATCACCCAGTGTCACCACCCTGCCTGCTGGCTCAGCATGATAATTCCTCAGGTCACCACCCTTTCCAGCCTGCCTTGGGCTTGGAGAATGAGGAGGAGGCCAAGCGAAAGCTGGCCACCCTGAACATCCGCCATCCATCTCTCCATCACCTAGAGCAAGTGAGTGGCATTAGGGTTCCTCTGTGGCATCCCCCGTCTGTCTGGGGAGAGGCAGAAAGAGGAGGAGAGAATCTCTCCAAAAGGAGATCGGATTTGCAAAGTGACCCCAGGAGTCCCTCGCTTTCAGTCAGGGGAGGGGCTTCTCCAGAGCCATCTCCAGTGTGTTTGGAAAGGTCCCAGCAATGGGGCTCCCAGCCCTTCCCTTGTGGGAGACTGTTCCCAAGGCTGAGAGTCTCTGAACTGGGCTAGACCCTGTGAGCTGCTGAGCATGGAAATCAATGGGAAACAAGGAGAGCCTGGCCTTGCTATGTCTAGGGACTATGACATGAGGAATGGTTTCCCAGGAGAAATCTGGACTCCTGGATTCTGTTCCTTCTCTAGCCTGGAGGGGGTGTGTGGCCTGGGATGGAGGAGGGAGCTGCTTGTCCAAAGTGACAGGTGGTCTTTGTGACTGACCCCAGTGCTGGAAAAGGAGGAGACTCCCCGGGTATTGCTGCACCAGGGATGACGAGGGGGAACGTTGGGAGCAGATGATGCAATGAACTCCTGGCAGTGTGTGTAGATTGCACTCCCTGCACCCCTGTTGGGGGGGGAGGAGCTGCTCTGGCAGAGACAGGGATGGGGAGGGACAAAAAGGCTGGTTAGTGAGAGGCTGCCTTGGGCCCAGACTCACGGCTGCTCCTCGCTCGGTTCCATTCTGGCCAGGCTCCTGAGGATGTTGAGAAAGAAGGCTCTGCAGGTGGCCTCAGAGCCTGAGGGAAGCAGCTGCCATCTTCCCCAGGAGCAGAGGGGTCCCTTTGTCCCCTCTGGTGGGGAGGAGTTCCCGCCCGAGCCAGGAGGTGGAAGCGCCCAGCCTTCTGGAGGAGGAAACCTGTTCCAGATGCAGGTGCTGAGGTGGAAGGGGCACCAGCTTGGCTGAAATGGAGCTGTCCCAGGATGTGTCTGGGCAGGCAGGATTCAGCCGAAGAGGGGAGCCGGGCAGGATGGCTCTGGGGCTTGTTGTGTGGGAAGCACGGGCCCCAGAATCCCAGTCCTGATTCCCAGCAGGAGGCATCGCCCTGCCCAGTCACTGAGGACCTTCCAGCCTCCCGAAGGCAGGAGGTGGAGGAACCCTGTCCAAGCATGAGCAGCTCAGCCCGCTCCCCATGGGACAGCAGCAGCGCCAGGGACTGAGGCAGCAGCCAGGCCGAGGTGCGCCGCTGCTTTGTTCCAGGTGAGGAACCAGACTGGGCTCAGGGAGGGATGAGGAGGGGGCTGTGAACACCCTGGGCCCAGGCACTCGACCAGTGCTGTGGGGATGGGTCCCCAGCCCAGGTGTCTGGCTTGAGCCACATGAACCCCACTGATACTAGATGCTTCCACTTTGGTCCTTGATACTCCAGGTGGGGGCGGGTGAGTCCAGGACACTGTGGGGGAGGGAGGGTGTCTTTGGTATGGGCTCCTGAAGGAGTTGGGGGCTGAAGGCATCACTGAGAGGGGGAAGTGTGGTTCCTGATCTGCCCTGGGTCCCCTGCAGAGCGTCTTCTCTCTGATGATCCACCAGCTCTAACAGGGACTTTTCTCCACTATGATCATGGACCCCCAAAATAGGGGTGTTTGTCACAGACCAGCCAGGGTCTCCTCCCCCAACATGCACTGTCCCAGTTCCTGACCTTGTTTGTGTAGGAGTTGTGGTTGATTTGGACAATGGCCGGGTCCCCACTATCCCCCATTCAGGCCTGAGTCCCGCAGCTGGTGTGGGTGGGCAGGGAGGTCCCTGGCTCACTGGCTCTCTCTCCCCTAACCCCACTCCTGGTGGGTGCAGGACAAGGCCCAGCAGCTCATGTTCCTGGATGCCATCCACCCCGCATGATTCTCTACACGGAAGAGAGCACAGGACACATGGGAGTTGCACTGCTGCAAGGCGGCTGTGGTGGAGAGGACTGTGGTGAGCGAGACACAGCGCCCAGCCGCTGGAAGGAGGACAGAGGCATGGGAGGGGAAGGGGTTCTTTTCTCACTGTGCTGTGGGGCACAGGTTCTGGGTACTAAGGCTCTGAAGAAGCTCTCAAGGAGTAATTTTTAAAATATTTTTTATCAGTGATTTGAGAGCTAACATACAATCCCTGCTGAGAAGACTGGTGGGTGACAAAATACACTGGTGGGTGACTGGTGAGTGGCAAACTGGACCCATTCAAAGCAAAGAAATTTGACCAGAGCCAAATGCAAGGTCCTATAACTAGCAACAGGGCATGCCGGTCACACCTCCAGAATGGGGAAGTATATCCAGGAAAGCAGTGACTCTGAAAGTGTTTTCGGGGCCATCGTGGAGAAGCCCATGATCATGAGCTCCCAGTGTGATTCTGTTGTGAACAGAGCTAAAGCCATCATTAGAGGTAGGAGCAGAGCGGTGAGTAGGATAGGGAGGTGACAGAGCATGAGTGAGACTGAGATTGGAATACGGCATCCGGTTTTGGTGTCCTCATTTGAAAAAGATGTTGAGACATTGGAGCTGGGGCATCAAAGAGCCACCTAATGTTCTGAGGGCTGGAGAAAAATGCCTTCTAGTGAGCTGCTGAAGTGTTGAAGTGCCTTAATGGAGAGAAAATATTGGGTATGAAGGGGCTCCTTAATCTAGCAGAGCACGGCATCACAATACCCAATGGCTGGAAGGTGAAAAGAGAGAAATTCATATTTCAAATAAGGAACAAATATTCAACAGTGAGGATGATTCACCACAGGAACTAGCCACCAAGGAAAGTGGTGGATTCTCCATCTCTTGATGTCATTTAATGAAGACTAGGTGCCTTTCTGGAATGTGTTTCCCCCGACAGGAGCTATTGTGGTCTACAGGAGGCCTGTGATATGCAGGGGGTCAGATGAAATGCTGTAATGGCCTCTTCTGGCCATACAGTCTCCTAATTTCTGAAAAACTGAGTGTAGCATTGGGAGCAGCCTCTGATGTTTTACTGTCTAGCCGGCTTGCTTCCTGGAATGAACCCTCATTGAGTGGGATGATCCACAGGGTACTAGTAGCTGAAACCTCCAAAGTGTCTGGCCAGCGTCAGGAGATTAGCTGTGCAGGGGAGGGGTGGGTGTGGCATTGAGATCACAAAGGCCTTTTGCAGGAGCTCAGCCTATTGGTCAGAGTGATGGAGAGGTGGTGACCTCACAGAGAGATGCTAACATCAGCCAGGCAGGTCAGGGGTGCAGATCCAGGGAAACGTCAGAGATCCCCTGTGGCTTTGCTTCAGCAAGTCTGCTTCTCGAGGTCTCTCTTTGAGGACTGAGAGAGTATTAGGGTTCACGTACGTGAGCACGAGGAGGAACCTCTTTGAAGTTTTCTCCTTTCCTTTTACTGATTTTACTAGAAAACATACATCCCTGTTGAGAAGGTAAGAGCCTCTGAGAGGTTTGGAACCTGTTCCATTTGATCCATCTGGTGCCAGCTGAAATCTCGGCATGGAAAACATTAGTTTATGATGGCAGAATATTCAGCCAAACACCTAGGATTTTTTCCCTTAGAATCACTGGGGACATTAGGGTTTGCCCTTTTGTGGTTTTACCTTTCCCTCCATCCCTCTCTCCTTTCTCTTCATCTCTTACTTCTTTTGTCCTTTCCCCAGTTCCCCTCCTACCACCAGGAGAGGGGTGTCTGTGTGTGTGTGTGTGTGTGTCCTGGGGGGGTGCTCTGCAGCTCCCATTGTGGGATGTCCACCCAAAAATGTGGGACTGAAATAGTGCTCGGACAGTGATCCCCACCGGTGACCGGGGCCATCCTTTGGGCTCTCTGGTAAGAACCTGCAACCTCCCACCCCTCTACCCTGATTGGCTCAGCAGGGGATTATTAACAGGGAGTTGACTCAGGTCCTTGTTGGTCTCTTCTAAGACCAAGTAAATAAGTCATAACCAGTCATATGGTTGACAAATTTTGCTGCTTCTCTGCTTTAATTGTCTCTGAGCAGTTCATGATTCTCTCTAACATTCTAGTTCTCCTAAAATACTTTCTGAATAATTATTATGAACTGTGGTTGGTCGTTTGAGAGCACTTTATTCAGGTCATTCAATGTATGAAATTCAAGGTCCGAAGGTTAGTTTGAAAGTCGGGGCTCTTGGGTCCTATTCCCAACTGAGGTCACACAGCCAGTCTGTGGCAAAGACAAGTCAATTCTCCTTTCTCAGCCTTAGGTTCTCTCTCTTTCAAGTAGGGATAACAATCCGCTCCTATCTAACTCAGGGTGGGGGGAAGATGGGGATCCATTGGAGCGTGTCACTCGGAGCAGTGCATAGTATGAGGTGTCCTATCACGTTTACTCAGATCAGATTATGACCTAATCGAAGAGCTGAAATATTCTATTTGATTTGTATTTTATTATTTTGAAATTGATAAAAGCAGCAGGCTCCAGAAAGGTGTGTAAAGTGCTGGGAAGTCAGGATCTGGGAGGCGCTGTCTCCCCTGCACTAGGGCAGTGTTCTGCACCCCCTGCTGCTGGCTGAGTTACTCCGTCCCTTGGCAATAAGACAGATTCTTGTTTTCACAGCCAGTCGATCGCCCAGTGTCCTCACCCTGCCTGCTGGCTCGGCAGGGTAATTCCTCAGGTCACCACCCTTTCCAGCCTGCCTTGAGCTTGGAGAATGAGGAGGAGGGCAAGCGAAAGCTGGCCACCCTGAGCATCCGCCATCCATCTCTCCATCACCTAGAGCAAGTGAGTGGCATTAGGGTTCCTCTGTGGCATCCCCCGTCTGTCTGGGGAGAGGCAGAAAGAGGAGGAGAGAATCTCTCCAAAAGGAGATCGGATTTGCAAAGCGACCCCAGGAGTCCCTCGCTTTCAGTCAGGGGAGGGGCTTCTCCAGAGCCATCTCCAGTGTGTTTGGAAAGGTCCCAGCAATGGGGCTCCCAGCCCTTCCCTTGTGGGAGACTGTTCCCAAGGCTGAGAGTCTCTGAACTGGGCTAGACCCTGTGAGCTGCTGAGCATGGAAATCAATGGGAAACAAGGAGAGCCTGGCCTTGCTATGTCTAGGGACTATGACATGAGGAATGGTTTCCCAGGAGAAATCTGGACTCCTGGATTCTGTTCCTTCTCTAGCCTGGAGTGGGGGTGTGGCCTGGGATGGAGGAGGGAGCTGCTTGTCCAAAGTGACAGGTGGTCTTTGTGACTGACCCCAGTGCTGGAAAAGGAGGAGACTCCCCGGGTATTGCTGCACCAGGGATGACGAGGGGGAACGTTGGGAGCAGATGATGCAATGAACTCCTGGCAGTGTGTGTAGATTGCACTCCCTGCACCCCTGTGCGGGGAGGAGGAGCTGCTCTGGCAGAGACAGGGATGGGGAGGGACAAAAAGGCTGGTTAGTGAGAGGCTGCCTTGGGCCCAGACTCACGGCTGCTCCTCGCTCGGTTCCATTCTGGCCAGGCTCCTGAGGATGTTGAGAAAGAAGGCTCTGCAGGTGGCCTCAGAGCCTGAGGGAAGCAGCTGCCATCTTCCCCAGGAGCAGAGCGGTCCCTTTGTCCCCTCTGGTGGGGAAGGAGTTCCCGCCCGAGCCAGGAGGTGGAAGCGCCCAGCCTTCTGGAGGAGGAAACCTGCTCCGGATGCAGGTGCTGAGGTGGAAGGGGCACCAGCTAGGCTGAAATGGAGCTGTCCCAGGATGTGTCTGGGCAGGCAGGATTCAGCCGAAGAGGGGAGCCGGGCAGGGTGGCTCTGGGGCTTGTTGTGTGGGAAGCACGGGCCCCAGAATCCCAGTCCTGATTCCCAGCAGGAGGCATCGCCCTGCCCAGTCACTGAGGACCTTCCAGCCTCCCGAAGGCAGGAGGTGGAGGAACCCTGTCCAAGCTCCAGCAGCTCGGCCCACTCCCCATGGGACAGCAGCAGCGCCGGGGCCTGAGGCAGCAGCCAGGCCGAGGTGCGCCGCTGCTTTGTTCCAGGTGAGGAACCAGGCTGGGCTCAGGGAGGGGTGAGGAGGGGGCTGTGAACACCCTGGGCCCAGGCACTCGACCAGTGTTGTGGGGACGGGTCCCCAGCCCAGGTGTCTGGCTTGAGCCACATGAACCCCACTGATACTAGATGCTGCCACTTTGGTCCTTAATGCTCCAGGTGGGGGCGGGTGAGTCCAGGACACTGTGGGGGAGGGTGGGTCTCTTTGCTATGGGCTCCTGAAGGAGTTGGGGGCTGAAGGCATCACTGAGAGGGGGAAGTGTGGTTCCTGATCTGCCCTGGGTCCCGCAGGTGGGAAGGGGCCACATTGCAGCACCATGTCCCTGTCCTTTCCCCACGTGGCAGCAGGAGTCACCCTGTCCCCTTCTCTCCCTGGTGCAGGGACCTCCAGAGATTCAGAGGACGAGGAGGAGGTGACTGTGGACATGGCCATGAGGAGCCTCCTCTGAAGAACATCCGAGAGTAGCTCCAAGGCAGAGAAAAGGTAGAAACCTTCCCCAGCTGTGCTGGGACTGAGATTGTCCTGCCCTTTCCCAGCACCCTGACCCCCTGCAGAGGGTCTTGTCTCTGATGATCCACCAGCTCTAACAGGGATTTTTCTCCACTATGATCTGGGACCCCCAAAATAGGGGTGTTTGTCACAGACCAGCCAGAGTCTCCTCCCACTGTGCTGTGGGGCGCTGGTCCTGGGTACTAAGCCTCTGAAGAAGCTCTCAAGGACAAATTTTTTAAAATAATTTTTATCAGTGATTTAGGAGCAAACATACAATCCCTGCTGATAATATTGATGGGTGACAAAATACTGGCAGCGTGGTAATTACTGATGAGGAGAGGGCAGTGATACAGAGGGATCTGGCTCATTTGGCAAACTGGACCCATTCAAAGCAAAGAAATTTGACCAGAGCCAAATGCAAGGTCCTATAGCTAGCAACAGGGCATGCCGGTCACACCTCCAGAATGGTGAAGTGTGTCCAGGAAAGCAGTGACTCTGAAAGGGTTTTCTGGGCCATAGTGGAGAAGCCCGTCAACATGAGCTCCCAGTGTGATGTTGTGGTGAACAGGGCTAAAGGCATCATTAGACGTAGGAGCAGAGCCATGAGCAGGATAGGGAGGTGACACAGCATCAGTAAGCCCTGGTTTACCCTAGAAGTTGAGGTCGAATTTAGCAGTGTTAAATCGATTTAAACTTGGACCAGTCCACACGATGAAGCCCTTTTCTTCGACTTAAAGGGCTCTTAAAATCAATTTCCTTACTCCACCCCCGACAAGGGGATTAGCGCTGAAATCGGCCTTGCTGGGTCAAATTTGGGATACTGTGGACACAATTAGACAGCATTGCTCTCCATGAGGTATCCCAGAGTGCTCCATTGTGACCGTTCTGGACAGCACTCTCAACTCAGATGCACTGGCCAGGTAGACAGGAAAAGGCCCGCGAAGTTTTGAATTTCAATTTCCAGTTTGGCCAGCGTGGCAAGCTGCAGGTGACCATGCAGAGCTCATCAGCAGAGGTGACCATGATGGAGTCCCAGAATCGCAGAAGAGCTCCAGCATGGACCGAACGGGAGGTATGGGATGTGATCTCTGTATGGGGAGAGGAATCTGTGCTATCAGAACTACGTTCCAGTTTTCGAAATGCCAAAACATTTTTCAAAATCTCCCAGGGCATGAATGACAGAGGCCATCACAGGGACCCGAAGCAGTGCCGCGTGAAACTTAAGGAGCTGAGGCAAGCCTACCAGAAAACCAGAGAGACAAACGGCCGCTCCAGGTCAGAGCCCAAAACGTGCTGCTTCTATGATGAGCTGCATGCCATTTTAGGGGGTTCAGCCACCACTACCCTAGCCGTGTTGTTTGATTCCTTCAATGGAGATGGAGGCAACACGGAAGCAGGTTTTGGGGATGAAGAAGATGATGATGATGACGTTGTAAATAGCTCACAGCAAGCAAGCGGAGAAACCAGTTTTCCCGACAGTTAGGAACTGTTTCTCACCCTGGACCTGGAGCTAGTACCCCCCCCCAAACCCACCCAAGGCTGCCTCCCGGACCTACCAGGCAGAGAAGGGACCTCTGGTGAGTGTACCTTTTAAAATACTATACATGGTTTAAAAGCAAGCATGTTGAATGAAAAATTTGCCCTGGCATTCGCGGCTCTCCTGGAGCCTTTGCAAAAGGTTTCTGGGGAGGGCAGCCTTATTCCATCCACCATGGTAGGACACTTTACCACTTCAGGCCAGTAGCACGTACTCGGGAATCATTGTAGAACAAAGCATTGCAGTGTATGATTGCTGGCATTCAAACAACATACGTTCTTTATCTCTCTGTGTTATCCTAAGAAGCGTGATCTTATTCATGGTCACCTGGTTGAAATAGGGTGCTTTTCTTAAGGGGACATTCAGAGGTGCCCATTCCTGCTGGGCTGTTTGCCTGTGGCTGAACAGAAATGTTCCCCACTGTTAACCACGCGCTGCAGGGAGGCAAAATACGACCTTGTAACGAAAGCACATGTGCTATGTATATAATGTTAACAGTAAGGTTTACCGTGAAAGAGTGTACCCATTGTTCTATAAAATGTGTCTTTTTAAATACCACTGTCCCTTTTTTTTTCTCCACCAGCTGCATGTGTTACAAAGATTACAGATTCTTCTCCTTCCCAGAAGCTAGCGAAGATTAGAAGGTGAAAAAAAAGGCACTGACGATGAAATGTTCTGTGAGCTCATGCTGTCCTCCCACACTGATGGAGCACAGACGAATGCGTGGAGGCAGACAATGTCAGAGTGCAGGAAAGCACAAAATGACCGGGAGGAGAGGTGGCGGGCTGAAGAGCGTAAGTGGTGGGCTGAAGAGAGGGCTGAAGCTGAAAGGTGGCGGCAGCGTGATGAGAGGAGGCAGGATTCAATGCTGAGGCTGCTGGAGGATCAAACTAATATGCTCCAGCATATGGTTGAGCTGCAGGAAAGACAGCAGGAGCACAGACTGCCGCTACAGCCCCTGTGTAACCAACCGCCCTCCTCCCCAAGTTCCATAGCCTCCACACCCAGACGCCCAAGAACTCGGTGGGGGACCTCTGGCCACCCAGCCACTCCACCACAGAAGATTGCCCAAGCAACAGAAGGCTGGCATTCAATAAGTTTTAAACTTTTAAAGTGCTGTGTGGCCTTGTCCTTCCCTCCTCCACCACCCCTCCTGGTGCTTCTCTCCTCCACCACCCCTCCTGGGCTACCTTGGCAGTTATCCCCCTATTTGTGTGATGAATGAATAAAGAATGCATGAATGTGAAGCAACAATGTCTTTATTGCCTCTTAAAGGGGTGATCAAAGGGAGGAGGGGAGGGTGGTTAGCTTACAGGGAAGTAAAGTGAACCAAGGGGTAGGGGGTTTCATCAAGGAGAAACAAACAGAACTGTCACACCGTAGCCTAGCCAGTCATTCAACTGGTTTTCAAAGCTTCTCTCATGCGCGCTGCTCCCTTCTGTGCTCTTCTAACCGCCCTGGTGTCTGGCTGTGCGAAACCAGCGGCCAGGCGATTTGCCTCAACCTCCCACCCCACCAGAAACGTCTCCCCCTTACTCTCACAGATATTGTGGAGCGCAGAGCAAGCTGTAATAACAATGGGAATATTGGTTTTGCTGAGGTCTAACCGAGTCAGTAAACTGCGCCAGCGAGCTTTTAAAAGTCCAAAAGCACATTCTACCACCATTCTGCACTTGCTCAGCCTGTAGTTGAACAGCTCCTGACTACTGTCCAGGCTGCCTGTGTACAGCTTCATGAGCCATGGCATTAAGGGGTAGGCTGGGTCCCCAAGGATAACAGTAGGCATTTCTACATCCCCAAGGGTTATTTTCTGGTCTGGGAATAAAGTCCCTTCCTGCAGCTTTTGAAACAGACCAGAGTTCCTGAAGATGCGAGCGTCATGTTCCTGTCTCGGCCATCCCACGTTTATGTTGATGAAACATACCTTGTGATCCACCAGTGCTTGCAGCACTACTGAAAAGTACCCCTTTTGGTTATGTACTCGCCGGTTTGGTGCTCCGGTGCCAAGATAGGGATATGGTTCCATCTATGGCCCCACCAGAGTTAGGGAATCCCATTGCAGCAAAGCCATCGCCTATGACCTGCACATTTCCCAGGGTCACTACCCTTGATATCAGCAGATCTTTGATTGCATTGGCTACTTGCATCACAGCAGCCCCCACAGTAGATTTGCCCACTCCAAATTGATTCCTGACTGACCGGTAGCTGTCTGGCGTTGCAAGCTTCCACAGGACTATTGCCACTCGCTTCTCAACTGTGAGGGCTCCTCTCATCTTGGTATTCGTGCGCCTCAGGGCAGGGGAAAGTAAGTCACAAAGTTCCATGAAAGTGCCCTTATGCATACAGAAGTTTCGCAGCTACTGGGAATCGTTCCAGAGCTGCAACACTATGTGGTCCCACCAGTCGGTGCTTGTTTCCTGAGCCCAGAATTGGTGTTCCACGGCATGAACCTGCCCCATTAGCACCATGATGCCCACATTGCCAGGGCCAGTGCTTTGAGAGAAGTCTGTGTCCATGTCCTCATTGCTCTCGTCACCGCGCTAATGTTGCCTATTTGCCTGGTTTCGCTTTGCCAGGTTCTGGTGCTGCATATACTGCTGGATAATGCATGTGGTGTTTAATGTGCTCCTAATTGCCAAAGTGATCTGAGCGGGCTCCATGCTTGCCGTGATATGGTGTCTGCACAGAAAAAAGGCGTGGAACGATTGTCTGCCATTGCTCTGACGGACGGAGGGATCACATGAGACGACATGGCTTACGGGGTTGTCTTACAGGGAACTAAAATCAACAAAGGGGGTGGCTTTGCGAGAAACAGAATGACTCCCTCAAGGATAGAACTCAAAACCTCAAGGATAGGACTCAAAACTGGGTTTAGCAGGCCGTTGATTTCACGGAGGGAGGGAGGAGAAAATGAATACAAAACAAATCTGGTCTATTTCTTGTTTTGAGCCACTTCATCTCTCTTTATACATCTTGCTGGCAGCAGACTGTGCAGTACGACCGCTAGCCATCATCATCTCCTGGGTGCTCGGCAGAAGATGGTGCAGTATGACTGCTGGCCATCATCTTCTGGCTGCTGATTAAAAGACAGTGCACTGCTGCTAGGACTGAATCGCCATGAGACAAAACTTAAAAGGGAAATGACCTGGCTGAGTCACACCCATGTTTGCTAAGGCGCCCCTGACCTCATCGTGGTCGGTTAAAAGAGCACCCAGGACTACATTGACGACGGCTATCAGTCATACTGCACTGTCTGCTGCCAAAAGGCAATAAACTGCTGCTGTGTAGCAATGCATTACCACGTATGCCAGCACCCAGGAGACATACGGTGAAGGTTAGTTGAGCGGGCTCCATGCTTGCTGTGATATGGCATCTGCACAGGTAACTCAAGAAAAAAGGCACAAAATGATTGTCTCCCCTTGCTTTCACGGAAGGAGGGAGGGAAGAGGGGCCTGTCGATATGTACCCAGAACCACCCGCCACAATGTTTTAGTCCCATCAGGCATTGGGATTTCTACCCAGAATTCAGATGGGCAGTGGAGACTGCGGGAACTGTGGGATAGCTACCCACAGTGCAACGCTCCGGAAGTGGACGGTTGCCTCGGTACTGTGAACACACTCCGCCGACTATATGCACTTAGAGCATTTGGGTGGGGACACACACAATCAACTGTATAAAAACGCTTTCTACAAAACCAACTTCTATAAATTCGACCTAATTTCATAGTGTAGACATACCCTGGAATACGGTTTTGGTGGTCTCATTTGAAAAAGATGTTGAGACCTTGGAGCTGGGGCAGCAAAGAGCCACCAAATGTTCTGAGGGGTGGAGAAAAATGCCTTCTAGTGAGCTATTGAAAGAGCTCAACCTGTTTAGCTTATTGAAAGAAGATTGAAAGGTGACTTCATTGAAGTGTTGAAGTGCCTTAATGGAGAGAAAATATTGGGTATGAAGGGGGTCGTTAATCTAGCAGAGCACGGCATCACAAGACCCAATGGCTGGAAGGTGAAAAGAGAGAAATTCATATTTCAAATAAGGAACAAATATTCAACAGCGAGGATGATTCACCACAGGAACTAGCCACCAAGGAAAGTGGTGGATTCTCCATCTCTTGATGTCGTTTAATGAAGACTAGATGCCTACCTGAAATGTGTTTGCCCCGAGAGGAGCTATTGTGGTCTACAGGAGACCTGTGATATGCAATGGGTCAGATGAAATGCTGTAATGGCCTCTTCTGGCCATACAGTCTCCTAATTTCTGAAAAACTGAGTGTAGCATTGGGAGCAGCCTCTGATGTTTTACTGTCTAGCCGGCTTCCTTCCTGGAATGAACCCTCATTGAGTGGGATGATCCACAGGGTACTAGTAGCTGAAACCTCCAAAGTGTCTGGCCAGAAGCAGGACATTAGCTGTGCAGGGGAGGGGTGGGTGTGTCAGAGAGATCACAAAGGCCTTTTGCAGGAGCTCAGCCTATTGGTCAAAGGTGATGGGGAGGTGGTGACCTCACAGAGAGATGCTAACATCAGTCAGGCAGGACAGGGGCGTAGGGCCAGGGGAAGGTCCAGAGATCCCTGTGGCTTTGCTTCAGGAAGTCTCCTTCTCGAGGTCTCTCTTTGAGGACTGAGAGAGTATTAGGGTTCACGTACGTGAGCACGAGGAGGAACCTCTTTGGAGTTTTCTCCTTTCCTTTTACAGATTTTACAAGAAAACAGATGTCCCTGTTGAGAAGGTAAGAGCCTCTGAGAGGTTTGGAACCTGTTCAATCTGATCCATCTGGTGTCAGGTGAATTCTAGGCATGGAAAACGCTAGTTTAAGGTGGCAGAATTTTATTCCCCACCTAGGATTTTGTCCCTTAGAATCACTGGGGACATTAGGGTTTGTCCTTTGGGTGGTTTTACCTTTTCCTCCATCCCTCCCTCCTTTCTCTTCATCTCTTACTTCTTTTGTCCTTTCCCCAGTTCCCCATCCCACCACCAGGAGAGGGGTGTGTGTTTGTGTCCCCCGGGGGGTGCTCTGCAGCTTCCATTGTGGGATGGCCACCCAAAAATGTGGGGCTGAAATAGTGTTCGGACAGTGATCCCCACCGGTGACCGGGGCCATCCTTTTGGCTCTCTGGTGAGAAACCGCAGCCTCCCGCCCTTCAGCCTTTACCCCGATTGGCTGAGGTGGACCTTGACGTGGGGAATGGTTTCCTAGGAGAAGTCTGGACTCCTGGATTCTGTTCCTTCTCTAGCCTGGAGCGGGAGTGTGGCCTGGAATGGCAGGAGGAAGCTGCTTGTTCAAAGTGACCAATGGTCTTTGTGACTGACCCCAGTGCTGGAAAAGGAGGAGACTCCCCGGGTATTGCTGCACCAGGGATGACGAGGGGGAACGCTGGGAGCAGATGATGCAATGAACTCCTGGCAGTGTATGTATATTGCACTCCCTGCACCACTGTGTCTAGCTGGCTTGCTTCCCAGAATGAACCCTCATTGACAGCAGCAGGACATTAGCTGTGGAGGGGAGGGATGGGTGTGGCAGTGAGATCACAAAGGCCTTTTGCAGGAGCTCAGCCTATTGGTCAAAGGTGATGGGAAGGTGGTGACCTCACAGAGAGATGCTGACATCATCCAGACAGGACAGGGGCACAGGGCCAGGGAAACGTCAAGAGATCCCCGTGGCTTTGCTTCAGCAAGATTCCTACTCAAGGTCTCTCTTTGAGGACTGAGAGAGTATTAGGGTTTACATTCGTGAGCGCAAGGAGAAATCTCCTTGGAGTTTCCTCCTTTCCTTTTACAGATTTTACGAGAAAACAGATGTCCCTGTTGAGAAGGTAAGAGCCTCTGAGAGGTTTGGAACCTGTTCAGTCTGATCCATCTGGTGCCAGCTGAAATCTAGGCATGGAAAACGCTAGTTTAAGGTGGCAGAATTTTATTCCCCACCTAGGATTTTGTCCCTTAGAATCACTGGGGAGATTAGGGTGTGTCCTTTTGGTTTTACCTTTTCCTCCATCCCTTCCTCCTTTCTCTTCATCTCTTACTTCTTTTGTCCTTACCTCTGTTCCCCATCCCACCACCAGGAGAGGGGTATGTGTATGTGTGTGTCCGGGGGTGCTCTGCAGTTCCCATTGTGGGATGTTCCCCAAAAATGTGGAACTGAAATAGTGCTCGGACAGTGATCCCCACTGGTGACCGGAGCCATCCTTTCTGCTCTCTGGTGAGAACCCACAGCCTCCCACCCCTCTCCCCTGATTGGCTGAGCAGGTGATTATTAACAGGGAGTTGACTCAGTCCTGTTGGTCTCTTCTAAGACCAAGTAAATAAGACCTAACCAGTCGTAAGGTTGACAAATTTTGCTGCTTCTCGGCATTAATTGTCTCTGAGCAGTTCATGATTCTCTCTAACATTCCAGTTCTTCTAAAATACTTTGTGAATAATTACTTTGAACTGTGGTTGTTCATCTGAGAACACTTTATTGAGTTCTCAGAGTAACAGCCGTGTTAGTCTGTATTCGCAAAAAGAAAAGGAGTACTTGTGGCACCTTAGAGACTAACCAATTTATTTGAGCGTAAACTTTCGTGAGCTACAGCTGACTTCAGCGGATGCTGTAACTCACGAAAACTTATGCTCAAGTAAATTGGTTAGTCTCTAAGGTGCCACAAGTACTCCTTTTCTTTATTCAGGTCATTCAATGTATGAAATTCAAGATGCAATGGTTAGTCTGAAAGTCTGGGCTCTTGGGTCCTATTCCCAACTCTGCCACTGACTGGCTGTGTGACCTAAGACAAGTCAATTCTCCTTTCTCAGTCTTTGCTTCTCCCTCTTTCAAGTAGGGATAAGAATCCGCTCCTACCTACCTCACGGTGCGGGGAGGATGGGGATCCATTGGAGAGTATCACTTGGAGCAGGAGATAATAAGAGGTGTCCTATCACATTTACTCAGATCAGATTATGACCTAATTGAAGAGCTGAAATATTCTATTTGATTTGTATTTTATTATTTTGAAATTGATAAAAGCAGCAGGCTCCAGGAAGCTGTGTAAAGTGCTGGGATGTCAGGATCTGGGAGGCGCTGTCTCCCCTGCACTAGGGCAATGTTCTGCACCCCCTGCTGCTGGCTGAGTTACTCCGTCCCTTGGCAATAAGACAGACTCTTTCTTCACAGCCAGTCGATCACCCAGTGTCACCACCCTGCCTGCTGGCTCGGCAGGGTAATTCCTCAGGTCACCACCCTTTCCAGCCTGCCTTGGGCTTGGAGAATGAGGAGGTGGGAGAGCAACAGCTGGCAACCCTGAACATCCAGCATGCATCGCTTTATCACCTAGAGCAAGTGAGTGGCATTAGGGTTCCTCTGTGGCATCCCCCGTCTGTCTGGGGAGAGGCAGAAAGATGGGGAGAGAATCTCTCCAAAAGGATATTGGATTTGCAAAGCGACCCCAGGAGTCCCTCGCTTTCAGTCAGGGCAGGGGCTTCTCCAGAGCCATCTCCAGTGTGTTTGGAAAGGTCCCAGCAATGGGGCTCCCAGCCCTTCCCTTGTGGGAGACTGTTCCCAAGGCTGAGAGTCTCTGAACTGGGCTAGACCCTGTGAGCTGCTGAGCATGGAAATCAATGGGAAACAAGGAGACCCAGGGCTTGCTATGTCTAGGGACTATGACGTGAGGAATGGTTTCCCAGGAGAAATCTGGACTCCTGGATTCTGTTCCTTCTCTAGCCTGGAGGGGGGGTGTGGCCTGGGATGGAGGTGGGAACTGCTCCTCCAAAGTGACAGGTGGTCTTTGTGACTGACCCCAGTGCTGGAAAAGGAGGAGACTCCCCGGGTATTGCTGCACCAGGGATGACGAGGGGGAACGTTGGGAGCAGATGATGCAATGAACTCCTGGCAGTGTGTGTAGATTGCACTCCCTGCACCCCTGTGTGGGGAGGAGGAGCTGCTCTGTCAGGGACAGGGATGGGGAGGGACCAAACAGGGCGGTTAGTGAGAGGCTGCCTTGGGCCCACACTCACGGCTGCTCCTCGCTCGGTTCCATTCTAGCCAGGCTCCTGAGGATGTTGAGAAAGAAGGCTCTGCAGGTGGCCTCAGAGCCTGAGGGAAGCAGCTGCCATCTTCCCCAGGAGCAGAGTGGTCCCTTTGTCCCCTCTGGTGGGGAAGGAGTTCCCGCCTGAGCCAGGAGGTGGAAGCGCCCAGCCTTCTGGTGGAGGAAACCCGCTCCCAGTGCAGGCACCGAGGTGGGAGAGGCACCAGCCAGGCCGAAATGGAGCTGTCCCAGGATGCGGCTGGGCAGGCAGGACCCAACCCAGGAGGGGAGCCGGGCTGGGTGGCTCTGGGGTTTGTTGTGTGGGAAGCACAGGTCCCAGGAGCTCAGCCCTGATTCCCAGGAGGAGGTATTGCCCTGCCCGGTCACTGAGGACATTCCAGCCTCCCCAGGGCAGAAGGTGAAGGGTCTCTGTCCCAGCACCAGTAACTTGGCCCACTCCCCATGGAACAGCAGCAGCTCCTGGGACTCAGGGAGGGGCGCTGCTGCTTTGTTTCAGCTGAGAAGCCAGGCTGGACTCAGGGAGAGGTGAGGAGGGGACTGTGAGAAGCCACCCTGGGCCCAGGCACTCGACCAGTGCTTTGCGGGCAGATCCCCAGCCCAGGTGTCAGGCCTGAGCAACATAAACCCCACCGATACTAGATGCTTCCACTTTGGTCCTTGATGCTCCAGGTTGGGGTGGGTGAACACCACGCAGGAAGTCCAGGACAGTCTGGGGGGCTCTCTTTGCTTTGGGCTCCTGAAGGAGTTGGGGGCTGAAGGCATCACTGAGAGGTGGGAGTGTGGGGTCTGATCCCCCCCCGGGTCCTAGAGGTGGAGAGGGGGCACATTGCCCCACCATGCCCCTGTCTTTCCTCCGAGTGGAACAGGAGTTAGCCTCCCCACTTCTGTCCCTGGTGCAGGGACCGCCAGGGACTCGGAGGACGAGGAGGAGGAATGGGTGAACGTTGCCATGGAGGAGGCTGCTGTCAAGAACACCCAAGAGCAACTGCAAGGCCAAGAAAAGGTGAAAACATTCCCCAGCTGTGCTGGAACTGAGATTGTCCTGCCCCTTCCCAGCACCCTGACCCCCTGCAGAGCGTCTTGTCTCCGATGATCCACCAGCCCTAACGGGGACTTTTCTCTACCATCATCTGGGACCCCCATGATTGGGGTGTTTGTCATACACCAGCCAGGGTCTCCTCCCCCCACAGGCACTGTCCCAGTTCCTGACCCCGTTTGTGTAGGAGGTGTGGGTGATTTGGACAATGGCCGGGTCCCCACTGTCCCCCATTCAGGCCTGAGTCCTGCAGCTGGCGTGGGTGAGGCAGGGAGGTCCCTGGCTAACTGGCTCTGTCTTGATGGGTGCAGGACGAGGCCCAGGAGTTCATGTTCCTGCATGCCATCCACCCTGCGTGTCTCGCGGCACAGCAGAGAGAGCAGGACACATTGGAGCCGCACTGCTGCTAGGCGGCTGTTGTAGAGATTATTGTGGTGAGAGAGACACGGCGCCCAGCCGCTGGAGGGAGGACAGAGATATGGGAGGGGCAGCGGTCACCCCAGCCTAATGGATGGGGGATGGCTGGTGCTGGGCGGGGTAGCTGAGGCCAGGGATTGCTGGGGCTGAAGATTGGGGAGAAGAGATGGGAGAAATTCTGAGATTGGTCACTGCTGCGTAGGAATCGGAGGAGCAGGAGGCAGGTGGGGGGACCTGCGGGCTGTGTGGGGTGCTGGCTGTGTTATCTCCTTACTCAGAAGCGTCAGTCAGGCCCAAATCTCACGCTCCTTTGTCTCCTTTGGGTCTCACAGGAGCTCATTGAGGAGCTGCCTGATATCTCTCCACCCAGCGTCATCCTCGCTAACTCCCTGATTGCTGTGGGCAACCTCAGGTACCGAGACCCTCCCCCCGGTTCCCCGAATCCCGGTGCTGCTGAGGCCCCTGGCTGGGAGTCACTGCCCCTCCCAAGGGTGACTCCTGTGGCAGAGGTGCTGGGAAGGTTCACACTCTCCTGGCTGGGCCGTTCTTTTCCCTCCAGTTACTTTGCAGTGGCTTTGGGGAGAGGCTCACTCCCGGGATCAGATAGAGGAGGGGGCAGCAGGGTCCAGGGAACAGGCTCTATTCCTACCTTGCCACTGTCTGTCTGGGAAACCTTGGCCTTGTCATTCCCTGGCTCGGTGCCTCAGTTTCCATTCTCGTCAAGATGTGTCTATTTCCCTGCAGTTTCACGTCCGGGTTGGTACCAGTGCCGCCTCCGCACTGCACGGTCTAATACCAGCTCCTCTCTCCTGCCAGCACCACGACAGCTGCCCTGGAGCCAGAGCTAGAGACCCACCTCCTTCGAGCTGCCCCGCATGCCGTCTTCACCCTGGGCACGGAGAAGGACACCACCTACCTCCAGGTAGATCATGCTTAAATCATGGATCGAAGGGCCTGCTGTCATCCTGCCATGAATCCTGGCTAATTGCCTGCAGTGGGATGTGAATGAGAGAGGCCAGGATATGTGTTTTGGGGGTCTCACCAGCGCTTCCCAGAGACCCTTCTTCCCATCCTGTGGCAGGTGTAGCCCCAGTTTCCCTAGCTCTGAGCCATGGCTCTCCCTTGCTTTGCAGGATCTGCATAGGGTCTTGCCAAACCTCATGGATGCCCTGCTGGGGAACCTGCTGGTAGAGTCCCCAGACAGCGACAGGCTCCACGACATCTTGGAGGTGAGCCCGATTTGAGGGGTAGGAGCAATTTTACCTTAACTCTTCGATCCATTCTCCAGTGTGTCCTCCTAGCTGGGCCCCCAGTGGTCTGTCCTTGGTCAGGGCAGTCAGTGCAATGCAGTGTCAGGCCCTTCCTCCTTGATGGACTGAGGAAGGAGCTGGGACTTCAAACCAGAGCTCTGCCTGGTTCTGTTGCGCAGTAACCACAGGGCCCCTTGCTGGCTTGGGAGGTGAGAGTCTGAACCCCTCCTATGAGATCCAGAAAATGGTCCTCAGAGAAGAGTCACTGGCTCCTTTCTAGAGAAACAGGAGGACCCCAGAGAATGAGCCCTTCTCTCCAAGGTACCCTGAGATTCCTGGGGGGATTGTGCTCACACTCAGTCCCTTCACCCAACCAAGGACTTGAGAGCCAGGGAGGGAGTTTAGGGCGGATGGGACCAGCCCCAACACCAGACATTCTTCCAATCTAGAGAGACAATGACAAGTTGTGACCTGCAGGATACAAGCATAGTCCTGGGGGCAACAATCCCTTTCTAAAGCCCTGCGATCAAAGAATTAGATATTCCACCCTGCGCATAATGTCTCAGCCCTCTGGGGATGTGGGATGTGGGGTTCTCATTTGCACAATACGTGCACCTGCCCATTGATCCTGAGCTGCCTCCTTTCCCCGCAGCCCATGAACTACTGGATCATGTCTAGAGTGTCCCAGGAGAGAGCCAGGGCTATTAGAAGCAGCACAGCCCTCCTCAGATTCACCATCACCCTCCCTGAGTTTGATGTAAGTGACCTGTGACCCCAGCTTCCTGACTCCAGGCATAGGTGGGCTGGCTCCAACTGGCTGTAGGATCTGGTGCTGCAGGGGCTGTGGGTTAGGAGTGTTCCTCTTGGGGAGGCAGAGTGAGAGCAGAGAATGAGCATGGCTTGAGTCAAGTTCTTCTTGTCCTGGTTAAGTGGTGACTCTGGGCTTTTAAGGGGACCATGCTCCAGGCTCATGCCTTTGTGTCATCCTGGAGCAGCTGGGGAAGCAAGTCCTCATGGAGGGCCCTGCCCACATCCCTGTGCTCCAGGCTCCCTTGGGAGCAGAGGAAATTAAGGGTCTAGCTCTAGCTTCTGTCCTCTAGCATCTCCTGCAGAAGGGCTGAGGGGAAGGAGAGTCCTGTCCCAGGGGGGACTGGGAACTGACAGGAAAATGCTGATGGAGTCCCCTCTCCCTTCCATTAGAACGCAGCAGAATTCCCCAGGATGGGTCACCATGTGGCAGAGCTGGCTCTGTTCATCAGTGACCCAGCCAAGGACATGAGCCGGCAGGCCAAGGAGGGGGTTTACCAGCTCTACCAGCTGCTGCTGCACCAGAGGGGCTCTACCAGCTGCTGCTGCACCAATTCTGTTGGGCCAGGCACGCAGCGAGGACTCTGCCCACTGTGTAGCCACCAATGGGATTGGAAGGACACAAGCACTGCAGCCAGAATGACAGATGTGGGTGTGTGTCTCTTTCCCAGGGCTGACCATCCATGAGGCCGAAGACCTGTGGTGCTGGGCCTGGCACCAGGACAGCAGGCTTCTGGGCAACAGGAACACAGCCAGGGTCGGGGAGGTAAGGACACTCTGCCAGGCCATGAGACAGCTCAGGGAGTGCCCGGGGGGGGGGGGCGTGGCTGGGTCCTCTGCAGTGGCTGCATCCTTGGGCCACTCGATGGAGATGCCGTTCTAGCCCCAGGATTTGGAGCCTGGCTATGGGCAATCTGCTAATGCCTCACATCCTGTTGGTTTTAGGTCTTCGGAAAGTTCTTCTCGGAGGGGCACAGAAGATTCTTCCTCCGGACGGTGGTGCTGGCCATCCATGACCCCCTGCTGTGTGTCAGCCAGGCTGGGCTGCTCCTCACCTACTCCCTCCTGGGAGAAGCCCAGCAGCTGGTGGGGGACAAGGTAAGCAGCTGCATTAGACTCAGGTGATTGGGGCGGGGCCCAGGCCTCATTCCCATCCTTTCACCATTTTCTGGCCTGGCAGCAAGGAGCCTGGTGGGAAATTAGAGTGAGAGCAGGTGCTTCTGGGAAGGGAGATGAATTCATCTCCATGAGGAGGGGGGAACCAGCTTGTCCCTGGAGCAGCGCTTTAGCATCATGGACTTATGTTCTTAGGACACGGTGCTATCACTCTTGGGAAGGGCAGAAGAGTCCCCTAAGTGCCCTCCGCAAGCCTCTCCTGTCCCACAGGGCTGCACCCAGTTCCCAGTGGCCAAGTGTCCATGTCACTGTCACGGAGTGTGGGGGAGTCCAGGCCCTGCACCCCTCTTCCTGGGATCCACTGAGACTCTCAGCCAGCCAGTAAAACAGAAGGTTTATTGGACAACAGGAACATAGTCCACAACAGAGCTTGTGGGTACAACCAGGACCCCTCAATCACGTCCTTCTGGGGGAGCAGGGAGCTTAGACCCCAGCCCTGGGGTTCCCTGTGTTCCTCTCCCCAGCCCCAAACTGAAACTAAAACCACCCAGCAGGTTCCCTGCTGCAGCCTCTGTTCACATTCCTGGGCAGAGGTGTTACCTCCCCCTCCCCCTCCTGGCTCAGGTGACAGGCTCTCAGGTCTCCCATCCCCAGGGCACATTCCCAGGTCAACACTCCCCCCTCCCTGCTGAGTCACATCCTCACAGTCACCCGAGCCACCACGTAGAGAGAACAGGAGGATTCAGGCAGCAGGGGCTGCTGATCTGCCCCATCACCAGGGCTGCCATCCTGCGGCTTCAGCATTAGTGGCTGGGATGACTTGGGGAAAGATCTCTCTACCTCCCCGCATCCCACTTCACTACTGCCAGAATCCCTCCTGCCCCCCGGCTAGAGCCCCCTCCCTGCCCAACCTGGAGGAGAAGGTTCTGAGAACTTGAGCTGTGGTTTGGAGGTAGAACTGCTGTTAGGGCACTGATGGGGAGGTGGCAGGAACTCACCCTATAAGGAGGGGGGTTGGCACTGGAGGTCACTAGAAAGGACAACAAGGCTCCATTCTGAGGGTCAGGAGGGTGAATCCATCCCTCAGAGGTGGGCAGGTGCTGGGTGGAAATGCTGCTGGTTCCAGGTGCCCTTAATCCCCCCTGATTCCTCGGGGGCATCTGAGTCTCTGACAGGTTCTCATTCCCTTGCAGCAGGAGGACGTCACGGCCAAAGTGATGCGCCAGCTTCGCATCATCCGGCACTTGCGCCAGGTGCCTGAGGCACTGCAGGGGCTGCGCCTCTGAGGCCACCGGCAACTCCCGCTCCCTGCTGCAGGTACTGCTCTGGCTCCCTGTAAATGGGGAGCTAGTGGAAGGGGAAATGAAGCCCCCTGGCACTCACTAAAACTCCCTCCTCTCTCTGTGGAGCAGGGTCCTTCCCTCTGCCCCCCAAATTCCTTCATCTGGGGCAGGAGCTCTTTCCCTCACACCCATTCACAGATTCATAGATATTTAGGTCAGAAGGGACCATTATGATCATCTAGTCTGACCTCCTGCACAACGCAGGCCACAGAATTTCACCCACCACTCCTACAAAAAAAAAAAAACCCTCACACCTATATCTGTGCTATTGAAGTCCTCAAATCGTAGTTTAAAGACTTCAAAGAGCAGAGAATCTCCAGCAAGTGACCCGTGCCCCATGCTACAGAGGAAGGCGAAAAACCTCCAGGGCCTCTTCCAATCTGCCCTGGAGGAAAATTCCTTCCCGACCCCAAATATGGTGATCAGCTAAACCCTGAGCATATGGGCAAGATTCATCATTCATTCATTCCCTTTCCTTGGTCTACCGCTATCCCACTCCCGCTGCTCTCAGGCAGAGCTCTACCCGCCGCTTATGGTGCAGAAGGGCCATTGTGTCAGGGCCACAGCCCCTAGCCCCACTGAAGCTGGGAAAGCTCCACGTTTGAGGAGGTGGGGTTGGACAGAGGCTCAGGGCTACCTTCACCTCCTGCCCTTTATTTCCCTTCTACGGGGTCTCTTGGTGTGAAGTGAATAGGAGCCTCCTTCCCAGCTGTCTTCCAGGCCCTGGGATTCCAGACGGATGCAGCCTGCAGCCGAGCCACCTCAGGGAGCAGTGGGAACAGGTCACCTTGTCCCATCAAAACAAGCAATGATGGGTCTCAACGAGGCTTAGATGGAAGACCCCACTCCCTCATGGAAGTAAGAGCCATTTACTCCTTGGGCATGTGGGTCTCTTGGGGGAGAAATGGGATCCCCGATGCATAGCCTGGCTGGGAGCTTCCCCCGTCCCTGGCTCCCAGCTCTGGGACAGAGACTTCTCCATCATCGTACCACCCTGGTTTTGTTCGTAGGAAGGGGTTCCCCAGAGATGTCCTTGAATCTGGACTCATGAGAGTATTTCTGGTAGGAGGCTCTAGCCCCTCGGGCATGAAGAGAGCATCTGGTAGTCTCACTCACATGGCATCTCTGGTCTCCAGCTCCACTTCCCGCAGCAGAGCAAATGAACCCTTCAGCTCCCAAAATCCCAACTCTTTGACCTCCTTCCACTCAGCAGTGGGGTTTCTCCAGCCCCCTCACCACACCTGTCAGCCACTGAATGATGAAGGTCCTGAATGTCAGAGTCACCAGAACAAGCAAACTCCAGTTCCAGGCAGTGGGGTCTGTGTGTACTCAGCTCCTCTGGAAACCAGGTCTGAAATGGGGAGCAAGGACCCCAGCCCAGGAACAGTAGGAGTGGGCAGAGCAGGCCTGTAACAGGGGGCCTGGGGCTTAGCCAAGCTGATTACACAATGAGCCCTAACTCAGAGGCACTATGTACCACCCAGCCCAAAGAGCCAGACTTCAGTAGTGATACAGCCCAGCTGGGGTATCAACAGGAATGAGAACAAGGTAGGAAATTCAGAGCAGCAAGGATAGCCTAGAGGGAACTTGAGAAGGGAGGTAGGAAGTGCCCAGAGAAAACTGCAGCAAAGAAAAAGGAGCAGACCTAGCTGTTGGGTACAGGGCTCTGGGCTGCTACCAATGTTAGGGTGGGACTGGGTTCCCCTACTGGCCCTGTCATAAATATAAAGGGAAGGGTAAACACCTTTAAAATCCCTCCTGGCCAAAGGAAAAACCATTTAATCTGTAAAGGGTTAAGAAGCTTGGATAACCTCGCTGGCACCTGACCAAAATGACCAATGAGGAGACAAGATACTTTCAAAAGCTGGGGGGAGGGAGAAACAAAGCCTCTCTCTCTCTCCCTCTTTCTCTGTGTGATGCTTTTGCTGGGAACAAAACAGGAATGGAGTCTTAGAACTTAGTAAGTAATTTAGCTAGATACGCGTTAGATTCTGTTTTCTTTAAATGGCTGATAAAATAAGCTGTGCTGAATGGAATGTAGATTCCTTTTTTGTGTCTTTTTGTAACTTAAGGTTTTGCCTAGAGGGATTCTCTATGTTTTGAATCTAATTACCCTGTAAGGTATTTACCATCCTGATTTTACAGAGGTGATTCTTTTACTTTTTCTTCTATTAAAAATTTTCTTTTAAGAATCTGATTGTTTTTTCATTGTTCTTAAGATCCAAGGGTTTGGGTCTGTGTTCACCTATGCAAATTGGTGAGGATTTTTATCAAACCTTCCCCAGGAAAGGGGGTGTAGGGTTTGGGAGGATTTTGGGGGGAAAGACGTTTCCAAATGGGCTCTTTCCCAGTTATATATCTGTTAGACGTTTGGTGGTGGCAGCAATAAAGTACATGGGCAAAAGTTAAAATAGTTTGTACCTCAGGGAAGTTTTAACCTAAGCTGGTAAAAATAAGCTTAGGAGGTTTTCATGCAGGTCCCCACATCTGTACCCTAGAGTTCAGAGTGGGGAAGGAACCTTGACAGGCCCCAAAGAAGGGAGCGTACACGCACCCGTAGAGGATTACCAATCCCAGCAAGGGGGCTGCAAGCTGAGCAAGAGCCCCAGCGATGGCAGAAGGACTTCTTTCTGTGGAATGACCTCTTTGGGCTTTTAGTGTGAGACAAGCTGGGCCCCAGAAGGGTGGACTAAAGGTGGTGACCTGGCCGGAGGGCTGAGTTACCAGGCAGAGAAACTGCCATGGTGCTGGAGCAACCATCGCTGAGGGACACTAGCCCAGTGAAAGGGCTGTGATGCTAAGCCTCGCCGCCAGGGGGGGCACATAACGATGAGTAAATTAGTTTATGATTGGCATAGTCAGGAGGTTTGAATTCCCCCTGTGATCCATGAGGGCTGATGGAAGTCGTGGTTGCTGAAGGAAGGTCTGTCCTCCCAAGCGGGTGTATGGAGGGACTGAGCTGGTCACTGGATTTCCCACTTCAGTTCCAGGGACTGGTTAAGAGGCCGAAGCAGGTCTAGGAGTTTCTCCAGCAGCTCCTAGAAAACCAACAGAAGTAGAAGGAGGTGCAGGTGGAGCTACAGACGAAGCAGCAGCAATGCCCGTGAGAGATCCTGCAAAAGGAAATCAACCCAGGGTCTGCTATGCCCATGGACAAAAAGAGCAGACAAGGAAAGCATGGCTGTGCTGTGCTGAGAAGGTTAGCCCAGGAGAGCAGGGCATGAGAAAGTGTACAAGCGTGGCCTAATGCCAAGATGGGGGACAAGAGTTCTTTGTTTTGGGTGCAGAGAAACAGGCCATATGAAAAGACACGGCCTGCTTAGGAAATTGCTAAGTGGCAAAATGAGGGTCCCGGGCCCCAGGAAGGTAGAAAGAAAGGAGAAGATGTCCTCTGACACAAACCCACATGAGGCAGGTAACGTGGAGGTGGCAGGGATGGCCGTGGACCTTGCAGACCCTCCACCAACACACCCTGTCGGGTGCTGCAGGGAGGTGAAGGACAAAACAGTTGGCCCAGAGATGAAGCAGACTGAAGTAGGGACAAACACCAGGGTGGAGCAGTCCATGCTGCGTTCTCAGACCCTGTCTGAAAAGGTTTTGGCATATGCAGTGGCAGTAGCAAAAAGGATACAGGAGAAGCTAATGGCTTCGGAAGAGGCTCTGCAAGCAGTGGTTAATGAGAACGAGTGAGTGGCTGCAGGAAGAGCGCTGGGACACTGCAGAAGAGAAGGATTGCCTCTTAATTCTGGTGAGCAAGCTGGCAGTGGAGCTGGAGACACTGTGCGCCCAGGCTGTACAAGCGCGGAGCTGGTGACAGTGACGAGATGATGAGGGATGAAGCTTGGACAAGAATAGAACTTGCCCCCCATGTGGGCCAGCTTCTAAGGAGAAGGGTATATAAGAGGGGGGCTTGGCCTGTGGGCTATAAAGCCTGGAGCTAGCTAGGCCAAATGCATTACAGAGAGAGCTCCACCTGAGGGGAAAACCAAGGAAAACCGCAGCAAAGGTACAGGAGCAGGCCTAGCTGTTCGATACAGGGCCTTGGGGCACAACCTAGAGTCCAGGGTAAGACTGGTTCTCCCATGGTCTCTAAGGAAGGGGACATACAAGGCCATAGAAAGGGCTCCCAAGGCCAGCAAGGGCAGGCCGAGCCAAAATCAGGCTGAGGAAGAGCCCTCAAAGGGATGGAAGACCTTGTTTCTGTTAAAGACATTTTTGGACTTTTAGTTTGGGATGAGCGCGACCCAGGAAGGAGCGGACTAAAAGACGGTCGCCTGGCTGAAGGGCTGAGTTCCACACCAAAAAACTGCCAGAGTGCCCTAGCAACTATCAGCGGGGGCGCTAGCCCAGCAAGAAAGCTGTGACACCAGGCCTTGCCAGGAAGGGGCACCTATCGGTGAGTGAACTCTGTTACAAGCCTGCTTTCATTATGGAAAGAAGCCTGGTATTGGAGAGTGGTGGGGATGGCCAATGGGAGAAGATGGCTGGAGGGGTCATACAGGAGGGGCAGCAGGGTCCAGTGATGAGAGCAGGGAATGGGTTGTATGCAGTCCTGCCACTGAGTGATAATGTGATCCTGGCCAAGTCACTCTCCCACCTGGTTCCTCACTTTCTCTGTCTTTGAAATGGGGATCAATGAGGCTCTCCCTGCCATTTCTTAACCTCGTGGGCTGTTCTCATGATTCCTTTCCTCCTTGGCTCTTTAGAAAGCAAGGTGCTCCTTGTTCCTCACTGCCCCATCTCCAAAAACTACTGCATGGTTCTCCTCATTCTGGCCCACTGCTGGCCACTTGTAGCACCCGCAGTCCCAGGCAGCAGGCTTGACACAGCAGGTCTGGAAGTGTCTTCCAATGGAATGAAATAGAGGATATTTTCATTATATTGCCATGGGGGGAGGAAGAAAGAATAACCCACTTTCCTTTCTGTCTGTCCACAAGGCCATGATTTCCAACTTTGTGGAATGGGTCGATATCACTCATAAAGTCTCAAGTACACTCCATCTCATTTCTGCCCTTGGAGGATTCACACATGCACACCCTATGCAGGTGTGTGAGTCACATTGATTTTACTTTTAATCAATACCAAAGAAATTAAGAGGCTGGATTTGGTTGATGCAGGGTAGGCTCAAGTCGTCTTTTGGGGACTTTTCCCAGTACTGACTCTCACTTTGTTTCATGCTCCATCAAAAACTTCCAAACTTCACCTTCCGGGAGCAGAACAAAATCAGGACCCAAAGTAATATACTTTTGGTTAGAATGCAGCATTCTGCAGGCAGCAGAGTGCATTCTCCCCAACCCTCCTCTCGAATCCAGCAACAGAAAAGCCCGGACGACACAGGGCAAAAGAATGCCTGCTGCATGAAGCATCATCTAAAGTCGCCTTCCAAGGAGTTAAAGAGAAGCCAGGATAAAAAAGGATTCAAAATTTACATTGTCACTGCTTCATGAGATAATAATTCGCTACCCAAAATATGCATCTGCAGCATTAGATCTGCGTCTGCAAGATAACAAAAAGCTCTCCTTGGCAAAATACGAACTCAGGCCTGCTAGGCCTTTTAGCCATTAACAGTATGAAAAGCTGTATCTTCAAGGTTTTTTCCCCTCTGTGTGGACTTGTGATGTGGAATACAAACCCCACATTCGGGAAGAAGGGGTTAAGGAGCTGCTCTGGCCTCAGCCAGCCCAGCTCCATCACACCTGCACGGGGTGCACAGACTGGACGAGGACTTGTGGGCAGACAAGGCAAGAGGAAGGACCTCTACCTTGAAGGCTCTGAAGGAAGGCAGGATCTCTCCCTCAGCAACTGCCTGAGGGAAGGGATGACCTGCTCCTGTTGCACCAGGGTTTAGTGTTCTGCCGCATCCACGAGGCAGCCACTGCAGAGGACCCAGCCACTGCCCCCCTCAACTCCCTGAGCTGTCTCATGCCCTGGCAGAGTGTCCTTACCTCCCCGACCCTGGCTGTGTTCCTGTAGCCCAGAAGCCTGCTGTCCTGGTGCCAGGCCCAGCACCACAGGTCTTCGGCCTCATGGATGGTCAGCCCCGGGAAAGAGACACACACCCACATCTGTCATTCTGGTTGCCGTGCTTGTGTCCTTCCAATCCCATTGGTGGCTGCACAGTGGGCAGAGTCCTTGCTGCGTGCCTGGCCCAAGAGAATTGCAGGGGGTGGTGAAGAACGGAGATACAGAGAGACTCAACCGCCAGACGGGGTCAGTCTGAGAGAAACTGCCTGGGGTCCCAGTCTCACTCTTCTATGGGGTGCCTTTTCCCAGCTGGGTTCCTTACCCCTCTGGTGCAGCAGCAGCTGGTAGAGCCGGTAAACCCCCTCCTTGGCCTGCCGGCTCATGTCCTTGGCTGGGTCACTGATGAACAGAGCCAGCTCTGCCACACGGTGACCCATCCTGGGGAATTCTGCTGCGTTCTAATGGAAGGGAGAGGGAGAGGGGACTCCATCAGCATTTCCCTGTCAGCTCCCAGTCCCCCCTGGGACAGGACTCTCCTTCCCCTCAGCCCCTCTACAGGAAATGCTAGAGGATAGAAGCTAGAGCTAGACCCTTAATTTCCTCTGCTCCCAAGGGAGCCTGGAGCACAGGGATGTGGGCAGGGCCCTCCATGAGGACTTGCTTCCTCAGCTGCTCCAGGATGACACGAAGGCATGAGCCTAGAGCATGGTCCCCTTAAAAGCCCAGAGTCACCACTTAACCAGGACAAGAAGTAATGGACTCAAGCCATGCTCATTCTCTGCTCTCACTCTGCCCCCCAAGAGGAACATTCCTAACCCACAGCCCCTGCAGCACCAGATCCTACAGCCAGTTGGAGCCAGCCCACCTATGCCTGGAGTCAGGAAGCTGGGGTCACAGGTCACTTACATCTAACTCAGGGAGGGTGATGGTGAATCTGAGGAGGGCTGTGCTGCTTCTAATAGCCCTGGCTCTCTCCTGGGACACTCTAGACATGATCCAGTAGTTCATGGGCTGCGGGGAAAGGAGGCAGCTCAGGATCAATGGGCAGGTGCACGTATTGTGCAAATGAGAACCCCGCATCCCACATCCCCAGAGGGCTGAGACATTGTGCGCAGGGTGGAATATCAAATTCTTTGATCGCAGGGCTTTAGAAAGGGATTGTTGCCCCCAGGACTATGCTTGTATCCTGCAGGTCAAAACTTGTCATTGTCTCTCTAGATTGGAAGAATGTCTGGTGTCGGGGCTGGTCCCATCCGCCCTAAACTCCCTCCCTGGCTCTCAAGTCCTTGGTTGGGTGAAGGGACTGAGTGTGAGCACAATCCCCCCAGGAATCTCAGGGTACCTTGGAGAGAAGGGCTCATTCTCTGGGGTCCTCCTGTTTCTCAAGAAAGGAGCCCATGACTCTTCTCTGAGGACGATCTTCTAGATCTTATAGGAGGGGTTCAGACTCTCACTCCCCAAGCCAGCCAGGGGCCCTATGGTTACTGCTCAACAGAACCAGGCAGAGCTCTGGCTTGAAGTCCCAGCTCCTTCCTCAGTCCATCAAGGAGGAAGGGCCTGACACTGCATTGCACTGACTGCCCTGACCAAGGACAGACCACTGGGGGCCCAGCTAGGAGGACACACTGGAGAATGGATCGAAGAGTTAAGGTAAAATTACCCCTACCCCTCAAATCGGGCTCACCTCCAAGATGTCGTGGAGCCTGTCGCTGTCTGGGGACTCTACCAGCAGGTTCCCCAGCAGGGCATCCATGAGGTTTGGCAAGACCCTATGCAGATCCTGCAAAGCAAGGGAGAGCCATGGCTCAGAGCTAGGGAAACTGGGGCTACACCTGCCACAGGATGGGAAGAAGGGTCTCTGGGAAGCGCTGGTGAGACCCCCAAAACACATATCCTGGCCTCCCTCATTCACATCCCACTGCAGGCAATTAGCCAGGATTCATGGCAGGATGACAGCAGGCCCTTCGATCCATGATTTAAGCATGATCTACCTGGAGGTGGGTGGTGTCCTTCTCCGTGCCCAGGGTGAAGACGGCATGTGGGGCAGCTCGAAGGAGGTGGGTCTCTAGCTCTGGCTCCAGGGCAGCTGTCGTGGTGCTGGCAGGAGAGAGGAGCTGGTATTAGACCGTGCAGTGCGGAGGCGGCACTGGTACCAACCCGGCCGTGAAACTGCAGGGAAATAGGCCCAGACTGGCGAGAATGGAAACTGAGGCACCGAGCCAGGGAATGACAAGGCCAAGGTTTCCCAGACAGACAGTGGCAGGGTAGGAATAGAGCCTGTTCCCTGGACCCTGCTGCCCCCTCCTCTATCTGATCCTGGGAGTGAGCCTCTTCCCAAAGCCACTGCAAAGTAACTGGAGGGAAAAGAACGGCCCAGCCAGGAGAGTGTGAACCTTCCCAGCACCTCTGCCACAGGAGTCACCCTTGGGAGGTGAGCGGGGAGTGGGAGGGGCAGTGACTCTTAGCCGGGGGCCTCAACAGCACCGGGTCTCGGTACATGGTACCTCGGTACCAAGGTAAGCGTCGACTTCCGGAGCATTGCACTGTGGGTAGCTATCCCACAGTTCCCGCAGTCTCCGCTGCCCATTGGAATTCTGGGTTGAGATCCCAATGCCTGATGGGGCTAAAACATTGTCGCGGGTGGTTCTGGGTACATATCGTCAGGCCCCCGTTCCCTCCCTCCCCCCGTGAAAGCAAGGGCAGACAATCATTTCGCGCCTTTTTTCCTGAGTTACCTGTGCAGACGCCATACCACGGCAAGCATGGAGCCCGCTCAGGTAACCGTCACCCTATGTCTCCTGGGTGCTGGCAGACGTGGTACGGCATTGCTACACAGTAGCAGCAACCCCGTGCCTTGTGGCAGCAGACGGTACAGTACGACTGGTAGCCGTCATCATCATGTCTGAGGTGCTCCTGGTCGCCTCTGTGAGGTCGATCAGGAGCGCCTGGGCAGACATGGGCGCAGGGACTAAATTTGGAGTGACTTGAGCAGGTCATTCTCTTTAGTCCTGCAGTCAGTCCTATTGAACCGTCTTATGGTGAGCGGGCAGGCGATACTGACTGCTAGCAGTCGTACTGAACCATCTTCTGCCGAGCAGCCATGAGATGTGGATGGCATGGAGTCCTTCTGCACCGTCTGCTGCCAGCCAAAGATGTAAAAGATAGATGGAGTGGATCAAAACAAGAAATAGACCAGATTTGTTTTGTACTCATTTGCTTCCCCCCCTCCCCTGTCTAGGGGACTCATTCTTCTAGATCACACTGCAGTCACTTACAGAGAAGGTGCAGTGAGGTAAATCTAGCCATGTATCAATCAGAGGCCAGGCTAACCTTCTTGTTCCAATAAGGACAATAACTTAGGTGCACCATTTCTTATTGGAACCCTCAGTGAAGTCCTGCCTGAAATACTCCTTGATGTAAAGCCATCCCCTTTGTTGATTTTAGCTCCCTGAAGCCAACCCTGTAAGCGCCCCTCCCAGCGTCAGAGCAATGGCAAACAATCGGGCATCTGAGAGTGCTGTCCAGAGCACTCACAATGGAGCACTCTGATGGGGCTAAAACATTGTCGCGGGTGGTTCTGGGTACGTGTCGTCAGGCCCCCGTTCCCTCCCTCCCTCCGTGAAAGCAAGGGCAGACAATCGTTTCGCGCCTTTTTTCATGAGTTACCTGTGCAGACACCATACCACGGCAAGCATGGAGCCAGCTCAGGTAACCGTCACCCTATGTCTCCTGGGTGCTGGCAGACGCGGTACGGCTTTGCTGCACAGTAGCAGCAACCCATTGCCTTCTGGCAGCAGACGGTGCAATACGATTGGTAGTTGTCCTCGTCGTGTCCGAGGTGCTCCTGGCCACGTTGGCTGGGAGCGCCTGGGCAGACATGGGCGCAGGGACTAAATTTGGAGTGACTTGACCAGGTCATTCTCTTTAGTCCTCCAGTCCTATTGAACCGTCTTATGGTGAGCGGGCAGGCGATACGGACTGCTAGCAGTCGTACTGTACCATCTTCTGCCAGGCAGGCAAGAGATGAGGATTGCTAGCAGTTGTATTGTACCATCTTATGCCAGGCAGGCAAGAGATGAAGATGGCTAGCAGTCGTACTGTACCATCTTCTGCCAAGCAGCCATGAGATGTGGATGGCATGCAGTCCTTCTGCACCGTCTGCTGCCAGCCAAAGATGTAAAAGATAGATGGAGTGGGTCAGAACAAGAAATAGACCAGATTTGTTTTGTACTCATTTGCCGATTCTGGGCTCGGGAAACAAGCACAGACTGGTGGGACCGCATAGTGTTGCAGGTCTGGGACGATTCCCAGTGGCTGCGAAACTTTCGCATGCGTAAGGGCACTTTCATGGAACTTTGTGACTTGCTTTCCCCTGCCCTGAAGCGCATGAATACCAAGATGAGAGCAGCCCTCACAGTTGAGAAGCGAGTGGCGATAGCCCTGTGGAAGCTTGCAACAC
The DNA here is from genome assembly GCF_965140295.1 of Lepidochelys olivacea. NCBI lineage: Eukaryota > Metazoa > Chordata > Testudines > Cheloniidae > Lepidochelys > Lepidochelys olivacea. Next base: position 193,099,402 of record NC_140413.1, read on the forward strand.
CAGACAGCTACCGGTCAGTCGGGAATCAATTTGGAGTGGGCAAATCTACTGTGGGGGCTGCTGTTATGCAAGTAGCTCACGCAATCAAAGATCTGCTGATATCAAGGGTAGTGACCCTGGGAAATGTGCAGGTCATAGTGGATGGCTTTGCTGCAATGGGATTCCCTAACTGTGGTGGGGCCATAGACGGAACCCATATCCCTATCTTGGCACCGGAGCACCAAGCCGCCGAGTACATAAACCGCAAGGGGTACTTTTCGATAGTGCTGCAAGCTCTGGTGGATCACAAGGGACGTTTCACCAACATCAACGTGGGATGGCCGGGAAAGGTGCATGATGCTCGCATCTTCAGGAACTCTGGTCTGTTTCAAAAGCTGCAGGAAGGGACTTTATTCCCAGACCAGAAAATAACTGTTGGGGATGTTGAAATGCCTATATGTATCCTTGGGGACCCAGCCTACCCCTTAATGCCATGGCTCATGAAGCCGTACACAGGCAGCCTGGACAGTGGTCAGGAGCTGTTGAACTACAGGCTGAGCAAGTGCAGAATGGTGGTAGAATGTGCATTTGGACGTTTAAAGGCGCGCTGGCGCAGTTTACTGACTCGCTTAGACCTCAGCGAAACCAATATTCCCACTGTTATTACTGCTTGCTGTGTGCTCCACAATATCTGTGAGAGTAAGGGGGAGACGTTTATGGCGGGGTGGGAGGCTGAGGCAAATCGCCTAGCTGCTGGTTACACGCAGCCAGACACCAGGGTGGTTAGAAGAGCACAGGAGGGCGCAGTACGCATCAGAGGAGCTTTCAAAACCAGTTTCATGACTGGCCAGGCTACGGTGTGAAAGTTCTGTTTGTTTCTCCTTGATGAAACCCCCCGCCCCTTGGTTCACTCTACTTCCCTGTAAGCTAACCACCCTCCCCTCCTCCCTTTAATCATTGCTTGCAGAGGCAATAAAGTCATTGCTGCTTCACAGTCATGCATTCGTTATTCATTCATCACACAAATAGGGAGATGACTACCAAGGTATCCCAGGAGGGGTGGTGGAGGAGGGAAGGAAAATGCCACACAGCACTTTAAGCACAGCACTTTAAAAGTTTACAACTTTAAAATGTATTGAATGACAGCCTTCTTTTTTTTGGGCAATCCTCTGTCGTGGAGTGGCTGGTTGGCCGGAGGCCCCCCCACCGTGTTCTTGGGCGTCTGGGTGTGGAGGCTATGGAACTTGGGGAGGAGGGCGGTTGGTTACAGAGGGGCAGCAGTGGCAGCCTGTGCTCCAGCTGCCTTTGCTGCAGCTCAACCATACACTGGAGCATACTGGTTTGGTCCTGCAGCAGCCTCAGCAATGAATCCTACCTCCTCTCATCACGCTACCGCCACATTTGAGCTTCAGCCCTGTCTTCAGCCCGGCACTTACTCTCTTCAGCCCACCACTTACTCTCTTCAGCCCTCCACCTCTCCTCCCGGTCATTTTGTGCTTTCCTGCACTCTGACATTATTTGCCTCCACGCATTCGTCTGTGCTCTGTCAGTGTGGGAGGACAGCATGAGCTTGGAGAACATTTCATCGCGAGTGCGTTTTTTTTTCTTTCTAAGCTTCACTAGCCTCTGGGAAGGAGAAGATCCTGTGATCATTGAAACACATGCAGATGGTGGAGAAAAAAAAGGGACAGCAGTATTTAAAAAGACACATTTTATAAAACAGTCGCTACACTCTTTCAGGGTAAACCTTGCTGTTAACATTACATACATAGCACATGTGCTTTCGTTACAAGGTCGCATTTTGCCTCCTCCCACCGCGTGACTACCCCCTCAACCTTCCCCCCTCCCTGTGGCTAACAGCGGGGAACATTTCTGTTTAGCCACAGGCAAACAGCCCAGCAGGAATGGGCTCCTCTGAGTGTCCCCTGAAGAAAAGCACTCTATTTCAACCAGGTGACCATGAATTATATCTCACTCTCCTGAGGATAACACAGAGAGATAAAGAACGGATTTTGGTTGAATGCCAGCAAACGTACACTGCAATGCTTTGTTCTACAGTGATTCCCGAGTACGTGTTACTGGCCTGGAGTGGTAAAGTGTCCTACCATGAAAGACGAAATAAGGCTGCCCTCCCCAGAAACCTTTTGCAAAGGCTTTAGGACGACATCTAGGAGAACCGCAAATGCCAGGGCAAAGTAATCCTTTCACATGCTTGCTTTTAAACCATGTATAGCATTTTAAAAGGTACACTCACCAGAGGTCCCTTCTCCGCCTGCTGGGTCCAGGAGGCAGCCTTGGGTAGGTTCGGGGGGTACTGGCTCCAGGTCTAGGGTGAGAAACAGTTCCTGGCTGTCGGGAAAACCGGTTTCTCCGCTTGCTTGCTGTGAGCTATCTACAACCTCCTCCTCCTCCTCATCTTCTTTGTCCCCAAAACCTACTTCCGTATTGCCTCCATCTCCATTGAAGGAGTCAAACAACACGGCTGGGGTAGTGGTGGCTGAACCCCCTAAAATGGCATACAGCTCATCATAGAAGCGGCATGTTTGGGGCTCTGACCCAGAGCGGCTGTTCGCCTCTCTGGTTTTCTGGTAGGCTTGCCTCAGCTCCTTCAGTTTCACGCGGCACTGCTTCGGGTCCCTGTTATGGCCTCTGTCCTTCATGCCCTGGGAGATTTTCACAAAGGTTTTGGCATTTCGAAAACTGGAACGGAGTTCTGATAGCACGGATTCCTCTCCCCAAACAGCGATCAGATCCCGTACCTCCCGTTCGGTCCATGCTGGAGCTCTTTTGCGATTCTGGGACTCCATCATGGTCACCTGTGCTGATGAGCTCTGCATGGTCACCTGCAGCTTGCCACGCTGGCCAAACAGGAAATGAGATTCAAAAGTTTGCGGTTCTTTTCCTGTCTACCTGGCCAGTGCATCTGAGTTGAGAGTGCTGTCCAGAGCGGTCAGAATGGAGCACTCTGGGACAGCTCCCGGAGCCCAATACCATCGAATTGTGTCCACAGTACCCCAAATTCGAGCCGGCAACGTCGATTTAAGCGCTAATCCCCTTGTCAGGGGTGGAGTAAGGAAATCGATTTTAAGAGCCCTTTAAGTCGAAATAAAGGGCTTCACTGTGTGGACGGGTGCAGGTTTAAATCGATTTAACGCTCCTAAATTCGACCTAAAGTCCTAGTGTAGACCAGGGCTTAGGCTCTGAGGCCACCTGCAGAGCCTTCTTCCTCAATATCCTCAGGAGCCTGGCCAGAATGGAACTGAGCGAGAAGCAGCCGTGAGTCTGGGCCCAAGGCAGCCTCTCACTAACCGCCCTGTTTGGTCCCTCCCCATCCCTGTCCCTGACAGAGCAGCTCCTCCTCCCCACACAGGGGTGCAGGGAGTGCAATCTACACACACTGCCAGGAGTTCATTGCATCATCTGCTCCCAACGTTCCCCCTCGTCATCCCTGGTGCAGCAATACCCGGGGAGTCTCCTCCTTTTCCAGCACTGGGGTCAGTCACAAAGACCACCTGTCACTTTGGACGAGCAGCTCCCTCCTCCATCCCAGGCCACACCCCCCCTCCAGGCTAGAGAAGGAACAGAATCCAGGAGTCCAGATTTCTCCTGGGAAACCATTCCCCACGTCATAGTCCCTAGACATAGCAAGCCCTGGGTCTCCTTGTTTCCCATTGATTTCCATGCTCAGCAGCTCACAGGGTCTAGCCCAGTTCAGAGACTCTCAGCCTTGGGAACAGTCTGCCACAAGGGAAGGGCTGGGAGCCCCATTGCTGGGACCTTTCCAAACACACTGGAGATAGCTCTGGAGAAGACCCTCCCCTGACTGAAAGCGATTGCAAATCCAATCTCCTTTTGGAGAGATTCTCTCCCCCTCTTTCTGCCTCTCCCCAGACAGACAGGGGATGCCACAGAGGAACCCTAATGCCACTCACTTGCTCTAGGTGATAAAGCGATGCATGCTGGATGTTCAGGGTTGCCAGCTGTTGCTCTCCCACCTCCTCATTCTCCAAGCCCAAGGCAGGCTGGAAAGGGTGGTGACCTGAGGAATTACCCTGCCGAGCCAGCAGGGAGGGTGGTGACACTGGGTGATCGACTGGCTGTGAAGAAAGAGTCTGTCTTATTGCCAAGGGACGGAGTAACTCAGCCAGCAGCAGGGGGTGCAGAACATTGCCCTAGTGCAGAGGAGACAGCGCCTCCCAGATCCTGACATCCCAGCACTTTACACACCTTCCTGGAGACTGCTGCTCTTATCAATTTCAAAATAATAAAATACAAATCAAATAGAATATTTCAGCTCTTCGATTAGGTCATAATCTGATCTGAGTAAACGTGATAGGACACCTCTTATTATCTCCTGCTCCAAGTGATACTCTCCAATGGATCCCCATCCTCCCCGCACCGTGAGGTAGATAGGAGCGGATTCTTATCCCTACTTGAAAGAGGGAGAAGCAAAGACTGAGAAAAGAGAATTGACTTGTCTTAGGTCACACAGCCAGTCAGTGGCAAAGTTGGGAATAGGACCCAAGAGCCCAGACTTTCAGACTAACCATTGCATCTTGAATTTCATACATTGAAGGACCTGAATAAAGAAAAGGAGTACTTGTGGCACCTTAGAGACTAACCAATTTACTTGAGCATAAGTTTTCGTGAGTTACAGCATCCGATGAAGTCAGCTGTAGCTCACGAAAGTTTACGCTCAAATAAATTGGTTAGTCTCTAAGGTGCCACAAGTACTCCTTTTCTTTTTGCGAATACAGACTAACACGGCTGTTACTCTGAGACCTGAATAAAGTGTTCTCAGATGAACAACCACAGTTCAAAGTAATTATTCACAAAGTATTTTAGAAGAACTGGAATGTTAGAGAGAATCATGAACTGCTCAGAGGCAATTAATGCCGAGAAGCAGCAAAATTTGTCAACCATACGACTGGTTAGGTCTTATTTACTTGGTCTTAGAAGAGACCAACAGGACCTGAGTCAACTCCCTGTTAATAATCCCCTGCTCAGCCAATCAGGGCAGAGGGGCGGGAGGCTGTGGGTTCTCACCAGAGAGCAGAAAGGATGGCTCCGGTCACCAGTGGGGATCACTGTCAGAGCACTATTTCAGTCCCACATTTTTGGGGAACATCCCACAATGGGAAGTGCAGAGCACCCCCGGACACACACATACACATACCCCTCTCCTGGTGGTGGGATGGGGAACAGAGGTAAGGACAAAAGAAGTAAGAGATGAAGAGAAAGGAGGGAGGGATGGAGGAAAAGGTAAACCCAAAAGGACACACCCTAATCACCCCAGTGATTCTAAGGGACAAAATCCTAGGTGGGGAATAAAATTCTGCCACCTTAAACTAGTGTTTTCCATGCCTAGATTTCAGCTGGCACCAGATGGATCAGACTGAACAGGTTGAAACCTCTCAGAGGCTCTTAACTTCTCAACAGGAACATCTGTTTTCTCGTAAAATCTGTAAAAGGAAAGGAGGAAACTCCAAGGGGATTTCTCCTCGCGCTCACGAATGTAAACCCTAATACTCTCTCAGTCCTCAAAGAGAGACCTTGAGTAGGAATCTTGCTGAAGCAAAGCCACGGGGATCTCTTGACGTTTCCCTGGCCCTGTGCCCCTGTCCTGTCTGGATGATGTCAGCATCTCTCCGTGAGGTCACCACCTCTCCATCACCTTTGACCAATAGGCTGAGCTCCTGCAGAAGGCCTTTGTGATCTCACTGCCACACCCATCCCTCCTCTCCACAGCTAATGTCCTGCTGCTGTCAATGAGGGTTCATTCTGGGAAGAAAGCCAGCTAGACACAGGGGTGCAGGGAGTGCAATCTACATACAGTACCAGGAGTTCATTGCATCATCTGCTCCCAGCATTCCCCCTCGTAATCCCTGGTGCAGTAATACCCGGGGAGTCTCCTCCTTTTCCAGCACTGGGGTCAGTCACAAAGACCATTGGTCACTTTGAACAAGCAGCTGCCTTCTGCCTTTCCAGGCCACACTCCCAACCCAGGCTAGAGAAGGAACAGAATCCAGGAGTCCAGACTTCTCCTAGGAAACCATTCCCCACGTCAAGGTCCACCTCAGCCAATTGGGGTAAAGGCTGAAGGGCGGGAGGCTGCGGTTTCTCACCAGAGAGCCCAAAGGATGGCCCCGGTCACCGGTGGGGATCACTGTCCGAGCACTATTTCAGCCCCACATTTTTGGGTGGCCATCCCACAATGGAAGCTGCAGAGCACCCCTGGGGGACACAAACACACACCCCTCTCCTGGTGGTGGGATGGGGAACTGGAGAAAGGACAAAAGAAGTAAGAGATGAAGAGAAAGGAGGGAGGGATGGAGGAAAAGGTAAAACCACCCAAAGGACAAACCCTAATGTCCCCAGTGATTCTAAGGGAAAAAAATCCTAGGTGGGGAATAAAATTCTGCCACCTTAAACTAGGGTTTTCCATGCCGAGAATTCACCTGGCACCAGATGGATCAGATTGAACAGGTTCCAAACCTCTCAGAGGCTCTTACCTTCTCAACAGGGACATCTGTTTTCTTGTAAAATCTGTAAAGGGAAAGGAGAAAACTCCAAAGAGGTTCCTCCTCGTGCTCACGTACGTGAACCCTAATACTCTCTCAGTCCTCAAAGAGAGACCTCGAGAAGGAGACTTGCTGAAGCAAAGCCACAGGGATCTCTGGACGTTCCTCTGACCCTACGCCCCTGTCCTGCCTGGCTGATGTCAGCATCTCTCTGTGAGGTCACCACCTCCCCATCACATTTGACCAATAGGCTGAGCTCCTGCAAAAGGCCTTTGTGATCTCAATGCCACACCCACCCCTCCCCTGCACAGCTGATGTCCTGCCGCTGTCCAGACACTTTGGAGGTTTCAGCTACTAGTACCCTGTGGATCATCCCACTCAATGAGGGTTCATTCCAGGAAGGAAGCCGGCTAGACAGTAAAACATCAGAGGCTGCTCCCAATGCTACATGCAGTTTTTCAGAAATTAGGAGACTGTATGGCCAGAAGAGGCCATTACAGCATTTAATCTGACCCCCTGCATATCACAGGCCTCCTATAGACCACAATAGCTCCTGTCGGGGCAAACAGATTCCAGGTAGGCATCTGGTCTTCATTAAACGACATCAAGAGATGGAGAATCCACCACTTTCCTTGGTGGCTAGTTCCTGTGGTGAATCATCCTCGCTGTTGAATATTTGTTCCTTATTTGAAATATGAATTTCTCTCTTTTCACCTTCTAGCCATTGGGTCTTGTGATGCCGTGTTCTGCTAGATTAACGACCCCCTTCATACCCAATATTTTCTCTCCATTAAGGCACTTCAACACTTCAATGAAGTCACCTTTCAATCTTCTTTCAATAAGCTAAACAGGTTGAGCTCTTTCAATAGCTCACTAGAAGGCATTTTTCTCCAGCCCTCAGAACATTTGGTGGCTCTTTGCTGCCCCAGCTCCAAGGTCTCAACATCTTTTTCAAATGAGAACACCAAAACCGTATTCCAGGGTATGTCTACACTATGAAATTAGGTCGAATTTATAGACGTTGGTTTTGTAGAAAGCATTTTTATACAGTTGATAGTGTGTGTCCCCACCCAAATGCTCTAAGTGCATGTAGTCGGCGGAGTGTGTTCACAGTACCGAGGCAACCGTCCCCTTCCGGAGCATTGCACTGTGGGTAGCTATCCCACAATTCCCGCAGTCTCCGCTGCCCATTTGAATTCTGGGTAGAAATCCCAGTGCCTGATGGGGCTAAAACATTGTGGCGGGTGGTTCTGGGTACATTATCGACAGGCCCCTCTTCCCTCCCTCCTTCCGTGAAAGCAAGGGCAGACAATCGTTTTGCACCTTTTTTCTTGAGTTACCTGTGCAGACGACACATCACAGCAAGCATGGAGCCCGCTCAGCTAACCTTCACCGTATGTCTCCTGGGTGCTGGCAGACGTGGTAATGCATTGCTACACAGCAGCAGTTTATTGCCTTTTGGCAGCAGACAGTGCAGTATGACCGATACCCGTCGTCAATGTAGGCCTGGGTGCTCTTTTAACCGACCTCGATGAGGTCAGGGGCGCCTGGGCAAACATGGCAGTGACTCAGCCAGGTCATTTCCCTTTTAAGTTTTGTCTCATGGCAATTCAGTCCCACCGGCAGTGCACTGTCTTTTAATCAGCAGCCAGAAGATGATGGCCAGCAGTCATACTGCACCATCTTCTGCCGAGCACCCAGGAGATGATGATGGCTAGCGGTCGTACTGCACAGTCTGCTGCCAGCAAGATGTATAAAGAGAGATGAAGTGGCTCAAAACAAGAAATAGACCAGATTTGTTTTGTATTCATTTTCTCCTCCCTCCCTCCGTGAAATCAACGGCCTGCTAAACCCAGTTTTGAGTTCTATCCTTGAGGTTTTGAGTTCTATCCTTGAGCGGGTCATTCTGTTTCTCGCAAAGCCACCCCCTTTGTTGATTTTAGTTCCCTGTAAGACAACCCCGTAAGCCATGTCGTCTCATGTGATCCCTCCCTCCGTCAGAGCAATGGCAGACAATCGTTCTGCGCCTTTTTTCTGTGCAGACACCATATCACGGCAAGCATGGAGCCCGCTCAGATCACTTTGGCAATTAGGAGCACATTAAACACCACATGCATTATCCAGCAGTATATGCAGCACCAGAACCTGGCAAAGCGAAACCAGGCAAATAGGCAACATCAGCGCGGTGACGAGAGTAATGAGGACATGGACACAGACTTCTCTCAAAGCACGGGCCGTGGCAATGTGGGCATCATGGTGCTAATGGGGCAGGTTCATGCCGTGGAACGCCGATTCTGGGCTCAGGAAACAAGCACCAACTGGTGGGACCACATAGTGTTGCAGCTCTGGAACGATTCCCAGTAGCTGCGAAACTTCTGTATGCATAAGGGCACTTTCATGGAACTTTGTGACTTACTTTCCCCTGCCCTGAGGCGCACGAATACCAAGATGAGAGGAGCCCTCACAGTTGAGAAGCGAGTGGCAATAGTCCTGTGGAAGCTTGCAACGCCAGACAGCTACCGGTCAGTCAGGAATCAATTTGGAGTGGGCAAATCTACTGTGGGGGCTGCTGTGATGCAAGTAGCCAATGCAATCAAAGATCTGCTGATATCAAGGGTAGTGACCCTGGGAAATGTGCAGGTCATAGGCGATGGCTTTCCTGCAATGGGATTCCCTAACTCTGGTGGGGCCATAGATGGAACCCATATCCCTATCTTGGCACTGGAGCACCAAGCCAGCGAGTACATAACCAAAAGGGGTACTTTTCAGTAGTGCTGCAAGCACTGGTGGATCACAAGGGATGTTTCATCAACATAAACGTGGGATGGCCGAGAAAGGAACATGACGCTCGCATCTTCAGGAACTCTGGTCTGTTTCAAAAGCTGCAGGAAGAGACTTTATTCCCAGACCAGAAAATAACCCTTGGGGATGTTGAAATGCCTATCGTTATCCTTGGGGACCCAGCCTACCCCTTAATGCCATGGCTCATGAAGCTGTACACAGGCAGCCTGGACAGTAGTCAGGAGCTGTTCAACTATAGGCTGAGCAAGTGCAGAATGGTGGTAGAATGTGCTTTTGGACTTTTAAAAGCGCGCTGGCGCAGTTTACTGACTCGGTTAGACCTCAGCAAAACCAATATTCCGATTGTTATTACTGCTTGCTCTGCGCTCCACAATATCTGTGAGAGTAAGGGGGAGACGTTTCTGGCGGGGTGGGAGGTTGAGGCAAATCGCCTGGCCGCTGGTTTCGCACAGCCAGACACCAGGGCAGTTAGAAGAGCACAGAAGGGAGCAGTGCGCATGAGAGAAGCTTTGAAAACCAGTTGCATGACTGGCTAGGCTACAGTGTGACAGTTCTGTTTGTTTCTCCTTGATGAAACCCTCTGCCCCTCGGTTCACTTTACTTCCCTGTAAGCTAACCACCCTCCCCTCCTCCCTTTGATCACCCCTTGCAGAGGCAATAAAGACATTGTTGCTTCACATTCATGCATTCTTTATTCATTCATCACACAAATAGGGGGATAACTGCCAAGGTAGCCCAGGAGGGGTGGTGGAGGAGAGAAGCACCAGGAGGGGTGGTGGAGGAGGGAAGGACAAGGCCACACAGCACTTGAAAAGTTTAAAACTTTAAAACTTATTGAATGCCAGCCTTCTGTTGCTTGGGCAATCCTCTGGGGTGGAGTGGCTGGGTGGCCAGAGGTCCCCCACCGAGTTCTTGGGCGTCTGGGTGTGGAGGCTATGTAACTTGGGGAGGAGGGCGGTTGGTTACACAGGGGCTGTAGCGGCAGTCTGTGCTCCTGCTGTCTTTCCTGCAGCTCAACCATATGCTGGAGCATATTAGTTTGATCCTCCAGCAGCCTCAGCATTGAATCCTGCCTCCTCTCATCACGCTGCCACCACCTTTCAGCTTCAGCCCTCTCTTCAGCCCGCCACGTACTCTCTTCAGCCCGCCACCTCTCCTCCCGGTCATTTTGTGCTTTCCTGCACTCTGACATTGTCTGCCTCCATGCATTCGTCTGTGCTCCGTCAGTGTGGGAGGACAGCATGAGCTCACAGAACATTTCATCGTCAGTGCGTTTTTTTCACCTTCTAATCTTCACTAGCTTCTGGGAAGGAGAAGATCCTGTGATCCTTGAAACACATGCAGCTGGTGGAGAAAAAAAAAGGGACAGTGGTATTTAAAAAGACACATTTTATAGAACAATGGGTACACTCTTTCACGGTAATCCTTACTGTTAACATTATATACATAGCACATGTGCTTTCGTTACAAGGTCGCATTTTGCCTCCCCCCAGCGCATAGCTAACAGTGGGGAACATTTCTGTTCAGCCACAGGCAAACAGCCCAGCAGGAATGGGCACCTCTGAATGTCCCCTTAAGAAAAGCACCCTATTTCAACCAGGTGACCATGAATAAGATCACTCTTCTTAGGATAACACAGAGAGATAAAGAACGGATGTTGTTTGAATGCCAGCAATCATACACTGCAATGCTTTGTTCTACAATGATTCCCGAGTATGTGCTACTGGCCTGAAGTGGTAAAGTGTCCTACCATGGTGGATGGAATAAGGCTGCCCTCCCCAGAAAACTTTTGCAAAGGCTTTGGGAGTACATCCAGGAGAGCCGCGAATGCCAGGGCAAATTTTTCATTCAACATGCTTGCTTTTAAACCATGTATAGTATTTTAAAAGGTACACTCACCAGAGGTCCCTTCTCTGCCTGGTAGGTCCAGGAGGCAGACTTGGGTGGGTTTGGGGGGGGGTACTAGCTCCAGGTCCAGGGTGAGAAACAGTTCCTAACTGTCGGGAAAACTGGTTTCTCCGCTTGCTTGCTGTGAACTATTTACAACGTCATCATCATCATCTTCTTCATCCCCAAAACCTGCTTCCGTGTTGCCTCCATCTCCATTGAAGGAGTCAAACAACATGGCTGGGGTAGTGGTGGCTGAACCCCCTAAAATGGCATGCAGCTCATCATAGAAGCAGCACGTTTTGGGCTCTGACCTGGAGCGGCCATTTGTCTCTCTGGTTTTCTGGTAGGCTTGCCTCAGCTCCTTAAGTTTCATGCGGCACTGCTTCGGGTCCCTGTGATGGCGTCTGTCATTCATGCCCTGGGAGATTTTGAAAAATGTTTTGGCATTTCGAAAACTGGAACGTAGTTCTGCTAGCACGGATTCCTCTCCCCATACAGAGATCAGATCCCGTACCTCCCGTTCGGTCCATGATGGAGCTCTTCTGCGATTCTGGGACTCCATCATGGTCACCTCTGCTGATGAGTTCTGCATGGTCACCTCTGCTGATGAGCTCTGTATGGTCACCTGCAGCTTGCCACGCTGGCCAAACTGGAAATTGAAATTCGAAACTTCGCGGGCCTTTTCCTGTCTACCTGGCCAGTGCATCTGAGTTGAGAGTGCTGTCCAGAACAGTCACAATGGAGCACTCTGGGATACTTCATGGAGAGCAATGCTGTCTAATTGTGTGCACAGTATCCCAAAATTGACCCAGCAAGGCCGATTTCAGCGCTAATCCCCTTGTCAGGGGTGGAGTAAGGAAATTGATTTTAAGAGCCCTTTAAGTCGAAGAAAAGAGCTTCATCGTGTGGACAGGTGCAAGTTTAAATCGATTTAACACTGCTAAATTCGACCTCAACTCCTAGGGTAAACCAGGGCTTACTGATGCTGTGTCACCTCCCTATCCTGCTCACGGCTCTGCTCCTACGTCTAATGATGCCTTTACCCTGTTCACCACAACATCACACTGGGAGCTCATGTTGACGGGCTTCTCCACTATGGCCCCGAAAACCGTTTCAGAGTCATTGCTTTCCTGGACACACTTCCCCATTCTAGAGGTGTGACCGGCATGCCCTGTTGCTAGCTATAGGACCTTGCATTTGGCTCTGGTCAAATTTCTTTGCTTTGAATGGGTCCAGTTTGCCAAATGAGCCAGATCCCTCTGTATCACTGCCCTCTCCTCATCAGTAATTACCACGCTGCCAGTATTTTGTCACCCATCAATATTATCAGCAGGGATTGTATGTTTGCTCCTAAATCACTGATAAAAATTATTTTAAAAAATTTGTCCTTGAGAGCTTCTTCAGAGGCTTAGTACCCAGGACCAGCGCCCCACAGCACAGTGGAAGGAGACTCTGGCTGGTCTGTGACAAACACCCCTATTTTGGGGGTCCCAGATTATAGTGGAGAAAAATCCCTGTTAGAGCTGGTGGATCATCAGAGACAAGACCCTCTGCAGGGGGTCAGGGTGCTGGGAAAGGGCAGGACAATCTCAGTCCCAGCACAGCTGGGGAAGGTTTCTACCTTTTCTCAGCCTTGGAGCTACTCTCGGATGTTCTTCAGAGCAGGCTCCTCATGGCCATGTCCACAGCTACCTCCTCCTCGTCCTCTGAGTCTCTGGAGGTCCCTGCACCAGGGAGAGAAGGGGACAGGGTGACTCCTGCTGCCACGCGGGGAAAGGACAGGGACATGGTGCGGCAATGTGCCCCCTTCCCACCTGCGGGACCCAGGGCACTTCAGGAACCACACTTCCCCCTCTCAGTGATGCCTTCAGCCCCCAACTCCTTCAGGAGCCCATAGCAAAGAGACCCTCCCTCCCCCACAGTGTCCTGGACTCACCTGCCCCCACCTGGAGCATTAAGGACCAAAGTGGCAGCATCTATTATCAGTGGGGTTCATGTGGCTCAAGCCAGACACGTGGGCTGGGGACCCGTCCCCACAACACTGGTCGAGTGCCTGAGCCCAGGGTGTTCACAGCCCCCTCCTCACCCCTCCCTGAGCCCAGCCTGGTTCCTCACCTGGAACAAAGCAGCGGCGCACCTCGGCCTGGCTGCTGCCTCAGTCCCCGGCGCTGCTGCTGTGCCATGGGGAGTGGGCCAAGTTACTGGTGCTGGGACAGAGACCCTTCACCTTCTGCCCTGGGGAGGCTGGAAGGTCCTCAGTGACAGGGCAGGGCAATACCTCCTCCTGGGAATCAGGGCTGAGCTCCTGGGACCTGTGCTTCCCACACAACAAGCCCCAGGGCCTCCCTCCCCGGCTCCCCTCCTGGGTTGGGTCCTGCCTGCCCAGCCGCATCCTGGGACAGCTGCATTTCGGCCTGGCTGGTGCCTCTCCCACCTCGGTGCCTGCACTGGGAGCGGGTTTCCTCCTCCAGAAGGCTGGGCGCTTCCACCTCCTGGCTCGGGCAGGAACTCCTTCCCCACCAGAGGGGACAAAGGGACCGTTCTGCTCCTCGGAAAGATAGCAGCTGCTTTCCTCAGGCTCTGAGGCCACCTGCAGAGCCTTCTTTCTCAACATCCTCAGGAGCCTGGCCAAAATGGAACCGAGCGAGGAGCAGCCGTGAGTCTGGGCCCAAGGCAGCCTCTCACTAACCGCCCTGTTTGGTCCCTCCCCATCCCTGTCCCTGACAGAGCAGCTCCTCCTCTCCACACAGGGGTGCAGGGAGTGCAATCTACACACACTGCCAGGAGGTCATTGCATCATCTGCTCCCAACGTTCCCCCTCGTCATCCCTGGTGCAGCAATACCCGGGGAGTCTCCTCCTTTTCCAGCACTGGGGTCAGTCACAAAGACCACCTGTCACTTTGGACGAGCAGCTCCCTCCTCCATCCCAGGCCATACTCCCCATCCAGGCTAGAGAAGGAACAGAATCCAGGAGTCCAGATTTCTCCTGGGAAACCATTCCCGACGTCAAAGTCCCTAGGCATAGCAAGCCCTGGGTCTCCTTGTTTCCCATTGATTTCCAAGCTCAGCAGCTCACAGGGTCTAGCCCAGTTCAGAGACTCTCAGCCTTCGGAACAGTCTCCCACAAGGGAAGGGCTGGGAGCCCCATTGCTGGGACCTTTCCAAACACACTGGAGATGGCTCTGGAGAAGCCCCTCCCCTGACTGAAAGCGAGGGACTCCTGGGGTCGCTTTGCAAATCCAATATCCTTTCGGAGAGATTCTCTCCCCCTCTTTCTGCCTCTCCCCAGACAGACGGGGGATGCCACAGAGGAACCCTAATTCCACTCACTTGCTATAGGTGATAAAGCGATGCATGGTGGATGTTCAGGCTTGCCAGCTGTTGCTCTCCCACCTCCTCATTCTCCAAGCCCAAGGCAGGCTGGAAAGGGTGGTGACCTGAGGAATTACCCTGCCGAGCCAGCAGGCAGGGTGGTGACACTGGGTGATCGACTGGCTGTGAAGAAAGAGTCTGTCTTATTGCCAAGAGACGGAGTAACTCAGCCAGCAGCAGGGGGTGCAGAACACTGCCCTAGTGCAGGGGAGACAGCGCCTCCCAGATCCTGACATCCCAGCACTTTACACACCTTCCTGGAGACTGCTGCTCTTATCAATTTCAAAATAATAAAATACAAATCAAATAGAATATTTCAGCTCTTTGATTAGGTCATAATCTGATCTGAGTAAACGTGATAGGACACCTCTTATTATCTCCTGCTCCAAGTGATACTCTCCAATGGATCTCCATCCTCCCCACACTGTGAGGTAGGTAGGAGCGGATTGTTATCCCTACTTGAAAGAGGGAGAAGCAAAGACTGAGAAAGGAGAATTGACTTGTCTTAGGTCACACAGCCAGTCAGTGGCAGAGTTGGGAATAGGACCCAAGAGCCCAGACTTTCAGACTAACCATTGCATCTTGAATTTCATACATTGAATGACCTGAATAAAGAAAAGGAGTACTTGTGGCACCTTAGAGACTAACCAATTTATTTGAGCATAAGTTTTTGTGAGCTACAGCATCCGATGAAGTCAGCTGTAGCTCACGAAAGCTTATGCTCAAATAAATTGGTTAGTCTCTAAGGTGCCACAAGTACTCCTTTTCTTTTTGCGAATACAGACTAACATGGCTGTTACTCTGAGACCTGAATAAAGTGTTCTCAAATGAACAACCACAGTTCAAAGTAATTATTCACAAAGTATTTTAGAAGAACTGGAATGTTAGAGAGAATCATGAACTGCTCAGAGACAATTAATGCAGAGAAGCAGCAAAATTTGTCAACCATATGACTGGTTAGGTCTTATTTACTTGGTCTTAGAAGAGACCAACAAGGACCTGAGTCAACTCCCTGTTAATAATCCCCTGCTCAGCCAATCAGAGGAGAGGGGCGGGAGGCTGCGGGTTCTCACCAGAAAGCACAAAGGATGGCCCCGGTCACCAGTGGGGATCACTGTCCGAGCACTATTTCAGTCCCACATTTTTGGGGGACATCCCACAATGGGAACTGCAGAGCACCCCCGGACACACACATACACACATCCCTCTCCTGGTAGTGGGATGGGGAACAGGGGTAAGGAGAAAAGAAGTAAGAGATGAAGGGAAAGGAGGGAGGGATGGAGGAAAAGGTAAAACCAAAAGGACACACCATAATCTCCCAAGTGATTCTAAGGGACAAAATCCTATGGGGAATAAAATTCTGCCACCTTAAACTTGTGTTTTCCATGCCTAGATTTCAGCTGGCACCAGATGGATCAGATTGAACAGGTTCCAAACCTCTCAGAGGCTCTTACCTTCTCAACAGGAACATCTGTTTTCTCGTAAAATCTGTAAAAGGAAAGGAGGAAACTCCAAGGGGATTCCTCCTCGCGTTCACCAACGTAAACCCTAATACTCTCTCAGTCCTCAAAGAGAGACCTTGAGTAGGAATCTTGCTGAAGCAAAGCCACGGGGATCTCTTGACGTTTCCCTGGCCCTGTGCACCTGTCCTGTCTGGATGATGTCACCATCTCTCTGTGAGGTCACCACCTCCCCATCACCTTTGACCAACAGGCTGAGCTCCTGCAAAAGGACTTTGTGATCTCACTGCCACACCCACCCCTCCCCTCCACAGCTAATGTCCTGCTGCTGGCCAGACTCAATGAGGGTTCATTCTGGGAAGCAAGCCAGCTAGACACAGGGGTGCAGGGAGTGCAATCTACACACACTGCCAGGAGTTCATTGCATCATCTGCTCCCAACGTTCCCCCTCGTCATCCCTGGTGCAGCAATACCCGGGGAGTCTCCTCCTTTTCCAGCACTGGGGTCAGTCACAAAGACCATTGGTCACTTTGAACAAGCAGCTTCCTCCTGCCATCCCAGGCCACACTCCCAACCCAGGCTAGAGAAGGAACAGAATCCAGGAGTCCAGACTTCTCCTAGGAAACCATTCTCCACGTCAAGGTCCACCTCAGTCAATCGGGGTTAAGGCTGAAGGGCGGGAGGCTGTGGTTTCTCACCAGAGAGCACAAAGGATGGCCCCGGTCACCGGTGGGGATCACTTTCTGAGCACTATTTCAGCCCCACATTTTTGGGTGGACATCCAACAATGGCAGCTTCAGAGCACCCCCCGGGGGATACAAACACACACCCCTCTCCTGGTGGTGGGATGGGGAACTGGGGAAAGGACAAAAGAAGTAAGAGATGAAGAGAAAGGAGATAGGGATGGAGGAAACGGTAAAACCACCCAAAGGACAAACTCTAATGTCCCCAGTGATTCTAAGGGAAAAAATCCTAGGTGGGGAATAAAATTCTGCCACCTTAAACTAGGGTTTTCCATGCCTAGAATTCACCTGGCACCAGATGGATCAGATTGAACAGGTTCCAAACCTCTCAGAGGCTCTTACCTTCTCAACAGGGACATCTGTTTTCTCGTAAAATCTGTAAAAGGAAAGGAGAAAACTTCAAAGAGGTTCCTCCTCGTGCTCACGTACGTGAACCCAAATACTCTCTCAGTCCTCAAAGAGAGACCTCGAGAAGGAGACTTGCTGAAGCAAAGCCACAGGGATCTCTTGAAGTTCCCCTGGCCCTACGCCCCTGTCCTGCCTGGCTGATGTCAGCATCTTTCTGTGAGGTCACCACCTCCCCATCACCTTTGACCAATAGGCTGAGCTCCTGCAAAAGGCCTTTGTGATCTCAATGCCACACCCACCCCTCCCCTGCAGAGCTGATGTCCTGCTTCTGGCCAGACACTTTGGAGGTTTCAGCTACTAGTACCCCGTGGATCATCCCACTCAATGAGGGTTCATTCCAGGAAGGAAGCCGGCTAGACAGGAAAACATCAGAGGCTGCTCCCAATGCTACACTCAGTTTTTCAGAAATTAGGAGACTGTATGGCCAGAAGAGGCCATTAGAGCATCTCATCTGACCCCCTGCATATCACAGGCCTCCTGTAGACCACAATAGCTCCTTTCGGGGCAAACACATTCCAGGTAGGCATCTAGTCTTCATTAAACAACATCAAGAGATGGAGAATCCATCACTTTCCTTGGTGGCTAGTTCCTGTGGTGAATCATCCTCGCTGTTGAATATTTGCTCCTTATTTGAAATATGAATTTCTCTCTTTTCACCTTCCAGCCATTGGGTCTTGTGATGCCGTGCTCTGTTAGATTAACGAGCCCCTTCATAGCCAATATTTTCTCTCCATTAACGCACTTCAACACTTCAATGAAGTCACCTTTCAATCTTCTTTCAATAAGCTAAACAGGTTGAGCTCTTTCAATACCTCACTAGAAGGCATTTTTCTCCAGCCCTCAGAACATTTGGTGGCTCTTTGCTGCCCCAGCTCCAAGGTCTCAACATCTTTTCCAAATGAGAACACCAAAACCGTATTCCAGGGTATGTCTACACTACGAAATTAGGTCAAATTTATAGAAGTTGGTTTTGTAGAAAGTGTTTTTATACAGTTGATTGTGTGTGGCCCCACCCAAATGCTCTAAGTGCATGTAGTCGGTGGAGTGTGTCCACAGTACCGAGGCAACCGTCCCCTTCCGGAGCGTTGCACTGTGGGTAGCTATCCCACAGTTCCCGCAGTCTCCGCTGCCCATTTGAATTCTGGGTAGAAATCCCAGTGCCTGATGGGGCTAAAACATTGTGGCGGGTGGTTCAGGGTACATATCGTCAGGCCCCCTTCCCTCCCTCCTTCCGTGAAAGCAAGGGGAGACAATCATTTTGTGCCTTTTTTCTTGAGTTACCTGTGCAGACGCCATATCACAGGAAGCATGGAGCCCGCTCAGCTAACCTTCACCGTATGTCTCCTGGGTGCTGGCAGACGTGGTAATGCATTGCTACACAGCAGCAGTTTATTGCCTTTTGGCAGTAGACAGTGCAGTATAGCCGTCGTCGATGTAGTCTTGGGTGCTCTTTTAACCGAAGGTCAGAGGCGCCTGGGCAAACATGGGAGTGACTCAGCCAGGTCATTTCCCTTTTAAGTTTCATCTCATGGCGATTCAGTCCTACCGGCAGTGCACTGTCTTTTAATCAGCAGCCAAAAGATGATGGCCAGCAGTCATACTGCACCATCTTCTGCCGAGCACCCAGGAGATGATGATGGCTAGCGGTCGTACTGCACAGTCTGCTGCCAGCAAGATGTATAAAGAGAGATGAAGTGGCTCAAAACAAGAAATAGACCAGATTTGTTTTGTATTCATTTTCTCCTCCCTCCCTCCGTGAAATCAACGGCCTGCTAAACCCAGTTTTGAGTTCTATCCTTTAGGTTTTGAGCTCTATCCTTGAGGGGGTCATTCTGTTTCTCGCAAAGCCACCCCCTTTGTTGATTTTAATTCCTGTAAGACAACCGCGTAAGCCATGTCGTCAGTCACCCTTCCCTCCGTCAGAGTAACGGCAGACAATCGTTCCGCACCTTTTTTCTGTGCAGATACCATATCACGGCAAGCATGGAGCCCGCTCAGATCACTTTGGCAATTAGGAGCACATTAAACACCACGTGCATTATCCAGCAGTATATGCAGCACCAGAACCTGGCAAAGCGAAACCAGGCAAGTAGGCGACGTCAGCGCGGTGACTAGAGCAATGAGGATATGGACACAGACTTCTCTCAAAGCACGGGCTCCGGCAATGTGGGCATCATGGTGCTAATGGGGCAGGTTCATGCCGTGGAACACCAATTCTGGGCTCAGGAAACAAGCACAGACTGGTGGGACCACATAGTGTTGCAGCTCTGGGACAATTCCCAGTGGCTGCGAAACTTCTGCATGCATAAGGGCACTTTCATGGAACTTTGTGACTTGCTTTCCCCTGCCCTGAAGCGCACAAATACCAAGATGAGAGGAACCCTCACAGTTATGAAGCGAGTGGCGATAGCCCTGTGGAAGCTTGCAATGCCAGACAGCTACCGGTCAGTCGGGAATCAATTTGGAGTGGGCAAATCTACTGTGGGGGCTGCTGTGATGCAAGTAGCCAACGCAATCAAAGATCTGCTGATATCAAAGGTAGTGACCCTGGGAAATGTGCAGGTCATAGGCGATGGCTTTCCTGCAATGGGATTCCCTAACTCTAGTGCGGCCATAGATGGAACCCATATCCCTATCTTGGCACCGGAGCACCAAGCCGGCGAGTACATAACCAAAAGGGGTACTTTTCAGTAGTGCTGCAAGCACTGGTGGATCACAAGGGACGTTTCACCAACATAAACGTGGGATGGCCGGGAAAGGTACATGACGCTCGCATCTTCAGGAACTCTGGTCTGTTTCAAAAGCTGCAGGAAGAGACTTTATTCCCAGACCAGAAAATAACCCTTGGGGATGTTGAAATGCCTATCGTTATCCTTGGGGACCCAGCCTACCCCTTAATGCCATGGCTCATGAAGCCGTACACAGGCAGCCTGGACAGTAGTCAGGAGCTGTTCAACTACAGGCTGAGCAAGTGCAGAATGGTGGTAGAATGTGCATTTGGACTTTTAAAAGCTCGCTGGTGCAGTTTACTGACTCGGTTAGACCTCAGCAAAACCAATATTCCCATTGTTATTACTGCTTGCTCAGCGCTCCACAATATCTGTGAGAGTAAGGGGGAGACGTTTCTGGTGGGGTGGGAGGTTGAGGCAAATCGCCTGGCCGCTGGTTTCGCACAGCCAGACACCAGGGCGGTTAGAAGAGCACAGGAGGGAGCGGTGTGCATCAGAGAAGCTTTGAAAACCAGATGCATGACTGGCTAGGCTACGGTGTGACAGTTCTGTTTGTTTCTCCTTGATGAAACCCCCTGCCCCTTGGTTCACTTTACTTCCCTGTAAGCTAACCACCCTCCCCTCCTCCCTTTGATCACCCCTGGCAGAGGCAATAAAGACATTGTTGCTTCACATTCATGCATTCTTTATTCATTCATCACACAAATAGGGGGATAACTGCCAAGGTAGCCCAGGAGGGGTGGTGGAGGAGAGAAGCACAAGGAGGGGTGGTGGAGGAGAGAAGGACAAAGCCACACAGCACTTGAAAAGTTTAAAACTTTAAAACTTATTGAATGCCAGCCTTCTGTTGCTTGGGCAATCCTCTGGGGTGGAGTGGCTGGGTGGCCAGAGGTCCCCCACCGCGTTCTTGGAGGCTATGGAACTTGGGGAGGAGGGCGGTTGGTTACACAGGGGCTGTAGCGGCAGTCTGTGCTCCTGCTGTCTTTCCTGCAGCTCAACCATATGCTGGAGCATATTAGTTTGATCCTCCAGCAGCCTCAGCATTGAATCCTGCCTCCTCTCATCACGCTGCCACCACCTTTCAGCTTCAGCCCTCTCTTCAGCCCGCCACTTACTCTCTTTAGCCCGCCACCTCTCTTCCCGGTCATTTTGTGCTTTCCTGCACTCTGACATTGTCTGCCTCCACGCATTCGTCTGTGCTCCGTCAGTGTGGGAGGACAGCATGAGCTCACAGAACATTTCATCGTCAGTTCGTTTTTTTCGCCTTCTAATCTTCGCTAGCTTCTGGGAAGGAGAAGATCCTGTGATCCTTGAAGCACATGCAGCTGGTGGAGAAAAAAAAAGGGACAGTGGTATTTAAAAAGACACATTTTATAGAACAATGGGTACACTCTTTCACGGTAAACCTTACTGTTAACATTATATACATAGCACATGTGCTTTCGTTACAAGGTCGCATTTTGCCTCCCCCCAGCACGTGGCTAACAGTGGGGAACATTTCGTTCAGCCACAGGCAAACAGCCCAGCAGGAATGGGCACCTCTGAATGTCCCCTTAAGAAAAGCACCCTATTTCAACCAGGTGACCATGAATAAGATTATGAATGCATCTGAGGAAGTGAGCTGTAGCTCACGAAAGCTTATGCTCTAATAAATTGGTTAGTCTCTAAGGTGCCACAAGTCCTCCTTTTCTTTTTATGAATAAGATCATTCTTCTTAGGATAACACAGAGAGATAAAGAACGGATGTTGTTTGAACGCCAGCAAACATACGCTGCAATGCTTTGTTCTACAATGATTCCCGAGTACGTGCTACTGGTTTGGAGTAGAAAGTGTCCTACCATGGTTGATGGAATA
Source organism: Lepidochelys olivacea (assembly GCF_965140295.1). Classification (NCBI taxonomy): domain Eukaryota; kingdom Metazoa; phylum Chordata; order Testudines; family Cheloniidae; genus Lepidochelys; species Lepidochelys olivacea. The sequence continues at coordinate 193,121,160 of NC_140413.1, forward strand.
AGGCTGCCCTCCCCAGAAAACTTTTGCAAAGGCTTTGGGAGTACATCCAGGAGAGCCGCGAATGCCAGGGCAAATTTTTCATTCAACATGCTTGCTTTTAAACCATGTATAGTATTTTAAAAGGTACACTCACCAGAGGTCCCTTCTCTGCCTGGTAGGTCCGGGAGGCAGCCTTGGGTGGGTTTGGGCGGGTACTAGCTTCAGGTCCAGGGTGAGAAACAGTTCCTAACTGTCGGGAAAACTGGTTTCTCCGCTTCCTTGCTGTGAGCTATTTACAACCTCATCATCATCATCTTCTTCATCCCCAAAACCTGCTTCCGTGTTGCCTCCATCTCCATTGAAGGAGTCAAACAACACAGCTAGGGTAGTGGTGGCTGAACCCCCTAAAATGGCATGCAGCTCATCATAGAAGCAGCATGTTATGGGCTCTGACCTGGAGCGGCCGTTCGCCTCTCTGGTTTTCTGGTAGGCTTGCCTCAGCTCCTTAAGTTTCACGCGGCACTGCTTCGGGTCCCCGTCATGGCCTCTTGTCATTCATTCCCTGGGAGATTTTGAAAAATATTTTGGCATTTCGAAAACTGGAACGTAGTTCTGATAGCACGGATTCCTCTCCCTATACAGTGATCAGATCCCGTACCTCCTGTTCGGTCCATGCTGGAGCTCTTCTGCGATTCTGGGACTCCATCATGGTCACCTCTGCTGATGAGCTCTGCATGGTCACCTGCAACTTGCCATGCTGGACAAACTGGAAATTGAAATTCAAAACTTCGCGGGCCTTTTCCTGTCTACCTGGCCAGTGCATCTGAGTTGAGAGTGCTGTCCAGAACGGTCACAATGGAGCACTCTGGGATACCTCACGAAGGGCAATACTGTCTAATTGTGTCCACAGTACCCCAAATTTGACCCAGCAAGGCCGATTTCAGCGCTAATCCCCTTGTCGGGGGTGGAGTAAGGAAATTGATTTTAAGAGCCCTTTAAGTCGAAAAAAAGAGCTTCGTCATGTGGACAGGTGCAAGTTTAAATCGATTTAACACTGCTAAATTCGACCTCAACTCCCAGGGTAGACCAAGGCTTACTGATGCTGTGTCACTTCCCTATCCTGCTCACGGCTCTGCTCCTACGTCTAATGATGCCTTTAGCCCTGTCCACCACAACATCACACTGGGAGCTCATGTTGACAGGCTTCTCCACTATGGCCCCGAAAACCCTTTCAGAGTCACTGCTTTCCTGGACACACTTCCCCATTCTAGAGGTGTGACCGGCATGCCCTGTTGCTAGCCATAGGACCTTGCATTTGGCTCTGGTCAAATTTCTTTGCTTTGAATGGGTCCAGTTTGCCAAATGAGCCAGATCCTTCTGTATCACTACCCTCTCCTCATCAGTAATTACCACGCTGCCAGTATTTTGTCACCCATCAATATTATCAGCAGGGATTGTATGTTTACTCCTAAATCACTGATAAAAATTATTTTAAAAAATTTGTCCTTGAGAGCTTCTTCAGAGGCTTAGTACCCAGGACCTGTGCCCCACAGCACAGTGAGAAAAGGACCCCTGCCCCTCCCCGTCTCTGTCCTCCCTCCAGCGCCTGGGCGCTGTGTCTCGCTCACCATAATCCTCTCCACCAAAGCCGCCTTGCAGCAGTGCGGCTCCAATGTGTCCTGTGCTCTCTGCTGTGCAGGGAGACACGCAGGGTGGATGGCATGCAGGAATATGAGTTGCTGGGCCTCATCCTGCACCCACCAGGAGTGGGGGTAGAGGAGAGAGAGCCAGTGAGCCAGGGACCTCCCTGCCCCACCCACACCAGCTGCAGGACTCAGGCCTGAATGGGGGACAGTGGGGACCCGGCCATTGTCCAAATCACCCACACCTCCTACACAAACAGGGTCAGGAACTGGGACAGTGCATGTTGGGGAAGGAGACTCTGACTGGTCTGTGACAAACACCCCTATTTTGGGAGTCCACGATCATAGTGGAGAAAAGTTCCTGTTAGTGCTGGTGGATCATCAGAGACAAAACCCTCTGCAGGGGCTCAGGGTGCTGGGAAGGGGAAGGAAAATCTCAGTTCCAGCACAGCTGGGGAAGGTTTCTACCTTTTCTCAGCCTTGGAACTGCTCTCGCATGTTCTTGAGAGCAGCCTCCTCATGGCCATGTCCACGGCTACCTACTCCTCGTCCTCTGGGTCCCTGGCGGTCCCTGCACCAGGGAGAGAATGGGACAGGGTGACTCCTGTTGCCACGCAGGGGAAGGACAGGGGTATGGTGGGGCAATGTGCCCCCTTCCCACCTGCGGGACCCAGGGAAGATCAGGAACCACACTTCCCCCTCTCAGTGATGCCTTCAGCCCCCAACTCCTTCAGAAGCCCATACCAAAGAGACCCTCCCTCCCCCACAGTGTCCTGGACTCCCTGCGTGGTGTCTCACCCGCCCCCAACTGGAGCATCAAGGACCGAAGTGGCAGTATCTAGTATCAGTGGCGTTCATGTGACTCAAGCCAGACACCTGGGCTGGGGACCCATCCCCACAGCACTGGTCGAGTGCCTGAGCCCAGGGTGTTCACAGTCCCCTCCTCACCCCTCCCTGAGCCCAGCCTGGTTCCTCACCTGGAACAAAGCAGCGGCGCACCTCGGCCTCTCTGTTTCCTGATTCCCAGGTGCTGCTGCTGTCCCATTGGGAGCGGGCTGAGTTGCTGGTGCTGGGACAGAGATCCTCCACCTTCTGCCCTGGGGAGGCTGGAAGGTCCTCAGTGACGGGGCAAGGCAATGCCTCCTGCTGGGAATCAGGGCTGGGCTTCTGGGGCCCGTGCTTCCCACACAACAAGCCCCAGAGCCACCCAGCCCGGCTCCCCTCCTTATCTGAGTCTTGCCTGCCCAACCGCATCCTGGGACAGCTCCATTTCGGCCTGGCCTCTGCCCCTCCCATCTCGGCGCTTATGCCGGGAGCGGGTTTCCTCCGCCAGAAAGCTGGGCGCTTCCACCTCCTGGCTCGGCCGGGAACTCCTTCCCCGCCAGAGGGGACAAAGGGACCGCTCTGTTCCTGCGGAAGATGGCAGCTGCTTCCCTCAGGCTCTGAGGCCACCTGCAGAGCCTTCTTCCTCAACATCATCAGGAGCCTGGCCAGAATGGAACCGAGCAGGGAGCAGGCATGAGTCTGGGCCCAAGGCAGCCTCTCACTAACCGCCCTGTTTGGTCCCTCCCCATCCCTGTCCCTGCCAGAGCAGCTCCTCCTCCCCACACAGGGGTGCAGGGAGTGCAATCTACACACACTGCCAGGAGTTCCTTGCATCATCTGTTCCCAGCGTTCCCCTTCGTCATCCCTGGTGAAGCAATATCCTCAAGGGCAGTCTTCTCCTTTTCCAGCACTGGGGTCAGTCACGAAGACCACCTGTCACTTTGGACAAGCAGCTCCCTCCTGCTGTCCCAAGCCACACGCCCGCTCCAGGCTAGAGAAGGAACAGAATCCAGGAGTCCAGGCTTCTCCTGGGAAACCATTCCCCATGTCAAAGTCCCTAGGCATAGCAAGCCCAGGGTTTGACGAAGCGGGACTGTTCTTAATGTTTCCTCTGAATATTAAAGGGGTGCCTCAGCTTCCCCTATGCAGTTCTTAAGTATCTAGGTGGTGGGAGAAGGGTGTAAGATCGTTGCAGAGCCCTAGAGGGCAGGTGTGTGCAGGGGTCTGGACACAGAGAATGGCCGACATCCTGTTTCCTGGCAACTGATGGCCTGGCCCTTCCCCCCTGCAAGGTGAGAGCTAAAGGGTTGGAGAACAAAGGAATCAGGTGGCCTCCTGACCTGGGAAAGGAACAAAGCCCAGAGGAGGAGGGGCTGGAGAGAGTTTCAGTTTGGGGCTGGCTGGGGACATGGAGTGAAGTGCAGACGGGGTTGTCTGGCTCACTGACCCCCAAAATGGACCCAGCTGAGGGGTCCTGTTCTCTGCACCTACAAGCTCTGGTTTAGACCATGTTCCTCTCATCTAATAAACCTTCTGCTTTACTGGCTGGCTGAGAGTCATGTCTGATTGCGAAGTTGGGGTGCAGGACCCTCTGGCTTCCACAGGACCCCGCTTGGGTGGACTCGCAGTGGGAAGCACACGGAGGGGCAGAGGAGGCTGAATGCTCCGAGATCAGACCCAGCAAGGTGGAAGCTGTGTGAGCTGTGTGTCCTGAAGACAGTCTGCTCACAGAAAGGAGACTTCCCCACAGTCCTGACTGGCTTCATAGGGAGTAGTTCTAGAGCATCGCCCAGGGACTCCGTGACACAGGGTCCCCTTGTTTCCCATTGATTTCCATGCTCAGCAGTTCACAGGGTCTGGCCCAGTTCAGAGATTCTCAGGCTTGGGAACAGTCTCCCACAAGGGAAGGGCTGGGAGCCCCATTCCTGGGACCTTTCCAAACACACTGGAGATGGCTCTGGAGAGACTCCTGGGGTCGGTTTGCAAACCCAATCTCCTTTGGGAGAAGCCCCTCCCTGGACTGAGAGTGAGGGGCTCCTTGGGTCGGTTTGCAAATCCGGTCTCCTTTTGGAGACATTCTCTCCCCCTCTTTCTGCCTCTCCCCAGACAGACGGGGGACGCCACAGGGGAACCCTAATGCCACTCACTTCCTCTAGGTGATGGAGCGATGAAGGGCAGATCTTCAGGGTCGCCAGCTATCGCTCGCCCTCCTCCTCATTCTCCAAGCTCAAGACAGGCTGGAAAGGGTGCTGACCTGAGGAGTTCCCCTGCCCAGCCAGCAAGCAGGGTGATGACACTGGGTGATCGACAGGCTGTGAAAACAAGAGTCTGTCTTATTGCCAAGGACGGAGGAACTCAGCCAGCAGCAGGGGGTGTAAAACACTACCCTAGTGAGGGGGAAACAGCGCCTCCGAGCTCCTGACATCCCAGCACTTTACACACCTTCCTGAAGCCTGCTGCTCTTAACAATTTCAAAATAATAAAATACAAATAGAATATTTCAGCTCTTCTATTATCTCATAATCTGATTTGAGGAAATGTGATAGGACACCTCTTATTATGCCCTGCTCTGAGTGACACTCTCCAAAGGATCCCCATCCTCTCCCCACCGTGAGGTAGGTAGGAGCGGATTGTTATCCCTACTTGAAAGAGGGAGAAGCTAAGGCTGAGAAAGGAGAATTGACTTGTCTTACGTCACACAGCCAGTCAGTGGCAGAGTGGGGAATAGGACCCAAGAGCCCTGACTTTCAAACTAACCTTCGGACCTTGAATTTCATACATTGAATGACCTGAATAAAGTGCTCTCAAATGACCAACCACAGTTCATAATAATTATTCAGAAAGTATTTTAAGAGAACTAGAATGTTAGAGAGAATCATGAACTGCTCAGAGACAATTAAAGCAGAGAAGCAGCAAAATTTGTCAACCATATGACTGGTTATGACTTATTTCCTTGGTCTTAAAAGGGACCAACAAGGACCTGAGTCTCCTCCCCGTCAATAACGCCCTGCTCAGCCAATCAGGTTAGAGGGGTGGGAGGCTGCGGGTTCTCACCAGAGAGCCCAAAGGATGGCCCTGGTCACCAGTGGAGATCACTGTCCGAGCACTATTTCAGTCCCACATTTTTGGGTGGACATCCCACAATGGGAGCTGCAGAGCAGCCCCCCCCCCCACACACACACACAGACACCCCTCTCCTGATGGTGCGAGGGGAAAAGGGGAAAGGACAAAAGAAGTAAGAGATGAAGACAAAGGAGGGAGGGATGGAGGAAAAGGTAAAACCCAAAGGACAAATCCTAATGTCCCCAGTGATTCTAAGGGACAAAATCCTAGGTGTTTGGCCGAAAATTCTGCCACTTTAAACTAGTGTTTTCCATGCCTAGATTTCAGCTGGCACCAGATGGATCAGACTGAACAGGTTCCAAACCTCTCAGATTTCAGAGTAACAGCCGTGTTAGTCTGTATTCGCAAAAAGAAAAGGAGTACTTGTGGCACCTTAGAGACTAGCCAATTTATTTGAGCATGAGCTTTCGTGAGCTACAGCTCACTTCAGCTGTAGCTCACGAAAGCTCATGCTCAAATAAATTGGTTAGTCTCTAAGGTGCCACAAGTACTCCTTTTCTTTTTGCGAAACCTCTCAGAGGCTCTTACCTTCTCAACAGGGATGTCTGTTTTCTCGTAAAATCAGTAAAAGGAAAGGTGAAAACTCCAAAGAGGTTCCTCCTCGTGCTCACGTACGTCATCTCTAATACTCTCTCAGTCCTCAAAGAAAGACCTCGAGAAGGAGACTTGCTGAAGCAAAGCCACAGGGTTCTCTTGACCTTCCCTGGCCCTGCGCAAGACCCGATGCAGATCCTGCAACGCAAGGGAGAGCCATGGCTCAGAGCTAGGGAAACTGGGGCTACACCTGCCACAGGATGGGAAGAAGGGTCTCTGGGAAGCGCTGGTGAGACCCCCCCCAAACACATATCCTGGCCTCCCTCATTCACATCCCACTGCAGGCAATTAGCCAGGATTCATGGCAGGATGACAGCAGGCCCTTCGATCCATGACTTAAGCATGATCTACCTGGAGGTGGGTGGTGTCCTTCTCCGTGCCCAGGGTGAAGACGGCATGCGGGGCAGCTCGAAGGAGGTGGTTCTCTAGCTCTGGCTCAAGGACAGCTGTCGTGGTGCTGGCAGGAGAGAGGAGCTGGTATTAGACCGTGCAGTGCGGAGGCGGCACTGGTACCAACCCGGACGTGAAGCTGCAGGGAAATAGGCCCAGACTGGCGAGAATGGAAACTGAGGCACCGAGCCAGGGAATGACAAGGCCAAGGTTTCCCAGACAGACAGTGGCAGGGTAGGAATAGAGCCTGTTCCCTGGACCCTGCTGCCCCCTCCTCTATCTGATCCTGGGAGTGAGCCTCTCCCCAAAGCCACTGCAAAGTAACTGGAGGGAAAAGAACGGCCCACCCAGGAGAGTGTGAACCTTCCCAGCACCTCTGCCACAGGAGTCACCCTTGGGAGGTGAGCGGGGAGTGGGAGGGGCAGTGACTCCCAGCCGGGGGCCTCAACAGCACCGGGATTCGGGGAACCGGGGGGAGGGTCTCGGTACCTGAGGTTGCCCACAGCAATCAGGGAGTTAGCGAGGATGGCGCTGGGTGGAGAGATATCAGGCAGCTCCTCAATGAGCTCCTGTGAGACCCAAAGGAGACAAAGGAGCGTGAGATTTGGGCCTGACTGACGCTTCTCAGTGAGGAGATGAAACAGCCAGCACCCCACACAGCCCGCAGGTCCCCCCACCTGCCTCCTGCTCCTCCGATTCCTACACAGCAGTGACCAATCTCAGAATTTCTCCCATCTCTTCTCCCCAATCTTCAGCCCCAGCAATCCCTGCCCTCAGCTGCCCCTCCAGCACCAGCCATCCCCCATCCATTAGCCCGGGGAGACCCCTGCCCCTCCCATATCTCTTTCCTCCCTCCAGCAGCTGGGCGCTGTGTCTCACTCACCACAATAATCTCTACAACAGCCACCTAGCAGCAGTGCGGCTCCAATGTGTCCTGCTCTCTCTGCTGTGCCGCGAGACACGCAGGGTGGATGGCATGCAGGAACATGAGCTGCTGGGCCTCGTCCTGCACCCACCAGGAGTGGGGTTAGGGGAGACAGAGCCAGTGAGCCAGGGACCTCCCTGCCCCACCCACACCAGCTGCAGGACTCAGGCCACCTCTCACTTTGGTTGAGCAGCTCCCTCCTGCCGTCCCAGGCCACACTCCTGTCCGGGCTACAGAAGGAACAGAATCCAGGAGTCCAGACTTCTCCTGGGAAACCGTTTCCCACATCAAAGTTCCTTGGCATAAGAAGCCCTGGGTCCCCTTGTTTCCCATTGATTTCCATGCTCAGAAGGTCACAAGGTCTGGCCCAGCTCAGAGACTCTCGGCCTGGGAAACAGTCTCCCACAAGGGAAGGGCTGGGAGCCCCATTGCTGGGATCTTTCCAAACACACTGGAAACAGCTCTGGAGAAGCCCCTCCGTGGACTGAGAGCGAAAGACTCCTGGGGTCGGTTCGCAAACACGCCCTCCTTTGGGAGAGATTCTCTCCCCTCTTTCTGCCTCTCCCCAGACAGACAGGGGATGCCACAGAGGAACCCTAATGCCACTCACTTGCTCTGGGTGATGGAGAGATGGATGGCAGATGTTCAGGGTGTCCAGCTTTCGCTTGCCCTCCTCCTCATTCTCCAAGCCCAAGGCAGGCTGGAAAGGGTGGTGACCTGAGGAATTACCCTGCCGAGACACCAGGCAGGGTGATGACACTGGGCGATCGACTTGCTGTGAAAACAAGAATCTGTCTTATTGCGAAGGGACGGAGTAACTCAGCCAGCAGCAGGGGGTGCAGAACACTGCCCTAGTGCAGGGGGGTGGGGGAAACTGCGCCTCTCAGCTCCTGACATCCCAGCACTTTACACACCTTCCTGGAGCCTGCTGCTCTTATCAATTTCAAAAGAATAAAATACAAATCAAATAGAATATTTCAGCTCTTCGATTAGGTCATAATCTGATCAGAGTAAACGTGATAGGACACCTCATACTATGCACTGCTCCGAGTGACTCGCTCCAATGGATCCCCATCTTCCCCCCACCATGAGTTAGGTAGGAGCGGATTGTTATCCCTACTTGAAAGAGATAGAAAGGAGAATTGACTTGGCTTTGCCTCAGACTGACTGTGTGACCTCAGTTGGGAATAGGACCCGACTTTCAAACTAACCTTCGGACCTGGAATTTCATACATTGAATGACCTGAATAAAGTGCTCTCAAATGACCAACCACAGTTCATAATAATTATTCAGAAAGTATTTTAGGAGAACTAGAATGTTAGAGAGAATCATGAACTGCTCAGAGACAATTAAAGCAGAGAAGCAGCAAAATTTGTCAACCATGTGACTGGTTATGACTTATTTACTAGGTCTTAAAAGAGACCAACAAGGACCTGAGTCAACTCCCTGTTAATAATCCCCTGCTGAGCCAATCAGGGTAGAGGGGTGGGAGGTTGCAGGTTCTTACCAGAGAGCCCAAAGGATGGCCCCGGTCACCGGTGGGGATCACTGTCCGAGCACTATTTCAGTCCCACATTTTTGGGTGGATGTCCCACAATGGGAGCTGCAGAGCACCCCCGCAGGACACACACACACACACACACACAGAGACACCCCTCTCCTGGTGGTGGGAAAGGAACAGGGGAAAGGACAAAAGAAGTAAGAGATGAAGAGAAAGGAGAGAGGGATGGAGGGAAAGGTAAAACCACAAAAGGGCAAACCCTAATGTACCCAGTGATTCTAAGGGACAAAATCCTAGGTGTTTGGCTGAATATTCTGCCACCTTAAACTAGTGTTTTCCATGCCTAGATTTCAGCTGGCACCAGATGGATCAAATGGAACAGGTTCCAAACCTCTCAGAGGCTCTTACCTTCTCAACAGGGACGTATGTTTTCTGGTAAAATCAGTAAAAGGAAAGGAGAAAACTTCAAAGAGGTTCCTCCTCGTGCTCACGTACGTGAATCCTCATACTCTCTCAGTCCTCAAAGAGAGACCTCGAGAAGGAGACTTGCTGAAGCAAAGCCACAGGGATCTCTGACGTTTCCCTGGACCTGCACCCCTGACCTGCCTGGCTGATGTTAGCATCTCTCTGTGAGGTCACCACCTCCCCATCACCTTTGACCAATAGGCTGAGCTCCTGCAAAAGGCCTTTGTGATCTCACTGCCACACCCACCCCTCCCCTGCACAGCTAATGTCCTGCTGCTGGCCAGACACTTTGGAGGTTTGAGCTACTAGGACCCCGTGGATCATCCCACTCAATGAGGGTTCATTCCAGGAAGGAAGCCGGCTAGACAGTAAAACATCAGAGGCTGCTCCCAATGCTACACTCAGTTTTTCAGAAATTAGGAGACTGTATGGCCAGAAGAGGCCATTACAGCATCTCATCTGACCCCCTGCATATCACAGGCCTCCTGTAGACCACAATAGCTCCTGTCGGGGCAAACACATTCCAGAAAGGCATCTAGTCTTCATTAAATGACATCAAGAGATGGAGAATCCACCACTTTCCTTGGTAGCTAGTTCCTGTGGTGAATCATCCTCACTGTTGAATATTTGTTCCTTATTTGAAATATGAATTTCTCTCTTTTCACCTTCCAGCCATTGGGTATCGTGATGCCGTGCTCTGCTTGATTAAGGAGCCCCTTCATACCCAATATTTTCTCTCCATTAAGGCACTTCAACACTTCAGTAGCTCACTAGAAGGCATTTTTCTCCAGCCCTCAGAACATTTGGTGGCTCTTCGATGCCCCAACTCCAATGTCTCAACATCTTTTTCAAATGAGGACACCAAAACCGGATGCCGTATTCCAATCTCAGTCTCACTGATGCTCTGTCACCACCCTATCCTACTCACCGCTCTGCTCCTACGTCTAATGATGGCTTTAGCTCTTTTCACAACAGAATCACACTGGGAGCTCATGATGACAGGCTTCTCCACTATGGCCCCGAAAACCCTTTCAGTGTCACTGCTTTCCTGGATATACTTCCCCATTCTGCAGGTGTGACAGGCATGCCCTGTTGCTAGTTATAGGACCTCGCATTTGGCTCTGGTCAAATTTCTTTGCTTTGAATGGGTCCAGTATGCCACCCACCAGTCACCCACCAGTGTATTTTGTCACCCACCAGTCTTCTCAGCAGGGATTGTATGTTTGCTCTCAAATCACTGATAAAAATTATTTTAAAAATTACTCCTTGAGAGCTTCTTCAGAGCCTTAGTACCCAGAACCTGAGCCGCACAGCACAGTGAGAAAAGGACCCCTGCACCTCCCATGCCTCTGTCCTCCCTACAGCAGCTGGGCGCTGTGTCTCACTCACCACAGTCCTCTCCACCACAGCCACCTTGCAGCAGTGCGACTCCCATGTGTCCTGTGCTCTCTTCCGTGTAGCGAATCACGCGGGGTGGATGGCATCCAGGAACATGAGCTGCTGGGCCTTGTCCTGCACCCACCAGGAGTGGGGTTAGGGGAGAGAGAGCCAGTGAGCCAGGGACCTCCCTGCCCCACCCACACCAGCTGCGGGACTCAGGCCTGAATAGGGGATAGTGGGGACCCGGCCATTGTCCAAATCACCCACACCTCCTACACAAACAGGGTCAGGAACTGGGACAGTGCATGTTGGGGGAGGAGACTCTGGCTGGTCTGTGACAAACACCCCTATTTTGGGGGTCCCAGATCATAGTGGAGAAAAGTCCCTGTTAGAGCTGGTGGATCATCAGAGGCAAGACCCTCTGCAGGGGGTCATGGTGCTGGGAAGGGGAAGGACAATCTCAGTTCCAGCACAGCTGGGAAAGGTTTCTACCTTTTCTCAGCCTTGGAACTGCTCTCGGATGTTCCTGAGAGCACCCTCCTCATAGCCATGTCCACGGCTACCTCCTCCTCGTCCTCTGAGTCCCTGAAGGTCCCTGCACCAGGAAGAGAAGGGGACAGGGTGACTCCTGCTGCCACGCGGGGCAAGGACAGGGGCATGGTGGGGCAATGTGCCCCCTTCCCACCTGCGGGACCCAGGGCGGATCAGGACCCACACTTCCCCCTCTCAGTGATGCCTTTAGCCCCCAACTCCTTCAGGAGCCGATAGCAAAGAGACCCTCCCTCCCTCACAGTGTCCTGGACTCACCCGCCCCCCCCGGAGCATCAAGGACCAAAGTGGCAGCATCTAGTATCAGTGGGGTTCATGTGGCTCAAGCCAGACACCTGGGCTGGGGACCCGTCCCCACAGCACTGGTTGAGTGCCTGGGCCCAGGGTGTTCACCGCCCCCTCCTCAACCCTCCCTGAGCCCAGCCTGGTTCCTCACCTGGAACAAAGCAGCGGCGCACCTCGGCCTGGCTGCTGCCTCAGGCCCCGGCGCTGCTGCTGTCCCATGGGGAGCGGGCCGAGCTGCTGGTGCTTGGACAGGGTTCCTCCACCTCCTGCCTTCAGGAGGCTGGAAGGTCCTCAGTGACTGGGCAGGGCGATGCCTCCTGCTGGGAATCAGGACTGGGATTCTGGGGCCCGTGCTTCCCACACAACAAGCCCCAGAGCCAACCTGCCCGGCTCCCCTACTCGGCTGAATCCTGCCTGCCCAGACACATCCTGGGACAGCTCCATTTCAGCCAAGCTGGTGCCCTTCCAACCTCAGCACCTGCATCCGGAGCAGGTTTCCTCCTCCAGAAGGCTGGGCGCTTCCACCTCCTGGCTCGGCCGGGAACTCCTTCCCCACCAGAGGGGACAAAGGGACCGCTCGGCTCCTGGGGAAGATGGCAGCTGCTTCCCTCAGGCTCTGAGGCCACCTGCAGAGCCTTCTTTCTCAACATCCTCAGGAGCCTGGCCAGAATGGAACCGAGCGAGGAGCAGCCGTGAGTCTGGGCCCAAGGCAGCCTCTCACTAACCGTCCTGTTTGGTCCCTCCCCATCCCTGTCCCTGACAGAGCAGCTCCTCCTCCCCACACAGGGGTGCAGGGAGTGCAATCTACACACACTGCCAGGAGGTCATTGCATCATCTGCTCCCAACGTTCCCCCTCGTAATCCCTGGTGCAGCAATACCCGGGGAGTCTCCTCCTTTTCCAGCACTGGGGTCAGTCACAAAGACCACCTGTCACTTTGGACAAGAAGCTCCCTCCTGCTGTCCCAAGCCACACTCCCGCTCCAGGCTAGAGAAGGAACAGAATCCAGGAGTCCAGACTTCTCCTGGGAAACCATTCCCCACGTCAAAGTCCCTAGGCATAGCAAGCCCAGGGTCTCCTTGTTTCCCATTGATTTCCAAGCTCAGCAGCTCACAGGGTCTAGCCCAGTTCAGAGACTCTCAGCCTTGGGAACAGTCTCCCACAAGGGAAGGGCTGGGAGCCCCATTGCTGGGACCTTTCCAAACACACTGGAGATGGCTCTGGAGAAGCCCCTCCCCTGACTGAAAGCGAGGGACTCCTGGGGTCGCTTTGCAAATCCGATCTCCTTTCGGAGAGATTCTCTCCTCCTCTTTCTGCCTCTCCCCACATGGACGGGGGATGCCACAGAGGAACCCTAATGCCACTCACTTGCTCTAGGTGATAAAGCGATGCATGGTGGATGTTCAGGGTTGCCAGCTGTTGCTCTCCCGCCTCCTCATTCTCCAAGCCCAAGGCAGGCTGGAAAGGGTGGTGACCTGAGGAATTACCCTGCCGAGCCAGCAGGCAGGGTGGTGACACTGGGTGATCGACTGGCTGTGAAGAAAGAGTCTGTCTTATTGCCAAGAGACGGAGTAGCTCAGCCAGCAGCAGGGGGTGCAGAACACTGCCCTAGTGCAGGGGAGACAGCGCCTCCCAGATCCTGACATCCCAGCACTTTACACACCTTCCTGGAGCCTGCTGCTCTTATCAATTTCAAAATAATAAAATACAAATCAAATAGAATATTCCAGGTCTTCGATTAGGTCATAATCTGATCTGAGTAAACGTGATAGGACACCTCTTATTATCTCCTGCTCCAAGTGATACTCTCCAATGGATCCCCATCCTCCCCGCACTGTGAGGTAGGTAGGAGCGGATTCTTATCCCTACTTGACAGAGGGAGAAGCAAAGACTGAGAAAGGAGAATTGACTTGTCTTAGGTCACACAGCAGTCAGTGGCAGAGTTGGGAATAGGACCCAAGAGTCCAGACTTTCAGACGAACCATTGCATCTTGAATTTCATACATTGAATGACCTGAATAAAGAAAAGGAGTACTTGTGGCACCTTAGAGACTAACCAATTTACTTGAGCATAAGTTTTCGTGAGTTACAGCATCCGATGAAGTCAGCTGTAGCTCACGAAAGCTTATGCTCAAATAAATTGGTTAGTATCTAAGGTGCCACAAGCACTCCTTTTCTTTTTGCGAATACAGACAAACACGACTGTTACTCTGAGACCTGAATAAAGTGTTCTCAGATGAACAACCACAGTTCAAAGTAATTATTCACAAAGTATTTTAGAAGAACTGGAATGTTACAGAGAATCATGAACTGCTCAGAGACAATTAATGCAGAGAAGCAGCAAACTTTGTCAACCATACGACAGGTTAGGTCTTATTTACTTGGTCTTAGAAGAGACCAACAAGGACCTGAGTCTACTCCCTGTCAGTAACCCCCTGCTCAGCCAATCAGGGTAGAGGGGTGGGAGGTTGCAGGTTCTTACCAGAGAGCCCAAAGGATGGCCCCGGTCACCGGTGGGGATCACTGTCCGAGCACTATTTCAGTCCCAAATTTTTGGGTGGACATCCCACAATGGGAACTGCAGAGCACCCCCGGACACACACATACACATACCCCTCTCCTGGTGGTGGGATGGGGAACAGGGGTAAGGACAAAAGAAGTAAGAGATGAAGAGAAAGGAGGAAGGGATGGAGGAAAAGGTAAAACCAAAAGGACACACCCTAATCTCCCCAGTGATTCTAAGGGACAAAATCCTAGGTGGGGAATAAAATTCTGCCACCTTAAACTAGTGTTTTCCATGCCTAGATTTCAGCTGGCACCAGATGGATCAGACTGAACAGGTTCCAAACCTCTCAGAGGCTCTTACCTTCTCAACAGGAACATCTGTTTTCTCGTAAAATCTGTAAAAGGAAAGGAGGAAACTCCAAGGGGATTTCTCCTCGTGCTCAAGAACGTAAACCCTAATACTCTCTCAGTCCTCAAAGAGAGACCTCGAGAAGGAGACTTCCTGAAGCAAAGCCACGGGGATCTCTGGACCTTCCCCTGGCCCTACGCCCCTGTCCTTCCTGGCTGATGTCAGCATCTCTCTGTGAGGTCACCACCTCCCCATCACCTTTGACCAACAGGCTGAGCTCCTGCAAAAGGACTTTGTGATCTCACTGCCACAACCACCCCGCCCCTGCACAGCTAATCTTCTGACGCTGGCCAGACACTTTGGAGGTTTGAATTACTCCCTGTGGATCACCCCACTCAATGAGGGTTCATTCTGGGAAGCAAGCCGGCTAGACAGTAAAACATCAGAGGCTGCTTCCAATGCTACACTCAGTTTTTCAGAAATTAGGAGACTGTATGGCCAGAAGAGGCCATTACAGCATCTCAGCTGACCCCCTGCATATCACAGGCCTCCTGTAGACCACAATAGCTCCTGTCGGGGCAAACACATTCCAGAAAGGCATCTAGTCTTCATTAAATGACATCAAGAGATGGAGAATCCACCACTTTCCTTGGTAGCTAGTTCCTGTGGTGAATCATCCTCACTGTTGAATATTTGTTCCTTATTTGAAATATGAATTTCTCTCTTTTCACCTTCCAGCCATTGGGTATCGTGATGCCGTGCTCTGCTTGATTAAGGAGCCCCTTCATACCCAATATTTTCTCTCCATTAAGGCACTTCAACACTTCAGTAGCTCACTAGAAGGCATTTTTCTCCAGCCCTCAGAACATTTGGTGGCTCTTCGATGCCCCAACTCCAATGTCTCAACATCATTTTCAAATGAGGACACCAAAACCGGATGCCGTATTCCAATCTCACTCTCACTGATGCTCTGTCAGCACCCTATCCTACTCACCGCTCTGCTCCTACGTCTAATGATGGCTTTAGCTCTTTTCACAACAGAATCACACTGGGAGCTCATGATGACAGGCTTCTCCACTATGGCCCCGAAAACCCTTTCAGTGTCACTGCTTTCCTGGATATACTTCCCCATTCTGCAGGTGTGACAGGCATGCCCTGTTGCTAGTTATAGGACCTTGCATTTGGCTCTGGTCAAATTTCTTTGCTTTGAATGGGTCCAGTATGCCACCCACCAGTCACCCACCAGTGTATTTTGTCACCCACCAGTCTTCTCAGCAGGGATTGTATGTTTGCTCTCAAATCACTGATAAAAATTATTTTAAAAATTACTCCTTGAGAGCTTCTTCAGAGCCTTAGTACCCAGAACCTGAGCCGCACAGCACAGTGAGAAAAGGACCCCTGCACCTCCCATGCCTCTGTCCTCCCTACAGCAGCTGGGCGCTGTGTCTCACTCACCACAGTCCTCTCCACCACAGCCACCTTGCAGCAGTGCGACTCCCATGTGTCCTGTGCTCTCTTCCGTGTAGCGAATCACGCGGGGTGGATGGCATCCAGGAACATGAGCTGCTGGGCCTTGTCCTGCACCCACCAGGAGTGGGGTTAGGGGAGAGAGAGCCAGTGAGCCAGGGACCTCCCTGCCCCACCCACACCAGCTGCGGGACTCAGGCCTGAATAGGGGATAGTGGGGACCCGGCCATTGTCCAAATCACCCACACCTCCTACACAAACAGGGTCAGGAACTGGGACAGTGCATGTTGGGGGAGGAGACTCTGGCTGGTCTGTGACAAACACCCCTATTTTGGGGGTCCCAGATCATAGTGGAGAAAAGTCCCTGTTAGAGCTGGTGGATCATCAGAGGCAAGACCCTCTGCAGGGGGTCAGGGTGCTGGGAAGGGGAAGGACAATCTCAGTTCCAGCACAGCTGGGAAAGGTTTCTACCTTTTCTCAGCCTTGGAACTGCTCTCGGCTGTTCCTGAGACCAGCCTCCTCATAGCCATGTCCACGGCTACCTCCTCCTCGTCCTCTGAGTCCCTGAAGGTCCCTGCACCAGGAAGAGAAGGGGACAGGGTGACTCCTGCTGCCACGCGGGGCAAGGACAGGGGCATGGTGGGGCAATGTGCCCCCTTCCCACCTGCGGGACCCAGGGCGGATCAGGACCCACACTTCCCCCTCTCAGTGATGCCTTTAGCCCCCAACTCCTTCAGGAGCCGATAGCAAAGAGACCCTCCCTCCCTCACAGTGTCCTGGACTCACCCGCCCCCCCCTGGAGCATCAAGGACCAAAGTGGCAGCATCTAGTATCAGTGGGGTTCATGTGGCTCAAGCCAGACACCTGGGCTGGGGACCCGTCCCCACAGCACTGGTTGAGTGCCTGGGCCCAGGGTGTTCACCGCCCCCTCCTCAACCCTCCCTGAGCCCAGCCTGGTTCCTCACCTGGAACAAAGCAGCGGCGCACCTCGGCCTGGCTGCTGCCTCAGGCCCCGGCACTGCTCTTGTCCCATGGGGAGCGGGCCGAGCTGCTGGTGCTTGGACAGGGTCCCTCCACCTCCTGCCTTCGGGAGGCTGGAAGGTCCTCAGTGACTGGGCAGGGCGATGCCTCCTGCTGGGAATCAGGACTGGGATTCTGGGGCCCGTGCTTCCCACACAACAAGCCCCAGAGCCAACCTGCCCGGCTCCCCTACTCGGCTGAATCCTGCCTGCCCAGACACATCCTGGGACAGCTCCATTTCAGCCAAGCTGGTGCCCTTCCAACCTCAGCACCTGCATCCGGAGCAGGTTTCCTCCTCCAGAAGGCTGGGCGCTTCCACCTCCTGGCTCGGCCGGGAACTCCTTCCCCACCAGAGGGGACAAAGGGACCGCTCGGCTCCTGGGGAAGATGGCAGCTGCTTCCCTCAGGCTCTGAGGCCACCTGCAGAGCCTTCTTTCTCAACATCCTCAGGAGCCTGGCCAGAATGGAACCGAGCGAGGAGCAGCCGTGAGTCTGGGCCCAAGGCAGCCTCTCACTAACCGTCCTGTTTGGTCCCTCCCCATCCCTGTCCCTGACAGAGCAGCTCCTCCTCCCCACACAGGGGTGCAGGGAGTGCAATCTACACACACTGCCAGGAGGTCATTGCATCATCTGCTCCCAACGTTCCCCCTCGTAATCCCTGGTGCACCAATACTCGGGGAGTCTCCTCCTTTTCCAGCACTGGGGTCAGTCACAAAGACCACCTGTCACTTTGGACAAGAAGCTCCCTCCTGCTGTCCCAAGCCACACTCCCGCTCCAGGCTAGAGAAGGAACAGAATCCAGGAGTCCAGACTTCTCCTGGGAAACCATTCCCCACGTCAAAGTCCCTAGGCATAGCAAGCCCAGGGTCTCCTTGTTTCCCATTGATTTCCAAGCTCAGCAGCTCACAGGGTCTAGCCCAGTTCAGAGACTCTCAGCCTTGGGAACAGTCTCCCACAAGGGAAGGGCTGGGAGCCCCATTGCTGGGACCTTTCCAAACACACTGGAGATGGCTCTGGAGAAGCCCCTCCCCTGACTGAAAGCGAGGGACTCCTGGGGTCGCTTTGCAAATCCGATCTCCTTTCGGAGAGATTCTCTCCTCCTCTTTCTGCCTCTCCCCACATGGACGGGGGATGCCACAGAGGAACCCTAATGCCACTCACTTGCTCTAGGTGATAAAGCGATGCATGGTGGATGTTCAGGGTTGCCAGCTGTTGCTCTCCCGCCTCCTCATTCTCCAAGCCCAAGGCAGGCTGGAAAGGGTGGTGACCTGAGGAATTACCCTGCCGAGCCAGCAGGCAGGGTGGTGACACTGGGTGATCGACTGGCTGTGAAGAAAGAGTCTGTCTTATTGCCAAGAGACGGAGTAGCTCAGCCAGCAGCAGGGGGTGCAGAACACTGCCCTAGTGCAGGGGAGACAGCGCCTCCCAGATCCTGACATCCCAGCACTTTACACACCTTCCTGGAGCCTGCTGCTCTTATCAATTTCAAAATAATAAAATACAAATCAAATAGAATATTCCAGGTCTTCGATTAGGTCATAATCTGATCTGAGTAAACGTGATAGGACACCTCTTATTATCTCCTGCTCCAAGTGATACTCTCCAATGGATCCCCATCCTCCCCGCACTGTGAGGTAGGTAGGAGCGGATTCTTATCCCTACTTGACAGAGGGAGAAGCAAAGACTGAGAAAGGAGAATTGACTTGTCTTAGGTCACACAGCAGTCAGTGGCAGAGTTGGGAATAGGACCCAAGAGTCCAGACTTTCAGACGAACCATTGCATCTTGAATTTCATACATTGAATGACCTGAATAAAGAAAAGGAGTACTTGTGGCACCTTAGAGACTAACCAATTTACTTGAGCATAAGTTTTCGTGAGTTACAGCATCCGATGAAGTCAGCTGTAGCTCACGAAAGCTTATGCTCAAATAAATTGGTTAGTATCTAAGGTGCCACAAGCACTCCTTTTCTTTTTGCGAATACAGACAAACACGACTGTTACTCTGAGACCTGAATAAAGTGTTCTCAGATGAACAACCACAGTTCAAAGTAATTATTCACAAAGTATTTTAGAAGAACTGGAATGTTACAGAGAATCATGAACTGCTCAGAGACAATTAATGCAGAGAAGCAGCAAACTTTGTCAACCATACGACAGGTTAGGTCTTATTTACTTGGTCTTAGAAGAGACCAACAAGGACCTGAGTCTACTCCCTGTCAGTAACCCCCTGCTCAGCCAATCAGGGTAGAGGGGTGGGAGGTTGCAGGTTCTTACCAGAGAGCCCAAAGGATGGCCCCGGTCACCGGTGGGGATCACTGTCCGAGCACTATTTCAGTCCCAAATTTTTGGGTGGACATCCCACAATGGGAACTGCAGAGCACCCCCGGACACACACATACACATACCCCTCTCCTGGTGGTGGGATGGGGAACAGGGGTAAGGACAAAAGAAGTAAGAGATGAAGAGAAAGGAGGAAGGGATGGAGGAAAAGGTAAAACCAAAAGGACACACCCTAATCTCCCCAGTGATTCTAAGGGACAAAATCCTAGGTGGGGAATAAAATTCTGCCACCTTAAACTAGTGTTTTCCATGCCTAGATTTCAGCTGGCACCAGATGGATCAGACTGAACAGGTTCCAAACCTCTCAGAGGCTCTTACCTTCTCAACAGGAACATCTGTTTTCTCGTAAAATCTGTAAAAGGAAAGGAGGAAACTCCAAGGGGATTTCTCCTCGTGCTCAAGAACGTAAACCCTAATACTCTCTCAGTCCTCAAAGAGAGACCTCGAGAAGGAGACTTCCTGAAGCAAAGCCACGGGGATCTCTGGACCTTCCCCTGGCCCTACGCCCCTGTCCTTCCTGGCTGATGTCAGCATCTCTCTGTGAGGTCACCACCTCCCCATCACCTTTGACCAACAGGCTGAGCTCCTGCAAAAGGACTTTGTGATCTCACTGCCACAACCACCCCGCCCCTGCACAGCTAATCTTCTGACGCTGGCCAGACACTTTGGAGGTTTGAATTACTCCCTGTGGATCACCCCACTCAATGAGGGTTCATTCTGGGAAGCAAGCCGGCTAGACAGTAAAACATCAGAGGCTGCTTCCAATGCTACACTCAGTTTTTCAGAAATTAGGAGACTGTATGGCCAGAAGAGGCCATTACAGCATCTCAGCTGACCCCCTGCATATCACAGGCCTCCTGTAGACCACAATAGCTCCTGTCGGGGCAAACACATTCCAGAAAGGCATCTAGTCTTCATTAAATGACATCAAGAGATGGAGAATCCACCACTTTCCTTGGTAGCTAGTTCCTGTGGTGAATCATCCTCACTGTTGAATATTTGTTCCTTATTTGAAATATGAATTTCTCTCTTTTCACCTTCCAGCCATTGGGTATCGTGATGCCGTGCTCTGCTTGATTAAGGAGCCCCTTCATACCCAATATTTTCTCTCCATTAAGGCACTTCAACACTTCAGTAGCTCACTAGAAGGCATTTTTCTCCAGCCCTCAGAACATTTGGTGGCTCTTCGATGCCCCAACTCCAATGTCTCAACATCATTTTCAAATGAGGACACCAAAACCGGATGCCGTATTCCAATCTCACTCTCACTGATGCTCTGTCAGCACCCTATCCTACTCACCGCTCTGCTCCTACGTCTAATGATGGCTTTAGCTCTTTTCACAACAGAATCACACTGGGAGCTCATGATGACAGGCTTCTCCACTATGGCCCCGAAAACCCTTTCAGTGTCACTGCTTTCCTGGATATACTTCCCCATTCTGCAGGTGTGACAGGCATGCCCTGTTGCTAGTTATAGGACCTTGCATTTGGCTCTGGTCAAATTTCTTTGCTTTGAATGGGTCCAGTATGCCACCCACCAGTCACCCACCAGTGTATTTTGTCACCCACCAGTCTTCTCAGCAGGGATTGTATGTTTGCTCTCAAATCACTGATAAAAATTATTTTAAAAATTACTCCTTGAGAGCTTCTTCAGAGCCTTAGTACCCAGAACCTGAGCCGCACAGCACAGTGAGAAAAGGACCCCTGCACCTCCCATGCCTCTGTCCTCCCTACAGCAGCTGGGCGCTGTGTCTCACTCACCACAGTCCTCTCCACCACAGCCACCTTGCAGCAGTGCGACTCCCATGTGTCCTGTGCTCTCTTCCGTGTAGCGAATCACGCGGGGTGGATGGCATCCAGGAACATGAGCTGCTGGGCCTTGTCCTGCACCCACCAGGAGTGGGGTTAGGGGAGAGAGAGCCAGTGAGCCAGGGACCTCCCTGCCCCACCCACACCAGCTGCGGGACTCAGGCCTGAATAGGGGATAGTGGGGACCCGGCCATTGTCCAAATCACCCACACCTCCTACACAAACAGGGTCAGGAACTGGGACAGTGCATGTTGGGGGAGGAGACTCTGGCTGGTCTGTGACAAACACCCCTATTTTGGGGGTCCCAGATCATAGTGGAGAAAAGTCCCTGTTAGAGCTGGTGGATCATCAGAGGCAAGACCCTCTGCAGGGGGTCAGGGTGCTGGGAAGGGGAAGGACAATCTCAGTTCCAGCACAGCTGGGAAAGGTTTCTACCTTTTCTCAGCCTTGGAACTGCTCTCGGCTGTTCCTGAGACCAGCCTCCTCATAGCCATGTCCACGGCTACCTCCTCCTCGTCCTCTGAGTCCCTGAAGGTCCCTGCACCAGGAAGAGAAGGGGACAGGGTGACTCCTGCTGCCACGCGGGGCAAGGACAGGGGCATGGTGGGGCAATGTGCCCCCTTCCCACCTGCGGGACCCAGGGCGGATCAGGACCCACACTTCCCCCTCTCAGTGATGCCTTTAGCCCCCAACTCCTTCAGGAGCCGATAGCAAAGAGACCCTCCCTCCCTCACAGTGTCCTGGACTCACCCGCCCCCCCCTGGAGCATCAAGGACCAAAGTGGCAGCATCTAGTATCAGTGGGGTTCATGTGGCTCAAGCCAGACACCTGGGCTGGGGACCCGTCCCCACAGCACTGGTTGAGTGCCTGGGCCCAGGGTGTTCACCGCCCCCTCCTCAACCCTCCCTGAGCCCAGCCTGGTTCCTCACCTGGAACAAAGCAGCGGCGCACCTCGGCCTGGCTGCTGCCTCAGGCCCCGGCACTGCTCTTGTCCCATGGGGAGCGGGCCGAGCTGCTGGTGCTTGGACAGGGTCCCTCCACCTCCTGCCTTCGGGAGGCTGGAAGGTCCTCAGTGACTGGGCAGGGCGATGCCTCCTGCTGGGAATCAGGACTGGGATTCTGGGGCCCGTGCTTCCCACACAACAAGCCCCAGAGCCAACCTGCCCGGCTCCCCTACTCGGCTGAATCCTGCCTGCCCAGACACATCCTGGGACAGCTCCATTTCAGCCAAGCTGGTGCCCTTCCAACCTCAGCACCTGCATCCGGAGCAGGTTTCCTCCTCCAGAAGGCTGGGCGCTTCCACCTCCTGGCTCGGCCGGGAACTCCTTCCCCACCAGAGGGGACAAAGGGACCGCTCGGCTCCTGGGGAAGATGGCAGCTGCTTCCCTCAGGCTCTGAGGCCACCTGCAGAGCCTTCTTTCTCAACATCCTCAGGAGCCTGGCCAGAATGGAACCGAGCGAGGAGCAGCCGTGAGTCTGGGCCCAAGGCAGCCTCTCACTAACCGTCCTGTTTGGTCCCTCCCCATCCCTGTCCCTGACAGAGCAGCTCCTCCTCCCCACACAGGGGTGCAGGGAGTGCAATCTACACACACTGCCAGGAGGTCATTGCATCATCTGCTCCCAACGTTCCCCCTCGTAATCCCTGGTGCACCAATACTCGGGGAGTCTCCTCCTTTTCCAGCACTGGGGTCAGTCACAAAGACCACCTGTCACTTTGGACAAGAAGCTCCCTCCTGCTGTCCCAAGCCACACTCCCGCTCCAGGCTAGAGAAGGAACAGAATCCAGGAGTCCAGACTTCTCCTGGGAAACCATTCCCCACGTCAAAGTCCCTAGGCATAGCAAGCCCAGGGTCTCCTTGTTTCCCATTGATTTCCAAGCTCAGCAGCTCACAGGGTCTAGCCCAGTTCAGAGACTCTCAGCCTTGGGAACAGTCTCCCACAAGGGAAGGGCTGGGAGCCCCATTGCTGGGACCTTTCCAAACACACTGGAGATGGCTCTGGAGAAGCCCCTCCCCTGACTGAAAGCGAGGGACTCCTGGGGTCGCTTTGCAAATCCGATCTCCTTTCGGAGAGATTCTCTCCTCCTCTTTCTGCCTCTCCCCACATGGACGGGGGATGCCACAGAGGAACCCTAATGCCACTCACTTGCTCTAGGTGATAAAACGATGCATGGTGGATGTTCAGGGTTGCCAGCTGTTGCTCTCCCGCCTCCTCATTCTCCAAGCCCAAGGCAGGCTGGAAAGGGTGGTGACCTGAGGAATTACCCTGCCGAGCCAGCAGGCAGGGTGGTGACACTGGGTGATCGACTGGCTGTGAAGAAAGAGTCTGTCTTATTGCCAAGAGACGGAGTAGCTCAGCCAGCAGCAGGGGGTGCAGAACACTGCCCTAGTGCAGGGGAGACAGCGCCTCCCAGATCCTGACATCCCAGCACTTTACACACCTTCCTGGAGCCTGCTGCTCTTATCAATTTCAAAATAATAAAATACAAATCAAATAGAATATTTCAGGTCTTCGATTAGGTCATAATCTGATCTGAGTAAATGTGATAGGACACCTCTTATTATCTCCTGCTCCAAGTGATACTCTCCAATGGATCCCCATCCTCCCCGCACTGTGAGGTAGGTAGGAGCGGATTCTTATCCCTACTTGAAAGAGGGAGAAGCAAAGACTGAGAAAGGAGAATTGACTTGTCTTAGGTCACACAGCAGTCAGTGGCAGAGTTGGGAATAGGACCCAAGAGTCCAGACTTTCAGACGAACCATTGCATCTTGAATTTCATACATTGAATGACCTGAATAAAGAAAAGGAGTACTTGTGGCACCTTAGAGACTAACCAATTTACTTGAGCATAAGTTTTCGTGAGTTACAGCATCCGATGAAGTCAGCTGTAGCTCACGAAAGCTTATGCTCAAATAAATTGGTTAGTATCTAAGGTGCCACAAGCACTCCTTTTCTTTTTGCGAATACAGACAAACACGACTGTTACTCTGAGACCTGAATAAAGTGTTCTCAGATGAACAACCACAGTTCAAAGTAATTATTCACAAAGTATTTTAGAAGAACTGGAATGTTACAGAGAATCATGAACTGCTCAGAGACAATTAATGCAGAGAAGCAGCAAACTTTGTCAACCATACGACAGGTTAGGTCTTATTTACTTGGTCTTAGAAGAGACCAACAAGGACCTGAGTCTACTCCCTGTCAGTAACCCCCTGCTCAGCCAATCAGGGTAGAGGGGTGGGAGGTTGCAGGTTCTTACCAGAGAGCCCAAAGGATGGCCCCGGTCACCGGTGGGGATCACTGTCCGAGCACTATTTCAGTCCCAAATTTTTGGGTGGACATCCCACAATGGGAACTGCAGAGCACCCCCGGACACACACATACACATACCCCTCTCCTGGTGGTGGGATGGGGAACAGGGGTAAGGACAAAAGAAGTAAGAGATGAAGAGAAAGGAGGAAGGGATGGAGGAAAAGGTAAAACCAAAAGGACACACCCTAATCTCCCCAGTGATTCTAAGGGACAAAATCCTAGGTGGGGAATAAAATTCTGCCACCTTAAACTAGTGTTTTCCATGCCTAGATTTCAGCTGGCACCAGATGGATCAGACTGAACAGGTTCCAAACCTCTCAGAGGCTCTTACCTTCTCAACAGGAACATCTGTTTTCTCGTAAAATCTGTAAAAGGAAAGGAGGAAACTCCAAGGGGATTTCTCCTCGTGCTCAAGAACGTAAACCCTAATACTCTCTCAGTCCTCAAAGAGAGACCTCGAGAAGGAGACTTCCTGAAGCAAAGCCACGGGGATCTCTGGACCTTCCCCTGGCCCTACGCCCCTGTCCTTCCTGGCTGATGTCAGCATCTCTCTGTGAGGTCACCACCTCCCCATCACCTTTGACCAACAGGCTGAGCTCCTGCAAAAGGACTTTGTGATCTCACTGCCACAACCACCCCGCCCCTGCACAGCTAATCTTCTGACGCTGGCCAGACACTTTGGAGGTTTGAATTACTCCCTGTGGATCACCCCACTCAATGAGGGTTCATTCTGGGAAGCAAGCCGGCTAGACAGTAAAACATCAGAGGCTGCTTCCAATGCTACACTCAGTTTTTCAGAAATTAGGAGACTGTATGGCCAGAAGAGGCCATTACAGCATCTCAGCTGACCCCCTGCATATCACAGGCCTCCTGTAGACCACAATAGCTCCTGTCGGGGCAAACACATTCCAGAAAGGCATCTAGTCTTCATTAAATGACATCAAGAGATGGAGAATCCACCACTTTCCTTGGTAGCTAGTTCCTGTGGTGAATCATCCTCACTGTTGAATATTTGTTCCTTATTTGAAATATGAATTTCTCTCTTTTCACCTTCCAGCCATTGGGTATCGTGATGCCGTGCTCTGCTTGATTAAGGAGCCCCTTCATACCCAATATTTTCTCTCCATTAAGGCACTTCAACACTTCAGTAGCTCACTAGAAGGCATTTTTCTCCAGCCCTCAGAACATTTGGTGGCTCTTCGATGCCCCAACTCCAATGTCTCAACATCTTTTTCAAATGAGGACACCAAAACCGGATGCCGTATTCCAATCTCAGTCTCACTGATGCTCTGTCACCACCCTATCCTACTCACCGCTCTGCTCCTACGTCTAATGATGGCTTTAGCTCTTTTCACAACAGAATCACACTGGGAGCTCATGATGACAGGCTTCTCCACTATGGCCCCGAAAACCCTTTCAGTGTCACTGCTTTCCTGGATATACTTCCCCATTCTGCAGGTGTGACAGGCATGCCCTGTTGCTAGTTATAGGACCTTGCATTTGGCTCTGGTCAAATTTCTTTGCTTTGAATGGGTCCAGTATGCCACCCACCAGTCACCCACCAGTGTATTTTGTCACCCACCAGTCTTCTCAGCAGGGATTGTATGTTTGCTCTCAAATCACTGATAAAAATTATTTTAAAAATTACTCCTTGAGAGCTTCTTCAGAGCCTTAGTACCCAGAACCTGAGCCGCACAGCACAGTGAGAAAAGGACCCCTGCACCTCCCATGCCTCTGTCCTCCCTACAGCAGCTGGGCGCTGTGTCTCACTCACCACAGTCCTCTCCACCACAGCCACCTTGCAGCAGTGCGACTCCCATGTGTCCTGTGCTCTCTTCCGTGTAGCGAATCACGCGGGGTGGATGGCATCCAGGAACATGAGCTGCTGGGCCTTGTCCTGCACCCACCAGGAGTGGGGTTAGGGGAGAGAGAGCCAGTGAGCCAGGGACCTCCCTGCCCCACCCACACCAGCTGCGGGACTCAGGCCTGAATAGGGGATAGTGGGGACCCGGCCATTGTCCAAATCACCCACACCTCCTACACAAACAGGGTCAGGAACTGGGACAGTGCATGTTGGGGGAGGAGACTCTGGCTGGTCTGTGACAAACACCCCTATTTTGGGGGTCCCAGATCATAGTGGAGAAAAGTCCCTGTTAGAGCTGGTGGATCATCAGAGGCAAGACCCTCTGCAGGGGGTCAGGGTGCTGGGAAGGGGAAGGACAATCTCAGTTCCAGCACAGCTGGGAAAGGTTTCTACCTTTTCTCAGCCTTGGAACTGCTCTCGGCTGTTCCTGAGACCAGCCTCCTCATAGCCATGTCCACGGCTACCTCCTCCTCGTCCTCTGAGTCCCTGAAGGTCCCTGCACCAGGAAGAGAAGGGGACAGGGTGACTCCTGCTGCCACGCGGGGCAAGGACAGGGGCATGGTGGGGCAATGTGCCCCCTTCCCACCTGCGGGACCCAGGGCGGATCAGGACCCACACTTCCCCCTCTCAGTGATGCCTTTAGCCCCCAACTCCTTCAGGAGCCGATAGCAAAGAGACCCTCCCTCCCTCACAGTGTCCTGGACTCACCCGCCCCCCCCGGAGCATCAAGGACCAAAGTGGCAGCATCTAGTATCAGTGGGGTTCATGTGGCTCAAGCCAGACACCTGGGCTGGGGACCCGTCCCCACAGCACTGGTTGAGTGCCTGGGCCCAGGGTGTTCACCGCCCCCTCCTCAACCCTCCCTGAGCCCAGCCTGGTTCCTCACCTGGAACAAAGCAGCGGCGCACCTCGGCCTGGCTGCTGCCTCAGGCCCCGGCGCTGCTGCTGTCCCATGGGGAGCGGGCCGAGCTGCTGGTGCTTGGACAGGGTTCCTCCACCTCCTGCCTTCGGGAGGCTGGAAGGTCCTCAGTGACTGGGCAGGGCGATGCCTCCTGCTGGGAATCAGGACTGGGATTCTGGGGCCCGTGCTTCCCACACAACAAGCCCCAGAGCCAACCTGCCCGGCTCCCCTACTCGGCTGAATCCTGCCTGCCCAGACACATCCTGGGACAGCTCCATTTCAGCCAAACTGGTGCCCTTCCAACCTCAGCACCTGCATCCGGAGCAGGTTTCCTCCTCCAGAAGGCTGGGCGCTTCCACCTCCTGGCTCGGCCGGGAACTCCTTCCCCACCAGAGGGGACAAAGGGACCGCTCGGCTCCTGGGGAAGATGGCAGCTGCTTCCCTCAGGCTCTGAGGCCACCTGCAGAGCCTTCTTTCTCAACATCCTCAGGAGCCTGGCCAGAATGGAACCGAGCGAGGAGCAGCCGTGAGTCTGGGCCCAAGGCAGCCTCTCACTAACCGTCCTGTTTGGTCCCTCCCCATCCCTGTCCCTGACAGAGCAGCTCCTCCTCCCCACACAGGGGTGCAGGGAGTGCAATCTACACACACTGCCAGGAGGTCATTGCATCATCTGCTCCCAACGTTCCCCCTCGTAATCCCTGGTGCACCAATACTCGGGGAGTCTCCTCCTTTTCCAGCACTGGGGTCAGTCACAAAGACCACCTGTCACTTTGGACAAGAAGCTCCCTCCTGCTGTCCCAAGCCACACTCCCGCTCCAGGCTAGAGAAGGAACAGAATCCAGGAGTCCAGACTTCTCCTGGGAAACCATTCCCCACGTCAAAGTCCCTAGGCATAGCAAGCCCAGGGTCTCCTTGTTTCCCATTGATTTCCAAGCTCAGCAGCTCACAGGGTCTAGCCCAGTTCAGAGACTCTCAGCCTTGGGAACAGTCTCCCACAAGGGAAGGGCTGGGAGCCCCATTGCTGGGACCTTTCCAAACACACTGGAGATGGCTCTGGAGAAGCCCCTCCCCTGACTGAAAGCGAGGGACTCCTGGGGTCGCTTTGCAAATCCGATCTCCTTTCGGAGAGATTCTCTCCTCCTCTTTCTGCCTCTCCCCACATGGACGGGGGATGCCACAGAGGAACCCTAATGCCACTCACTTGCTCTAGGTGATAAAGCGATGCATGGTGGATGTTCAGGGTTGCCAGCTGTTGCTCTCCCGCCTCCTCATTCTCCAAGCCCAAGGCAGGCTGGAAAGGGTGGTGACCTGAGGAATTACCCTGCCGAGCCAGCAGGCAGGGTGGTGACACTGGGTGATCGACTGGCTGTGAAGAAAGAGTCTGTCTTATTGCCAAGAGACGGAGTAGCTCAGCCAGCAGCAGGGGGTGCAGAACACTGCCCTAGTGCAGGGGAGACAGCGCCTCCCAGATCCTGACATCCCAGCACTTTACACACCTTCCTGGAGCCTGCTGCTCTTATCAATTTCAAAATAATAAAATACAAATCAAATAGAATATTTCAGGTCTTCGATTAGGTCATAATCTGATCTGAGTAAATGTGATAGGACACCTCTTATTATCTCCTGCTCCAAGTGATACTCTCCAATGGATCCCCATCCTCCCCGCACTGTGAGGTAGGTAGGAGCGGATTCTTATCCCTACTTGAAAGAGGGAGAAGCAAAGACTGAGAAAGGAGAATTGACTTGTCTTAGGTCACACAGCAGTCAGTGGCAGAGTTGGGAATAGGACCCAAGAGTCCAGACTTTCAGACGAACCATTGCATCTTGAATTTCATACATTGAATGACCTGAATAAAGAAAAGGAGTACTTGTGGCACCTTAGAGACTAACCAATTTACTTGAGCATAAGTTTTCGTGAGTTACAGCATCCGATGAAGTCAGCTGTAGCTCACGAAAGCTTATGCTCAAATAAATTGGTTAGTATCTAAGGTGCCACAAGCACTCCTTTTCTTTTTGCGAATACAGACAAACACGACTGTTACTCTGAGACCTGAATAAAGTGTTCTCAGATGAACAACCACAGTTCAAAGTAATTATTCACAAAGTATTTTAGAAGAACTGGAATGTTACAGAGAATCATGAACTGCTCAGAGACAATTAATGCAGAGAAGCAGCAAACTTTGTCAACCATACGACAGGTTAGGTCTTATTTACTTGGTCTTAGAAGAGACCAACAAGGACCTGAGTCTACTCCCTGTCAGTAACCCCCTGCTCAGCCAATCAGGGTAGAGGGGTGGGAGGTTGCAGGTTCTTACCAGAGAGCCCAAAGGATGGCCCCGGTCACCGGTGGGGATCACTGTCCGAGCACTATTTCAGTCCCAAATTTTTGGGTGGACATCCCACAATGGGAACTGCAGAGCACCCCCGGACACACACATACACATACCCCTCTCCTGGTGGTGGGATGGGGAACAGGGGTAAGGACAAAAGAAGTAAGAGATGAAGAGAAAGGAGGAAGGGATGGAGGAAAAGGTAAAACCAAAAGGACACACCCTAATCTCCCCAGTGATTCTAAGGGACAAAATCCTAGGTGGGGAATAAAATTCTGCCACCTTAAACTAGTGTTTTCCATGCCTAGATTTCAGCTGGCACCAGATGGATCAGACTGAACAGGTTCCAAACCTCTCAGAGGCTCTTACCTTCTCAACAGGAACATCTGTTTTCTCGTAAAATCTGTAAAAGGAAAGGAGGAAACTCCAAGGGGATTTCTCCTCGTGCTCAAGAACGTAAACCCTAATACTCTCTCAGTCCTCAAAGAGAGACCTCGAGAAGGAGACTTCCTGAAGCAAAGCCACGGGGATCTCTGGACCTTCCCCTGGCCCTACGCCCCTGTCCTTCCTGGCTGATGTCAGCATCTCTCTGTGAGGTCACCACCTCCCCATCACCTTTGACCAACAGGCTGAGCTCCTGCAAAAGGACTTTGTGATCTCACTGCCACAACCACCCCGCCCCTGCACAGCTAATCTTCTGACGCTGGCCAGACACTTTGGAGGTTTGAATTACTCCCTGTGGATCACCCCACTCAATGAGGGTTCATTCTGGGAAGCAAGCCGGCTAGACAGTAAAACATCAGAGGCTGCTTCCAATGCTACACTCAGTTTTTCAGAAATTAGGAGACTGTATGGCCAGAAGAGGCCATTACAGCATCTCAGCTGACCCCCTGCATATCACAGGCCTCCTGTAGACCACAATAGCTCCTGTCGGGGCAAACACATTCCAGAAAGGCATCTAGTCTTCATTAAATGACATCAAGAGATGGAGAATCCACCACTTTCCTTGGTAGCTAGTTCCTGTGGTGAATCATCCTCACTGTTGAATATTTGTTCCTTATTTGAAATATGAATTTCTCTCTTTTCACCTTCCAGCCATTGGGTATCGTGATGCCGTGCTCTGCTTGATTAAGGAGCCCCTTCATACCCAATATTTTCTCTCCATTAAGGCACTTCAACACTTCAGTAGCTCACTAGAAGGCATTTTTCTCCAGCCCTCAGAACATTTGGTGGCTCTTCGATGCCCCAACTCCAATGTCTCAACATCTTTTTCAAATGAGGACACCAAAACCGGATGCCGTATTCCAATCTCAGTCTCACTGATGCTCTGTCACCACCCTATCCTACTCACCGCTCTGCTCCTACGTCTAATGATGGCTTTAGCTCTTTTCACAACAGAATCACACTGGGAGCTCATGATGACAGGCTTCTCCACTATGGCCCCGAAAACCCTTTCAGTGTCACTGCTTTCCTGGATATACTTCCCCATTCTGCAGGTGTGACAGGCATGCCCTGTTGCTAGTTATAGGACCTTGCATTTGGCTCTGGTCAAATTTCTTTGCTTTGAATGGGTCCAGTATGCCACCCACCAGTCACCCACCAGTGTATTTTGTCACCCACCAGTCTTCTCAGCAGGGATTGTATGTTTGCTCTCAAATCACTGATAAAAATTATTTTAAAAATTACTCCTTGAGAGCTTCTTCAGAGCCTTAGTACCCAGAACCTGAGCCGCACAGCACAGTGAGAAAAGGACCCCTGCACCTCCCATGCCTCTGTCCTCCCTACAGCAGCTGGGCGCTGTGTCTCACTCACCACAGTCCTCTCCACCACAGCCACCTTGCAGCAGTGCGACTCCCATGTGTCCTGTGCTCTCTTCCGTGTAGCGAATCACGCGGGGTGGATGGCATCCAGGAACATGAGCTGCTGGGCCTTGTCCTGCACCCACCAGGAGTGGGGTTAGGGGAGAGAGAGCCAGTGAGCCAGGGACCTCCCTGCCCCACCCACACCAGCTGCGGGACTCAGGCCTGAATAGGGGATAGTGGGGACCCGGCCATTGTCCAAATCACCCACACCTCCTACACAAACAGGGTCAGGAACTGGGACAGTGCATGTTGGGGGAGGAGACTCTGGCTGGTCTGTGACAAACACCCCTATTTTGGGGGTCCCAGATCATAGTGGAGAAAAGTCCCTGTTAGAGCTGGTGGATCATCAGAGGCAAGACCCTCTGCAGGGGGTCATGGTGCTGGGAAGGGGAAGGACAATCTCAGTTCCAGCACAGCTGGGAAAGGTTTCTACCTTTTCTCAGCCTTGGAACTGCTCTCGGATGTTCCTGAGAGCACCCTCCTCATAGCCATGTCCACGGCTACCTCCTCCTCGTCCTCTGAGTCCCTGAAGGTCCCTGCACCAGGAAGAGAAGGGGACAGGGTGACTCCTGCTGCCACGCGGGGCAAGGACAGGGGCATGGTGGGGCAATGTGCCCCCTTCCCACCTGCGGGACCCAGGGCGGATCAGGACCCACACTTCCCCCTCTCAGTGATGCCTTTAGCCCCCAACTCCTTCAGGAGCCGATAGCAAAGAGACCCTCCCTCCCTCACAGTGTCCTGGACTCACCCGCCCCCCCCTGGAGCATCAAGGACCAAAGTGGCAGCATCTAGTATCAGTGGGGTTCATGTGGCTCAAGCCAGACACCTGGGCTGGGGACCCGTCCCCACAGCACTGGTTGAGTGCCTGGGCCCAGGGTGTTCACCGCCCCCTCCTCAACCCTCCCTGAGCCCAGCCTGGTTCCTCACCTGGAACAAAGCAGCGGCGCACCTCGGCCTGGCTGCTGCCTCAGGCCCCGGCGCTGCTGCTGTCCCATGGGGAGCGGGCCGAGCTGCTGGTGCTTGGACAGGGTTCCTCCACCTCCTGCCTTCGGGAGGCTGGAAGGTCCTCAGTGACTGGGCAGGGCGATGCCTCCTGCTGGGAATCAGGACTGGGATTCTGGGGCCCGTGCTTCCCACACAACAAGCCCCAGAGCCAACCTGCCCGGCTCCCCTACTCGGCTGAATCCTGCCTGCCCAGACACATCCTGGGACAGCTCCATTTCAGCCAAACTGGTGCCCTTCCAACCTCAGCACCTGCATCCGGAGCAGGTTTCCTCCTCCAGAAGGCTGGGCGCTTCCACCTCCTGGCTCGGCCGGGAACTCCTTCCCCACCAGAGGGGACAAAGGGACCGCTCGGCTCCTGGGGAAGATGGCAGCTGCTTCCCTCAGGCTCTGAGGCCACCTGCAGAGCCTTCTTTATCAACATCCTCAGGAGCCTGGCCAGAATGGAACCGAGCAAGGAGCAGCCGTGAGTCTGGGCCCAAGGCAGCCTCTCACTAACCGTCCTGTTTGGTCCCTCCCCATCCCTGTCCCTGACAGAGCAGCTCCTCCTCCCCACACAGGGGTGCAGGGAGTGCAATCTACACACACTGCCAGGAGGTCATTGCATCATCTGCTCCCAACGTTCCCCCTCGTAATCCCTGGTGCACCAATACTCGGGGAGTCTCCTCCTTTTCCAGCACTGGGGTCAGTCACAAAGACCACCTGTCACTTTGGACAAGAAGCTCCCTCCTGCTGTCCCAAGCCACACTCCCGCTCCAGGCTAGAGAAGGAACAGAATCCAGGAGTCCAGACTTCTCCTGGGAAACCATTCCCCACGTCAAAGTCCCTAGGCATAGCAAGCCCAGGGTCTCCTTGTTTCCCATTGATTTCCAAGCTCAGCAGCTCACAGGGTCTAGCCCAGTTCAGAGACTCTCAGCCTTGGGAACAGTCTCCCACAAGGGAAGGGCTGGGAGCCCCATTGCTGGGACCTTTCCAAACACACTGGAGATGGCTCTGGAGAAGCCCCTCCCCTGACTGAAAGCGAGGGACTCCTGGGGTCGCTTTGCAAATCCGATCTCCTTTCGGAGAGATTCTCTCCTCCTCTTTCTGCCTCTCCCCACATGGACGGGGGATGCCACAGAGGAACCCTAATGCCACTCACTTGCTCTAGGTGATAAAGCGATGCATGGTGGATGTTCAGGGTTGCCAGCTGTTGCTCTCCCGCCTCCTCATTCTCCAAGCCCAAGGCAGGCTGGAAAGGGTGGTGACCTGAGGAATTACCCTGCCGAGCCAGCAGGCAGGGTGGTGACACTGGGTGATCGACTGGCTGTGAAGAAAGAGTCTGTCTTATTGCCAAGAGACGGAGTAGCTCAGCCAGCAGCAGGGGGTGCAGAACACTGCCCTAGTGCAGGGGAGACAGCGCCTCCCAGATCCTGACATCCCAGCACTTTACACACCTTCCTGGAGCCTGCTGCTCTTATCAATTTCAAAATAATAAAATACAAATCAAATAGAATATTTCAGGTCTTCGATTAGGTCATAATCTGATCTGAGTAAATGTGATAGGACACCTCTTATTATCTCCTGCTCCAAGTGATACTCTCCAATGGATCCCCATCCTCCCCGCACTGTGAGGTAGGTAGGAGCGGATTCTTATCCCTACTTGAAAGAGGGAGAAGCAAAGACTGAGAAAGGAGAATTGACTTGTCTTAGGTCACACAGCAGTCAGTGGCAGAGTTGGGAATAGGACCCAAGAGTCCAGACTTTCAGACGAACCATTGCATCTTGAATTTCATACATTGAATGACCTGAATAAAGAAAAGGAGTACTTGTGGCACCTTAGAGACTAACCAATTTACTTGAGCATAAGTTTTCGTGAGTTACAGCATCCGATGAAGTCAGCTGTAGCTCACGAAAGCTTATGCTCAAATAAATTGGTTAGTATCTAAGGTGCCACAAGCACTCCTTTTCTTTTTGCGAATACAGACAAACACGACTGTTACTCTGAGACCTGAATAAAGTGTTCTCAGATGAACAACCACAGTTCAAAGTAATTATTCACAAAGTATTTTAGAAGAACTGGAATGTTACAGAGAATCATGAACTGCTCAGAGACAATTAATGCAGAGAAGCAGCAAACTTTGTCAACCATACGACAGGTTAGGTCTTATTTACTTGGTCTTAGAAGAGACCAACAAGGACCTGAGTCTACTCCCTGTCAGTAACCCCCTGCTCAGCCAATCAGGGTAGAGGGGTGGGAGGTTGCAGGTTCTTACCAGAGAGCCCAAAGGATGGCCCCGGTCACCGGTGGGGATCACTGTCCGAGCACTATTTCAGTCCCAAATTTTTGGGTGGACATCCCACAATGGGAACTGCAGAGCACCCCCGGACACACACATACACATACCCCTCTCCTGGTGGTGGGATGGGGAACAGGGGTAAGGACAAAAGAAGTAAGAGATGAAGAGAAAGGAGGAAGGGATGGAGGAAAAGGTAAAACCAAAAGGACACACCCTAATCTCCCCAGTGATTCTAAGGGACAAAATCCTAGGTGGGGAATAAAATTCTGCCACCTTAAACTAGTGTTTTCCATGCCTAGATTTCAGCTGGCACCAGATGGATCAGACTGAACAGGTTCCAAACCTCTCAGAGGCTCTTACCTTCTCAACAGGAACATCTGTTTTCTCGTAAAATCTGTAAAAGGAAAGGAGGAAACTCCAAGGGGATTTCTCCTCGTGCTCAAGAACGTAAACCCTAATACTCTCTCAGTCCTCAAAGAGAGACCTCGAGAAGGAGACTTCCTGAAGCAAAGCCACGGGGATCTCTGGACCTTCCCCTGGCCCTACGCCCCTGTCCTTCCTGGCTGATGTCAGCATCTCTCTGTGAGGTCACCACCTCCCCATCACCTTTGACCAACAGGCTGAGCTCCTGCAAAAGGACTTTGTGATCTCACTGCCACAACCACCCCGCCCCTGCACAGCTAATCTTCTGACGCTGGCCAGACACTTTGGAGGTTTGAATTACTCCCTGTGGATCACCCCACTCAATGAGGGTTCATTCTGGGAAGCAAGCCGGCTAGACAGTAAAACATCAGAGGCTGCTTCCAATGCTACACTCAGTTTTTCAGAAATTAGGAGACTGTATGGCCAGAAGAGGCCATTACAGCATCTCAGCTGACCCCCTGCATATCACAGGCCTCCTGTAGACCACAATAGCTCCTGTCGGGGCAAACACATTCCAGAAAGGCATCTAGTCTTCATTAAATGACATCAAGAGATGGAGAATCCACCACTTTCCTTGGTAGCTAGTTCCTGTGGTGAATCATCCTCACTGTTGAATATTTGTTCCTTATTTGAAATATGAATTTCTCTCTTTTCACCTTCCAGCCATTGGGTATCGTGATGCCGTGCTCTGCTTGATTAAGGAGCCCCTTCATACCCAATATTTTCTCTCCATTAAGGCACTTCAACACTTCAGTAGCTCACTAGAAGGCATTTTTCTCCAGCCCTCAGAACATTTGGTGGCTCTTCGATGCCCCAACTCCAATGTCTCAACATCTTTTTCAAATGAGGACACCAAAACCGGATGCCGTATTCCAATCTCAGTCTCACTGATGCTCTGTCACCACCCTATCCTACTCACCGCTCTGCTCCTACGTCTAATGATGGCTTTAGCTCTTTTCACAACAGAATCACACTGGGAGCTCATGATGACAGGCTTCTCCACTATGGCCCCGAAAACCCTTTCAGTGTCACTGCTTTCCTGGATATACTTCCCCATTCTGCAGGTGTGACAGGCATGCCCTGTTGCTAGTTATAGGACCTTGCATTTGGCTCTGGTCAAATTTCTTTGCTTTGAATGGGTCCAGTATGCCACCCACCAGTCACCCACCAGTGTATTTTGTCACCCACCAGTCTTCTCAGCAGGGATTGTATGTTTGCTCTCAAATCACTGATAAAAATTATTTTAAAAATTACTCCTTGAGAGCTTCTTCAGAGCCTTAGTACCCAGAACCTGAGCCGCACAGCACAGTGAGAAAAGGACCCCTGCACCTCCCATGCCTCTGTCCTCCCTACAGCAGCTGGGCGCTGTGTCTCACTCACCACAGTCCTCTCCACCACAGCCACCTTGCAGCAGTGCGACTCCCATGTGTCCTGTGCTCTCTTCCGTGTAGCGAATCACGCGGGGTGGATGGCATCCAGGAACATGAGCTGCTGGGCCTTGTCCTGCACCCACCAGGAGTGGGGTTAGGGGAGAGAGAGCCAGTGAGCCAGGGACCTCCCTGCCCCACCCACACCAGCTGCGGGACTCAGGCCTGAATAGGGGATAGTGGGGACCCGGCCATTGTCCAAATCACCCACACCTCCTACACAAACAGGGTCAGGAACTGGGACAGTGCATGTTGGGGGAGGAGACTCTGGCTGGTCTGTGACAAACACCCCTATTTTGGGGGTCCCAGATCATAGTGGAGAAAAGTCCCTGTTAGAGCTGGTGGATCATCAGAGGCAAGACCCTCTGCAGGGGGTCATGGTGCTGGGAAGGGGAAGGACAATCTCAGTTCCAGCACAGCTGGGAAAGGTTTCTACCTTTTCTCAGCCTTGGAACTGCTCTCGGATGTTCCTGAGAGCACCCTCCTCATAGCCATGTCCACGGCTACCTCCTCCTCGTCCTCTGAGTCCCTGAAGGTCCCTGCACCAGGAAGAGAAGGGGACAGGGTGACTCCTGCTGCCACGCGGGGCAAGGACAGGGGCATGGTGGGGCAATGTGCCCCCTTCCCACCTGCGGGACCCAGGGCGGATCAGGACCCACACTTCCCCCTCTCAGTGATGCCTTTAGCCCCCAACTCCTTCAGGAGCCGATAGCAAAGAGACCCTCCCTCCCTCACAGTGTCCTGGACTCACCCGCCCCCCCCTGGAGCATCAAGGACCAAAGTGGCAGCATCTAGTATCAGTGGGGTTCATGTGGCTCAAGCCAGACACCTGGGCTGGGGACCCGTCCCCACAGCACTGGTTGAGTGCCTGGGCCCAGGGTGTTCACCGCCCCCTCCTCAACCCTCCCTGAGCCCAGCCTGGTTCCTCACCTGGAACAAAGCAGCGGCGCACCTCGGCCTGGCTGCTGCCTCAGGCCCCGGCGCTGCTGCTGTCCCATGGGGAGCGGGCCGAGCTGCTGGTGCTTGGACAGGGTTCCTCCACCTCCTGCCTTCGGGAGGCTGGAAGGTCCTCAGTGACTGGGCAGGGCGATGCCTCCTGCTGGGAATCAGGACTGGGATTCTGGGGCCCGTGCTTCCCACACAACAAGCCCCAGAGCCAACCTGCCCGGCTCCCCTACTCGGCTGAATCCTGCCTGCCCAGACACATCCTGGGACAGCTCCATTTCAGCCAAACTGGTGCCCTTCCAACCTCAGCACCTGCATCCGGAGCAGGTTTCCTCCTCCAGAAGGCTGGGCGCTTCCACCTCCTGGCTCGGCCGGGAACTCCTTCCCCACCAGAGGGGACAAAGGGACCGCTCGGCTCCTGGGGAAGATGGCAGCTGCTTCCCTCAGGCTCTGAGGCCACCTGCAGAGCCTTCTTTCTCAACATCCTCAGGAGCCTGGCCAGAATGGAACCGAGCAAGGAGCAGCCGTGAGTCTGGGCCCAAGGCAGCCTCTCACTAACCGTCCTGTTTGGTCCCTCCCCATCCCTGTCCCTGACAGAGCAGCTCCTCCTCCCCACACAGGGGTGCAGGGAGTGCAATCTACACACACTGCCAGGAGGTCATTGCATCATCTGCTCCCAACGTTCCCCCTCGTAATCCCTGGTGCACCAATACTCGGGGAGTCTCCTCCTTTTCCAGCACTGGGGTCAGTCACAAAGACCACCTGTCACTTTGGACAAGAAGCTCCCTCCTGCTGTCCCAAGCCACACTCCCGCTCCAGGCTAGAGAAGGAACAGAATCCAGGAGTCCAGACTTCTCCTGGGAAACCATTCCCCACGTCAAAGTCCCTAGGCATAGCAAGCCCAGGGTCTCCTTGTTTCCCATTGATTTCCAAGCTCAGCAGCTCACAGGGTCTAGCCCAGTTCAGAGACTCTCAGCCTTGGGAACAGTCTCCCACAAGGGAAGGGCTGGGAGCCCCATTGCTGGGACCTTTCCAAACACACTGGAGATGGCTCTGGAGAAGCCCCTCCCCTGACTGAAAGCGAGGGACTCCTGGGGTCGCTTTGCAAATCCGATCTCCTTTCGGAGAGATTCTCTCCTCCTCTTTCTGCCTCTCCCCACATGGACGGGGGATGCCACAGAGGAACCCTAATGCCACTCACTTGCTCTAGGTGATAAAGCGATGCATGGTGGATGTTCAGGGTTGCCAGCTGTTGCTCTCCCGCCTCCTCATTCTCCAAGCCCAAGGCAGGCTGGAAAGGGTGGTGACCTGAGGAATTACCCTGCCGAGCCAGCAGGCAGGGTGGTGACACTGGGTGATCGACTGGCTGTGAAGAAAGAGTCTGTCTTATTGCCAAGAGACGGAGTAGCTCAGCCAGCAGCAGGGGGTGCAGAACACTGCCCTAGTGCAGGGGAGACAGCGCCTCCCAGATCCTGACATCCCAGCACTTTACACACCTTCCTGGAGCCTGCTGCTCTTATCAATTTCAAAATAATAAAATACAAATCAAATAGAATATTTCAGGTCTTCGATTAGGTCATAATCTGATCTGAGTAAATGTGATAGGACACCTCTTATTATCTCCTGCTCCAAGTGATACTCTCCAATGGATCCCCATCCTCCCCGCACTGTGAGGTAGGTAGGAGCGGATTCTTATCCCTACTTGAAAGAGGGAGAAGCAAAGACTGAGAAAGGAGAATTGACTTGTCTTAGGTCACACAGCAGTCAGTGGCAGAGTTGGGAATAGGACCCAAGAGTCCAGACTTTCAGACGAACCATTGCATCTTGAATTTCATACATTGAATGACCTGAATAAAGAAAAGGAGTACTTGTGGCACCTTAGAGACTAACCAATTTACTTGAGCATAAGTTTTCGTGAGTTACAGCATCCGATGAAGTCAGCTGTAGCTCACGAAAGCTTATGCTCAAATAAATTGGTTAGTATCTAAGGTGCCACAAGCACTCCTTTTCTTTTTGCGAATACAGACAAACACGACTGTTACTCTGAGACCTGAATAAAGTGTTCTCAGATGAACAACCACAGTTCAAAGTAATTATTCACAAAGTATTTTAGAAGAACTGGAATGTTACAGAGAATCATGAACTGCTCAGAGACAATTAATGCAGAGAAGCAGCAAACTTTGTCAACCATACGACAGGTTAGGTCTTATTTACTTGGTCTTAGAAGAGACCAACAAGGACCTGAGTCTACTCCCTGTCAGTAACCCCCTGCTCAGCCAATCAGGGTAGAGGGGTGGGAGGTTGCAGGTTCTTACCAGAGAGCCCAAAGGATGGCCCCGGTCACCGGTGGGGATCACTGTCCGAGCACTATTTCAGTCCCAAATTTTTGGGTGGACATCCCACAATGGGAACTGCAGAGCACCCCCGGACACACACATACACATACCCCTCTCCTGGTGGTGGGATGGGGAACAGGGGTAAGGACAAAAGAAGTAAGAGATGAAGAGAAAGGAGGAAGGGATGGAGGAAAAGGTAAAACCAAAAGGACACACCCTAATCTCCCCAGTGATTCTAAGGGACAAAATCCTAGGTGGGGAATAAAATTCTGCCACCTTAAACTAGTGTTTTCCATGCCTAGATTTCAGCTGGCACCAGATGGATCAGACTGAACAGGTTCCAAACCTCTCAGAGGCTCTTACCTTCTCAACAGGAACATCTGTTTTCTCGTAAAATCTGTAAAAGGAAAGGAGGAAACTCCAAGGGGATTTCTCCTCGTGCTCAAGAACGTAAACCCTAATACTCTCTCAGTCCTCAAAGAGAGACCTCGAGAAGGAGACTTCCTGAAGCAAAGCCACGGGGATCTCTGGACCTTCCCCTGGCCCTACGCCCCTGTCCTTCCTGGCTGATGTCAGCATCTCTCTGTGAGGTCACCACCTCCCCATCACCTTTGACCAACAGGCTGAGCTCCTGCAAAAGGACTTTGTGATCTCACTGCCACAACCACCCCGCCCCTGCACAGCTAATCTTCTGACGCTGGCCAGACACTTTGGAGGTTTGAATTACTCCCTGTGGATCACCCCACTCAATGAGGGTTCATTCTGGGAAGCAAGCCGGCTAGACAGTAAAACATCAGAGGCTGCTTCCAATGCTACACTCAGTTTTTCAGAAATTAGGAGACTGTATGGCCAGAAGAGGCCATTACAGCATCTCAGCTGACCCCCTGCATATCACAGGCCTCCTGTAGACCACAATAGCTCCTGTCGGGGCAAACACATTCCAGAAAGGCATCTAGTCTTCATTAAATGACATCAAGAGATGGAGAATCCACCACTTTCCTTGGTAGCTAGTTCCTGTGGTGAATCATCCTCACTGTTGAATATTTGTTCCTTATTTGAAATATGAATTTCTCTCTTTTCACCTTCCAGCCATTGGGTATCGTGATGCCGTGCTCTGCTTGATTAAGGAGCCCCTTCATACCCAATATTTTCTCTCCATTAAGGCACTTCAACACTTCAG
Source organism: Lepidochelys olivacea (assembly GCF_965140295.1). NCBI lineage: Eukaryota > Metazoa > Chordata > Testudines > Cheloniidae > Lepidochelys > Lepidochelys olivacea. The sequence continues at coordinate 193,162,171 of NC_140413.1, forward strand.
TAGCTCACTAGAAGGCATTTTTCTCCAGCCCTCAGAACATTTGGTGGCTCTTCGATGCCCCAACTCCAATGTCTCAACATCTTTTTCAAATGAGGACACCAAAACCGGATGCCGTATTCCAATCTCAGTCTCACTGATGCTCTGTCACCACCCTATCCTACTCACCGCTCTGCTCCTACGTCTAATGATGGCTTTAGCTCTTTTCACAACAGAATCACACTGGGAGCTCATGATGACAGGCTTCTCCACTATGGCCCCGAAAACCCTTTCAGTGTCACTGCTTTCCTGGATATACTTCCCCATTCTGCAGGTGTGACAGGCATGCCCTGTTGCTAGTTATAGGACCTTGCATTTGGCTCTGGTCAAATTTCTTTGCTTTGAATGGGTCCAGTATGCCACCCACCAGTCACCCACCAGTGTATTTTGTCACCCACCAGTCTTCTCAGCAGGGATTGTATGTTTGCTCTCAAATCACTGATAAAAATTATTTTAAAAATTACTCCTTGAGAGCTTCTTCAGAGCCTTAGTACCCAGAACCTGAGCCGCACAGCACAGTGAGAAAAGGACCCCTGCACCTCCCATGCCTCTGTCCTCCCTACAGCAGCTGGGCGCTGTGTCTCACTCACCACAGTCCTCTCCACCACAGCCACCTTGCAGCAGTGCGACTCCCATGTGTCCTGTGCTCTCTTCCGTGTAGCGAATCACGCGGGGTGGATGGCATCCAGGAACATGAGCTGCTGGGCCTTGTCCTGCACCCACCAGGAGTGGGGTTAGGGGAGAGAGAGCCAGTGAGCCAGGGACCTCCCTGCCCCACCCACACCAGCTGCGGGACTCAGGCCTGAATAGGGGATAGTGGGGACCCGGCCATTGTCCAAATCACCCACACCTCCTACACAAACAGGGTCAGGAACTGGGACAGTGCATGTTGGGGGAGGAGACTCTGGCTGGTCTGTGACAAACACCCCTATTTTGGGGGTCCCAGATCATAGTGGAGAAAAGTCCCTGTTAGAGCTGGTGGATCATCAGAGGCAAGACCCTCTGCAGGGGGTCATGGTGCTGGGAAGGGGAAGGACAATCTCAGTTCCAGCACAGCTGGGAAAGGTTTCTACCTTTTCTCAGCCTTGGAACTGCTCTCGGATGTTCCTGAGAGCACCCTCCTCATAGCCATGTCCACGGCTACCTCCTCCTCGTCCTCTGAGTCCCTGAAGGTCCCTGCACCAGGAAGAGAAGGGGACAGGGTGACTCCTGCTGCCACGCGGGGCAAGGACAGGGGCATGGTGGGGCAATGTGCCCCCTTCCCACCTGCGGGACCCAGGGCGGATCAGGACCCACACTTCCCCCTCTCAGTGATGCCTTTAGCCCCCAACTCCTTCAGGAGCCGATAGCAAAGAGACCCTCCCTCCCTCACAGTGTCCTGGACTCACCCGCCCCCCCCTGGAGCATCAAGGACCAAAGTGGCAGCATCTAGTATCAGTGGGGTTCATGTGGCTCAAGCCAGACACCTGGGCTGGGGACCCGTCCCCACAGCACTGGTTGAGTGCCTGGGCCCAGGGTGTTCACCGCCCCCTCCTCAACCCTCCCTGAGCCCAGCCTGGTTCCTCACCTGGAACAAAGCAGCGGCGCACCTCGGCCTGGCTGCTGCCTCAGGCCCCGGCGCTGCTGCTGTCCCATGGGGAGCGGGCCGAGCTGCTGGTGCTTGGACAGGGTTCCTCCACCTCCTGCCTTCGGGAGGCTGGAAGGTCCTCAGTGACTGGGCAGGGCGATGCCTCCTGCTGGGAATCAGGACTGGGATTCTGGGGCCCGTGCTTCCCACACAACAAGCCCAGAGCCAACCTGCCCGGCTCCCCTACTCGGCTGAATCCTGCCTGCCCAGACACATCCTGGGACAGCTCCATTTCAGCCAAGCTGGTGCCCTTCCAACCTCAGCACCTGCATCCGGAGCAGGTTTCCTCCTCCAGAAGGCTGGGCGCTTCCACCTCCTGGCTCGGCCGGGAACTCCTTCCCCACCAGAGGGGACAAAGGGACCGCTCGGCTCCTGGGGAAGATGGCAGCTGCTTCCCTCAGGCTCTGAGGCCACCTGCAGAGCCTTCTTTCTCAACATCCTCAGGAGCCTGGCCAGAATGGAACCGAGCAAGGAGCAGCCGTGAGTCTGGGCCCAAGGCAGCCTCTCACTAACCGTCCTGTTTGGTCCCTCCCCATCCCTGTCCCTGACAGAGCAGCTCCTCCTCCCCACACAGGGGTGCAGGGAGTGCAATCTACACACACTGCCAGGAGGTCATTGCATCATCTGCTCCCAACGTTCCCCCTCGTAATCCCTGGTGCACCAATACCCGGGGAGTCTCCTCCTTTTCCAGCACTGGGGTCAGTCACAAAGACCACCTGTCACTTTGGACAAGAAGCTCCCTCCTGCTGTCCCAAGCCACACTCCCGCTCCAGGCTAGAGAAGGAACAGAATCCAGGAGTCCAGACTTCTCCTGGGAAACCATTCCCCACGTCAAAGTCCCTAGGCATAGCAAGCCCAGGGTCTCCTTGTTTCCCATTGATTTCCAAGCTCAGCAGCTCACAGGGTCTAGCCCAGTTCAGAGACTCTCAGCCTTCGGAACAGTCTCCCACAAGGGAAGGGCTGGGAGCCCCATTGCTGGGACCTTTCCAAACACACTGGAGATGGCTCTGGAGAAGCCCCTCCCCTGACTGAAAGCGAGGGACTCCTGGGGTCGCTTTGCAAATCCGATCTCCTTTCGGAGAGATTCTCTCCTCCTCTTTCTGCCTCTCCCCACATGGACGGGGGATGCCACAGAGGAACCCTAATGCCACTCACTTGCTCTAGGTGATAAAGCGATGCATGGTGGATGTTCAGGGTTGCCAGCTGTTGCTCTCCCGCCTCCTCATTCTCCAAGCCCAAGGCAGGCTGGAAAGGGTGGTGACCTGAGGAATTACCCTGCCGAGCCAGCAGGCAGGGTGGTGACACTGGGTGATCGACTGGCTGTGAAGAAAGAGTCTGTCTTATTGCCAAGAGACGGAGTAGCTCAGCCAGCAGCAGGGGGTGCAGAACACTGCCCTAGTGCAGGGGAGACAGCGCCTCCCAGATCCTGACATCCCAGCACTTTACACACCTTCCTGGAGCCTGCTGCTCTTATCAATTTCAAAATAATAAAATACAAATCAAATAGAATATTTCAGGTCTTCGATTAGGTCATAATCTGATCTGAGTAAATGTGATAGGACACCTCTTATTATCTCCTGCTCCAAGTGATACTCTCCAATGGATCCCCATCCTCCCCGCACTGTGAGGTAGGTAGGAGCGGATTCTTATCCCTACTTGAAAGAGGGAGAAGCAAAGACTGAGAAAGGAGAATTGACTTGTCTTAGGTCACACAGCAGTCAGTGGCAGAGTTGGGAATAGGACCCAAGAGTCCAGACTTTCAGACGAACCATTGCATCTTGAATTTCATACATTGAATGACCTGAATAAAGAAAAGGAGTACTTGTGGCACCTTAGAGACTAACCAATTTACTTGAGCATAAGTTTTCGTGAGTTACAGCATCCGATGAAGTCAGCTGTAGCTCACGAAAGCTTATGCTCAAATAAATTGGTTAGTATCTAAGGTGCCACAAGCACTCCTTTTCTTTTTGCGAATACAGACAAACACGACTGTTACTCTGAGACCTGAATAAAGTGTTCTCAGATGAACAACCACAGTTCAAAGTAATTATTCACAAAGTATTTTAGAAGAACTGGAATGTTACAGAGAATCATGAACTGCTCAGAGACAATTAATGCAGAGAAGCAGCAAACTTTGTCAACCATACGACAGGTTAGGTCTTATTTACTTGGTCTTAGAAGAGACCAACAAGGACCTGAGTCTACTCCCTGTCAGTAACCCCCTGCTCAGCCAATCAGGGTAGAGGGGTGGGAGGTTGCAGGTTCTTACCAGAGAGCCCAAAGGATGGCCCCGGTCACCGGTGGGGATCACTGTCCGAGCACTATTTCAGTCCCAAATTTTTGGGTGGACATCCCACAATGGGAACTGCAGAGCACCCCCGGACACACACATACACATACCCCTCTCCTGGTGGTGGGATGGGGAACAGGGGTAAGGACAAAAGAAGTAAGAGATGAAGAGAAAGGAGGAAGGGATGGAGGAAAAGGTAAAACCAAAAGGACACACCCTAATCTCCCCAGTGATTCTAAGGGACAAAATCCTAGGTGGGGAATAAAATTCTGCCACCTTAAACTAGTGTTTTCCATGCCTAGATTTCAGCTGGCACCAGATGGATCAGACTGAACAGGTTCCAAACCTCTCAGAGGCTCTTACCTTCTCAACAGGAACATCTGTTTTCTCGTAAAATCTGTAAAAGGAAAGGAGGAAACTCCAAGGGGATTTCTCCTCGTGCTCAAGAACGTAAACCCTAATACTCTCTCAGTCCTCAAAGAGAGACCTCGAGAAGGAGACTTCCTGAAGCAAAGCCACGGGGATCTCTGGACCTTCCCCTGGCCCTACGCCCCTGTCCTTCCTGGCTGATGTCAGCATCTCTCTGTGAGGTCACCACCTCCCCATCACCTTTGACCAACAGGCTGAGCTCCTGCAAAAGGACTTTGTGATCTCACTGCCACAACCACCCCGCCCCTGCACAGCTAATCTTCTGACGCTGGCCAGACACTTTGGAGGTTTGAATTACTCCCTGTGGATCACCCCACTCAATGAGGGTTCATTCTGGGAAGCAAGCCGGCTAGACAGTAAAACATCAGAGGCTGCTTCCAATGCTACACTCAGTTTTTCAGAAATTAGGAGACTGTATGGCCAGAAGAGGCCATTACAGCATCTCAGCTGACCCCCTGCATATCACAGGCCTCCTGTAGACCACAATAGCTCCTGTCGGGGCAAACACATTCCAGAAAGGCATCTAGTCTTCATTAAACGACATCAAGAGATGGAGAATCCACCACTTTCCTTGGTAGCTAGTTCCTGTCGTGAATCATCCTCGCTGTTGAATATTTGTTCCTTATTTGAAATATGAATTTCTCTCTTTTCACCTTCCAGCCATTGGGTCTTGTGATGCCGTGCTCTGTTAGATTAACGAGCCACTTCATAGCCAATATTTTCTCTCCATTAAGGCACTTCAACACTTCAATGAAGTCACCTTTCAATCTCCTTTCAATCAGCTAAACAGGTTGAGCTCTTTCAATAGCTCACTAGAAGGCATTTTTCTCCAGCCCTCAGAACATCTGGTGGCTCTTCGATGCCCCAACTCCAATGTCTCAACATCTTTTTCAAATGAGGACACCAAAACCGGATGCCGTATTCCAATCTCAGTCTCACTGATGCTCTGTCACCACCCTATCCTACTCACCGCTCTGCTCCTACGTCTAATGATGGCTTTAGCTCTTTTCACAACAGCATCACACTGGGAGCTCATGTTGACGAGCTTCTCCACTTTGGCCCCAAAATCCCTTTCAGAGTCACTGCTTTTCTCGACACACTTCCCATTCTGGAGGTGTGACCGGCATGCCCTGTTGCTAGCTACAGGACCTTGCATTTGGCTCTGGTCAAATTTCTTTGCTTTGAATGGGTCCAGTTTACCAAATGAGCCAGATCCCTCTGTATCACTGTCCTCTCCTCATCAGTAATTACCACGCTGCCAGTATTTTGTCACCCATCAGTCTTCTCAGCAGGGATTGTATGTTCGCTCCCAAATCACTGATAAAAATTATTTTAAAAAATTTGTCCTTGAGAGCTTCTTCAGAGCCTTTGTACCCAGGACCTCCTCCCCACCGCACAGTGAGAAAAGGCCGTCCAGCCCTGCTGGTACATAGTGGAGAAGCACAGAACAAACACACCTTTAAGACCTGTGCTGTCCATAGGCTCTGAAAAACATGTGGGGGTCAGCAGCTTACAAATGCACTACAGGCCTGTGTTGTAGACAGGTCCCAACGGTGTCTCGGTTTCCCACCCTCTAACATAGGGAGAACCAACAAAAGCTTGATTAGCTCTATTTGATAGTTGGGGAAACTGAGGCACTCAGCATTGAAGACACTCACTCATAAGCCCAAATGCAGGAATACAAAATGGCAGGTCTTCTGATAGCCAGTCCTGGAACCTAGCCCCACTTATCCTGGCCTCGCTACTCTAACTTTGGTCACAGCCTCCTTGGCTTTTCCTCCATGTCCCTTAACCGCACGTCACTGCAGAAGAAAGATTTTCTGTTAGCCAGCTGGCTCTAATACACATGGATGTCATTCCAAAAGACGTGGTCTTGCTCAGTTCCATGTTATGGTTGGCGGAAGGAACCACTTGGTGACATTCTAGGGCCTGAGTTATACGGGCCAAAGGATTTCCTCTTCCATTGTGTCGTCAGCACCTTTGAGAGGAAGAAATTGCTGTTAGCCCACAGCTTTCCGGTTTCAATCTGTCCCAGGGTGACATGGCTGGGGTTTGAGCTGAACTGCACCTAGCCCAGGTTATGCAGCTCCCTCGGGTGAAGGGAATAAGTGTGCGGGTCACGTGACAAGAAGCAGTATATGACTCAGACTCAGGCCTCTTGAGAGATATAAGGGCAGCCTGTGCTCAGCCAGGAGAGAGACCCCAAGGGGCGTAGGCATGGGAGGGGCTTGGATAGTCCTTGTAAGGTCAGGGACAAGCCAGCTAGGGGACAGGTTGAGAACTTAGGACAAGACCCTAGGAGGGAACGACATGGTAGTTCAGGTGACGGGGCAGACAGTCCACTTGGGTTAGGCTTCCAGGGCCAGACACCCACAGGTGAAGGTGATTGTCAGGGCTCCTGGTCTTCTTCCCCAGGGTAGATTTGATAGGGGAGAAGACTGATGCCGTAAGGGGGAAATAAGTTAACTCCTAGGTCACCCAGTGAGTTTATATCACAAATGCATAATCGGAAGGAGCCAATAGAAACATAGACTGCCCACAGAGGGACAATGGAATGTCCCATGGAGGAAAGAGGCTCTCCCCGCCATTTCTTAACCTCGTGGGCTGTTCTCATGATCCCTTTCCTCCTTGGCTCTTTTGAAAGCAAGGTGCTCCTTGTTCCTCACTGCCCCATCTCCAAAAACTACTGCATGGTTCTCCTCATTCTGGCCCACTGCTGGCCACTTGTAGCACCCGCAGTCCCAGGCAGCAGGCTTGACACAGCAGGTCTGGAAGTGTCTTCCAATGGAATGAAATAGAGGATATTTTCATTATTTTGCCATGGGGGGAGGAAGAAAGAATAACCCACTTTCCTTTCTGTCTGTCCACAAGGCCATGATTTCCAACTTTGTGGAATGGGTCGATATCACTCATAAAGTCTCAAGTACACTCCATCTCATTTCTGCCCTTGGAGGATTCACACATGCACACCCTATGCAGGTGTGTGAGTAACATTGATTTTACTTTTAATCAATACCAAAGAAAATAAGAGGCTGGATCTGGCTGATGCAGGGTAGGCTCAAGTCATCTTTTGGGGACTTTTCCCAGTACTGACTCTCACTTTGTTTCATGCTCCATCAAAAACTTCCAAACTTCACCTTCCGGGAGCAGAACAAAATCAGGACCCAAAGTAATATACTTTTGGTTAGAATGCAGCGTTCTGCAGGCAGCAGAGTGGATTCTCACCAACCCTCCTCTCGAATCCAGCAACAGAAAAGCCCGGACGACACAGGGCAAAAGAATGCCTGCTGCACGAAGCATCATCTAAAGTCGCCTTCCAAGGAGTTAAAGAGAAGCCAGGATAAAAAAGGATTCAAAATTTACATTGTCACTGCTTCATGAGATAATAATTCGCTACCCAAAATATGCATCTGCAGCATTAGATCTGCATCTGCAAGATAACAAAAAGCACTCCTTGGCAAAATACGCCCTCAGGCCTGCTAGGCCTTTTAGCCATTAACAGTATGAAAAGCTGTATCTTCAAGGTTTTTTCCCCTCTGTGTGGACTTGTGATGGGGAATACAAACCCCACATTCGGGAAGAAGGGGTTAAGGAGCTGCTCTGGCCTCAGCCAGCCCAGCTCCATCACACCTGCACGGGGTGCACAGACTGGACGAGGACTTGTGGGCAGACCAGGCAAGAGGAAGGACCTCTACCTTGAAGGCTCTGAAGGAAGGCAGGATCTCTCCCTCAGCAACTGCCTGAGGGAAGGGATGACCTGCTCCTGTTGCACCAGGGTTTAGTGTTCTGCCGCATCCACGAGGCAGCCACTGCAGAGGACCCAGCCACTGCCCCCCTCAACTCCCTGAGCTGTCTCATGCCCTGGCAGAGTGTCCTTACCTCCCCGACCCTGGCTGTGTTCCTGTAGCCCAGAAGCCTGCTGTCCTGGTGCCAGGCCCAGCACCACAGGTCTTCGGCCTCATGGATGGTCAGCCCCGGGAAAGAGACACACACCCACATCTGTCATTCTGGTTGCCGTGCTTGTGTCCTTCCAATCCCATTGGTGGCTGCTCAGTGGGCAGAGTCCTCGCTGCGTGCCTGGCCCAACAGAATTGCAGGGGGTGGTGAAGAACGGAGATAAAGAGAGACTCAACATCCAGACGGGGTCAGTCTGAGAGAAACTGCCTGGGGTCCCAGTCTCACTCTTCTATGGGGTGCCTTTTCCCAGCTGGGTTCCTTACCCCTCTGGTGCAGCAGCAGCTGGTAGAGCCGGTAAACCCGGCTCATGTCCTTGGCTGGGTCACTGATGAACAGAGCCAGCTCTGCCACATGGTGACCCATCCTGGGGAATTCTGCTGCGTTCTAATGGAAGGGAGAGGGGACTCCATCAGCATTTCCCTGTCAGCTCCCAGTCCCCCCTGGGACAGGACTCTCCTTCCCCTCAGCCCCTCTTCAGGAAATGCTAGAGGATAGAAGCTAGAGCTAGACCCTTAATTTCCTCTGCTCCCAAGGGAGCCTGGAGCACAGGGATGTGGGCAGGGCCCTCCATGAGGACTTGCTTCCTCAGCTGCTCCAGGATGACACGAAGGCATGAGCCTAGAGCATGGTCCCCTTAAAAGCCCAGAGTCACCACTTAACCAGGACAAGAAGTAATGGACTCAAGCCATGCTCATTCTCTGCTCTCACTCTGCCCCCCAAGAGGAACACTCCTAACCCACAGCCCCTGCAGCACCAGATCCTACAGCCAGTTGGAGCCAGCCCACCTATGCCTGGAGTCAGGAAGCTGGGGTCACAGGTCACTTACATCTAACTCAGGGAGGGTGATGGTGAATCGGAGGAGGGCTGTGCTGCTTCTAATAGCCCTGGCTCTCTCCTGGGACACTCTAGACATGATCCAGTAGTTCATGGGCTGCGGGGAAAGGAGGCAGCTCAGGATCAATGGGCAGGTGCACGTATTGTGCAAATGAGACCCCCGCTCCCCACATCCCCAGAGGGCTGAGACATTGTGCGCAGGGTGGAATATCTAATTCTTTGATCGCAGGGCTTTAGCAAGGGATTGTTGCCCCCAGGACTATGCTTGTATCCTGCAGGTCACAACTTGTCATTGTCTCTCTAGATTGGAAGAATGTCTGGTGTCGGGGCTGGTCCCATCCGCCCTAAACTCCCTCCCTGGCTCTCAAGTCCTTGGTTGGGTGAAGGGACTGAGTGTGAGCACAATCCCCCCAGGAATCTCAGGGTACCTTGGAGAGAAGGGCTCATTCTCTGGGGTCCTCCTGTTTCTCTAGAAAGGAGCCCATGACTCTTCTCTGAGGACGATCTTCTAGATCTTATAGGAGGGGTTCAGACTCTCACTCCCCAAGCCAGCCAGGGGCCCTATGGTTACTGCTCAACAGAACCAGGCAGAGCTCTGGCTTGAAGTCCCAGCTCCTTCCTCAGTCCATCAAGGAGGAAGGGCCTGACACTGCATTGCACTGACTGCCCTGACCAAGGACAGACCACTGGGGGCCCAGCTAGGAGGACACACTGGAGAATGGATCGAAGAGTTAAGGTAAAATTACCCCTACCCCTCAAATTGGGCTCACCTCCAAGATGTCGTGGAGCCTGTCTCTGTCTGGGGACTCTACCAGCAGGTTCCCCAGGAGGGCATCCATGAGGTTTGGCAAGACCCTATGCAGATCCTGCAAAGCAAGGGAGAGCCATGGCTCAGAGCTAGGGAAACTGGGGCTACACCTGCCACAGGATGGGAAGAAGGGTCTCTGGGAAGCGCTGGTGAGACCCCCAAAACACATATCCTGGCCTCCCTCATTCACATCCCACTGCAGGCAATTAGCCAGGATTCATGGCAGGATGACAGCAGGCCCTTCGATCCATGATTTAAGCATGCTCTACCTGGAGGTGGGTGGTGTCCTTCTCCGTGCCCAGGGTGAAGACGGCATGCGGGGCAGCTCGAAGGAGGTGGGTCTCTAGCTCTGGCTCCAGGGCAGCTGTCGTGGTGCTGGCAGGAGAGAGGAGCTGGTATTAGACCGTGCAGTGCGGAGGCGGCACTGGTACCAACCCGGACGTGAAGCTGCAGGGAAATAGGCCCAGACTGGCGAGAATGGAAACTGAGGCACCGAGCCAGGGAATGACAAGGCCAAGGTTTCCCAGACAGACAGTGGCAGGGTAGGAATAGAGCCTGTTCCCTGGACCCTGCTGCCCCCTCCTCTATCTGATCCTGGGAGTGAGCCTCTCCCCAAAGCCACTGCAAAGTAACTGGAGGGAAAAGAACGGCCCAGCCAGGAGAGTGTGAACCTTCCCAGCACCTCTGCCACAGGAGTCACCCTTGGGAGGTGAGCGGGGAGTGGAAGGGGCAGTGACTCTTAGCCGGGGGCCTCAACAGCACCGGGATTCGGGGAACCGGGGGGAGGGTCTCGGTACCTGAGGTTGCCCACAGCAATCAGGGAGTTAGCGAGGATGGCGCTGGGTGGAGAGATATCAGGCAGCTCCTCAATGAGCTCCTGTGAGACCCAAAGGAGACAAAGGAGCGTGAGATTTGGGCCTGATTTGGGCTTCTCAGTGAGGAGATAACACAGCCAGCACCCCACACAGCCCGCAGGTCCCCCCACCTGCCTCCTGCTCCTCCGATTCCTACGCAGCAGTGACCAATCTCAGAATTTCTCCCATCTCTTCTCCCCAATCTTCAGCCCCAGCAATCCCTGCCCTCAGCTGCCCCTCCAGTACCAGCCATCCCCCATCCATTAGCCCGGGGTGACCCCTGCCCCTCCCATATCTCTGTCCTCCCTCCAGTGGCTGGGCGCCGTGTCTCTCTCACCACAGTAATCTCTACAACAGCCGCCTAGCAGCTGTGCGGCTCCAATGTGTCCTGCTCTCTCTGCTGTGCAGCGAGACACGCAGGGTGGATGGCATGCAGGAACATGAACTGCTGGGCCTCGTCCTGCACCCATCAGGAGTGGGGTTAGGGGAGACAGAGCCAGTTAGCCAGGGACCTCCCTGCCTCACCCACGCCAGCTGCAGGACTCAGGCCTGAATGGGGGGTAGTCCAAATCACCCACGACTCCTACACAAGCAGAGTCAGGAACTGGGACAGTGCCTGTTGGGGGAGGAGACCCTGGCTGGTGTATGACAAACACCCCAATCGTGGGGGTCCCAGACGATGGTAGAGAAAAGTCCCCGTTAGGGCTGGTGGATCATCGGAGACAAGACGCTCTGCAGGGGGTCAGGGTGCTGGGAAGGGGCAGGACAATCTCAGTTCCAGCACAGCTGGGGAATGTTTTCACCTTTTCTTGGCCTTGCAGTTGCTCTTGGGTGTTCTTGACAGCAGCCTCCTCCATGGCAACGTTCACCCATTCCTCCTCCTCATCCTCCGAGTCCCTGGCGGTCCCTGCACCAGGGACAGAAGTGGGGAGGCTAACTCCTGTTCCACTCGGAGGAAAGACAGGGGCATGGTGGGGCAAAGAGCCCCCTCTCCACCTCTAGGACCCGGGGGGGGATCAGACCCCACACTCCCACCTCTCAGTGATGGCTTCAGCCCCCAACTCCTTCAGGAGCCCAAAGCAAAGAGAGCCCCCCAGACTGTCCTGGACTTCCTGCGTGGTGCTTCACCCACCCCAACCTGGAGCATCAAGGACCAAAGTGGCAGCATCTAGTATCAGTGGGGTTTATGTGGCTCAGGCCTGACACCTGGGATGGGGATCTGCCCGCAAAGCACTGGTCGAGTGCCTGGGCCCAGGGTGGCTTCTCACAGTCCCCTCCTCACCCCTCCCTGAGTCCAGCCTGGCTTCTCAGCTGAAACAAAGCAGCAGCGCCCCTCCCTGAGTCCCAGGAGCTGCTGCTGTTCCATGGGGAGTGGGCCAAGTTATTGGTGCTGGGACAGAGACCCTTCACCTTCTGCCCTAGGGAGGCTGGAATGTCCTCAGTGACTGGGCAGGGCAATACCTCCTCCTGGGAATCAGGGCTGAGCTCCTGGGACCTGTGCTTCCCACACAACAAACCCCAGACCCACCCAGCCCGGCTCCCCTCCTTGTCTGAGTCTTGCTTGCCCAACCGCATCCTGGGACAGCTCCATTTCGGCCTGGCTGGTGCCTCTCCCACCTCGGTGCCTGCGCTGGGAGCAGGTTTCCTCCACCAGAAGGCTGGGCGCTTCCACCTCCTGGCTCGGGCGGGAACTCCTTCCCCACCAGAGGGGACAAAGGGACCGCTCTGTTCCTGCGGAAATTCTGTTCCTGCGTAAAGATGGCAGCTGCTTCCCTCAGGCTCTGGGGCCACCTGCAGAGCCTTCTTCCTCAATATCCTCAGGAGCCTGGCCAGAATGGAACCGAGCGAGGAGCAGCCGTGAGTCTGGGCCCAAAGCAGCCTCTCACTAACCGCCCTGTTTGGTCCCTCCCCATCCCTGTCCCTGACAGAGCAGCTCCTCCTCTCCACACAGGGGTGCAGGGAGTACAATCTACACACACTGCCAGGAGTTCATTGCATCATCTGCTCCCAACGTTCCCCTTCATCATTCCTGGTGCAGCAGTACCCGGGGAGTCTCCTCCTTTTCCAGCACTGGGGTCAGTCACAAAGACCACCTGTCACTTTGGACGAGCAGCTCCCTCCTCCATACCAGGCCATACTCCCCCTCCAGGCTACAGAAGGAACAGAATCCAGGAGTCCAGATTTCTCCTGGGAAACCATTCCCCACGTCAAAATCCCTAGGCATAGCAAGCCCAGGGTCTCCTTGTTTCCCACTAATTTCATGCTCAGCAGCTCACAGGGTCTAGCCCAGTTCAGAGACTCTCAGCCTTCGGAACAGTCTCCCACAAGGGAAGGGCTGGGAGCCCCATTGCTGGGACCTTTCCAAACACACTGGAGATGGCTCTGGAGAAGCCCCTCCCCTGACTGAAAGCGAGGGACTCCTGGGGTCGCTTTGCAAATCCGATCTCCTTTCGGAGAGATTCTCTCCTCCTCTTTCTGCCTCTCCCCAGACGGACGGGGGATGCTACAGAGGAACCCTAATGCCATTCTCTTGCTCTAGGTGATAAAGCGATGCATGGTGGATCTCCAAGCCCAAGGCAGGCTGGAAAGGGTGGTGACCTGAGGAATTACCCTGCCGAGCCAGCAGGCAGGGTGGTGACACTGGGTGATCGACTGACTGTGAAGAAAGAGTCTGTCTTATTGCCAAGGGACGGAGTAGCTCAGCCAGCAGCAGGGGGTGCAGAACACTGCCCTAGTGCAGGGGAGACAGCGCCTCCCAGATCCTGACATCCCAGCACTTTACACACCTTCCTGGAGCCTGCTGCTTTTATCAATTTTAAAATAATAAAATACAAATCAAATAGAATATTTCAGGTCTTCGATTAGGTCATAATCTGATCTGAGTAAACGTGATAGGACACCTCTTATTATCTCCTGCTCCAAGTGATACTCTCCAATGGATCCCCATCCTCCCCGCACCTTAAGGTAGGTAGGAGCGGATTCTTATCCCTACTTGAAAGAGGGAGAAGCAAAGACTGAGAAAAGAGAATTGACTTGTCTTAGGTCACACAGCCAGTCAGTGGCAGAGTTGGGAATAGGACCCAAGAGCCCAGACTTTCAGACTAACCATCGCATCTTGAATTTCATACATTGAATGACCTGAATAAAGAAAAGGAGTACTTGTGGCACCTTAGAGACTAACCAATTTATATGAGCATAAGTTTTTGTGAGCTACAGCATCCGATGAAGTCAGCTGTAGATCACGAAAGCTTATGCTCAAATAAATTGGTTAGTCTCTAAGGTGCCACAAGTACTCCTTTTCTTTTTGCGAATACAGACTAACATGGCTGTTACTCTGAGATCTGAATAAAGTGTTCTCAAATGAACAACCACAGTTCAAAGTAATTATTCACAAAGTATTTTAGAAGAACTGGAATGTTAGAGAAAATCATGAACTGCTCAGAGACAATTAATGCCGAGAAGCAGCAAAATTTGTCAACCATATGACTGGTTAGGTCTTATTTACTTGGTCTTAGAAGAGACCAACAAGGACCTGAGTCAACTCCCTGTTAATAATCCCCTGCTCAGCCAATCAGAGGAGAGGGGCGGGAGGCTGTGGGTTCTCACCAGAGAGCACAAAGGATGGCCCCGGTCACCAGTGGGGATCACTGTCCGAGCACTATTTCAGCCCACATTTTTGGGGGACATCCCACAATGGGAACTGCAGAGGACCCCCGGACACACACATACACACATCCCTCTCCTGGTAGTGGGATGGGGAACAGGGGTAAGGACAAAAGAAGTAAGAGATGAAGGGAAAGGAGGGAGGGATGGAGGAAAAGGTAAAACCAAAAGGACACACCATAATCTCCCCAGTGATTCTAAGGGACAAAATCCTATGGGGAATAAAATTCTGCCACCTTAAACTAGTGTTTTCCATGCCTAGATTTCAGCTGGCACCAGATGGATCAGACTGAACAGGTTCCAAACCTCTCAGAGGCTCTTACCTTCTCAACAGGAACATCTGTTTTCTCATAAAATCTGTAAAAGGAAAGGAGGAAACTCCAAGGGGATTTCTCCTCGCGCTCACCAATGTAAACCCTAATACTCTCTCAGTCCTCAGAGAGAGACCTTGAGTAGGAATCTTGCTTAAGCAAAGCCATGGGGATCTCTTGACGTTTCCCTGGCCCTGTGCCCCTGTCCTGTCTGGATGATGTCAGCATCTCTCCGTGAGGTCACCACCTCCCCATCACCTTTGACCAACAGGCTGAGCTCCTGCAAAAGGCCTTTGTGATCTCACTGCCACACCCACCCCTCCCCTCCACAGCTAATGTCCTGCTGCTGGCCAGACTCAATGAGGGTTCATTCTGGGAAGCAAGCCAGCTAGACACAGGGGTGCAGGGAGTGCAATCTACACACACTGCCAGGAGTTCATTGCATCATCTGCTCCCAACATTCCCCCTCGTCATCCCTGGTGCAGCAATACCCGGGGAGTCTCCTCCTTTTCCAGCACTGGGGTCAGTCACAAAGACCACCTGTAACTTTGGATGAGCAGTTCCCACCTCCATCCCAGGCCACACCCCCCCTCCAGGCTAGAGAAGGAACAGAATCCAGGAGTCCAGATTTCTCCTGCGAAACCATTCCTCACGTCATAGTCCCTAGACATAGCAAGCCCTGGGTCTCCTTGTTTCCCATTGATTTCCATGCTCAGCAGCTCACAGGGTCTAGCCCAGTTCAGAGACTCTCAGCCTTCGGAACAGTCTCCCACAAGGGAAGGGCTGGGAGCCCCATTGCTGGGACCTTTCCAAACACACTGGAGATGGCTCTGGAGAAGCCCCTCCCCTGACTGAAAGCGAGGGACTCCTGGGGTCGCTTTGCAAATCCAATCTCCTTTTGGAGAGATTCTCTCCCCCTCTTTCTGCCTCTCCCCAGACAGACGGGGGATGCCACAGAGGAACCCTAATGCCACTCACTTGCTCTACGTGATAAAGCGATGCATGGTGGATGTTCAGGGTTGCCAGCTGTTGCTCTCCCACCTCCTCATTCTCCAAGCCCAAGGCAGGCTGGAAAGGGTGGTGACTTGAGGAATTACCCTGCCGAGCCAGCAGGCAGGGTGGTGACACTGGGTGATCGACTGGCTGTGAAGAAAGAGTCTGTCTTATTGCCAAGGGACGGAGTAACTCAGCCAGCAGCAGGGGGTGCAGAACATTGCCCTCGTGCAGGGGAGACAGCGCCTCCCAGATCCTGACATCCCAGCACTTTACACACCTTCCTGGAGCCTGCTGCTCTTATCAATTTCAAAATAATAAAATACAAATCAAATAGAATATTTCAGGTCTTCAATTAGGTTATAATCTGATCTGAGTAAATGTGATAGGACACCTCTTATTATCTCCTGCTCCAAGTGATACTCTCCAATGGATCCCCATCCTCCCCGCACCGTGAGGTAGGTAGGAGCGGATTCTTATCCCTACTTGAAAGAGGGAGAAGCAAAGACTGAGAAAGGAGAATTGACTTGTCTTAGGTCACACAGCCAGTCAGTGGCAGAGTTGGGAATAGGACCCAAGAGCCCAGACTTTCAGACTAACCATTGCATCTTGAATTTCATACATTGAATGACCTGAATAAAGAAAAGGAGTACTTGTGGCACCTTAGAGACTAACCAATTTACTTGAGCATAAGTTTTCGTGAGTTACAGCATCCGATGAAGTCAGCTGTAGCTCACGAAAGTTTACGCTCAAATAAATTGGTTAGTCTCTAAGGTGCCACAAGTACTCCTTTTCTTTTTGCGAATACAGACTAACACGGCTGTTACTCTGAGAACTCAATAAAGTGTTCTCAGATGAACAACCACAGTTCAAAGTAATTATTCACAAAGTATTTTAGAAGAACTGGAATGTTAGAGAGAATCATGAACTGCTCAGAGACAATTAATGCCGAGAAGCAGCAAAATTTGTCAACCATACGACTGGTTAGGTCTTATTTACTTGGTCTTAGAAGAGACCAACAGGACCTGAGTCAACTCCCTGTTAATAATCCCCTGCTCAGCCAATCAGGGGAAAGGGGTGGGAGGCTGTGGGTTCTCACCACAGAGCAGAAAGGATGGCTCCGGTCACCAGTGGGGATCACTGTCCGAGCACTATTTCAGTTCCACATTTTTGGGGAACATCCCACAATGGGAACTGCAGAGCACCCCCGGACACACACATACATATACCCCTCTCCTGGTGGTGGGATGGGGAACAGAGGTAAGGACAAAGAAGTAAGAGATGAAGAGAAAGGAGGAAGGGATGGAGGAAAAGGTAAAACCAAAAGGACACACCCTAATCTCCCCAGTGATTCTAAGGGACAAAATCACAGGTGGGGAATAAAATTCTGCCACCTTAAGCTAGCGTTTTCCATGCCTAGATTTCAGCTGGCACCAGATGGATCAGACTGAACAGGTTCCAAACCTCTCAGAGGCTCTTACCTTCTCAACAGGGACATCTGTTTTCTCGTAAAATCTGTAAAAGGAAAGGAGGAAACTCCAAGGAGATTTCTCCTCGCGCTCACGAATGTAAACCCTAATACTCTCTCAGTCCTCAAAGAGAGACCTTGAGTAGGAATCTTGCTGAAGCAAAGCCACGGGGATCTCTTGACGTTTCCCTGGCCCTGTGCCCCTGTCCTGTCTGGATGATGTCAGCATCTCTCTGTGAGGTCACCACCTTCCCATCACCTTTGACCAATAGGCTGAGCTCCTGCAAAAGGCCTTTGTGATCTCACTGCCACACCCATCCCTCCCCTCCACAGCTAATGTCCTGCTGCTGTCAATGAGGGTTCATTCCGGGAAGGAAGCCGGCTAGACAGTAAAACATCAGAGGCTGCTCCCAATGCTACACTCAGTTTTTCAGAAATTAGGAGACTGTATGGCCAGAAGAGGCCATTAGAGCATCTCAGCTGACCCCCTGCATATCACAGGCCTCCTATAGACCACAATAGCTCCTTTCGGGGCAAACACATTCCAGATAGGCATCTAGTCTTCATTAAACGACATCAAGAGATGGAGAATCCATCACTTTCCTTGGTAGCTAGTTCCTGTGGTGAATCATCCTCGCTGTTGAATATTTGCTCCTTATTTGAAATATGAATTTCTCTCTTTTCACCTTCCAGCCATTTGGGTCTTGTGATGCCGTGCTCTGTTAGATTAACGAGCCACTTCATAGCCAATATTTTCTCTCCATTAACGCACTTCAACACTTCAATGAAGTCACCTTTCAATCTTCTTTCAATAAGCTAAACAGGTTGAGCTCTTTCAATACCTCACTAGAAGGCATTTTTCTCCAGCCCTCAGAACATTTGGTGGCTCTTTGCTGCCCCAGCTCCAAGGTCTCAACATCTTTTCCAAATGAGAACACCAAAACCGTATTCCAGGGTATGTCTACACTACGAGATTAGGTCAAATTTATAGAAGTTGGTTTTGTAGAAAGTGTTTTTATACAGTTGATTGTGTGTGGCCCCACCCAAATGCTCTAAGTGCATGTAGTCGGTGGAGTGTGTCCACAGTACCGAGGCAACCGTCCCCTTCCGGAGCGTTGCACTGTGGGTAGCTATCTCACAGTTCCCGCAGTCTCCGCTGCCCATTTGAATTCTGGGTAGAAATCCCAGTGCCTGATGGGGCTAAAACATTGTGGCGGGTGGTTCTGGGTACATATCGTCAGGCCCCCTTCCCTCCCTCCTTCCGTGAAAGCAAGGGGAGACAATCATTTTGTGCCTTTTTTCTTGAGTTACCTGTACAGACGCCATATCACAGGAAGCATGGAGCCCGCTCAGCTAACCTTCACCGTATGTCTCCTGGGTGCTGGCAGACGTGGTAATGCATTGCTACACAGCAGCAGTTTATTGCCTTTTGGCAGCAGACAGTGCAGTATAGCCGTCGTCGAGGTAGTCTTGGGTGCTCTTTTAACCGACCTCAATGAGGTCAGAGGCGCCTGGGCAAACATGGCAGTGACTCAGCCAGGTCATTTCCCTTTTAAGTTTCGTCTCATGGCGATTCAGTCCTACCGGCAGTGCACTGTCTTTTAATCAGCAGCCAGAAGATGATGGCCAGCAGTCATACTGCACCATCTTCTGCCGAGCACCCAGGAGATGATGATGGCTAGCGGTCGTACTGCACAGTCTGCTGCCAGCAAGATGTATAAAGAGAGATGAAGTGGCTCAAAACAAGAAATAGACCAGATTTGTTTTGTATTCATTTTCTCCTCCCTCCCTCCGTGAAATCAACGGCCTGCTAAACCCAGTTTTGAGTTCTATCCTTGAGCGGGTCATTCTGTTTCTCGCAAAGCCACCCCCTTTGTTGATTTTAATTCCTGTAAGACAACCCCATAAGCCATGTCGTCAGTCACCTTTCCCTCCGTCAGAGCAACGGCAGACAATCGTTCCGCGCCTTTTTTCTGTGCAGATACCATATCACGGCAAGCATGGAGCCCGCTCAGATCACTTTGGCAATTAGGAGCACATTAAACACCACGTGCATTATCCAGCAGTATATGCAGCACCAGAACATGGCAAAGCGAAACCAGGCAAGTAGGCGACGTCAGTGCGGTGACTAGAGCAATGAGGATATGGACACAGACTTCTCTCAAAGCACGGGCTCCGGCAATGTGGGCATCATGGTGCTAATGGGGCAGGTTCATGCCGTGGAACACCAATTCTGGGCTCAGGAAACAAGCACAGACTGGTGGGACCACATAGTGTTGCAGCTCTGGGACGATTCCCAGTGGCTGCGAAACTTCTGCATGCATAAGGGCACTTTCATGGAACTTTGTGACTTGCTTTCCCCTGCCCTGAAGCGCACGAATACCAAGATGAGAGGAACCCTCACAGTTATGAAGCGAGTGGCGATAGCCCTGTGGAAGCTTGCAATGCCAGACAGCTACCGGTCAGTCGGGAATCAATTTGGAGTGGGCAAATCTACTGTGGGGGCTGCTGTGATGCAAGTAGCCAACGCAATCAAAGATCTGCTGATATCAAAGATAGTGACCCTGGGAAATATGCAGGTCATAGGCGATGGCTTTCCTGCAATGGGATTCCCTAACTCTGGTGGGGCCATAGATGGAACCCATATCCCTATCTTGGCACCGGAGCACCAAGCCGGCGAGTACATAACCAAAAGGGGTACTTTTCAGTAGTGCTGCAAGCACTGGTGGATCACAAGGGACGTTTCACCAACATAAACGTGGGATGGACGGGAAAGGTACATGACGCTCGCATCTTCAGGAACTCTGGTCTGTTTCAAAAGCTGCAGGAAGAGACTTTATTCCCAGACCAGAAAATAACCCTTGGGGATGTTGAAATGCCTATCGTTATCCTTGGGGACCCAGCCTACCCCTTAATGCCATGGCTCATGAAGCCGTACACAGGCAGCCTGGACAGTAGTCAGGAGCTGTTCAACTACAGGCTGAGCAAGTGCAGAATGGTGGTAGAATGTGCATTTGGACTTTTAAAAGCGCGCTGGCGCAGTTTACTGACTCGGTTAGACCTCAGCAAAACCAATATTCCCATTGTTATTACTGCTTGCTCTGCGCTCCACAATATCTGTGAGAGTAAGGGGGAGACGTTTCTGGCGGGGTGGGAGGTTGAGGCAAATCGCCTGGCTGCTGGTTTCGCACAGCCAGACACCAGGGCGGTTAGAAGAGCACAGGAGGGAGCGGTGTGCATCAGAGAAGCTTTGAAAACCAGATGCATGACTGGCTAGGCTACGGTGTGACAGTTCTGTTTGTTTCTCCTTGATGAAACCCCCTGCCCCTTGGTTCACTTTACTTCCCTGTAAGCTAACCACCCTCCCCTCCTCCCTTTGATCACCCCTTGCAGAGGCAATAAAGACATTGTTGCTTCACATTCATGCATTCTTTATTCATTCATCACACAAATAGGGGGATAACTGCCAAGGTAGCCCAGGAGGGGTGGTGGAGGAGAGAAGCACCAGGAGGGGTGGTGGAGGAGAGAAGGACAAAGCCACACAGCACTTGAAAAGTTTAAAACTTTAAAACTTATTGAATGCTAGCCTTCTGTTGCTTGGGCAATCCTCTGGGGTGGAGTGGCTGGGTGGCCAGAGGTCCCCCACCGCGTTCTTGGAGGCTATGGAACTTGGGGAGGAGGGCGGTTGGTTACACAGGGGCTGTAGCGGCAGTCTGTGCTCCTGCTGTCTTTCCTGCAGCTCAACCATATGCTGGAGCATATTAGTTTGATCCTCCAGCAGCCTCAGCATTGAATCCTGCCTCCTCTCATCACGCTGCCACCACCTTTCAGCTTCAGCCCTCTCTTCAGCCCGCCACTTACTCTCTTTAGCCCGCCACCTCTCTTCCCGGTCATTTTGTGCTTTCCTGCACTCTGACATTGTCTGCCTCCACGCATTCGTCTGTGCTCCGTCAGTGTGGGAGGACAGCATGAGCTCACAGAACATTTCATCGTCAGTTCGTTTTTTTCGCCTTCTAATCTTCGCTAGCTTCTGGGAAGGAGAAGATCCTGTGATCCTTGAAGCACATGCAGCTGGTGGAGAAAAAAAAAGGGACAGTGGTATTTAAAAAGACACATTTTATAGAACAATGGGTACACTCTTTCACGGTAAACCTTACTGTTAACATTATATACATAGCACATGTGCTTTCGTTACAAGGTCGCATTTTGCCTCCCCCCAGCACGTGGCTAACAGTGGGGAACATTTCGTTCAGCCACAGGCAAACAGCCCAGCAGGAATGGGCACCTCTGAATGTCCCCTTAAGAAAAGCACCCTATTTCAACCAGGTGACCATGAATAAGATTATGAATGCATCTGAGGAAGTGAGCTGTAGCTCACGAAAGCTTATGCTCTAATAAATTGGTTAGTCTCTAAGGTGCCACAAGTCCTCCTTTTCTTTTTATGAATAAGATCATTCTTCTTAGGATAACACAGAGAGATAAAGAACGGATGTTGTTTGAACGCCAGCAAACATACGCTGCAATGCTTTGTTCTACAATGATTCCCGAGTACGTGCTACTGGTTTGGAGTAGAAAGTGTCCTACCATGGTTGATGGAATAAGGCTGCCCTCCCCAGAAAACTTTTGCAAAGGCTTTGGGAGTACATCCAGGAGAGCCGCGAATGCCAGGGCAAATTTTTCATTCAACATGCTTGCTTTTAAACCATGTATAGTATTTTAAAAGGTACACTCACCAGAGGTCCCTTCTCTGCCTGGTAGGTCCGGGAGGCAGCCTTGGGTGGGTTTGGGCGGGTACTAGCTTCAGGTCCAGGGTGAGAAACAGTTCCTAACTGTCGGGAAAACTGGTTTCTCCGCTTCCTTGCTGTGAGCTATTTACAACCTCATCATCATCATCTTCTTCATCCCCAAAACCTGCTTCCGTGTTGCCTCCATCTCCATTGAAGGAGTCAAACAACACAGCTAGGGTAGTGGTGGCTGAACCCCCTAAAATGGCATGCAGCTCATCATAGAAGCAGCATGTTATGGGCTCTGACCTGGAGCGGCCGTTCGCCTCTCTGGTTTTCTGGTAGGCTTGCCTCAGCTCCTTAAGTTTCACGCGGCACTGCTTCGGGTCCCCGTCATGGCCTCTTGTCATTCATTCCCTGGGAGATTTTGAAAAATATTTTGGCATTTCGAAAACTGGAACGTAGTTCTGATAGCACGGATTCCTCTCCCTATACAGTGATCAGATCCCGTACCTCCTGTTCGGTCCATGCTGGAGCTCTTCTGCGATTCTGGGACTCCATCATGGTCACCTCTGCTGATGAGCTCTGCATGGTCACCTGCAACTTGCCATGCTGGACAAACTGGAAATTGAAATTCAAAACTTCGCGGGCCTTTTCCTGTCTACCTGGCCAGTGCATCTGAGTTGAGAGTGCTGTCCAGAACGGTCACAATGGAGCACTCTGGGATACCTCACGAAGGGCAATACTGTCTAATTGTGTCCACAGTACCCCAAATTTGACCCAGCAAGGCCGATTTCAGCGCTAATCCCCTTGTCGGGGGTGGAGTAAGGAAATTGATTTTAAGAGCCCTTTAAGTCGAAAAAAAGAGCTTCGTCATGTGGACAGGTGCAAGTTTAAATCGATTTAACACTGCTAAATTCGACCTCAACTCCCAGGGTAGACCAAGGCTTACTGATGCTGTGTCACTTCCCTATCCTGCTCACGGCTCTGCTCCTACGTCTAATGATGCCTTTAGCCCTGTCCACCACAACATCACACTGGGAGCTCATGTTGACAGGCTTCTCCACTATGGCCCCGAAAACCCTTTCAGAGTCACTGCTTTCCTGGACACACTTCCCCATTCTAGAGGTGTGACCGGCATGCCCTGTTGCTAGCCATAGGACCTTGCATTTGGCTCTGGTCAAATTTCTTTGCTTTGAATGGGTCCAGTTTGCCAAATGAGCCAGATCCTTCTGTATCACTACCCTCTCCTCATCAGTAATTACCACGCTGCCAGTATTTTGTCACCCATCAATATTATCAGCAGGGATTGTATGTTTACTCCTAAATCACTGATAAAAATTATTTTAAAAAATTTGTCCTTGAGAGCTTCTTCAGAGGCTTAGTACCCAGGACCTGTGCCCCACAGCACAGTGAGAAAAGGACCCCTGCCCCTCCCCGTCTCTGTCCTCCCTCCAGCGCCTGGGCGCTGTGTCTCGCTCACCATAATCCTCTCCACCAAAGCCGCCTTGCAGCAGTGCGGCTCCAATGTGTCCTGTGCTCTCTGCTGTGCAGGGAGACACGCAGGGTGGATGGCATGCAGGAATATGAGTTGCTGGGCCTCATCCTGCACCCACCAGGAGTGGGGGTAGAGGAGAGAGAGCCAGTGAGCCAGGGACCTCCCTGCCCCACCCACACCAGCTGCAGGACTCAGGCCTGAATGGGGGACAGTGGGGACCCGGCCATTGTCCAAATCACCCACACCTCCTACACAAACAGGGTCAGGAACTGGGACAGTGCATGTTGGGGAAGGAGACTCTGACTGGTCTGTGACAAACACCCCTATTTTGGGAGTCCACGATCATAGTGGAGAAAAGTTCCTGTTAGTGCTGGTGGATCATCAGAGACAAAACCCTCTGCAGGGGCTCAGGGTGCTGGGAAGGGGAAGGAAAATCTCAGTTCCAGCACAGCTGGGGAAGGTTTCTACCTTTTCTCAGCCTTGGAACTGCTCTCGCATGTTCTTGAGAGCAGCCTCCTCATGGCCATGTCCACGGCTACCTACTCCTCGTCCTCTGGGTCCCTGGCGGTCCCTGCACCAGGGAGAGAATGGGACAGGGTGACTCCTGTTGCCACGCAGGGGAAGGACAGGGGTATGGTGGGGCAATGTGCCCCCTTCCCACCTGCGGGACCCAGGGAAGATCAGGAACCACACTTCCCCCTCTCAGTGATGCCTTCAGCCCCCAACTCCTTCAGAAGCCCATACCAAAGAGACCCTCCCTCCCCCACAGTGTCCTGGACTCCCTGCGTGGTGTCTCACCCGCCCCCAACTGGAGCATCAAGGACCGAAGTGGCAGTATCTAGTATCAGTGGCGTTCATGTGACTCAAGCCAGACACCTGGGCTGGGGACCCATCCCCACAGCACTGGTCGAGTGCCTGAGCCCAGGGTGTTCACAGTCCCCTCCTCACCCCTCCCTGAGCCCAGCCTGGTTCCTCACCTGGAACAAAGCAGCGGCGCACCTCGGCCTCTCTGTTTCCTGATTCCCAGGTGCTGCTGCTGTCCCATTGGGAGCGGGCTGAGTTGCTGGTGCTGGGACAGAGATCCTCCACCTTCTGCCCTGGGGAGGCTGGAAGGTCCTCAGTGACGGGGCAAGGCAATGCCTCCTGCTGGGAATCAGGGCTGGGCTTCTGGGGCCCGTGCTTCCCACACAACAAGCCCCAGAGCCACCCAGCCCGGCTCCCCTCCTTATCTGAGTCTTGCCTGCCCAACCGCATCCTGGGACAGCTCCATTTCGGCCTGGCCTCTGCCCCTCCCATCTCGGCGCTTATGCCGGGAGCGGGTTTCCTCCGCCAGAAAGCTGGGCGCTTCCACCTCCTGGCTCGGCCGGGAACTCCTTCCCCGCCAGAGGGGACAAAGGGACCGCTCTGTTCCTGCGGAAGATGGCAGCTGCTTCCCTCAGGCTCTGAGGCCACCTGCAGAGCCTTCTTCCTCAACATCATCAGGAGCCTGGCCAGAATGGAACCGAGCAGGGAGCAGGCATGAGTCTGGGCCCAAGGCAGCCTCTCACTAACCGCCCTGTTTGGTCCCTCCCCATCCCTGTCCCTGCCAGAGCAGCTCCTCCTCCCCACACAGGGGTGCAGGGAGTGCAATCTACACACACTGCCAGGAGTTCCTTGCATCATCTGTTCCCAGCGTTCCCCTTCGTCATCCCTGGTGAAGCAATATCCTCAAGGGCAGTCTTCTCCTTTTCCAGCACTGGGGTCAGTCACGAAGACCACCTGTCACTTTGGACAAGCAGCTCCCTCCTGCTGTCCCAAGCCACACGCCCGCTCCAGGCTAGAGAAGGAACAGAATCCAGGAGTCCAGGCTTCTCCTGGGAAACCATTCCCCATGTCAAAGTCCCTAGGCATAGCAAGCCCAGGGTTTGACGAAGCGGGACTGTTCTTAATGTTTCCTCTGAATATTAAAGGGGTGCCTCAGCTTCCCCTATGCAGTTCTTAAGTATCTAGGTGGTGGGAGAAGGGTGTAAGATCGTTGCAGAGCCCTAGAGGGCAGGTGTGTGCAGGGGTCTGGACACAGAGAATGGCCGACATCCTGTTTCCTGGCAACTGATGGCCTGGCCCTTCCCCCCTGCAAGGTGAGAGCTAAAGGGTTGGAGAACAAAGGAATCAGGTGGCCTCCTGACCTGGGAAAGGAACAAAGCCCAGAGGAGGAGGGGCTGGAGAGAGTTTCAGTTTGGGGCTGGCTGGGGACATGGAGTGAAGTGCAGACGGGGTTGTCTGGCTCACTGACCCCCAAAATGGACCCAGCTGAGGGGTCCTGTTCTCTGCACCTACAAGCTCTGGTTTAGACCATGTTCCTCTCATCTAATAAACCTTCTGCTTTACTGGCTGGCTGAGAGTCATGTCTGATTGCGAAGTTGGGGTGCAGGACCCTCTGGCTTCCACAGGACCCCGCTTGGGTGGACTCGCAGTGGGAAGCACACGGAGGGGCAGAGGAGGCTGAATGCTCCGAGATCAGACCCAGCAAGGTGGAAGCTGTGTGAGCTGTGTGTCCTGAAGACAGTCTGCTCACAGAAAGGAGACTTCCCCACAGTCCTGACTGGCTTCATAGGGAGTAGTTCTAGAGCATCGCCCAGGGACTCCGTGACACAGGGTCCCCTTGTTTCCCATTGATTTCCATGCTCAGCAGTTCACAGGGTCTGGCCCAGTTCAGAGATTCTCAGGCTTGGGAACAGTCTCCCACAAGGGAAGGGCTGGGAGCCCCATTCCTGGGACCTTTCCAAACACACTGGAGATGGCTCTGGAGAGACTCCTGGGGTCGGTTTGCAAACCCAATCTCCTTTGGGAGAAGCCCCTCCCTGGACTGAGAGTGAGGGGCTCCTTGGGTCGGTTTGCAAATCCGGTCTCCTTTTGGAGACATTCTCTCCCCCTCTTTCTGCCTCTCCCCAGACAGACGGGGGACGCCACAGGGGAACCCTAATGCCACTCACTTCCTCTAGGTGATGGAGCGATGAAGGGCAGATCTTCAGGGTCGCCAGCTATCGCTCGCCCTCCTCCTCATTCTCCAAGCTCAAGACAGGCTGGAAAGGGTGCTGACCTGAGGAGTTCCCCTGCCCAGCCAGCAAGCAGGGTGATGACACTGGGTGATCGACAGGCTGTGAAAACAAGAGTCTGTCTTATTGCCAAGGACGGAGGAACTCAGCCAGCAGCAGGGGGTGTAAAACACTACCCTAGTGAGGGGGAAACAGCGCCTCCGAGCTCCTGACATCCCAGCACTTTACACACCTTCCTGAAGCCTGCTGCTCTTAACAATTTCAAAATAATAAAATACAAATAGAATATTTCAGCTCTTCTATTATCTCATAATCTGATTTGAGGAAATGTGATAGGACACCTCTTATTATGCCCTGCTCTGAGTGACACTCTCCAAAGGATCCCCATCCTCTCCCCACCGTGAGGTAGGTAGGAGCGGATTGTTATCCCTACTTGAAAGAGGGAGAAGCTAAGGCTGAGAAAGGAGAATTGACTTGTCTTACGTCACACAGCCAGTCAGTGGCAGAGTGGGGAATAGGACCCAAGAGCCCTGACTTTCAAACTAACCTTCGGACCTTGAATTTCATACATTGAATGACCTGAATAAAGTGCTCTCAAATGACCAACCACAGTTCATAATAATTATTCAGAAAGTATTTTAAGAGAACTAGAATGTTAGAGAGAATCATGAACTGCTCAGAGACAATTAAAGCAGAGAAGCAGCAAAATTTGTCAACCATATGACTGGTTATGACTTATTTCCTTGGTCTTAAAAGGGACCAACAAGGACCTGAGTCTCCTCCCCGTCAATAACGCCCTGCTCAGCCAATCAGGTTAGAGGGGTGGGAGGCTGCGGGTTCTCACCAGAGAGCCCAAAGGATGGCCCTGGTCACCAGTGGAGATCACTGTCCGAGCACTATTTCAGTCCCACATTTTTGGGTGGACATCCCACAATGGGAGCTGCAGAGCAGCCCCCCCCCCCCACACACACACACAGACACCCCTCTCCTGATGGTGCGAGGGGAAAAGGGGAAAGGACAAAAGAAGTAAGAGATGAAGACAAAGGAGGGAGGGATGGAGGAAAAGGTAAAACCCAAAGGACAAATCCTAATGTCCCCAGTGATTCTAAGGGACAAAATCCTAGGTGTTTGGCCGAAAATTCTGCCACTTTAAACTAGTGTTTTCCATGCCTAGATTTCAGCTGGCACCAGATGGATCAGACTGAACAGGTTCCAAACCTCTCAGATTTCAGAGTAACAGCCGTGTTAGTCTGTATTCGCAAAAAGAAAAGGAGTACTTGTGGCACCTTAGAGACTAGCCAATTTATTTGAGCATGAGCTTTCGTGAGCTACAGCTCACTTCAGCTGTAGCTCACGAAAGCTCATGCTCAAATAAATTGGTTAGTCTCTAAGGTGCCACAAGTACTCCTTTTCTTTTTGCGAAACCTCTCAGAGGCTCTTACCTTCTCAACAGGGATGTCTGTTTTCTCGTAAAATCAGTAAAAGGAAAGGTGAAAACTCCAAAGAGGTTCCTCCTCGTGCTCACGTACATCATCTCTAATACTCTCTCAGTCCTCAAAGAAAGACCTCGAGAAGGAGACTTGCTGAAGCAAAGCCACAGGGTTCTCTTGACCTTCCCTGGCCCTGCGCAAGACCCGATGCAGATCCTGCAAAGCAAGGGAGAGCCATGGCTCAGACCTAGGGAAACTGGGGCTACACCTGCCACAGGATGGGAAGAAGGGTCTCTGGGAAGCGCTGGTGAGATCCCCAAAACACATATCCTGGCCTCCCTCATTCACATCCCACTGCAGGCAATTAGCCAGGATTCATGGCAGGATGACAGCAGGCCCTTCGATCCATGACTTAAGCATGATCTACCTGGAGGTGGGTGGTGTCCTTCTCCGTGCCCAGGGTGAAGACGGCATGCGGGGCAGCTCGAAGGAGGTGGTTCTCTAGCTCTGGCTCAAGGACAGCTGTCGTGGTGCTGGCAGGAGAGAGGAGCTGGTATTAGACCGTGCAGTGCGGAGGCGGCACTGGTACCAACCCGGACGTGAAGCTGCAGGGAAATAGGCCCAGACTGGCGAGAATGGAAACTGAGGCACCGAGCCAGGGAATGACAAGGCCAAGGTTTCCCAGACAGACAGTGGCAGGGTAGGAATAGAGCCTGTTCCCTGGACCCTGCTGCCCCCTCCTCTATCTGATCCTGGGAGTGAGCCTCTCCCCAAAGCCACTGCAAAGTAACTGGAGGGAAAAGAACGGCCCAGCCAGGAGAGTGTGAACCTTCCCAGCACCTCTGCCACAGGAGTCACCCTTGGGAGGTGAGCGGTGAGTGGGAGGGGCAGTGACTCTTAGCCGGGGGCCTCAACAGCACCGGGATTCGGGGAACCGGGGGGAGGGTCTCGGTACCTGAGGTTGCCCACAGCAATCAGGGAGTTAGCGAGGATGGCGCTGGGTGGAGAGATATCAGGCAGCTCCTCAATGAGCTCCTGTGAGACCCAAAGGAGACAAAGGAGCGTGAGATTTGGGCCTGACTGACGCTTCTCAGTGAGGAGATGAAACAGCCAGCACCCCACACAGCCCGCAGGTCCCCCCACCTGCCTCCTGCTCCTCCGATTCCTACACAGCAGTGACCAATCTCAGAATTTCTCCCATCTCTTCTCCCCAATCTTCAGCCCCAGCAATCCCTGCCCTCAGCTGCCCCTCCAGCACCAGCCATCCCCCATCCATTAGCCCGGGGAGACCCCTGCCCCTCCCATATCTCTTTCCTCCCTCCAGCAGCTGGGCGCTGTGTCTCACTCACCACAATAATCTCTACAACAGCCACCTAGCAGCAGTGCGGCTCCAATGTGTCCTGCTCTCTCTGCTGTGCCGCGAGACACGCAGGGTGGATGGCATGCAGGAACATGAGCTGCTGGGCCTCGTCCTGCACCCACCAGGAGTGGGGTTAGGGGAGACAGAGCCAGTGAGCCAGGGACCTCCCTGCCCCACCCACACCAGCTGCAGGACTCAGGCCACCTCTCACTTTGGTTGAGCAGCTCCCTCCTGCCGTCCCAGGCCACACTCCCTGTCCGGGCTACAGAAGGAACAGAATCCAGGAGTCCAGACTTCTCCTGGGAAACCGTTTCCCACATCAAAGTTCCTTGGCATAAGAAGCCCTGGGTCCCCTTGTTTCCCATTGATTTCCATGCTCAGAAGGTCACAAGGTCTGGCCCAGCTCAGAGACTCTCGGCCTGGGAAACAGTCTCCCACAAGGGAAGGGCTGGGAGCCCCATTGCTGGGATCTTTCCAAACACACTGGAAACAGCTCTGGAGAAGCCCCTCCCTGGACTGAGAGCGAAAGACTCCTGGGGTCGGTTCGCAAACACGACCTCCTTTGGGAGAGATTCTCTCCCCTCTTTCTGCCTCTCCCCAGACAGACAGGGGATGCCACAGAGGAACCCTAATGCCACTCACTTGCTCTGCGTGATGGAGAGATGGATGGCAGATGTTCAGGGTGTCCAGCTTTCGCTTGCCCTCCTCCTCATTCTCCAAGCCCAAGGCAGGCTGGAAAGGGTGGTGACCTGAGGAATTACCCTGCCGAGACACCAGGCAGGGTGATGACACTGGGCGATCGACTTGCTGTGAAAACAAGAATCTGTCTTATTGCGAAGGGACGGAGTAACTCAGCCAGCAGCAGGGGGTGCAGAACACTGCCCTAGTGCAGGGGGGTGGGGGAAACTGCGCCTCTCAGCTCCTGACATCCCAGCACTTTACACACCTTCCTGGAGCCTGCTGCTCTTATCAATTTCAAAAGAATAAAATACAAATCAAATAGAATATTTCAGCTCTTCGATTAGGTCATAATCTGATCAGAGTAAACGTGATAGGACATCTCATACTATGCACTGCTCCGAGTGACTCGCTCCAATGGATCCCCATCTTCCCCCCACCATGAGTTAGGTAGGAGCGGATTGTTATCCCTACTTGAAAGAGATAGAAAGGAGAATTGACTTGGCTTTGCCTCAGACTGACTGTGTCACCTCAGTTGGGAATAGGACCCGACTTTCAAACTAACCTTCGGACCTGGAATTTCATACATTGAATGACCTGAATAAAGTGCTCTCAAATGACCAACCACAGTTCATAATAATTATTCAGAAAGTATTTTAGGAGAACTAGAATGTTAGAGAGAATCATGAACTGCTCAGAGACAATTAAAGCAGAGAAGCAGCAAAATTTGTCAACCATGTGACTGGTTATGACTTATTTACTAGGTCTTAAAAGAGACCAACAAGGACCTGAGTCAACTCCCTGTTAATAATCCCCTGCTGAGCCAATCAGGGTAGAGGGGTGGGAGGTTGCAGGTTCTTACCAGAGAGCCCAAAGGATGGCCCCGGTCACCGGTGGGGATCACTGTCCGAGCACTATTTCAGTCCCACATTTTTGGGTGGATGTCCCACAATGGGAGCTGCAGAGCACCCCCGCAGGACACACACACACACACACACACAGAGACACCCCTCTCCTGGTGGTGGGAAAGGAACAGGGGAAAGGACAAAAGAAGTAAGAGATGAAGAGAAAGGAGAGAGGGATGGAGGGAAAGGTAAAACCACAAAAGGGCAAACCCTAATGTACCCAGTGATTCTAAGGGACAAAATCCTAGGTGTTTGGCTGAATATTCTGCCACCTTAAACTAGTGTTTTCCATGCCTAGATTTCAGCTGGCACCAGATGGATCAAATGGAACAGGTTCCAAACCTCTCAGAGGCTCTTACCTTCTCAACAGGGACGTATGTTTTCTGGTAAAATCAGTAAAAGGAAAGGAGAAAACTTCAAAGAGGTTCCTCCTCGTGCTCACGTACGTGAATCCTCATACTCTCTCAGTCCTCAAAGAGAGACCTCGAGAAGGAGACTTGCTGAAGCAAAGCCACAGGGATCTCTGACGTTTCCCTGGACCTGCACCCCTGACCTGCCTGGCTGATGTTAGCATCTCTCTGTGAGGTCACCACCTCCCCATCACCTTTGAGCAATAGGCTGAGCTCCTGCAAAAGGCCTTTGTGATCTCACTGCCACACCCACCCCTCCCCTGCACAGCTAATGTCCTGCTGCTGGCCAGACACTTTGGAGGTTTGAGCTACTAGGACCCCGTGGATCATCCCACTCAATGAGGGTTCATTCCAGGAAGGAAGCCGGCTAGACAGTAAAACATCAGAGGCTGCTCCCAATGCTACACTCAGTTTTTCAGAAATTAGGAGACTGTATGGCCAGAAGAGGCCATTACAGCATCTCATCTGACCCCCTGCATATCACAGGCCTCCTGTAGACCACAATAGCTCCTGTCGGGGAAACACATTCCAGAAAGGCATCTAGTCTTCATTAAATGACATCAAGAGATGGAGAATCCACCACTTTCCTTGGTAGCTAGTT
Source organism: Lepidochelys olivacea (assembly GCF_965140295.1). Classification (NCBI taxonomy): domain Eukaryota; kingdom Metazoa; phylum Chordata; order Testudines; family Cheloniidae; genus Lepidochelys; species Lepidochelys olivacea. The sequence continues at coordinate 193,194,082 of NC_140413.1, forward strand.
CCTGTGGTGAATCATCCTCACTGTTGAATATTTGTTCCTTATTTGAAATATGAATTTCTCTCTTTTCACCTTCCAGCCATTGGGTATCGTGATGCCGTGCTCTGCTTGATTAAGGAGCCCCTTCATACCCAATATTTTCTCTCCATTAAGGCACTTCAACACTTCAGTAGCTCACTAGAAGGCATTTTTCTCCAGCCCTCAGAACATTTGGTGGCTCTTCGATGCCCCAACTCCAATGTCTCAACATCTTTTTCAAATGAGGACACCAAAACCGGATGCCGTATTCCAATCTCAGTCTCACTGATGCTCTGTCACCACCCTATCCTACTCACCGCTCTGCTCCTACGTCTAATGATGGCTTTAGCTCTTTTCACAACAGAATCACACTGGGAGCTCATGATGACAGGCTTCTCCACTATGGCCCCGAAAACCCTTTCAGTGTCACTGCTTTCCTGGATATACTTCCCCATTCTGCAGGTGTGACAGGCATGCCCTGTTGCTAGTTATAGGACCTTGCATTTGGCTCTGGTCAAATTTCTTTGCTTTGAATGGGTCCAGTATGCCACCCACCAGTCACCCACCAGTGTATTTTGTCACCCACCAGTCTTCTCAGCAGGGATTGTATGTTTGCTCTCAAATCACTGATAAAAATTATTTTAAAAATTACTCCTTGAGAGCTTCTTCAGAGCCTTAGTACCCAGAACCTGAGCCGCACAGCACAGTGAGAAAAGGACCCCTGCACCTCCCATGCCTCTGTCCTCCCTACAGCAGCTGGGCGCTGTGTCTCACTCACCACAGTCCTCTCCACCACAGCCACCTTGCAGCAGTGCGACTCCCATGTGTCCTGTGCTCTCTTCCGTGTAGCGAATCACGCGGGGTGGATGGCATCCAGGAACATGAGCTGCTGGGCCTTGTCCTGCACCCACCAGGAGTGGGGTTAGGGGAGAGAGAGCCAGTGAGCCAGGGACCTCCCTGCCCCACCCACACCAGCTGCGGGACTCAGGCCTGAATAGGGGATAGTGGGGACCCGGCCATTGTCCAAATCACCCACACCTCCTACACAAACAGGGTCAGGAACTGGGACAGTGCATGTTGGGGGAGGAGACTCTGGCTGGTCTGTGACAAACACCCCTATTTTGGGGGTCCCAGATCATAGTGGAGAAAAGTCCCTGTTAGAGCTGGTGGATCATCAGAGGCAAGACCCTCTGCAGGGGGTCATGGTGCTGGGAAGGGGAAGGACAATCTCAGTTCCAGCACAGCTGGGAAAGGTTTCTACCTTTTCTCAGCCTTGGAACTGCTCTCGGCTGTTCCTGAGAGCACCCTCCTCATAGCCATGTCCACGGCTACCTCCTCCTCGTCCTCTGAGTCCCTGAAGGTCCCTGCACCAGGAAGAGAAGGGGACAGGGTGACTCCTGCTGCCACGCGGGGCAAGGACAGGGGCATGGTGGGGCAATGTGCCCCCTTCCCACCTGCGGGACCCAGGGCGGATCAGGACCCACACTTCCCCCTCTCAGTGATGCCTTTAGCCCCCAACTCCTTCAGGAGCCGATAGCAAAGAGACCCTCCCTCCCTCACAGTGTCCTGGACTCACCCGCCCCCCCCTGGAGCATCAAGGACCAAAGTGGCAGCATCTAGTATCAGTGGGGTTCATGTGGCTCAAGCCAGACACCTGGGCTGGGGACCCGTCCCCACAGCACTGGTTGAGTGCCTGGGCCCAGGGTGTTCACCGCCCCCTCCTCAACCCTCCCTGAGCCCAGCCTGGTTCCTCACCTGGAACAAAGCAGCGGCGCACCTCGGCCTGGCTGCTGCCTCAGGCCCCGGCACTGCTCTTGTCCCATGGGGAGCGGGCCGAGCTGCTGGTGCTTGGACAGGGTTCCTCCACCTCCTGCCTTCGGGAGGCTGGAAGGTCCTCAGTGACTGGGCAGGGCGATGCCTCCTGCTGGGAATCAGGACTGGGATTCTGGGGCCCGTGCTTCCCACACAACAAGCCCCAGAGCCAACCTGCCCGGCTCCCCTACTCGGCTGAATCCTGCCTGCCCAGACACATCCTGGGACAGCTCCATTTCAGCCAAGCTGGTGCCCTTCCAACCTCAGCACCTGCATCCGGAGCAGGTTTCCTCCTCCAGAAGGCTGGGCGCTTCCACCTCCTGGCTCGGCCGGGAACTCCTTCCCCACCAGAGGGGACAAAGGGACCGCTCGGCTCCTGGGGAAGATGGCAGCTGCTTCCCTCAGGCTCTGAGGCCACCTGCAGAGCCTTCTTTCTCAACATCCTCAGGAGCCTGGCCAGAATGGAACCGAGCGAGGAGCAGCCGTGAGTCTGGGCCCAAGGCAGCCTCTCACTAACCGTCCTGTTTGGTCCCTCCCCATCCCTGTCCCTGACAGAGCAGCTCCTCCTCCCCACACAGGGGTGCAGGGAGTGCAATCTACACACACTGCCAGGAGGTCATTGCATCATCTGCTCCCAACGTTCCCCCTCGTAATCCCTGGTGCAGCAATACCCGGGGAGTCTCCTCCTTTTCCAGCACTGGGGTCAGTCACAAAGACCACCTGTCACTTTGGACAAGAAGCTCCCTCCTGCTGTCCCAAGCCACACTCCCGCTCCAGGCTAGAGAAGGAACAGAATCCAGGAGTCCAGACTTCTCCTGGGAAACCATTCCCCACGTCAAAGTCCCTAGGCATAGCAAGCCCAGGGTCTCCTTGTTTCCCATTGATTTCCAAGCTCAGCAGCTCACAGGGTCTAGCCCAGTTCAGAGACTCTCAGCCTTCGGAACAGTCTCCCACAAGGGAAGGGCTGGGAGCCCCATTGCTGGGACCTTTCCAAACACACTGGAGATGGCTCTGGAGAAGCCCCTCCCCTGACTGAAAGCGAGGGACTCCTGGGGTCGCTTTGCAAATCCGATCTCCTTTCGGAGAGATTCTCTCCTCCTCTTTCTGCCTCTCCCCAGATGGATGGGGGATGCCACAGAGGAATCCTAATGCCACTCACTTGCTCTAGGTGATAAAGCGATGCATGGTGGATGTTCAGGGTTGCCAGCTGTTGCTCTCCCGCCTCCTCATTCTCCAAGCCCAAGGCAGGCTGGAAAGGGTGGTGACCTGAGGAATTACCCTGCCGAGCCAGCAGGCAGGGTGGTGACACTGGGTGATCGACTGGCTGTGAAGAAAGAGTCTGTCTTATTGCCAAGAGACGGAGTAGCTCAGCCAGCAGCAGGGGGTGCAGAACACTGCCCTAGTGCAGGGGAGACAGCGCCTCCCAGATCCTGACATCCCAGCACTTTACACACCTTCCTGGAGCCTGCTGCTCTTATCAATTTCAAAATAATAAAATACAAATCAAATAGAATATTTCAGGTCTTCGATTAGGTCATAATCTGATCTGAGTAAATGTGATAGGACACCTCTTATTATCTCCTGCTCCAAGTGATACTCTCCAATGGATCCCCATCCTCCCCGCACTGTGAGGTAGGTAGGAGCGGATTCTTATCCCTACTTGAAAGAGGGAGAAGCAAAGACTGAGAAAGGAGAATTGACTTGTCTTAGGTCACACAGCAGTCAGTGGCAGAGTTGGGAATAGGACCCAAGAGTCCAGACTTTCAGACGAACCATTGCATCTTGAATTTCATACATTGAATGACCTGAATAAAGAAAAGGAGTACTTGTGGCACCTTAGAGACTAACCAATTTACTTGAGCATAAGTTTTCGTGAGTTACAGCATCCGATGAAGTCAGCTGTAGCTCACGAAAGCTTATGCTCAAATAAATTGGTTAGTATCTAAGGTGCCACAAGCACTCCTTTTCTTTTTGCGAATACAGACAAACACGACTGTTACTCTGAGACCTGAATAAAGTGTTCTCAGATGAACAACCACAGTTCAAAGTAATTATTCACAAAGTATTTTAGAAGAACTGGAATGTTACAGAGAATCATGAACTGCTCAGAGACAATTAATGCAGAGAAGCAGCAAACTTTGTCAACCATACGACAGGTTAGGTCTTATTTACTTGGTCTTAGAAGAGACCAACAAGGACCTGAGTCTACTCCCTGTCAGTAACCCCCTGCTCAGCCAATCAGGGTAGAGGGGTGGGAGGTTGCAGGTTCTTACCAGAGAGCCCAAAGGATGGCCCCGGTCACCGGTGGGGATCACTGTCCGAGCACTATTTCAGTCCCAAATTTTTGGGTGGACATCCCACAATGGGAACTGCAGAGCACCCCCGGACACACACATACACATACCCCTCTCCTGGTGGTGGGATGGGGAACAGGGGTAAGGACAAAAGAAGTAAGAGATGAAGAGAAAGGAGGAAGGGATGGAGGAAAAGGTAAAACCAAAAGGACACACCCTAATCTCCCCAGTGATTCTAAGGGACAAAATCCTAGGTGGGGAATAAAATTCTGCCACCTTAAACTAGTGTTTTCCATGCCTAGATTTCAGCTGGCACCAGATGGATCAGACTGAACAGGTTCCAAACCTCTCAGAGGCTCTTACCTTCTCAACAGGAACATCTGTTTTCTCGTAAAATCTGTAAAAGGAAAGGAGGAAACTCCAAGGGGATTTCTCCTCGTGCTCAAGAACGTAAACCCTAATACTCTCTCAGTCCTCAAAGAGAGACCTCGAGAAGGAGACTTCCTGAAGCAAAGCCACGGGGATCTCTGGACCTTCCCCTGGCCCTACGCCCCTGTCCTTCCTGGCTGATGTCAGCATCTCTCTGTGAGGTCACCACCTCCCCATCACCTTTGACCAACAGGCTGAGCTCCTGCAAAAGGACTTTGTGATCTCACTGCCACAACCACCCCGCCCCTGCACAGCTAATCTTCTGACGCTGGCCAGACACTTTGGAGGTTTGAATTACTCCCTGTGGATCACCCCACTCAATGAGGGTTCATTCTGGGAAGCAAGCCGGCTAGACAGTAAAACATCAGAGGCTGCTTCCAATGCTACACTCAGTTTTTCAGAAATTAGGAGACTGTATGGCCAGAAGAGGCCATTACAGCATCTCAGCTGACCCCCTGCATATCACAGGCCTCCTGTAGACCACAATAGCTCCTGTCGGGGCAAACACATTCCAGAAAGGCATCTAGTCTTCATTAAATGACATCAAGAGATGGAGAATCCACCACTTTCCTTGGTAGCTAGTTCCTGTGGTGAATCATCCTCACTGTTGAATATTTGTTCCTTATTTGAAATATGAATTTCTCTCTTTTCACCTTCCAGCCATTGGGTATCGTGATGCCGTGCTCTGCTTGATTAAGGAGCCCCTTCATACCCAATATTTTCTCTCCATTAAGGCACTTCAACACTTCAGTAGCTCACTAGAAGGCATTTTTCTCCAGCCCTCAGAACATTTGGTGGCTCTTCGATGCCCCAACTCCAATGTCTCAACATCTTTTTCAAATGAGGACACCAAAACCGGATGCCGTATTCCAATCTCAGTCTCACTGATGCTCTGTCACCACCCTATCCTACTCACCGCTCTGCTCCTACGTCTAATGATGGCTTTAGCTCTTTTCACAACAGAATCACACTGGGAGCTCATGATGACAGGCTTCTCCACTATGGCCCCGAAAACCCTTTCAGTGTCACTGCTTTCCTGGATATACTTCCCCATTCTGCAGGTGTGACAGGCATGCCCTGTTGCTAGTTATAGGACCTTGCATTTGGCTCTGGTCAAATTTCTTTGCTTTGAATGGGTCCAGTATGCCACCCACCAGTGTATTTTGTCACCCACCAGTCTTCTCAGCAGGGATTGTATGTTTGCTCTCAAATCACTGATAAAAATTATTTTAAAAATTACTCCTTGAGAGCTTCTTCAGAGCCTTAGTACCCAGAACCTGAGCCGCACAGCACAGTGAGAAAAGGACCCCTGCACCTCCCATGCCTCTGTCCTCCCTACAGCAGCTGGGCGCTGTGTCTCACTCACCACAGTCCTCTCCACCACAGCCACCTTGCAGCAGTGCGACTCCCATGTGTCCTGTGCTCTCTTCCGTGTAGCGAATCACGCGGGGTGGATGGCATCCAGGAACATGAGCTGCTGGGCCTTGTCCTGCACCCACCAGGAGTGGGGTTAGGGGAGAGAGAGCCAGTGAGCCAGGGACCTCCCTGCCCCACCCACACCAGCTGCGGGACTCAGGCCTGAATAGGGGATAGTGGGGACCCGGCCATTGTCCAAATCACCCACACCTCCTACACAAACAGGGTCAGGAACTGGGACAGTGCATGTTGGGGGAGGAGACTCTGGCTGGTCTGTGACAAACACCCCTATTTTGGGGGTCCCAGATCATAGTGGAGAAAAGTCCCTGTTAGAGCTGGTGGATCATCAGAGGCAAGACCCTCTGCAGGGGGTCAGGGTGCTGGGAAGGGGAAGGACAATCTCAGTTCCAGCACAGCTGGGAAAGGTTTCTACCTTTTCTCAGCCTTGGAACTGCTCTCGGCTGTTCCTGAGAGCAGCCTCCTCATAGCCATGTCCACGGCTACCTCCTCCTCGTCCTCTGAGTCCCTGAAGGTCCCTGCACCAGGAAGAGAAGGGGACAGGGTGACTCCTGCTGCCACGCGGGGCAAGGACAGGGGCATGGTGGGGCAATGTGCCCCCTTCCCACCTGCGGGACCCAGGGCGGATCAGGACCCACACTTCCCCCTCTCAGTGATGCCTTTAGCCCCCAACTCCTTCAGGAGCCGATAGCAAAGAGACCCTCCCTCCCTCACAGTGTCCTGGACTCACCCGCCCCCCCCTGGAGCATCAAGGACCAAAGTGGCAGCATCTAGTATCAGTGGGGTTCATGTGGCTCAAGCCAGACACCTGGGCTGGGGACCCGTCCCCACAGCACTGGTTGAGTGCCTGGGCCCAGGGTGTTCACCGCCCCCTCCTCAACCCTCCCTGAGCCCAGCCTGGTTCCTCACCTGGAACAAAGCAGCGGCGCACCTCGGCCTGGCTGCTGCCTCAGGCCCCGGCACTGCTCTTGTCCCATGGGGAGCGGGCCGAGCTGCTGGTGCTTGGACAGGGTCCCTCCACCTCCTGCCTTCGGGAGGCTGGAAGGTCCTCAGTGACTGGGCAGGGCGATGCCTCCTGCTGGGAATCAGGACTGGGATTCTGGGGCCCGTGCTTCCCACACAACAAGCCCCAGAGCCAACCTGCCCGGCTCCCCTACTCGGCTGAATCCTGCCTGCCCAGACACATCCTGGGACAGCTCCATTTCAGCCAAGCTGGTGCCCTTCCAACCTCAGCACCTGCATCCGGAGCAGGTTTCCTCCTCCAGAAGGCTGGGCGCTTCCACCTCCTGGCTCGGCCGGGAACTCCTTCCCCACCAGAGGGGACAAAGGGACCGCTCGGCTCCTGGGGAAGATGGCAGCTGCTTCCCTCAGGCTCTGAGGCCACCTGCAGAGCCTTCTTTCTCAACATCCTCAGGAGCCTGGCCAGAATGGAACCGAGCGAGGAGCAGCCGTGAGTCTGGGCCCAAGGCAGCCTCTCACTAACCGTCCTGTTTGGTCCCTCCCCATCCCTGTCCCTGACAGAGCAGCTCCTCCTCCCCACACAGGGGTGCAGGGAGTGCAATCTACACACACTGCCAGGAGGTCATTGCATCATCTGCTCCCAACGTTCCCCCTCGTAATCCCTGGTGCAGCAATACCCGGGGAGTCTCCTCCTTTTCCAGCACTGGGGTCAGTCACAAAGACCACCTGTCACTTTGGACAAGAAGCTCCCTCCTGCTGTCCCAAGCCACACTCCCGCTCCAGGCTAGAGAAGGAACAGAATCCAGGAGTCCAGACTTCTCCTGGGAAACCATTCCCCACGTCAAAGTCCCTAGGCATAGCAAGCCCAGGGTCTCCTTGTTTCCCATTGATTTCCAAGCTCAGCAGCTCACAGGGTCTAGCCCAGTTCAGAGACTCTCAGCCTTCGGAACAGTCTCCCACAAGGGAAGGGCTGGGAGCCCCATTGCTGGGACCTTTCCAAACACACTGGAGATGGCTCTGGAGAAGCCCCTCCCCTGACTGAAAGCGAGGGACTCCTGGGGTCGCTTTGCAAATCCGATCTCCTTTCGGAGAGATTCTCTCCTCCTCTTTCTGCCTCTCCCCACATGGACGGGGGATGCCACAGAGGAACCCTAATGCCACTCACTTGCTCTAGGTGATAAAGCGATGCATGGTGGATGTTCAGGGTTGCCAGCTGTTGCTCTCCCGCCTCCTCATTCTCCAAGCCCAAGGCAGGCTGGAAAGGGTGGTGACCTGAGGAATTACCCTGCCGAGCCAGCAGGCAGGGTGGTGACACTGGGTGATCGACTGGCTGTGAAGAAAGAGTCTGTCTTATTGCCAAGAGACGGAGTAGCTCAGCCAGCAGCAGGGGGTGCAGAACACTGCCCTAGTGCAGGGGAGACAGCGCCTCCCAGATCCTGACATCCCAGCACTTTACACACCTTCCTGGAGCCTGCTGCTCTTATCAATTTCAAAATAATAAAATACAAATCAAATAGAATATTTCAGGTCTTCGATTAGGTCATAATCTGATCTGAGTAAATGTGATAGGACACCTCTTATTATCTCCTGCTCCAAGTGATACTCTCCAATGGATCCCCATCCTCCCCGCACTGTGAGGTAGGTAGGAGCGGATTCTTATCCCTACTTGAAAGAGGGAGAAGCAAAGACTGAGAAAGGAGAATTGACTTGTCTTAGGTCACACAGCAGTCAGTGGCAGAGTTGGGAATAGGACCCAAGAGTCCAGACTTTCAGACGAACCATTGCATCTTGAATTTCATACATTGAATGACCTGAATAAAGAAAAGGAGTACTTGTGGCACCTTAGAGACTAACCAATTTACTTGAGCATAAGTTTTCGTGAGTTACAGCATCCGATGAAGTCAGCTGTAGCTCACAAAAGCTTATGCTCAAATAAATTGGTTAGTATCTAAGGTGCCACAAGCACTCCTTTTCTTTTTGCGAATACAGACAAACACGACTGTTACTCTGAGACCTGAATAAAGTGTTCTCAGATGAACAACCACAGTTCAAAGTAATTATTCACAAAGTATTTTAGAAGAACTGGAATGTTACAGAGAATCATGAACTGCTCAGAGACAATTAATGCAGAGAAGCAGCAAACTTTGTCAACCATACGACAGGTTAGGTCTTATTTACTTGGTCTTAGAAGAGACCAACAAGGACCTGAGTCTACTCCCTGTCAGTAACCCCCTGCTCAGCCAATCAGGGTAGAGGGGTGGGAGGTTGCAGGTTCTTACCAGAGAGCCCAAAGGATGGCCCCGGTCACCGGTGGGGATCACTGTCCGAGCACTATTTCAGTCCCAAATTTTTGGGTGGACATCCCACAATGGGAACTGCAGAGCACCCCCGGACACACACATACACATACCCCTCTCCTGGTGGTGGGATGGGGAACAGGGGTAAGGACAAAAGAAGTAAGAGATGAAGAGAAAGGAGGAAGGGATGGAGGAAAAGGTAAAACCAAAAGGACACACCCTAATCTCCCCAGTGATTCTAAGGGACAAAATCCTAGGTGGGGAATAAAATTCTGCCACCTTAAACTAGTGTTTTCCATGCCTAGATTTCAGCTGGCACCAGATGGATCAGACTGAACAGGTTCCAAACCTCTCAGAGGCTCTTACCTTCTCAACAGGAACATCTGTTTTCTCGTAAAATCTGTAAAAGGAAAGGAGGAAACTCCAAGGGGATTTCTCCTCGTGCTCAAGAACGTAAACCCTAATACTCTCTCAGTCCTCAAAGAGAGACCTCGAGAAGGAGACTTCCTGAAGCAAAGCCACGGGGATCTCTGGACCTTCCCCTGGCCCTACGCCCCTGTCCTTCCTGGCTGATGTCAGCATCTCTCTGTGAGGTCACCACCTCCCCATCACCTTTGACCAACAGGCTGAGCTCCTGCAAAAGGACTTTGTGATCTCACTGCCACAACCACCCCGCCCCTGCACAGCTAATCTTCTGACGCTGGCCAGACACTTTGGAGGTTTGAATTACTCCCTGTGGATCACCCCACTCAATGAGGGTTCATTCTGGGAAGCAAGCCGGCTAGACAGTAAAACATCAGAGGCTGCTTCCAATGCTACACTCAGTTTTTCAGAAATTAGGAGACTGTATGGCCAGAAGAGGCCATTACAGCATCTCAGCTGACCCCCTGCATATCACAGGCCTCCTGTAGACCACAATAGCTCCTGTCGGGGCAAACACATTCCAGAAAGGCATCTAGTCTTCATTAAATGACATCAAGAGATGGAGAATCCACCACTTTCCTTGGTAGCTAGTTCCTGTGGTGAATCATCCTCACTGTTGAATATTTGTTCCTTATTTGAAATATGAATTTCTCTCTTTTCACCTTCCAGCCATTGGGTATCGTGATGCCGTGCTCTGCTTGATTAAGGAGCCCCTTCATACCCAATATTTTCTCTCCATTAAGGCACTTCAACACTTCAGTAGCTCACTAGAAGGCATTTTTCTCCAGCCCTCAGAACATTTGGTGGCTCTTCGATGCCCCAACTCCAATGTCTCAACATCTTTTTCAAATGAGGACACCAAAACCGGATGCCGTATTCCAATCTCAGTCTCACTGATGCTCTGTCACCACCCTATCCTACTCACCGCTCTGCTCCTACGTCTAATGATGGCTTTAGCTCTTTTCACAACAGAATCACACTGGGAGCTCATGATGACAGGCTTCTCCACTATGGCCCCGAAAACCCTTTCAGTGTCACTGCTTTCCTGGATATACTTCCCCATTCTGCAGGTGTGACAGGCATGCCCTGTTGCTAGTTATAGGACCTTGCATTTGGCTCTGGTCAAATTTCTTTGCTTTGAATGGGTCCAGTATGCCACCCACCAGTCACCCACCAGTGTATTTTGTCACCCACCAGTCTTCTCAGCAGGGATTGTATGTTTGCTCTCAAATCACTGATAAAAATTATTTTAAAAATTACTCCTTGAGAGCTTCTTCAGAGCCTTAGTACCCAGAACCTGAGCCGCACAGCACAGTGAGAAAAGGACCCCTGCACCTCCCATGCCTCTGTCCTCCCTACAGCAGCTGGGCGCTGTGTCTCACTCACCACAGTCCTCTCCACCACAGCCACCTTGCAGCAGTGCGACTCCCATGTGTCCTGTGCTCTCTTCCGTGTAGCGAATCACGCGGGGTGGATGGCATCCAGGAACATGAGCTGCTGGGCCTTGTCCTGCACCCACCAGGAGTGGGGTTAGGGGAGAGAGAGCCAGTGAGCCAGGGACCTCCCTGCCCCACCCACACCAGCTGCGGGACTCAGGCCTGAATAGGGGATAGTGGGGACCCGGCCATTGTCCAAATCACCCACACCTCCTACACAAACAGGGTCAGGAACTGGGACAGTGCATGTTGGGGGAGGAGACTCTGGCTGGTCTGTGACAAACACCCCTATTTTGGGGGTCCCAGATCATAGTGGAGAAAAGTCCCTGTTAGAGCTGGTGGATCATCAGAGGCAAGACCCTCTGCAGGGGGTCAGGGTGCTGGGAAGGGGAAGGACAATCTCAGTTCCAGCACAGCTGGGAAAGGTTTCTACCTTTTCTCAGCCTTGGAACTGCTCTCGGCTGTTCCTGAGAGCAGCCTCCTCATAGCCATGTCCACGGCTACCTCCTCCTCGTCCTCTGAGTCCCTGAAGGTCCCTGCACCAGGAAGAGAAGGGGACAGGGTGACTCCTGCTGCCACGCGGGGCAAGGACAGGGGCATGGTGGGGCAATGTGCCCCCTTCCCACCTGCGGGACCCAGGGCGGATCAGGACCCACACTTCCCCCTCTCAGTGATGCCTTTAGCCCCCAACTCCTTCAGGAGCCGATAGCAAAGAGACCCTCCCTCCCTCACAGTGTCCTGGACTCACCCGCCCCCCCCTGGAGCATCAAGGACCAAAGTGGCAGCATCTAGTATCAGTGGGGTTCATGTGGCTCAAGCCAGACACCTGGGCTGGGGACCCGTCCCCACAGCACTGGTTGAGTGCCTGGGCCCAGGGTGTTCACCGCCCCCTCCTCAACCCTCCCTGAGCCCAGCCTGGTTCCTCACCTGGAACAAAGCAGCGGCGCACCTCGGCCTGGCTGCTGCCTCAGGCCCCGGCACTGCTCTTGTCCCATGGGGAGCGGGCCGAGCTGCTGGTGCTTGGACAGGGTTCCTCCACCTCCTGCCTTCGGGAGGCTGGAAGGTCCTCAGTGACTGGGCAGGGCGATGCCTCCTGCTGGGAATCAGGACTGGGATTCTGGGGCCCGTGCTTCCCACACAACAAGCCCCAGAGCCAACCTGCCCGGCTCCCCTACTCGGCTGAATCCTGCCTGCCCAGACACATCCTGGGACAGCTCCATTTCAGCCAAGCTGGTGCCCTTCCAACCTCAGCACCTGCATCCGGAGCAGGTTTCCTCCTCCAGAAGGCTGGGCGCTTCCACCTCCTGGCTCGGCCGGGAACTCCTTCCCCACCAGAGGGGACAAAGGGACCGCTCGGCTCCTGGGGAAGATGGCAGCTGCTTCCCTCAGGCTCTGAGGCCACCTGCAGAGCCTTCTTTCTCAACATCCTCAGGAGCCTGGCCAGAATGGAACCGAGCGAGGAGCAGCCGTGAGTCTGGGCCCAAGGCAGCCTCTCACTAACCGTCCTGTTTGCTCCCTCCCCATCCCTGTCCCTGACAGAGCAGCTCCTCCTCCCCACACAGGGGTGCAGGGAGTGCAATCTACACACACTGCCAGGAGGTCATTGCATCATCTGCTCCCAACGTTCCCCCTCGTAATCCCTGGTGCAGCAATACCCGGGGAGTCTCCTCCTTTTCCAGCACTGGGGTCAGTCACAAAGACCACCTGTCACTTTGGACAAGAAGCTCCCTCCTGCTGTCCCAAGCCACACTCCCGCTTCAGGCTAGAGAAGGAACAGAATCCAGGAGTCCAGACTTCTCCTGGGAAACCATTCCCCACGTCAAAGTCCCTAGGCATAGCAAGCCCAGGGTCTCCTTGTTTCCCATTGATTTCCAAGCTCAGCAGCTCACAGGGTCTAGCCCAGTTCAGAGACTCTCAGCCTTCGGAACAGTCTCCCACAAGGGAAGGGCTGGGAGCCCCATTGCTGGGACCTTTCCAAACACACTGGAGATGGCTCTGGAGAAGCCCCTCCCCTGACTGAAAGCGAGGGACTCCTGGGGTCGCTTTGCAAATCCGATCTCCTTTCGGAGAGATTCTCTCCTCCTCTTTCTGCCTCTCCCCACATGGACGGGGGATGCCACAGAGGAACCCTAATGCCACTCACTTGCTCTAGGTGATAAAGCGATGCATGGTGGATGTTCAGGGTTGCCAGCTGTTGCTCTCCCGCCTCCTCATTCTCCAAGCCCAAGGCAGGCTGGAAAGGGTGGTGACCTGAGGAATTACCCTGCCGAGCCAGCAGGCAGGGTGGTGACACTGGGTGATCGACTGGCTGTGAAGAAAGAGTCTGTCTTATTGCCAAGAGACGGAGTAGCTCAGCCAGCAGCAGGGGGTGCAGAACACTGCCCTAGTGCAGGGGAGACAGCGCCTCCCAGATCCTGACATCCCAGCACTTTACACACCTTCCTGGAGCCTGCTGCTCTTATCAATTTCAAAATAATAAAATACAAATCAAATAGAATATTTCAGGTCTTCGATTAGGTCATAATCTGATCTGAGTAAACGTGATAGGACACCTCTTATTATCTCCTGCTCCAAGTGATACTCTCCAATGGATCCCCATCCTCCCCGCACTGTGAGGTAGGTAGGAGCGGATTCTTATCCCTACTTGAAAGAGGGAGAAGCAAAGACTGAGAAAGGAGAATTGACTTGTCTTAGGTCACACAGCAGTCAGTGGCAGAGTTGGGAATAGGACCCAAGAGTCCAGACTTTCAGACGAACCATTGCATCTTGAATTTCATACATTGAATGACCTGAATAAAGAAAAGGAGTACTTGTGGCACCTTAGAGACTAACCAATTTACTTGAGCATAAGTTTTCGTGAGTTACAGCATCCGATGAAGTCAGCTGTAGCTCACAAAAGCTTATGCTCAAATAAATTGGTTAGTATCTAAGGTGCCACAAGCACTCCTTTTCTTTTTGCGAATACAGACAAACACGACTGTTACTCTGAGACCTGAATAAAGTGTTCTCAGATGAACAACCACAGTTCAAAGTAATTATTCACAAAGTATTTTAGAAGAACTGGAATGTTACAGAGAATCATGAACTGCTCAGAGACAATTAATGCAGAGAAGCAGCAAACTTTGTCAACCATACGACAGGTTAGGTCTTATTTACTTGGTCTTAGAAGAGACCAACAAGGACCTGAGTCTACTCCCTGTCAGTAACCCCCTGCTCAGCCAATCAGGGTAGAGGGGTGGGAGGTTGCAGGTTCTTACCAGAGAGCCCAAAGGATGGCCCCGGTCACCGGTGGGGATCACTGTCCGAGCACTATTTCAGTCCCAAATTTTTGGGTGGACATCCCACAATGGGAACTGCAGAGCACCCCCGGACACACACATACACATACCCCTCTCCTGGTGGTGGGATGGGGAACAGGGGTAAGGACAAAAGAAGTAAGAGATGAAGAGAAAGGAGGAAGGGATGGAGGAAAAGGTAAAACCAAAAGGACACACCCTAATCTCCCCAGTGATTCTAAGGGACAAAATCCTAGGTGGGGAATAAAATTCTGCCACCTTAAACTAGTGTTTTCCATGCCTAGATTTCAGCTGGCACCAGATGGATCAGACTGAACAGGTTCCAAACCTCTCAGAGGCTCTTACCTTCTCAACAGGAACATCTGTTTTCTCGTAAAATCTGTAAAAGGAAAGGAGGAAACTCCAAGGGGATTTCTCCTCGTGCTCAAGAACGTAAACCCTAATACTCTCTCAGTCCTCAAAGAGAGACCTCGAGAAGGAGACTTCCTGAAGCAAAGCCACGGGGATCTCTGGACCTTCCCCTGGCCCTACGCCCCTGTCCTTCCTGGCTGATGTCAGCATCTCTCTGTGAGGTCACCACCTCCCCATCACCTTTGACCAACAGGCTGAGCTCCTGCAAAAGGACTTTGTGATCTCACTGCCACAACCACCCCGCCCCTGCACAGCTAATCTTCTGACGCTGGCCAGACACTTTGGAGGTTTGAATTACTCCCTGTGGATCACCCCACTCAATGAGGGTTCATTCTGGGAAGCAAGCCGGCTAGACAGTAAAACATCAGAGGCTGCTTCCAATGCTACACTCAGTTTTTCAGAAATTAGGAGACTGTATGGCCAGAAGAGGCCATTACAGCATCTCAGCTGACCCCCTGCATATCACAGGCCTCCTGTAGACCACAATAGCTCCTGTCGGGGCAAACACATTCCAGAAAGGCATCTAGTCTTCATTAAATGACATCAAGAGATGGAGAATCCACCACTTTCCTTGGTAGCTAGTTCCTGTGGTGAATCATCCTCACTGTTGAATATTTGTTCCTTATTTGAAATATGAATTTCTCTCTTTTCACCTTCCAGCCATTGGGTATCGTGATGCCGTGCTCTGCTTGATTAAGGAGCCCCTTCATACCCAATATTTTCTCTCCATTAAGGCACTTCAACACTTCAGTAGCTCACTAGAAGGCATTTTTCTCCAGCCCTCAGAACATTTGGTGGCTCTTCGATGCCCCAACTCCAATGTCTCAACATCTTTTTCAAATGAGGACACCAAAACCGGATGCCGTATTCCAATCTCAGTCTCACTGATGCTCTGTCACCACCCTATCCTACTCACCGCTCTGCTCCTACGTCTAATGATGGCTTTAGCTCTTTTCACAACAGAATCACACTGGGAGCTCATGATGACAGGCTTCTCCACTATGGCCCCGAAAACCCTTTCAGTGTCACTGCTTTCCTGGATATACTTCCCCATTCTGCAGGTGTGACAGGCATGCCCTGTTGCTAGTTATAGGACCTTGCATTTGGCTCTGGTCAAATTTCTTTGCTTTGAATGGGTCCAGTATGCCACCCACCAGTCACCCACCAGTGTATTTTGTCACCCACCAGTCTTCTCAGCAGGGATTGTATGTTTGCTCTCAAATCACTGATAAAAATTATTTTAAAAATTACTCCTTGAGAGCTTCTTCAGAGCCTTAGTACCCAGAACCTGAGCCGCACAGCACAGTGAGAAAAGGACCCCTGCACCTCCCATGCCTCTGTCCTCCCTACAGCAGCTGGGCGCTGTGTCTCACTCACCACAGTCCTCTCCACCACAGCCACCTTGCAGCAGTGCGACTCCCATGTGTCCTGTGCTCTCTTCCGTGTAGCGAATCACGCGGGGTGGATGGCATCCAGGAACATGAGCTGCTGGGCCTTGTCCTGCACCCACCAGGAGTGGGGTTAGGGGAGAGAGAGCCAGTGAGCCAGGGACCTCCCTGCCCCACCCACACCAGCTGCGGGACTCAGGCCTGAATAGGGGATAGTGGGGACCCGGCCATTGTCCAAATCACCCACACCTCCTACACAAACAGGGTCAGGAACTGGGACAGTGCATGTTGGGGGAGGAGACTCTGGCTGGTCTGTGACAAACACCCCTATTTTGGGGGTCCCAGATCATAGTGGAGAAAAGTCCCTGTTAGAGCTGGTGGATCATCAGAGGCAAGACCCTCTGCAGGGGGTCAGGGTGCTGGGAAGGGGAAGGACAATCTCAGTTCCAGCACAGCTGGGAAAGGTTTCTACCTTTTCTCAGCCTTGGAACTGCTCTCGGCTGTTCCTGAGAGCAGCCTCCTCATAGCCATGTCCACGGCTACCTCCTCCTCGTCCTCTGCGTCCCTGAAGGTCCCTGCACCAGGAAGAGAAGGGGACAGGGTGACTCCTGCTGCCACGCGGGGCAAGGACAGGGGCATGGTGGGGCAATGTGCCCCCTTCCCACCTGCGGGACCCAGGGCGGATCAGGACCCACACTTCCCCCTCTCAGTGATGCCTTTAGCCCCCAACTCCTTCAGGAGCCGATAGCAAAGAGACCCTCCCTCCCTCACAGTGTCCTGGACTCACCCGCCCCCCCCTGGAGCATCAAGGACCAAAGTGGCAGCATCTAGTATCAGTGGGGTTCATGTGGCTCAAGCCAGACACCTGGGCTGGGGACCCGTCCCCACAGCACTGGTTGAGTGCCTGGGCCCAGGGTGTTCACCGCCCCCTCCTCAACCCTCCCTGAGCCCAGCCTGGTTCCTCACCTGGAACAAAGCAGCGGCGCACCTCGGCCTGGCTGCTGCCTCAGGCCCCGGCACTGCTCTTGTCCCATGGGGAGCGGGCCGAGCTGCTGGTGCTTGGACAGGGTTCCTCCACCTCCTGCCTTCGGGAGGCTGGAAGGTCCTCAGTGACTGGGCAGGGCGATGCCTCCTGCTGGGAATCAGGACTGGGATTCTGGGGCCCGTGCTTCCCACACAACAAGCCCCAGAGCCAACCTGCCCGGCTCCCCTACTCGGCTGAATCCTGCCTGCCCAGACACATCCTGGGACAGCTCCATTTCAGCCAAGCTGGTGCCCTTCCAACCTCAGCACCTGCATCCGGAGCAGGTTTCCTCCTCCAGAAGGCTGGGCGCTTCCACCTCCTGGCTCGGCCGGGAACTCCTTCCCCACCAGAGGGGACAAAGGGACCGCTCGGCTCCTGGGGAAGATGGCAGCTGCTTCCCTCAGGCTCTGAGGCCACCTGCAGAGCCTTCTTTCTCAACATCCTCAGGAGCCTGGCCAGAATGGAACCGAGCGAGGAGCAGCCGTGAGTCTGGGCCCAAGGCAGCCTCTCACTAACCGTCCTGTTTGCTCCCTCCCCATCCCTGTCCCTGACAGAGCAGCTCCTCCTCCCCACACAGGGGTGCAGGGAGTGCAATCTACACACACTGCCAGGAGGTCATTGCATCATCTGCTCCCAACGTTCCCCCTCGTAATCCCTGGTGCAGCAATACCCGGGGAGTCTCCTCCTTTTCCAGCACTGGGGTCAGTCACAAAGACCACCTGTCACTTTGGACAAGAAGCTCCCTCCTGCTGTCCCAAGCCACACTCCCGCTTCAGGCTAGAGAAGGAACAGAATCCAGGAGTCCAGACTTCTCCTGGGAAACCATTCCCCACGTCAAAGTCCCTAGGCATAGCAAGCCCAGGGTCTCCTTGTTTCCCATTGATTTCCAAGCTCAGCAGCTCACAGGGTCTAGCCCAGTTCAGAGACTCTCAGCCTTCGGAACAGTCTCCCACAAGGGAAGGGCTGGGAGCCCCATTGCTGGGACCTTTCCAAACACACTGGAGATGGCTCTGGAGAAGCCCCTCCCCTGACTGAAAGCGAGGGACTCCTGGGGTCGCTTTGCAAATCCGATCTCCTTTCGGAGAGATTCTCTCCTCCTCTTTCTGCCTCTCCCCACATGGACGGGGGATGCCACAGAGGAACCCTAATGCCACTCACTTGCTCTAGGTGATAAAGCGATGCATGGTGGATGTTCAGGGTTGCCAGCTGTTGCTCTCCCGCCTCCTCATTCTCCAAGCCCAAGGCAGGCTGGAAAGGGTGGTGACCTGAGGAATTACCCTGCCGAGCCAGCAGGCAGGGTGGTGACACTGGGTGATCGACTGGCTGTGAAGAAAGAGTCTGTCTTATTGCCAAGAGACGGAGTAGCTCAGCCAGCAGCAGGGGGTGCAGAACACTGCCCTAGTGCAGGGGAGACAGCGCCTCCCAGATCCTGACATCCCAGCACTTTACACACCTTCCTGGAGCCTGCTGCTCTTATCAATTTCAAAATAATAAAATACAAATCAAATAGAATATTTCAGGTCTTCGATTAGGTCATAATCTGATCTGAGTAAACGTGATAGGACACCTCTTATTATCTCCTGCTCCAAGTGATACTCTCCAATGGATCCCCATCCTCCCCGCACTGTGAGGTAGGTAGGAGCGGATTCTTATCCCTACTTGAAAGAGGGAGAAGCAAAGACTGAGAAAGGAGAATTGACTTGTCTTAGGTCACACAGCAGTCAGTGGCAGAGTTGGGAATAGGACCCAAGAGTCCAGACTTTCAGACGAACCATTGCATCTTGAATTTCATACATTGAATGACCTGAATAAAGAAAAGGAGTACTTGTGGCACCTTAGAGACTAACCAATTTACTTGAGCATAAGTTTTCGTGAGTTACAGCATCCGATGAAGTCAGCTGTAGCTCACAAAAGCTTATGCTCAAATAAATTGGTTAGTATCTAAGGTGCCACAAGCACTCCTTTTCTTTTTGCGAATACAGACAAACACGACTGTTACTCTGAGACCTGAATAAAGTGTTCTCAGATGAACAACCACAGTTCAAAGTAATTATTCACAAAGTATTTTAGAAGAACTGGAATGTTACAGAGAATCATGAACTGCTCAGAGACAATTAATGCAGAGAAGCAGCAAACTTTGTCAACCATACGACAGGTTAGGTCTTATTTACTTGGTCTTAGAAGAGACCAACAAGGACCTGAGTCTACTCCCTGTCAGTAACCCCCTGCTCAGCCAATCAGGGTAGAGGGGTGGGAGGTTGCAGGTTCTTACCAGAGAGCCCAAAGGATGGCCCCGGTCACCGGTGGGGATCACTGTCCGAGCACTATTTCAGTCCCAAATTTTTGGGTGGACATCCCACAATGGGAACTGCAGAGCACCCCCGGACACACACATACACATACCCCTCTCCTGGTGGTGGGATGGGGAACAGGGGTAAGGACAAAAGAAGTAAGAGATGAAGAGAAAGGAGGAAGGGATGGAGGAAAAGGTAAAACCAAAAGGACACACCCTAATCTCCCCAGTGATTCTAAGGGACAAAATCCTAGGTGGGGAATAAAATTCTGCCACCTTAAACTAGTGTTTTCCATGCCTAGATTTCAGCTGGCACCAGATGGATCAGACTGAACAGGTTCCAAACCTCTCAGAGGCTCTTACCTTCTCAACAGGAACATCTGTTTTCTCGTAAAATCTGTAAAAGGAAAGGAGGAAACTCCAAGGGGATTTCTCCTCGTGCTCAAGAACGTAAACCCTAATACTCTCTCAGTCCTCAAAGAGAGACCTCGAGAAGGAGACTTCCTGAAGCAAAGCCACGGGGATCTCTGGACCTTCCCCTGGCCCTACGCCCCTGTCCTTCCTGGCTGATGTCAGCATCTCTCTGTGAGGTCACCACCTCCCCATCACCTTTGACCAACAGGCTGAGCTCCTGCAAAAGGACTTTGTGATCTCACTGCCACAACCACCCCGCCCCTGCACAGCTAATCTTCTGACGCTGGCCAGACACTTTGGAGGTTTGAATTACTCCCTGTGGATCACCCCACTCAATGAGGGTTCATTCTGGGAAGCAAGCCGGCTAGACAGTAAAACATCAGAGGCTGCTTCCAATGCTACACTCAGTTTTTCAGAAATTAGGAGACTGTATGGCCAGAAGAGGCCATTACAGCATCTCAGCTGACCCCCTGCATATCACAGGCCTCCTGTAGACCACAATAGCTCCTGTCGGGGCAAACACATTCCAGAAAGGCATCTAGTCTTCATTAAATGACATCAAGAGATGGAGAATCCACCACTTTCCTTGGTAGCTAGTTCCTGTGGTGAATCATCCTCACTGTTGAATATTTGTTCCTTATTTGAAATATGAATTTCTCTCTTTTCACCTTCCAGCCATTGGGTATCGTGATGCCGTGCTCTGCTTGATTAAGGAGCCCCTTCATACCCAATATTTTCTCTCCATTAAGGCACTTCAACACTTCAGTAGCTCACTAGAAGGCATTTTTCTCCAGCCCTCAGAACATTTGGTGGCTCTTCGATGCCCCAACTCCAATGTCTCAACATCTTTTTCAAATGAGGACACCAAAACCGGATGCCGTATTCCAATCTCAGTCTCACTGATGCTCTGTCACCACCCTATCCTACTCACCGCTCTGCTCCTACGTCTAATGATGGCTTTAGCTCTTTTCACAACAGAATCACACTGGGAGCTCATGATGACAGGCTTCTCCACTATGGCCCCGAAAACCCTTTCAGTGTCACTGCTTTCCTGGATATACTTCCCCATTCTGCAGGTGTGACAGGCATGCCCTGTTGCTAGTTATAGGACCTTGCATTTGGCTCTGGTCAAATTTCTTTGCTTTGAATGGGTCCAGTATGCCACCCACCAGTCACCCACCAGTGTATTTTGTCACCCACCAGTCTTCTCAGCAGGGATTGTATGTTTGCTCTCAAATCACTGATAAAAATTATTTTAAAAATTACTCCTTGAGAGCTTCTTCAGAGCCTTAGTACCCAGAACCTGAGCCGCACAGCACAGTGAGAAAAGGACCCCTGCACCTCCCATGCCTCTGTCCTCCCTACAGCAGCTGGGCGCTGTGTCTCACTCACCACAGTCCTCTCCACCACAGCCACCTTGCAGCAGTGCGACTCCCATGTGTCCTGTGCTCTCTTCCGTGTAGCGAATCACGCGGGGTGGATGGCATCCAGGAACATGAGCTGCTGGGCCTTGTCCTGCACCCACCAGGAGTGGGGTTAGGGGAGAGAGAGCCAGTGAGCCAGGGACCTCCCTGCCCCACCCACACCAGCTGCGGGACTCAGGCCTGAATAGGGGATAGTGGGGACCCGGCCATTGTCCAAATCACCCACACCTCCTACACAAACAGGGTCAGGAACTGGGACAGTGCATGTTGGGGGAGGAGACTCTGGCTGGTCTGTGACAAACACCCCTATTTTGGGGGTCCCAGATCATAGTGGAGAAAAGTCCCTGTTAGAGCTGGTGGATCATCAGAGGCAAGACCCTCTGCAGGGGGTCAGGGTGCTGGGAAGGGGAAGGACAATCTCAGTTCCAGCACAGCTGGGAAAGGTTTCTACCTTTTCTCAGCCTTGGAACTGCTCTCGGCTGTTCCTGAGAGCAGCCTCCTCATAGCCATGTCCACGGCTACCTCCTCCTCGTCCTCTGCGTCCCTGAAGGTCCCTGCACCAGGAAGAGAAGGGGACAGGGTGACTCCTGCTGCCACGCGGGGCAAGGACAGGGGCATGGTGGGGCAATGTGCCCCCTTCCCACCTGCGGGACCCAGGGCGGATCAGGACCCACACTTCCCCCTCTCAGTGATGCCTTTAGCCCCCAACTCCTTCAGGAGCCGATAGCAAAGAGACCCTCCCTCCCTCACAGTGTCCTGGACTCACCCGCCCCCCCCTGGAGCATCAAGGACCAAAGTGGCAGCATCTAGTATCAGTGGGGTTCATGTGGCTCAAGCCAGACACCTGGGCTGGGGACCCGTCCCCACAGCACTGGTTGAGTGCCTGGGCCCAGGGTGTTCACCGCCCCCTCCTCAACCCTCCCTGAGCCCAGCCTGGTTCCTCACCTGGAACAAAGCAGCGGCGCACCTCGGCCTGGCTGCTGCCTCAGGCCCCGGCACTGCTCTTGTCCCATGGGGAGCGGGCCGAGCTGCTGGTGCTTGGACAGGGTTCCTCCACCTCCTGCCTTCGGGAGGCTGGAAGGTCCTCAGTGACTGGGCAGGGCGATGCCTCCTGCTGGGAATCAGGACTGGGATTCTGGGGCCCGTGCTTCCCACACAACAAGCCCCAGAGCCAACCTGCCCGGCTCCCCTACTCGGCTGAATCCTGCCTGCCCAGACACATCCTGGGACAGCTCCATTTCAGCCAAGCTGGTGCCCTTCCAACCTCAGCACCTGCATCCGGAGCAGGTTTCCTCCTCCAGAAGGCTGGGCGCTTCCACCTCCTGGCTCGGCCGGGAACTCCTTCCCCACCAGAGGGGACAAAGGGACCGCTCGGCTCCTGGGGAAGATGGCAGCTGCTTCCCTCAGGCTCTGAGGCCACCTGCAGAGCCTTCTTTCTCAACATCCTCAGGAGCCTGGCCAGAATGGAACCGAGCGAGGAGCAGCCGTGAGTCTGGGCCCAAGGCAGCCTCTCACTAACCGTCCTGTTTGCTCCCTCCCCATCCCTGTCCCTGACAGAGCAGCTCCTCCTCCCCACACAGGGGTGCAGGGAGTGCAATCTACACACACTGCCAGGAGGTCATTGCATCATCTGCTCCCAACGTTCCCCCTCGTAATCCCTGGTGCAGCAATACCCGGGGAGTCTCCTCCTTTTCCAGCACTGGGGTCAGTCACAAAGACCACCTGTCACTTTGGACAAGAAGCTCCCTCCTGCTGTCCCAAGCCACACTCCCGCTTCAGGCTAGAGAAGGAACAGAATCCAGGAGTCCAGACTTCTCCTGGGAAACCATTCCCCACGTCAAAGTCCCTAGGCATAGCAAGCCCAGGGTCTCCTTGTTTCCCATTGATTTCCAAGCTCAGCAGCTCACAGGGTCTAGCCCAGTTCAGAGACTCTCAGCCTTCGGAACAGTCTCCCACAAGGGAAGGGCTGGGAGCCCCATTGCTGGGACCTTTCCAAACACACTGGAGATGGCTCTGGAGAAGCCCCTCCCCTGACTGAAAGCGAGGGACTCCTGGGGTCGCTTTGCAAATCCGATCTCCTTTCGGAGAGATTCTCTCCTCCTCTTTCTGCCTCTCCCCACATGGACGGGGGATGCCACAGAGGAACCCTAATGCCACTCACTTGCTCTAGGTGATAAAGCGATGCATGGTGGATGTTCAGGGTTGCCAGCTGTTGCTCTCCCGCCTCCTCATTCTCCAAGCCCAAGGCAGGCTGGAAAGGGTGGTGACCTGAGGAATTACCCTGCCGAGCCAGCAGGCAGGGTGGTGACACTGGGTGATCGACTGGCTGTGAAGAAAGAGTCTGTCTTATTGCCAAGAGACGGAGTAGCTCAGCCAGCAGCAGGGGGTGCAGAACACTGCCCTAGTGCAGGGGAGACAGCGCCTCCCAGATCCTGACATCCCAGCACTTTACACACCTTCCTGGAGCCTGCTGCTCTTATCAATTTCAAAATAATAAAATACAAATCAAATAGAATATTTCAGGTCTTCGATTAGGTCATAATCTGATCTGAGTAAACGTGATAGGACACCTCTTATTATCTCCTGCTCCAAGTGATACTCTCCAATGGATCCCCATCCTCCCCGCACTGTGAGGTAGGTAGGAGCGGATTCTTATCCCTACTTGAAAGAGGGAGAAGCAAAGACTGAGAAAGGAGAATTGACTTGTCTTAGGTCACACAGCAGTCAGTGGCAGAGTTGGGAATAGGACCCAAGAGTCCAGACTTTCAGACGAACCATTGCATCTTGAATTTCATACATTGAATGACCTGAATAAAGAAAAGGAGTACTTGTGGCACCTTAGAGACTAACCAATTTACTTGAGCATAAGTTTTCGTGAGTTACAGCATCCGATGAAGTCAGCTGTAGCTCACGAAAGCTTATGCTCAAATAAATTGGTTAGTATCTAAGGTGCCACAAGCACTCCTTTTCTTTTTGCGAATACAGACAAACACGACTGTTACTCTGAGACCTGAATAAAGTGTTCTCAGATGAACAACCACAGTTCAAAGTAATTATTCACAAAGTATTTTAGAAGAACTGGAATGTTACAGAGAATCATGAACTGCTCAGAGACAATTAATGCAGAGAAGCAGCAAACTTTGTCAACCATACGACAGGTTAGGTCTTATTTACTTGGTCTTAGAAGAGACCAACAAGGACCTGAGTCTACTCCCTGTCAGTAACCCCCTGCTCAGCCAATCAGGGTAGAGGGGTGGGAGGTTGCAGGTTCTTACCAGAGAGCCCAAAGGATGGCCCCGGTCACCGGTGGGGATCACTGTCCGAGCACTATTTCAGTCCCAAATTTTTGGGTGGACATCCCACAATGGGAACTGCAGAGCACCCCCGGACACACACATACACATACCCCTCTCCTGGTGGTGGGATGGGGAACAGGGGTAAGGACAAAAGAAGTAAGAGATGAAGAGAAAGGAGGAAGGGATGGAGGAAAAGGTAAAACCAAAAGGACACACCCTAATCTCCCCAGTGATTCTAAGGGACAAAATCCTAGGTGGGGAATAAAATTCTGCCACCTTAAACTAGTGTTTTCCATGCCTAGATTTCAGCTGGCACCAGATGGATCAGACTGAACAGGTTCCAAACCTCTCAGAGGCTCTTACCTTCTCAACAGGAACATCTGTTTTCTCGTAAAATCTGTAAAAGGAAAGGAGGAAACTCCAAGGGGATTTCTCCTCGTGCTCAAGAACGTAAACCCTAATACTCTCTCAGTCCTCAAAGAGAGACCTCGAGAAGGAGACTTCCTGAAGCAAAGCCACGGGGATCTCTGGACCTTCCCCTGGCCCTACGCCCCTGTCCTTCCTGGCTGATGTCAG